>NC_091077.1:0-2500000 GCF_032405125.1 Capricornis sumatraensis | reverse complement strand
CTAATCATCTCTTTGTTTTCAGGGAGCACCAAGGAGATTCTTTCTGTTTCCTGGTATTTAGAAATTAGGAATTCTTGGCATTTTAGAATGAATTTGCCTATCAAAACAGGCTCTTAAGTTAGACCAGGATAATCCCAGTGTTTCTCAAGTCACTATAAACTGCTTAAAATTGAATGCAAATTTTTGAGTGCTCATGAATATGTTCAGTTTTTATAGAAAAGTAAATAGATATCATCAGAATCTCAGAAGGTCTGTATTCTTCTTTGAGCTCTGTCAGAAAATTAGGAACCTTAGTTTCCTGAATAGCCTAGTTCTATCAGTAGAGATTTACCTTTCTCTGCAGTATGTTACATTCTTTTGCTTTTGTAACTGTTGATCTTTAAACCAACATTTTTTCCCAAATGGAGTACTGTAATGTTTTGAAATTTGCTTTTTTCCTCTTTTTTTGGTGACCATCTTTCCATATCATTGTATATAGCTCTACCACAGTCTCTTTAATAGCTGCAGCATATCATTGTGTATTTGAGTCATAATTTAAGTATACTCTATTAATGATCTTTGGTTATTTCACATTTTTCCCTACTACCAATAGTATATATTTCTTGGTATTCTTGAATATATTTTTATAAGATAAACCTCTAATTGTAGAATTGTGATAGGGCAAAGAATATTCAAAGTTAAAATTTAGTAGCTATTATTATAAGATTGGTTTAAAATATGGTTGTATTTTTCCCATAATGAATGTGTGTTTCCCTCTTAGCCTTGCCAGTGCTGGGTATTAATCTCTTAGTTTGCTATTTGCATTGATAGAAATGTTTTATTTAGATTTGTATCTCTTTTATTACTGAAATGAACTTTGTAAAATGACTGACCCTCTGTTTTTTATTGATTAAGTTACTTGTTCTTATCTGTTGTTCATTTTCCTATTGCTGATTGCTATTTTGATTATGGAGCTCACATAAAAAAATCCCGAGGTTGGGAACTTTGTCTTATTACCATTCTGTTTCCACACCATACTAGTCACTAAACGTTGGCTGAATTAATGGATGTTGTCTCTTTAGCTGCTAAACATGTTGGCAACTCCACCATATACAGTTGAGCCTTGAACTTGCCTGTTTGAACTTCATAGGCCCACTTAGGTGCAGATTTTTTTCAATAAATGTGTACTACAGTACTACACCATCTAAGGTTGGTTGAATCTGAACAGAACTGCACATTAAGAGGACTGGCTGTAAGTTATGTGTGGGGGACTCCGCATTGTTCAAAGGTCAACTGTAGAGGTTATCTCTTCACTTACCTAGGACTCCTTTCATTTTTTCCAGCATTCTTTTGTAGTTCTTAGTACACTTGGATTCTGCACTGTTGTTGTTGTTGTATTTTTTTTTTTTTTTTTTGGTCAAATTTGTCCCTAAGTGTTAACATAAGTTTGATAGATAATTAATATGTAACTGTGGATAATTCTTTAAGAGATGGGAATACCAGGCCACCTTACCTGAGAAACCTGTATGCAGGTCAAGAAGCAACAGTTAGAACCAGACAACGGCGGACTGGTTCCAAATTGGGAGAGGAGTATGTCAAGGCTGTATATTGTCACCCTCCTTATTTAACTTATATGCAGAGATCATCATGTGAAATGCTGGGCTGAATGAATCACAAGCTGGAATCAAGAGTGCCAGGAGAAATACCAAAAAACTCAGATATGCAGATAATACCACCCTCCCTTATGGCAGAAAGTGAAGAAGAACTAAAGAGCCTCTTGATGAAGGTGAAAGAGGAGAGTAGAAAAGCCGGCTTACACCTCAACATTCAGAAAAACTAAGATCATGGCATCCGGTCTCATCACTTCATGGCAAATAGATGGGGAAACAATGGAAATGACGACAGATTTTCTTTTCTTGGGCATCAAAATCACTGCAGATGGTGACTGCAGCCACGAAATTAAAAGAGGCTTGTTCCTTGGAAGAAAAGCTATGACCAACTTAGTAAGCATATTAAAAAGCAGAGACATTACTTTGCTGAGAAAGGTCTGTCTAATCAGAGCTGTGGTTTTTCCAGTAGTTACGTATGGATGGGAGAGTTGGACCATATAGAAGGCTGAGCACCAAAGAATTGATGCTGTTGAACTGTGGTGTTGGAGGAGACTCTTGAGAGTCCGTTGGACAGCAAGAAGATCAAACCAGTCATTCCTAAAGGAAATCAGTCCTGAATATTCATTGGAAGGGGTGATGGCTGAAATTGAAGCCCCAGTCCTTTGACCACCTGATGTAAAGAGCTGACTCATTAGAAAAGACCCTGATGCTGGGAAAGATTGAAGGCAGGAGGAAAAAGGGATGACAGAGGATGAGATGGTTGGATGGCATCACTGACTCCATGGACATGAATTTGAGCAAGCGCTGGGAGTTGGTAATGGACAGGGAAGCCTTGCTGTGCTGTAGTTCGTGGGGTTGCAAAAAGTTGGATACGACCTAGCGACTGAACTGAACTGAATTGTAAATGCTACAGTTTTAAAATTTCAATTCCTCATTGTTCATTGCTAGCATGCAGATATACAGTAGATATTTTGTATATTGATCTTTGCTGTACAGCTTTGCTAAAGTCACTTACTGGTAGCATTTTTATAGATTCCATAGGATTTTTTTACATAGATGATTTGATATTTGCAAATAAAGATTTTTATATCTGCCTTTTAAATTTTTCTTGTCTTGGAATAGCTAGAACCTACGATATAATGTTGAATGGTAGTGGTGAGAGTAGATATATTTGCTTTGTTTCTGACCTTAGGGAAAGAATTTATTTCTTTATCACTAAGCTTCTTGTAGGTACCCTTCATCAAGATTGAGGAAGTTCTTAGTTTACTGAGCATTAAAAATTTTTTTTTCATGTATAAGAGGATTTATTTTTATTAAAATTCTTATATTTATAGAGGATACATGCTGTTTACAGTTATTGTATGATATTGGCTATAATCTCTGTGTTGTGCAGTCCATCCTTGTGGCGTTTCACACAGAAGTTTGTGCCTCTCACCCCAGTATTGCCCTCCCTTCCCACTGGTAGCTGCTAGCTTGTTCTCTGAGTCTGTGAATGAACCACCTTTTTATTATTACACTAGTTATATTTTTTTAGATTCCACATATAAATGATCACTATTTGTCTTTCTCTGTCTGACTTAACTTGCTTAGCTCAGTACTCTCAAAATCCATCCATGTTGTTGCAAATGGCAGAATTTCATTAATGGCCAAGCAGTATTTCACTATATATATATATATCTCCATTCATCTATTGATGGACAGTTAGGTTTCTTCTGTATCTTAGCAGTTGTAAATAATGCTGCTATAAACATTGGAAAGCATGTATCTTTTTGAATTCGTGGTTTTGTTTCTTTTGGATATATATCCAGGAATGGAATTCTGGGTCCTATGGCAGTTCTATATTTATATTTTTGAGAAACCTCATACGCTTGTCCACAGTGGCTATATCAGTTTACATTCATACCGCATTGTAGAAGGGTACCTTTTGCTCCTCATCCTTGCCAACATTTCTTATTTCTGTTCTTTTCAGGGATAGCCATTCTGACAGGTGTAAGGTATTTCATTGTGGTTTTGATTTAAGAAGAAATAAATGAATTATTCTTAAGATAGTTATCCCATTTTCTGAAACATGACATGATGGGGAATTCATAATTCAATAGTCAGTCATTTTTAAAAGGTAATGAATACTGCTGACCTTGACAATATGCCCCTTCATCTTTTAAATTTGGCTGACTTTTCTCATTTCACACTATCTCTTACTAATCAGATAATTTAGTTACTTTTTAGATAAATCCACTGAAACCTATCTTATTTTTCCTTTTATGCTCAGTCTTTGTCCCATTAGAAATATTTGAGGGGCTTCCCTGGTGGTCCACTGGTTAAGACTCCATGTTTCCAATACATGGAACTCAGGTTCAGTCCCTGGTTGGGGAACTAAGCTCCAACATGCAGTGCAGTACAGTGAAAAAAAAGAGAGAGAGAAAGCGAAATATTTGAAATGAAGAGTAAAGAAGGTAAAATGCAAGACTGTAAGACATGGGAAAGTTGAGACTAATCTTATTAGACAGCTTCCTTTTAAATACCCAATCAAATCCTACATTAAAATTTGCTTCCAACTGCTCTGGTCTGAATATTTATTTCCCTAAATTCATACAGCATCCAACTAGTCCATCCTAAAGGAGATCAGTCCTGGGTGTTCTTTGGACGGAATGATACTAAAGCTGAAACTCTAGTACTTTGGCCATCTCATGTGAAGAGTTGACTCATTGGAAAAGACTCTGGTGCTGGGAGGGATGGGGGCAGGAGGAGAAGGGGATGACAGAGGATGAGATGACTGGATAGCATCACCGACTCGATGGACGTGAGTTTGAGTGAACTCCGGGAGTTGGTGATGGACAGGGAGGCCTGGCATGCTGCGATTCATGGGGTTTCAAATAGTCGGACGCGACCGAGTGACTGAACTGAACTGAACTGAACTGAATGATAAGTGATGTTGAGCTTCTTTTCATGTACCTGTTGGCCATCTGTATTTCCTCTTTTGAAAACTGTCTATTCAGTTCTGCCCATTTTTTAGTCAGGTTGGGGTTTTTTTTTTTTTTTTTTTTTGGCTGCACTGGGTCTTTGCTGCTACTCACGAGCTTCCCCTAGTTGTAGTGGGTAGGGGCTGTTCTCCACTTGGTGTGTGGGCTTCTTCTTGTGGTGGCTTCCCATGTTGCAGAGCACAGTCTGTAGTGCACACAGACTTCAGTAGTTGTGGTCCGTGGGCTTAGTTGCCCCGAGGCATGTGGACTTCTCCCAGACTAGGGATCAGATCCAAGTCTCCTGCACCGGCAGGTGGATTCTTCAACCACTCAACCATCAGGGAATTCCCGGTTGGTTGTTTTGATACTGAGTTGTATGAGCTGTTGAATATGTTGATATTAATGTTAATAATATGTTGGTAGGTCATAACATTTGCAAATGTTTCCTCCCATCGAGTAGGTTGTCTTTTTGTTTGATCAGTGGTTTCCTTTGCTGTGCAAAAGCTACTTAAGTTTAATTAGATTGCATTTGTTTATTTTTGCTTTTATTTACTTTGAGACAAATCCAAAATAAAAAATATTGTTGTGATTTATGTCAAAGAGTGTTCTGCCTATATTTTCCTCTGGGAGTTTTTCAGTATCTGGTCTTACATTTAGATCTTAAATCCATTTTGAGTTTATTTTTGTACTTGGCGTTAAAGAATGTTCTAACTTCACTTATTTACATGTAGGTCTCTAGTTTTCCCAGCACCATTTATTGAAGAGATTGTCTTTTCTCTGTTGTATACTCTTGACAGAGAAGGCCTCCTTTGTCATAGGTTGACCATGAGTGTCATAGGTTCACATAGCTTGTCATGAGTGACATAGCTTGTCATGAGTGTCATAGCTTTTCATGAGTGTCATAGATTAACATAGATTGTCATGAGTGTCATAGATTGACAAAGGTTGTCATGAGTGTGTTAGGTAAAAGTCCAGGACACCAAAAAAGTGTCTAACAGGCTTTTTAATGGCAAAGCGCTACCGGGCGGGGTTCCCGGACCCGAACGAGGCAGGTCGAGGAAGTCCGCGCCCGGACCATGTTGGGGGTGGCTTTTATATGTTCGTTGAGAGGGATGGTCAGGCTAGATGGGCGGGGGTTCGGATAGGTCGCCAGGCCGCGGTGTCGCAGGCTGACAGGTCATTCTATGTGGCTGGCGTGGGGCGGCTTTAGCTGGTGAAGTGTTCTGTCATTGGTCCCCGGAATCTGGGAGGCTCCTTCTGTTAGGGACTTCCCCCGCCAGCGGGAGCGAGAGAAGGGGTGGCCCATCATGGCCCCTGGGGTCCGGCCTTACATTCTGACCCTTTTGATAGGATAAGGGGCACCGTTATTGCTTCTGGCTACTTCCTGCTGAACTGGGGCGTTGCTGGGGCTGAGGGTCGTGGCTGGATCCCGGTGACCTTTAGGGGGCCTCAGGGTGTCTGGACGGGAGCTTGGAGTACGCGGCTACCATCAACATCTGTCCAGTAGCCGTCTGGGTTAGCTCCCTGACCCTCCAGAAGATGATCTGAAAAACACAAGGTCTTATAGACAGGATGAGAAACAAGGCTGCAAGGGGTCCGAGAAGTGGGAGAAGCCATTTTGCCCAAGACGACTTTCACCATCCTGAGAAATCGAAACCGTCTGACTCGGCCAGTCCAAGTCTGATGCTCTCTCTCAGCTCTTGGACCTTGTTCTGAACTATCCCCAAGGCATTACGAAAAAAAAATAAGTCTTCCCTTAGGAACTGACAGGTTCCCCCTTTTTCAGCTGTTGGCAGGTCTAGGGCCCTTAGATTTTGGAGAGCCACTGATGCCAGAGAGGTTATCTGGGTTTGTAATGCCATTAGGGAATCTGCCACCTTGTCCAGGTCTCGATTGAGGTCTGCGGACAGCTCATAGTAGAAGTGTGTGGCTGATCCCAGTCCTCCTGCCCCCAGTCCTAAGGTTGTGAGTAAATTTCCTCCATGAAGCAGGGGAGCTGCAGCTAATGCCCTCTGGCGGCAGCGGGTTGGGTGGATCTGGTCTTCCATTGCTGGCGGGTTTGGGGATAGGGGGTCTCGTCTCGAGCCGTCACAGGCCACTGTGGTTAATTAGATATCGTTGGCCAGAACACAAGAGGCATTGGCTGGGAGGTACAGTATCTCAGTGGTCAAGGGCCCCATTGACAAGGTTACGTCTGTGGCATTTCGAGTGAGATTTTTGGGCCTCTACCCATTTCCTGGGGATCCGTTGGGCAAGGAACGGTCGAGGTTTCAAGGGAAGACAGAGCCAACATGAGAGGTTTGGCGAGGTTTCAGTCAGGGTCTGGTAGGTGTCATTGAGGCTGGTGAAAATTTGGGATGAAAAATCTAGGGGTTTGAGCACCTGATAAACCTGGTCTAGGAGTTTGTTGGGCTTATGATGTGGATCAGAGGCTTCAGTTGCCAACTTTATGAGGTCCCAGTTTGGAACCAGTGGCCTGCTATGGGGTCAGGGCACTGAATACTACAGTGCTGGCATAAGTCCTTTTGCAGGAGGTCGCCATTAACCCCACCATAGTTTGGCCTCAGTCCAAACAGAAGAGAGGGAATACAGCCCCACCTGTCAACAGAAAATTGGATTAAACATTTACTGGACATGGCCTTGCCCACCAGAACAAAAGACCCAGTTTATCCCACATCAGTCTCTCCCATCAGGAAGCTTCCATAAGCCTCTTATCCTTACCCATTAGAGGGCAGAAAGAATGAAAACCACAATCACAGAAAACTAACCAAACTGATCACATGGATTACAGCCCTGTCTAACTCAGTGAATGAGCCATGCCACATAGAGCCAAGCAAGACAGACGGGTCAGGGTGGAGAATTCTGACAAAATATGGTCCAGTGGAGAAGGGAATGGCAAACCACTTCAGCATTCTTGCCTTGAGAACCCCAGAAACAGTATGAAATGGCAAAAAATGGTTGCATTCACCACCAGACTGGAATGATGGGGATGACAAGTGAACATGGGGATTTCTGACATGTTTCAAACGTTAGCAGAGATTTTGAAAGACACTGAGTCAGGGCCTTCTTTCTCCCAGCTGGTGCGTGATCACCGATCTAAGCTTTCAAATAAGTTTGAGAATTACTTCCCAACCACAAAAGACCCTGACCTGGGAAGGAACAGATTCACAACCCATCTGTGAATAAGACAGGTGAAACGACTTTGTCCTTGCTAGAAAAGGATCAATTGCTTGAGATAGCAAATGACTTGGCCTTTAAAGTATGTTTGAGACAACTTCAAATCTCCATACATTCTGGATTAAAATCAAGGTGGAATATCCTGAGATGGCCACAAACGCACTGAAAAGCCTGCTTCCATTTCTAGCATCCTATCTTTGTGAAATGGGGTTTTCTGCAGTGACAGCAACTGAAACAAGATTACGGAGTAGACTGGACACAAGCAACACACGGTGGGCATCACTGTCTCCCATCATTCCAGATGGCACCATCTAGTTGCAGGAAAACAAGCTCAGGACTCCCACTGATTCTGCATTATGACAAGCTTCTAACTGGACATGAACAACAGACTGGTTCCAGATTGGGAAAGGAGTACGTCAAGACTGTATATTGTCACCCTGCTTATTTAACTTATATGCAGAGAATGTCATGTGAAATGCTGGGCTGGATGAAGCATAAGCTGGAATCAAGATTACCAGGAGAAATATCAATAACCTAAGACATGCAGATGACTCCTCCCTTATGGGAAAAAAAGAAAGCAAAGAGGAACTAAATAAAGAGCCTCTTGATGAAGGTAAAATAGGAGAGTGAAAAAGCTGGCTTAAAATTCAACATTCAGAAAATGAAGATGATGGTATCCAGTCCCATCACTTCATGGCAAATAGATGGGGAAACAGTGGAAACAGTGACAGACTTTATTTTTGGGGGGTTCCAAAATCACTGCAGATGGTGACTTCAGCATGAAATTAGAAGATGCTTGCTCCTTGGAAGAAAAGCTACAACAAACCTAGTCAGCATATTAAAAAGCAGAGACATTACTTTGCTGACAAAGGTCCATCTAATAAAAGCTATAGTTTTTCCAGTAGTCAAGTACAGATATGAGAGTTGGACCAAAAAGAAGGCTGAGTGCTGAAGAATTGATGCTTTTGAACTGTAGTGCTGGAGGAGACTGTTGAGAGTCCCTTGGACCGCAAGGAGATCAAAACAGTCAATTGTAAAGGAAATCATTCCTGAATATTCATTGGAAGGACTGATGCTGAAGCTGAAACTCCAGTACTTTGGCCAACTCATGTGAAGAACTGACTGATTGGAAAAGACTCTGATGCTGGGGAAGATTGAAGGCAGGAAGAGAAGGGGATGACAGAGGATGAGGTGGTTGGATGGCATCATGGACCTAATGGACATGAGTTTAGCAAGTTCCAAGAGTTGGTGATGGACAGGGAAGCCTGGAGTGCTGCAGTCCATGAAGTCACAAAGAGTTGGACATAACTGAGCGTCTGAACTGAACTGAAAGAAACCAACAAGCCATCTAGTCATGGCAGCCACTCTGTCCCTGCATATACAGGTACAGAATGACCAATTCTGTCGCTCTGATGTGTAATCATTCTTGAATAGTTCTGCAGCTGTGATGTTGGTTGCCAACAAAAGTGCACATAACGTATCCTCGTGCACGTATCACAGAGACAAGCACTTTTGTCCTTTTGTCCACGTCAGTAGACTTTCAACCTGGATTGCATACAACAGTGACTTATTGGTCCTTTCTAACAACCGTGCTGTTTCGTCCATTCGTCTGCTTACGGTGCTAGCCTAAAGGGAGCTCGTGCCACCTTTTGATCTGCAGCATCTTCTAAAAGTTCATGATAAGTGAACTTTAGCAGCAGTCAGGATCAACTCTTCACCAGTAGTAAAGGGCTTTTAGTTTTAGCAATATAGTTAGCCACTAAGAATGGTGCTCTCCGTGCAGACACATTTGATGACATGATGGCCTTCAGTAATTGCTTCTGTTTTTCATATTTTCATGTTTATTTTTTAACTCTAAAGCCTTGTTTTTTAATGAAGTATGCTTGGTCTCCATATGGTGAAGCAGTTCTCACAGCTTCATGGCTTCTTGGATAACTGGTTGCCACATATTACATAAAGTGGCCTTGGAGAATGTGAATCACTTATTGTAGTGAACCCCTAATTTAAATAGGACTCTGGTAGTTAAAATACAGCTTTCTTTTTGTTAGTAGTCTTGGAGTCTTCTGCTGTCTCATCATTGGGTCTTTCGCGCTGTTCAAAGACGCTCTCCAGCAATGTTTGTGTTTTACTCATTTTGGCTGGGATTACTTTGTGGGCTTACCATAATTGACTGAGACAGTACGCAGTTCAGGAAAGAGGCACAGATGGAAGTGGTAAAGAAGATAATGGGCGGGCCACTCATGGGCTAAAGTAGTATCGAATTCTGACTTAAAGCCTGCCACCAGATGCAGCTGTATAATTGAAGTATGTCAACTCACTTGCAGCCATAAACCCTGATACCAGATGCAGCTTAATTGTCACTGGCCTCTCACTGGTAGGGATTTGGTAGGAGTCTGCAAGCAGTTGACTTATTATAGTCTCTGTGCAGTCAAACCTCTCTGCTGATAATAATCTGTATTTGCAGCTGCTCCTCAGTGCTAGCATCACTGCCTCAGCTCCACCTCAGACTCTCACAAGGAGCTCACAGTGTAGATCCCTTGCATGTGCAGTTAACAGCAGGGTTCATGCTGCTATGAGACTCTAGTGCCACTGCTGATCTGATAGGAGGTGGGACTCGGACGGTGGTGTCAGCAATGGGGAGAGGTTGTAAATACAGATGAAGCTTTCCTTGCTACCCCAGCCATTCATCTCCTGCTGTGCAACCCAGTTCTTAACAGGCCATGGAGCAGTGTGAGGATTGGGGATCCCTATCTTAGAGGGAATGCTTGCAGCTTTTCACAGTTAAGTATGATGCTAGCTGGAGAGAACCCACAGTCTCTGGAGAGATTTTTTTTTGTCATAAATGGATTTGAATTTTATCAAAAGTGTTTTTGCATCTGTTGAGATAATCCTATGACTTTTAAAAAGATTTATTCATTCATTTATTTATTTTTGGCTGTGCTGGGTCTTCATTGCTGCATACGGGCTTTCTCCAGTTAACTGGGAGGGGGGTTCTGCTCTTCACTGTGGTGCTGGGCTTCTCACTGCGGTAGCTGCTTTCGTTGCATAGGCTCCGGGGTGTGCGGGCTTCGCCGGTTGCTGTTCTCAGGTTCTAGAGCACAGGCTCTGTGGTTGTAGCACATGTCGGGTCTTCCAGGACCAGGGAATGTTGCTGTACTCTTGAAAAGAATGTTTATTCTCCTGCTTTCAGATGGAATGTTCTATATGTTTATCAACTGCGTCAGTTTGTCTGATGTGTCACTCAAAGTCTTTGTTTCCTTATTGATTTTCTCTCTGATGCCTTGTCAGTTGTTACTGTTGGTTTCTCCTTTTATGTCTGTTGACGCATTATTGACCAGGGGAGTTTTTACAGAAATTAACGCCTGTGGCTGGTGATTTGTTATGTAAGTGTATGTTGACATGCTCATGTTGGAGTAAATACCAACAAGTTTTTTTTGCACTTAATGTATTTATTTGAAACTTTGTACATGTGTTACTAAAGCCTTCTAATATTTTGTTAGCATGTGATAGACAGTACAGCAGGCATCTCTGTGCAGAGGAACAGAACATCTATTACAAATATACCATTTCACTGCTTTCCCTGGGAAGAGCAGACCCTCCACTTTCTGGCAGGATTCTTTTTTAGTCCTGTGGGCATTATTTCCTCTAGAATACGTTCTTTTATTTTACCTGATAGTTAACAAGGTGGATCTTTGAAGGGGGCTCTTTTTCAAATGAGAAATTTTGTGATATGTCATTTCTGATAGTTTTACAGTAATAAACTTGTGTTTATAATATTTAGAAGGTTGGAACAAAATCTTAATGAAACAAAATGTGAATGATAATGACAACCACAAGTTGTATAATGAACCCTTGATAAGTTTTAAGTTCTAACAACTTCACACAGTGCTGTTAATTGTACCACTCTCTGAAACGACTGATCTCCCTGGTCATTAATGCACAGGTAACAGAAGACATACTAATGTGTCGTTGGTCAGTACTGTGTTAGTATTTGTGTTACGTATTGAGGTGCTCCTGTGTTTACAGTTGTTATAAACATTCCTGGATTGATAGTTTAATCATTATGTGGTGTCCTTTTTTGTCTTTTCTAACAGTCTGTATTTTAAAGGTGATTTTTTTGTGTGTGTGATAAAAGTATTACTGCTCTGGCTTTCTTTTGGTTTCCATTTTGCATATGCTTCTTTTTTTCATTCAATCACTTTGTGTGTTATCATTAGTTCTGAAATGAGTGTCTTGTAGGTAGTATATTTATGGATATTGTTTCTGCATCCATTCATCCACTCTTACTTTTTGGTTGGATCATTTAGTCCATTTACGTTAAGGTAATTATTGATTTATATATAATCAATTTTACCATTTTGCTCATGGTTTTATTGTTTCTTAGGTCTTTTTACCCTTTTATTCTTAATGATTTGATGACTGTCTTTAGTGTTGTTTCAGTTACTTCCTTTTTTGTGTATATCTATTTATACTTAGTTTGCAGTTAACCACGAGGTTTTTGTATAACAGTCTACATTTGGCCCCAGTAGCTCAGCAGTAAAGAATCTGTTGGAGATGCAGGGGACACAGGTTTGATCCCTGGATCGGGAAGATCCCCTAGAAAAGGGAATGGCAATCCACTCCAATATTCTTGCTGGGAAAATCCCATAGACAGAGGAGCCTGGCAGGCTATTTAGTCTATGGGGTCCCTGTAATTTTTAAAAATAATTTTAAAGTTATATTTAAAATAAAAAATGAAAATTTTCAGTTTCTGCTGAAAAATCAGCTGATAGGAGAGGTTTTTAAAAGTCAGAAATGGATACTGATTTTGTCCAATGCTTTCTTTTCTGAGACATCATTTTTTTAATTATATTTTTATAATGTTCAACAAACCTGGCATTTTCTGTCACAAATCTTACTTGGTCATTATCCCTTTTAATGTATTGTTGGATTTGTTTTTGTTAAATTCACATTTATGTTCATGAGGATGTTGTTTTGTAGTTTTCTTGCCCTAGTGTTGTGTGGTTTTGGTATCAGGGTGCTGTTGACCTCATAACGAGTAGGAAAGTATCCTTTTCAGGTTTCTGGATGAATTTGTATAGAATTGTTTTTAATTCTCCTTTGAACGTTTGGTAACACTCACCAGTGAACCCATTTGGCCAAAATACCCTTGATGGAAAGGTTTCTTAGATACATTCATAGTGTGCATTTGTCACTGCCATCCATCTCCACAGCTCTTTTCATCTTGTAGTTTGCCTTCACTTTTGAAAATACCTCGCTGGGTTGCTAGATTGTGGCATTATTGTGGGAATTTTTCTGCCTACGTGTGTGTGTCTGTCTGTCTCTCTTTTGGTGGCAGCTATAATTGTTAACAGTATAATTCACACAGTTCACCCACTTAAAGTACAAATTCGGTTGTTTTTATATATTTTGTTGTGCACCCCTTACCATAGTTCATCTGAGAACATTTTTATCATTCCCAGAAGAAATGCTGAGTACATTAGCAATCATTCTCCATTTCCTCTTAACCATGGTGTTCAACTTGAGAAGTTCAATATGAGCGTCTGTGCCGTCTCGTTCAGTTGTTTAGCTTTTGACAGTATGGAATATAATTAAAGTAACTTTTAGTATCTACTAGTTGTATCATTGTTATCTCTTGTGGACTGGTCTTAATTGACTGACTTTTCATTATGGATATTATTTTACAGTTTCTTTGTGTACCTAGTAATTTTTAATTAGGTGCCAGATATTGTGGATTTTACCTTATTGAGTGCTATGTGAACTTGAGTGATGTGTGAACCTAGGGATTATTACCTCTGCTCCTTTTGGGTGTTTTTTTCCTCTGGCTCAGGCAGTTTCTCACATGCATCTGCTGATCAGTTGGTAACTTGGGGAGGAAAGTCAAATCTCTAAACCTCTCTCTTCATCTCTCTCCTCTCTGGTACTCTGCCTTTAAAAATTCTAATCATCCTGGCCTCCCTGGACATTTGCTGTGTATCCGTACTTGGGGGAGGTCAGTGTTCTTCCCCTGGAATCCCCTAACTGTGCTGAGCTGTTCAAGAAGGAAGCTCAGGTAATAGTAGACCTGACTTGTTTGTTTCCCTTCCTTAACGGATCACTCCTGCATTGATGGGTGTCTGATCTCTGAAATTGGTCGATTCATGTATATTAGACTTACTACTGTAAACTACTCATACTATTTCTTTTCATAGCTGAGGCTAATTAAAGGATAAAGTCTTTTAACTATTGTGCTCTTCAAAATAACAATGCAATCTACTGATATATTACCTTAAAGGAGTTGTGGTTAGTTTGCTAAGTGGAGAGTTTATAACTTAATCCTAGCAGTGAATTGTTCTAGAATCAATAAGGTGTTGACCCCTTTCTCACAATTTTTTGTATGATAAGTTATTACTCAATAAAACATCTAAATGTTACTTAATCCAGAGACCAAATTGTAGAGTTAATTCTTGTCCCATTTTTTTTTTTCTTTTACAGGAAAAGTAAGAAGCTTAAGCTCATCTTTGTGGTCACTAACTCACTTGACAGCTTTGTATCTAAGTGACAATTCCCTGTCCCGCATTCCTTCAGACATTGCCAAGCTTCACAATCTGGTGTATCTGGACCTGTCCTCTAATAAAATCCGAAGTTTACCGGCAGAACTCGGAAACATGGTATCACTCAGGTATACAGACCCAACTCAGTGCATAGTTACATACCCTTAAAACAAAACATTATTATATCCCTAGGAAACACCACTTTGTTAGGAAACAACGTTGTCAATTTAATGTTATTTGAACAAAATTAAACATGAGGTACAGTTTTCTGGGAAAATGGAATGTCAGCTAATAAATCATAAGTCACGTAGATCCATTGCCTAGCATTTATTTTATTGCTGTTTTGTGTAATATGCTTCATATTTGAAACAAAATTTTAAGACGAAGTGGAACAAACAACTAGAAAGTGCTTGTGTTATTCCATATATGCACTTATTTGTGACACAGTTGAGGTGCTTTTTCTCCACTAAATTCTGGGGCCCCTTATCCTTAATACAGGATCTAGGAAGTCATTGCCAATTAGTGATACTTTTTGACTGTCCCAGGGCTTCTATGCATAATAGTAACAAAGATGGGACTTGAAAGAAGCTAGAATTAGTGATTGAATGTGGGGGACTTTAGTGTGGAGTATAGGAGGCAGATAGAATGTGGAGTCATACAGAGTTTAGATTAGAAACTTTGTCATTTATAAATTGTGTGATTTGGAGCAAGCTTCTTATAACCTCGCTGAGTGTTCCTTCATCTGTGAAGTTGCTGTAATAGGGACCCAGCTGAGATCAGCAATATTTGGGATACTGACTAAAAAGCTATTAGCAACCCTGTTTGGCACATACTTTATTAGTAAATGGTAATTCCTGTAACCTCTGTTTTCTAAGATAGATGAGATTTACTCAAGTTGAATATAAAGTCAATTTCTAGCTATTGTGTTAATCCTAATGGAAAATCTTGTACCATTTCATATTATCTGCCTTAAAAAAAAAATTCCACTGACTTTTTCTGCTGCTTTCTATCATTTGCTGCATAATAAAAAAAAGGTATAAGGACCTTGTGATAGGTGTTTTTTTTTTTTTTTAACCTCTTTTGTTTCCAGACCAGCCCTTTGACAATTTCAGGTTTGAGTATATACCATGACTTTTTTTTTTTGAGTATATACCATGACTTTTAATCCTCTGAACCAGATTTACTTAAAGGACCTTCTTTCCTATGTGATATATTTGGAAATAACAGGTATTCAGAACAAGCTTTTCTTGTTCATTTTATGGCTTCACCAACCTCTGGTTTTACTCAGTAGTAACCAAGCTTCTTTTAAATTCTAAGAACCAAGGATTTTAGAAGTAGTTTTCATTCACATGTAAAAATTGACAAAACTTACTATTATAGGATATTACCGGTATCTTCCTATTGGATCTTTCTTTTTTCCTACTGAAGGTGTCTTTAATAGTTACATTTTCTATGCAAAACAAATCATTAAAATAATCAGTTGTTATTAATATAGCTGCCAGTATTCATAAAGTGAAACATTAGTAAATTTGGAAAAATATTAATCATAAACTTATTATGCAGCTACAATAAAGTATTTTGTTTCGGCATGATATGATCATTTAAATTCTGTTTTCACAGTTTACATGTTAGGCAGGGTTTTCATTTCCACTTTCTGAAATATGTGTGGGAGACATCCATCTGTGCTGACCAGGGCAGTCTCTGGACTGTGCCATTTCAGAGTGTGTCACCAGCTTGCAGTGAGATATGCAGCATGTGTCTGTTGAATCTCATGCTCTTAAAAAATGGGCTTATATTTTGTTGGTCTTTTTCTTTCTCATTTTTACAATAATTGATTCCCCCCCCGCCCCCCCGCCGTGTTTTATAAATGTATGTCTTTGGCAGTTTGTGATTTTTTTTTGTTGTGTCTTTTTTTTTTTAACCACATGAGAAGCACTGTACTAGACATTAGCATATAATACTAAATTTATATTAAGAATTTATATCTTTATATTCCTAGAAATCATATTGTTGATTTTAGCTGTTAAAGTTAATATATCTTTTGACTTCCTGGAATTTTTACATCTACAGGGAACTCCATTTAAATAACAACCTGTTACGAGTTCTACCTTTTGAGCTGGGAAAACTGTTTCAGTTGCAGACTTTAGGCCTGAAAGGTATGACTTCCATATTTGTGCTGCTTATGGTTTATATGTATGTCTTTGAGTCTAAAGAAGGCATGAGGGAATCTTTGCCAGGGATTTGCAGGTTCATTCTTCCCCAGAGTTCATCAGTTTGTTAGATGTAGCCCACTAGTTTTTTCTCTTTTTCACTGATAGACTGTCTGCTAGTCTTTTTATTGTTTTTTCCTCCTAGCCCAGCATTGCTTTTCTTGCCCTTATTTCAGTCACCTCTATGTTTTGGTTATACATTCTTGATGTCAGACTTTATTTCATCATGCTGTAAAACAGCTTATTTCTTTTTTTAATGTTCAAATCTCAAAAAATGGAGATTCTTACAAAGTGCAGAAAGCAGTTAGAAAATTTTGATCCATTTGAATCCTCTAATATAAAGACCAGTATTTAAGCATTTTTTAAAAAATCAAAAAAATAAAAAATAAAATTGATTTATAAGGACTTCATTAATATGTTAGAACTTGGGGACATAATTGACTTAGTAAGAAGTATTGAGAAATATTTTTTTAAACCAGCAAGGTTAAAAGTTACATGTAAGCATACGTTAATACCTGTAATTTTTTTTTTTATCGCATTATGATTCTTGACTAGTCTTGTAGGTGTAGCCAGCTTACTCTGTAGTTGATTCCTAAATAGAGAGCGCAGGGAGACTGCCTTCTCATCAGGTGGCTGTGATTCTGCCCTTGTACTGAAGGGGCCTGAGTTCCGTCTCTGGTTGGAGAACTCAGATCCCACATGCTGTGTGTTGTACCACCCTTTCCGCCCCAAAATCACATGATTAGGTCTTCAAGAATTTTATTTCTTAAAGATAGTTATAGAATGAGGTTTTGTTGATATAAATCCATGTCATTTTATAAAATTTAATGTCATTGTTCACAAAAGCAATTGGAAGAATATAAATAATACCTTTACAAATATATGTAAATCCATGTTCAACAGACATCACCTTTATAAATGATTTTTTGGAAAGGTTTTATCTATAGGGTTACACTGGGTGAGTCCTCTTAAAATGGATGTCAGGGAAATGTGAGTTGCAAAAGCCTTTTTCTGTTCTATTTCCCTATGGTAAGTCTGATTTATTCTTATTTTCCTGTTTTTAAATTTGAAAAACAGAAAAATATAAAATGTAGCCAAGTGTAATCCATATAAGGACTACCAGAATTAGCAATATTTTGTCACTTTTGTGTCTTTTTTTAATGTAAAAGAAATAAAACGTTACAGAATGTTAAGGCCCTCTTCTTTGTTCGTCTTCTAGTCTTTTTCTCCTCTCAGGGGCAGCTACTGTTGTATGTCCTTCTGGTTTAAGGTTTTTTTGTAATCTTATAGTATATACATATTTACAAACCTTAGCCTGTATTCATTTCTCTAAAGATTTTGCTGTTTTTGTTCAGTCACTAAGTCATGTCCGACTCTTTGTGACCTCATGGACTGCAGCACGCCATGCTTCCCTGTCCTTCACTGTCTCCTGGAGTTTGCTCAAACGCACGTCCATTGAGTCTGTAATACTATCCAACCAACTCATCCTCTAAAGATTACAAACTTTATTTGAGGTTAGGGTCATTGGTCACAGGTTTTATACTGATTCAGTGTATGTAAAAACCCGTGAAAGTAAATGCTGGGGATGGGTAGGAAAGTCTTTATGGCACCTTCCGTTTTGATTCCTTGGTCTTCCATTTCAGAAAGAGCCTTTACTATTTGATATTTGTGCTGTTATGTTTCTCTCTTGGAAGTATAGTTTCACTGAGATGTTTGTATATCTCAGCAATTCTGTTGGACATTGTTACATATCTCTCTGTAACAACAGTCTTCTCACTTAATTTCACCGTTTTAAGACAGATCTCTGTTATTTTCCCGAGCTTTGCAACTTTGCATTTTAATGTACTAGCTACTAAAAAACGGTTACATTACCCTTACTCTCTGAAAACTTTCATAATTTCTCATATCACTGTTCATTATTTGAGAGAAAATGTATCACTTTGTTCAAAAATCAAGTCTGTTTGCTATATCATCCATTCATACAGAGCCAGAGTGTTTCTGCCATGTAAATCAGTTCATACCATTTTCTTTAAAGTTGTTTGCCTAAGGCTAGCATGTGTCACTTTTTTTTTTAAAGTTTTTCCATGTTCTTCAAAATTGTTCTACTGTGAAAGATAGGACTATAACCTTAGATGCACATTCATTTTTTAAAACAAATTTTGAGGTACTTAAAAGATTCACATGAACCTATAAGAAATAATGCAGAGAACAATTCATGTGCCTTTACCAATTTCCCTCCAGTGATAACATCTTTCAAACCTATAGTACAGCTTCACAACCAGGGTATTGGTTGGGAAGCTCCCCTGGAGAAGGGAATGGCTACCCACTCCAGTATTCTTGCCTGGAGAATTCCATAGACAGAGGAGCCTGGCGGGCCACAGTCCATGGGGTCACCAAGAGTTGGACACGACTGAGCGACCAACACACACATGCACAGTCAAGGCACAGAACGGTGCCCTCACCAAAGGATCCCTCTTGTTGCCCTTTAATAGCCACACTTGGTTCTTCTTGCCCCGGTTCACTCCTTAATTTGTGTTACAACCGCTAAAAAAACTTTATGTAATTTTGTTATTTCAAAAATAATATGTAGAACTTCCTGGTGGCTCAGTGGTACAGAATCTGCCTGCCAGTGCAGGAGACAACCGTTTCGATACCTGATCTGGGAAGATCCCACGTGCCTCAGAACAGTGAAGCCCATGTGCCACAACATTTGAGCCTGTTTTCTAGAGCCTGTGAGCCTCAGCTCCTGAGCACAAGTGTAACAACTGCTGAAGCTCAAGCACCCTAGAGGCACTGCTCTACAACAAGAGAAGCCACCTCAATGAGAAACCCGTGCTCCGCAGCTGGAGAACAGCCCCTGCTTTTTGGACCTACAGAAAAGCCCACACAGCAGTGAAGACCCAGTACAGCCATCAAATTAATTAATTAAATTATTTAAAAAATACTATGTAAATAGAATTATGCTGTGTCTAACCTTTTGAGGTTTTTTTTTTTTTTTAACTCAGGTTAATTTTTTGGAAAGTCGCCCAGGTTTTTGGGTGTTTGCTTGTTTATATTGATGAGTAGTATTCCTTGGTATAGATATATATCTTCATGGGTTGTTTAACTGTCTTGCTGGGTTTTTATGGAGGCTGCATTTTGTAGGTCTAGTTGATTAGATCATTGGCTGTTGGTGTTTTGTCCCTTCTGGGGGTGGGACTGAAAGTTCCAGCCTTCTAGTCACATAATAGTTCTCTTAGCAATGAGCCCTATCTTTCAGAGAAATCCAGATATCACCTCATCAACATGAAGCATCTTTATCAATCTCATCACTTAGGAAATTTCAGAGGTTCTAGGGTCTATGTACCAGGAACACCAGACAGAAAGTAAATATATATTCCTTATTATAAATCATACTGTCACACAGGGTATTTTATATAGCAAAAGTCTTAAATTTTGATAAAGTCCAGTTTATCAGTTTTTTTGTTTCTGGAGCTTACTTTTGGTGTCCAGTCTAAGAGCTCTTTAAAATAGCTCTATATGCCCAGGTGTCCAGCACCATTTGTTGAAAAATTTATCCTCCATTGAATTGCTTTTGCACTGTTTTTTGTAAATCAGTTGAACATACCTATGTGGATTCTCTTTTCATCAGTCCCTGTGTCTGGCCTTCTGCCAATATCACATAGTTTTTGGAACTTGAAATAGAGTAATAAGTCTTAATAGATAGATTCTTCTTGTCTGTGGTTATAAGAAAATATTGCTGGGGTTTTGATAACTTGTATCAAATTGGGGAGAACTGACATCTTTACTCTGTAGTGTCTTCCAGTCAAGGAATGTGCTGTATCTTTCCATATGCTTAGATCTTTGATCTTTTTCATCAGTGTTGTATAGTTTAGGTATATAAGTCCTGTAAATATTTTGTTAGACTTAATACTTATCTTTTTGTTTGTTTGTTTGGAGTGAATATAAATCATAATGTATTTAAATTTTGCTGTCTGTGTGTTGATTCCAGTATGCGTGTGGTGTGTTAATGGCTTCAGTTGTGTCTGACTCTGTGACCCTGTGGACTGTGGCCCAGCAGGCTCCTCTGTCCATGGGATTCTCCAGACGAGAATGCTGTTGCAGTGCCCTCCTCATGTTCATTCCCTGTATACAGAAATATGGATTTTTAAAGTTTTATTTTATATCCTTCTACATTGTAGAACCCAATTTTAGTTTTAGGAGTGGGTTTTTCTTTCTTTTTTTTATAATAGGTTATTTGGTAATTACAAAATTTTTTTCTATGTAGAAAATTAGTTACTTGCAAACACGAACAAGTTTATTTTATTTTTTCCAATATGTATGCTTCCCCTGCCTTTCTCTTGCCTTATGGCACTTACTAGAACTTCCAGCGCTATGTTGAGTAAGAGCTGTGATGCAGCTATCCCTCCTTTTACCTGATCTTAGAAAGTATCGTTTTCATTTATGAGTATAATGTTCAGTTCAGTCGCTCAGTCGTGTCTCACTCTTTGAGACCCCATGAATTGCAGCACGCCAGGCCTCCCTGTCCATCGCCAACTCCCGGAGTTCACTCAGACTCACGTCCATCGAGTCCATGATGCCATCCAGCCATCATCCTCTGTCGTCCTCTTCTCCTCCTGTCCCCAATCCCTCCCAGCATCAGAGTCTTTTCCAATGAGTCAACTCTTCGCATGAGGTGGCCAGAGTACTGGAGTTTCAGCTTTAGCATCATTCCTTCCAAAGGAATCTCAGGGTTGATCTCCTTCCCAATGGACTGGTTGGATCTCCTTGCAATCCAAGGGACTCTCAAGAGTCTTCTCCAACACCACAGTTCAAACGCATCAATTCTTTGGCACTCAGCCTTCTTCACAGTCCAACTCTCACATGCATACATGACCACTGGAAAAACCATAGCCTTGACTAGACGGACCTTAGTCAGCAAAGTAATGTCTCTGCTTTTGAATATGCTATCTAGGTTGGTCATAACTTTTCTTCCAAGGAGTAAGCATCTTTTAATTTCATGGCTGCAGTCACCATCTGCAGTGATTTTGGAGCCCCCAAAAATAAAGTCTGACACTGTTTCCACTGTTTCCCCATCTATTCCCCATGAAGTGATGGGACCGGAGGCCATGATCTTCGTTTTTTGAATGTTGAGCTTTAAGCCAACTTTTTCACTCTCCTCTTTCACTTTCATCAAGAGGCTTTTTAGTACCTCTTCACTTTCTGCCATAAGGGTGGTGTCATCTGCATATCTGAGGTTATTGATATTTCTCCCGGCAATCTTGATTCAAGCTTGTGTTTCTTCCAGTCCAGCGTTTCTCATAATGTACTCTGCATATAAGTTAAATAAGCAGGGTGACAGTATACAGCCTTGACACACTCCTTTTCCTATTTGGAACCAGTCTTGTTCCATGTCCAGTTCTAACTTGCTTCCTGACCTGCATACAGATTTCTCAAGAGGCAGGTCAGGTGGTCTGGTATTCCCATCTCTTTCAGAATTTTCCACAGTTTCTTGTGATCCACACAGTCAAAGGCTTTGGCATAGTCAATAAAGCAGAAATAGATGTTTTTCTGGAACTCTTGCTTTTTCCATGATCCAGCGGATGTTGGCAATTTGATCTCTGGTTCCTCTGCCTTTTCTAAAACCAGCTTGAACATCTGGAAGTTCACAGTTCACGTATTGCTGAAGCCTGGCTTGGAGAATTTTGAGCATTACTTTACTAGCGTGTGATTTGAGTGCAACTGTGCAGCAGTTTGAGCATTCTTTGGCATTGCCTTTCTTTGGGATTGGAATGCAAACTGACCTTTTCCAGTCCTGTGGCCACTGCTGAGTTTTCCAAATTTGCTGGCATATTGAGTGCAGCACTTTCATAGCATCATCTTTCAGGATTTGAAACAGCTCAACTGGAATTCCATCACCTCCACTAGCTTTGTTTGTAGTGATGCTTTCTAAGGCCCACTTGACTTCACATTCCAGGATATCTGGCTCTAGATGAGTGATCACACCATCGTGATTATCTGGGTC
The DNA here is from genome assembly GCF_032405125.1 of Capricornis sumatraensis. Classification (NCBI taxonomy): domain Eukaryota; kingdom Metazoa; phylum Chordata; class Mammalia; order Artiodactyla; family Bovidae; genus Capricornis; species Capricornis sumatraensis. Next base: position 2,477,527 of record NC_091077.1, on the reverse strand, counting down.
GTGAAGATCTTTTTTGTACAGTTCTTCTGTGTATTCTTGCCACCTCTTCTTAATATCTTCTGCTTCTGTTAGGTCCATACCATTTCTGTCCTTTATCGAGCCCATCTTTGCATGAAATGTTCCCTTGGTATCTCTAGTTTTCTTGAAGAGATCTCTAGCAGTAGGAATTTTGTACATTCTCTTTATCAATTTGAGAAAATTTCCTTCTGTCCTTTTTCTGAGCATTTTAAATCATGAATGGGTATTAAATTTTGTCAAATATTTGTTTTATATCAGTTGATATGATATAAAATGTAATTTTTCTTCTTTAGCCTGGTAACTAATTTTTGAATATTGAACCACGCTTGCATTCCTGGAATAAAATCTGCTTGATCATGATGAATAGTTTATTTTTTGCCCATGTGTGTATCCTAATATTTTTTTAAGGATCTTTGACTCTCTATTCATGAGAGATGTTTGTATTTTTGTTTTTTGTTTCCTTTTACTCACTTTGCCTGGTTTTGGTATCAAGGTGATATTCAATTCAGTTCAGTTGCTCAGTTGTTGTGTCCTACACTTCATGACCCCATGGACTGCAGCACACCAGGCTTCCTGGTCCATTACCAACTCCCAGAACTTGCTCAAACTCATGTCCATCGAATCAGTGATGGCATCCAACCATCTCATCCTCTGTGGTCCCCTTCTCTTCCTGCCTTCCTTCTTTTCCAGCATCAGGGTCTTTTCCAGTGAGTCAGTTCTTTGTATCAGGTGGGCAAAGTATTGGAGCTTCAGCTTAGCATCAGTCCTTCTGATGAATATTCAGGACTGATTTCCTTTAGGATTGACTAGTTTGATCTCCTTGCAGTCCAGGGGACTCTCAAGAGTCTTCTCCAACACTGCAGTTCAAAAGCATCAATTCTTTGGTGCTCAACTTTTCTTTATGGTCCAACTGTCACATTCATACATGACTACTGGAAAAACCATAGCTTTGACTGGATGGACTTTTGTCGGTAAAATAACGTCTCTGCTCTTTAATATGCTGTCTAGGTTGGTCATAACTTTTTTCCCAAGAAGCAGGCTTCTTTTAATTTCATGGCTGCAGTCACCATCTGCAGTGATTTTGGAGTCCAAGAAAATAAAGTCTGTCACTGTTTCCATTGTTGCCCCATCTGTTTGCCATGAAATGATGGGACTGGATGCCATGATCTTAGTTTTATGAGTGTTGAGTGGTAAGCCAGAGTTTTCAGTCTCTTCTTTCACGTTCATCAAGAGGCTCTTTATTTAGTTCCTCTTCGGTTTCTGTCATACGGGTGGTATCATCTGCATATCTGAGGTTATTGATATTTCTCCCAGCAATCTTTATTCTAGCTTGTGCTTCATCCAGTCCAGCGTTTCACATGATGTACTCTGCATATTAGTTAAATAAACAGGGTGACAATATTCAGCCTTGATATACTAAAATTACACTTGGAGACATTAATACCCCTCTCTCAAAAATATTTTGAGTTTTGTTACTTGATGGATACATATTCAGAATTGCCAGTTCTTCTTGAGGATCGGCCCTTTGTCATTACACAAGACCACTCATACTGTGGTAATTTTCTCCCAAATTTACTGTATTTGATATTGATGTAATCACTTCTGCTTTTATTTGATTAATATTTGCATGATTTTTTTTTCCATCCTTTTCCTTTCAACCTGCTTAGACTGATATATTTGAATTGAGTTTCTTGTTTATAGCATATAGTTGGGTCAAGTTTTTAAATCCATTCTGCCAGTCTCTATCTTTTAATTGTATATTTAGACCATTTACACTCACTGTAATTATTGATTTATTGGGGCTACAGCTGCCTCTTCATTTTTTGTTTTCTATTTTTTTCTCCTTGCTTTGTTTTCTGTTTTCTTTTTCTTGCCTTTCTATGGGTTACTTGAGCATCTTTTTATATTACCATTTTAATTTGTCTAAGTAAACCAAGGCTATGGTTTTTCCTGTGGTCATGTATGGATGTGAGAGTTGGACTGTGAAGAAGGCTGAGCGGCGAAGAATTGATGCGTTTGAACTGTGGTGTTGGAGAAGACTCTTGAGGGTCCCTTGGACTGCAAGGAGATCCAACCAGTCCATTCTGAAGGAGATGAGCCCTGGGATTTCTTTGAAAGGAATGATGCTAAAGCTGAAGCTCCAGTACTTTGGACACCTCATGCGAAGAATTGACTCATTGGAAAAGACTCTGATGCTGGGAGAGATTGGGGGCAGGAGGAAAAGGGGACGACCCAGGATGAGATGGCTGGATGGCATCACGGACTTGATGGACGTGAGTCTGAGTGAACTCCGGGAGATGGTGATGGACAGGGAGGCCTGGCGTGCTGCGATTCATGGGGTCGCAAAGAGTTGGACACAATTGAGCGCCTGAACTGAACTGAACTGAAGTACATTTGAATGATCTATTTGTATATCTTCTTTAGTAGTTGCTCTTTATTTCTTTGGTGTTTAGCTGGAATAAAGATGCTGCTATGTATAAGTTTTGTTTTGTTAGGTTGCCGTTTCCTGGTCCTTTGGCTTTTGTTGGATTTTTTTTTTTTCCTTGTTCCCATCTATATGTTCAAGTTGCTGACTTCTTCAGTTCTGTATCTGGAGTATGTTAGGCAAATAGTGAATTCAAGGAGTTCTCTATTGTGTTCGTCAAGTCCTGGTCATTCTGCCTTCTTACCCACATTTCATTCAGTCTTATGTTTCTTTACAGAGGCGTTAGTTGTTTTTGGTAGGAGGAATAGGGAAAAGTATGTTTACTTCATCCTTTCAGAAGCAGCTTCTCTCACTTAATTTTCTTCCTTAGTTTTAAGAGCTCAACATCATGTTTTAATTGCAGGATTGTGTTGTACTTTTTAAGTTTACCCTATGTATTTTTCCAGGCAATGAAAAGCCAGATTAATTATAAATTTAAAGGAATTTCAAAAAAGTACTCTTATGTTGTGGGAAATATACCATTTGACTTCATCCATTTATTGTTGTTATTTAGCCACTCATTCATGTCTGATCTTTTGCAGCCCCATGGACTGCAGCACACCAGGCATCCCTGTCCTTCACCATCTCCCAGAGTTTGCTCAGACTCATGTCCATTGAGTCAGTGATGCTATCCAACTATCTTGTCCTCTGTCATCCCCTTCTCCTCCCGCCTTCAGTCTTTCCCAGCATCAGGGTCTTTTCCAGTGAATTGGCTCTCTGCATCAGGTGGCCAAAGAAATGGAGCATCAGCCCTTTCAATGAATATTCAGGGTTGATTACCTTTAGGATTGACTAGTTTGATCTCCTTGCTGTCCAAGGGATTGTCAAGAGTCCTCTCCAGCACCACAGTTTGGAAGCATCAATTCTTTGGTGCTCAGCTTAATGGTCCAACTCTCACATCCATACATGACTACTCGAAAAACCGTAGCTTTGACTAGACGGACCTTTGTTGGCAAAGTAATGTCTCTGGTTTTTAGTGTGCTGTCTAGGTTTGTCATAGGTTTCAAACCTTCCAAGAATCAAGCGTCTTTAAATTTCATGGCTTCAGTCACTGTCTGCAGTGATTTTGGGGCCCAGAGAAAGAAAGTCTGTCACCGTTTCCATTGTTTCCCCATCTATTTGCCATAAGGTGATGGGACTGGATGCCATGATCTTAGCTTTTTTGAATGTTGAGTTGTAAGCCAGCTTTTTCACTCTCCCCTTTCACCTTCGTCAAGAGGCTCTTTAGTTCCTCTTCCCTTTCTGCCATAAGGGTAGTGTCATGCATATCTGAGGTTATTGGTAATTCTCCTGGCAGTCTTGTTTCCAGCTTGTGCTACATCCAGCCCAACATTTTGCATGATGTACTCTGCACATAAATTAAATAAGAAGAGTGACAGTACACAGCCTTGACATACTCTTTCCCAGTTTGAAACCAGTTCATTGTTCCATGTCTGGTTCTGACTGTTGCTTCTTAACTTGCATACAGGTTTCACAGGAGACTGGTGAGGTGGTCTGGTATTCACAACTCTTCCAGAATTTTCCACAGTTTGTGTGACCCACATAGTTAAAGGCTTTAGTGTAGTCAGTGAAGCAGAAGTAGATGTTTCTCTGCAATTCTCTTGCTTTTCCTGTGATCAGTGGATGTTGGCAATGTGATCTCTGGTTCCCGTCTTCTTAAAATCCAGCTTATACACGTCGAAATTCTTATTTCACGTACTGTTCAAACCTAGCTTGGAGGATTTTGAGAATAACCTTGCTAGCATGTGAAATGAGTGCAGTTGTGCTGTGGTTGGAACATTCTTTGGCATTGCCCTTCTTTGGGATTTGAATGAAACTAACCTTTTCCAGTCCTGTGGCCTCTGCTGAGTCTTCCAACTCTGCTGGCATATTGAGTGAAGCACTTAGATGGCATCATCTTTTAAGATTTGAAATAGCTCAGCTGGAATAGCATCACTTCCACTAGCTTTGTTCATAGTGATGGTTCCTAAGGCCCACTTGACTTCACAGTCCAAGATGTCTGGCTCCAGGTGACTGATCACACCATCGTGGTTATCCGAGTCATTAAGATCTTTTTTGTATAGTTCTTCTGTGTATTTTTGCCACCTCATCTTAATATCTTAGAAAGTCAGATCCCTGTCCTTCACCATCTCCTGTATTTTGCTCTGATTTGTGTCCGTTGTGTTGATATCATCCAACCACGTCATCCTCTGTCACCCCCTTCTCTTGCTCTGGATCTTTCCCAGTGTCATTGGAATGAGTCAGCTCTTCACTACAGGTGGCCAAAGTATTGGAGCTTCGGCATCAGTCCTTTCAATGACTATTCAGGGTTGGGGTTGATTTCTTTAGGATTGACTGATTTGATCTCCTTGCAATCCAAGAGACTCTCAAGAGTCTTCTCCAACACCACAGTTTGAAAGCATCAATTCTTCAACTCTGCCTTCTTGATGATCCAACTCTCATCCATACATGACTACTAGAAAAACAATAATTTTGACTATAGGGAGCTTTGTTGGCAAAGTGATGTCTCTGCTTTTTCATAATGCTGTCTAGGTTTGTCATAGCTTTCCTTTCATTGAGCAAGTGTCTTTAAGTTTCATGACTGCAGTCACTGTCCTTGGTGATTCTTAGAGCCCACAGAAATAAAATCTGTCACTTTCCACTTTTTCCCCTTCTGTTTGCCATGAAGTGCTCGGACCAAATGCCATGGTCTTAGTTTTTGAATGCTGAGTTTTAAGCCAGCCTTTCACTCTAATCTTTCACCTTCATCAAGCGTCTTTTTAGTTCCTCTTGCTTTCTGCTATTAGAGTGGTAACATCTGCAAATCTGAGGTTGTTGATGTTTCTCCTGGCAGTCTTGATTTTCGTTTGTGATTCATCCAGCCTGGCATTTCGCATGGTGTATTCTGTATATAAGTTAAATAAGTAGGGTGACAGTATTTAGCTTTGACCAGCTCCTTTCTCAATTTTGAACCAGTCCGTTGTTCCATGTCTGGTTCTGTTACTTCTTGTTGACCTACTTATAGATTTCTCAGGAGACAGCTAAGGTGGTCTGGTATTCCCAGCTCTTTCAGAATTTTCTACAGTTTGTTGTGAGCCACACAGTCAAAGGCTCTAGCATAGTCAGTGAAGCAAAAGTAGGTATTTTTTCTGGAATTCTCTTGCTTTCGCTGTGATGTTGGCAATTTGTTCTCTGGTTTCTCTGCCTTTCCTTTTTTTTTTTTAACTTACATAATAGGTTTATACTTAACATAGTACTTCTCACCATGGAGATTGTACTCAGTTAATATAAACATTTCTTGTTTTTTATTAAACAATAGATCTCTTCTCCATTTCAATGTCAATATGAAGTATTTTTTTTACATTAAATCTCTCCATTTCAATGTTAGATACATTGGATACATTTTCTGAACTTTTTCCCACACAGAGATAAGTTTTAATTTCTGACCAGCTGTATTTAATGTCTAGGTACAGTGCTAACTTGGGAGATAACAAAACAAAAATCCAATCAAAATATGGAGAAAAAATTTCTCAATGATGCAGGAGGCAGTGATTATAACTGAACAGTGGCAATTTCCTAGGATTCTGGGCAAGAGTTTCCTTCTTCCTACTGAGAATTCTGAAACTATGAAATATTACTTAGGCAAATTTCAGCAAATGCAAATTACAGATGGCATTTTCCAGTGCATTATCTGTTGTGACAAAAACATGTTGTTTTCCCTTTAACACAGTATATCAATCTGTTCCTTTTTATAGGAAAATAACCAATAATATGAAACTTCTCTATTAACTATTTCTTGGGAACTTTCAGACACCAAAGCTCAGTTCTGAAACTCAATAGCACAAAGATTTTCAGAGGAAGGTTTGATTCAGGAGGCCCTTCAGAGTCACATCTGTCCATTTCTTTTTTGTGCATACACCCCCAAACAAGCACAAATGCCTGTAATGCTGAGAATCACACCTAACAAGAGAGCAGTTGCATCTCCGGCTTCTACTGCTTCAACAACAGGCAGCACCAAAAGCAATGAAAAGAGGGCTAGGAACAACTGTGTTGAAACTGAGATCATTATGTGGCTGGTTCTTGAAGGATGAAGATCTCAAAGAAGGCGGTACTGAATTCTGTCTGACTCCCTTCCAGTAGCTCCGGATGCTGAGGCTAAGAGATTCCACGTGACAGTGCCTTCAAGGAAGCAGCCATTACAAAAAATCTGCCTTTCCTTTTTTATATCCGGCTTTTACATCTGGAAGTTCTTGTTTCACGTACTGCTGAAACCTAGCTTGAAGGATTTTGAGCATAACCTTGCTATCATGTGGTATGAGGGCAATTGTACAGTAATGAGAACTTTCTTTGGCATTGCCTTTCTTTTGATTTGGAATAAAAATTGACCTTTTTCAGTCCTGTGGCCACTTCTGAGTTTTCTGTATTTGCTGACATAGTGAGTTCAGCACTTTCTCAGCATTATCTTTTAGGATTTTAATTAGCTCAGCTGGAATTCTGTAACCTCAGTGATTGCCTTTAAATATTTTTTATGCTAGAAAGTAGTAAAAAAGACAGCGTTAAGTGTAATCTGGTTAGAATGGGATGCTTACCTGGTACTGAAAATTTTTTAGTTGACTTCATTTTCTCAACACACCCACAGGGTCCTGGTAACTTTCAAGTTACAGCTACCTGTTTCATAGGATTGTGACTAGATGAAAGTTTCAGGACTCTGGTATCTGTGGGGCTTCCCTGGTGGCTCAGAGGGTAAAGCGTCTGCCTGCAATGTGGGAGGTCTGGGTTCGATCCCTGGGTCGGGAAGATCCCCTGGAGAAGGAAACGGCAACCCACTCCAGTATTCTTGCCTGGAAAATCCCATGGACAGAGAAGGCTGGTAGGCTACAGTCCGTGGGGTCGCAAAGAGTTGGATACAACTAAGCAACTTCACTGGTATCTATAAAGAGCTGTACACCTATGTTGTAACTTGTCTTCCTGCAATTAATACTTTGCATTTATAGGAGTACATTTTTACCTTTACAGTTACTAAAATCGTAGAGATCTTAAAAGCCAACTAATTTAGCTGTTCTTCTCACCCATGTAATCTGGCTTTTAGTGAAGGATATTGCACTATCTCACAGGTCAGGGCATGTTATCTTAAATAGTTCTAATGCTTACCATCCACTTCTCTTCTGAGCTGGCTTTCTATTAGATCCTGCCCCTTGTCCTCATTCTGCTTTTTGTGTCTTATTCTTTCACAAGAGAAAAGAATAAATGCAAATTACTTTTTTTTCTCTGTTTGGTGGTGATTCTTAAATTCCATACTTAAAAAAAAATTTCAAATGACTAAAACGTCTTATTATTTTAACTATCTTCAGTCTACAGAATTTACTAGTCTTTCTTAAAATGGAGCATGGATAGGAACTTTGGTTTTAAACAGTGTACTGTGTTGTTACTTCTCGTATGTAAGAAACCCTTCTGAGAGAATTTCAGACTCTTAACAGTACATGTAAATCATTGCATTTGCTTTCATTTTTGACACTTATGAAACAGTGATTGAATTTGCTGTTGGAATACTGCTCTGGGGTTTTCCTCCTTCATTAGTGAGTTAATCTTAAACCAAATCTGTCTCATTTTGCTATTTCATTCTTTAGAATTTTAAAAAATCTAAGTGCTAGATTTTAGTAGGATATTTAGTAGGATATTTCCTTATTAACTCTGTAGCATTCTTAAATTACGATTCTCAGGTTGATTATATTGGCTCTCACCTTTCCTTCTCCTAGTCCTTCTTGCCACTGTTCTCCAATCCCGTTTTACTTGCTTTTGATCATTATGAAAGTGTTGAAGCGGCAGGGTCAAATGCAGAGCACTATTAGATATCTTCTAGATTGACGTCAGGCCATTAGTAATCATTTTTGGATACTTCTATGTAATGTGGTATGAATTATTTTTACTCTTCACATCAAAAACTGAAAAAAATATTTTTTTCTAGTTTGATATATTGAGTTACTATATATATTTATATATGTGGTTAATATATACAATTACATAGTTAATACACAAATGATCTGATAGTTTTGGTATATTTTTAAGTTTTGAAATATTTTAACATTTGTCTTTGTTTCATTTTACCTATTTTAAAAATATTTCCAGGAAATCCACTTACCCAGGACATATTGAACCTCTATCTGGAGCCAGATGGAACAAGAAGGCTACTGAACTATTTGCTTGATAATTTGGCAGGTACTGCAAAAAGAAGTAAGTGGTCATTTGATTAAACCATATTTTTAGAAAGACATCTAAGAATATTGTTTAATTTTGTGTTTTATGTTCAACTAGTTTCAGCAGAACAGCCACCTCCAAGATCTTGGATTATGTTACAAGAACCAGACAGAACACGGCCAACTGGTTGGTAACCTGATTTTTGTTTTAATCTTTTTTTTACTTTGTCTTTATAAACCTAATAGTATTGTTGGTATGCTTTAGTTTATGGGCAGTATTACAGTAGAACACTTAAGGTTGATTTGGTTTGAAGATGATAATAAAGGCTTGTGTGAGTGAAGTGGAAGTTGCTCAGTCGTGTCTGACTCTTTGTGATCTCATGGACTGTTGCCCGCCAGGCTCCTCTGTCCATGGGGATTCTCCAGGCCAGAATGCTGGAGTGGGTTCCCCCCTCCAGGGGATCTTCCCAATCCAAGGATTGAACCCAAGTCTCCTGCATTGCAGGCGGAATCTTTACTGTCTGAGCCACCAGGTGTAACTGGCCTCTATATAATCATTGTCGAGGAAAGTTTGGTATAAGGCAGTACTTCTCAGCCAGGGGCGGTTTTATCCCCCAGAAGACATTGAGCAGCGTCTGGAGATATTTTTTCATTGTCAACAAGTGGTAGATGTGCTCTTGGCATCTTGTGGCTAGAGATCAGAGATGCTGCTGTGCATAGCACAGCCCTCAACAACAAAGAATTACCTACTCGTGATGTCAGTGGTGCTGCTTTTGAGAAACTCTGTTCTAAAGTATTGATCAAATTCAGTTATACACCCACATCTTTCTATATTGTAATTTCCCAAGTTCTACAGTATTCCAGCTGTATGATAATACAAAATTATAAGATAGCAAAAACACCTACTTGAGAGGGAAATCAAGCTAATGACCTCTAATCTTTTAAAATTGTATGAAGATAGTTTGGGCACTTCTGTCGGGTGTGCAGTGGTGTTTTTCTTTCATGTGAATTAATAGTTGCTTTGTAGAAGAAGAGCAGAGATGGCTGTTAAGAAAAAACGTATGTTTTCTTAGATCAATGTCAGATTACATTCCACATGAATAATTGATGAAGTGGTGGAGGGAACGTAGAAATGAGGAGCCTTGGTCTTAGAAGCTGAAGGACTCACGATCTTAGTCTGTTTCCTTTTGAACCTTCTGTCTGTACTTACGTAGTGGGAAACACAATTATTATTTATATTTGTTCATATATCTGTTCTTCCTTTATTATCTGACTTATTCCATGTCTGGCATATGGTAGCTTTTCTGTGAGGATATTATTGAATGAATAAAGTCAAACTTCGTTTTAAGTGAAACAAAATTAATTTTTTTTTTCTGCCACGTGTGTGAATAAGTAAAGTTATCTTTCCTACAGCCTTGTTTTCTGTCATGTGCTATAATGTTCTTTGTGATAAATATGCGACCCGGCAGTTATATGGCTACTGTCCATCATGGGCACTAAATTGGGACTACAGGAAAAAGGCCATTATTCAAGAAATCTTGAGTTGCAATGCTGATATCATAAGTCTTCAGGTAAGTCATCAGAAGAATACTTGTTTAAATTGCAGAAATGCCCCTTGATCAAGCAAGGAGTAGCTTGAGTATGCATTACATTAACACATTTGAAGTCCTGGCTTTCGCAGTTCTTAAAATACAGACTTTTCCTGTATTGACTGAATTCTGGGAACATTTGCCGCATCCTGTGCTTTTAGCACTGTGCTGCCAAATTAAGCAAATGGGTTAAGCTGGGTGTTTAGGTGATCGCTATTACAGCTAAATGGTTACCTACTCCTCCTTTATGTCCTTCCACACTATTTTTAATCGGGTGGCACTGTCAAGGTATAATTTTGCTTTACTACCAGTGGTAATTGAATAATTAGGGCCAAGTGGAAAGAACATTGAATCTGGTAGACAGTAACTGGGTTCTCAGTCCAACCCTCATAATAATTTACATGACCATTGGCAAGTGACTTTCTCCTTGTGGTCTGAAACTTGATCTGTGGAGTTCCTTCTCTGGCTCTGATTTTTGTTTATACCAGTTTTAATATAAGGAAATATATATATCTGGAAATATAAAATATAAGGAAATACATATGCATAGGGGTATATGGCTTTCCATTCTTTACTCCTAAACAGCAAAGAGGTACTGTATTAACAGGTACCTGTAAAATGACAAGTAGGTGTTGTGATTGATTTCAGATAAATTATATTGAAAAGATGTAATTCTTCATTCTTCAGATCAGTCCTTTGAATTTATTTTAGGGTCTCAAACTGTACATATAAAGATAGTGCATAGGACTGGTTTTTGTCTTATGAAATAACTGCTGTTTACAATTTTTCAGGAAGTTGAAACAGAACAGTATTACAGTTTTTTTCTGGTAGAACTGAAAGAACGTGGCTATAATGGATTCTTTAGTCCTAAATCTAGAGCTAGGACAATGTCAGAGCAAGAAAGAAAACATGTTGATGGCTGTGCAATATTTTTTAAAACAGAAAAGTAAGTCATCTTCTTTCTTTCTTCTTTTTTTTGGGGGGTCTGTGCCATGTGGGGATGTTAGTTCCCTGACCAGTGATCAAACCTGTTGCCCTGCAGTGGAAGTCAGAGTCCTAACTACTGGACCACCAGGGAATTCCCCAGTCATCTTACTCTTAAAAAGAAAATATTCTCTGAATTTGCAGGATGAGGGTCAAGGGAATGGAAATTAGTTGGCAGCTAAGAGAATGAGGCACCATATTATTTCTCAAGAAAACAGTACTATGATTTAAAGGGTTTTGTTTTGATTCATCAGAAAAAATGTTTTTGGAAGACATGTTGAAAGTTCAGCTGTTTTTTCAGGTGTCTTCTAGGGTTTAACTCCAGTTGTTAATTGAAACACTTTGTAATTGCATTCCCTCTGGGATGGTAGAGAGATTCTTAAGCCCATACTTTGGAAGAAAATTATTTTAAAATTTGTAAGATGGAATATTCCAACATGAAACCTAAATAGAAGATGACTGTATTATCTTAAATTGTAAAAGTTTCTCAAGATGTTATTTGTATCTGTGGCAGACTGAGAGCAACTGAAATGGACATGGGAAGCTTAGTGCTAAGTGTGGAGGATTTTCTGTAATGTAATTTACATGTCGTCATATCTGTTAAGGAATTTGGGGGGAAATTGCATTTACCACAAAATGGATGTCTTGGTATCCCCAATTTTATATTTGTGTGTGTTTTGTTTTAGATTTACATTGGTTCAGAAACACACTGTTGAATTTAATCAGCTAGCAATGGCGAATTCAGAAGGGTCTGAAGCCATGCTGAACAGAGTCATGACGAAAGATAACATAGGAGTGGCTGTACTGCTAGAGCTTCGAAAGGAACTGATTGAAGTATCATGTGAGTGACCTTTTCACTTCCTATAAAATCTGGCCTCCAAAATGGAATAGACGACACAAAATGTTTCATATTAATACTCTTGTCTAATGCCTGAAGAAATTCAGAATTTAAATCTTTTCTAAAATCTCATCCATTTTTCTCTACTGCAAAGCTCAAGAAGAGGAAGCATTGCCTAGAAAAGTATTTCAAATCTTAAAAGGCATAAAACAAAGTGTTTTCTGCTCGAGAATTTGTCACATAAAATACTGAAGTAAATATTAGTTAAAATAACTGCTCAGAGAGAAGAATTCTGTACACATAATACAATTTCTTGGCAACATGGATATTTCTGTGTTGACTTCTCTTCCTGACCTGCTTTTAGTCATTATTTTAAAGGTCTTAAGTCTTGGAGAAATGGACCACTTATTTCAGATTAAGTGTATATTTAGAGAGTGATCATCATGGTAAGAACTGAGACTTCGGTCACTTGACGAGCAGCTGGAAATGGGGATATATAATCTGAGGGATAGAAAAGATGAAAGATGGAACTTAGTGACTTTTTAAAATGTTTTTTTAAGAAAAAGGATGTCCGTTTAATTTTGTGATGCTCAGTTTAGGACATCTAGAAAATCAGAAGTTTTAAGGAGCTGGAACTATTTAAAAACCAAGCTGTCCCAAATAGAATGGGCTCGCTTTGTTCAAAGAGTGAATACCCTGTGCTGGAAGTCCTCATCCCAGAGGCCAGATGTCTGTTTCTCAGGTTTGTTGCAGAGGGTAGATCAGTTTTCAGATGGGAGATTTTCAACCAGATTTTAGCGTTCTTTTTTTATTCCCAGGACTCTGAGATATTGCTTGCTTTCAGACCATGTGAGAATATATGGGCTTTGTTTCTTTTCTTTCTATCTGATGTAGCTGGAAAGCCACATCTTGGAACAGAAAAGCAGCTTATTCTCGTGGCTAATGCTCATATGCACTGGGACCCTGAATACTCCGATGTGAAGTTGGTTCAGACGATGATGTTCCTCTCAGAAGTGAAGAATATTATTGATAAAGCCTCGAGAAGTCTCCAGTCCAGTGTATTAGGAGAGTTTGGAACTATTCCACTAGTGTTATGTGCAGATCTTAATTCTTTGCCGGACTCTGGTAAACAAAACAATGCTATCTTACATAGAACACTTGCTGACTTAAAATGTTTTTGTAATATGTTGTTTCTGATAATTCCAAATCTAGTCAAAATGAAAATTCAGTTTATAGTGGCCACTATCAATCAGGTTAAAAATTTTTTGTGTGTGTGGAGTAGGGAGACCATTTTGAAAATGAAATGGTATCATTACCACTTCATTATAAAATGAAATAGTAAATGGTAATGGTATTATCCTCTGGATATTATCCAGATGTTAATCATCTTCAGAAAACACATGGGCATTTATTATTATCCCCATGTTATATGTATTGCAGACTCTGAAAAGGTTATTAAGACAGACTCTGGGATTCCAGCATGTGGTAATATAATCCAGTTTAAATTTGACCATATATCACACAATCTCAAATTTTGGTAGACTTGATTAGAAACATTGTGCACCTCAGTTGGAATTTGAGATTTTTCTGTTTACACAGGTCAGACAGTGGTTTTAACAAAAAAGGATCAAGAATGTTGATATTTAGTCACAGAGTGGAAGAATACAGAAAGCCTTATTCTTAAACTTTTCCATAGATAGTACAGTGAGTAACAGCCATACTTTCTTGGATACTCAAGAGAACTTTTCCTTGAACTTACTTGCATGCATGAATGCATGCATTCACACACATACACACTTGGAGTAGTTAAATTCAGTAGCATATTGCTGCTATCACAATAGATAAAAGATAATGAAACAAAATTTATATTAAAATCTGTTTTGGGGGAAATAAAGGTGGCTAAGATCCATAATTCTTTAGTCTGTCTCATCAAAGCCATCTGGGGATTACTGGAAAGTTCTTTATTTGCTTTTCATCCTCTTTAGCTACAAAATATGTGAGGGGCAAAGAGAGACTCTTGTCGCATGATACAGATCTTAAGACTTATTTCTATGTTGCATTGTAATAACAAAACACATGGAAAAATGTCTAGTTTTGGTAAGTGATTAAATGAAAGTTAAATATTTGCAGAGCCCACCTTATGCCTGTGTGTGTGCTAAGTCACTTCTGTCGTGTCTGACTCTGTGATCCCATGGACTGTATCTGTCCAGGCTCCTCTGTCCATGGGATTCTCCAGGCAAGAATACTAGAGTGGGTTGCCACACTCTCCTCCAGGGTATCTTCGGAACCCAGGGATTGAACTCAGGTCTCCCACATTGCAGATGGATTTTTTACCATCAGAGCCACAAGGGAAGCCCCACCTTATGCTTAGCACACTGGAAAAATAGTGTCCAGAGATGGTGAGATGGCTCTGTCATTCTTTCATAATTCATGTATTCATATGCACAATGAATCCTAATCTTGGTGTTTCATGCTAACCCTGAGCAGAAGCCTACATACTAAGATCTTGATTGTGGTGTTAATTTTTTAAAAAAAACAGGAATAACATGAATTTTAAGAAATAGGGAACTGGTTTAACAAATACTATATGTCAGCCCTGTTGTATTACACAATTATTAAAAAAAATAATTGAGATGACATAAGTTCATGTGGTACAGTAAAGTGTAAAATATTCACTGTGATTAAAACCATGGAAAAAATGTGTTTATACAAGTTTTGGCAAAGGTGGAATATAGTGAAACATTTTAAAAAGTGAGAATATGTGTGATTTAAAACTTTACTCTTGAATTACTGTTTAGTTATGTCTTGCACATTGTATATTATACTTAACAATGCAGAAAGTACATTTATATTCTTTATAGGTGTTGTAGAATATTTGAGCACTGGTGAAGTAGAAACAAATCATAAAGACTTTAAGGAACTGAGATACAATGAAAGTCTTACGAACTTCAGCTGTAATGGGAAAAATGGGACAACCAGTGGAAGGATCACTCATGGCTTCAAGTTAAAGAGTGCCTATGAGAGTGGCCTGATGCCTTACACCAACTACACATGTGATTTTAAGGTGAGTTTCGAGATGAAGAAACATGTAAAACTCCATTTTTTTTTTAAGAGCATTTTATAATTTTGTGATGGCTTTAAATGTTAACACTCAGAATGGAATTAAGCCATCTCAAATTAGCTGACAGCAGTATTCTTATGCAGAATTCCATGTGATTAGAATTCCACCCCTACTTTATAGATATTATTAGAATCATTTCTAGGGTTAGAGATCAGATGAAATAATGATATTAAATCCTGAGTTATCTGTCATCTCTTTAGGGCTTTTTTTAAAATGGGCTCATTACTAACAGCTGGATATGCAGGACCATTGTATTTTATTTGATGTTAGTTTGATGTTCCGTTTCTTCTCTTTCAGTTTAACTGAAACTGTACTATTTGAGAACCAAAATGTAGTTTACTATTAGCTGTTGTAAATTTTCTAATACACATATTGTTTATATGCCTTCTTATACAATTAATGGATTATTACAATATGGAGTTTTTTTCCTAGTAATTCTCCTCATTTTTATTATCTGTGGTTGTTTAGGACTTGTGTTCAACTGTCCTTTTTTGCCATCTTTTGCATTTTTGCTCTCTTAAATCCTAGTTTTCCGTTTCTAACCTGCTGAAAAAATAATCATTCAGGTTAGATTGTCTATTAGAATAGTGTAAGTACTTGTGTTAACTGTTGCTTAATTTTAGAGGGGAGGGTTATTTAGACTCCTTTGAGAAACTTTTGAAAACTAAAAAATTTTTTTATTTGACTTTCGAGGATCTGTAGAACCGTAGATAATGATTTAACACTGGGCAGAGATGAGTATGTATAGTTAAAGAGAGACTAGAGTAGACTGGGCAAAACTAACATGTAAATGATGATAGTAATCAAAGAGGTGGAAAACCATGACAGTATAAGGAACTTAAATGCCAAGGAAAGAAAGCCTTTCTAGGGAAAGAGGAGTGAGTGTTAAGCTTCAGAAAGATTTGCTCAGAGTTGTCTGTAGAGGTGTTCAGAGAAACTAGAATGCAATGAGTTGAAGAGTAACTGAGCAATGAGAGAAAAAACCAGCTACAGATTTTCGTTTCAAGGAGGTTGATGGCAGAAGAGGGGAGGATGATAACCACAAGATGGGAGGGATGAGAGGTGTTTGCTTTCTGACTACTGTTACTGGTAGAAAATTAGGAAGAATTTAGAATGTGCTTAAATACTTTTGGCCAAGAGCATGTAAAGGACAGACTGTTACAGTTACTGGACAGAGAGGAGCAAACTAAGAGTATCCTAGCTGTGTGCCAGATGCTGTGCCTGAGTGCTGTTGAAGGTGTGAAAGGCAAAGATGTGCTGGTGGGAACATAGATCTCAGCCACACAAATGAGTATATAGTTGCACTTAAGGGTGTATATTAGCAAGGGAAAAAATCAGGTGGTAGCTTTAAGTGGATGAGGGTAGGATTCCAGAAGGCCTTGGGAAAGTAATTAAACTTGGCACTTGAAGGTTAAGAAGGATTCAGTCAGGTGACAAGTAGAAGAAAGTGTTCCAGACATGTGTGGAGGCCCTGGAGGAGGACGGAGCTTATCACCTACAGGAAATGTACCTCAGTTCACACCCTGCTTCCCCAAAAAGGGCTAGTACGGCAGTGGAGTAGTGAGCAAGGAAAAGTGTCACAAATTAAGTTAGGAAAAAGAAGCAGAGGCCATATCGTGAAGGATTCTTTAGGTCTCGTTAAAGATTTTGAAACGATCTACATAGGAGGAAGAAGGATTACCATCCCTAAGGTTTCTTCATTCTCAATTTGGGGTCGTTATTTGATCTGTGTAATAACTGCCCTTTTCTACAGCCTAGTAAATTTCTTTGTTTACCAAACACGACTGAGGATATGTCTTGAAAGTTCTCAGTATTTCAGTGTCATTTTATGTGTCTTTTTCTTTTTGCCTTCTGTTTTTCAGGGTATAATTGACTACATCTTCTATTCTAAACCTCAGCTGAACACTTTAGGCATCCTGGGACCTCTGGACCACCATTGGCTAGTTGAGAACAATATCAGCGGCTGCCCACACCCACTCATCCCCTCTGACCACTTCTCACTTTTTGCACAACTGGAGCTCTTACTGCCTTTCCTGCCCCAGGTTAATGGCATTCACCTTCCTGGCAGGAGGTAGTCAAGTACCTTCAGAGGATGACCTCAGTTTTACTCATAAACTTGTAAAAATTCTGAATATAGGGGAGTGAGGTATGGCCACTAAGATTTGTTTGTTTGTTTTTTCTTAATGATTTGAGTTTTCAATCTGATCATTTGATAAGGATATAGTATGAAAGCCAGGTGCTAGCAAACAAATTCTGAGCCCAGTATGCTTTATATACTGTTAGACAGGGATTGGTGTGTTTGCACCTATCTTTAATTTGTTGCAAATAATTTTCCTGTTTCTTCTCTCCAATATAATATTTTCATGCCTTGAAATAGGAAACTGAACAGCATATTCTCTTTGCACAGAAATCTGTAGCACTACTTTTTTGAGGCCAGTAATAACATCCAGAGATCATTCTTCCGTACTTTACTCCCTCCTTTTTCAGACTTGTTTGTAAAATATAGAATTTGAATTTAGCCTTTATGATTGTATATGATCCACAGAAGACCTGATTTATGAAATTTTGTACTAAAAAAATCAGATTTGGAAATGATTGTATTGTAATCTAAGGCTAAGGTTTTTTTTACCTGTTTCATGTGTTATAAAGCTTGTAAAAGAAGTTGCAACAGACTTTCTCTGCTGATGATTTGCACTGTTAGGGTTTTGTTAGCCCTTTTGTACTACTTTGTTTTTAAATGGAAAACATTAAATTTAACTCTGTTTAAAGTTTAGGACATTTGCTTGGACTAGAGACAACTTAACCTATGAATTCCTGGATTTTTGCAAAAAACTGTTTACCAGGACAGATAATCTGAGTAGTGAATGATCTGAAGGCATTTATGGACTGAATGTGTAATGGTTGGCGTATGTACATTCTGATATTTTTAAATCCTTAACTTTTTTAAGTTAAAAAATTATGGCTGCTTAGGTACAGCTTCTTAACTCCTTTTTGAGACACTTCTTGTCCTATCTCCACTGTGCCTGCCTGAATTTGTTCCCACCAAGCACTGCCTGTGCATGCAGAGAAAATCTGTGCATCCTCTTTTGTATTTTTTAAATACTGTTTAACATTTGTGAGAGTTTTATGAAAATCCTTTTGTATGAGCTGTGGGTTTTTTCCATTGTGAAGCATTGAATATCACATTTTGGAACGTGTTCACAGGGTGGGGATCCCTGGGTCTTTGTTTGCCAGACCCAAGCACTGCTTTTTGGCGTCATTGCACAGTGCTGTTCATCACCCAGAGTACTACTATCATGTGAATTCTTTTCGTTTTCCATGTATTCCTTAGTTTCCATGTTTTTAAAAAATCATTCCCTTTTTTTAAAAAAGAAAAAAAGTGATTTTCCGTTTATGAAGCAGTATAAAATAAATGAGATGTATTTTCAAAACAGGTCCCTAAGACAATACTTCAGATCATTTTTAAAGTGACCAAGTCATTTTAATATGTCAACCAAGATAAGAGATATTATACCTTGTATTTTGCCTCTAGTGCCATTAGTAGAATAGAGGTTAAAGCCAGCTTTAACTTTGCAAAGTGAACTCCTATATGTTCTGTTCTCATTCATTCATTCTCTCAAAGAACAAGTGAATTCAGAGGGAACTTGGTCTAACTGCTTTTGTTTCAGCTGCAGGCAGGGAAGCAAAAGGACACCATGTATCCAGTGAGCAGTAAGAAGAGAAATTGTTGATTGTTAATAACAGTTTTTATACAGAGAATGAGTCATTTTGGATAATGACTTAAAATTTTATGAAAAATGTTCAGCACTTAAATGTGCTTATTCTAAGAGAAAATAAAATTACACACTGTTTAAGTAAAAGATTCTTTTTTTTTTTTCCTTTAAAAAAAATTCTACAAAAGGTTTTGATCTTGAATCTTTGTCTGGGACCTGGTTTTTCCTTTGAGGTTTGCTTTTTCTTTCTTCCTTTTTTTTTTAAGATTTTGTTGTGATAGTTTTTTATTTTTTGCCTTTTGTTTTACGTTGTGCTGACACCAAACACATCTGGTTTATAATCAGTACATTGGAAAGCTGGTATTATTGATATAGAACCAATGCATAGCTTTCTTTAGGGTTTCTTTTTGGAGTTTTGGTTTTTGTAAAGTGTGAATAAAAGATGTTTACTCATTTTTCCTAAACACTGTGTTGGTAGTGTGCATCATGACAGTTTCCAGCAAAAGCAAGCTGGAGCTGGTTGGACTGATGAGATGAAGGAAACTGCTTGAGCTTTATGGAAGAAGGGGAGAAGCACTTACTCTGTTTTTAATGGAGGATGTATTCTTTTCATAGATGCTGGAACTAGAGTGCACTTGTTAGATGCTAAAGGTTTGAGCTTTACACAAAATATTTTCATCTGTATTTGTTATTGTCTACAAAATATTTTAATTTGGAACCAGCATACTAATAAGATACAATGGCTGGTTATGTCTTGAAATATTTGTTCTTGCCTCTTCTAGGCATACTGCATTCTGTGGGTCAGTTTGAACAGCTTCTCCACCTTATTAGATAGTGGTAAATTGAACCAGGAGTATAGATTTACAACCATAAGCTTCAAAAGAGAAAAAGTGTTTTCAGTCTATAGTGAATAAATGATCATACCAAAATAGACTGAAACTTCGGTTAAGCAAGGTTTGTGTTTTAAATATTTTCTGTGTTCTGGATAATTTCCAGTAACCCGTACTCCCTAAAATGCAGTAAATAAAAAAAAAGAAAAACTAGTAAGTTTTCACAGTATAGGTTTTCTTCAAAAATTCTGTAACAAACATATTTAATGTGGTGTTGCCATAATGTAATTTCAGTGTTCTTATAGGATAAACCCATCTTATGAATATTTTGCAGAAAATTTGGGGTATATTTTCTTTTTAATGATCAGAAACTCACAGGTGCTCAATTCCTTGTACAATCTCTTGAAGTACAGTTTACTGTATTAGTGGCTGATTATTTATGCTTTACGAACTTAAATAATATTCATCAAAATTAACTTATGGCATAATTTTAAGTTGTAGAAATAAATTGTTGATTGCAACTTAACAGTCCTAGAAGATAAGCAGGGAACAACTCCAAGAAATGTTTTCTATTTTACTTGATTTAGTGACAACCAGGAAAACTTGAGTTAGCACTTTGAAACCTAAGGACATGATTAAATTGGGTGGAATGCACTTCTAAAGGTTGAAATTAAAATTTCAAAGCTCTTCTAAGATGTCAAGTTTTCAATAATAAGTTTAAGTTTTTTGTATTCCACTTTTTACTACTTAAACTTACAGAATTTCCATAGTAACTTTTAAGGTTTGGGGGTTATGCTATATAAGTACAAGAACCATCCTGGGCAAAACAACAATTTACAGCAGATTTGTTCTTTTAATGAAACAATAAGAATAACCAGCTGCAGAGAATTCAGAGAACCTTTATGGCAAGTGTTTATCCCCCACTTGTAAACAGTGTTTTAAGATGTTCACTTTGCTCTTTTCGGTTACATAAATTTTAGTAACCGTTCTATTGAAATAGTGTCTAAAATAGAGTATCTAGTCTTTATTCACAGTACATTATATTATGTAATGCACTGGACTAACTTTTGTTTACCATTCATGTAACAAAACCCAGCACGTTATCTGCACTAAACTCAAGGAATGTCCCATTTGCCTAGGCAGCTCTTTAATAAGGGTAATGGGAAACTGAATATGACCTATGGACTGATGGTAACAAGGGCTTTTACTGTTGTTTTCAGTGGAACCTTCATTGTAACTAGCTAGTATTATATTTATATACAGGGTCTCTTTTCTTTACTGATGTATTTTCCTACTCATAGCCAACCAATAAATTCAATTATCTGTTTCAAATATTTTTAAAGTGTAATTTGTATAGCTGTAGTACTGAGGTTTGAGGAGATACATGTTAATCAGCAGACCACCTATTTAAAATTCTGAGTTCTCTGGAACAGAGTTGTAACTCTTTGAAAGGGAAGAGTGAACAGGGCCCGTGATGTGGGTAGATGATGTGAAATTAAGGATCTCCTTATTGCTGTGTTATCCTGTGTAACACATCTTTGCCAAAGATCAGTTTTATATTTAGGCAACTGATGGTCCTTTTGCATTTGGGTTTTTTGTTGTTGTTACCATATACCTCATAGCATAAGAAATGGGCTCGTGTGTCTTTCATCCTTTGGAATGAGCTTGACATATTTTGAATAAATGCTTTTAAATACAGTAGCAAACATTGTATTGGTGGGGTTATACTAATTAATTAAATGTTTTAATTGTTACATGTATATTTTGTTGTATATATAAACTTTTAAAATGTCTGATTTCTCAACTCTTCAGAGCATTACGTCTATTTACTTTTTAGAAACTACTTCTTTAATAAATAAATGTACATTTTTATGTAGATGCTGGGAAAAAAATCCTTTAAAACTACAGCACAATTTAGATAAAATGTTCGCTGAGATGTCCAGTTTTTAAAGCAGGCATTTTCTACATAATCCTTAATATATAATTTTACCTCTCTAACAGAAGAATTTTGCTAGATATGAAGAAAGATCTCTGGGATTACAAGGTGACTGAAGACCAGTTTCTACAGTTACTTTAGCAACATTAACATTTTAAATCAGATGAGTATGGAGATGTCCATTTTCTCATTTTCTTTGAACTGTTCACTTCAAATAACTTGAATCTGTTCAAAAACTATTGAATTATTTTGGCGTGTTCACTATACCAACATGACTGTTAAGTGATCCCAAGAGCTCTTACTGCCAGATACTTTTCAGGCTTACCAGTAAAGTGAGTTTAAACTGTGGGATCTCAGAGCCTGCTTAAATAATTAATTAATTAATTAAAGACTTTTGACTCTCATCGTGTAGCCCTGGTGATTTTGGTATCTCCCCTTCATGGCAATCCTGCTAGTAACTTTTTTTTCCCAAGCTTTGTGTAATTCTTGAAAGTACGGTCCTTGAAAGACATTGAAAAGGGATGCTGGTGTGATCAAATTCAGGCAGAAGAAATCTGCAAAATTGTAGGACTTGCTTTCCTTTTCATATTCATAGTGATGAAGATGTGAGGGGTGTGTGCTCACATTCTGAGCTTTATATGGGAAATAACTTTCTCCCCTCTCCATTAACATGATGCTTCCTAGTGGTGACTTTGAACAGACCTGATGAGTGGGAGAACTGTGTGTACTTGGTCCCTTTTGATGAATCAGTTTTCATTAATCTACTTTTCCTACTATACTGATAAGCGTTACTAGTACTATACTGATCAGTGGGCTTCCCTGGTAGCTAAACGGTGAAGAATCTGCCTGCAGCTCAAGAGACCTGGGTCTGATCCCTGGGTCAGGAAGATCCCCTGGAGAAGGGAATGGCAACCCACTCCAGTATTCTTGCCTGGAGAGTTGCATGGACAGAAGAGCCTTGCAGGCTATAGTCCATGGGGTCGCAAAGAGTCAGACACGACCAAGTGACTAACACATACATACATACTGATCAATACTCATTTAGAATTTCTTCTTTTCAACCCCATGTTTAGATTGGAAATAGAGATTTATCAGACATGTCCTCTGACTTTAGTTGTTCATGGGTCATTATAATCTAGTGTGATATGTGCTAAAGATATACCAGGTATGAAGGGAACAAGTCTCTGTCTACATGGGTCTATAAAGTCTTCCAGAGGTGACTATAAAGCTGGTTTTAAAGGACTAAGAGCTTGTTTACTGTATGACTAATAGCTGTATTAATTAACATGGTGTATTAATATAGTAGGAGCTGTATTAATTAACATGTATTATATTAACATGGTGAGGATCTTTCAGTGGAAAGTGCCCTGGTGTATTATCTGGAACACAGTGGGCATCTTTGAACTTTAAAGCATGTACTAAAGTTTGAATTTCATCCTGTAGATGGTGGTAAAGAGCCACAAAGGGTTTTCAGTGGGAGTAGCATTAGCCAGTTTGTGTTCTAGAAAGGTCCTTCTAGCAGTACCATGCAGGGTGGATTAAAGTGATTACTGTTAGCTGATTTTCTTGTGGTCCATTTGTCAGATGATAAGCTGAGAAGAGATTGCAGGGCAGTAAGAGTAGAAGGGAAATTTGACATATTTAGGAAATGGCATCAGTGAGAAATTTGATTCCTGCTTTCCTTGTGGGAGAAAAGACAGGTAAATGAATTTTGCTCATTCATTCTTTATTCCATTAGAAAAACCCTGACTCAACATCTCTTAGGTCTTTACCACCAAGGCCCTTGTTTTTCAGGCCCTTTACTGGCCTGACAACATTTAGTCAAACTTTTTTTTCTCAAGTTTCATTCTACTTCATTTCCCATTATAATTCATTCAGATTTTAGTCTGCAGAAGAGATCCAGTGTGCCTCTACTAGACAGTTAAGTAATTCTGGAAAATAATAGAAGATAACATTTGATGCTAATTTGATTGTTTTAGCCTATTTCTTCTAGGCTTTTTATGTCCTTGAAAATGCCATATGTATAAAAAGTTTTTTAAATCTAGGTTACTAGATAAGATTATTCTTTAAAAGATACTTCAATAGAGGAACCCTTAAATGGGAGGAATCCAGCCATTCTAAACCCACTTGTTTTCCCTCATGCAATGAATTAGACTGTTCAATATGATACCGTCTAACCACATGGTGTTTGAGCACTTGAAATATGGCTAGTGTGAATGGAGCTGTAAAATGCTTTCTGTTAAGTGAAACTTAATATTTCCCTTTATCTCTTGCACTGTGCTTGTTCATACTACACATAAGCATCACCAGTTGATGTCAAAAAACTGGTTCCATTCTAATTATGATTTACTAACCAAACTAATAAGTGTTCATCTGAATGCTTTATGCAAGCAGCACAAGCCACTGTGCCTATG
The DNA here is from genome assembly GCF_032405125.1 of Capricornis sumatraensis. NCBI lineage: Eukaryota > Metazoa > Chordata > Mammalia > Artiodactyla > Bovidae > Capricornis > Capricornis sumatraensis. Next base: position 2,453,447 of record NC_091077.1, on the reverse strand, counting down.
TGAATCACAGTAATTGAGATACTTATATTCATTTTGATATCATTAAATTATTTTTTCTAGTTCAAAAATAAATATGAACAAATTGCTAAATTTAAAATCAGTTCTACTAATATAGAACAGCTATTACCACAATTGGAAAAGACTGGGAGATATAAATTTTACAGTGAAATATTTATAATAGTAATTTGTGTACCAGAGCAAAAGAAAAACTTTTTATGCAAAAAAATGTAATAAAATGAACAATATTAAGATATATTTTGTTCAGGTGCATATTGGGTTTATTGTTTTAACAGTCAAAAAAGTATGGATGAAATTAATCACCTGAAATCAGAATTAAAAGTCCAACAGAGTAAGAGGATAAGAACTTACATACTTGGCTAGCTAAAAAAGATCTTGTACTTAGGCAAAGAAAAAATTTTTTTGATGGATTTATGGTTTATATTATGGAAATCTTGTTGGAAATTGCAGAAAAGACAGTGTTTTACAAAGATGAAATATATTCAGTTAAGCAGATTACCTATAGACTATAAGACCTTTCTGATAGTATTAAAGATTAGTTAATTCAAAACTGAAAGTATTGGGTTGCCCCAAATGTTTGGGTTTTTCTTTAAGTAATGTTACAGAAAAACCTGAATGAACTAGGCCAACCCAGTAATTTTTTTTAGCTTTAGATGAGCTATGATGTAAAAGACACTGCTCAGTTAACAGTTTGTATGCTTTGTCTTAAAGGAGTTCCAAACGTACCTGAAAAAGGTGAATTCTCAGCCTAAAAAATATCACTTGTGGCATATTTTTGCATCTTTGATATCTGCTGAAGAGTTTTGCTAGATATGAAGAAACAGGTTTCTACCACTACAGAAAGTGTTTCTGCTATGTCAGGTCAAAAATCTGGATTTCTTATGACTTTTTAAATAAGCCTGGATTTCTCTTACTGTTTTGTTTCATCTAGTGATGCTTATTGCAAACAAGTTTTCTGAAATAGACTCTTTGAAGAGCCTCACAATTGTCAAAACTTGATCAGTATATAGGTTCAAACCCAACTGCTATAACCAGTTTGTGATAAAAGACAATTTAATGATCTTGTCTGCCTTAATGCTCACTGGTTGAATTGTTAATTTCTAACAATGATTTTTTATTTTGTTAATCCCAGTTTTGGATTTTATTGCCAAATATCCAGTAATCAAAAGCAAAACATGTCAGTATAATACACATTTTCTTGCCTATATCACAGAGTATATTAGTGAGCCAATACTGAAACTCCAAGGAAAGGAAAAACCTGTCACATTCATAGCCAGGTACAAAAATCTGTGTTGAAGCATGATGATACAGATCAAGAAATGGTGATTGTACATATTTTCTGACATTATTTAAAAATTTTCATTGTAATCAGGCATTTTGTAAATTTGCAACAAAAGCAACCAGAAAAATTTGAAGAATACTGTTGATATTAAATAAGTTTAGAGTTTCTTTACAAATTATGCAAATACCTTTTAAAATTTGATTTAATCTAGAGTTGAAAAGGATTGATACTTAAATAGAAAAGTTACTAATTTGGAGAAAAATTGATAACCTTTTGCTAAAAAGTTAAATAGGTTCTTTTACAAAATATTTGTTGCTGTGGATCCCAAAAGAAGGTCTTAATGACTTTCAACTAGTTGATTCAGTTGTGGGAAAACAAGTATATTTTGAGCAATTTGGATATATGAGTCTACTTTTTCAACTGTAAACTCAATTATGAAATGGAGAGCAAAATTTATAAAAATCAAAGGGTTACACTGGAAAATACTTAACACAAAAAGGAATAAATGAACAGCAACCAAAAAAAGCATGAGATGCTAAAAAAAGTAAAATGGTGGACTTAAGTCCAATAGTGTTAAATGTGAATGGATTGCTTCTATCAAAACAGAAGATCAGACTGGATAAACATGATCCAACTATTTGCTGTGTATAGGAGACATTAGATTTAAAGGTACAAATAGAGTAAAAGGATGGGAAAAGGTATCAGGCAAACAGACTATCAGAAAGTTGGAGTGGCTATACTAACATATAATAGGCTTAAAAACAAAATATGCTATTAGAAATAAAAGGAGGCATTTTATAACAATGAGCAGCACCAATAAGCAACCTCAAACTACAGGAAACAAACTGACAAAATGGAAGGGAATAATGGACAATTCAACAGTGATAGTTGGACACTTTAATTATTGTTGTTAATTAATCACTAAGTTTTGTCAGATTCTTTGTGACCCAATGGACTGTGCCCCACCAAGTTCCTCTGTCCATGGGGTTTTCCAGGCAAGAATACTAGAATGGATTGCCATTTTCTTCTCCAGGGGATCACAGGCAGATTCTTTACCCCTGAGCTACCAGGGAGGCCCAAACACTTTTAATACCCCACTCCCCGGTGGCTCAGATGGTAAAGAATCTGCCTGCAATGTACGAGACCTTGGTTTGATCCCTTGATTGGGAAGATCCCCTGGAGAAGGGAATGGCTACCCACCCACTCAAGTATTCTTGCCTAGAGCATTCCATGGATCACAAAGAGGCAGATACGACTGAGTAACTAACACACTCAATGGATAGAACCAGGGAGACCAACAAACAGCAGACTCTGACAACACTGCAAGGCAACTATATCTAACAGATACTTGTAGAACACGCCACACTAGAATGCACATTGTGCTCGAGAGCATGTGGGACTTCAATATTCCATAGGCTACATCAAAAACAAGCTTCAAAATTTTAAAAGAACTAAAATGAAAAGTATATTCTCCAATCATAATGAAGTTAGATGCTTTGGAAATGTATGGAACTTTGGAAATACATGGAAATTAAACAATACACTCCTAAAAACCAAAGGGTCAAATGAAGAAAGAAATTAGCAACACTTTGAAATAAATGAAAAAGGATAACATACCAAACCTGATGGGATGCAGTCAAAGCTGCATAAAAGGAAATTTGTAGGCATAAAAATCTAGATTAAAGAAAAAATAAGAACCCTAACCTTTCAGTTTAAGACACTGGAAAACAAAGAGCAAAGTAAACCCCAAGCAAGCATAAGAAAGAAACTAATGGTTAGAGCAGGAAATAATGAAATACAGAATAAGAAGACAAATGAGAAAGGAACAAAACAAAATTTGGTTCTTTGGAAAGATCAGCAAAATTGATCAAAGAGCACTCAAATTAGTGAAATCAATAAAGGGGAACATTACTACCAAATTTACAGAACAAAGATTATTATGGAATACTATTGTAAATAAATAACAGACAAATTCCTAGAAAGACACACTATCAAAACTGATTCAAGAAGAAATAGAAAAAGTTGAATAAACTTCAAAAGAGATTGAGTTAATAATGGAAAAAAAGCTATGAAAAGAAAATTTCACACAGATGGCTTCACTGGTGAATTTTAAGAAAAGTAATTCTTCACAAACTCTTCCAAAAATTTGAAGAAGGAACACTTAACTGGTGTGAGGCCAATATTGCCTTAATACCAAAACCAGACAAAACTATCACGAGGAAAGAAAACCACACGCTAACATCACATAGGAATATAGATAACAAAATTCTTAATCTAGCTAAACAACCCAGCAAAATGTTAAAAGATCATACACTACGACAAAATACGATTTACCCCAGGAATGCAAAGTTGGCTTATGATCCCCAGTTAATGTAATAGACTAATGTATGCAAAAATGATTACTATAACAAAGCTAATGGAGGTGATGGAATTCCAGCTAAGCTATTCCAAATCCTAAAAGATGATGCTGCAAAAGAGCTGTATTCAATATGCCAGCAAATTTTGGAAAAGAGCAGTGGCCATAGGACTGGAAAGGGTCACTTTTCATTCCAATCCCAAACAAAGGCAATACCAGCTGCACTTATTACACATGCTAGCAAGATAATGCTCAAAATCCTTCAAGATAGGCTCCAGCAGTATGTGAACAAAGAACTGCCAGATGTACAAGTTGGATTTAGAAAAGGCAGAGGAACCAGAGATCAAATTGCCAACATCTGTTGGATCATAGAAAAAGCAAGGGAATACCTGCCCCCCCAAATCTGCTTCATTAACTATGATAAAGCCTTTGTGTGGTGTTGGAGACTGCGAGTGAAATGACACAAAGACACACACACGAGACGGACAAAGACACAACTCCGGCCGGAGGAAAAAGAACTGCACAAGCAAGCTGCGGTTTACTTTTATATAGCCCCCCTGGGCAGAATTCATGTCTAAGCCTTCTCAGTATAGCGCATGTGCATAAATGTTATCGTACAGCAAAAGAGTGAAATTCCTGCTTATTGCAGAGTCTGTCCAGAGCCCTCTCTTCCTCCTTATCACAGGAAGGGAATGTTCCCTCGTTTGCAAGGGACCATTAAACTCAAGGCTGTGTCCAGATTCCTTGGCAGAACACCTAATTTGCAAGCACGTTCAGCCCGGGCAGAGTCCCGTTTGCAGGCACATCTCCGCTACCTTGTTGTGGCTGCATTAACCCTTCAGTGTGGATCACAACAAACTGGGAAATTCTTAAAAGAGATGGGGATACCAGGCCATCGTGGCTATCTGCCTCCTGAGAAATGTGTATGCATGTCAAGAAACAACAGAACCAGGCATGGAATAATGGACTGATTCAAAATTTGGAAAGGAGTACGTTGAGGCCACATATTGTCACCCTGCTTGTTAACTTATATGCAGAGTACATCATGTGAAGTGCTGAGCTGAATGAATCATAAGCTGGAATCAAGATTGCCAGGAGAAATATCAATTGCAGATGACACCACTCTAATGACAGCAAAGAGGAACTAAGGAACTTCTTGATGAAGGTGAAAAGGATCGTGAAAAAGCTGGCTTAAAACTCATTCAAAAAACAAAGATCATGGCATCTGGTCCCATCACTTCATGGCAAATAGATGGGGAAACAGTAACAGACTTTATTTTCTTGGGCTCCAAAAGTCACTGCAGATGGTGACTGCAGCCATGAAATTAAAAGATGCTTGCTCCTTGGAAAACAAACTATGACAAACTTAGGCAGCATATTAAAAAGCAGAGACATTACTTTGCCAACAAAGGTCCGTCTAGTCAAGGCTGTGGTTTTTCCAGTAGTCATGTATGGATGTGAGTGAGAGTTGGACCATACAGAAGGGTGAGTTTCAAAGGAGTGATGCTTTTGAACTGTGGTGTTGGAGAAGACTCTTGAGAGTCTCTTGGACAACATGGAGATCAAACTAGTCAATACTAAAGGAAATCGATCCTGAATATTCATTAAAAGGACTGATGCTGAAGCTGAAGCTCAAGTACTTTGGCCACCTGATGCAAAGAGCTAAATCACTGGAAAAGACCATGATGCTGATAAAGACTGAGGGTAGGAAGAGAAGGGGGCAATAGAGGCTGAGATAGCTGGACGACCTCACTGACTCAATGGACATGAGTTTGAGCAAACTCTTGGACACAGTGAAAAACAGGGAAACCTAGTATGCTACCGTTAATAGGTTTGCAAACAATTGGGGTCGCAAAGAGTTGGACACGACTGAGCAACTGAACTGAACTGAAGCAGTAAAATACTTAGGAATAAATGTAACAAATGCACAACTTGCACACTGAAAACGAAAACATTGAAAAGAGACGTAATTGAATGGAAAGTCTTTTCACACATTGGCTGTAGTGTTTCGTTTTTCATATTCATCCTTAGTTTACTGTGGAATTTTAGAGGTAACTTCCCTACTGCTTGCCAGTGCCCTCTCATAACCTTTAGGGTTTTGAATGACGTGTTTTGAAAATCTTAATACTGTTAGGATGACAGTACTCCCCAAATTGATCTACAGAGTCATTTCCATCCCTAACAAAATCTTACTGGCTTTTGTTTGTTGCAGAAATTGACAAACTGATCTTAAAAATTCTTACCAAAACCTAAGAGACCCCAACAGCCAATCTTGAAAAAGAACAGATTTGGAAGACTCAAATTTCTTGATGTCAAAACCTATTACAAAGCTACAGTAATCAACACACTGTGATATTGGCATAAGGAACATATATAGATGAGTGGAATTGAATTGAGAGTCTAGAAATAAACTCTTACATTTATGGTCAATTGATTTCAAACAGAGATACCAAGATACCTCAATAGGGAAAAGAATATTGTCTCCAAAAAATGATGCTAGACAACTGAATATCTACAAGTAAAAGAATGAAGTTCGACTTATAACATACACCATATATTTACAATTAACTCAAGACAAATATATAACATTAAATGTAAAGGCTGAAACTACAAAAACTGTTAGGAAAACACAGGTATAAATATTCATGACATTGGACTAAGGTAATAATTAACTTAGATAAGACAACTTTTAAAGCACAAGTCAGTCAGTTCAGTCGCTCAGTCGTGTCCTACTCTTTGCGACCCCATGAATCGCAGCATGCCAGGCCTCCCTGTCCATCACCATCTCCCGGAGTTCACTCAGGCTCACGTCCATCGAGTCCGTGATGCCATCCAGCCATCTCATCCTGGGTCGTCCCCTTCTTCTCCTGCCCCCAATCCCTCCCAGCATCAGAGTCTTTTCCAATGATCAACTCTTCGCATGAGGTGTCCAAAGTACTGGAGCTTCAGCTTCAGCATCATTCCCTCCAAAGAAATCCCAGGGCTGATCTTCAGAATGGACTGGTTGGATCTCCTTGCAGTCCAAGGGACTCTCAAGAGTCTTCTCCAACACCACAGTTCAAACACATCAATTCTTTGGTGCTCAGCCTTCTTCACAGTCAACTCTCACATCCATACATGACCACAGGAAAAACCATAGCCTTGACTAGATGGACCTTAGATGGCAAAGTAATATCTCTGCTTTTGAATATGCTATCTAGGTTGGTCATACTTTTCTTCCAAGGAGTAAGCGTCTTTTAATTTCATGGCTGCAGTCACCATCTGCAGTGATTTTGGAGCCCCAAAAAATAAAGTCTGACACTGTTTCCACTGTTTCCCCATCTATTTCAAGCTGATTTTCAAAAAGGCAGAGGAACCAGAGATCAAATTGCCAACATCCGCTGGATCATGGAAAAAGCAAGAGAGTTCCAGAAAAACATCTATTTCTGCTTTATTGACTATGCCAAAGCCTTTGACTGTGTGGATCACAAGAAACTGTGGAAAATTCTGAAAGAGATGGGAATACCAGACCACCTGACCTGCCTCTTGAGAAATCTGTATGCAGGTGAGGAAGCAACAGTTAGAACTGGATATGGAACAACAAACTGGTTCCAAATAGGAAAAGGAGTACATCAAGGCTATATATTGTCACCCTGCTTATTTAACTTCTATGCAGAGTACATCATGAGAAATGCTGGACTGGAAGAAACACAAGCTGGAATCAAGATTTCTGGGAGAAATATCAATAACCTCAGATATGCAGATGACACCACCCTTATGGCTGAAAGTGAAGAGGAACTAAAAAGCCTCTTGATGAAAGTGGAGAGTGAAAAAGTTGGCTTAAAGCTCAACATTCAGAAAGCACAAGTAACCAAAGACAAAAATAGATAACCTGAACTTAAAAACTTTTGTGCTTCAAGGGAAAAAGTAAGACAACCCATAGAAAAGGAGAAAATATTTGCAAGGCATGTATTTGATGGGTCTCGTCCCCAGAATATATAAAGAACACTTACAGCTCAACAGTGAAAAGACACCTCAATCTAAAAATGGTTGAAGGATTTGAATAAACATTTCTCCAATGTAGAGTGACGTCTAAGGGGGCTGATATAAATGTCCTGAGATTCAGTAGTGGTGATGATTGCACTACTATGAATATTCTAAAACCTCTGAATTTACTTTTTATAGGGTAAATTTTACGGTATATGAATTATCTCAAAAATAATAACATTAAAATTATACAGTATGAGAGTTGTGAGTTAAGTTTTATTTGGGCCAAAATGCAGACTATAACCCAGAGAGAGCACCTCAGAGAGCTCTGAGAAACTGCTCCAAAGAAGCAAGGGGGAAGATCAGTATATATGTGGTCTTTTTTTGCTTTTTGCTTTTTTTTTTTTGAAGAGGGAGTACACGCAATCAGTCACTTTTGTGTGTGTGTGTGTGTGTGTGTGTGTGTGTGTGTGCGTGCACGCAGGTTTCTGCTAGTTATCATGAAGGATTTTAGTGTTTTTCTAGATGTGAGTATCAAGAATTGGGTTCATAAAATCAGCTCCTGAAAGTATCTAACTCTGAAAACTTGTTCTGCCTGTTTTCCCAGACCACAGAGTGCCTCACTTCTGCTCTCTGCAGTGAGCTCCTTACCATGGGGTGTTTGAAAATCAGCAGCTGCAGCAGCTCATGATTTAATCCTTGTAGATGACAAGTGCCAATTTATAGTTGACAGGGTCCCCTCTACTGTAATTTGTGAGGCATTTCATGACCATTTTGTCCCACAGTGCTAGGAAGGCTCATTTCTAGGTCTGGCAAAGATTTCACTAGCTCAATGTGCTGTTACTGAGCTAGGTCTTATCAAAAGTAACCAAAGGACTCAAGACTGTTTTACTAATCTGTTATAGTCCAGGAAAAATTCCCTCTTGTTGTGTCTTCCCATAACTAGAGTAACACTATTGCAATCATTGATCTCATATAAAACTACATATTTTTGTCAGAAGCTCAGTCACACATTTGGTAATGCAAGAAACAGCAATTTAATAAAACAGGTAAAGTACAAATAACATCACTAGCAGTATTATTAAAGTCATAAGTAATAATTAAGTGAAGAACTTCTATTAGGTGCTGCCCAGTATATTCTCAGGTTGTCTAAATTAGTCTATTTTATACCAGTCTTTTTCTTTAGAGGGAATTATATATTGGTCCTGTCCATGAGTTTTCAAGGTGGCATAGTGGTAAAGAATCCACCTCCCAGTGCAGGAGGTGAAAGAGATGTGGGTTCAACCCCTGGGTCAGGAAGATCCCCTGGACTAGGAAATGGCAACTCTCTTCAGTATTCTTGCCTGGAAAATTCCATGAACAGGAGAGTCTGTGGCTTACAGTCCATGGGGTCACAAAGAGTTGGACATGATTGAGTGCACACACACACACACTGTCCATATGGCTCCCAGTCTTGTTTCCTAGTGTTATTGGACTGGTTATCCTTAGCACAATTTCATTATTCCCAAGATAAAGGGGGGGGGGGAGTCTTAAAACTTACGTGAACACAGCTTGATTTTAACCACAAAAATCCATCCCATAATTGTGAGAGGTTTTATTCCTTGGCTGAACTTTTGCTTGCTGTTCAATCAGAGCTTGAGTAACTAGAAGAAAATTCACATCTATAGCCAGGGTCAGAGCAGGTGTTATTAATTGGCCAGGTAAAGTGAAAGTGAAAATAGAGTCGCTCAGTCGTGTCTGACTCTTTGCGACTCCATGGACTATAGCCTGCAACGCTCTTCTGTCCATGGGATTTTCCAGGCAAGAGTACTGGAGTGGGTTGCCATTTCCTTCCCCAGGAGATCTTCCCAACCCAGGGATCAAACCTGGGTCTCCTGCATTGTAGGCAGATGCTTTTACCATCTGAGCCACCAGGGAAGACGGCTAAGAGGATCCCAATCAGTAATAATAAGAATGGTTTGAATAGGACTGAGCTTTGTTTCTTTTAAAACAATTTCCTAAGGGCTGTCCAATCAGAGCCTTGGAGGGGAAAAATCCACCAAAATAACCCCAAAGTATTAGACATAGGTAATTGACCACAAATCCAACAATTGAATTGATTTTTAAAATTAGCATAGGATTTTGTCCATGATAGAAAACATTTAATTTATATGGAAAGGTCTAAGAAGTCAAGAATCCCATGGACAGAGGAGCCTGGTGGGCTATAGTCCACGGGGTCGCAAAGAGTCGGACATGACTGAGTGACTTCACTCAAGAAGTCAAGAAAACATTAGAAGTGATTGTGCAAGTCATGTCCAGCATCTTGGGTACGCTGTCTACATCTGACATCTAGTTTCTGGAGGAAGTACAGTTTCTTCAGTTTGAGCATGGTTTTAAGGTGAGTTTGAGGTTATCAGTCCTTCCTATAGACCAGTCCAGTGCAGGGATCCTGTTGAGGGCCTTTGCATCTGGGTTGTAGTGAGTCTATTAAATGATGCCTTTTCCAATATACATAATTTCCTGGTTGAATGTTGTAGAGCATCTGATCTTCATCCAAAAATTACTAAGATAAGCTTCAGAAATATTTTTTAATGAATCAGTTAAACTTTACATTAATGGAGCATAACAACAAGGAATTATCCAGAAAGTGAATCTTAGTAATACAGACCTCCATTAAATTAGAAATAAGTATTCACTGAAACATCTTTTTCTCTCTAAAATCACCTGCATTTCTACCAAATATATCCAAATTAAAGACTAATATGTTTGTAAAATATGTCCAGTGTCAAAAAACTTGGCCTGATAATTTATATAACTATAATTGATCATACAGGCCTTTTGCTTTCCTGAAACTTTTATGAGGAGTCTCAGACTGAACTTTTAAAATATCACTCAGAGCTAGGAAGCTCATGCCAATGGCTTATCACAGATCCCACCTAACAGATTTAGGTGAATTCCTTCCTTTTCAAGGTCCCCAAAATACATTGAGGGACTTCCCTCGTGTCTCAGTGGTAAAGAATCTGCTTGCCAAGCGGGAGATATGGATTCGATATCTGGATCAGGAATATGCCCTGGAGAAAGAAATGGCAACCCACTCCAGTATTCTTGCCTGGGAAATCTCGTGGACAGGCAGGCAGGTTACAGTCCATGGGGTTGCAAAAAAGTTGGACATGACTTTAGTGACTAAATAGCAACTATAACAAAATACCTTGAGGTTTCTGTACCTGTTAGTGAGGTAGCCTTCACAATTTATCTGATAAACCTGCTGGGGCCCTAAGAGTTTAAAAATCTCTGGAGGGAACAGATAGAGAAAAAAACATTTCAGTGAATCATAATTAGTTTGAGGGAAAAGTTTCCTTATACATAAAAAAATTTAAACCAAATAGAAACCATAAAAATTATGACCATATTCACCAGTTCACTCAGTCTTATGTAACTAACTCTTTTTGCTAACAGTTTATGAAGCCATCAGTTTTCTCATTAGGATTTTTAATTTTCTTAACTAGTTCAGCATTATGGTCTAAAAGTCAGAAACTTCTATTTATCCAAAAGTTCTTTCTGTTAATCTTGGAGGGGAAACATTTCCCCAAAGGCATTATAATAAAACCACAACTGCCTATAATGACAAAAAGACTTAAGAGATATTTAAAATCTGATCGCAATGCAATTGACAAAGAGACTTGATTACTGCTGTGACATATAGCACTTTAATAACTAGGATTATGACATAGCATTTACAAGGATATGTCATATCTTTAGAAATTCCATATAATTTCTAGAATGTCTATATTAGTAAGCATTTATCCTCAATATAACCTGAGAAGATTCATTACTCATTTAACAATACTTCCCAGGTAATTTAACATATCAAATACAACTAATTAATATCTCTCTTTGGGATGTTTCAGGGGCCCTTTGAAGTATCCTAAAGTTAGCAAGAGGGCAAAGGACTTCATTAAATTTTGGTTTAGGAAGTTTTGTCAATAAATATCAAAAAGGTTTAGAATACTCAGTCAGATAGGATTATATGTCACTGTGAAAAATAGTTGTTCACTTAGCCAAAGTAACAAAGATTTCAAAGCAAGTACAGACTAGATCACTTAAAGGGTAAACAGCTTAAAATCAGTTATCAAAGGCAGTTTGCTGCTGCTGCTGCTGCTGCTAAGTCGCTTCGGTCGTGTCCGACTCTGTGTGATCCCATAGACGGCAGCCCACCAGGCTCCCCGGTCCCTGGGATTCTCCAGGCAAGAACACTGGAGTGGGTTGCCATTTCCTTCTCCAATGAGTGAAAGTGAAGTCGCTCAGCCGTGTCGCATCTTAGTAAAACTTATCCTCTTAACAGAGAGAAAAGCGAAGTTCAAGTTTTATACAGCTTACTTTAATTTTTTTAACCTATCAGTAATTTTTTTTTTGCATTTTAAACAATTATTTAATTTAATTGGAAGATAATTACTTTACAGTATTGAGAGGGTTTTTGTGATGTATCAGTATGAATTGGCCATAGGCATACATTTGTCCCCTGCATCCTGTACCATCCTCCCAGATCCCTCCCTACTCCATCCCTCTAGGTTGTTACAGAGCAATGGCTTTGTTTGCCCTGTGTCATACATCAGACTCCTAATAGTTGTCTGTTTTGCATATGGTAATATATATGTTTCGATGCTATTCTCTCAAATCATCCCACCTTCTCCTCACACTAAGTCCAAAAGTCTGTTCTTTACATCTGTGTCTCCTTTGCTGGCCTTGCATGTAGGGTTGTGAGTATGATCTTTCTAGATTCCATATATATGCATTAATATATGATATTTGTCTTTCTCTTTCAGACTTACTTCACTTTGTATAATAGGCTCTAGTTTCATCTACCTCATTAGAACTGACTCAAGTGCGTACCTTTTGATAGCTGAGTAATATTCCATTGTATATATGTACCACAACTTACTTATCCATTCATCTGCTGATGGACATCTAGGTTGCTTCCATGTCCTAACTACTGTAAATAGTACTGCAATGAATACTAGGGGACGTGTTTTTTTCAATCTTGGTTTCCTTAAGGGCATATGCCCAGTAGTGGAACTGCTAGGTCATTTGGTATTTTTTTCCTAGTTTTTAAAGGAGTCTCCATATTGTTCTCCATAGTAGTTAAATCAGTTTCCATTCTCACCAACAGTTTAAGAGAATTCCATTTTCTCCAGCATTTACTGTTTGTAGGCTCTTTCATGATGACCATTCTGACCAGTGTGAGATGATACCTCATTGTGGTTTTGATATGCATTTCTCAAATAATGAGTGATGCTGAGCATCTTTTCATGTGTTTATTAGTCATCTGTATGCCTTCTTTAGAGAAATACCTGTTTAGGTCTTCTGTCCACTTTTTGATTGGGTTGTTTGTTTTTCTGGTTTTCAGCTGCATGAACTACTTATATATTTTGGACATTAATCCTTTATCAGCTGTTTCATTTACTATTATTTTCTCCCCTCCTGAGGTTTGTCTTTTCACCCTGTTTATAGTTTCCCTTGCTCTGCAAAAACTTGTAAGTTTAATTGGGTCCTACCTATTTAGTTTTGCTTTTATTTCCATTTCTCTAGGAGATTTGTCATAGAGGATCTTGCTGTGATTTATGGCAGAGAGTGTTCTGCCTATGTTTTCCTCTAAGAATTTTATTGTTTCTGGGCTTATATTTAGCTCTTTAATCCATTTTGTTCATTTTTGTGTATGGTGTTAGGAAGTGTTCCAATTTTATTCTCTTACATGTAGTTGCCCAGTTTTCCTAGCACCACTTGCTAAAGAGACTGTCTTTTCTCCACTGTATATTTTTGCTCCTTTCTCAAAGGTGTCCAAAGGTGTGTGGATTTATCTCTGGACTTTCTGTCTTGTTCTGTTGGCCTATATTTCTATTTTTGTGCCAGTACCATACTGTTTTAATGACTGTTGCTCTGTAGTATAGTTTGAAGTTGGGATGGTTGATTCCTCCAGTTCCTTTCTTCTTTCTCAAGATTGCTTTGGCTATTCAGGGTCTTTTGTGTTTCCAAACAAATTGTGAAATTGTCTATTCTAGTTCTATGAAAAATACTGTTGGTAGTTTGATAGGGATTGCATTGAATCCATAGATTGTTTTGGGTAGTGTAGTCATTTTCACTATATTGATTCTTCCAATCCAATGCTGGCCAGAAGAGAATGGTGGGATATACTTAAAGTGATGAAAAACCTACAATCAGGATTTCGCTACCTAGCAAGGATTTCATTCAGATTCGATGGAGAAATAAAAAGTTTTGCAGGTGAGCAAAAGCTAAGAGATTTCAGCACCACCAATCCAGCTCTTCAATAAATAGTAAAAGAACTTCTCTAGACAGGAAACACAGAAAAAGCCCTTAAGCAAACCCCAAACAATAAAGTAAATGGTAAGGGGATCATACTTATCAATAATTACCTTAAACAAAAATGGGTTAAATGCTCCAACCAAAAGACATAGACTGGTGAATGGATACAAAAACAAGGCCCCTATATATGCTGTCTACAAGAGACCCACCTCAAACCTAGGGACCCATACAGACTGAAAGTGAGGGACTGGAAAAAGATATTCCATGCAAAAAGAGACTAAAAGAAAGTAGGAGTAGCAATACTCTTATCAGATAAAATAGACTTAAAAATAAAGACTGCTATAAGAGACAAAGAACATTACATAATGATCAAAGGATCAATCCAAGAAGAAGGCATATCAATTATTAGTATATTTGCATCCAACATAACACCTCAGTACATAAGGCAAATGCTAACAACTATTAAAGGGGAAATCAACAGTAATACAATAATAGTAGGGGACTATAATACTCCACCCACACCAATGGACAGATCATCCAGACGGAAAAATAACAAGGAAACAGAAGTTTAAATGATACATTGGACTTAACCAACATCTACAGGGCATTTCACCCCAAAACAAAGGAGTTCATCTTTTTCTCAAGTGTACATGGAACATTCTCCAGGATAGATCACATCCTGGCCCACAAATCAAGACTTGGTGAATTTTAAAACACTGAAATCAGTTCAAGCATCTTTTCTAATCACACAGTAAGATGATTACAGAAAAAAAAAATCAACTACAGAAAAAAAATTATAAAAACAAAACCACATGGAGGCTAAACAACATGCTTCTGAATAACCAAAAGATCACTGGAGAAATAAAAAAGGAAATCAAACTATGCCTAGAAACAGGACAATGAAAACACAACAACCCAAACCCTATGGGATTCAGTAAAAGCAGTGCTGCTAAGCGGGAAGTTCATACCAATACAAGCCTACCTCAAGAAACAAGAGAGACATCGAATATAAACCCAATCTTACACCTAAAGCATGTAGAAAAAGAAGAACACAACCCACAAAGTTAGTAGAAGGAAAGAAATCATAAAGATTAGAGCAAAAATAAAGGAAAAGAAATGAAGGAAACCATAGCAAAGATCAGTAAAAACTAATAGATGGTTCTTTGAGAAGATAAATGAAATAGACAAACCATTAGCCAGACTCATCAAAAAAATAAAAAGGGAGAAGACTCAAATCAATAAAATTAGAAATGAAAAAGGAGAAGTTACAACAGACAATGCAGAAATATAAAGGATCATAAGAGACTACTATGAGCAACCATATGCCAATAAAATGTGCACTTAATTGGCATAACTGAAGGTACATAATTGTCGTAGGTACCCCATTTTTTCTTAATGATTGTGAAAAGTTGGTCAGCCAGTGTAATAAGGACATTTTTATATAACTCTGACCAACTTAGACTGTCCTTTGACTAGAGTAGCCAAGTACTCATCTAGGTCCAAATCCTCCATCTAAGAAGTGTAGTTAAGCAAAGGATCATTTTGGTTAGTAAATGATTTAAATGTCAAGTCAGAATATTGCTTTAAGGTTTTTTCAAGCATTTCACAATAGTTCAGAATTGATTCATCTGATCTTTTCTGGCACTGTTGAATCTGTCCAGTCTACATTTTTTGAAAAAGCTCTGGGGTAAGTTTGAATAATTTCTGTGCAAATTCCTTGCATTTATTGCAAGCCTGTTGTTCAAAATACATTAAGGGATTGTCCCCTCCTGCTTTCTTTATTCATTCCCTTGCTTTGTTTTCAGAAACTAACTTTATTAGTTGATATATTAATAGATTTGAATACCCAGGGTCATAGGACTGGGTGGTTAACTCAAATTCCTTAGCAAATTCCAATGCATCCTGACTTAGCTAAGGCTAAGCTCTAGGTTCTGTTTGGGTCCAGGGTGTGTACATAAGGACTAAGGACAGGTCACCTCTTCCTATGATAGACTTCTCCTTAAAGGGAATATAATCACTTTGGATTTTTTAAATCCTCCTTTGCTGGAGAAAGGGGAGCAGCAGGAGGCTGAAGAGTTGGAGGAGATAGAAAGATAGTGTCTGGGCCAGACAATTCAAATAGAAGAAGATACGTGGGAGGAACAGTACTTCTAGTGACCTTTTAAAATTCTGATATAGTTTCAATCAATCTTGGTTTCCTGCAAAGAAATTACTCCATCATTTCCTTTTTTAGAAACTTCTAAATATAAATAAAAATACCAATCTATTCAGTATGTTGATCTTATGGCCAGCATTATCTAACACATGTGCAAAAATATCTATTTTGGAATATCAAAAGAACCTCAATTTGGCCATTTTAGGTTGACATCTTCTTTAGTATAATTTTCGCAATTAACTAGGTACTTGCAAGTATGAGTTTTGTATGTTCATAACCCTGGCCAGGGTGTTAGTTAGAGGTTGACTTTCTGATGGCCCTTATGTCTGTGTTTGACAGGTGCTATTTCCCATTTTAAAGTTGGATTTGTTAGGGATAAAATTTACTAGTGAAATTGTGTGGTGGACCAGTGTGGTGCTTGTGAGCTTATCTCCTCTGTCATCACTCTGTATAGAGTCATTTCAGCCCTCTTACATGTCTTGGTTTTTCCCTCAGCAGCTTAAGACCAGCATGGGTGGTTGCATCATTGAATGCAATTGTTATTTGTGATCCCCAAGGAGCAAGTGTTTTAATTGATGAGTGGGTTTCCCTGTGGGACCACTGCACAGTATGAGGACTCTGCTTCCACCACTCCTGTAAATTTTTCAGTTGCCTGAGAAAGCCAGAGCCTGCTGGGAGTCTTGTCACTCTTCTTCAGAGCAAAGTTCTCATATCTTTCCTTCTATCTTGAAAAATTCTATTAAGGCAGCTGAATTGAGGAAGATTTCCAAATCAGCCTTTTACCTAACCACTCAGCAAAGACAGCTGTCTCCTGCAACTTAGAAAACTCTGAAATCTTTCAATCAAGCCTGTCCCCCCAGTATCTTTCACCTGGGTGGGTATTCCCTGGTAACTTTCAATCAGCACCCTTCTCCGCCTGCCCCCCCCAACCCCAGTTTCCACTGGAAAGAGTAACCAGTATCTTTCAACTGGCTCCCTCCCCCCAGTATCTTTCAACTGGGAGGGGGCAGATATCTGCTATACAGCACCAAATAAAGTTCAGGATCATCAACCAGTATGGGAGATCCAAGAACCAGGACAGACTTACCCAGGTTTCTCTGGACTTTCTGAGGAGGCAGATGGGCACAAGGGCCTCTGCTGCTACAAAGTCTCCAGTTCTTCACAGAGTTCAGGTGAAGGAGAAGTCCACTGTGGGTCTCTTCGTGGTCACTGTAAAACTTTCAACCTAAAAAAAAAAAAAAGCACAATGTAAAGGCTGTGAGTTAAATTTTATTTGAGGGCAAAATAAGGACTGTAGCCCTCAGACAGCACCTCAGATAGCTCTGAGAAACTGCTTCAGAGAGTGGGGGCAGGGGGCAGGGAGATAGTTTTGGTGAAAGGGGAGCACATGTAATCAAGAACAAATTTTTTTCGCAGAAAATTTCTACTATTCACGAGGAGCAGGTGTCACCATGAAGGATTTTAACGCTTTCCTAGATATGAGCATATACAAGAATTGGGTTCATAATGTTGCTCCTGAAAGTCTAACTATCTGAAAACCTGTTCTGCCAGTTTTCCCAGAGCACCGAGTGCCTCATTTCTGCTCTCCATCTTGAGCCCCTTACAGCGGGGTGTTGAAAATCAGCAGCTGAAGCAGCACATATTTCAAGAATCCTTGTAGATGTCAATAACGAGTGCCTACTTGTAGTTGACACATGAAACCATTTTGTATGATTTCTTCTGGGACTTGAATTCTTTGGTCACTGAATTTTTGGGCTTCATTCATGTTAATACATGCAGTTGTAGTAGCTAATTTGTTTTCACTGTGTATTTTGTGAATATTCCAAAATATATTTATTCATTCTTCTCTGCAAGTGTCTTTGTGTTGTTTCTAGTTTGCTTCCTCCTTACCCCTGCTCTTAAAAAATCATTCTGCTCTGAACATTCTGGTAGGTGTTGGAGTACCAGAGCTTCTCTGAAGTATTAACTTGAGGGTTGGAATTGCTAGGTGGTAAAGCAAGCACATGTTTGACTTACTAGGTATCTTTAAATTTGTTCAAAGTGTTTGTTCCCATTTACTCTCCCATTAGCAGTATGTGAGGCTTTTTTCATCATCCACAACTTGCTGTTGTTCAGTCGCTAAGTTGTGTCCAACTATTTGGGACCCCATGTGGTGAAGGCCTTCACCACAACTTAGCCAATGCTTGTTTTTGTCTGATTTTTAATTTTTGGTAGTCTGGTAGGTATAATGATATTTCATTGTGGTTTCAATTATATTTCAGGTTCCTCTTATGATTTTATGCCTACTGAGTGCTTTGTCCTTTTCCGGTTGATGCAGAATTCTTTGCATACTCAGGATACTTGTCTTTTATCAGTTATGTGTGCTGCATATATTCTCACTTTCAGTCTTTTTATTTTTTTGACTTTGTGCTTTGAAATGTTTCCAACATATGCTGTAGTGTAGAGAACAACTGAATGAACTTGATTCATGCATCATCAAGCTTCAATTACCACTACATAACTAATCTTGTTTCAACTAGCCTATCTGTTGTGTATACCCTGGGCTATCTCAATGCAAAGTCCAGACATCGTATCATTTAATCTGTAAATATTTCAGTAAGTATTTTGAAGTGATAAGCATTTTCAAAAAATGTTTATCAATTTTCAGAACATTGAGTTGATTTTCTTCTACCTCTGTTACCACGGAGAAGGCAATGGCACCCCACTCCAGTACTCTTGCCTGGAAAATCCCATGGACGGAGGAGTCTGGTGGACCTCAGTCCATGGGGTTGCTAAGAGTTGAACATGACTGAGTGACTTCACTTTCACTTTTCACTTTCATGCATTGGAGAAGGAAATGGCAACCCACTCCAGTGTTCTTGCCTGGAGAATCCCAGGGACGGGGGAGCCTCATGGGTTGCCGTCTATGGGGTCGCACGGAGTCAGACACGACTGAAGCGACTTAGCAGCAGCAGCAGCTGTTACCACACAAACTATTTCGCCCATATCAAAATCATATGGATTTGAAGAAGCTGGATCATGGAAAAAGGAAGAGAGTTCCAGAAAAACATCTATTTCTGCTTTATTGGCTATGCCAAAGCCTTTGACTGTGTGGATCACAATCAACTGTGGAAAATTCGGAAAGAGATGGGAATACCAGACC
Source organism: Capricornis sumatraensis (assembly GCF_032405125.1). Taxonomy (NCBI): domain Eukaryota; kingdom Metazoa; phylum Chordata; class Mammalia; order Artiodactyla; family Bovidae; genus Capricornis; species Capricornis sumatraensis. Next base: position 2,434,231 of record NC_091077.1, on the reverse strand, counting down.
ACCTGACCTGCCTCTTGAGAAACCTATAAGCAGGTCAGGAAGCAACAGTTAGAACTGGACATGGAACAACAGACTGGTTCCAAATGAAAAGGAGTACATTAAGGCTGTATATTGTCACCCTGCTTATTTAACTTATATGCCGAGTACATCATGAGAAACGCTGGGCTGGAGGAAGCACAAGCTGGAATCAAGATTACATGGAGAAATATCAATAACCTCAGATATGCAGATGACACCACCCTTATGGCAGAAAGTGAAGAGGAGCTAAAAAGGCTCTTGATGAAAGTAAAAGAGGAGAGTGAAAAAGTTGGCTTAGAGCTCAACATTCAGAAAACTAAGATCATGACATCCAGTCCCATTATTTCATGACAAATATATGGGGAAACAATGAAAACAGTGGCAGACTTTACATTTTTGGGCTCCAAAATCACTGCAGATGGTGACTGCAGCCGTGAAATTAAAAGATGCTTACTCCTTGGAAGAAAAGTTATGACCAACCTAGACAGCATATTAAAACAAAGAGACATTATTTTGCCAACAAAGGTCTATCTAGTCAAGGCTATGGTTTTTCCAGTGGTCATGTATGGATGTGAGAGTTGGACCATAAACAGAGCTGAACACTGAAGAATTGATGCTTTTGAACTGTGGTGTTGGAGAAGACTCTTGAGAGTCCCTTGGACTGCATGGAGATCCAACCAGTCCATCCTAAAGGAAGTCAGTCCTGAATATTCATTGGAAGGACTGATGCTGAAGCTGAAACTCCAATGCTTTGGCTACCTGATGGGAAAAACTGACTCATTGGAAAAGACACTGATGCTGGGAAAGATTGAAGGTGGGAGGAGAAGGGGACAACTGAGGATAAGATGGTTGGATATCATCACTGACTCAATGGACATGAGTTGGTGATGGACAGGGAAGCCTGGCATGCTGCAGTCCATGGGGTCGCAAAGAGTCAGACGCGACTGAACTGAACTGAACTAATGCTTCAATAAAAAAATATAATCCATGTTGGATCCATTATTTTATATATATAACTATATCTATTCATTACTATGATGTTTTTCCAATTTAAAGTGAAATGCAATTGAAACCTTTCCATGTCCTAAGTGCATCACTGGTCCTTAGCTCTTCTCTGGACATCACGTATCTTGGAGAGCATCAGCCCTCAATATAAGTAACTGGAGAACACCTAGCACGTTGTCAGAGAAGCTCTATGGGCCTCTCCCAGCTTCTGGTGTGTATCTTTGCATTCTGCTCATGAGCCAACTGTCTTGCTGTATCTCACTGTATTCACTGTTCACTGAACCCAGGGTAGGCAAGGCTAAAGCTAAGATGCTGGAAAAAGACGTGAGGAGCCATAGGAATTGCAGACACCTTTATTCTCTCCTGGCTGGCTTGGCAGCCATAGCATAACCTAACACTTCACAACCTCTCTCCTGGCTGACACAGCAGCCATAATGGTATTCTCTCCTCGCTGATGCAGAAGCTGTGGCAGTAGACACACTACATTCTCTCCTCTCGTGGCGTGGCTGACACAACAGACACAGCCATGACGCAGCATTAAACCCACAACTTTCTACGTGGAGCTCATATAGCCCGTGACCAAGCATGACATGCATGTGCAGTGCTACAAATGATCTCAGCTGTTACATAGTCATTGTTTACAAAATGTGAGGTGAGAGAGCCTGAACACGCCATGTTGGTCAGTTTGCTCTCTCCCCACATGGTGGCTGCCAGCATTCCTCAGCTTGTGGCCACACCACTCCAGTATCTGAGTGATCACACATGATCACACTGCCCCTTCCTTTTATATGTGTGTGGAGAGAAAGAGAGATACATTTCTGCCTCCCTCTTAGAAGACTTATATGTGGTTTCATTCAGGGCTCATTGCATAATCCAAGATAATATCCTTATTTCCAGGTAATTAACTTCATCAGATATGCTGAGAGTCTTTTTCCACATAAGGTAACATTCAGAGGTTCAGGAATTAGAAGCTGGATATTTTGGGGAAACTTCTAAGGCCACCTCATCCTTCAGGCTCTGCATGACATCCCCATCAAGTCTGTAGAGGGTGCTCAGAGGGATATTGGAAGCCCACCTGGCTCAGGGTGAGGGTGCAGAGGTGAGCAGAAGACATCAGCATCCACCTAGGCCTCCCGGATCTGGATCCTGCACGCCTTCCTCCTGCTGGCAGAGGGCTGGGGTGACACAGAGATGCCCCTCCTGCAGATGACATGACCAGCCTGTCCTGGGCACCTGGGCAGTCCCAGGTGCAGTTCAAACACCAAATTTGGGGGCTGAGGCAGACTGGGACTAACCAGACCCGGGAGCCAGGCGCTCAGACAGAGCGCTTCCGCAGGGAGCTGAGAGGCTCGTGCAGCCGCCTCTGCCTGGGCCTCCTCTGTGGCTCTGACTTCAGCAAACCCCTGGAAACGCAGGGGTCCCTGTGTTGTGACAGGGACCAGTGGCTCCTTCACATTGGGCTGGGGCTAGCTTGCAAGCCACTCCCTGCCCCTGAGGTCCCAAGAGATCCCTCAGTGTCTTCTCATTCTCTTTCTGTTAGACCAGCATCTGTGTTTCTGAGCCCTGTCTGAGAATCTAGGTAAGTAAATTATTAAGCAAACTGGAACAGATTATGGACAACAGTTCCACTTCTCACTGAGGGTTGGGGTCAGGGTCGGCCCTAACCCAGCTTCGCCTTTCACACCAGTGGGCAGCTGGAGCCTTGGTTACTGTACATCACTGGAGGGTTCTTGATGCCCACAGGTTTTTTTTTTTTTTTTTTTACAATAACTCACTAGGGTGTAGTCTCCTAATATCTGTGATGCTCCTCAAGTATAAACTCCTGCGTCAGTCTCTGAAGCCAGTGCACATACCAGCCTGGAAACAGCCCCCACGGTGCCTTGCCTCATTCCATGGTGCTCCTTTCCCAAGGAAGGTGGGGATGGAAGGGCAGTCTTGAGTTGGTTTCCAGGGTCTTGAGGCCCCTTTGCCATAGCCTGGTCTCAGAGACTCTCCCTGCCCTTATGGCCCCCCTCTCCCCTCCTAGGGATGTCCTCGTGGGCCAGGACTTGCCACACCAACCAGCCAGGAGAAGATCCCTCTATCTCCTGTCCTGAGTAGTCACCACGACTCAGGCAGTCATGCCCAGGGCCCTCCTGGGAGCCCAGATGAGACCATCCCAGCAAGGCTTCAGGGTTCTTCCTTGTACAGGTCGGAGCAGCTGATGGTAAGTCGGTGGGGGAGGGCCAGAGCAGAAGGCTTGCTGGGCTCGGAGCTGCGTGGTCTTCCCCACGGTCACACCTTGAATCTCTGCCAACACCCACTTTTGGTTCCTCCCTCTTCCTCCTACTCATTCATCTGGGCCCTGGGCTCTGGACTATGTCACCAGCCTGTCTATTCCTGCTTCCATGGGCACCTTCCCCTGGGTCAATATTTATCTGGCTCCTTCAACTACTTCCGTCTTCCCCTCCCCTGTGCAAGGCCCACCTTCTCTCAGAGTCCTGCTGTGGGGAGGGTGGACAGGGTCAGCTGCCATCCACGTGGTTTTGCTGTGTGAAAGGGGTGCACTGCACTGGTAAAAGTGATGGGCTATGGCTTAAGCAAAGAATGAAATTCTGCCTTTTCAGCTAGGTGTCTGGCAGCCAGCAGTACCAAACCTCAGACACTATTTCAGGCTAGGGGGACAAGCTGCTGTCCTCAGGGCCAGTGTTGCACTGCTCCAAGTGGCCAAGCTGTGTCCTGCATAATTAAGTCCAGTTTGCCTGTTTCAGCCTGAGCTAGTGGGATCCTGCAATTCGTGGACTGAAGATATGGTCGGCAGTGGTTCCTTATGTGGAGTGGCATCACCCTTGGGAATCAGAAGAAAGGCAGCTCAGAGAATGCTGGTGACCCGCCAGGGGTCTGCAGCCAGTTCCAGGTGTGTCTGCAGGGTCTCCTTGGTCTCTCCTTATGCCTTCTAGTGCCGCTCAGGACTGGAAGGTCCCCCGCTGACTAGCACCTTGAGCTGCCTCTACACACAGGGGCTGGGAGCAGCCACCCGCCAGCTGAGCAATGGGAGTTGGTGGATCGAGCCCCGAGGAACGTCCCAGCCCAGAGCCCACCCATACAGAGATGCACTCCCTGCCATTCCAAAGTGAGGACTCTCTGAAGCTTATTCAACAGCTTCAAACCCAAGGGTTTGATAGGAATCCCTCTGTTATTCCCATCTCTCACAGGCCATGGAGGGAAGCATGATATCCATCAGTGCCCAGGGTGGGCAGACCCCCTTCTAGGGGTCCATGCCTGACTGTACTGATCCACACAAACCAGCTCTGACGGACATCACCCTGGGAGACATTTTGACCTGTCTAACTGGACCTTGTGTCCCATGGAGGCCGACTGAGGCTTTCAAAGATGCTGCCTTATCACCTTCCAAAGCCCTCAATTCTGTCTCTCCAACCTCTCTGAATTCTTCCCTGAGGCCCTTTGTGTTTCCCTGTCAGTATCCCTCACCTCTACCCCCCTTCCCCTGCACTGGGCTGATGACAAACTTCGCCCCCTCTGGCTACAGCTGGGAAGTAAAGGGGTTTCCACCTGGATCTAAAGAGACAGCGGTGCTCTCATTCCGCTGTGTACCAGGCCAGGGACGACTCACTTGCAGTGGTGGCTGTACCCAGCTGCTCTAGCATATCCTCAGAGGAGGCTCACTGGCTTCCAGAAGGTGCCCGTTTGGTCTCATACAAGCGATACATTTTCTTCTATTAAGGTCATCTTGACCTTAATCCTCCTAAAAATAGGCTTTTCCACCTCCCATGTCTATTCTCCTAATGAAGCCCTAACCAACTAGCTGAGAATAACTCTGCCGACCCAGACTCTCTGCCCGGTGGCTCAAGGCACCCGGGCCCCACTCAGGGGCACCGAGGGGCAGGCCTCCATCCTGGCAACGCTGCAGTTCCCGCTATGAACCTGCATGTGTGCATCTGGCGGGGTGGACCCCACGACATGGGCACCGGCTAGTGCCTCAGACACTGTCTCCAGCGGATTATCTGGCTGAGTGCCCGGCCTCAAGAGTTGGCTTGGCACTGCTAAAGACAAGCGGCCCAAGGGATCCACGTGGGGGTGAGGGAGGCCAGTGTCTGTGAAGTTTAGAGCTGCTTTCTGGGTTCCCCCTGCAGACAGTGAACGCTGAGTTCATGGGTCCTGTATGTCTGAGGGCGCTGACAGGGCTGGGCATCCTGGCCGACCCACTTGGGTGTCCCTCTGTCTCCCCAGGAGCCCAGCATTGCCACTCCATCCAGCAAGTCCTGGGTGCTTCCGATACTGCTCTCCCCTCTCTTCTCAACTATTTCTTCTCCCATTGGGACGCTGGCCCCTGCCCAGACCCGAGGAAGTCAGGAAGTCCCCTTCCTGGGTGGGGTCAGGCCCCATGCCCCCATTGTTTTCTTGTCCTTGGGGCTCTTCCCCTGGCACTTGGGTTCTTGGACTGAGAATGCCCTGGGCCTCAGGCAGTGTGGGTAGAGCAGGTTTAGGACTGGCTCTTATAGAAGTCCACTTAGGAAAAGGGATTTTTCTGCATATCTAGCCTGGATAAGGACCCTCCTAAGAGTGGAACTCCTCTGCCCTTCTGGCATCTTCCAAAGCTCTCCTCTCCTGCCCCTCAAAGATCACTCTGGTGCAGCCCAGCCTCTCCCCACCAGGGTGTCACCCAGCTCCCGGGGGGTCCTGTTTTGCTCCTCTAAGAGGTGTGCTTCGTAGAGCTTGCATGGAAGTCGAAGATCGTTGCCGCTTTCTCTAAACCTCATTTTGGGCTGCTAGGCCCATAGGGCGGGCTCCTGTCAGCCTCTGCGCCTCACCTCCACCCACCTCTCCAGATCCCTCTTTTCTTCTGACTCAAGGCCTTCAGCATCAATCTTCCTCCCTTGCAAAGCTCTGCCCACATGTCACTCCTTACAATGGGGACTGTGGGGAAAGAGACTCTGCCGTGTTCCAGGGCCTAGGACGATGTGCGGCTCAGAGCAGGGACCGATGCTAAGGAGCAGTGGTGACATTACTCAGAGTCAAGGGACACTCAAGTGTACCCTTGGCCTGATCCCTCCTAAAGGAGGTGACTTGTGACTCTCTGGTAGAAATGAGCAGGAGTGTGAGCCTAGGGAGGGGAGGAGGGGGACGAGGGAGTGAGTGGGCACCCTGTAAGGGGCTGGAGCCTGAGAAAAGAGAAGCTTCCAGGAAGTGGGAGGGGCTGAGGGGTCAAGAGGTGGGAACACTGTTGCCTGGTGAGATGCTCCCTGACAGCGCCCTGATGGCTGTGCTCCGATTCATACCGAGTCTCTGGTGCTCTGGGGACATGCCGTGCAGCCCTGAGCATCCAGCCCAGGTGGCACCAAAGAGGCCCACAAGGGCAGCCCAACTTGGAACTGGGCACAGTTGGGACACTGGCTTCCACCACATGTGGGCACACTTTGGGCTGGGTAACCAGGCAGGCATCTGGATGGCTGACTCCTAGGCTGAGACATTCACCAAGGAAAAGTGGCTAAATTCAACCAATGATATTATAAAATTAAAATGTCCAAACTCAGTGGAAGTCTTTTCTGTATCCACGTTAAGGATTATTATAGAGGTAAAAATAACAGCAAGCTCAGTACCACCAAAAGCTGCCTTTGTGGGGAGGCACTCTGTCCATGGGAGAGGCAAACAAGGCTGGGACAGTGGGCATCACCTCTAGGGGTGCAGGCATCCCTGAGGAATGAGAGAAGTCTGAACAGGGTAAATGACCAGGGCCTGGCCACAGGCTGGCTTCTGGCTCCTGATCTTTCTGGGCCTCGGTCTGCTCCCGAGGCGTCCACTGGGCTGGCAGCTGCGTCCATGGGACATGGCCCACTTTCCTTCCTGAGCCTCTAGCATTGCTACTGGTCTAGCCCTTCCTGGTATGCCTTCTGAGGCTGTGTCCAGAAGGCCAGTGTTACACACCAATCTAAAGTCACTACTATGCCACCCGTGAAATCACGCAAACATCCCAGGGCAGGGCTATGGAGGGCCCTGCCACACTCTCCTGACACGAGTTCATCTCTCTGGGTGGAGACTGAAGTTGGGGTCAGAATCCCCCGATCTTGAAGTTCAGGCATGTCCTAGGTCATCCCGGATGCACCCTTCACCCATCCTGTTCTGTCCTGTCCTCATCTGTGGTCTGTGATGGAGATGTTCACAGGCTGTTTCTGGAGGGGGCAGGTGAGACTCGGGGAGGTGACTGCAAGGACTGAGCTTGGGCTATGTTCTCAAGTCCATGGGCCACCAGAGCTCACGGCCTGAAGTAGCATTGGGTTTTAGTAGGTGAGGACAAAATGCTGTCACTTTATTGATAAAGTAAATATTTGAGGAGTGCCCATGCTTAGCTCTCAGAAGCTAAGTTAGGCACCTTTTCAGTGAGTGGAGTTGAGTCCCAGTGTCCCAGTGCTTCCAGCGCCCTCTGCTGGTGGCTTTCGGGGACTCACCAGCAGAGTGAAAAAGCTAGCTTAAAATTCAACATTCAAAAGCAAAGATTATGGCATCTGGTCCCATCACTTCATGGCAAACAGATGGGGAAAAAGTGGAAACAGTGTCAGATTTCATCTTCTTGGGCTCCAAAATCACTGAGGACAGTGACTGCAGCCACGAAATTAAAAGACGCTTGATCCTTGGAATAATAGTTATGACAAACCTAGACAGTATATTAAAAAGCAGAGACATCATTTTGCTGACAAAGATCCATATAGTCAAAGCTATGGTTTTCTACATAGTCATGTATGGATGTGACAGTTGGACCATAAAGAATGCTGAGTGCTGAAGAATTGATGCTTTCGAACTGTGGTGTTGGAGAAGGCCCTCGAGAGTCCCTTGGTCTGCAAGGAGATCAAACCAGTCAATCCTAAAGAAAACCAACCCTGAATATTCATTGGAAGGACTGATGCTGAAGCTGAAGTTTCAATACGTTGGCCACCTGATGTGAAGAAGTGACTGATTGGAAAAGACCTTGATCCTGGGAAAGACTGAGGGCAAGAGGAGAAGTGGGTAACAGAGGATGAGATGGTTGGATGGCATCACTGACTCAGTGGACATGGGTTTGAGCAAACTCTGGAGATACTGAGGGACAGGAGAGCCTGGCATGCTGTAGTTCACAGGGTGGCCAAGAGTCAAACACAACTGATTGACTGAACAATACCAGCGTTTTAGGCAGAGAAAGGGGGCATGGGCTGCCTCTGCTGCCGTTTCCTTTGCATGGCCTGTCCAGTGGCCTTGTAGGGCTGACGATCAGGTGGGAGGAAGGCTAGAATAAAACCTTAACAGAGATCTGGAATTTAGCTGAGACTCTATTCACTGTAACTCAAGACTGGCATCAAATTTATTATTATCTTTTGTTAAATACTTTATATTTTTGGAGCATATGTCCTGCAAGGGGCAGGGGGAGGCTTTCTTCTCAGTACATTTGTGTGTGTGCAGTTATGTGGCAGGAGCATGGGTGGACACATTTCAGGAGGGGTCTTGGGCCTGGGCCACGGCACGAAAGTCCTTGAGATGCTTCTCTGATGGAAACGCCCTCTGGACTTCAACCAGGTAAACCTGAGACCCAGGTCTCACAAGCAGGTGATATCAGGGGAGAAGGACACCTGAGGACAGTTAGGGTTACAGCCACACTTACAGTCAATGTATCTTAAAGGAACAATGTACAACATGGTGGGGGGGGGGGGCGGTGGTTCCTGCCGGGCATGCCCCTGCTCGCTGCACGGCCGCCTGTCCTGCAAGCGTCTCGTGGTGGGTAGCGGGGTGTCAACCTCCGTGATACTAGGGATGAGGGTCTTTCTCCTGGGGTGTGGGTGGCCAGGCAGTGCGGAATGGTCCAGCCTCCAGGGGGCCCTCCACTGTTCTGTGGCAGCAGAGGCTTGACCTTCCAGACCACTGATGTCAGGTACAGACCACTGATGTCAGGTACAGACCACTGATGTCAGGTACAGACCGGGGGCAGGAGTCGGGGGCCTCCATGGGGATGTAGGGACATCTGTGGATTGCCTCCTGGTACACAGCAATACTGGTGGGTCCTCTGGGCCAGCCCCAAAGCCTTTCTTAAGGAACCCATAGTATTTGGCTCTCATAAGGATGTTCACAGCTTGGGCGGTGCCTTGGGTAGCAGATCCAGGCCCCAGAGGGAAGAACCAGGTGGCTTTCCAATGGGCAGCTCTAGACCATCAGATGACTCTTCCAATTCTGGACCAGGCAGGTACAGCTGGGGGCCTTCTCCAGAAAGAGGTGGCAGCCACAGTGGGGTCTTTTATGCCAGCAGTTGACTGGGTGTCAGAGGCAAGAATTTCCCAGATTCAGAAACACCTTTCCTGGGTTCCCTTCAGACTGAAGTTTTTAAAAGTAAAATTTTCACAGCAGCTCAAATAGCCTCTGAAATTCTAACGAAAAAAAAAAATGTTGAATAGTTCTCAGCACTCAGGAGAAGGCTGCTGTAACTGGTTTGGAACTGCAGAGATGGCTACTCTGAGCTGCTTGGTCAGGCTAAGGAAAGGAGATCTCCATTCCTCTCCACTCAAATTTCTCATTTTTTGCTTTGAGTTGGAAATATGGCACCTTCTCTGAGCCTTGGAGAGGCAAATGAAGAAAGCCATTCCCACGGGAAGGGGCAGGGCTGGGAGACCACACTTCAACCTCGACTATTATGTTATTCTCATATTTCTCATCAGAAGTCAGGGATCACACCATCTACCATGCTGAGAGAGGCACCCAAAGAGATATTTCCTATGAGAGTGCCCAGCCAGAGCTGGCCTCTGTGGATGTTGAACCAAGTGGAATCTGAGTCTGAAGGGGAGGAGGGCCCCAGGGATCTGCAGGGTGTCCTGGGCAGACATGCTGATGGAATTGAAGGGAACGCTGGAGCCTGGGTTTTACTCTTCCTAGCTAAGGAGGAAGAAATGTCTCCTGGCCCAAATTAGATGAGACAAGCTTCCAGCCTGGGTCTCTAGCCCTCTGATCACTGGCCAGGCGTGACCCCCAACCCACTGTCAGAGCCCAGGGTCCAGGGTGGCTTGTCCGAAGCTGCTTTAGTAGCTGCTGTCTGTGAAGAAGGGCGCTTGGGCGGCTGGGGTGCTGGAGCTCTCCTCTGGGGGCCCCGCCAGCTCCCCGTACTCGCTGTTGTAGAACTCCTGGCCCTGGGGCCCAGGGTCGGGCCGCCGCCTCCCTTGGGGGTCGAGGTGTGCCGCGGTCACGCTCACATTCCTGCCTGGTCCTTTACAGCTGCCGAGACAGGAAGGTGACATCAGTCAGAAAAGAAGAACGATTGGAACTGTGTTCAGGTCTGACTGGAATCACCAGAAACAACCAGAGCAACAAGCAAAGCCAATGGAAACACACACAGATTTGACTTAAATAGGAAAACAAAGCAATGTGCCTGCCAGCAAACACCAGAACGTTCCTTGTCGTGCCTGGGCGCGGGACAATGGAGAAAGCCCGACTCCATCCCTCCAAACCTGCTTCTCTCCCAGTCTTGCTCATCTCTGTAAATGGCACCAACGTTGATTTAGTGTCTCAAGCACCCAGGTGTCATCCTTTCCTCCTTCCCTTCCCTCACCCCCCACATCCAGCCCACTCAGCAGTCCTGTCCTTTCCGCGCTGAAATGCACCTTTAGAGTGAGCTGCCACCACCGTGCGCTCTGTACTGCCCTAGCACACCTGTTTTCTCCACTCATGCCTCCCTACAGGCCAGCCTTCAGAGATCCTTCGAGTCACACCCTTCAACACAATTTGTTCACTACAACTCACTCTCTGAACAAAGTCCAAGCTTCTGCCCCTGGCCCAGAAGGCCCTGCAGCTTCCGGTCCCCGCCTGCCTCACCGATGGCCCGGTGATTCCCCCTCCTTAGCACTCATTTTCTTTGAGATTTCTGCAAGTTTGCTTCATTGCTTTTGCTTTGCATGGTGCTACTGAAAAGCCTGATGCTTCAGTCTCTCTCTCTTTCTCTTTTTTGGTGACTTGATGTTTTACCTGAAGAACCTGATACTTCAACTAGGAAATGTCTCAGAGTTTACTCTTTTTGGACCAGTTTTCCCAGGTACCCTTTTAATATGTAGATTTGGCCTCCTTTTATTTAAGAGCATTATCTTGAATTACATATTTAAATATTAGTTCTATTTCACTGTTGGCATTTTTCTTCTTCAGAGACACCAGTTGTACATATGTGGGAGTTTTCTATTTAACTTCTAAAATTTTCACATTCCTTCGGACCCTTTAGATCTCTTGATTTATTCTCGACCTCTTTTCATATCTATCAAATGTGCCCTCCACTGCAAGTCTGATCATATCCAGTTGTCCCTTGGGCACTCTGCTCTTCAGTTTTGAGAGGATTTGTCTTTTATTTCAGTTCCTTCCATAAATTTAGGCGGCTCCCGTTTGATATTGTCACACTTTGTCCCTTTTTATTCTGAATTTTTGAATTTATGATTCATGGTGCAGCTACTTATTTCATTATGATTTATGCCGCTGTGTTGTATCACAGTTTTTCCATGCTGTTTTTGGAGTGTTTATGGCTACTGAAAAGTTTTAATTCTGATTTCCTTTTTTATTCTTATCATAACTGTATGGATAGTGCTCATTTTTTTTCTGTTCATACTTATCAGGCTGAGATTACCTTATGGGTTTGATCTGGACCACAAGGAGATCAAACCAGTCCATCTAAAGGAAATCAGTCCTGAATATTCATTGCAAGGACGGATGCTGAAGCTGAAACTCCAATACTTTGGCCACCTGATGCAAAGAACTGACTCACTGGAAAAAACCCTGATGCTGGGAAAGATTGAAAGCAGGAGGAGAAGGGGACAACAGAAGATGAGATGGTTGAATGACTTCACCAACTTGATGGACATGAGTTTGAGCAATGTCCAGGAGTTGGTGATGGACAGGGAAGCCTGGCGTGCTGCAGTCAATGGGGTCACAAAGATTCGGACACGACTGGGTGACTGAACTGAACTGAACTACCCTATGGCAGGAGGGCCAGGAATGTAGGTGTCTCCGTAGCTTTCTTCATTCAGGAGTACTGTAACAGCATAACAACTTGAATCCAGCTGCATCCCTCTCTCCAAAGGCTCCGTTCATGTCCCATGCTGTATCACCAGTGGGGACTTGCCACTCCCTGAAGAGGGAGTGCTGGACACCTCCCCAGTGGCTGCTGTGCAGCCATACTGACCAACCACAAGCCTAGCGCTTTCAGATCTCCCTTTCACCTAGAGTTGGATGAACTGCCATGTCACAGGGATCCTAAGTCACATGGCACCCTAAGTGCCGCTGAAAGGACTGGGTGAGTCACCTTGAAGTGAGGATGCGTTAACTTCCCACAGGGTGAGTACTAACCAGTGGTTAACAGAAGATAGGAAAGAACAGAGGAGATAAACTCCTTCCTTCTCCCTGACAGATGCTTTCAAGGTACGTTCCATCCCACCTCTACATCTGTTTGGGGAATGTTCCATTTGCCAAGTGACCGGCTACACCTCTTTGTGGCCCATCACGATGTGTTTCTAAGGGAGCCTGGGAAGAGGATAATGTCCTCTGTTGCTCCCACCATGATGTGCAGTTTCTGTAATGAAGAGACCCTTGGGTGTGTAACTGTCTTTTCAACTCTTAATATAATCTTGTTTATATAAGGCTCTTCTCCCCCACTAGGTGCCTGAGATGCACATTCCCCTCCTGCTCACTGTCCTTTCAGAAGCAGAGCCTTCCTAAGGCTGCTGTCCTGGTGCTCACACTCTGCAGTCTCCTGTCTGTGTGGCCATGGTCCCAAGGACCCTGATGGTCCCCTCTCAGGGGGCAGTCCCCAGACGGCCTTCCTGGGCCAGGCTGTGGGCATGGTTGTGCTGGTTCCGCTGCTGAGTTCCCTGCTCACACACAGCTGGAGTCTCTCCCTCGCTCATGTCACAGTCACGGGCTCTGAGAAGTCTTGTTTCATATGCTGATTTTAGAAAGATGTGTGGAGACTGGAATTTAAGGAGTTAACAGCTTCTGGCTCATCCTCTTACTGAAATACTTTTTGGGGAGATTAGAAAACAAACAAACAACTGTTTGGTAAAGAAAAATTAGCCAGAAACTATTTTTGTTGAATAAGTAAAAAGCATTAGTTTTTCAAAACTCGGTTACTCATACAGGTTACGAGACAGAATCAATAAAAACAAAGGAGGAGGTCAAGATGCATGCTGGAGGTACAGCAGTCATCTGCAGGCATGCGACCCCACGAACCTCTGCGTTCACAGTGCTGCAAACATGCCTTTGCAGGCTGCTGGGAAGGTAACAGATATTTGGCTAAGTTGCAGAGATCTTAATGATACCTACCAGAAAGGCGAAGAATGACCTCAACTATCCTGCTATGATACAAATTAACACCTGTGGTCTAGGGTAAACTATTCAATGATAACACCTATTGATTCAAAAACAGCCTAGGCAGAAGACAAAGAAAACTACACCAGATGACCCCAAAAGGGGTCCCTGAAAGACACAGGTGTCACACAAGGATCTGTAAAAAGCAAAAAAGAGCACTGTTTTATATTAATATAATATTTCAGGTTCTATCATTTAAACAGCTATGAGCAAGCCAATTACTAAAGTAAATAAGTAGAAGTACGGATGGATACGGGGCACATGAAAAGATGTTCAATATCACTAACCATGAGAGAAATGAAAATAAAAATTACAGTGAGATATCACTTCACACTGGTCAAAATGGCCATCACCAAAAACACCCACTAAGAATAAATGTTGGAGAGGGTGTGGAGAGAAGGAAGCCCTTCTTCACTGTTGGTGGGAATGTAAATTGATAGAGTCACTATGGAGAACAGTATGGAGGTTCCTTAAAAAACGAAAAATAGAGCTACCATATGGCCCTGCAATCCCAACTCCTGGGCATGTATCCAGAGAAACACATGATCTGAAAGGATGCATGCCTCTCCATATCCATTGCAGCACTGCTTACAACAGCCGAGACACGGAAGCAACCTAAATGACCATTGACAGAGGAACGGATACAGATGTGGTGCAGAGATACACTGGAATATGACTCGGCCATGAAGAAGGGTGGAATAATGCCATGTGGAGCGCCACGGATGGGCCTAGACGCTGTCATACATGCTGAATGAAGTGAGTCAGACAGAGAAGGACAAGGATCACATGACATCCTTCACATGTGGGTGGAATCCAAAAAGACATGATACAAAACAGAAGGAGACTCACAGACTTAAAGGAGGAACTTACAGCTGCTGAGGGAAAAGATGTGTGGAAGGGACAGCTAGGGAGTTTGGGATGGACGTGTAGACACTGCTATATTTGAAATGGCGAGCAGCAAGGATGCACTGTATAGCACATGGAACTCTGCTCAATGTTATGTGGCAGCCTAGACGGGAGGGGAGTTTGGGGGAGAATGGACACATGTGTATTTATGGCTGAGTCCCTTCACTGTTCACCGGAAACTATCACAACATTGTTAGCCAGCTACACCCCAATACAAAATAAAAAGTTCAAAGACTGCATGCAGAAAGACACTAATCTTCACTTATGTGCTTCACTTATATGCACATAACTGAGTATCTTAGGCCATTGCCCAGACCCATCTTTAATGGGCAGTTTCCACTGGATTTTAAGAGATGGCTGTGTGAAAAAAGAATTGTGTGTTCCAATGAAGTTGAAAAAAATGGATCAAAAGTTAAAAAAAATATGTACTTATTTAACTATTTCATGTATACCCTTTGAAGTTTAAATATTCAGATCAAGAGTGGAGGTATCTTCTTGGAAAATGGAGGTCATTGTTTATGGAGCTCACCCCCTATGCAAGCACACTGGAAGATCTCTCTGTAACTGTATTCTCATCAAAGAAGTACAATAGCCAGCTCTAAGTCACATGATCCGTGGCCTCCCCTGGCTGGGGGAAGGGTGTTACATCCATTGGACACAGCAGATGTTTCTTGGTTTCACAAAGAGGTTATTGTCTAGTATCTGTCAAAGGGGAGGGAGGTTTTTGGGGACCAGCACCAGGGTGCTGGGTCAGGACAGTGACGAGGGGTGGGGCTTATGGGAAGGCTGGTGGACAAAATCCTCAAGTCCCAGTGTGGTCTGCCTTGAACACACAAAAAGGTAATTTGGAGACACGAAAAGTTTCAGGTAAGAGAGTGAGAGGCACATGGAGGCCCGGCCTCCCCGCGCTGGGCCCTGGCCAGGAGCGGGCTCCAGAAGCCCTACCTGAGCCTGCTCTCTTCTCTGTGCCTGCTCTCCAGCTGCTCAAACTCCTCGGAGGCCAGCACCATCCCACTGTCCGTCTGGCTGTCCTGCGCAGAGAGATCACGCCAAGATTGTGGGTGGCCCCCAGGAGGACCCGTCTGTAGGCAGCTGCCCCTCAGACCTGCCCCACTGCTGCCTGGACGCTCATCCTGCGTGTGGGAAACAGGCCTCCGTTCCATCACGGAGGCTGTCGGTCAGGGTCTCACGCCCCTGCCGCAGAGGGAGGAACTGCGGCTGGCGGGGCCCTGCCCTATGAGTCAAGAGGGTGGCAAGACTGGGACGCCCCTGTTGGGAGATACACAAGGCGGCCATACACCTGCTCAGGACACAGCAGAGCAGGAGCGCCGGGAGAAACAGGGGAAGTCTAGAAAGAATCTGACAGCTCACAGTACAGAGAAAGGATCCTCAGATATATCCAAGGTTTGGTGGGGCTATGTCACAATCAGTGTGACTTGGAGTGGTCTTGATTTCTGTGGAGGGGGACTGAACTGCACTCTCATCAAAGATGGGGGGCCCTCCCCCTACGCCTTTATCTGACCCTGGGGATGGGAGCTCGGGTCGGCATGGCGCTGGTTCAGGGCACCCATCGCAACCCCTGTACCCAGCCTCCCCGGGCCTCTACTCACCCCAGCCCCATCTGGATGGAGGCTACAAGGCTGTGCTTTTACACAATGGTCAGATTGCCTCCAGCCCTACTGAGCTGTAAGAGGTCTCCTCTGCTTGACCACATCTGAGAACATGAGTGGTCTTCCCGTGCCTCTTACCCTAGACTTCTTGTTTAGTACACCATCTTCTCCTCTCCGGTCACGGGGCCCGATGGCCACCCACGGGGGGCCCTGACTCGGGTCGATCCCAGGAGAACCGTCTAGAAGGAGGAGCTGACTTTCCACTGGGTTTCTACTGGGGTTTCTACCTTGCTGGGAGAGAAAGGCTGGGTGCTGGGGAGGGGAGGCCCTGGGTGGGTGAGGAGGGCACAGTGAAAGGAGCAGAGACGTGGTGGCACGGGGCTCCTTGTGCTGAGCTGGCTTCTGCCACGAGCCTCAGGACTTCCTGACGTCCAGCTCCCTGTGGAAGGAGTCCAGCGGCCCTAACCTGGGGCGGCGGCACAGGCCCAAGCATCCCACTTACCACTATGGCCTTGTAGGTAGTTGGGGTCATGGGAAATTCCTCAAATGTTTTCATCCTGGAGGAACCTTGGGTTTGAGTCCCTCTGGCAAGGCATCCCGGAAAGGACACACAGTTATAATATCTGTGGGGAGGAAACGGCAAGTGCTGAGAAGTGCAGCCCAGCACCCCTCCTGAATGCTCTCTCCACCTTTCCTTCTGCACCCCTCTCCTCTCGGGAAGGACTCCAGGCCTGGGGCTGAGTACAGGGGCTGGTCTAGATGGCCCCCCAGGCCCCCGAGTCTTGCCTCTGCTCCCAGGCAAGAAGAGCGAACCTCCCTGAGGCCACTGCTGGGGAGGAGGTGGGAAGCCAGCAGCAGAGGGCACCTGGCCTGGGCGTGACGTGGAGCTGGAGAGAGACTTGGGGAGGACTTCCCTCCAGGATGGGCCACCCTATGCACGGCAGGCCGTACTGATGCCACTGCCTGACCTGCACGTGTGTACGTGTGTGTGCACATTCGAGTGCCTACAGCAGGGCTGGTGGAAGGAACCTGGCAAAAACCAGCTGGGTGTTTCTGTTCCCCAGGCTCGGCTTGCTCTCTGCTGGAGAAGATGGCGTGGAGAGTCCCGAGCTCTTCTCTCAGCAACACCAATGCGAATGTGGATATACGACCTTCTTGGAATGTGAATATTCACTGGCCTCTGACCCCAAACTCTGGATACTTAGGCTCCATTCTAAATCCTGAATAAGGTTAGTGAGTGACCAGCCCCATTCTCAGGGTCCCTGGGAACTCGCCCCTCTCCCTGCCTGCTCCATTTTCTTTCCTTACAGGGTGGAGCTGGCCAGGGTGTTGTGCCTGAGAGGGGCGCTCCCTTGAAATTGATGGCCGAGGGCCTTTCAGGGCCTAGGAGTGTGGGCAAGCAGAGGAAGCCAGAGGGAAGAACTGAGGGGGCATGGAGAAAAGCAATGTTGAGAGGCCACATGGGCTTGGAAGGACTTGACACTGACCACACCCACCAGGGCATCAGCGATGCTGTCACTTGGCTCTTTGAATTGATAAACAATGGCCTCTTAAGTCTTTGTCCTTTGCTTTTCCTTGATGACTGATGAGGATAAAACTTACATGTCCAAACTGCTTTCCCCTTGCCCGGGGGACCCTTGGATCTGAAGAGGGGGGCTGACCTGGCGGCCAGGCTGTGCTGGTGCAGGCTCAGCGGGCTGTCCTCTGCGTCAGCATCCGTCTCTGTGATGTGCATGGCCGTGGTGGATGCCTGCAAGAAGCTGCCTTCCTCCGAGCTCTGAGAACCACAAGGAGCCACACAGTCCTCATCTTCCTGGCAGGAAAGGCACAAAAAGCCAGGTTCAGAGGCCCCTAGGCCCCACTTCACCCCTACTCCTGCGCTCAGGACTTCTAGAGTTCCTGATCCTTCAAGTGCTGTTCTCAAGGGCTCCAAGGGCTAAAGGAGCTGGGCAAGTTCTCCTCACAGCCCTTCCAGGTGCCCCATCTAAGGAGGAGGCAGGCATAATAGCATCCTCGTTCCAGAGCCTGGCTGTCACACAGCCTCGAACATCAGTACTTCCCACCCTCAGCTTGGGCAGCACTGGCCACCAAGTGCCCATCTCGAGTCCCTGAGGCTGGGGCAGCAGGCAGCTCCCTGCCTCCTCTTCCAGGTCTCAGGCTGCCCTGAGCCAGCCCTGAGCTGGGGGAGGGAGATATAAGTCAGAGGTGGGTGCAGGGGGCAGAGGGGCAAAGACGGAGGTAGAAGAACATGTCACTCTTCTGCCAGGAGGTGGGGGCTCCTTGCCAGCTCCCTGAGGACCAGCCTGGGCCTCTCTGTGGGAAAGTTGGGCTCTGACCATCCATGTGATGATCCCTGGCTTGGGGGCCAGAGGTCGCTGCAGCAGGACAGGGGGAGTCGGGGCCTCACCTGCTGGGCCCTGCCCTGAAGCAGGTTCCCCAGGATCTCCACCAGATCTGAGAAGGCAGGCCTCTCTTTGGGGTCTCCCGCCCAGCAGCTCAGCATGATGCGGCGTCTGTGGGTACAGCTGGATGCTGGACGGCCGTCTGAGTGCATTCCGCACCCGACCCCAGCAGACCCAAGTCTCCCACCTCCTGCCGATCCCTCACACCTGCTCTGCCTGCCTCCCTCCCCTGGGCTTAGGCCGGGCCGTCTCTCCTACCTGCAGGGAGGAGAGCTGTCAGCAGACCCATGGTGGAGTGAGAGACGGTGTCTGCAGGCCTCCAGCTCGGCTCCTTTGCCTGAGCCCCTTCCCGCCTCCCACCCCTGCTGGCAAGCCCCGTTTCCCAAGCCTGCACACAACCCCCCTTAGCTTTTCCTGGTGCCCACCCACCTCTACGGCCCCTCTGCCTCACAGCTTCCCAAGAGACTCACATGGCAGGAGTGGCTAGCTCTGGGGCCCGCATCCGGGTGCCCTCTTTCAGCCGCTGGCAGAACTCCTCATTGATCTGCACCCCAGGGTATGGGGAGGCCCCTGATGGCGGAACAGGATGGGGGCTGGGTGGGGAGCAGGCTACCGCTGTTCAGCTCAGGTCCGAACCGCCTCTGCCCCGGCCCCTCATGGCAGGAGCTCACCCTGCTGCCCCCTCCCCTCGGACGAGCTCCTTGTTTGGTTAAGAGGATGGTGGCACCCGCTTGTGAGAACTGCCATGAGCATCAGAGCTTTCACAGACACATTGGCAGAAGCACTTCCCATCCTGGGACCGTCAGGGTCAGTAGAGCTTTGCTGAGCCAGCTGAGTGGCCCTGTCACAATGCCCCCTCTTCAGAGAAGCCTTCTCCAGTTCTTCCTTAAGTCCTGTGTCTCTACCAGCAAAAAGGACCTAGCTCCTGCAAGCCATACAGTAGTGGAAAGGCCCTTTAAGGTAAGGGCCTCTCCCTCAAACCCTGCACGGCTCCCAGTAGACTTAAATTCCAGGCCCTCACCCCAGAGGGCCTGCAGAGGCTGCCTGGACCACCAATACAAGCTTTTGTGGCATCTCCCAATGCTGACTGCTTACATCCTGCTCAGCTCCCCAGCACAAGGACCACGGCCCTGACCAACCCTGCACCCTGGACTGCTGTTTTGCAGGCCCTCTTGCCTCCAGCCCACCCACCGTCGTTAGCCTGCCCCTCCTGGCCCCTCTGGCTCACATCCAGCACTGTCCTTCCTGCGCTTGCCGTGCGCTTTTATCTTTACTAACAGTATTGGTCATGGTTGCCATTCAGCGTTTTCACTTTTCCCCTTGTTTCCTGCCTCACCCCCACCCTGGCTGGGGCCCTTCGTCTTGGGTCCAGCGAGGCCTGGTTTACTATGTGAGGTGGCAGCAACTGTGGTCATCGAGGGAGTAGCCGGTCTCCTTCCAGATGCCCTCCAGCCCCATGAAGGCAGGAACAGTGTCCTCAACAGCTTGTGAGGAAGGGACTCGGCCAGGGAGGGAGGGCTCTAGGGAACTCCTATGGCCTTTCCCTCTGTGACGGGTGACGAGCCCAGGAGCTGGTGGGTGAACACAGGGTTCTGCCCTGGGCACAGGCTGGACATGAAGGGGGCACCCAGGGGGCCCTCCCAGCACCTGTCTCAGAATGAGCGGGACTGCTCAGCCCAGGCGTGCACCTCTGCTGAGCCTGCCCTGCCCTGCCCCCTTCCTGTACTCACCCAGGGAGAAAATCTCCCAGAGCAGGACCCCAAAGGACCACACGTCACTCTGCGTGGTGTACACCTTGTCGAAGATGCTCTCAGGGGCCATCCACTTCAGGGGCAGCCGGGCCTGTGGGATGGACGTGTGTCCCAATGGGGAAGGGAAGAACAGAGAGGCCAAACCCAGGGGCATCCCTCCCCTGCCCCTCCTCTCCCCAGGACTCTGGAGTCACCGCACAAGAAAGGCTCTTTGGTCAGACCCACCCTGCGTGTATTCAGATGGCTCCTGCAATTGCTCTGTCCCCGCCACCTCCCCCGACTCCATTCCACAGGTGCCTGGTGACTTTGAAGGCTTCTTCCCTGCAACTACTCTGGGCAGACATCCAGTCCCTCTCTTCCCCTGTGCTCTCCCAGAGAAAACTTGTAGCCTGTCTCCAGCTCCAGACCCTCTGGGCCAGTATGTTGAGGGAAGCTGAGTCCCTGCACACCCTCACCAGCGCCACTTGGTCCCCACACTGGAAGCCTGGCATCACTCCCGAGCCCACTTTTGGTGGCTCCTAATGTGACTTCCCTCCTATGGCTTTGGCCTGGGAGCCTTGAGGACCATGGGCCTTCCTGACTTGCCTCTGCCTCCACCCTAGCACTCCCCCCACCCCTCTCTTGTTAGAGCTTGTAGAGGGAGTTTCTGGACAGCTGACTGTTACCTCCACAGTCCCCGCGTAACAGAGAGTTAGAATAAAGGACAAAAGCCTGCATGGTGGGCCTCTCATTGCTGTCTGCTGTTTAGTCGCTAAGTCGTGTCTTGCAACCCCATGGACTGTAGCCCACCAGGCTCCTCTGTCCATGGAATTTCCCAAGCAAGAATATGGGAGTGGGTTGCCATTTCCTTCTCCATAGCCTGGACCCAATTTGCCTGTCAACCTCCCTCTAAGACTCTTCATTCATCCCCTGGGGCAAAACCCTAAACAAATTTAGATGCCAGATGCCTGCTTGGCTCCCTCTGAGCATCACCAATGAGACACAAGATGCACCTAGCGCCCAGGTATTCTTCTGTGACTGTGCTACACTAGGCATGTCCGCCTCGGGGACAAACAGCATGTGGGATCTACCTCAGCATGGCCAGCCCCTACGCAGCAGGTGTGTGGAGTCAGTGCCCACCTAACGGACCAAAACGGCCAGACACGGGCTCCATTTGGAGCACTGGGGCCATTGTCAGCTCCTGTCTCCACTCACCTGCTGTAGGTGCCTCAGCAGGGTCTCCAGGATCCCTGCGGGTGCAGGTCCTCAGACCTTCCGGGTGGATGGCGGTGAGTCCCCACCCTGCTCCCTGGCCCACAGCCCCCACCCCCCGCTGTGGCCTGTACTCACACTGCCCTTGCGCACATAGTCAGGGTCCTTGTAGATGTCCCGGGCCAGGCCAAAGTCACAGATCTTCACCACGTCGCTTTCTGACAGCAAGATGTTCCGAGCGGCCAGGTCCCTGTGGATACACTAGGGGGTGAAGAGGAGCAGTGAGGCGATCGGGGCAGGCCCCTGTGGCCACACCCGCATCTAGAGCTCCAGCATACCCTGCGTGAGTCCTGCTCTCTTGAGGATAGATTCAGTGTGCCCCACGACTTGCCATGGAGTAGCTGGTGGCACTGTGAAGGCTGCGCAGAAGGACAGACTGGCTCTATGCCTAGCTCTGCCTCTGACTAGCGGAAAACCCTGGGAGTTCGGTTCTACCCTTTGGACTCAGTCTACAGCTCTGCAAAGTGGGAGAGATGTGCCTTGACTACAGCGTCTCTGCGGGGTCAGCTGGTGAGTTTTGGCCTTTCTCCCCTCTGAAGAGACTGCTGGGGCAGTCACCTTTCGAGAGGCCAGGAACTCCATCCCTCGGGCCACCTGGAAGCTGTAGCAGACAAGATCTTCCATGGTCAGCGGGCTCAGCCACAGGTCCTTGGCTGCACGAAGAAGTGAGGCTGGCTAGGAGGGTCCTCAGCCGTGACTCCCGCTTTCCACCCAGCCCCAAAGGGAGCTCTTACGTGTTCACTGACCCTGGCTGTGTCCCTCCTGGCCAGGCTTAACAAGCCTGCTGGTCCCCTCTCCTGCCCCTCAGCTTCCCTTCTCTCCGTGATACCCAGAGCAGTGAGTACTGTTGCCACACTAGACCTCTGCTTCTGCTACTTCTGCCTGGACGGCTCCTCACCATGTTTGCAGGGCAAACTCTTATTTATCTGCTGTTGCTAAGTCGCTTCAGTCGTGTCCGACTCTGTGCGACCCCATAGACAGCAGCCCACCAGGCTCCACCGTCCTTGGGATTCTCCAGGCAAGAACACTGGAGTGGGTTGCCATTTCCTTCTCTAGGGACGACCAAATCAAACATCAGAAGTCTCACACCCCCAGGAGGTTGACCACCCGTGAGGATTAGGATTTTGAGCTCCGACATTAGGGCGCACGGCTCGCTGGCTATGGCTCCCTCTGGCGGGAGCATGGGTGCTTTGCTTCCTGAGGTGGCATCTTTCTAAGGCAGAGTGCATTTCATCCGGCCCCGTGTTAAGTCCCTCCAGGAGGGCCCCAGCTTGGCTTATCCCAGGGTCCTGGAGCATGCCAGCCGTTTTGGGCAAGGGGAAGCCAGACTCTTACCTCCTTGGACTGGAGCGGCCCGCCCTGCCCCGCCCTTGCCCGTTAGGAGCCTTGTGAAGAGGGCCATGTCGCAGTTCCCTGGCCTCCTTTGGTCAGCCTTGGCGCCCTCCACCATGGAGCAGAAGCGCCTTTGCTGCTCAGCAGACTTCTCCTGAGATGCACAAAGCAGGTCGGAGCGGGAGGAGGCTCGCCATCTACTGGAAAGGCACTTTCCGCCCTCCCCACCCGGCTCACCAGCAGAGGCCTGGCCCTCGGTGGGGCGCCCACCTACCGCGCAGGGATTGAAGGCCTCCCGCTTGGCGCGCAAGAAGTTGGAGAGATTGCCATACTTGCAAAACTCCACGATCACCATGAGAGGGCCTGGGGCAGGGCAGGAGGGTGCTCTGGAGGGCAAGCAGCACAGCCACGGACCCGCCCCCAAGCCCTCCCGTGTCCAGCCCATTCCCAGCCCAGCTGGCCCTTCACACCCACAAAGATGAGGGCACCTTGGGGCTTTGCCCTCCCCGCAGGGCGCCCGAGTTCTTTACCATTGGGCTTGGTGCAAGCCCCCAGGAGGTTGACCACGTTCAGGTGGTTACCAATGTGGATTAGGATTTTGAGCTCCGACATCAGGGCGCGATGCTCGCTGGCTGTGGCGCCCTCTGGAAGCAACATGGGGGCTTTGCTTGATTCCCGGGCCCACCTGGCCCCTGACCCAGGCCCTGAATATCCCTTTTTCTGGGCCACTAGCTCAGACGGTAAAGAATCCCCCTGCAATGCAGGAGATGCAGGAGTCCCAGGTTTGATCCCCGGGTCTGGAAGATCCCCTGGAGGAGGAAATGGCAACCCACTCCAGTCTTCTTGCTGGAGAATTCCATGGACAGGGGAGCCTGGTGGGCTATAGTCCATGGAGAAGCAAAGAGCTGGACACGACTGAGCGACTAGCACTTTCGCTTTCAGCTGAGCTGAGGCCTGACCAGCGCTCTTGCTGGTGGGAGTGCAGTAAATACCGCTTCCCTCTGAGGCTAAAGGTTTAGGTGGGACTGGTAAGTATTACTCAGAGGGGAGCCCCCGGCCGTGGATTCCCTGCATAACCTCTGGTAAGAATCTGTTCTGAACCTGTTTCCCTTCCGGCACCACAGACCCACCAGCCCACCCAGAGTTGCTGATCCTCACCAGCTAAGCCACCCCTTCTACCCATGACCCCACACCTTTCAGCATTTTCACGGCCACAGTGTCACAGCTGCTGCCCTTGTTGATGCCAAAGGCTGAGGCTTCCACCACCTTCCCAAAGGCCCCGTGGCCGAGGACTCTCCCTGTGGGGGCAGGGAGCCGGTTCCAGGTGAGCTGTATGGGGGTGTGGGTGGAAAGGACTGGGCAGAAGGGACAACCCCTGTGGAGGGCCAGGAAGGAAGGCCCAGGAGGGGGAGGAAAGTCAGGAGCCCCCTTGCCAAACAGGAAGTGCATGGGGAGCAGGGTGGGGAGAGAGGGAGGAGAGAGACAGACAGGAAGGCCTGCATCCTCTCCCAGCAGGTGTGACAGGCCCACCCTGCTCAGAGCAGCAGGAAGTGACCTCGGGGAGCCTGGGAATTGAGAGCCCCTATAATAGTTCTGGGGATGCGTGCCTAGATGGACAGGTCAGGCCAGGTGGGGGCCAGGTGGGACTTTCTGGCATGAGTTCTGAGAATGGAGGGATTGCAGGACTCCAGCCTGCCTGACCCCAGAGCAGCTGAAGCAGTGTCCGCCCAGCAGGACTGGGTGGGTGAAGCAGGCTGGGAGCGGGTCTCACCAAGGTGCAGCCGTTCCCGGGGGAACTCCCACTGACTAGCGTCGTAGGACAGGTATTCACACTGCTCCTCCAAAGGCACCTCCCCGGGGTCCATGATGATGGACAAGTAGCCGGTCTTGATGTCTGCATGGGTTGGCTGGGGGGTGGGGATGGGGACAGCTCACTGACTCGGCCAACCATCCTGGCTTCAGTAAAGCTGTGCTCAGGACAGATGGCCTCTCCTTAGGGACTTCCGATGTAGGAGGAGACAGATGGACAACGTCTTGTCCTCTAAGAGTGCAGCATGGAGGGGTCTGGGGGGCCTCCCAGGATACAAGGCTTCCAGGTGAGCCAGAGTGAACCATATTCCTTAACTTAGGGGCTGGGCAGGGTGGAGAGAGCCCATGAGCAGCTGGGGATGAGGAGTGCTTACCCTCCTCATGTTACAGAAGATGAGGAGAAGGAGGACCCAGAAGAAGACAGCGATGACTCCTGTGCCAACAAGGATCACGATCTCCATGCTGCCTTTATCCTCAGAGCCTGAGTGGGCAGAAAGAGGGGGTGGCTACTGTGCACATATTGTGAGGGGGGAGAGGGTGCACCCTTCCGGCGGGCACAACTGGCAGTGAGGTGGCCATGAGCAGATGGCATCGAGCACGGGCAGAAGGTGGGCTGAGGGGCGCGAGGGGGAGGCGGGACCTTCCACAGCCACGCTGGCAGAGGAGTTGACACAGCCCTTGGCGTTGCACGCGCTGCACAGATAGTGGCCAGCGTCCTCCTCGCGCACGCGCTGGATGCTCAGCCTCTGGTTCGAGTCCGCCAGGTCGATTCCTGCAGCGAGGGCGGTGGACGTTTGAGTTCAAATAGGTCTGGGGCTTTGGCCTCGAGAGCTTCCGGACTCCGCCCTCCACCCATATCCATCCCCCTACCGGACTCTTCTTCCAGCAGCCTCTCATCTTTGTACCACAGGATGCTGGGTACGTGTGCCCCAGCCACTGGGCACCGCATCTCCAAGGAATCGCTCACGTTCACCAGGAGGTCGCTTAGGTTCTGTGTGAGCCGTGGGGCTTCTAGGGCTGGGGGCGGGGTCGAGAGAGAGCTGAGTGGAGCTGCAGAAAGCAGGAGGGCACTCCAGGAAAGGGCCCTCCAGTGCTAGGAGCTCTCCAAGCTGAAGGGTCAGGGTTTGAGCTCGGGGTGGGCAGGGCTGTGCACCCCCCGGAGGGGAAGGAGAGGGGCATGGGTGCTCTTGCATGCTCAGGCTTGTGAATGGACTTCCCCGGGCGCGTGCTGGGCGGAGGGGAAAGGCTCCTTGGGGAGCGCTGCCCGGCCCGGCCCCTCCGGCCCGGCTAGCCTCACCCTGCACGGACAGGTACTTCTTATGGCAGTGCTTGTCGTGGCTGCGCCGGTCCTGCACCTCGCACACGTAGTCACCTTCGTGTTCTGGTGCCACACTGGGGATGGTGAGGGTGAGCGTGGCATGGGGCTCCCCGGGCGCCACCTCCTCCAGGCTGGCGGCCAGTGGCGTGGCAAACAGGTGCACGTTCTTGCAGTCAAGCAGCAGTGGGTTGCCCTGCGCGTCATGCAGCGTGGACAGGTTGAGGCGGTACCAGTGCAAGTGCTCGTATGTGTAGTTGTCAGCCCGGCAGCTCAGGCGCACGGCCTGGCCCTCTAGGGGCTCTTCTGATGGCTCTGACTCTATGCTGAAGCCGTTGGGGATGGCTGGGGACGGAGGAGGAACCACTCACTGTGACACTGAGGTGCTGGCGAACCTACCCACCTGCTCAGGGACTCTCTCTCTTTCTCATTGACCTTTGAACTCACTCAGCTCTCAAATAGGGGTGTATGTCACCCTGCCTGGGCCAGGGACACCACTCTGGAGACCTCTTCTCCGTCTCGCTGCCAAGAGACCAACTCTCCCAAGTCAATTCCACCAGGGGCTCCTCTTGCCGTGCCTCCCTCTAGTTTTTCCTGAACAAGCCCCAGCTGGGTACTGCCCCTACCTCTCCCAGGAGGCCAGGCCACCAATGAGTTTCTTGCCAGCAGCTGAGCAGGTGCGCGAGGGCCCATTCCCCCTCGCTGCTGAGCACACTCCCACCCCGTCCTCTTCTTGACACAGTCTGGCTCCATTAGCCTTTGGCAGGGGCTCCCGATCTCCTTTTGCCCCTCTGGCTGTCCACTGTCGAGCTCCTATGGGCTCCTCTCTCCTGCAGAGTGTTTTCTTTGGCTCCACCTCTCTTCCAGGTGCCCACATTTAAACCTCTGGGCCCAGTGACTGTCCTTCCATGGTCTTCCTAGTGTTCCTGAGGTCATTAACAGGTTTGAAAAATCTGAGGCAACCATGGACCTTCTTCCCAGGGCCAAACGCACATAAGAACCAGCTGCCGTGCAGGATCCACAGCTCAGGAAGGGGGTGGGAGGGAAGTGGAGGGAGGTGGAGCTGTGGGGAACAAGATGGCACCCCTTGGGAGGCACTTCCTGGTCTAAGGGCAGATGGCGCTGCCTCATCCCAGTTCATACGCCTGTAGCCTCCAAATCTGTCCTCCTGCTGAGGCCCAGAGGCCCGGGGTCTGGGGTTCCTCCTGGTGCCTCACAAGACACTCACTGGGTCCCCAAAGCAGGCGTATTGTCTCCTCCCAGGCCTGGCCTCCTCCTGCGCCCACCTGGCTCCTGACCTCTATCCAGGCCTGCCCAAGTCACTCACTGGCCACGTAGAAGTAGATGAGCCGCTCATCCTGGCCCACTTTGTTGAAGACCACGCACTTGTACATGGCGGACACATTGGCCTCCTGGATCACCAGCTTGCTCACCGTCTGGACAGGATACATGTCAGGTATAAGGATCCGTTTCCTGCCTACGTTCCCCTACTCTAACCTCCTCTTTCTGCATGGAAGTTGCTGTGCCCACCAGAATAATGGGGGAAACTGAGGCTCTGGGCTGGAGATGACCAAAGGACTGGTGAGGCAAGGAGAAGGTGATGAGGTCCTCGGGCAGCAGCAAGAGGTGGCTCCCCTGAAAACTCAAGGGACAGCACGATGGACAGCTGGCCTCAGCTGTGGCTGGGGTCAGAAGGCAGTGTGAGGCAGGGCCAGAGAGGCCTCTGGCTGCAGATGGGCTCAGGGTGCTGCCATGCTGAGGAGGCAACAGGGGCCTGGTGGCACTGGGTTGGTCCAAGCCAGAGTTCGGATGCACGCTCTGGTCACATCGAGTGTCAGCCTGTGGTCCCAGGAGTCGCTGTGTGAGGCCCTTGGGACGTGCCCACAAACACTTCAGGGCTGCCCCCTGTGATGTGCCCACAAACACTTCGGGGCTGCCTGCAGCGCCTCTCAGTGCTCTGGGTCGTGGCAAGGGGAGGAGATGGGGTCCAGGGCTCCAGAAGGACTCTGGCCTGGGGGAGTGGGCAGCTTGGAGGCAGAGGAAGAGAGAGGGCCATAGTCTCTGCCTACCAGCCCAAGAGCCCACCCCCCAACCTCAAGCTGGGCACTTCCTGGCCAGCCTGGAACAGGAAGAGGCTCTGGAGGTGTGTAGGAAAACAGGAAGTGACTGTAGGAAGTGGGTGCCTTTGTTCAGTCCTTCCCCTGCTTGGCCTCTTCTAGGGATTGCCCCCAGCCTGGACCAGCCGTCTTAGGGGAGGATAGAGCTTGTCCCCAGCCCCAACTCTCCCAGCCCTTGCTAGTTTGGGCCCACAGCTCTGAATCTCAGCTTTCCTCTCTGGGAAGCAGCGGTAGGTCAGGCCCCTGCAGTCTATTGCAGGCAGGGAAGCTGATGTCCAGAGACATTGCAGAAAGGTTACTGACTCTCAGCTGCTATTGCAAGAACTCTGCAAGTCCAGTGGAGACTGAGAGGGCTAGGAGAGGACCCCACCTCTCCTTCTGATCCCACCTTTCTTCTTCTGAAGGACCTCACCTCTCTCTTCTTCTCCCCCAGCCACTCAGTGGCCTGGCTGGTCCATACCTTATTTTTGCCCTCTACAAACTCCGTCCAGGTGTCCAGGCTCTCAATGGGGTTCACAGCATCCTGTGTGGTCACCTCCCTCCAGTCCTGGCACTGCGGCATTCGGTCTCGCTGCTGCCGCCGCCTGCTGCTGAAGACAAGGAAGGACAAGGGTAGTTAGGGATCCAGGCAGAGAGCGACTACACTAAGGGTAGGGTCAAGCTTTTCTCATACTCAGGGTCCTCTCATCTCGTGGTGGGGAAGGTTGGTGCCCCAAAGTAAGTGAGGAGGGCAGGAGGTTTGTTTCTGGCACACTGTTCAGGGCTCAGCAACCCATCCTGCACGGGCTGCCAGACACAGCCTTACCCAGCAGACCAGGATCTGTGCCTGCAGAGCACCACACGCCTGTGACTCTGTGCCAGTCCTCTGGTCTGCTGTGCCCCCTGCCCTCAGCCACACGTGTCCCTTCCTGCAAAATCCACCTAGATCTCCTGGGGCAGCAAAGTCACTCCTGTTAACTCCTGCTACAGGAAGCCCTCTCCTTCCGTCCCTCTTCTAAAGCTGCAGCCCCTCCCTGGGACGGCTGTGCATCCAAGCACCTTTGGTCTCCTGCTGGGATGAGGGCCCAAGGGGGAAGGCGTGGCTCAAGGGAGCCTCTTGTCTGCCCCTGGGGAAGCAGAACTGGCCCTGGGGCTCTGTAATCATGCAGGGCATAACAGGAGAGCATCAGACGGAAACACATTTGGAGGCGCCAGTGATCTGCAGCTTCACAGTCCAGAAGATTCTCTTATGAACCCCGAATGTTGTGGGCTGGCCACCCCTACTGAACCTCGCTAACTGACCATGCCAAGGGCCACAGTCTCTCTGCCAGTGTGGCTGCCTCATCTCCCTTGGTTTCCCAGCTACTGTCCTTCCCCAGCCTGGGACCCTGTCCCCTGTCCCTTAGGATCTCTTGCTAAATGGCCACTGTGACTAGTCCCTCCCCTGCTCAGCACCATTCACTGTCTCTCTAGTGCTTTCCAGACCACTAACCACCTTGGCACCCTCCATTCCTGGCCCTTGCTGGTTCAAGTTTTCCGTTCTCCGGGACTGACTGTCCCACTGGCACCCAAGTAGGGCAGTGTGGCCCAGCAGTTAGGCAAGCTCTGCTGCTCACTGCCATGACATTAGGAAAGTCATGCCCCTTCTCCAAGCTCACTTTCTCCTCTCTAAGGGGTCATGGTGAGCACTACACAGATGAGCAGGTGAGCCTGGACATGCTTAGTGTGCCTTGGAGTTCACTCAGTCCATGCCTCGCAAAACCAGCTCAGGCCTGCCTGCTTGGTGAGGGGTGTCCTCCCTAGTGCCCAGAGGCATGTCCTTTGGTCCCCTCCAGACATGCAGTTGTGTGTCTGGGGAGCATCGCTTTCAAGGGAGAGGATGGTGGGGGCTGCACCATCCCTGGCCTGACAGTACAAGGGAGGGTCTGAGCCTTGTTCAGGCAAGGTGAGGTCAGGGATTGACTGTAATGCATGAATCATGATAGGGTTTGGGTTTAAAGTGGAGCTATGGGGAGGGGTGCTGGTAGAGAGAGGGGGTTATGGTTGAAGTTGGGGATGGGGCTGGGAAGTAGAGGGAGGCAGGGTGGAGCCACACTCACAGGCTGCGCTGGCTGAAGGTCCTGCAGGGCGTCCACGGCCGCCAGTGCCACTGGATGCTGAGAGGAGGGGGCACCCCGTAGGCCGTGCAGGTGAGGGCCTGGCGACTATGGCGGGAGTAGATGCTGGGGGAGGAGGCCTCCTTTTCATGGATGTGGGGGGGTACTGGAGACACAGGCGGACAGCCAGTCGGTCAGCATACCCCCAAACACCGCCCCGTCCCCCTCCCCCTCTCCTGTCCCACCCGCACCTACCATTCACCACCAGCTCCAGGCTGATGTTACGCCTCAGGCCAGCTGCGGTGTTCCACAGGGCCAGGGTGTAGATGCCCGCACTGGCCTCTGTCACCTCCTTGAGCACCAGAACATGGGGACTATGGCGCCCAGACACTGCCTTTCTGTCCTTGTACCTGGCCCAGGGAAGGAGTTCAGGGGGCTGTGTGACCTCCACCCCAGCCCTGTCCTGTCCCTCCTTCCCTGAAGTGCCCCAGCCCTGACCACTAGGACACAGTCAGGAGATGGGAGAGGCCTCCCCGCCCCAGACCTGCTTCTGGACTGGGGGATAGATGGCTGTGCACCCCAGGCTCAGGACCAACGAGAGTCCCCAGGGGCCCTTGTCTCTGCCATAGGCTTCATGGGGCTGAGCTGTGAAGGAGTGGAGGCGTGGTCCCCGAGGGCGCAGCTCAGACCCTGACCAGGTGGGGGTCCAGGAGCTCTGACCCTGACTCTGCCCTTCCTGGAGCTCTCCAGATGCGTGGGCTTCTTGTTGCCCTGCCCCTTTTCCCAGGGCCTTTGTACTCACTTTCCTGCTTTGCTTGGATGCTAGACACCTGCAGGGCTCCCTCTCTCCTATATCCACCATCATCCAGCCATCAGAGCAGCTGTGTGGACCAGGAGCTGGCCCTCGGCCCTGTCCCTGCTCGTCTGCACGATAGCGTTCACACACGCGCCTGTTGCTTGTCGGTTCCCACACTGAGCTGTACGTACGGCCACTGCCGTATGCCCTATGTGAAGAGTGGCACCCAGCACACATAGGCGCTCAGTGTTCATAGGTATAAATGGATGACTCATACCCCAAAGGAGACTCCTCTCCAGTCCTGAGTTGGGAATGAACCCAAGCTCTGGCCTCTGCCTGGAAGTAGCCCTCAGGCAGGCATCGTCTTCTGGTTTACTAAGCCAGAGAGACACGAGGAAAGCACAGCCCTCAGGATGGAAAGTAACAGCGAGGGGCATGCAGGGGACCGGCTTTCAACTGCTGCACCACAGCCCATTTAGAAGAGGTTTGACTTGCCAGAAGTCACACAGCAGGGCAGGGCAGAGAAGGGCCAGGCTGGGAGGCCTGCTGGGCTCTGGTGCAGAATCCTGGTTGCTACTTGCTGCGTTTGTGATCCTAGGCACACTCCTTCATTGCCCCAAGCCCCCGAGTCTTCGCCTGAAAACCAGGGAAACCACATGCTCCTTCTTGCAGGTGTGGTCAGGTCTCCCAAGATACAGCCTTGGGGTCAGCGTGGTGCTGGACACACAAAGGCTGCTTTGGGGGGAGGACCAGCCTGTCCACTAGATCTCTGTCTATTCACTTGCTAGTAATCACCACACGATTACCTGGAAGAATGGACCCTGCTGGGGCTATGCTCACCACTAATGCCCTGGGGCAGATGTCTCAGTGGACAGTGGGCCCAGTGGAGCACTTCTTGGAGGCAGATATTGACCAAGTGAGAAAAAAAAAAGAAAGGGCCAGATGTGGTGGGAATGGCAAGAGGAAGTCAGCTGCCTGAGGATCAGGCCTGGACCAGATCTTTGCTGCAACAGAGCTGGCCACCCTCCCAGACAGGGTCAGTACGACTGGCCTTGGAAAGCAGGGGACAGGGCCTTAGCCCAGACTGCACCAGTGCCCTGCAGGATACTATCTCAAGTGTCCCGGTCCTGCACCAGGTGGCCCTGACGGACCCCAAAGCCCGTGCCTCACAGGGAGAGTCCCAGAAGTCCCAGGCCCAGGGCTTCCAGGGACCTCTCAGGGGAAGCCTGTTTCTGGACTATGGCCAGAGAAGTGGGGTGCTGGCTGAGAATGTCTGGGCTTCTTCTTGCCAAGCTCTAGCCTTTCAGAAAAGGTCATCCTGCCTGGTTGGAGGTGCTCCAGGCTAGAAAGGCGAGGCTCCCCTGGCCAATTGTGAAAGGACAGAGCAGATGAGTCCCGGGAGGCACAGGGCTTGGGCAGGAATGCCCTTCCCCTTTCCTGGCCTATTTCCCTCCTGTGTGTGATGAGAGTCAGGCTAGAGTGTGATCTCCCAGGATCAGGCTGTATGGACTGCTCAGATGGCCGAAGGGTGCATGGTGGGGTGCTGTGCCTTCCCGAGTTCTCGGGGAGCGTCTGGTGAAGGTAAAGCCACCACTGAGGGACGTCTCTCTGACTCTTGGCATACCCTGCAAGGAGTACCTTACTCTCAGGTCACACCAGGAGTGGGGATCTCGAATTTGTAGGCCTCCCGGAAGCTCAACTCACTGCCACACAGCTCTCGGGCCCAGCCCAGAAATCCTTGTGAAACTCTTATCATGGCTCCAAAATTCTGGTTAGAAGTATCCTGGGGGAGGCAACCTGTTTGGAGAGGAGCCTAGGAAACCTGAGCCATTTCTCTATGATCCCCTCCAGTAAGGGCCCTCAGGGAGGCTGAGTGGGTACAGGAAAGAGTTAGGTAAAGCCCTATGCTAGGCCCACCACACCCACACATAACAGGAGGCCAGTATTCACACTCTTTCACAGTTTAGCAGCAATTCAGGCCAACCTTCCCTCCAGCCAAAATATCACATGATGTGTATATTCCTTGGAATCTTCATAGGGGGTCCCCCACTCCAGGCACAGGTCCCCATCTAGGTCTCAGGAAGAAGACCCTGATAGGGGGAATTTTGCCCTTTCCTGTCTGTGGTTCTTTCTTACACTGGACTTGGTGGGTAGGGAGGGGCAGGAACAAGGGAGGTACCATTGGAACTCCGGTGGGGGATAAGCTGCCAGCTTCACGGGCAGCTTCACCAGCTCATCTCCTGCTGTGGCCTCTAGAACCGGACCCTTGAGCCACTCGACGGTGATGAAGGGCTTCTCTGTCAGACAGGAGACATCAGGGTAAAGCCAGGGCTGGTGGGGCTGACCCACCACCACCCAGGGATTCGCAGCCACCCCCAGATGCTAGATGCCCTGATCTCTGGGGCGTGGGAACTGGGCAGTCGATCCATTCATGACCCTCCCTTCCCTCTGGCTGGACTCCACATGACTCGGGTGCAGCATGACCTATGGCCCGGGGCCCACACTGCACAAGAACCCTTGTGCTCCAGGCTTGACAACTGACACCCAACCTAGCCCAGGCCACGCTGGGCATAATGGCCTGACAGGCCGTACCATGCACAATGACCTCAGTGCTCTCCTGGAACTGCTGGATACCATTGTTGGCCTGGCACACGTATGGGCCCAAGTCACGCTGGCTGACGTTGTGGATGGTGAGGATGCTGGAGAGCTCTGTGTGAGTCTGCTGAGAGCGCCGCTCTGGTACCCACTTACCCCGCTCTGCCTGCCCAGGACCAGGGGAAGCACAGGGTCAGAGCAGGTGGGCTCTGACAGAACTGACCCCCATAGGCACACCCCCCAGCCCAACCAGCAGCAGCTCCAGAAGCCTTGGACTCAGACTGACTTTCCCTTGGCATAGGAAAACTTCCCTATCAGACAGGGGCTCCTGGGACAGAAGGAAGTACGTGTGGGCCAGACCAGGGCGAGTGTGGGCTGCGACAGGGATTCCTGGGGATGATTCATGTACAGCCCCTGCCAGGGATGCTGAGCTCACCTGCTTCCCTGGATAGTTCCAGTCAAAGGTGACACCTGAGTTGAACTCGGCCCACACGGTACAGTTCAGGACTAGTTTTTCCCCAACCAGCAGCTCCAGTGATCTCTTGGGGAACAGCTGGATGTCATAGAGCTCATTGCCTGGTGACACATGTACAGGAACCCCCATGCCCTTTGTAGGACAGTGCATGTGGAGTACAGGGCGCAGGGCATCCCCTGAGACCAGCCACTCCTGTCCTCTTTCTGCTCTTCTCCTCCCAGGACGTGGGGAGGGCCCCGCAGCCCCAGGCAGCCCCCTACCTGTGATGTGCACAACGAAGGGGTTGGACAGGAAGGCCTGGCCGCCCCAGGTGGTCTCACACTGCAGGTACAGGGCATCGCGCAGCAGAGGGGTGGGCACCCGCATGCCCCGGCGGTCATCCCACACCACCTCCTGTCCATCAGGCTGCAGTGCTGAGCTTTGCTGTAGGGACGCAGTGGCTGTCAGGGCCCAGCTACCGCCTGCCCCTTGGCCAGACGAGTGGCTGTTCTCCCAGGGACAGAACCAGAGGGCCGGATCTAGGGTGGAGGTCGGGGTGGGGCTCTACCGAGCGCAGCGTGACGTTCAGGCCGGGGATGGACACCAGGCAGGGCACCCACGTGGAGTCCTTCCTATTGACCAGGAGTGTGTCTGGCTTGTTGATGAATGGCTGCTCCCAGTCTGAAGAGAGGGGACAGGGTGTGGGAGGCGGGGCGGGGTTCAGGGAGTGTCTGCCCAGGTGTGGAGCCGCAGGGCAGCCCCCGTCCCCCAGGGTCCCAAGGCTGGGGTTGCAGCCACAGATGCCAGCCACCTCTTGAGGACCCAGGACCCTGTCCATGGCTCCCGAGTACCCTTGGGGTGGGTGCTGGGCCCCCTCACCTCTCACAAACACATAGGTGCTGGCTGCAGTGGTGCCCTCGATGCGAGCCTTGATGTACTTGTAGTAGCAGCGGTAGCTGCCTGTGTCGTTGGCATGGGCCTCCTGCAGCTGCAGAACCTTGCAGTAGGGCCGGGCGTCTGTGCCTTCACAGTCTCGCACCGTCCCCGTGTCCTCACCATCCTTCTCCTCTGGGACTAGCGCATCCTGAGCTCCCGGCCAGGCCCACTCCAGGGGGTGCTGCCCCCTGGTGAAGGAGGCAGGACATCAAGAGAGGCCCAGGCCGCAGCCCTGGGGGACAGTCCCTGTGGAGCCTCTCAAAGGCCCAGCCTTGCTCATAACCGACCTCACTCAGAGGTCAGGGCAGACCAGCAGTTGGGCACATAACACAGGGTACCCCTGAGCCCCCTGGGGCCCCTGCCTGGCTCCTGGGCCTGCATTTGGCAGGCTGTCCTTCAGAAAAGCCTGGGCCTCAGATTACAGCTGGGGCTGAAGGGAAGATAACAGCTTGGCGGTCTGTGCAGGTGGGTCTGGGGCCAGTGAAGGGTGGCAACCCAGCATCTGTGTGGGCTGACCTGGGGGTGGGCATGGGGTGGCCCGGGTCAGTACGGGTTGACTCAAGAATGGATGCAGGGTGATAGATCTGTGGTCCGGGAGATTGTGAGGGCTGGGTATGGGTGAAATGGGGTAGGGTGCAGGATGCCTGTGTCTACAGGGCAGGGGATGGTCTGTGCCTCTAGGAACCTATACTGAAGCCACCTGGGGGCACCCCTAAGCCTTGAGGCCTCTCTGCCTTGGGGTTGGGGTGCTGCCTTCTGAGTCCTTTGCCACCATCAGCTCCGCCTTCTGCAGTCTCCTTAGCCTGCTAGGTAGGAGGGACTCAGGCCCAAGCCCCCCCTGGGTGAGGGCTGAATACCTGCAGGAGATGGACAGGCTGTCACTGGAATCGATGACATATGTCTCTTCCGTGATGTTCAGGGCTGGTGGGGTCATGGAGTAGCCACTGGCCAGGCCTGGGTCGGGAGATAGGATTAGCGTGGGATTGGGTCATAAGTTCACATGACGATATTGATCTGGTGCTGGCGGGCCCCTCTGCAGGGCAGGTGCTGCCTAGCCTTTCAGCCCAGAGCAGGACTGATACGATCCAAGACATCTGGGAACCTCCGCCTCAGGCTCAGCCTGCCTGCTGGCTGCAGCCCCAAGTGAGCCCTGATTGAGGCCTGGGCTGAACTCAGGCCTCTGGTCCCCCAGGAGCGGAGCTGCCGACATGAAGTCAACAGGGGAGACCACAGGCTTCCTCCTACATTAGGCGAAGCCTGCCGTACATTTCCTTGGCATTAAGACCCCCCTTAGCCACTGCTTTTGAGGGGGTCCTGCACAGCGCAGCCCCCCAAACATGCCCCAGACTGAGGCCTTGGTTTCTCCCTGGGATTCTTCCTGTGGCCTTGCCCTCTTCTACATCCCATGGAATCCATCTCACATGTGCTTGGTTCCATCAGTTTCTCTTTGCCCCCAAGGGACCTTCAGGCTGCCCTTGCCCCCCACTCCCTGCTCCCCCTGCCTCAGCCCCTCCATGATTCCAACAGGTCTAATCCCCAAACAGAGAACTGCGTCGCCTGGTTAAACACTGTCCTGTAGCCCTCCAGGACCCCAGCCCTGCTGCCCACGCGGCTTCTTAGTCTCCATCCTCCTCCCAGCAGGAGAGTGTTGCGTGCATGTGTACACATGTGTGTGCCTCGGCATCTGTGGGCATAGATCTGCGTCTATAGGACTGATAATGTGTGTGATTTTGTGCGTGTGTGTTGCTGCGATGTCTGTGTGCATGCGCATATGATCCTGGAGGAGGGTGGGAGCAGGCCCCAGGGGAGGTCTGGGCCTGGAACTCTGGCAGATGCATCCTGCCAGGACCATCCTGAGACAACAGGAAGTGAGGACTGTGTGGCTGGAGGCCCAGGGCTCTGTTCTGTCCCTCCCCTGAGTCCCTGTCCTCCTGGGGGGCACAGCCCGCTGCCCTGCCCTAGGTCCACAGGGCCAGTTCCTCTGTCCTCCCCAGTTCAGCTTCCTGAGGCTTAGAGTCTTGCCCTGGCAGCAAACTGTGGGAGGCAGATCTTGGAGAAATCCCCACTATAGTTGGTTCTACATCACCCTGACCCCAAGCTGCCCTAGAAAGCAGCACAGGATGGCACACTCTGCACACCACGATCTCATTTCAGCATCACATGGACAAGATAGCTGCCAGGGTCTGGCCTCTTGCTGGCCAGACTTCTCTGTGTACTACACCACCACTGGTCAGAGGCAGACGGTCCTCATTGAGCATCTAATCTAACTAGCATCTAGTCCAGCCAGGGAACCTTTGGCCCTCCAGCCGGATTGCATGGCCAGCTGCTGGGACCACTATGCAGTCTCTCCTTAGCTTGAATTCAGTGCACCCCCTCCTGGCACTCAGGACAGAGGCCCCACCCTGGGGTCCCCAGGAGGGAAAGTAGCAGGTCCATTCCTTCCCAGGGTGGGTTCCAGCTCCCCATCACACTGCCTCACCTAGCCCTGGGGCTGCTCAGGTGGAGAGGCCCCACAGTGGGGAGGATTCCTTCTGGTGGTGAGGGGCCGGGAGTGGATGCCAGGAGGACACCTCTAAGGTGGGTTTTGAAAGAGAAGTAGGATTTTCCAGGCAGAAGAATGTGAATAAAGCCACTCTACAAACTGGCTTCCGACCTGCAGAAGCGGAGGAGGGGCAGGGATGATGGACTTGGGTTTGGACGTGTGAAGGGTGAAAGAACCAGCTCCCAAGTGGACCACTTGGGGTTCAGGCCTGAGGCTGGCGTTTGGGCACCAGAGCAGCCAGGCAGCGGCCAGGACCTGTTTGCCCTGGGCCATTTGTGCCCCATTGTGAGGGCTGTAGTGTTATGCTGGGCTGGGAAGGCCAAGCTGGAGCCCGCTTCCCTGAGGCGCTCCTCCAGGGCATGCCCTTGGCGCTAGAGCTATGGCAGTCGCCAGCCCAGCCTCCTTCGGCAGCTCTCCTTTGCTTCCAAGACAAAGCGGGGAGACCCCAGGCCTCTCCTGTCTGCCCACTCGTCTTCTTTCCAGCTTTATCGAGACATCTGAGAGGCACAGACTGCTCACTATTGTCCCAGAGTGCCAGACTTCATCCTGAAGTCTCTGTGTTCATTTTTTCACCCCGGACATTTGTACTTCCTTCCTTCCTGTGGACCTCCTTCTTTAGGTCCTAATTCACGAGTCCCTCTATAAGGGGCGGTCACTCAGGAGATGCTCAGGCGGTGCTGGCCCCTAGGCTTATGGTGCTGGAACACTTACTAGACTAAATCATGGTTTTCTGGTCACATCTGAACAAAGACTGCATTTTATTCATCTTCCTAACCTTAGTACAAAAGAGGCACACACCCCAAATTGAGGATATGTATTCAAGAATACGTGGGCAAACTGGGAGACTGTGGAGCGACAGGGAGGACTGATGCGCTACAGTCTATGGGGTTGCAGAGTTGGACAGGATTTGGTGAGGGAACAGCAACAAATTGAAGAATGGCAGGATGGATGAAGGATGATCAGATGAATGAATGGATGAATATGTGGAAGGATGGTGGGCTGAGTGGCTGGATGGGGTATGGCGCCCACAGGAGCTTCCTCCCTAGAGGCGACCATACCACCACAGGAAGCGTCTGAATCACTGTGCTAAATGGGAGGTTCACCCACTGTGCTTGCTGACCCCTTCACCCATCTGAGAGCCTTTGCTTTATTGCCACATGCCCTGAATTTCCCCGGTGCTCCTTTCCTCCGCCGCGCCGCCCGCCCTCCCCGCCCCCGCCACCACTTCCACTGGACCCTGTGTGAGCAGTAGTCTGCACTGTACACATCCCTGGCCTCCTCCATCCTTCCTGCCGTGACTGAAATCTGCATTTCTGAGGACACCGCTGTCCCTGGGGTGGTGACTGCTCCCCACTGCACACGTTGGAGAACTCCTTGTGGTCACTTCCCCTTCTCCAGCAGCACCGCCCGCTCCCCACTAAAGCTGTCATCAGCCCTGTCCTGGTCATTTCCCCTCATTCTCTGCTCCTGGCTCTCCAGGCCCCCCAACCTCAATCCAGGCCATTTCTCAGAACTTCGGCAGCCATAGGACTGAGTCACCAGCACCCCGCCTTCGCAGTCCTCATGTGCACTGTCCCCCGCCTCCCTGCAGCCCCTCACTTCCTGGGCATACCCGGGTCTTGGTCCACCCAGAAGCTGTCCCCATCAAGTGCCTATTTTCCTGTTCTTGCTTTGCCTCCTCCGTCTCCTGCTGAGTCTCACCAGGGCTAAGTCCTTCAACCTCATCAAAACGTCCAGGCCAGAAACCCCTCTGCACTGCCACCTCCTCCTGGCCCCACCCCTCTTCTGGCACTGCGTGGCCCACAGCTCATCATTCTGAATGCTCCCTTGCCCCTGCCTGCTTCCCCAGCCCTGCAATGCCCATGTCCCTGAGAGGCTCAGCAAGCAGCGCAAAGCCCAGGACCTGTGCTGACTCCCCTCTCTCCTGGTGGCAAAGCCTGACCGGCCTCGGGCTGAAGTCCAGGGTGGTCCCTCCTCCTTCCCTCTCAGCACTAATGAAGTAGAGGCATCAGATGGAGACCCCTCATCTTCCCACACTCAAATCCCACACCCTTCCCATACCCACATCTCTGACATTCCTGCTCCCAAGGCCAAGCCCTCCAACATGTCGGGGATCCCCCCCCCAGATCTGACCTCTGCAGATCATTTCTTTCTTTTCTGGCTACCAACTTTCCTCTATGCAATCATCTCCCATCTTGTAAACAAACAAACAAATAAACAAAAACTCTCCACTTCCTTGATCCTATATTCCCTTCCCCTTTTCTACCCCCATTCATAGTAAAAATTCTCTTCGCTGCCTCCTTCCTTTCACATTTGCTCATCTTCCCACAGAGGGCAGCCTCCCTCTACTCCCTGGAGCCACTGGCAAGGTATCCTGTAGCCTCTGTGCCGCTGCAGGAGGCTCTCCAGGGCAGACAGCAGAGCTGTCCCCTCTTCTGCTAGCTTCTGTGAGCTCACCCTCCTCCCCTTGTCTTCCATCCCTTCTGCCCAGCACCAAATACTGTTGCTCTTAAGTGGTCATGTATTAGGTTGGCCAAAAAGTCCATTCAGGTTATTCCATACGATCATATGGAAAAACCTGAACAACATTTTTGGCTGACGCAGTACTTATAAAATCTCTGCCTCCAGCCCAGAGCCCCTTCTCTCAACTGCAGCTTTAAGGGACAAAATCATGCTTAAATTTCATCAGTGACATTCGTCTATACTTCAAGGAACATCCAAACCTCTGACTGTGGCCTGCCCATCACCCCCTTTCCACACCCTCTTGACCAGGAGGTGTGACCACTCTGGCCTCCTGCTCTTGTCTTCCAGCCCCCGTGGCCCCAGGCTGTTCCATAGCACACCACGCTCCTTCCTACCCCACGCTTTTACACACACCACTCCTCCTGATGAGTCTCTGCTCACACGCCTTGTACAGCCAGGCCCTTCTCACTTTCAGGCCTCAGCTTAGACATGGCCTCTGCACTCCCACCCCCAAAACCTATGCTTGTCATAATATGTAATTTTGTTATTTACTTAGGTTATGTTTTTTCATTTCCTCCCCTAGACAATGCGTTTCAATGGGGTAAGGACCCAAACAGTCCCTTTTCCAGCCCACTCCATGCCTAGCACCGCACTTGACACAGAGCCAAGGCTCCATAAGCCCTTGTTGAATGAATAAACAAACGGACAGATGAACAAAAGGACAAATGAGTGGATGGATGGAAGGGTGGATGGGTGGAAGGGTAGAAATGTGGAAAAAAGAAAGGGTGGCTAGATGGAAGGACAGATGGACAGTCAGATGGAGGGATGGGGAGAAAGATGAATGGATGGATGGAGAGAAGGATGAATGAATGGCTGACTGAATGAATGGTTGGTTGGCTAAACAAACCTCTGCAGTCAACCTTTGGGTTAAAACTCTGTCAAACCTTGTGACTTTGTGAAAGATTCCAGTTTTAAAGGCCAGGTCCCCTGGTGACCATGAATAGCCCAGACTGCTCCGCAGCTGGGGGCGATTCAGGCCTGTGCTCCCATGCCTGAGGCTCTATACTGCGCAGCCCCCACACGCAACCCCAAAGAAGGCGCATCCTTCCTGCCTGGCTGTTGTCTGTCCCCGCTGTCCTTCCCTTCCCGAAGCAGGAAGCACTGTCATCCCGGCCTCTGCTGCACTCCCCCTGCCTTCCTGTTCCTGGCCCAGGAACTGGCTTCTTCCTTCCCCTGGCCAGCAGCCCTGGCCCCCTGGCCTGAGCAGAGCAGTCAGGGTAGGCGCCAGGTCGAGGTCAAGGGGCCAGAGTGCATCCCTCCTCTTCCCTGTGCTGTCAGCAGCCTTGGGCAGGGGGGCCCTGGGGTCAGCCGCAGGTGCTGGGCAGCACACCGGCATCCTGGGCGAGGGCAGACAGCAGGGTGGGAAGGCCGGCGGGCTAGATGCTGACCACATCCCAGCACTTGGCGCCTCATTTGATCCTTACACTTACTGGAAGGGAGGGACGGATTGGGAGTCCAGTCAACAGGGAGGACACTGAGGCTCCAGCCTCCACGTCAGCGGTAAGCAGCAGCTGTGCAGGAGCCCAAGTCTGCCCAAGTCCAGGCCCGTCCCTGCCTGGGACCCAGCCCTCACACTTCTCCGTCTCCTCCTCTCCATTGCCACCGCTAGTGCCGGTCTCCTGACCTCTCTGCTTCCTAGCAGTCTCCTCCCTGGCCTCCAATTTGTCCCTCAGCCCAAAGGACACCTTCCCTGGCTCCTTGTGGAGCTCCGGATCTGTAAAGGCCCTTGGCCCGGCCTCCAGAGCTCTGCCCTGCCCCACTGGCCCCCTTCCTGGCCAGTTTCACCTCCCAGTGCTTCTGCCACACAGTCAGGATATCAGCCACACCCAACGTCCCCCGCTGAGCACCCCAGGCACTCATCTACCACACAGGAAAGGGCTATATCATTGAGCGGCTCCTGAGGGCCAGGATGTCACTGGGCCACGTCTCTGTCCTGAGGCCCAGCATAGCCAACCCAGGCCCATGATATCAGGATGGTGCTCCAGCTCGGGGGTGCCATTCCACCTCTGGCAGTGTGTGGCAGTAGTGGTTTTTGCATTTGGCAATTTCCTATTTCAGGCCCTGTCATGATCACCCAGTGGGTAAGAGGGGCTGTACAGCAGTTCTGGTAGTCAGATCCATGGTCTCCTGAGCAGCTGTGCCCTGCAGACTGGAGACAAGCTGAGAGGGAAGCACCGGGGCCAGGCGAGGCCAGGTGGGGGCTCTGTGCAGCAGTCCCAGGGCTCAGCCAAGCTGGAGAGCCTGCTCTCCCTTCACTCTTAGGGCCGGGCTTGTGCACTGACCTCGGGGGAAGGCTCACGGCGTGTTCTGCCTTGGCGTTCTCCCCAGCTCCAAGTAGATGGCAGTCTCTGTGCTTCCAGAGAACAAGGGTGAGGGCATCAGAGAACAAGGGTGAGGGCATCGGTCCTCCTGCCTCCCGCCCTGCGGGGCTGAGAAGGCTAAGCCGGGAGGGGCTGTTCAGAGAGAGTGCTCAGCCCTGAGAGCCCAGCTGTGTTCCCGGCAGTGTCACTCTGACTGTATGACCTTGGGCAAGTCACTTCCCCCAGTCCACACTTATGACATGAGAATTGTCCCCAGGATCACTGAGTACCACAGACCACAAATAACGTACTATCACATGAAGAACAGTGGTAAGATATGCTGTTGCGGGCTGAGGCACACTGAGAGCCTCTTCCAGCTTTGGAAAAGCTTTGCCTTTCACAGCTGGAGCAGCTACTGTGATTTGGTGCTCTGGCCACAGTGCCAAGGTTTGGGGCGATCAGATAAAGTCTTACCAGTGGAAGGGAGTGTTCACATGAGTTGAAAAGGACTTTGTAGAATGAATAAGAAATCGTTGGTCCAGGAGGAGGGCGCAGAGGACAGAGGGCCCTGTGGCAGAGTGCTGGTGACCTTGGGCTGTCAGGCAGGCAGAGCTGTCAGGGTGGCAGTGCACAGCGTGGGGCAACAGGCCCCAGAGTGGGGCCACAGGTCACAGGCCTAGCCGTAGGCTCTTGGCAGGCTCATTTAACTGGAGCCCTGCTCAAGGTGTGCTTCCTCCTCCTAGAGTTGGCCCCAAGACTTCAAGCCCACCTCTGAGCTCCCCCATCCTCCCTGGCAGCCCTCCTGAGCTCCAGCCCTGGGGGGCTCTGCTTCCCAGATGTTTCCTGCCAAGTGCCCCCAGCCCTAAGACCTAGACCATCCCCACTACTGAGGAGGACAAGGAGCCACAGGGCAGCACAGAAGTGTCCCCGAGCCCAGATAAGCAAGCATTTAAAGGGTAGAGAATTCCCAGTATTGGCAAGGCTGTGAGCAAACAGGCACTCACAGAAATGAAAATTATGCTCATTCACTTTGACCCTCAAATTCTGCTTACTCCAATACATCCTGTTACGACAACAGACAACAAGCGCAAACACTTTCTGTATGCCAGCACAGCCTACACACTTGTGCGTACCACACCCCTCTATTGCCCCCCTGAAAGAAGAAAGTGAAAATGTTAGTCACTTAGTCATGTCCAGCTCTTTGTGACCCCATGGACTGTAGCCTGCCAGGTTCCTCGGTCCATGGAGTTCTCCAAGCGAAAATACTGAAGTGGGTAGCCATTCCCTTCTTCAAGGGATCTTCCCAACCCAGGGATTGAACCCAGGTCTCCTGCATTGCAGGCAGATTCTTTACCATCTGAACCACCAGGGAAGCCCCCTGAGGTAGGTACTATCCTGATCATTTTTCAGATGAAAAAACTAAGACACAGAGGTTAAGTTAACTAGTCAGAGATTACCTTTGGGTGACAAGATTATGGAAACTGCTGTTTATACCTTCTCAGAACCAGCATCAACAGCAGAGTGGCTGGAAGC
The DNA here is from genome assembly GCF_032405125.1 of Capricornis sumatraensis. Taxonomy (NCBI): domain Eukaryota; kingdom Metazoa; phylum Chordata; class Mammalia; order Artiodactyla; family Bovidae; genus Capricornis; species Capricornis sumatraensis. The sequence goes on along the minus strand of NC_091077.1, from coordinate 2,390,610 downwards.
CCCAGGGTCACTTGTCGCCTCTCCCTACCACCCTGGCAAAGTGCTTTGCACTCCCAGAGCTCCAGCATTGAGCAGCAGATGTCCTCTAGCCTGAGTGCGACCCCTTGACGTTCTGGGACTGCCCTTTGCAGCCCCTTTCCTTGCAATCCGACTGTCTGGCCAGCCTCAGTGTCCCATCCCTGGGTTACCACTCTTTCGTCTCCCCACTAGTCCAGGCCTTTCGCAATGGTTAGAGGATCCTTTAAGAACACAAATCCTTTTTCTACCTAAAACCATTTCCTGCCTCTCTGCTGCTTGGAGATGGAATCTGAGTTTCTCATATGACTCTCTAGTCACTCTTGTCACTTGCCTGGTACCTGCTCCAGCCCTAGGCTTGCATTTTTAGGTTCCTGGGAGCCTCTCTGCACATTTCCACAGCTTCATGCAGCAGCCTGACTGATTACACTCAACAGTTCCTCAATGCAAGGATTAGATCCTTTCCAGGGTGGGACTTGGCCCTGGATTGCTCTTGACTGGCTTTGAGGATCCAGGGAACAAAATTAGAGTGCACAGCGTGTGGGCGAAGGTGGAGGTGGGGATGGAGGGCAGAGGTCCTGCATTGAAGCACGCACACCTGTCAGGGGCAGATCCAGGGGGAAGCCACGTGTCTAGTGGCATGCTGGTTTTGAAAGCTCTCTGGGGCATCTAGGTGAAAACGTCCACGAGGTGGTCAGCAATTTAGGACCCCACATGCCCACCTTGCTGGAATATGGACACACCAGCTATGCCTGCCACTTCCTACTCCTTAGCCCTTCTGCCATGTGGCACCAGACCCCAGACACCTGTCACTTCCCTCAAAGCTGCTCTGACAATCTAATGAGCCATTTCACTCCTCTAATTTTCTAATTAATTTTACTAATCTCCAAAATGAGGACAATAGCCTATGTCACAAGGTTAAAATCTTCACACACCCTGTGTGGAGAAATTTGATTAACCATTTCAGACTGAGGTGGAACTCACTGGTAGTGTGTGCGCACGTCTGTGTATGTGTGTGTGTGCATAAGTGATGCTTCACACAAACAAAACTTCATTAGGTAGAATTCTGAAGAGCTTTGAGGATGGTGTTTAGGTTGGATAAGGATGAGAGTCTCCCGTGAACCTACCCTAAAGCTTAGATTCTGTGCTCCTGGGGCACACAAGGGGTGGGGAATGAAGCTCTCTTCCTGCCCCAGTAGATTCCTCCCACTTGGTGCAGCATCACCTTCTGCCTGAAATTCTTAGCAGCCTCTCGCACGTATGTGGAGCAGAAGAAAGCTCACACACTGAGACTGTGGTGTGGGTGCAGGTTAGGTGGATATGGGGCTCGGGCTCCTCTTGGAGGAGGCCCTCTAGCAGGAGGGCCTGTACCACCAGCCCAAGGGGACTGAGGAAGGCTCAGATCTGTGTTTCAGAGTGGTCTTGCTAAAGCAATTTTTGGAAGCAGGGAGTGTTGGAGAGGCTGAGTGGGACTGTAGGCTGCTTGAGTATCCTCAAGGGGTGAGATGGGGGAAGAGCACCCTAGTAGGTGCAGGGCGCCCCGTGCAGCAGTCATGGGTGCAGCCAGCTTTACCAGGCAGTTGCCCTGGCCTTTCTGGGGTCAGGGCTCTGCTCTGTGGCGGCAGGACGGGCAGTGTTATCAGACAGCCCAGCTGGCTCAGAGGTGGCCCCCCAGTGCTGCTAAATCTGGGCCACGGGCTCCTGCTGCAGGAAGAGGGAACGCAGGCAGGATGTCCTCTCCTGTGGCCGGCAAGTCCTTTCCCATGAACCCATGCTGACCTCACCGGCCACGTGGCGGGGCTCCCCCACTTGCCACCCTGACTTGTGCGTGCTCACGGGGCCACCCGCACCCCATCCGGCCCTCGGAGATGGGGGTGGCCGGGGACACTGGAGCCAGGCAGGGCTGTGCCTCTTTCGGGCCACACCCAGCCTCAGTGGCAGCCAGTCCCAAAGCCTGCATCTTCCTGCTCCCAGACTTCTCCTTTCAGTGTGACCGGAAAACGGAGATCCCAGAGGAAGCCAGTGTCTGAAAAGGATCGAAACTCAGGAATCCCTGGCTCCAGCTGGACACGTTGGCCATGTCTTGTTCAGAGGTCGGTGCAAGGAGTGTGGGAGTCTCTGGACTCCTCTCTCTACCCATCCCCCTTCGCCAAGGGATATCTCAGGACTGTGGGGCACAGACTAGGTCCTGGTGGAAAGAAATCTGCATGGTGGGGGGAAACACCAAAATGGCAGCAGGAGGGGTGTAAGCTAGATGCAGGAAAAACCTTCCCCTCATGACTGAGACCCCACTTAATTTCCCCGGATTCCCTGACTTTCCTCTATCATATCACACTCCCAACTTTCTTCCTTCCTGCCTTTGACTGGAGGCCCTGCCTCCCCAGTGGAACGCCTCATTTTCCCCATCTCCTCCTCTTCTCAGGGTTCCCATCTGGTAAACAATTTCATGATCTATTCTGCCACTTCAGCCAGAGACTGGCACTCGTCCCTCTCTCTCCACCATCCCTGCTGCCTCCTTCCCTGGTATATCTCCTGGGTGCACCTGCAGCCTCCTTGTTGTGGCCTTGCATCTGCTCTTGCCCCTCTGGCGATGCCTTCAGGGGAGTCTGACCATGTGGCTCCCAGCTACACCCGCCCCCCCCACTTCCAGGTGTGCCGCTAGCTCCTGCGTCTCCATTTCCTGTCTCTTCCACCCCATTGCTCTGCCCCCAGGACTTTAGCCTCATCTGATCACCATCTGACTTTTCTGTCTCTGGGCCTTTGAGGCAGTCTTTGTCCTACTTGGAACCTCTTTCCTGGAGTCTGCAGACCCCTCAAGGAAGCTCCAAGCTGGAAGCAACTTGGTGGAGCCCACACCACCAGCTGGACCACACTGGGCTCACTGAGCACTATCACCCCTGGGCTATGATGTCATGTGTGTGCCCCTGCAAGTCTGGCACTTGAGAAGCTCCTGCAGAATGGACTTGGTCCAAATCTTCTCTTTGCCACCCTGAGCAGACACTATAGCTTTCACCTTGCACAGGACTATAGTCCCCTTCGCTGGTTAGGCTGCCTGCCACTGCCTGGGGGTCAGGGTGGGGGTGGCACAGCAAGGAGATGGCCAGACAGTCCCCTTGTCACACCTCATGCCCAGCCTGGCGCCTGGTCATGTGGACACTGTGCTGTGGGGAGGCAGAGTCCTTCGGCCACACTGACCCAGTGCCTCCAGCATGCTGGGTCTGTGAGCACACCTGTATGTGAGTCCTCAGAGCACTGAGCTAAGGCCAGTGCTGTACCTGCACTGACTCACGTGCCCGCCCCTCTCCCACACCTCTGTCCCCACCTGGTTCTGGCTCAGGGCTGAGGAGCAGGGACAGGAAAGAGCTGGGATGGTCATGAGTGTCTCAGCCGTGGCAAGAACCAGTATCCTCATGGCTGGCCAACCAAGCCTCCTGGCAATTGCCTCCTTCCCCACATGCCCCTGAGCTGACTGCCCACCGTTCAGAGGCACAGACAGCCTCTCTAGAGTCTAAGCCCCAAGAGATCAAGCCTGTAGGAGGTGGCCTCTGCCATCTGCCTTCTCTAGAGGGACACGATTGGGGTAAGGAGTCCAGCCCCAAGCACAGCCCCTCAGAGCGTGCCAGCTGGTTGCAGTGCTATGTGTGGGCAAACTGAGGCATAAGGAGAGGAAGGGAGGGGTCCAGGCAACACAGCAAGTTAAGGGGTAGAGCCAGGAAGGAGCCAGCTCTGGGACAAGCACCACATCTCTGAGGGTCGCCTTCAGCCCAGGCTGCTCACCTGCCAGCATGTGGCCTCCCATTGGGGCTGCACTGGAATGTCTGTGCTTCTGCTCCAGCACCCCCATCAGTCTAGGGGCTTCTCAGGTCCTCTTCAGCCCCAAAGTGGGTGGCACAAGTATCAGGCTCAGGGACTGTGGCAATGGTCTACTCTCAACAGGTTATCTCCCTACCAGCCGTGCCCTGGTCCAGCCAAGGCCATCCCCCTCCACGGGCCCCTTAGCTTCATTCTTTCTCTTCTCCCTCACTGCCCAACTTTGGTAAGAATCACCTGTACTCACTGCAAGACTGACTTATCCCCCCTCTGTCTGCCACCTTGCACTCTGCTCTACTCAGGAGCACCAGGACGTGAGTCTCTCCTGGTTTTCCTTACACTCTGCACGTTGGATGTTTTCTATCTCCCTGGAAGCCTCTCGCTCTCTGGTCCCCTCTTTGGGGAAGATGGTCCCATGCTGGGACAGCTTCCTCTTCAGCCTCTCTCCTGAGCCTTGGACACTATACCCACTGCCTGCTGGATGTCTTCTCAAGGTGGGATATCCCACTCAGCCCTGAAGTCCAACCACGGCACGGGTGCAGGGGAGCAAAGAAGGGCCAAGAGGCAGCCCCTCTGCTCAGACCTGCCCTGACTTGGAGGCCAGAAGTTGTCTTCTTCCATCCTCCTCCCCCTAGGTTCACCCACACTTCCCTTCACTCCACTCTCCCCAGCCCTTCAGCCCATATAGACACAGAGAATGGGGTTCTTGTATCCCAAAGACCTGGGCTGAACATGTCCTTTACTACTGGCTTCCTGAGGACTTTGGGGGAAGTTACCCCTGTCCTTGGTTCAAGTGTTCCCGTTTGTAAAAAGGGTCTAACATTTCCTTGTGAGGATTAAAAGAAATGAAACATGTAAAGCCAGTATTCAAAGCCAACAGTGTTTAAAAATAGAGGTATCCATTTCTCCCTTCAGATCTTTCAGAACTACTCCCTCAGACACTGGGGACCCATGATCGGTCCTCCGCCCTCTGACCCCCAGGGTCACTGGATCTCTCATGGGCTTCCAGCTCATCTGCCTCTCATTCCTGATGCTTTCCCCCTGACGTCTGCAAATAGCCACCCCTCCCTCAGTCCCCAAACTCTCTTCCCTCCGATCGCTCAGAGGCAACCTTTAGTCATGTTCCCATCACCTGTTTCCACACTGCCTCTCCTGTGTTGAAGACCCTTCTTTGCAGCCCCTGCCTTATGATCCTTAGCTTGGCCATCCAGGGTGCTACCCCCCAAATATGGCGAGGGCCGGCCTTCTGCCTCTCCTGCCATGCTGATCACTTACGAGCTGCTGACTCAAGATCAGCCTCAAAATCCAACAACTGCGCCCAGTTTTCCCGGACTACGCCTGATTCCCTCCATCCCTTGGGACTGCTCCATCCCAGCAGCCCTTGGCCTGGGGAAAGTGAACAGCAACCAGAGTTCCCTCAGGAACGCTGATCTCGAGCGCAGACTAGAGTCGCGGGGAGGTGCGCCTCCGGGACTACGACCCGGCGGGGACTGCAACCTCTGCGCTGGGGGACAACCTCAGTGCGCGCGGATCGCAGGATAGAGGAGTGCGGTGCCCCGACTCCGCAGAAAAGCGTGTAAGCAAGCGAAGGATCCAGGCTGAGGATGCAGCGCGAAGGGGCCCGGGTCCAAGGGAGCTGAACCATAGACGTGGAGTGAAGTGGAGAACCAATCTCCACGCTGCTGGGCTGCCCCGCGGCCCGTCCTCTCCCTTTCCTCATCCCGGCAAGCCCGGCCCGACTCTCTGTGCTCCTTCCGGGATCTGAAGTCCTGGCTCTCAACCCTGTCTCCCCTCGTGCCCAAGGGTCCCGCGGGCCCCGTCCCCCGACCGGTCTCGCGTCCGTGCAGTCCCACCATTTGCCCAGGGAAAGCGTCCCCGCTCGTGGCCAGCTGCGCACTGGGGCCGGCGGAGGGCTCACCACGCTCGTTGTCGAGCAGTCCGAGGCAGAGCCACAGGCGCAGGCACAACGCGGCACCCCGCTGCATCTCCGGCCGCGGTGGCGCGGATCAAACGTGCGACCGCAGCTCTCGCTTGAGTGTGGGCGCCAGGCACCGCGCAGGCGGGGCCGGGGCGGGGCTGCGGCCGGGGCGGGGCTCCCGCGGCGGGCCTTGGCATCGAAAAGCAGCCCTCGCACCTCTTAGGACCGCCCTCTAGCCTAGGAGACTGCCGCAGAGATGTGAGGGTGCTGGTGGGAGGGCTGGTCCGTGCCCCACTTCCGAGTCAACCGCAACCCTTCAGGTTGGCCGTTGTGAGTTAAAAAGGGCATGAACCCAGCCGCCAAGATTGGACAAAACGTGGCAGCACGTATTTTTCTGTAATTTTCTTCAGTTAATAAATACTATGTTTAAAGTAGGAAAAAGAAGAAAGCAATATAATTTAAAATAGCAATATATCAAATCTTTGAGACCATTCAGTAAACTTTATCTTACCGCCTACGTGGTGTAGATGGAGACTGTACCCTTGGGCCAGGCACCCAGTATAACTAACCTCCATACTGCAGGCATGTCCTCTTTAGATTTCCTCCAAATAGTTTTGCTCTGAGCTCATTCATAAGTCCTTTCATCAGGTGACAGTTTGCTCTCTGACTTGGCAACCCTTTCATAGACTTCCTTTCTCTTTTCAGTTCTGTCTCTAGATTCTTCCTATTTAAAAACAAATCCCATGAGCATGACTGTCTCCCTCTGCTGCTTTCATAATCACACTTTTACTATCCCTCCCCCTACCACCTGCAAAAGTCCATTCATCCTTATCAAAAACCATTGTTGAAAACAATTGTCACTAAATCTCTAATGCAAGAAAGAATGGAACTTAAGTTGTAATCATATATGGAATATTTAATAAATAATGTGAAAGGTAGGCAACCAAATAAATGAAGTTAGATCCTTTTCCTCAACCACATGTTGCTTTTCTTTCAACTTTTGTTGTTAGTTTTAATATATTGAAATTTGGTTTTAATATATTGTATTTAGTTTAAATATGTTGATATATAATCAATGTACTATAAATGAGAATTTTAAAGCAAACACTTCTGTTTCAGTCCCACAGATTAAAGAATATAAAATGGCACAAGCTTTCCAGAAGCTTGCCCTTTCTCCTCCTTAACCCCCAAATCCTGGCTTTATCATTTCCCTGCTTTTCTTTATCATTTTATTTCCCAGATATGTTTTGCTTGTTTTTAACCTTGTTTAAATGGATTCATTGCATAATCTTTTGCTCAGCATCTTTTGTGAGATTCATGTGTATTGCTATGAAGACCTATGAAAAAGTAAGTGTTAGTCTTGTCTGACTCTTTGTGACCCCATGGACTGTAGCCCACCAGGCTCCTCTGTCCATGGAATTCTCCAGGCAAGAATATTGGAGTGGGTTGCCATTTCCTTCTCTAGGGGATCTTCCTGACCTGGGATTGAACCTAGATCCCCTGCATTGCAGGAACTTTACACACTGAGCCACTGGGCATGCCCTATACTTCACTGAAGACCAACACTTCACTCATTTTCACTGATGCATAGTCTTCTGTGTGATACAACACAGTTCACTTGTGCACCTACTGTTGATGGAAGTTTGAGTTGTTACCAGTTTCCAACTTTTCTGCTACAAACATATGTTTTTTGGTATACATGTGCCCTGTTCTCTAAGTTACATGTACAAGAGTGACACTACTAGATTTCTTCTACTTTGTAGTTGGTACCAACTATTCTTCCCTTATTTGTACATTTTGCACTGTGATTAGTTCCCTGTGTTCCACACCTTCACTGACACATATGTCAGTTTTAATTTTCGAATTTAGCCATTTTAATTGATTTGTAGTGGCATCTCTTTATGGTTTTCACTAGATTTTCCCTAATTCATGTTGAACTTGAGAACATTTTTTATAATTTTCCATTTGAATGTCAAGTCTTTTGCTTCTTAGCACTTCCTATTGTCTTTTTTTGTATTGATTTGTAGGTTTTATTTTTTTCTTTTGGCTGCTGAAATGTTTTAATCTATTTTTTTAAACTTTTATTTTGTATTGGGGTGTAGCCAGTTAACAAACAATGCAATGTTGTGATAGTTTTAGGTAAACAGTGAGGGGACTCAGCTATATATATATATACATGTACATATATACATGTACATGTATATATATATACTCCCCCAAACTCCCCTCCCATCCAGACTGTTACATAACATTGAACAGTGTTCCATGTGCTATAATACTAGGTCCTTGTTGGTTATCCATTTTAAATATAGCATTGTGTACATGTCCATCCCCAAATCCCTAATTATCCTTTCCCCCTGTCCTTCCCCTTGGCAACCTTAAGTTTGTTCTCTAAGTCTGTGAGTCTCTTGTTGTTTCATAAGTAAGTTTCTTTGTATCATTTCTTTTTAGATTCCACATATAATGGATGTCATACAATATTTCTCCTTCTATGTCTAACTTACTTCATTAAGTATGACACTGTCTATGTCCATCCATGTTGCTGCAAATGGCATTATTTCGTTCTTCTTCATGGCTGAGTAATATTCCTATATATATATATATATATATATATATATATATATATATATGTACCACATCTTTATCCATTCCTCTGTCGATGGACACTTAGGTTTCTTCCATGTCTTGGAATGAATGCAATGAATATTGGGATGCATGCATCCTTTCGGATCATGTTTTTCTCTGGATATATGCTGAGGAGTGGGATTGCAGTGTCATATGGTAGCTCTATTTTTAGTTTTTTAAGGAACTTCCTTACTGTTCTCCATAGTGGCTGTATCAATTTACATTTCCACCAACAGTGTAGGAATATTCCCCTTCTCTTCACATCCTTTCCAGCATTTATTGTTTGTGGATTAAAAAAATTCATTAGTTTGTTTTAATTGGAGAATAATTACTTTACAGTATTGTGGTGGTTTTTGCCATACACAGACATGGATCAACCACGGGTGCATATGTTTCCCCCAACTTGAACCCCCCTCCCATCTCCCTCCCCATCCCATCCCTCTGGGTTGTCCCAAAGCACCAGCTTTGAGTGCCTGCTTCATGCATCAAACTTGCACTGGTCATCTGTTTTACATATGGTAATATACATGTTTCAATGCTATTATCTCAAAACATCCCACCGTTGCCTTCTCCCACAGAGTCCAAAAGTCTGTTCTTTACATCTATGTCTCTTTTGCACACTTGCATATAGGATTGTCATTACCATATTTCTAAATTCCATATATATGCATTCATATACTGTATTCGTTTTTCCCTTTCTGACTTACTTCACTCTGTATAATAGGCTCCAGTTTCATCCACCTCATTAGAAATGACTCAAATGCATTCTCTTTTATAGCTGAGTAATATTCTATTGTGTATATGGATCACAACTTCCTTATCCATTCATCTACCAGTGGACATCTAGGTTGCTTTTATGTCCTAGCTATTGTAAACAGTGCTGCAATGAACTTTGGGGTACATGTGCTTCTTTCAATTCTGGTTTCCTTGGTGTGTATGCCCAACAGTGGGATTGTTGGTTCGTATGGCAGTTCTATTTCCACTTTTTAAAGGAATCTTGTTTGTGGATTTTTTTGGTAATAGGCATTCTGACTGGTGTGAGGTGATATCTCATTGTAGTTTGGACTTCCATTTCTCTAATAATTGGAGATGTTTAACATCTTTTCATGTGCCTGTTGGCCATCTGTATGTCTTTGGAGAAATGTCTATTTAGGTCTTTTGCCCATTTTTTGAGTGGTTGTTTGTTTTAATGCCATTAGGCATCATTTGCTATTTGTAAAATTTGGAAATTAATCCCTATTGGTCATATCATTTGCAAATATTTCCTTCCAATTTTTGGGTAGTCATTTCATTTTGTTTATTGTTTCCCTTACTGTGCAGAAACTTTTGCATTTATTTTTGATTTTATTTTTATTATTCTGGGAAACAGATTTAAGAAGACATTGCTGTGGTTTATGTCAGAGAGTGTTCTGCCTATGTTTTCCTCTAGGAGTTTTATAGTATCTGATCTCACATTTAGGTCATTAATCCATTATGAGCTTATTTTTGTGAATGGTATTACACAAAGAATGATCTAATTTCATTTTTTTTACATGTAGCTATCCAGTTTCCCCAGCACCGTTTGTTGAAGAGACTGTCTTTCCAACATTGTGTAATCTTGCCTCCTTTGTCATAGATTAATTTGTCATAGGTGCATGAATTTCAGGGTTTTCTATCCTGTCACATTGATCTATAGTTCTACTTTTGTGCCCGTATCATACTATTTTGACGAATGTAGCTTTGTAGTATAGTCTGAAGCCAGGGAGCCTGATTCCTCCAGGTTTATTGTTCTTTTTCAAGATTGATTTGGCTATTTGGGGACTTTTGTGTCCCTATACACATTTTGAGATATTTTTACTAATTCTCTGAAAAATGTCCTTGGTAGTTTGATCGAAATTACACCGAGTCTATAGATTGCCTTGGGTAGTTTAGTCATTTTGACAGTATTGGTTCTTACATTCCACAAACTTGATATATCTTTCCATATGTTTATGACTTTGATTTCTTTCATCACCATCTTATAGTTTTTGGAGTACAGGCTTTTTTATTTCCTTAGGTAGGTTTTTTCCTAGGTATTTTATTCTTTTTGATGTGATAGTAAATAGAAATGTTTCTTAATTTCTTTTTCTGATCTTCCATTGTTAGTGTATAGAAATGCAACAAGTTTCTGTGTATTAACTTTGTAACCAGCAACATTACCAAGTTCATTGATGAGCTCCAGTAGTTTTCTGGTACCACCTTTAGGATTTTCTACATATAGTATCATGGTACCTGCCATTAGTGACAGTTTAACTTCTTCTCTTCCAATTTGGATTCCATTTACTTCTTTTTCTTCTTTGATTGCTATAGCTAAGACTTCCAAAACTATGTTGAATAAAAGTGGTAAAGCAGATAGAAGAAGTAAGAACTACAATCCTGCAGTGGCTAGAATGAAAACCACAACACAGAAGGTTAATCAGAATGAAGAAGCAGAGTGTTAGTTCCCAAGATGAAGGGACAAGACAAAACCCCAGAGGGAGATTCTGGTTCAAGTTGGCAGAGTAGAAGAACCTGTACTCCTCTCCTCCTCTGTGAACACCAAAATTGCAACTAGTTGTTGAAAAGCCATCAACATGAGGATGCTGAAACCCAGCAAAAAAGATACCGTACATCCAAAGACAAAGAGGAAACTGCAACGAGATGGTAGAAGGGGTGCAAACACAATAAAATAAAATCCTATACCCAGTGAGTGGGCAACTCACAACATGGAGAACCATATAATACCAAAGAATCTCACTGTTATGAAGGTTCTTAGCCTCATATCAGGCTTCCCAGCCTGGGGAGCTGGCAAAGGAATTGGAAATCCCCAGGAAGTCTGACTTTGAAGGCCAGTGGGATTTGATTTTAGGACTTCCACAGGACTGGGGGAAACAGAGACTCATTCTTGGATGGCACATACAAAACCTTGTGCACACTTAGACCCAAGGGAAAGGAGCAGTGATCCCACAGGAGACTGAACTGGACTTACCTGCTAGTGTTGGAGGGTCTACAGTGGAGGAGTGGGGTGGCAATGGCTCACCCTGGGATGCGGGCACTGGCAGCAGCGGTCCTGGAAAGAACTCCATGGCATAAGTCCTCTTGGAGGTCACTGTTAACCCTATTATAGGGTCCCCATAGACCCCAGGGCTGCATCCCCATAGGCCAAACAACTAACAGGAAGGGAGAGCACCACCACCCATCATCAGATTTTTAGATTTAAGTTTTATTGAGCTTGGCTCTGCCCACCAATGCCCTGTTTTCCCCCCCACCAGTGCCTCCCATCAGGAAGCTTATACAAGCCTCTTAGCCTCATCCATCAGAGGGCAGCAGCAGAAGAAAGAAGAACCACAATTCCACAGTGGCTAGAATCAAAATCACACCACAGAAGGTTAACCAGGGTGAAGAAAACATAGGGTTTTGTCCCAGATGAAAGGGCAAGATAAAACTCCAGAAAAACAACCAAATGGAGACAGGCAACCTTCCAGAAATAAAAATCAGAATAATGATAGTGAAGATGATCCAAGATTTGGGGAAAAGAATGGAGGCAAGAAATAATTACCAATGACCTAGAAAACTAAAGAACAAACAGAGATGAACAATACACTAGAAGGAATCAGTTAGCAGAATAAATGATGCAGAAGAATGGATAAGTGACCTGGAGGGCAGAATGGTGGAAGTTACTGATGCAGAACAGGATGTAGAAAAATGAATGGAAAAAAAAGACAGCCTAAGAGACCTCTGGAACATTAAATGCACTAACATTCGCATTATAGGGGTTCCAGAAGAAGAGAGAGAAATGACCTGAGAAAACATTGAAGAAATAATACCTGAAAACTTCCCTAATATGGGAAAGGAAATAGTCAACCAAGTCTAGGAAGCATAGAGTGTCTCAGGCAGGATAAACCCAAGGAGGAACACACCAAGACACAGAGTAATCAAATGAATGAAAATTAAAGACAAAGATAAAGTATTAAAAGCAACAAGGGGAAAACAACAAATAACATACAAGGGAACATCCATAAGGTTATCAACTGATTTCTCAACAGAAACTGTATGACTCAGAAGGGAATGGGATGATACACTTAAGGAAATGAAAAAGAAGAACCTATAGCCAAGAATATTCTAACCAGCAAGACTCTTGTTCAAATTTGACAAAGAAATCAAAAGTTTTACAAACAAGCAAAAGTTAAGAGAATTCAGCACCACCAAACAAGCTTTACAACAAGTTCTAAAGGACCTCCTCTAGGCAGAAAATGCAAGCCTAGGAAAAGACCTACACAAAATAAACCCAAACAATTTAGAAAATGTTAATATGATCATACATATCGATAATTACCTTAACTGGAAATGAATTAAATTCACAAACCACTAGGCAAAGACTGGCTAGGCAGATGAAAACATGTGCATATATATAATAATTTTCCTTCCACTTACCACATCATTCCACTTAACCCCCAAATTGTATGTAATTATTTTATATTGTTAGGTTAATCATGTTTCCTTTATGGCTTGCAATTGTAATTATATTTTATATTTTGTCCAGCTATTGATTGTGAAAACTGGTAAAGATCTTTTACTATTGTGATTATGTCAGTATTATTCACTTAATATCATGGTATCATGATTGGTCAACAGAAAACAATAGAAAAAATAGAATTAGAGTGGTGAGAGTTGACATTCTTGTCTTTTTCCTGATCTTAGAGGAAATACTTTCAGCTTTTCACTATTGAGTATGATGCTAGCTGTAGGTTTGTCATATATGGTCTTTATTATGTGGAGGTATGTACAATCTATGCCCACTTTTTAGAGAGATTTTACCATAACTTGGTGCTGAATTTTGTCAAAAGCTTTTTCTGTATTTATTGAGATGATCATATGGTTTTTATTCTTCAATTTGGTGATATAGTGTAACACATTGATTGATTTGCACATGTTGAAAAATGCTTGCATCCCTGGGCTTTCCTTGTGGTTCAGTTGGTAAAGTATCTGCCCGCAATGCAGGAGACCTGGGTTTGATCCCTGGGTTGGGAAGATACCCTGGAGAAGGGAAAGGCTACCCACTCCAGTATTCTGGCCTGGAGAATTCCATGGACTGTATAAACCCATGGGGCCCACGAAGAGTTGGACACAACTGAGTGACTTTCACTTTCTCACTGGGATGAATCCCACTTGATCATGGTGCATAATCTTTTTATTGTACTGTTGGATTCTGTTTGTTAGTATTTTATTGAGGATTTTTGCATCTTTGTTCATCACTGTAATTTGTGTATGTGTGTGTGTGTGTGTATGTGTGTGTGTGTGTGGTATGTTTGTCTAGTTATGGTATCAGGGTGGTTGTGGCCTTATAAAATTAGTTTGGAAGTTTTCCTTCCTCTCCCATTTTTTTGGCACAATTTCACAAGGATAGGTGTTGACTATTCTCTAAATGTTTGCTAAAATTCACCTGTGAAGCCATCTGGTCCTGGACTTTTGTCTGTTGGGAGGTTTTTAATCACAGTTAAAATTTCAGTGCTTGTGATTTGTCAGCTCATATGTTTTATTCCTTCTTGGTTCAGTCTAGGGAGACTGTACCTTTCTAATAATTTGTCCATTTCCTCCAGGTTGTCCAATTTTTTTGTCATACAGTTGTTAATAGTAGTCTCTTATGATCCTTGGTTTTGGATTGATGCTTTTGAACTGTGATGTTGGAGAAGACTCTTGAGAGTCTCTTGGACTGCAAGGAGATCAAAGCAGTCAATCCTGAAGGAAGTCAATCCTGAATAGTCATTGGAAAGACTGATGCTGAGCTGAAACTGTAATACTTTGGCCACCTGATGCAAAGAACTGACTCATTGCAAAAGACAATGATGCTGGGAAAGATTGAAGGCAGGAGGAGAAGGGAGTGACAGAGGATGTGATGGTTGGATGGCATCACCGACTTGATGGACTTGAGTTAGAGCAAACTTTGGGAGTTGGTGACGGACAGAGAAGCCTGGCATGCTGTAGTCCACGGGGTCACAAAAAGTTAGACATGACTGAGCGACTGAACTGATCCTTGGTATTTTCATGAAGTCAGTAACTTCTCCTTTTTCATTTCTAATTTTATTGATTTGAGTCTTCATTTTTTTTCCCTTGATGATTCTGGCTTAAGATTTATCAATTTTGTTTAAAATTTCAAAGATCCAACTTTTAGTTTCATTGATGTTTGCAATTTTTTCTTTGTCCCTATTTCATTTATTTATGCTCCGCTACTTATGATTTCTTTCCTTTTTACTAACTCTGGGTTTTGTTTTCCTATCTCTAATTGTTAAAACAATTAGATGTAAACAAAAAACCACATAAAACAATTTAGGTGTAAGGTTAGGCTGTTTACTTGAGACTTTTCTTGTTTCTTGAAAAAAGATTAAGTATTGCTACAAACTTCACTCAGAATTGCTTTGCTGCATCTGAGAGTTTTCAGATCATTGTGCTTTCATTTTTCTCTAGATATTTTTTGATTTCCTCTTCCTTCTTTTCAGTGACCCATTGGTTATTTAGTAGCATATTGCACAGCCTCTACATGTTTATGTTTTTTTATAGTTTTTCTTCTTGTGGTTTATTTTTAAAGTCATAATGTTGTCATTGGAGAAGATGCTTGATATGATTTCAATTTTCTTAAATTTACCAAGGCTCATCTTGTGGCCCAGCAGGTGGTCAGTCCTGGAGAATGTATAGTGTGCTACTTTTGGATGGAGTCCTCAGTTATGTCAAACTGATCTAAAGTGTAATTTAAGGCCTCTGTTTCCATATTAATTTTCTGTCTGGATGATCTGTCCATTGATGAGAGTTGGGTGTTAAAGTTCCCACTATTATTGTGTTACTCTTGATTTCTCCCTTTATGGTTATTAGAATTGCTTACATATTGAAGTATTCCTATGTTGGTTGTATACATATTTATTATATCTTCTTCTTGAACTGAACTCTTGATCGTTACGTAGTGTCCTTGTCTCTTATAACAGTCTAAGTTTTAAAATCTATTTTGTCAGATACAAGTATCACTACTCAAGCTTTCTTTTAATTTCCATTTGTATGGAATACTTTCTCCCATCCCCTTACTTTCAATCTGTAAGTGTCCCTAGGTCTGAGGTGAGTCTCTTATAGACAGTGTATGTATGTGTATATATATATAAGGATTTTATATATACATATATATGTGTATACGTAAAATCTCGCTTTTGAATCCACCCAGCCAGTTTGTGTCTTTTGGTTGGTGAACTTAATCCATTTATATTTAAGGTAATTATTGATATATATGATCCTATTGGGCTTCACATGTGGCTCCCTAGTTAAAAAAGTTGCCTGACAAGCAGGAGATGTGGATTCAATCCCTGGGTCAGGAAGAGTCTCTGGAGAAGGAAATGGCAATCCACTCCAGTATGCTTGCCTGGGAAGTCCCTTGGGGAGAGGAGCCTGGTGGGCTACCGGGTTGCAAAATAATCAGACACGACTTAGTGACTAAAGGAGGAGTAATAACAGTAATCCTATTACCATTTTCTTCATTGTTTTGGATTTATGTTTGTAGATTTTTCCTTCTCTGTGTTTCCTGCCTAAAGATGTTCTTTTAGCATTTGTTGCAAAACTAGTTTGGTGATGCTGAATTCTCTTAACTTTTGCTTGTCTCTAAAACTTTTGATTTCTCTCTCAAATTTGAACAAGAGTCTTGCTGGTTAGAATGTTCTTGGTTATAGGTTCTTCCTTTTCATTACTTTAAATGTATCATGCCATTCCCTCTGACTTGTACAGTTTCTGTTGAGAAATCAGTTGATAACCTTAAGGGTGTTCCCTTGTATGTTATTTGTTGTTTTCCCCTTGTTGCTTTTAATATTTTATCTTTGTCTTTAATTTTAATCAGTTTGACTACTATGTGTCTGAGTGTGTTTCTCTATGGTTTTATCCTGCCTGAGACTCTCTGTGCTTCCTGGACTTGGTCAACTATTTCTTTCCCATATTACAGATGTTTTCAGCTATTATCTCTGCAAATATTTTCTTGGGTCCTTTCTTTCCCTTTTCTCCTTCTGGGACCCCTATAATGTGAATATTGCTGTGTTTAATGTTGTCCTAGAAGTCTCTTAGGCTGTCTTCATTTCATTTCATTTTTTTTTTAACATTCTGTTTTGTGGCAGTGATTTTCATCATTTTGTCTTTTAACTCGTTTATCTGCTCTGTCTCAGTTATTCTGCTGTTTATTCCTCTAGCGTATTGTTCATCTCTGTTTGTTTTGTAGTTCTTCTAGGTTATTGGTAAACATTTCTTTTACCTTCTCCATTATTTTTGTAATATCCTGGATCATTTTCATTATCAGTATTCTGAATCTTTTCCTAGAATGCTGCCTAGCTCCACTTTATTTAGCCATTTTTTGGGATTTTTACCTTGTTCCTCCATCTGGGACATAATTCTTTTTATTTTGATTAGCTTTCTATGATTGTGGGTTTTGTCCTGAAGCCTGTGGGATTGTGGTTTTTCTTGCTTCTTCTGTCTGCCCTCTGGTGGATGAAGCTAAGAGGCTTATATAAGTTTCCTGATGGGAGGGACTGGCTGTGGAGAAAACTGGGTCTTGCCTTGGTACTCAGTAAAACTTTAATTTGATTATCTGCTGAGGGTGGGGCTGTGCTCCCTCCCTGTTGGTTGTTTGGCTCATGCCAGTGGTTAACTCCTAGGAGTGCTGCTGCCAGTGTCCTGCTGCAAGTTACTGTTGACTCATGCCTCCACAGGAGACCCTCTAATACTGTCAGGGAGGTCTTTTTCAGTCTCCTGCAGGGTCACTGCTCCTTTCCTCTGAGTCCTGTTGTGGACAAGGTTTTGTTTCTAACCTCCAAGAGTGGAATCTCTGTTTTCCCCAGGCCTGTGGAAGTCATGCAATCAAATCCCACTGGCCTTCAAGGTAAGTCAGACTCTCTGGGGATTCCTAGTTTCTTTGCTGCATCCCCAGGCTGGGAAGGCGTACTTGAACCTTCACAACAGAAACATGTGAACCTTCACAACAGTGAGAGAACCTCTTTGGTTTATTTTTCTCCAGTCTGTGGGCTGCCTGCCCAGTGGGTGTGTGATTTGATTTTATCATGATTGTGCCCTTCTACAGTCTTGTTGAAGCTTCTTTTTTTCCTTGGACATGGGTATCTTTTTCTGGTAGGTTCCAGCACCCTCATGTCAATGACTCTTCAACAGCTAGTTGTGATTTTGGTGCTCTCACAGGAGATGAGTGCACATCCTTCTACTCTGTAATCTTGAATAAATCTGTTTTTGTGGTTTTGATTAGCATTTCACTCATGGTTAGTGATGTTCAACCTTTTTTGTTGTACTTACTGGCCATTTGTACAAATTTGGAGAAATGTCTATGCAAGTCTTTTGCCCATTTTAAAAATTGAGTTTTTTTCCCCCTTTACCCTTTTTTTCTTCTGTTTCTTTTGCAGAGAAGAAACAAACTCTGACTCCATGTTGGAAACTGTTTGTTTTCATTGCTTTTGTTATTATAATCATACCTAATTGCCTGCCTCAGAAGACCCTGACCTGTTACCTGAATGTAAACTAAAGTGCCTTTGTTCAGCTCAGAGAGAGATAATCTGACCCTGCCCACCTGTGAATAGAAGACATTAACACACCCCGAAATCTATGGCCATACTACCCTGAACGCGCCTGATCTCGTCCGATCTCAGAAGCTAAGCAGGGTCGGGCCTGGTTAGTACTTGGGCGGGAGACCGCCTGGGAATACCGGGTGCTGTAGGCTTTTGGGGCTTCCCTGATGGCTCAGAGGTTAAAGCGTCTGCCTACAATGTGGGAGACCCGAGTTCAATCCCTGGGTTGGGAAGATCCCTTGGAGAAGGAAATGGTAACCCACTGCAGTATTCTTGCCTGGAGAATCCCATGGACGGAGAAGCCTGGTAGGCTGTAGTCCACGGGGTCACAAAGAGTCAGACATGACAGCAACTTCACTTCAACTTCCAAAGACTAGACTTCCGTTTTGCAAGACGGAAGATCCTTTCACTTTACTTCCCCACTGCCTCTCCCTCTCTATTCTGCCTTTTGACTTTGGTTCCTTATAGCCGCTCTTTTTGGCCCTGCAAAAGAACTTGGCTTCCAAACCCCAACAAGATGGTTACTTTGAGATATTAGTCTACCATCTTCTCTGTCAGCTGGTCCAAATAAAGTCGTATGCCTTCTCTCAACACCTTGTCCCTTGGGTTTATTGGCCTCTTGTGCAGTGAGCAGAGTGAGCTTGTACTCAGTAACATTGTTTTTGAAAATGTATGTTTGTATTTATTTAGTTGGCTGCACTGGATCTTAGGTGTCGCACACCAGCTCTTTGATCTTCCTTGTGGCATGTGTGTTCTTTTTTTAGTTGTGTATGTGAGATCTTTTATTTGTGGTGTGTGGAGTCTTTTGTTGCAGCATGTGCAATCTTTAGTTACTGCATATGAACTCTTAGTTATGGCTTTTGGGATCTAGTTTCCTGACACGGGCTTAGTCCTGGGCCCCTTCTACACTTTGGAGTGTGATGTCCTAGTCACTGAGCCAACAGGGAATTCCCCCTAGTGAATTTCCATTCAGTTCAGTTAAGTTGCCCGGTTGTGTCCAACTCTTTGTAACCCCACAGTCTGAAGCACACCAGGCTTCTCTGTCCATCACCACCTTGGAGGGCTTGCTCAAACTCGTCCATTAAGTTGGTGATGCCATCCAACGATCTCATCCTCTGTTGACCCTTTTCCCTCCTACCTTTAATCTGTCCCAGCATCAGGGTCTTTTCCAATGAGTTAATCCTTTGCATCAGGTGGCCAAAATGTTGGGGTTTTCAGCTTCAGCATCAGTTCTTCCAATGAATATTCAGGATTGATTTCCTTAGGATTAACTGGTTTGATCTCCTTGTAGTCCAAGGGACTCTCAAGAGTCTTCTCCAACACCACAGTTCAAAAATATCAGTTCTTTTGTGCTCAGCCTTCTTCACAGTCCAACTCTCACATCCATACATGACCACTGGGAAAACCACAGCCTTGACTAGACGGACCTTAGTCGGCAAAGAAGTTCTTTATTTTCTGCCATAAGGGTGGTGTCATCTATGTATCTGAGGTTATTGATATTTCTCCATGAAATCTTGATTGCAGCTTGTGCTTTATCCAGTCCAGCATTTTACATGATGTACTCTGCATATATAAGGTAAATAAGCAAGGTAACAATATTCAGCCTTGACGTACTCTTTTTCCAATTTGGAACCAGTCTGTTGTTCCATGTCCGATTCTAACTGTTGCTTCTTGATCTGCATTCAGATTTCTCAGGAGGCAGGTAAGGTGGTCTGGTATTCCCATCTCTTGAAGAATTTTCCGCAATTTGCTGTGATTCACATGGTCCAAGGCTTTAGCATAGTCAATGAAGCAGAAAGATATTTTTCTGGAATTCTCTTGTTTTTTCTATGATCCAACGGATGTTGGCAATTTGATCTCTGGTTCCTCTGCCTTTTGTAAATCCAAATTGAATGTCTGTAATTTCTCAGTTTATGTACTGTTGAAGTCCAGCTTGGAGAATTTTGAGCATTACTTTACTAGCATGCGAGATGAGTGCAATCTGCGGTAGTTTGAACAATCTTAGCATCGTCTTTTATGGGGATTGGAATGAAAACTGACCTTTTCCAGTCCCATGGCCACTGCTGAGTTTTCCAAATTTGCTGACATATTGAGTGCAGCACTTTAACAGCATCGTCTTCTATGATTTGAAATTGCTCAGCTGGGATTCCATCACCTCCACTAGCTTTGTTCATAGTGATGTTTCCTAAGGCCCACTTGACTTTGCACTCCAAGATGCCTGGCTCTAGGTGAGTAATCATACCATCGTGGTTATCTGAGTCATTAAGATCTTTTTTGTATAGTTCTTCTGTGTATTCTTGCCATCTTCTCTTAATATTTTCTGCTTCTGTTAGGTCCGTACAACTTCTGTCCTTTATTGTGCCTATCTTTGCATGAAATATTCCCTTGGTATCTCTAATTTTCTTGAAGAGATCTCTAGCCTTTCCCATTCTGTTGTTTTCCTCTATTTCTTTGTATTGACAACTTAGGAAGGCTTTCTTATCTCCTCTTGCTATTCTTTGGAATTCTGCATTCAGATGGATATATCTTTCCTTTTTTCCTTTGACTTTTGCCTCTTTTCTTTTCTCAGCTATTTGTAAGGCCTTCTCAGACAACCATTTTGCCCTTTTGCATTTCTTTTTCTTGGAGATGGTTTTTATCACTGCCTCCTGTACAATTTATGAACCTCTGTCCATAGTTCTGGCACTCTATCTAAGATCTAATCCCTTGAATCTATTTGTCGCTTCCACGGTATAATCCATAAGAGATTTCACTTAGGTCATACCTGAATGGTCTAGTGGTGTTCCCTACTTTCTTCAATTTAAGTCTGAATTTTGCAGTAAGGAGTTCATGATCTGAGCCACAGTTACCTCCAGGTCTTGTTTTTGCTGACTGTATAGAGTTTCTCCATCTTCAGCTGCAAAAAATGTAATCAATCTGATTTCAGTATTGACTACCTGGTGATGTTCATGTACAGAGTCATCTCTTGTGGTGTTGGAAGAGGGTGTTTGTTATGACCAATATGTTCTCTTGACAAAACTCTGTTAGTCCTTGCCCTGCTTCAATTTGTACTCCAAGGCCAAATTTGCCTGTTACTCCAGGTATCTCTTGACTTTCTACTTCTGCAATCCAGTCCCCTATGATAAAAAGGACATTTTTGGTTGGTGTTAGTTCTAGAAGGTTTTGTAGGTCTTCATAGTACCATTCAACTTCAGCTTCTTCAGCATTAGAGGCTGGGGCATAGGCTTGCATTACCATGATAGTGAATGGTTTGCCTTGGGAATGAATAGAGATCATTCTGTCATTTTTGAGACTGCATCCAGTACTGCATTTCTGACTCTTTTGTTGACTATTATGGCTACTCCATGTCTTCTAAGGGATTCTTGCCCTCAGTAGTAAATGTAAGGGTTATTTGAATTAGATTCACCCATTCCAGCCCATTTTAATTCAGTGATTCCTAAAATGTCAATATTCACTTTTGCTATCTCCTGTTTCACCATTTCCAATTTGCCTTGATTCATGGACCTAATACTTCAGGTTTCTATACAGTATTGTTCTTTACAGCATCTGGCTTTAATTCCATCACCAGTCACACCCACAACTGGGTGTTGTTTTTGGTTTGAGTCAAGCAAAGTGAAAGAAAGTGATTTTGTTGAATAGTTTCTAGTGTAGTTTTTCAAGTTTCTTGGTGTTTTTCCAGTTTTTCTTCTGCTAATCTGCTATTTAACACTTTCAGTGAATTGTTTATTTCTGCTGTTGTAGTTTTAACTCCAGTTAAAATTGATATTTTTATATATCTTGTTACTATATGTTCATTTTGTTCATTTGTTTTCCTTTAAGATTCTTCAACATGTTTATAACTTTTAAAGTCATTGTCCACTTATCCCATCATCTCTCTAATTATGGTTTTGTTTCTGTTGACTGGTTTTTCTCTTGGTTTCGTGTCACATTCTTCCAGCTTCTTTGCTTATCTAATAATTTTTATTAGATTTTAGGCATTTTAAATGTTATATATCTATGAATATCTAGGCTTCCCTGGTGGCTCAGCTGGTAAAGAATCTGCCTGCAATGCAGACCTGGGTTCGATCCCTGATTTGGGAAGATCCCCTGGAGAAGGGAAAGGCTACCAAATCCAGTATTCTGGCCAAGTCCTTATGAAAGGCAAACACAGCTTAACATGCATCAAAAAACTTGAGGTGACTCATTTACAATTTTCTGGAGTACTTTTTATGCATAATCTTATCTTGAACTTTGTACTATAAATTCCAACTGCCTTGGCCTCCCTAATTCTAAGATATGTTGCCTTATCACAGCAGGTCTATTAAGCCTTTTTTGGGTTTCTTCTCCTTGTGCCATAATATAGAAAGCTGAAATTTTAGTATGATGGATGGACAATTTGTAGAAGTCACTTTGATTTTCAATGCCTGAAAAACATTGTTTGACAAATTTTGTATGGTTTTTCTAATTGTTTATAGTCAGAGGGAAAATTTGTTATGGTGAAATTAGTCTTCCAATTTTGGTTGAACTTATATTTGTGTGCATACTTGTTATTTAGACATTGTCTGTTTTAAACTCTCTGTTCAGTTGTTTCGTCAGTTATTTTTTATGTGATTGTCTTTTTGTTTTTAATCTGTAGAACTTCTTTATGCAGGATACCTTTGCTAGACATTTATTGCAAATATCATCTACTCAGTGACTAACTTTTGCATTACTTTAGTGCTTTTTTTCATAAAAAAATCTTTTTTAATAAATTTATTTATTTTTAAATTGAGGGATAACTGCTTTAAAGAATTGACTTTTACACTATCTTTGATAAGTATAAGTTAATTGAAAGAATTTTCGTGGAGTATGGAAGTTATTACATTTTACATAGTACCTTTTCTAATTTTTCCTTTTGTGCACGTTTGTGTATTCTCTTTTCAAAATTTCCTGCTTATTCCAAAGTCATGAAGACATTTTTCTCCACTTTTCCCCCTCAGTACATTAATTTTTCTTTTTTCATTTAGATTGACTACCTACCTAGAATTGATTTGTATATAGTATAAGATTGATATCAAGATTTTTTTGATTGCTATTTCATTGATTTAGCATAACTTATGTAAATAACCAACCTTTTCTCACTACATTTCAGATTTGTTATAATCCATGTCACCTTATATGGATTAGTCTGTATCTAGACTGTTAGGTTTCATTGTCTACTTGCCCATTTTACACAATGCCATGCAATTTTAATTATGGTGGTTTTATATTAACTTTCAATATACAGTCATGTTAGTTCATGAAATTTATGCTTCTTTTTCCAAAGTGTGTTGCTTTTTAATTTCCATATTAATTACAGAATCAGCTTGTCAATTTTCAGGAATGAAAAATATGCTAGTACTTTAATTGAAATTATACTGAGCAGTTATCTTCTTAATAGTTTTCATTCAGGAATATGTTATGTCCATCCATTTATCTAGCTTCTCTTTTATTTATATATATAATATTTTATAGTTTTGATTTACTTTATTTTATTGTAACTCATATCATAACGTTTTATAATTTACAGTATTATTTCTTCTTTGAACTATAGGTTATTTAGAAATATGTTGTTTAATTTAAAAATACTTGGTGATTTTTTATTTATAGTTTAAAATTATGTTATAAGAGAATGTATTCTTACTGAGTTCAATCTAATGAAATTTGCTGAAGCTTGCTTTGAGGCTCAGCATGTGGCCTATCATGGTAAACTTACCAGTCTTGAAAAGGCTGTTTGGTGTAGCATGGTGCTGTACATGGTACCTAAATCAAGTACTTTAATCATGCTATCCAAGTCTTCTATATCCTTAACCTTCTATTTGTTTGTTTTCTTGTTCTGAAAGAGGTATGCTAAAATTGTTAATTTTTGTTTTACATAATTTCAATATATATTATTATATATTTATGTATCTGCTTTGTATGAGTTAATGAAATTGGGTTTTTTAACTTTTTAATGGATTAATCAAGTATTTTATTTTTTTTTCTTTAATTAATGTGAAGTTTGCAAAGGTGGCTATTATCCTTTACTTCTCTTTGTATCTATGCCCTTTACAATGTGCCTTGGCAGCTTTTATCATCAATTTTATGTATTTTGAAGTAATATTGTTAGAGGCATGAAAATTTAAGACTACTTATATCTTCTTAT
Source organism: Capricornis sumatraensis (assembly GCF_032405125.1). Classification (NCBI taxonomy): domain Eukaryota; kingdom Metazoa; phylum Chordata; class Mammalia; order Artiodactyla; family Bovidae; genus Capricornis; species Capricornis sumatraensis. The sequence goes on along the minus strand of NC_091077.1, from coordinate 2,366,513 downwards.
GGAATTGATCCTTTTAGCTGTATGTAATATTTGTAACTTTTATCTCTTGTAGTACAACTTAACTTAGAGTACACTTTGTCTGACTTTATCATAGCCATACCAGGTTTTTGTTTGTTTGTTTGTGTGTGGTTTATCTTTTATTATGCTTTTCCTTCCAATCCATAATCAATTCTGTTTTAATTCACCATATAGGTTCTTAAAACTCAACATACAAAATTCCACAATTAAAATCACAGAGTATATCGGGGAAATGCGACCATGTGTTAGGGGAAGCACACTGACTGAAACTGCTTATCCTGACCAGGCACGATAGTAACCATTTGCACGAGTTATTTTAAAAGTTCCATATCGCCTATCTGCAGGTGGCAAGAGATGTCTATAAGCTCACCCTTTTGGCCCCCCTCTCCTGCCTTCTTCTCCCTCTTCTTTTAATCTGGCTTCCTTTCCTCTCTTTGAAATCTTTGAAGACCTGAGATATTTTCATTTATTCTGTTAGTACTTGGGTATGAAGTTCTGTGTATCTATAGGAGGTTTTCTGAGAGACTGTAATTTTGTATTTAAGGGAGTGTCTGATTAGGAGTGCCAGGTTTATGTCTGTGTTTTATGCTTTGTATTCTGTGTTGTGATTTGTGATGGCCATTTTGCTTTCTGTGGCCACCATTTGGTTTAGACATGCTGCCATTTTATTAGAACTTGAGACCTGGGCTCAGGAACACTTATCTAGACCATCTCCAACTCCTGAGACTGAGGAAAAATGTGAAGACACCTGTAAACATTTTATTTATTCTAATTACTATTTATAAACTAGTAAATTTTATATTGTGCTATCTAATTCATGACTAAGTTTAGAAAATGAAGCTAAATTTCTGGTTGTGTCTGGATAATACTGCTGTTGTTAATTTATAAATGAGTCCTGTTTAATTGACTTAAAGTAAAGTTCATTCAGTTCAGTTCAGTTCAGTCACTCAGTCGTGTCCGACTCTTTGTGACCCCATGAATAGCAGCACGCTAGGCCTCCCTGTCCATCACCAACTCCTGGAGTTCACTCAGACTCACGCCCATTGAGTCAGTGATGCCATCAAGCCATCTCATCCTCTGTCATCCCCTTCTCCTCCTGCCCTCAATCCGTCCTAGCATCAGGGTCTTTTCCAATGAGTCAGCTCTTTGCATGAGGTGGCCAAAGTATTGGAGTTTCAGCTTTAGCATCAGTCCTTCCAATGAACACCCAGGACTGATCTCCTTTAGAATGGACTGGTTGGATCTCCTTGCAGTCCAAGGGACTCTCAAGAGTCTTCTCCAACACCACAGTTCAAAAGCGTCAGTTCTTCGGTGCTCAGCTTTCTTCACAGTCCAACTCTCACATCCATACATGACCACTGGAAAAACCATAGCCTTGACTAGACAGACCTTTGTTGGCAAAGTAATGCCTCTGGTTTTTAATATGCTATCTATAAGGACTTACAAATCAAACAATTCCAAATTAAGCTAAATGAATTTCATGTTCATGTGATCTAGGAAGTATAGTACCTGGTAATATAGACGTGTCTTTAGGACCATCAATAAGTATAATACTTCTGTTGTACCTAGACTTACTAGAGGTCAAATATGACTGTATTCTATCTGTTACAAATCTGTCAACAGGAAAAGGAACTCAATGTGGAATAAAACTTTTCAAGGAAGTGTTTTCAATAAAAGAAGGTGTGAAAAAGAAAAATTACTGAAATGAGTGAGTCATACATGATTAGGATTTTCTAAGGTTGGATTGCATTTATTTGGGTAAAAGGATTTTGCTAGGAATGTCACAGCCATAGGAAAGTTAGTCAGAGCCAACTAGGTCCAAGATGGCAGAGCTGACTTCCACTAGACCTGGAGTCTCAGTATATACCCCCATTATAACATAGCAGCAAACTAAGTGACACACCCACCAGCGTTGGCTAAATATGATTGAATGTTCTAAACCCTTTTGAGTTTTTGCATAAAAATTCCTAAGTCAAATTCTATTGCAGTTCTTTTGACCTCAGCTAACTTTGGGATGCCTCAAAGGGCGGCTGAAACATCCCAAAGAGAGATATTAAACCAGTTGTATTTATTTGGTAGATTAAATTAGATAGGAAGTATTATCAAAAGAGTAATAAATCCTTTCACATTATATTTTATGGTAAATATTGCTAATATAGATATATTAGAAATTATATAGAGTTACTAAAATTCTGATATGTTCTGGTATTCTAATGGGAAAACTGATGACTTCACAAAGGATAAAAAAAGGACTGAATGAACTGGCAAATGTGCTTATAACTTTTATGGCTTCCATCTGAAAAGTTACAGGTTTGAATCTATGTTTTTCAGGAGTAGAGAAAACCTTCCCCTCAAACTAATTATGACCGTAATTTAAACTTTATAAAAAAAATGAAACATTTATCTTTTCTATCTGACCCTGGAGGTTGGAAACTCTTAGGTTTCTTGTAACTTTATTAGATAAATTAGAAAGATTATCTCACTAACAAGTACAAAAATCTCAAGGAATTTTCAATAACTTGAGAAGGGAGGGATTAGCCTAACAAATCTATGATAAGCCTTTGGCATGACTTTCTTAGCTGTGAAAGGTTTTATTTTAAAAGTTCAGTCTGAGACTCTGTAAAAGTTTCAGCAAAGCAAAAAGTCTACGATCACTTAGTGAAGTGAAGTGATCATTTATGGTTGTATGAATCGTCAGTCCAAGTGTATTGAGATCAGACCTATTTTGCAAACTAGCTAGTCTTAATTTGGTTGTATTTAGTAAAAATGAGGGTGATTTTAGGGAGAAAAATATGTTTCACTGAATGCTAAATCCCAATTTGTTAGTGGAGGTCTATATCTATGAAGACTCATTTCCTGGATAGTTCTTTGCTGTTATGGGATATTAATGTAAAATTTAATTGAATTCTTAAAGAACACCCTAAGTTTGTTTCTGAAACTTATCTCAGTAATCTGTCCTTGGATGAAGATCAGACGCCTCACGACCTGCAACCAGGACTGGAAAAAGACATAGTTTAACGGACTATCTTCAACCTGGATGGAAGGAACTTTTTATCAGGTACTCTTAACTAATTCATGCACAGAAAAATTGAAGGGAAATCAACTCCTAGATTAATTCCCACTGCTAAAGGCCCGTACACTGGATTGCCCTATAGAGAGGACAGCTGACCTGATCGCACCTTAGAAAGATGCTCAAACAGAAGAAACTGCATTATACTAGGACAAAACGATGATGACATCAGAAGTAGACAGGTGGCCCAAGATCCTCAACATGACTTGAATGATCATTTATGATGTTCTCTTGACTACTTGGACCTTTGCATATGAATCAAATGTTTTTTCTATCATAGGCATGATCCTATGCTAGTTTTAGAAATCAACCCAATTGTTGGGTTTGTGGCCAATTACCTGTGTCTAGTTCTAGGTTATCTTGGTGAACTTCTTTACTCTGAAACTCTAATTGGTTGGCCCCGAGGAAATTTACTTTAAAAGGAAAATTATAGTTCATGTTCAGGTCACTATTGATATTCCTCTCATCTGGTTAATTCAGAATAGTGTGTTCTGATCCTGGTCATAGATTTAAGTTTTCTTTTCAGTTCAGTTCAGTTCAGTTCAGTCACTCAGTCGTGTCCAACTCTTTGTGATCCCATGAATTGCAGCATGCCAGGCCTTTCTTTTAGGGTCATTCAAACTCAGTCAGAGTGAAAAATCTCAATAAAAAAAAACTGTAACCTCTCATCTATTAAAAGGAAAACTCCCATAACTATAGGATGGAATTATGTAGCTAATACCTGGCTATGGTAACTTAAGTTTAAAGTCTCCTCTATTTTAAAAACAATTAAATCATACTAAGGATAATCAGCCTAGTAACACTAGGAAACTGGGCTATGTGCCTTATAGACAGTGCCAATATATAATTTCCCTGGAAGAGAAGGATTGGAACAGAATAGACTAAGGAGATGACCTGGGGTATTACTGGGCTGCACCCAGTGAAAGTTATTGGCTTAATCCTTACTTAAGACTTTACTAATAGTGTTAGCTATGTTATTTGTATTTCATCTGTTTTACAGAATTGCTATTTCTTACACTGCCAAATGTGTGACTGAGTCTCTGATAAAATAATATATTGTTCCATATGAGATCAATGATGGTGACAGTGTAATTCTAGATTTGGAAAGACGCAACAAGAGGGAATGTTTTCCTGGACTAAGAGGCTAGTAAGACAAGTGGTTCAGAGAAATTGGATACTGTTTCATGCCCTAGTCCAGTAACAGCACTTTGAGTGGCCTGTCAACAAAATCTTTGCCAGACCTGAGAATCAGCATTCTCAGCACCGTAGAATGAAATGGTCATGAAAGCTGACCTCAAATCATGGTCAAGTTTATGACCAAGAAGGGGGCCTCCCAACTGGAAACTGACACTTGCCATCTACCTCTACGAATATTAAATCATGGCCACTACAGCTTTTGACCTTCCACACCCCTGAAAGGAGTACAGGGAGGAAATCAGGAATAAGGCCCTCTGTACTCTGGGAAAAATGGGCAGAACTGGCCTTCAGATAGTTGGATTTTTTTCAGCAGAAGACTTTATGAGTCCCAATTCTTGCATCTTCTCCTATCTAGAGGAACACTGACATCATTAATGGTGACATCTGCTTTGGTTATTATGGAGAATATTACAATTAAAAGTCAAAATAGAGTAGGTATGTTTCAGATATCCAAGGAAATAACTAGGTGACCCTATAGGTGTAATTTCAGATTGTCCTTGTACTGCTAAGAAATTGATCTGAGCTGTGTCAGACTTGGATGCCACAGTCTCAAAACAATGTCAGGTGGCAACCTTATTTTTTGTAAAGCGAGGCAACTGGCTACCCAGCTGCAAGTCTCCCCAAAGTGCCAGGTCCAGACTGGGTTTCAGGCTTATTTTTCTGAAAATAAATGAGATTTATTTTGTCTATTAAATTCCAGTTGTTACTCTTCCAACTACTTCTAATTGGTCTATTATATAAAAATGGCAGACCAAGGGGTTGAGATTTAAATCATTCAAGTCTCCAACCTAGGACTTGAAACTCAGAAATGCTTCCAATTCAGTGTCTAGTCTCCAAACTGAGGCAGCCCTATGCCACATTTTGACAGGAAGTTATCAGAGTCATAGCCGTCCAGTTCCCTGAATTAAAACTGAGCAGGACTCTGTGGGGCTCTAGAGTACAGATCCTTTCTGTGTTCCTCATTTCTTATTCGTGGGATATAGGCTTCATTCAGCCTCCTTGACCTTCCCTGAGTTCCAAAGGGTGGAGTCAAACAGTTGCTGATCAGAGAAGGAGGAGATACAGAAACAGGAGGAACAATCAAATGGTGGTACAGCCTAGGGGCAAGATCCTGGTTCTTACTTTAGTGATCTGTAACAGTATCTGCAGGCTGCTGCGGGCCGGCTCACTAAGTGGCAGGCGGCTGCGGGTCTCTCACTAAGCGCGGCTGAGAGGAGCTACCCCACGTCCAAGGTCAGGGGCAGTGGCCTAGAGTGCCAGGCTGCAATGGCCTAGGAATGGCTGAGAGGGGCTGCCCTGCGTCTGGGGTCAGTGGCGGTGGCCGAGAGGAGCTACCCGGTCTCCGAGGCCAGTGGCGGCCGGGAGGAGACACCCTGAGTCCGAGATCAGGGGCTGCCAGTAGAAGCCACCTCGTGCCCGAGGCCAGGGGCGGTGACCTTGAGGAGCCACCCAGAGCCCGAGGCCAGGGACAGCAGCTGGGAGGAGCCACCCACGCCCCAGGCCAGGGCCGGCGGCCAGGAGGAGCAACCCTAGGAGTGGTGGCTGGGCAGGCACAGGAGGGCCTAGAGGAGCTATCCCACGTTGAAGGTCAGGAACTGTGGCAGTAAGGAGATACCCCCGTCCAAGGTAAGGAGCAGCGGCTGTGCTTTGCTGGAGCAGCCATGAAGAGATACCCAACACCAAGGTAAGAGAAACCCAAGTAAGATGGTAGGTGTTGCAAGAGGGCATCAGAGGGCAGACACACTGAAACCATACTCACAGAAAAATAGTCAATCTAATCACACTAGGACCACAGCCTTGTCTAACTCAATGAAACCAAGCCATGCCTGCAGGACAACCCAAGATGGGTGGGTCATGGTGGAGAGGCCTGACAGAATGTGGTCCACTGGAGAAGGGAATGGCAAACCACTTCAGTATTCTTGCCTTGAGAACCCCATGAGCAGTAGGAAAAGGCAAAATGATAGGATACTGAAAGAGGAACTCCCCAGGTCAGTAGGTGCCCAATATGCTACTGCAGATCAGTGGAGAAATAACTCCAGAAAGAATGAAGGGATGGAGCCAAAGCAAAAACAATACCCAGTTGTGGATGTGACTAGTGATAGAAGCAAGGTCTGATGCTGTAAAGAGCAATGTTGCATAGGAACCTGGAATGTCAGGTCCATGAATCAAGGCAAATTGGAAGTGGTCAAACAAGAGATGGCAAGGGTGAACATCGACATTCTAGGAATCAGCTAACTAAAATGGGCTGGAATGGGTGGATTTAACTCAGATGACCATTACATCTACTACTGCGGGCAGGAATCTCTCAGAAGAAATGGAGTAGCCATCATGGGCAATAAAAGAGTCTGAAATGCAGTACTTGGATGCATTCTCAAAAACGACAGAATGATCTCTGTTCGTCTCCAAGGCAAACCATTCAATATCACAGTTATCCAAGTCTATGCCCCAACCAGTAACAGTGAAGAAGCTGAAGTTGAATGGTTTTATGAAGACTTACAAGACCTTTTAGAACCCAAAAAAGATGTCCTTTTCCTTATAGGGGACTGGAATGCAAAAGTAGGAAGTCAAGAAACACCTGGAGTAACAGGCAAATTTGGCCTTAGAATGCAGAATGAAGCAGGGCAAAGACTAATAGACTTTTGCCAAGAAAATGCACTGGTCATAGCAAACACCCTCTTGCAACAACACAAGAGAAGACTCTACACATGGACATCACCAGATGGTCAACACTGAAATCAGATTGATTATAGTCTTTGCAGCCAAAGATGGAGAAGCTCTATACAGTCAACAAAAACAAGACCGGGAGCTGACTGCGGCTCAGATCATGAACTCCTTATTGCCAAATTCAGACTGAAATTGAAGAATGCAGGGAAAATCGCTAGACCATTCAGGTATGACCTTAATCAAATCCCTTATAATTATACAGTGGAAGTGAGAAATAGATTTAATGGTCTAGATCTGATAGATAGAGTGCCTGATGAACTATGGAATGAGGTTCGTGACATTGTACAGGAGACAGGGATCAAGACCATCCCCATGGAAAAGAAATGCAAAAAAGCAAAATGGCTGTCTGGGGAGGCCTTACAAATGGCTGTGAAAAGAAGAGAGGCGAAAAGCAAAGGAGAAAAGGAAAGATAGAAGCATCTGAATGCAGAGTTCGAAAGAATAGCAAGAAGAGATAAGAAAGCCTTCTTCAGCGATCAATGCAAAGAAATAGAGGAAAACAACACAATGGGAAAGACTAGAGGTCTCTTCAAGAAAATTAGAGGTACCAAGGGAACATTTCATGCAAAGATGGGCTCGATAAAGGACAGAACTGGTATGGACCTAACAGAAGCAGAAGATATTAAGAAGAGGTGGCAAGAATACACAGAAGAACTGTACAAAAAAGATCTTCACCACCCAGATAATCATGATGATGTGATCACTAATCTAGAGCCAGACATCTTGGAATGTGAAGTCAAGTGGGGCTCAGAAAGCATCACTACGAACAAAGCTAGTGGAGGTGATGGAATTCCAGTTGAGCTGTTTCAAATCCTGAAAGATGATGCTGTGAAAGTGCTGCACTCAAATATGCCAGCAAATTTGGAAAACTCAGCAGTGGCCACAGGACAGGAAAAGGTCAGTTTTCATTCCAATCCCAAAGAAAGGCAATGCCAAAGAATGCTCAAACTACCGCACAATTGCACTCATCTCACATGCTAGTAAAGTAATGCTCAAAATTCTCCAAGCCAGCCTTCAGCAATATGTGAACCGTGAACTCCCTGATGTTCAAGCTGATTTTTAGAAAAGGCAGAGGAACCAGAGATCAAATTGCCAACATCTGCTGGATCATGGAAAAAGCAAGAGAGATCCAGAAAAACATCTATTTCTGCTTTATTGACTATGTCAAAGCCTTTGACTGTGTGGATCACAAGAAACTGGAAAATTCTGAAAGAGATGGGAATACCAGACCACCTAACCTGCCTCTTGAGGAATCTGTATGCAGGTCAGGAAGCAACAGTTAGAACTGGACATGGAACAACAGACTGGTTCCAAATAGGAAAAGAAGTGTGTCAAGGCTGTATATTGTCACCCTGCTTATTTAACTTCTATGCAGAGTACATCATGAGAAACGCTGGACTGGAAGAAACACAAACTGGAATCAAGATTGCTGGGAGAAATATCAATAACCTCAGATATGCAAATAACACCACCGTTATGTCAGAAAGTGAAGAGGAGCTAAAAAGCCTCTTGATGAAAGTGAAAGAGGAGAGTGAAAAAGTTGGCTTAAAACTCAACATTCAGAAAATGAAGATCATGGCATCTGGTCCCATCACTTCATGGGAAATAGATGGAGAAACAGTGGAAACAGTGTCAGAATTTGTTTTTTGGGCTCGAAAATCACTGCAGATGGTGACTGCAGCCATGAAATTAAAAGACGCTTACTCTTTGGAAGAAAAGTTATGACCAACCTAGATAGTATATTCAAAAGTAGAGACATTACTTTGCCGACTAAGGTCCGTCTAGCCAAGGCTATGGTTTTTCCTGTGGTCATGTATGCATGTGAGAGTTGGACTTTGAAGAAGGCTGAGCACTGAAGAATTGATGCTTTTGAACTGTGGTGTTGGAGAAAACTCTTGAGAGTCCCTTGGACTGCAAGGTGATCCAGCCAGTCCATTCTGAAGGAGATAAGTCCTGGGTGTTCTTTGGAAGGAATGATGTTAAAACTGAAGCTCCAGTACTTTGGCCACCTCATGGGAAGATTTGACTCATTGGAAAAGACTGTGATGCTGGGAGAGATTGGAGGCAGGAGGAGAAGGGCACGACCCAGGATGAGATGGCTGGATGGCATCACAGACTCGATGGACGTGAGTCTGAGTGAACTCCAGGAGTTGGTGATGGACATGGAGGCCTGGCGTGTTGCGATTCATGGGGTCGCAAAGAGTCGGACACGACTGAGCAACTGAACTGAACTGAAGAGTATCTTTGAGTTCTTCTGCAGAACTGGGTCCCCACCCAGGTGGAATATGATAACTTCAAGCTGAGAACAAGATTCCTGAAACATCACTCTGTTGTCTCACCACCAAGCAATCAGAAGAAAACCACACACATTGCAGCTCTCATCCTGAAATTTGCCTTCTCTTTCTGAAGTCTGATGATGATCATCCTGTTAGGTCTCCTGTTTGGCCCCTGTCTCATCTATGACAGGATCCAACAAGTTCAGGCTAAATTGCTATTACTAGGAAGGTGCATGCTGGTTTCAGGGTGAATACCTTGACTTAGATCAGATAGAGAGAGACTTCTGCTCTGTTAGGCAGGATTACATCCAGGCACAGCAGGAAGAAATTACAGAATGAGACCTCCATCCCAATTCCCAAGAAGCATCTTGAGTATGAAATCACTCAGAGGGGAGTTGTTAGGAGAAGCACACTGACTGAAACTGTCTACTCTGATCAGGGATGATAGTAACAATTCCTGTGAGTTATTTTATACCAGGAGGTCCTGTTAGGGGAACCACACTGAGTGAAACTGCCCACCCTGGCCAGGCACCATAGTAACCATTTGCATGAGTTATTTTATGACAGGAGGTCCTGGTAAGGAGCATGGAACTAATAAGCCACCACCAACTCGAAGTGTTTGGGAAAGGTCAAAAGAGGACACCATGTGTCCAACCACCTACCAGAATCCTTGCTGGCATCCATCTTGGCTGAGCAATCCATGCACCACCAGGAAGGACTCTGAGTCAGAATGATTGATCAGGGGCAACCCAGAAACTAACCCCATCATCATAAACCCCAAGACTGCAAGTTATGTGGCAGAGCAGCTTTCCTGGGTTCTCTCACCCTACTGGTTTGTCAGCTCATGTATCTCCTCAGACAATTCATTTCTGAGTGTTAGACAAAAGCCCACTCTCAGGCCCTGGAAGGGGTCCCCCTTCCTGCAACAGGGGCATAACATTAAAAAACTTCATTAGGGACACATGCAAAAGATGGGAACCTAGTAAATATTGTAACACAGATTCTGCTGTTATGACAGTATGAGGAGCTCTATCGGCACTGGTGGAAGTTATTTTAAAACAAACATTTAAAGTCTCTAAAATGGTCTGAAGCATACAGAAAAGGAAGAAATGTTTATTCAAGAAAATCTAAAGCTTGGTTAAAAATAGTGAGAATCTGTGGCATCTGAGTCAGAACCTGTTCCTTCCTTCCCATCCCCCAGCTCAGGGTGTTGAAACTCCACTCCAGATAGGTGCAGCCACAAAAAAGGGCATCGTTTCCCTCAGCTCCCAATTGGGAACCCAGGAAGGGCAAGCAGGGGATCAGCATTTCTCATCTGGCCCTTGGATATCCATTGTAAAGGTTAAATTCCTGGTGAATGTGGTCAAGAAATGGGGGCTCCCATATTCTGTCAGTATCCATTCATAGAAGAGAGGCTATATTTTGAGTGTGGTCTACTGAGAATACAATGGCCCTGATTGCCCTCACCCCAGCTAGCATTTGAAGTGCAGATTCCATACCAGGAGAGGCAAACCGAGAAGACCAGAGGCTTCAGCTTCCCCTCCTCTTTTATGGAACGTCTCATTATTAAGACAGGTGTTTTTTCTCAGAGAGAAACATGCCACTGTCCCCACCCCCAACTCTAGAGCTGCTGCTCAAAGTTTTTTCCTAGAGGGAGGAGTAGGTGTAAAACAATACTTTGAAGCTCTTCCAAAAGGAACTGAGCTTATTTGCTACAGAAAGCAGGGTTGTTCAAGCCTAAGGACTGTTTACCATTATGCCAAAAATAATGGAGGTTATGGTGAAAAACAATAAAAGGAAACAATGCTAGATTTATTAGAAAGTGAAAGTCGCTCAGTTGTGTCCTACTGTTTGTGACCCAGGCCAGGATACTGGAGTGGGTAGCCTTTCCCTTCTCCAGGGTATCTTCCCGACCCAGGGATCGAACCCAGGGCTTCTGCATCACAGGCAGATTCTTTACCAGCTGAGCCACAAGGGAAGTCCAAGAATACTGGAGTGGGTAGCCTATCTCTTCTCCCGTGGATCTTCCCAACCCAGGAATTGAACTGGGGTCTCCTGCATTGCAGGAGGATTCTTTACCAACCGAGCTATCAGGGAAGCCTCTAGATTTATTATAACTATAAGCTAAACTGTAAGTTGTCTAGTTTACCAGAGAGAACCAGGAAATGAGCCTGCTAAGAACACTCTTAAAGTTCTTTGTTATCAGAACAAATCTCAAACACAGACTTTAAACTCTATCCCTGTAACAGAAACCTCAATTAAATTTGATCAGTCTGTGTAGCAATTTAAATGCCAGGGCATTATTAAAAACAGCAGAGCAGTCACTCAACAATTAGTGGGGCTTAACATCTGGGAGTGGACAGGGAGACAAAGAGGCAAAAATCACTCTGTCTTCCTGGGGTAAGTGTGCACATGCTTAAGCCTGCACCTTCTAAAGCTTCACACTGCAGAGAATAAATTGACTTCACTAAAATAATTCAATGGGTCAGTAAACAAATAAACAACAAATAATGACAACAAGTCATGGGGAGGGGGAGGACAAAGACCAGTCCTCAGAATTTCTATAATATATTACCTAAAATATAGGCTTCAACAGTGTGTGAACCAAGAACTTCCAGATGTTCAAGCTGGATTTAGAAAAGGCAGAGGAACCATAGATCAAATTGCCAACATCCATTGGGTCAGAGAAAAAGCAAGAGTTCCAGAAAATCATCTACTTCTGCTTTATTGATGACACCAAAGCCTTTGATTGCATGGATCACAGCAAACTGTGGAAAATTCTTAAACAGATGGGAATGCCAGACTACCTTATCTGCCTACTGAGAAATCTGTATGCAGGTCATGAAGCAACAGTTAAAACCAGACATGGAACAATGGACTGCTGCCAAATTGGGAAAGGAGTACGTCAAGGTTGTATATTGTCATACTGCTAATTTATCTTATATGCAGAGTACATTATGTGAAATGCTGGGCTGGATGAAGCACAACCTGGAATCAAGATTGTTGGGAGAAATATCAATAACCTCAGGTATGCAGATGACACCATCTTTATGGCAGAAAGCAAAGAGGAACCAAGGAGCCTCTTGATGAAAGTGAAAGAAGAGAGTGAAAAAGCTGACTTAAAATATTCAGAAAACTAAGATCATGGGAGAAAAGCAATGACCAACCTAGGCAGCCTAATAAAAAGCAGAGACATTACTTTGGCCACAGAAGTTCATATAGTCAAAGCAATGTTTTTTTTCCAGTAGTCATTTATGGATGTGAAAGTTGGACCATATGGAAGGCTGAGTGCCAAAAAATTGATACTTTTGGACTGTGGTGTTGAAGAAGACTCTTGAGAGTTTCTTGGACTGTAAGGAGATCCAACCAATCCTAAAGAAAATCAGTCCTGAATATTCATTGGCAGGACTGATGCTAAAGCTGAAACTCCAACATTTTGGCTACCTGATGCAAAGAACTGACTCACTGGAAAACACCCTGATGCTAGGAAAGATTTAAAGTAGGAGGAGAAGGGGATGACAGAGGATGAGATGGTTGGATGGCATCACCGACTCAACAGACATGTGTTTGAGCAAGCTCTGGGAGTTGGTGATGGACAGGGATGCCTGGTGTGCTGCAGTCCATGGGGTTACAAAGAGTCGGACATGACTGAGTGACTGAACTGAACTGAATTACCTAAAATATCTAGTTTCCAACAATAACAAAAAAAATTACAAGACATGGAAATAAAATAGGAAAATCTGACCTGTACCTGGAAAAAAGCATGAAACAAAAACTGTCTGGAGAAAGAATAGATGTCTGACTTTACTTCATAGCGGTAGACTTCATAGCAGTCATTATAAATATCTGCAAAGAACTAAAGGAAACCATGCTTAAAGTAAAGGAGGTATCATGAAAATGTCTCATTAAATAGAAGATATAAACAAGATGTAGAAATGATTAAAAAGAATGAAATGAAAATTCTAAAGCAAAGTATAATAACTGTAATGAAAAATTCATCATAGTAGGCACAACAGTAAACTATCAGAAGAAAGAATTATTGAGTTTGAATGCAGATTAATGGAAATTATATCAGTAGAAGAATAAAAGTATAAAGAAATAAAAATGAACAGAGCTTCATAGAAATGTGGGACAACATTAAGTGCATAAACATATGTTTAATTTGACTGCCAGAAGGATAGAAGATAGTGAAGCAGAAAAAATATGTGAAGAAACAATGGCTGAAAAATTTCCAAATTTGAGGGAAAACTTGACACATTTGACAAGCTCAAGGAATTTTTAGTAGGATAATCACAAAGAGATTCATTCACGAGCAGACACAAAAATGCTGAAAGACAAAGGCAAAGAGAACATTTTTAAAGCAAGAAAATAAAAATAAATACTTACAAGGTATCCTCAGTAAGATTTCTTTACTTCTCAGCAAAAACAATGGGTGCTAGAAGACATTTGGATAACATAATCTAAGTGTTCAATGAAAAGAAAAGTCAACCAAGAATCATATATCCAAGAAAGTTATATTTCAAAAACCAAGACATAATAAAGACATTCTCATATAAATAAAATCTGAGACATTTGTTGCCAGAAAACCCATCTTACAAGAAATACCAAAGGAAGCTCCTCAGACTGGAAGCAAGTAATCTCAGGTAGTAATTTAATTCCACATGAAAAAACAAAGAACACCAGTAAAAGTAATTATATTGAAGGTAGTATAAATGCATATTTCCTTTTCTTTCTACTCCTAACAGATTTAAAATGCAATTGTATAAAACAATGTGTATATATATTAGTGTTTTGAGCCTTTGAAATATCTAAACAATAGCTCAAAGGAGGAGTATGGGAACTGTGTTGGGCTAAGGAAATGACTCCAGATGTTAACTTGAAGCCTCAGGAACAAATGAAGAGAACCAGAAGTGATAAATTAGAAGGCTAATATGACAAAAGTTATTAACTGTGCATTTGATCTCCTTTCTTTTGTCAGTTTCTTTAAAGGACATAAAATTAAAGTAACAATTATATAATATATTTATTTTTCTGGGCTCCAAAATCACTGCAGATGGTGATTGCAGCTGTGATATTAAAAGGAAAGTTATGACCAACCTAGATAGCATATTGAAAAACAGAGACATTACTTTGCCAACAAAAGTCTGTCTAGTCAAGGCTATGGTTTTTTCCAGTAGTCATGTATGGATGTGAGAGTTGGACTGTGAAGAAAGCTGAGCACCGAAGAATTGATGCTTTTGAACTGTGGTGTTGGAGAAGACTCTTGGGAGTCCCTTGGACTGCAAGGAGATCCAACCAGTCCATTCTAAAGGAGATCAGTCATGGCTGTTCTTTGGAAGGAATGATGCTAAAGCTGAAACCCTAATACTTTGGCCACTTCATGCAAAGAGTTGACTCATTGGAAAAGACTCTGATGCTGGGAGGGATTGGGGGAAGGAGGAAAAGGGGATGACAGAGGATGAGATGGCTGGATGGCATCACTGACTTGATGGACATGAGTTTCAGCGAACTCCGGGAGTTGGTGATGGACAGGGAGGCCTGGTGTGCTGCTATTCATGGGGTTGCAAAGAGTCGGACACGACTGAGCAACTGAACTGAACTGACTGATATAATATATTGTATCTTAAATGTTTATAGATGAAATTGTGTATAAAAGTAATACCACAAAATGTGGGAAATATAAATGCTACTGCTAAGTCACTTCAGTCATGTCCGACTCTGTGCGACCCCATAGACGGCAGCCCTTCAGGCTCCCCCGTCCCTGGGATTCTCCAGGCAAGAACACTGGAGTGGGTTGCCATTTCCTTCTCCAATGCATGAAAGTGAAAAATGAAAGAGAAGTTGCTCAGTCCTGTCCGACTCTTAGCGACCCCATAGACTGCAGCCTACCAGGCTCCTCCATCCATGGGATTCTCCAGGCAAGAGTACTGGAGTGGGGTGCCATTGCCTTCTCCGAGGAAATAGGAATAGAGCTGAGCTATATAGTAGTAACATTTCTATATCTCACTGAAATTAAGTTACAGTATATCTGAATAGATTCTGATTGACTAAGATGTATATGTAAGCCCAAGAGTAATCACTGAGGAAATAACAAAATAATAATGCAAAAAAAATCATTAAAGAACTCAAAAAGTTACATAATGAAATAGCTGAGAAAAGAAGAGAAGTAAAAGACAAAGGAGAAAGGAAAATATATACTCAAGTAAATGAAGAGTTCCAGAGAATAGCAAGGAGAGATTAGAAAGCCTTCTTAAGTGAACAATGCAAAGAAATATAGGAAAACAATAGGGAAAGACTAGAGATCTCTTCAAGAAAATTGGAGATACTAAGGGAACATTTCATGCAAAGATGGGCACAATAAAGGCCAGAAATGGCAGGGACCTATCAGGAGCAGAAGAGATTAAGAAAAGGTGGCAAGAATACACACAACTGTACAAAAAAGATCTTAATGACCCAGATAACCATGATATTGTGATCACTCACCTAGAGCCAGACATCCTGGAGTGTGAAGCCAAGTGGGCCTCAGACAGAATTTCTACCAACAAAGCTAGTGGAGATGATGGAATATCAGCTGAGCTATTTAAAATCCTAAAAGAGGATACTGCTACAGAGCTGCACTCAATATGTCAGCAAATTTGGAAAATTCAGCAATGGCTGCAGGACTGGAAAAGGTCAGTTTTCATTCCAATACCAAAGAAAGGCAATGTCAAAGAATGCTCAAACGACCACACAGTTGTGCTCATTTCACACGCTAGCAAGGTAATGCTCAAAATCCTTCAAGCTAGGCTGCAACTTGAACATATCCAAGTGGGCAGTGTTCGGCTACTGCTTCTGTTTGAAATGATGCTGTGTTTTGGTTGTGGCCCAAAGCTTTGAAGTGCTACTTGGCATCTCCTTTCTTCCATGAAGCTCTTAACCATTCAGACATGATGGAGTTGGTTAAATGCTACTTAGGTTGAGTCCTGCTTGCCTCTCTTCAGTCATCTTTGTATGAATCCAATGGTTGGTTTTTGTTTATTTTTTTAAACGGTTTTTAGCTGATGTTCATGAAGAGCAGTACCTAGAACTATGCCAATAAAGAAAGGAAATCCTATCTAAGAAGGTGCATTTCTGTACCAGAGCTGTGTCATAACCTTCCTTTGGGCCCTCTGCTGGAAAAGTAGAATCAAGTCTCAAATAATGCCTTTTTAATTATATCCTCTAGCATTCTAGATGTAGGACAGTACTGTATCATACCTCTGTGAATGTAAAATATCTTGTACCTGCTCTATGATATGTAGTAGTGACCGTGCTTTATCAGATCTGTTTTTAATGACGTTATTCTAGAATGTTTCTTTCCAGATGATGATTGAGAAATGTAATTAAAAAAAAAAAAGGTGCCAGGTACCACAACAGTAACAGAACTTTGCTGTTTTCTGAGGTTTTGTTTTTTTACTTTTTTTTTTTTTAATGGAGTGTGCTGGATGTCTCTATAATTTTGTTCAGATGACTGCAGAACGTGGAAAAGCTGTTGCTGCTATTGATGCATAACATACT
Organism: Capricornis sumatraensis; assembly: GCF_032405125.1. Lineage (NCBI taxonomy): Eukaryota > Metazoa > Chordata > Mammalia > Artiodactyla > Bovidae > Capricornis > Capricornis sumatraensis. The sequence goes on along the minus strand of NC_091077.1, from coordinate 2,349,692 downwards.
GCTATTGGTCTTTTTATATAAATAAATAAATCTATATATATACACATATATATATATAATTTGAATTTTTGGAAACTTTAGCTGTGCTGTCAACTTTGGAAAAAGTATCCCAGTTGTACCATGTTGGGTTGGCATTGTACAGAAATTAACAGCCATATTGGTCTAGAAACGTTAAACATAATTTTTTCCATTTGTACAGGGGTAACACACTGTATTAAATATGTAAGGTCTTATCTACATGGGTTTGATTACAGAAACTAATAAAGTATTCTCTAAATAATGAAAAAAAAAAAAAGAGAGAAATTCCAGCTGTTCAAGCTGGATTTAGAAAAGACAGAGGAGCCAGAGATCAAATTGCCAACATCTATTGGATCAGAGAAAAAGCAAAGGGATTCCCAAAAAAGTTCCAGTAAAAAAAAATTCTATTTCTGCTTCATTGACTATGTATGATAAAGCATTTTACTGTGAGGATCACAACAACCTGCTAAGAATTCTTAAGGGGATGGGGGTACCAGACTGTCTCACCTGCCCGCTGAGAAACCTGTATGCAGGTCAAGAAGCAGCTGTTAGAACCAGACATGAAACAATAGACTGGTTTAAAATTGGGAAAGGAGTATGTCAAGGCTGCATCCTATCACCATGTTTATTTAACTTATATGCAGAGTTTATCACGCGAAATGCCAGGCTCGATGAACCACAATCTGGAATCAAGATTGCTGGAAGAAATCCAGCAATTCCAACAGAAATCCAGCAAATCCAACAACCTTTGATATGCAGATGATACCACTCTAACAGCAGAAAGTGAAGAGGAACTAAACAGCCTCTTGATGAGAGTGAAAGAGGAGAGTTAAAAAGCTGGCTTAAAACTCAACATTCAAAAAACTAAGATCATGGCATCTGGTCATGCTGCTGCTGCTGTCACTTCAGTCGTGTCCAACTCTGTGTGACCCCATAGGTGGCAGCCCACCAGGCTCCCCTGTCCCTGGGATTCTCCAGGCAAGAACACTGGAATGGGTTGCCATTTCCTTCTCCAATGCATGAAAGTGAAAAGTGAATGGGAAATAGATGGGGAAAAAGTAGAAACAGTGACAGATTTTATTTTCTTGGGTTCCAAAATCACTTCAGATGGTGACTGCAGCTTTGCAATGTATGTTCAGTGAGATGGTAAAGCCTTTAAAATGGCAAAGTAACACATGAGTTTTACAGAAGGAATATAATCAATTCTTTCTTACCCTATGAAATAACTTCTAGGCACTGCATTCTTTCCTTGAGTGGAAGATATATTTGAACTGTGTTGCTAGAAGAATACTGTATGAGCTCTGTAATATTGCTGTCTTGAAAGTACTCTGAGATTGCATTCATTTTGGTGTGTAATCACCAAAATCTGTGAAGGCCTTTCGCCTCTAGTAAAAGGCTGATTTCCCACTAATGGAAAATATCCTTATCATAGAGGTTAGAGTTTTACACGGCTTCTTCCTTCAGAGTATGGTACTCAAAACCCCAATATGGAGAAGCTTAGAAGAGGCTTGGAGTTCTGCAAACCAGCTCTTGGTGAAGTTGCATCGAAAGCTGGGGAAAACCCTGCATTCACTGGCAAAAAAATCCTTGTGGAGTGCTTGCCAAGGCTTCTCTTTTTTCTGCAAAGTATGTTCACAATGAGGACTAGGGAACTCTTCGGCACAGTGTTGTTTTCAATGTATGGCACTTACCCCAAATAATTACACTAGGTAGTGTTTTCCATGTAACACTAGCGTTTCCACAGGCTATTTGATTATTTCTAGAGAACATGTATTTCACTGACAACATAAGCAAGGTTTTAAAAAATTTTTTAATTGGAGGATAATTGTTTTACAATATTGTGTTGGTTTTATCCATACAACAATATGAATCAGCATAAGTGCACATATATCCCCTCCTTCTGGAACCTCGATCCCGCCACCCCCATCCCATCCTTCTAGGTTATCATAGAGCACCGGGTTGAGCTCCCTGTGTTATGCAGCAATTTTCCACTGGCTGTCTGTTTTACATATGGTAATGTATATGTTTCAATGCTCCTATCTCAGTTTATCCCATCCTCTCTTTCCCCTGCTATGTCCACAAGTCTGTTCTCTATGTCTGTGTCTCTATTCCTGCCCTGCAAATAACAGGTTCAATAGTACCACTTTTCTAGATTCCATATATATGTATTCATATACAATATTTGTTTCTCTAATTTATTTCACTCTGTAAAACAGGCTCTGGGTTCATCCACCTCAGTTCAATGGCTCAAATTCATTCTTTTTATGGTTGAGTAATATTCCATTTTGTATATGTACCACCACTTCTTTATCCATTCATCTGCTGATGAACGTCTAGGTTGCCTCCCTGTCCTAGCTCTTGTAAATAATTCTGCAGTGAACATTGGGGTACATGTATCTTCTTGAACTATGGTTTTCTCATGGTATATACCCAGTAGTGGAATTGTTGGGTCCTATGGCAGCTTTATTTCTGTTTTTAATTTTTTTTAAAGAAATCTCCATACTCTTCTACATATGGCTGTACCAACTTACATTCCCAATAACTGCCAAAGTGTTCCCTTTTCTCCGTGCTCTCTTCATCACTTATTGTTATAGGTTTTTTGGTGATGGCCATTCTGACTGGAGGGAGGTGATACCTCACCGTAGTTTTGATTCACATTTTTCTAATAATGAGTGATGTTGAACATTTTTTCACGTGTTTATTTGCCATCTATATATCTTCAAAAAGGCAAGGTTTTCAAACTTCAGTGTAGTCTTGGTGATACAGATCCATAAGACAAATCACTAATACGATGACTGTTATTTCCCTTCAGTAAAAAAAAGTATGCCTAAAATTTCTTTCAGGTAGCATGTCAGAAACATTTAAAAGCGTTATATGAGCATGTGTTTCAGAGATGAAGATATAAAGGAAGCTAAAGTTGTCTTGTTTTTAAAGCTAGCTTGCTAGCCACTTCAATATAGCCTTCAAAACAACAGTGATAGAGATACATAATACAACTCACTATTTCCACGACTCAGTGCATATTACTTCCTTTCATTTAAAGAACACTGATCCTAAAATTTACTTCACTCTGAGCAACTTACGTGACTGAGCAACTTAGCAAAGCACACATACAATGGAATATTGCTGTTGCTGTGCTGTTGTTGACATGTCCAACTCTTCGCGACCCCATGGACTGCAGCACACTAGGCCTCCCTGTCCCTCACCATCTCCCAGAGTTTGCCCAAGTTCAAGTCCCTTGCTTCAGTGATGCCATCCAGCCATCTCATTCTCTGTCACCCTCTTCTCCTTCTGCCCTCAATCTTTTCCAGCAGCAGGATCTTTTCCAGTGAGTTGGCTGTTCACATCAGGTGGCCAAAGTACTGGACCTTCAACTTCAGCATCCTTCCAATGAGAATTCAGGGTTGATTTCCTGTAAGACTGACTGATGAGATCTCCTTGCGGTCCAAGGGACTCGAGTCTTCTCTAGCTTCACAGTCTGAAAGCATCAATTCTTTGACATTCTGCCTTTTTATGATCAAGCTCTCACAATCATACACAACCTTTGGAAAGACTATAGCTTGGACTCTATGGATCTTTGTCGGCAAAGTGATGTCTTTGCTTTTTACACGTTGTCTAGGTTTGTCATAGCTTTCCTGCCAAGAAGTAATTGTCTTCTAACTTCAAGGCTGCAGTCACCATCTGCAGGCTTCCCTTGTGGCTTAGCTGGTAAAGAATCCGTCTGCAATGTGGGAGACCTGAGCTTGACCCCTGGGTTGGGAAGATCCCCTGGAGAAGGGAAAGGCTACCCACCCCAGTATTCTGGCCTGGAGAATTCCATGGACTGTATGGTCCATGGGATCGCAAAAAGTTAGACATGACTGGGTGACTTTCACCGTACTGTAACCACCAGCAAAGATTTTAAGAGCCCAAGAAGAGGAAATCTGTTACTGCTTCCATATTTTTCCCCTTCTATTTACCATGAAGTGATGGGGCCAGATGCCATGATCTTAGTTTTTTAAATATTTAGTTTTAAGCCAGCTTTTTCCACTCTCCTTTCTCATCAGGAGATTCCTAGTTCCTCTTCTCTTCCTGCCTTTAGAATGATATCATCTGCATATCTGAGGTTGTTGATGTTTTTCCCAACAATCTTGATTTTAGCTTGTAACTCATCCAGCCTGGCATTTCTCATGATGTGCTCTGTGTATAAGTTAAATAAATAAGGTGACAATAAACAGCCTTGCTTTACTCCTTTCTCAGTCCTGAACCAGTCAGTTGTTCCATACAGGTTCTAACCGTTGCTTCTTGATCAGCATACTGGTTTCTCAGAGATAGGTAGAATGGTCTGGTATTCCCATCTCTTCAAGAATTTCCCACAGTTTGTTATGATCCACACAAAGGCTTTAGCATAGTCAATTAAACAGATGTAGATGTTTTTCTGGAATTTCCTTTCTTTGTCTATGATCCAGGGATTGTTGGCAATTTGATCTCTGGTTCCTCTGCCTTTTCTAAACCCATCCTGGACATCTGGAACTTCTAGGTTCATGCGGAAGCCTAGAATGCAGGATTTTGAGCATAGGCTTACTAGCATGGGAGATGAGTGCAATTGTCCAGTGGTTTGAACTTTCTTTAGTACTGCCTTTCTTGGGAATTGGGATGAGGATTGACTTTTTCCAGTCCTGTGGCTGGGTTTTCCAGATTTGCAGACATATTGCATGCAGCACTTTGATAGCCTCATCTTTTAGAATTTTAAATAACTCTGCTGGAATTCCATGGCCTCCACTATCATTATTGACAGCAGTGCTTCCTAAGGCCCACTTGACTTCACACTCCAGAATGTCTGGCTCTGGGTAAGTCACCATACCATCGTGGTTATCTAGTCATTAAGATCTCTTTTGTACAGTTCTTTTGTGTATTCTTTCCTTCTCTTCTTGATCTCTTCCACTTATATTAGACCTTTACCATTTCTGTCCTTTGTTGTGCTGATCTTTGGATGAAATGTTCTTTTGAAATTTGGGATACTGTTCAGCTGTTAAAAAAAATGAATGAAATAATGCCATTTATAGCTACATGGATGAACCTAGAGATTATCATACTAAGTGAAGTTAGGATGAGAAAGACAAATACTATATCATATCATTTATATATATGATCATATAATTTATACATATATATATAAATATATCATTTATATATATATGGCATCTAAAATATGACACAAATGAATTTATCTATAAAACAGAACAGAATTGCAGACATAGAGAACAAACTTGAGATGGATGTGCTTGGATTGGAATTTAAGACTAGCAGATGCAAACTATTGAATGTAGAATGGATAAACAACAAGAATTTGTTGTATAGCCCAGGTAGCTATACCCACTATCTTTAATAATTCATAATGTAACAGAAAGTGGAAAAGAGTATATAACTGATTCACTTTGCTGTTCACCAGAAACTAACACAACACTGTAAACTAAATATATTTCAGTAAAAAAAAGTTCATTCATGTAGCTTGCAAAAAACATCTATATATCTAAAGTGGAACAAGTCTTTACATGCAAAGAAAAAGAAAGATACATCCTTTTCCTGTCTGAAACCTAAGCTTTTCCCAACTTCAAAGTCACAACTGAGTATATCTTCCTTTCCCTGAGAGAACTTTGGGTCTAAAATTTCTTTACTGTATCTTGTAACAAACACCTAGCTATCTAATGTATATTTGTGCCAATACCATGCTATTTGATTACTGTTGCTTTAGAGCATTATCTGAGGTTTGGAAGGGTCGGTTATACCTCCAAATTTGTTCTTTTTCTTCAGGATTGCTTTTACAATTCTGGTCTTTTCTGTTTCCATATATTAATACGTGCTCTTTGAAAAATGTAATGGTTATTTTGATATGGATTGCTTTCGGTAGTATGACCATTTTAACAATATTAATTCTTCCAACCCAAGACCATGAGATGCATTTCTGTAATTGTGGAGGGTTAATTTTAAATTTACACTCCTATGCTCCTGTGACTTTAACCCTTTTTTGTTATTGCTAGCATACATAATAGGGCTTCCCTGGTAGCTCAGTTGGTAAAGAATCTGCCTGCAAGGCAGGAAACCCCAATTCAATTCCTGGGTTGGGAAGATCCACTGGAGAAGGGAAAGGCTACCCACTCCAATGTTCTGGCCTGGAGAATTCCATGGTCTGTGTAGTCTATGGGGTCATAGAGAGTCATACACGACTGAGCGACTTTCACTTTGAGACTTTTGAAGCATACATAATGGCCTGCAACCTGAGCTGCCCACCTATGAAGGATTGTAAGGAAAACCAACACATTCCCATGCCTGAGGCTTACAGTTTTAGGGGACATTTGCAAGGACTGAAGTCTTTTTACTTTATTTCCTAACCTCCCTGCCACTGCCATCTCTGATCCATTAAAGTGAAGGAGGAAACAGAACAGGCTCTATCTTGAAAGCAGGGCTCCATCTTGGGCTGGACTGTGAACTTTGAGCTATATGCCCAGTATCTATGGAAATGACATACCAACTGGAAAACCAGGCCCCTGGAAGGAAGAGCCCAGGGCTCTCCATCGCCTAAAAGAATACCCTAATTATCTCGGTGACTGAATAGAATCATACATTCTATTATGCTTATTGGGGAATGACCACAAGCCTATTGATAGTTGTCCATTGCTAACTACCTAGGTTTAAGGCATATGAATCACAAGTTGACTTTGATTGTGTCTTTCTTTTTCCTTTGTTCAGACTAGTTTCAGGGAATTTGGGGAGGTGGATAGAGAAGGTTTTCACAAAAACTGGTCGAGGTCCTTGGCTAAGAGAAGACTGCCTTGGGTTTGCCAGTGTAATAAACTGCACTCCACTATCTACATTGTCCTTCTGAGTGAGTTTGTTTCCCGGAGAGCACGGCTGCAACAAAAGAATCTGGCAACCAGACCCTGACAAGATGGTTATTTTGAGGCGCTAGACTGCCTTTTTCTCAGTCTGCTGGCTTGGGATTAAAGTCTCTTCCTTGCCTCAACACCTCGTCTCTCGGATTCATTTGCCTACGTGCAGCCAGCAGAGTGAGCTTGGACATGGTAAAAATCTGGCTTAGCCAGTCAGGATCCTTGCTGCTTGTGGCTAGCCGGCCCCAATCAGGGAATGCTTGGGCAAGACCCTAGCAGCTGTTGGGATCATTTGGCCTGAGGTTCTTTCCTTCAGGATTCCTTGAAGCAGCACCGGCTGCCCCTAGCACTTGGCAGTTGAGACAAGGAATTGACGAACTTCTCTTGACGGACTTGGTTTTTAGGGTAAGTCTACCCACCAGTTCACTTGTTTCATGTGTCCTTTTGTGTTAAGAGCCAAAGGGGTCCCTTTTGGAGGGTAAGTCGCTCTGGTGTGCACATCGGGAACATTTCCCCCCCTCAATCTGGGCCTTTCCTTTGTGAAACAAGCCAGTTTGGTTGGGGTACCCCTTTGCAGAAGGGAGGTGTTGTTGAACTCTACCCTGAACTGGTTCATTGGGAACTAATTCTCATGGGGGAAGCCCACCTTAGTTGGAATTTATTTACCTGCTTTGGGAACTGATCCAGTTGGAACTGATTCATTTGGGAGTTAGTTCTTGTGGGGGTGGGTAGCTAGTTGGAATTAGTTCATTTGTTTTGTAGGGTAAATTTATTACTCTGTCGGGAGATCCGTTCCTCTGTATATTGATGCTGGAATTGGCTTGTGCCGTTTTTGTTAGAATTTGTCTGTGTCTGTTGTGTTTTGGTGTTATGAAGCTTATAAAAATGGGACATATTTCATCTATCTTGAAGGAAAGAATTTTGGGATGCATGTTAGATACTTTAAGATGAGAAGAGCAATGGCCCCTGAATGGCTCACAATTAAGCAATCTGGCAGTCAGAAATGCTTTACAAAGGAGAGGAACTCTCTGATAATGAACATGCCCGGGGTCAGGGTGGGGCTCCTTTAGACTTCAGGCATCCAATTTTAATTTCCCCTACAGGAGCCCCAGAGCACCATATAAATTGACTTTCTAATAGATACTACTTTCCTTTGTAAATTAAACACTCAAATAATCTTTTCCCCAGAACAGCTTGACATCAGGGTCCCACTGGGGCCTTTTTGACCTTGTCCAGTCTGGAGAGCTTCAGCTCCCATCTGGGGGGCTTTGGCTCCAGTTTGGGGTGTTCTCCCTGTGAAGGGAAATTGTTTATAAGGTGGTTTGGAGAAAGGTCACTGATCTAATGGGATTGGGAAATTATGTAAATGTGACTTTCCAGCTGGCTAGGTTTTGGTTTACTCTGGTTACTTTGGTAATGCATAGACATTTGGTTCTAACTGCTTCCTCCAAGTCTCCCTCTACAGTTTTCTCATTTCTTTCTTCTTGAACCCTCTGGGAATAGGTGAGTGGCTGTGGAAGCAACTGAGGGACTTTGGCCAGGGATTACTCTCTGGTGTGTTCCAAAGGCCCACTTATGCACACTTAAGTTGTGAATAAGTGTGTGTGGTCAGTACAATGAAACTGAAGATAATTCATTAAATCATTTATGGCTCCTTTGGTCACTTGATTATTTTCTAAAACCTATTTGTTTTTTAATTGAAGGTTAATTACCTTACAATTTTTTTTTTCTGTCAAATATCGACAAGAATCAGCCACAGGTATACCACATCCCCTCCCTCCTGAGCTTCCCTGCCCATCCAACCCTTCTAGATTGTCACAGAGCCCATTTGAGTTCCTTGAGACATACAGCAAATTCCTATCAGCTTCATTTGAATAGTTTTCTCTTTTTTTTTCATTTTCCCCAATTTACTGTATTTGATGTCTCCTTTTCCCAGGCTTTAGGGTTATATTTCTTCTTCCTTTTGGTTTCTGCCCTCAGTGGGTGAGGTTGGTCCAGTGGTTGTGTAGTTGTGTAGGTTTGTGTTGGGGGGACTGGTCTCTGCATTCTGTTGAGAGGAGCTGAGTTTTTTCCCTCTAGTGGGCACGGATGCGTAAAGTCGTATGTTTTGAGGTGTCTGTGGGAAGCCTGTCTGCTGATGATTTGGTTTGAGCTTTTGTTTTGCCTGTTGTTTGGGTGAGGCCTCCTGCACTTCGTGCTGCCAGCAGTTGGGTGGAGCCAGGTTGTGGATACAGCTTGCAGCCTTAGTGGGAGTTCTCATTAATCTATACTCCCTGGGGTCATGAGTTCTCTGGCAGTCTAGTGTCCTGGACTTAGCACTTCCACTCTAGAGGCCCAGGCCCAATCTCTGATGGGAACCAAGATTCCATAAGCCATTTGTAATGGCTTGAAGGTGATTTAAACAAATACACAAAAACAAAAAATAAACAAGAAACAAAAAGTGAACACTAAACAAATGGTAAGTACCAAACCAAACAAACAATAATAAAAACAAAGGAACACACACATGCATGCATGCATGCTAAGTCACTTAAGTCATGTCTGACTCTTTGCGACTCTATGAACTTGTAGCCCTCGAGGCTCCTCTGTCCATGGGATTCTCCAGGCAAGAATGCTGGAGTGGGTTGCCATGCCCTCCTTCAGGGGATCATCCTGACCCAGGGATTGAACCTGTGTCTCTTGTCTCCTGCATTGGCAGGCAGGTCCTTTACTGCTAGTGCCACCTGGTAGCCAAATGGTAAATACAAATGGTAAACACAAAACCAGACAAACAATAACAAAAACAAAGGAACACACACACACACACACACACACACACACACACACAGAAAATGAAAACAGTCCAAAGAAAACAAACTACAGGAGAGTGACTTGGCAAGCAAAAGAATCAAAAAAATTTTATCAACTGATTATAAACAAAACTAATTAAAATATAAACCAGAATACAAGATCAAAGCAGAGTGCAAACTGGTGAATAAAGTGAAGAAAATAAACCAACAAACATGATGAAATAGAAGGAAGAAAAGAAAAAATAGAAAAGCAAAGCTAAATAGAAATCTATAAAAAGATTTACATATATTTAATTATAACTACAGCAGGAAAAGAATGATGAGAACAAACAAAAACATTAAAAAAGGAAAAAGGTTTTTAAAAAAATCCACAGAACTGCAAAAAGCTAACACAGAGGTAGAAATAATAATGTAAGTAGAAATTGTGATTAAAAAAATTCTCAAGAGCTTAAATAGAGATAATAATAATAAAACAACCACAGCCACAGAGAAAAAAAGAAAAAACCCAGAAACAACTATAGAAGGAATCAAAATACAAGGATAATAGCAAATGTTCTCCTCAGATCTCAGCTGTCAGTGTCCTTTTCCTTGCTGTAAGTCACAGTCCACCTCCACCTCCCTTGGATGCCTTCCAGTACTATGCCGGTTTCTGGACCTGCTGTGGGGACAGTTCAGACTCTAATCTGCCCCTACTCTTTCATGTTCTTGCCTCCACGTCCACATCTGCCAGAGCTAGGGTGTTTTCTTTTGGGGGAAAACTCATTGCCCTTTTATATATTCCACAGACACAGACTCTAACAAGTTGATTGTGTGGATTTAATTTTCAACCTGTACAATGGGTGGAAAAGCTTTCAGTTTTCTTCCTTAGCCACACTGCCCCTGGAGTTCAGTTGTGTTTTTTTCCCACCTCAGCATGTGGGTTATCCACAGGAGTTTGCTCCTGGAGGACTTGGGTTTGCCCCCATTGAGGACAGGCTGTGGAGATGGCAAATACAGATGGTAAACACAAAACCAGACAAACAATAACAAAAGCAAAGGAACACACACACACACACACACACACACACACACACACACACATACACACAGAAAACAAAAACAGTCCAAAGACTGTTAAGGTCCCTGCTTGGATCTCAGGGACCCTAAGAGTGCCAAGTACACAGGGGGGCTGGCAGAATGGGCTTAAGAGATATGGGGCTGTTAGGGTTTTTTCCTAGCCTCTGGTAGCTCTGCTGCAGTGCGGATCAAGCATAGAGGTGGCACAGCTGCTTGGATCACAGGGACCTAAGGGCCTCAAGTGTGCAGGGATGCCAGCAGCCTCAGGCACAGGAGCACAGACTATTAGAGTCTTTTTTCTTGCCTTTGCAGCTGGCATTCAAAGTTCTCCCTGGATGGGGGCCTTCTCTGTTCCTTGGCATGTGAAGCACTCAAAGGGCCACCTTCTCTGGGATCTTCCTCTGTTGGTCAGCTCTTGGCAGTGGCATCTGAGAGAGAAGCTACAGTGATGGCTCCATCCCCTGCACATGATTCAGCAATATCGTCTTATCTGCATGGCTTCCCAGCTTTCCTCCAAACGTATTCCCCTCTGTGATCTCTTCCCTCACATCCCCTTGGACTGTCTCCCTGCAGTCAACAGCAGACCTCTCCCTGGGACTGCTCTCCAGCCCCTAAGTTCCAGCTCCCAGCCATCACACATTCCAGGGTACTTATGTCCCTGTCTGGGGTATGTAGGGCTGTGGCAAGGATTGTTTGTGTGGGTTGTCACTCCATTCAGACTGTCCCAGATGAGCTGCTGCACTCTCCAAGGGCTCAAATGCTTCCCCTCTGTCCCAAACAATTGCCCCGATCTGGGGATCTCACTCCCACTTCAGTTCCCCCACTCCCTGGTTGCAGGTCCAGTCCTGCTCACTCTTCCTCTTCCTTCCTTCCTTCCTTTATCTTACTATTACATGGATCTATATATTCATTTCCAGTTGTCAGACTTCTTCCAGCTCTCACCTGTTCTGTGAGATTTCCTACACTTGAAGATATATTCCTGATGCATCTGTGGAGAGAGATGTACACCTACTCCTCATCCATCCTCTCCTCTGCCATCTTGTCTCTTACTTTCAGTTTTTAAATGATAGCTTTGTTAGATATAGGATTCTTAGTTGAGAGCTTTTTTTCTTTTTCAACTTTTTATTTTTTTATTGGAGTAGAGCTAATTAACAATGTTGTGATAATTTCAGGTGGACAGCAAAGGGACTCAGCCATACATATACATGCATTCATTCTCCCCCAAACTCCCATCCCATCCAGTCTGCTACATAATATTGAGCAGAGTTCTCTGTGCTATACAGTAAGACCTTGTTTGTTATCCATTTTAAATATAGCAGCATGTACATGTCAACCCCAAACTCCCTAACTGTCCCTTCTTCCAATCTTTCCCCATGGCAATCTTATGTTTGTTCTCTTGTCTCTCAGCCTGTTAATTTTTTTTTTTAATGAGATGTTTTAAGATAGACTCTCTTCTTGTTTAGTCATTAAGTCTTGTTTGCAACCCTAGACTGTAGCCTGCCAGGCTCCTCTGTCCTTGGGGATTCCCAGGCAAGAATATTGGTTAGGTTGCCATTTCCTTCTCCAGTTTTTTTCTTTTAATCGCATGGGTGAATTATTATACATGTGTCTTCCATTTTTTTCTGATAAGTCAGCTATTGTTCTCACTGATGTTACCCTGTACATAAGCCAATTTTATCTCATTGCTTTCAAAACTTTCTCACTGTCTTCAAAATTGAGCAGTTTGACTATAATTGATATAAGTGTAGATGACTTTGAATATATTCAATTTGGAATTCATTAGATGTATGGACAGTTTTTCCAACAGATTTGGAAAGTGTGGGGCCAATATCCCTTCATTTTTTTTTTTTTTTTGCTGTCAATTTTGCTCCTCTTCCTGCATTCCCATTATACCTATGTTGATTGTGCTTTTCTGTGTCCCACAAGACTCCTAGGCTCTATTCATTTTTCTGCATTACAAACTTTTTTTTTTTTCAGATTGGATAATCTCTATTGGTTCATTTTCAAATGCACCAATTCTTCTCCCTGCCTGCTCAAATCTATTGTTGAGCCCCTCTGGAAAATTTTTGTTTTTCAACTCCAGGACTTCCATTTGGTTCTTTTATGTTTTATCATTTCTATCTCTTTATTGTTAGTCTCCATTAGATAGATCATTGTTATCATAATTTTCTTTGTTTAAACATGGTTTTCTCTAGTTCTTTCAAGGTATTTATACCAGCTTTTTTTGAAGTCCATTTGCTAAATCAACACCCGGGGCCTCCAAAGGTAGTTTCTATTGCTTATCTCTTTTTCTGTGTGTAGTTTACACTTTCCTATTTCTTTGTATGTCTTACAGTTTTTTTTTTTCCTGCATATAGGACATTCTAGACAATACATTGTAGCAATTCTGAATTTTGATTCCTCCAGAGCTTGTTGTTTTTGCTTTTTTTTTGTTTGTTAAGTGACTTGCCTTTGAATGCTGTTTTTCCTGTAATGTGCAGTCTCTGATGTTTCTGCTCATCTTAGTTTACAGTGAAAAACAAAATGCTGTTCCCTAGGATCACCAGGCAAGGATGTCTGATTATACAGCTTATATTCAATATTACATTCATGGTTTTTGCCAGCATAATAGCTCAGGATAAAGAAGTGAAAGTCATCCAGGTTGGAAAAGAAATAAATCTCTCTTTCTTCACAAACTACACGATCTTCTATGTAGAAATTGAATGAGTTAAACAAGGTTGCACTGGCAGAGTAGAAGTACATGAGCTCGTCTTCTTTTGCAAGAACACCAAAATTGCTACTAGCTGCTGAACAACCATCGACAGGAGGATGCTAGAACCCACCAAGAAAAAGATACCCCATATTCAAAGAAGAAGCTGCAATAGGGGTGCAATCATGTTAAAATCAAACCCCATACCCACCAGAGACTCTTGGAAGGCAAAAACAAAACAACTTGTGTGCACCAGGACCCAGGGAAAGTAAGAGTGATTCCCACTAGAGACTGAGCCTGATTTGCCTGTGAGTGTTTGAGTGTCTCCTGTGGAGACGTGGGTCAGCAGTGGCCTGCCATGCGGAGGGGGCACTGGCAACATCAGTCTTGGAAGGCACAGCATGCTGGCATATGTCCTCTTTGGAGAGGTCACCATTAGCCATACCATAGAGCCTGGAGCTCGACCATAGAGGTGATGAGTGGGTGACCCCACAAACTGGAGAACAATTATACCAAAGAAGTTTTCACTCTGCTGTGAAGGTTCTAGTCCCCACATCAGGCTTCCCTATCTGGGGATCTGGTAAAGGGACTTCAATCCCCAGGTTTGAAGATCAGCAGGATTTGATTACAGAACTTCCACAGGACTAGGGGAAACAGACTTTTGGAAGGGATCAATGAAACCTTGGGTGCACTAGGGCCCCAGTGAAAGAAGTGACCCCAAAAGAGACTGAGCCAGACATTCCTGTGAGTGCTTGGAAGTCTGCTGTGGAGGCTTGGGTTGATAATGGCCTGCCACGGAGTCAGGTCACTGGCAGCAACAGTCAATGAGAAACATGACTTGTTGGCATCAGTCCTCTTTGAGGAGGTAGCCATTCACTGTCCTATAGAGACTGCAGACCCCAGGACTGAGCTGCTCAAGGCCAAACTACAGGAAAGGAGCACAGCCCCATCCATCAACAGAAAATTTGATTAAAGATTTACTAAGCATGACCCTGCTCACCTGAGTAAGACACAGTTTCCTTCACAGCCAGTCTCTCCTGTCAGGAAGCTTGCATAAGGTTCTTTAAAAATTTTATTTATTTATTTTTTATTGAAGGATAGTTGCTTGACAGAATTTTGTGTTTTCTGCCAAACCTTAGCATGAATCAGCCATTGGTATACATATATCCCCTCCCTTTAAAAACTCTCTCCCATTTCCCTCCCCACCCCACCCCTCTAGGTTGATACAGAGCCCTTGTTTGAGTTTCCTGAGCAGTACAGCAGATTCCCGATGCCTATCTATTTTACATATGGTAATGCAAGTTTCCACATTACTCTTTCCATACATCTCACCCTCTTCTCCCCTCTTGCCATGTCCATAAGTCTATTCCCTGTCTGTTTCTCCACTGTTGCCCTGTAAATGAATTCTTCAGTAATATTTTTCTAGATTCTGTATATATGCGTTAGATTATGGTATTTATCTTTCCCTTTTTGACTCACTTCACTCTGTATAGTAGGTTCTAGGTTCATCCACTTCATTAGAACTGACTCAAATGCATTCATTTTATGGCTGAGAAATATTCCATTGTATATATGTACCACAACTGCTTTGTCCATTCATTGTCAATGGACATCTAGGTTGCTTCCATGTTCTAGCTATTGTAAATAGTGCTGCAATGAACAATGGGATACATGAGTCTCTTTCAGTTTTGGTTTCCTCAGGGTATATGCTTAGGAGTGGGATTCCTGGGTCAAATTGTGATTTTATTCCTAGTTTTTTAAAGGAATTTCCATACCATCTTCCATAGTGGCAGTATCAATTTACATTCTCACCAACAGTGCAAGAGCATTCCCTTTTCTCCACAGCCTCTCCAGTATTTATTGTTTGTAGACTTTTTGATGAGTGCCATTCTGACCGGTGTGAGGTGATATCTCACTGTAGTTTTGATTTGCATTTCTCTAATAATGAGCTATGTTGAGCATCTTTTCATGTGTTTGTTAGCCATCTGTATGTCTTTGGAGAAACGTCTGTTTAGGTCTTTCCCCAATTTTTGACTGGCTTGTTTTTCTGGTATTGAGTTGTATGAGCTGTTTGTATATTTTGGAAATTAATCTTTTGTCAGTTGTTTCATTTGCTATTATTTTCTTCCATTCTGAGGGTTGACTTTTCACCTTGATTATAGTTTCCTTTGCTGTGCAAAAGCTTATAAGTTTAATCAGGTCCTGCTTGTTTACTTCTGTTTTTATTTCCATTACTCTAGGAAGTGGGTCTAAAGGATCTTGCTTTGAGTTAGGTCATTGAGTGTTCTGCCAATGTTTTCCTCTAAGAGTTTTATAGTTTCTGGTCTTACCTGTAGGTCTTTAATCCATTTTGAGTTTATCTTTGCATATAGTATTAGGAAGTGTTCTAATTTCATTCTTTTACATGTAGCTGTCCAGTTTTCCAAGCATCATTTATTGAAGAGGCTGTCTTTGCCCCATTGTGTATTCTTGCCTCTGTTGTAAAAAATAAGGCACCCATAGGTGCATGGGTTTATTTCTGGGCTTTCTAGCTTGTTCCATTGGTCTATATTTCTGCTTTTGTGCCAGTACCATACTGTCTTAACAATTGTAGCTTTGTAGTATAGTCTGAAGTAAGGAAGGTTGATTCCTCCAGCTCCATTTTGTCTATTCAGGGTCTTTTGTGTTTCCATATGAATTGTGAAATTTTTTTGTTCTAGTTTTGTGAAAAATGTCCTTGGTAATTTGATAGGGATCTCATTGAATCTGTAGATTGCATTTGGTAGTATAGTCACTTTCACAATATTGATTTTTCCTACCCAGGAACATGGAATATCTCTCCATCTGTTTACGTCATCTTTGATTTCTTTCATTCAGTTCATTTCAGTCACTCAGTCGCTCATTCGTGTCCGACTCTTTGCGACCCCATGAATCGCAGCACGCCAGGCCTCCCTGTCCATCACCAACTCCTGGAGTTCACTCAGACTCACATCCGTCGAGTCAGTGATGCCATCCAGCCATCTCATCCTCTGTCATCCCCTTCTCCTCCTGCCCCCAAGCCCTCCCAGCATCAGAGTCTTTTCCAATGAGTCAACTCTTCACATGAGGTGGCCAAAGTACTGGAGTTTCAGCTTTAGCATCATTCCTTCCAAAGAAATCCCAGGGCTGATCTCCTTCAGAATGGACTGGTTGGCTCTCCTTGCAGTCCAAGGGACTCTCAAGAGTCTTCTGCAACACCACAGTTCAAAAGCATCAATTCTTTGGTGCTCATCTTTCTTCACAGTCAAACTCTCGCATCCATACATGACCACTGGAAAAACTATAGCCTTGACTAGACGGACGTTAGTCAGCAAAGTAATGTCTCTGCTTTTGAATATGCTATCTAGGTTGGTCATAACTTTCGTTCCAAGGAGTAGGCATCTTTTAATTTCATGGCTGCAGTCACCATCTGCAGTGATTTTGGAGCCCCCAAAAATAAAGTCTGACACCGTTTCCACTGTTTCTCCATCTATTTCCTATGAAGTGATGGGACTGGATGCCATGATCTTCGTTTTCTGAATGTTGAGCTTTAAGCCAAATTTTTCACTCTCCTCTTTCACCTTTCATCAAGAGGCTTTTTAGTTCCTCTTCACTTTCTGCCATAAGGGTGGTGTCATCTGCATATCTGAGGTTATTGATATTTCTCCCGGCAATCTTGATTCCAGCTTGTGTTTCTTCCAGTCCAGCGTTTCTCATGATGTACTCTGCATAGAAGTTAAATAAGCAGGGTGACAATATATAGCCTTGACGTACTCCTTTTCCTATTTGAAACCAGTCTGTTGTTCCATGTCCAGTTCTAACTGTTGCTTCCTGATCTGCATACAGATTTCTTAAGAGGCAGGTCAGGTGGTCTGGTATTCCCATCTCTTTCAGAATTTTCCACAGTTTCTTTTGATCCACACAGTCAAAGGCTTTGGCATAGTCAATAAAGCAGAAATAGATGTTTTTCTGGAACTCTCTTGCTTTTTCCATGATCCAGCGGATGTTGGCAATTTGATCTCTCTTTCCTCTGCCTTTTCTAAAACCAGCTTGAACATCTGGAAGTTCACGGTTCACGTATTGCTGAAGCCTGTCTTGGAGAATTTTGAGCATTATTTTACTAGCATGTGAGATGAGTGCAATTGTGAGGTAGTTTGAGCATTCTTTGGCATTGCCTTTCTTTGGGATTGGAATGAAAACTGACCTTTCCCAGTCCTGTGGCCACTGCTGAGTTTTCCAAATTTACTGGCATATTGAGTACAGCACTTTCATAGCATCATCTTTCAGGATTTGAAACAGCTCCACTGGAATTCCATCACCTCCACTAGCTTTGTTCATAGTGATGCTTTCTAAGGCCCACTTGACTTCACATTCCAGGTTGTCTGGCTTTAGATAAGTGATCACACCATGGTGATTATCCGGGTCGTGAAGATCTTTTTTGTACAGTTCTTCTGTGTAGTGTCTTTCCTTGTCTCTTGTAATTGCCTCCATTTTTAAGTCTATTTCATCTGGTATGAGTACTGGTATTGTTTTTTCTTTTGATTTCTATTTGCATGGAATATCTTTTTCTAGCTCCTCACTTTCAGTGTGTGTTTCCACTGGTCTGAGGTGGGTGTTTTTGTAGACAATTTGTATAAGATCCTTATATAGGGATCTTGTTTTTGTATCCATTCAGCCAATCTGTGTCTTTTGGCTGGAACATTTAATCCATTTACTAACCTAGATGGTATATTCAAAAGCAGAGACATTACTTTGCTGACTAAGGTCCGTCTAGTCAAGGCTATGGTTTTTCCTGTGGTCATGTATGGATGTGAGAGTGGGACTGTGAAGAATGCTGAGCACTGAAGAATTGATGCGTTTGAACTGTGGTGTTGGAGAAGACTCTTGAGAGTCCCTTGGACTGCAAGGAGATCCAACCAGTCCATTGGGAAGGAGATCAGCCCTGGGATTTCTTTGGAAGGAATGATGCTAAAGCTGAAACTCCAGTACTTTGGCCACCTCATGTGAAGAGTTGACTCATTGGAAAAGACTCTGATGCTGGGAGGGCTTGGGGGCAGGAGGAGAAGGGGATGACAGAGGATGAGATGGCTGGATGGCATCACTGACTCGACGGATGTGAGTCTGAGTGAACTCCAGGAGTTGGTGATGGACAGGGAGGCCTGGCGTGCTGCGATTCATGGGGTTGCAAAGAGTGGGACACGACTGAGGGACTGAACTGAACTGAACTGAAGGTAATTATTGACGTGTATAATCCTGTTACCATTTATTGTTTTGCAGGCCTTTTCCTTGCTTGTGTTTTGTGTCTAGAGAAATTTATTTAGCATTTGTTGTAAAGCTGGTTCGGTGGTGCTGAATTTTCTCAATTTTTTCTTTTCTGTAAAGCTCTTGATTTCTCTTTTGAATGTATATGGGATCCTTGCTGGATGGAGTAATCTAGGTTATTTCTAGGTTGTTTCTTTTTATCACTTCAAGTATATTCTATCCCTCCATTCTGGCCTGTAGATTTCCTGTTGAAAGTTCAGCTGTTGACCTTATTGGGATCCCCTTATATGCTATTTGTTACTGTACTGCTTCTTTTAGTATTTGTTAATTGTGTTTAACTTTTTTAGTTTGTTAAATATATGCCTTCGTGTATTTCTCCTTGGGTTTATCCTATATGGCACTTTCTGGGCTTCCTGAACTTGGGTGGCTTTTCCTTTCCAATGTTGGGGAAGTTGTTTTTTTTTTTTACTATAATCTACTCAAATATTTCCTCATACCCTTTCCTTTGCTTTCTGCTGGGACATTTATGAGTCTCATGTTATGCTTAATGTTGTCCCAGAGGTCTCTGAGACTGTTCTCATTTCCTTTTATTCTTTTTAAAAATTCTTCTCTGCTTCTGTTATTTCCACCACTTTATGTTGCTGCTCGCTTGTCCATTCTTCTGTCTCAGTTACTCTGATATTGGTTCCTTCTAGTGTATTTTTAATCAGTTATTTTGTTGTTCATCGATGATTGTTCATTCTTTAATTCTTCCAGATCCTTGTTAAACATCTCTAGTATCTTCATTTGTGCCTCCAGTCTATTTATCTGTGCTTCTATTTTATTTTTAAGTTTTTGAATCATCTTTACTATTACTATTCTGAATTTTTTTTCATGTAGACTGCCTATTTCCTTTTTATTTGTTTGGTCTTGTTTGTTTTTTACCATGTTTCTTCATCTGCTGCATGTTTCTCTGTCTTTTAATTTTGTTTAATTTACTGTGTTTGGGATCTCATTTCTGCAGGCTGGAAGATCATATTTCTTCTTAATTGTGGAGTCTGTCCCCCATAGGTGGGGTTGGGCCAGTACTTCATGAAAGTTTCCTGTTTGGTGGGATTTGTGCCTGTGTTTTGATGGATGGAGCTGGATCTCATCTCTCTGAAGGGAAGTGCTGTACACAGTAGTGTGTTTTGGGGTGTCTATGGGCTTGGTATGGCCTGCCTGCTAATGTATAGGGTTAGTTTCTGTTTTGCTGAAGTATGGTGTGGGGTACCCAGCACTGGAATTTGCTGAACTTTGGGTGTGGCTTAATCTTGGTGTTGAGATGGAGGTCTTTGGGAGAGCTCTTATCAATTAATGGTCAGTGGTGTCAGGAGTTCTCTTGTGGTTCAAAGTCATGGGCTTGGGTTTCCCACCTCAAGTTCAGGCCTTACTCCTTACTGTAGCACCAAGACCTCACAAGCCATGCAGCACAGAAGACAAAACCCCAAGACTCTTAGTGAAAGCAACACTCAACAGTCCAGAACACCCAGCGAGACTCACACCAAAGTCCTCCAATATTTCTAGGAACGTCTCTGGACCTGTAGTGGGCAGTATAGGTTCCACTCAGCCTTGTATCTGGCCTTACTCCAGCTTGTACTTGCTCCCAAATGCCACAGTTGCCCCTATGTCTATGCTGCTGCTGCTGCTGCTAAGTCGCTCAGTCGTGTTTGACTCTGTGCCACCCCATAGACGGCAGCCCACCAGGCTCCCCCATCCCTGGGATTCTCCAGGCAAGAACACTGCAGTGGGTTGCCATTTCCTTCTCCAATGCATGAAAGTGAAAAGTGAAAGTGAAGTCACTCAGTCGTGTCCAACTCTTAGCGACCTCATGGACTGCAGCCTACCAGGCTCCTCTGTCCATGGGATTTTCCAGGCAAGAGTACTGGAGTGGGGTGCCATTGCCTTCTCTGGCCCCTATGTCTATAGTCTCAGGCTAAATGTAGCTATTTAATTCAATGCACCTGTGACTGCTGGAGCCCATTCCCTTTCTATTCTTTGGTCACACAGCCCCGGGCGTTCTGCTTTGGTTTTGGGCCCTGCTCTGCTTATTTAGGAGAAGGCAATGGCACCCCACTCCAGTACTCTTGCTTGGAAAATCCCATGGATGGAGGAGCCTGGTAGGCTGCAGTCTATGGGGTTGCTAAGAGTTGGACATGACTGAGCGCCTTCACTTTCACTTTTCACTTTCATGCATTGGAGAAGGACATGGCAACCCACTCCAGTGTTCTTGCCTGGAGAATCCCAAGGATGGGGGAGCCTGGTGGGCTGTCGTCTATGGGGTCGCACAGAGTTGGACACGACTGAAGTGACTTAGTAGTAGCTGCTTATATATCACCCTCTGGTGTTTGTCCTCTGCCAAGTCATGAGCTGGTGAAGGCAGAGGCTTATTAAGGCTCACTTTCTCAGTTGGGCTGGGTAAAGACAGGGGTAGAGAAAGGGGTATTACTGCCACAGTTGGGACATTCTGGAGAATGCCTGCACCAAGTAAAGACCTGCCAGCTGTTGTTACAGCCTGAGCAGGTTGTGTGCTCTCCCAGAGGAATTGGCTCCAGTTGTGGGTCCCTAGGAAGAGTGAAGCTGCTTAGACTCCAAGCAAGATATGGGCAGTAACCTGTGTCAGCTCACAGCCTGGAGGTAGTTGTCATCTCTGGGGTCCTGACTGCACTGTGGCATTTTGTCTACTGCTTCAGGCAGTTTCCCTGGCTTTGGCAATAGTTGTGGCTTGTTTCCTCTTCTGGGGTTGTAAACTGCAGTTGAGGCTAATTCTGCCTGCTGGGAGTCTAACCAGTTTTGCAGGTTTCGTAGACTACCAGTAGGCACTGTGAATGTGGAGAATTAGTATATCCCAGGTGACAAGACCTCTTGCTACTCTGGGATGCTGCCCTTTACTCTTTCAGCTGTTTCACTGCCCACCCCTCCCAACCTCCCCCATATTATCCTCATAGCAGCCAACCCTGTTCCTCTCCCTGTGGTCTGAACCTATGCCTGAGCCTCAAAACCCAGTCCCCACAATCTGCTGTGGATGGAGGTATGCTAGCCACTTCTCAGCTGGGAAGTGTTTCTTGGCGAAGAACACCATAGTGTGTTCTCTGTTTTGCCTTCTGAGTATCTATCATTGCACTCCCCTCTGAGGTTCCAAAGCTCCACCTGGCCAGGCCTGTGAGGAGGTTTCCAAGTGTGTGGAAACTTTTCCTCCTTCATGATTCCCTCCCTGGGACACAGTCCTCATTCTGAAATCATGTCTATTTTTTAATCTTGATCTTTTGCCCTACCTCATTGTAAGCAGATTGGATTGCCTTTTTGGATGTTCAGGGTCTTCTACTAGCATTCAAAAGTTGTTTTGTAGAAGTTGTTCCATTTCAGATGAATTTTCAATCAGTTTGTGGGGAGGAAGGGGATCACTTTGTCTTAATGGAAAATTCTTAAAGAGATGGAAATACCAGACCACCTTACCTGCCTCCTGAGAAATCTGCAGGTCAAGAAGCAACAGTTAGAACCAGACATGGAACAACAGACTGGTTCAAAATTGGAAGAGGAGTATGTCAAGGCTGTATATTGTCACCGTGCTTATTTAACTTACATACAGAGTATGTCATGCGAAATGCTGGGCTGGATGAAGTACAAGCTGGAATTAAGGTTATTGGGACAAATATCAACAGCCTCAGATATGCAGATGATACCACCTAATGGTGTAAAGCAAAGAGGAACTAAAGAGCCTCTTGATGTGGATGAAAGAGGTGAACGAAAAAGTGGTTTAAAACTCAACATTCAAAAAACTAAGATAATGGCACCCGGTCCCATCACTTCAAGGCAAATAGATGGGGAAACAATGGAAACAGTGACAGGCTTTATTTTCTTGGGCTCCAAAATCACTGTGGATGGCGACTGCAGCCATGAAATTAAATGACACTTGATCCTTCAAAGAAGAGCTATGACAGACTTGGACAGTGTATTTAAAAGCAGAGCCATCACTTTGCTGACAAAAGTCTATATAGTCAAAGCTATGGTTTTTCCAGTAGTCATGTATGGATATGAGTGCTGGACCATAAAGAAGGCTGAGCACCAAAGAATTGACGCTTTTGAATTGTGATGCTGGAGAAAACTCTTGAGAGTCCCTTGGACTGCAAGGAGATCAAACTATTCAATCCTAAAGGAAATCAACACTGAATATTCACTCGAAGGACAGATGCTGAAACTTCAGCTCCAAGTTGAAGTTCTAATCAGGCCACCTGATGCAAAGAGCTGACTCACTGGAAAAGACCCTGATGCTGAGAAAGAATGAGGGCAGAAGAAGAAGGGGGCAACAGAGGAATTAGATGGTCAGATGGTATCACCAACTCAATAGACATGAGTTTGAGCAAACTCCATGAGATGGTGAAGGACAGGGAAGCCCGGTGTGCTGGAGTCCATGCGGTCACAAATAGTCAGACACAACTTAGTGTGACTGAACAACAACAATGACAAACCTATAGATAGCATCATAATCAACAGTGAAAAGCTGAAAGTGTTCCCTTTAATATCAGGAACAGGACAAAGATATCTACTCTTGAAACTTTTATTCAATGTAGTTTTGGAAGTCCTAACTACAGAAACCAGAGAAGGAAAAGAAGTAAAGGGACTCCAAATTGGAAAAGAGGTTAAACTGTCACAGTTTGCATATAACATGTACATGTACATAGAAGATCTGAAAGATGCTACCAGAAAACTACTGGAACTCATTAAAGAATTTGGTAAAGTCACAGGTTACAAAATTAATATAGAGAAATCTGCATTTCAATACACTAAAATGAAAGATCAGAAAGAGAAATTCAAGAAGAAATTCCATTTATGATCCATCAGAAAGAATAAAATACCTAGGAATAAATCTACCTCAGGAGACAAAAGACCTGTACTCCAAAAACCATAAGATGCTGATGAAAGAAACCAAAGAAGACATAAACAAATGGAAAGATATACCATGTTCACAGATTGGAAGAATCAGTATTGTCAAAATGACTATACTACCCAAGGCAGTCTAGAGATTCAATGCAATCCCTGTCAAATTATAATGGCATTTTTCACAGAACTAGAACAAAAATCTCAAAATTTGTATGGAGACACAAAAGACCCTGAATAGCCAAAGCAATAAATAGAGCTCGAGGAATCAGCCATCCTGGCTTCAGACTATACTACAAAGCTACAGTAATCAAAACAGCATGGTATTGGCACAAAAATAGAAATATAGATCAATGTTGCAGGATAAAAAACTTTGAAATAAGCCCATGCACCTATGGCAAATTAATCTATGACACCAATGACAGAGGTGGCAAGACTACACAATGTTGGAAAGATTGTCTCTTCAACAAATGGTGCTTGGAAAACTGGACAGCTAGTTGTAAAAAATGAAATTAGATCATTCTTTAACTCCAAACACAAAAATAAGCTCAAAATGGATTAAAGACCTAAAATTGAGACCAGATACTATAAATTTCCTCAAGAAAAATATGGGCAGAACACTCTCTGACATAAATCACAGCATCATTTTTTCGATCTGTCTTCCAGAATACTGGAGAATAAAACAAAAATAAACAAATGGGAGCTACTTAAACTTAAAAGTTGTTGCATAGCAAAAGAAACAATAAACAAAATGCAAAGACCACCTAGAGATTGGGAGAAAATATTTGCAAATGATGTGACTGATAAGGGATTAGTCTCCAAAATTTACAAAGAGCTCATGATGCTTAATGGCATCAAAACAAACCAATACAATATTGTAAAGTGAAAAAAAAAAACTAAAAAAAAAGCTAAAAAATAAATAAAATGAAAACAAACAAACAAACAAACCCACTCACAAAATGGGCATAAGACCTAAATAGATATTTCCTCCAAAGAAGACATACAGAAGGCCAATAGACACATGAAAAGATGTTTAACATCTCTAAGTATTAGAGAAATGAAAGTCAAGACTACAATGAAATATCACCTCATACAAGCCAGAATGGTTATCAACAAAAAACAAAGAATAAATGCTGGAGAGAAGGTAACTCTCCTGTGCTGTTGGTGGGAATGTAAATTGATACAGCCACTATGGAGAACACTATGGAGGTTCCTCATAAAGCTAAATGTAGAGCTACCATATGACCCTGAAATCCCACTCTTGGACATATATCCAGAGAAAAAGCATGATCCAAAAGGATGCATACATCCCAATGTTCATTGCAGCACTGTTTACAATAGCCAAGACATGGAAGCAACCTAAATGTCCATTGACAGAGGAATGGATAAAGGAATGGATAAAGATTCCATTGTACATACACATAATGGAATATTACTCAGACATTGTAAAGAATGAAATAAAGCCATTTGCAGCAATGTGAATGGACCTAGAGCATATCATACTGAGTGAAGTAAGTCAAAGAAGGAGAAATATTGTATGACTTCCTTTATATGCAAAATCTAAAATGACATGATACAGATGAACTTACAAAACAGAAAGAGACTCACAGACTTAGAGAACGAATTTATGGTTGCTGGGAGGAAGGGATAATTAGAGAGACTGGGATGAACATTACACACTGCTATATTTAAAATGGATAACCAACAAAGAGCTAGTGTATAGCATATGAAACCCTCTGCTCAATGTTATGTGGCAGTCTGAATGGGAGGGGAGTTTGGGGAGAATATATATGTATGGCTGAGTCCCTTAGCTATTCATCTGAAACGATCACAACCTTGTTAATAGGCTACACCCCAATACAAAATACAAAGTTAAAAAAATTAATGGTTGAAAAATTCCTTTAGAAAATTTTTATTGGATAACAATTTTTAATGTGTCTATTATTAAGATTTATTTCTTTAACTGAGGAATGGATTACCTTCAAATACCTGGAATAATTCCATTCATATTGTGGTAGTATATCCACCCATCATGAAATTTTCTCTTGTTTCATTTTTAAAAGGACTTTGAAGCACAGCAGACAGATAAAAAACATTGGGAGGTTGTCAATATTGTTAATTTTTTTTTTGCATAAAGATGAAAGTCAAACTCCTGAATTTTATAACCCACTAGAATATTTAGTTAAAGTATAGCCCTTTGGATGCTGGTTACACAAAATCATACTTCCCTTCTCTGCTTGCTGAGCACAGCACTGACTGGAATAACTCCTTTGAAAAACCACCTGGTGTAGTAAAATGTCAAGCATCATTCACTAAGTGATGATGATCCAAAATAAGGCAAAATGATTTCAAAATAAAACAAAAAACAACCAAATCAAAGTGAGTGTAGCTATGAAAACATCAAAGATTTTTAAATAGCCTGAGTATTCTAATGTATTCACCTTTCAACTATACTAATTGCAGTCAGAATACTTATAGAGAGCCAAATTCCGGGTTCTAATTTGAGTTGCCAGGTCCCTTCTCCCATCCATAGACACAGACTTACTGAAAAGGAATGACACAAAGCCCTACAGCATCTGCTGAGGGGCAGAAAGCAAAGATAAGGGTCATGGCAAAGTACGACCTTCAAAATTCAAGTTTAAGTCCCAGATAACACGGCTCCTGGGTATAGAGCTGTCTAAAAAGATACCAATTCTCTACTTCTGGTCATTGTAAACTGTTTTGGAAACCTTACTTTCCACGGGAGGAGGATGGGGTGGGGTATCAGAAAAGTAAGATTCACGGGAAAGGAAACAGGATGGGGAGCATCCACTCTGGCTTCCCGCGTCCAGCTGGTTCCCTCCTGCAGTCTTGGACACCTGGGTGGCTATGCCCCCAGGATCTTGGTGGCACGGGGTCAGAACGGCTTTCCCCTAGGGTATCCGGTGCTGACCCCGGAGATGCGGCATAGAGTGGGCGCTGCTGAGCCCGGAACCATTAGGTTTGGGGAACACTGCCAGTCGCCTTCCCGCGACGGAGCTGGAGCCTGGTTGCGGGAAGTGCGGCTGCGCCCAGGGAGCCGGTACTCCAGGCGCCAACACCTGCGCCCCGCCGACACCGGCGCCCCGAGACACCTGAGTCCCACCGACATCTGCGCCCCGCAGACACCTGCGCCCCGCCGACACCTACGCCGCATCCGGCAGGAAGCACCCGGGTGCGCTTACCCCTCCCTCGTGCAGGCCTAGCGTCCTCTTTCTTCGCTCACGCGTTCCAACGACGCGTCACAGGCACCACCCAACAGTAAGCGCTTTGCCTGGCACCCCTTAGGCAGCTAACGGAAATCTCTCTGAGCCACTAGACTCCATTTGAGGGTCCCGACAGTGCAGAATTGCGCCTCATGGGCGGTTACCTTAGCCGGCCTCGCCCTCGCCCGTCGTCGCCTGCTCTGCCGGGCGGGGACCAGCCAGAGAGCCCCGAGTACCTCGGGCCCGCGCACACCGCCAGCCGTGTTTCCCCAGCTTGCCGGGTTCACTCGGGGGCCCCAACTCTGGACCTGGCTCGCAGGCTGTCCTTTGAGGGTCTCATGGCTTCACCCCGTCGTCGTCTATACCGTCGCGGGTTTGTCCTAGTCCATCGGCGGCAATATTCAATCCAGCAAACCGGGTGTTTATTTTGGGGTTTTTTTCCCTCTGTGCCCCGGAGTGGCCATCAGAAGCCATTGCCGTCTGCTTGCAGTTCCAACATGTTCTACACCTCAGTAATCCTGAGGATGGCATCCGCAAAGGGCAAAGTGACGCTCCGTTTGCCTCTGAAGCAGACAGTCATCTGTACATGGTCTTCATTTTCTGTTCACCTCCCAAACCTTTGTGTAAAGGAGATTCTGGTGAGGGCCCTAGAAGAGAGTGGTCAACTGAGAGGAAAGGAAGAGAAGGACTTGACAGCCTTGGCTGAGAGCAGAAAGGGGCTAGCAAAGCAAAAGAAAGAGCACTCAGCCCAGGAGAGTCAGGATAAACAGAGAAGGGGCTCGAATCCAGGTGGGAATGCACAGTCCGCGTTTAGACGCCTCATGATCAACGGGGTCCTCTCTTCCTTTGTGCCCAGGCCTGGACCTCTGGTTCTCTGTTCCAAGAGCTCAGAAGATATCCTGATTAGGAAATCCCAGACCTACTTTTTGAGTTCACGCAGCAAACGAAATGCCATCACCAGTTCATACAGCTCCACAAGAGGTTTCCCACAGCTCCAGAGGAGTGGTCCAGGCGCAGCTGGGCTCCTGGGCCCAGAGTCATCGCATCTTCATGAGCTCTCAGAGAAAACCAGTGAGGAAGGCCATCGGCCTAACCCTTCAGCCTCAATGGAACCTCAGAGGAAGATGGAGGATGAAAAAATTGCAGATGGCCACTTAAGGAAGAAACAAAACTTAAATTGGTCACAGTCATCTGACAGTTCCAGGCCCCGCAAACGCAAGATTCCTCTGCTGCTACCCACCAGGCGAAATGGCCCACTGATCCTTCCCCCACCTCTCCAGATAGGTTATCCAGTCACTGCTGAAGACCTTGACCTAGAGAAGAGAGCTGCAATCCAGTGGATTAACAACGTCTTGGAGGGGTAAGACTGAAACCATCTAGTCTGCAGAACCCCTCAGCCTTCTATTCTGCCAGCTCCCAGCTCTAATTCACAGTGGAGGAGCTTCTGGAAGATATAAAGCTTCCCAGGCCCAGTGGCCTTCTTTTAGTTGGTTGGAGTAGCCATCTCTATGAGATATTTTGTCTTGGTTTTCCCTGTTTGTCTTGCTCCACTTGGCTTAAAAAATTGGTTCCGTTTTCCTGGCCCACCAGGGCCTGTTCCCCAGTACTTTGCTGCTTGGCCCCTCAGTGGTTCCTTGGAGAAGCAGTGCAAGACCATCAGAGTCCAGCTTTGCTCTTGAGGGAACCCAGAGTGCTGCTCCTGTGAGCCCATTCCCCTACCAAGTCAGTTCTCTCCAGAGAGACAACATAACATTCTTATCATCTTTCTGTCAGAAGTGCACCTGGAACTTGGGCAGCTGGAGGTTGTTAGTCTGGCCTGACCCAGTGGTCAGCATCCTTGCAGCAGCAGAGGGAAGCTTTGAACCAGTTTCCCTCCAGGCAGGAGCAAGCAGAATGCCCACTGCTGCAATCGTTGCCTTTTCCTGCCATCATTTTCTTAACTGGGGCCTGGTTCATCTTTCTTAAAATCTCTATATTCTCTCTCTGAACATTTGGTACCACATAGATACTCAGTTGATGAACAAAGTCATATATGTTGCATACATATAGTCACATGTATTTATACATGTCATTTATATATTAATATAGTCATATATATTATGTGTATGTGAAGTGAAAGTCAGTCATGTTCGACTCTTTGTGACCCCATGGACTATAGAGTCCATGAAATTCTCTAGGCCAGAATACTGGAGTGGGTAGCCTTTCCCTTCTCCAGGGGATCTTCCCAACCCAGGGATCAAACCCAGGTCTCCTGCATTGCAGGCAGATTCTTTAGCAGCTGAGCCACAAGGGAAGCCTGTATTATGTGTATATGTATATACATATGTATATATTATATATAACTTATGAGAATACATAGTTCATATACATCATATATTGAATATGTATAATATATATGTATATTGTTTAGTCCCTCTGTCCTGTCCGACTCTTTTGTGACACCACAGACTGTAGGCTGCCAGGCTCAATCTGTCCATGGGATTTTCCAGGCAAGAACACTGGAGTGGGTTGCCATTTCCTTCTCCATATATGTATATATGTATGTATAATATTAGTATATGATTATATTCATAATAATCAATATTTAATACATGTAATGTTACACACTCATATGTAATGTGTTAATATGACCATGTACATTACATATGTGTTTATAACATATATGTATGTGTTTAATACATTATGTATAGAATACATAATGTGAATTACATTACATATAATAGTATGTATTGAATACATATATGATCTTTGCTAATTTATCAAGTATTCCTGCCTGTGCTTTTTGAATTCACAGTGAAGGAAGAAGTGACTAGTATGAGTGGCCAGACTTTTAACTCTAGGTTTTCTGTGGCCCAGTCGGAAAAGCTGGAACCACTTTATGTCTCTAGATGCTGAGTCCTGATTTCTGTTTTGAAAAGGCACTTGCCTTTTTTCTCTCTGCTTGTCATCTGCCCACTTGACTTCACTATGGGTTCGATCATGCCTAGTGTATGTTAAGAAATTACTTGTGACAACTTTAGTTTTCAAAAAAGAATTGAATTTGATATAATTTTAGACTTACAAGAATAGTAGAGAGAATCCCCAACTAGTCTTCACTGAACTTCTCCTAATGTTAATATCTTACAGAACAGTTATTGAAACCAGGAAATTAACATTGTTGCAATGCTATTAGCTAAACTTCAGACTTTAAACATATTTCCTCATTTTTCCAGTAAAATTTTCTTCCTGTGACAGTATAATCCCACATTTCATTTAGTTGCCATGTCTCCTTAGTTTCCTCCAAACTGTGACCATTACTCTATCTTAATGTCTTCTGTGACCTTGATACATTTGTAGAGTACCAGTTAAGTATTTTGTAGAATTTTCCTCAATTTGGATTTGTCTGCTGTTTTATCATGAGTACATTGAGGTTTTGAATTTTTAAGAGAAAATCACACACTTGTGATGTGTCATCCTCAGCACATGGGAAATGTTAATCTTGATCACAATTAAAGTGGTGTCTGGCCAGGGTCCTCCTCTGAATAGCTACTATTTCTCTCTAGTACATATTTAAGAGGGTCTTACGTTGATGTGACACAGAAATCCTGTTAATCCTTAAACTTTCACCACTAATTTTGCCATCATCAGTGGATCTTGCCTGTAGCAATTATCATTGTGGTGTTCCATGGTGATTTTATATCTTTCTTGTTCTACATTCTATTAGAATTATTCTCCGAGGCAGAGTTCTCTGCATTTATATATTCAGTCACTTATATCTGTATGGTCTCATCAATATTTCTTTTATTATTTGGGCTATGTCTAATATGATCACTGTTAATTTTATTGCTCACATTGTTCCAGATTCGATCATTATGAGTTCTTTCAGATTAGCTCCTGAGTCCTTTAAAATGCCTGCATCTCCCTCCCCACTTGTCCCGAGGATTCCTTGGGATTCCTTTACCTTTTAGCCCCATAAGGTATTCCAGAATTATCTTATATTTTACCTGCTCCAGTTCTGGAGTCAACCACTCTTCTAAGAAGCTTTGGTTCATTTTATTGGAGAAGAAATTAAAA
This sequence comes from Capricornis sumatraensis, assembly GCF_032405125.1. Lineage (NCBI taxonomy): Eukaryota > Metazoa > Chordata > Mammalia > Artiodactyla > Bovidae > Capricornis > Capricornis sumatraensis. Next base: position 2,318,839 of record NC_091077.1, on the reverse strand, counting down.
AAAAAATCTGGGCATTCAGGTGTTGTTATGGCTACTAGGGAATCTTTGTTTCTAAGTCCTCTCAACAGACAGAATTGGAAATGTATGTTCCCATTTATACACTTGTATCTATTTCTGTATGCTGTTTGTGTGTGTACACGTGTGTGTGTGCAAAAGAGGTAATACTGATACCTCTGACTAATGTAGTGCACAGTCAGGGTTCATCTTAGAAATGTTCCCCTTTGCTTATGTGTAACTTCTTCAACAGTTTCTCCAGAGAAATCTGGTCTAATTATAATTTTAATTACTTATTTGTTCAATCCAGAATGCACATAGTTTCACAACTGGAAGCCCTGTGAGCAGCTCACCAAAGTGTTCATGTACAATTCTTTCTGTATATAGCCTTGCAGCATCCAGGCAAACATTGCTTTTAAAAACTACCTGGTTTAGCTTCTTTCAGCAACTGTGCAGCGAGGTTATGTGTACTACATTTAGATTCACTTGTCATTGTCTACATTCCATTTTGGGCTCCTGCAACAACCTGGTTGATTTTAATTTTCAAAGTGAACTCAAGTCATTGTGGTATAAAATTTGTTTACATTTTTTGAGTATTTTTGTGTCTGTATTCGTGAGTGATGCTGATCTGAAATTTTCTTTTCTTGTGATGTCTTTATCTGATTTTGGTATCAAAAAATACTGCCCATACAGAGTGAGTTGGGAAGGCTTCCTTCCTCTACTTATAGAAAGGGTGGTACAATTTTTTCTTAAAATATTTGGGAGGATTAACCAATGAAGCCATTTGGGCACAGGTTTTTATTTCTGGGAAAATTTTCAATCATTAATTCAATCTCTTGTTATAGGTCTAAGGTTTTCTAATTCTTCTTGAGTCAGTTTCAGTAACTGGTCACTTTCTGGAGACTTTGCCTACTTCATCTAAGTTGTATAATTTATTGGCATGAAATTGTGGTATTTTCTTATAATTCTAGTATCTCTAATGTAGGAGATGATATCCTTTCTTGAATTCCTAATTTTGTTAATCATTGTCTTCTCTCTATATCTCTTTCTCTCTTATTCTTGCCCTTTCTCTCTTTCACTGTGGCTAAAAATTTATAAATTGTGTTGATTTTTTAAAAAAGTCCATTTTTGTGCTTTTCATTTTGTCCAATTTGCTGTTTTCTATTTCTATTTTAGGCTCTAATCTTTACTATTTCTTTCATTCTTCTTCTTTTAGGTTTGATTTTCTCTTCTTTTACTATTTCTTAAATTGAAAGACTAGGGTACGGATTTGAAAGTTCTCTCTAATAAACTTTTAAATGATGTAATTGATATAACATGCACAGAGGAGCCTGGCAGGCTACAGGTCATGGGGTCACAAAGAGTAGGACACAACTGAGCAGCTAACACTTTTACTTTCACTTATGTAAATTTAAGGTATAAACTTAATATTGATTTGATACATTTATGTATAGTAATATGATTCCCATTGTAGTGATAATTAACACCTCCTTCATGTTGTATAACTATCATTTCTTTCTAGTGGTTAGAATTATTAAGATCTGTCTCTTGTCAAGTATGATTACAGTAATACAATATTATTGTCTGTATTCACCATACCGTGCATTAGAATTGTAGAAATTATTGGCTTCTTGTTGCAAATTTGTACCCTTAAATAGCATCTCTCCTATCTCACCACCCCCTAGCTTTTGGTAGCCACTATTTTAGTCTCTGGTTTTATGACTTTGGCCTTTTAAGATTACACATATAAGTGATATGGTATTTGTCTTTTCTTGTCTGACTTATTACTTAGCATAATGTCCTCAAGGTCCATCCATGTTGTTGCAAAGGTGTACTTCTTACTCATGACTAAAAAATGTCCCCTTGTGTATACACCACATCTTCCTTATCCATTCCTCCTGCAATGGGCATGTGGATTGTTTCCATATCTTGGCTATTATGAATTATACTATAATAAATATCAGAGTACAGATGTCTCTTTGAATCTTGTTTTCATTTCCTTTGAGTATATACCCAGATGTAGCTCTATTTTTATTATTTTTGGAGAACCTTCATACTGTTTTCCATAATGCATGAACTAGTTTACAGTTCCACCATCAGTATACAAGGATTCCCTTTTCCCCATATCCTAGACCAATACTTGTTATCTCTTGTCTTTTTCATTGAAGTATAGTTGATTTATAATGCTATACTAGTTTCAGGTGTTCAAAATTGGGAAAGGGGTACATCAAAGCTGTATATTGTCACCTTGTTTATTTAACTTACATGCAGAGTTCATCATGTGAAATGCAAGGCTAGATGAAGCATAAGCTGGAATCAAGATTGCCATGAGAAATATCAATAACCACAGATATGAAGATGACACCACCATTATGGCAGAGAGTGAAGAGGAGCTTAAGAGCCTCTTGATGAAGGTGAAAACAGAGAGTGAAAAAGCTGGCTTAAAGCTCAACATTCAAAAAGCTAAGATCAGGGTATCTGGTCCCATCACTTCATGGCAAATAGCTAGAGAAAAAAAGGAAACAGTGACAGACTTAATTTTCTTGGGCTCCAGAATCACTGTGGATGGTGACTGCAGCCATGAAATTAAAAGATGCTTGCTCCTTGAAAGAAAAGCTATGACAAACCTAGACAGCATATTAAAAAAGAGAGACATCACTTTGCTGACAAAAGTCAAAGCTATGGTTTTTCTACTAGTCATGTATGGATGTGAGAGCTGGACCATAAAGAAGCCTGAGGGCCAAAGAATTGATGCTTTTGGACTGTGGTGCTGGAGAAGACCACTCTTGAGAGTCCCTTGGACAGCAAGGATATCAAACTACTCAATCTTAAGGGAAATCAACCCTGAATATCAATTGGAAGGATTGATGCTAAAGCTGAAGCTCCAATAATTTGGCCACCTGATGTGAAGAACCGACTCATTGGAAAAGACCGTGATGCTGGGAAAGATTGAAGGCAGGAGGAGAAGGGGGCAACAGAGGATAACATGCTTAGATCACATCAACAACTCAGTGGATATGAGTTGAGCAAACTCTATGAGATGTTGAAGGACAGGGAAGCCTGGCCTGTTATAGTCTGTGGGGTTGCAATGAGTCAGACAAGACTGAACAACAAAGTTTCAAGTGTACAATATAGTGATTCAGTATTTTCAGATTATGCTCTATTTAAATTATTGGTTATATTCTATGTACATCCTTTATTCCATTATATCCTTGTCAGACATGACTTAGTAATTGAACAGCAACCTAGTATTGATAGTTTGTATCTCTTAATTCCTTTTCCTTATTATGCCCCTCCTCCCAACACTCTCCCCACTGGAGAGACAAAGTATTTATACCAATAGTTTGTCCACTCTATGTCTGTTTTCATTCTGTTATATTTATTTGTTTAATTTTTCAAGTTCTACATTTAAGTTAAACATATAGTATTTGTCTTTCTGTCTTACTTCACTAATCATAACACTCTCCAGGTACATCAATGTTGTACAAATGGAAAAATTTTATTCTTTTCATGTGTGTATCTTGTTGGTCTTTTCATCTGTTGATGGACACTTGGATTACTTTCATATCTTAGCTATTGTAAATATGATGTTATGAACTTTGGGGTGCACATATCTTTTCAAAGTAGTGTTTTTGTTTTGGATATATACCCAGGAGTGGAAATATTGGGTCATATGGTCATTCTATTTTTAATTTTTTGAGGAACCTCCATACAGTTTTCCATGGTGGTTTACCAATTTAAATTCTCTCCAAAGTGGGCTAGCATTTCCTATTTTCCACATCTTTACCTATATTATTTGTTAAATTTTTTGATGATAGCATTTCTGACAGATAAGAGATGATGAGTCATTGTGGTTTTGATTTGCATTTCCATAATGATTGGTGATGTTGAGCATCTTTTCATGTGCCAATTTGCTATCTGTATGCCTTCTTTGGAAAATGCCTATTCAGGTCTTCTGTTCATTTTTAAAGTTTGTTATTTAAAATTTTTTGTTATTTTAAGTATTAACCACTTATCAGACATATCATTTGGAAATATCTTCTCCCATTCAATAGTTTGTCTATGCTTTATGGTGGGTTACTTCACTGTGCAAAAACTTTTAACTTGAATTAGAATCCATTTGTTTATTTTTGCTTTTGTTTCCCTTGCCTGAGGAGGCAGATCTAATAAATACTGCCAAGATTTATGTCAAAGAGTGTACTGCCTATGTTTTCTTCTAGGAGTTTTATGATTTCTGATCTGAAGTTTAGGTCTTGAATCCATTTTGAGTTTACTTTTGTATGTGATGTGAGAAAATGTTCTAATTTTATTCTTCTACATGTAGCTGTTCAGTTTTCCTAGCACCACTTATTGAAGAGACTTCTTCCCATTGTATGTTTTTGCCTCCTTTGTTGTAGATCAGTTGACCATAGTTCATGACTTTATTTTTGGGCTTTCTATTGTTCAACTGATCTATGTGTCCTTTTGGTGCCAGTACCATACAGTTTTGATTACTATGGCTTTGGAATATAGTCTGAAGATAGAGCGTGTGATTCCTGCAGCTCCATAGCATTGGCTATTTGGGGTCTTTTGTGTTTCTCATACAAATTTTAGGACTATTTGTTTTAGTTCTGTGAAAAATGTCATGAGGGTTTTTTTTTTTTTTAATAGGGATTGCAGTTGATGTGTAGATTGCTTTGAGTAGTGTGGCCATTTCAACAATAGTAACTCCTCCAACCCATGAATATGGATATCTGTCCACTTATTTGTATCATCTTCAATTTACTTCATCAATGCCGCCTAAGGTCTGCCTAGTCAAGGCTATGGTTTTTCCAGTAGTCATGTATGGATGTGAGAGTTGGACTGTGAAGAAGGCTGAGCACCGAAGAATTGATTCTTTTGAACTGTGGTGTTGGAGAAGACTCTTGAGAGTCCCTTGGACTGCAAGGAGATCCAACCAGTCCATTCTGAAGGAGATCAACCCTGGGATTTCTTTGGAAGGAATGACGCTAAAGCTGAAACTCCAGTACTTTGGCCACCTCATGAGAAGAGTTGACTCATTGGAAAAGACTCTGATGCTGGGAGGGCTTGGGGGCAGGAGGAGAAGGGGACGACCAAGGATGAGATGCCTGGATGGCATCACTGACTTGGTGGACATGAGTCTGAGTGAACTCCAGGAGTTGGTGATGGACAGGGAGGCCTGGCATGCTGTGATTCATGGGGTCACAAAGAATCGGACACAACTGAGCGACTGAACTGAACTGGACTTCATCAATGATTTATAGTTTTCTAAGTATAGGTCTTTCATTTCCTTGGCCAAGTTCATTCCTATGTATTTTATTCCTTTTGATGCAACTGTAATTGGTTTTTTTTTGTTTTGTTTTCTCTTTCTGATACTTTGTTATCAGTGTATAGATAAACAATTGATATCTATGTATTAATCATGTAACCTGGAATTTTGCTGAATTATTTTTTAGTTCTGATAGTATTTTGGTGATGACTTTCGTACTTTCAGTATACAATATCATGTCATCCATAAATAGTGACAGTTTAACTTCTTACCTTCCAATTTGCATGACTTCTTGTCTGATCTCTATGGCTTGGAGTTACAATATTGTATTAAATACACATGGCAAGAGTAGGCATCCTTGTCTTGTTTCTGAATTTAGAAGAGAAATTTTCAGTTTTTCACCATTGAGTTTCTTTTAACATTTGAAAAATTTTGTGCCACTTTGGACTTCATTGTTTTGGAAGATAAATCTGCCGTCATTAAAATTTGCATTTCTTTTTGTACAATATCTTGTTTCTGTTTTAAAATTTTATCTTTGTTAGTTTTCAGAAGTTCAATTATGCTGTATATTGATATGGATATTTTTTGTTGTTATTTTTAATGTTTTTGGATTGGCTCAGTTTTTTGAATCTAATTTATGTATTTTGACAAATTTGTGACATTCTCAGCCATTGTTTTCTCTGGTACTTGTTCCACACTGTGTCTTCTCTTTCTGAGGCTCTGATGATATAAGTTCTAGACCCTTTGTTATAGTCCCTCAAGTTGCTAAGGCTCTGTCTTTTTTGTCTATGTTCTCTCTGTTAAAATTGCACAACTCCTACTGATTTATTTTCAAGTTTATTGATTCTATCCTCTGTCATCTTCACTTCTATTGAGTCCATCTATCAGGTTGAAAAAAATTTAGCTGATGTAGTTTTCAGGTGTATTATTTCCATTTGATTGCTCCCATTTTGTCCTTTATATAACTTCTATCTTATTGCTTAAATATTATTTTTTTCAGTTTTTTTCAAGAGAATTTGTAATTGATTATTGAAATGTATTCATGATGGCAAATTTAAAATCCTTGTGTGACAATTCTAACTTTCAACTTGAGACTGGTGTCAGTCGATTGTTTTTTCTCACTGTTTATGGTTTCACTGGCTTTTGGCATGAGGAAGGTTTTTGTGTTGTATCCTTGATATTTTGGTTATTATGCTTAGATACTCCTATTTTTTAAATATAAATTTATTAATTTTAATTAGAGGCTAATTACTTTACAATATTGTATTGGTTTTGCCATACATCAAAATGAATCTGCCACGAGTGTCTTTTACTTAGAAGGCAATTTTGCTGTTTAGGTTTAGCTTGTAAGTTGACCTATTTTGTGAACTTGACAGTTTAGCTTCCTGAACCCTGGAAATATTCCTGCTATTCTGATCTGCTTCATTCTTCTGGGATCTCTGTCAATTCCTGCTGGTGCTGTATGTGGGAACATAAAGGTGTTTCCTGGCTTGTCTAGTGTCTGTGGGCCATCACCTGTTGAACGGGGAAGAAGGTGAGTCAAAAGCCATTGCTCCTGTGTTTCTTTATGCTGCTGGTGGAAGTCAGGGAGACAATGGCTTTGCTGTCGGTATTTGGAGCTTTTGTGGGCAGTTGACGCTGCTTGCTGGTAACTCAGCTGGGGATGCAGGTTTGGACTCTTACTCAATCTGTTTGGCTTCTTGTTTCTTATCCTTTGGCCAAAAAGATCAGCCTTTTTACTGTTGGTGGGTTTTGTTTTTTACCTATCTGGTAGTTCCAGGTTTCAAAACTCCCTGTATCAAGTCCTGGGTATATGTGAGACCAAATAGTAATAATAATACAAAGAAAGAAAAGAAAGAGAAAACCCTACAGGAAAACCCTGTGTTATTCTTCAAGTCCTGAGATCCCTAGTCAGTCTGATTTCTTTTTTCCAGCCTTCAGAGTTCTTTTATTATTGTCTGTGTAATAATTTCCAAGATACTTAGTTTCATTAGAAAGGATAAGTGGGGAAAAGTAAGACAACACTGTCTATTATGGAGCTGGTGATTTTAACATTGCTTTTTGAGGAGAGGATTTGGTGACCACCTTGCTCTCCCTTCTGAAAGCCCCATCCCCAAATCAGTCTCATTATAGCTTTTCTAATGAAAGTTACATTTATTGCATTGTTGTATTCTCTTCTCAATGGTCCTGCATGTGTGGAAGCTAAGTTGCTTCAGTTGTGTCTAACTTTTTGTGACCCTATGGACTATAGCCTGCCAGGATCCTCTGTCCATGGGATTCTCCAGGCAAGAATACTGGAGTGGGGATGCCCTCCTCCAGGGGATCTTCCTGACCCAGGGATCAAACCATGTCACATGTCTCCTGCATTGGCAGGTGGGTTCTTTACCACTAGCATCATCTGGGAAGCCCCTCAATGGTCCTAGCACAGTCCAAACATCCATCAATTATTCCCATATATCAGTATTTCTTATAATTTAGATGTTTGTCTTTTTAAAATAAGGAAATTAATTATATAATTATTTTTATATTATTATAATTATATAAAGTTATTATATAATAATTATACAATATATGATTATATGTTATATAATATAAATTATATACACTTGTCTTTTTAAAATAGGAAATTATATAGCTATTTTTATATTATAATAATTGTTTAATGTATAATTATATAATAATTATAAAATATAATATATAATTATAAATATATATTATATTATATATTATATAAATTATACATATAAATATATATTATATAAATTACATACTATATATTATAATAATTATATATTATATATTATAGAAATAATATATTATATTTGATTATATAATATATAAAATATATAAAATTATAAAATGTAATTATATATTATATAATATATTGTATATAATTATAATAATTATAAAACATATAATTATATAACATAATTATAATATATACATATAATATAATATTATATAATTATTGTTCTTGCATTTCTGGTCTAATCCCTAGATCTACCTTTATTCTTGCTGAAATTTTTCTTCAGTAGTTCGTTTAGTGAGGTTATATGGGAATAAGCTCTCTTAATCTTTTTTCATCTTCAATGATTTTTGTTGGCACTTACTTTTAAAAGATAATAAGGATAGGTATAAAGTGTTGGGATTGATACATAAATCCCCTCACCACCTTTATATTAGGGCATGGTCATCTGAAGACACTAAGTTTTGAGTCCATTGGGCAAGTGCAGTTTCAAGGATAAGAGTTTGTGTTCTGGTTTCAGGGTCCGTCATCCTGCCCTCAAATGTAGGCTCTTGTACACTCCAGTATGTGTCTTGGAAAAGATATTGATCCTCTGTTTACCTACAGATGAAATGGAGATAATCATAAGTGAGCGTTATATCAAGTACTTTTTGTTTATGATTCCACTGATTCTTTTTCACACAGTCACAACCATTTTTATCTTTTACAGATGATGGAACTAAGACCCTAAACAATCAAATGACTTGAGAATAGTGACATCATGATTCATCTGCATAGGCTCCAATCTTCAAACACAAATACCTAAGCTGTACTCTTTTCTTGTAGTGCAATATCACATTCCATGTAGAGTCATTTTGATACTTAAATAAAGTAATCAATCTGAAGTGCTAACTGTAGTGTCTGACTTATGTGTTTGGTTCATGTTATCACTTATTATGATTAGTTTCCTCTTCTGTTGATCGCATCTGTCCCACTTTAGAGAATCCTACTTCACTTGGCTGTCATGAGAATGTTCATGTGTCAGCTGACATGCTGGCTCAGGAGGCCCCTCAAACTTTCACTTCTCAAGGAGCTACAAGCAGTTCCACCTCCCATGCAAAGCTTGGGGGAAGTGCCCCTTCCTCCTTCTGGAACACACTCTGTATCATGCTACCGAAGCATCTGTGTTTGTATCCAGAGCATCATAAAACTCCTTTCTCAGTGACACTATCAACGTCAACCTCTGACCCCTCTCTCTACATAAATGTTCAAGTCAGATACATGGGACAGGTTGAGGACAGATACCAATTCATTGTCCTGCACACACATTACTTCTCTCTTGCCTCTGTTTTCCTCAGATTTCACTTGTCTCTCCATCCCACTTCCAGCCACTGATCTTCTCAATCACAAACTTTATCAAATCCAATTTAGTTTACTATTCTGGAATAGTGAAAGCCAGGGCAGAGCTTCAACTGTTTAAGAGAATAGGGGTCAGAGATAAAGAAGAGCAGAAGGCTGAGGCAAGATGGGACACCAACACTGGAGCAGAAGGGCCTCTATGAGGCTATGCCAGAGGAAGGCTAGATTGTTCTGGATTGGGACAAGGAAAGATCAGGTGAAGGGAGAACCTAGTGTTAGGTGGAGAGAAAAAGTGATCCCACCCTAGACCACCCCCTATGGGCCCCTTCATGGGTATGGAGGATGAGGAGTTCCCATAGCAGTCTGTCCTGGGTGAGAGTCACCGATTGTGGAATGACAGACACTGGGCAGGCAAAATATGGCCCTTGTTGCTTAGGGTTGAAACCCAGCATTTGTTTCTTATAGCCAATGCTGAGCATCAGGAGATGGCAGCACCAGGGGACTGAGTGGGTTGGCTGTGGCCAAGACTCCTCATTCCCCTAGCAGAGATCAGATACTTTCCCTCAGCTCAGGGCCTCAAGATATGATAGGTGATTCATGACAAATTGCCAAATTCCATAGGCTTAAGTGCAAGGGGAGTGTCTAACATAACTTAAGAGACCCTGGCATCATGGAGTGGCCCTCCTGGATGAGGCAAGTGCTGGCCTGGGTTAGGGGTCTTCATTGCTGCCTCTTTGACATGGTCTCCTATGAAGATGATACCTGGACTTCTGTATGTGAGATTCTCAGAGGCCTCAGGTTTATTATCAGAAACATTGCATTATGTATTCTGTTTTGCCTGTTTTTTCTCTTTCCCATGAGAGTGATAGCTTATGGTGAACAGTGCCAGTATTCATGGTCTCTACAGGAGAAAATTTCACTCCAGGACCCAAAAGATGTGGTCTCAGTCACTCAGAGCTTTGTGTAACAAAGTTTAATTAGAGTGAAAAGTATAGAGAAAGCCTCCAGCAAAACGCACTGGAAGGGAGTAGGAGAGTACCCCACCTCACTATTTTAAGCAGGGAATTATATACTTTTCAAACTGGCTGCTGAGAACAGATGGAATACTTCAAGGTTGTGAGAGTTCCATTAGACCCTTTCCCAAGGTGTACATCCTGAGATAACTTCAGTACAAGTTTAGCCAGAAAGAATGAGTTCTGGGCAATGTGTTTCTGGGTGAGATATTCTGTTGTTGAGAAACAGGTTCCCGAGCAAGACTGTTACACTTATAATTATTAGCACAGAGTCAAAGAAAAGCATTTCCATAAGAAAGACATTGTGCTTTGTAGTTATTACTCCCAGACCTAAAGAAAGGCCAGTTTTCAGGCAAGACACAGTTGCAAAAGGCTTAAGGAAAGCATGAGGGAAAATGTCCACCTCTTCCTTAAAGGGTGCTAAGCTTTAACTCTCTCATTAGGCAGGCTCTGCCTCTTTCCTAAGGATGTGGGGGAATTTCATTTGTATTTGTCATCTTGTAAATCGAGGCGTCCATAGACAAGTGACTGGATAGGTGGACAGGAGCCAGGTAGAAGATGGAAGCTTGAGGACCCATGATTCTTTCCCTATGAGACCAGTGGAGTCAAAAGAGGTGAATGCCCCTTTGAAAATGCAGTTAAAAAAAAAACCTTTCCCCTCGTCTCCCTGACATTATCCTATGTTAATGATATTCTCCTATGAATGTGCGTGTATTAACATAAATGGCACATAGAAAAAGCTGGTACCTTACAAAAATAGGATATAAAGTATGCAGTGCTGTGCATCTTACTTTTCTTAAAAAACATCAGTTCAGTGTAGTTCAGTTGCTCAGTTGTGTCCAACTCTTTGGGACCCTATGGACAGCAGCACTCCAGGCTTCCCTGTCCTTCACCAACTCCCAGAGCTTGCTCAATCTCATGTCTGTTGACTCAGTGTGATGCCATCCAACCATCTCATCCTCTGTTGTCCTCTTCTCCTTTGTCATATTTAAGAATGAATCAGCCAACAGGGTCTAGTACATTCCTTTTAAGATCCTGTCCTGTGAGGCACCTAACCCTAAGGGCTAACCCCAATGTGTAAAATCTAAGGTCCTAGCCATGAGGCCTTACCCCAAACCCTAACTCCAGCCCTAACACCAGGGTCCTCACTAGAACCCTAATCCCCAGGCCCTAATCCTATAAAGCCTAATGCTGACTCTGAGGCCCTAATCCATGTGGAAATAAGCTGCAATGTACTCAACTCCTCACTATTAAAAAAAAAATTTTTTTGGAGTATAGTTGATTTACAGCAATGTATTAGTTTTAGGTGTACAGCACAGTGAATTAGTTATGTATATACATATGTCACCTCTCCTTCAGATTCTCTTCCAATACAAGATATTACAGAAATATTGAGTATAATTTCCCATGCTATGCAGAAGGTCCTTATTATCTACTTTATAATTTTATATACAATAGCATGTATACCTTAATCCCAATATCTTAATTGATCACTCCCCCCCCACCCTTTTTCTCCTTTGGTAACTCTAAGTTTGATTTTGAGATCTGTGAGTTGGTTTCTGGTTTGTAAAGAAGTACATTTTTATCAGTGGTTATTGCACTCCACATATAAGTGATATCAGATGATATTTGTCTTTCTCTGTCTGACTTACTTCACTTAGTATAATACTCTCTAGGTCCATCCATGCCTTTTGGTTGTAGCACTTAATCCATTTACATTTAAGGTTAACTACTGATATGCAGAGTACATCATGAGAAATGCTGAGCTGGATGATTCACAGGCTGGAATCAAGACTGCTGGGAGAAATATCTAACAACCTCAGATATGCACAAGATACCACTCTAATGGCAGAAAGTGAAGAGGAGCTAAAGAGCCTCTTGACGAAGGTGAAAGAGGAGAGTGAAAAAGCTAGTTTAAAGCTCAACACTCAAAAATCTAAGATCATGGCATCTGGTTCCATCACTTCATGGCAAATAGCCGAGGAAATAGTGGAAGCAGTGACACACTTTATTTTCTTGGGCTCCAAAATCACTGCAGATGGTGACCGCAACCATGAAATTAAAAGACACTTGCTCCTTGGAAGAAATGCTATGACAAACCTAGACAGCATATTTAAAAGCAAAGACATCAGTTTGATGACAAAAGTGCATATAGTTAAAGCTATGGTTTTTCCAGTAGTCATTTATGGATGTGACAGTTGGACCATAAAAAAGTTGAGAGCTGAAAAACTGATGCCTTTGAATCATGGTGCTGGAAAAGACTCCTGAGAGTCCCTTGGACTGCAAGGAGATCAAACCAGTCAATCCTAAAGGAAATTGACACTGGATATTTATAGGAAAGACTGTGGCTGAAGCTGAAACTCCAGTACTTTGACCATCTGATGCAAAGAGCTGACTCGTTAGAAAAATCCCTGATGCTGGGAAAGATTGAAAGCAAAAGAGGAGGGCAGCAGAGGATGAGATGGTTAGACGGTATCACCAACTCAGTGGACATGGATTTGGGCAGACCCTGGGAGACAGTGGAGGACAGGGAAGCCTCATGTGCTGCAGTCCATGGGGTCACAGAGAGTTGGACATGACTTAGCGACTGAACAATAACAATGTTCCTATTGCCATTTTTAAAATTGTTTTGGGTTTATTTTGGTAGGTCCTTCCCCGCCCCCCCCGCCACACCTTTTTTTCTTGTGTTCTCTTATGATTTGATGACTATTTGCATTTGGGTTGCTTTTTCTGTTTTGTGTGTGTTTATCTGTTGTGATTTTATAGTTTGGAATTCCCATGAGGTATGACATAGCATACAAGGTTGTTTTAAGTTGTTGATCTGTTAATTTTAAATGCATTTCTCACTCCTTGCATTTGTACTCTCCTCAGAGTTGCTTGTTTCACTATCATATTTGTGAGGATAATTCCTACTTTTACTGGATGTCTGCCTTTACCAGTGAGCTTTCCTATTTGTGATTTTAGTGTTTCTATTTGTGCCTTCTTTCTTTTCACCAGCTAAACAAGTTATTTCAACACTTATTGTAAGGCTGCTTTGGTGGTGCTGTATTCTCTTACCTTTCGCTTGACTGTAAAACTTTTTTTCTTTAGCAAATGAATGACAGCCTTTCTGGGTAGCATGCTCTTGGTTGTAGGTTTTTCCATTTCATCACTTTAAACATATCATATCCCTCACTTCTGACCTGCTGAGTTACTGCTGAAAAATCACCTGATAACCTTATGGAGATTCCCTTGTATATTATTTGTTGCCTTTCCTTTGCTGTTTTTAAAAAATATTTTTTCTTCATATTTTAATTTTTTTCAGTTTATTATATGTGTTTCAGTGTGTTCCCCCTTGGATTTATTCTGTTTGGGACTCTGTGCACTTCTTGGACTTGATTTTTTCCTGTCTTATATTAGGGAGGTTTTCATCCTCAAATATTTTCTCAGGCCCTTTCTCTTCTCCTTCTGGGATCCCTATAAAACAAATGTTGCATCTGTTGAATGTCAGATATTGTCCCAGAGGTCTGTGAGACTGTCCTCATTTCTTTTCATTCTTTTTTCTTTATACTGCTTGGTGGCAGTGATTTCCTCTAATTTGTCTTCCAGATCACTTATTTGTTCCTCTGCCTCAGTTATTTTGCAATGGATTCCTTCTAGTGCATTTTTCATTTCAGTTATAGTGTTGCTCATCTGTTCTGTAAGTCTTCTAGTTATTTGTTAAACATTTTTTGTATCTTCTCCATCTGTACTGCCATTCATTTACTGAGACGATCATCTTGGGATCATCTTCACAATCATTACCCTGAATTCTTCTTCAAGTAGGTGGCATAACCCTTCTTTATTTACTTGTTCTGCAATTTTATCTTGTTCCTTCATCTGCAGCATGTTTATCTGTCATCTTATTTTGTCTTTCTATGTTTCTGTTTTCCTTTCCACAAGCTACAGGGTTGTGGTTCCTCTCTTTCTGGTGCCTGGATCCTGGTGGGTGAAGTTGGCCCACCTGCTTGTGTAGGCTTCCTGGTGGGAGGGGCTGGTGCTTGCTTTGTGATTGGCTTCCTGGTGGGAGGAACTAGTGCTTGCCTTCTGATTGGCCCCCTGGTGGGAAACTAATGCTTGCCTTCTGTTTGGTGGAGCTGAGTCTTGACCCTCTGGTAGGCAGGGCTGTGTCAAGGGGTCTGTTCTGAGGTAACCGTGAGTGCAATATGACTTTAGGTCTTCAGTTGACTGATGGGTGGGGCTCAGTTTCTATCTTGCTGACTGGTTGGCCTGAGGGCTCTTGGGTGGGGCCCTCATAGGTAAAATGGGGATCTCTCAGAGGTCTCTCACTGCTCAATATTCCCTTGGTCTTCTGCCACCAGTGTGTACCCACAGAGAGCTAGTTAACTTCTATCTGCCTAGGAAATCCTCTAAGATCCGTAGGTATATCTATCCCAGACTCAAACAGGACACACTGGATCCTTCTCCATGAACATTGGTTTGAGTAGAGGGTTTTTTGACTAGTTAGTACAATACCTATAACTAACCTGATTAGGTGAAAATGTACTCTGAGATTACCTCCTAACAAGGAGTTTTAAGCAGCCTGTTTCTTTCAGAAAACTCAGGGGTTGGACCAAAAAATTTGCTGAACTGAATACAAGAAAGGTAACCAAAGTGTTTTTCAACTAGCTTTTAGTCTACAACTAACTAGCTTCCAGAGGCAGATAATATACATCTTTAGCCAAGGGTCTTGGATTTGAAGATTCACACACAGCATGTTTCTGAACAAGATGCCCTGGATTCTTTTTCGTGATAATTGGTTTGAGCAGAAAGTTATGTGATAACCTAGTACTATACCTATAACTGCTTGGTTAGGTGAAAATGTACTCTGAGATGACCTGCTAACAAGGAATTCCAAGCAGCCTGTTTCTTTCCAAAAACTTAAGTGTTAAACTAAGGAGACTGTAGCAAAAGCAACCAAAGTGTTTCTCAACTACTATTCAGTCTACAACTGACTAGATTTCTGAGGCAGAAAATATAGCATTAGCCAAGAGGCTCAGATTTCAAGATTCACATGCATCGTGTTTCTGAATAGTGTAGAGACTCAAGCAGAACACACTAGATCTTTATGAGAACTGATTTGAGCAGAGTTCTGTGACTAGTTAGTACTATACCTAAAACTACCTTGTTTGATGAAAATGTACTCTGAGATGGCCTCCTAACAAGGATTCCAAGCAGCCTGATTCTTTCAGAAAATTCAACGGTTAGACAAAGGAAATTTGAACTGAATACAAGGAAAGTAACCAAAGTGTTTTTAAACTAGCTATCAGTCTACAAATAACTAGTTTTCCGAGTCAGATAATACATATTTAGCCAAGAGGCTCAGATTTTAAGATTCACACACAGTGTGTTTCTGAACAGTGTAGTTAGCCAAACAGGGCAACTGGATCCTTCTTATGAACACTGGTTTGAGCAGAGAGTGCTGTGACTAGTTAGTACTATACCTATAAATAACCTGGATTGGAAAAAATGTATTCTGAGATGACCTGCTAAAAGGAGTTTCAAGCAGCTCATTTCTTTTTGACAACTTAAGGGTTAGACTAAGGAAGTTGTTGAACTGAATATATCAAAAATAACCAAAGTGTTTTCAAATAGCTTTTTGTCTACAACTAACTGGTTTTCTGAGGTAGATAATACAACTTTACCCATAAGGGTCAGCTTTCAAGAGTCAGCTTGTTTTTGAACAAGGTAGAGCCTCAAACAAGATATGATGGATCCTTCTTTGTGAATATTGATTTGAGCAGAGTATACTCTGACTCTTTAGTCCTACACCTATAACTAACTGGTTTGATGTAAATATACTCTGAAATAACCTTCTAAGAAGGAATTCCAAGCAGCCTGAGTCCTACAAATATTCAACGGTTAGACAAAGGAACTTTTTGAACTGAATACCCCTAGGTAACCACAGTGTTTTTCAACTAGTTTTCAGTTGACAAGCTGGTTTTCTGAGGAAGAAGATACATTGTTAGCTAAAAGGCTCAGATTTCAAAATTAACAGGTAGCATGTTTCTGAACAGTGTGGAGTCTCAAGAAGGACACACTGGATCCATCATTGTGAACACTGATTTGAGCAGATAGTTCTGTGACTACTTATTAATATACCTATAACTAATCTGGTTTGGTGAAAATGTACCCTGCAATGACTTCCTAAGAAAGAATTCCAAGAAACCTGTTTCTTTTGGAAAACTCAAGTGTTAGGCTAAGGAAGTTGTTGAACTGAATAAAACAAAAGGAAGCAATGTATTTAACTAACTTTCAGTGTACAACTAACTAGTTTTCCTAGGCAGAAGATACAGCTTTAGTCCAGAGGCTCAAATTTGAAGATGAACACATAGCAATGTCTGAGAAGTATAAAGTCTTAAACAGGATACATGGGATCCTTCTTTGTGAACAATGGTTTGAGCAGAGAGTTTTGTGACTAGTTATTAATATACTTATAACTACCTGGTTAAGTAAAAACGTACTCTGAGAAGACTTCATAAAAAGGAGTTCCAAGCAGGCTGTTTCTTTCAGAAAATTCAATGGTTAAACTAAGGATGTTGTTGAGCTGAATACAAGAAAAGTAACCAAAGTGTTTTTCAACAGCTTTCTGTCTACAACTAACAAGTTTTCTGAGGCAGATAATACACTTTTAGCCAAGAGTCTCTGATTTCAAGATTCACACACACCATTTTTTCTGAACAATGTAGAGACTCAAATAGGATGCACTGGCTCCATCTTTGTGAACACTGATTTGAGCAGACAGTTCTGTGGCTAGTTAGTACTGTACCTATAACCCAGTTAGGTGGAAATGTGCTTTTGGAAGACCTGTTAACAAGGAGTTCCTAGCAGCCTCTGTATTTAAGAAAATTCAACAGTTAGACTTGAACTGAATGCAACAAAAGTATCCAGTGTTTTTCAAGTAGTTTTCAGTCTGCAATGAACCAGGTTTTCAAGGCAGAAAATACATCTTTATTCAAGAGGCTCAGATATCAAGATTTACACATAACATGTTTCTGATCGGTGTAGAGACTCAAGTAGGATACACACATCCTTCTTTGTGAATACTGGTTTAGGTAGTGTGACAAGTAAGTACTATACCTATAACTAATGTGGTTAAGTGAAAATGTACTCTGAGATGACTTCCAAATAAGGAGCCCCAAGCAGCCTGTTTCAGAAAATTCAAGGGTTAGGCTAACAATGTTGTTGAACTGAATACAACAAAAGTAACCAAAGTGTTTTATAGCTAGAATTTAGTCAACAACTATTTCCAACACAGATTATACAGCTTTAGCCAAGAGGTTTGGGTTTCAAGATTCACACACAGCATATTTCTGAACAATGTAGAGACTCAAAAAGGATGCACTGGAACCTTTTTCCTGAACACTGAACAGAGTTCTGGGACTAGTTAGTACTATAGTTCTAACTGAAGCCTGACTTGGAGAATTTTGAGCATTATTTTACTAGCGTGTGAGATGAGTACAATTGTGAAGTAGTTTGAGCATTCTTTGGCATTGCCTTTCTTTGGGATTGGAATGAAAACTGACCTTTTCCAGTCCTGTGGCCACTGCTGAGTTTTCCAAATTTGCTGGCGTGTTGAATGCACCACTTTCACAGCATCATCTTTCAGGATTTGAAACAGCTCTACTGGAATTCCATCACCTCCACTAGCTTTGTTCATAGCGATGCTTTCTAAGGCCCACTTGACTTCACATTCCAAGATATCTGGCTCTAGATGAGTGATCACACCATCGTGATTATCCGGGTCGTGAAGATCCTTTTTGTACAGTTCTTCTGTGTATTCTTGCCACCTCTTCTTAATATATTCTGCTTCCATTAGGTCCAGACCATTTCTGTCCTTTATCCAACCCATCTTTGCATGAAATGTTCCCTTGATATCTCTAATTTTCTTAAAGAGATCTCTAGTCTTTCCCATTCTGTTGTTTTCCTCTATTTCTTTGCATTGATTGCTGAAGAAGGCTTTCTTATCTCTTCTTGCTATTCTTTCGAACTCTGCATTCAGATGCTTCTATCTTTCCTTTTCTCCTTTGCTTTTCACCTCTCCTTTTCACAGCTATTTGTAAGGCCTCCCCAGACAGCCATTTTGCTTTTTTGCATTTCTTTTCCATGGGGATGGTCTTGATCCCTGTCTCCTGTACAATGTTACGAACCTCATTCCATAGTTCATCAGGCACTCTATCTATCAGATCTAGACCATTAAATCTATTTCTCACTTCCACTGTATAATCACAAGGGATTTGATTGAGGTCATACCTGAATGGTCTAGCGGTTTTCCCTGTTTTCTTCAATTTGATTCTGAATTTGGTAATAAGGAGTTCATGATCTGAGCCAGTCAGCTCCTGGTCTTGTTTTTGTTGACTGTATAGAGCTTCTCCATCTTTGGCTGTAAAGAATATAATCAATCTGATTTCATTGTTGACCATCTGGTGATGTCCATGTGTAGAGTCTTCTCTTGTGTTGTTGCAAGAGGTTGTTTGCTATGACCAGTACATTTTCTTGGCAAAACTCTATTAGTCTTTGCCCTGCTTCATTCTGTATTCCAAGGCCAAATTTGCCTGTTACTCCAGGTGTTTCTTGACTTCCTACTTTTGCATTCCAGTCCCCTATAATGAAAAGGACATCTTTTTTGGGTGTTAGTTCTAAAAGGTCTTGTAGGTCTTCATAGAACCGTTCAATTTCAGCTTCTTCAGCGTTACTGGTTGGGGCATAGACTTGGATAACTGTGATATTGAATGGTTTGCCTTGGAGACGAACAGAGATCATTCTGTCGTTTTTGAGATTGCATCCAAGTACTGCATTTCAGACTCTTTTGTTGACCATGATGGCTACTACATTTCTTCTGAGGGATTCCTGCCCGCAGTAGTAGATGTAACAGTCATCTGAGTTAAATTCACCCATTCCAGTCCATTGTAATTCACTGATTCCTAGAATGTCAACGTTCACTCTTGCCATGTCTTGTTTGACCACTTCTAATTTGCCTTGATTCATGCACCTGACATTCCAGGTTCCTATGCAATATTGCTCTTTACAGCATCAGACCTTGCTTCTATCACCAGTCACATCCAGAGCTGTATATTGTTTTTGCTTTGGCTCCAACCCTTCATTCTTTCTGGAGTTATTTCTCCACTGATCTCCAATAGCATATTGCGTACCTACTGACTTGGGGAGTACCTCTTTCAGTATCTTATCATTTTGCCTTTTCATAGTGTTCATGGGGGTTCTCAAGGCAAGAATACTGAACTAGTTTGCCATTCCCTTCTCCAGTGGACCACAATCTGTCAGACCTCTCCACCATGAGCCACTCGTCTTGGGTTGCCCAGCAGGCATGGCTTAGTTTCATTGAGTTAGACAAGGCTGTGGTCCTAGTGTGATTAGATTGACTAGATTTCTGTGAGTATGGTTTCAGTGTGTCTGCCTTCTTATGCCCTCTTGCAACACCTACCATTTTACTTGGGTTTCTCTTACCTTGGGGGTGGGGTATCTCTTCACAGCTGCTCCAGCAAAGCACAGCAGCTGCTCCTTACCTTGGATGAGGGGTTCTCCAAGCCAGGCTTCAGCAATACATGAACCGTGAACTTCTGATGTTCAAGATGGCTTTAGAAAAGGCAGAGGAACCAGCGATCAAATTGCCAACATCCGCTGGATCATGGAAAAAGCAAGAGAGTTCCAGAAAAACATCTATTTCTGCTTTATTGACTATGCCAAAGCCTTTGACTGTGTGCATCACAATAAACTGTGGAAAATTCTGAAAGAGATGGGAATACCAGACCACCTGACCTGCCTCTTAAGAAATCTGTATGCAGATCAGGAAGCAACAGTTAGAACTGGACATGGAACAACAGAATGGTTCCAAATAGGAAAAGGAGTATGTCGAGGCTGTATATTGTCACCCTGCTTATTTAACTTCTATGCATAGTACACCATGAGAAACGCTGGACTGGAAGAAACACAAGCTGGAATCAAGATTGCCGGGAGAAATATCAATAACCTCAGATATGCAGATGACACCACCCTTATGGCAGAAAGTGAAGAGGAACTAAAAAGCCTCTTGATGAGAGTGAAAGAGGAGAGTGAAAAGGTTGGCTTAAAGCTCAACATTCAGAAAATGAAGATCATGGCATCTGGTCCTATCACTCCATGGGAAATAGATGGAGAAACAGTGGAAACAGTGTCAGACTTTATTTTAGGGGGCTCCAAAATCACTGCAGATGGTGACTTTAGCCATGAAATTAAAAGACACTTACTCCTTGGAAGAAAAGTAATGACCCACCTAGATAGTATATTCAAAAGTAGAGACATTACTTTGCCGACTAAGGTCCATCTAGTCAAAGCTATGGTTTTTCCAGTAGTCATGTATGGTTGTGAGAGTTGGACTGTGAAGAAAGCTGAGTGCCAAAGAATTGATGCTTTTGAACTGTGGTGTTGGAGAAGGCTCTTGAGAGTCCATTGGACTGCAAGGAGATCCAACCAGTCCATCTGAAGGAGATCAACCCTGGGATTTCTTTGGAAGGAATGATGCTAAAGCTGAAACTCCAGTACTTTGGCCACCTCATGTGAAGAGTTGACTCATTGGAAAAGACTCTGATGCTAGGAGGGATTGGGGGCAGGAAGAGAAGGGGACGACCAAGGATGAGATGGCTGGATGGCGTCATGGACTCGGTGGACATGAGTCTGAGTGAACTCCGGGAGTTGGTGATGGACAGGGAGGCCTGGCATGCTGCGATTCATGGGGTCGCTAAGTTGGACACGACTGAGCGACTGAACTGAACTGAACTGAACTGAGCTGAACTGATAGTTCTAACTAACCTGGTTAGGTGAAAATGTACTCTGAGATAGTCTGTTAAAAGGAGTTCAAAAGAGCTTGTTTCTTTCAAAAAACTCACAGGTTGGAGTAAGGCAGCTGTAGAACTGAATGTAACAAAAGTAACCAAAGTGTTTTTCAACTAGTTTCAGTGTACTAACTAGCTTTCTGAGTCAGAACATAGTGTTTTAGCCAAGAGGTTTGGATTTCAAGATTCACTCACAGCATGTTTCTGAACTGTATAGAGAGTTATATAAGACACACTAGATCCTTTGTGAGCACTGGTTTTAGCAGAGAGTCCTGTGACTAGTTAGTACATAACCTATAACTAACATGGTAGGGGAAATGTACTCTGGGATGACCTCCTAACAAGTAGTTCCAAGCAGCCTGTTTTTTTTTTTTTTTCTTAAACTCAAGTGTAAGACTAAGGAAGTTGCTGAATTGAATACAACAAAAGGAACCAAAGTGGTTTTTCCACTAGCTTTCAGTTTAAATATTTTACCAAGTCAGAAAATACAGTTTTAGCCAAGAGGCTGGGATTTTAAGATTCACAACAGCACGTTTTTGAACAGTGTAGGGACTCAAACAGGATGCGCTGGATTCTTCTTCATCCACACTGGTTTGAGTAGAGGGTTTTGTGACTAGTTAATACTATACCTATAACTGACTTGTTTAGGTGAAAATGAATGTTGAGATGACCTGCTAATAAGGAGTTCCAAACAGCCTGTTTCTTTCAGAAAATTCAACTGTTAGACTAAGGACATTTTTGAACTGAATGCAACAAAAGTCCCCAAAGTATTTTTAAACTAGCTATCAGTCTACAACTAACTAGCTTTCTGAGGCAGATAATAGAGCTTTAGCCAGAGGCTAGAATTTCAAGATTCAAATACAGCATGTTTCTGAAGAATGTAGAGACTCACACAGGGCAACTAGATCCTTATCTGTGAACACTGCCTTGAGCAAAGAGTTCTGTGAATAGTTAGTACTATACCCTAAACTAACCTGGTTATGTGAAAATATACTGAGATTACCTCCTAATCCAACGAGTTAGAAACAGCTTGTTTCTTTTAGAAAACTCACAGGTTAGCATAAGAAAGTTGCTAAGTTGAATACAACAAATGTAACTAAAGTCCTTTGCAACTAGCTTTCTGTCTACAACTAACTAGCTTTCCAAGGCAGATAATACAGCTTCAGCCATGAGGCTCGCATTGCAAGATTCACACACAGCATGTTTCTGAACAACGCAGAAACTCAAACAGTACACGCTGAATCTTTCTTTGTGAACACTGCTTTGAGCAGAGAGTACTGTGACTAGCTATAGTAGTACAGTATAAGTTATATAAGTATAGTTATAAGCATATAAGTATAGTTAGTAGTATACCTATAACTAAGTTATTTGATGAAACTGTACTCTCTGATGACCTCCTAACAAGGACTTCCAAGCAGCCTGATTCCTCCAGAAAATTCAAAAGTTAGACTAAGGATATTGTTGAACTGAATACAACAAAATTAACGAAAGTGTTTTTCAACTAGCTATCAGTCTACAACTAACTAGCTTTCCGAGGTAGATATTAGAGCTTGAGCCAGAGGCTTGGATTTCAAGACTCAAATACAGCATGTTTCTGAACAATGGAGAGAGTCAAACAGGACCCACTGGAATCTCATGAACACTGGTTTGAGGAGAGAGTTCTGTTATTAGTTAGTACTATTCATACAACTAATATGACTAGGTGAAAATGTATTCAGAGATGACTTCCTAACAAGGAGTTCTGGCAGCTTGTTTATTTCAGGAAACTCACAGGTTAGACTAAGGAAATTTCTGCACTGAATACAACAAAAGTAATCAATGTGTTTTTCAACCAGCTTTCAGTCTACAACTAACTAGCTTTCTGAGGCAGAAAATACACCTTTATCCAAGAGATGTATTTCACCATTAGGTGAAAATGTCCTCTGCGATAACCTTCGAACAAGGATTTCCAAGCAGCCTGTTTGTTTCAGAAAACTCAAGGATTAGAATAAGAATGTTGAACTGAATGCAAAAAAGTAACCAAAGTGTTTTTCAACTAGCTATCTGTCCACTACTAACTGGCTTTTCAAGGTAGATAATGGAGAAGGAAATGGCAACCCACTCCAGTACTCTTGCCTGGAGAATCCCATGGAGGGAGGAGCCTGGTAGGCTACAATGGGGTCGCAAAGAGTCGGACATGACTGAGCGACTTTACTAATACAAGTTTAGCAAAGAGCCTCAGATTTCATGATTCATACACAGCATATTTATGAACAATGTAGAGACTCTAACAGGATATACTGGAACCTTCTTCATGAACACTGGTGTGACCAGAGAGTTCTGTGACTAGTTAGTACTATACCTATAACTGACCTGGTTAGGTGAAAACTTATGCTGCAATAACATCCTAACAAAGATTTCCAAGCAATCTGTTTCTTTCAGAAAATTCAACAGTTAGACTAAAGAAGTTGTTGAACTGAACACAACAAAAGTAACCAAAGTGTTTTTCCACTATAATTCAGCCTACAACTAAATAGTTTTCTAAGGCAGAAAACACAGCTTTAACCAAGAGGATTGAATTTCAAACTTCACTCACAGCATGCTTCTGAACTGTGTAGAGACTCAAATATTACACACTAGATCCTTCTTTGTGAACTCTGCTTTGAGCAGAGTTCTGTGACTAGTTAATACTCTACCTCTAACTAACCTCAGGTTAAATCTACTCTAAGATAACTCCCTTACATGGAATTCCAAGCAGCCTTTTTTTTTTTTCAGAAAACTCAAGGGTTAGACGAAATAAGCTGTTAAACTGAGTACAATATATATATAACCAAAGTATTTTTCAACTAGCTTTCAGTATACAACTATCTTGCTTTCCAAGTCAGATAATACAGCTTTAGCCAAGAGACTCAGATTTCAAGACTCACACAGCATGTTTCTGAACAATGTAGAATCTCGAAAAGGATGCTTGTTCTTCATGAACACTGGTTTGAGCAGATAAAAAATTCAACGGTTTGATTCAGGAAGTTGTTGAACTGAATACGACAAAAGCAACTAAATTGTTTTTCAACAAATTTTCAGTCAGCTAACTAGCTTTTCAAGGCAGAAAAGCTTTAGTCAAGGTGCTTGGATTTCAAGATTCACTCACAGCATGTTTCAGAAATGTGCAGAGGTTCAAACAGGACACACTAGATCCTTCTTTGTGAATCCTGGTTTAGGCAGACAGTTCTGTGACTAGTTAGTAGTATACCTGTCACTAACCTGATTAAGTGAAAATGTTCTCTGAGACGACCTCCTAACATGGAGTTCCAAGCAGATAATTTCTTTCAGAAAACTAATGCTTAGACTAATAAAGTTGTTGAACTGAATGAAACAAAAGCAAACAAAGTGTTCTTAAATTAGCTTTCAGTATACATTAAAATATCTTTCCGAGGCAGGTAATATTGCATTAGCCAAAAGACTCGGACTTCAAGATTCACTCACAGCGTGTTTCTGAACAGTGTAGAGACTCAAATAGGACCCATTGTATCCCTCTTTGTGAACACTGTTTGAATAGAGAGTTCTGTGACTAGCTAGCACTTGTCAGGGAATGTTTAACAGGAGGATTCCTGTGTGCTGCTTTCTGTCTCTCATAAATCCTCTGTTCCCTATCAGTTCCTGATAATGGCAACGAGTGGAGCAGCATACTGCTCCCAGGACTGAGGTCATGAGATGAAATGCATGCGTGGATTTCTTTCAGTAAACATTCTCCTTATGACAAAACTGCTTAGTCATGACCCTCCTTCTTGAGATATGGATTGTCTTCTGACCTTATGACCATTGCTAATTCCTTGTTTCCTTGATAACAATTGCTGTATGTTTGGTTTTCTGATCTTTATCATTGTTGAAAGAAATTCCTTGTACAACATCCAATAAATACTCACAAAAAGATCATTAAAACACCCTTGCTCCACCAGAGACTTGGGTCCCCATGTCTTTTTCTCTTTCTCTCCCTCTGGCTAATTCTCTGGAGCATGGAAACCCACCAAGCTCACTCTCCTGCCCAGCCTTTCAAGACCTCCTCGAGAGGACACCCTGTGCCTTTATGAGGAGTACAAGCCCTGTTCTAGGGTTTTCTTGGTTCTCTGCATAAACCAGGGAATACTAGCTTCTTTCTCTCTTTTACTTTCTTATCGTCGACTCCTGACCACCAGGTTCCAGTTCATTAAAGGACCCAAAACAAGTACTATACCTATAACTAAGTAAGATGGCCTGCTAACAAGGAGTTCTAAGAAGCCTCTTTCTGTCAGAAAACTTAAGGGTTAGACTAAGGAAGTTTTTGAACTGAATATAACAAAAGCACCCAAAGTGTTTTTCAGCTACTGTTCAGCTACAACTAACTACTTATCCAAGCCATAAAATACGGCTTAAACTAGAGGCTTTGATTTCAAGATTCACACACAGCTTGTTTCTGAACAGTGTAGAGACTCAAGCAGAATGCATTGGATCCTTCTACGTGAACACTAAGGAAGCTGCTAACCTGAATAGAACCAAAGTAACCAAGGTTTTTTATTTTATTGTATTTTTTTAAATTGAAGGATACTTGCTTTACAGAAGTTTGTGGTTTTCCTGTCACACATCAACAAGAATCAGCCATAGGTACAGCCATGTCCCCTCCCGCCTGACCCTCCCTTCCATCTTCCTCCCCATCCCACTCTTCTAGATTGTCACAGAGCCCCTGCTTGAGTTCCCTGAGTCATACAGCAAACGCCTATTGGCTATTTTACATGTGGTTTTATAAATTTCCATATTTCTCTCTCCATATATCTCACCCTCTCCCTCCTCCCATGTCTTTAGGTCTGTTCTCTGTGTCTGTTTCTTCATTGCTGTCCCTGAAAATAAATTCATCAATTTTGTATTTCTAGAGTCCATAGATATGCATCAGTATATGACATTTTTGTTTTTCTTTGACTTATTTCACTTTGTATAATAGGCTCTAGGCTTGTCCATCTCATTAGAACTGACTCAAATGCATTCCTTTTTGTGATGGAGTAGTATTCCATTGTATATATGTACCATGGCTTCTTCATCCATTCATCTTTTGATGGAAATCTAGGTTGCTTCCATATTCTATCTATTGTAAATAGTGCTGCAATGAACATTGAGGTATATGTGTCTTTTTCAATTTCAGTTTCCTCGGGGTATATGCCTAGGAGTGGGATTGTTGGGTCATATGATGGTTTTATTCCAAGATTTTTAAGGTATCTCCATATCGTTTTCCATACTGACTGTATCAATTTATATTTCCACCAGAAATGCCAGAGATTCCCTTTTCTCCATACCTTCTCCAGCATTTATTGTTTGCAGACTTTTAGATGATAGCATTTCTGACTGGTGTGAGGTGGTATCTCATTTTAGTTTTGATTTATATTTCTCTAATCATGAGCGATGTTGAGCATCTCTTCATATGTTTATCAGTCAGTTAATTGCATGTCTTCTTTGGAAAAATGTCTGTTTAGGTGCAGAATACTCCTCATTCTCAAGTGCACATGGAACATTCTCTAAGATAGATCCCATCTTGGGTCACAAATCAAATCTCAGTAAATTTAAGAAAATTGAAATCATATTAAGCATCTTCTCCAACCATAATGCTATGAGACTAGATATCAATTACAAGAAAAAACTGTAAGAAACACAAACACATGGAGATTAAGCAATACATTTGTAAATAACAAACAGGTTACCGAAGAAATCAGAAAGGAAATAAAAACATTTCTAGAAACAAATGACAATGAAACCATGACAACTCAAAGCCTATGGGATGCAGCAAAAGCAGTTCTAAGAAGGAAGTTTATAGCAATACAATCCTACCTCAAGAAACAAGAAAAATATTGAATAGGCAACCTAACTTTACAGTTAAAGCAACTGGAGAAAGAAGGAGGAAAAAACCCTTAAAATTAGTAAAGGAAAGAAATCATAAAGATATCAGAAAAAAATGAAAAAAATGACAGAAGCAATAGTAAAGATTAATAAAACTAAAAGCTGGTTCTTTAGGAAGATAAACAAAATTGATGAACCCTTAGCCAGACTCATCAAGGAAAAAAAGAAAAAGAGAAGAATCAAATCAACAAAATTAAAAATGAAAAAGGAGAGGTTACAACAGACAATGCAGAAATACAAAGGATTATAAGAGACTACTATAAACAACTCTATGGCAATAAAATCGATAAGCTGGAAGAAATGTACAGATTCTTAGAAAAGTTCAATCTTCCAAGACTGAACTAGGAAGATATAGAAATTATGAACAACCCAATCACAAGCACTGAAATTGAAGCTGTGATCAAAAATCTCCCAAAACACAAAAGCCCAGGACTAGATGGCTTCACAAGAGCATTCTATCAAACATTTAGAGAAGAGCTAATGCCTATCTTTCTAACACTCTTTCAAAAATTGCAGAGGAACACTTTCAAACTCATTCAATAAGGCCACCATCACCCTAATATCAAAACCATTCAAAGACAACACACAAAAAGAAAACTACAAGCCAATATGACTGATGAATATAGATGCAAAAATCCTCAACAAAATTTTAGCTAACAGAATTCAGCGACACATCAAAAGCTCATACATCATGATCAAGTTGGGTTTATTCCTGGGATGCAAGGATTCTTTAATATACAGAAATCAATCAATGTGATACATTATATTAACAAATTGAAAGATAAAAACATATGATCATCTCAATAGATGCAGAAAAAGCCTTTGACAAAATTCAGCACCCATTTATGATTAAAACTCTTCAAAAAATGGACATAGAAGGAACCTACCTCAACATAATAAAGACCATATATGATAAGTGTACAGCAAACATTATTCTGCATTGTGAAAAACTGAAAGCATTCCCCCTAAGATCAGGATCAAGGCAAGAGTGTCCACTTTCACCACTATTATTCAATATAGTTCTGGAAGTCCTAGCTACAACAATCAGAGAAGTAAAAGAAATAAAAGGAATCCAGATTGGAAAATAAGAAGTAAAGCTCTCAGATGACAGATGACATGACCCTGTACCTAGAAAACCCTAAAGAGAGTAGCAGAAAATTACTAGAGCTACTCAGTGAATTTAGCAAAGTTTCAGGATACAAAATCAATACACAGAAATCACTTGCATTTCTATATACTAACAATGAAAAATCAGAAATAGAAATTAAGGAATCAATCACATTCACCATTGCAACAAAAAGAATTAAATATCTAGGAATAAATTTAAGGAGACAAAGGAATGGTACACAGAAAATTATAAGACACTAATGAAAGTAATCAAAGACGACATAAACAAATGGAGAGATATTCCATGTTCCCGGGAAGGAATAATCAATATTGTGAAAGTGACTATACTACCAAATGCAATCTACAGATTCAAGGAGATCCCTATTAAATTACCAATGGCATTTTCCACAAAACTAGAACGAAAAACTTCACAATTCATATGGAAACTCAAAAGACCCTGAATAGCCAAAGAGGTCTTGAGAAAGAAGAATGGAGATGGAGGAATCAAGCTTCCTGACTTCAGGTTATACTACAAAGCTACAGTCATCAAGACAATAGGGTACTGGCACAAAAGCAGAAATATAGACCAATGGAACAAGATAGAAAGCCCAGAAATAAACCCATGTACCTACAGGTACCTTATTTTTGACAAAGGAGGGAAGAATATACAATGTGGGCAAAGATAGCCTCTTCAATAGATGGTGCTGGAAAAACTGGACAGCTCCATGTAAAAGAATGAAATCAGAATGCTTTTTAACACCATACACAAAGATAAACTCATAATGGATTAAAAACCTAAATGTAAGACCAGAAGCTATAAAACTCTTAGAGGAAAACATAGGCAGAAGACTTGAAGACATAAATCAAAGCAAGATATTTTATGACCCACCACCCAGAGTAACGGAAATAAAAACAAAAGTAAACAAGTGGGACCTGGCTAAACTTTAAAACTTTTGCACAGCAAAGGAAACTATAAACAAGGTGAAAAGACACCCTCAGAATGGGAGAAAATAATAGCAAATTAAACAACTGACAAAGGATTAATTTCCTAAATATAAAAGCAGCTCATAGAACTCAATACCAGAAAAACAAACAAACCAAACAAAAAGTGGGATAAAGACCTAAACAGACATTTCTCCAAAGAAGACATATAGATGGGTAACAAACACATGAAAAGATGCTCAACATTGGTCATTATTAGAGAAATGCAAATCAAAACTACAATGAGATATCACCTCACACCAGTCAGAATAGTCATCATCAAAAAGTCTATAAACAATAAATGCTGGAGAGGGTGTGGAGAAAAGGGAACACTCTTGCACTCTTTATGGCAGAAAGTGAAGAACTAAAGAGCCTCTTGATGAAAGTGGAAGAGGAGAGTGAAAAAATTGGCTTAAATCTAAGTTTATGGCATCTGGTCCCACCACTTCATGGCAAATAGATGGGGAAACAGTGGAAAAAGTGGCAGACTTTATTTTTGGGGGCTCCAAAATCACTGCAGATGGTGACTGCAGCCATGAAATTAAAAGACACTTACTCCTTGGAAGGAAAGTT
Source organism: Capricornis sumatraensis (assembly GCF_032405125.1). Lineage (NCBI taxonomy): Eukaryota > Metazoa > Chordata > Mammalia > Artiodactyla > Bovidae > Capricornis > Capricornis sumatraensis. Next base: position 2,289,073 of record NC_091077.1, on the reverse strand, counting down.
ATGACCAACTTAGCATATTAAAAAGCAGAGACACTATTTTGCCAAAAAAGGTCCATCTAGTCAAGGCTATGGTTTTTCTAGTAGTCATGTATGGATGTTAGAGTTGGACTATAAAGAAAGCTGAGCACTGAAGAATTGATGCTTTTGAACTGTGATGTTGGAGAAGACTCTTTAGAGTCCCTTGGACTGCAAGGAGAGCCAACCAGTCCATTCTAAAGGAGATCAGTCCTGGATATTCATTGGAAGGACTGATGCTGAAGCTGAAAATCCAAGACTTTGGTCACTTGATGTGAAGAACTGACTCATTGGAAAAGACCCTGATGCTGGGAAAGATAGAAGGCAGGAGGAGAAGGGGATGACAGAGGATGAGATGGTTGGATGGCACCACTGACTCAATGGACATCAGCTTGAGTAAATTCTGGGAGTTGATCATGGACAGGGCAGCCTTGTGTGCTGCAGTCCATGGGGTTGCAAAGAGTCAGACATGACTGGGTGACTGAATTGAACTGAACTGAACTGTACTTGCATTCTTTGTGAGAATGTAAATTGATACAGCTACTATGGAAGTCTGTATGGAGATCCCTTAAAAAACTAGGAATAAAACCAGCATATGACCCAGCAATTCCACTCCTAAACATATACCCTGAGGAATCCAAAATTGAAAGAGACACATGTATCCCAGTGTTCATTGCAGCACTATTTACAATAGTTTGAATGTGGAAGCAACCTAGATGTCCATCGACTAATGAATGCATAAATAACTAGTGGTACATACACATAATGGAATATTGCTCAGGCATAAAAGGACAGCATTTGAGTCAGTTCTAATGAGGTGGATGAACCTAGAACCTATATACAGTGAATGAAGTCAGATAGAGAAAGATAAATATTATATTCTAACACACATATACAGAATTTAGAAAAATGTTACTGAAAATTTATTTACAGTGTAATAATGGAGAAACAGACATAGACAATAGACTTATGGACATGGGGAGATGGGAGGAGAGGGTGAGATGCATGGAAAGAGTATCATGGAAACTTACGTTACCATATGAAAAATAGACAGCCAATGGGAGTTTGCTGTATGGCTCAGAAAACTCAAACAAGGGCTCTGTATCAACCTAGAAGGGTGGAATGGGGAGGGCGGTTCAAAAGGGAGCAGATATATGTATACCAATTTCTGATTGATGTTGAAGTTTGACAGAAAACACAAAATTCTTCAAGCAATTATCCTTCAATAAAAAATAAATTAATTTTAAAAAAGTAAAAGAAAAAAAAGATATTTGAAAATAACCCATATATTTTCAAGTCCAGTGTGACATTTACCAAGAAAAATCTTTGACTTAGTCATTGAAAGCCTGAATAAAGTTGGAAGACTGAAAAAACACAGAGAGTGATTGCAGAGAAGAAAGCATTTAAATGAGAAATTAATATCAAAATGAGAACTTAATATCAAAGATTCTTTAAAAGGCCCATGTATTTGGAAAATTAATGTCTATTTTAAAGTGGTGGGTATATCTAAGAAACCATACCAAGGGAAATTTGAATATGTTTGTAACAGAATAAAAAGGAAAAGAGAATTCACCAGAATTTGTTGCATGCAGCTGAAGCTGCTCAAAGAAACTAAATACAACAAAGAATCTTGACTAAGGTATGAAAATGAACATAGACTCTAGCATAAAATTTTGTGAAATTTGAACAAAATCTGTACTTTAGTTAATAATATTGTACTGCATGTTAATTTTCCTATTTTTTACAATAGTATTTCTTTATATTCTCAGACTTTAATAAGAAGTTTAAAGCCTCACTCATTTTTTAACATCACTAAAATAATAAATTTTCTAGTCTTTTAGCACTATTTAGATGCCAAAATACATGAACTATATCAAAGTTTTCAGTGAATATAACTTAGAATGCTAGCATTTTATCCATACAAGTCAAACAAGTGGAATCAACATGTTATAATTTTTTAGCTAGGCAAAAATTAATAAGTTTCCTAAAATTTATGTATTATATTATACATACTATATGTGTGTGTATGTACAAAAAGTTTTTTTTAAAAAAAACTATGCCTGATAAAAGCTTGAGAAAGAATAGCAATAAAAAAGATATGGAGAAATTCATAAACATAAACTAAATGAAATGGGAGCCCTGTATGTGAAAGAGAAAAAGTGAAACAATTTAGATAAAGGTGAAAAATCATCATATAGTCCAGTCATTTTAAAACATGGGTGCTCATTAGAAAAACATCTGGAGCTTTGGAGAAGAAAAAGCTATACCTGGATATTTGCATTTTTCAAAAAAATTCCAAGATAATTCAGATGTGCATCTGGATTTTAAGAAAGTGATTACAAGTTTTTCTCTTAAATGGTAAATTTTGTGATATAGAGGCTTCCCTGACAGCTCAGTTGGTAAAGAATCCGCCTGCAATGCAGGAGACACTGATTCGATTCCTGGGTCAGAAAGACCTACTGGAGAAAGGATAGGCTACCCACTCCAGTTTTCTTGAGCTTCCCCTATGGCTCAGACGGTAAAGAATCCGCCTGCAATGCAGGAGACCTAGGTTTGATCACTGGGTTGGGAAGAACCCTTGGAAATGTGAAAGGCTACCCACTCCAGTATTCTGGCCTGGAGAATTTTTTGGACTGTATAGTTCATGGGGTTGCAACACGACTGAGCAACTTTCACATTGTGATACAGAATCCTATTATTTTCTCTTGAACAATCATGATACAATAATATTGAATTCAATGGTATTTAGTGAATTGTGGTCCACTGGAGAAGGGAATGGCAAACCACTTCAGTATTCTTGCCTTGAGTACCCCATGAGCAGCATGAAAAGGCAAAATGATAGGATACTGAAAGAGGAACTCCCCAGGTCAGTAGGTGCCCAATATGCTACTGGAGATCAGTGGAGAAATAACTCCAGAAAGAATGAAGGGATGGAGCCAAAACAAAAACAATACCCAGCTGTGGATGTGACTGGTGATAGAAGCAAGATCTGATGCTGTAAAGAGCAATATTGCATAGGAACCTGGAATGTCAGGTCCATGAATGAAAGCAAATTAGAAGTGGTCAAACAAAAGATGGCAAGAGTGAACACCGACATTCTAGGAATCAGCGAACTAAAATGGACTGGAATGGGTGAATTTAACTCAGATGACCATTACATCTACTACTGTGGGCAGGAATCCCTCAGAAGAAATGGAGTAGCCATCATGGTCAACAAAAGAGTCTGAAATGCAGTACTTGGATGCAATCTCAAAAACGACAGAATGATCTCTGTTCGTCTCCAAGGCAAACCATTCAATATCACAGTTATCCAAGTCTATGCGTCCCAACCAGTAATGCTGAAGAAGCTGAAGTTGAACGGTTTTATGAAGACCTACCAGACCTCTTAGAACTAACACCCAAAAAAGATGTCCTTTTCATTATAGGGGACTGGAATGCAAAAGTAGGAAGTCAAGAAACACCTGGAGTAACAGGCAAATTTGGCCTTAGAATGCAGACTGAAGTAGGGCAAAGACTAATAGAGTTTTGCCAAGAAAATGCACTGGTCATAGCAAACACCCTCTTGCAACAACACAAGAGAAGACTCTACACATGGACATCACCAGATGGTCAACACCAAAATCAGATTGATTATATTCTTTACAGCCAAAGATGGAGAAGCTCTATACAGTCAGCAAAAATGACCAGGAGCTGACTATGGATCAGATCATGAACTCCTTATTACCAAATTCAGAATCAAATTGAAGAAAGTAGGGGAAACTGCTAGACCATTCAGGTATGACCTCAATCAAGTCCCTTATGATTATACAGTGGAAGTGAGAAATAGGTTTAAGGGCCTAGATCTGATAGATAGAGTGCCTGATGAACTATGGAATGAGATTCGTGACATTGTAAAGGAGACAGGGATCAAGACCATCCTCATGGAAAAGAAATGCAAAAAAGCAAAATGGCTGTCTGGGGAGGACTTGCAAATAGCTGTGAAAAGAAGAGAGGTGAAAAGCAAAGGAGAAAAGGAAAGATAGAAGCTTCTGAATGCAGAGTTCCAGAGAATAGCAAGAAGAGATAAGAAAGTTATCTTCAGCTATCAATGCAGAGAAACAGAGGAAAAGAACAGAATGGGAAAGACTAGAGATCACTTCAAGAAAATTAGAGATACCAAGGGAACATTTCATGCAAAGATGGACTGGATAAAGGACAGAACTGGTATGGACCTAACAGAAGATATTAAGAAGGGATGGCAAGAATACACAGAAGAACTGTACAAAAAAGATCTTCATGACCCAGATAATCACGATGGTGTGATCACTAATCTAGAGCCAGACTTCCTGAAATGTGAAGGCCTTGGAAAGCATCTCTACAAACAAAGCTAGTGGAGGTGATGGAATTCCAGTTGAGCTGTGATGATGCTGTGAAAGTGCTGCACTCAATATGCCAGCAAATTTGGAAAACTCAGCAGTGGCCACAGGACAGGAAAAGGTCAGTTTTCATTCCAATCCCCAAGAAAGGCAATGCCAAAGAATGCTCAAACTACCACACAATTGTACTCATCTCACATGCTAGTAAAGTAATGCTCAAAATTCTCCAAGCCAGGCTTCAGCAATATGTGAACCGTGACCATCCTGATGTTCAAGCTGGTTTTTGAAAAGGCAGAGGAACCAGAGATCAAATTGCCAACATCCACCGGATCAGGGGAAAAGCAAGTGAGTTCCAGAAAAACATCTATTTCTGCTTTATTGACTATGCCAAAGCCTTTGACTGTGTGGATCACAAGAAACTGGAAAATTCTGAAAGAGATGGGAATACCAGACCACCTGACCTGCCTCTTGAGAAATCTGTATGCAGGTCAGGAAGCAGCAGTTAGAACTGGACATGGAACAACAGAATGGTTCCAAATAGGAAAAGGAGTATGTCAAGGCTGTATATTGTCACCCTGCTTATTTAACTTATATGCAATGTACATCATGAGAAATGCTGAACTGGAAGAAACACAAACTGGAATCAAGATTGCTGGGAGAAATATCAATAACCTCAGATATGCAGATAACACCACCCTTATGGCAGAAAGTGAAGAGGAACTAAAAAGCCTCTTGATGAAAGTAAAAGTGGAGAGTGAAAAAGTTGGCCTAAAGCTCAACCTTCAGAAAACGAAGATCACGGCATCTGGTCCCATCCCTTCATGGGAAATAGATGGGGAAACAGTAGAAACCGTGTCAGACTTTATTTTCTGGGGCTCCAAAATCACTGTAGATGGTGATTGCAGCCATAAAATTAAAAGACACTTACTCCTTGGAAGAAAAGTAATGACCAACCTAGATAGTATATTCAAAAGCCAGAGACATTACTTTGCTGAGTAAGGTCTGTGTAGTCAAGGCTAACGTTTTTCCTGTGATCATGTATGGATGTGAGAGTTGGACTGTGAAGAAGGCTGTGCCGAAGAATTGATGCTTTTGAACTGTGGTGTTTGGAGTCTCTTGGACTGCAAGGAGATCCAACCAGTCCATTCTGAAGGAGATCAACCCTGGGATTTCTTTGGAGGGTGTGATGCTGAAGCTGAAACTCCAGTACTCTGGCCACCACATGTGAAGGGTTGACTCATTGGAAAAGACTTTGATGCTGGGAGGGATTGGGGCAGGAGAAGGGGACAACCAAGGATGAGATGGCTGGATGGCATCACTGACTCGATGGACGTGAGTCTGAGTGAACTCCTGGAGTTTTTGATGGACAGGGCGGCCTGGTGTGCTTGATTCATGGGGTCGCAAAGAATCAGACACGACTGAGCGACTGAACTGAACTGAACTGAGCCAGACAAAAAAGAAAACATAATTACAATAGTAAGCCATAATGAAACATGATTAATCTAACAGTATAAAATAATTGCATACTATTTCAGGGGTTAAGTAGAGTGACGTGGCAAGTGGAAGTCCATACATGCACACATTTTCATCCATCCAGCCAGTCTATATCTTTTGTGTGGTGCATTTAATCCATATATATTTAAAGTAATTATCCCTATGTATGGTCCTATTACTATTTTCTTAATTATTTTTGGTTCACTTTGTGTAGGTCTTTTCCTTCTCCAGTGTTTCCTGCCTAGATAAATTCCTTTAGTATTTGTTGTAAAACTGGTTTGGTGGTGCTGAATTTTCTTATCTTTTGTTTGTCTGGAAAGCTTTTGATTTCTCCATCAAATCTGAATGAGATTCTTGTAGGGTAGAGTATTCTTGCTTGTAAGCTCTTCACTTTCATTCCTTTATCGTGCCGTTCACTTCTGGCTTGTAGAGTTTCTGTTGAGAAATCAGCTGAGTTCCTTTGTATTTTATTTGTCAGTTTCCCCTTGTTGCTTTTAATGTTTTACCTTTGTCTTTATTTTTCCTCAGATTACTGTATCTTCTTGTGTTGACTATTTCCTTTCCCATGTTAGGAAAATTTTCAGCTATTATCTCCTCAAATATATATATATATAGTTCTCTCTCTCTCTCTTCTTCTGGGACTCCTATAATGTGAATATTGGTGTGTTTAGTGTCCCAGAGGTCTTTTTGGGCTTCCCTGTGGCTCAGATAAAGGATCTGCCTACAATGCAGGAGACTTGGTTCAATCCCTGGGTCTGGAAGATCCCCTAGAGAAGGGAATGGCTACCCAGTTCAGTATTCTTGCCTGGAGAATCCCATGGACAGAGGAGCCTGGAAGGCTACAGTCCACAGGATTGCAGAGTCAAATATGACTGAGCAACAAACACTTTCACAGAGATCTCTTAGGTTGTCTTGTTTTTTTTTTTTTTTTCATTCTTTTCTCTATATTCTGTTCTGTGGCAATTATTTCCACCATTTTATCTTCTAGGTCACTTATCCCTTCTTCTGTCTCAGTCATTCTGTTATTGATTTCTTCTAGTGTATTGTTAATCTCTTTGTGTTTCTTCTTTATTTCTTCTAGGTCTTAGGTAAACATCTCCTGCATCTTCTCCATTGTTTTTCTGAGATCCTGGATCATCTTCATTATCACTATTCTGAATTCTTTTTCTGGAAAACCTACCACTTCATTTAGTAATTTTTCTGGGGTTTTATCTTTATCTGGACATCTATTGCCTTCATCTGAGACATAATCCCCTGCTTTGTCATTCTGATTAACTTTTTGTGATGTGATTTTTGTTCTAGTCACTGTGAGATTGTGGTTCTTTTTGCTTCTTCTGTCTGCCCTCTGGTGGATGAAGTTAAGAGGCTTGTTGTAAGCTTCCTCATGGGAGGGACTGGCCGTGGGGAAAACTGGGTCTTGCTCTAGTGGTTAGGGCCATGCTCATTACAACTTTAATCCAATTATCTGCTGATGGGTGAGGTTGTACTCCCTCCCTATTAGTTGCTTTTCCTAAGGGGACCCATTCCCCTAGGTTCTATGGTGGGGTTGATGACAACATCCAAAAAGGCTTTTTCAAAAAGCCTCTTCCATGAGTGCTGCTGCCAGTGTCCCCCTCCCTATGGTGATCCACTGCTCACCAATACCTCCACAGGAGACCCTGGAACACTAGCTAGTAGGTCCAGTTCAGTCTCCTGCAGGGTCACTGCTCCTTTCTCCTGGGTCTTGGCGTGCACATGATTTTGTCTGTGCCAAGAGTGGAGTCTCTATTTCCCTCAGTCCTGTGGAAGTCCTGTAATCAAATCCCGTTGGCATTCAAAGTCAGATTCCCTGGGAACTGCCAGTTCCTTTGGAGGTTCTCTAGGCTGGGAAGCCTGACATCCAGTCTCAGAACCTTCACAACAGTAGAAAAATTCCTTTGGTATTATTGTTATCCATTTTGTGGGTTGCCCACCCAGCAGGTATGGGATTTGCTTTTGTCATGATTGCATCCCTCCTACCTTCTCATTTCAACTTCTTCTTTGTCTTTGGATGTAGGGTATCTCTTGTTGTTGTTGTTGAGTTCTAGCATCCTCTTGTTGACATTTGTTCAACAGCTAGTTGTGATTTTGGTGTTCTCACAGGAGGAGATGAGCATATGTTCTACTCTGTCATTTTGAACCAATTACAGTAAAAAAATTGTTTAATTTTTTAAAATAAAGTTGTTGTTGTTTAGTCATTTCATTATGTCCTTCTCTTATGTGACCCCATGAGCTGTAGCCTACTAGGCTACTCTGTCCATGGCATTTCCCAAGCAAGAATACTGGAGTGGGTTGCCATTTACTTCTCCAAGGAATCTTCCCAACCCACGGACCAGACGTGTGTCTCCTGCACCAGCAGTGGGTTCTTACCACTGAGTCACCAGGGAAGCCCTTTTTATAAAGTGGCAGGTAGTAAACATCCTCAGTATCACAGGGCATATGATCTCTGTGGCATCTACTCACGTCTGCTGTTAGGAAACAAAAATCAGTCATAAATACATAAATTAATGATCATGGCTGTGTTTCAGTTACATTTCATTTATAAAAATAGACAACAGTTTGCTTATTCCTCTTGGACATGTCCTATTATTTTTTATAGCTAACTCTCATGTAATAGTACAAAATCCTAATACAATCAGAGTAATTCTTACTCACATTTTTTTCCCCAGGTACCCATTCCCTCTTCATGGAGAGAAAACTGCCCTTGGCCTCTCTCTCTACTCTTCTAGAGACATCCTTGGCAACCTCAAGATGTGTGTTTTATTGTGGGTTTCTAGTTCCTGTGTTCCTCTATTTCTCTCTTGTTATAATCACTTATTTGATGCTACAAACCCTTTGGTAAGTTCATGAGCAAGGAAAATCTTTTTATAATTGGCTTACATACCTAATAATATTTATTTGCCAAGTGATCCAAACCCAATGAATCCTACTGTTAAGACAATTGGAATTTCCTAGTACTGACGGAACAATTAAAATCATTACAGTATTCTTTATATTTTAGCAAATAGAGGCACTGCAACCCTTCTACACTTCATGTTTTATAATAGCAAGTTTTGTTGTGATATATGTCTTCAACTTTCTATCTCATGTTACAACTACTTTTAGGGGCTCTAGGTTCTGATTTAGATGAAAATGTATCTTTTTCCTTTTTTCATGTTTCTCTTCTATATTATGGCCTTCCTCTGGTGGCTTAGATGGTAAAGAACCTGCCTGCAATACTGGAGACCCTTGTTTGGTCCCTGGGTTGGAGCATTAAAAAACCAAGATCATGGAATCCAGTCCCATAACTTCATAGCAAATAGATGGGGGGGGGGGGGGGAGGGGGGGCGGGGAGTGGAAACAGTGACAGATTTTATTTATATTGAGTCAGACACAACTTAGTGACTGAACAACAACAACTCCTATATTATAATATTCCAAAGGGTAGGATCCTGGAGTTATTTAATTATGCAAACATGAAAACTTGTGCAGCATTGTGGATCTGGTACATAACATAATATTTGTATAATGATATATATAGACCTATATAGAATGATATATGTAACGAATGATATATATATATATATCCATAGGGTTGCAAAGAGTTGGGCATGACTGAATGACTGAATTGAACTGAACTTATATATTTACCTACTCTGTGCTTATTATCAGGGTGTTAAATATATAATTTTCAAACTTTCAAGGCACCCACAGGTTGGGGGGTGCCTTGAAAGTTTGGTGTATACAACAACATATATGTTGTGTTTTATGGCATACTTAATGTGGTCTCTGATGAGAATTCAGAACAAGATTGTCCATTGGAATCAGTGCCATGGACTGATTAAGCCATGTAGCTTAATAGGAAGAGCACAGGCAGACCTGAAACTACACATAATTGGGGAAAAATACTGATTAAAATATGGATATGTTGAAAGAATGCAAAACCAATACAGTATTGTAAAGTAAAAAAATAAAATTAAAAAAAAAAGAATGGATGGAGGCATGATTTGAGGGCAATGGTGCACATTGACCCTCTTGCCATCCCCTTGGCTTCCTTTTTATTGAGAAATATTTATGAGGGGAAGTTACCATAAAACGGTTATATATATTCTACCTTTCTGATTGGAATTTCTCTCCCTGGACATAAAACAAATAAAGCTGCAGATGGGCTTTCCTTGCTCTGGAATTTTCCTGAATCCTAGAACACAACTCTGGCTGTACACAGACTGAGGGATCCGAGGGGAAAAGAGAATCTTGGGTTATAATTTTACACACTATGAGTAGCTTTCAGAGGATGTCTGTAGTTCTTGCCTTGTAAGAGAGAACTTTGATATTCAATAGAAAGTCATCACTGTGTTTTCCCCACCCTCCATTGTTGATATTATATAAACATATAATTAACACGACTATGGTTAACTTCTCTTGCCATTTCCTCGTCCAACCAAGTTATCTAGTCAGTTTTATTTCATAAGGCAATGACAACACCCCCTGGGTTTTTCTCTCTTTTATTACGTATTTCTTCAAAATCTTTTCCATGCAGATTTCTATGTATTAATAGTAATCATTTTGAGAACTTGTATTCCTGATGATTTTCTTACCATGCCCTCATACTTGGTTAAATAGAAAACAATAGCTTTTAGGTGAAAGACTCTAATGATGTTATAATTAGGCAGAGTATTAAAAGCATCCATTTGAAAAATAGATGCTGCCTTATGGAGAAAGTGCAAGAATGTTTTATGGACCACTGATTGTAGTTAACCTGATTGTGGGTTCTTGAGTCCAGGAGTGGGATCTTATTTTAGAAAATTAATAAAACAAGCATTCCTTTAAGCTATATCACCTGCATAATTGCCTGGGATGGTTCAACTGTGAAAATATTAAATAAAATCTCAGTCAGTGGTTTGAGAAGCTAAGTAGAATGAAGGTTGATGCCAGATGACAAAGGAAAATGAGAACAGTGTCTACAAAGTAGTGCTTGAAATCTGTAATGTAGCTGTGTTTATAGTGCATCTAAACATAATTAAGTCTCTGCTTATATAGGACTGAAACTTAAGGCTTTCAGAATAAATGAAGGCATATATTTGATGTGTACACACACACATACACACACCACATTAGCTTCATAATTCCATTCATTTTATTCACTTGACTGTTGCATGAACAGATATAACCCAAATTTAAAAGGAAGAGCTTATTCAAACATGTTCTTCCCATCCACAATATCTCAGAAAACATGTGGGTAAGATGTCAGAGAACAAAGTCAAGATATGAAATGTGAATTTAAGGCTGAATTGAAGAGGTGCCTACTCAATCTCTCTTCAGATACCTCTGAAATGTCTATCTCCAAGACTGAAATAAAGCCATACCTCTTTGAAGCCAATAGGCCATTCTATCATCTTTTCACTGATGACCATGCCTTGATCATATGGAGCATGGGAGACAAACTCTCCTACTTTAACCAGCAGCCCAAGACCAGCAAGAAAATTCACCGTGTTGTGGACATTATACCATGCCACATGGTTCTGTTTTTCATCTCTGCATACATGTTCTCCTGCACTGTTGATAAACTGGGTTTTCCTCAGGATTGGCTGAAGCTGGAGGAGAAGCATAATTTGAAAGTGAGGCTTGCATTCAGATTAGAGGTGGAAGACACACCCCCACCAAGCAATCTTTTCCTTCACCTCCCACCCTCAGGTTTCTTTTTGGTAAAGGGTTGGTTTTGTTTATGTGTTCACCACCTCATAGGCTCAAGGGAAATGAAGTTTTACACTCTTGAGAAAGATGGTTGAATGTTTGAATACAATCAGAAAATTCAAGGATGATGCTCAGAACAAAGATGGTACTCAGAACATGGTTTAGACACTTTGACCAATAACCCTGCTCAGAGCTTCTTGTAAGCTAATGCCTATATTTAAAAAAGTCACAACATGGATGTTTTTGCCGTTGAGCTTGTTTTGGATGAGAATGTGATTATCTTGTTACAATGCATGGGAAAATCTATGGCATAATATAAAATCAAATTTTTTGGATTTTAATGAATTTTTAAATTTAGTTAATTTATCTTTGTACCTTTGGGTCTCATAGAATATTGTCATGGGAAATAATAAATCCCTCATTGTTCAGGCATCCATTGTTTAAGTCTGGAATTACTTGTAGTAGAAGCATTCTAAATGATCCAGAATCACATCTTGGGAAGTCATTTTAGCCAAGACAGCTAATTTTCTGAGTCAGCACTAAATAAGCTCAAAGTTATATATCCAATATTATTCTTGTAAGTAAAAACAGGAATTAAATGGCAAATGAAATATTCAGACATGAATTTTTACTTGTACATATTTTCCTTTTTCTAGATATTAAATTTGCTTGATTAGATATTTGTGTAATTTAATCCACACATTTGATTAGTATATTTTCCCCTTGGTCATGAGGACTGTTGTTAATAAGTATATTTTACAAATGGGTTGTGGATTAGACACACAGAGTGACGATCCCGACAAATCTATTCAGAACTTAGGAAGGTATCCTGAGTTTATAAGCATTATCATTACTCTCATATTTAAAAATGAGAACACAGTTGCAGGTTTTGTTTTAAGCAAAACCATTTTATGGTGTGTTTGGCCACATCATATACAAAAAAACTTGTGAAACAGTCAGATATGGTTGCACGAGTGCTCAATCGCTCAGTCATGTCCAACTCTTTGCGACTCCATGAACTGTAGCCCACCGGGCTACTCTGTCCATGGGATTCTCCAGGCAAGAATACTGCAGTGGGTTGCCATTTCCTCCTCCAGGAGATCTTCCTGACCCAGGAATCGAAACTGCATCTCTTGTGGCTCCGGCGTTGAAGGCAGGTTCTTTGCCACTGAACTACCTGGGAAGCCCCCAGATACGGTTATTATGTCAGTGTCTTCTGACACTGCATACTTTCCAAAGAAAAGTATAGATTTGACCAATTTTGATCTCTTTCTGTTTTGTCATAAATTGTCTTTTGCTCTTTTAAATCCTTTCATTCTACTTTAGAAAGCATAATTCTCATACAATTTTTTAATTTAAAAAGTTGTATTTAAGTCCCTAAAGGTGGAATTCTCCAAACAGAGGTAACAGTTGAAGCCATGCCCATAACCAGTGTGAAAGAACCCTCTATCTATTTTTTCCAATCCTGTTGGTTTTGAGCCAAAACATGGCCATGATGTTGTACCTCAGGATAGTGCCTATAGGTGCCATCAGGCAGTCAATGTGTGTCTTGCTTCTGGAGGCCATTTATCTGCCAAGGAAGAAATATAGGTTTGTCTCTGTCAGCTGGAGATCTCATTTCTGTTTTCACCAAAAGCATTTCATGGAGTCCTTGGGCCACTGTGTACACAACATTATAGCCAAAATAGCTATGGTCAGATGACAGACATGGTCATCATGTCAACATTTATGGGATAAACTCTAAGGAAGAATTTGGTGGGCAGTCTCTAAGTTTTCCACAATGTGATCCAGCAAGTGAACCATCAAATATGTCATACAAGAATCTACTAAAGTATAAGTCTTCTGGGTATTTGGAGAGGTTAACTATCTTGAGAAAGTTTTCAAAACCAGGGATTTCCCTCTTCTGGTGTGAAAATGAGGGGCTGCCCTGAAAAGAGTGATGCATGTGGTCCATCTCATACAGAACAACATCCCACTTTACTGCCATGATCCACACCTTCCTTGAGGTTAAATAAAGTTCTCCCACCATTCCTAGGATGATAAGCTTCCCTATGTCACACATATCATATGCTCATTCAGAGATGAGACTCTGATTCTGGACAAGAAGCTCACATCACTCGGCCCATATGTTCTCGTAGTGGCAGGGAACTTTTCTGTAAAGGCCATACAGATACCTTTCTTTACCATCTCTGCTTTCAGATCCGAAAGGAACTTCTCACCTTTCATATCATCAGATACAAATACTGCCACTCAGGTTCAGCCAAAATGCAGCAATAAACAGATCATTCCTTGAGCCAGGGGATTGTCCTTGTGGTCAACTGATAAAAAAGATGGGAATTGATCTTTATCACTCAGAGTGGTATCAAAGGGGCCATGCATGACTTGAATAAGAAAAGGAATGTCTTGATTCTGAGTTTAGTGTGACTTGGGGTTGTCTTCATTAGTGGAAAGGTGAGAGAATTCTCAACTGGAGAGGACAAGTAACAAGAATATAAGATGGCTAGACAGACTGCTGTAGAGATGATTTGTTTTCTCATTATGGGCTCATGAAGACCATATTTCCAAGCTCCATTGCTCTTAAGGAGGGGCACCAGACAAGTTCTGACCAATACATTACTCCCAGAGCAAAGCATGACACAAATGTGCAAGGACCACATGTGCTATGCCTCCTCTGCACTGAGAATTAAGGAAGGCATGAACTTCAGATGACGCATCTTCAACATGGTAGAATCTCCATCAGCCTTGCCCCATGAAACTGGTGGAGAAGTGCCCCCTTTCCCCCAGAGACCAATGTTGGATAAAAACTGGGATAGATGTAAATTCTTATTGTGTTAATCTTTTGATGCTTTGATACTTGTGACCCCATGGACTATACAGTCCTTGGAATTCTCCAAGCCAGAATACTGGCATGGGTAGCCGTTCCATTCTCCAGGGGAATCTTCCCAACTTAAGGATTGAACCCAGGTCTCCCACATTGGAGGTGGATTCTTTACCAGCTGAGCCACAAGGGAAACCCAAGAATACTGGAGTGGGTAGCATATACTTTTGCAGTGGATCTTCCCAACCCATGAATTGAACTGGGGTCTTCTGCATTACAGGCAGATTCTTTACCAACTGAGTTATCAGGGTAGCCCTTCAATCACCTACCCTCTGTTATTAAAAAAAAAAGTTCCAGGATAGAATTCCCCTAAGCTAATGTTGTCCTTTTTGGCATTGATGCCTCCTGAACACCAATTATCTCAGATTGGTCACTGGGAGGAATCACTGGGTTGGACAGTTGGGTATAGAAAGTTTATTAGGACTGATCTAAAGAGGCATCTGTGTGGATGTGAGTAGGCTGGACTGGGCAGAATGATAGGATAAATTGTTTATAGTTATAACTGAGTCTCAACCAATTCTTGAGGATCTCTAGGCTGGGGTTGACACTTCAGTGTTGTCCAAAATTGAGACCTAATATTTGGGCCTTTATATTCACATATAAAGAAAGATAAGCACCAAAGAATTGATGCTTTTGAACTGTGGTGTTGAAAAATACTCTTGTGAGTCCCCTGGACTGCAAGGAGATCAAACCAGTCAGTCCTAAAGGAAATCAGTCCTGAATATTCATTGGAAAGACTGATGCTGAAGCTGAAACTATAATACTTTGGCCACCTGATGTGAAGAACTGACTCCTTGGAAAAGACCCTGACAATGGGAAAGACTGAAGGCAGGAGAAAGGGATGACAGAGGATGAGATGGATTGCATCACCAACTCGATGGACATGAGTTTGAGCAAGCTTTGGGAGTTAGTGATGGACAGGGAGGCCTGGCATGCTGCAGTCCATGGGGTTGCAAAGAGTTGGACATGACTGAGAGATTGAATTGACTGATCCACATATCTGTCAGTCATTGACCTCTAAATGTCCCCAAGATAGGTGTAATCTGGGATGTGGCAGTATCCACTTGCTGTGGATATTGCCTAAGAAGCCCACTGCTGTTAGACATCAGCTGTCAATATTCCCAGCAGCTGGGGAATGGAAAAAATGACCCTTAGCAGGAATCTGGGTTGAGGCTCACAACATCCCCTGCACTAGACTTTCCTTTTATCCCCCTCCTTGTCACAGTTCATCATCTCACGATACAAGGAATTCCCTGGAGTACATTGTAACACTTGTGGGATATGTAAACCCAGTTTCTACATTTCCTTCTGATCAGAAAAAAGAAAATGGTACTGAGGAAAACCCAAACTTTCTCCTCCAAATTCAATACAAACTCACCCATGGGCTTTTGTAGAGCTCCAAGACTGTTCCAATCATAGCTGAAAATGCTGACACAGTTCCTGTAACTATGTCCACAGATTTTCTCTGTCTCTGGCAGTTGTAGTTAGGGACAGTCTGATTTCCTTCAGAGAACCATCATAACAGGGCACTCTCCAAAGTCCTTTGGTTTCTGGAAAAGGCACTGTAGAAGTTGAAACCCAAAGACAGATTGGGGCACAGTTGAGAGTCCTTGTTGATTTTCTCAATGGTGAAGAGAAATGCCTGGATATATTGTTAATTCTTCTAAAGCCACCTAAACAAATGGGACAGCATTAGGGAGAATGGTCCAGTCATGCCATTTATAGACAACTCCTCAGCCAAGCCAAGAGAAGGGAAGGATATTAGATCATGCTTTCTATTCAGAGATTCTCCTGCCCTGGCATGTGGATTGGGTGTGAATAAGGTTCTCAGGATTCTGGAAGATCTTCGAACACCCTCTTCTACTGTGATGAGGAAAAGCCCCTGATCCTAGGAAAGATTGAGGACAGGAGGAGAAGGGGACAACAGAGGATGAGATGGTTGGATGGCATCACCGACTCAAGGGACATGGGTTTGGGTGGACTCCGGGAGTTGGTGATGGACAGGGAGGGCTGGCGTGCTGTGGTTCATGGGGTCACAAGCAGTCAGACATGACTGAGCGACTGAACTGAACTGAACTGAACTGAAGAAGATTCTTTAGGATTAATTTAGTTCAGTCACTCACTGGAACTCAACTCTTTGCAACCCCATAGACTGCAGCAAGCCAGGCTTCCCTCTTCATTACCAACTCTCAGAGGTTGCTTGAACTCATGTCCATTAAGTTGGTGATGCTATCCAACCATCTCCTCCTCTGTTGTCCCCTTCTCTTCCTGCCTTCAATCTTTCCCAGCATCAGGGTCTTTCCCAATAAGTCAGTTCTTTGTGGACTAGAAACACAAAGATGTCTCCTAAGAAGATTCTTTGTGATGGGAGCTGTAAAAGGACCTATTGTCCTGGTGCTGAAGAAGTATTGTTTGTTGTACAGCTCTAATCATTAGAGGCAGAAAATTTTGATTCTTGATCAGATTGTTAAAGGACATTTATTCCTTATATTTATTGCTGGTCTTTGCATTGCTTTTAGAATTGTCCATACAGTTTAAGTAACTCATTGAATAAGTTTTCTCTTCTGTCTGTTGTATGAAAGACGGACATTTCCTCGTTTTTTTTTTTCTATTTTTGTCATTTTCCTAATTTTTTTTCCTGAACTTGGATGAGCAATATTTGGAAGTTTCCACTCATTTAATGGGGGATGTCTTATTCCTTAATAGTTTTTTTAAATGACATGTATCTTTTCAAGCAGATCCCTTGGAGGTGTGCATGGCAACTCACTCTAGTATTCTTGCCTGGAGAATCTCATGGACAGAGGAGCCTAGTGGATTGTTGTCCACAGGGTCAAGAAGAGTTGGACACAACTGAAGCAACTGAGCATCCATGCATATCTTCACAAGTAAGTTTTTAAAAAATTTTCCATGAAGAATTACAATTAGTTGCATTAATCACACAGAAAAACAACACTTGGCAGCTAAAACAACCTATATAGTTCAACTGCAGAGCAAAACATGAAACTGATGTTACTTTGGGTCTCTCATATTTTTCTACATCATTACCTTAACTGTTCTTGATAAGATCGACTTTATTTCCCCTATTGAGTTGTATAACTGGTGTTACATAATTATTTAACTCTTGTCTGCCATATCTATCATAGTAGTAATAGTAGTGTTAGTTGCTCAGTCCTGTCTGACTCTTTGTACCCCATGGACTACAGCTTGTGCGGGTCCTCTGTCCATGGGATTCTCCAGGCAATAATACTGGAGTGGGTTGCCATTCCCTCCTCCAGAAGACCTTCCTGACCCAGAGATCAAACCCAGGTCTCCTGCATTGCAGGCAGACTCTTTATTGTCTGAGCTACAGGAAAGTCCTATATCTATCATAGTCACTTATAAAAATTAATAATCAAATATGTATCTCCAAATAGAATCTATACTGAAAGGAAAATGTGAATAAATAGATTGACCTTACATGGTCTCACTGTCAGATGTGCCCTTAAATATGGGGCTGCAAAAATTTAAAGTTCACATTTTATTACTGTGTAAAAAATTCCATCTGTAATTGACTCCTTGAGGTATGGAAGATTGGTGTCCAAGTATGAGGGGGTGGTGCATTGGAATGAATGACTGGTAAGAATGTTTTATGCTTCCCCCCTCACCCCGGATTATTCCTTTTTGGTTTCAAAAATTCCTGTGTTCCCCACAATTATGACCCCTCTACTGCGCTGAACAAAGGATCTCCTTTTTTTTTTTTTAAATTTTGTCATAACCACTAAAGAGTCAGAAGCGGTGAATAAACAATATCAAAGTAGACCATTGCATACCTCCTTCCTGCTCAGGGGTCTTCAGTCTTCTTGATCAAAAGATGAGTCACAAGAATTCCTGAATTTCCACGCAGTCATGTGATTCAAGATCATCATTTATTTCTACACAATATGCATGTCCTTGCATCTCTCCAGGTTCCCTGGAATAGAGCCTTAAAGTGGTCAATTGATAATGTAGCTATCTGAAAATTTTATTTATTTTTAATTTTTTTAAGAAGTGCTTTTTCAAAAAAAAAAAATCCTGATTTCTTATTTATTTCTTATTTTTGGCTATGCTGTGTCTTCTTTGCTGCACAGGCTTTTCTCTAGTTGCAGGGAGTGAGGGCAACTCTCTAGTTGTGGTGCCCATGCTTCTCATAGAAGTGGCTTCTCTTGCTGTGGAGCACAGGCTGTGGGACACTCGGGTCTCAGTAACTATGGCTCCTGTGCTCTAGAGCACACACTCAGTAGTTGCAGCCATAGGTGCTAATTTGTGTCCAGCTCTCTTTGACCCCATGCACTCTAGCCTGCTAGGGTTCTCTGTCCATAGGACTGTACCATCAAAATACTGGAGTGCTTGCCTTTTTCTCTTCTAGGAGATCTTCCCAATGCAAGGACTGAACCTGTGTCTCCTGCATCTCCTGTATTGCAGATGGATTCTTTACCACTGATCCACCAGGAAAGTCCCAATAGTTGTGGCACATGGGCTTATTTGCTCCATGACATGTGGTATCTTCCCTGTCTAGGGATAGAGCCCATGTATCCTGCTTTGGCAGAAGGATTCTTTACCACTGAGGCACCAGGGAAGCCCCTGAAAAATTTTAAATAATGATCATGAATAATGTCTTCAAATCAACATATATGCCCAAAATAAAAACCAGTAGATTTTTGCATCTGTCCTCATTGCAGTTTGCTTTGATTATTTTATCAGTTAGCTATTGCTGTATACCAAGCAGTCCTAAGCTATATGGTTTATTATAATGCTTTTCTTATCAAATTGTTTATATAGCTGGAGGTGTTCTGATCACTGTTCAGATATTCATGAGTCTCTGCATTGAGTCTTAGCTGTGAGTCTCTACATTGTGCACATTCCATATGATCCTATTACCTTGATGTGCTTACTCTGCATTGGTGTGTTCACCTCACATCAATAAATTCAAGAATAGTAAACTTTCAAGAAATCTCTAGCAAATGAACCACACTATCTATATTTCTATGCTACATACTGTTTTTGTCCCACACGTATCACCTTGGTTCTTTTCATATTTGAGTTTTCTCAGTCCAAATACAAACTGCCAGCTCCTGGAGTTCTTTTCCCTAGAACCTTATCTGAGGAAGAGCCTTGTCTGGTCAACCTCTGCCAATTTGCAGGATTATATAATAGTTGCAGTGAAATGATACTCCCTGCAATACATTTCTTCTCATATAGCAAACCTATACTTGATCTCTAAAAATGCATTAATATTTCCCCTAAACATTGCCTGCTTTCATGGTGCTCTTTTCCAGAAACCTTTTTTTCACATCTATATCTCTCATTTGTGGAGAAGGAAATGGCAACCCCCTCCAATATTCTTACCTGGAGAATCCCATGGACAGAGGACCCTGGCAGGCTACCGTCCCCAGGGTTGCAAAAGTCAGACATAACTTAGCAGTTAAATCACCACTACCAACTCTCATTGGAGGAATTTGTCTTTCTTTAGGTTTCAGGCTAGTTGACTTCTCTGGCCACATGCCTCTACTGAGGAGGAAGAGCTCAGTGCCAAGAGAGACTTTTTGGCCTGTGATTTCTCCCACAAAAGAAATGAGAACATGTGAGTTAGAACCCAGCTTCCCAGGCCATGCAGAAAACCCAGTTCTTTCATGGCCATCCAGAAACCTGACATGAACTTCATGACAAGGGGGTGGGGAGAGACTGGAAGAACAGCAACAAGAAGGACTCTTAGAAAGCATCACATGTTGCAGATTCTAACAACTGCATCACAGTCTCCATCAGGCAGCCCAGTTATAAGTAACTAGAAATCTTCTGGATCAATCCAAGTTGCCTACAGTTATCCCTAATAATCAGTGCACTTCACCTAAAACCACCCCCTCCTCACACACACACACACACACACACACACACACACACACACACACACACACACAGAGTGCATGCCCTGGGGGTATGGAGAGTGAGACTCTGTAGAAGGTTGGTGAGAATATGCATAAATCCACCCAGAATCTAACTGGATGTCCGAGAGCACACAGATTTCAACTTACATCACTATCATCAGGGGGGGAAAAATAGGAGGCTGTCAACAGGCTAACATTGCAGCAGCAGAGAAAGTATATACTCATAACCAGAAGTATACACTCAAGCACCAAAATATGAGGAAAAAGAAGTGTGAAGCAGGCATATTCATGACAGAAAACTTCTGACAATACATCAGAATCCTGTTTCTTTTCCAGTTTTATTTATTTATTTGCTTTACAATACTGTATTGGTTTTGCCATACATTGACATGAATTAACCATAGGTGTACATGTGTTCCCCCTCCTGAACCCCCCCTCCTGCTTCCCTCCCCATCCCACCCCTCTGGGTCATCCCAGTGCACCAGCCCCGAGCACCCTGTATCATGCATCAAACCTGGACTGGTGATTCATTTCACATATGATAATTTACATGTTTCAATGCCATTCTCCCATATTATTCCACCATCACCCTCTCTCACAGAGTCCAAAAGACTGTTAAATACATCTGTGTCTCTTTTGCTGTCTCACATGCAGGGTTATCATTATCATCTTTCTAAATTCCATATATATGCATTAATATACTGTATTGGTGTTTTTCTTTCTGGCTTACTTCACTGTATATAAAAGGCTCCAGTTTTATCCACCTCATTAGAACCGATTCAAATGAATTCTTTTTAATGGCTGAGTAATATTCCATTATGTATATGTACCACAGCTTTCTTAACCATTCATCTGCTGATGGACATCTAGGCTGCTTCCATGTCCTGGCTAGTATAAATAGTGCTGCAGTGAACATTGGGGTACACGTGTCTCTTTCGATTCTGGTTTCCTCAGTGTGTATGCCCAGCAGTGGGATTGCTGGGTCACATGGCAGTTCTATTTCCAGTTTTTTAAGGAATCTCCACACTGTTCTCCATAGTGGTTGCACTAGTTTGCATTCCCACCAACAGTGTAAGAAGGTTCCCTTTTCTCCACACCCTCTCCAGCATTTATTGTGAATCCTTAGCAGGGCTAAGGGAAGATTTTTCTCTCCTGAGAAGTTAGCAAAGACTAAAGGAGGCAATTGCTTCTTCATATATGAACACACCAATGCAAGTCTTAAAGGGTCATGTAAAACCGTGGAAATAGGACCATGAAAAGAACAAAACCTCTCAAGAAAAGATTCCATGGCTAGATGGTTTCACCAGTGAATTCTACCAACTCTCCTAAAAATTAATGCCAAGACTTCTCAAATTCCTCCAGCCAATTGAAGAGTAGCGAACATTTTCAAACTTATTCTTTGAGACTAGCATTATGCTGATACTAAAGCGAGATAAATATACTACACGAAAAGAAAACTAAACAATTCACTGTAGTTTAATTTGCATTTCCCTAATGATATCGAGGAAGTTTTCATGTGCTTATTGGTCATTTGTACATTTTTTTCTTTTTTGAAAAAATATTTTCCATACTGTTTGTACATCTTTCCATATCCTTTGCCCATTTAAAAATATTGAGATATAATTGACATTCAAAACTATATTCAGTTCAGTTCAGTTCAGTTGCTCAGTTGTGTCTGACTTTTTGCGACCCCATGAATTACAGCACGCCAGGCCTCCCTGTCCATCACCAAGTCCTGGAGTTTACCCAAACTCATGTCCATCAAGTCGGTGATGCCATCCAGCCATCTCATCCTCTGTCGTCCCCTTCTTTTCCTGCCCCCAATCCCTCCCAGAATCAGAGTCTTTTCCAATGAGTCAACTCTTCGCATGAGGTGGCCAAAGTATTGGAGTTTCAGCTTTAGCATCAGTCCTCCCAAAGAACACCCAGGACTGATTTACTTTAGAATGGATTGGTTGGATCTCCTTATTAGTTGAATATATAAATAAACTGTGATTTATCCATATGTTACAATATTATTTGACCATAAAAATGAATGAAGTGTTTACTGATATTTGCTGCAACATTCATGGATCTTGAAAACACTATTCTAAGAGAAAGGAGACAGTTACAGAAGACCACATATTGATATTACATGATTTTATTTATTTGAAATATTTATAATAGAGAGATCGATAGACAAAAGGCTGATTATTATCTGCTTAGGGCTGGGAGAAAACAGGAAGTGATAAATCAAGGATTTGGGATTTATTTTAGAAGTGATGAAAAAGTTTTAAATTGCTGTCAGTTGCATATATCTATAGATATACTAAAAACATGGAATTATTTATGTCTAATGGGTGAATAGCAGAGACATTACTTTGTCAACAAAGGTCCGTCTAGTCAAGGCTATGTTTTTTCCAGTGGTCATGTATGGATGTGAGAGTTGGACTGTGAAGAAAGCTGAGTGCCAAAGAATTGATGCTTTTAAACTGTGGTGTTGGAGATGACTCTTGAGAGTCCCTTGGACTGCAAGGAGATCCAACCAGTCCATTCTGAAGGAGATCAGCCCTGGGATTTCTTTGGAAGGAATGATGCTAAAGCTGAAACTCCAGTACTTTGACCACCTGATGTGAAGAGTTGACTCATTGGCAAAGACTGTGATGCTGGGAGGGATTGGGGGCAGGAGGAGAAGGGGACGACAGAGGATGAGATGCCTGGATGGCATCACTGACTCGATGGACATGAGTCTGAGTGAACTCTGGGAGTTGGTGATGGACAGGGAGGCCTGGCGTGCTGCGATTCATGGGGTCGCAGAGTTGGACATGACTGAGCGACTGAACTGACTGACTGACTGAATGGGTGAATTGTACAGCATGTGAATTGTATCTCAGTATGGATGGAGGAGCCTGGTAGGCTGCAGTCCATGGGGTCACTAAGAGTCAGACATGACTGAGTGACTTCACTTTCATTTTCACTGTCATGCACTGGAGAAGGAAATGGCAATCCACTCCAGTGTTCTTGCCTGGAGAGTCCCAGGGATGGGGGAGCCTGGTGGGCTGCCGTCTATGGGGTTGCACAGAGTTAGACAAGACTGAAGTGACTTAGCAGCAGCAGCAAAGTGTGTTTCCCTCATAGCTCAGTCAGTAAAGAATATGCCTGCAATTCAGGAGACCTGGGTTGGGCTCCTGGGTTGGGAATATCCCCTGGAGAAGTAAAAGACAACCCACTCCATTGTTCTTGCCTGGAGAATCCAATGGACAGAGGGGAATGCGGGCTACAGTCCATGGGTTTACAACAGTCAGACAGGACTTAGTGACTAAATCACCAAAGTTGTTTTTAAAAAATCTAAGAACTTTTTTCTTTTTATTTACAGAATTTTGTTGTTTTCTGTCAAACTTCAACATGAATCAGCCATAGGTATACATATATCCTCTCCCTTTTGAACCTCTCTCCCATCTCCCTCCCCATCCCACCCCTCTAGATTAATACAGAGTCCCTCAGAGTTTCCTGAATCATACAGCAACCATTGGCTATCTATTTTACATATGGTAATGTAAGTTTCCATGTTACTCTTTCCATACATTTCACCCTCTCCTCCCCTCTCCCCATGTCCATATGTCTATTCTCTATGTCTGTTTCTCCACTGTTGCCCTGTAAATAAATTATTCAGTATCATTGTTCTAGATTCCATATATATACATTAGAATATAATATTTAACTCTCTCTTTTGGATTCACTTCACTCTGTATAATAGGTTCTAGGTTCATCCACCACATCAGAACTGACTCAAATGTGTTCCTTTTTGTGGCTGAGAAATATTTCATTGTGTATATACACCACAACTTCTTTATCCATTCATCTGTGGATGGACATCTAGGTTGCTTCCATCTTCTAGCTACTGTAAATAATGCTTCAGTGAACAATGGGATACATGTGTCTCTTTCAATTTTGATTTCCTCAGGGTATATGCCTAGGAGTGGCATTGCTGGGTCATATGGTGGTTTTATTCTTAGCTTTTTAAGGAATCTCCATACCATTTTCCATATTGGTTGTACCAATTTACATTCCCACCAACAGCACAAGAGCATTCCATTTTCTCCACACCCTTTCCAGCATTTATTGTTTACAGACTTTTAATGATGGCCATTCTGATCAGTGTGAGGTGATAGCTCATTGTAGTTTTGATTCATATTTCTCTAATAATGAGCAATGATGAATACCTTTTCATGTGTTTGTTAGCTATCTGTATGTCTTTGGAGAAATAACTGTTTAGGTCTTTTCCCCACTTTTTGATTGGGTTGTTGATTTTCTGGCATTGAGTTGTATGAGCTGCTTGTATAATTTGAAATTAATCCTTTGTCAGTTGTTTCATTTGCTATTATTTTCTCCCATTCTGAGGGTTGTCTTTCACCTTGCTTATAGTTCCCTTTGCTGTACAAAAGCTTTTAAGCTTAATCAGGTCTCACTTGTTTACTTTTGTTTTTTATTTCCATTATGCTAGGAGGTGGGTCATAGAGAATCTTCCTTTGATTTATGTCATTGAGTGTTCTTCCTATGTTTTCCTTTAAGTTTTATAGTTTTGTTTAGGACTTTAATCCATTTTCAGTTTATCTTTGTGTATGGTGTTAGGAAGTATTCTAATTTCATTCTTTCACGTGGAGCTGTCCAGCTTTCCCAGCACAATTTATTGAAGAGGTCATTTATTGTCTTTGCCCCATTGTATATTCTTGCCTCCTTTGTAAAAAATAAGGCACCCATAGGTGCATGGGTTTATTTATAGCATTTATGTCTTATTCCATTGGTCTACATTTCTGTTTTTGTGCCAGTACCATACTGTCTTGATGAGTATAGCTGTGTAGTATAATCTGAAGTCAGGAAGATTGATTCCTCCAGCTTCATTCTTCTTTTTCAAGACTGATTTGCCATTTGGGGGTCTTCTGTGTTTCCATATGAATTGTGAAATTTTTTGCACTAGTTTTTTGAAAAATGCCATTGGTAGTTTGATAGGGATCACATTGAATTTGTAGATTGCATTTGGTAGTATAGTCATTTTCACAAAATTGATTCTTCCTACTCAGGAAGATTGAATATCTCTCCATCTGTTTATGTCATCTTTGATTTCTTTCATTAGTGTCTTATAATTTTCTGTGTACAGTTCTTTTGTCTCCTTAGGTAAGTTTATTCCTAGATATTTAATTCTTTTTGCTGCAGTGGTGAATGGGATTGATTCCTTAATTTCTCTTTCTGATTTTTCATTGTTCAGTTCAGTTCAGTTGCTCAGTCGTGTCCAACTCTGTGACCCCATGGAATCCAGCATGCCAGGCCTCCTTCTCCATCACCAACTCCTGGAGTTTACTCAAACTCATGTCCATTGAGTCGATGATGCCATCCAACCATCTCATCCTCTGTCATCTCATTTTCCTCCTGCCCCCAATCTTTCCCAGAATCAGGGTCTTTTCAAATGAGTCAGCTCTTTGCATGAGGTGGCCAAAGTACTGGAGCTTCAGCTTCAGCATCATTCCTTCCAAAGAAATCCCAGGGTTGATCTCCTTCAGAATGGACTGGTTGGATCTCCTTGCCATCCAAAGGACTCTCAAGAGTCTTCTCCAACACCACAGTTCAAAAGCATCAATTCTTCGGTGCTCAACTTTTTTTATAGTTCAACTCTCACATCCATACATGACAACCAGAAAAACCATAGCCTTGACTAGATGGACATTTGTTGGCAAACTAATGTCTCTGATTTTTAATATGCTGTCTAGGTTGGTCATAAATGTCTCCCAAGGAGTTAGAGTCTTTTAATTTCATGGCTTCAGTCACCATCTGCAGTGATTTTGGAGCCCCCAAAAGATAAAGTTTAACACTTCTTCCACTAATTCCCCATGTACTTCCCATGAAGTGATGGGACCAGATGCCATGATCTTAGTTTTCTGAATGTTGAGCTTTAAGCCAACCTTTCACTTTCCTCTGTCACTTTCATCAAGAGGTTTTTTAGTTCCTTTTCATTTCTGCCATAAGGGTAGTGTCATCTGCATATCTGAGGTTATTGATATTTCTCCCAGCAATCTTGATTCCAGCTTGTGCTTCCTCCAGGCCAGCGTTTCTCATTATGTACTCTATATATAAGTTAAATAAGCAGAATGACAGTATACAGATTGACGTACTCCTTTGCCTATTTGGAACCAGTCTGTTGTTCCATTTCCAGTTCTAACTATTGCTTCTTGACCTGCATATAGGTTTCTCAAGAGGCAGGTCAGGTGGTCTGGTATTTCCATCTCTTTCAGAATTTTCCACAGTTTATTGTGATCCACGCAGTCAAAGGCTTTGGCATAGTCAATAAAGCAGAAATAGATGTTTTTCTGGATCTCTCTTGCTTTTTCCATGATCCAGCGGATGTTAGCAATTTGATCTCTGGTTCCTCTGCCTTTTCTAAAACAAGCTTGAACATCTGGAAGTCCATGGTTCATGTATTGCTGAAGCCTGACTTGGAGAATTTAGAGCATTACTTTACTAGCGTGTGAGATGAGTACAATTATGTGGTAGTTTGAGCATTCTTTGGCATTGTGTTTTTTTGGGATCGGAATGAAAAGTGACTTTTTCCAGTCCTGTGGCCACTGCTGAGTTTTCCAAATTTGCTGGCATATTGACTGCAGCAGTTTCACAGCATCATCTTTCAGGATTTGAAATAGCTCCACTGGAATTCCATCACCTCCACTAGCTTTGTTCGTAGTGATGCTTTCTAAGGCCTACTTGACTTCACATTCCAGGATGTCTGGCTCTAGGTGAGTGATCACACCATCATGGTTATCTTGGTCTTGAAGATCTTTTTTGTACAGTTCTTCTGTGTATTCTTGCCATCCCTTCTTAATATCTTCTGCTTCTGTTAGGTCCAGACCATTTCTGTCCTTTATCCAGCCCATCTTTGCATGAAATTTTCCCTTGGTATCTCTCATTTTCTTGAAGAGATTGCTAGTCTTTTCCGTTCTGTTGTTTCCCACTATTTCTTTGCATTCATCGCTGAGGAAGGCTTTCTTCTCTCTCCTTGCTATTCTTTAGAGCTCTGCATTCAGATGCTTATATCTTTCATTTTCTCCTTTGCTTTTTGCTTCTCTTCTTTTCACAGCTATTTGTGTGGCCTTCTCAGGGAGCCATTTTGATTTTTTGCATTTCTTTTCCATGGGGATGGTCTTGATCCCTCTCTCCTGTGCAATGTCATGAACCTCAGTCCATAGTTCATCAGGTACTCTACCTATCAGATCTAGTTCCTTAAATCTATTTCTCACTTACACTGTACAATCATAAAGGATTTAATTTAGGTTATACTTGAATGGTCTAGTGGTTTTCTCTACTTTTTTTCAATTTAAGTCTGAATTTGATAATATGGAGTTCATGATCTGAGGCACAGTCAGCTTCCGGCATTGCTTTTGCTGACTGTATAGAGCTTCTCCATCTTTGGCTGCAAAGAATATAATCAATCTGATTTAGGTGTTGACCATCTGGTGATGTCCATGTGTGGAATTTCTTGTGTTGTTGGAAAAGGGTGTTTGCTATGAACAGTGCATTCTCTTGGCAAAACTCTATTAGCCTTTGCCTTGCTTCATTCCGTACTCCAAGGCCAAATTTACCTGTTACTCCAGGTGTTTCTTGACTTCCTACTTTTGCATTCCAGTCATGGGAAATAGACGGGGGAAACAGTAGAAACAGCGTCAGACTTTATATTTTTGGGCTCCAAAATCACTGCAGATGGTGACTGCAGCCATGAAATTAAAAGACACTTACTCCTTGGAAGAAAAGTTATGACCAACCTAGATAGCATATTGAAAAGCAGAGACATTACTTTGCTGACTAAGGTCCATCTAGTCAAGGCTCTGGTTTTTCCTGTGGTCATGTATGGATGTGAGAGTTGGACTGTGAAGAAGGCTGAGCACTGAAGAATTGATGTTTTGGGACTGTGGTGTTGGAGAAGACTCTTGAGAGTCCCTTGGACTGCAAGGAGGTCCAACCAGTCCATTCTGAAGGAGATCAGCCCTGGGATTTCTTTGGAAGGAATGATGCTGAAGCTAAAGCTCCAGTACTTTGGGCACCTCATGTGAAAAGCTGACTCATTGGCAAAGACTCTGATGCTGGGAGGGATTGGGGGCAGGAGGAGAAGGGGACGACAGAGGATGAGATGCCTGGATGGCATCACAGACTCGATGGATGTGGGTCTGAATGAACTCCAGGAGTTGGTGATGGACAGGGAGGCCTGGTGTGCTGCCATTCATGGGGTCGCAAAGAGTCAGACATGACTGAGCGACTGAACTGAACTGATAATGAAAGGACATCTCTTTTGGGTGTTCATTTTAAAACGTCTTGATGGTCTCCATAGAACTGTTCAACTTCAGCTTCTTCAGCATTACTGTTTGGGGCATAGGCTTGGATTACTGTGATATTGAATGGTTTGCCTTGGAAACGAACAGAGACTATTCTATCATTTTTGAGACTGCATCAAAGTACTGCATTTCAGACTCTTTTGTTGACCATGATGGCTACTCCATTCTTCTAAGGAATTCCTGCCTGCAGTAGTAGATATAATGGTCATCTGAGTTAAATTCACCCATTCCAGTCCATTTTAGTTTGCTGAATCCTAGAATGCCAATGTTAACTCTTGCCATCTCCTGTTTGACCACTTCCAAATTGCCTTAATTCAATTCATGGACCTGACATTCCAGGTTCCTATGCAATATTGCTCTTTACAGCATTGGACCGTCCTTCTATCACCAGTCATATCCACAGCTAGGTATTGTTTTTGCTCTGGCTCCATCCCTTCATTCTTTCTGGAGTTATTTCTCCACTGATCTCCAGTAGCATATTGGGCACCTACTGACCTGGGGAGTTCCTCTTTCAGTATCCTATCACTTTGCCTTTTCATACTGTTCATGGGGTTCTCAAGGCAAGAATTACTGAAGTGGTTTGCCATTCCCTTCTCCAGTGGACCACATTCTGTTAGACCTCTCCACATGGCATGGCTAAGCCTTTAAACGATGGCAAATTGACAAACATAGAAGAGGAGCAGAAGGTAGCCCCTGGTAAATTCCTAGACAGACTGAGAGAAGCCCTTCACAGATTCAGTGAGATCGATCCTAGAAGTGAAGAGGGAAAATTGATCTTGAAAGATAGATTTTTCACTCAGTCAGCTCCAGATATCTGCTGTAAGCTATTGAAACGGGCGTATGGACAAAATCAGTCTTTAGATAATCTGTTGCAACTGGCTCAGTCTATTATGGTAGGAAATATGAGGAAAAGAAAGAAAGGTAGATAAAGACAAAGGAACAGGTGGAAGCCCTTGCAATGGCTATGAGAACCGTTCTTAAACAGCCTGAGCAAAATGCCCAGAGGGACCCAGGTGAAAAGGAATCAGCTTGCTATTACTGTGGAAAGGAGGGGCACCTCAAGTGGGATTGCTCTCAGGCATCTAAGCTGCCCCTGGCTCCATGTCCAGTCTGCAAAGGACCACACTGGAAGAGAGACTTCTCCCAGAGCCATAGGTCTCAGATGTCAGACTCTCAAGACAAATAGGGCTGAACGTGCCTGGGGGTCCCCACACAAGTTCCTATCCTAATTGTACCTGAGGAACCCCAAGTATTAATAACTGTGGGGGCCAATCCATCGATATTGTTTTAGATACTGGGGCAACTTACTCTGTGCTTACTGAAGCTCCTGGTCCACTTTCTTCCTGATCTTCTTCCATAATGGGACTGTCCGGACAAGCCAAAAGTATTACTTCAGTTCTATAAGTTGTGACTTACCCTGTTCTATTTTCACACGAGTTTCTGATTGTGCCAGAGTCTCCCTCACCCTTTTTTTGGGAGGGATATACTGAGCAAGGTCCATGCCTCTGTTTTCATGAATATGGAGCCTTCCCTTTCTCTCCCTTTAATTGAACAAAATGTAAATCCTAGAGTATGGGCTGATGGAAAATCTGTGGGTTGAGCACAAAATGCTATTCCTGTAGTTGTCAAGCTCAAAGACTCACACTTATTTCCACATAAGAAGCAGTATCCACTGAAACCTGAGGTTAAAGAAGGGTTAAAACCCATCATCGAGAATTTAAAAGAGCAGGAACTATTAATTCCCTGTAACAGTTTATACAACACTCCTATTTTGGGTGTAAAAACATCAAATATTAAATGGAGACTAGTCCAAGATTTATGAATAATAAATGAGGCTGTAGTTCCTTTATACCCCATGATGCCTGATCCTTATACTCTATTGTCTGAAATTCCTGAACAAGCCAAATATTTCTCAGTAATTGGTTTGAAAGATGCCTTCTATTCAGTGCCTTTGGTGGAAGAAAGTCAACTTCTATTTGCCTTTTAGGACCCTACACAGTCAGCTTCTCAGTTAACCTGGACAGTTTTGTCCCAGGGATTTTGTGACAGTCCTCACTTATTTGGACAAAGTTTGTCACGAGATCTACAAAACTTTAATAGCTCCAAAACAGTGGTGTTACAATATGTAGATGATATTTTGCTCTGTGTTGAGACAGAGGAAGCTTGTTCATGAGCCTCAGAAGATTTCTTAAACTTTCTGGCAGGCTGGGGTTACAAGGAATCAAGAGAAAAGGCTCAGCTTTGTCAACAATCTGCTAGATATCTGGGCCTAATCATATCAGAAGGGACTAGGGCCATAGGCCCTGAGAGAATTAAACCTATACTCAAGCATCCCCTACCTATGACTTTAAGACAATTGAGAGGATTTTTGGAAACCACAGGCTACTGTCCCACTTGGATTCTGGGTTATGGGAAACTTTCCTGGACTTTATATAAACTTTTAGCTGAAACTCAGCAGGCCCAAACCGACAAACTGGTTTGGTCTCCAGATACTCAAAGGACTTGGAAGGTTCTTCAGACTGCTCTCCTGCAAGCTCCCGCTCTGAGCTTGCCCACAGGGTCAGATTTAATTTGTCACTGAAAGAAAAGGTGTGGCCTTGGAAGATGTGACACAACCCCGAGGGCCTCACCAGCAACCTATTGCTTATCTAAGCAGAGAATTAAATGCCTAAGAGTAACTGGGGCAGTGGCTTTATTAGCACATAAAGCTTTAAAAATAATTTATGGACGAAAACTTACTGTACTGACTTCTCATGGTGTGAATGGAATCTTAAATTCTGAGGTTAATAATTGGATGACAGACAGTAGGCCTCTTAAATATCAGTCATTGTTGTTAGAAGGACCAATAACTAAGCTTAAAGTTTGTGGAAATTTAATCCTGCCACTTTCCTTCCTGAGAAGGAAAATGAAACATCTGATCACAATTGTTCCTAATTTCTTTAAAATATACAGCTTGAGAAGATCTAATGGATACCCCATTAGACAATCCTGGCATGGAAATATTTACAGATGGCAGTTCTTTTGTTCAGGATGGAAAGCGTAAAGCAGATTACACCGTGGTGACTGTTAAACAGGTTTTAGAGGCAAGATCTCTCCCCCAGGGAACCAGTGCTCAGTTACCGGAGCTTGTGGCTCTGACCCGAGCTCTAGAGTTAAGCATAGGGCAGTGGGTAAATATCTACACTGATTCTAAGTATGCTTATTTGACTTTACATGCTCATGCTGCAATATGGAAAGACAGTTTAAAACAGCAACAGAAGAACCTATTGAACATTTCAGAGAGATTGAGAGACTTTTAACTGCTATATATTGTCCTAAAGAAGTAGGTATTATGCATTGCAAAGGACACAACAGGGATAGGAGTAAAGTAGCTGAAGGTAATCAGCTGGCTGATCGTCAAGTCAGAAAAGAGGCACTTTACGAAACCCCTTCACTACAGATGCCTTTGATCTGGACAGGTCCTGTGGAACAGGAAAAACCACAATATACTGAGGAAGAATTAGAAAGATATGAGAAAAGAGGAGCTAAGATTACTGATAAAGGATGGTTACAGTCCGAGGATGGATGATTAATAATTCCTGAAAATGCTCAATGGAAAATTCTTAAGGGTTTACAGCAAGAGTTTTCATTTGGGTGCAGAGAGTACTTACCAAATGGCTTCTCATTTGTTTGAAGGTAAAAATGTAATAAAAAACTTTAAAGAATATTATCAAAAGGTGTGAGGCTTGTCAGAAAAATAACCCAACGACTGAAAAGTTAGCAAAATCTGTATTACATCGAAGTGGAAAGTATCCTGGAGAGGGCTGGGAAATTGATTTTACTCATATGCCAAAAACTAATGGATATTCTTGCTTACACGTTTGG
Organism: Capricornis sumatraensis; assembly: GCF_032405125.1. Lineage (NCBI taxonomy): Eukaryota > Metazoa > Chordata > Mammalia > Artiodactyla > Bovidae > Capricornis > Capricornis sumatraensis. Next base: position 2,256,522 of record NC_091077.1, on the reverse strand, counting down.
GTAGATACTTTTACTGGCTGGATTGAGGCTTTTCCCTGTTGTAGTGAACATGCTGAGAAGGTTATAAATATTTTAATCCATGAAACTATCCCCAGGTTTGGGCTGCCAAGGAGCCTTCAGAGTGACAATGGCTCCACCTTTAAAGCTGCTGTAACTCTGGAGGTGTCTAAGGCTCTAGGAATAGAATATTACTTACACTTTTCCTGGAGACCCCAATCCTCAGGAGAGGTTGAAAAAGCCAATGACATTATCAAAAGAAATCTGCACAAATTAACTCAGGACAATTGGATTAAAGTCCTACCCATAACTTTAATGAGGGCTTGAACTGTGCCCCTTTGAATGTATTTATGGAAGGCCTTTCTTATGCACAGACATTGTTATAGACCCTGAAGCCTTGGAATTAACTAGTTATGTAACTCAACTCTCAGCTTTTCTTTTTCTTTTTTAATATAAATTTATTTATTTTAATTGGAGGCTAATTACTTTACAATATTGAATTGGTTTTGCCATACATCAACATGAATCTGCCACAGGTATACACGTGTTCCCCATCCTGAACCCCCCTCCCACCTCCCTCTGCGTACCACCGCTCTGGGTCTTCCCAGTGCACCAGCCCCAAGCATCCTGTATCATGCATCAAACCTGGACTGGTGATTTGTTTCATATATGATATTATACATGTTTCAATGCCATTACAACAGACATTAATAGAACTCCAGGAGATGATTCCTGACCCAGCCTCTGAGTCAAGCAAGCCTCTATTTGAGCCAGGAACTGAGGTCCTCATAAAAACATTGAGATCTGGTGGCCAATCCCTCAAGCCCCTCTGGGAAGGCCCTTACCAGGTTATTCTTTCTTCTCCCACAGCTGTCAAAGTGCCAAGAAGTGATTCGTGGGTACATCACACTTGAGTTAAGAGGTGGCACCCTGACCAGAACCAAGTGACTTCATTTTATGTCTTTACTTTCTATGCTCTGACTTTGTACTTTTCAGATGGGCCTGATAATCTATGTGAGCCAACTTCTGCTGACTCCAAAAATCCTAAGTCTGCTATTTGATCCTCAAGACAATGCCTTCCTGTCCTGGGCTCACTCCTACACAGCATTTCACAATCAGCCTAACTGCTGGGTTTGTGGAGCACTCCCCTCTTCATCAGTGGAAGGCTTCCCATGGTGGACATCTCCACTTCAAGGAAAATACTTTTCCAAGTCTGCAAATACCTTCAACAACAATCGCATGTGATGCCTCTTTTTAAACTGATGACATCTAACAACCTTAAGATGGACCGATGTAACTATAGACATAAAGTGACTTTTCATTTTGATTTTAACTTGGTTTAATGACTATTTTGCCTTACGTCTGTAACTATAATGCGGTTTTCTAACCGTCTAAAAGCTTTGAAGTTACAAGCGGTTGTCCAAGCTCCTACGAGTGCCACATCCTCCTCCAGCTATTACTTGGGACCCTCAATATGAGGGTTAGGAGAATGTGTTGCCTTAACAATTTAGGGACCACGCCCCTAAACAGCAGGAAGTAGTTATGGAACAAAAACGATGCCCCCTTCCCTTGGCAACATAATTCTCCTAAAAGAAAAGGGGGGAATGAGAGAGTCAATTCCTAGGCAGATTGATAAGAAGTCCAGGGGTCCCCAAGGAGAGAGGGGTCTGGAATTCTCAAGGAGGAAGAAAAGACAAACTTAGTTGTCGCTTTACATTCCTTAAGAATATATAACAATAATGTATCCTGCTTGAAAACAGTCTCTGGAAAAAACCTTCTGGCTAATCCTGTTATCTTAAGGTGTAAATTATGGGAGTAGGTCTAGTGAGGTCTTTACAACCTCCAGACATTCTTTAGATTCACTGTAATAACTAATTAGAGAGTATATAACTCCATGGCTAACACTAGCAAGGGGGTACTCTTTCTGCCCCCTTCTGATGCCTATGTCAGAAGCTTTCTCTATCTCCTTTATACTTTAATAAAACTTTATTACACAAAGCTCTGAGTGATCAAGCCTCGTCTCTGGGTCTGGATTGAATTCTTCTCCTCCAGAGGTCAAGAATCCCAGCATCTTTTCATGTGTCAGCAACAACATTTCACTTCCCTGTCAATCACCAGCTCCCAGAACCTGCTTGAACTCATGTCCATCAAGCTGGTATTACCATCCATCTCATCCTCTGTCATTGCCTTCTCCTCCTGCCTTCAATCTTTCCCAGCCTCAGGGTCTTTTCCAGTGAATTAGTTCTTCATATCACGTGGCCAAAGTACTGGCATTTCAGCTTCAGCATCGGTCCTTTCAATGAACACTCAGGACTGATTTCCTTTAGGATTGGCTGGTTTCATCTCCTTGCAGTCCAAGGGACTCTCAAGAGTCTTCTCCAGAAGCACAGTCTAAAAGCATCAATTCTGGAATGGGCAGTCCTAAGATGGCAGAGGAATAGGATGGGGAGACCACTTTCTCCCCCAAAAATTCATTAAAAGAACATTTAAACACTGAGTAAATTCCACAAAACAACTTCTGAATGCCAGCAGAGGACATCAGGTACCCAGAAAAGCAGCCCATTGTCTTCGAAAAGAGGTAGGAAAAAATATAAAAGACAAAAAAAGACAAAAGAGGTAGGGATGGAGCTCTGTCCCAGGAAGAGAGTCTTAAAAACAGAGAAGTTTCCAAACACCAGGAAACACTCTCACTGCTGAGTCTGCGGCAAGCCTTGGAAGCACAGAGGGCAAAATAACAGGGAGGAAAATAAATAAATAATTAAACCCCATAGATTATGAGCCCAATGGTAACTTCCCCAGCAGAGAAGCAGCGCAGACGCCTGCACCCGCCACTAGCAAGAGGGGGCTGGGCAGGGAGGTGCAGGCTGCATGGCTTAGAGTAAGGATCGGGCCAGAACACCCCGAGGGTAATCAGAGTGAAGTAACTTGGGCTAGCAAACCAGACTGTGGGATAGCTACCACACGAAAAGCTCTAACATAAGACACCACCAGGACCGTGCACGGAACAAAGGACAGAACAGAATTAGCCGTCTGCAGACCATCCCCCTCTGGTGACAGGCAGCCAGAGCTGGAAGGGGGCAATCGCAGCCCCAGAGAGACATTATCTATTAGACTGCAAGCAGGCTTCTTTGCTAACTAAGACTTCCTGGGGTTCTGGACAGTCATCATCCGCCTGAGAAGGTGTGCCAGTTGTACACAGTTTTCTGTGCCCGAAAACTGAGCAGCAGGGACAGGAGAGGTGATAAGTCACAGCAACCATGCTCTCCAAACACCTGAGCTACTCGGACCTTGTGGCAGGTTCCTCACGAGTTACGACGGGGACCTCAGGGACCCACTCTTGTGGCCTCAGGAAAGGCCAGTCTCCATGTGAGTTGCCAGGAGCCTCTCGGGATTCCTCTCCAGTCGGTGCTGGGGCCTAATTCCTTGTGTGGAGTAGAGGCTGGCACCTGAGGATTCCTCTCCAGTGCTGACATGGATCTTGGGGTTCCGCCTGAGTCTGCACAGGGGAGTCATGCCTCATCTCGAGTGGATGCATGCACGTTCGCTTTCCTCCCTAGCTGTAGCAGTGGTGTTAGGCTTCCCGTCGCTTTCACACAGGGGATCTGTGTCTTTCCCTCGAGGCTTCCCCCCAGGGCTGTCACACGTGCCACCTTTGTGAGTTGATACTCAGCGTAACATTCGAGGGAGTGCAGGGAAATCAGGTTCCTCTGGAGTTGACTGAGACATTTAGGGGAGTTTTGTAATGGTGGCAGGACCCCTGAAGTTCCTCTTGTCTTTCCTGTTGAGAGCGCCTCCTCTTGAGTGCGAAAGGAAAGCCGGGAATCCTTTCCCGATGAAGCGGGGAAAGGAACACTCATCTCGAGTTAGGAGGCTGAACCGGGGCTCTTCTTGATTTTGGTGGGACCCTCGGTGTTCCTCTCGAGTGGAGACGGGTATGTCGGGTGCCGGGGTCCATCTTCCGTGGATCCAGGGAATCCGAAGTGTGGACGGCGTTGGTGATGAAAGACTTATTTATTGATTGATATGGGTAGATTAAGAAACAATAGTGTAGTAGGGAAATTAAGCCGAGGAAGTGGGCTGAACAACTTGGATTACGCGGAAGACCAATAAAAGCCTGACAAAGAATTTTCACCCTCTACGTTGGGCCACCGGCGTTTGCTTGAATATCTATGTGTGCCTCACCTTAGGCTACCTGTCAGCAGGTCTTAACAGCCAGGCAAGTCAGTAGACTTGGCGAGCCTCCGCCCCCAGATGGGAATTCAGCCTGAAATTATAGTAAAGAGGAGAGGGAGGGAAGGGAGAAAAGGAGAGGGAGAGAGAGACACGAGGGAAACCAGTCCAGTGACTGGCTCCATCCTCTATTGTTTAGAAGGCCTTTTATACATCTGATAAAACATGAAGATCAATGGGTAGCACAAAGTGTTAGCAGTCCAGACTCTTATCAAAACCAGGCTTTTCTCTCTGCATACCTAATTGTATACACAAGTCTTAGGTAATTTACATCATCTTCCAGCCAAAAGGGCCAATTAATATTTTACAGCCCTTTTTCTGATAAGAGTTTCTCAACCAGAAGACTTGTTTGTGTTGATCTTCTCAACGTTTGGTGCCATTCTCAGAAAGAACTAAATAAAGTTACAGTCTTACGTAGCAAGACACAAGAGGAGTGCAGTGATATATAACAAAGAGAAGTAATTAACTCAAAAGTCTAGTGTCGCTAACATCAGAACTACTATATATCCTTTTCGATATTCCATTTACATTGATAAGCATCTTCCCAGATGCCTAAAAGATAAAGAATATGGAGGCTTGGCAGTAATCATTGAGTCAACAGTGAAAACCTTCTACAAATATAATTTTTAACACTTTAGAAAAGGCTCTGTATCTTTAAGATGCTTTAAGCATTGTGCCTCTCCCGGTTGGGGGGCTGTAAGCAATTCACAAGCTGTAAGAGGTCTGGGGAACCTGTTAGGCAAGCTAGAGAGCTATCAGAGGGGGTTTATCTGACACAACCCTTTCAAATGCAGAAGAATAAAGCCCTGAGTTGACATTTTCCAGAGAATATTAGAAGAGTGGAAAAGCAGGCAGATTCTCATTTCTTGGGGGGTGGATGCTCAGGAAATTCCAGGGCGGGCCCTGAAGTCTGATCATGCCTTGAGTATGTCAGCTTCCTTCCTCATGACCTTGTTGTGGGTGGGATTCTTCACGCTGGCTCCCAGAAGTCGGGGATCTTCTCGAGTTGCAGCAAGGGGGTGAAGGACATTTTCGAAGTTCAAGAGGAAAGGTGTGATTTCCCTTGAGACACCTCAGCGGAAAACGGCCTCATCTTGCCTGGTGGGGAGAATCTCCTGGATTTTCTCGAGTTGCGCCAGGATCCTCTCCAGTTACGACGGGGACCTAAAGGACCCGCTCGTGTGGCCTCAGGAAAGGCCAGTTTCCATGCGAGTTGTGAGGGGCCTCTCGGGATTACTCTCCAGTCGGAGCCGGGTCCTAAGACCTCGTCTGGAGTCAAAGCCGCAAACTGAGGTTTCCTCTCCAGTGTTGACATGGATCTTGGGGTTCCTCTGGAGTCTCCTCAAGGGAGTCAGGCCTCGTTCGAATAGAGACATGCACGTCCGCATTCCTCCTGAGATGTAGCAGCAGTGTCAGGTTTCCCGTCGAGTTGACACAGGGATCTGTGGCTTTCCCTTGAGGCTTTCCCACGAGGCTATTCCACAGGGCTCTCACACGTGCCACAGTGGTGTGAGTCGACACTCGGCATCACAGTCGAGGCAGTTCAGGGAAATCAAGTTCCTCTGGAGTGGACTGAGACATCTGGGGGATGTTTCGAATGGTGGCACAACCCGTGGAGTTTCTCTCGACTTTGCTGTTGAGAGCGCCTCTTCTTGAGATGGGACGGCAACACCGGGAATCCTTTCCCGAAGAAGCAGGGAAAGGAAATTTCATCTCAAGCTAGGAGATGGAAACGGTGTTCGTCTTGATATTAGCTGCACCCTCGGTGTTCCTCTGGAGTGGCGACGGGTGTGTCGGGGAATTCCTGAATTGCAGCCAGGGTGTGAAGGACCCTTTCGAAGTTCACGAGGGAAGGTGTGATTTGCCTTGAGACGCCTCCACGGAAAAGGGCCTCATCTCGCCTGGAGGCGAGAACCTCGTGGATTTTCTCGAGTTGTGGCAGGTTCATCTCGAGTTATGATGGGGACCTCAGGGACCCGCTCTTGTGGCCTGAGGAGAGGCCAGTCTCCATGTGAGTTGGGTGGGGCCACTCGGGATTCCTCTCCCGTCAATGCCGGGGCCTAAGATCTCGTGTGGAGTCCAGGCCGGAACCTGAGGATTACTCTCCAGTGCTGACATGGACCTTGGAGTTCTTCTAGAGTCTCCACACTGGAGTCCAGCCTCGTCTCAAGTGGGGACATGCACGTCCGCATTCCTCCCGAGCTGTAGCAGCAGTGTCAGTCTTCCCGTCGTGTGAATCAGAGATCTGTGGCTTTCCCTCAAGGGTTTCCCACGAGGCTTTTCCACAGGGCTGTCACACGTGCCACCGTGATGTGAATCAATACTCGGCGTGAAATTTGAGGCAGTGTAGAGAAATCAGGTTCCTCTGGAGTGGACTGAGACATTTGCGGGACTTTTGGAATGGTGGCACAACCCCTGGTGTTCCTTCGACTTTCCTGATCAGAGAGCCTTCTCTTGATATGCGACAGGAACACTGGGAATCCTTTCCCGACGAAGCAGGGAAAGAAACCCTTATCTTGAGGTAGGAGATGGAGACAGGGCTCCTCTTGAGTTTGGTGTTATCCTCGGTGTTCCTCTCGAGTGGAGACGGGTATGTCGGGGATCTTCTTGAGTTACAGCACGGGTCTGAAGGACCCTTTCAAAGTTCAAGAGGGAAGGTGTGATTTGCCTCGAGACGCATAAGCAGAATATGCCCTCATCTCCCCTGGAGGGGAGAACCACCTGGATTTTCTCGAGTTGTGGCAGGTTCCTCTCGAGATAAGACGAGGACGTCTGGGACCACTCGTGTTGCCTCAGGAAAGGCCCGTCTCCATTCGAGTTGCGAAGGGCCCCTCTGGATTGCTCTACAGTCGGTGCTGGGTCCTAAGACCTCGTCTGGAGTCGAGGCCGGAACCTGAGGTTTCTTCTTCAGTGCTGACATGGACCTTGGGGTTCCGCCTGAGTCTGCACAGGGGAGTCATGCCTCCTCTAGAGTGGATACATGCACGTTCGCTTTCCTCCCTAGCTGTAGCAGCGGTGTTAGGCTTCCCGTCGCTTTCACACAGAGATCTGTGTCTTTCCCTTGAGGCTTTCCCACAGGGCTGTCACACGTGCCACCATTGTGAGTAGATACTCAGCGTAACATTCGAGGGAGTGCAGGGAAATCAGGTTCCTCTAAAGTGAACTGAGACATTTGGGGGAGTTTTGTAATGGTGGCACGACCCCTGAAGTTCCTCTTGTCTTTCCTGTTGAGAGCGACTCCTCTTGAGGTGCGACGGGAACGCCGGTAATCCTTTCCTGATGAAGCCGGGAAAGGAACACTCATCTCGAGCTAAGAGGCTGAAACGGGGCTCTTCTTGATTTTGGCGGGACCCTCGGTATTCCTCTGGAGTGAAGACGTGTATGTCGGGTGCTGGGGTCCATCCTCGGTGTATCCAGGGAATCTGAAGCGTGGACGGCATTGGTGATGAAAGACTTATTTATTGATTGATATGAGTAGATTAAGAAACAATAGTGTAGTAGGAAAATTAAGTGGAAGAATTGGGCTGAACAACTTGGATTACTCGGAAGACCAATAAAATCCTGACAAGGAATTTTCACCCTCTACGTTGGGCCACTGGTGCTCGCTTGAGTATCTAAGTGTGCCTCGCCTTAGGCTCCCTTTCGCGTGGGTCTTAACAGTCAGGGCAAGTAAGTAGACTTAGTGAGCCTCCGCCCCCAGATGGGAATTCAGCCTGAAATTATAGTAAAGAGGAGAGGGAGGGAAAGGGAGAAAAGGAGAGAGAGAGAGAGAGACACGGGGGAAACTGGTCCAGCGATTGGCTCTGTCCTCTATTGCTCAGAAGGCCTTTTATACTTCTGATAAAACATGGAGATCAATGGGTAGCACAAAGTCATGCAGTGTTAGCAGTCCAGACTCTTATCAAAACCCGGCTTTTCTCTCTGTATACCTAATTGTATACACAAGTCTTAGGTATTTACATCATCTTCCAGCCAAAAGGGCCAGTTAATATTTTACAGCCTTTTTTTCTGATAAGGGTTTCTCAACAAGAAGACTTATTTGTATTGATCTTCCCAACGTTTGGTGCCATTCTCAGAAAGCACTAAATAAAGTTACAGTCTTACATAGCAAGGACATAATAGGAGTGCAGTGATATATAACAAAGAGAAGTAATTAACTCAAAAGTCTAGTGTTGCTAACAGCAGAACTACTATATACCTTTTTCCATATCCCATTTACATTGATTAACATCCTCCCAGGTGCCTAAAAGATAAAGAATATGGAGGCGTGGCAGTAATCATTGAGTCAACAGTGAAAACCCTCTACCAATATAACTTTTAACTCTTTAGAAAAGGCTCTGTATCTTGAAGATGCTTTAAGCATTGTGCCTCTCTCGGTTGAGGGGCTGTAAGCAATTCAAAAGCTGTAAGAGGTCTGGAGAACCTGTTAGGCAAGATAGAGAGCTATCAGAGGGGGTTTAACTGAAACATCCCTTTCAAATGCAGAAGACTAAAGCCCTGAGTTGACTTTTTCCAGAGAATATTAGAAGAGTGGAAAAGCAGGCAGATTCTCATTTCTTGGGGGGTGGATGCTCAGGAAATTCCAGGGCGGGCCCTGAAGTCTGATCATGCCTTGAGTATGTCAGCTTCCTTCCTCATGACCTTGTTATGGGCGCAATTCCTCACGCTGGCTCCCAGCAGTCGGGGAACTTCTTGAGTTGCAGCAAGGGGGTGAAGGACATTTTTGAAGTTCAAGAGGGAAGGTGTGATTTCCCTCGAGACGCCTCAGTGGAAAATGGCCTCATCTTGCCTGGTGGGGAGAATCTCCTGGATTTTCTCGAGTTGCACCAGGTTCCTCTCCAGTTATGACGGGGACCTAAAGGACCTGCTCGTGTGGCCTCAGGAAAGGCCAGTTTCCATGCGAGTTGTGAGGGGCCTCTCGGGATTCCTATCCAGTCGGAGCTGGGTCCTAAAACCTCGTCTGGAGTCAAAGCCGCAAACTGAGGTTTCCTCTCCAGTGCTGACATGGAACTTGGGGTACCTCTGGAGTATCCAGAGGGGAGTCAGGCCTCGTCTCGAGTAGAGACATGCACGTCCACTTTCCTCCCGAGCTGTAGCAGCAGTGTCAGGCTTCTCCTCGCATTGACACAGGGATCTGTGGCTTCCCTCGAGGCTTTCACATAGGGCTGTCACACATGCCACTATGGTGTGAGTCGATACTCTGCGTGACAGTCGAGGCAGTGCAGGGAAATCAGGTTCCTCTAAAGTGGACTGAGACTTTTGGGGGACTTTTGGAATGGTGGAATGACCCCTGGAGTTCCTCTCGACTTTCCTGTGGAGAGCGCCTACTCTTGACTTTAGATGGGAACGCCGGGAATCCTTTCCCAAAGAGGAGGTGAAAGGAACCCTCATCTCGAGCTATGAGGAGGAAACGGGGCTCCTCTTGATTTTGGCAGGACCCTCGGTGTTCCTCTCGAGCGGAGTCGGGTATGTCAGGAATTTCTTGAGTTGCAGCAAGGTTGTGAAGGACCCTTTCGAAGTTCAAGAGGAAAGGTGTGATTTGCCTCGAAATGCCTCATTGGAAAATGGCCTTATCTTGCTTGGAGGGGAGAACCTCCTTGATTTTCTCGAGTTGCTGGAGGTTTCACTCGAGGTACGACGGGGACCTCAGGGACCCGCTCGTGTGGCCTCAGGAAAAGCCAATCTCCATGCGAGTTGCGAGGGGCCGCTCGGGATTCCTCTCCATTCTGTGCTGGGTCATCAGACCTCGTCTGGATTCGAAGCTGGAACCTGAGGTTTCCTCTCCAGTGCTAACGAGAATCTTGGGGTTCCTCTGGGGTCTCCACAGTGGATTGAGGCCTCCTCTCGAGTGTAGAAATGCACGTCAGCTCTCCTCCTGTGCTGTAGCAGCAGTGTCAGGCTTCCATCGCATTGACACAGGCATCTGTGGCCTTCCCTGGAGACTTTCCCACAGGGATGTCACACGTGCCATTGTGGTGTGAGTCTATACTCGGCATGACAGTGGAGGCAGTGCAGGGAAATCAGGTTCCTCTGGAGAGGATTGAGACATTTGGGGGACTTTTGGAATGGTGACACAACCCCTGGAGTTTCTCAGGACTTTCCCGTTTAGAGCACCTCCTCTTGAGATGCGATGGGAACGCCTGAAATCCTTTCCTGATGAAGCAGGGAAAGGAACCCTCATCTTGAGGTAGGAGGTGGAAATGCGGCTCCTCTTGATTTTGTCGGAATCCTCGGTGTTCCTCTCTAGTGGAGACGGGTATGTCGGGGAACTTCTTGAGTTGCAGCAAGGGTGTGAAGGACCCTTTCGAAGTTCAAGAGGGAAGGTGTGATTTTCCTTGAGACGTCTCAGCCGAAAAGGGCCTCATCTCACCTGGAAGGGAGAACCTCCTGGATTTTCTCGAGTTGCGGCAGGTTCCTCTCGAGTTACGACGGGGACCAGAGGGACCCGCTCGTGTGGCCTTAGGAAAGGCCAGTCTCCATGCGAGTTGCGTGGGGCCTCTCGGGATTCCTCTCCAGTCTGTGCTGGGTCATAAGACGTAGTCTGGAGTAGAGGCCGGAACCTGAGGTTTCCTGTCCAGTGCTTACATGAATCTTGGTGTTCCTCTGTAGTCTCCACAGGGGAGTCACGCCTCGTCTGGAGTGGAGAAATGCACACCCGTTTTCCTGCAGAGCAGCCGCTGCAGTGTCAGGCTTCCCCTCGTGTTGACACAGGGATCTGTGGCTTTCCCTCGAGGCTTTCCCACAGGGCTCTCACAAGTGCCACCGTGTTGTGAGTCAATACTCGGCATGATAGTCGAGTCAGGGCAGGGAAATCAGGTTCCTCTGGTGTGGACTGAGACATCTGGGGATTTTTGGAATGGTGGACCACCGCTGGAGTTCCTCTCGAACTTTGCTGTTGAGAGTGCCACCTCTTGAGATGCGACGCCAACGCCGGGAATCCTTTCCCAACAAAGCAGTGAAAGGAACCCTTATCTTGAGCTACGAGGTAGAAATGGGGCTTCTCTTGATTTTGGTGGGACCCTCAGTGTTACTCTCCAGTGGAGACGGGTATGTCGGGGAACTTCTTGAGTTGCAGCAAGGGTGTGAAAGACCCTTTTTAAGTTCAAGAGGGAAGGTGTGATTTCCCTTGAGACTCCTCAGCGGAAAAGGGCCTCATCTCGCCTGGAGGGGAGAACCTCCTGGATTTTCTCGAGCTGCGGCAGGTTCCTCTTGAGGTACGACGGGGACTTCAGGGACCCGCTCTTGTGGCCTCAGGAAAGGCCAGTCTTCATGCGAGTTGCGAGGGGCCTCTCTGGATTCCTCTCCAGTAGGTGCCGGATCCTAAGACCTCATCTCGCTTCAAGGCCATAACCTGAGGTTTCCTCTCCAGTGCTGACATGGATCTTGGGGTTCCTCTGGAGTCCCCACAGGGAAGTCAGGCCTCGTCTAGAGTGGGGACATGCACGTCCGCTTTCCTCCCGAGCTGTAGCAGCAGTGTCAGGCTTCCCATTGCGTTCACACAGGGATCTGTGGCTTTCCCTCGAGGCTTTCCCACAGGACTGTCACGTATGCCACCGTGGTGTGAGTCGATACTCGGCGTGACAGTCGAGGAAGTGAAGGGAAATCAGGTCCCTCTGGAGTGGACTGAGACATTTGTGGGACGTTTGGAATGGTGGCACGATCCCTGGAGTTCCTCTCAACTTTCCTTTTGATAGAGCCTCGTCTTTAGATGCGACAGGAAAGCTGGGAATCCTTTCCTGACGAACCAGAGAAAGGAACCCCCATCGCAAACTAGGAGGCGGAAACGGGGCTCCTCTTGATTTTGGCGGGATCCTCGGTATTCCTCTCGACTGGAGATGGGTATGTTGGGTGCCGGGGTCCAGCCCCGGTGGATCCAGGGAATTCGAAGTTTGGTACGATGTTAGCGTCCTTGGAAAAATTCATATTTAATCACAGATATATACAGAGATTGGAAATGGATAGTGTAGTAGGAAAATTAGTGGAGAAAATGAGGCTGAATAACTTGGCTATGTGGAATAGCATCCATTCTCCAGATGGGATTTCAGCCTGAAAAACGGGGAGCAAGAAAGGAACGACATGGGGGAATCAGTCTTTCCAGAAACTGATCTGATTTCTTTATTTTGGGGTTTGGTTATAATCCTTTTGTTACATATAGGGATCAATACAGAGTCATGCAGGTGTCAGCAGTCCTGACCTTTATCAAAATCAGGTGCTTCACATAAAAAGGTCTTAGGGATTTTACGATCCTTTCTTTCTGATAACCAAAAACTTATTTTTTCCAAGGGTGTTTTTTCTTAAACCAGGCACCACCCTCCAAATAAAGTTACATTCCTATAGGGTGAGGGTGTAGTGAGTTACAATCAAGAAAGGAATTTATTTAACCCAAGGTTAACTTGATTAATCTTAAAGGTTAATACTTATTTCTCCTATGTTAGTTTTATTCTTATAAGGTCAGGGAACATGGAGATTTAGCAGCAAACATCAGCCCAACAAATGAAAATCCTTTCTCCAATGTTCCCCTTAAGACCTATTTCATCTTAAGATAGTGATAAAGTTACATTTTTACATAGCAAGGACACAGTGATTTATAACAAAGTACAGTGATCTATTACAAAAGAGAAAATTCATTAACTCAAAAAGTCTAGTATTGCTAACATCAAAAACTACTATATTTCCTTTTCTATATTCCAAATACATTGATTAATATATTCCCAGGTGCCTAAGGATATGGAGGCCTGGCGGCAATCATTGACTCAACAATGAGAAAAGCCTTATTCTAATTAAGACTTGCAAAATACTCCAAAACTCTCTGATGTTTATGGTTGAGAGGTAGTAAACAATCATGTATCTAGTGGCAGGAGTATGGATAATCCTGTCACACAAGCTAGTCTGTCAGCAGAGAGGTTTGACCTAAGACACCCTTGTCCCACCCAGGGCAGGGAATCAGCAGCAATTATTGACACAACAAATGAAAAACCCTTCACCAATATAATTCCTAACCAACCCACTATACGGATAATTTCTAACTCCCTTAAAGAATTTGCCTTTAGTAAGTCTAAAACATCTCGTGCCTGTCAGATTGGAGGCTGTAAACAATCACATGTGGCTATACAGGTGGGCTAGATAACCTTCAGAGGAGTCCTTAAACTGAAACACTCATGTAACGCCCAGGAATTTTTATTGACTTGGAGCTCCAAGTTAACTCCTTCTCCGAGACAATGGTTATGGGGGAGAGCCCCCCATAAAGTAAGAGGTGTAGGTGAGACCATAAAACAGACTCTGGTTTTGGAGTAGATGCTCAGGAACAGGGGGTTTCCTGAGGCTTGATCACGATTTTGCGTATGCCAAGGCTCCTTCCTCATGACATTTGCCATGGGTGGATTTCCTCACGCTGGTCCCCGGCAGTCGGGGAACTTCTTGAGTTGCAGCAAGGGTGTAAAGGACCCTTTCAAAGTTCAAGAGGGAAGGTGTAATTTCCCTTCAGACGCCTCAGCGAAAAAGGGCCTCATCTCGACTGGAGGGGAGAACATCCTGGATTTCCTCGAGGTGCTGCAGGTTCCTCTTGAGTTATGACGGGGACCTCAGGGACTCGCTTGTGTAGCCTCAGGAAAGGCCAGTCACCATGCGAGTTGCGAGGGGCCTCTCGGGATTCCACTCCAGTCAAAGCCATGTCTGAAGACCTCATCTGGAGGCGAGGCCAGAAACTGCGGTTTCCTCTCCAGTGCTGACGTGGAACTTGGGGTACCTCTGGAGTCTCCACAGGGGAGTCAGGCCTCGTCTCTAGTGGGGACATGCACATCCGCTTTCCTCCCAAGCTGTAGCAGCAGTGTCAGGCTTCCTGTCACATTGACACAGGGATCTGTGGCTTTCCCTCGAGGCTTTCCCACAAGGCTGTGACACATGCCACCATGGTGTTATTTGATACCCGGCGTGACAGTCGAGGCAGTGCAGGGAAATCAGGTTCCTCTGCAGTGGACTGAGACATTTGGGGTCTTTTGGAATGGTGGCATGAACCTGGAATTCCTCTCGAATTTCCTGTTGAGAGTGCCTCTACTTGAGATGTGACAGGAACGCCGGGAATCCTTTCGCGACGAAGCAGGGAAAGGAACCCTCATCTCGAACTAGGAGGCGGAAACAGGGCTCCTCTTGATGTTGTCAGGACCCTCTGTGTTCCTCTGGAGTTGAGACGGGGATGTCGGAGAACATCTTGAGTTACAGCAAGGGCGTGAAAGACCTTTTGAGGTTCAAGAGGGAAGGTGTGATTTGCCTCGAGACACCACAACGGAAAAGGGCCTCATCTCGCTTGGAGGGGAAGACCTCCTGGTTTTTCTCAAGTTTCGTCAGGTTCCTGTGGAGTTAGGATGGGGACTTAATGGACCTGCTCGTGTGGCCTCAGGAAAGGCCAGTCTCCATACGAGTTGCGAGGGGCCTCTCCGGATTCCTCTCCAATCGATGCCGTGTCCTAAGTCCTTGTTTGGAGCCGAGGTTGGAACCTGAGGTTTCCTCTCCAGTGCTGACATGGATCTTGGGTTCCTCTGGAGTCTCCACAGTGGAGTCAGGCCTCGTCTCGAGTGGAGACATGTATGTCCGCTTTCCTCCAGAGTTGTCACAACAGTGTCAGGCTTCCCCTCGAGTTGATAAAGCTATCTGCAGCTTTTCTTGATGCTTTCCCACAGGGCTGTCACACGTGCCACCGTGGTGTGAGTCGATACTCGGCGTGAAAGTCGAGGCAGTGCAGGTAATTCAGGTTCCTCTGGAGTGGACTGAGACATTTGGGGGTCTTTTGGAATGGTGGCACGACCCCTGGAGTTCCTCTAGTCTTTCTTGTTGAGATCACCTCCTACTCAGATGCGACGGGAATGCCGGGAATCCTTTCCCATCGAAGCAGTGAAAGGAACCCTCATCTCGAGCGGAGGAAGGGGAAACGGGGCTCCTCTTAAGTTTGGCGGGACCCTCAGTGTTCCTCTCGAGTGGAGACGGGTATGTTGGCGAACTTCTTGTGTTGCAGCAAGGGTGTGAAGGACCCTTTCGAGGTTCAAGAGCGATGGAGTGATTTCCCTCGAGACGCCACAGCGGAAAAAGTCGTCATCTCGCCTAGAGGGGAGAACCTCCTTGGTTTTCTCGAGTTGCAGCAGTTTCCTCTCAAATTACGATGGGGACCTCAGGGACCTGCTCGTGTGGCCTCAGGAAAGCCAGTCTCCATGCGAGTTGCGAGGGGCCTCTCGGGATTCCTCTCCAGTCAGTTTCGTGCTGGAAGCCAGAGTGAGGTGTCCCGCCCGTGACAAGATCATGAGGAAGGAAACTGACATATGCAAGGACGTGATCAGACTTCAGGGGTCCCCCTGGAATTTCCTGAGCATGTACCCCCAAAACCAAAAATCTGCCGGCTTTTGTGCTCTGCTTTTCCACTCTTCTGATATACTCTGGAAAAAGTCAACTCATGGCTTTAATCTTCTGCATTTGAAAGGGATGTTTCAGTTAAACCCCCTCTGATAGCTCTCTAGCTTGCCTAACAGGTTCCCTAGACCTCTTACAGCTTGTGAATTGCTTACAGCCCTCCAACCGTGAGAGGAACAAAGCTTAAAAACATCTTAAAGATACAGAGCGTTTTCTAAAGGGTTAAAAATCATATTGGTCACGCGTTTTCACAGTTGACTCAATGATTGCCGCCAGGTCTCCATATTCTTTATCTTTTAGGCATCTGGGAGGATGTTAATCAATGTAAATGGGATATGGAAGAAGTATATAGTAGTTTTGATATTAGCAACACTAGAATTTTGAGTTAATTATTTTTCTTTTGTTATAAATCACTGTACTCCTTTCACTTGTTATAAACTGCTGTATCTTTGCTATGTAAGAATGTAACTTTATTTAGTGCTTTCTGACAGTGGCACCAGACTTTGGGATGATTGACACAAATAAGTCTTCTAGTTAACACACCCTTATCAGAAAAAAGGCTGTAAAATGTTAATTGGCCCTTTTTAACCAGAAGATGATGTAAATCACCTAAGACTTGTGTATACAACTAGGTATGCAGAGAGAAAAGCCTGGTTTTGATAAGAGTTTGGACTGCTAATGCTGCATAACTTTGAGTTACCCATTGATCTCCATGTATTATCAAAAGTATAAAAAGCCTTCTGAACAATAAAGGAATGACCAGTCTCTTGGACTAGTCTCTCGGCCTAGTTTCTTGGGAATCTGACTCCCCCCGTGTCTCTCTCTCTCTTTTTCTCCCTTTCCCTCCCTCTCCATTTTACTCTAATTTCAGGCTGAATTCGCACCTGGAGCGGGGCGGCTCACTAAGTCTACTTACTTGCCCTAGCGTTAAGACCCGGGTGAAAGGGAGCCTAAGGAGGGGCACTCTTAGATATTAAAGTGGGCGCTGGTGGCCCAACGTAGATAGTGCAAGCTCCTTGTCTGGATCTTTATTGGCCTTCCCCGTAAGCCAAGTTATTCAGCCTTCTTTCTCCACTTAATTTTTGTACTACACTATTCTTTCTTAATCTAATCTTATATTAATAAACAAATAAGTCTTTCCTCGCCGACTCCGTCCACCCTTCGAATTCCCTGGATACACTGGGGCAGGACCCCGGCAAGTGGTGCCCGGAACAGGCTATTCGAAGGTAGGTTCCCCGAGCAATTACGGCCATCAGCCCTATTGCCACTCCCTTGGAGCAAGTAGGGTCATCAGTTCTATTGCTCTGGACAACTAGGGTCATCAGCCCTGTTGTTCCTCTAGTACGCAGCAAGTAGGGTCATCAGCCCTATTGCTCAGAACAACTAGGGTCATCAGCCCTGTTGTTCCCCCAGTGTTGAGTGTTCGGGACGGGTAGGACCCCACTCAGGGTGCCGCGGACCCCCCTGTAGGACAGACAGAGTTAGTAGGAGTGGGAAGTGTTGAAGGGTTTAAGAGAAACCTGGTGCTCTAGAGGTTGAAAGAAACCTGCTATCTTAGGGTTGATAAGAAAATCCCCCTCGCCAAAGGTAAAACCCTTGACAAGGCAGACTTTTCTATAAGACTTAATTTTCTGACATGGGTAACAGTGAATCAAAAGAAAGACAGCTTTTTGTAGGAGTAATCTTGCAGTTGCTAACTAAACGAGGAATTAAAGTTAAGAAATCCAATATTCATTCATTTTTTTCATTTGTACAAGAACAGTGTCCTTGGTTTCCAGAAGAAGGCACTGTTAACTTAGATACTTGGGAGAGCATAGGGAAACAATTAAAAACTTACCATGCTGAACATGGCTCAGAAAAGGTGCCTACTGACGCCTTTTCCTTATGGAATATAATTAGGGACGCTCTAGACCCTGCCCCTGAATCTGAAAAAGTACATCTTAAAGAGGAAAGTGCAGAGAAAAAGGTATCTATCAAAGAGGAGAGTGAGGAAAAGGAGGCTACACCTAGCTATCGGCAGTTGAATGAAATGTTAGCTGCAATGACTGCCCAGGAAAAGGTAATAGATAGAGATGAGAAAAATGATCAGTTTTCAGATGAGGAAGATTTGGAAGAGGAAGTAACCCAAGATCATTCTGATGAGTATTGGCCTTTATTAAATAAAGATGCTCCAGGGAGTTTAAGAGAAACTTCTCCAATTAGATCATCTGCTCCAAGGAGTTTAAGAAAAACTTCCCCAACCAGACCACCTGCTCCC
Source organism: Capricornis sumatraensis (assembly GCF_032405125.1). Lineage (NCBI taxonomy): Eukaryota > Metazoa > Chordata > Mammalia > Artiodactyla > Bovidae > Capricornis > Capricornis sumatraensis. The sequence continues at coordinate 2,238,641 of NC_091077.1, read as the reverse complement.
AGGAATTCAAGAGAAATTTCCTCAATTAAGCCTTCTGCTTCCAGAGGCTCAAGAGAAATGTCCCCTATCAGGTTATATGCATCTAGGAGCTTAAGGCAGACATCCCCAGATAAAACATCCTTAATATCTAAACACCAAACAGATAAAAAATCCCCAAAGCATGAAGAAAGTGACATAGGACACCCCTTGCCCTCCCCCCCCTTAAGGGTGAGGGGCCTCCACTAGAATTCCCTGAAGAAGAGTTTTCTCTAGCCCCGATGATGAATTTGATCCCCACCTTGAGGCTTGTTTCCCCATAATATTTGATGGAAGTGGTGGGGGAAGAGCCCCCCACTGGGAACCCATTCCGATGAAACTGATTAAAGAACTCAAACAGGCTTGTGCTTTGTATGGGCCTAAAGCCCTGTACACTGTATCATTGGTAGAGGCATTATTGGGCAGATGGATGACACCCCATGACTGGAAGACAGTCGCTAAAGCTTGTCTGTCTGGAGGGCAATATGTACTTTGGAGAGCTGAATATGAAGATCTTGCCCCAAAACAGGCTGATGCTAACCAAAAATATGGCCCAAGATATATTATAAAAAGTATGTTGGCAGGGACTAATGATTTTGGAACACTTAGAGATCAGATGAGATTAGACAGAAACACTTTAGACCAAGTAACCGCCTGCACCCTTGGGGCTTGGCGCTTGTTGCCTGAAGGGAAAGAATCAACCTCTTCCTTCTCAAACATTAAACAAAAACCAGAAGAGCCATATGAGGACTTTATATCAAGACTTGCAGAGGCAGTCCACAGAGTAATTTCCAATACTGAGGCAGCTGGAATACTGATAAAACAACTGGCATTTGAAAATGCTAATTCTACCTGCCAGGCCATTCTACATACTATTAAAAAAAACTGGGCAAATAATCGATTATATCAGGCAATGTGCAGATGTAGGACCAGCAATGATGCAGGGCGTTGCCATAGCTGCAGCCATAAAGGGAAATTCTTATCAGCAGGCAGTACAGTCCTTTTTTACAAACAGGAATAACCCGTCAAAGAGTCATTCCAGTAGTCCAGGCCGGAATATTGGTTTATCCAAGGCCTGCTTCTCTTGCGGACGGGAGGGGCACTTTATGAGCGCTTGTCCCCCAAAAGCAGCCGGTTCTTCTCTGCCGAATTCTGCCTCCCTGGCTGTGTCTGCTAATCTCCCTAGGTCTCTCTGCCCTCGCTGTCAAAGAGGATATCATTGGGCAAGAGACTGCAGGTCAAAATTCCATAGAAATGGAACTCCTTTGGGCCCTGACCAGCAGTCGGGAAACGGATTGAGGGGCCAGCCCCAGGCCCCGACTACAATTGGGGCAGCCTCACTGAACCCATTCATTCCCTTCGTCCCATCGCAGAACTCATCAGAGCAACCCCAGGCAGCGCAGGACTGGACCTCAGTTCCACCACCTCAACAATATTTACACCAGATAGCCCCACTGTAAAAATCCCTATAGGAGTTAAAGGCCCATTACCAACAGGTTTAGTGGAAATTATATTAGGCAGAAGTTCCTTAGCTATGCAAGGTCTCACAATTATCCCTGGAGTAATTGACTCAGATTATACAGGAGAAATTCAGATAATGATTTCACCCCCAACTAAAACTTTCCAAATTCATCAGGGACAAAGAATAGCACAGCTTTTGCTTTTGCCTTACCATGCTGCCATAGGGCACACAGCTACTCAGAGTGAGAGGCAGGAGAAAGGATTGGGTCTAGTGATATGGTTTTTTGAATAACAGAAATTACTCAAAAACATGCTATGAAAACTATTCTGATTAATGGCAAGGCTATTGCGGGGTTATTAGACATAGGAGCAAATGTTTCTTGCATTTCAGGAAAAGACTGGCCCAGCTCCTGGCCCACACATACTACTGAAAATAACTTGGTGGGGATAGGAAGAGCCCCCACAGTAGCCAAAAGTGCAAAAGTTTTAGATTGGCAATTTGGGAATACCTGTGGAACTTTCCAACCTTATGTTCTTCCTCCCCTCCCCCTTACACTGTGGGGGAGGGACGTGCTATCTCAAATGGGAGTGTTACTTTTTAGCCCTGATGATAAAGTAACATCTCAGATGCTGCAAATGGGCTATGATCCATCAAAAGGATTAGGTAAACAGCAGACAGGAATAATTGAGCCAATTTGCCCAACTCCTCGACAGTTACGTACTGGATTGGGCTATCCAAATTTATAATGGAGCCCATTGTTTCCGCTACCGACTCCATTACATGGAAATCTCAAGATCCGGTGTGAGTGGAACAATGGCCTCTGCCTAAGGACAAATTACTGGCAGCTAAAGCATTAATCTTTGAACAATTAGAATTGGGACATGTTGAGCCCTCCAATAGCCCCTGGAACACTCCTACTTTTGTCATTCAGAAAAAATCTGGTAAATGGAGACTTTTACAGGATTTGAGAGCAATTAATGCCACCATGGAGGACATGGGGGCTTTACAACCTGGGCTCCCTTCCCCAGTAGCCATTCCAGAGGGGTATAATATAGTTGTGATTGATTTACAAGATTGTTTTTTCACCATTCCTTTAAATGCTGAGGATAAAAAGCTATTTGCCTTTAGTCCACCATCTGAAAATCTTAAACAGCCTTACTTACGGTTTCAGTGGAAGGTTTTGCCTCAGGGAATGAAAAATAGCCCCACCTTATGCCAGAAATTTGTTAATGCCACTCTAGAAGATACTAGGATTAAATATGAACAGGTATATATGATTCGTTATATGGATGATATTTTAATAGCTCATCCTGATAGAGCTCATTTGCAAACTGTCCTCCAGGATCTGACCCAGGCATTGACAGACAGAGGTCTAAAAATTGCCCCAGAAATAATTCAAATCAATCAGCTCATAACTTACTTAGGAAGAGTCATAAATTTGGAAACAGTGACTCATGCCCCACTGCAATTGAGAAAAGACCATCTCATTACTTTAAATGATTATCAAAAACTTTTAGGTGATATTAATTGAATTAGACCATATTTAAAATTAACCACTGCCGAAAATTAACCTCTTTTTAACATTCTACGTGGGGATCCTGATCCAACCTCTAAAAGACAATTAACCTCTGAGGCTCAGGAAGCCCTAGGCAAAGTGGAAACAGCCTTATTAAATAGTTATGTAAAAATAATTGATTTGACGATGACTTGGCAGTTCCTTTGTCTAGCTACTCCAACAGCATCGACGGGAGTCCTGTGGCAAAGCAGTCCTCTATAGTGGATCCATCTTCCCGCCCAAGCTAAAAAAGTCGTGGCTTCTTAGCCTGGTTTAATTGCCACGTTAATACTAAAGGGAAGGAAACGGAGCATTGAATTGTTCGGTAAAGAGCCATCAGAGATTGTAATTTCAAATAATAAGGAGCAGCTTGATGCTCTTCTAATGTTTGATGATGATTGGCAGATGGCTATAGGAAATTATTGTGGTCAAATCTTGCATCATTTACCCTCACATATTTTGTTAAATTTTATGTCTAAGCATCCAGTTATTTTTCCTGTTAGATGCAAACATTCTCCTATTCCAGATGCTCAGATAGCCTTTACTGATGGGTCAGCAAATGGTAAAGCCTCCATAGTTTCAAGAAATCATCAGAATGTTTTAGAAACACAAGAAATTTCAGCTCAAAAAGCTGAAATCACAGCTGTTATAGAGGCTTTCGTTATGTTTGCAGAGGAGGAATTTAACCTTTATTCTGACTTTCAGTATGTGGTCAGGCTGTTTCCACACATTGAGACTGCAGTTCTGCCCGAAAACAAAACAGCTATCTTCCATTTGTTAACTAGACTGCAGCAGCAAATTTGGAAAAGAAATTGGGCATTCTTTATCGGCCACATTGGGGCTCATTCCAGCCTGCCTGGCCCTTTAAATGTTCTCAGTGAATTGGCAGATTCGCTAACCAGGATTTCAGTAGCTTCTGTTTTTGAAGAAGCCCAAGCTTCTCACTCACTTCATCATCAGAATGCCATTGCCTTACGATACCAGTTTCAAATTCCTCGAGAATCTGCCCAAGAGATTGTTCGTTCTTGTTTACATTGTCCTACTACCATGAATGCTTTGCCTCTGGGAGTTAACCCTCGCAGTCTCAAACCTAATGCACTCTGGCAAATGGATGTAACTCATGTCTCTTCATTTGGAAAATTGTCTTTTGTTCATGTAACTGTGGATACTTTTTCTCATGTTATTATTGCTACTGCTTGTACAGGGGAAGCAGTTAAAGATGTAATACAACAACTTTTTACATGTTTTTCCTATCTGAGTATGCCAAAAGCTTTAAAAACTGATAATGCCCCTGCTTACACTTCTAAATCTTCAGGAATTCTGTACAAGATTTCAAATTAAACATAACACCGGCATCCCTTATAATCCGCAGGGGCAAGCCATCGTGGAAAGAGCACATCAAACACTGAAAATCCATATTCAAAAACTAAAAGAAGGGGAATTTAAATATAGTTCCTCCCATCAGATTTTGCAACATGCTCTTTTCGTAATAAATAACTTAAATGCTGACTCATCTGGAAACACTGCAATGCTTCGCCATTGGTGCCCAGAGCAATTGAATGCAAAACCATTAGTAAAATGGAGGGACCTTCGCTCCAGACAATGGAAAGGTCCTGACCCCTTATTAACCAGAGGGAAAGGGTATGCTTGTGTTTTTCCACAGGACGCAGAATCTCTGATTTGGGTTCCAGACAGACTGATTCACCATGCCTCAGCTCCCCGGATACCAGAATACCCCACCACCGTGATCTCTAAAGAGGAAGAAGCCTTCCCCCGCTCCCTCCACCAGCATGGGAAATGCCGCTGACATTGGAGATCCCGGATGAGCGAGGAGCGGAGCCACCCACTGGACAGATGTCACGACTTCAGATACAGGATATTGCTCCACCTAATTTTTTGCCTCTCAGGAATCCATTAGGACGCCCAGCTCAGTCAACCCAACTAGCCTCCATACCCACCTGGGGACAGATTAAGGCTCTCTGTCGCCAAGCACAGGGGATAGTTTTCCTACAGGGATCTTCAGTCTCTCCTGAAAAGGTGTTTATTGCCATGCTTCCTTTGCTCTCTTGCCAGGTAAGCGCCGCTCCCATTCCAACCAAATATTGGGAGGTTCTCCCGGATCCTCCAACTTTCCAGGTTGTTACTTGGAACAGTGACCTGATTCGGGTTAATACAGACCAACCTCGCCGTTTGGGAGGATCTTATACTTCCCATATAAAAGACCAATACCCTATTAATTTCAGTTATACCTTTAAAGGACTAGCAGATGATTTTCCTGTTTGCTTTAATTTTCCTTCTGGCCATACAGGAAATTTCGTTACCAAGAGAGGATGCGTTGCAGCCTCTACAAAAGCAGTTATGACAGATTCCCTGACCTGTAAATTTGCATCTAAAGGGGATTGGTCTGTTTGGATATTACAAGCTCATATGCCTGGGGTCCTTGACCCCTATAAGTCCTTGTCTCTCAAAGCTCCATCAGAACATCCAAATTGTGAGGATGTTGCTCCCTCAGATGTCATATGGAAAATTATAGATGATCATTCAGGATATCCGACTTAGAAATCTTGTACTTATAATTCGAGAATTGATTACAGAATACCGGGAGGAAGAAATTGTACAATTCAGGACTGGAGCAACCCAAATCCAGGTCAGGACCCTGAGTCAGATGATGGCTTTATCAATAGATTGGACGATTGGAAAGAATATTCAGTTCCTTGGCCATTAGTCGCCACTAGATGGCATCATAATAAATTTGTTCCCCCATGCTGTCTTATACGGCTAAAGGTAAAACCTTTTGGCAGCCAGAAATTTGGAAAGCCCTTGCCGCTACCGCCCCTATTATTTTAACCCGACCAAAAAATACCTCTACTTACTCTTTTTTAGCTTGTCTACCCTCTCCTTAAGTTTTTCTTTTCACTAATGATTCTGGAAGACTTAACATATGATTGAATTTTACAGGTGGACCCCATGTAGTGTCTTGTGAACAATGTATGCTTTCATCCTGCTTCACTTCTCAATATATTGTTTGCTCTTTCATGGTTTTAAACCGTCCGCCCTATCTCATGGTACCTGTAACTGTAGTCACATATTGGTATGATAACCATGGCCTAGCTGTGCTGCAACAGCTATAAGATTTAATGTGGGCATGACGGTTTGTGGGCTTATTATTTTGGGAATATCAGCTTTGATAACTGCAATTACTTCTGTTACTGTGGCGGCATTATCATTGTCTCAACAAGTGCATACTGCCCAATATGTTGATACTGTATCCAAAAATGTTTCTTTAACGCTGGCAACACAGGAAGTTATAGATAGGAAGCTAGAAATGAGGGTTGATGCCTTAGAAGAAGCAATAATGCATATTGGGACTGAATTACAGAGTCTGAAAGTGAAAATGGCTCTTTCATGTCATGCTGATTACCGGTGGATATGTGTTACATCCCTGAAGGTAAACGAGACAGATTTTGAATGGGAAAGAAACAAAAATCATATTTTATGTGTTTGGAACAGCTCAGATATTAGCTTAGACTTAGGGAAACTTCATAATCAGATTCAGACCTTGGAACACTCCCAATTAGATTTTACTGCTGCAGGAGAAGCCAATGACTTTTTCCACACTTTCTCTGACTTCATTTCTGGAAAAACTCTTCTGTCTACTGTTTCTAGTTATTTTGCTGTGGGTGCCATAATCCTGCTCCTTGTAATCATTCTTCCTTGTATTGTCAGGACTCTTCGGCAGAGCACTCAGAATCTTGCGACCGAACTGCACCTAAATTTTAAAAAAATAATAAAAGGGGGAAATGTTGGAAGCCAGCATGAGGAATCCCACCCGTGACAAGGTCATGAGGAAGGAAGCTGACATACGCAAGGATGTGATCAGACTTCAGGGGTCCCCCTGGAATTTCCTGAGCATGTACCCCCAAAACCAAAAATCTGCCGGCTTTTGTACTCTGGTTTTCCACTCTTCTGTATTCTCTGGAAAAAAGTCAACTCAGGGCTTTAGTCTTCTGAATTTAAAAGGGATGTTTCAGTTAAACCCCCTCTGATACCTCTCCAGCTTGCCTAACAGGTTCCCTGGACTTCTTACAGCTTGTGAATTGCTTACAGCCCCCCAACCGAGAGAGGCACAAAGCTTAAAAGCATCTTAAAGATACAGAGCCTTTTCTAAGGAGTTAAAATCATATTGGTGATGGATTTTCACTGTTGACTCGGTGATTGCTGCCAGGCCTCCATATTCTTTATCTTTTAGGCACCTGTAAGGATGTTAATCAATGTAAATGGGATATGGAAGAAGTATATAGTAGTTTTGATATTAGCAACACTAGAATTTTGAGTTAAATACTTTTCTTTTGTTATAAATCACTGTACTCCTTTCACTTGTTATAAACTGCTGTATCTTTGCTATGTAAGAATGTAACTTTATTTTGTGCTTTCTGACAGTGGCACCAGACTTTGGGAAGATCAACACAAATAAGTCTTCTAGTTAACAAACCCTTATCAGAAAAAAGGCTGTAAAATGTTAATTGGCCCTTTTTAACCAGAAGATGATGTAAATCACCTAAGACTTGTGTATACAACTAGGTATGCAGAGAGAAAAGCCTGGATTTGATAAGAGTTTGGACTGCTAATGCTGCATAACTTTGAGTTACCCATTGATCTCCATGTATTATCAAAAGTATAAAAAGCCTTCTGAACAATAAAGGATGGACTAGTCTCTTGGACTAGTCTCTCAGCCTAGTTTCTTGGGAATCTGGCTCCCCCCATGTCTCTCTCTCTCTCTTTTTCTCCCTTTCCCTCCCTCTCCATTTTACTCTAATTTCAGGCTGAATTCGCATCTGGAGCGCGGCGGCTCACTAAGTCTACTTACTTGCCCTGGTGTTAAGACCCAGGTGAAAGGGAGCCTAAGGAGGGGCATCCTTAGATATTAAAGTGGGCGCCGGTGGCCCAAAGTAGATAGTGCAAGCTCCTTGTCTGGAACTTTATTATCCTCCCCTGTAAGCAAAGTTATTTGGCCTTCTTTCTCCACTTAATTTTTCTACAACACTATTGTTTCTTAATCTAATCTTATATTAATAAACAAATGTCTTTCCTCGCCGACACCGTCCACACTGCTAATACCTTGGATCCACCGGGGTTGGACCCCTGGGGCCTAAGTCCTCGTCTGGAGCCAAAGCCGGAACCTGAGGTTTCCTCTCCAATGCTGACATGGACCTTGGGGTCCCTCTGGGGTCTCCACAGGGGAGTCAGGCCTCGTCTCGAATAGAGACATGCATGTCTACTTTCCTCCAGAGCTGTAGCAGCAGTGTCAGGCTTCCCGTAGAGTTGACACAGACATCTGCAGCTTTCCCTCAAGGCTTTCCCACAGTGCTGTCGCACGTGCCACTGTGGTGTGAGTCGATACTCGGGGTGACAGTCGAGGCAGTGCAGGGAAATCAGGTTCCTCTGGAATGGACTGAGACATCTGGGGGACTCTTGGAATGGTGCCACGACCCTGGAGTTCCTCTCGCCTTTCCTGTTGAGAGCGCCTCCTCTTGAGATGCGATGGGAACGCCGGGAATTCTTTCCCAACGAAGCAGGGAAAGGAACCCTCATCTCGAGCTGAGGAGGGGGAAACGGGGCTCCTTTTGAGTGGCAGGGTACCCAGGGTGTTCCTCTTGAATGGAGACGGGTATGTCGGGGAACTTCTTGAGTTGCAGCAAGGCTGTGAAAGACCCTTTCGAGGTTCAAGAGCGAAGGTGTGATTTCCCTCGAGACCCCGCAGCAGAAAAGGGCCTCATCTCACCTGGAGGGGAGAACCTCCTGGATTTTCTCAAGTTGCGGCAGGTTCCTCTCGAGTAATGACAGGGAACTCAGGGCACCCACTCGAGTGGCCTCAGGAAAGGGCAGTCTCCATGCGAGTTGTGAGGGACGTCTCAGGATTTCTCTCCAGACGATGCCAGGTCCTAAGTCCTCGTCTGGAGCCGAGGCTGGAACCTGAGGTTTCCTCTCCAGTGCTAACATGGATCTTGGGGTTACTCTACAGTCTCCACCGGGGAGTCAGGCCTTGTCTCGAGTGGAGACATGCAGGTCCATTTTCCTCCCAAGCTGTAGCAGCAGTGTCAGGCTTCCAGTCATGTTGACACAGGGGTCTGTGGCTTTCCCTCGAGGCTTTCCCACAGGGCTGTCACACGTGCCACCGTGGTGTGAGTCGATACTCTGCGCGACACTTGAGGCAGTGCAGGGAAATCAGGTTCCTCTGGAGTGGACTGAGACATCTGGATGTCTTTTGAAATGATGTCATGAACCCTGGAGTTCTCTCGACTTTCCTGTTGAGAGCGCCTCCTCTTGAGATGTGACGGGAACGCCGGGAATCCTTTCTCAAAGAAGCAGGGAAAGGAACCCTCACCTCAAGCGGAGGAGGGGGAAACGGGGCTCATCTGGAGTTGATGAGGGACGCTGGGTGTTCCTCTCGAGTGGAGATGGGTATGTCGGGGAACTTCTGTTGCAGCAAGGGTGTGAAGGACCCTTTCCAGATTCAAGGGGGAAGGTGTGATTTCCCTCAAGATGGTGCAGCAGAAAAGGGCCTCATCTCGCCTGGAAGGGAGAACCTCTTGGTTTTCCTCGAGTTTTGGCAGTTTCCTCTCAAGTTACAACGGGGACCTCAGGGAACCGATCAAGTGGCCTCAGGAAAGCCAGTCTCCATGGAAGTTGCGATGGGCCTCTTGGGGTTCCTCTTCAGTCAGTGCTGGGTCATAAGTCCTCATCTGGAGCCAAGGCCGGAACCTGAGGTTTCCTCTCCAGTGCTGACATGGATCTTGGGGTCCCTCTGGAGTCTCCACAGGGGAGTCAGGCCTCGTCTCGAGTGGAGACATGCAGGTCCGTTTTCCTCCCGAGCTGTAGCAGCAGTGTCAGGCTTCCCGTCGAGTTGACAGAGGGATCTGTGGCTTTCCCTCGAGGCTTTCCCACAGGGCTGTCACAGGTGCCACCGTGGTGTGAGTCTATACTCAGGGTTACAGTCAAGGCTGTGCAGCTGAATCAGATTCCTCTGGAGTGGACTGAGATATTTGGGGTCTTTTGGAAAGGGGGCATGACCCATGGAGTTCCTCTCTACTTGCCTGTTGACAGTGACTCCTCTTGAGATGCAACAGGAATGCCTGGAATTCTTTCTCGATGAAGCAGGGAAAGGAACCCTCATCTCGAGCGGAGGACGGGGAAAAGGGGCTCCTCTTGAGTTTGGTGGGACCCTCGGTCTTCCTCTCGAGTGGAGATGGGTATGTCGGGGAATTTCTAGAGTTGCAGCAAGGATGTGCAGTACCCTTTCAATGTTCAAGAGGGAAGGTGTGATTTCCCTCGAGACACCTCGGCGGAAAAGGGCCTCATCTCGCCTCGAAGGGAGTACCTCCTGGTTTTTCTCGAGTTGTGGCAGGTTCCTCTTGAGATAGGACGGGGAATTCAGGGACCCTCTCGTGTGGCCTTAGGAAAGGCCAGTCTCCATGCAAGTTCCAAAGGGCCTCTCGCGATTCCTCTCCAGTCGGTGCCGAGTCCTAAGTCCTCATCTGCAGCCAAGACAGGAACCTGAGGTTTCCTCTCTAGTGCTGACATGGATCTTGGGTTTCCTCTGGAGTCTCCACAGGGGAGTCAGGGCTCATCTCCGGTGGAGACATGCCCATCCGCTTTCCTCCCGAGCTGTAGCAGCAGTGTCAGGCTTCCCGTCGACTTGACACAGGGATATGTGGCTTTCCCTCGAGGCTTTCCACAGGGCTGTCACACGTGCCACTGTGGTGTGAGTTGATACTCGGGGTTACAGTCGAGGCAGTCAGGGAAATCAGGTTCCTCTGGAGTGGACTAAGACATTTGGGGGTCTTTTGGAATGGTGGCATGAACCCTGGGGTTCCTCTAGACAATCTTGTTGAGGGTGCCTCCTCTTGAGATGTGATGGGAACGCCAGGAACCCTTTCCCAACGAAGCAGGGAAAGGAACCCTCATCTCGAGCAGAGGAGGGGTAAACGGGGCTCCTCCTGAGTTGTGGTGTGACCCTCGGTGTTCCTCTCGAGTGGAGATGGGTATGTCAGGGAACTTCTCGAGTTGCAGCAAGGGTGTGAATGACCCTTTCAAGGTTCCAGAGGGAAGGTGTGATTTCCCTTCAGACGCCACAGCGGAAAAGGGCCTCATATCCCCTAGAAGGGAGAACCTTCTGTTTTTCCTCGAGTTGCTGCAGGTTCCTCTCGAGTTACGACAGGGACCTCAGAGACCCGCTCGTGTGGCCTCAGGAAATGCCAATTTTCACGCTAGCTACTTCTCGGGATTCCTCTCCAGTTGGTGTCCAGTCCTAAGTCCTCGTCTGGAGCTGAGGCTGGAAGCTGAGGTTTCCTCTCCAGTGCTGACATGGATCTTGGGGTTCCTCTGGAGTCTCCAAAGGGGAGTCCGGGCTCATCTCGAGTGGAGACCTGCATGTCTGCTTTCCTCCCGAGCTGTAGGAGCAGTGTCAGGCTTCCTGTCGAGTTGACCTAGGGATCTGTGGCTTTCCCTCGAGTCTTTCCCCAGGGCTGTCACACATGCCACTGTGGTGTTATTCAATATTCGGGGTGACAGTCGAGAGAGTGCAGGGAAGTCAGGTTCATCTGGAGTGGGCTGAGACATTTGGGGGTCTTTTGGTATGGGGGCACGAACCCTGGATTTCCTCTCGACTTTCCTTTTGAGAGGGACTCCTCTTGAGATGTGTCGGGAACGTCGGGAATCCCTTCCTGAAAAAGGAGGGAAAGGAACCCTCATCTCGAGCAGAGGAGGGGGAAACGGGGCTCCTCTTGAGTTGTTGCGGGACGCTCGGTGTTCCTCTCGAGTGGAGACGGGTATGTCAGGGGACTTCTTGAGTTGCTGCAAGGGTGTGAAGGACCCTTTCGAGGTTCAAGAGGGAAGGTGTGATTTCACTAGAGATGCTGGAGCGGAAAAGGGCCTCATCTCGCCTGGAGGGGAGAACCTCTGGTTTTTCTTGAGTTGCGGCAGGTTCCTCTCGAGTTACAACGGGAACCTGAGTGACCCACTCGTGTACCCTCCTGAAAGTCCACTCTCCATGCGAGTTGCGAGGGGCCTCTTGGGATTCCCCTCCAGTCGGTGCCGGGTCCTATGTCCTCATCTGGAACCGAGGCCGGAACCTGAGGATTCCTCTCCAGTGCTGACATGGATCTTGGGGTTCCTCTGGAGTCTCCAAAGGCGAGTCAGGCCTCGTCTTGAGTGGAGACAGGCACGTGTGCTTTACTCCCGAGCTGTAGCAGCAGTGTCAGGCTTCCCATCGCGTTGACACAGGGATCTGCGGCTTTCACTCGAGGCTTTCCCACAGGGCTGTCACACGTGCCACCGTGGTGTGAGTCGATACTCGGCATGAATGTCAAGGAAGTGCAGGGAAATCAGGTTCCTCTGAAGTGAACTGAGACATTTGGGGTCTTTTGGAATGGTGGCACGATCCCTGGAGTTCCTCTCGATTTTCCTATGAGAGCGCCTCCTCTTGACATGCTACAGGAATGCCGGGAAACCTTTTCCGACGGATCAGGGAAAGGAACCCCCATCTCGATTGGAGGAGGGGCAAACGGGGCTCCTCTTGAGGTTGGCAGGACCCTCCGTGTTCCTCTCGAGTGGAGATGGGTATGTCGGGGAACTTCTTCAGTTGCAGCAAGGGTGTGAAAGACCCTTTCAAGGTTCAAAAGTGAAGGTGTGATTTCCCTCGAGATGCCACACTGGAAAAGGGCCTCACCTGGTGTTGAAGGGAGAATCTCCTTGTTTTTCTCGAGTTACGCCGGGGTTCCTCTCCAGGTATGATGGGGACTTCTGGGATCCGCTCGTGGGCCGTCAGGAAAGTCCAGTCTCCACGCGAGTTGGGATTCCTCTGTAGTCGCTGCTGGGGCAGAAGTCCTCATCTGGTGTTGAGGCTGGAAACTCAGGGTTCCACTCCAGGGCCGACATGGGTCTCAGGGTTCCTCTGGGGTGTCCACAGCGGAGTCAGGCCTTGCCTCATGTGGAGCCCTGCAAGTCCGCTCTCCTCTCGATCAGGAAAATCGGTGTCATTCTTCCTGTCATTTTGACTATAGGGATTGGTGTCTTTCTCTCGAGGTCCCACAGGGCTGTCACACCTGCCATCGTGTTTTGAGTTGATTCTCGGGGTGACCTTCAAGTAAGTGCAGGGGAGTCAGGTGTGTCTGAAGTGCACTGGAACATCGGGGTCCTTTGAAGTGGTAGCACGACCCCTGGAGTTCCTCTCGAGCGTCAAGTGGAGACCGCCTCCTCTTGAGGTGCGACGAGAAAGCCGGGATTCCCTTCCCGATGAAGCAGGGACATGGACCCTCCTCTCAGGATAAGGAGGGAGAACCGGGGATCGCCTTGAGTTGTGGCTGTACTCTCGGTGTTCCTCTCGAGTGTAGACGGCAAAGTTGGGAAACTTCTTGAGTTGCCTCAGGAGTGTCAAGGATCCTTTCTGGGCTCAGGAGGGAAGGTGGGATTTCTCTTGAGATGCTGCAGCAGAAAAGGGCCTCGGCTTGCGTTGAGGGGAGAACCTCCTGGTTTTTCACGAGTTGCAGTGGGGTTCCTCTCGAGTTACGCCGGGGACCTCATGGACCCGCTCGTGGGGCCTCAGAGAGGTCCAGTCTCCACGCAAGTCGCGACGGGCCCCTTGGAATTCCTCTGCTGTCACTGTCAGGGCTGAGGTCCTCATCTGGAGTTGAGACTGGAACCGCATGTTTCCTCTTCAGGGCCGAAATGGATCTCGGGGTTCCTCTGGGTGTTCACAGGGGAGTCAGGCCACGTCTCTTGTGGAGCAATGCAAGTCCGCTCTCCTCTCGAGCTGGAAAAGCAGTGTCAGGCTTCCTCTCGGGTTGACCATAGGGATCTGTGGCTTTCTTTCGAGGTGCCACAGGGCTGTCACACCTGCCATGGTGTTTTGAGTTAGTCCTTGGGGTGACGATCTAGTCAGTTCAGGGGAGTCAGGTGTGTCTGGAGTGCACTGGGATATCGGGGGTCTTTTAAAATGGTGACATGACCCCTGGAGTTCCTCTCGACTGTCAAGTGGAGAACGCCTCCTCTTCAGGTGTGATGGGAACCCTGGGATACCCTCCCAGAAGAAGCAGGGAAACGGACCCACCTCAAACCGGGGCTTTTCTTGAGTTGTGGCGGGACCCTCATTGTTCCTCTCGAGTGCAGACAGGGATGTCGGGGAACTTCTTGAGTTGCCTCAACGGTGTCAAAGACACTTTCAGGGCTCAGGAGGGAAGGTAGGATTTCTCTCGAGACACCGCAGAGAAAAAGGGCCTCAGCTCGTGTTGAGGGGAGAATCTCCTGGTTTTTCTCGAGTTGCAATGGGGTTCCTCTCGAGTTACGATGGGGACCTCAGGGACCCGCTCGTGTGGCCTCATGGACATCCACTCTCCACGCGAGTAGCGAGGGGCCCCTCGGGATTCCTCTGCAGTCGCTGCCGGGGCTGAGGTCCTCATCTGTAGTTGAGGCCAGAAACTCAGTGTTCCTCTCCAGGGCTGACATGTATCTTGGGGTTCCTCTGGGGCATCCACAGGGGAGTCAGTCCTCGTCTAGTGTGGAGCCATGCAAGTCCACTCTCCTATCAAGCCGGAAAAGCAGTGTCAGGCTTCCTGTGGGGTTGACCGTAGGGATCTGTAGCTTTGTCTCAAGGAGCCACAGGGCTGTCACACCTGCTATCGTGTTTTGAGTCGGTCCTCAGGGTGACTGTCGAGTCAGTGCATGAAGTCAGGTGTGTCTGCAGTGCACTAGGACATCGGGGATCTTTTGAAATGGTGGCATGACCCCTGGTATTACCCTCATTCATCAAGTGGAGACCACCTCCTCTTGAGGTGCGACGGGAATGCTGGGATTCTCTCCCCGACGAAGCAGGGAAATGGACCCTCCTCTCGGGATGAGCAGGGAGAACCATGGCTCTGGGAGAACCGGGGCTCTTCTTGAGTTGTGGTGGGACTGTCGGTGCTCCCCTCGAGTGCAGACGGGGATGTCAGGGAACTTCTTGAGTTGCCTCAAGGGTGTCAAGGAACATTTCAGGGCTCAGGAGGGAAGGTGGGATTTCTCTCGAGATGCCACAGCCCAAAAGGGCCTCAGCTCGCGTTGAGGGGAGAATCTCCTGGTTTTTCTTGAGTTGCAATGGGGTTCCTCTTGAGTTACAATGGGGAAGTCAGAGATCCGCTTGTGGGGCCTCAGGGAGGTCCAGTCTCCACGCAAGCCTCAAGGGGCCCTTCAGGATTCCTCTGCGGTCACTGCCAGGGCCAAGGTCCTCATCTGGAGTTGAGGCTGGAAACTCAGGGTTCCTCTCTAGGGCCAACATGGACTCGGGATTCCTCTAGGGAGTACACAGGGGAGTCAGGACTCGTCTCTTATGGAGTCATGCAAGTCCGTTCTACTCTCAAGCATTAAAGGAAGTGTCAGTCTTCCTGTCAGGTTGACATAGGGATTGGTGGCTTTCTCTTGAGGTGCCACAGGACTGTCACACCTGCCATTGTGTTTTGAGTTGATCCTCGGGTTGACCGTCAAGTCATTGCAGGGGAGTCAGTTGTATCTGGAGTGCACTGGTGCCGGGGTCCAGTGCCGGTGGATCCAGGGTGATTCGAAGGTGAAATGAAGTAGGCGAGGAAAAAACTTATTTCTTTATAAATATAAGATTAGATTAGGAAGAAATAGTGTAGTAGGAATATTACGTGGAGAAAAGAGGCTGAATAACTTGGTTTACATTGAAAGCCAATAAAGTTCCAGACAAGGAGCTTACACCATCTACGTTAGGCCACCGGGTTCTCTTGAATATCAGAGGGTACCCCACCTTCGGCTCCCTCTTTCGTGGCTCTTAGAAGCTGGGGCAAGAAAGTAGACATAGCAAGGCTCCACGTCCCATATGGGAATTCAGCCTGAAATTAGAGGCAAGTGGAGACACGGGAGAAACCAGTCCTTCCAATGACTGGCCTGGCCTCTATTGTCTAGAAAGACCTTTTATACCTTTCTGATTGTACATAGAGATCAATGGTTAATACAAAATTATGCAGCTTTAGCAGCCCAGACTTATCAAAACTAGGCTTTTCTCTCTGCATACCTAGCTGTATACACAAGTCTTAGGTGATTTACACCATCTTTCAGCCAGAAGGGCCAATTAACGTTTTACACCCTTTTTTCTGATAAGGGTTTGTCAACCAGAGGACTGATTTGTGTTCTTCTCAAAGTCTGGTGCCACTCTCAGGAAACAGTAAATAATGTTACATCTTACATAGGAAGGACACAAGAGGAGTGCAGTGATATATAACAAAGAGAAAAGTAATTAACAAAAATCTAGTGTTGCTAACATCAAAACTACTATATATCTTTTTCCATATCCTGATTATTTTGATTAATATCCTCCCAGGTGCCTAAAAGATAAAGAATATGGAGATCTGGCAGCAATCATTGAGTCAACAGTGAAACTCGTCACCAATATGATCTTTAGCATTTTAGAAAAGGCTCTGTATCTTTAAGATGCTTTTAAGCTTTGTGCCTCTCTCAGTTGGGGGGCTGTAAGCAATTCACAAGCTGTAAGAAGTCCAGGGGAATCTGTTAGGCAAGTTAGAGAGTTATCAGAGGGGTTTAACTGAAACATTCCTTTCAAATGCAGAAGACTAAAGCCCTGAGTTGACTTTTTCCAGAGTGTGTCAGAAGAGTGGAAAAGCAGAGTACAAAGGCCAGCAGATTTTTGGTTTGGGGGGTACATGCTCAGGAAATACCAGGGAGACACCCTGAAATGTGACTCTCCTTGCCCATCAGATCTCTGGCACATGACCTTTTCATGGGTGGAATTCCTCACGCTGGCTCCTGGCATCTCCCCATTTTTTATTTTAAAAAAAATCATGTGCAGTTCAGTCTTGAGATTCCGAATGCTCTGCTGAAGGATCCTGACAATACAAGGAAGAATGACTATGAAGAGCAAGATTATAGAACCCACAGCAACATAACTAGAAACAGTACAGGATAGTCTTTCCAGAAATGAAGTTAGAGAAGCTGTGGAAAAAGTCATTGACTTCTCCTGCGGCGGTAAAATCCAATCGGGAGTGTTCCATGGTCTGAATCTGATTGTGAAGTTTCCCTAAGTCTAAACTAGTATCTGAGCTATTCCAAACACCTAAAATATGATTTTTGATTCTTTCCCGTTCAAAATCTGTCTCGTTTACTTTCAGGGATGTAACACATATCCACCGGTAGTCGGCATGGCATGAAAGAGCCATTTTCACTTTCAGACTCTGTAATTCAGAACCAATATGCATTATTGCTTCTTCTAGGGCATCAACCCTCATTTCTAGTTTCCTATCTATAACTTCCTGTGTTGCCAGCATTAAAGAAACATTTTTGGACACAGTATCAACATATTGAGCAGTATGCACTTGTTGAGTCAATATTGCTGCCACAGTAACAGAAGTAATTGAAGTTATCAAAGCTGATATTCCCAAGATAAGTAAGCCCACAAATCATACCAATAAGTAGTTACAATTACGTAAGTTGCATAAGTTACATAAGGTAGGGTGGACGTTTTAACACCACAAGAGAACAAACATTATATTGAGGAGTTAAACAGGATGAAGGCATACATTGTTCACAAGACACTACATTAGGTCCATTTGTACATTAAGTTTTCCGGAATCATTTGTGAAAAGAAAAACATAAGGAGAGGATAGACAAGCCAAAATAGAGGAAATAGAGTCATTTTCTGGTTGGAGTTTGTGCTGCAGCAGCTGTCAGTCCCTCCTGAATCTTGATGTTTATCTTGCCTGTCCTGCCAGCACGCGCGGCAGCCCTCGTCCTGCCTTCCGCTGAAATGGCTTTGGGTCTAGTGGTGGCCAAATGAGACGAAAAACTGAGCAAATAGTATACAGTTCCCATATATCTCCTTTCCCCAACAAGTCTCTACCCCATGGTTTTGCAGAACGATGCTGGCGCTGCTACCGGCTGCTAGCGCGGCACACTGGGTCCCATCAGTCAGTCAGGCTGGCCCCACCTGCAGCTCCCCGCATGTGGCTGTTCTGTGTGGCGGCAGCGGCAGCAGAGGAACCAGGTGCCTGGGGGACTGAAACATGATGAATCAGCTTGTCCGGGATCCAAGTTGATGAACCTGCATCCTGTGGAAAATATATAAACACCTCCTCGATCCACAGTTAATGGGTCAGGACCTTTTTTTATTGTTTGGAGAGGAGGACTGTTCACTTTACCAACGGCTTTACATTTTATTGTTCCAGACGAATCAGCATTTAACTTATTACAACAAGAACATGTTGTAAAATCTGATGGGGGAAAAACTATTCTTAAATTCTCCTCTCTTAATTTTTGAAATTAACAAAACATGTGAGAATAAATGATGTAAGATTTGACCCCAATAATTTCCTATAGCAATGTGCCAATCATCATCAAACATTTGAAAAGCATCAAGTTGTTCTCTGTTATATGGAATTACAATTTTTGATGGCTCTTTACTAAACAATTTAATAAATCATATACTTGAATTAATCTTTATAATTAATATATTAGTTAATATATATATTGCAGCAATACAACACGTGCACAACTAATACCAACCAACACAAACCAATGTACTCTAATAACACATGTCACATACACACAATATAATTATACAGTATATATAACATATGTTATCACAGCACACCAATCTATACCAATTAATATTAGCCACATACACATTATATTATTGCAATATACATATAATTATACAGTATATATATAATATGCATATATAGTATACATATAATTCATATATGAATTAGTTAAGTATAGATCTATAAATAGAATTAGGTATAACTCCCCTTTTTAATTTATTTTTACACTTCTGCATATTAGTGCTTTACCAACACTACAACCATAAAGAACACAATTTGAAGTACTGTATTTTTTAGTTTGCAGAGATCACAGTCTACAGACTCATTTACTTATATTAGACAAGATTAACCCATTCAACTTACTGCAGTTTTTAAATGCACATAAAATACAGAAATTGATGCAATTAAACAAAATCTTAAGGATCTTATTTTTTAAATTCTTAGATTGTAATTTTTTTTTCTGCAGGCTTAATTACTGGTCCCCATGATCACCAATGGCTTTGGCTCAATTTAACTACACCAATTTATCAACTTTTTATATCCTTAAAGATAACATAAGTAAAAATTACAATTTCTTATCAAAAAGTTTTAGGGTTTTCCGATTTTTAAACATTTGCTCTCCGTCCTTCCCCTACCTTGAGACATTTCAAATAAACTAAAAATAATCACATATCACCTGCAACATTTTTTAGCAATCATTTGATGTATAAAATTTTAACTATGCCCCCAGTTATTTTAAGACACAGAAATGGCTGCCTACCAATCTGTCTTGTCACAAGTTAGAAATACTACATTTAAGAATAAACATGAGGGTTTCAAGTTTCTACCAGTTTAGACATTTATACCTTTGTGCTTGTCACTTCCGGATATTACTATAACATTGATATTTGTATAACCCATGTTTATGTTCCTTATATGTAATCCTTTAAAACATTAGTAATTTAAAACACTAGTAGGTATACCTTTATCATATTTTATTTATACCCATACCCAATCAGGCAAACTGTAATTAGGCAAGTATACTTATATTATGTATTTATATCAATATATGAAATATTGTTAATTGTGCCGCCTATTGATAACTAAGAAATTCCTTTTCCAAGCAACTCCTATTTGAAATAGCACATCCCTCCCCTACAGGGTAAAGGGGAGCAAAGAACTACACAGAGTTAGGAAAGTTTCACAGGTATCCTCAAACTGCCAGTCTACATTTTTGAACTTTAACTACTGTGGGGGCTTGAGGGCAAATGAAACAAGATTTGACCCCTGAAATCTATCAGGGCAACTTGCCAATCATCACTATTTTGTAAAAGACTTGCAGTTGATCCTTATTGAATGGAATTACTATATTTGTTACTTCTTTTCTAAAAAGTTCCACACTTCCTTTTCTTCTTTTTAAAATTAATTGTGCCACCAAGCTGGGATAAGATAAGACTATTTTTCTTGGGGTCACTGGCAGATGGAACCAATGGGCCTTCTTGTCACAAGCATCCTGTTTCGTGGCAGTGATAATTTAATCTCCTCTTTTGATAATATTAATCTTAATTAACTGATCATTTAAAGCCTCATTCACTTTTAAAAAAGCCAACTCTGTCTCACTAGTCAACCTTTTCCTAGAACTGGGATTAGGATTGTTTTTTAAGCAATCAAACAAAGGCTTTAAATCTGCAGTAGTCAGTTTTAAATGTGGGCATATCCAATTAATCTCCCCTAATAATTTCTGGAAATCATTTAAAGTTAGTAAACAATCTCTCTGCAGCTTTAAAGGGACATTATCAGTTTTCAAAACTTTTGGCAAACCTAAATATAAGAAGCAAGTAAAGAGCTGTTACACAATATCTTTATAAGCTTTTCCAATGATCTTTCTATAACCCAAATCTGGTCTATAGCCTTTTATATGACAGGTAACCATCTAATCTTTGCCTGATTACTTCCAGCAACGGGGAACTTACTACTCACCAAGGTTTTAAATTCTCTCTCACCTTTCCCTCTACAGCATTCCCATCCTGCATACCACTTTCTCTAACCCCACCAACTCATTTTCAGTAGTGTGTGTTGGCCAGGAGCAATGTTTCTCAGCAATGTAAGAAACGTCTGCTCTAGTGTCTAACAGCCCTGACATTTTATTCCTTGAATTAAAAAATATTTTAAAGGCCTAGAAGCTGTAATTTTCTGCACCCAATAAGCTAGATCTAAATCCTCTGGGGCTCCTAGCTTGAGAAGTCAAGGTTTTTCCTATCTGATAATAAGGTAAAAGCAAAAGCTGTGCTATTCCTTGACCTTTATTAATTTGCACAGTTTTAGCAAGTGGCAAGATCAAAACTTTAATTTTTCCAGTATAATCAGAATTTACTACATCAGGCACCACCAAAATTCCTTGAAATGAAAGCGAGCTATGCCCTAGCACAACACTTACAATGTCCTCAGCCAGGGGGCTAGCCACTTCCGTTGGAATCTGAGTAACCGGCACATCAGGGGTTAATATTGTTGCCGTAGCGGAGCTGAGGTCTAGTCCTGAGCTACTGCTGCTGCTACTACCTGGGGTGAATTGGCACGGCTTTTTGTCTCTGCTTAGCAGGACATTGCTGGCAAAAATGTTCCATTTGGCCACAAGAGAAACATTTTTTATTTGTAAAATCCTTCTCTTTACGATTATTTTTCTTTCTTTTTCTCTCTCTCTTTTTTTCTTTTTTGCTTGGGTGAGGCACCCCCTGAGGGGGTTTTCTGCAAGAAGCAGGCTCTGTTTTAAAAGCTCTTTTGCTGAAAAATATTCTCCCCATCCTTTTCAACCTTAAGCAATATTCTGGGAGGCTTTGGATGTAAAGTGGAGAGTTCTTAAGCCCTGGGGAGGCACAAGCGGAGGTTGCAGTGCTCGCCTTAAATAAGATAAATTTTTAAAGGTTTGGTTTGTGTAGAAGGGGAGGGAGCTCAACAGGGCGCTCAGCCGCTGCATCCTGTAAGCACTCTCCTTCCTTGGGAGGAAGAGTACAGTCTCCCTCCCTTTCTTTGCCAATGCAGAAAATATGATCTGCATAGAAAGTGGATACCCACTACCATCCACCGCTATAGCCTCTCCCATAGTCTATCTAACACCCCCATGATGGGGGTCCAGAACATTTTAAATTATATTTAACAGAGCAAAAGCATCTGCAGGAACTTTTTCTGGCTCATGCAAAGTATAATAAGTATAATAAATTTTTAGATGTTTTCCTAGCTTCACCCAAATATCTAAATTAACAGTACCCTCTTCTGAAAACCAAGGACATTGCTCTTGTAACACTAGCCTTTTTAACTTGAATTTCTCTTTTGTTTAACAGTTACAAAATTACTTCTATAAAGAGTTGTCATTCTTTTGAGTCATTGTTACCCGTGTCAGAAAATTAAGATTTATAGAAACGTCTGCCTCTACAGAGGTTTTACCTTTGGCAAGGGGGGTTTTCTTTTCAACCCAAAGAAAGCAGGTTTCATTCAACCTTTAGAAAACCAGGTTTCTCTTAAACTCTTCAACACTTCCCACTCCTACTCACCCTGTCTATCATACAGGGGGTCTGCAGCACCCTGAGTGAGTTCCTATCCGTCCAGAGCACTCAACACTGGAGGAACAATAGGGCTGATGACCCTAGATGTCCACAACAATAGAGCTGATGACCCTACTTGCTTCAAGGGGGTGGCAATAGGGCTGATGACCCTAATTGCTCGGGGAACCTAACTACGAATAGCCTGTTCCAGGCGCCACTTGCCGGGGTCCACCCCCAGTGGATTGAGGGTGATTCGAAGGGGAGACAGAGTAGGTGAGGAAAAAACTTATTTATTTATAAATATAAGATTAGATTAGGAAGAAATAGTGTAGTAGGAAAATTAAGTGGAGAAAAGAGGCTGAATAACTTGGTTTACGTGGAAAGCCAATAAAGTTCCAGACAAGGAGCTTGCACCATCTACGTTAGGCCACTGGCGTCCTCTTGAATATCAGAGGGTGCCCCACCTTCGGCTCCCTCTCATGTGGATCTTAGAATATGGGACAAGTAAGTAGACATGGCAAGCCTCCATGCCCCAGATGTGAATTCAGCCTGAAATTAAACAGGAGACACAGGGGAAACCAGTCCTTCCAATGACTGGCCCAGCCTCTATTGTCTAGAAAATCCTTTTATACCTTTTGGATTGTACATAGAGATCAATGGGTAATACAAAATTATGCAGCTTTAGCAGCCCAGACTCTTATCAAAACCAGGCTTTTCTCTCTGTATACCCAGTTGATTACACAAGTCTTAGGTGATTTACATCATCTTTCAGCCAGAAGGGCCAATTAACATTTTACACCCTTTTTTCTGATAAAGGTTTGTCAACCAGAAGACTTATTTGTGTCGTTCTTCTCAAAGTCTGGTGCCACTCTCAGAAAACAGTAAATAATGTTATATTCTTGCATAGCAAGGAAACAAGAGGAGTGTAGTGATATATAACAAAGAGAAAAGTAATTAACTCAAAAGTCTAGTGTTGCTAACATCAAAACTACTATATATCTTTTTCCATATCCCAATTATTTTGATTAATATCCTCCCAGGTGCCTAAAAGATAAAGAATATGGAGGTCTGGCAGCAATCATTGAGTCAACAGTGAAACCCGTCACCAATATGTTCTTTAGCACTTTAGAAAAGGCTCTGTATCTTTAAGATGCTTTTAAGCTTTGTGCCTCTCTCGGTTGGGGGGCTGTAAGCAATTCACAAGCTGTAAGAGGTCCAGGGGAACCTGTTAGGTAAGCTAGAGAGTTATCAGAGGGGGTTTAACTGAAACATCCCTTTCAAATTCAGAAGACAAAAGCCCTGAGTTGACTTTTTCCAGAGTGTGTCAGAAGGGTGGAAAAGCAGAGTATAAAGGCCGGCAGATTTTTGGTTTGGGGGGTACATGCTCAGGAAATACCAGGGAGACATCCTGAGATCTGACTAGCCTTGCCCATCAGATCACTGCCACATGACCTTGTCATGGGAGGGATTCCTCTCGCTGGCTCCCAGGACACTGGGAAATCGGGGTCCTTTGAAATGGTGCCATGACCCCTGAAGTTCCTCTCAAGTGTCAAGTTGAGACCGCCTCCTCTTGAGTGCGACGGGAACACCGGGATTCCTTTCCCAATGAAGCAGGGAAATGGGCCCTCATCTCAAGATGAGGAGGGAAAAGCGGGGCTCTTGTTGAGTTGTGGTGGGACCCTCGGTGTTTCTCTTGAGTGGAGACGGGTAGGTCGGGTAAATTCTTGAGTTGCCTCAAGGGTGTCAAGGACCCTTTTGAGGCTCAAGAGGGAAGGTGGGATTTCTCTTGAGACGCCACAGCAGAAAAGGGCCTCATCTCGCGTTGAGGTGAGAATCTCCTGGTTTTTCTCGAGTTGCGGCAGCAAACTTGGCATTCCTCTCGAGTTACAACAGGGACCTCAGGGACCTGCTTGTGTGGTCTCAGGAAAGTCCAGTCTCCATGTGAGTTGGGAGGGGCCTCTCGGGATTCCTCTGCAGTCGGTTCCGGGGCTGAGGTCCTCATCTGGAGTTCAGGCCGCAACCTCAGGTTTCTTCTCCCATGCCGACATGGATCTCAGGGTTCCTCTGGGGTTTCCACAGGGAAATCAGGCCTTGTCTCATGTGGAGACATGCAAGTCCGCTCTCCTCTTGAGCTGGAAAAGCAGTGCCAGGCTTCCTGTCCGGTTGACATAGGGATCGGTGGCTTTCTCTCGAGGTGTCACAGGGCTGTCACACCCGCCATCGTGTTTTGACTCGGTCCTCGAGGTGACCGTTGAGTCAGTTGCAGGGGAGTCAGGTGTATCTGGAGTGCACTGGGACATTGAGGGCTTTTGAAATGATGACACGACCTCTGGAGATCTTCTCAAGTGTCAGATTGAGACCGCCTCCTCTTGAGATGCGATGGTAACGCCAGGATTCATTTCCCGACAAGTCAGGGAAATGGACCCTCCTCTCAAGATGAGGACGAAAAAGTGGGGCTCTTCTTGAGTTGTGGCGAGACTCTTGGTGTTCCTCTCGAGTGGAGATGGGTATGTCGGGGAACTTCTTGAGTTGCCTCAAGGGTGTCAAGGACCCTTTTGAGGCTCAAGAGGGATGGTGGGATTACTCTCGAGATGCCTCAGCAGAAAAAGACCTCATCTAGCATTGAGGGGAAAATCTCCTGTTTCTCTTGAGATGCGGCTATAAACTTGGGGTTCCTCTCGAGTTACGACGGGGACCTCAGGGACCCGATCTTGTTCCCTTGCAAAGTCCATTCTCCATGCCAATTGCGAGGGGTCTCTCGGGATTCCTCTCCAGTTGCTGCCGGGGCCGAGGTCCTCATCTGGAGTTGAGGCTGGAACCTCAGGTTTCCTCTCCGGTGCTGACATGGATCTCGGGTTTCTTCTGAAGTTTACAGAGGGGAATCATGATTCGTCTCATGATGAGACATGCAAGTCCGCTCTCCTCTCAAGCTGGAAAAGCTGTGTCAGGCTTCTGGTAGAGTTTACATAGGGATCGGTGACTTTCTCTTGAAGTGCCACAGGGCTGTCAATCCTGCCATCGTGTTTTGAGTTGATCCTCCAGGTGACCGTCGAGTCAGAGCAGGGGAGTCAGGTGTATTTGGAGTGGATTGGGATATCGGGGTCTTTTGGAATTGTGGCACGACCCCTGAAGTTCCTCTAGAGTTTCAAATTTAGCCCGCTCCTCTTGAGGTGTGACGGGAATGCCAGGATTCCTTTCCCAACGAAGCAGGGAAAAGAACACTCATCTTGAGATGAGGAGGGAAAACCAGGGCTCTTCTTGAGTTGTGGTGGGACCCTCGGTGTTCCTCTCGAGTGCAGCCGGGTATGTCGGAGAACGTCTTGTGTTGTCTCTAGGGTGTCAAGGACCCTTTCGAGGCTCAAGAAGGAAGGTGGGATTTCTCTCGAGACGCTGCTTTGGAAAAGGGCCTCATCTCGCATAGAGAAGAGAATCTCCTGTTTTTCCTCGAGATGTGACTGGAAACTTGGGATTCCTCTTGAGTTACGACGGGGACCTCAGGCACCCACTCGTGTTCCCTTGGAAAGCCCAGTTTCCATGCCAGTTGTGACGGGCCTCTCTGGATTCCTCTCCAGTCACGGCCGGGTACTATGTCCTCATCTGGAGTTGAGGCTGGAACCTCAGGATTCCTCTCATGTGCTGACATGGATCTCAGGGTTCCTCTGGAGTTTCCACAAGGAAGACAGGACTCGTCTCGTGATGAAACATGCAAGTCCATTTTCCTCTCGAGCTGGAAAGCAGTGTCAGGCTATCTGTCGAGTTGAGACAGGGATCAGTGGCTTTCTCACGAGGTGTACAGGGCTGTCAATCCTGCCATCGTGTTTTGAGTCGATCCTCGGGGTGACCGTCGACTCAGTGCAGGGGAGTCAGGTGTATCTGGAGTGAATTGGGATATCTGCTTTTTGGATCAAAGATGTCAAGGACCCTTTCAAGGCTCAAGAGAGAAGGGGGGATATCTCTCGTGATGCTGCCATGGAAAGGGGCCTCATCTAACGTTGAGGGGAGATATCCTGGTTTTTCTCTAGTTGTAGCAGAAAACTATGGGTTCCCCTAGAGTTAAGATGGAGACCTCAGTGACCAGCTCGTGTTGCCTCAAGAAAGTCCAGTCTCCGTCCGAGTTGTGAGGGGCCTCTCATCATTCCTCTCCATTCTGTTCCAGGTCCTAGGTCCTCACCATGGAGCTGAGGCTGGAACCTCGGGTTCCTCTCCAGTGCCGACATAGATCTTGGGGTTCCCCTAGAGTTTCCACAGGGAAGTCAGGCCTCATCTCGTGTGGAGACATGCAAGTCCGCTTTCCTCTCGAGCTGTAACAGTAGTGTCAGGCTTCCTGTTGAGTTCACATAGGGATCTGTGGTTTTCTCTCATGGTGCCACAGGGCTGTCACACGTGTCATCATGTTTTGAGTCAATACTCAGGTTGACAGTCGAGTCAGTGCAGGGTAATGAGTTATATCTGTAGTGGATTGGACATAGGGGTCTTTTGGAATGGTGGCACGGCCCTTGACGTTCTGCTTGACTTTCACGTTGAGACTGCCGCCTCTTGAGATGCGACAGGAATGCCAGGATTCCTTTCCCAACGAAGCAGGGAAATCTACCCTCCTCTCGAGATGAGGAGGGAAAAACGGGGCTCTTCTTGAGTTGTGGTGTGACACTCGCTGTTCCTCTCGAGTGGAGACGGTTATTTCGGGGTGCCGGGATTCTGCATGGGAGATTCCACCCATGACAAGGTCATGCAGAGAGACCTGATGGGCAAGGCGAGTCAGGTCTTAAGGGGTCCTCTGCCTGAGCATCTACCCCAAAACCAAAATCTGTCTGTTTACTGTCTGCTATACTATACTCTCTGGCATTACAGGGGGCTATCCCCGACCACCCTTCTCTGGAAAAAGTTAACTTAGAGCTCCAACTGGTCTCCTGCATATGAAAGGAATGTTTCAGCTCAAATGCCTCTGATGGCTCTCTAACTTGCCTGACAGGTTCCCCCAGACTTTTACAACTTGTGATTGTTTGCAGCCCCCCAACTGAGAGAGGCATGAAGCTTAAAGCATCTTAAAGATACAGAGCCTTTTCTAAAAAGCTAAGAATTATATTGGTAGAGGATTTTCACTTTTGAGTCAATGACCGCTGCCAGGCCTCCATATTCTTTATCTTTTAGGCACCTGAAGGATATTAATCCATTTAATTGGGATATAGAATAAGGAATATAGTAGTTTTTGATGTTAGAAACATTAGATTTTTTGAGTTAATGAATTTTCTCTTTGTTATAAATCACTGTACTCCTCTTTCCTTGTTATAAATTGTTGTTTCCTTGCTATGCAAAAATGTACCTTTATTTAGTGCTTTCTGAGAGTGGCACCAGACTTTGGGAAGAACAACACTATTAAGGCAAATAAGTCTTCTGGTTGATAGACCCTTATCAGAAAAGGGCCATAAAATGTTAATTGGCCTTCTGGCCAGAAGATGATGTAAATCACCTAAGACTTGTGTATACAGCTAGGTATGCAGAGGAAAAGCCTGGTCTCGATAAGAGTCAGGGCTGCTGATGCTGCATAATTTTGTATTATCCATTGATCTCTATGTACAACCAAAAGTATAAACAGCTTTTCCGGACAATAAAGGATGGACCAGTTTCTCAGACCAGCTTCTCAAACAGGTTTCTTGGAAATCTGGATCCCCCCGTGTAGACTTCCTCTCTCTCTTTCCCCCTCTCCCTCCCTCTCCTTTTCAGGCTGAATTTCCATCTGGAGTGCTGAGGCTCACTATGTCTACTTACTTGCCCTGGTTTCTAAGACCCACGCGAGAGGGAGCCCAAGGCAGGGCACCCTCTATTCAAGTAGTCGCCGGTGGCCTAACGTAGATGGTGCAAACCTCTTGTCCTGAGGTTTTATTAGTTTTCTGCATAAACCAAGTTATTCAGCATCTTTTCTCCACTTAATTTTCCTACTACACTATTTTTTTCCTAATCTCTCTTATATTTCTAATTAAATAGTCCTTTCCCAGACTCTAACTCCATCCCCACTTTGAATTCCTCAGATCCACCGGGGCTGGACCCTGGCAAGTGGCGCCCGGAACAAGCTATTAGAAGGTAGGTTTCAGAAGTGCTCAGTAATTCGGGAGGGAATGGATGCCACTCGGGTTCCTAGGACCCCCCCTGCCTAAGATAGGTAGGGTTAGAAGGAGTGGTAAGTGTTTTAAGGGTTGAAAGAAACTGACAGGTTGAAAGACCCCCCCCCCCCCCCCCCCCCCCGCTTAGTGAAGGGTAGACGGGTTGAAAGAAACTCCCCTTGGCAGGGGTAGAAACCTTGACAAGGCAGAATTTCTATGGGTTGAAAGAAACCCCTCCTTGACAAAGGTAAAAACTTTGGCAAGGAAGAAACTAAACCTTCTTTACTAAATCTTAATTTTCTAACATGGGTAACAGTAAGTTAAAAAAAGACAGCTTTTAATAGGAGAAATCTTGCAGTTGTTAAGTAAAAGAGGAATTAAGGTTAAGAAAACTAACATTCATTCATTTTTTTCATTTGTACAAGAACAGTGTCCTTGGTTTCCTGGGGAGGGCACTGTCAACTTAGATACCTGGGAGAGAGTAGGAAAACACCTAAAATCTTACCAGACTGAACATGGCTCAGAAAAAGTGCCTACAGATGCCTTTTCTTTATGGAAAATAATTAGAGATGCTTTAGATCCTGCTCCCAATCCTGAAAAGGTACATCTTAAAGAGGAAAGTGAAGAAAAAAGTATAGCTATAAAAGAGGAAAAGGAGGAAAAAGGCTTTACCTAGCTATCAGCAGTTAAATGAAATGATAGCTGCAATGGCTGCCCAGGAAAAGATAAATAATAGGGGTGAGATTAAAAACCAGCCCTCAGATGAGGAGAATTTGGAAGAAAAAATAACTCAATATCACTCTGATGAGAATTGTCCTTTGTTAAATAAAGATGCTCCAAGGAGTTTAAAATAAAGTTCCCCAATGAGACCACCTGCTTTGAAGAGTTTAA
Organism: Capricornis sumatraensis; assembly: GCF_032405125.1. Classification (NCBI taxonomy): domain Eukaryota; kingdom Metazoa; phylum Chordata; class Mammalia; order Artiodactyla; family Bovidae; genus Capricornis; species Capricornis sumatraensis. Next base: position 2,209,497 of record NC_091077.1, on the reverse strand, counting down.
GGGAAACATCCCCTATCAGACAACTGTTCCTAGAAATTCAAGAGAAACTTCCCCAGTTAGGCCTTCTGCTCTCAGGAGCTCAAAAGAAATGTCTTCTATCAGGCCATACGCCCCTAGGAGCTTAAGGGAGACATCTTCAGTTAAAACATCTGTAAGATCTAAACATCAAACAGTTAAAAGCTCTTCGGAATATGAAGACAAAGATATGGCATATTCCGGCCCTCCTCTGCCCCCCCGCCCCCATAGGAGTGAAGGGACCCTCTAGGAGTTCCCCGGAGAAGGGTCCTTTCTAGCCCCAAAGATGACTTTCATCCCCACCTGGAAGCTTGCTTTCCTGTAATATTTGATAGAAGGCGAGGGGGAGGGGCAGGACCCATCCAATGGGAACCCATTCAAATGAAAATGATAAAAGAATTAAAACATGCTTGAGCACAGGCGGCAGCGGCGGGCCAGCGCACTAAGCTAGGCTGAGAGCTACCCCACGTCCGAAGTCAGGGACAGCGGCCCAGAGTGCCACGCTGTGATGGCGCAGGAATGGCCGGGAGGAGCCACCCTGCGTCTGAGGCCAGGGGCGGTGGCTGAGAGGAGCTACGCTGCGTCTGAGGTCAGTGGCGGCCGGGAGGAGACACCCCACGTCTGAGGTCAGAGGCGGCCAGGAGAAGCCACCTCATGCCTGAGGCCAGGGGCGGTGACCCTGAGGAGCCACCCCAAGCCCAAGGCCAGGGGCAGCAGCTTGGAGGAGCCAACCACGCCCGAGGCCAGGGCCAGTGGCTGGGAGGAGCAACCTGAAGAGCAGTGGCTGAGCAGGCACAGGAGGGCCTAGAGGAGCTATCCCACATTGAAGGTCAGGAATGGCGGTGGTGAGGAGATACCCCTCATTCCAAGGTAACGAGCAGTGGCTGTGCTTTGTTGGAGCAGCCGTGAAGAGATACCCCACGCCCAAGGTAAAAGAAACCCAAGTAAGATGGTAGGTGTTGCAAGAGGGCATCAGAGGGCAGACACACTGAAATCATACAGAAAACTAGTCAATCTAGTCACACTAGGACCACAGCCTTGTCTAACTCAATGAAACCAAGACATGCCTGTGGGGCAACCCAAGATGGGTGGGTCATTGTGGAGAGGTCTGACAGAATGTGGTCCACTGGAGAAGGGAATGGCAAGCCGCTTCAGTATTCTTGCCTTGAGAACCCCATGAACAGTAGGAAAAGGCAAAATGATAGGATACTGAATAAGGAAGTCCCCAGGTCATTAGGTGCACAATATGCTACTGGAGATCAGTGGAGAAATAACTCCAGAAAGAATGAAGGGATGGAGCCAAAGCAAAAACAATACCCAGTTGTGGATGTGACTGGTGATAGAAGCAAGATCTGATGCTGTAAAGAGCAATATTGCATAGGAACCTGGAATGTCAGGTCCATGAATCAAGGCAAATTGGAAGTGGTCAAACAAGAGATAGCAAGAGTGAACGTCGACATTCTAGGAATCAGTGAACTACAATGGACTGGAATGGGTGAATTTAACTCAGATGACCATTATATCTATGACTGCGGACAGGAATCCCTCAGAAGAAATGGAGTAGCCATCATGGTATACAAGAGTCCGACATGCAGTACTTGGATGCAATCTCAAAAATGACAGAATGATCTCTGTTTGTTTCCAAGGCAAACCATTCAATATCACAGTTATCCAAGTCTATGCCCCAACCAGTAATGCTGAAGAAGCTGAAGTTGAACGGTTTTGTGAAGACCTACAAGACCTTTTAGAACTAACAGCCAAAAAAGATGTCCTTTTCCTTATAGGGGACTGGAATGCAAAAGTAGGAAGTCAAGAAACACCTGGAGTAACAGGCAAATTTTACCTTGGAATGTGGAATGAAGCAGGGCAAAGACTAATAGAGTTTTGCCAACAAAATGCACTGGTCGTAGCAAACACCCTCTTGCAACAACACAAGAGAAGACTCTACACATGGACATCACCAGATGGTCAACACTGAAATCAGATTGATTATATTCTTTGCAGCTGAAGATGAAGAAGCTCTATACAGTCAACAAAAACAAGACCAGGAGATGACTGTGGCTCAGATCATGAACTCCTTATTACCAAATTCAGACTCAAATTGAAGAAAGTAGGGAAAACCGCTAGACCATTCAGGTATGACCTCAATCAAATACCTTATGATTATAGAGTAGAACTGAGAAATAGATTTAAAGGCCTAGATCTGATAGATAGAGTGCCTGATGACTTATGGAATGAGGTTTGTGACATTGTACAGGAGACAGGGATCAAGACCATCCCCATGGAAAAGAAATGCAGAAAAGCAAAATGGCTGTCTGAGGAAGCCTTATAAATAGGTGTGAAAAGAAGGCAGGCGAAAAGCAAAGGAGAAAAGGAAAGATATAAGCATCTGAATGCAGAGTTCCAAAGAATAGCAAGAAGAGATAAGAAAGCCTCTTCAGCGATCAATGCAGAGAAATAGAGGAAAAGAACAGAATGGGAAAGACTAGAGATCCCTTTAAGAAAATTAGAGATACCAAGGGAACATTTTAAGCAAAGATGGGCTGGATAAAGGACAGAAATGGTATGGAGCTAACAGAAGCAGAAGATATTAAGAAGAGGTGGCAAGAATACACAGAAGAACTGTACAAAAAAGATCTTCATGACGCAGATAATCATGATAATGTGATCACTAATCTAGAGTCAGACATCTTGGAATGTGAAGTCAAGTCGGCCTTAGAAAGCATCACTATGAACAAAGCTAGCGGAGGTGATGGAATTCCAGTTGAGCTTTTTCAGATCCTGAGAGATAATGCTGTGAAAGTGCTGCACTCAATATACCAGCAAATTTGGAAAACTCAGCAGTGCCCACAGGACTGGAAAAGTTCAGTTTTCATTCCAATCTCAAAGAAGGCAATGCAAAAGAATGCTCAAACTACCGTACAATTGCACTCATCTCACACGCTAGTAAAGTAATGCTCAAAATTCTCCAAGCCAGGCTTCAGCAATACGTGAACCGTGACCATCCTGATGTTCAAGCTGGTTTTAGAAAAGGCAGAGGAAACAGAGATCAAATTGCCAACATCCGCTGGATCATGGAAAAAGCAAGAGAGTTCCAGAAAAACATCTATTTCTGCTTTATTGACTATGCCAAAGCCTTTGACTGTGTGGATCACAATAAACTGTGGAAAATTCTGAGAGAGATGGGAATACCAGACCACCTGACCTGCCTCTTGAGAAATCTGTATGCAGGTCAGGAAGCAACAGTTAGAACTGGACATGGAACAACAGACTGGTTCCAAATATGAAAACGAGTACGTTAAGGCTGTATATTGTCACCCTGCTTATTTAACGTATATGCATAGTACATCATGAGGAACGCTGGACTGGAAGAAACACAAGCTGGAATCAAGATTGCCGGGAGAAATATCAATAACCTCAGATATGCAGATAACACCACCCTTATGACAGAAAGTGAAGAGGAGCTAAAAAGCCTCTTGATGAAAGTGAAAGAGGAGAGCGAAATTGTTGGCTTAAAGCTCAACATTCAGAAAACGAAGATCATGGCATCTGGTCCCATCACTTCATGGGAAATAGATGGGGAAACAGTGGAAACAGCGTCAGATTTTATTTTTGGGGGCTCCAAAATCACTGCAGATGGTGACTGCAGCCATGAAATTAAAGGATGCTTACTCCTTGAAAGAAAAGTTATGACCCACCTAGATAGTATATTCAAAAGCAGAGACATTACTTTGCCGACTAAGGTCCGTCTAGTCAAGGCTATGGTTTTTCCTGTGGTCATGTATGGATGTGAGAGTTGGACTGTGAAGAAGGCTGAAGAATTGATGCTTTGGAACTGTGGTGTTGGAGAAGACTCTTGAGAGTCCTTTGGACTGCAAGGAGTTTCAACTAGTCCATTCTGAAGGAGATCAGCCCTGGGATTTCTTTGGAAGGAATGATGCTAAAGCTGAAGCTCCAGTACTTTGGCCACCTCATGTGAAGAGTTGACTCATTGGAAAAGACTCTGATGCTGCGAGGGATTGGAGGCACGAGGAGAAGGGGACAACCGAGGCTGGATGGCATCGCGGACTCAATGGACATGAGTCTGAGTGAACTCCGGGAGATGGTGATGGACAGGGAGGCCTGGTGTGCTGCAATTCATGGGGTCGCAAATAGTCAGACACAACTGAGTGACTGAACTGAACTGAACTGAACTGAACTGAACTGTGCTTTGTATGTGCCTATGGCCCCATACACTTTACAATTATTAGAAATTTTAGCAGCCAGATGGACGACACCGTATGATTGGAAGGCAGTTGCTAAAGCTTTTTTTTATCTGGAGGACAATTCATATTTTGGAGAACTGAATATGAGGACCTAGCCCAAAAACAGGTTGATAGCAACCTAATATACGGTTCAAGACATATTGTAAAAAATATGTTGATAGGTATTAATGAATATGCCTTACTTCCAGAACAAACGAAATGAGATAAAATGACCCTTCAACAAGTAGCTGCCTGTGCTACTGTGGCTTTGCGATCATTGCCTGAAGGAAATGATTCAACCACCTCTTCCTTCTCTAATATCAAACAAAAACCTAAAGAGCCATATGAGGATTTTCTCTCATGGCTCGCAGATGCAGTAAACAGAGTAATCTCTAATTCTGAGGCAGCTAATATAGTGACAAAACAACTGGCATTTGAAAATGCTAACTCTACCTGCCAGGCTATTTTACATCCCATAAAGAAAACTGGAACTTTAAAAGATTATATCAGGCAATGTGCAGATATAGGACCCTCAATGATGCAGGGTGTTACCATAGCCATCGCAATGAAAGGAAATTCTTATCAGCAGGCAGTACAATCCTTTACTAATAAAAATAACCCAGCACAGAGCAACCCCAGTAACCAAGGTATAAATAGCTTCCCTAAAACCTGTTTTTCCTGTGGCCAAGAGGGACACGTCTTCCATACCTGTCCAAAAAAAAAAAAAAAAAAAAAAAAAAACACAAAACCAGCCGGCTCTTATCAGCCAAATTCCGCCCCACCGGCTGTGTCCGCTCCACAAAATTTTCCCGTCCCAAAATCTCTTCATCCTCGCTGCCAAAAAGGATATCATTGGCTAAAAGACTGTAGGTCGAGATTCCACAGAAATGGAACCTTTTTGGGCCCTGACCAGCAGTCGGGAAATGGATTGAAGGGCCAGCCCCAGGCCCTGCCAAAGATTGGGGCAGCCTCACTGAACCCATTCTTTCCCTTCGTCCCATCGCAGAACTCATCAGAGCAACCCCTGGCAGCACAGGACTGGACCTCAGTTCCACCACCTCAACAATATTAACACCAGATAGCCCCACTATAAAAATCTCTACAGGAGTTAAAGGCCCATTGCCGACAGGTTTAGTAGGAATTATACTAGGCAGAAGTTCCTTAGCTATGCAAGGTCTTATCATTATCCCCAGAGTAATTGACTCAGATTATACAGGAGAAATTCAGATAATGATTTCACCCCCAACTAAGACTTTCCAAATACATCAGGGACAGAGAATAGCCCAACTTTTACTTTTGCCTTACCACACTGCAATTGGGCATACAGCTACCCAAAATAAAAGGCAGGATAAAGGATTTGGGTCTAGTGATATGGTTTTTTGGGTAACAGAAATTAGTCAGAAACGCCCTATGAAAACTATTCTCGTCCGTGGCAAATCTATCGTAGGGCTATTAGACACAGGAGCAGATGACTCTTGCATCTCTGGGAAAGACTGGCCCAGCTCCTGGCCAACACATACCACTGAAAATGAGTTGTTAGGGTTAGGACGAGCTCCTGCAGTAGCTAAAAGTGCAAAAATTTTAGATTGGCAATTTGAGGATATTTGTGGAACTTTCCAACCTTATGTCGTTCCTTCGCTCCCCTTTACCTTGTGGGGGAGGGACGTGCTGTCTCCAATGGGAGTACTACTTTTTAGCCCTGATGATAAAGTGACCTCTCAAATGTTGCAGATGGGTTATGATCCATCAAAAGGATTGGGTAAACAACAGACAGGAATAATTGAGCCAATTTGCCCAACTCCTCAACAGTTATGTACTGGATTGGGCTATCCAAATTTATAATGGGGGCCATTGTTTCTGCTGCCAACCCCATTACATGGAAATCTCAAGATCCGGCGTGGGTGGAACAATGGCCTCTGACTAAAGAAATATTACTGGCAGCTAAAACGTTAATTTTTGAACAACTACAATTGGGATATATTGAGCCCTCCAATAGCCCCTGGAACACTCCTATTTTTGTTAGTAAGAAAAAATCTGGCAAATGGCGACTTTTACAGGATTTAAGTGCAATTAATGCCACCATGGAGGATATGGTGGCCTTACAACCTGGGCTGCCTTCTCCAGTAGCCATTCCAGAGGGATATAATATAATTGTAATTGATTTATAAGACTGCTTTTTCATCATTCCTTTAAATGCTGAGGACAAAAACCGATTTGCCTTTAGCCTGCCATCAGAAAATCTTAAACAGCCTTACTTACGGTTTCAGTGAAAGGTTTTGCCTCAGGGAATGAAAAATAGCCCCACCCTATGCCAGAAATTTGTTAATGCCACTCTAGAAGATACTAGGATTAAATATGAACAGGTATATATGCTTCACTATATGGATAATATTTTAATAGCTCATCCTGATAGAGCTCATTTACAAACTGTCCTCCAAGATTTGACCCAGGCATTGACAGACAGAGGTCTAAAAATTGCCCCAGAAATAATTCAAATCAATCCACCCATAACCTACTTAGGAAGAGTCATAAATTCAGAAACAGTGACTCATGCCCCGCTGCAATTGAGAAAAGACCATCTTATTTCTTTAAATGATTATCAAAAACTCTTAGGTGATATTAATTGGATTAGACCCTCTTCAAAATTAACCACTGCCGAATTGAAACCTCTTTTTAACATTTTGAGTGGGGATCCTGATCCAACTTTAACTGCTGAGGCTCGGGAAGCCCTAGGCAAAGTAGAAACAGCCTTATCAAATAGTTATGTAAAAATAATTGATTTGACGGTAACTTGGCAGTTCCTTTGTCTAGCTACTCCAACAGCACCAACGGGAGTCCTGTGGCAAAGCAGTCCTCTAGAGTGGATCCATCTTCCCGCCCAAGCTAAAAAAGTCGTGGCTTCTTAGCCTGGTTTAATTGCCACGTTAATACTAAAGGGAAGGAAATGGAACATTGAATTGTTCGGTAAAGAGCCATCAGAGATTGTAATTCCAAATAATAAGGAGCAGCTTGATGCTCTTCTAATGTTTGATGATGATTGGCAGATGGCTATAGGAAATTATTGTGGTCAAATCTTGCATCATTTACCCTCGCATATTTTGTTAAATTTTATGTCTAAGCATCCAGTTATTTTTCCTGTTAGATGCAAACATTTTCCTATTCCAGACGCTCAGATAGCCTTTACTGACGGGTCAGCAAATGGTAAAGCCTCCATAGTTTCAAGAAATCATCAGAAAGTTTTGGAAACACAAGAAACTTCAGCTCAAAGAGCTGAAATTACAGCTGTTATAGAGGCTTTCATTATGTTTGCAGAGGAGGAATTTAACCTTTACTCTGACTCTCAGTATATGGTCAGGCTATTTCCACACATTGAGATTGCAGTTCTGCCCCAAAACAAAACTGCTATCTTTCATTTGTTAACTAGATTACACCAGAAAATTTGGAAAATAAATTGAGCATTCTTTGTTGGCCACATTCGGGCTCATTTTGGTCTGCCTGGCCCTTTAAATTTTTTCAGTGACCAGGCAGATTCACTAACCAGGACTACAGTGGCTTCTGTTTTTGAAGAAGCCCGAGCTTCTCACTCACTTCATCATCAGAATGCCACTGCCTTAAGATACCAGTTTCAAATTTCTCCGAAATCTGCCTGAGAGATTGTTCCTTCTTGTTTACATTGCCCTGCTACCATGAATAGCCTGCCTATGGGAGTTAAACCTCGCGGTCTCAAACCTAATGCACTCTAGCAAAGGGATGTAACTCATGTCTCTTCATTTGGAAAGTTGTCTTTTGTTCATGTAACTGTGGATACCTTTTCTCATGTTATTAGTGCAACTGCTCATACAGGGGAAGCAGTTAAAGATGTAATACAACATCTCTTTACTTGTTTTTCATATCTGGGCTTGCCAAAAGCTTTAAAAACTGATAATGCCCTTGCTTACACTTCTAAATCTTTTCAGCAATTTTGTACAAAGTTTCAAATTAAACATAACACCGGCATCCCTTATAATCCACAGGGACAAGCCATTGTGGAAAGAGCACATCAAACACTGAAAATCCATATTCAAAAACTAAAAGAAGGAGAATTTAAATATAGTTCCCTCCATCAGATTTTGCAACATGCTGTCTTTGTAATAAATAACTTAAGTGCTGATTCATCCAGAAACACTGCAATGCTTCGCCATTGGTGCCCGGAGCAATCAAATGCAAAACCATTAGTAAAATGGAGGGACCTCCTCTCCGGACAATGGAAAGGTCCCGACCCATGGTTAACCAGCAGTCGAGGATATGCTTGTATTTTTCCACAGGACACAGTCTCTCCAATTTGGGTCCCAGACAGACTGATTCGCCATGTCTCAGCTCCCTGGATACCGGATTCCTCCACTGCTGCGACCCCTGAAAAGGAAGAAGCGTCCCCTACCTCCACTCCCTCCACCAGTACGGGAAGTGCCGCTGACCTCAGGATGACTGACATCGGAGACCCCAGATGAAGAGCGAATGGACCCACCCACCAGACAAATGTCACAACTTCATATAAAAGATATTGTTCCCGCTAATCCTTTGCCTTGCAGAGACCACCAGGATGCCCAGCTCAGGCAACCCAACTAGCCTCCATTACCCACCTGGGGACAGATTAAGGCGCGCTGTCATCAGGCACAGGGGATAGCTTCTTTGCAGGGATCTTCAACCTCCCCTGAGAAAGTGTTTATTGCCATGCTCGCTTTACTATCTTGCCAGGCAACCACCTCCTCTCCCACTCCAGAAAATTATTGGGCAGATTTCCCTGGTCCTTCAACTTTTCAAGTAGTCACGTGGAGTAGTGACCCTATAAGGGTCAAGACAGACCAACCTCACCTTCTGGGAGGATCTTATACTTCCTATGTCTAAGACCAATACCCCATTAATTTCAATTATACCTTTAGGGGACTAACAGATGATTTTCATATTTGCTTTAATTTTCCTTCTGGTCATACAAGAAACTTTATTACCAAGAAAGGATGTGTTGGAGCCTCTAAAAAAGTAGTTCTGACAGACTCCTCAACCTCAAAAGTTGCATTTAAAGGGGATCAGTCAGTTTGGATATTACAAGCTTGTATGCCCGGGGTCTTTGACCCCTGTGAATCCTTGTTTCTCAAAGCTCCACCAAAATATCCAGATTGTGACAATGTTGCTCCCTCAGATGTCATATGGAAAACTATAGATGAGCATTTAGGGTATCCGACTTGGAAATCTTATACTTATAATTTGAGAATTGATTACAGAATACCGGGAGGAGGAAATTATACAATTCAGGACTGGAGCAACCCAAATCCAGGTCAGGTCCAACGATGACTTCATCAATAGATTGGACAATTGGAAAGAATAATCAGTTCCTTGGCCACTAACCGCCACTAGATGGCATCATAATCAATTTGTTCCCCCCTATGTTGTCCTATACAACTAAAAATAGAACCTTTTGGCAGCCAAAAATTTGGAGAGCTCTTGCTGCTACTGCCCCTGTTACTTTAACTCACCCAGATAATGACACTACTTACTCTATTTTAGCTTGTCTACCCTCTCCTTATGTTTTTTTCTTTTCACTAATGACTCCGGAAGACTTAATATACAAATGAATTATTCAGGTGGACCTAATGTAGTGACTTGTGAACAATGTATACTTTCATCTTGTTTAACTACTCAATATAATGTTTGCTCTTTTGTGGTGTTAAAACGTCCACCCTATCTTATGGTGCCTGTAACTGTAACTACTTATTGGTATGACAATTATGGTCTTTCTGTGCTACAACAACTACAAGATTTAATGCAAACGCGATGGTTGTGGGCTTACTTACCTAAGGAACATCAGCTTTAATAGCTGCAATTGCTTGTTACTGTGGCAGTAATATCATTCACTCAACAAGTACATATTGCCCAATATGTTGATACTATGTCTAAAAATGTCTCTCTAATGCTGGTAACACAGGAAGCTATAGACAGGAAACTAGAAATGGGGATAGATGCCCTAGAAGAGGCTATAATGCATATTGGGACTGAATTATGGGCTTTAAGAGTGAAATTGGCATTGTCTTGTCATGCCGACTACTGGTGGATATGTGTTACACCCCTGAAAGTAAACGAGACAGATTATGACTGGGAAAAAATTAAAAATCATACTTCAGGTGTCTGGAAGAGCTCAGATATTGGTTTAGATTTAGGGAAACTTCATAATCAGATTCAGACCATGGAACACTCACAATTAGATTTTACTGCCACAGAAGCAGCTAATGACTTTTTCCACACCTTCTCTAACTTTATTTCTGGAAAGAACATTCTGTCTACTATTTTTAGCTATGATGCTGTAGCTGCTGTGATTCTGCTTCTCATAATTATTCTTCCTTATATTGTTAGGATTCTTCGACAGAGCATTCAGAAGCTCGCAACTGAACTACATCTGACTGTCTTAAGTAATAAAAAAGGGGGAGATCCCGGGAGCCAGCACGGGAGATCCCACCCATGACAAGGTCATGTGGAGAGACCTGATGGGCAAGGCAAGTCAGGTCTCAAGGGATCCTCTGCCTGAACATCTACCCCGAAACCAAAATCTGTCTGTTTACTGTCTGCTATACTATACTCTTCTGACATTACAGGGGGCTATCCCTGACCACCTTTCTCTGAAAAAGTTAACTTAGAGCTCCAACCAGTCTCCTGCATATGAAAGGAATATTTCAGCTCAAATGCCTCTGATGGCTCTCTAACTTGCCTGACACGTTCCCCCAGACTTTTACAACTTGTGATTGTTTGCAGCCTCGCAACCGCGAGAGGCAAGAAGCTTAAAGCATCTTAAAGATACAGAGCCTTCTCTAAAATCTAAGAATTATATTGGTAGAGGGTTTTCACTGTTGAGTCAATGACGGCTGCCAGGCCTCCATATTCTTTATCTTTTAGGCATCTGAAGGATATTAATCAATGTAATTGGGATATAGAATAAGGAATATAGTAGTTTTTGATGTTAGCAACACTAGATTTATTGAGTTAATGAATTTTCTCTTTGTTATAAATCACTGTACTCCTCTTTCCTTGTTATAAGTTGTTGTGTCCTTGCTAGGTAAGAATGTAACTTATTTAGTGCTTTCTGAGAGTGACACCAGACTTTGGGAAGAACAACACCATTAAGGTAAATAAGTCTTCTGGTTGACAGACCCTTATCAGAAAAGGGCCATAAAATGTTAATTGGCCTTCTGGCCAGAGATGATGTAAATCATGTAAGGCTTGTGTATACAGCTAGGTATGCAGAGGAAAAGCCTGGTCTCAATAAGAGTCAGCGCTGCTGACGCTGCACAATTTTGCATTATCTGTTGATCTCTATGTACAACCAAAAGTATAAAAAGCTTTGCCGGACAATAAAGGATGGACCAGTTTCTCAGACCATCTTCTCAAACAGGTTTCTTGGAAATCTGGCTCCCCCCCCATGTCGACTTCCTCTCTCTCTTTCTCCCTCTCCATCCCTCTCCTTTTCAGGCTGAATTCCCAACTGGAGCACAGAGGCTCACCACATCTACTTACTTGCCCTGAATTCTAAGACCACATGAGAGGGAGCCCAAGGCAGAGCACCCTCCGCTATTCAAGCAGGTGCTGGCGGCCTAACGTAGATGGTACAAACCTCTTGTCTCAAGGTTTTATTAGTTTTCTGCATAAACAAAGTTATTCAGCCTCTTTTCTCCACTAAATTTTCCTACTACACTATTTTTTGCTAATCTCTCTTATATTTCTAATAAAATAGTCTTTTCACAGACTCTGACTCTGTCCCCCCTTCGAATTACCTGGATCCACGGGGGCTGGACCCCAGCATTGGGGAACTTCTTGAGTTGCATCCAGGGTGTCAAGGACGCTTTGAAGGCTCAAGAGGGAAAGTGGGATTTCTCTCGAGGCTCCGCAGCAGAAAAGGGCCTCATCTCGCCTTGAGGGGAGAATCTCCTGGTTTTTCTCGAGTTGCAGCAGGAAAATTGGGGTTCCTCTTGAGTTACGACAGGGACCTCAGGGAGGGGCATGTGTTGCCTCAGGAAAGTCAAGTCCCCATGCGAGTTCTGAGGGGCCTCTCAGGATTGCTCTCCAGTCAGTGCCAGGGCCAAGGTCCTCCTCTGGAGCTGAAGTCACAACCTCAGGGTTCCTCTCCAGGCTGACAAGGATCTCTGTGTTCCTCTGGAGTTTCCATAGAAAAGTCAGGCCTCGTCTCGTGTGGACACATGCAAGTCCACTTTCCTCCCAAGCTGTAACAGTAGTGTCAGGCTTCCTGTCGAGTTGACATAAGGATCTTTGGCTTTCTCTCGAGGTGTCACAGGGCTGTCACACATGCAATCATGTTTGGAGTTGATACTCTGAGTGACAGTCAAGTCAGTGCAGAGGAATCAGGTGTATTTGGAGTGGATTGGGACATCAGTGACATTTGGAATGGTGGCATGTCCCCTGGAGTTCCAACGACTTTCAAGTTGAGCCCGATTCCCCTTGATGTGCAAGGGGAACGCCGGGATTCCTTTCCTGACGAAACAGGGAAATGGACCCTCTTCTTGAGATGAGGAGGGAAAAACGGGGCTCTTCTTGAGTTGTGGTGGGACCCTCGGTGTTCCTCTCGAGTGGAGACGGGTATGTCGGGGAACTTCTTGAGTTGCCTCAGGGGTGTCAAGGACCCTTTCGAGGCTCAAGAGGGAAGGTGGGATTTCTCTCGAGACGCTGCAGAGGAAAAAGGCCTCATCTCACGTTGAGGGGAGAATCTCCTGGTTTATCTCGAGTTGCAGCAGGAAACTGGGGGTTCCTCTCGACTTATGACAGAGGCCTCAGGGACCCGATCGTGTTGGCTCAGGGAAGTCCAGTCTATATGAGAGTTGCGAGGGGCCTCTCGGATTTCCTCTCCTTTCGGTGCCGGGTCCTAGGTCCTCATTTGGAACTGAGGTCGGAACCTCAGGGTTCCTCTCCAGTGCTGACATGGATCTCGGGGTTCCTATGGAATATCAACAGGGGAGTCAGGCCTCTTCTCATGTGGAGACATGCAAGGCCGCTATCCTCTCGAGAGGTAACAGTAATGTCAGGCTTCCTGTCAAGTTGACATATGGATCTGTGGCCTTCTTCGAAGTGCCCAGGGCTGTCACACGTGATATTCTGTTGTGAGTCGATGCTCAGGGTGACAGTCGAGTCAGTGCAGGGGAATCAGGTGTATCTGGAGTGGATTGGGAAATCGGGGTCTTTTGTAATGGTGGCACGACCCCTGGAGTTCCTCTCGACTTTCAAGTTGAGACTGCCTCCTCTAGAGGTGCGATGGGAACGCTGGGATTCCTTTCCTGATGAATAGGGAAATGGACCCTCATCTTGAGATGAGGAGGGAGAAATGGGGCTCATCTTGAGTTATGGTGGGACCATCGGTGTTCCTCTCGAGTGGAGACATGTATGTCGGGGAACTTTTTGAGTTGCATCAAGAGTGTCAAGGATCCATTCAAGGCTCAAGAGGGAAGGTTGGATTTCTCTTGAGACGCTGCAGCAGAAAAGGGCCTCATCTCGGGTTGAGGGGTGAATCTCCTGGTTTTTCCTGAGTTGCAGCAGTAAACTTGGGGTTCCTCTCGAGTTACGGTGAGGACCTCAGGGTCCTCTCATGTTGCCTCAGGAAAGTCCAGTCTCCATGCGAGCTGCAAGAGGCCTCTCGGGGTTCCTCTCCAGGCATTGCCGAGTCCTAAGTCCTCATCTGGAGCTGAGGCCGCAACCTCAGGGTTCCTCCCCAGTGCTGACATGGATCTCGGGTTCCTCTGGAGTTTCCACAAGGGAGTCAGGCCTCGTCTCCTGTGGAGACATGCAAGTCTGCTTTCTTCCCAAGCTGTAGCAGTAGTGTCAGGCTTCCTGTCAGGTTGACATAGGGATATGTGGCTTTCTCTTGAGTTGCCACAGGGCTGGCACACATGCCATCATGTTGTGTGTTGATACTCAGGGTGACAGTCGAGTCAGTGCCGGGGAGTCAGGTGTATCTGGAGTTTACTGGGACATCGGGGTCTTTTGGAATGGTGGCATGACCCCTGGAGTTCCTCTCGACTTTCATGTTGAGACCTGCCGCGGTCCAGCCCTGGTGGATTCAGGGTAATTTGAAGGGGGGATGGCATGGCGAGGAAAACTTATTTATTTTGAAATATAAAAAGAGATTAGGAAGAAATAATATAGTAGGAACATTCAGTGGAGAAAAAGGCTGAATAACTTGGTTTACATGGAGAACTAATAAAACCTCGTGACAAGAGGTCTGCACCTTCTACGTTAGGCCACCAGCGCCGGTTTGAATAGCAGAGGGTGCCCAGTTTTGGGCTCCCTCTCACGTGCGTCTTATAGCCAGGGCAAGTAAGTTGACTTGGTGAGCCCCCATGCTCCAGATGGGAATTCAGCCTGAAATTAGAGTAAGAAAAGACACGGGGGAACCAGTCTTTCCAGTTACTGGCCCATCCTCTATTGTCCAGAAAGGCCTTTTGTACTTTTGGTTGTACATAGGGATCAATGGATAATACAAAATTATGCAGCATCAGCAGCCCTGACTCTTATTGAGACCAGGCTATTACTCTGCATACCTAGCTGTATACACAAGTCTTAGGTAATTTACATCATCTTCTGGCCAGAAGGCCAATTAACACTTTACGGCCCTTTTCTGATAAGGGTCTGTCAGCCAGAGAACTTATTTGCCTTAAAAGTGTTGTTCTTTTCCAAAATCTGGTGCCACTCTCAGAAAGCACTAAATAAACCTACATTCTTACATAGCAAGGACACAATTTATAACAATGAAAGAGGAGTACAGTGATTTATAACAAAGAGAAAATTCATTAACTCAAAAGTCTAGTGTTGTTAACATTAAAACGACTATATTCCTTTTTCTATATCCCAATTACATTGATTAATATCCTTCAGGTGCCTAAAAGATAAAGAATATGGAGGCCTGGCAGCAGTCATTGACTCAACAGTGAAACCCATCACCAATATAATTCTTAGCTCTTTAGAAAAGGCTTCATATCTTTAAGATGTTTTAAGCTTCATGCCTCTGACGGCTGAGGGCTGTAAACAATCACAGGTTGTAAAAGTGCGGGCAGACCGGTCAGGTAAGTTAGAAAGCCATCAAAGTGGTTTAAACGGAGACATTCTTTTTATATGCAGGAACTGTTAACTGGAGATCTGAGTTAACTCTTTCCAGAGAAAGGTGGTCGGGGATAGCCCCCTGTTATGTCAGAAGGTGGAAAGCACAGTACAATAAGGCAGGCAGACTCTGGTTTTTGTTCAGAAAAACCCAGGGAGAACCCCTGAAGCCAGATCACGCCTTTGCATATGTCAGGCTTCCTTCCTCATGACCTTTGCCATGGGCGGGATTCCTCACACTGGCTCCCACATCTCCCCCTTTTTTATTTCTTAAAACAGCCAGATGTAGTTCAGTTGCGAGCTTCTGAATGCTCTGCCAAAGAATTCTGACAATACAAGGAAGAATGATTATAAGGAGCAAGATTAGAGCACCCACGGCAACATAATTAAAAACAGTAGACAGAGTAGTCTTTCCAGAAATGAAGTTAGAGAACGTAGGGGAAAAGTCATTGGCTTCTCCTGTGGCAGTAAAATCTAATCAAGAGTGTCCCATGGTCTCTATCTGACCGTGAAGTTTTTCCAAATACAAACCAATGTTGGAGCCATTCCATACCCTTGAAACGCAATTCGCAATTCCCTCCTAGCCACAATCCGTCTCATTTACCCCCAGGGGTGTCACACAAATCCACTGCAGTTGGCTCGACAGGACAAAGTTAACTCTACTTTCAAAACCTACAATTCAGTCCCAACATGCATCATCGCCTCCTCTAGGGCATCCACCCCCACTTCTCGCTTCCCTTCTACAACCTCCTGTGTTGCCAACACCAAAGAAAAATTCCTGGACATAGTATCAACATACTGTGCACTGTGCACTTGTTGAGTCAATAATATTGCTGCCACAGTAACAGAAGTAATTTCAGCTATTAAAGCTGCTATTCCTAAGAAAAGTAAGCCCACAAACCATCGCATTCACATTAAATCTTGTAGTTGTTGTAATACAGCAAGACCATAATTATCATACCAATAAGTAGTTACAGTTACAGGCACCATAATATAGGGTGAACGTTTTAACACTACAAAGGAACAAACATTATATTGAGGAGTTAAGCAAGATGAAAGCATATATTGTTCACAGGACACTACATTATGTCTACCTGAATTATTCATTTGTATATTAAGTTTTCCGGAATTGTTAGCAAAGAGAAATTTAAGGAGAGGGTAGACAAGCTAAAATAGAGTAAATAGAATTGTTTTCTGGTCAGAGTTCGTGCTGCAGCAGCTGTCAGTCCTGCCGGGATCTCGATGTTTATCTTGCCTCTCCTGCCAGCGGGTGCCAGGGCGTCGCCCTCGCACCCTTGCTGAACCGGTCTTGGGTCTAGCGGCAGCCAAGCGAGACAAAAAATTGAGCTAATAGTATACAGTTCCCATATATCTCTTCTCCCCATCAATTTTCTATCCAATAGTTTTGCAGATGGACGCTGGCGGGGCCACTGGCAGTAAGCGCGGCACACTGGGTCCCATCAGTCAGGCTGGCCCCACCCATGGCTCCTGGCGTGTGGTGGCAGGAGAGGAACCAGGTGCCAGGGGGACTGCGACATGACAAGTCAGTCTGTCTGTGATCCAAATTGGTGAATCTGCATCCTGTGGGAAAAATACAAGCACATCCTCGACCACCAGTTAATAATGGGTTGGGACCTTTCCATTGTCTGGAGAGGAGGTCCTTCCACTTTACCAATGGCTTTACATTTTGTTGCTCCGGATACTAATGATGAAACATTGCAGTTGTTCCAGATGAATCAGCATTTAAATTATTTATTACAAAGAGAGCATGTTTCACGGTTTGATGGGGAGAACTATACTTATTTATATATGGCAATAAGTATAAACTTATTGACATATAATATATATAAATCAATATATTTGAATTAATCTTTATAATTAACATATTAATTAATATATATTGCAGCAATACAACGTGCACACAACTAACACAAACCAACACAAACCAATGCACTGTAATAACACATGTCACATATATATAATATATACAGTATATATAATATAATCACAGCACATCAATCTATACCAATTAATACCAGCTACATACATACTATATTACTGCAATATATATATTATATATAATTATACAGTATATATTTAATAGGTATATATAGTATACATATAAATTTATATACAAATTAATTAAGTATAGATCTATAAACAGAATTAGGTATACCTTTATTATATTTTATTTCTACCCATGCCTAATTCAGTTCAGTTCAGTTCAGTCGCTCAGTCGTGTCCGACTCTTTGCGACCCCATGAATTGCAGCACGCCAGACCTCCCTGTTCATCACCATCTCCCAGAGTTCACTCAGACTCATGTCCATCGAGTCTGTGATGCCATCCAGCCATCTCATCCTTGGTCATCCCTTTCTGCTACTTCCCCCAATCCCTCCCAGCATCAGAGTCTTTTCCAATGAGTCAACTCTTCTCATGAGGTGGCCAAAGTACTGGAGTTTCAGCTTCAGCATCATTCCCTCCAAAGAAATCCCAGGGTTGATCTCCTTCCTTGCAGTCCAAGGGATTCTCAAGAGTCTTCTCCAACACCACAGTTCAAAAGCATCAGTTCTTTGGTGCTCAGCCTTCTTCACAGTCCAACACTCACATATGACTACAGGAAAAACCATAGCCTTGACTAGACGGACCTTAGTCGGCAAAGTAATGTCTCTGCTTTTGAATATACTATCTAGGTTGGTCATAACTTTTCGTAATTAGGCAAATATATTTATATTATATATTTATAACAATATGTAAAGTATTGTTAATTGTACCGCCTGTTGATACCTAAGAAATTGAGAAAAACCCTTCTCTGAGCATCTCCTATTTGAGACAGCATGTCCCTCCCCCATAGGGTAAAGGGGAGCATAGGAACTACATAGAGTTGGGAAGTTCCACAGGTATCCTCAAACCGTCAATCTAATATTTTTGAACTTTTAACTATTGTGGGGGCTTGAGGGCAAATGAAACAAAATTTGATCTCTGAAATCTATCAGGGCAACTTTCCAATCATCACTATTTTGTAAAAGACTTGCAGTTGATCCTTATTGAATGGAATTACTATATTTGTTACTTCTTATCTAAAAAGTTCCACACTTCTTTTTTTTTCTTTTTATAATTAATTGTACCACCAAGTTGTGATAAGATAAAACTATTTTTCTTGGGGTCACTGGTAGATGGAACCAATAGGCCTTCTTGTCACAAGCATCCTGTAGGTGTATGTTTTGTGGCAAGAATAATTTAGTCTCATCTTTCTTTTGGTAATATTAATCCTAATTAACTGACCATTTAAACTCTCATCCACTGTAACAAGAGCCAACTCTGTCTCATTAGTCAACTTTTCCTTAGAACTGGGATTAGGATTGTTTTTTAAGCAGTCAAATAAAGGCTTTCAATCTGCAGTAGTCAGTTTTAAATGTGGGCATATCCAATTAATAGCCCCTAATAATTTGTGGAAATCATTTGAGGTTAGTAAACAATCTCTCCACAGCTTCAAAGGGGCATTATCAGTTTCAAAACTTTTGGCAGACATAAATATGAGAAGCAAGTAAAGAGGTGTTACACAACATCTTTATAAGCTTTTCTGATAATCTTTTTGTAATCTAAATTTGGTCTATAGCTTTTTAGATGACAAGCAACCATCTAATCCTCACTTGAATACCTCCAGCAATGGGGAACTCACTACTCTCCAAGGTTTTAAACTCTCCCTCACCTTTTTTTCTGCAGCACTCCCACCCCGCATACCACTTTCTCTAATCCTACCAACTCATTTTCAGTAGTATGTGCTGGCCAGGAACTGGGCCAGTGTTTCCCAGCAATGAAAGAGACGTCTGCTTTAATGTCTAACAGCTCTGACATTTTATTTCCTTGAATTAAAAAATCTTTTAAAGAAGCTGTAATTTCTTGCACCCAAAAGGCTAGATCACTATATCTAAATCCTCTGGGGCCCCTAGCTTGAGAAGTCAAGGTTTTTCTTGTCTCATAAGGTAAAAGCAAAAGCTGTACTTTTTTTACCTTTATTAATTTGTACAGTTTTAGTAGGTGGAGAGATCAAAACTTTAATTTCCTCATTATAATCAGAATCTACTACATCAGGCACCACCGAAATTCCTTGAAAAGAAAGCGAGCTACGCTCTAGCACAAGTCTTACAATGTCCTCAGGCAGGAGACCAGCCACTCCCGTTGGAATTGGAGTAACTGGCACGTCAAAGGTTAATATTGTTGCTCTGGTGGAACTGAGGTCTAGTCCTAAGCTACCTGGCGTTGATTGGTATGGCTTGTTGTCTCTGTTTAGCAGGACATTGCTGGCAAAAATGTTCTATTTGGCAAAAAGAAAAACATTTTTTATTTGTAGAATCCTTTTTATTACAATTATTTTTCTTTCTTTTTCTCTCCTTTCTTTTTCTTGGGTGAGGCCCCCCTTGAGGGGTGTTTTTTGCAAGGAGCAGGCTCTGTTTGAAAAGCTCTTTTGTTTAAAAATATTTTCTCTATCTTTTTTAACCTTAGACAATGTTTTGGGAGGCTTTGGATGCAAAGTGGGGAATTATTAAGCCCTGGGGAGGCGCAAGCAGAGGTGGGGTGGTCGCCTTAAATCAGAAAGTGTTGGATAACTTTATAAAAGTTTGCGTAGAGGGGGAGGGGGTTCGCCAGAGTGCCTGGCCGCAGCATCCTGCAAGTCCTCTCCTTCCTCGGGATGTAGAGCAAAGTATCCCTCTTTTTATTTGTCAATGGCAGAAAATATGATCTGCGTAGAAGGTGGAGACCCAATACCATCCACCACTATAGCCTCTCCCATAGTTTAACTAACAGCCTCATGACGGGGGTCCAGAACATTTCTAAACATATTCCACAAAGCAAAAGCATTTACAGGCCCTTGTAAAGTATAATAAGTTTTTAGCTGTTTTCCTAGCTTCACCCAAGTATCTAAATTAACAGTGCCCATTTCTGGAAACAAAGGACATTGGTCTTGTAATACTAGCCTTTTTATTTCTCTTTTGTTTAACAGCTGCAAAATTAGTTCTATAATGAGTTGTCATTCTTTTGACTCAGTGTTACCCGTGTCAGGAAATTAAGATTTAGTAAAGAAAGTTTAGTTTCTTCCTTGTCAAAGTTTTTACCTTTGTCAAGGGGGTTTCTTTCAAGCCATAAAAGTCTGCCTTGTCAAGGTTTTTACCTTTGGCAAGGGGGGTTTTCTTTTCAACCCGAAGAAAGCAGGTTTCTTTCAACCCTTAGAAAACTAGTTTGTCTCATCCCTTAGAAAGCAGGTTTGTTTCAGTCCTTAAACTGGGTTTCTTTCAAACCTTCAACTGGGTTCCTTTCAACCCAAAACTTCCCACCCCTCTTTCCCTACTTTCTTATACCAGGGAGTCCGTGACACCCTGAGTGAGGTCCTAACCATCCCCAAAACTGCACACTGGCGGAAAACTACCTTCGAATAGCCTGTTCTGGGCACCATTTGCCTGCGTCCAGCCCCGGTGGACCCAGGGTAATTTGAAGGGGGGACGGATGGCGAGGAAAAATTTATTTATTTAGAAATATAAAGAGATTAGGAACAAATAGTATAGTAGGAAAATTTAGTGGAGAAAAGAGGCTGAATAATTTGGTTTACGTGGAGAACTAATAAAACCTCGAGACAAGAGGTTTGCACCATCTACGTTAGGCCACCAGCATCTGTTTGAATAGTGGAGGGTGCCCCGCCTTGGGCTCCCTCTTGCGTGGGTCTTAGAATCCAGGGCAAGTAAGTATACTGGGCGGGCCTCTGTGCTCCAGATGGGAATTAAGCCTGAAAATAGAGTAAGAAAAGATACAGGGGAACCAGTCTTTCCAGTGACAAAAGGAGGGATACAGTGCTCTACCTCCCAAGGAAGGAGAGGACTTGCAGGATGCTGCGGCTGGGCGCCCTGGTGAACCCCCTCCCCTCTATGCAAAACTTTAAAGAGTCTTTCCAGTCTTTCCCATCCTTTATTGTCTGGAAAGGCTTTTTATACCTTTGGTTGTACATACGAATCAATGGATAATACAAAATTATGCAGCATCAGCAGCCCTGACTCTAATTGAGACCAGGCTTTCTCTCTGCATACCTAGCTGTATAAACAAGTCTTAGGTAATTTACATCATCTTCTGGCCAGAAGGCCAATTAACATTTTACGGCCCTTTTCTGATAAGGGTCTGTCAGCCAGAGAACTTATTTGCCTTAATAGTGTTCTCTTCCAAAATCTGGTGCCACTCTCAGAGTGCACTAAATAAACTTACATTTTTACATAGCAAGGACACAACAATTTATAACAAAAAGAGGAGTACAGTGATTTATAACAAAGAGAAAATTAATTAACTCAGAAGTCTAGTATTGTTAACATCAAAACTACTATATTCCTTTTTCTATATCCCAGTTACATTGATTAATATCCTTCAGGTGCCTAAAAGATAAAGAATATGGAGGCCTGGCAGCAGTCATTGACTCAACAGTGAAACCCATCACCAATATAATTCTGAGCTCTTTAGAAAAAGTTCTATAATTTTAAGATGTTTTAAGCTTCATGCCTCTGGCTGTTGGGGGCTGTAAACATTCACAAGTTGTAAAAGTGCAGGCAGACCAGTCAGGTAAGTCAGAAAGCCATCAAAGGGGTTTAAACCAAGACATTCTTTTTATATGCAGGAACTGTTAATTGGAGATCTGAGTTAACTCTTTCCAGAGAAAGGTGGTCGGGGATAGCCCCCTGTTATGTCAGAAGAGTGGAAAGCACAGTACAATAAGGCAGGCAGACTCTGGTTTTGGGGGGTAGATGTTCAGGAAAACCCAGGAGGAATCCCTGAAGCCACATCACGCTTTTGCGTATGTCAGACTTCCTTCCTCATGACCTTTGCCACGTGCGATTCCTCACGCTAGCTCCCAGCAGAGACTGCCTCTTCTTGAGGCGCGATGGAAACGCCAGGATTCCTTTCCCAATGAAGCAGGGAAGTGGACCCTCATCTCGAGATGAGGAGGGAAAAACTGGGCTCCTCTTGAGTTGTGGCAGGACCCTCAGTTTTCCTCTTGAGTGGAGACAGGTATGTCGGGGAACTTCTTGAGTTGCATCAAGGGTGTCAAGGACCCTTTTGAGGCTCAAGAGAGATGGTGGGATTTCTCTCAAGATGCTGCTGCGGAAAAGGGGCTCATCTCACGTTGAGGGGAGAATCTCCTGGTTTTTCTCGAATTGCGGCAGGAAACTTGGGGTTCCTCTCAATTTACGTTGGGGACTTCAGGGACCCAATCATGTTCATCAGAAAAATTCAGTGTCCATGCGTTTTGCGAGGAGCCTCTCAGGATTCCTCTCCAATCGGTGCTGTGTACTAGACCTTATCTGGAGCTGAAGCTGGAACCTCAGGGTTCCTCTTCAGTGCTGACATGGATCTCGTGGTTCCTATGGAGTTTCAACAGGAGAGTCAGGCCTTGTCTCGTGTGGAGGCATGCTAGTCCGCTTTCCTCTCCAGCTGTAACATTAGTGTCAGGCTTCCTGTCGAGTTGACATAGGGATCTGTGGCTTTCTCTCGAGGTGACACAGGGCTGTCACACGTGCCATCATGGTTTAAGTCAATACTCGGGGTGACAGTTGAGTCAGTGCAGGGGAATCCTGTGTATCTGGAGTGGATTTGGACATCAGGGTCTTTTGGAATGGTGGCACGACCCCTGGCATTCCGCTTGACTCTCAAGTTGAGGCCGCCTCCTCTTGAGGTGCGATGCGAATGCCAGGATTCCTTTCCCGATGAAGCAGGGAAATGGACCCTCATCTCGAGATGAGGACTGAAATACAGGGTTCCTCTTGAGTTGTGGCGGGACCCTTGGTGTTCCTCTCGAGTGGAGACAGGTATGTTGTGGTGCCAGAGTCCAGCTCTGGTGGATCCAGGGTAATTCCTAATGGGTACGGCTTTGCGAGAGAGATATATAGAATTAGAGAGAGATAAGGAAAGAATAGTATAGTAGGGAAATTAATGGAGAAAAGAGGCTGAATAACTTGGTTTACATGAAAAACCAATAAAGTTCCAAGACAAGGAACTTGCACGGTCTACTTTAGGCCACTGGTGGTCACTTGAATAGCGGAAGGTGCCCCTCCCTTGGCTCCTTCTCACATGGGTCTTAGAAGCCAGGGCAAGTAAGTAGACTTGGAGAGCCTCCATGCCACAGATGGGAATTCAGCCTGAAAACAGAGTAAAGAGGACACGGGGGTAACCAGTCTTTCCAGTGACTGGCCCACCCTCTATTGTCCGGTAAGGCCTTTTATACTTTTGATTGTACATAGAGATCAATGGGTAATACAAAATTATGCAGCATCAGCAGCGCTGACTTTTATCGAGACCAGGCATTCTCTGTGCATACCTGGTTGTATACACAAGTCTTAGGTGATATACCTCATCTTCTGGTCAGAAGGTCAATTAGCATTTCACAGCCCTTTTCTGATAAGGGTAATAGTGTTGTTCTTCCCAAAGTCTGGTGCCACTCTCAGAAAGCACTAAAGTTACATTCTTACATAGCAAGGACACAACAATTTATAACAAAGAAAGAGAAGTACAGTGATTTATAACAAAGAGAAAATTAATTAATCCAAAAGTCTAGCGTTGCTAACACCAAAACAACTATATTCCTATTTCTGCATCCCATTTACATTGATTAATATCCTCCCAGGTGCCTAAAAGATAAAGGATATGGAGGCCTGGTGGCAAACATTACCTCAACAAACTCCTCATCAAACTAATTCTTAACTCTAAAAGGCTCTATATCTTTAAGATGATTTAAGCTTTCGTGCCTCTCACAGTTGGGGGTCTGTAAACCATTTACAAGTTGTAAAAGTCTGGGCAGACCGGTCAGGAAAGTTAGAAAGCCATCAAAAGGGTTTCAACAGAGACATTCTTTTTATATGCAGGAGACTGTTAACTGTAACCCTAAGTTAATTCCTTTTAGAGGAAGATGATCGGGGATGGCCCCCTGTTATGTCAGAAGAGTGGAAAGTACAGTACAATAAGGCAGGCAGACTCTGGTTTTTGAGGGTAGATGTTCAGGACAACTCAGGGGTAACCCCAGAAGCTAGATCACGCCTTTGCGTATGTCTGGCTTCCTTCCTCATGACATTTGCCACGGGCGAGATTCCTCACGCTGGCTCCCAGGATTGGGGAACTTCTTGAGTTGCATCAAGGGTGTCAAGGACCCTTTCAAGGCTCAAGAGGGAAGGTGAGATTTCTTGTGAACGCCATAGTGGAAAAGGGCCTCATCTCGTGTTGAGGGGAGCATCTCCTGCTTTTCTTCGAGTTTTGGCAGGAAACGAGGGGTTTCTCTCGAGTTAAGACGGGGACCTCAGGGACCCATTCGTGTTGCCTCAGGAAAGTCCAGTTTCCATGCAAGTTGCAAAAGGCCTCTCGGGATTCCTCTCTAGTCGGTGCCAGGTCCTACGTCCTCATCTGGAGCTGAGGCCACAACCTCAGGGTTCCTCTCCAGTGCTGACATGGATCTCTGGGTTCCACAGGGGAGTCAGGCCTCGTATCCTGTGGAGACATGCAAGTCCCTTTCCTGCCGAACTGTAAAAGTAGTGTCAGGCTTCCTGTCGAGTTGACATAGGGATCTGTGGGTTTCTTGCGAGGTGCCACAGGGCTGTCACACCACTATCGTGCTTTGAGTAGAAGCTCGGGGTGACAGTAGAGTGAGGGCAGGGGAATCAGCTGTATCCGGAGTGAATTCGGACACCAGGGTCTCTATGAAATGTGGCATGACCCCTGGAGTTCGTCTCAACTTTCAAGTTAAGATCGCCTCCTCTTCAGATGTGACGGGAACTCCGGGATTCCTTTCCCGAAGAAGCAGGGAAATGGACCCTCATCTCGAGATGAGGATCGAAAAAATGAGGCTCCTTTTGAGTTGTGACGGGACCATCGGTGTTCCTCTCGAGTGGAGACGGGTATGTCGGGGAACTTCTTGAGTTGCCTCAAGGGTGTCAAGGACCATTTTGAGGCTCAAGAGGGAAGGTTGGATTTCTCTCGAGACGCTGCAGTGGAAAAGGGCCTCATCTCCCATCTTAACTCCTGGTTTTTCTCGAGTTGAGGCAGATAACTTGGGGTTCCTCTCGAGTTAACGATGGAGACTTCTGGTATCCACTCGTGTTTCCTCATAAAAGTCCAGTCTCCATGCGAGCTGCAAGGGGCTTCTTGGGATTCATCTCCAGTTGGAGCCGGGTCTAAGTTCCTCATCTGGAATTGAGGCCGGAAGCTCAGGGTTCCTCTACAGTGCTGACATGGAACTTGGGGTTTCTATGGAGTTTCAGCAGGGGAATCAGACCTTGTCTATGTGGATACATGCAAGTCCTCTTTCCTCTCGAGCTGTAACAGTAGTGTCAGCCTTCCTGTCAAGTTAATATGGGGTCTGTGGCTTTTTCTTGAGGTGCCACAGGGCTGTGACACCTGCCATCGTGTTTTGAGTCTATACTCGGGTTGACAGTCGAGTCAGTGCAGGGGAATCTGGAATATCTGGAGTGGATTTGGACATCAGGGTCTTTTGGAATTGTTTCACGACCCCTGGAGTTTCATTCGATTTCAAGTTGAGACCATCTCCTCTTGACGTGCGACGGGAATGCCGGGATAACTTTCCACACGAAGCAGGGAAATGGACCCTCATCTTGAGATGAGGAGGGAGAAACAGGGCTCTTCTTGAGTTGTGGTGGGACACACGGTATTCCTCTCGAGTGGAGACGGGTATGTCAGGGAACTTCTTGGAGACATGCAAGTCCGCATTCCTCTCAAGCTGTAAAAGTAGTGTCAGGCTTCCTGTATAGTTGACATGAAGATTGAGGCTTTCTCTCGAGGTGCCACAGACTTGTCACACTTGCCATCGTGTTTGAAGTCAATAATCGGAGTGACAGTCGAGTAAGTGCAGGGGAATCAGATGTATCTGGTGGGGACTGAGACATTGGAGTTTTTCTGAATTGTGTCACGACCCCTGGAGTTCATCTCGAGTTTCAAGTTGAGACTGCCTCTACTTGATTTTCGATGGGAACGCCTGGATTCGTTTCCCAATGAAGCAGGGAAATGGACCCTCATATCGAGATGAGGAGGGAAGAACGGGGCTCTTCTTGAGTTGTGGAAGGACACTCAGTGTTCCTCTCGAGTGAGACGGGGTGTCAGGGAACTTCTTGAGTTGCTTCAAGGGTGTCAAGGACCCTTCTGAGGCTCAAGAATGAAGGCAGGACTTCTCTCAAGAGGTCACAGGAGAAAAGGGCCCCATCTCGCGTTGAGGGGAGAATCTCCTGGTTTTTCTCCAGTTGCTGCAGGAAACTTGAGGTTCCTCTTGAGTTATGATGGGTACCTCAGCGGCCCACTCGTGTTCCTTCAGGAATGCCAAGTCTCCATGCTAGTTTCAAGGGGCATGTCGGGATTACTCTCTGGACTGTGCCGGGGTTGAGGTCCTCGTCTGGAGTTTAGGCCAGAACCTCAGGGTTCCTCTCCAGTGCTGACATGGATCTCCAGGTTTCTGTGGAGTTTCGACAGGGGAGTCAGGCCTCGTCTCATGTGGAGACATACAAGTCCGCTTTCTTCTCAGGTTGTAAAAGTAGTGTCAGTCTTTCTATTGAGTTGACAGGGATCTGTGGCTTTCCCTCGAGGTGCCACAGAGCTGTCAAACCTGCCATCAGATTTTGAGTCGAAACCCAAGGTGACAGTCGAGTCAGTGCAGGGGAATCCGGTGTATCTGGAGTGGATTGGGACATCAGAGTCTTTTGGAATTGTGGCACGACCCCTGGATTTCTGCTCAAGTTTCAAGTTGAGACAGCCTTCTCTTGAGGTGCGATGGGAACGCCAGGATTTCTTTCCCAATGAAGCAGGGAAATGGACCCTCATCTCGAGATGAAGAGGGAAAAATGGGGCTCTTCTTGAGTTGTGGTGGGACACTCGGTATTCTTCTCGAGTGGAGAAGGATATGTCGGGAATTTCTTGAGTTGCATCAAGGATGTCAAGGACCATTTCGAGGCTCAAGAAGGAAGGTGGGATTTCTATGGAGATGCTAGGCAGAAAAGGGCCTCATCTCACGTGAGGGGAGAATCTCCTGAATTTTGTCAACTTGCGGCAGAAAACTTGGGGTCCCTCTCAATTTATGAGCAGGACCTCAGGAACCACTCGTATTGCTTCAGGAAAGTCAAGACTCCATGCGAGTTGTTAGGGGCTTCTCGGTATTCCTCTTCAGTTGGTGCGGGGGCTTAGGTCCTCATCTGGAGCTGAACCCGGAACCTCAGTGATCCTTTCCAGTGCTGACATGGATATCTGCGTTCCTATGTGCTTTCAACAGGGGATTCAGGCCTCGTTTCATGTGGAGACATGCAAGTCCACTTTCTTCAGTTCAGTTCAGTTCAGTCACTCAGTCGTGTCCAACTCTTTTTGACCACTTGAATCGCAGCACACCAGGCCTCCATGTCCATCACCAACTCCCGGAGTTCACTCAGACTCACGTCCATCGAGTCAGTGATGCCATCCAGCCATCTCATCCTCTGTCGTCCCCTTCTCCTCCTGCCCGCAATCCCTCCCAGGATCAGAGTCTTTTCCAATGAGTCAACTCTTCTCATGAGGTGGCCAAAGTACTGGAGCTTCAGCTTTAGCATCATTCTTTCAAAAGAAATCCCTGGGCTGATCTCCTTCAGAATGGACAGGTTGGATCTCCTTGGAGTCCAAGGGATTCTCAAGAGTTTTCTCCAACACCGCAGTTCCATAGCATCAATTCTTTGGCACTCAGCCTTCTTCATAGTCCAACTCTCACATCCATACATGACCACAGGAAAAACCATAGCCTTGCTAGATGGACGTTAGTCGGCAAAGTAATGTCTCTGCTTTTGAATATACTATCTAGGTTGGTCATAACTTTTCTTCCAAGGAATAAGCGTCTTTTAATTTCATGGCTGCTGTCACCATCTGCAGTGATTTTGGAGCCCCCTCAAAATAAAGTCTGACACTGTTTCCACTGTTTCCCCATCTATTTCCCATGAAGTGATGGGACCGGATGCCATGAACTTCGTTTTCTGAATGTTGAGCTTTAAGCCAACTTTTTCACTTTCATCAAGAGGCTTTTTAGTTCCTCTTCACTTTCTGCCGTAAGGGTGGTGTCATCTGCATATCTGAGATTATTGATATTTCTCCCAGCAATCTTGATTTCAGCCTGTGTTTCTTCCAGTCCAGCGTTTCTCATGATGTACTCTTCATAGAAGTTAAATAAGCAGGGTGACAATATACAGCCTTGATGTACTCCTTTTCCTATTTGGAACCAGTCTGTTGTTCCATGTCCAGTTCTAACTGCTGCTTCCTGACCTGCATACAGATTTCTCAAGAGGCAGGTCAGGTGGTCTGGTATTCCCATCTCTCTCAGAATTTTCCACAGTTTATTGTGATCCACACAGTCAAAGGCTTTGGCATAGTCAATAAAGCAGAAACAGATGTTTTTCTGGAACTCTCTTGCTTTTTCCATGATCCAGCGGATGTTGGCAATTTGATCTCTGTTTCCTCTGCCTTTTCTAAAACCAGCTTGAACATCAGGAAGTTCACGATTCACATATTGCTGAAGCCTGGCTTGGAGAATTCTCAGGCTGTAAAAATAGTGTCAGTCTTCCTCTAGAGTTGACATAGGAATCTGTGGCTTTCTCTCGAGGTGCCACAGAGCTGTCACACCTGCCAGCGTGTTTTGTGTCGATACTTGGGGTGACAGTCGAGTCGGTGCAGGAGAAACAGGTGTATCTGGAGTGTATTGGGATATCAGGGTCTTTTGGTATTGCGGCACAACCCCTGGAGTTCCTCTCGAGTTTCAAGTTGAGATCAACCCCACTTGATTTGTGACAGGAACGTCGAGATTCCTTTCCCAATGAACCAGGGAAATGGACCCTCATCTCGAGATGAGGAGGGAAAAACTGGGCTCTTTTCGAGTTGTGGCAGGACACTTGGTATTCATCTCGAGGGGAGACGACTGTATTGAGGAACTTCTTGAGTTGCATCAAGGGTGTCAAGGACACTTTCAAGGCTCGAGAAGAAAGGTGGGATATCTTTCAAGACACCGCAGTGGAAAAGGGCCTCATCTCTCGTTGAGGGGAGATTCTCCTGGTTTTTCTTGTGTTGCGGCAGGAAACGTTGGGTTCCTCTCGAGTTATGACAGGGACCTCAGGGACCCTCTCATGTTGCCTCAGAAAAGTCTAGTCTCCATGCGAGTTGTGAGGGCCCTCTCAGGATTCCTCTCCAATTGGTGCTGGGTCCTAGGTCCTCATCTGGAGCTGAGGCCAGTACCTGAGGGTTCCTCTCCAGGGCTGACATGGATCTCAGGGTTCCTTTGCAGTTTTGCCAGGGAAGTCAGGGCTCATCTTGGGTGGAGACATGAAAGTCCGCTTTCCTATCAAGCTGTAAATGTAATGAGTCTTTCTGTCGAGTTGGGATAGAAATCTGTGGCTTTCTCTCAAGGTGCCACAGGGCTGTCACACCTGCCCTCTTTTTTTTTAGTCGATATTCAGGGAAATAGTCAGGTCAATGCAGGGGAGTCAGGTGTATCTGGAGGGGATTGGGACATCAGGGCCTTTTGGAATTGTAGCACGACCCCTAGAGTTTCTCTCGAGTATCAAATTGAGACCACTTCCTCTTGAGGTGTGACGGGAAGCCTGGGATTTCTTTCCTGACGAAGCAGGGAAAGGGACCCTCATCTCAAGATGAAGAGGGAAAACCGGGGCTCTTTTTGAGTTATTGAGGGACAATCAGTATTCCTCTCGAGTGGTGATAGTTATGTGGGGGAACTTCTTGAGTTGCATCAAGGGTTCAAGGACAATTTTGAGGCTGAAGAGGGAAGGTTGGATTTCTCTTGAGATGCTGCAGCAGAAAAGGGCCTCATCTCGCGTTGAGGGGAGAATCTTCTTGGTTTTTCTGGAGTTGCTACAGGAAACTTGGACATGTTTCCTCAGGAAACATGTTTCCTCAGGAAAGTCAAGTCTCCATGCGAATTGTGAGGGGCATCTCGGGGTTCCTTTCCAGTCTAATCTGGGTCCTAGGTCCTCATCTGGAGTTGAGGCCTGAACCTCAGGGTTCCTCTCCAGTGTGGACTTGGAACTCCGGGTTCCTATGGAGTTTCAACAGGGGAGTCATGGCTTGTCTCTCGTGGAGTTATGGAAATCTGCTTTCCTATCGAGCTGGAAAAGTTATGTCAGGCTTCCTGTCCATTTCACATATGGATCTGTGGCTTTTTCTCGAGATG
The DNA here is from genome assembly GCF_032405125.1 of Capricornis sumatraensis. Lineage (NCBI taxonomy): Eukaryota > Metazoa > Chordata > Mammalia > Artiodactyla > Bovidae > Capricornis > Capricornis sumatraensis. Next base: position 2,178,895 of record NC_091077.1, on the reverse strand, counting down.
CCCAGGGTTGTCACACCTACCATCATGCTTTGAGTCGATACGCAGGGTGACAGTCGAGTCAGTGCAGGGGAATCAGTTTTATCTGGAGTTGATTTGGACATTGGGGTCTTTTTGAATAGAGGCACGATGCTGGGAGCCCATATGGGAGATCCCACCCATGACAAGATCATGTGGAAGAGCCTGACAGGGCAAGGCAGATCAGCTCTCAAGAGGTCCTCTGCCCGAGCATCTACCCCGAAACCAGAATCTGTCTATTTTATATTTCATGTCTCTCACCAGCACCTCTGACATTAACAGGGGACTCTCCCCGACCACCTTTCTCTAAAGAAAATTAACTTAGAGCTCTAGTTAATAAGTCTTTGGGGCCTAATTGGAGTGTTTCAATTCAGACCCATCTGATAGCTTTCTAAATTGCTGACAGGTTTATCTGGACCTTTACAACTACGCATATGATTATTTACAGCTGCCCAACCACGAAAGGCACAGGAAACTTAAGAAATTCTAGGATTTTGAGGGGTTAAAAAATCATTAGAATAGAACTGGTTAAGGGTTTCATTATTGAGCCAATACTTGCTGCCAAGTTTTCATATCCTTTATTTGTTGTGTACCCGGGAGTGCATTATTTAATATAGTTGGTATACAGAAAAAACAAGTAGCAGCATTTGATCTTTGAGTTAAGTACTTTCTTTGTTGTAACCCACTGCACCTTTGTTCTATAAGGATGTAACTTTATTAGGTACTTTGAGGGCGATGCAGATTAAAGAAAAACACTTCAAGGGAAAATGAGTTTTTTTTCGTTGATTAACATTTATCAAGGAAAAATGCTATAAAATGTTAACAGGCCTCCTGGCCAGAAGATAATGTAAATCACCTGAGATCTTTTGTATACGGAAAGGTATGCAGAAAGAAAGCCTGATATCGAAAAGGGTCAGGACTGCTGACCCTGCATGACTCTGCATCTTCCATTATGTAAAACTTAGGGTATATAAGCACCTTTTGAAAATGAAGTTATGGGTTTTTTGCACAAGCTTGGCCTCCCTCGTGTCAATTCTTTGTCTCTTTATCCCTCTCACTCCCTCACTTTTTCAGGCTGATCCCTTGGAACACAGAGGCTCTCTGCATTCACTTTTCTGCCCGGGCTTCTAAGACCCACGTGAGAGGGACCGCAGGTGGAGCACCCTCCGCTATTCAAGCGGGCGCCTGTGGCCTAAGAGAACTGAGCAAGTCTCTTGTCTTGAGATTTTATTAGCTTTTTGTGCAAACCATGGAATATCAGCCTCTTTCTATCCTCTAATACCTTAACTGTTTTCTTACCTCCCTCGATAACTCTAAGTCTATAAATCTATATCAATATAACTTTCTGGCCTCGCTGTCTCCGCTTTGGATACCATGGAACCAACAGGGGCTGGACCCCGGTAGCACGACCCCTGAGATCCTCTTGAGTTTCAAGTTGACCGGCTTCTCTTGAGGCGTGATAGGAACGCCAGGATTTCTTTCCCAATGAAATAGGGAACTGGACTCTCATCTTGAGATGAGGAGGGAAAAACGGGGTTCTACTTTAGTTGTGGCAGGACCCTCGGTGTTCCTCTCCAGTGGAGACAGGTATGGCGGGGAACTTCTTGAGTTGCATCAAGGGTGTCAAGGACCCTTTGGAGGCTCAAGAGGGAAGGTGGGATTTCTCTCAAGACGCCACAGTGGAAAAGGGCCTCATCTTGCATTGAGGGAAGAATCTCCAGGTTTTTCTGAGTTGCGGCAGGAAACTTGGGGTTCCTCTCGAGTTACAACAGGGACCCAAGGGACTCGCTTGTGTGGCCTCAGGAAAGTCCAGTCTCCATGCGAGTTGTGAGGGGCCTCTTGGGATTCCTCTCCAGTCGGTGCCGGGTCCTAAGTCCTCATCTGGAGCTGAGGCCAGAACCTCAGGGTTCCTCTCCAGTGCTGACATGGATCTCGGGATTCCTATGGAGTTTCAACAGGGGAGTCAGGCCTCATCTTGTGTGGAGACATGCAAGTCCACTTTCCACTTGAACTGTACAAGCAGTGTCAGGCTTCCTGTTGAGTTGACGTATGGATCTGTGGCTTTCTTTCAAGGTGCCACAGGGCTGTCACACCTGCAATCGTGTTTTGAGTCAATACTTGGGGTGACAATCAAGTCAGTGCAGGGGAATCAGGCATATCTGGAGTGGATTGGGACATTGGGGTCTTTTGGAATGGTGGCACGACCCCTGAAGTTCCTCTCGACTTTCAAGTTGAGACCGCCTCCTCTTGAGGTGCAATGGGAATGCCGGGATTCCTTTCCCAATGAAGCAGGGAAATGGACACTCATCTCGGGATGAGGAGGTAAAAACGGGGCTCTTCTTGAGTTGTGGCGGGACACTCGGTGTTCTTCTCGAATGGAGACTTGTATGCCAGGGAACTTCTTGAGTTGCATCAAGGGTGTCAAGGGCCCTTTCGAGGCTCAAGAAGGAAGGTGGTATTTCTCTGGAGTGCCACTGCAGAAAAGGGCCTCATTTCACATTGAGGGGAGAATCTTCTGTTTTTTCTCAGGTTGCTCAGGGAACTTGGGGTTCCTCTCCAGTTACGACATCAACCTCAGGCACCCACTCTTGTTGCCTCAGGAAAGTCAAGTCTCCATGCAAGTTGCAAAGGGCCTCTCAGGATTCCTCTCCAGTCGTTGCCAGGTCCTAGGTCCTCATCTGGAGGTGAGGCCAGAACATGAGGGTTCCTCTCCAGTACTGACTTTGATCTTGGGGTTCCTATGGACTTTCAAAAGGGGAGTCAGGGCTCGTCTCGTGTGGAGACATGCAAGTCTGCTTTCCTCTCAGGCTGTAAAAGTAGTGTCAACTTTCTGTCGAGTTGACAGAGATCTGTGGCTTTCTCTCGAGGTGCCACAGGGCTGTCACAGGTGCCATCGTGTTGTGAGTTGATACTCTGTGTGACAGACGTGTCAGTTCAGAGGAATCAGGTGTATCTGGTGTGGATTGGGATATCAGGCTCTTTTGATATTGTGGCACGAACCCTGGAATTCCTCTCGTGCCGGGAGCCAGCACGGGAGATCCCACTCATGACAAGATCATGTCGAAGAGACCTGATTAGCAATCCTTCAGGACTAGAGGGACCCTCTAGACCTGCTCGAGCATCTAAACCCAAACCAGAATCTGACTGTCTTACTATTTTATGCCTTTCACCAACTCTTCTGACATTAATACAGGGCTATCCTTGACCACCTTTCTCTGGAGAAAATCAAATTAGGGCTCTAGCTAGTAAGTCTCCCAGACATGAAAGGAATATTTCAAGTCAAACCCCCCTGTTAGCATTCTAGCTTGCTTGGCATGTTTATCCAGACCCTTGCAGCTACGCATGTGATTATTCACAGCTTCCCAACCGTGAGAGGCATGGGAAACCTAAAACAGTCTGAAAATATGGAGCCTTTCAAAGAGTTAAAAGCTATTAGAATAGTGCTGGTGTAGGATTTCATTATTGAGCCAATGCTTGCTGCTAAGTTCCTATATCTCTTATCCACTGTGCACCTGGGAGTGCATTAGTTAATATAGTTGGAATGTAAGAAAAACAAGTGTAGCCTTGAAATAAACCACATCAGACCTTTGAGCTAAATAGACTTTTCTTTGTTGCAACTCACTGCACCTTTGCTCTGTGAGAAATGTAACTCTTTCTAATACTTTCTGAGGCTGACATAAACATTTCAAGTGAAAATGAGTTTTCTGGTTGAGCAGCCTTTATCAAAAGTGGATCATAAAAGGTCCACAGGCCTGCAAGGCCAGATGATAATGTACACAACATTGTTTATGGGAAAGGTATGCAGAAAAAATCCTGGTTTTGATAAAGACAAAACATGTAATGTTTGGGCTGACTCTGAAAGACTTTGCATCTTTCATTTCCCTCTATGTACAAGTCAAGGTATAAAAGTCCCTTTTGAAAATAAAGTTACAGGCCTTGCTCACCAAAGCTTGATCACCCGCTGTCAATCATCCTCTCTCTCCCTTTCTCCCTCTCCCTCCCTCTCTTTTTCAGGCTGATCCCTTGGAGTACAGATGCTCTCTGCGTTCACTTTCTTGCCTAGGCTTCTAAGACCCGGCGGAGAAGGTGCTGTGCATCTTCATTCCGGCTAGAAGGCACTCTGCATCCTCACTCCGGCAAGAGGGCATCTGTGGCCACTGAGAACAGAGCATATCCCTTGTCTGGGACTTTCTTGGCTTGTTGTGTAAACCAAGGAATATCAACCTCTTTTTCGCCTCGATTTTCTTATCTGCAACATTCTTTCTTTGTCTCTCTCAAAATCTCTTCACCTACTCTGGCTATCCCGAGGGTTACCCTGGATCCTGTGGGGGCTGTACCCTGGCACTCTCGAGTTTCAAGTTGAGACCGCCTCCTCTTGAGGTGAGACAGGAACGCCGGGATTCCTTTCCCGATGAAGCAGGGAAATGGACCCTCATCTCAAGATGAGGAGGGGAAAAAGGGGTTCTTCTTGAGTTGTGGTGGGACCCTCGGTGTTCCTCTCGAGTGGAGACGGGTATGTGGGGGAACTTCTTGAGTTGCATCAAGGCTGTCAAGGACCCTTTAGAGGCTCAAGAGGGAAGGTGGGATTTCTCTCGAGATGCTGCAGCAGAAAAGGGCCTCATCTCGCATTGAGGGGAGAATCTCCGGATTTTTCTGGAGTTGAACAGGAAAATTTGGGGTCCTCTCAAGTTATGACGGGGACCTGAGTCCTTTCCCTGTGTGTGTGGATGGGGGTTTCCTGGGGTATCTCTGCCTCAAGCAAGCCCCTGCGGATGTGGCTCAGAAGTCTGTGGGCTGGGTGTGTCCACATCCCAGGGGAGAGCAGGCTGTGTGGGATGGGGAGAGTCCAGGCAGCACTGGCTTCCCAGGAAGACCCCACGCCCTCAGGGGTGTCTCCTTCGTCCAGGGTGGGTACCTGAGGAGACACATGTTTCTGCTGGCAGCAGAATTTTGAGTGGGCAGAAGCAGCCGCCATACTGGTCAGGCCCATCTCAGTAAACTCCAGGCAGGGCTGGCTGACAGTCAGTGTCATTTCAGAGCTTCCCAGTCGATGTGGCTGATGAGGGGGGCACCTCGTTCACCTCCCCGAGGGAGGCATCGGATCACCACCACCCCGCCCATGAGGCCCAGTGCCGGCTCCAGGTGAGCATGCCCATGGAGGGATTAGCCCAACTGGGAATGAAGAGGAAGCGGGGAAGTCCTGCTCCACATACACCACCCAGGACACACCCCGGGGCCCAGTCTCAGGCTGCCATGGAGCTCAGGACACCCGGCTCTGACCTGAGCCCTGAGACCCCTGCCGCTGAGGCAGCAGGAGGACCTGGAGCCCAGCACGGCAGAGCACAGAGGTGAGGAGGCTGGGGCTGTGCATGTGAGTGTGTGGGCAGGGGGTGCTAGCTACACAGGGAGGAGTCCCCCAGAGCTGGGTCTGGGCCTGGAACAAAGGCTGGCCTCACACCATCCATCTTTCACACTGCAGTCACAATGCATCCTATGCTGGGGATTTTTTGCAATTTTCTAGGAAGCTTTCTGTCCCCGTATACACACATGAAAATGCTGGCGATGGGTAACCTTCTCTTCTCTCACAGCTCTAGCACTGGCCTCTAATTACAACCAGACTCCACTTCCAAGTCCTGTCCTTACAGCAGTGAGTGCTACAGGTGCAGGACCCAGGGATCCACTGAGAGGAGATGGAGACCTGAGACTTCCCTTCCCAAAAATACAGGGCCAGCTGGGTATTGGCCAGCACACTGGGCATATCGGACCTCAGTGCCTGCAGGACTCCCAGCCACAGGCACTGATGTCCCACCCCCTCAGCGAGAACATCCACCTCCACCTGCACCTGTACCTGTTCGGGCTTTGGTAGGAGAACCCGAGTCAGGGGATGAGTCACCACCTCTGGAGGGAGAGCCTGACCTGGCTCCTGCCCAAGACCCAGATGCCCACGATGCTTGACCCACCCCTGCAGGGAGAACAGGCCCCTGCTCTGGACAGAGACCCGGAGCCCTTTCTGGAAACACCTCGTCAGGAGGAGCAGTTGGCTCTGCAGCCTCCATCCTTGCCTGCTTCCCGTGGATGCCATCAACTTGCTCCCCACCCAGGGCAGATTAAGTGCCCTTCCCCTGAGCTTATTTGCATCTGGTGTGTGTGTAGCTTTCTTGTGATGTCTTATTTTTTTTATGGCTTTATGTATTTTCTTTCTGTTAAGTTTTTGTTAATAAATTTTACTTTAATTGATGCAATTTGGGAATATTAAGGCCTTCACAATGCTGTGTAACCATCACCAATGTCAACATTCACACCTCATTCTATCCCCTCACTTCCCAGCAAAGCCTGGATTCATGTCAAGCACTCCCCAATCCTCCCTCCCCCATCTGATAACATTTAGTCTTCTTCTTCTTCATTTCTTCCCATTCTTTGGGTGTCCATAATCAATGCCAATCACTGAAATGATAGAAAAATGGTTGTTTTTTTATCTGACAGAAAGGGAACGTTATAGGCGCTTAGTCTTGTTAGACTCTTTGCAGTCCCATGGTTTTTACAGTTCATGGAGTTATCTAGGCCAGAATACTGGTGTGAGCAACTTTTCCATTCCCCAGGGGATTTTTCTGACTCTCCACATATTGTAAGATTAAGCTTGAGAATACTTGTTTTTGTTTCATTTGAAGTAGCCTTTGGGTAACTGAAAGGACAGTGTAGGTACTTTCAGGATGTCATCTGCAAAACGAACTCCTTTCAGCAAATGTGGTCCGAACCTCCAGGTATGCATTGCTGTTGTAAATGTGACATCTCAGCCTGAAGGGAGATATGGAGCTCTTCATGTTCCACAAACAAATTCACAGAAGAAGCCAAAAGAGAGAGCTGGAACATGAACACCAACGACCAGAAAGCGTTCCTTATTGGACAAAGATAGAAAAAAACCAACATCCTATGGCCCCAAAACCCTCTTGGAAATGAATGTTCAGTAAGGAAGAGAAGAAACATGTGAGGGTGGGCAGGCCATGTCCATGGCCCATGTAGTTTTGAGACGGCCTAACCTCTCAGATGAAGACACATGCCAGTGTAAACCCTTTGCAGACAGCAGCGATGGTCTTCACCGTGTAAGTGTTTAGTCTGGTGTCAACATGCCCCGGGTAACACATGAGGGAGCAGACCTGGGTCTCTTCCTCTGCCCCTCATCCCACCCTCAAGAAGGCATCTGGCTCAGCCATGAGCTGCGACCACCTCCAGGGTAGACTCCACCTTCTCTTCTCTATGCACCGTGAACCTGCACACTGTAGGCCTTCAAAACCTCAAGAAACTCGCCCCATCCCCACTAGAGCCAGAAGCCTCCTCTGGCATCCAAATGCCTGTGGAGTCATTTTGACCCAAGCCCTAGTTCTGAACCCCGGGAGCCTACTTCAGCCTTTACAGTGTGAATAATCAGGTCCTTTATACACAGATTCCCAGCTGTCAGATCTGAGCTTTGGATTCACAGTCAGCTCTGACCCTCCCAAGGCAGCCAGGTGGGCCACCATGCAGGCAAAGGAGCACATGAGCTGAGTTTCAAGGGAGGCATTGAAAGGAAAGCAGTGGATTCAACTTGTTGCAAACTGAGGGAGGGTCCCTGTGCATCTCAGAAAAGGCTTCTGGTGTGCAAGTGTGAAGGAGGGCCTCGATGGTGTGAAGGAAAGGGAGACACTCAGGCCCAAAGGCTCTTGGCCTCTCCTTTAACAGCTCCAGTGGTAGCCTGTGAACATTGGACAGCCAATGCGGTCACATGAGCATGACTCTAATTTCCTCAGAAAGCAAAAGAAAGGGAGCAGGGTGTGGGAGGACCCGGAGGGTGTGGTGGGGTTGATGAAGGGAGGTGCCATTCCTTACTTCAGTGCAAACTGATTTTGTGAGTCTCTGAGCTGCCAGACGGCACTTACCAAGTCAGGTCCCCGCAGCACCCAGTGTGAGCTAGGTGCCTTAGCCCCTGTCACACGGACAAGCTTCACCATGTGGCCTCCCTGAGTTCTAACAGCAGGAACTGCGGGGTTTGTCTGGGTACACACTTCCTTGCCATAGCTAAGTTACCCCCTTCTTAGAGCCCCAGTTTTGTCCTCTAGAATAAGGACATCAATTGCTACATTAGCAGGTTTCCACCTTAAACCTGTGAAGACTCTTTAGGGTAATCCTAGAATTAGTAGCTGGACTTAAGAGATATTGGGCTTCCCTGATACCTCAGCTGGTGAAGTATCCTCCTGCATTGCAGGAGAGCCCAGTTTGATTCCTGGGTCAGGAAATCCTGATCTGCTGCAGAAGGGTCAGGCTACCCAGTCCACTATTCTTGGGCTCCTTTGTGGCTCAGCCGGTAAAGAATCTGCCTGCATGTGGAGACCTGAGTACGACCCCTGGGTTTGGAAGATCCCGTGGAGAAGGGAAAGGTTGCCCACTCCAGTATTCTTGCCTGCACAGTTTCATGGATCCTATAGTCTATGGGGCCTCAAAGAGTCAGACACGGCTGAAGGATTGTCCTTTCACTTTCAAGAGATATCCCCTGAATCCATATTAGACTGGAATCTCCCAGTGCCATCTGGCATTTCTTCCCTGAAGCCAGCCAAAATCCACACACTTGCATTTGCAGGGTCTCCACTTAGCCCGCTGGACAGAAAAACCAGCGTGGTTCCACAGGCTCACAGATAAGCAGGAGGACTCACAGGCAGATGGCTTCCCTCCAGTCTCAGGTGGAGCTTCGGGACCACAGCAGGAGCCAGTGCTCTCAAAACCTGGGCTCAGCAGCACCCTCGTTCTCAAGCCAGTGCTTCTGTCCTGACGGGAGCTGAAAGGTCACCAATCGCCCCAGGCTGACCTCATGCTCCTCTCACTGCTGTAGACTGACCTCACCAACCCCGCCCCTTCCAGCAGAACCAGAGCTCCTCTTCTCCTTGACTGTAGCCTGAGTCCCGGCTCTGGGCCCCAATTGGTCACTGCCCTAGTCCTGAGCCCATCACGGTAGCCAGGGAGGATGGAGCACACCGATTGGACAGATTCAGGTCGTGTGACCATACTCTCCAGGACACCTGTGAGGGCCTCACCATATGTCAGGGATGGAGACAGTGTGATGCCCCAAGAGCAGGGCTGAGAATCAGGTCACTGTATCCTTGTGCTCCGTGTCCTGGGATGGGCTTGCACAACGTCTCTACACAGCACTTTGTTCTCTGCAGACAAAATATTTATGACACACCTCTTCCCTTCCCAAGCATAGTTTCATGCAACACTATTCAAGGGAGCAAGGCCTCCAGTTTGAAGATAGGTTTGGAGATCCCCCTCCTAGCATCTAGGCTTCTTCTGTGTGTCATGGTAGAATAACTGATTCAGTGAAAAAAATACTAGCTGCTCTGTGTTTTCAGGATTCCTGCCTGTTCTGAGTGGAGGACATGTTCCAGGGGCCCCTCCAATGGAGTGAATTTTGTCCAAGGAAGCCCCTGAGACACTGAATCCCTCAATCACGTTGCTGCATGCCTTAAAGTAACAAATCTTTAAAAATGCATAATACCTCAATTATGAAGTAAGGTATTCCCTCATCAAAAACTGTTATAAAATTTGCCAAGTTTTCCTTTCAATTGTTGGTTCTTCATATGTGTCTTAATTGCTATGGTGGTGTTTTGTGAGGCAGAAATCCAACTTATTTTCCCAGTGGGTGCAAAATAGCCCCAATGGGCCTCCTCTCTTCCTTTACATATTCAGTTCAGTTCAGTTCAGTCACTCAGTCGTGTCTGACTCTCTGCGACCCCATGAATCGCAACATGCCAGGCCTCCCTGTCCATCACCAACTCCCGGAGTCCACTCAGACTCACGTCCATCGAGCCAATGATGCCATCCAGCCATCTCATCCTCTGTCATCCCCTTCTCCTCCTGCCCCCACTCCCTCCCAGCATCTGAGTCTTTTCCAATGAGTCAACACCTTTGCATGAGGTGGCCAAAGTACTGGAGTTTCAGCTTTAGCATCATTCCTTTCATAGAAATCCCAGGGCTGTCCTCCTTCAGAATGGACTGGTTGGATCTCCTTGCAGTCCAAGGGACTCTCAAGAGTCTTCTCTAACACCAGAGTTCCAAAGCATCAATTCTTCGGCACTCAGCTTTCTTCACAGTCAAACTCTCACATCCATACATGACAACTGGGAAAACCATAGCCTTGACTAGATGGAACTTTGTTGGCAAAGTAATTAATGTCTCTGCTTTTGAATATGCTATCTAGATTGGTCATAACTTTCCTCCCAAGGAGTAAGCATCTTTTAATTTCATGGCTGCAATCACCATCTGCAGTGATTTTGGAGCCCCCTCAAAATAATGTCTGACACTGTTTCCACAATTCCCCATCTATTTGCCATGACGTGTTGGAACAGATGCCATGATCTTAGTTTTCTGAATGTTGAGCTTGAAGCCAACGTTTTCACTCTCTTCTTTCACTTTCATCAAGAGGCTATTTAGTTCCTCTTCCTCTTCACTTTCTGCCATAAGGGTGGTGTCATCTGCATATCTGAGGTTATTGATATTTCTCCTGGAAATCTTGATTTCAGCTTATGCTTCTTCCAGCCCAGCCTTTCTCATGATGTTCTCTGCATATAAGTTATAGAAGCAGGGAGACAATACACAGCCTTGACATACTCCTTTCCCTATTTGGAACCAGTCTGTTGTTCCATGTCAAGTTCTAACTTTTGCTTCATTACCTGCATATAGGTTTCTCAAGAGGCAGGTCAGGTGGTCTGGTATTTCCATCTCTTGAAGAATTTTCCAACACTTTATTGTGATCCACAGAATCAAAGGCTTTGCCATAGTCAGTAAAGCAGAAATAGACGTTTTTCTAGAACTCTCTTGCTTTTTTGATGATCCAGCGGATGTTGGCAATTTGATCTCTGGTTCCTCTGCCTTTTCTAAAACCAGCTTGAATATCTGGAAGTTCACTGTTCATGTACTGCTGAAGCCTCGCTTGGAGAATTTTGAGCATTACTTTACTAGCGTGTGAGTTGAGTGCAACTGTGCGGTAGTTTGAGCATTCTTCGGCCTTGGAATGAAAACTGACCTTTTCCAGTCCTGTGGTCACTGCTGAGTTTTACAAATTTGCTGGCATATCGAGTGCAGCACTTTCACAACATCATCTTTCAGGATTTGAAATAGCTCCACTGGAAATCCATCACCTCCACTAGTTTCTTTGTAGTGATGCTAAGGCCCACTTGACTTCACATTCCAGGATGTCTGATACTAGGTGAGTGATCACACCATCGTGATTATCTGGGTCGTGAAGATCTTTCTGGTACAGTTCTTCTGTGAATTCTGGCCACTTCTTCTTAATATCTTCTGCTTCTGTTAGGTCCGTACCATTTCTGTCTTTATCGAGCCTATCTTTGCATGAAATGATCCCTTGGTATCTCTAATTTTCTTGATGAGATCTCTAGTCTTTTCCACTCTGTTTTCCTCTATTTCTTTGCATTGTTCACTCCTGAAGGCTTTCTAACGTCTCCTGCTATTCTTTGGAATGATGCGTTCAGATGCTTATAGCTTTCCTTTTCTCCTTTGCTTTTCTCTTCTCTTCTGTTCACAGCTATTTGTAAGGCCTCCTCAGACAGCCATTTTTCTGTTTTCAATTTTTTTTCTTGGGAATGGTCTTGATCCCTGTTCCTGTACAATGTCACGAACCTCCGTCCATAGGTCATCAGGCACTCTATCATATCTAATCCGTTAAATCTAATTCTCACTTCCACTGTATAATCATCAGGGATTTGATTTAGGTCATACCTGAATTGTCTAGTGGTTTTTCCTACTTTCTTCAATTTAAGTCCAAATTTAGCAATAAGAAGTTCATGATCTGAGCCAGTCAGCTCCCCGTCTTGTTTTTGCACACTGTATGGAGCTTCTCCACTTTTGGCTGCAAAGAATATAATCAGTCTGATTTCAGTGTTGACCATTTGATGATGTCCATGTGTAGAGTCTTCTCTTGGGTTGTTGGAAGAGGGTGTTTCCTATGACCAGTGCGTTCTTTTGGAAAAATTCAATTATTTACCCAGCTTCATTCCGTACTCCAAGGCCAAATTTGCCTATTATTCCAGGTGTTTCTTGACTTCCTACTTTTGCATTCCAGGCCCCTAGAATGAAAAGGACAACTTAATTGGGTGTTAGTTCGAGAAGGTCTTGAAAGTCTTCATAGAACCGTTCAACATCAACTTTTTCAGCATTACTGGTTGGGGCATAGGCTTGGATTACCTGGTATTGAGTGGTTTGCCTTGGAAAGGAACAGAGATCATTCTGTAGTTTTTGAGAGGGCATCCTAGTACTGCACTTCAGATTCTTTTGTTGACCATGATGGCTACTCCATTTCTTCTAAGGGATTCCTGCCCACAGTAGTAGATATAATGGTCATCTGAGTTAAATTCACCCATCCCAGTCCATTTTAGTTCGCTGATTCCGAGAATGTCAGTGTTCACTCTTGCCATCCCCTGTTTGACCACTTCCAATTTGCCTTGATTCATGAACCTAACATTCCAGGTTCCTATGCAATATTGCTCTTTACAGCATCGGACCTTGCTTGTTTCACCAGTCACATCCACAACTGAGTATTGTGTTTGCTTTGGCTCCATCCCTTCAGTCTTTCTGGAGTTATTTCTACACTGATCTCCAGTAGAATATTGGGCCCTGACCGACCTGGGAGTTCCTCTTTCAGTGTCCTCTCATTTTGCCTATTCATACTGTTCATGGAGTTCTCAAGGCAAGAATACTGAAGTGGTTTGCCATTCACTTCACTAGTGGACCACATTCTGTCAGCCCTCTCCTTCATGACCCGTCCGCCTTGGGTGGCTCCTCATGGCGTGGCCTAGTTTCATTGAGTTAGACAAGGCTGTGGTCCATGTGATCAGATTGGCTAGTTGTCTGTGATTATGGTCTGAGTGTGTGCTTTCTGATGCCGTCTCACAACACCTACCATCTTACTTGGATTTCTCTTACCTTGGTCGTGGGGTATCTATTCATGGCTGCTCCAGCAGAGCACAGCCACTGCTCCTTACCTTGCACGAGGGGGATCTCATCAGGGCCGTCCCTCCTGACCTTGAACGTGGAGTAGCTCCTCTCAGCCCTCCTGCACCTGCACATAACCTTTAGTGGTGTTGAAGCTACAAATCTGTGTGCCAACCACAAGTAAAGTAAGTCACTCAGTTGTGTCTGACTCTTTGTGACTCCATGGACTGTAGCCTACCAGGCTCCTCCATCCATGGAATTTTCTAGGCAAGAGTACTGGAGTGGGTTGTCATTTCCTTCTCCAGGGGATCTTCTCTTCCCAGGGATCAAACCAGGGTCCCACATTGTGGGCAGATGCTTTACCATCTGAGCCACCAGGGAATTAAGCTTTCACAAATCAAAAAGATAGTAAACTGAACATAAGAGACGACTTGCAAGTCATGTATCTGATAAGCGGTTCCTATGTAAAATAGACTAAGAACAAACAGCACTCAAGTCTCCAAGAGAAAACACACCACCCTTGCCACATCCCCCAACACCAACTCCAACCTAAACACTGTATCTCACTCTAACCTATCCCTAAAACCTAACCCTAAGCTAACAATATCCATGTGCATTCAAAGGCATCCATCCATCCACAGGAGAGACAGAGAGAAAGAGAAAAAGGAAGACAGAGACTGAAATTTGAAAGGAAAAGAGAGACATGTCTAGAGAGAGACACTTAACCAAAGGGAGGAAATGAGAAGATTTTACAGACCTTTTCATAAATCTGTCTGGAAGTTGAAAGCAATGACAGTGCCCATCCACCGCAGAAGTGGGAAAATGACCCAAGCTTATGAGAGTAAAGGAGAAGAATGCAGGAGCCATTATAGGCTCAGCCACCCACAGAAGCCAAGATGGGGCAGTTAAACCAGAATCTCCTTGGAAAAAGTGGACCAAAAACATGGGTCCTCTTTTAAATAAGAGAAGGTGACTTTCCAGTCTCCTTTTCAGTCCCCCATTGGGGGGGGGGCGGGTCCCAAAATAGACAGGAAGGGAGTGCAGTCTAATTGCCATAGGGATCTGTCACACTGTGACAGTGCTGCCACAGGGCTGTCACACTTGCCATCGTGTTTTGAGTGGATATCGGGGTGACAGTCGAGTCACTGCAGGGGAATCAGGTGTATCTGGAGTGGATTGGCACATCAGGGTCTTTTGGAATTGTGGCACGACCCCTGGAGTTCCTCTCGAGTTTCAGGTGGAGACTGCCTCATCTTGAGGTGCAACGGGAATTCCGGGATTCCTTTCCAGACGAAGCAGAGAAATGGACCCCCATCTTCAGAGAAGCAGGGAAAAACGGGGCTCTTCTTGAGTTGTGGCAGGACACACGGTGTTCTTCTTGAGTGGAGACGGGTATTTCCGGGAACTTCTTGAGTTTTATCAAGAGTGTAAAGGACCCTTTCAAGGCTCAAGAGGGAAGGTGGGATTTCTCTCGAGATGCCTCAGAGGAAAAGGTCTTCATCTCTCTTTGAGGGGAGAATCTCCTGGTTTTTCTCAAGTTGCGGCAGGAAATTTGGGATTCCTCTGATTTACGACGGGGAACTCACAGACCCGCTTGTGTTTCCTCAGGAAAGTCAAGTCTCCATGCGAGTTGTGATGGGACTCTCAGGATTCCTCTGCAGTCACTGCCGTGGCCGAGGTCCTCATCTGGAGTTGAGGCCAGATCCTCAGGGTTCCTCTCCAGATCTGACATGGATCTCGGTGTTCCTATGGAGTTTCAACAGGGGAGTCAGGCCTCGTCTCGTGTTGAGACATGCACGTCTGCTTTCCTCTCGAGCTGGAAAAGAAGTGTCAGGCTTCCTTTCGAGTTGAAATATGGATCTGTGGCTTTCTCTCGGGCTGCCACAGGGCTGTCACACCTGCCATCCTGTTTTGAGTCGATACTTAGGGAGACAGTCGAGCCATTGCAGGGGAATCAGGCTTATCTGGAGTGGATTGGGACATCGGGGTATTTTGGAATTGTGGTATGACCCCTGGTGCTGGGAGCCAGCATGGGGAATCCCGCCCATGGCAAAGGTCATGAGGAATGGGGCCTGGCAAAAAGCAAAGGCTGAGATCAGGCCTCAGGGTTACCCCTGGACTTTCTTGAGCATCTACCACCAAAACCAGAGTCTTCCTGCTTTATTGTACTGTGCTTTCCACTCGTCTGACATAACAGGGGGATATCCCTGACCACCTTTCTCTGGAAAGAGTTAACTTAGAGCTCCAGTTAACAGTCTCCTGCATATAAAAGGAGTACCTCAGCTCGAACCCCTCTGATGGCTCTCTAACTTGCCTGACAGTTAGAGACTTTTACAACTTGTGATTGTTTACAGCCCCTCAACTGTGAGATGAACGAAGCTTAAAACATCTTAAAGATATAGAGCCTTTTCTAAAGAGCTAAGAATTATATTGGTGATGGGTTTTAATTGTTGAGTCAATGACTGCTGCCAGGCCTCTATATTCTTTTTATTTTAGGCACCTGGAGGATATTACTCAATGTAATTGGGATATAGAAAAAAGAATATAGTAGTTTTGATGTTAGCAGCACTAGACTTTTGAGTTAATGAACTTTCTCTTTGTTATAAATCACTGTACTCCTCTTTCCTTGTTATAAATTGTTGTGTCCTTGCTATGTAAGAATGTAACCTTAATTAGCGCTTTCTGAAAGTGGCACCAGACTTTAGCAAGAACAACACTTTTAGGGCAAATAAGTTTTCTGGTTAACGGACCCTTATCAGAAAAGGGCCATAAATGCTAATAGGCCTCCTGGCCAGAAGATGATGTAAATCACCTAAGACCTGTGTATACAGATGGGTATGCAAAAAGAAAGCCTGGGTCAGAGCTGCTAACCCTGCATGATTTTGCTTTTTACATTTATCTCTGTGTACAACTAAAAGTATAAAAGTTTTTCCGGACAATAAAGGATGGGCCAGTTCCTGGAAAGACTGGTTCCCCCGTGTCATCTTTTCTTTCTTACTCTAATTTCTGGCTGATTCTCGTCTGGGGCATAGAGGCTAGCCATGTTTACTTATTTGCCAGGGCTTCTAAGCCCCACGAGAGAGAGAGACCAAGGCAGAGCACCCTCCGTTATTCAAGTGGGCGCCCGTGGCCTTACGTAGACGGTTCAAGTCCCTTGTCTCGGGGCTTTAGTGGCTTTCTATGTAAACCAAGGATACAGCCTCTTTTCTCCTCTAAATTTCACACTACACTATTCTTTCCTAATCTCTCTTTATATCTCTAAATGTATATAACTCTCTCGCCATGCCATCCCCACTTTGAATTACCCTGGATCCACAGGGGCTGGACCCCATCACACTGGAGTTCCTCTCCAGATTCAAGTGGAGATCGCCTCCTCTTGAGGTGTGATGGAAATGCCGGGATTCATTTCCCAATGAAGCATGGAAACGGACCCTCACCTCGAGATCAGGAGGGATAATTGGGGCTCTTCTTGAGTTGTAGTGGGACCCTCGGTGTTCCTCTCGAGAGGAGACGGGTCTGTCAGGGAACTTCTTGAGTTGCATCAAGGGTGTCAAGGATCCTTTAGAGGCTCAAGAGGGAAGCTGGGATTTCACTCGCGATGTCGCAGAGGAAAAGAGCCTCATCTCGCGTTGAGGGGAGAATTTCCTGGTTTTTCTCGAGTTGAAGCAGGAAACTTGGGGCTCCTCTCGAGTTACGATGGGGACCTCAGGGAACCTCTCATGTTGTCTCAGGAAAGTCCAGTCTCCATGTAAGTTGCGAGGGGCCTCTCGGGATTCCTCTCCAGTTGGTGCCAGGGCCGAGGTCCTCATCTGGAGTTGAGACCGGAAATCAGATTTCCTCTCCAGTGCTTACATGGATATCGGGGTTCCTATGGAGTTTCAACAGGGGAGTCACGCCTCGACTCGCATGGAGATATGCACGTCCACTTACCTCTCAAGGTGTACAAATAGTGTCAGTCTTCCTGTCGAGTTGACATAAGGATCGGTGGCTTTCTTCGAGGTGCCACAGGGCTGTCACACCTGCCACTGTGTTTTGAGTCGATACTCGTGGTGACAGTCGAGTCAGTGCAGGGGAGTCAGGTGTATCTGGAGTGGATTGGGACATCGGGGTCTTTTTGAATTGTGGTACAACCCCTGGAGTTCTGCCGGGAGCTATCATGAGGAGTCCCGCCTGTGGCAAAGGTCATGAGGAAGGAGGTCTGACATACTTAAAGGCGGGATCAGGCCTCAGGGGTCCCTCTGGACATTCTCAAGCATCTACCCCCAAAAGCAGAGTCTGCCTACCTTACTGAATTATGCTTTCACCTACACTTCTGACATTACAGGGGGCTATCTTCCACCACCTCTCTCTGAAAAGGAGCTAACTTAGAGCTCCAGTTAATAAATTTCCTGGGCGTAACAAGAGTGTTTCAGTCCACAAGCTCCTCTGATGGCTCTCTAGCCTGCCCGACAGGTTTGTCCAGCCACATGTGATTGTTCACAACTCCCAACTGTGAGAGGCACGAGATGCTCTAAACTTTCTAAATACAGATTCTTTTGAGAAGTTAGAAAATTATTTGTATTGTATTAGCGAGTTAGTTAGAAATTATATCAGTGGAGAGGTTCATTGTTGAGCCAATATTTGCTGCTAAGCCTCCATATCCCTTGCCCCTTATACACACCAATGGATATAACTAGCATATAGGAGAAATAAGTATTCACCTTGATATTAATCACGTTAGACCTTTAGGCTAAGTAAATTCTTTTCTTGATTGTAGCCCACTGCACCTTTGCCCTGTAGGAATGCAACTTTATCTGGTGCCTTCGGAGGGTGGTGCCTGACTTAAGAAAAATCACCTTTGGAGAAAATAAGTTTTCTGGTTGACTAATCATCATCAGAAAGGGTCATAAAATGTTAGCAGGCTGCTTGGCCAGAAGATGATGTAAATCACCTGAGAACTTTGTATATCAGAAGGAATGCAGAAAGAAAGCGTTGTTTCAATAAGGGTCAAGACTGCTGACCCCACGTGACTTTGTAGTTCCCAGTTATCTCTATGTATGACTTAAAGTATAAAAGCGGCCCTGGAAAATAAAAAAAAAACCAAACAGGACCAGTTCCTGGAAAGACTGGTTTCCCCCGTGTCATATTTGCTCGCTCTCTTCTTTTCCGACTGAATTCCCATCTGGAGCAAGGAAGCTAGCTGAACCTACTAATTTTGCCTGGGCTTCTAAGATCTGAACGGGGAGGCACTTTGTGTATCTGCTCCTCTGGGAGACAGGGAAGACGCCTGTGGCATACGTAGGTGGTGCAAACCCTTTGTCAGGGGTTTTATTGGTTCTCCGTGGAAACCAAGTTATTCAGCCTCTTTTCTCCCCTAATTTTCCTGCTACACTATTCTTCCTTAATCTCTATCCATATCTTTGATTAAACAATTTTCCTCTCTATGCTAACTCCGTCCCTGCATGGAATTACCCTGGATAAACCAGGGCTGGACACCAGCAGAGTTCCTCTCGAGTTTCAAGTTGAGACCGCCTCCTCTTGAGGAGCAATGGGAACACTGGGATTCCTTTCCCAACGAAGCAGGGAAATAGACCCTCATCTCAAGATGAGGAGGGAAAAACGGGGCTCTTCTTGAGTTGTTATGGGACACTCAGTGTTCCTTTTGAATGGAGACATGAAATTCGGGGAATTTCTTGAGTTGCATCAAGGGTGTCAAGGAGCCATGCGAGGCTCATGAGGGAAGGTGGGATTTCTCTCAAGACATTGCAGCGGAAAAGGGCCTCATCTCGCGTTGAGGGGAGAATCTCCTGGTTTTTCTCGAGTTGTGGCAGGAATCTTGGGGTTCCTCTCGAGTTACGATGGGGACGTCAGAGACCCGCTCGTCTTGCCTAAGGAAAGTCAAGTCTCCATGCGAGTTTTGAGGGGCCTCTCTGGATTCCTCTCCAGTCAGTGCCAGGGTCTAGGTCCTCATCTGGAGTTGAGGCCGGAACCTCAGGATTCCTCTCCAGTGCTGACATGGATTTCGGGGTTCCTATGGAGTTTCAACAGGGGAGTCAGACCTCAACTCATGTGGAGACATGCAAGTCCTCTTTTCTCTCGAGCTGTCAGAGGAGTGGCAGGCTTCCTGTCGAGTTGACATAGGGGTCGGTGGCTTTCTTCGAGATGCCACAGGGCTGTCACACCCGCCATCGTGTTTGGAGTCAACACTCGGGGTGACAGTCGAGTCAGTGCAAGGGAATTAGGTTTATCTGGAGTGGATTGGGACACCGGGGTCTTTCAGATTTGTTGCACGACTCCTGGAATTCCTCTCTAGTTTAAAGTGGAGACTGCCTCTTCTTGAGGTGCGACGGGAACGTTGGGATTCCTTTCCCAATGAAGCAGGAAAATGGCCGCTCATCTCGAGATGAGGAGTGAAAAACGGGGCTTTTCTTGAGTTGTGGCAAGATCCTCTGTGTTCCTCTGGAGTGGAGACACGTATGTCGGGAACTTCTTGTGTTTCATCAAGGATGTCAAGGACCCTTTCAAGGCTCAAGAGGGAAGGTCTGATTTCTCTCGAGACGCCGCAGTGGAAAAGGGCCTCATCTCGCTTTGAGGGGAGAATCTACTGGTGTTTTTCATGTTGTGGCAAGAAACTTGGGTTTCTTCTCGAGTTACAAAGGGGACCTCAGGGACCTGCTCGTGTTGCCTCAAGAAAATCAAGTCTGCATGTGAATTGCGAGGGGTCTCTCGAGATTTCTCTCCAGTCAGTGCTGGGGCCGAGGTCCTCATCTGGAGTTGAGGCCGGAAATCAGGGTTCCTCTCCAGTGCTGACATGGATCTCAGAGTACCTATGGAGTTCCAAAAGGGGAGTCAGGTCTCGTCTACTGTGGAAACATGCAAGTCCACTTTTCTCTCGAGCTGTAAAAGTAGTTTCAGGCTTCCTGTCTAGTTGACATAGGGATCTGTGGCTTTTGCTCGAGGTGCCACAGGGCTGTCACACCTGCCATCGGGTTTTGAGTCGATCCTCTGGGTGACGGTCGAGACAGCGCAGAGGAATCAGGTTTATCTGGAGTGGATTGGGACATCAGGGTCCTTTGGATTTGTGGCACAACCCCTGGAGTTCCTCCCGAGTTTCAAGTGAAGACCACCTCCTCTTGAGTTGTGATGGGAACGCCAGAATTCCTTTCCCAACGAAGCAGGGAAATGGACCCTCATCTCGCAATGAGGAGGGAAAAACGGGGCTCTTCTTGAGTTGTGGCGGGACCCTTGGTGTTCCTCTCGAGTGGAGACGGGTTTGTCGAGGAACTTCTTGTGTCACATCAAAGGTGTCAAGGACCTTTTCGATGCTCAAGAGGGAAGGTGGGATTTCTCTTGAGGTGCTGCAGCAGAAAAGGGCCTCATCTCGCGTTGAGGCGAGAATTTCCTATTTTTTCTCGAGTTGCGGCAGGAAACTCGAGATTCCTCTTGAGTTGCAAAGGGAACCTCAGGGACCTGCTCGTGTTGCTTCAGGAAAGTCTAGTCTCCATGCAAGTTGCGAGGGGCCTCTCGGGATTCTTCTCCAGTCAGTGCAGGGGCCTAGGTCCTCATCTGTAGTTGAGGCTGGAACCTCAGTGTTCCTCTCCAGTGCTGACATAGATTTCGGTGTTCCTATGGAGTTTCAACACGGAGTCAGGCCTGTCTAGTGCGAAGACATGGAAGTCCACTTTCCTCTCGAGCTGTAAAAGTAGTGTTAGGCTTCCTGTTGAGTTGACATGGGGATCTGTGGCTTTCTATTGAGGTGCCACAGGGCTGTCACACCTCCCATCATGTTTTGAGTCGATACTCGGGGTGACAGTCGAGTCAGTGCAGGGGAATCAGGTATATCTGGAGTAGATTGGGACATCGGGGACTTTTTGAATTGTGGCACTACCGGGGACTGGCCCTGGTTGGATCCAGGGTATTTGAAGTGTGGGCGGTGTTGGCGATGAGAGATTTATTTGTTTAGAGATATAGAAGGAGATAAGGATTTATTTAGAGATATAAGAAAACAGTGACAAAAATAGAGGAGAGAAAGAGGCTGATATTTTTTGGTTTACACAGAAAGCCAATAAAGTCCCAAGACAAGGGACTTACACCATTCACGTAGGACACAGGCACCCGCTTGAATAGTGGAGGGTGCCCCGCCTTGGGCTCCATCTTGCCTGGGTCTTAGAAGCCCGGGCAGAGAAGTGAACACAGGGGACCCCTGTGCTCCAAGGGATCAGCCTGAAAAAAGAGAATAAGAGAGAAAGAAAGAAAGAGTGAACTGAAACGGGAGAACCAGGCTTTCTTGGAACTGGTCCATCTCTTTATTATTCAGGGAAGCTTTTATACTTTCAGTTGTACATAGAGATTAATGGAAAATACAAAGTCATGCAGGGTCAGCATCTCTGACACTTATCGATACCAGGCTTTCTTTCTGCATACCTATCTGTATATACACGTCTTAGGTGATCTACATCATCATCTGGCCAGGAGACCTATTAGCATTTTATGACCCTTTTCTGATAAGGGTCCGTCAACCAGAAAACTTCTTTGCCCTAAAAGTGTTGTTCTTTCCAAAGTATGGTGCCACTCTCAGAAAGCACTAAATAAAGTTACATTGTTACATAGCACGGATACAACAATTTATAACAAAGAAGGAGGAGTACAGTGATTTATAACAAAGAGAAAATTCATTAACTCAAAAGTCTATTGCTAACATAAAAACGACTATATTGCTTTTTCTACGTCCCAATTACATTGATTAATATCCTCCCAGGTGCCTAAAAGATAAGGGATATGGAGGCCTGGCAGCAATCATTAACTCAACAATGAAACCCTTCACCAGTATAATTCTTAGCTCTTCAAAAGGCTCTATATCTTTAAGATGTTTTAAGCTTGCCATGCCTCTCACCTTTGGGAGGCTGTAAACAATCACATGCATAGTTGTATAAGTGCGGGGAAACCTGTAGGCAAGTTAGAGAGCAATCAGAGGGGTTAGAGCTGAGACACTCCTTTTATATGCAGGAGACTATTAACTGGAGCTCTAAGTTAATTTTCCAGAGAAAGGTGGTCAGGGATAATCCCTGTTAATGTCAGATGAATGTAGTATAGCAGACAGTAAACAGATAGATTTTGGTTTCAAGGTAGATGTTTGGGCAGAGGACCCCTTAAGACCTGACTCGCCTTTCCCTGTCAGGGCTCTTCCTCATGACCTTTGTCATGGGTGGGATCTCCTGTGCTGGCTCCCTGCAGCCTGACTCCCTAGTTGAACCTTGAGAGGAAGCCCAAGATCCCTTTTCCCACCAGAGAGGAATGCTGAGTTGGCCCACTGAATTCTAGTCACGTCCCTATTCGCCAGCAGCAACTCGAGAGGAAACCCTACGTGCCCCTCAAAACTCGGAAGGAGACCTGATTTCTCAGAGGCAATTTGAGTGGGTCCCTGAGATCCTTGTCACTACTCAAGAAGAACCCCAAGCTTAATACTGCAACTTGAGAAAAACCATGGGATTCTCCCCTCAACACGAGATGAGGCCCTTTTCCAGAGCAGTGTCTCGAGAAGGGTCCCACGTTCCCTCTTGAAACGTGAAAGGTTACTTGACACCTTTTCTGAAACACAGCAAGTTCCCCTAGATACCTGTCCCAACTTGAGAGGAACACCATGGTTCACACCACAACCCAAGAAGTGCCATGTGTTCCCCCTCCTCAACTCGAGATGAGGGTCAATTCCCCTGCTTATTTGGGAAAGGAATCCCGACGTTTCTGTCGTACCTGGAGAGGAGGCCAGTCTCACCTGAAAACTCGAGCGCATCCCCGGGTGTCGAGCCTCAATTCAAAAAGACCCCGATGTCCTTACCCACTACACATCAGCCTGATTCCCCTGCACTGACTCGACTGTCACCCCAAAGATCGACTCAAAACACGAAGGGAGGTGTGACAGCCCTGTGGCACCTCAAGAGAAAGCCCCAGATCCCTATGTCAAGTCGACTGGAAGCCTGACAGCCCTTTTACACCTTGAAAGGAAGGCGGAGTTTCATGACTCCACACGAGAGGAGGCCTGACTCCCTTGTTGAAACTTCATAGCAACCCCGAGACACATGTCAGCACTGGAGAGGAACACTGAGGTTCTGGCCTCAACTTGAGATGAGGCCCTAGGCCCCTGCACCGACTGGAGAGGAATACCAAGAGGCCCCTCGTAACTCGCATGGAGACTTGACTTTCCTGAGGCAACATAAGCGGGTCCCCAACGTCCCTGTCACAACTCGTGAGGAACCCCAAGTTTCTTGCCGCAACTCGAGAAAAACCAGGAGATTCCCCCCTCAACGTGCGATGAGGCCCTTTTCCGCTGCAGCGTCTCAAGAGAAATCCCACCTTCCCTGTTGACCCTCGCAAAGGTCCTTGACATCCTTTATGCAACTCAAGAAATTCCCCGACATAACTGTCTCCACTCGAAAGGAACACTGAGGGTCCCGCCACAACTCAAGAAGAGCCCCGTTTTCCCCGCCTCATCTTGAGATGGGGGTCTATTCCCCTGCTTCATTGGGAAAGGGCCCAACGTTCCTGTCGCACCTCAAGAGGAGGCCAGTCTCACCTTGAAACTCGAGAAGTACTCCAGGGGTCGTGCCACAATTCCAAAAGGCCCCGATGTCCTCACCCACTCAAGATAAGGCCTGCTTCCCGAGCCACGACTCGAATGGAACCCTGAGTATCACCTCACAACACGAAGGGAGGACTGAGAGCCCCGTGGCACCTCTAGAAATAGACCCAGATCCCTATCTCAACTCGACAGGAGGCCTGACATCACTTTTACATCTCGAGAGGGAAGCGGAGTTCCATGAATCAACACGAAACGACGGCTGACTGCCTAGGGGAATCTCCATAGGAACCCCGAGATCCAAGTCAGAACTGGAGAGGAACCCTGAGTTTCCTGCCTCAACTCGAGATGAGGCCATATTCCCCTGCACCAACTTGAGAGAAATCCCGAGAGGCCCCTCACAACTTGAAAGGATTCCTGACTTGCAAGAGAGAAGACAAGAGGCTCCCTCAGGTACCCGTCGCAACTCGAGGGAACCCAAACTTCCTGCCACAACCTGAGAAACAACTTGAGATTGCCCCTTCCATGCGAATTGAGGCCTGATTCCCCTGCTGAGTCTCCAGAGCAATCCTGCACTGCCCCTCGCACCTCAAATGAAGACGACTTTCCTGAGGCAACACGAGAGGCTCCCTGAGTTCCCCAGGGTACCTGCAGATGAATCCCAACCCTCCCACCACAACTTGAGAAAAACAAGGAGATTCCCCAGTCCTTGCGACATGAGGCCCTTTGTTCTTGCAGCGCCAAGAGAGCAATCCCTAGTGCCCTCTCCAAACTCGAAAGGAAGTTTGACTCCCTTCATGCAATGCAACGGAGCCCAGAGATTCCAGTCAAACCTCAGGAGGAAACCCGAGATTCCCGCCACAACTCAGGAAGAGCCCCGTGTTTCCTACTTCATTTGGAGATGTGGGCCCATTCCTGGCTTCAACTCAAGAGGAATCCCAGCTTCCCCTCACACCACCAGGGGAGGCCTGTCTCACGTATTGAATCCTGAGTGGAACCCCGCGGCTCCTGCTGCAAGGAGAAAGAACACCGAGTTCCCCCTCAGTCTGAGATAAGTCCTGATTCCCCTGCACTGGCGCCAATGCAACACCAAGGATCCCCTCACAACATGGTGGGAGGCCTGACTCCCCTTCTGATCCTCTGGAAAAAGCCCCGATTCCCCACCTGAACTCAACAGGAGGCCTGACACCCCTTTGACAACTCGAGAGGAAAGCCAAGTTCCATGCCTCGAAACCAGACGAGGCCTAACTCCCTAGTTGAACCTTGAGAGGAAGCCCGAGATCCCTGTCGCTGCCAGACTGGAATGCTGAGTTGACCGACTGAACTCTAGACATGGCCCTATTTGCTGGCAGCGACTCGAGAGCAAACCCGACATGCTCCTCACAACTCGGAAAGAGACCTGACTTCTTGAAGGCAAGGTGAACGAGTCCCTGAGGTCCCCGTCACAACTCTAGAGGAACCCGAAGCTTCCTGCCTCAACTTGAGAAAAACCACAAGATTCCCCCTTCAATGCGAGATGAGGCCTTTTTCCAGAGCAGTGTCTCAAGAGGGGTCCTACGTTCCCTCTTGAAACGCAAAAGGGTACTTGAAACACTTCCTGCAACTCAGTAAGTTCCCCGAGATGCCCATCCCCACGCGAGAGGAACACCGAGGTTCAATCCACAATTCAAGAAGAACCACGTGTCCCCCTCCTCAACTTGAAGTGAGGGTAGATTCCCCTGCCTCGTCGGGAAAGCAATCCCGACGTTTCCATCACACCTCAAGAGGAGGCCGGTCTCATCTTAAAACTCGAGCGTATCCCCAAGAGTTGAGAATTAATTCAAAAAGACCACGATGTTCACATCCACTCCCGATCAGCCTGACTCCCCTGCACTGACTCAACTGTCACCTGGAGTATCGACTCAAAACATGAAGGG
Organism: Capricornis sumatraensis; assembly: GCF_032405125.1. Classification (NCBI taxonomy): domain Eukaryota; kingdom Metazoa; phylum Chordata; class Mammalia; order Artiodactyla; family Bovidae; genus Capricornis; species Capricornis sumatraensis. Next base: position 2,153,437 of record NC_091077.1, on the reverse strand, counting down.
AGGTGTGACAGTCCTGTGGCACCTCGAGAGAAAGCCCCAGATCCCTATGTCAAGTCGACAGAAAGACTGACACGCATTTTACACCTGGAGAGGAAAGCGGAGGTCTATGTCTCAACAATAGGTGAGGCCTGACTCCCCTGTTGAAACTTCATAGGAACCCCGAGATCCATATCAGCGCTGGAGAGGAACACTGAGGTTGCGTCCTCAACTCGAGATGAGGCCCTAGACTCCTGCATCTACTGGAGAGGGATTCCAACAGGTCCCTCGCAACTTGCATGGAGACTGGACTTTCCTGAGGCAACACGACAGTCCTGGAGGTTACCGTCGCAACTTGAAAGGAACCTGAAGTTTCCTGCTGCAACTCGAGAAAAGCCAGGAGAGTCTCCCCTCAATGCTTGATGAGGCCCTTTTCCACTGCAGTGTCTCTAGAGAAATTCCACCTTCCCTCTTGAGCCTTGAAAGGGTCCTTGACACCCTTTATGCAATTCAAGAAGTTGCCCAACATACCCGTCTCCACTCGAGAGGAACACCGAGTGTCCCACCACCACTCAAGAAGAGCCCCATTTTCCCGTCCTCATCTCAAGATGCAGGTCCACTGCCTTGCTTCGTTGGGAAAGGAATCCCAACTTTCTCGTCGCACCTCATGAGGAGGCCATTCTCATCTTGACACTCCAGAGGAACTCCAAGGGTCTGACCACAATTTGAAAAGACCCTGATGTCCCCATCCAATAGAGAGAAGGCCTGATTCCCCTGCCACAACTCGAATGAAACCCCGAGTATCACCTCACAACACAAAGGGAGGACGGAGAGCCCCATGACACCTCTAGCCATTGCCCCAGATCCCTACCTCAACTCGACAGGAGGCCTGACAGCCCTCTTACCCCTTGAGAGGGAAGTGGAGTTCAGTGCCTCGACACGAGACGATGGTGACTTCCCACGGGAATCTCCATAGGAACCGCGAGATCCAATCAGAACTGGAGAAGAACCCTGAGTTTCCTGTCTCAACACGAGATGAAGCCCTAGTCCCCCGCACCAACTCCAGAGGAATCCCAAGAGGCCCTTCACAACTCAAAAGGATTCCTGACTTGCCAGAGACAAGATGAGAGGCTCCCTCAGGTCCCCGTCGCAACTCAAGTGAGCCCAAACTTCCTGCAGCAACTCGAGAAACACCTTGAAATCGCCCCTTCCATGCAAATTGAGGCCTGATTCCCTTGCCGAGACTCCAGAGAGATCCCACACTCCCCCTCACACCTCAAATGGAGACTCAACTTTCCTGAGGCAACACGAGAGACTCCCTGAGATCCCCTGGGTACCTGCAGAGGACTCGCAAGCCTCCTGCTGTAACTAGAGAAAACCCAGCAGATTCCCCCATCCTCGCAACATGAGGCCCTTTGTTCCTGCAGCGCCTAGAGAGCAACCCCCAGTGCCCTCTCCAAACTTGAGAGGAGGCTTGACTCCCTTCATGCAACTCAAGGTGGCACAGAGATCCCCGTCACACCTCAAGAGGAAACTCGAGCGATTTTTCCGCCACAATTCGAGAAGAGCCCCGTGTTTCCCACCTCATATGAAGATGAGGGCCCTTTCCCTGGGGAATCCCACTTTCCCTCGCACCACCAGGGGAGGCCTGTCTCACCTATTAATTCTCGAGTGGAACCCCGTGGATCCTGCTGCAAGTAAAAAGGATGTCGAGTTCCCTCACAACTCGAGATAAGTCGTGACTCCTCGGCTCCGGCTCCATGCAACACCGAGGATCCCCTCACAACATGATGGGAGGCCCGACTCCCCTGTTCATCCTCTTGAAAAAGCCCCGATTCCCTGCCTGAACTCGACAGGAGGCCTGACACCCTTTGACAACTCGAGAGGAAAGTCAAGCTTCATGCCTCAACTCCAAACGAGGCCTGCCTCCCTAGTTAAACCTTTAAAGGAAGCCCGACATCCCTGTCGCCACCGGACAGGAACACTGAGTTGTCAGGCTGAACTCTAGACATGGCCCTATTCGCTGGCAGCGACTCGAGAGCAATCCCGACGTGCCCCTCGCAACTCAGAAAGAGACCTGACTTCTTGCAGGCAATGCAAGAGGGTCCCTGAGGTCCCAGTCGCAACTCGCGAGGAACCCCAAGCTTCCTGCCTCAACGTGAGAAAAACCAGGAGATTCTCCCCGCAATGAGAGAGTAGGCCCTTTTCCAGAGCAGTGTCTCGAGAGGAATTCCATGTACCCTCTTGAAACGCGAAAGGGTACTTGACACCATTTCTGCAACTCAGCAAGTTCCCCGAGATCCCCCTCCCCACTCGAGAGGAACACTGAGGTTCACGCCACAACTCAAGAAGAATCGCATATGCCACCTCCTCAAATAAAGATGAGGGTCGATTCCCCTGCTTCGTCAGGAAAGGAATCCCGACGTTTCTGTCGCACCTCAAGAGTAGGCCGGTCACCTTAAAACACGAGTGCATTCCCAGGAGTTGAGCCTCAATTTGAAAAGACCCCAATGTCCTCATCCACTCCAGATCGGCCTGATTCCCCTACACTGACTCGACTGTCACCCCGAGTGTCGAATCACAAAATGAAGGGAGGTGTGACAGCCCTGTGTCTCCTCGAGAGAAAGCCCCAGTTCCCTATGTCAACTCGACAGGAAGCCTGACACCCCTTTTACACCTAGAGAGGAAAGCAGAGTTTCATGTCTCCACACGAGACGAGGCCTGTCTCCCCTTTTGAAACTCCATAGGAACCCCAAGATCCATGTCAGCACTGGAGAGGAACTCTGAGGTTCCAGCCTCAACTCAAGATGAGGACCTAGGCCCCTGCACCGACTGGAGAGGAATCCCAAGGGGCCTCTCGCAACTCGTATGGAGACGTGACTTTCCTGAGGCAACACGAGTGGGTCCCTGAGGTCACCATCGCAACTTGAGAGGAACCCCAAGTTTCCTGCCGAACTCGAGAAAAACCAGCAGATTCTCCCCTCAACGCCCGATGAGGCCATTTTCTGCTGCAGCGTCTCCAGAGAAATCCCACCTTCCCTCTTGAACCTCGAAAGGGTCCTTGACTCCCTTTCTGCAACTCAAGAAGTTCCCCAACATACCCATCTCCACTGGAGAGGAACACCCAGTGTCCCACCACCACTCAAGAGGAGCCCTGTTTTCCACTCCTCATCTCAAGATCAGGGTCCATTCCCCTGCTTTGTCGGGAAGGGAATCCCGACGTTCTGGTTGCACCTCAAGAGGAGGCCGGTCTCATCTTGAAACTGGAAAGGAAATCCAGGGGTCATGCCACAATTCCAAAAGAACCCGATGTCCTCATCCACTCGAGATAAGGCCTGATTCCTCTGCCACTACTCGAATGGAACCCCGAGTATCACCTCACAACATGAACAGAGGACTGAGAGCCCCGTGGCACCTCTAGACATAGCCGCAGATCCCTACCTCAACTCGACATGAGGCCTGACAGCCCTTTGACACCTCGAGAGGGAAGCGGAGTTCCATGCCTCAACACGAGACGACAGCTGACTGCCCAGGGGAATCTCCATAGGAACCCCAAGATCCAATCAGAACCTGAGAGGAACCCTAAGTTTCCCACCTCAACTCAAGATGAGGCCCTAGTCCCCTACACCAACTTGAGAGGAATCCTGAGAGGCCCCTCACAACTCAAAAGGATTCCTGATTTGCCAGAGACAAGATGAGTGGCTCCCTCAGGTCCCCATCACAACTCGAAGGAACCCAAATGTCCTGCCACAACTCGAGAAACACCTTGAGATCACCCCTTCCATGCGAATTGAGGCCTGATTCCCCAGCCAAGACTCCAGAGCGATCCCGTGCTCTCCCTTGCAACGCGAATGGAGACATGACTTACCTGAGGCAACACGAGAGGCTCCCTGAGTCCCCCGGGGCACCTGCAGAGTAATACCAAGCCTCCCGCTGCAGCTTGAGATAAACAAGGAGATTTCCCCGTCCTCACGACATGAAGCCCTTTGTTCCCTCAGCGCCTAGAGAGCAACCCCCAGTGCCTTCTCCAAACTCGAGAGGAGGCTTGACTCCCTTCATGCAACTCAAGAGGGCCCAGAGATCCCCGTCACACCTCGAGAGGAAACCTGAGATTCCCGCCACAACTAGAGAAGAGCCCCGTGTTTCCCATCTCACTTGGAGATGTGGGCCCATTCCCGGCTTCAGCTCAATAGGAATCCCAACTTCCTCTTGCACCACCAGGGGATGCCTGTTGCCGGGGTCCAGCCCTGGTGGATCCAGGGTAATTCGAACCGGGGACAGAGTCAGTGTCTAGAGGAAAATTGTTCTATTAACGATATGGAGAAAGATTAGAAAAGAATAGTGTAGTAGGAAAGTTCGTGGAGGAAAGAGGCTGAATAACTTGGTTTATGCGGAAAACCAATAAAAGCCTGAGACAAGGGGTCTGCACCACCTACGTAGGCCACAGGCATCTTCCCGGTCTCCTGAAGGAGCGGAGACACAAAGTGTCTCCCTGTTCAGATCTTAGAAGCCCAGGCAAAATTAGTAGGCCTGGCGAGCCTCTGCACTCCAGATGGGAATTCAGCCAGAAAACGAGAAAAGACGACACGGGGGAAACCAGTCTTTCCAGGAATTGGTCCATTTCTTTATTTTCCAGGTCCACTTTTCTACTTTTAGTTGTACATAGAGATGAATGTGAGAAACAAAGTCACGCAGGGTCAGCTGCTCTGACCCTTATCTAAAGACAGTGTTCTTTGCATATGTTAGTTCTTACAAGGGTCTTATGTTTGTTTACAATATCTTCTGGTCTGGGGACCGATTAACATTTTATGGCCCGATCTTTCTTTCTATTGATAAAGGTTAGTCGAAGAAAACTTGTTTTCCCTTAAGATCTACTTAGTCTTAAGATAGTGATGAAGTTACATTCTTACATAGCAAGGACACAATGATTTATAACAAAGAAAGAGGAATACAGTGATTTATAACAAAGAGAAAATTCATTAACTCAAAAGTCTAGTATTGCTAACATCAAAACTACTATATTTCTTTTTCTAATTTCCAATTACATTGATTAACATACTCTCAGGTGCCTAAGGATATGGAGGCCTGGCAGCAATCATTAACTCAGCAATGAAACCCTTCACCAACATGAATTTTATCTTTAGAAAAACCCTATGCTAACTAAGACTTTCAAAATACTCCAAACTCTCTGTGCTGTTTATGGTTGAGAGGTTGTAAACAATCATGTATGTAGTAGCAAGAGTGTGGATAATCCTGTCAGACAAGCTAGTCTGCCAGCAGAGTGGTTTGACCTGAGATACTCCTTTTATATGCAGGAGACTACTAACTGGATCTCTAAGTTAATTTTCCAGAGAGAGGTGGTTGGGGATAGCCCCTGTTAATGTCAGAAGAGTGTAGTATAACAAACATATTTTGGTTTCGGGGGTAGATGCTCCAGCAGATCTAAGGGACCCCTTGAGTCCTTGCCCGCATGACCTTGTTATGGGTGGAGTCGGGAAGTCCCTTGAGTCCTGACCCGCCTTTGCCTGTCAGGGCTCTTCCTCATGACCTTTGCCATGGGTGGGATCTCCCGTGCTGGCTCCCAGCAGCCTGTCTCACCTATTGAATCCCGATTGGAGCCCTGTGGTTCCTGCTGCAAGGAGAAAGGACACCGAGTTCCCCCTCAACTCAAGATAAGTCCTGATTTCCCTGCACCGGCTCCAACGTGATACCGAGGATCCCCTCACAACATGATGGGAAGCCTGCCTCCCCAGCTGATCCTCTTGAAAAAGCGCTGATCCCCCAACTGAACTCGACAGGAGGCCTGACACCCCTTTGACAACTTGAGAAGAAAGCCGAGTTCCATGCCTCGAAACCAGACGAGGCCTGACTCCCTAGCTGAACCTTGAGAGGAAGCCCGAGATCCCTGTTGCTGCCGGACAGGAAGGCTGAGTTGACAGACTGAACTCTAGACACGGCCCTGTTCACTGGCAGCAACTCAAGAGCAATCCCGACGTGCCCCTCGCAACTTGGAAAGAGACCTGACTTCTCGGAGGCAATGCGAGTGGGTCCCTGAGGTCCCTGTAGTAACTCAAGAGGAACCCCAATCTTTCCACCTCAACTCAAGAAAAAACTGGAGATTCTCCCTTCAACACGTGATGAGGCCCTTTTCCGCTGCAGTGTCTCAAGAGAAATCGCACCTTCCCTCTTGAGCCTTGAAAGGGCCCTTCACACCCTTGATGCAACTCAAGAAGTTCCCCAACATACCTGTCTCCACTTGAGAGGAACACCGAATGTCCCACCACAATTCAAGAAGAGCCCCGTTTTCCCCTCTTCATCTAGAGATGGGGGTCCATTGCCCTCGTTTGTCAGGAAAAGAATCTGGACATTCCCATCACACCTCACGAGGAGGCCACTCTCACCTTAAAACTCGAGAGAAACTCCAGGGGTCGTGCCACAATTCAAAAAGACCCCGATGTCCCCATCAAGTCTCGATAATGCCTGATTCCCCTGCTACGACTCGAACAGAACCCCGATATCAACTCACAACAAGAGAGGACTAGAGGCCCGTGGCATCTCTAGAAATAGACCCAGATCCCTATCTCAACTCGACAGGAGGCCTGACACCCCTTTGACACCTCTAGAGGGAAGCGGAGTTCTGTGCCTCAACAGGAGAGGGCAGTTGACTCTCCAGGGGAATCTCCATAGGAACCCCGAGATCCAAGTCGGAAATGGAGAGGAATACTGAGTTTCCCGCCTCAACTCGAGATGAGGCCGTAGTCCCCTGCACCAACTCGAGAGGAATCCCGAGAGGCCCCTCACAACTCCAAAGGATTCCTGACGTCCCAGAGACAAGATGAGTGGCTCCCTCAGGTGCCCGTCGCAACTCGAGGGAACCCAAACATGCTGCCAAAACTCCAGAAACACATTGAGATTGTCAATTCCATGCGAGTTGAGGCCTGATTCACCTGACCTAACGCCAGAACAATCCAGTGCTACCCCTCGCAACTCGAAAGCAGACTTGACTTCCCTGAGGCAACACAAGAGGCTCCCTGAGTTCTGCAGGGTAGCTGCAGAGGAATCCCAAGCCACCTGCCACAACTCAAGAAAAACCAGGAGATTCCTCTGTCTTCTCGACATGAGGCCCTTTGTTCCTGCAGAACCTAGAAAGCAATCCCGAGTGCCCTCTCAAAACACGAGAGGAGGCTTGACTCCCTTCATGAAACTCAAGGGTGCCAAGAGAACCCCGTCACACCTCGGGAGGAAACCCGAGTTTCCCACCACAACCCGAGAAGAGCCCCGTGTTTCCCACCTCATCTGGAAATGAGGGCCCATTCCCTGCTTCAACTCAAGAGGAATCCCAACTACCCCTCACACCGCAAGGGGAGGCCTATCTCACCTCTTAAATCTCAAGTGGAATCCCGTGGATGCTGCTGCAAGGAGAAAGGACACCGAGTTCCCACTCAACTCGAGATAAGTCCTGATGCCCCTGCACCGGCTCCAGTGGATCACCGACTATCCCCTCACAACAAGACGGGAGGCATGACTCCAATGCTGATCCTCTTGAAAAAGCCCAAATTCCCCTCCTGATCCAGACTGGAGTCCTGACACCCCTTTGACAACTTGAGAGGAAAGCAGAGTTCCATGCCTCAACACCAGACGAGGCCTGACTACCTAGTAGAACTTTGAGAGGAAGCCCGAGACCCCTGTCAACGCCTGAGAGGAACACTGAGTTTACGGACTGAACTCTAGAGACAGCCCTATTCGCCAACAGCGACTCCAGAGGAATCCAGACGTGCTCCCCGCACCTCGGAAAGAGACCTGACTTCTCGGAGGCAACATGAGCAGGTCCTTCAGGTCTTCGGCACAACATGAGAGGAAACCCAAGATTCCCACTGCAACTCGAGAAAAGCCATGAGATTCTCCCCTCAACGCGAGATGAGGCCCTTTTCCAGAGCAGTATCTCGAGAGAATTCCCGTGTTCCCTCTTGAAACGTGAAAGGATACTTGGCACCCTTGATGCAACTCAGGAAGGTCCCAGAGATACCCGTCCTGACTCGACAGGAACACTGAGTTTCACGTCATAACTCAAGAAGAACCCCATTATCCCCCTCCTCAACTCGAGATGACGGTTAATTTCCCTGCTTCATTAGAAATACTGACATTGCTGTCGCACCTCAAGAGGAGGCCGGTCTCATCTTGAAACTTGAGCGCAACCCCACGAGTCAGGCCTCAATTTGAAAAGACCCCGATTTCCCCATCCACTGGAGATAAGCCTGATTCCCCTGCACTGACTCGATTGTAACCCTGCGTATCAACTCAAAACACGAAGGGAGGTGTGACAGCCCTGTGGCACCTCGAGAAAAAGCCCCAGGTTTCCATGTCAATTCGACAGGAATCCTGACACCCCTTTTAAACCTCGGAAGGGAAGCGCAGATCCATGTCTAAATCCAAGACGAGGACTGACTCCCCAGTGGAATCTCCATAGGAACATCGAAATGACTGTCAGAGCTGGAGAAGAACCCTGAGTTTCCCATTTCAACTCGAAATGAGGCCCTACTGTCCAGCACTAAATCTAGAGCAATCCCAAGATGCCCCTCCTGACTTCCCAGAGACAACATGAGAGGCTTCCTCAGGTCCCCATCGCAACTCAAGGGAACCCAAACTTCTTGCCGCAACTTGAGAAACACATTGAGATTCCCCCTTCCATGCGAATTGAGGCCTGATTTCACTGTCATGACTCCAGAACACTTCCACGCTCGCCCTGGCAACGCGAATCACTTGACTTACCAGAGGCAACATGACAGACTCCATGAGTTCCCCGTGGTACCTGGAGAGGGATCCCAAGCCTCTCGCCACAACTCCAGACAAACCACTAGCTTGCCCCGTCAACAAGGGATGAGGCCCTTTTCTCCTGCTGCGCCTCGAGAGCAATCCCGAGTTGCCCCTCAAAACTTGAGAGGAGGCTTGACTCCTTCCATGCAACTAAAGGGGGCCAAAGGATCCCCATCACAACACAAGATGAAACCTGTTTCCTGTCACAACTCAAGGAGAGCCTCATGTTTCACACCTCGTCTGGAGAGGAGGGCACATTCCCTGCTTCAACACAAGAGGAATCTCAACTTCCTTTTGCACCACAAGAGGAAGCCTGTCTCACTTACTGAAACTCGAGTGAAACCCCACAGATCCTGCTTCAAGGATAAAGGACACCGAGATCCCCCCCAACTCGAGATAAGTCCTGAGGCCCTTGCACCAGCTCCAATGGAACACACAGTATCCCCTCACAGCATGATGGGAGGCCTGACTGCCCTGGTGATCCTCTTGAAAAAACACAAATTCCTAGACTGAACCCGACTGGAGGCCTGGCACCCATTTGAAAACTCGAGAGGAAAGCAGAGTTCCATGTCTCAACACAAGACGAGGCCTGACTCCCTAGATGAACCTTGATAGGAAGCCCGAGATCCCTGTCTCCACTGGAGAGGAACACTGAGTTTCCCGACTGAACTCTAGACATGGCCCTATTCCTGGCAGTGACTCAAGAGAAACACCGACATGCCCCTCGCACTCAAAAAGAGACCTGACTTCTTGGAGGCAACACGAGCGTGTCCCTGATGTCCCTGTGGCAAATCTAGGGGAACCCCAAGCTTCCCATTCCAACTTGAGAAGAGCCCCCTTTTCCCCTCATCATCTCCAGATGAGGATCCATTCTTCTGCTTGGTCTGGAAAGGAGTTCCAACGTTCCTGTCGCACCTCAGGAGGAGGCCGGTCTCACCGTGAAATTCGACTGGAACTCCAGGGGTTGTGCCACCATTTGAAAATACCCTGATGTCCACATCCACTCGAGATAAGGCCTGATTCTCCTGCAACGACTCGTATGTCACCCCAAGTATCAACTCACAACACAAAAGGAGGACTGAGAGCCCCGTGGCGCCTCTAGAAATAGCCCCAGATCCCTACCTTAACTCTACCAGATGTCTGGCACCCCTTTTCCACCTTGAGAGCGAAGCGTAGTTCCATGACCCAACACAAGAGGACATCTGACTCCCCAATGGAATTCCATACGAACACCGAGATCCTTGTCAGAGCTGGAGAGGAACCCGGAGTTTCCCGCCTCAACGCGAGATGAGGTACTAGTCCCCTTCACTAACTCGAGAAGAATTTCAAGGGACTCCTCACAATTTGAAGGGATTCCTGATTTCTGGAGACAACATGAGAGGCTACCTCAGGTTCCCATCGCAACTCGAGAGAACCCAAACTTCCTGCCGCAACTCGAGAAACTCCTGGAGATTCCACCTTCCATGCAAACTGAGGCCTTTCACCTGCCATGACTCCAGAGAAATCCCGCGCAGGCCCTTGCAACTCGAATGGAGACCTGATGTCCCTGAGGTAACACGAGAGGCTCCCTGAGTTCTGCACGGTAACTTGAGAGGAATCTAAAGCCTCCCACCACAACTTGGGAAAAATCATGAGATTTCCCCATCAGTGCGAGATAAGGCCCTTTTTTCCTGCACCACCTACAGAGCAATCACGAGTTCCCCCTCAAAACTCGACAGGAGGCTTGACTCCCTTCATGATAATAAAGAGGGCAAGAGATCCCACCACAGCACAAGATGAAACCCATGTTTCCTGCCACAAATCGAGGAGCCCTTTGTGTTGCCAACCTAATCTGGAGATGAGGGCCCATTCCCTGCTTCAACTCAGGGGGCATACCAACTTCCCCTCGCACCACAAGAGTAGGCCTGTCTCACCTACTGACTCTCTAGTGGAACCCCACGGATCCTGTTGCAAGGAGAAAGTACACCGACTTCCCCATCAACTCGAGATAAACCTGATTCCCCTGCACTGACTCAATTGTAACCCTGCGTATCTACTCAAAACATGAAGGGAGGTGTGACAGCTCTGTAACACCTTGAGAAAAAGCCCCAGATTTCTATGTCAATTCGACAGGAATCCTGACACCCCTTTTAAACCTCGGAAGGGAAGCACAGATCCATGTCTCTACATGAGACGAGGACTGACTCTTCAGTGGAATCTCCATTGGAACACCGAGATGACTGTCAGAGCTGCAGAAGAACCCTGAATTTCCCTTCTCAACTCGAGATGAGGCCCTTGCCCCCTGCACTAACTTGAGAATAATCGCGAGAGGCCCCTCCTGACTTCAAAGAGACAACATGAGAGTCTCCCTCAGGTCCCCGTCGCAACTCGAGGGAACTCAAACTTCCTGCAGCAACTCCAGAAAAACATTGAGATTCCCCCTTCCATGCGAATTGAGTCCTGATTTCCCTGTAATGTTTCTAGAACACTCCCGCACTCCCCCTTATACTCACATGGAGACTTGACTTCCCTGGGGCAACACGACAGACTCCATGAGTCTTCTGTGGTACCAGGAGAGGAATCCCAAGCCTCCAGCCACAACTCCAGACAAACCACTAGATTCCCCCGTCAACAAGGGATGAGGCCCTTTTCTCCTGCTGCGCCTCGAGAGCAATCCCGAGTTGCCCCTCAAAACTTGAGAGGAGGCTTGACTCCTTCCATGCAACTAAAGGGGGCCAAAAGATCCCTATCACAACACAGCATGAAACCAGAGATTCCCTCTGCAACTCGAGGAGAGCCTCATGTTTCACACCTCATCTGGAAAGGAGGGTACATTCCCTGCTTCAACTCAGGAGGAAACCCAACTTCCCCTCGCACCACAAGAGGAAGCCTGTCTCACCTACTGAATTTCCAGTGGAACCCCACGGATCCTGATGCAAAGAAAAAGGACACCGAGTTCCCCCTCAACTCGATATAAGTCCTGATGCCTCTGCACCGGCGCCAATGGAACACCCAGCATCCCCTCAGAGCATGACGAGAGGCATGACTTCCCTGCTGATCCTCTTGAAAAAGCACAGATTCCTTGACTGAACTCGACCAGAGGTCTGACACCCATTTGAAAACTCGAGAGGAAAGCAGAGTTCCATTCTTCAGCACCAGACGAGGCCTGACTCCCTGGATGAACCTTGATAAGAAGCCTGAGATCCCTGTCGCCACTGGAGAGGAACACTGAGTTTCCCGACTGAACTCTAGACACGGCCCTATTCCCTGGCAGCGACTCGAGAGGAACCCCAACGTGCCCCTCGCAAGCGAAAAGAAACCTGACTTCTCCGAGGCAACATGAGCGGGTCCCTGAGGTCGCCGTGACAAATCTAGGGGAATCCCAAGCTTCCCACCACAACTCGAGACAAACCACGAGATTCTTCCCTCAACGCGAGATGAGGCACCTTTCCGCTACAGCATTCAAGAGAAATCCCACCTTCCCTCTTGAGCCTTGAACCGGTACTTGATATCCCTTAGGCAACTCAAGAAGTTCCCCGTCATACCCGTCTCCACTCGAGAGGAACACCGAGTTTCCCACCACAACTCAAGAAGAGACCCCTTTTCCCATCCTCATCTCCAGATGAGGGTCCATTCCCCTGCTTGGACTGGAAAGGAATTCCGACATTCCCATCGCACCTCAGGAGGAGGCCAGTCTCACCTTGAAACTCGAGTGGAACTCCAGGGGTTGTGTGCCACCATTTGAAAAGACCCTGATGTCCACATCCACTCGAGACAAGGCCTGATTCCCCTGCAACGACTCGAATGTCACCCCGAGTATCAACTCACAACACAAAAGGAGGACTGAGAGCCCCGTGGCGCCTCTAGAAATAGCCCCAGATCCCTACCTTAACGTGACAGGATGCCTGGCACCCCTTTTCCACCTTGAGAGGAAAGCGGGGTTCCATGCCCCAACACAAGAGGACATCTGACTCCCCAGTGGAATTCCATATGAACACCGAGATCCCTGTCAGAGCTGGAGAGGAACCAGGAGTTTCCCTCCTCAACTTGAGATGAGGCCCTAGTCCCCTTCATCAACTTGAGAGGAATCTCGAGAGGCTCCTCACAGTTAGAAGGAATTCCTGATTTCCGGACACAACACGAGAGGCTACCTCAGGTTCCCGTCGCAACTCGAGAGAACCCAAACTTCCTGCCACAACTCGAGAAACACTTTGAGATTGCCCCTTCCATGCGAATGAGGCCTGATTCCGTGCCGTGACTCCAGAATAATCTGCACAAGCCCTCGTAACACGAATGGACACTTGACGTCCTTGAAGTAACAGGAGAGGCTCCCTGATTTCCCCATGGTACCATGAGAGGAATCTCAAGCCTCTTGCCACAACTCTGGAAAAACCACGAGATTCCCCCGTCAGTGTGAGATGAGGCCCTTTTTTCCTGCAGCGCTTAGAGAGATATCACCAGTTCCCCCTCAAAACTCGAGAGGAGGCTTGACTCCCTTCATGAAAATAAAGGGGTCAAAGACATCCCATCACAGCACAAGATGAAACCCGAGTTTCCCGCCACAATTAAAGGAGAGCCTCATGTTTCACACCTTATCTGGAGATGAAGGCACATTCCCTGCTTCAACTCAGGAGGAATCCCAACTTCCTTTTGCACCACAAGAGGAGGTCTGTCTCACTGACTGAATCTCGAATAGAACCCCGCGGATCCTGCTGCAAGGTAAAAGGACACCGAGTTACCCCTCAACTCGAGATAGGTCCTGATGCCCCTGAACCGGCTACAACGGATCACCAAGTATCCCCTCACAACAAGACGGGAGGCATGACTTCCCAGCTGATCTGCTTGAAAAAGCCCAAATTCCCGTCCTGAACCAGACCGGAGTCCTGAAACCACTTTGAAACCGTGAGAGGTAAGAAGAGTTCCATGCCTTAATGCCAGATGAGGCCTGACTCCCTAGTTGAACATTGATAGGAAGCCCGAGAAGCCTGTCAACGCCTGAGAGGAACACGGAGTTTACCGACTGAACTCCAGAGACAGCCCTATTTACCGACAGCGACTCAAGAGGAATCCCGAGGTGCCCCTCCCACCTCAAAGAGACCTGACTTCTCAGAGGCAATACTAGCGGTTTCCTGAGGTCTCCACCACAACACGAGAGGAACCTCAAGATTCCCGCTGCAACTCGAGAAAAACCGTGAGATTCTCCCCTCAATGCGAGATGAGGCCCTTTTCCAGAGCAGTGTCTCAAGAGAATTCCCACGTTCCTTCTTGAAACACGAAAGGGTACTTGACACCCTTGATGCAACTCAGGAAGGTCCCCGAGATACCCATCCTCACTCGAGAGGAACACCGAGTTTCAGGCCACAACTCAAGAAGAGGCATGTTATCCCCCTCCTCAACTCGAGATGAGGGTCAATTTCCCTGCTTCATTGGTAAAGGAATACTGACTTTGCTGTCGCACCTCAAGAGGAGGTTGGTCTCATCTTGAAACTCGAGTGCGTCCCCACAAGTTGTGCCTCAATTCGAAAAGACCCCGATTTCCCCATCCACTGGAGATAAGCCTGATTCCCCTGCACTGACTCGATTGTAACTCCGTGTATCAACTCAAAACACAAAGGGAGGTGTGACAACCCTGTGGCCCCTCGAGAAAAAGCCCCAGATTTCTATGTCAACTATACAGGAAGCTTGGCAACCCTCTTAACACCTCGAGCGGGAAGTGCAGATCCATGTCTCCACATGAGGCGAGGGCTGACTCCCCAGTGGAATCTCCATAGGAACCCCGAGATAATGTCAGAGCTGGAGAGGAACCCTGAGTTTTCTGTCTCAACTCGAGATGAGGCCCCAGTCCCCTGCAGTAACCCCAGAGCAATCCGGAGAGGGCCCTGCTAACTTTCCAGAGACAACATGAGAGGCTAGCTCAGGTCCCCGTCGCAACTCGAGGGAACGCAAACTTCCTTCCACAACTCGAGAAACACATTGAGATTCCCCCTTCCAAGCGAATTGAGGACTGATTTCCCTGTCATGACTCCAGAACACTCCCGCCCTTCCCATCGCAACTCGAATAGAGACTTTAACTTTCCTGAGGCAACACGACAGACTCCATGAGTTCCCCGTGGTACCTGGAGAGGAATCCCAAGCCTCCTGCAGCAACTCCAGACAAAACACTAGATTCCCCCCCTTAACAAGAGCTGAGGCACTTTTCTCCTGCAATGCCAAGAGCAATCCCGAGTTCCCCCTCAAAACTCGAGAGGGGGCTAGAAAAGCAAACAAAGGGGGCAATGAATCACGTCACAGCACAAGATGAAATCCGAGTTTCCTGCCACTACTCGAGGAGAGCCTCATGTTTCACACCTCATCTGGAGATGAAGGCACATGCCCTGCTTCAACTCAGGAGGAATCCCAACTTCGTTTCTCACCACAAGAGGAGGCCTGTCTCACCGACTGAAGCTCGAGTGGAACCCCACGGATCCTGCTGCAAGGTAAAAGGACACCGAGTTCCCCTCAACTCCAGATAAGTCCTGATGCCCCTGCACCGGTTCCAATGGATCACCAAGTATCGCCTCATAACAAGAAGGGAGGCATGACTTCCCTGCTATGCCTCTTGGAAAAGTCCAAATTCTACTCCTAAACCTGACCAGAGTCCTGACAACCTTTGACAACTTGAGAGGTAAGCAGAGTTCCATGCCTCAACAACGGAGGAGGCTTGACTCCCTAGTTGAAACTTGATAGGGAGTCTGAGATCCCTGTCAACGCCTGAGAGGAACACTGAGTTTACCGACTGAACTCAAGAGACAGCCGATGGGAAAGCCTCGTGGGAAAGCATCGAGGGAAAGCCACAGATCCCTTGATCCACGTGACGGGAAGCGTGACACTGCTGCTACAGCTCCGTAGGAAAGCGCACGTGCATGCCTCACCTCGAAGCGAGGACTTACTCCCCTGTGGAGACTCCAGAAGTACCCCCAAGGTCCATGTCAACACCGGAGAGGAATCCTCAGGTTCCGGCCTCGACTCCACACAAGGACTTAGGCCCCATATCGACGGGAGACAAATACCGAGAGACCCCCTAGCAACTCGCATGGGGACTGGCCTTTCCTGAGGCCACCAGAGCGGGTCCCTGAGGTCCCCGTTGTAACACGAGAACACCTGCCTCAACTCGAGAAAATCAAGAAGGTTCTCCCCTCCAGGCGAGATGAGGCCCATTTCCGCTGAGACGTCTTGAGGCTAATCACACCTAACCTCTGGAACTTCGAAAGGGTCCTTCACACCCTTGCTGCAACTCAAGAAGATCCCCAACATACCCGTCTCCAGTCGAGAGGAAGCACGAGGGTCCTGCCAACATCCAGAAGAGCCCCGTTTCCGCCTCATAGCTCGAGATGAGGGATCCTTTCCCTGCTTCGTCGGGAAAGAATTCACAGCTTTCCTGTCGCATCTCAAGAGGAGGCGCTCTCAACAGGAAAGGTGAGAGGAACTCCAGGGTGTGGCAGCATTCCAAGAGTTCCCGAGATGTCTCAGTCCATTCCAGAGGAACCTCTTTTCCCTTCACTGGCTCGTCTGTCACACCGAGGATCGACTCACCACGGTGGCACGTGGGAGAGCCCTGTGGGAAAGCCTCGTGGGAAAGCCTCGAGTGAAAGCCACAGATCCCTTGATCCACGAGACGGGAAGCGTGACATTGCTGCTACAACTCGGGAGGAAAGCACACGTGCATGCCCCCACTCGAGACAAGGCCTGACTCCCCTGGGGAGACTCCAGAACTACCCCACGATCCATGTCGGCACTGGAGAGGAATCCTCAGGTTCCGGCCCCGAATACACTCAAGGTCTTAGGCCCCGGCATGGATGGGAGAGGAATCCTGAGATGCCCCCTAGCAACTCGCATGTGGACTGGCCTTTCCTGAGGCCACCAGAGAGGGTCCCTGAGGTCCCCGTCGTAAATCGAGAGCACCAGCCGCATCTCGAGAAAATCCAGGAAGTTGTCCCCTCCAGGCGAGATGAGGCCCATTTCCGCTGAGGCATCTCGAGGCTAATCACACCTAACCTCTGGAACTTCGAAAGATTCCTTAACACCCTTGCTGCAACTCAAGAAGTTCCTGACAAACTCGTCTCCACTAGAGAGGAAGCACGAGGGTCCCGCCCACATCCAGAGGAGCCCTTTTTCCGCCTCGTAGCTAGAGATGAGGGCTCCTTTCCCTGCTTCACTGGGAAAGAATTCCCGGGGTTCCCGTCGCATCTCTAGAGGAGGCGTCCTCAACAGGAAAGGCGAGAAGAACTCCAGGGTCGTGCCACCATTCCAAGAGTCCCCCAGATGTCTCAGTCCATTCCAGAGGAACCTGTTTTCCCTTCACTGGCTCGTCGTTCACGCCGAGGTTCGACTCACACCATGGTGGCACGTGGGACAGCCGTTTGGGAAAGCCTCGTGGGAAAGCCTCGAGGGAATGCCACAGATCCCTTGATCCACGAGACGGGAAGTGTGGCACTGCTGCTACAGATCGGGAGGAAAGCGCACGAGCATGCCCCCACTCGAGACGAGGACTGACTCCCCTGGGTAGACTCCAGAAGTACCCCACGGTCCTTGTCAACACTGGAGCGTAATTCTCAGGTTCCGGCCCCGACTCCACACAAGGTCTTTAGCCCCGGCATCGACGGGAGAGGAACACCGAGCTGCCCCCTAGCAACTCGCATGGGGACTGGTTTTCCTGAGGCCACCAGAGTGGGTCCCTGAGGTTCCTGTCGTAACTCGAGAACACGTGCTGCAAATCGAGAAAATCCAGGAGGTTCTCCCCTCCAGGTGAGATGAGGCCCATTTCCGCTGAGGCTTCTCGAGGCAAATCACACCTAGCCTCTGGAACTTCGAAAGGGTCCTTCAGACCCATGCTGCAACTGAAGCAAGTTCCCCGACATACCCGTCTCCTCTTGAGAGGAAGCACGAGGGTCCCGCCCGCATTCAGAGGAACCCCGGTTCCGTCTCGTAGCTCGAGATAAGGGATCCCTTCAATGCTTTGTCGGGAAAAAATTACTGGCATCCCGTCGCATCTCAAGAGGAGGTTCTCTCATCAGGAAAGGCAAGAAAACTTCAGGGACGTGCCACCATTCCAAGACCCTCCAGATGTCTCAGTCCATTCCAGAGGAACCTCTTTTCCCTGCAATGACTCGTCTTTCACTACTAGGATCGACTCACACCACGGTGGCACGTGGGACAGCCCTGTGGGAAAGCCTCGTGGGAAGGACTCGAGGGAAATCCACAGATCCCTTGATATACGGGAAGGGAAGCATGACACTGCTACTACAGCTTGGGAGGAAAGCACACGTGCATTCCCCATTCGAGACGGGGACTGATTACCCTTGGGAGACTCCATATGTACCACAAGATCCATGTCAGCACAAGAGAGGAATACTCAGGTTCCGGCAGCGATTCCACACAAGGTCTTAGGACCCGGCATCGACGGGAGAGGAATCCCGAGATGCCGCCTTGCAACTCGCATGGGGACTGGCCTTTCCTGAGGCCACCAGAGCGGGTCCCTGAGGTCCCCGTCCTAACTCGAAAACACGTGCCGCAACTCTAGAAAATCCAGGAGGTTCTCCCCTCCAGGCGAGATAAGGCCCATTTCTGCTGAGGCGTTTCGAGGCTAATCACACCTATCCTCTGGAACTTCGAAAGGGTCCTTCACATCCTTGCTGCAACTCAAGAAGTTCCCCGCCAAACCTGTCTCCACTCGAGAGGAAGCCCGAGGGACCCGCCAAATCCAGAGGAGCCCCGTTTCCGCCTCATAGCTCGAGATGAGGGATCCTTTCCCTGCTTTGTCAATGAAGTATTCCAGACGTTCCCTTCACATCTCAAGAGGAGGCGCTCTCAACAGGAAAGGCGAGAGGAATTCCAGGGTCGTGCCACCATTCCAAGAGTCCCCCAGATGTCTCAGTCCATTCCAGAGGAACCTCTTTTCCCTGCACTGGCTCATCTTTCACGCGGAGGATCCACTCACACCACGGCGGTACGTGGGACAGCCCTGTGGGAAAGCCTCGTGGGTAAGCCTCGAGGGAAAGCCACAGATCCCCTGATCCACGTGACGGGAATCGTGAGACTGCTGCCTATGCTCGGGAGGAAAGCGCACGTGCATGCCCCACTCGCGACGAGGCCTGACTCCCCTGGGGAGACTCCAGAAGTACCCCAAGATGCATGTCGGCACTTGAGAGGAATCCTCAGGTTCCGGCCCCGACTCCAGACAAGGTCTTAGGCCCTGGCATCGACGGGAGAGGAATCACGACATATCCCCTAGAAACTCGTATGGGGACTGGCCTTTCCTGAGGCCACCAGAGCTGGTCTCTGAGGTCCCCGTCGTAACTCGAAAACACCTGCCGCAACTCTAGAAAATCCAGGAGGTTCTTCTCTCCTGGCGAGATGAGGCCCATTTTCGCTGAGCCGCCTCGAGGCTTATCACACCTATCCTCTGGAACTTCAATTGGGTCCTTCACAGCCTTGCTACAATTCAAGAAGTTCCCCGACATACCTGTCTCCACTCGAGAGGATGCACGAGGGTTCCGCCCACATCCAGAGGAGCCCCGTTTCCCCCTCGTTGCTCGAGATGAGGGATCCTTTCCCTGCTTCTTTGGGAAAGAATTCCCAGCAATCCCGTCGCATCTCAAGAGGAGGCGCTCTCAACAGGAAAGGAGAGAGGAACTCCAGGGTCATGCCACCATTCCAAGAGTCCCCCAGATGTCTCAGTCCATTCCAGAGGAACCTCTTTCCCCTGCACTGGCTCATCTTTCACGCCGAGGATCGACTCGCACCACGGTGGCACGTGGGACAGCCCTGTGGGAAAGCCTCGGTGGAAAGCCTCAGGGGAAAGCCACAGATCCCATACCAACGTGATGGGAAGCGTTACACGGTTGCTACAGCTCGGGAGGAAAGAGCATGTGCATGCCCCCACTGAAGACGAGGACTGATTTCACTGGGGAGACTCCAGAAGTACCCCAAGATGCATATCAGCACCGGAGAGGAATCCTCAGGTTCCGGCCCCGACTCCACACAACGTCTTAGGCCCCGGCATCGACAAGAGAGGAATCGAGAGAGGCCCCCGAGCAACTCGCATGGAGACTGGCCTTTCCTGAGGCCAACAGAGCGTGTCCCTGAGGTCCCCGTCGTAACTCCAGAACACCTGCCACAACTCGAGAAAATCCAGGAAGTTCTCCCCTCCATGCGAGATGAGGCTCATTTCCGCTGAGGCGTCTCGGGGCTAATCACTCCTAACCTCTGGAACTTTGGAAGGGTTCTTCACAACCTTGTTTCAACTCAAGAAGTTCCCCGACATACCCGTCTCCACTAGAGAGGAAGCACGAGGGTCCCGCCCACATCCAGAGGAGCCCCGTTTCCCCCTCGTAGCTCGAGATGAGGGATCCTTTCCCTGCTTTCAACGGGAAGGAATTCCCGGCGTTCCCGTCGCATCTCAAGAGGAGGCACTCTCAACAGGAAAGGCGAGAGGAACTCCATGGTCTTACCACCATGCCAAGAGTCCCCAAGATGTCTCAGTCCATTCCAGAGGAACCTCTTTGCCATGCAGTGGCTCATCTTTCACGCCGAGGATCGACTCACACCACGGTGGCACGTGGGACAGCCCTGTGGGAAAGCCTCGAGGGAAAACCACAGATCCTTTGATCGACGCGACGGGAAGCGTGATATTGCTGCTACAGCCTGGAAGGAAAGAGCACGTGCATGCCCCCACTCGAGACGAGGCCTGAGTCCCCTGGGGAAACTCCAGAAGTAAACAAAGATCCATGTCAGCCCCTGATAGGAATTCTCGGTTCCGGCCCTGACTCCACACAAGGTTTTGGGCCCCGGTATCGACGGGAGAGGAATCCCGAGAGGCCCCCTAGCAACTAGCATGGGGACTGGCCTTTCCTGAGGCCACCAGGGCGGGTCCCTGAGGTCCCCGTCGTAACTCGAGAACACCTGCCGCAACTCGAGAAAATCCAGGAAGTTCTCCCTTCCAGGCGAGATGAGGCCTGTTTCCGATGAGGCGTCTGGAGACTAATGACACCTAACCTCTGGAACTTCGAAAGGGTCTTTCACACCCTTGCTGCAATTCAAGATGTTCACCGCCATACCCGTCTCCACTCGAGAGGAAGCACGATGGTCCCGCCCACATCCAGAGGAGCCCCGTTTCCCCCTCGTAGCTCGAGATGAGGGATCCTTTCCCTGCTTTCAACGGGAAAGAGTTCCCGGCGTTCCCGTCGCATATCAAGAGGAGGCACTCTCAACAGGAAAGGCGAGAGGATCTCCATGGTCGTACCACCATTCCAAGAGTCCCCCAGATGTCTCAGTCCATTCCAGAGGAACCTCTTTGCCCTGCACTGGCTCATCTTTCACGCCGAGGATCGACTCACTCCACGGTGGCACGTGGGACAGCCCTGTGGGAAAGCCTCGAGGGAAAACCACAGATCCTTTGATCCACGCGACGGGAAGCGTGACATTGCTGCTACAGCCTGGAAGGAAAGCGCACGTGCATGCCCCCACTCGAGACGAGGCCTGACTCCCCTGGGGAGACTCCAGAAGTACCCAAAGATCCATGTCAGCCCCTGAAAGGAATCCTCGGTTCCGGCCCTGACTCCACACAAGGTTTTTGGCCCTGGTATCGACGGGAGAGGAATACCAAGAGGCCCCCTAGCAACTCGCATGAGAACTGGCCTCTCCTGAGGCCACCAGGGCGGGTCCCTGAGGTCCCCGTCGTAACTCGAGAACACCTGCCGCAAGTCGAGAAAGTCCAGGAAGTTCTCCCTTCCAGGCGAGATGAGGCCTATTTCCGATGAGGCGTCTGGAGACTAATGACACCTAACCTCTGAAACTTCGAAAGGGTCTTTCACACCCTTGCTGCAACTCAAGAAGTTCACCGCCATACCCGTCTCCACTCGAGAGGAAGCACGATGGTCCCGCCCACATCCAGAGGAGCCCCGTTTCCCCCTCGTAGCTCGAGATGAGGGATCCGTTCCCAGCTTTCAACGGGAAAGAATTCCCGGCATTCTCGTCGAATCTCAAGAGGAGGCACACTCATCAGGAAAGGCGAGAGGAACTCCTTGGTCGTACCACCATTGCAAGAGTCCCCCAGATGTCTCAGTCCATTCCAGAGGAAACTCTTTGCCCTGCACTGGCTGATCTTTCACGCTGAGGATCGACTCACACCACGGTCGCACTTGGGACAGCCCTGTGCGAAAGCTTCGAGGGAAAACCACAGATCCTTTGATCCTCGCGACGGGAAGCGTGACATTGCAGCTACAGACTGGAAGGAAAGCGCACGTGCATGCCCCCACTCGAGACGAGGCCTGACTCCCCTGGGGAGACTCCAGAAGTACCAAATGATCCATGTCAGCCCCTGAGAGGAATCCTCGGTTCCGGCCCTGACTCCACACAAGGATTTTGTCACCGGAATCGACGGGAGAGGAATCCCCAAAGGCCCCCTAGCAACTCTCATGGGAACTGGCCTTCCCTTAGGCCACCAGGGCGTGTCCCTGAGGTCCCCGTCGTAACTCGAGAACACCTGCCACAACTCGAGAAAATCCAGGAAGTTCTCCCTTCCAGGCGAGATGAGGCCTATTTCCGATGAGGCGTCTGGAGACTAATGACACCTAACCTCTGGAACTTCGAAAGGGTCTTTCACACCCTTGCTGCAACTCAAGAAGTTCACCGCCATAACCGTCTCCACTCGAGAGGAAGCACGATGGTCCCGCCCACATCCAGAGGAGCCCCGTTTCCCCCTTGTAGCTCGAGATGAGGGATCCTTTCCCTGCTTTCAACGGGAAAGAATTCCCGGCGTTCCCGTCGCATCTCAAGAGGAGGCACTCTCAACAGGAAAGGCGAGAGTAACTCCATGGTCGTACCACCATTCCAAGAGTCCCTCAGATGTCTCAGTCCATTCCAGAGGAACCTCTTTGCCCTGCACTGGCTCATCTTTCACGCCGAGGATCGACTCACACCACGGTGGCACGTGGGACAGCCCTGTGGGAAAGCCTCGAGTGAAAGCCTTGAGGGAAAACCACAGATCCTTTGATCCACGCGACGGGAAGCGTGACATTGCTGCTACAGCCTGGAAGGAAAGCGCACGTCCATGCCCCCACTCGAGACGAGGCCTGACTCCCCTGGGGAGACTCCAGAAGTACCCAAAGATCCATGTCAGCCCCTGAGAGGAATCCTCGGTTCCGGCCCTGACTCCACACAAGGTTTTTGGCCCTGGTATAGACGGGAGAGGAATCCCGCGAGGCCCCCTAGCAACTCGCATGGGGACTGGCCTTTCCTGAGGCCACCAGGGCGGGTCCCTGAGGTCCCCGTCGTATCTCGAGAACACCTGCCGCAACTCGAGACAATCCAGGAAGTTCTCCCTTCCAGGCGAGATGAGGCCTATTTCCGATGAGGCGTCTGGAGACTAATGACACCTAACCTCTGGAACTTCGAAAGGGTCTTTCACACCCTTGCTGCAACTCAAGAAGTTCCCCTCCATACCCGTCTCCACTCGAGAGGATACACGATGGTCCAGCCCACATCCAGGGGAGCCCCGTTTCCCCTTCGTAGCTCGAGATGAGGGATCCTTTCCCTGCGTTCAACGGGAAGGAATTCCTGGCGTTCCCGTCGGATCTCAAGAGGAGGCACTCTCAACAGGAAAGCCGAGAGGAACTCCATGATCGTACCACAATGCCAAGAGTCCCCAAGATGTCTCAGTCCATTCCAGAGGAACCTCTTTGCCCTGCACTGGCTCATCTTCATGCTGAGGATCGACTCACACCACGGTGGCACATTGGACAGCCCTGTGGGAAAGCCTCGAGGGAAACCCTCGAGGGAAAACCACAGATTCTTTGATCCACGCGACGGGAAGCGTGACATTGCTGCTACAGCCTGGAAGTAAAGCGCACGTGCATGTCCCCACTCGAGACGAGGCCTGACTCCCCTGGGGAGACTCCAGAAGTACCCAAAGATCCATGTCAGCCCCTGAGAGGAATCCTCGGTTCCGGCCCTGACTCCACACAAGGTTTTTGGCCCCGGTATCGACGGGAGAGGAATCCCGAGAGGGCCCCTAGCAACTCGCATGGGGACTGGCCTTTCCTGCGGCCACCAGGGCGGGTCCCTGAGGTCCCCGTCGTATCTCGAGAACACCTGCCGCAACTCGAGACAATCCAGGAAGTTCTCCCTTCCAGGCGAGATGAGGCCTATTTCCGATGAGGCGTCTGGAGACTAATGACACCTAACCTCTGGAACTTCGAAAGGGTCTTTCACACCCTTGCTGCAACTCAAGAAGTTCACCGCCATACCCTTCTCCACTCGAGAGGTAGCACGATGTTCCCGCCCACATCCAGAGAGGCCACGTTTCCCCCTCGTAGCTCGAGATAAGGGATCCTTTCCCTGCTTTCAACTGGAAAGAATTCCTCGCCTTCCCGTCGGATCTCAAGAGGAGGCACTCTCAACAGCAAAGGCGAGAGGAACTCCATGGTCGTACCACCATTCCAAGAGTCCCCCAGATGTCTCAGTCCATTCCAGAGGAACCTCTTTGCCATGCACTGGCTCATCTTTCACGCCGAGGATCGACTCACACCACGGTGGCACGTGGGACAGCCCTGTGGGAAAGCCCCGAGGGAAAGCCTCGAGGCTAAACCACAGATCCTTTGATCCACGCGAAGGGAAGAGTGACATTGCTGCTACAGCCTGGATGGAAAGCGCACGTGCATGTCCCCACTCGAGACGAGGCCTGACTCCCCTGGGGAGACTCCAAAAGAACCCAAAGATCTATGTCAGCCCATGAGAGGAATCCTCAGTTCCGGCCCTGACTCCACACAAGGTTTTTGGCCCCGGTATCAACGGGAGAGGAATCCCGACAGGCCCCCTAGCAACTCGCATGGTGACTGCCCTTTCCTGACGCCACCAGGGTGGGTCCCTGAGGTCCCCGTCATAACTCGAGAACACATGCCACAACCCGAGAAAATCCAGGAAATTCTCCCTTCCAGGCGAGATGAGTCCTATTTCCAATGAGGTGTCTGGAGACTAATGACACCTAACCTCTGGAACTTCGAAAGGGTCTTTAACACCCTTGCTGCAACTCAAGAAGTTCATCGCCATACCCGTCTCCACTCGAGAGGAAGCACGATGGTCCCGCCCACATCCAGAGGAGCCCCATTTCCCCCTCATAGCTCGAGATGAGGGATCCTTTCCCTGCTTTCAACGGGAAAGAATTCCCGGGATTCCCATCGCATCTCAAGAGGAGGCACTCTCAACAGGAAAGGCGAGAGGAAATCCATGGTCCTACCACCATTCAAGAGACCCCCAGATGTCTCAGTCCATACCCGAGGAATCCTCGGTTCCGGCCCTGACTCCACACAAGGTTTTTGGGCCCGGTATCGACGGGAGAGGAATCCCGAGAGGCCCCCTAGCAACTCGCATGGGGACTGGCCTCTCTTGAGGCCACCAGGTCGGGTCCCTGAGGTTCCCGTCGTAACTCGAGAACACCTGCCGCAACTGGAGAAAATCCAGGAAATTCTCCCTTCCAGGCGAGAAAAGGCCTATTTCCGATGAGGCGTCTGGAGACTAATGACACCTAACCTCTGGAACTTCGAAAGGGTCTTTCACACCCTTGCTGCAACTCAAGAAGTTCCCCTCAATACCCGTCTCCACTCGAGAGGATACACGATGGTCCAGCCCACATCTAGGGGAGCCCCGTTTCCCCTTCGTAGCTCGAGATGAGGGATCCTTTCCCTGCTTTCAACGGGAAAGAATTCCCGTCGTTCCCGTCGGATCTCAAGAGGAGGCACTCTCAACAGGAAAGGCGAGAGGAACTCCATGATCGTACCACAATGCCAAGAGTTCCCCAGATGTCTCAGTCCATTCCAGAGGAAACTCTTTGCCCTGCACTGGCTCATCTTCACGCTGAGGATCGACTCACACCACGTTGGCACATTGGACAACCCTGTGGGAAAATTTCGAGGGAAACCCTCGAGGGAAAACCACAGATTCTTAGATCCACGCGACGGGAAGCGTGACATTGCTGCTACAGCCTGGAAGTAAAGCGCACGTCCAAGCCCCCACTCGAGACGAGGCCTGACTCCCCTGGGGAGACTCCAGAAGTACCGAAAGTTCCATGTCAGCCCCTGAGAGGAATCCTCGGTTCCGGCCCTGACTCCACACAAGGTTTTTGGCCCCGGTATCGACGGGAAAGGAATCCCGAGAGGGCCCCTAGCAACTCGCATGGGGACTGGCCTTTCCTGAGGCCACCAGGGCGGTTCCCTGAGGTCCCCGTCGTATCTCGAGAACACCTGCCGCAACTCGAGAAAATCCAGGAAGTTCTCCCTTCCAGGCGAGATGAGGCCTATTTCCGATGAGGCGTCTGGAGACTAATGACACCTAACCGCTGGAACTTCGAAAGGGTCATTCACACCCTGCTGCAACTCAAGAAGTTCACCGCCATACCCGGCTCCACTCGAGAGGAAGCACGATGGTTCCACCCACATCCAGAGGAGCCCCGTTTCCCCCTCGTAGCTCGAGATGAGGGATCCTTTCCCTGCTTTCAACGGGAAAGAATTCCCGGCGTTCCCGTCGGATCTCAAGAGGAGGCACTCTCAACAGGAAAGGCGAGAGGAACTCCATGGTCGTACCACCATTCCAAGAGTCCCCCAGATATCTCAGTCCATTCCAGAGGAACCTCTTTGCCCTGCACTGGCTCATCTTTCACGCCGAGGATCGACTCACACCACGGTGGCACGTGGGACAGCCCTGTGGGAAAGCCTCGAGGGAAAGCCTCGAGGGAAAACAACAGATCCTTTGATCCCCGCGACGTGAAGCGTGACATTGCTGCTACAGCCTGGAAGGAAAGCGCACGTGCATGCCGCCACTCGAGACGAGGCCTGACTCCCCTGGGGAGACTCCAGAAGTAACCAAAGTTCCATGTCAGCCCCTGAGAGGAATCCTCGGTTCCGGCTCTGACTCCAAACAAGGTTTTTGGCCCCGGTATCCACCCAAGAGGAATCCGAGAGGCCCCCTAGCAACTCGCATGGGGACTGGCCTTTCCTGAGGCCACCAGGGCGGGTCCCTGAGGTCCCCGTCGTAACTCGAGAACGCCTGCCACAACTCGAGAAAATCCATGAAGTTCTCCCTTCCAGGAGAGATGAGGCCTATTTCCGATGAGGCATCTGGAGAATAATGACACCAAACCTCTGCAACTTCCAAAGGGTTTTTCACACCCTTGCTGCAACTCAAGAAGTTCACCGCCATACCCGTCTCCACTCGAGAGGAAACACGATGGTCCCACCCACATCCAGAGGAGCCCCGTTTCCCCCTTGTAGCTCGAGATGAGGGATCCTTTCCCTGCTTTCAATGGTAAAGAATTCCCGGCGTTTCCGTCGCATCTCAACATGAGGCACTATCAACAGGAAAGCGAGAGGAACTCCATGGTCGTACCACCATTCCAAGAGTCCCCCAGATGTCTCAGTCCATTCCAGAGGAACCTCTTTGCCCTGCACTGGCTCATCTTTAACGCCAAGGATCGACTCACACCACGGTGGCACGTGGGACAGCCCTGTGGGAAAGCTCCTAGGGAAAGCCTCGAGGGAAAACCACAGATCCTTTGATCCACGTGAAGGGAAGTGTGACATTGCTGCTACAGCCTGGAAGGAAAGCGCACGTGCATGCCCCCACTCGAGAGGAGGCCTGACTCCCCTGGGGAGACTCCAGAAGTACCCAAAGATCCATGTCAGCCCCTGAGAGGAATCCTCAGTTCCGGCCCTGACTCCACACAAGGCTTTTGGCCCCGGTATCAACGGGAGAGGAATCCGACAGACCCCCTAGCAACTCGCATGGTGACTGCCCTTTCCTGACGCCACCAGGGTGGGTCCCTGAGGTCCCCGTCGTAACTCGAGAACACCTGCCGCAACCCGAGAAAATCCAGGAAGTTCTCCCTTCCAGGCGAGATGAGGCCTATTTCCGATGAGGCGTCTGGAGACTAATGACACCTAACCTCTGGAACTTCGAAAGGGTCTTTCACACCCTTGCTGTAACTCAAGAATTTCACGGCTATACCCGTCTCCACTCGAGAGGAAGCACAATGGTCCCGCCCACATCCAGAGGAGCCCCATTTCCCCCTCGTAGTTCGAGATGAGGGATCCTTTCCCTGCTTTCAACGGGAAAGAATTCCCTGGATTCCCATCGCATCTCAAGAGGAGGCACTCTCAACAGGAAAGGCGAGAGGAAATCCATGGTCCTACCACCATTCCAAGAGTCCCCCAGATGTCTCAGTCCATACCCGAGGAATCCTCGGTTCCGGCCCTGACTCCACACAAGGTTTTTGGCCCCGGTATCGATGGGAGAGGAATCCCGAGAGGCCCCCTAGCAACTCGCATGGGGACTGGCCTCTCCTGAGGCCACCAGGGCGGGTCCCTGAGGTCCCCGTCGTAACTCGAGAACACCTGCCGAAACTAGAGAAATGCCAGGAAGTTCTCCCTTCCAGGCGAGATGAGGCCTATTTCCCATGAGGCGTCTGGAGACTAATGACACCTAACCTCTGGAACTTCAAAAGGGTCTTTCACACCCTTGCTGCAACTCAAGAAGTTCACCGCCATGCCCGACTCCACTCGAGAGGAAGCACGATGGTCCCGCCCACATCCAGAGGAGCCCCGTTTCCCCCTCGTAGCTCGAGATGAGGGATCCTTTCCCTGCTTTCAACGGGAAAGAATTCCCGGCGTTCCCGTCGCATCTCAAGAGGAGGCACTCTCAACAGGATAGGTGAGAGGAATTCCATGGTCGTACCACCATTCCAAGAGTCCCCCAGATGTCTCAGTCCATTCCAGAGGAACCTCTTTGCCCTGCACTGGCTCATCTTTCACGCCGAGGATCGACTCACACCACGGTGGCACGTGGGACAGCCCTGTGGGAAAGCCTCGAGGGAAAGCCTCGAGGGAAAACCACAGATCCTTTGATCCACGCCACGGGAAGCGTGACATTGCTGCTACAGCCTGGAAGGAAAGCGCACGTGCATGCCCCCACTCGAGACGAGGCCTGACTCCCCTGGGGAGACTCCAGAAGTACCCAAAGATCCATGTCAGCCCCTGAGAAGAATCCTCGGTTCCGACCCTGACTCCACACAAGGTTTTTGGCCCCGGTATCGATGGGAGAGGAATGCCGAGAGGACCCTAGCAACTCGCCTGGGGACTGGCCTCTCCTGAGGCCACCAGGGCGGGTCCCTGATGTGCCCGTCGTAACTCGAGAACACCTGCCGCAACTCGAGAAAATCCAGGAAATTCTCCCTTCCAGGCGAGATGAGGCCTATTTCCGATGAGGCGTCTGGAGACTAATGACACCTAACCTCTGGAACTTCGAAAGGGTCTTTCACACCCTTGCTGCAACTCAAGAAGTTCACCGCCATACCCGTCTCCACTCGAGAGGAAGCACGATGGTCCCGCCCACATCCAGAGGAGCCCCGTTTCCCCCTCGTAGCTCGAGATGAGGGATCCTTTCCCTGCTTTCAACGGGAAAGAATTCCCGGCGTTCCCCGTCGCATCTCAAAAGGAGGCACTCTCAACAGGAAAGGCGAGAGGAACTCCATGGTCGTACCACCATTCCCAGAGTCCCCCAGATGTCTCAGTCCATTCCAGAGGAACCTCTTTGCCCTGCACTGGCTCATCTTTCACGCCGAGGATCGACTCACACCACGGTGGCACGTGGGACAGCCCTGTGGGAAAGCCTCGAGGGAAAGCCTCGAGGGAAAACCACAGATTCTTTGATCCACGCGACGGGAAGCGTGACATTGCTGCTACAGCCTGGAAGGAAAGCGCACGTGCATGCCCCCACTCGAGACGAGGCCTGACTCCCATGGGGAGACTCCAGAAGTACCCAAAGATCCATGTCAGCCCCTGAGAGGAATCCTCGGTTCCGGCCCTGACTCCACACAAGGTTTTTGGCCCCGGTATCGATGGGAGAGGAATCCCGAGAGGCCCCCTAGCAACTCGCATGGGGACTGGCCTCTCCTGAGGCCACCAGGGCGGGTCCCTGAGGTCCCCGTCGTAACTCGAGAACACCTGCCGAAACTCGAGAAATGCCAGGAAGTTCTCCCTTCCAGGCGAGATGAGGCCTATTTCCCATGAGGCGTCTGGAGACTAATGACACCTAACCTCTGGAACTTCGAAAGGGTCTTTCACACCCTTGCTGTAACTCAAGAATTTCACGGCTATACCCGTCTCCACTCGAGAGGAAGCACGATGGTCCCGCCCACATCCAGAGGAGCCCCGTTTCCCCCTCGTAGTTCGAGATGAGGGATCCTTTCCCTGCTTTCAACGGGAAAGAATTCCCGGGATTCCCATCGCATCTCAAGAGGAGGCACTCTCAACAGGAAAGGCGAGAGGAAATCCATGGTCCTACCACCATTCCAAGAGTCCCCCAGATGTCTCAGTCCATACCCGAGGAATCCTCGGTTCCGGCCCTGACTCCACACAAGGTTTTTGGCCCCGGTATCGATGGGAGAGGAATCCCGAGAGGCCCCCTAGCAACTCGCATGGGGACTGGCCTCTCCTGAGGCCACCAGGGCGGGTCCCTGAGGTCCCCGTCGTAACTCGAGAACACCTGCCGAAACTCGAGAAATGCCAGGAAGTTCTCCCTTCCAGGCGAGATGAGGCCTATTTCCCATGAGGCGTCTGGAGACTAATGACACCTAACCTCTGGAACTTCGAAAGGGTCTTTCACACCCTTGCTGTAACTCAAGAATTTCACGGCTATACCCGTCTCCACTCGAGAGGAAGCACGATGGTCCCGCCCACATCCAGAGGAGCCCCGTTTCCCCCTCGTAGTTCGAGATGAGGGATCCTTTCCCTGCTTTCAACGGGAAAGAATTCCCGGGATTCCCATCGCATCTCAAGAGGAGGCACTCTCAACAGGAAAGGCGAGAGGAAATCCATGGTCCTACCACCATTCCAAGAGTCCCCCAGATGTCTCAGTCCATACCCGAGGAATCCTCGGTTCCGGCCCTGACTCCACACAAGGTTTTTGGCCCCGGTATCGATGGGAGAGGAATCCCGAGAGGCCCCCTAGCAACTCGCATGGGGACTGGCCTCTCCTGAGGCCACCAGGGCGGGTCCCTGAGGTCCCCGTCGTAACTCGAGAACACCTGCCGAAACTCGAGAAATGCCAGGAAGTTCTCCCTTCCAGGCGAGATGAGGCCTATTTCCCATGAGGCGTCTGGAGACTAATGACACCTAACCTCTGGAACTTCAAAAGGGTCTTTCACACCCTTGCTGCAACTCAAGAAGTTCACCGCCATGCCCGTCTCCACTCGAGAGGAAGCACGATGGTCCCGCCCACATCCAGAGGAGCCCCGTTTCCCCCTCGTAGCTCGAGATGAGGGATCCTTTCCCTGCTTTCAACGGGAAAGAATTCCCGGCGTTCCCGTCGCATCTCAAAAGGAGGCACTCTCAACAGGAAAGGCGAGAGGAACTCCATGGTCGTACCACCATTCCCAGAGTCCCCCAGATGTCTCAGTCCATTCCAGAGGAACCTCTTTGCCCTGCACTGGCTCATCTTTCACGCCGAGGATCGACTCACACCACGGTGGCACGTGGGACAGCCCTGTGGGAAAGCCTCGAGGGAAAGCCTCGAGGGAAAACCACAGATTCTTTGATCCACGCGACGGGAAGCGTGACATTGCTGCTACAGCCTGGAAGGAAAGCGCACGTGCATGCCCCCACTCGAGACGAGGCCTGACTCCCATGGGGAGACTCCAGAAGTACCCAAAGATCCATGTCAGCCCCTGAGAGGAATCCTCGGTTCCGGCCCTGACTCCACACAAGGTTTTTGGCCCCGGTATCGATGGGAGAGGAATCCCGAGAGGCCCCCTAGCAACTCGCATGGGGACTGGCCTCTCCTGAGGCCACCAGGGCGGGTCCCTGAGGTCCCCGTCGTAACTCGAGAACACCTGCCGAAACTCGAGAAATGCCAGGAAGTTCTCCCTTCCAGGCGAGATGAGGCCTATTTCCCATGAGGCGTCTGGAGACTAATGACACCTAACCTCTGGAACTTCAAAAGGGTCTTTCACACCCTTGCTGCAACTCAAGAAGTTCACCGCCATGCCCGACTCCACTCGAGAGGAAGCACGATGGTCCCGCCCACATCCAGAGGAGCCCCGTTTCCCCCTCGTAGCTCGAGATGAGGGATCCTTTCCCTGCTTTCAACGGGAAAGAATTCCCGGCGTTCCCGTCGCATCTCAAGAGGAGGCACTCTCAACAGGATAGGCGAGAGGAATTCCATGGTCGTACCACCATTCCAAGAGTCCCCCAGATGTCTCAGTCCATTCCAGAGGAACCTCTTTGCCCTGCACTGGCTCATCTTTCACGCCGAGGATCGACTCACACCACGGTGGCACGTGGGACAGCCCTGTGGGAAAGCCTCGAGGGAAAGCCTCGAGGGAAAACCACAGATCCTTTGATCCACGCCACGGGAAGCGTGACATTGCTGCTACAGCCTGGAAGGAAAGCGCACGTGCATGCCCCCACTCGAGACGAGGCCTGACTCCCCTGGGGAGACTCCAGAAGTACCCAAAGATCCATGTCAGCCCCTGAGAAGAATCCTCGGTTCCGACCCTGACTCCACACAAGGTTTTTGGCCCCGGTATCGATGGGAGAGGAATGCCGAGAGGCCCCCTAGCAACTCGCCTGGGGACTGGCCTCTCCTGAGGCCACCAGGGCGGGTCCCTGAGGTCCCCGTCGTAACTCGAGAACACCTGCCGCAACTCGAGAAAATCCAGGAAATTCTCCCTTCCAGGCGAGATGAGGCCTATTTCCGATGAGGCGTCTGGAGACTAATGACACCTAACCTCTGGAACTTCGAAAGGGTCTTTCACACCCTTGCTGCAACTCAAGAAGTTCACCGCCATACCCGTCTCCACTCGAGAGGAAGCACGATGGTCCCGCCCACATCCAGAGGAGCCCCGTTTCCCCCTCGTAGCTCGAGATGAGGGATCCTTTCCCTGCTTTCAACGGGAAAGAATTCCCGGCGTTCCCGTCGCATCTCAAGAGGAGGCACTCTCAACAGGAAAGGCGAGAGGAACTCCATGGTCGTACCACCATTCCAAGAGTCACCCAGATGTCTCAGTCCATTCCAGAGGAACCTCTTTGCCCTGCACTGGCTCATCTTTCACGCCGAGGATCGACTCACACCACGGTGGCACGTGGGACAGCCCTGTGGGAAAGCCTCGAGGGAAAGCCTCGAGGGAAAACCACAGATCCTTTGATCTATGCCTCGGGAAGCGTGATATTGCTGCTACAGCCTGGAAGGAAAGCCCACGTGCATGCCCCGACTCGAGACGAGGCCTGACTCCCCTGGGGAGACTCCAGAAGTACCCAAAGATCCATGTCAGCCCCTGAGAGGAATCCTCGGTTCCGGCCCTGACTCCACACAAGGTTTTTGGCCCCGGTATCGACGGGAGAGGAATCCAGAGAGGCCCCCTAGCAACTCGCCTGGGGACTGGCCTCTCCTGAGGCCACCAGGGCGGGTCCCTGAGGTCCCCGTCGTAACTCGAGAACACCTGCCGCAACTCGAGAAAATCCAGGAAATTCTCCCTTCCAGGCGAGATGAGGCCTATTTCCGATGAGGCGTCTGGAGACTAATGACACCTCACCTCTGGAACTTCGAAAGGGTCTTTCACACCCTTGCTGCAACTCAAGAAGTTCACCGCCATACCCGTCTCCACTCGAGAGGAAGCACGATGGTCCCGCCCACATCCAGAGGAGCCCCGTTTCCCCCTTGTAGCTCGAGATGAGGGATCCTTTCCCTGCTTTCAACGGGAAAGAATTCCCGGCGTTCCCGTCGCATCTCAAGAGGAGGCACTCTCAACAGGAAAGGCGAGAGGAACTCCATGGTCGTACCACCATTCCAAGAGTCCCCCAGATGTCTCAGTCCATTCCAGAGGAACCTCTTTGCCCTGCACTGGCTCATCTTTCACGCCGAGGATCGACTCACACCACGGTGGCACGTGGGACAGCCCTGTGGGAAAGCCTCGAGGGAAAGCCTCGAGGGAAAACCACAGATCCTTTGATCTATGCCACGGGAAGCGTGATATTGCTGCTACAGCCTGGAAGGAAAGCCCACGTGCATGCCCCGACTCGAGACGAGGCCTGACTCCCCTGGGGAGACTCCAGAAGTACCCAAAGATCCATGTCAGCCCCTGAGAGGAATCCTCGGTTCCGGCCCTGACTCCACACAAGATTTTTGGCCCCGGTATCGACGGGAGAGGAATCCCGAGAGGCCCCCTAGCAACTCGCCTGGGGACGGGCCTCTCCTGAGGCCACCAGGGCGGGTCCCTGAGGTCCCCGTCGAAACTCGAGAACACCTGCCGCAACTCGAGAAAATCCAGGAAGTTCTCCCTTCCAGGCGAGATGAGGGCTATTTCCGATGAGGCGTCTGGAGACTAATGACACCTAACCTCTGGAACTTCGAAAGGGTCTTTCACACCCTTGCTGCAACTCAAGAAGTTCACCGCCATACCCGTCTCCACTCGAGAGGAAGCTCGATGGTCCCGCCCACATCCAGAGGAGCCCCGTTTCCCCCTCGTAGCTCGAAATGAGGGATCCTTTCCCTGCTTTCAACAGGAAAGAATTCCCGGCGTTCCCGTCGCATCTCAAGAGGAGGCACTCTCAACAGGAAAGGCGAGAGGAACTCCATGGTCGTACCACCATTCCAAGAGTCCCCCAGATGTCTCAGTCCATTCCAGAGGAACCTCTTTGCCCTGCACTGGCTCATCTTTCACGCCGAGGTTCTACTCACACCACGGTGGCACGTGGGACAGCCCTGTGGGAAAGCCTCGAGGGAAAGCCTCGAGGGAAAACCGCAGATCCTTTGATCCTCGCGACGGGAAGCGTGACATTGCTGCTACAGCCTGGAAGGAAAGCGCACGTGCATGCCCGCACTCGAGACGAGGACTGACTCCCCTGGGGAGACTCCAGAAGTACCCAAAGATCCATGTCAGCCCCTGAGAGGAATCCTCGGTTCCGGCCCTGACTCCACACAAGGTTTTTTGCCCCGGAATCGACGGGAGAGGAATCCCGAGAGGCCCCCTAGCAACTCGCATGGGGACTGGCCTCTCCTGAGGCCACCAGGGCGGGTCCCTGAGGTCCCCGTCGTAACTCGAGAACACCTGCCGCAACTCGAGAAAATCCAGGAAGTTCTCCCTTCCAGGCGAGATGAAGCCTATTTCCGATGAGGCGTCTGGAGACTAATGACACCTAACCTCTGGAACTTCGAAAGGGTCTTTCACACCCTTGCTGCAACTCAAGAAGTTCACCGCCATACCCGTCTTCACTCGAGAGGAAGCACGATGGTCCCGTCCACATCCAGAGGAGCCCCGTTTCCCCCTCGTAGCTCGAGATGAGGGATCCTTTCCCTGCTTTCAACGGGAAAGAATTCCCGGCGTTCCCGTCACATCTCAAGAGGAGGCACTCTCAACAGGAAAGGCGAGAGGAACTCCATGGTCGTACCACCATTCCAAGAGTCCCCCAGATGTCTCAGTCCATTCCAGAGGAAGCTCTTTGCCCTGCACTGGCTCATCTTTCACGCCGAGGATCGACTCACACCACGGTGGCAAGTGGGACAGCCCTGTGGGAAAGCCTCCAGGCAAAGCCTCGAGGGAAAACCACAGATCCTTTGATCCACGCGACGGGAAGCGTGACATTGCTGCTACAGCCTGGAAGGAAAGCGCACGTGCATGCCCCCACTGGAGACGAGGCCTGACTCCCCTGGGGAGACTCCAGAAGTACCCAAATATCCATGTCAGCCCCTGAGAGGAATCCTCGGTTCCTGCCCTGACTCCACACAAGGTTTTTGGCCCCGGTATCGACGGGAGAGTAATCCCGAGTGGCCCCCTAGCAACTCGCATGGGGACTGGCGTCTCCTGAGGCCACCAGGGCGGGTCCCTGAGGTCCCCGTCGTAACTCGAGAACACCTGCCGCAACTCGAGAAAATCCAGGAAGTTCTCGCTTCCAGGCGAGATGAGGCCTATTTCCGATAAGGCGTCTGGAGACTAATGACACCTAACCTCTGGAACTTCGAAAGGGTCTTTCACACCCTTGCTGCAACTCAAGAAGTTCACCGCCATACCCGTCTCGACTCGAGAGGAAGCACGATGGTCCCGCCCACATCCAGAGGAGCCCCGTTTCCCCCTCGTAGCTCGAGATGAGGGATCCTTTCCCTGCTTTCAACGGGAAGGAATTCCCGGCGTTCCCGTCGCATCTCAAGAGGAGGCACTCTCAACAGGAAAGGCGAGAGGAACTCCATGGTCGTACCACCATTGCAAGAGTCCCCCAGATGTCTCAGTCCATTCCAGAGGAAGCTCTTTGCCCTGCACTGGCTCATCTTTCACGCCGAGGATCGACTCACACCACGGTGGCACGTGGGACAGCCCTGTGAGAAAGCCTCGAGGCAAAGCCTCGAGGGAAAACCACAGATCCTTTGATCCACGCGACGGGAAGCGTGTCATTGCTGCTACAGCCTGGAAGGAAAGCGCACGTGCATGCCCCCACTCGAGACTAGGCCTGACTCCCCTGGGGAGACTCCAGAAGTACCCAAAAATCCATGTCAGGCCGTGAGAGGAATCCTCGGATCCGGCCCTGACTCCACACAAGTGTTTTGGCCCCGGTATCGACGGGAGAGGAATCCCGAGAGGCCCCCTAGCAACTCGCATGGGGACTGGCCTCTCCTGAGGCCACCAGGGCGGGTCCCTGAGGTCCCCGTCATAACTCGAGAACACCTGCCGCAATTCGAGAAAATCCAGGAAGTTCTCCCTTCCAGGCGAGATGAGGCCTATTTCCGATGAGGCGTCTGGAGACTAATGACACCTAACCTCTGGAACTTCGAAAGGGTCTTTCACACCCTGGCTGCAACTCAAGAAGTTCACCGCCATACCCGTCTCCACTCGAGAGGAAGCACGATGGTCCCGCCCACATCCAGAGGAGCCCCGTTTCCCCCTCGTAGCTCGAGATGAGGGATCCTTTCCCTCCGTTCAACGGGAAAGAATTCCCGGCGTTCCCGTCGCATCTCAAGAGGAGGCACTCTCAACAGGAAAGGCGAGAGGAACTCCATGGTCGTACCACCATTCCAAGAGTCCCCCAGATGTCTCAGTCCATTCCAGAGGAATCTCTTTGCCCTGCACTGGCTCATCTTTCACGTCGAGGATCGAATCACACCACGGTGGCACGTGGGACAGCCCTGTGGGAAAGCCTCGAGGGAAAGCCTCGAGGGAAAACCACAGATCCTTTGATCCACGCGACAGGAAGCGTGACATTGCTGCTACAGCCTGGAAGGAAAGCGCACCTGCATGCCCCCACTCGAGACGAGGCCTGACTCCCCTGGGGAGACTCCAGAAGTACCCAAATATCCATGTCAGCCCCTGAGAAGAATCCTCGTTTCTGGCCCTGACTCCACACAAGGTTTTTGGCCCCGGTATCGATGGGAGAGGAATGCTGAGAGGACCCTAGCAACTCGCCTGGGGACTGGCCTCTCCTGAGGCCACCAGGGCGGGTCCCTGAGGTCCCCGTCGTAACTCGAGAACACCTGCCGCAACTCGAGAAAATCCAGGAAATTCTCCCTTCCAGGCGAGATGAGGCCTATTTCCGATGAGGCGTCTGGAGACTAATGACACCTAACCTCTGGAACTTCGAAAGTGTCTTTCACACCCTTGCTGCAACTCAAGAAGTTCACCGCTATACCCGTCTCGACTCGAGAGGAAGCACGATGGTCCCGCCCACATCCAGAGGAGCCCCGTTTCCCCCTCGTAGCTCGAGATGAGGGATCCTTTCCCTGCTTTCAACGGGAAAGAATTCCCGGCGTTCCCGTCGCATCTCAAGAGGAGGCACTCTCAACAGGATAGGCGAGAGGAATTCCATGGTCGTACCACCATTCCAAGAGTCCCCCAGATGTCTCAGTCCATTCCAGAGGAACCTTTTGCCCTGCACTGGCTCATCTTTCACGCCGAGGATCGACTCACACCACGGTGGCACGTGGGACAGCCCTGTGGGAAAGCCTCGAGGGAAAGCCTCGAGGGAAAACCACAGATCCTTTGATCCACGCCACGGGAAGCGTGACATTGCTGCTACAGCCTGGAAGGAAAGCGCACGTGCATGCCCCCACTCGAGACGAGGCCTGACTCCCCTGGGGAGACTCCAGAAGTACCCAAATATCCATGTCAGCCCCTGAGAAGAATCCTCGGTTCCGACCCTGACTCCACACAAGGTTTTTGGCCCCGGTATCGATGGGAGAGGAATGCCGAGAGGCCCCCTAGCAACTCGCCTGGGGACTGGCCTCTCCTGAGGCCACCAGGGCGGGTCCCTGAGGTCCCCGTCGTAACTCGAGAACACCTGCCGCAACTCGAGAAAATCCAGGAAATTCTCCCTTCCAGGCGAGATGAGGCCTATTTCCGATGAGGCGTCTGGAGACTAATGACACCTAACCTCTGGAACTTCGAAAGTGTCTTTCACACCCTTGCTGCAACTCAAGAAGTTCACCGCTATACCCGTCTCGACTCGAGAGGAAGCACGATGGTCCCGCCCACATCCAGAGGAGCCCCGTTTCCCCCTCGTAGCTCGAGATGAGGGATCCTTTCCCTGCTTTCAACGGGAAAGAATTCCCGGCGTTCCCGTCGCATCTCAAGAGGAGGCACTCTCAACAGGAAAGGCGAGAGGAACTCCATGGTCGTACCACCATTCCAAGAGTCCCCCAGATGTCTCAGTCCATTCCAGAGGAACCTCTTTGCCCTTCACTGGCTCATCTTTCACGCCGAGGATCGACTCACACCACGGTGGCACGTGGGACAGCCCTGTGGGAAAGCCTCGAGGGAAACCCTCGAGGGAAAACCACAGATCCTTTGATCTATGCCACGGGAAGCGTGATATTGCTGCTACAGCCTGGAAGGAAAGCCCACGTGCATGCGCCGACTCGAGACGAGGCCTGACTCCCCTGGGGAGACTCCAGAAGTACCCAAAGATCCATGTCAGCCCCTGAGAGGAATCCTCGGTTCCGGCCCTGACTCCACACAAGGTTTTTGGCCCCGGTATCGACGGGAGAGGAATCCCGAGAGGCCCCCTAGCAACTCGCCTGGGGACTGGCCTCTCCTGAGGCCACCAGGGCGGGTCCCTGAGGTCCACGTCGTAACTTGAGAACACCTGCCGCAACTCGACAAAATCCAGGAAGTTCTCCCTTCCAGGCGAGATGAAGCCTATTTCCGATGAGGCGTTTGGAGACTAATGACACCTAACCTCTGGAACTTCGAAAGGGTCTTTCACACCCTTGCTGCAACTCAAGAAGTTCACCGCCATACCCGTCTTCACTCGAGAGGCAGCACGATGGTCCCGTCCACATCCAGAGGAGCCCCGTTTCCCCCTCGTAGCTCGAGATGAGGGATCCTTTCCCTGCTTTCAACGGGAAAAAATTCCCGGCGTTCCCGTCGCATCTCAAGAGGAGGCACTCTCAACAGGAAAGGCGAGAGGAACTCCATGGTCGTACCACCATTCCAAGAGTCCCCCAGATGTCTCAGTCCATTCCAGAGGAAGCTCTTTGCCCTGCACTGGCTCATCTTTCACGCCGAGGATCGACTCACACCACGGTGGCACGTGGGACAGCCCTGTGGGAAAGCCTCGAGGGAAAGCCTCGAGGGAAAACCACAGATCCTTTGATCCACGCCACGGGAAGCGTGACATTGCTGCTACAGCCTGGAAGGAAAGCGCACGTGCATGCCCCCACTCGAGACGAGGCCTGACTCCCCTGGGGAGACTCCAGAAGTACTCAAATATCCATGTCAGCCCCTGAGAAGAATCCTCGGTTCCGACCCTGACTCCACACAAGGTTTTTGGCCCCGGTATCGATGGGAGAGGAATGCCGAGAGGCCCCCTAGCAACTCGCCTGGGGACTGGCCTCTCCTGAGGCCACCAGGGCGGGTCCCTGAGGTCCCCGTCGTAACTCGAGAACACCTGCCGCAACTCGAGAAAATCCAGGAAATTCTCCCTTCCAGGCGAGATGAGGCCTATTTCCGATGAGGCGTCTGGAGACTAATGACACCTAACCTCTGGAACTTCGAAAGTGTCTTTCACACCCTTGCTGCAACTCAAGAAGTTCACCGCTATACCCGTCTCGACTCGAGAGGAAGCACGATGGTCCCGCCCACATCCAGAGGAGCCCCGTTTCCCCCTCGTAGCTCGAGATGAGGGATCCTTTCCCTGCTTTCAACGGGAAAGAATTCCCGGCGTTCTCGTCGCATCTCAAGAGGAGGCACTCTCAACAGGAAAGGCGAGAGGAACTCCATGGTCGTACCACCATTCCAAGAGTCCCCCAGATGTCTCAGTCCATTCCAGAGGAACCTCTTTGCCCTGCACTGGCTCATCTTTCACGCCGAGGATCGACTCACACCACGGTGGCACGTGGGACAGCCCTGTGGGAAAGCCTCGAGGGAAAACCACAGATCCTTTGATCCTCGCGACCGGAAACGTGACATTACTGCTACAGCCTGGAAGGAAATCGCATGTGCATGCCCCGACTCGAGACTAGGCCTGACTCCCCTGGGGAGACTCCGGAAGTACCCACAGATCCATGTCAGCCCCTGAGAGGAATCCTCGGTTCCGGCCCTGACTCCACACAAGGTTTTTGGCCCCGGTATCGCCCGGAGAGGAATCCCAAGAGGCCCCCTAGCAACTCGCATGGGGACTGGCCTCTCCTGAGGCCACCAGGGCGGGTCCCTGAGGTCCCCGTCGTAACTCGAGAACACCTGCCGCAACTCG
The DNA here is from genome assembly GCF_032405125.1 of Capricornis sumatraensis. Classification (NCBI taxonomy): domain Eukaryota; kingdom Metazoa; phylum Chordata; class Mammalia; order Artiodactyla; family Bovidae; genus Capricornis; species Capricornis sumatraensis. Next base: position 2,112,911 of record NC_091077.1, on the reverse strand, counting down.
AGAAAATCCAGGAAGTTCTCCCTTCCAGGCGAGATGAGGCCTATTTCCCATGAGGCGTCTGGAGACTAATGACACCTAACCTCTGGAACTTCGAAAGGGTCTTTCACACCCTTGCTGCAACTCAAGAAGTTCACCGCCATACCCGTCTCCACTCGAGAGGAAGCACGATGGTCCCGCCCACATCCAGAGGAGCCCCGTTTCCCCCTCGTAGCTCGAGATGAGGGATCCTTTCCCTCCGTTCAACGGGAAAGAATTCCCGGCGTTCCCGTCGCATCTCAAGAGGAGGCACTCTCAACAGGAAAGGCGAGAGGAACTCCATGGTCGTACCACCATTCCAAGAGTCCCCCAGATGTCTCAGTCCATTCCAGAGGAATCTCTTTGCCCTGCACTGGCTCATCTTTCACGTCGAGGATCGAATCACACCACGGTGGCACGTGGGACAGCCCTGTGGGAAAGCCTCGAGGAAAAGCCTCGAGGGAAAACCACAGATCCTTTGATCCACGCGACAGGAAGCGTGACATTGCTGCTACAGCCTGGAAGGAAAGCGCACGTGCATGCCCCCACTCGAGACGAGGCCTGACTCCCCTGGGGAGACTCCAGAAGTACCCAAATATCCATGTCAGCCCCTGAGAGGAATCCTCGGTTCCGGCCCTGACTACACACAAGGTTTTTGGCCCCGGTATCGACGGGAGAGGAATCCCGAGAGGCCCCCTAGCAACTCGCATGGGGACTGGCCTCTCCTGAGGCCACCAGGGGGGGTCCCTGAGGTCCCCGTCGTAACTCGAGAACACCTGCCGCAACTCGAGAAAATCCAGGAAGTTCTTCCTTCCAGGCGAGATGAGGCCTATTTCCGATGAGGCGTCTGGAGTCTAATGACACCTAACCTCTGGAACTTCGAAAGGGTCTTTCACACCCTTGCTGCAACTCAAGAAGTTCACCGCCATACCCGTCTCCACTCGAGATGAAGCACGATGGTCCCGCCCACATCCAGAGGAGCCCCGTTTCCCCCTCGTAGCTCGAGATGAGGGATCCTTTCCCTGCTTTCAACGGGAAGGAATTCCCGGCGTTCCCGTCGCATCTCAAGAGGAGGCACTCTCAACAGGAAAGGCGAGAGGAACTCCATGGTCGTACCACCATTCCAAGAGTCCCCCAGATGTCTCAGTCCATTCCAGAGGAACCTCTTTGCCCTGCTCTGGCTCATCTTTCACGCCGAGGATCGACTCACACCACGGTGGCACGTGGGACAGCCCTGTGGGAAAGCCTCGAGGGAAAGCCTCGAGGGAAAACCACAGATCCTTTGATCCACTCGACGGGAAGCGTGACATTGCTGCTACAGCCTGGAAGGAAAGCGCACGTGCATGCCCCCACTCGAGACGAGGCCTGACTCCCCTGGGGAGCCTCCAGAAGTACCCAAAGATCCATGTCAGCCCCTGAGAGGAATCCTCGGTTCCGGCCCTGACTCCACAAAAGGTTTTTGGCCCCGGTATTAATGGGAGAGGAATCCCGAGAGGCCCCCTAGCAACTCGCATGGGGACTGGCCTCTCCTGAGGCCACCAGGGCGGGTCCCTGAGGTCCCTGTCGTAACTCGAGAACACCTGCCGCAACTCGAGAAAATCCAGGAAGTTCTCCCTTCCAGGCGAGATGAGGCCTATTTCCGATGAGGCGTCTGGAGACTAATGACACCTAACCTCTGGAACTTCGAAAGGGTCTTTTACACCCTTGCTGCAACTCAAGAAGTTCACCGCCATACCCGTCTCCACTCGAGAGGAAGCACGATGGTCCCGCCCACATCCAGAGGAGCCCCGTTTCCCCCTCGTAGCTCGAGATGAGAGATCCTTTCCCTGCTTTCAATGGGAAGGAATTTTCCGGCGTTCCCGTCGCATCTCAAGAGGAGGCACTCTCAACAGGAAAGGCGAGAGGAACTCCATGGTCGTACCACCATTCCAAGAGTCCCCCAGATGTCTCAGTCCATTCCAGAGGAAGCTCTTTGCCCTGCACTGGCTCATCTTTCACGCCGAGGATCGACTCACACCACGGTGGCCCGTGGGACAGCCCTGTGGTAAAGCCTCGAGGGAAAGCCTCGAGGGAAAACCACAGATTCTTTGATCCACGCGACGGGAAGCGTGACATTGCTGCTACAGCCTGGAAGGAAAGCGCACGTGCATGCCCCCACTCGAGACGAGGCCTGACTCCCCTGGGGAGACTCCAGAAGTACCCAAAGATCCATGTCAGCCCCTGAGAGGAATCCTCGGTTCCGGCCCTGACTCCACACAAGGTTTTTGGCCCCGGTATCGATGGGAGAGGAATCCCGAGAGGCCCCCTAGCAACTCGCATGGGGACTGGCCTCTCCTGAGGCCACCAGGGCGGGTCCCTGAGGTCCCCGTCGTAACTCGAGAACACCTGCCGAAACTCGAGAAATGCCAGGAAGTTCGCCCTTCCAGGCGAGATGAGGCCTATTTCCCATGAGGCGTCTGGAGACTAATGACACCTAACCTCTGGAACTTCGAAAGGGTCTTTCACACCCTTGCTGCAACTCAAGAAGTTCACCGCCATGCCCGACTCCACTCGAAAGGAAGCACGATGGTCCCGCCCACATCCAGAGGAGCCCCGTTTCCCCCTCGTAGCTCGAGATGAGGGATCCTTTCCCTGCTTTCAACGGGAAAGAATTCCCGGCGTTCCCGTCGCATCTCAAGAGGAGGCACTCTCAACAGGATAGGCGAGAGGAATTCCATGGTCGTACCACCATTCCAAGAGTCCCCCAGATGTCTCAGTCCATTCCAGAGGAACCTTTTGCCCTGCACTGGCTCATCTTTCACGCCGAGGATCGACTCACACCACGGTGGCACGTGGGACAGCCCTGTGGGAAAGCCTCGAGGGAAAGCCTCGAGGGAAAACCACAGATCCTTTGATCCACGCCACGGGAAGCGTGACATTGCTGCTACAGCCTGGAAGGAAAGCGCACGTGCATGCCCCCACTCGAGACGAGGCCTGACTCCCCTGGGGAGACTCCAGAAGTACCCAAATATCCATGTCAGCCCCTGAGAAGAATCCTCGGTTCCGACCCTGACTCCACACAAGGTTTTTGGCCCCGGTATCGATGGGAGAGGAATGCCGAGAGGCCCCCTAGCAACTCGCCTGGGGACTGGCCTCTCCTGAGGCCACCAGGGCGGGTCCCTGAGGTCCCCGTCGTAACTCGAGAACACCTGCCGCAACTCGAGAAAATCCAGGAAATTCTCCCTTCCAGGCGAGATGAGGCCTATTTCCGATGAGGCGTCTGGAGACTAATGACACCTAACCTCTGGAACTACGAAAGTGTCTTTCACACCCTTGCTGCAACTCAAGAAGTTCACCGCTATACCCGTCTCGACTCGAGAGGAAGCACGATGGTCCCGCCCACATCCAGAGGAGCCCCGTTTCCCCCTCGTAGCTCGAGATGAGGGATCCTTTCCCTGCTTTCAACGGGAAAGAATTCCCGGCGTTCCCGTCGCATCTCAAGAGGAGGCACTCTCAACAGGAAAGGCGAGAGGAACTCCATGGTCGTACCACCATTCCAAGAGTCCCCCAGATGTCTCAGTCCATTCCAGAGGAACCTCTTTGCCCTGCACTGGCTCATCTTTCACGCCGAGGATCGACTCACACCACGGTGGCACGTGGGACAGCCCTGTGGGAAAGCCTCGAGGGAAAACCACAGATCCTTTGATCTATGCCACGGGAAGCGTGATATTGCTGCTACAGCCTGGAAGGAAAGCCCACGTGCATGCCCCGACTCGAGACGAGGCCTGACTCCCCTGGGGAGACTCCAGAAGTACCCAAAGATCCATGTCAGCCCCTGAGAGGAATCCTCGGTTCCGTCCCTGACTCCACACAAGGTTTTTGGCCCCGGTATCGACGGGAGAGGAATCCCGAGAGGCCCCTAGCAACTCGCCTGGGGACTGGCCTCTCCTGAGGCCACCAGGGCGGGTCCCTGAGGTCCCCGTCGTAACTCGAGAACACCTGCCGCAACTCGAGAAAATCCAGGAAATTCTCCCTTCCAGGCGAGATGAGGCCTATTTCCGATGAGGCGTCTGGAGACTAATGACACCTAACCTCTGGAACTTCGAAAGGGTCTTTCACACCCTTGCTGCAACTCAAGAAGTTCACCGCCATAACCGTCTCCACTCGAGAGGAAGCACGATGGTCCCGCCCACATCCAGAGGAGCCCCTTTTCCCCCTCGTAGCTCGAGATGAGGGATCCTTTCTCTGCTTTCAACGGGAAAGAATTCCCGGCGTTCCCGTCGCATCTCAAGAGGAGGCACTCTCAACAGGAAAGGCGAGAGGAACTCCATGGTCGTACCACCATTCCAAGAGTCCCCCAGATGTCTCAGTCCATTCCAGAGGAACCTCTTTGCCCTGCACTGGCTCATCTTTCACGCCGAGGATCGAATCACACCACGGTGGCACGTGGGACAGCCCTGTGGGAAAGCCTCGAGGGAGACCCTCGAGGGAAAACCACAGATCCTTTGATCTATGCCACGGGAAGCGTGATATTGCTGCTACAGCCTGGAAGGAAAGCCCACGTGCATGCCCCGACTCGAGACGAGGCCTGACTCCCCTGGGGAGACTCCAGAAGTACCCAAAGATCCATGTCAGCCCCTGAGAGGAATCCTCGGTTCCGGCCCTGACTCCACACAAGGTTTTTGGCCCCGGTATCGACGGGAGAGGAATCCCGAGAGGCCCCCTAGCATCTCGCCTGGGGACTGGCCTCTCCTGAGGCAACCAGGGCGGGTCCCTGAGGTCCCCGTCGTAACTCGAGAACACCTGCCGCAACTCGAGAAAATCCAGTAAGTTCTCCCTTCCAGGCGAGATGAGGCCTATTTCCGATGAGGCGTCTGGAGCCTAATGACACCTAACCTCTGGAACTTCGAAAGGGTCTTTCACACCCTTGCTGCAACTCAAGAAGTTCACCGCCATACCCGTCTCCACTCGAGAGGAAGCACGATGGTCCCGCCCACATCCAGAGGAGCCCCGTTTCCCCCTCGTAGCTCGAGATGAGGGATCCTTTCCCTGCTTTCAACGGGAAAGAATTCCCGGCGTTCCCGTCGCATCTCAAGAGGAGGCACTCTCAACAGGAAAGGCGAGAGGAACTCCATGGTCGTACCACCATTCCAAGAGTCCCCCAGATGTCTCAGTCCATTCCAGAGGAAGCTCTTTGCCCTGCACTGGCTCATCTTTCACGTCGAGGATCGACTCACACCACGGTGGCACGTGGGACAGCCCTGTGGGAAAGCCTCGAGGGAAAGCCTCGAGGGAAAACCACAGATCCTTTGATCCACGCGATGGGAAGCGTGACATTGCTGCTACAGCCTGGAAGGAAAGCGCACGTGCATGCCCCCACTCGAGACGAGGCCTGACTCCCCTGGGGAGACTCCAGAAGTACCCACAGATCCATGTCAGCCCCTGAGAGGAATCCTCGGTTCCGGCCCTGACTCCACACAAGGTTTTTGGCCCCGGTATCGACTGGAGAGGAAACCCGAGAGGCCCCCTAGCAACTCGCATGGGGACTGGCCTCTCCTGAGGCCACCAGGGGGGGTCCCTGAGGTCCCCGTCGTAACTCGAGAACACCTGCCCCAACTCGAAAAAATCCAGGAAGTTCTCCCTTCCAGGCGAGATGAGGCCTATTTCCGATGAGGCGTCTGGAGACTAATGACACCTAACCTCTGGAACTTCGAAAGGGCCTTTCACACCCTTACTGCAACTCAAGAAGTTCACCGCCATACCCGTCTCCACTCGAGAGGAAGCACGATGGTCCCGCCCACATCCAGAGGAGCCCCGTTTCCCCCTCGTAGCTCGAGATCAGGGATACTTTCCCTGCTTTCAACGGGAAAGAATTCCAGGCGTTCCCGTCGCATCTCAAGAGGAGGCACTCTCAACAGGAAAGGCGAGAGGAACTCCATGGTCGTACCACCATTGCAAGAGTCCCCCAGATGTCTCAGTCCATTCCAGAGGAAGCTCTTTGCCCTGCACTGGCTCATCTTTCACGCCGAGGATCGACTCACACCACGGTGGCACGTGGGACAGCCCTGTGTGAAAGCATCGAGGGAAAAACACAGATCCTTTGATCCAAACGACGGGAAGCGTGACATTGCTGCTACAGCCTGGAAGGAAAGCGCACGTGCATGCCCCCACTCGAGACGAGGCCTGACTCCCCTGGGGAGACTCCAGAAGTACCCAAAGATCCATGTCAGCCCCTGAGAGGAATCCTCGGTTCCAGCCCTGACTCTACACAAGGTTTTTGGCCCCGGTATCGACGGGAGAGGAATCCCGAGAGGCCCCCTAGCAACTCGCATGGGGACTGGCCTCTCCTGAGGCCACCAGGGCGGGTCCCTGAGGTACCCGTCGTAACTCGAGAACACCTGCCGCAACTCGAGAAAATCCAGGAAGTTCTCCCTTCCAGGCGAGATGAGGCCTATTTCCGATGAGGCGTCTGGAGCCTAATGACACCTAACCTCTGAAACTTCGAAAGGGTCTTTCACACCCTTGCTGCAACTCAAGAAGTTCACCGCCATACACGTCTCCACTCGAGAGGAAGCACGATGGTCCCGCCCACATCCAGAGGAGCCCCGTTTCCCCCTCGTAGCTCGAGATGAGGGATCCTTTCCCTGCTTTCAACGGGAAAGAATTCCCGGCGTTCCCGTCGCATCTCAAGAGGAGGCACTCTCAACAGGAAAGGCGAGAGGAACTCCATGGTCGTACCACCATTCCAAGAGTCCCCCAGATGTCTCAGTCCATTCCAGAGGAAGCTCTTTGCCCTGCACTGGCTCATCTTTCACGCCGAGGATCGACTCACACCACGGTGGCACGTGGGACAGCCCTGTGGGAAAGCCTCGAGGGAAAACCACAGATCCTTTGATCCACGCCATGGGAAGCGTGACATTGCTGCTACAGCCTGGAAGGAAAGCGCACGTGCATGCCCCGACTCGAGACGAGGCCTGACTCCCCTGGGGAGACTCCAGAAGTACCCACAGATCCATGTCAGCCCCTGAGAGGAATCCTCGGTTCCGGCCCTGACTCCACACAAGGTTTTTGGCCCCGGTATCGACGGGAGAGGAATCCCGAGAGGCCCCCTAGCAACTCGCATGGGGACTGGCCTCTCCTGAGGCCACCAGGGCGGGTCCCTGAGGTCCCCGTCGTAACTCGAGAACACCTGCCGCAACTCGAGAAAATCCAGGAAGTTCTCCCTTCCAGGCGAGATGAGGCCTATTTCCGATGAGGCGTCTGGAGCCTAATGACACCTAACCTCTGAAACTTCGAAAGGGTCTTTCACACCCTTGCTGCAACTCAAGAAGTTCAATGCCATACACGTCTCCACTCGAGAGGAAGCACGATGGTCCCGCCCACATCCAGAGGAGCCCCGTTTCCCAGTCGTAGCTCGAGATGAGGGATCCCTTCCCTGCTTTCAACGGGAAAGAATTCCCGGCGTTCCCATCGCATCTCAAGAGGAGGCACTCTCAACAGGAGAGGCGAGAGGAACTCCATGGTCGTACCACCATGCCAAGAGTTCCCCAGATGTCTCAGTCCATTCCAGAGGAAGCTCTTTGCCCTGCACTGGCTCATCTTTCACGCCGAGGATCGACTCACACCACGGTGGCACGTGGGACAGCCCTGTGGGAAAGCCTCGAGGGAAAACTACAGAACCTTTGATCCACCCGACGGGAAGTGTGACATTGCTGCTACAGCCTGGAAGGAAAGCGCACGTGCATGCCCCCACTCGAGACGAGGCCTGACTCCCCTGGGGAGACTCCAGAAGTACCCAAAGATCCATGTCAGCCCCTGAGAGGAATCCTCGGTTCCGGCCCTGACTCCACACAAGGTTTTTGGCCCCGGTATCGAAGGGAGAGGAATCCCGAGAGGCCCCCTAGCAACTCGCATGGGGACTGGCCTCTCCTGAGGCAACCAGGGAGCGTCCCTGAGGTCCCCGTCGTATCTCGAGAACAGCTGCCGCAACTCGAGAAAATCCAGGAAGTTCTCCCTTCCAGGCGAGATGAGGCCTATTTCCGATGAGGCGTCTGGAGACTAATGACACCTAACCTCTGGAACTTCGAAAGGGTCTTTCACACCCTTGCTGCAACTCAAGAAGTTCACCGCCATACCCGTCTCCACTCGAGAGGAAGCACGATGGTCCCGCCCACATCCAGAGGAGCCCCGTTTCCCAGTCGTAGCTCGAGATGAGGGATCCCTTCCCTGCTTTCAACGGGAAAGAATTCCCGGCGTTCCCATCGCATCTCAAGAGGAGGCACTATCAACAGGAGAGGCGAGAGGAACTCCATGGTCGTACCACCATTCCAAGAGTTCCCCAGATGTCTCAGTCCATTCCAGAGGAAGCTCTTTGCCCTGCACTGGCTCATCTTTCACGCCGAGGATCGACTCACACCACGGTGGCACGTGGGAGAGCCCTGTGGGAAAGCCTCGAGGGAAAGCCTGGAGGGAAAACCACAGATCCTTTGATCCACGCCACGGGAAGCGTGACATTGCTGCTACAGCCTGGAAGGAAAGCGCACGTGCATGCCCCCACTCGAGACGAGGCCTGACTCCCCTGGGGAGACTCCAGAAGTACCCAAAGATCCATGTCAGCCCCTGAGAGGAATCCTCGGTTCCGGCTCTGACTCCACACAAGGTTTTTGGCCCCGGTATCGAAGGGAGAGGAATCCCGAGAGGCCCCCTAGCAACTCGCATGGGGACTGGCCTCTCCTGAGGCCACCAGGGCGGGTCCCTGTGGTCCCCGTCGTAACTCGACAACACCTGCCGCAACTCGAGAAAATCCAGGAAGTTCTCCCTTCCAGGCGAGATGAGGCCTATTTCCGATGAGGCGTCTGGAGACGAATGACACCTAACCTCTGGACCTTCGAAAGGGTCTTTCACACCCTTGCTGCAACTCAAGAAGTTCACCGCCATACCCGTCTCGACCCGAAAGGAAGCACGATGGTCCCGCCCACATCCAGAGGAGCCCCGTTTCCCCCTCGTAGCTCGAGATCAGGGATACTTTCCCTGCTTTCAACGGGAAAGAATTCCAGGCGTTCCCGTCGCATCTCAAGAGGAGGCACTCTCAACAGGAAAGGCGAGAGGAACTCCATGGTCGTACCACCATTGCAAGAGTCCCCCAGATGTCTCAGTCCATTCCAGAGGAAGCTCTTTGCCCTGCACTGGCTCATCTTTCACGCCGAGGATCGAGTGACACCACGGTGGCACGTGGAACAGCACTGTGGGAGAGCCTCGAGGGAAAGCCTCGAGGGAAAAACACAGATCCTTTGATCCACGTGACGGGAAGCGTGACATTGCTGCTACAGCCTGGAAGGAAAGCGCACGTGCATGCCCCCACTCGAGACGAGGCCTGACTCCCCTGGGGAGACTCCAGAAGTACCCAAAGAACCATGTCAGCCCCTGAGAGGAATCCTCGGTTCCGGGCCTTACTCCACACAAGGTTTTTGGCCGCGGTATCGACGGTAGAGGAATCCCGAGAGGCCCCCTAGCAACTCGCAAGGGGACTGGCCTCTCCTGAGGCCACCAGGGCGGGTCCCTGAGGTCCCCGTCGAAACTGGAGAACACCTGGCGCAACTCGAGAAAATCCAGGAAGTTCCACCTTCTAGGCGAGATGAGGCCTATTTCCGATGAGGCGTCTGGAGACTAATGACACCTAACCTCTGGATCTTCGAAAGGGTCTTTCACACCCTTGCTGCAACTCAAGAAGTTCACCGCCATACCCGTCTCCAATCGAGAGGAAGCACGATGGTCCCGCCCACATCCAAAGGAGCCCCGTTTCCACCTCGTAGCTCGAGATGAGGGATCCTTTCCCTGCTTTCAACGGGAAAGAATTCCAGGCGTTCTCGTCGCATCTCAAGAGGAGGCACTCTCAACAGGAAAGGCGAGAGGAACTCCATGGTCGTACCACCATTCCAAGAGTCCCCCAGATGTCTCAGTCCATTCCAGAGGAACCTCTTTGCCCTGCACTGGCTCATCTTTCACGACGAGGGTCGACTCACACCATGGTGATACGTGGGAGAGCCCTGTTGGAAAGCCTCGAGGGAAAACCACAGATCCTTTGATCCACGTGACGGGAAGCGAGATATTGCTTCCACAGCCTGTAAGGAAAGCGCACGTGCATGCCCCCACTCGAACGAGGCCTGACTCCCCTGGGGAGACTCCAGAAGTACCCAAAGATCCATGTCAGCCCCTGAGAGGAATCCTTGGTTCCGGCCCTGACTCCACACAAGGTTTTTGGCCCCGGTATCGACGGGAGAGGAATCCCGAGAGGCCCCCTAGCAACTCGCATGGGGACTGGCCTTTCCTGAGGCCACCAGGGCGGGTCCCTGAGGTCCCCGTCGTAACTCGAGAACAGCTGCCGCAACTCGAGAAAATCCAGGAAGTTCTCCCTTCCAGGCGAGATGAGGCCTATTTCCGATGAGGCGTCTGGAGACTAATGACACCTAACCTCTGGAACTTCGAAAGGGTCTTTCACACCCTTGCTGCAACTCAAGAAGTTCACTGCCATACCCCTTTTCACTCGAGAGGAAGCACGATGGTCCCGCCCACATCCAGAGGAGCCCCGTTTCCCCCTCATAGCTCGAAATGAGGGATCCTTTACCTGCCTTCAATGGGAAAGAATTCCCGGCGTTCCCATCGCATCACAAGAGGAGGCACTCTCAATAGGAAAGGCGAGAGGAACTCCATGGTCGTACCACAATTTCAAGAGTCCGCCAGATGTCTCAGTCAATTCCAGAGGAAGCTCTTTGCCCTGCACTGGCTCATCTTTCACGCCGAGGATCGACTCACACCACGGTGGCACGTGGGACAGCCCTGTGGGAAAGCCTCGAGGGAAAACCACACATCCTTTGATCCACGCGAAGGGAAGCGTGACATTGCTGCTACAGCCTGGAAGGAAAGCGCACGTGCATGCCCCCACTCGAGACGAGGCCTGACTCCCCTGGGGAGACTCCAGAAGTACCCAAAGATCCATGTCAGCCCCTGAGAGGAATCCTCGGTTCCGGCCCTGACTCCACACAAGGTTTTTGGTCCCGGTATTGACCTGAGAGGAATCCCGAGAGGCCCCCTAACAACTCGCATGGGGCTGGCCTTTCGTGAGGCCACCAGGGCGGGTCCCTGAGGTCCCCGTCGTAACACGAGAACACCTGCCGCAACTCGAAAAAATCCAGGAAGTTCTCCCTTCCAGGCGAGATGAGGCCTATTTCCGATGAGGCGTCTGGAGACTAATGACACCTAACCTCTGGAACTTCGAAAGGGTCTTTCACACCCTTGCTGCAACTGAAGAAGTTCACCACCATACCTGTCTCCACTCGAGAGGAAGCACGATGGTTCCGCCCACATCGAGAAGAGCCCCGTTTCCCCCTCGTAGCTCGAGATGAGGGATCCTTTCCCTGCTTTCAACGGGAAAGAATTCCCGGCGTTCCCGTCGCATCTCAAGAGGAGGCACTCTCAACAGGAAAGTCGAGAGGAACTCCATGGTCGTATCATCATTTAAAGACTCCCCCATATGTCTCAGTCCATTCCAGAGGAACCTCTTTGCCCTGCATTGTCTCATCTTTCACGCCGAGGGTCGACTCACACCACGGTGGCACGTGGGACAGCCCTGTGGGAAAGCCTCGAGGGAAAACCACAGATCCTTTGATCCAGGCGACGGGAAGCGTGACATTGCTGCTACAGCCTGGAAGGAAAGCACACGTGCATGCCCCCACTCGAGACGAGGCCTGACTCCCCTGGGGAGACTCCAGAAGTACCCAAAGATCCATGTCAGCCCCTGAGAGGAATCCTCGGTTCCGGCCCTGACTCCACACAATGTTTTTGGCCCGATATCGACGGGAGAGGAATCCCGAGAGGCCCCAAAGCAACTCAAATGTGGACTGGCCTCTCCTGAGGCCACCGGGGCGGGTCCCTGAGGTCCCCGTCGTAACTCGAGAAAACCTGCCTCAACTCGAGAAAATCCAGGAAGTTCTCCCTTCCAGGCGAGATGAGGCCTATTTCCGATGAGGCGTCTGGAGCCTAATGACACCTAACCTCTGGAACTTCGAAAGGATCTTTCACACCCTTGCTGCAACTCAAGAAGTTCACCGCCATACCCGTCTCCACTCGAGAGGAAGCACGATGGTCCCGCCCACATCCAGAGGAGCCGCGTTTCCCCCTCGTAGCTCGAGATGAGTGATCCTTTCCCTGCTTTCATCGGGAAAGTATTCCCGGCGTTCCCGTCGCATCTCAAGAGGAGGCACTCTCAACAGGAAAGGCGAGAGGAACTCCATGGTCGTACCACCATTCCAAGAGTCCCCCAGATGTCTCAGACCATTCCAGAGGAACCTCTTTGCCCTGCACTGGCTCATCTTTCACGCGGAGGGTCGACTCACACCACGGTGGCACGTGGGACAGCCCTGTGGAAAAGCCTCGAGGGAAAACCACAGATCCTTTGATCCACGCGACGGGAAGCGTGACATTGCTGCCACAGGCTGGAAGGAAAGCGCACGTGCATGCCCCCACTCGAGACGAAGCCTGACTCCCCTGGAGAGACTCCAGAAGTACCCAAAGATCCATGTCAGCCCCTGAGAGGAATCCTCGGTTCCGGCACTGACTCCACACAAGGATTTTGGCCCCGGTATGGACGGGAGAGGAATCCCGAGAGGCCCCAAACCAACTCGCATGGGGACTGGCCTCTCCTGAGGCCACCAGGGCGGGTCCCTGAGGTCCCCGTCGTAACTCGAGAAAACCTGCCGCAACTCGAGAAAATCCAGGACGTTCTCCCTTCCAGGCGAGATGAGGCCTATTTCCGATGAGGCGTCTGGAGACTAATGACACCTAACCTCTGGAACTTCGAAAGGGTGTTTCACACCCTTGCTGCAACTCAAGAAGTTCACCTCCATACCCGTCTCCACTCGAGAGGAAGCAAGATGGTCCCGCCCAGATCCAGAGGAGCCCCGTTTCCCCCTCGTAGCTCGAGATGAGGGATCCTTTCCCTGCTTTCAACGGGAAAGAATTCTCGGCGTTCCCGTCGCATCTAAAGAGGAGGCACTCTCAACAGGAAAGGCGAGACGAACTCCATGGTCGTACCACCATTCCAAGAGTCCCCCAGATGTCTCAGTCCATTCCAGAGGAACCTCTTTGCCCTGCACTGGCTCATCTTTCACGCCGAGGATCGACTCACACCACGGTGGCACGTGGGACAGCCCTGTGGGAAAGCCTCGAGGGAAAGCCTAGAGGGAAAACCACAGATCCTTTGATCCACGCGACGGGAAGCGTGACATTGCTGCTACAGCCTGGAAGGAAACTGCACGTGCATGCCCCCACTCGAGACGAGGCCTGACTCGCCTGGGGAGACTCCAGTAGTACCCAAAGATCCATGTAAGCCCCTGAGAGGAATCCTCGGTTCCGGCCCTGACTCCACACAAGGTTTTTGGACCCGGTATCGACGGGAGCGGAATCCCGAGAGGCCCCCTAGCCACTCGCATGGGCACTGGCCTTTCCTGAGGCCACCAGGGCGGGTCCCTGAGGTCCCCGTCGTAACTCGAGAACACCTGCCGCAACTCGAGAAAATCCAGGAAGTTCTCCCTTCCAGGCGAGATGAGGCCTATTTCCGATGAGGCGTCTGGAGACTCATGGCACCTAACCTCTGGTACTTGGAAAGGGTCTTTCACACCCTTGCTGCAAATCAAGAAGTTCACCACCATACCCGTCTCCTCTCGAGAGGAAGCACGATGGTCCCGCCCACATCCAGAGGAGCCCCGTTTCCCCCTCGTACCTCGAGATGAGGGATCCTTTCCCTGCTTTCAACGGGAAAGAATTCCCGGCGTTCCCGTCGCATCTCAAGAGGAGGCACTCTCAACAGGAAAGGCGAGAGGAACTCCATGGTCGTACCACCATTCCAAGAGTCCCTCAGATGTCTCAGTCCATTCCAGAGGAACCTCTTTGCCCTGCACTGGCTCATCTTTCACGCCGAGGATCGACTCACACCACGGTGGCACGTGGGACAGCCCTGTGGGAAAGCCTCGAGGGAAAGCCTCGAGGGAAAACCACAGATCCTTTGATCCACGCGACGGGAAGCATGACATTGCAACTACAGCCTGGAAGGAAACTCACGTGCATGCCCCCACTCGAGACGAGGCCTGACTCCCCTGGGGAGACTCCAGAAGTACCCAAGGATCCAGGTCAGCCCCGAAGAGGAATCCTCGGATCCGGCCATGACTTCACAGAATGTTTTTGGCCCGGGAATCGACGGGAGAGGAATCCCGAGAGGCCCCCTAGCAGCTCGCATGGGGACTGGCCTCTCCTGAGGCCACCAGGACGGGTCCCTGAGGTCCCCGTCGTAACTCGAGAACACCTGCCGCAACTCGAGAAAATCCAGGAAGTTCTCCCTTCCAGGCGAGATGAGGCCTATTTCCGATGAGGCGTCTGGAGACTCATGACACCTAACCTCTGGAACTTCGAAAGGGTCTTTCACACCCTTGCTGCAACTCAAGAAGTTCACCGCCATACCCGTCTCCCCTCGAGAGGAAGCACGATGGTCCCGCCCACATCCAGAGGAGCCCCGTTTCCCCCTCGTAGCTCGAGATGAGGGATCCATTCCCTGCTTTCAATGGGAATGAAATCCCGGCGTTCCCGTCGCATCTCAAGAGGAGGCACTCTCAACAGGAAACGCGAGAGGAACTTCATGGTCGATCCAACATTCCAAGAGTCCCCCAGATGTCTCAGTCCATTCCAGAGGAACCTCTATGCCCTGCACTGGCTCATCTTTCACGCCGAGGATCGACTCACACCACGGTGGCACGTGGGACAGCCCTGTGGGAAAGCCTCGAGGGAAAACCACAGATCCTTTGATCCACGCGACGGGAAGGGTGACATTACTGCTGCAGCCTGGAAGGACAGCGCACGTGCATGTCCCCACTCGAGACGAGGCCTGACGCCTCTGGGGAGACTCCAGCAATACCCAAAGATCCATGTCAGCCCCTGAGAGGAATCCTCGGTTCCGGCCCTGACTCCACACAAGGTTTTTGGCCCCGGTATCGACGCGAGAGGAATCCCCAGAGGCCCCCTCGCAACTCGCATGTGGACTAGCCTTTCCTGAGGCCACCAGGGCGGGTCCCAGAGGTCTCCGCCGTAACTCGAGAACACCTGCCACAACTCGAGAAAATCTAGGAAGTTCTCCCTTCCAGGCGAGATAAGGCCTATTTCCGATGAGGCGTCTGGAGACTAATGACACCTAACCTCTGGAACTTCGAAAGGGTCTTTCACACCCTTGCTGCAACTCAAGAAGTTCACGGCCAAACCCGTCTCCAACCGAGAGGACGCACGATGGTCCCGCCCACATCCAGAGGAGCCCCGCTTCCCCCTCGTAGCTCGAGATGAGGGATCTTTTCCCTGCTTTCAAAGGGAAAGTATTCCCGGCGTTCCCGTCGCATCTCAACAGGAGGCACTCTCAACAGGAAAGGCGAGAGGAACTCCATGGTCGTACTACCATGCCAAAAGTCCCCCAGATGTCTCAGTCCATTCCAGAGGAACCTCTTTGCCCTGCACTGGCTCATCTTTCACGCCGAGGATCGACTCACACCACGGTGGCACGTGGGACAGCCCTGTGGGAAAGCCTCGTGTGAAAGCCTCGAGGGAAAACCACAGATTCATTGATTCACGCAACGGGAAGGGTGGCATTGCTGCTACAGCCTGGAAGGAAAGCACACGTGCATGCCCTTACTCGAGACGAGGCCTGACTCCCCTGGGGAGACTCCAGAAGTACCCAAAGATCCATGTAAGCGCCTGATAGGAATCCTCGGTTGCGGCCCTGACTCCACACAAGGTTTTTGGCCCCGGTATCGACGGGAGAGAAATCCCGAGAGGCCCCCTAGCAACTCGCATGGGGACTGGCCTCTCCTGAAGCCACCAGGGCGGGTCCCTGAGGTCCCCGTCGTAACTCGAGAACACCTGCCACAACTCGAGAAAATCCAGGAAGTTCTCCCTTCCAGGCGAGTTGAGGCTTATTTCCGATGAGGCGTCTGGAGACTAATGACACCTAACCTCTGGAACTTCGAAAGGGTCTTTCACACCCTTGCTGCAACTCAAGAAGTTCACCGCCATACCCGTCTCCACTCGAGAGGAAGCACGATGGTCCCGCCCACATCCAGAGGAGCCCCGTTTCCCCCTCGTAGCTCGAGATGAGGTATCCTTTCCCTGCTTTCAACCGGAAAGAATTCCCGGCATTCCCGTCGCATCTCAAGAGGAGGCACTCTCAACAGGAAAGGCGAGAGGAACTCCATGGTCGATCCACCATTCCAAGAGTCCCCCAGATGTCTCAGTCCATTCCAGAGGAACCTCTTTGCCCTGCACTGGCTCATCTTTCACGCCGAGGATCGACTCACACCACGGTGGCACGTGGGACAGCCCTGTGGGAAAGCCTCGAGGGAAAACCACAGATCCTTTGATCCACGCGACGGGAAGCGTGACATTGCTGCTTAAGCCTGGAAGGAAAGCGCACGTGCATGCCCCCACTCTAGACGAGGCCTGACTCCCCTGGGGAGACTCCAGAAGTACCCAAAGATCCATGTCAGCCCCTGAGAGGAATCCTCGGTTCTGGCCCTGACTCCACACAAGGTTTTTGGCCCCGGTATCGACGGGAGAGGAATCCCCAGAGGCCCCCTAGCAACTCGCATGGGGACTGGCCTTTCCTGAGGCCACCAGGGCGGGTCCCTGAGGTCCCCGTCGTAACTCGAGAACAGCTGCCGCAACTCGAGAAAATCCAGGAAGTTCTCCCTTCCAGGCGAGATGAGGCCTATTTCCGATGAGGCGTCTGGAGACTCATGTCACCTAATCTCTGGAACTTCGAAAAGGTCTTTCACACCTTTGCTGCAACTCAAGAAGTTCACCGCCATACCCGTCTCCTCTCGAGAGGAAGCACGATGGTCCCGCCCACATCAAGAGGAGCCCCGTTTCCCCCTCGTAGCTCGAGATGAGGGATCCTTTCCCTGCTTTCAATGGGAATGAAATCCCGGCCTTCCCGTCGCATCTCAAGAGGAGGCACTCTCAACAGGAAACGCGAGAGGAACTTCATGGTCGATCCACCATTCCAAGAGTCCCCCAGATGTCTCAGTCCATTCCAGAGGAACCTCTTTGCCCTGCACTGGCTCATCTTTCACGCCGAGGATCGACTCACACCACGGTGGCACGTGGGACAGCCCTGTGGGAAAGCCTCGAGGGAAAACCACAGATCCTTTGATCCACGCGACGGGAAGTGTGACATTACTGCTGCAGCCTGGAAGGAAAGCGCACGTGCATGTCCCCACTCGAGACGAGGCCTGACGCCCCTGGGGAGACTCCAGAAATACCCAAAGATCCCTGTCAGCCCCTGAGAGGAATCCTCGGTTCCGGCCCTGAATCCACACAAGGTTTTTGGCCCCGGTATCGACGCGAGAGGAATCCCCAGAGGCCCCCTCGCAACTCGCATGGGGACTAGCCTTTCCTGAGGCCACCAGGGCGGGTCCCTGAGGTCTCCGTCGTAACTCGAGAACACCTGCCGCAACTCGAGAAAATCCAGGAAGTTCTCCCTTCCAGGCGAGATGAGGCCTATTTCCGATGAGGCGTCTGGAGACTCATGACACCTAACCTCTGGAACTTCGAAAGGGTCTTTCACACCCTTGCTGCAACTCAAGAAGTTCACCGCCATTCCCGTCTCCATTCGAGAGGAAGCACGATTTTCCCGCCCACATTCAGAGGAGCCCCGTTTCCCCCTCGTAGCTCGAGATGAGGGATCCTTTCCCTGCCTTCAACGGGAAAGAATTCCTGGCGTTCCCGTCGCATCTCAAGAGGAGGCACTCTCAACAGGAAAGACGAGAGGAACTCCATGGTCGTACCACCATGCCAAGAGTCACCCAGATGTCTCAGTCCATTCCAGAGGAACCTCTTTGCCCTGCACTGGCTCATCTTTCACGCCGAGGATCGACTCACACCTCGGTGTCACGTGGGAAAGCCCTGTGGGAAAGCGTCGAGGGAAAGCCTCAAGGGAAAACCACAGATCCTTTGATCCACGCGACGGGAAGCGTGACATTGCTGCTACAGCCTGGAAGGAAAGCGCACGTGCATGTCCCCACTCGAGACGAGGCCTGACTCCCCTGGGGAGACTCCAGAAGTACCCAAAGATCCATGTCAGCCCCTGAGAGGAATCCTCGGTTCTGGCCCTGACTCCACACAAGGTTTTTGGCCCCGGTATCGACACGAGAGGAATCCCCAGAGGCCCCCTAGCATCTCGCATAGGGACTGGCCTCTCCTGAGGCCACCAGGGCGGGTCCCTGAGGTCCCCGTCGTAACTCGAGAACACCTGCCGCAACTCGAGAAAATCCAGGAAGTTCTCCCTTCCAGGCGAGATGAGGCCCATTTCCGATGAGGCGTCTGGAGACTCATGACACCTAACCTCTGGTACTTCGAAAGGGTCTTTCACACCCTTGCTGCAACTCAAGAAGTTCACCGCCATACCCGTCTCTACTCGAGAGGAAGCACGATGGTCCCGCCCACATCCAGAGGAGCCCCGTTTCCCCCTCGTAGCTCGAGATGAGGGATCCTTTCCCTGCTTTCAACGGGAAAGAATTCCCGGCTTTCCCGTCGCATCCCAAGAGGAGGCACTCTCAACAGGAAAGGCGAGAGGAACTCCATGGTCGTACCACCATTCCAAGAGTCCCCCAGATGTCTCAGTCCATTCTAGAGGAACTTCTTTGCCCTTCACTGGCTCATCTTTCACGCCGAGGATCCACTCACACCCCGGTGTCATGTGGGACAGCCCTGTGGGAAAGCCTCGAGGGAAAACCACAGATCATTTGATCCACGCGATGGGAAGCGTGACATTGCTGCTTCAGCCTGGAAGGAAAACGCACGTGCATGCCCCCACTCTAGACGAGGCCTGACTCCCCTGGGGAGACTCCAGAAGTACCCAAAGATCCATGTCAGCCCCTGAGAGGAATCCTCGGTTCTGGCCCTGACTCCACACAAGGTTTTTGGCCCTGGTATCGACGGGAGAGGAATCTCCAGAGGCCCCCTAGCAACTCGCATGGGGACTGGCCTTTCCTGAGGCCACCAGGGCGGGTCCCTGAGGTCCCCGTCGTAACTCGAGAACACCTGCCGCAACTCGAGAAAATCCAGGAAGTTCTCCCTTCCAGGCGAGATGAGGCCTATTTCCGATGAGGCGTCTGGAGACTCATGTCACCTAACCTCTGGAACTTCGAAAGGGTCTTTCACACCTTTGCTGCAACTCAAGAAGTTCACCGCCATACCCGTCTCCTCTCGAGAGGAAGCACGATGGTCCCGCCCACATCCAGAGGAGCCCCGTTTCCCCCTCGTACCTCGAGATGAGGGATCCTTTCCCTGCTTTCAACGGGAAAGATTTCCCGGCGTTCCCGTCGCATCTCAAGAGGAGGCACTCTCAACAGGAAAGGCGAGAGGAACTCCATGGTCGTACCACCATTCCAAGAGTCCCTCAGATGTCTCAGTCCATTCCAGAGGAACCTCTTTGCCCTGCACTGGCTCATCTTTCACGCCGACGATCGACTCACACCACGGTGGCACGTGGGACAGCCCTGTGGGAAAGCCTCGAGGGAAAGCCTCGAGGGAAAACCACAGATCCTTTGATCCACGCGACGGGAAGCATGACATTGCAACTACAGCCTGGAAGGAAAGCTCACGTGCATGCCCCCACTCGAGACGAGGCCTGACTCCCCTGGGGAGACTCCAGAAGTACCCAAGGATCCATGTCAGCCCCTAAGAGGAATCCTCGGTTCCGGCCATGACTCCACACAATGTTTTTGGCCCGGGAATCGACGGGAGAGGAATCCCGAGAGGCCCCCTAGCACCTCGAAAGGGGACTGGCCTCTCCTGAGGCCACCAGGGCGGGTCCCTGAGGTCCCCGTCGTAACTCGAGAACACCTGCCGCAACTCGAGAAAATCCAGGAAGTTCTCCCTTCCAGGCGAGATGAGGCCTATTTCCGATGAGGCGTCTGGAGACTAATGACACCTAACCTCTGGAACTTCGAAAGGGTCTTTCAAACCCTTGCTGCAACTCAAGAAGTTCCCCGCCATACCCGTCTCCACTCGAGAGGAAGCACGATGGTCCCGCCCACATCCAGAGGAGCCCCGTTTCCCCCTCGTAGCTCGAGATGAGGGATCCTTTCCCTGCTTTCAACGGGAAAGAATTCCCGGCGTTCCCGTCGCATCTCAAGAGGAGGCACTCTCAACAGGAAAGGGGAGAGGAACTCCATGGTCGTACCACCATTCCAAGAGTCCCCCAGATGTCTCAGTCCATTCCAGAGGAACCTCTTTGCCCTGCACTGGCTCGTCTTTCACGCCGAGGATCGACTCACACCACGGTGGCACGTGGGACAGCCCTGTGGGAAAGCCTCGAGGGAAAGCCTCGAGGGAAAACCACAGATCCTTTAATCCACGCGACGTTAAGCGTGACATTGCTGCTACAGCCTGGAAGGAAAGCGCACGTGCATGCCCCCACTTGAGACGAGGCCTGACTCCCCTGGGGAGACTCCAGAAGTACCCAAAGATCCATGTCAGCCCCTGAGAGGAATCCTCGTTTCCGGCCCTGACTCCACACAAGGTTTTTGGCCCCGGTATCGACGGGAGAGGTATCCCGAGAGGCCCCCTAGCACCTCGCATGGGGACTGGCCTCTCCTGAGGCCACCAGGGCGGGTTCCTGAGGTCCCCGTCGTAACTCGAGAACACCTGCCGCAACTCGAGAAAATCCAGGAAGTTCTCCCTTCCAGGCGAGATGAGGCCTATTTCCGATGAGGCGTCTGGAGACTCATGACACCTAACCTCTGGAACTTCGAAAGGGTCTTTCACACCCTTGCTGCAACTCAAGAAGATCACCGCCATACCCGTCTCCACTCGAGAGGAAGCACGATGGTCCCGCCCACATCCAGAGGAGCCCCGTTTCCCCCTCGTAGCTCGAGATGAGGGATCCTTTCCCTGCTTGCAACGGGAAAGAATTCCCGGCGTTCCCGTCGCATCTCAAGAGGAGGCACTCTCAACAGGAAAGGCGAGAGGAACTCCATGGTCGTACCACCATTCCAAGAGTCCCCCAGATGTCTCAGTCCATTCCAGAGGAACCTCTTTGCCCTGCACTGGCTCATTTTTCACGCCGACGATCGACTCACACCACGGTGGAACGTGGGACAGCCCTGTGGGAAAGCCTCGAGGGAAAACCACAGATCCTTTGATCCACGCCACGGGAAGCGTGACATTGCTGCTACAGCCTGGAAGGAAAGCGCACGTGCATGCCCCCACTCGAGATGAGGCCTGACTCCCCTGGGGAGACTCCAGAAGTACCCAAATATCCATGTCAGCCCCTGAGAGGAATCCTCGGTTCCGGCCCTGACTCCACACAAGGTTTTTGGCCCCGGTATCGACGGAAGAGGAATCACGAGAGGCCCCCTAGCAACTCGCATGGGGACTGGCCTCTCCTGAGGCCACCAGGGCGGGTCCCTGAGGTCCCCGTCGTAACTGGAGAACACCTGCCGCAACTCGAGAAAATCCAGGAAGTTCTCCCTTCCAGGCGAGATGAGGCCTATTTCCGATGAGGCGTCTGGAGACTAATGACACCTAACCTCTGGAACTTCGAAAGGGACTTTCACACCCTTGCTGCAACTCAAGAAGTTCCCCGCCATACCCGTCTCCACTCGAGAGGAAGCACGACGGTCCCGCCCACATCCAGAGGAGCCCCGTTTCCCCCTCGTAGCTCGAGATGAGGGATCCTTTCCCTGCTTTCAACGGGAAAGAATTCCCGGCGTTTCCGTCGCATCTCAAGAGGAGGCACTCTCAACAGGAAAGGCGAGAGGAACTCCATGGTCGTACCACCATTCCAAGAGTCCCCCAGATGTCTCAGTCCATTCCAGAGGAACCTCTTTGCCCCGCACTGGCTCATCTTTCACGCCGAGGATCGACTCACACCATGGTGGCATGTGGGACAGCCCTGTGGGAAAGCCTCGAGGGAAAGCCTCGAGGGAAAACCACAGATCCTTTGATCCACGCTACGGGAAGCGTGACATTGCTGCTACAGCCTGGAAGGAAAGCGCACGTGCATGCCCCCACTCGAGGCGAGGCCTGACTCCCCTGGGGAGACTCCAGAAGTACCCAAAGATCCATGTCAGCCCCTGAGAGGAATCCTCGTTTCCGGCCCTGATTCCACACAAGGTTTTTGGCCCCGGTATCGACGGGAGAGGAATCCCGAGAGGCCCCCTAGCACCTCGCATGGGGACTGGCCTCTCCTGAGGCCACCAGGGCGGGTCCCTGAGGTCCCCGTCGTAACTCGAGAACACCTGCCGCAACTCGAGAAAATCCAGGAAGTTCTCCCTTCCAGGCGAGATGAGGCCTATTTCCGATGAGGCGTCTGGAGACTAATGACACCGAACCTCTGGAACTACGAAAGGGTCTTTCACACCCTTGCTGCAACTCAAGAAGTTCACCGCCATACCCGTCTCCACTCGAGAGGAAGCACGATGGTCCCGCCCACATCCAGAGGAGCCCCGTTTCCCCCTCGTAGCTCGAGATGAGGGATCCTTTCCCTGCTTGCAACGGGAAAGAATTCCCGGCGTTCCCGTCGCATCTCAAGAGGAGGCACTCTCAACTGGAAAGGCGAGAGGAACTCCATGGTCGTACCACCATGCCAAGAGTCCCCCAGATGTCTCAGTCCATTCCAGAGGAACCTCTTTGCCCTGCACTGGCTCATCTTTCACGCCGAGGATCGACTCACACCACGGTGGCACGTGGAACAGCCCTGTGGGAAAGCCTCGAGGGAAAACCACAGATCCTTTGATCCACGCGACGGGAAGCGTGACATTGCTGCTACAGCCTGGAAGGAAAGCGCACGTGCATGCCCCCACTCGAGACGAGGCCTGACTCCCCTGGGGAGACTCCAGAAGTACCAAAAGATCCATGTAAGCCCATGAGAGGAATCCTCGTTTCCGGCCCTGACTCCACACAAGGTTTTTGGCTCCGGTATCGACGGGAGAGGAATCCCGAGAGGCCCTCTAGCACCTCGCAAGGGGACTGGCCTCTCCTGAGGCCACCAGGGCGGGTCCCTGAGGTTCCCGTCGTAACTCGAGAACAGCTGCCGCAACTCGAGAAAATCCAGGAAGTTCTCCCTTCCAGGCGAGATGAGGCCTATTTCCGATGAGGCGTCTGGAGACTAATGACACCTAACCTCTGGAACTTCGAAAGGGTCTTTCACACCCTTGCTGCAACTCAAGAAGTTCACCGCCATACCTGTCTCCACTCGAGAGGAAGCACGATGGTCCCGCCCACATCCAGAGGAGCCCCGTTTCCCCCTCGTATCTCGAGATGAGGGATCCTTTCCCTGCTTTCAACGGGAAAGAATTCCCGGCGTTCCCGTCGCATCTCAAGAGGAGGCACTCTCAACAGGAAAGGCGAGAGGAACTCCATGGTCGTACTACCATTCCAAGAGTCCCCCAGATGTCTCAGTCCATTCCAGAGGAACCTCTTTGCCCTGCACTGGCTCATCTTTCACGCCGAGGATCGACTCACACCACGGTGGCACGTGGGACAGCCCTGTGGGAAAGCCTCGAGGGAAAGCCTCGAGGGAAAACCACAGATCCTTTGATCCACGCGACGGGAAGCGTGACATTGCTGCTACAGCCTGGAAGGAAAGCGCACGTGCATGCCCCCACTCGAGGCGAGGCCTGACTCCCCTGGGGAGACTCCAGAAGTACCCAAAGATCCATGTCAGCCCCTGAGAGGAATCCTCGTTTCCGGCCCTGACTCCACACAAGGTTTTTGGCTCCGGTATCGACGGGAGAGGAATCCCGAGAGGCCCTCTAGCACCTCGCAAGGGGACTGGCCTCTCCTGAGGACACCAGGGCGGGTCCCTGAGGTGCCCGTCGTAACTCGAGAACACCTGCCGGAACTCGAGAAAATCCAGGAAGTTCTCCCTTCCAGGCGAGATGAGGCCTATTTCCGATGAGGCGTCTGGAGACTAATGACACCTAACCTCTGGAACTTCGAAAGGGTCTTTCACACCCTTGCTGCAACTCAAGAAGTTCACCGCCATACCTGTCTCCACTCGAGAGGAAGCACGATGGTCCCGCCCACATCCAGAGGAGCCCCGTTTCCCCCTCGTATCTCGAGATGAGGGATCCTTTCCCTGCTTTCAACGGGAAAGAATTCCCGGCGTTCCCGTCGCATCTCAAGAGGAGGCACTCTCAACAGGAAAGGCGAGAGGAACTCCATGGTCGTACTACCATTCCAAGAGTCCCCCAGATGTCTCAGTCCATTCCAGAGGAACCTCTTTGCCCTGCACTGGCTCATCTTTCACGCTGAGGATCGATTCACACCACGGTGGCACGTGGGACAGCCCTGTTGGAAAGCCTCGAGGGAAAGCCTCGAGGGAAAACCACAGATCCTTTGATCCACGCGACGGGAAGCGTGACATTGCTGCTACAGCCTGGAAGGAAACCGCACGTGCATGCCCCCACTCGAGACGAGGCCTGACTCCCCTGGGGAGACTCCAGAAGTACCCAAAGATCCATGTCAGCCTCTAAGATGAATCCCCGTTTACGGCCCTGACTCCACACAAGGTTTTTGGCCCAGGTATCGACGGGAGAGGAATCCCGAAAGGCCCCCTAGCACCTCGCATGGGGACTGGCCTCTCCTGAGGCCACCAGGGCGGGTCCCTGAGGTCCCCGTCGTAACTCGAGAACACCTGCCGCAACTCGAGAAAATCCAGGAAGTTCTCCCTTCCAGGCGAGATGAGGCCTATTTCCGATGAGGCGTCTGGAGACTAATGACACCTAACCTCTGGAACTTCGAAAGGGTCTGGCACACCCTTGCTGCACCTCAAGAAGTTCACCGCCATACCCGTCTCCACTCGAGAGGAAGCACGATGGTCCCGCCCACATCCAGAGGAGCCCCGTTTCCCCCTCGTAGCTCGAGATGAGGGATCCTTTCCCTGCTTTCAACGGGAAGGAATTCCCGGCGTTCCCGTCGCATCTCAAGAGGAGGCACTCTCAACAGGAAAGGCGAGAGGAACTCCATGGTCGTACCACCATTCCAAGAGTCCCCCAGATGTCTCAGTCCATTCCAGAGGAACCTCTTTGCCCTGCACTGGCTCATCTGTCACGCCGAGGATCGACTCACACCACGGTGGCACGTGGGACAGCCCTGTGGGAAAGCCTCGAGGGAAAGCCTCGAGGGAAAACCACAGATACTTTGATCCTCGCGACGGGAAGCGTGACATTGCTGCTACAGCCTGGTAGGAAAGCGCACGTGCATGCCCCCACTCGAGACGAGGCCTGACTCCCCTGGGGAGACTCCAGAAGTACCCAAAGATCCATGTCAGCCCCTGAGAGGAATCCTCGGTTCCGGCCCTGATTCCACACAAGGTTTTTGGCCCCGGTGTCGACGGGAGAGGAATCCCGAGAGGCCCCCTAGCAACTCGCATGGGGACTGGCCTCTCCTGAGGCCACCAGGGCGGGTCCCTGAGGTCCCCGTCGTAACTCGAGAACACCTGCCGCAACTCGAGAAAATCCAGGAAGTTCTCCCTTCCAGGCGAGATGAGGCCCATTTCCGATGAGGCGTCTGGAGACTAATGACACCTAACCTCTGGAACTTCGAAAGGGTCTTTCACACCCTTGCTGCAACTCAAGAAGTTCACCGCCATACCCGTCTCCACTCGAGAGGAAGCACGATGGTCCCGCCCACATCCAGAGGAGCCCCGTTTCCCCCTCGTAGCTCGAGATGAGGGATCCTTTCCCTGCGTTCAACGGGAAAGAATTCCCGGCGTTCCCGTCGCATCTCAAGAGGATGCACTCTCAACAGGAAAGGCGAGAGGAACTCCATGGTCGTACCACCATTCCAAGAGTCCCCCAGATGTCTCAGTCCATTCCAGAGGAAACTCTTTGCCCTGCACTGGCTCATCTGTCACGCCGAGGATCGACTCACACCACGGTGGCACGTGGGACAGCCCTGTGGGAAAGCCTCGAGGGAAAGCCTCGAGGGAAAACCACAGATCCTTTGATCCACGCCACGGGAAGCTTGACATTGCTGCTGCAGCCTGGAAGGAAAGCGCACGTGCATGCCCCCACTCGAGACGAGGCCTGACTCCCCTGGGGAGACTCCAGAAGTACCCAAAGATCCATGTCAGCCCCTGATAGGAATCCTCGGTTCCGGCCCTGACTCCACACAAGGTTTTTGGCCCCGGTATCGACTGCAGAGGAATCCCGAGAGGCCCCATAGCAACTCGCATGGGGACTGGCCTCTCCTGAGGCCACCAGGGCGGGTCCCTCAGGTACCCGTCGCAACTCGAGAACACCTGGCCCAACTCGAGAAAATCCAGGAAGTTCTCCCTTCCAGGCGAGATGAGGCCTATTTCCGATGAGGCGTCTGGAGACTAAAGACACCTAACCTCTGGAACTTCGAAAGGGTCTTTCACACCCTTGCTGCAACTCAAGAAGTTCACCGCCATACCCGTCTCCACTCGAGAGGAAGCACGATGGTCCCGCCCACATCCAGAGGAGCCCCGTTTCCCCCTCGTAGCTCGAGATGAGGGATCCTTTCCCTGCTTTCAACGGGAAAGAATTCCCGGCGTTCCCGTCGCATCTCAAGAGGAGGCACTCTCAACAGGAAAGGCGAGAGGAACTCCATGGTCGTACCACCATTCCAAGAGTCCCCCAGATGTCTCAGTCCATTTCAGAGGAAGCTCTTGGCCCTGCACTGGCTCATCTTTCACGCCGAGGATCGACTCACACCACGGTGGCACGTGGGACAGCCCTGTGGGAAAGCCTCGAGCGAAAACCACAGATCCTTTGATCCACGAGACGGGAAGCGTGACATTGCTGCTACAGCCTGGAAGGAAAGCGCACGTGCATGCCCCGACTCGAGACGAGGCCTGACTCCCCTGGGGAGACTCCAGAAGTACCCACAGATCCATGTCAGCCCCTGAGAGGAATCCTCGGTTCCGGCCCTGACTCCACACAAGGTTTTTGGCCCCGGTATCGACGGGAGAGGAATCCCGAGAGGCCCCCTAGCAACTCGCATGGGGACTGGCCTCTCCTGAGGCCACCAGGGGGGGTCCCTGAGGTCCCCGTCGTAACTCGAGAACACCTGCCCCAACTCGAGAAAATCCAGGAAGTTCTCCCTTCCAGGCGAGATGAGGCCTATTTCCGATGAGGCGTCTGGAGACTAATGACACCTAACCTCTGGAACTTCGAAAGGGCCTTTCACACCCTTGCTGCAACTCAAGAAGTTCACCGCCATACCCGTCTCCACTCGAGAGGAAGCACGATGGTCCCGCCCACATCCAGAGGAGCCCTGTTTCCCCCTCGTAGTTCGAGATGAGGGATACTTTCCCTGCTTTCAACGGGAAAGAATTCCAGGCGTTCCCGTCGCATCTCAAGAGGAGGCACTCTCAACAGGAAAGGCGAGAGGAACTCCATGGTCGATCCACCATTGCAAGAGTCCCCCAGATGTCTCAGTCCATTCCAGAGGAAGCTCTTTGCCCTGCACTGGCTCATCTTTCACGCCGAGGATCGACTCACACCACGGTGGCACGTGGGACAGCCCTGTGGGAAAGCCTCGAGGGAAAACCACAGAACCTTTGATCCACCCGACGGGAAGTGTGACATTGCTGCTACAGCCTGGAAGGAAAGCGCACGTGCATGCCCCCACTCGAGACGAGGCCTGACTCCCCTGGGGAGACTCCAGAAGTACCCAAAGATCCATGTCAGCCCCTGAGAGGAATCCTCGGTTCCGGCCCTGACTCCACACAAGGTTTTTGGTCCCGGTATCGAAGGGAGAGGAATCCCGAGAGGCCCCCTAGCAACTCGCATGGGGACTGGCCTCTCCTGAGGCCACCAGGGAGCGTCCCTGAGGTCCCCGTCGTATCTCGAGAACAGCTGCCGCAACTCGAGAAAATCCAGGAAGTTCTCCCTTCCAGGCGAGATGAGGCCTATTTCCGATGAGGCGTCTGGAGACTAATGACACCTAACCTCTGGAACTTCGAAAGGGTCTTTCACACCCTTGCTGCAACTCAAGAAGTTCACCGCCATACCCGTCTCCACTCGAGAGGAAGCACGATGGTCCCGCCCACATCCAGTGGAGCCCCGTTTCCCAGTCGTAGCTCGAGATGAGGGATCCCTTCCCTGCTTTCAACGGGAAAGAATTCCCGGCGTTCCCATCGCATCTCAAGAGGAGGCACTATCAACAGGAGAGGCGAGAGGAACTCCATGGTCGTACCACCATGCCAAGAGTTCCCCAGATGTCTCAGTCCATTCCAGAGGAAGCTCTTTGCCCTGCACTGGCTCATCTTTCACGCCGAGGATCGACTCACACCACGGTGGCTCGTGGGAGATCCCTGTGGGAAAGCCTCGAGGGAAAGCCTGGAGGGAAAACCACAGATCCTTTGATCCACGCCACGGGAAGCGTGACATTGCTGCTACAGCCTGGAAGGAAAGCGCACGTGCATGCCCCCACTCGAGACGAGGCCTGACTCCCCTGGGGAGACTCCAGAAGTACCCAAAGATCCATGTCAGCCCCTGAGAGGAATCCTCGGTTCCGGCCCTGACTCCACACAAGGTTTTTGGCCCCGGTATCGAAGGGAGAGGAATCCCGAGAGGCCCCCTAGCAACTCGCATGGGGCCTGGCCTCTCCTGAGGCCACCAGGGCGGGTCCCTGTGGTCCCCGTCGTAACTCGACAACACCTGCCGCAACTCGAGAAAATCCAGGAAGTTCTCCCTTCCAGGCGAGATGAGGCCTATTTCCGATGAGGCGTCTGGAGCCTAATGACACCTAACCTCTGGAACTTCGAAAGGGTCTTTCACACCCTTGCTGCAACTCAAGAAGTTCACCGCCATACCCGTCTCGACCCGAAAGGAAGCACGATGGTCCCGCCCACATCCAGAGGAGCCCCGTTTCCCCCTCGTAGCTCGAGATGAGGGATCCTTTCCCTGCTTGCAACGGGAAAGAATTCCCGGCGTTCCCGTCGCATCTCAAGAGGAGTTACTCTCAACAGGAAAGGCGAGAGGAACTCCATGGTCGTACCACCATTCCAAGAGTCCCCCAGATGTCTCAGTCCATTCCAGAGGAACCTCTTTGCCCTGCACTGGCTCATCTTTCATGCCGAGGATCGACTCACACCACGGTGGCACGTGGGACAGCCCTGTGGGAAAGCCTCAAGGGAAAGTCTCGAGGGAAAAGCACAGATCCTTTGATCCACGCTACGGGAAGCGTGACATTGCTGCTACAGCCTGGAAGGAAAGCGCACGTGCATGCCCCCACTCGAGACGAGGCCTGACTCCCCTGGGGAGACTCCAGAAGTACCCAAAGATCCATGTCAGCACCTGAGAGTACTCCTCGGTTCCGGCCCTGACTCCACACAAGGTTTTTGGCCCCGGTATCGACGGGAGAGGAATCCCGAGAGGCCCCCTAGCAACTCGCATGGGGACTGGACTCTCCTGAGGCCACCAGGGCGGGTCCCTGAGGTCCCCGTCGTAACTCCAGAACACCTGCCGCAACTCGAGAAAATCCAGGAAGTTCTCCCTTCCAGGCGAGATGAGGCCTATTTCTGATGAGGCGTCTGGAGACTAATGACACCTAACCTCTGGAACTTCGAAAGGGTCTTTCACACCCTTGCTGCAACTCAAGAAGTTCACCGCCATACGCGACTCCACTCGAGAGGAAGCACGATGGTCCCGCCCACATCCAGAGGAGCCCCGTTTCCCCCTCGTAGCTCGAGATGAGGGATCCTTTCCCTGCTTTCAATGGGAAAGAATTCCCGGCGTTCCCGTCGCATCTCAAGAGGAGGCACTCTCAACAGGAAAGGCGAGAGGAACTCCATGGTCGTACCACCATTCCAAGAGTCCCCCAGATGTCTCAGTCCATTCCAGAGGAAGCTCTTTGCCCTGCACTGACTCATCTTTCACGCCGAGGATCGACTCACACCACGGTGGCACGTTTGACAGCCCTGTGGGAAAGCCTCGAGGGAAAACCACAGATCCTTTGATCCACGCTATGGGAAGCGTGACATTGCTGCTACAGCCTGGAAGGAAAGCGCACGTGCATGCCCCCACTCGAGACGAGGCCTGACTCCCCTGGGGAGACTCCAGAAGTACACAAAGATCCATGTCAGCCCCTGAGAGGAATCCTCGGTTCCGGCCCTGACTCCACACAAGGTTTTTGGCCCCGGTATCGACGGGAGAGGATTCCCGAGAGGCCCCCTAGCAACTCGCATGGGGACTGGCCTCTCCTGAGGCCACCAGGGCGGGTCCCTGAGGTCCGCGTCGTAACTCGAGAACACCTGCCGCAACTCGAGAAAATCCAGGAAGTTCTCCCTTCCAGGCGAGATGAGGCCTATTTCCGATGAGGCGTCTGGAGACTAATGACACCTAACCTCTGGAACTTCGAAAAGGTCTTTCACACCCTTGCTGCAACTCAAGAAGTTCACCGCCATACCCGTCTCCACTCGAGAGGAAGCACGATGGTCCCGCCCACATCCAGAGGAGCCCCGTTTCCCCCTCGTAGCTCGAGATGAGGGATCCTTTCCCTGCTATCAACGGGAAAGAACTCCCGCGTTCCCGTCGCATCTCAAGAGGAGGCACTCTCAACAGGAAAGGCGAGAGGAACTCCATGGTCGTACCACCATTCCAAGAGTCCCCCAGATGTCTCAGTCCATTCCAGAGGAAGCTCTTTGCCCTGCACTGACTCATCTTTCACGCCGAGATCGACTCACACCACGGTGGCACGTGGGACAGCCCTGTGGGAAAGCCTCGATGGAAAACCACAGATCCTTTGATCCACGCTACGGGAAGCGTGACATTGCTGCTACAGCCTGGAAGGAAAGCGCACGTGCATGCCCCCACTCGAGACGAGGCCTAACTCCCCTGGGGAGACTGCAGAAGTACCCAAAGATCCGTGTCAGACCCTGATAGGAATCCTCGGTTCCGGCCCTGACTCCACACAAGGTTTTTGGCCCCGGTATTGACGGGAGAGCAATCACGAGAGGCCCCCTAGCAACTCGCATGGGGACTGGCCTCTCCTGAGGCCACCAGGGCGGGTCCCTGAGGTCCCCGTCGTAACTCGAGAACAGCTGCCGCAACTCGAGAAAATCCAGGAAGTTCTCCCTTCCAGGCGAGATGAGGCCTATTTCCGATGAGGCGTCTGGAGACGAATGACACCTAACCTCTGGAACTTCGAAAGGGTCTTTCACACCCTTGCTGCAACTCAAGAAGTTCACCGCCATACCCGTCTCGACTCGAGAGGAAGCACGATGGTCCCGCCCACATCCAGAGGAGCCCCGTTTCCCCCTCGTAGCTCGAGATGAGGGATCCTTTCCCTGCTTTCAACGGGAAAGAATTCCCGGCGTTCCCGTCGCATCTCAAGAGGAGGCACTCTCAACAGGAAAGGCGAGAGGAACTCCATGGTCGTACCACCATTCCAAGAGTCCCCCAGATGTCTCAGTCCATTCCAGAGGAAGCTCTTTGCCCTGCATTGTCTCATCTTTCACGCCGAGGATCGACTCACACCACGGTGGCACGTGGGACAGCCCTGTGGGAAAGCCTCGAGGGAAAGCCTCGAGGGAAAACCACAGATCCTTTGATCCACACCACGGGAAGCGTGACATTGCTGCTACAGCCTGGAAGGAAAGCGCACGTGCATGCCCCCACTCGAGACGAGGCTTGACTCCCCTGGGGAGACTCCAGAAGTACCCAAAGATCCATGTCAGCCCCTGAGAGGAATCCTCGGTTCCGGCCCTGACTCCACACAAGGTTTTTGGCCCCGGTATCGACGGGAGAGGAATCCCGAGAGGCCCCCTAGCAACTCGCATGGGGACTGGCCTCTCCTGATGCCACCAGGGCGGGTCCCTGAGGTCCCTGTCGTAACTCGAGAACACCTGCCGCAACTCGAGAAATCCAGGAAGTTCTCGCTTCCAGGCGAGATGATGCCTATTTCCGATGAGGCGTCTGGAGACTAATGACACCTAACCTCTGGAACTTCGAAAGGGTCTTTCACACCCTTGCTGCAACTCAAGAAGTTCACCGCCATACCCGTCTCCACTCGAGAGGAAGCACGATGGTCCCGCCCACATCCAGAGGAGCCCCGTTTCCCCCTCGTAGCTCGAGATGAGGGATCCTTTCCCTGCTTTCAACGGGAGAGAATTCCCGGCGTACCCATCGCATCTCAAGAGGAGGCACTCTCAACAGGAAAGGCAAGAGGAACTCCATGGTCGTACCACCATTCCAAGAGTCCCCCAGATGTCTCAGTCCATTCCAGAGGAACCTCTTTGCCCTGCACTGGCTCATCTTTCACGCCGAGGATCGACTCGCACCACGGTGGCACGTGGGACAGCCCTGTGGGAAAGCCTCGAGGGAAAGCCTCGAGGGAAAACCACAGATCCTTTGATCCACGCCACGGGAAGCGTGACATTGCTGCTACAGCCTGGAAGGAAAGCGCACGTGCATGCCCCCACTCGAGACGAGGCCTGACTCCCCTGGGGAGACTCCAGAAGTACCCAAAGATCCATGTCAGCCCCTGAGAGGAATCCTCGGTTCCGGCCCTGACTCCACACAAAGTTTTTGGCCCCGGTATCGACGGGAGAGAAATCCCGAGAGGCCCCCTAGCAACTCGCATGGGGACTGGCCTCTCCTGAGGCCACCAGGGCGGGTCCCTGAGGTCCCCGTCGTAACTCGAGAACACCTGCCGCAACTCGAGAAAATCCAGGAAGTTCTCCCTTCCAGGCGAGACGAGGCCTATTTCCGATGAGGCGTCTGGAGACTAATGACACCTAACCTCTGGAACTTCGAAAAGGTCTTTCACACCCTTGCTGCAACTCAAGAAGTTCCCCGCCATACCCGTCTCCACTCGATAGGAAGCACGATGGTCCCGCCCACATCCAGAGGAGCCCCGTTTCCCCCTCGTAGCTCGAGATGAGGGATCCTTTCCCTGCTTTCAACGGGAAAGAATTCCCGGCGTTCCCGTCGCATCTCAAGAGGAGACACTCTCAACAGGAAAGGCGAGAGGAACTCCATGGTCGTACCACCATTCCAAGAGTCCCCCAGATGTCTCAGTCCATTCCAGAGGAAGCTCTTTGCCCTGCACTGACTCATCTTTCACGCCGAGGATCGACTCACACCACGGTGGCACGTGGGACAGCCCTGTGGGAAAGCCTCGAGGGAAAGCCTCGAGGGAAAACCACAGATCCTTTGATCCACGCGACGGGAAGCGTGACATTGCTGTTACAGCCTGGAAGGAAAGCGCACGTGCATGCCCCCACTCGAGACGAGGCCTGA
Source organism: Capricornis sumatraensis (assembly GCF_032405125.1). Classification (NCBI taxonomy): domain Eukaryota; kingdom Metazoa; phylum Chordata; class Mammalia; order Artiodactyla; family Bovidae; genus Capricornis; species Capricornis sumatraensis. Next base: position 2,079,609 of record NC_091077.1, on the reverse strand, counting down.
CTCCCCTGGGGAGACTCCAGAAGTACCCAAAGATCCATGTCAGCCTCTGAGAGGAATCCTCGGTTCCGGTCCTGACTCCACACAAGGTTTTTGGCCCCGGTATCGACGGGAGAGGAATCCAGAGAGGACCCCTAGCAACTCGCATGGGGACTGGCCTTTCCTGAGGCCACCAGGGCGGGTCCCTGAGGTCCCCGTCGTAAATTGAGAACAGCTGCCGCAACTCGAGAAAATCCAGGAAGTTCTCCCTTCCAGGCGAGATGAGGCCTATTTCCGATGAGGCGTCTGGAGACTAATGACACCTAACCTCTGGAACTTCGAAAGGGTCTTTCACACCCTTGCTGCAACTCAAGAAGTTCACCGCCATACCCGTCTCCACTCGAGAGGAAGCACGATGGTCCCGCCCACATCCAGAGGAGCCCCGTTTCCCACTCGTAGCTCGAGATGAGGGATCCCTTTCCTGCATTCAATGGGAAAGAATTCCCGGCGTTCCCGTCGCATCTCAAGAGGAGGCACTCTCAACAGGAGAGGCGAGAGGAACTCCATGGTCGTACCACCATGCCGAGAGTTCCCCAGATGTCTCAGTCCATTCCAGAGGAAGCTCTTTGCCCTGCACTGGCTCATCTTTCACGCCGAGGATCGACTCACACCACGGTGGCACGTGGGACAGCTCTGTGGGAAAGCCTCGAGGGAAAACCACAGATCCTTTGATCCACCCGACGGGAAGTGTGACATTGCTGCTACAGCCTGGAAGGAAAGCGCACGTGCATGCCCCCACTCGAGACGAGGCCTGACTCCCCTGGGGAGACTCCAGAAGTACCCAAACATCCATGTCAGCCCCTGATAGGAATCCTCGGTTCCGGCCCTGACTCCACACAAGGTTTTTGGCCCCGGTATCGACGGGAGAGGAATCCAGAGAGGCCCCCTAGCAACTCGCATGGGGACTGGCCTCTCCTGAGGCCACCAGGGCGGGTCCCTGAGGTCCCCGTCGTAACTCGAGAACACCTGCCGCAACTCGAGAAAATCCAGGAAGTTCTCCCTTCCAGGCGAGATGAGGCCTATTTCCGATGAGGCGTCTGGAGACTAATGACACCTAACCTCTGGAACTGCGAAAGGGTCTTTCACACCCTTGCTGCAACTCAAGAAGTTCTCCGCCATACCCGTCTCCACTCGAGGGGAAGCACGATGGTCCCGCCCACATCCAGAGGAGCCCCGTTTCCCCCTCGGAGCTCGAGATGAGGGATCCTTTCCCTGCTTTCAACGGAAAAGAATTCCCAGCGTTCCCGTCGCATCTTAAGAGGAGGCAATCTCAACAGGAAAGGCGAGAGGAACTCCATGGTCGTACCACCATTCCAAGAGTCCCCCAGATGTCTCAGTCCATTCCAGAGGAACCTCTTTGCCCTGCACTGGCTCATCTTTCATGCCGAGGATCGACTCACACCACGGTGGCACGTGGGACAGCCCTGTGGGAAAGCCTCAAGGGAAAGTCTCGAGGGAAAAGCACAGATCCTTTGATCCACGCTACGGGAAGCGTGACATTGCTGCTACAGCCTGGAAGGAAAGCGCACGTGCATGCCCCCACTCGAGACGAGGCCTGACTCCCCTGGGGAGACTCCAGAAGTACCCAAAGATCCATGTCAGCACCTGAGAGTACTCCTCGGTTCCGGCCCTGACTCCACACAAGGTTTTTGGCCCCGGTATCGACGGGAGAGGAATCCCGAGAGGCCCCCTAGCAACTCGCATGGGGACTGGACTCTCCTGAGGCCACCAGGGCGGGTCCCTGAGGTCCCCGTCGTAACTCCAGAACACCTGCCGCAACTCGAGAAAATCCAGGAAGTTCTCCCTTCCAGGCGAGATGAGGCCTATTTCTGATGAGGCGTCTGGAGACTAATGACACCTAACCTCTGGAACTTCGAAAGGGTCTTTCACACCCTTGCTGCAACTCAAGAAGTTCACCGCCATACGCGACTCCACTCGAGAGGAAGCACGATGGTCCCGCCCACATCCAGAGGAGCCCCGTTTCCCCCTCGTAGCTCGAGATGAGGGATCCTTTCCCTGCTTTCAATGGGAAAGAATTCCCGGCGTTCCCGTCGCATCTCAAGAGGAGGCACTCTCAACAGGAAAGGCGAGAGGAACTCCATGGTCGTACCACCATTCCAAGAGTCCCCCAGATGTCTCAGTCCATTCCAGAGGAAGCTCTTTGCCCTGCACTGACTCATCTTTCACGCCGAGGATCGACTCACACCACGGTGGCACGTTTGACAGCCCTGTGGGAAAGCCTCGAGGGAAAACCACAGATCCTTTGATCCACGCTATGGGAAGCGTGACATTGCTGCTACAGCCTGGAAGGAAAGCGCACGTGCATGCCCCCACTCGAGACGAGGCCTGACTCCCCTGGGGAGACTCCAGAAGTACACAAAGATCCATGTCAGCCCCTGAGAGGAATCCTCGGTTCCGGCCCTGACTCCACACAAGGTTTTTGGCCCCGGTATCGACGGGAGAGGATTCCCGAGAGGCCCCCTAGCAACTCGCATGGGGACTGGCCTCTCCTGAGGCCACCAGGGCGGGTCCCTGAGGTCCGCGTCGTAACTCGAGAACACCTGCCGCAACTCGAGAAAATCCAGGAAGTTCTCCCTTCCAGGCGAGATGAGGCCTATTTCCGATGAGGCGTCTGGAGACTAATGACACCTAACCTCTGGAACTTCGAAAAGGTCTTTCACACCCTTGCTGCAACTCAAGAAGTTCACCGCCATACCCGTCTCCACTCGAGAGGAAGCACGATGGTCCCGCCCACATCCAGAGGAGCCCCGTTTCCCCCTCGTAGCTCGAGATGAGGGATCCTTTCCCTGCTATCAACGGGAAAGAACTCCCGCGTTCCCGTCGCATCTCAAGAGGAGGCACTCTCAACAGGAAAGGCGAGAGGAACTCCATGGTCGTACCACCATTCCAAGAGTCCCCCAGATGTCTCAGTCCATTCCAGAGGAAGCTCTTTGCCCTGCACTGACTCATCTTTCACGCCGAGATCGACTCACACCACGGTGGCACGTGGGACAGCCCTGTGGGAAAGCCTCGATGGAAAACCACAGATCCTTTGATCCACGCTACGGGAAGCGTGACATTGCTGCTACAGCCTGGAAGGAAAGCGCACGTGCATGCCCCCACTCGAGACGAGGCCTAACTCCCCTGGGGAGACTGCAGAAGTACCCAAAGATCCGTGTCAGACCCTGATAGGAATCCTCGGTTCCGGCCCTGACTCCACACAAGGTTTTTGGCCCCGGTATTGACGGGAGAGCAATCACGAGAGGCCCCCTAGCAACTCGCATGGGGACTGGCCTCTCCTGAGGCCACCAGGGCGGGTCCCTGAGGTCCCCGTCGTAACTCGAGAACAGCTGCCGCAACTCGAGAAAATCCAGGAAGTTCTCCCTTCCAGGCGAGATGAGGCCTATTTCCGATGAGGCGTCTGGAGACGAATGACACCTAACCTCTGGAACTTCGAAAGGGTCTTTCACACCCTTGCTGCAACTCAAGAAGTTCACCGCCATACCCGTCTCGACTCGAGAGGAAGCACGATGGTCCCGCCCACATCCAGAGGAGCCCCGTTTCCCCCTCGTAGCTCGAGATGAGGGATCCTTTCCCTGCTTTCAACGGGAAAGAATTCCCGGCGTTCCCGTCGCATCTCAAGAGGAGGCACTCTCAACAGGAAAGGCGAGAGGAACTCCATGGTCGTACCACCATTCCAAGAGTCCCCCAGATGTCTCAGTCCATTCCAGAGGAAGCTCTTTGCCCTGCATTGTCTCATCTTTCACGCCGAGGATCGACTCACACCACGGTGGCACGTGGGACAGCCCTGTGGGAAAGCCTCGAGGGAAAGCCTCGAGGGAAAACCACAGATCCTTTGATCCACACCACGGGAAGCGTGACATTGCTGCTACAGCCTGGAAGGAAAGCGCACGTGCATGCCCCCACTCGAGACGAGGCTTGACTCCCCTGGGGAGACTCCAGAAGTACCCAAAGATCCATGTCAGCCCCTGAGAGGAATCCTCGGTTCCGGCCCTGACTCCACACAAGGTTTTTGGCCCCGGTATCGACGGGAGAGGAATCCCGAGAGGCCCCCTAGCAACTCGCATGGGGACTGGCCTCTCCTGATGCCACCAGGGCGGGTCCCTGAGGTCCCTGTCGTAACTCGAGAACACCTGCCGCAACTCGAGAAATCCAGGAAGTTCTCGCTTCCAGGCGAGATGATGCCTATTTCCGATGAGGCGTCTGGAGACTAATGACACCTAACCTCTGGAACTTCGAAAGGGTCTTTCACACCCTTGCTGCAACTCAAGAAGTTCACCGCCATACCCGTCTCCACTCGAGAGGAAGCACGATGGTCCCGCCCACATCCAGAGGAGCCCCGTTTCCCCCTCGTAGCTCGAGATGAGGGATCCTTTCCCTGCTTTCAACGGGAGAGAATTCCCGGCGTACCCATCGCATCTCAAGAGGAGGCACTCTCAACAGGAAAGGCAAGAGGAACTCCATGGTCGTACCACCATTCCAAGAGTCCCCCAGATGTCTCAGTCCATTCCAGAGGAACCTCTTTGCCCTGCACTGGCTCATCTTTCACGCCGAGGATCGACTCGCACCACGGTGGCACGTGGGACAGCCCTGTGGGAAAGCCTCGAGGGAAAGCCTCGAGGGAAAACCACAGATCCTTTGATCCACGCCACGGGAAGCGTGACATTACTGCTACAGCCTGGAAGGAAAGCGCACGTGCATGCCCCCACTCGAGACGAGGCCTGACTCCCCTGGGGAGACTCCAGAAGTACCCAAAGATCCATGTCAGCCCCTGAGAGGAATCCTCGGTTCCGGCCCTGACTCCACACAAAGTTTTTGGCCCCGGTATCGACGGGAGAGAAATCCCGAGAGGCCCCCTAGCAACTCGCATGGGGACTGGCCTCTCCTGAGGCCACCAGGGCGGGTCCCTGAGGTCCCCGTCGTAACTCGAGAACACCTGCCGCAACTCGAGAAAATCCAGGAAGTTCTCCCTTCCAGGCGAGACGAGGCCTATTTCCGATGAGGCGTCTGGAGACTAATGACACCTAACCTCTGGAACTTCGAAAAGGTCTTTCACACCCTTGCTGCAACTCAAGAAGTTCCCCGCCATACCCGTCTCCACTCGATAGGAAGCACGATGGTCCCGCCCACATCCAGAGGAGCCCCGTTTCCCCCTCGTAGCTCGAGATGAGGGATCCTTTCCCTGCTTTCAACGGGAAAGAATTCCCGGCGTTCCCGTCGCATCTCAAGAGGAGACACTCTCAACAGGAAAGGCGAGAGGAACTCCATGGTCGTACCACCATTCCAAGAGTCCCCCAGATGTCTCAGTCCATTCCAGAGGAAGCTCTTTGCCCTGCACTGACTCATCTTTCACGCCGAGGATCGACTCACACCACGGTGGCACGTGGGACAGCCCTGTGGGAAAGCCTCGAGGGAAAGCCTCGAGGGAAAACCACAGATCCTTTGATCCACGCGACTGGAAGCGTGACATTGCTGCTACAGCCTGGAAGGAAAGCGCACGTGCATGCCCCCACTCGAGACGAGGCCTGACTCCCCTGGGGAGACTCCAGAAGTACCCAAAGATCCATGTCAGCCTCTGAGAGGAATCCTCGGTTCCGGTCCTGACTCCACACAAGGTTTTTGGCCCCGGTATCGACGGGAGAGGAATCCAGAGAGGACCCCTAGCAACTCGCATGGGGACTGGCCTTTCCTGAGGCCACCAGGGCGGGTCCCTGAGGTCCCCGTCGTAAATTGAGAACAGCTGCCGCAACTCGAGAAAATCCAGGAAGTTCTCCCTTCCAGGCGAGATGAGGCCTATTTCCGATGAGGCGTCTGGAGACTAATGACACCTAACCTCTGGAACTTCGAAAGGGTCTTTCACACCCTTGCTGCAACTCAAGAAGTTCACCGCCATACCCGTCTCCACTCGAGAGGAAGCACGATGGTCCCGCCCACATCCAGAGGAGCCCCGTTTCCCACTCGTAGCTCGAGATGAGGGATCCCTTTCCTGCATTCAATGGGAAAGAATTCCCGGCGTTCCCGTCGCATCTCAAGAGGAGGCACTCTCAACAGGAGAGGCGAGAGGAACTCCATGGTCGTACCACCATGCCGAGAGTTCCCCAGATGTCTCAGTCCATTCCAGAGGAAGCTCTTTGCCCTGCACTGGCTCATCTTTCACGCCGAGGATCGACTCACACCACGGTGGCACGTGGGACAGCTCTGTGGGAAAGCCTCGAGGGAAAACCACAGATCCTTTGATCCACCCGACGGGAAGTGTGACATTGCTGCTACAGCCTGGAAGGAAAGCGCACGTGCATGCCCCCACTCGAGACGAGGCCTGACTCCCCTGGGGAGACTCCAGAAGTACCCAAACATCCATGTCAGCCCCTGATAGGAATCCTCGGTTCCGGCCCTGACTCCACACAAGGTTTTTGGCCCCGGTATCGACGGGAGAGGAATCCAGAGAGGCCCCCTAGCAACTCGCATGGGGACTGGCCTCTCCTGAGGCCACCAGGGCGGGTCCCTGAGGTCCCCGTCGTAACTCGAGAACACCTGCCGCAACTCGAGAAAATCCAGGAAGTTCTCCCTTCCAGGCGAGATGAGGCCTATTTCCGATGAGGCGTCTGGAGACTAATGACACCTAACCTCTGGAACTGCGAAAGGGTCTTTCACACCCTTGCTGCAACTCAAGAAGTTCTCCGCCATACCCGTCTCCACTCGAGGGGAAGCACGATGGTCCCGCCCACATCCAGAGGAGCCCCGATTCCCCCTCGTAGCTCGAGATGAGGGAACCTTTCCCTGCTTTCAACGGGAAAGAATTCCCGGCGTTCAGGTCGCATCTCAAGAGGAGGCACTCTCAACAGGAAAGGCGAGAAGAACTCCATGGTCGTACCACCATTCCAAGAGTCCCCCAGATGTCTCAGTCCATTCCAGAGGAGCCTCTTGGCCCTGCACTGGCTCATCTTTCACGCCGAGGATCGACTCACACCACGGTGGCACGTGGGACAGCCCTGTGGGAAAGCCTCGAGGGATAGCCTCGAGGGAAAACCACAGATCCTTTGATTAACGAGACGGGAAGCGTGACATTGCTGCTAAAGCCTGGAAGGAAAGCGCACGTGCATGCCCCCACTCGAGACGAGGCCTGACTCCCCTGGGGAGACTCCAGAAGTACCCAAAGATCCATGTCAGCCCCTGAGAGGAATCCTCGGTTCCGGCCCTGACTCCACACAAGGTTTTTGTCCCCGGTATCGACGGGAGAGGAATCCCGAGAGGCCCCCTAGCAACACTCATGGGGACTGGCCTTTCCTGAGGCCACCAAAGCGGGTCTCTGAGGACACCGTCGTAACTCGAGAACACCTGACGCAACTTGAGAAAATCCAGGAAGTTCTCCCTTCCAGGCGAGATGAGGCCTATTTCCGATGAGGCGTCTGGAGACTAATGACACCTAACCTCTGGAACTTCGAAAGGGTCTTTCACACCCTTGCTGCAACTCAAGAAGTTCACCGCCATACCCGTCTCCACTCGAGAGGATGCAAGATGGACCCGCCCACATCCAGAGGAGCCCCGTTTCCCCCTCGTAGCTCGAGATGAGGGATCCTTTCCCTGCTTTCAACGGGAAAGAATTCCCGGCGTTCCCGTCGCATCTCAAGAGGAGGCACTCTCAACAGGAAAGGCGAGAGGAACTCCATGGTCGTACCACCATTCCAAGAGTCCCCCAGATGTCTCAGTCCATTCCAGAGGAACCTCTTTGCCCTGCACTGGCTCATCTTTCACGCCGAGGTTCGACTCACACCACGGTGGCACGTGGGACAGCCCTGTGGTGAAGCCTCGAGGGAAAACCACAGATCCTTTGATCCACGCGACGGGAAGCGTGACATTGCTGCTACAGCCTGGAAGGAAAGCGCACGTGCATGCCCCCACTCGAGACGAGGCCTGACTCCCCTGGGGAGACTCCAGATGTACCCAAAGATCCATGTCAGCCCCTGAGAGAAATCCTTGGTTCCGGTCCTGCTCCACACAAGGCTTTTGGCCCCGATATCGACGGGAGACGAATACCGAGATGCCCCCTAGCACCTCGCATGGGGACTGGCCTTTCCTGAGGCCACCAGTCCGGGTCCCTGAGGTCCCCATCGTAACTCGAGAACACCTGCTGCAACTCGAGAAAATCCAGGAAGTTCTCCTTTCCAGGCGAGATGAGGCCTATTTCCAATGAGGCGTCTGGAATCTAATGACACCTAACCTCTGGAACTTCGAACGGGTCTTGCACACCCTTGCTGCAACTCAAGAAGTTCACCGCCATACTCCGTCTCCAGTCGAGTGGAAGCACGATGGTCCCGCCCTCATCCAGAGGAGCCCCGTTTCCCCCTCGTAGCTCGAGATGAGGGATCCTTTCCCTGCTTTCAATGGGAAAGAATTCCCGGCGTTCCCGTCGCATCTCAAGGGGAGGCACTCTCAACAGGAAAGGCGAGAGGAACTCCATTGATGCACCACCATACCAAGAGTCCCCCAGATGTCTCAGTCCATTCCAGAGGAACCTCTTTGCCCTGCACTGGCTCATCTTTCACGCCGAGGATGGACTCACACCACGGTGGCACCTGGGACAGCCCTGTGGGAAAGCCTCGAGGGAAAGCCTCGAGGAAAACCACAGATCCTTTGATCCACGCGACGGGTAGCGTGACAATGCTGCTACAGCCTGGAAGGAAAGCGCACGTGCATGCCCCCACTCGAGACGAGGCCTGACTCCCCTGGGGAGACTCCAGAAGTACCCAAAGATCCATGTCAGCCCCTGAGAGGAATCCTCGGTTCCGGCCCTTACTCCACACAAGGATTTTGGCCCCGGTATCGACGGTAGAGGAATCCCGAGAGGCCCCCTAGCAACTCGCAAGGGGACTGGCCTCTCCTGAGGCCACCAGGGCGGGTCCCTGAGGTCCCCGTCGAAACTGGAGAACACCTGGCGCAACTCGAGAAAATCCAGGAAGTTCCACCTTCCAGGCGAGATGAGGCCTATTTCCGATGAGGCGTCTGGAGACTAATTACACCTAACCTCTGGATCTTCGAAAGGGTCTTTCACACCCTTGCTGCAACTCAAGAAGTTCACCGCCATACCTGTCTCCAATCGAGAGGAAGCACGATGGTCCCGCCCACATCCAGAGGAGCCCCGTTTCCCCCTCGTAGCTCGAGATGAGGGATCCTTTCCCTGCGTTCAACGGGAAAGTATTCCAGGCGTTCTCGTCGCAACTCAAGAGGAGGCACTCTCAACAGGAAAGGCGAGAGGAACTCCATGGTCGAACCACCATTCCAAGAGGCCCCCAGATGTCTCAGTCCATTCCAGAGGAACCTCTTTGCCCTGCACTGGTTCATCTTTCACGACGAGGGTCGACTCACACCACGGTGGTACGTGGGAGAGCCCTGTTGGAAAGCCTCGAGGGAAAACCACAGATCCTTTGATCCACGCGACGGGAAGCGTGACATTGCTTCCACAGCCTGCAAGGAAAGCGCACGTGCATGCCCCCACTCGAACGAGGCCTGACTCCCCTGGGGAGACTCCAGAAGTACCCAAAGATCCATGTCAGCCCCTGAGAGGAATCCTCGGTTCCGGCCCTGACTCCACACAAGGTTTTTGGCCCCGGTATCGACGGGAGAGGAATCCCGAGAGGCCCCCTAGCAACTCGCATGGGGACTGGCCTTTCCTGAGGCCACCAGGGCGGGTCCCTGAGGTCCCCGTCGTAACTCGAGAACACCTGCCGCAACTCGAGAAAATCCAGGAAGTTCTCCCTTCCAGGCGAGATGAGGCCTATTTCCGATGAGGCGTCTGGAGACTAATGACACCTAACCTCTGGAACTTCGAAAGGGTCTTTCACACCCTTGCTGCAACTCAAGAAGTTCACTGCCATACCCCTTTCCACTCGAGAGGAAGCACGATGGTCCCGCCCACATCCAGAGGAGCCCCGTTTCCCCCTCATAGCTCGACATGTGGGATCCTTTACCTGCTTTCAATGGGAAAGAATTCCCGGCGTTCCCATCGCATCACAAGAGGAGGCACTCTCAATAGGAAAGTCGAGAGGAACTCCATGGTCGTACCACAATTTCAAGAGTCCCCCAGATGTCTCAGTCCATTCCAGAGGAAGCTCTTTGCCCTGCACTGGCTCATCTTTCACGCCGAGGATCGACTCACACCACGGTGGCACGTGGGACAGCCCTGTGGGAAAGCCTCGAGGGAAAACCACACATCCTTTGATCCACGCGACGGGAAGCGTGACATTGCTGCTACAGCCTGGAAGGAAAGCGCACGTGCATGCCCCCACTCGAGACGAGGCCTGACTCCCCTGGGGAGACTCCAGAAGTACCCAAAGATCCATGTCAGCCCCTGAGAGGAATCCTCGGTTCCGGCCCTGACTCCACACAAGGTTTTTGGTCCCGGTATTGACCCGAGAGGAATCCCGAGAGGCCCCCTAACAACTCGCATGGGGCTGGCCTTTCCTGAGGCCACCAGGGCGGGTCCCTGAGGTCCCCGTCGTAACTCGAGAACACCTGCCGCAACTCGAGAAAATCCAGGAAGTTCTCCCTTCCAGGCGAGATGAGGCCTATTTCCGATGAGGCGTCTGGAGACTAATGACACCTAACCTCTGGAACTTCGAAAGGGTCTTTCACACCCTTGCTGCAACTGAAGAAGTTCACCACCATACCTGTCTCCACTCGAGAGGAAGCACGATGGTTCCGCCCACATCGAGAAGAGCCCCGTTTCCCCCTCGTAGCTCGAGATGAGGGATCCTTTCCCTGCTTTCAACGGGACAGAATTCCCGGCGTTCCCGTCGCATCTCAAGAGGAGGCACTCTCAACAGGAAAGGCGAGAGGAACTCCATGGTCGTACCACCATTCCAAGAGTCCCCCAGATGTCTCAGTCCATTCCAGAGGAACCTCTTTGCCCTGCACTGGCTCATCTTTCACGCCGAGGATCGACTCACACCGCGGTGGCACGTGGGACAGCCCTGTGGGAAAGCCTCGAGGGAAAGCCTCGAGGGAAAACCACAGATCCTTTGATCCACGCGACGGGAAGCGTGACATTGCTGCTACAGCCTGGAAGGAAAGCGCACGTGCATGCCCCCACTCGAGACGAGGCCTGACTCGCCTGGGGAGACTCCAGTAGTACCCAAAGATCCATGTAAGCCCCTGAGAGGAATCCTCGGTTCCGGCGCTGACTCCACACAAGGTTTTTGGACCCGGTATGGACGGGAGAGGAATCCCGAGAGGCCCCCTAGCCACTCGCATGGGCACTGGCCTTTCCTGAGGCCAGCAGGGCGGGTTCCTGAGGTCCCCGTCGTAACTCGAGAACACCTGCCGCAACTCGAGAAAATCCAGGAAGTTCTCCCTTCCAGGCGAGATGAGGGCTATTTCCGATGAGGCGTCTGGAGACTAATGGCACTTAATATCTGGAACTTCGAAAGGCTCTTTCACACCCTTGCTGCAACTCAAGAAGTTCACCGCCATACCCGTCTCCACTCGAGAGGAAGCACGATGGTCCCGCCCACATCCAGAGGAGCCCCATTCCCCCCTCGTAGCTCGAGATGAGGGTTCCTTTCCCTGCTTTCAACGGGAAAGAATTCCCGCCTTTCCTGTCGCATCTCAAGAGGAGGTACTCTCAACAGGATAGGCGAGAGGAACTCCATGGTCGTACCACCATGCCAAGAGTCCCCCAGATGTCTCAGTGCATTCCAAAGGAACCTCTTTGCCCTGCACTGGCTCATCTTTCACGCCGAGGATCGACTTACAACACGGTGGCACGTGGGACAGCCCTGTGGGAAAGCCTCGAGGGAAAACCACGGATCCATTGATCCACGCGTCGGGAAGCGTGACATTGCTTCTACAGCCGGGAAGGAAAGCTCACGTGCATGACCCCACTCGAGACGAGGCCTGACTCCCCTGGGGAGACTCCAGAAGTACCCAAAGATCCATGTCAGCCCCTTTGAGGAATCCTCGGTTCCGACCCTGATTCCACACAAGGTTTTTGGCCCCGGTATCGACGGGAGAGGAATTCTGAGAGGCCCCCTAGCAACACCCAAAGGGACTGTCCTTTCCTGAGGCCACCAGGGCGGGTCACAGAGGTCCCCGTCGTAACTCGAGAACACCAGCCACAACTCGAGAAAATCCAGGAAGTTCTCCCTTTCAGCTGAGATGAGGCCTATTTCCGATGAGGCGTCTGGAGACTCATGACACCTAACCTCTGGAACTTCGAAAGGGTCTTTCACACGCTTGCTGCAACTCAAGAACTTCACCGCCATACCCGTCTCCACTCGAGAGGAAGCAGGATGGTCCAGCCCACATCCAGAGGAGACCCGTTTCCCCCTCGTAGCTCGAGATGAGGGATCCTTTCCCTGCTTTCAACGGAAAGGAATTCCCGGCGTTCCCGTCGCATCTCAAGAGGAGGTACTCTCAACAGGATAGGCGAGAGGAACTCCATGGTCGTACCACCATGCCAAGAGTCCCCCAGATGTCTCAGTCCATTCCAGAGGAACCTCTTTGCCCTGCACTGGCTCATCTTTCACGCCGAGGATCGACTCACACCGCGGTGGCACGTGGGACAGCCCTGTGGGAAAGCCTCGAGGGAAAGCCTCGAGGGAAAACCACAGATCCTTTGATCCCCGCGACGGGAAGCGTGACATTGCTGCTACAGCCTGGAAGGAAAGCGCACGTGCATGCCCCCACTCGAGACGAGGCCTGACTCGCCTGGGGAGACTCCAGTAGTACCCAAAGATCCATGTAAGCCCCTGAGAGGAATCCTCGGTTCCGGCCCTGACTCCACACAAGGTTTTTGGACCCGGTATCGACGGGAGAGGAATCCCGAGAGGCCCCCTAGCCACTCGCATGGGCACTGGCCTTTCCTGAGGCCACCAGGGCGGGTTCCTGAGGTCCCCGTCGTAACTCGAGAACACCTGCCGCAACTCGAGAAAATCCAGGAAGTTCTCCCTTCCAGGCGAGATGAGGGCTATTTCCGATGAGGCGTCTGGAGACTAATGGCACTTAATATCTGGAACTTCGAAAGGCTCTTTCACACCCTTGCTGCAACTCAAGAAGTTCACCGCCATACCCGTCTCCACTCGAGAGGAAGCACGATGGTCCCGCCCACATCCAGAGGAGCCCCATTCCCCCCTCGTAGCTCGAGATGAGGGTTCCTTTCCCTGCTTTCAACGGGAAAGAATTCCCGCCTTTCCTGTCGCATCTCAAGAGGAGGTACTCTCAACAGGATAGGCGAGAGGAACTCCATGGTCGTACCACCATGCCAAGAGTCCCCCAGATGTCTCAGTGCATTCCAAAGGAACCTCTTTGCCCTGCACTGGCTCATCTTTCACACCGAGGATCGACTTACACCACGGTGGCACGTGGGACAGCCCTGTGGGAAAGCCTCGAGGGAAAACCACGGATCCATTGATCCACGCCTCGGGAAGCGTGACATTGCTTCTACAGCCGGGAAGGAAAGCTCACGTGCATGACCCCACCCGAGACGAGGCCTGACTCCCCTGGGGAGACTACAGAAGTACCCAAAGATCCATGTCAGCCCCTGAGAGGAATCCTCGGTTCCGACCCTGATTCCACACAAGGTTTTTGGCCCCGGTATCGACGGGAGAGGAATTCTGAGAGGCCCCCTAGCAACACCCAAAGGGACTGTCCTTTCCTGAGGCCACCAGGGCGGGTCACAGAGGTCCCCGTCGTAACTCGAGAACACCTGCCACAACTCGAGAAAATCCAGGAAGTTCTCCCTTTCAGTTGAGATGAGGCCTATTTCCGATGAGGCGTCTGGAGACTCATGACACCTAACCTCTGGAACTTCGAAAGGGTCTTTCACACCCTTGCTGCAACTCAAGAACTTCACCGCCATACCCGTCTCCACTCGAGAGGAAGCACGATGGTCCAGCCCACATCCAGAGGAGACCCGTTTCCCCCTCGCAGCTCGAGATGTGGGATCCTTTCCCTGCTTTCAACGGAAAAGAATTCCCGGCGTTCCCGTCGCATCTCAAGAGGAGGTACTCTCAACAGGATAGGCGAGAGGAACTCCATGGTCGTACCACCATGCCAAGAGTCCCCCAGATGTCTCAGTCCATTCCAGAGGAACCTCTTTGCCCTGCACTGGCTCATCTTTCACGCCGAGGATCGAATCACACCACGGTGGCACGTGGGACAGCCCTGTGGGAAAGCCTCGAGGAAAGCCACGAGGGAAAACCACAGATCTTTAATTCACGCGACGGGAAGCGTGACATTGCTGCTACAGCCTGGAAGGAAAGCCCACGTGAATGCCCACACTCGAGACGAGGCCTGACTCCCCTGGGGAGACTCCAGAATTACCCAAAGATCCATGTCAGCCCCTGAGAGGAATCCTCGGTTCCGGCCCTGACTCCACACAAGGTTTTTGGCACCGGTAACGACAGGAGAGGAAACAGGAAGGCCCCCTAGCAACTCGCATAGGGACTGGCCTCTCCTGAGGCCACCAGGACGGGTCCCTGAGGTCCCCGTCGTGAATCGAGAACACCTGCCACAACTCGAGAAATTCTAGGAAGTTCTCCCTTCCAGGCGAGATAAGGCCTATTTCCGATGAGGCGTCTGGAGACTAATGACACCTAACCTCTGGAACTTCGAAAGGGTCTTTCACACCCTTGCTGCAACTCAAGAAGTTCACGGCCAAACCCGTCTCCAACCGAGAGGACGCACGATGGTCCCGCCCACATCCAGAGGAGCCCCGCTTCCCCCTCGTAGCTCGAGATGAGGGATCTTTTCCCTGCTTTCAACGGGAAAGTATTCCCGGCGTTCCCGTCGCATCTCAACAGGAGGCACTCTAAACAGGAAAGGCGAGAGGAACTCCATGGTCGTACTACCATGCCAAAAGTCCCTCAGATGTCTCAGTCCATTCCAGAGGAACCTCTTTGCCCTGCACTGGCTCATCTTTCACGCCGAGGATCGACTCACACCACGGTGGCACGTGGGACAGCCCTGTGGGAAAGCCTCGTGTGAAAGCCTCGAGGGAAAACCACAGATTCTTTGATTCACGCAACGGGAAGCGTGGCATTGCTGCTACAGCCTGGTAGGAAAGCACACGTGCATGCCCTCACTCGAGACGAGGCCTGACTCCCCTGGGGAGACTCCAGAAGTACCCAAAGATCCATGTAAGCGGCTGAGAGTAATCCTCGGTTGCGGCCCTGACTCCACACAAGGTTTTTGGCCCCGGTATCTACGGGAGAGAAATCCCGAGAGGCCCCGTAGCAACTCGCATGGGGACTGGCCTCTCCTGAAGCCACCAGGGCGGGTCCCTGAGGTTCCCGTCGTAACTCGAGAACACCTGCCACAACTCGAGAAAATCCAGGAAGTTCTCCCTTCCAGGCGAGTTGAGGCCTATTTCAGATGAGGCGTCTGGAGACTAATGACACCTAACCTCTGGAACTTCGAAAGGGTCTTTCACACCCTTGCTGCAACTCAAGAAGTTCACCGCCATACCCGTCTCCACTCGAGAGGAAGCACGATGGTCCCGCCCACATCCAGAGGAGCCCCGTTTCCCCCTCGTAGATAGAGATGAGGTATCCTTTCCCTGCTATCAACGGGAAAGAATTCCCGGCGTTCCCGTCGCATCTCAAGAGGAGGCACTCTCAACAGGAGAGGCGAGAGGAACTCCATGGTCGTACCACCATTCCAAGAGTCCCCCAGATGTCTCAGTCCATTCCAGAGGAACCTCTTTGCCCTGCACTGGCTCATCTTTCACGCCGAGGATCGACTCACACCACGGTGGCACGTGGGACAACCCTGTGGGAAAGCCTCGAGGGAAAGCCTCGAGGGAAAACCACAGATCCTTTGATCCACGCGACGGGAAGCGTGACATTGCTGCTACAGCCTGGAAGGAAAGCGCACGTGCATGCCCCCACTCGAGACGAGGCCTGACTCCCCAGGGGAGACTCCAGAAGTACCCAAAGATCCATGTCAGCCCCTGAGAGGAATCCTCGTTTCTGGCCCTGACTCCACACAAGGTTTTTGGCCCCGGTATCGACGGGAGAGGAATCCCGAGAGGCCCCCTAGCACCTCGCATGGGGACTGGCCTCTCCTGAGGCCACGAGGGCGGGTCCCTGAGGTCCCCGTCGTAACTCGAGAACACCTGCCGCATCTCGAGAAAATCCAGGAAGTTCTCCCTTCCAGGCGAGATGAGGCCTATTTCCGATGAGGCGTCTGGAGACTAATGACACCGAACATCTGGAACTTTGAAAGGGTCTTTCACACCCTTGCTGCAACTCAAGAAGTTCACCGCCATACCCGTCTCCACTCGAGAGGAAGCACGATGGTCCCGCCCACATCCAGAGGAGCCCCGTTTCCCCCTCGTAGCTCGAGATGAGGGATCCTTTCCCTGCTTTCAACGGGAAAGTATTCCCGGCGTTCCCGTCGCATCTCAAGAGGAGGCACTCTCAACAGGAAAGGCGAGAGGAACTCCATGGTCGTACCACCATTCCAAGAGTCCCCCAGATGTCTCAGTCCATTCCAGAGGAACCTCTTTGCCCTGCACTGGCTCATCTTTCACGCCGAGGATCGACTCACACCACGGTGGCACGTGGGACAGCCCTGCGGGAAAGCCTCGAGGGAAAACCACAGATCCTTTGATCCACGCGACGGGAAGCGTGACATTGCTGCTACAGCCTGGAAGGAAAGCGCACGTGCATGCCCCCACTCGAGACGAGGCCTGACTCCCCTGGGGAGACTCCAGAAGTACCCAAAGATCCATGTCAGCCACTTAGAGGAATCCTCGATTCCGGCCCTGACTCCACACAAGGTTTTTGGCCCCGGTATCGACGGGAGAGGAATCCCGAGAGGCCCCCTAGCACCTCGCATGGGGACTGTCCTCTCCTGAGGCCACCAGGGCGGGTCCCTGATGTCCCCGTCGTGACTAGAGAACACCTGCCGCAACTCGAGAAAATCCAGGAAGTTCTCCCTTCCAGGCGAGATGAGGCCTATTTCCAATCAGGCGTCTGGAGACTAATGACACCTAACCCCTGGAACTTCGAAAGGGTCTTTCACACCCTTGCTGCAACTCAAGAAGTTCACCGCCATACCCGTCTCCACTCGAGAGGAAGCACGATGGTCCCGCCCACATCCAGAGGAGCCCCGTTTCCCCCTCGTAGCTCGAGATGAGGGATCCTTTCCCTGCTTTCAACGGGAAAGTATTCCCGGCGTTCCCGTCGCATCTCAAGAGGAGGCACTCTCAACAGGAAAGGCGAGAGGAACTCCATGGTCGTACCACCATTCCAAGAGTCCCCCAGATGTCTCAGTCCATTCCAGAGGAACCTCTTTGCCCTGCACTGGCTCATCTTTCACGCCGAGGATCGACTCACACCACGGTGGCACGTGGGACAGCCCTGCGGGAAAGCCTCGAGGGAAAGCCTCGAGGGAAAACCACAGATCCTTTGATCCACGCGACGGGAAGCGTGACATTGCTGCTACAGCCTGGAAGGAAAGCGCACGTGCATGCCCCCACTCGAGACGAGGCCTGACTCCCCTGGGGAGACTCCAGAAGTACCCAAAGATCCATGTCAGCCACTTAGAGGAATCCTCGATTCCGGCCCTGACTCCACACAAGGTTTTTGGCCCCGGTATCGACGGGAGAGGAATCCCGAGAGGCCCCCTAGCACCTCGCATGGGGACTGTCCTCTCCTGAGGCCACCAGGGCGGGTCCCTGAGGTCCCCGTCGTAACTAGAGAACACCTGCCGCAACTCGAGAAAATCCAGGAAGTTCTCCCTTCCAGGCGAGATGAGGCCTATTTCCGATCAGGCGTCTGGAGACTAATGACACCTAAACCCTGGAACTTCGAAAGGGTCTTTCACACCCTTGCTGCAACTCAAGCAGTTCACCGCCATACCCGTCTCCACTCGAGAGGAAGCACGATGGTCCCGCCCACATCCAGAGGAGCCCCGTTTCCCCCTCGTAGCTCGAGATGAGGGATCCTTTCCCTGCTTTCTACGGGAAAGAATTCCCGGCGTTCCCGTCGCATCTCAAGAGGAGGCACTCTCAACAGGAAAGGCGAGAGGAACTCCATGGTCGTTCCACCATTCCAAGAGTCCCCCAGATGTCTCAGTCCATTCCACAGGAACCTCTTTGCCCTGCACTGGCTCATCTTTCACGCCGAGGATCGACTCACACCACGGTGGCACGTGGGACAGCCCTGTGGGAAAGCCTCGAGGGAAAACCACACATCCTTTGATCCACGCGACGGGAAGCGTGACATTGCTGCTACAGCCTGGAAGGAAAGCGCACGTGCATGCCCCCACTCGAGACGAGGCCTGACTCCCCTGGGGAGACTCCAGAAGTACCCAAAGATCCATGTCAGCCCCTGAGAGGAATCCTCGGTTCCGGCCCTGACTCCACACAAGGTTTTTGGTCCCGGTATTGACCCGAGAGGAATCCCGAGAGGCCCCCTAACAACTCGCATGGGGCTGGCCTTTCCTGAGGCCACCAGGGCGGGTCCCTGAGGTCCCCGTCGTAACTCGAGAACACCTGCCGCAACTCGAGAAAATCCAGGAAGTTCTCCCTTCCAGGCGAGATGAGGCCTATTTCCGATGAGGCGTCTGGAGACTAATGACACCTAACCTCTGGAACTTCGAAAGGGTCTTTCACACCCTTGCTGCAACTGAAGAAGTTCACCACCATACCTGTCTCCACTCGAGAGGAAGCACGATGGTTCCGCCCACATCGAGAAGAGCCCCGTTTCCCCCTCGTAGCTCGAGATGAGGGATCCTTTCCCTGCTTTCAACGGGACAGAATTCCCGGCGTTCCCGTCGCATCTCAAGAGGAGGCACTCTCAACAGGAAAGGCGAGAGGAACTCCATGGTCGTACCACCATTCCAAGAGTCCCCCAGATGTCTCAGTCCATTCCAGAGGAACCTCTTTGCCCTGCACTGGCTCATCTTTCACGCCGAGGATCGACTCACACCGCGGTGGCACGTGGGACAGCCCTGTGGGAAAGCCTCGAGGGAAAGCCTCGAGGGAAAACCACAGATCCTTTGATCCACGCGACGGGAAGCGTGACATTGCTGCTACAGCCTGGAAGGAAAGCGCACGTGCATGCCCCCACTCGAGACGAGGCCTGACTCGCCTGGGGAGACTCCAGTAGTACCCAAAGATCCATGTAAGCCCCTGAGAGGAATCCTCGGTTCCGGCGCTGACTCCACACAAGGTTTTTGGACCCGGTATGGACGGGAGAGGAATCCCGAGAGGCCCCCTAGCCACTCGCATGGGCACTGGCCTTTCCTGAGGCCAGCAGGGCGGGTTCCTGAGGTCCCCGTCGTAACTCGAGAACACCTGCCGCAACTCGAGAAAATCCAGGAAGTTCTCCCTTCCAGGCGAGATGAGGGCTATTTCCGATGAGGCGTCTGGAGACTAATGGCACTTAATATCTGGAACTTCGAAAGGCTCTTTCACACCCTTGCTGCAACTCAAGAAGTTCACCGCCATACCCGTCTCCACTCGAGAGGAAGCACGATGGTCCCGCCCACATCCAGAGGAGCCCCATTCCCCCCTCGTAGCTCGAGATGAGGGTTCCTTTCCCTGCTTTCAACGGGAAAGAATTCCCGCCTTTCCTGTCGCATCTCAAGAGGAGGTACTCTCAACAGGATAGGCGAGAGGAACTCCATGGTCGTACCACCATGCCAAGAGTCCCCCAGATGTCTCAGTGCATTCCAAAGGAACCTCTTTGCCCTGCACTGGCTCATCTTTCACGCCGAGGATCGACTTACAACACGGTGGCACGTGGGACAGCCCTGTGGGAAAGCCTCGAGGGAAAACCACGGATCCATTGATCCACGCGTCGGGAAGCGTGACATTGCTTCTACAGCCGGGAAGGAAAGCTCACGTGCATGACCCCACTCGAGACGAGGCCTGACTCCCCTGGGGAGACTCCAGAAGTACCCAAAGATCCATGTCAGCCCCTTTGAGGAATCCTCGGTTCCGACCCTGATTCCACACAAGGTTTTTGGCCCCGGTATCGACGGGAGAGGAATTCTGAGAGGCCCCCTAGCAACACCCAAAGGGACTGTCCTTTCCTGAGGCCACCAGGGCGGGTCACAGAGGTCCCCGTCGTAACTCGAGAACACCAGCCACAACTCGAGAAAATCCAGGAAGTTCTCCCTTTCAGCTGAGATGAGGCCTATTTCCGATGAGGCGTCTGGAGACTCATGACACCTAACCTCTGGAACTTCGAAAGGGTCTTTCACACGCTTGCTGCAACTCAAGAACTTCACCGCCATACCCGTCTCCACTCGAGAGGAAGCAGGATGGTCCAGCCCACATCCAGAGGAGACCCGTTTCCCCCTCGTAGCTCGAGATGAGGGATCCTTTCCCTGCTTTCAACGGAAAGGAATTCCCGGCGTTCCCGTCGCATCTCAAGAGGAGGTACTCTCAACAGGATAGGCGAGAGGAACTCCATGGTCGTACCACCATGCCAAGAGTCCCCCAGATGTCTCAGTCCATTCCAGAGGAACCTCTTTGCCCTGCACTGGCTCATCTTTCACGCCGAGGATCGACTCACACCGCGGTGGCACGTGGGACAGCCCTGTGGGAAAGCCTCGAGGGAAAGCCTCGAGGGAAAACCACAGATCCTTTGATCCCCGCGACGGGAAGCGTGACATTGCTGCTACAGCCTGGAAGGAAAGCGCACGTGCATGCCCCCACTCGAGACGAGGCCTGACTCGCCTGGGGAGACTCCAGTAGTACCCAAAGATCCATGTAAGCCCCTGAGAGGAATCCTCGGTTCCGGCCCTGACTCCACACAAGGTTTTTGGACCCGGTATCGACGGGAGAGGAATCCCGAGAGGCCCCCTAGCCACTCGCATGGGCACTGGCCTTTCCTGAGGCCACCAGGGCGGGTTCCTGAGGTCCCCGTCGTAACTCGAGAACACCTGCCGCAACTCGAGAAAATCCAGGAAGTTCTCCCTTCCAGGCGAGATGAGGGCTATTTCCGATGAGGCGTCTGGAGACTAATGGCACTTAATATCTGGAACTTCGAAAGGCTCTTTCACACCCTTGCTGCAACTCAAGAAGTTCACCGCCATACCCGTCTCCACTCGAGAGGAAGCACGATGGTCCCGCCCACATCCAGAGGAGCCCCATTCCCCCCTCGTAGCTCGAGATGAGGGTTCCTTTCCCTGCTTTCAACGGGAAAGAATTCCCGCCTTTCCTGTCGCATCTCAAGAGGAGGTACTCTCAACAGGATAGGCGAGAGGAACTCCATGGTCGTACCACCATGCCAAGAGTCCCCCAGATGTCTCAGTGCATTCCAAAGGAACCTCTTTGCCCTGCACTGGCTCATCTTTCACACCGAGGATCGACTTACACCACGGTGGCACGTGGGACAGCCCTGTGGGAAAGCCTCGAGGGAAAACCACGGATCCATTGATCCACGCCTCGGGAAGCGTGACATTGCTTCTACAGCCGGGAAGGAAAGCTCACGTGCATGACCCCACCCGAGACGAGGCCTGACTCCCCTGGGGAGACTACAGAAGTACCCAAAGATCCATGTCAGCCCCTGAGAGGAATCCTCGGTTCCGACCCTGATTCCACACAAGGTTTTTGGCCCCGGTATCGACGGGAGAGGAATTCTGAGAGGCCCCCTAGCAACACCCAAAGGGACTGTCCTTTCCTGAGGCCACCAGGGCGGGTCACAGAGGTCCCCGTCGTAACTCGAGAACACCTGCCACAACTCGAGAAAATCCAGGAAGTTCTCCCTTTCAGTTGAGATGAGGCCTATTTCCGATGAGGCGTCTGGAGACTCATGACACCTAACCTCTGGAACTTCGAAAGGGTCTTTCACACCCTTGCTGCAACTCAAGAACTTCACCGCCATACCCGTCTCCACTCGAGAGGAAGCACGATGGTCCAGCCCACATCCAGAGGAGACCCGTTTCCCCCTCGCAGCTCGAGATGTGGGATCCTTTCCCTGCTTTCAACGGAAAAGAATTCCCGGCGTTCCCGTCGCATCTCAAGAGGAGGTACTCTCAACAGGATAGGCGAGAGGAACTCCATGGTCGTACCACCATGCCAAGAGTCCCCCAGATGTCTCAGTCCATTCCAGAGGAACCTCTTTGCCCTGCACTGGCTCATCTTTCACGCCGAGGATCGAGTCACACCACGGTGGCACGTGGGACAGCCCTGTGGGAAAGCCTCGAGGAAAGCCACGAGGGAAAACCACAGATCTTTAATTCACGCGACGGGAAGCGTGACATTGCTGCTACAGCCTGGAAGGAAAGCCCACGTGAATGCCCACACTCGAGACGAGGCCTGACTCCCCTGGGGAGACTCCAGAATTACCCAAAGATCCATGTCAGCCCCTGAGAGGAATCCTCGGTTCCGGCCCTGACTCCACACAAGGTTTTTGGCACCGGTAACGACAGGAGAGGAAACAGGAAGGCCCCCTAGCAACTCGCATAGGGACTGGCCTCTCCTGAGGCCACCAGGACGGGTCCCTGAGGTCCCCGTCGTGAATCGAGAACACCTGCCACAACTCGAGAAATTCTAGGAAGTTCTCCCTTCCAGGCGAGATAAGGCCTATTTCCGATGAGGCGTCTGGAGACTAATGACACCTAACCTCTGGAACTTCGAAAGGGTCTTTCACACCCTTGCTGCAACTCAAGAAGTTCACGGCCAAACCCGTCTCCAACCGAGAGGACGCACGATGGTCCCGCCCACATCCAGAGGAGCCCCGCTTCCCCCTCGTAGCTCGAGATGAGGGATCTTTTCCCTGCTTTCAACGGGAAAGTATTCCCGGCGTTCCCGTCGCATCTCAACAGGAGGCACTCTAAACAGGAAAGGCGAGAGGAACTCCATGGTCGTACTACCATGCCAAAAGTCCCTCAGATGTCTCAGTCCATTCCAGAGGAACCTCTTTGCCCTGCACTGGCTCATCTTTCACGCCGAGGATCGACTCACACCACGGTGGCACGTGGGACAGCCCTGTGGGAAAGCCTCGTGTGAAAGCCTCGAGGGAAAACCACAGATTCTTTGATTCACGCAACGGGAAGCGTGGCATTGCTGCTACAGCCTGGTAGGAAAGCACACGTGCATGCCCTCACTCGAGACGAGGCCTGACTCCCCTGGGGAGACTCCAGAAGTACCCAAAGATCCATGTAAGCGGCTGAGAGTAATCCTCGGTTGCGGCCCTGACTCCACACAAGGTTTTTGGCCCCGGTATCTACGGGAGAGAAATCCCGAGAGGCCCCGTAGCAACTCGCATGGGGACTGGCCTCTCCTGAAGCCACCAGGGCGGGTCCCTGAGGTTCCCGTCGTAACTCGAGAACACCTGCCGCAACTCGAGAAAATCCAGGAAGTTCTCCCTTCCAGGCGAGTTGAGGCCTATTTCAGATGAGGCGTCTGGAGACTAATGACACCTAACCTCTGGAACTTCGAAAGGGTCTTTCACACCCTTGCTGCAACTCAAGAAGTTCACCGCCATACCCGTCTCCACTCGAGAGGAAGCACGATGGTCCCGCCCACATCCAGAGGAGCCCCGTTTCCCCCTCGTAGATAGAGATGAGGTATCCTTTCCCTGCTATCAACGGGAAAGAATTCCCGGCGTTCCCGTCGCATCTCAAGAGGAGGCACTCTCAACAGGAGAGGCGAGAGGAACTCCATGGTCGTACCACCATTCCAAGAGTCCCCCAGATGTCTCAGTCCATTCCAGAGGAACCTCTTTGCCCTGCACTGGCTCATCTTTCACGCCGAGGATCGACTCACACCACGGTGGCACGTGGGACAACCCTGTGGGAAAGCCTCGAGGGAAAGCCTCGAGGGAAAACCACAGATCCTTTGATCCACGCGACGGGAAGCGTGACATTGCTGCTACAGCCTGGAAGGAAAGCGCACGTGCATGCCCCCACTCGAGACGAGGCCTGACTCCCCAGGGGAGACTCCAGAAGTACCCAAAGATCCATGTCAGCCCCTGAGAGGAATCCTCGTTTCTGGCCCTGACTCCACACAAGGTTTTTGGCCCCGGTATCGACGGGAGAGGAATCCCGAGAGGCCCCCTAGCACCTCGCATGGGGACTGGCCTCTCCTGAGGCCACGAGGGCGGGTCCCTGAGGTCCCCGTCGTAACTCGAGAACACCTGCCGCATCTCGAGAAAATCCAGGAAGTTCTCCCTTCCAGGCGAGATGAGGCCTATTTCCGATGAGGCGTCTGGAGACTAATGACACCGAACATCTGGAACTTTGAAAGGGTCTTTCACACCCTTGCTGCAACTCAAGAAGTTCACCGCCATACCCGTCTCCACTCGAGAGGAAGCACGATGGTCCCGCCCACATCCAGAGGAGCCCCGTTTCCCCCTCGTAGCTCGAGATGAGGGATCCTTTCCCTGCTTTCAACGGGAAAGTATTCCCGGCGTTCCCGTCGCATCTCAAGAGGAGGCACTCTCAACAGGAAAGGCGAGAGGAACTCCATGGTCGTACCACCATTCCAAGAGTCCCCCAGATGTCTCAGTCCATTCCAGAGGAACCTCTTTGCCCTGCACTGGCTCATCTTTCACGCCGAGGATCGACTCACACCACGGTGGCACGTGGGACAGCCCTGCGGGAAAGCCTCGAGGGAAAACCACAGATCCTTTGATCCACGCGACGGGAAGCGTGACATTGCTGCTACAGCCTGGAAGGAAAGCGCACGTGCATGCCCCCACTCGAGACGAGGCCTGACTCCCCTGGGGAGACTCCAGAAGTACCCAAAGATCCATGTCAGCCACTTAGAGGAATCCTCGATTCCGGCCCTGACTCCACACAAGGTTTTTGGCCCCGGTATCGACGGGAGAGGAATCCCGAGAGGCCCCCTAGCACCTCGCATGGGGACTGTCCTCTCCTGAGGCCACCAGGGCGGGTCCCTGATGTCCCCGTCGTAACTAGAGAACACCTGCCGCAACTCGAGAAAATCCAGGAAGTTCTCCCTTCCAGGCGAGATGAGGCCTATTTCCAATCAGGCGTCTGGAGACTAATGACACCTAACCCCTGGAACTTCGAAAGGGTCTTTCACACCCTTGCTGCAACTCAAGAAGTTCACCGCCATACCCGTCTCCACTCGAGAGGAAGCACGATGGTCCCGCCCACATCCAGAGGAGCCCCGTTTCCCCCTCGTAGCTCGAGATGAGGGATCCTTTCCCTGCTTTCAACGGGAAAGTATTCCCGGCGTTCCCGTCGCATCTCAAGAGGAGGCACTCTCAACAGGAAAGGCGAGAGGAACTCCATGGTCGTACCACCATTCCAAGAGTCCCCCAGATGTCTCAGTCCATTCCAGAGGAACCTCTTTGCCCTGCACTGGCTCATCTTTCACGCCGAGGATCGACTCACACCACGGTGGCACGTGGGACAGCCCTGCGGGAAAGCCTCGAGGGAAAGCCTCGAGGGAAAACCACAGATCCTTTGATCCACGCGACGGGAAGCGTGACATTGCTGCTACAGCCTGGAAGGAAAGCGCACGTGCATGCCCCCACTCGAGACGAGGCCTGACTCCCCTGGGGAGACTCCAGAAGTACCCAAAGATCCATGTCAGCCACTTAGAGGAATCCTCGATTCCGGCCCTGACTCCACACAAGGTTTTTGGCCCCGGTATCGACGGGAGAGGAATCCCGAGAGGCCCCCTAGCACCTCGCATGGGGACTGTCCTCTCCTGAGGCCACCAGGGCGGGTCCCTGAGGTCCCCGTCGTAACTAGAGAACACCTGCCGCAACTCGAGAAAATCCAGGAAGTTCTCCCTTCCAGGCGAGATGAGGCCTATTTCCGATCAGGCGTCTGGAGACTAATGACACCTAAACCCTGGAACTTCGAAAGGGTCTTTCACACCCTTGCTGCAACTCAAGCAGTTCACCGCCATACCCGTCTCCACTCGAGAGGAAGCACGATGGTCCCGCCCACATCCAGAGGAGCCCCGTTTCCCCCTCGTAGCTCGAGATGAGGGATCCTTTCCCTGCTTTCTACGGGAAAGAATTCCCGGCGTTCCCGTCGCATCTCAAGAGGAGGCACTCTCAACAGGAAAGGCGAGAGGAACTCCATGGTCGTTCCACCATTCCAAGAGTCCCCCAGATGTCTCAGTCCATTCCACAGGAACCTCTTTGCCCTGCACTGGCTCATCTTTCACGCCGAGGATCGACTCACACCACGGTGGCACGTGGGACAGCCCTGTGGGAAAGCCTCAAGGGAAAGCCTCGAGGGAAAACCACAGATCCTTTGATCCACGCGACGGGAAGCGTGACATTGCTGCTACAGCCTGGAAGGAAAGCGCACGTGCATGTCCCCACTCGAGACGAGGCCTGACTCCCCTGGGGAGACTCCAGAAGTACCCAAAGATCCATGTCAGCCCCTGAGAGGAATCCTCGTTTCCGGCCCTGACTCCACACAAGGTTTTTGGCCCCGGTATCGACGGGAGAGGAATCCCGAGAGGCCCCCTAGCACCTCGCATGGGGACTGGGCTCTCCTGAGGCCACGAGGGCGGGTCCCTGATGTCCCCGTCGTAACTCGAGAACACCTGCCGCAACTCGAGAAAATCCAGGAAGTTCTCCCTTCCAGGCGAGATGAGGCCTATTTCCGATGAGGCGTCTGGAGACTAATGACACCTAATCTCTGGAACTTCAAAAGGGTCTTTCACACCCTTGCTGCAACTCAAGAAGTTCACCGCCATACCCGTCTCCACTCGAGAGGAAGCACGATGGTCCCGCCCACATCCAGAGGAGCCCCGTTTCCCCCTCGTAGCTCGAGATGAGGGATCTTTTCCCTGCTTGGAACGGGAAAGAATTCCCGGCGTTCCCGTCGCATCTCAAGAGGAGGCACTCTCAACAGGAAAGGCGAGAGGAACTCCATGGTCGTACCACCATTCCAAGAGTCCCCCAGATGTCTCAGTCCATTGCAGAGGAACCTCTTTGCCCTGCACTGGCTCATCTTTCACGCCGAGGATCGACTCACACCACGGTGGCACGTGGGACAACCCTGTGGGAAAGCCTCGAGGGAAAGCCTCGAGGGAAAACCACAGATCCTTTGATCCACGCGACGGGAAGCGTGACATTGCTGCTACAGCCTGGAAGGAAAGCGCACGTGCATGCCCCCACTCGAGACGAGGCCTGACTCCCCAGGGGAGACTCCAGAAGTACCCAAAGATCCATGTCAGCCCCTGAGAGGAATCCTCGTTTCTGGCCCTGACTCCACACAAGGTTTTTGGCCCCGGTATCGACGGGAGAGGAATCCCGAGAGGCCCCCTAGCACCTCGCATGGGGACTGGCCTCTCCTGAGGCCACCAGGGCGGGTCCCTGAGGTCCCCGTCGTAACTCGAGAACACCTGCCGCAACTCGAGGAAATCCAGGAAGTTCTCCCTTGCAGGCGAGATGAGGCCTATTTCCGATGAGGCGTCTGGAGACTAATGACACCTAACCTCTGGAACTTCGAAAGGGTCTTTCACACCCTTGCTGCAACTCAAGAAGTTCACCGCCATACCCGTCTCCACTCGAGAGGAAGCACGATGGTCCCGCCCACATCCAGAGGAGCCCCGTTTCCCCCTCGTAGCTCGAGATGAGGGATCCTTTCCCTGCTTGCAACGTGAAAGAATTTCCGGCGTTCCCGTCGCATCTCAAGAGGAGTCACTCTCAACAGGAAAGGCGAGAGGAACTCCATGGTCGTACCACCATTCCAAGAGTCCCTCAGATGTGTCAGTCCATTCCAGAGGAACCTCTTTGCCCTGCACTGGCTCATCTTTCACGCCGAGG
Source organism: Capricornis sumatraensis (assembly GCF_032405125.1). Taxonomy (NCBI): domain Eukaryota; kingdom Metazoa; phylum Chordata; class Mammalia; order Artiodactyla; family Bovidae; genus Capricornis; species Capricornis sumatraensis. The sequence continues at coordinate 2,051,833 of NC_091077.1, read as the reverse complement.
ATCGACTCACACCACGGTGGCACGTGGGACAGCCCTGTGGGAAAGCCTCGAGGGAAAACCACAGATCTTTGATCCACGCGACGGGAAGCGTGACATTGCTGCTACAGCCTGGAAGGAAAGCGCACGTGCATGCCCGCGCTCGAGACGAGGCCTGACTCCCCTGGGGAGACTCCAGAAGTACCCAAAGATCCATATCAGCCCCTGAGAGGAATCCTCGTTTCCGACACTGACTCCACACAAGGTTTTTGGCCCTGGTATCGACGGGAGAGGAATCCCGAGAGGCCCCCTAGCACCTCGCATGGGGACTGGCCTCTCCTGAGGCCACCAGGGCGGGTCCCTGAGGTCCCCGTCGTAACTCGAGAACACCTGACACAACTCGAGAAAATCCAGGAAGTTCTCCCTTCCAGGCGAGATGAGGCCTATTTCCGATGAGGCGTCTGGATACTAATGACACCTAACCTCTGGAACTTCGAAAGGGTCTTTCACACCCTTGCTGCAACTCAAGAAGTTCACCCCCATACCCGTCTCCACTCGAGAGGAAGCACGATGGTCCCGCCCACATCCAGAGGAGCCCCGTTTCCCGCTCGTAGCTCGAGATGAGGGATCCTTTCCCTGCTTTCAACGGGAAAGAATTCCCGGCGTTCCCGTCGCATCTCAAGAGGAGGCACTCTCAACAGGAAAGGCGAGAGGAACTCCATGGTCGTACCACCATTCCAAGAGTCCCCCAGATGTCTCAGTCCATTCCAGAGCAACCTCTTTGCCCTGCACTGGCTCATCTTTCACGCCGAGGATCGACTCACACCACGGTGGCACGTGGGACAGCCCTGTGGGAAAGCCTCGAGGGAAAGCCTCGAGGGAAAACCAAAGATCCTTTGATCCACGCGACAGGAAGCGTGACATTGCTGCTACAGCCTGGAAGGAAAGCGCACGTGCATGCCCCCACTCGAGACGAGGCCTGACTCCCCTGGGGAGACTCCAGAAGTACCCAAAGATCCATGTCAGCCCCTGAGAGGAATCCTCGGTTCCGGCCCTGACTCCACACAAGGTTTTTGGCCCCGGTATCGACGGGAGAGGAATCCCGAGAGGCCCCCTAGCACCTCGCATGGGGACTGGCCTCTCCTGAGGCCACCAGGGCGGGTCCCTGAGGTCCCCGTCGTAACTCGAGAACACCTGCCGCAACTCGAGAAAATCCAGGAAGTTCTCCCTTCCAGGCGAGATGAGGCCTATTTCCGATGAGGCGTCTGGAGACTAATGACACCTAACCTCTGGAACTTCGAAAGGGTCTTTCACACCCTTGCTGCAACTCAAGAAGTTCCCCGCCATACCCGTCTCCACTCGAGAGGAAGCACGATGGTCCCGCCCACATCCAGAGGAGCCCCGTTTCCCCTTCGAAGCTCGAGATGAGGGATCCTTTCCCTGCTTTCAATGGGAAAGAAATCCCGGCGTTCTCGTCGCATCTCAAGAGGAGGCACTCTCAACAGGAAAGGAGAGAGGAACTCCATGGTCGTACCACCTTTCCAAGAGTCCCCCAGATGTCTCAGTCCATTCCAGAGGAACCTCTTTGCCCTGCACTGGCTCATCTTTCACGCCGAGGATCGACTCACACCACGGTGGCACGTGGGACAGCCCTGTGGGAAAGCCTCGAGGGAAAGCCTCGAGGGAAAACCACAGATCATTTGATCCACGCGACGGGAAGCGTGACATTGCTGCTACAGCCTGGAAGGAAGGCACACGTGTATGCCCCCACTCGAGACGAGGCCTGACTCCCCTGGGGAGACTCCAGAAGTACCCAAAGATCCATGTCAGCCCCTGAGAGGAATCCTCGGTTCCGGCCCTGACTCCACACAAGGTTTTTGGCCCCGGTATCGACGGGAGAGGAATCCCGAGAGGCCCCCTAGCAACTCGCATGGGGACTGGCCTCTCCTGAGGCCACCAGGGCGGGTCCCTGAAGTCCCCGTCGTAACTCGAGAACACCTGCCGCAACTCGAGAAAATCCCGGAAGTTCTCCCTTCCAGGCGAGATGAGGCCTATTTCCGATGAGGCGTCTGGAGACTAATGACACCTAACCTCTGGAACTTCGAAAGGGTCTTTCACACCCTTGCTGCAACTCAAGAAGTTCACCGCCATACCCGTCTCCACTCGAGAGGAAGCACGATGGTCCCGCCCACATCCAGAGGAGCCCCGTTTCCCCCTCGTAGCTCGAGATGAGGGATCCTTTCCCTGCTTTCTACGGGAAAGAATTCCCGGCGTTCCCGTCGCATCTCAAGAGGAGGCACTCTCAACAGGAAAGGCGAGAGGAACTCCATGGTCGTACCACCATTCCAAGAGTCCCCCAGATGTCTCAGTCCATTCCAGAGGAAGCTCTTTGCCGTGCACTGGCTCATCTTTCACGCCGAGGATCGACTCACACCACGGTGGCACGTGGGACAGCCCTGTGGGAAATCCTCGAGGGAAAACCTCGAGGGAAAACCACAGATCCTTTGATCCAAGCCACGGGAAGCGTGACATTGCTGCTACAGCCTGGAAGGAAAGCGCACGTGCATGCCGCAACTCGAGACGAGGCCTGAATCCCCTGGGGAGACACCAGAAGTACCCAAAAATCCATGTTACACTTGAGAGGAATCCTCGGTTCCGGCCCTGACTCCACACAAGGTTTTTGGCCCCGGTATCGACGGGAGAGGAATCCCGAGAGGCCCCCTAGCACCTTGCATGGGGACTGGCCTCTCCTGAGGCCACCAGGGCGGGTCCCTGAGGTCCCCGTCGTAACTCGAGAACACCTGCCGCAACTCGACAAAGTACAGGAAGGTCTCCCTTCCAGGCGAGATGAGGCCTATTTCCGATGAGGCGTCTGGAGACTAATGACACCTCACCTCTGGAACTTCGAAAGGGTCTTTCACACCCTTGCTGCAACTCAAGAAGTTCACCGCCATACCCGTCTCCACTCGAGAGGAAGCACGATGGTCCCGGCCACATCCAGAGGAGCCCCGTTTCCCGCTCGTAGTTCGAGATGAGGGATCCTTTCCCTGCTTTCAACGGGAAAGAATTCCCGGCGTTCCCGTCGCATCTCAAGAGGAGGCACTCTCAACAGGAAAGGCGAGAGGAACTCCATGGTCGTACCACCATTCCAAGAGTCCCCCAGATGTCTCAGTCCATTCCAGAGGAACCTCTTTGCCCTGCACTGGCTCATCTTTCACGCCGAGGATCGACTCACACCACGGTGGCACGTGGGACAGCCCTGTGGGAAAGCGTCGAGGGAAAACCACAGATCCTTTGATCCACGCGACGGGAAGCGTGACATTGCTGCTACAGCCTGGAAGGAAAGCGCACGTGCATGCCCCCACTCGAGACGAGGCCTGACTCCCCTGGGGAGACTCTAGAAGTACCCACAGATCTATGTCAGCCCCTGAGAGGAATCCTCGGTTCCGGCCCTGACTCCACACAAGGTTTTAGGCCCCGGTATCGACGGGAGAGGAATCCCGAGAGGCCCCCTAGCACCTCGCATGGGGACTGGCCTCTCCTGAGGCCACCAGGGTGGGTCCCTGAGGTCCCCGTCGTAACTCGAGAACACCTGCCGAAACTCGAGAAAATCCAGGAAGTTCTCACTTCCAGGCGAGATGAGGCCTATTTCCGATGAGGCGTCTGGAGACTAATGACACCTAACCTCAGGAACTTCGAAAGGGTCTTTCACACCCTTGCTGAAACTCAAGAAGTTCACCGCCATACCCATCTCCACTCGAGAGGAAGCACGATGGTCCCGCACACATCCAGAGGAGCCCCGTTTCCCCCTCGTAGCTCGAGATGAGGGATCCTTTCCCTGCTTTCAACGGGAAATTATTCCCGGCGTTCCCGTCGCATCTCAAGAGGAGGCACTCTCAACAGGAAAGGCGAGAGGAACTCCATGGTCGTACCACCATTCCAAGAGTCCCCCAGATGTCTCAGTCCATTCCAGAGGAAGCTCTTTGCCCTGCACTGGCTCATATTTCACGCCGAGGATCGACTCACACCACGGTGGCACGTGGGACAGCCCTGTGGGAATGCCTCGAGGGAAAGCATCGAGGGAAAATCACAGATCCTTTAATCCAGGCGATGAGAAGCGTGACATTGCTGCTGCAGCCTGGAAGGAAAGCGCACGTGCATGCCCCCACACGAGAGGAGGCCTGACTCCCCTGGGGAGACTCCAGAAGTACCCAAAGATCCATGTCAGCCCCTGAGAGGAATCCTCGGTTCCGGCCCTGACTCCACACAAGGTTTTTGGCCCCGATATGGATGGGACAGGAATCCCGAGATGCCCCCTAACAACTCGCATGGGGACTGGCCTCTCCTGAGGCCACCAGGGCGGGTCCCTGAGGTCCCCGAAGTAACTCAAGAACACCTGCCGCAACTCGAGAAAATACAGGAAGTTCTCCCTTCCAGGCGAGATGAGGCCTATTTCCGATGAGGCGTCTGGAGACTAATGACACCTAACCTCTGGAACTTCGAAAGGGTCTTTCACACCCTTGCTGCAACTCAAGAAGTTCACCGCCATACCCGTCTCCACTCGAGAGGAAGCACGATGGTCCCGCCCACATCCAGAGGAGCCCCGTTTCCCCCTCGTAGCTCGAGATGAGGGATCCTTTCCCTGCTTTCAACGGGAAAGATTTCCTGGCGTTCCCGTCGCATCTCAAAAGGAGGCACTCTCAACAGGAAAGGCGAGAGGAACTCCATGGTCGTACCACCATTCCAAGAGTCCCCCAGATGTCTCAGTCCATTCCAGAGGAAGCTCTTTGCCCTGCACTGGCTCATCTTTCACGCCAAGGATTGACTCACACCACGGTGGCACGTGGGACAGCCCTGTGGGAAAGCCTCGAGGGAAAGCCTGGAGGGAAAGCCTCGTGGGAAAACCACAGATCCTTTGATCCACGCGACGGGAAGCATGACATTGCTGCTACAGCCTGGAAGGAAAGCGCACGTGCATGCCCCCACTCGAGACGAGGCCTGACTCCCCTGGGGAGACTCCAGAAGTACCCAAAGATCCATGTCAGCCCCTGAGAGGAATCCTCGGTTCCGGTCCTGACTCCACACAAGGTTTTTGGCCCCGGTATCGAAGGGAGAGGAATCCCGAGAGGCCCCCTAGCAACTCGCATGGGGACTGGCCTCTCCTGAGGCCACCAGAGCGGGTCCCTGAGGTCCCCGTCGTAATTCGAGAACACCTGCCACAACTCGAAAAAATCCAGGAAGTTCTCCCTTCCAGGCGAGATGAGGCCTATTTCCGATGAGGCATCTGGAGACTAATGACACCTAACCTCTGGAACTTCGAAAGGTTCTTTCACAGCCTTGCTGCAACTCAAGAAGTTCACCGCCATACCCGTCTCCACTCGAGAGGAAGCACGATGGTCCCGCCCACATCCAGAGGAGCCCCGTTTCCCCCTCGTAGCTCGAGATGAGGGATCCTTTCCCTGCTTTCAACGGGAATGAATTCCCGGCGTTCCCGTCGCATCTCAAGAGGAGGCACTCTCAATAGGAAAGGCGAGAGGAACTCCATGGTCGTACCACCATTCCAAGAGTCCCCGAGATGTCTCAGTCCATTCCAGAGGAAGCTCTTTGCCCTGCACTGGCTCATCTTTCACGCCGAGGATCGACTCACACCACGGTGGCACGTGGGACAGCCCTGTGGGAAAGCCTCGAGGGAAAACCACAGATCCTTTGATCCACGCGACGGGAAGCGTGACATTGCTGCTACAGCCTGGAAGGAAAGGGCACTTGCATGCCCCCACTCGAGACGAGGCCTGACTCCAATGGGGAGACTCCAGAAATACCCAAAGATCCATGTCACCAGTGAGAGGAATCCTCGGTTCCGGCCCTGACTCCACACAAGTTTTTTGGCCCCGGTATCGACGGGAGAGGAATCCCGAGAGGTCCCCTAGCAACTCGCATGGGGACTGGCCTCTCCTGAGGCCACCAGTACGGGTCCCTGAGGTCCCCGTCGTAACTCGAGAACACCTGACGCAACTCGAGAAAATCCAGGAAGTTCTCCCTTCCAGGCGAGATGACGCCTATTTACGATGAGGCGTCTGGAGACTAATGACACCTAACCTCTGGAACTTCGAAAGGGTCTTTCACAGCCTTGCTGCAACTCAAGAAGTTCACCGCCATACCCGTCTCCACTCGGGCGGATGCACGATGGTCCCGCCCACATCCAGAGGAGCCCCGTTTCCACTCGTAGCTCGAGATGAGGGATCCTTTCCCTGCTTTCAACGGGAAAGAATTCCCGGCGTTCCCGTCGCATCTCAAGAGGAGGCACTCTCAACAGGAAAGGCGAGAGGAACTCCATGGTCGTACCACCATTCCAAGAGTCCCCCAGATGTCTCAGTCCATTCCAGAGGAAGCTCTTTGCCCTGCACTTGCTCATCTTTCACGCCGAGGATCGACTCACACCACGGTGGCACGTGGGACAGCCCTGTGGGAAAGCCTCGAGGGAAAGCCTCGAGGGAAAACCACAGATCCTTTGATCCACGCCACGGGAAGCGTGACATTGCTGCTACAGCCTGGAAGGAAAGCGCACGTGCATGCCCCCACTCGAGACGAGGCCTGACTCCCCTGGGGAGACTCCAGAAGTACCCAAAGATCCATGTCAGCCCCTGAGAGGAATCCTCGGTTCCGGCCCTGACTCCACACAAGGTTTTTGGCCCCGGTATCGACGGGAGAGGAATCCCGATAGGCCCCCTAGCACCTCGCATGGTGACTGGCCTCTCCTGAGGCCACCAGGGCGGGTCCCTGAGGTCCCCGTCGTAACTCGAGAACACCTGCCGCAACTCGAGAAAATCCAGGAAGTTCTCCCTTCCAGGCGAGATGAGGCCTATTTCCGATGAGGCGTCTGGAGACTAATGACACCTAACCTCTGGAACTTCGAAAGGGTCTTTCACACCCTTGCTGCAACTCAAGAAGTTCACCGCCATACCCGTCTCCACTCGAGAGGAAGCACGATGGTCCCGCCCACATCCAGAGGAGCCCCGTTTCCGCCTCGTAGCTCGAGATGAGGGATCCTTTCCCTGCTTTCAACGGGAAAGAATTCCCGGCGTTCCTGTCGCATCTCAAGAGGAGGCACTCTCAACAGGAAAGGCGAGAGGAACTCCATGGTCGTACCACCATTCCAAGAGTCCCCCAGATATCTCAGTCCATTCCAAAGGAACCTCTTTGCCCTGCACTGGCTCATCTTTCACGCCGAGGATCGACTCACACCACGGTGCAACGTGGGACAGCCCTGTGGGAAAGCCTCGAGGGAAAGCCTCGAGGGAAAACCACAGATCCTTTGATCCACGCGACGGGAAGCGTTACATTGCTGCTACAGCCTGGAAGGAAAGCGCACGTGCATGCCCCCACTCGAGACGAGGCCTGACTCCCCTGGGGAGACTGCAGAAGCACCCAAAGATCCATGGCAGCCCCTGAGAGGAATCCTTGGTTCCGGCCCTGACTCCACACAAGGTTTTTGGCCCCATTATCGACGGGAGAGGAATCCCGAGAGGCCCCCTAGAAACTTGCATGAGGACTGGCCTCTCCTGAGGCCACCAGGGCGGGTCCCTGAGGTCCCCGTCGTAACTCGAGAACACCTGCCGCAACTCGAGAAAATCCAGGAAGTTCTCCCTTCCAGGCGAAATGAGGCCTATTTCCGATGAGGCGTCTGGAGACTAATGACACCTGACCTCTGGAACGTCGAAAGGGTCTTTCACACCCTTGCTGCAACTCAAGAAGTTCACCGCCATACCCGTCTCCACTCGAGAGGAAGCACGATGGTCCCGCCCACATCCACAGGAGCCCCGTTTCCCCCTCGTAGCTCGAGATGAGGGATCCTTTCCCTGCTTTCAACGGGAAAGAATTCCCGGCGTTCCCGTCGCATCTCAAGAGGAGGCACTCTCAACAGGAAAAGCGAGAGGAACTCCATGGTTGTACCACCATTCCAAGAGTCCCCCAGATGTCTCAGTCCATTCCACAGGAACCTCTTTGCCCTGCACTGGCTCATCGTTCACGCCGAGGATTGACTCACACCACGGTGGCCCGTGGGACAGCCCTATGGGAACGCCTGGAGGGAAAGCCTCGAGGGAAAACCTCAGATCCTTTGATCCACGACACGGGAAGCGTGACATTGCTGCTCCAGGCTGGAAGGAAAGCGCACGTGCATGCCCCCACTCGAGACGAGGCCTGACTCCCCTGGGGAGACTCCAGAAGTACCCAAAGATCCATGTCAGCCCCTGAGAGGAATCCTCGGTTCCGGCCCTGACTCCACACAAGGTTTTTGGCCCCGGTATCGACGGGAGAGGAATCCCGATAGGCCCCCTAGCACCTCGCATGGTGACTGGCCTCTCCTGAGGCCACCAGGGCGGGTCCCTGAGGTCCCCGTCGTAACTCGAGAACACCTGCCGCAACTCGAGAAAATCCAGGAAGTTCTCCCTTCCAGGCGAGATGAGGCCTATTTCCGATGAGGCGTCTGGAGACTAATGACACCTAACCTCTGGAACTTCGAAAGGGTCTTTCACACCCTTGCTGCAACTCAAGAAGTTCACCGCCATACCCGTCTCCACTCGAGAGGAAGCACGATGGTCCCGCCCACATCCAGAGGAGCCCCGTTTCCGCCTCGTAGCTCGAGATGAGGGATCCTTTCCCTGCTTTCAACGGGAAAGAATTCCCGGCGTTCCTGTCGCATCTCAAGAGGAGGCACTCTCAACAGGAAAGGCGAGAGGAACTCCATGGTCGTACCACCATTCCAAGAGTCCCCCAGATATCTCAGTCCATTCCAAAGGAACCTCTTTGCCCTGCACTGGCTCATCTTTCACGCCGAGGATCGACTCACACCACGGTGCAACGTGGGACAGCCCTGTGGGAAAGCCTCGAGGGAAAGCCTCGAGGGAAAACCACAGATCCTTTGATCCACGCGACGGGAAGCGTTACATTGCTGCTACAGCCTGGAAGGAAAGCGCACGTGCATGCCCCCACTCGAGACGAGGCCTGACTCCCCTGGGGAGACTGCAGAAGCACCCAAAGATCCATGGCAGCCCCTGAGAGGAATCCTTGGTTCCGGCCCTGACTCCACACAAGGTTTTTGGCCCCATTATCGACGGGAGAGGAATCCCGAGAGGCCCCCTAGAAACTTGCATGAGGACTGGCCTCTCCTGAGGCCACCAGGGCGGGTCCCTGAGGTCCCCGTCGTAACTCGAGAACACCTGCCGCAACTCGAGAAAATCCAGGAAGTTCTCCCTTCCAGGCGAAATGAGGCCTATTTCCGATGAGGCGTCTGGAGACTAATGACACCTGACCTCTGGAACGTCGAAAGGGTCTTTCACACCCTTGCTGCAACTCAAGAAGTTCACCGCCATACCCGTCTCCACTCGAGAGGAAGCACGATGGTCCCGCCCACATCCACAGGAGCCCCGTTTCCCCCTCGTAGCTCGAGATGAGGGATCCTTTCCCTGCTTTCAACGGGAAAGAATTCCCGGCGTTCCCGTCGCATCTCAAGAGGAGGCACTCTCAACAGGAAAAGCGAGAGGAACTCCATGGTTGTACCACCATTCCAAGAGTCCCCCAGATGTCTCAGTCCATTCCACAGGAACCTCTTTGCCCTGCACTGGCTCATCTTTCACGCCGAGGATTGACTCACACCACGGTGGCCCGTGGGACAGCCCTATGGGAACGCCTGGAGGGAAAGCCTCGAGGGAAAACCACAGATCCTTTGATCCACGACACGGGAAGCGTGACATTGCTGCTCCAGGCTGGAAGGAAAGCGCACGTGCATGCCCCCACTCGAGACGAGGCCTGACTCCCCTGGGGAGACTCCAGAAGTACCCAAAGATCCATGTCAGCCCCTGAGAGGAATCCTCGGTTCCGGCCCTGACTCCACACAAGGTTTTTGGCCCCGGTATCGACGGGAGAGGAATCCCGAGAGGCCCCCTTGCAACTCGCACGAGGACTGGACTCTCCTGAGGCCACCAGGGCGGGTCCCTGAGGTCCCCGTCGTAACTCGAGAACACCTGCCGCAACTCGAGAAAATCCAGGAAGTTCTCCCTTCCAGGCGAGATGAGGCCTATTTCCGATGAGGCGTCTGGAGACCAATGACACCTAACGTCCGGAACTTCGAAAGGGTCTTTCACACCCTTGCTGCAACTCAAGAAGTTCACCGCCATACCCGTCTCCACTCGAGAGGAAGGACGATGGTCCCACCCCCATCCAGAGGAGCCCCGTTTCCCCCTCGTAGCTCGAGATGAGGGATCATTTCCCTGCTTTCAACGGGAAAGAATTTCCGAATTCTGTCGCATCTCAAGAGGAGGCACTCTCAACAGGAAAGGCGAGAGGAACTCCATGGTCGTACCACCATTCCAAGAGTCCCCCAGATGTCTCAGTCCATTCCACAGGAACCTCTTTGCCCTGCACTGGCTCATCTTTCACGCCGAGGATCGACTCACACCACGGTGGCACGTGGGACAGCCCTGTGGGAAAGCCTCGAGGGAAAGCCTTGAGGGAAAACCACAGATCCTTTGATCCACGCGACGGGAAGCGTGACATTGCTGCTACAGCCTGGAAGGAAAGCGCACGTGCATGCCCCCACTCGAGACGAGGCCTGACTCCCCTGGGGAGACTCCAGAAGTACCCAAAGATCCATGTCAGCCCCTGAGAGGAATCCTCGGTTCCGGCCCTGACTCCACACAAGGTTTTTGGCCCCGGTATCGACGGGAGAGGAATCCCGATAGGCCCCCTAGCACCTCGCATGGGGACTGGCCTCTCCTGAGGCCACCAGGGCGGGTCCCTGAGGTCCCCGTCGTAACTCGAGAACACCTGCCGCAACTCGAGAAAATCCAGGAAGTTCTCCCTTCCAGGCGAGATGAGGCCTATTTCCGATGAGGCGTCTGGAGACTAATGACACCTAACCTCTGGAACTTCGAAAGGGTCTTTCACACCCTTGCTGCAACTCAAGAAGTTCACCTCCATACCCGTCTCCACTCGAGAGGAAGCACGATGGTCCCGACCACATCCAGAGGAGCCCCGTTTCCCCCTCGTAGCTCGAGATGAGGGATCCTTTCCCTGCTTTCAACTGGAAAGAATTCCCGGCGTTCCGGTCGCATCTCAAGAGGTGGCACTCTCAACAAGAAAGGCGAGAGGAACTCCATGGTCGGAACACCATTCCAAGAGTCCCCCAGATGTCTCAGTCCATTCCAGAGGAACCTCTTTGCCCTGCACTGGCTCATCTTTCACGCCGAGGATCGACTCACACCACGGTGGCACGTGGGACAGCCCTGTGGGAAAGCCTCGAGGGAAAACCACAGATCCTTTGATCCACGCGACGGGAAGCGTGACATTGCTGCTACAGCCTGGAAGGAAAGGGCACGTGCATGCCCCCACTCGAGACGAGGCCTGACTCCAATGGGGAGACTCCAGAAATACCCAAAGATCCATGTCACCAGTGAGAGGAATCCTCGGTTCCGGCCCTGACTCCACACAAGGTTTTTGGCCCCGGTATCGACGGGAGAGGAATCCCGAGAGGCCCCCTAGCAACTCTCATGGGGACTGGCCTCTCCTGAGGCCACCAGGGCGGGTCCCTGAGGTCCCCGTCGTAACTCGAGAACACCTGCCGCAACTCGAGAAAATCCAGGAAGTTCTCCCTTCCAGGCGAGATGAGGCCTATTTCCGATGAGGCGTCTGGAGACTAATGACACCTAACCTCTGGAACTTCGAAAGGGTCTTTCACAGCCTTGCTGCAACTCAAGAAGTTCACCGCCATACCCGTCTCCACTCGGGAGGAAGCACGATGGTCCCGCCCACATCCAGAGGAGCCCCGTTTCCCACTCGGAGCTCGAGATGAGGGATCCTTTCCCTGCTTTCAACGGGAAAGAATTCCCGGCGTTCCCGTCGCATCTCAAGAGGAGGCACTCTCACCAGGAAAGGCGAGAGGAACTCCATGGTCGTACCACCATTCCAAGAGTCCCCGAGATGTCTCAGTCCATTCCAGAGGAAGCTCTTTGCCCTGCACTGGCTCATCTTTCACGCCGAGGATCGACTCACACCACGGTGGCACGTGGGACAGCCCTGTGGGAAAGCCTCGAGGGAAAGCCTTGAGGGAAAACCACAGATCCTTTGATCCACGCCAAGGGAAGCGTGACATTGCTGCTACAGCCTGGATGGAAAGCGCACGTGCATGCCCCCACTCGATACGAGGCCTGACTCCCCTGGGGAGACTCCAGAAGTACCCAAAGATCCATGTCAGCCCCTGAGAGGAATCCTCGGTCCCGGCCCTGACTTCACACAAGGTTTTTGGCCGCGGTATCGACGGGAGAGGAATCCCGAGAGGCCCCCTAGCAACTCGCATGGGGACTGGCCTCTCCGGAGGCCACCAGGGCGGGTCCCTGAGGTCCCCGTCGTAACTCGAGAACACCTGCCGCAACTCGAGAAAATCCAGGAAGTTCTCCCTTCCAGGAGATGAGGCCTATTTCCGATGAGGCGTCTGGAGACTAATGACACCTAACCTCTGGAACTTCAAAAGGGTCTTTCACACCCTTGCTGCAACTCAAGAAGTTCACCGCCATACCCGTCTCCACTCGAGAGGAAGCACGATGGTCCCGCCCACATCCAGAGGAGCCCCGTTTCCGCCTCGTAGCTCGAGATGAGGGATCCTTTCCCTGCTTTCAACGGGAAAGAATTCCCGGCGTTCCTGTCGCATCTCAAGAGGAGGCACTCTCAACAGGAAAGGCGAGAGGAACTCCATGGTCGTACCACCATTCCAAGAGTCCCCCAGATATCTCAGTCCATTCCAAAGGAACCTCTTTGCCCTGCACTGGCTCATCTTTCACGCCGAGGATCGACTCACACCACGGTGCAACGTGGGACAGCCCTGTGGGAAAGCCTCGAGGGAAAGCCTCGAGGGAAAACCACAGATCCTTTGATCCACGCGACGGGAAGCGTTACATTGCTGCTACAGCCTGGAAGGAAAGCGCACGTGCATGCCCCCACTCGAGACGAGGCCTGACTCCCCTGGGGAGACTGCAGAAGCACCCAAAGATCCATGGCAGCCCCTGAGAGGAATCCTTGGTTCCGGCCCTGACTCCACACAAGGTTTTTGGCCCCATTATCGACGGGAGAGGAATCCCGAGAGGCCCCCTAGAAACTTGCATGAGGACTGGCCTCTCCTGAGGCCACCAGGGCGGGTCCCTGAGGTCCCCGTCGTAACTCGAGAACACCTGCCGCAACTCGAGAAAATCCAGGAAGTTCTCCCTTCCAGGCGAAATGAGGCCTATTTCCGATGAGGCGTCTGGAGACTAATGACACCTGACCTCTGGAACGTCGAAAGGGTCTTTCACACCCTTGCTGCAACTCAAGAAGTTCACCGCCATACCCGTCTCCACTCGAGAGGAAGCACGATGGTCCCGCCCACATCCACAGGAGCCCCGTTTCCCCCTCGTAGCTCGAGATGAGGGATCCTTTCCCTGCTTTCAACGGGAAAGAATTCCCGGCGTTCCCGTCGCATCTCAAGAGGAGGCACTCTCAACAGGAAAAGCGAGAGGAACTCCATGGTTGTACCACCATTCCAAGAGTCCCCCAGATGTCTCAGTCCATTCCACAGGAACCTCTTTGCCCTGCACTGGCTCATCTTTCACGCCGAGGATTGACTCACACCACGGTGGCCCGTGGGACAGCCCTATGGGAACGCCTGGAGGGAAAGCCTCGAGGGAAAACCACAGATCCTTTGATCCACGACACGGGAAGCGTGACATTGCTGCTCCAGGCTGGAAGGAAAGCGCACGTGCATGCCCCCACTCGAGACGAGGCCTGACTCCCCTGGGGAGACTCCAGAAGTACCCAAAGATCCATGTCAGCCCCTGAGAGGAATCCTCGGTTCCGGCCCTGACTCCACACAAGGTTTTTGGCCCCGGTATCGACGGGAGAGGAATCCCGAGAGGCCCCCTTGCAACTCGCACGAGGACTGGACTCTCCTGAGGCCACCAGGGCGGGTCCCTGAGGTCCCCGTCGTAACTCGAGAACACCTGCCGCAACTCGAGAAAATCCAGGAAGTTCTCCCTTCCAGGCGAGATGAGGCCTATTTCCGATGAGGCGTCTGGAGACCAATGACACCTAACGTCCGGAACTTCGAAAGGGTCTTTCACACCCTTGCTGCAACTCAAGAAGTTCACCGCCATACCCGTCTCCACTCGAGAGGAAGGACGATGGTCCCACCCCCATCCAGAGGAGCCCCGTTTCCCCCTCGTAGCTCGAGATGAGGGATCATTTCCCTGCTTTCAACGGGAAAGAATTTCCGAATTCTGTCGCATCTCAAGAGGAGGCACTCTCAACAGGAAAGGCGAGAGGAACTCCATGGTCGTACCACCATTCCAAGAGTCCCCCAGATGTCTCAGTCCATTCCACAGGAACCTCTTTGCCCTGCACTGGCTCATCTTTCACGCCGAGGATCGACTCACACCACGGTGGCACGTGGGACAGCCCTGTGGGAAAGCCTCGAGGGAAAGCCTTGAGGGAAAACCACAGATCCTTTGATCCACGCGACGGGAAGCGTGACATTGCTGCTACAGCCTGGAAGGAAAGCGCACGTGCATGCCCCCACTCGAGACGAGGCCTGACTCCCCTGGGGAGACTCCAGAAGTACCCAAAGATCCATGTCAGCCCCTGAGAGGAATCCTCGGTTCCGGCCCTGACTCCACACAAGGTTTTTGGCCCCGGTATCGACGGGAGAGGAATCCCGAGAGGCCCCCTAGCAACTCTCATGGGGACTGGCCTCTCCTGAGGCCACCAGGGCGGGTCCCTGAGGTCCCCGTCGTAACTCGAGAACACCTGCCGCAACTCGAGAAAATCCAGGAAGTTCTCCCTTCCAGGCGAGATGAGGCCTATTTCCGATGAGGCGTCTGGAGACTAATGACACCTAACCTCTGGAACTTCGAAAGGGTCTTTCACAGCCTTGCTGCAACTCAAGAAGTTCACCGCCATACCCGTCTCCACTCGGGAGGAAGCACGATGGTCCCGCCCACATCCAGAGGAGCCCCGTTTCCCACTCGGAGCTCGAGATGAGGGATCCTTTCCCTGCTTTCAACGGGAAAGAATTCCCGGCGTTCCCGTCGCATCTCAAGAGGAGGCACTCTCACCAGGAAAGGCGAGAGGAACTCCATGGTCGTACCACCATTCCAAGAGTCCCCGAGATGTCTCAGTCCATTCCAGAGGAAGCTCTTTGCCCTGCACTGGCTCATCTTTCACGCCGAGGATCGACTCACACCACGGTGGCACGTGGGACAGCCCTGTGGGAAAGCCTCGAGGGAAAGCCTTGAGGGAAAACCACAGATCCTTTGATCCACGCCAAGGGAAGCGTGACATTGCTGCTACAGCCTGGATGGAAAGCGCACGTGCATGCCCCCACTCGATACGAGGCCTGACTCCCCTGGGGAGACTACAGAAGTACCCAAAGTTCCATGTCAGCCCCTGAGAGGAATCCTCGGTCCCGGCCCTGACTTCACACAAGGTTTTTGGCCCCGGTATCGACGGGAGAGGAATCCCGAGAGGCCCCCTAGCAACTCGCATGGGGACTGGCCTCTCCGGAGGCCACCAGGGCGGGTCCCTGAGGTCCCCGTCGTAACTCGAGAACACCTGCCGCAACTCGAGAAAATCCAGGAAGTTCTCCCTTCCAGGAGATGAGGCCTATTTCCGATGAGGCGTCTGGAGACTAATGACACCTAACCTCTGGAACTTCAAAAGGGTCTTTCACACCCTTGCTGCAACTCAAGAAGTTCACCGCCATACCCGTCTCCACTCGAGAGGAAGCACGATGGTCCCGCCCACATCCAGAGGAGCCCCGTTTCCCCCTCGTAGCTCGAGATGAGGGATCCTTTCCCTGCTTTCAACTGGAAAGAATTCCCGGCGTTCCCGTCGCATCTCAAGAGGAGGCACTCTCAACAGGAAAGGCGAGAGGAACTCCATGGTCGTACCACCATTCCAAGAGTCCCCCAGATGTCTCAGTCCATTCCAGAGGAACCTCTTTGCCCTGCACTGGCTCATCTTTCACGCCGAGGATCGACTCACACCACGGTGGCACGTGGGACAGCCCTGTGGGAAAGCCTCGAGGGAAAACCACAGATCCTTTGATCCACGCGACGGGAAGCGTGACATTGCTGCTACAGCCTGGAAGGAAAGCGCACGTGCATGCAACTACTCGAGACGAGGCCTGACTCCAATGGGGAGACTCCAGAAGTACCCAAAGATCCATGTCAGCCCCTGAGAGGAATCCTCGGTTCCGGCCCTGACTCCACACA
This sequence comes from Capricornis sumatraensis, assembly GCF_032405125.1. Classification (NCBI taxonomy): domain Eukaryota; kingdom Metazoa; phylum Chordata; class Mammalia; order Artiodactyla; family Bovidae; genus Capricornis; species Capricornis sumatraensis. Next base: position 2,035,565 of record NC_091077.1, on the reverse strand, counting down.
AGGTTTTTGGCCCGGGTATCGACGGGAGAGGAATCCCGAGAGGCCCCCTAGCAACTCGCATGGGGACTGGCCTCTTCTGAGGCCACCAGGGCGGGTCCCTGAGGTCCCCGTCGTAACTCGAGAACACCTGCCACAACTCGAGAAAATCCAGGAAGTTCTCCCTTCCAGGCGAGATGAGGCCTATTTCCGATGAGGCGTCTGGAGACTAATGACACCTAACCTCTGGAAATTCGAAAGGGTCTTTCACACCCTTGCTGCAACTCAAGAAGTTCACCGCCATACCCGTCTCCACTCGAGAGGAAGCACGATGGTCCCGCCCACATCCAGAGGAGCCCCGTTTCCCCCTCGGAGCTCGAGATGAGGGATCCTTTCCCTGCTTTCAACGGGAAAGAATTCCCGGCGTTCCCGTCGCATCTCAAGAGGAGGCACTCTCAACAGGAAAGGCGAGAGGAACTCCATGGTCGTACCACCATTCCAAGAGTCCCCCAGATGTCTCAGTCCATTCCAGAGGAACCTCTTTGCCCTGCACTGGCTCATCTTTCACGCCGAGGATGGACTCACACCACGGTGGCACGTGGGACAGCCCTGTGGGAAAGCCTCGAGGGAAAGCCTCGAGGGAAAAACACAGATCCTTTGATCTCCGCAACGGGAAGCGTGACATTGCTGCTACAGCCTGGAAGGAAAGCGCACGTGCATGCCCCCACTCGAGACGAGGCCTGACTCCCCTGGGGAAACTGCAGAAGTACCCAAAGATCCATGGCAGCCCCTGAGAGGAAACCTCGGTTCCGGCCCTGACCCCACACAAGGATTTTGGCCCGGTTATCGACGGGAGAGGAATCCCTAGAGGGCCCCTAGCAACTCGCATGGGGACTGGCCTCTCCTGAGGCCACCAGGGCGGGTCCCTGAGGTCCCCGTCGTAACTCGAGAACACCTGCCGCAACTCGAGAAAATCCAGGAAGTTCTCCCTTCCAGGCGAGATGAGGCCTATTTCCGATGAGGCGTCTGGAGACTAATGACACCTAACCTCTGGAACTTCGAAAGGGTCTTTCACACCCTTGCTGCAACTCAAGAAGTTCACCGCCATACCCGTCTCCACTCGAGAGGAAGCACGATGGTCCCGCCCACATCCAGAGGAGCCCCGTTTCCCCCTCGGAGCTCGAGATGAGGGATCCTTTCCCTGCTTTCAACGGGAAAGAATTCCCGGCGTTCCCGTCGCATCTCAAGAGGAGGCACTCTCAACAGGAAAGGCGAGAGGAACTCCATGGTCGTACCACCATTCCAAGAGTCCCCCAGATGTCTCAGTCCATTCCAGAGGAACCTCTTTGCCCTGCACTGGCTCATCTTTCACGCCGAGGATCGACTCACACTGCGGTGGCACGTGGGACAGCCCTGTGGGAAAGCCTCGAGGGAAAGCCTCGAGGGAAAAAAACTGATCCTTTGATCCACGCGACAGGAAGCGTGACATTGCTGCTACAGCCTGGAAGGAAAGTGCACGTGCATGCCCCCACTCGAGACGAGGCCTAACTCCCCTGGGGAGACTCCAGAAGTACCCAAAGATCCATGTCAGCCCATGAGAGGAAACCTCGATTCCGGCCCTGACTCCACACAAGGTTTTTGGCCCCGGTATCGATGGGAGAGGAATCCCGAGATGCCCCCTAGCAACTCGCATGGGGACTGGCCTCTCCTGAGGCCACCAGGGCGGGTCCCTGAGGTCCCCGTCGTAACTCGAGAACACCTGCCGCAACTCGAGATAATCGAGGAAGTTCTCCTTTCCAGGCGAGATGAGGCCTATTTCCGATGAGGTGTCTGGAGACTAATGACACCTAACCTCTGGAACTTCGAAAGGGTCTTTCACACCCTAGCTGCAACTCAAGAAGTTCACCGCCATACCCGTCTCCACTCGAGAGGAAGCACGATGGTCCAGCCCACATCCAGAGGAGCCCCGTTTCCCCCTCGGAGCTCGAGATGAGGGATCCTTTCCCTGCTTTCAACGGGAAAGAATTCCTGGCGTTCCCGTCGCATCTCAAGAGGAGGCACTCTCAACAGGAAAGGCGAGAGGAACTCCATGGTCGTACCACCATTCCAAGAGTCCCCCAGATGTCTCAGTCCATTCCAGAGGAACCTCTTTGCCCTGCACTGGCTCATCTTTCACGCCGAGGATCGACTCACACCACGGTGGCACGTGGGACAGCCCTGTGGGAAAGCCTCGAGGGAAAGCCTCGAGGGAAAAACACAGATCCTTTGATCTCCGCAACGGGAAGCGTGACATTGCTGCTACAGCCTGGAAGGAAAGCGCACGTGCATGCCCCCACTCGAGACGAGGCCTGACTCCCCTGGGGAAACTGCAGAAGTACCCAAAGATCCATGGCAGCCCCTGAGAGGAATCCTCGGTTCCGGCCCTGACCCCACACAAGGTTTTTGGCCCGGTTATCGACGGGAGAGGAATCCCGAGAGGGCCCCTAGCAACTCGCATGGGGACTGGCCTCTCCTGAGGCCACCAGGGCGGGTCCCTGGGGTCCCCGTCGTAACTCGAGAACACCTGCCGCAACTCGAGAAAATCCGGAAGTTCTCCCTTCCAGGCGAGATGAGGCCTATTTCCGATGAGGCGTCTGGAGACTAATGACACCTAACCTCTGGAACTTCGAAAGGGTCTTTCACACCCTTGCTGCAACTCAAGAAGTTCACCGCCATACCCGTCTCCACTCGAGAGGAAGCACGATGGTCCCGCCCACATTCAGAGGAGCCCCGTTTCCCCCTCGGAGCTCGAGATGAGGGATCCTTTCCCTGCTTTCAACGGGAAAGAATTCCCGGCGTTCCCGTCGCATCTCAAGAGGAGGCACTCTCAACAGGAAAGGCGAGAGGAACTCCATGGTCGTACCACCATTCCAAGAGTCCCCGAGATGTCTCAGTCCATTCCAGAGGAACCTCTTTGCCCTGCACTGGCTCATCTTTTACGCCGAGGATCTACTCACACTCTGGTGGCACGTGGGACAGCCCTGTGGGAAAGCCTCGAGGGAAAGCCTCGAGGGAAAAAAACTGATCCTTTGATCCACGCGACAGGAAGCGTGACATTGCTGCTACAGCCTGGAAGGAAAGTGCACGTGCATGCCCCCACTCGAGACGAGGCCTAACTCCCCTGGGGAGACTCCAGAAGTACCCAAAGATCCATGTCAGCGCATGAGAGGAAACCTCGATTCCGGCCCTGACTCCACACAAGGTTTTTGGCCCCGGTATCGATGGGAGAGGAATCCCGAGAGGCCCCCTAGCAACTCGCATGGGGACTGGCCTCTCCTGAGGCCACCAGGGCGGGTCCCTGAGGTCCCCGTCGTAACTCGAGAACACCTGCCGCAACTCGAGATAATCGAGGAAGTTCTCCTTTCCAGGCGAGATGAGGCCTATTTCCGATGAGGTGTCTGGAGACTAATGACACCTAACCTCTGGAACTTCGAAAGGGTCTTTCACACCCTTGCTGCAACTCAAGAAGTTCACCGCCATACCCGTCTCCACTCGAGAGGAAGCACGATGGTCCCGCCCACATCCAGAGGAGCCCCGTTTCCCCCTCGTAGCTCGAGATGAGGGATCCTTTCCCTGCTTTCAACGGGAAAGAATTCCCGGCGTTCCCGTCGCATCTCAAGAGGAGGCACTCTCAACAAGAAAGGCCAGAAGAACTCCTTGGTCGGACCACCATTCCAAGAGTCCCCCAGATGTCTCAGTCCATTCCAGAGGAACCTCTTTGCCCTGCACTGGCTCATCGTTCACGCCAAGGATGGACTCACACCACGGTGGCACGTGGGACAGCCCTGTGGGAAAGCCTCGAGGGAAAACCACAGATCCTTTGATCCACGCGACGGGAAGCGTGACATTGCTGCTACAGCCTGGAAGGAAAGGGCACGTGCATGCACCCGATCGAGACGAGGCCTGACTCCCCTGGGGAGACTCCAGAAGTACCCAAAGATCCATGTCAGCGCATGAGAGGAAATCTCGATTCCGGCCCTGACTCCACACAAGGTTTTTGGCCCCGGTATCGATGGGAGAGGAATCCCGAGAGGCCCCTTAGCAACTCGCATGGGGACTGGCCTCTCCTGAGGCCACCAGGGCGGGTCCCTGAGGTCCCCGTCGTAACTCGAGAACACCTGCCGCAACTCGAGATAATCGAGGAAGTTCTCCTTTCCAGGCGAGATGAGGCCTATTTCCGATGAGGTGTCTGGAGACTAATGACACCTAACCTCTGGAACTTCGAAAGGGTCTTTCACACCCTTGCTGCAACTCAAGAAGTTCACCGCCATACCCGTCTCCACTCGAGAGGAAGCACGATGGTCCCGCCCACATCCAGAGGAGCCCCGTTTCCCCCTCGTAGCTCGAGATGAGGGATCCTTTCCCTGCTTTCAACGGGAAAGAATTCCCGGCGTTCCCGTCGCATCTCAAGAGGAGGCACTCTCAACAAGAAAGGCCAGAAGAACTCCTTGGTCGGACCACCATTCCAAGAGTCCCCCAGATGTCTCAGTCCATTCCAGAGGAACCTCTTTGCCCTGCACTGGCTCATCGTTCACGCCAAGGATCGACTCACACCACGGTGGCACGTGGGACAGCCCTGTGGGAAAGCCTCGAGGGAAAACCACAGATCCTTTGATCCAGGCGACGGGAAGCGTGACATTGCTGCTACAGCCTGGAAGGAAAGGGCACGTGCATGCACCCGCTCGAGACGAGGCCTGACTCCAATGGGGAGACTACAGAAGTACCCAAAGATCCATGTCAGCCCCTGAGAGGAATCCTCGGTTCCGGCCCTGACTCCACACAAGATTTTTGGCCCCGGTATCGACGGGAGAGGAATCCCGAGAGGCCCCCTAGCAACTCGCATGGGGACTGGCCTCTCCTGAGGCCACCAGAGCGGGTCCCTGAGGTCCCCGTCGTAACTCGAAAACACCTGCCGCAACTCGAAAATATCCAGGAAGTTCTCCCTTCCAGGCGAGATGAGGCCTATTTCCGATGAGGCGTCTGGAGACTAATGACACCTAACCTCTGGAACTTCGAAAGGGTCTTTCACACCCTGCTGCAACTCAAGAAGTTCACCGCCATACCCGTCTCCACTCGAGAGGAAGCACGATGGTCCCGCCCACATCCAGAGGAGCCCCGTTTCCGCCTCGTAGCTCGAGATGAGGGATCCTTTCCCTGCTTTCAACGGGAAAGAATTCCCGGCGTTCCCGTCGCATCTCAAGAGGAGGCACTCTCAACAGGAAAGGCGAGAGGAACTCCATGGTCTTACCACCATTCCAAGAGTCCCCCAGATGTCTCAGTCCATTCCAGAGGAAGCTCTTTGCCCTGCACTGGCTCATTGTTCACGCCGAGGATCGACTCACACCACGGTGGCACGTGGGACAGCCCTGTGGGAAAGCCTCGAGGGAAAGCCTCGAGGGAAAACCACAGATCCTTTGATCCACGCGACGGGAAGCGTGACATTGCTGCTACAGCCTGGAAGGAAAGCGCACGTGCATGCCCCCACTCGAGACGAGGCCTGACTCTCCTGGGGAGACTCCACAAGTACCCAAAGATCCATGTCATCCCCTGAGAGGAATCCTCGGTTCCGGCCCTGACTCCACACAAGGTTTTTGGCCCCGGTATCGACGGGAGAGGAATCCCGAGAGGCCCCCTAGCAACTCGCATGGGGACTGGCCTCTCCTGAGGCCACCAGGGCGGGTCCCTGAGGTCCCCATCGTAACTCGAGAACACCTGCCGCAACTCAAGAAAATCCAGGAAGTTCTCCCTTCCAGGCGAGATGAGGCCTATTTCCGATGAGGCGTCTGGAGACTAATGACACCTAACCTCTGGAACTTCGAAAGGGTCTTTCACACCCTTGCTGCAACTCAAGAAATTCACCGCCATATCCGTCTCCACTCGAGAGGAAGCACGATGGTCCCGCCCACATCCAGAGGAGCCCCGTTTCCCCCTCGTAGCTCGAGATGAGGGATCCTTTCCCTGCTTTCAACGGGAAAGAATTCCCGGCGTTCCCGTCGCATCTCAACAGGAGGCACTCTCAACAGGAAAGGGGAGAGTAACTCCATGATCGTACCACCATTCCAAGAGTCCCCCGGATGTCTCAGTCCAATCCAGAGGAACCTATTTGCCCTGCACTGGCTCATCTTTCACGCCGAGGATCGACTCACACCACGGTGGCCCGTGGGACAGACCTGTGGGAAAGCCTCGAGGGAAAGCCTCGAGGGAAAACAGCAGATCCTTTGATCCACGCCACGGGAAGCGTGACATTGATGCTACAGCCTGGAAGGAAAGCGCACGTGCATGCCCCCACACGAGAGGAGGCCTGACTCCCCTGGGGAGACTCCAGAAGTACCCAAAGATCCATGTCAGCCCCTGAGAGGAATCCTCGGTTCCGGCCCTGACTCCACACAAGGTTTTTGGCCCCGATATGGATGGGACAGGAATCCCGAGATGCCCCCTAGCAACTCGCATGGGGACTGGCCTCTCCTGAGGCCACCAGGGCGGTTCCCTGAGGTCCCTGAAGTAACTCGAGAACACCTGCCGCAACTCGAGAAAATCCAGGAAGTTCTCCCTTCCAGGCGAGATGAGGCCTATTTCCGATGAGGCGTCTGGAGACTAATGACACCTAACCTCTGGAACTTCGAAAGGGTCTTTCACACCCTTGCTGCAACTCAAGAAGTTCACCGCCATACCCGTCTCCACTCGAGAGGAAGCACGATGGTCCCGCCCACATCCAGAGGAGCCCCGTTTCCCCCTCGTAGCTCGAGATGAGGGATCCTTTCCCTGCTTTCAACGGGAAAGATTTCCTGGTGTTCCCGTCGCATCTCAAAAGGAGGCACTCTCAACAGGAAAGGCGAGAGGAACTCCATGGTCGTACCACCATTCCAAGAGTCCCCCAGATGTCTCAGTCCATTCCAGAGGAAGCTCTTTGCCCTGCACTGGCTCATCGTTCACGCCAAGGATCGACTCACACCACGGTGGCACGTGGGACAGCCCTGTGGGAAAGCCTCGAGGGAAAACCACAGATCCTTTGATCCACGCGACGGGAAGCGTGACATTGCTGCTACAGCCTGGAAGGAAAGGGCACGTGCATGCACCCACTCGAGACGAGGCCTGACTCCAATGGGGAGACTACAGAAGTACCCAAAGATCCATGTCAGCCCCTGAGAGGAATCCTCGGTTCCGGCCCTGACTCCACACAAGGTTTTTGGCCCGGGTATCGTCGGGAGAGGAATCCCGAGAGGCCCCCTAGCAACTCGAATGGGGACTGGCCTCTCCTGAGGCCACCAGGGCGGGTCCCTGAGGTCCCCGTCGTAACTCGAGAACACCTGCCGCAACTCGAGAAAATCCAGGAAGTTCTCCCTTCCAGGCGAGATGAGGCCTATTTCCGATGAGGCGTCTGGAGACTAATGACACCTAAACTCTGGAAATTCGAAAGGGTCTTTCACACCCTTGCTGCAACTCAAGAAGTTCACCGCCATACCCATCTCCACTCGAGAGGAAGCACGATGGTCCCGCCCACATCCAGAGGAGCCCCGTTTCCCCCTCGGAGCTCGAGATGAGGGATCCTTTCCCTGCTTTCAACGGGAAAGAATTCCCGGCGTTCCCGTCGCATCTCAAGAGGAGGCACTCTCAACAGGAAAGGCGAGAGGAACTCCATGGTCGTACCACCATTCCAAGAGTCCCCCAGATGTCTCAGTCCATTCCAGAGGAACCTCTTTGACCTGCACTGGCTCATCTTTCACGCCGAGGATCGACTCACACCACGGTGGCACGTGGGACAGCCCTGTGGGAAAGCCTCGAGGGAAAGCCTCGAGGGAAAAACACAGATCCTTTGATCTACGCAACGGGAAGCGTGACATTGCTGCTACAGCCTGGAAGGTAAGCGCACGTGCATGCCCCCACTCGAGACGAGGCCTGACTCCCCTGGGGAGACTGCAGAAGTACCCAAAGATCCATGGCAGCCCCTGAGAGGAATCCTCGGTTCCGGCCCTGACCCCACACAAGGTTTTTGGCCCGGTTATCGACGGGAGAGGAATCCCGAGAGGGCCCCTTGCAACTCGCATGGGGACTGGCCTCTCCTGAGGCCACCAGGGCGGGTCCCTGAGGTCCCCGTCGTAACTCGAGAACACCTGCCGCAACTCGAGATAATCGAGGAAGTTCTCCTTTCCAGGCGAGATGAGGCCTATTTCCGATGAGGTGTCTGGAGACTAATTACACCTAACCTCTGGAACTTCGAAAGGGTCTTTCACACCCTTGCTGCAACTCAAGAAGTTCACCGCCATACCCGTCTCCACTCGAGAGGAAGCACGATGGTCCCGCCCACATCCAGAGGAGCCCCGTTTCCCCCTCGTAGCTCGAGATGAGGGATCCTTTCCCTGCTTTCAACGGGAAAGAATTCCCGGCGTTCCCGTCGCATCTCAAGAGGAGGCACTCTCAACAAGAAAGGCGAGAGGAACTCCTTGGTCGGACCACCATTCCAAGAGTCCCCGAGATGTCTCAGTCCATTCCAGAGGAACCTCTTTGCCCTGCACTGGCTCATCGTTCACGCCGAGGATCGACTCACACCACGGTGCAACGTGGGACAGCCCTGTGGGAAAGCCTCGAGGGAAAGCCTCGAGGGAAAACCACAGATCCTTTGATCCACCCGACGGGAAGCGTAACATTGCTGCTACAGCCTGGAAGGAAGGCGCCCGTGCATGCCCCCACTCGAGACGAGGCCTGACTCCCCTGGGGAGACTCCAGAAGTACCCAAAGATCCATGTCAGCCCCTGAGAGGAATCCTCGGTTCCGGCCCTGACTCCACACAAGGTTTTTGGCCCCGGTATCGACGGGAGAGGAATCCCGAGAGGCCCCCTAGCAACTCGCATGGGGACTGGCCTCTCCTGAGGCCACCAGGGTGGGTCCCTGAGGTCCCCGTCGTAACTCGAGAACACCTGCGGCAACTCGAGAAAATCCAGGAAGTTCTCCCTTCCAGGCGAGATGAGGCCTATTTCCGATGAGGCGTCTGGAGACTAATGACACCTAACCTCTGGAACTTCGAAAGGGTCTTTCACACCCTTGCTGCAAATCAAAAAGTTCACCGCCATACCCGTCTCCACTCGAGAGGAAGCACGATGGTCCCGCCCACATCCAGAGGAGCCCCGTTTCCCCCTCGTAGCTCGAGATGAGGGATCCTTTCCCTGCTTTCAACGGGAACGAATTCCCGGCGTTCCCGTCGCATCTCAAGAGGAGGCACTCTCAACAGGAAAGGCGAGAGGAACTCCATGGTCGTACCGCCATTCCAAGAGTCCCCCAGATGTCTCATTCCATTCCAGAGGAACCTCTTTGCCCTGCACTGGCTCATCTTTCACGCCGAGGATCGACTCACACCACGGTGGCACGTGGGACAGCCCTGTGGGAAAGCCTCGAGGGAAAACCACAGATCCTTTGATCCACGCGACGGGAAGCGTGACATTGCTGCTACAGCCTGGAAGGAAAGGCCACGTGCATGCCCCCACTCGAGACGAGGCCTGACTCCAATGGGGAGACTCCAGAAGTACCCAAAGATCCATGTCACCAGTGAGAGGAATCCTCGGTTCCTGCCCTGACTCCACACAAGATTTTTGGCCCCGGTATCGACGGGAGAGGAATCCCGAGAGGCCCCCTAGCAACTCGCATGGGGACTGGCCTCTCCTGAGGCCACCAGAGCGGGTCCCTGAGGTCCCCGTCGTAACTCGAAAACACCTGCCGCAACTCGAAAATATCCAGGAAGTTCTCCCTTCCAGGCGAGATGAGGCCTATTTCCGATGAGGCGTCTGGAGACTAATGACACCTAACCTCTGGAACTTCGAAAGGGTCTTTCACACCCTGCTGCAACTCAAGAAGTTCACCGCCATACCCGTCTCCACTCGAGAGGAAGCACGATGGTCCCGCCCACATCCAGAGGAGCCCCGTTTCCGCCTCGTAGCTCGAGATGAGGGATCCTTTCCCTGCTTTCAACGGGAAAGAATTCCCGGCGTTCCCGTCGCATCTCAAGAGGAGGCACTCTCAACAGGAAAGGCGAGAGGAACTCCATGGTCGTACCACCATTCCAAGAGTCCCCCAGATGTCTCAGTCCATTCCAGAGGAAGCTCTTTGCCCTGCACTGGCTCATCGTTCACGCCGAGGATCGACTCACACCACGGTGGCACGTGGGACAGCCCTGTGGGAAAGCCTCGAGGGAAAGCCTCGAGGGAAAACCACAGATCCTTTGATCCACGCGACGGGAAGCGTGACATTGCTGCTACAGCCTGGAAGGAAAGCGCACGTGCATGCCCCCACTCGAGACGAGGCCTGACTCTCCTGGGGAGACTCCACAAGTACCCAAAGATCCATGTCAGCCCCTGAGAGGAATCCTCGGTTCCGGCCCTGACTCCACACAAGGTTTTTGGCCCCGGTATCGACGGGAGAGGAATCCCGAGAGGCCCCCTAGCAACTCGCATGTGGACTGGCCTCTCCTGAGGCCACCAGGGCGGGTCCCTGAGGTCCCCATCGTAACTCGAGAACACCTGCCGCAACTCGAGAAAATCCAGGAAGTTCTCCCTTCCAGGCGAGATGAGGCCTATTTCCGATGAGGCGTCTGGAGACTAATGACACCTAACCTCTGGAACTTCGAAAGGGTCTTTCACACCCTTGCTGCAACTCAAGAAATTCACCGCCATATCCGTCTCCACTCGAGAGGAAGCACGATGGTCCCGCCCACATCCAGAGGAGCCCCGTTTCCCCCTCGTAGCTCGAGATGAGGGATCCTTTCCCTGCTTTCAACGGGAAAGAATTCCCGGCGTTCCCGTCGCATCTCAAGAGGAGGCACTCTCAACAGGAAAGGGGAGAGTAACTCCATGATCGTACCACCATTCCAAGAGTCCCCCGGATGTCTCAGTCCAATCCAGAGGAACCTATTTGCCCTGCACTGGCTCATCGTTCACGCCGAGGATCGACTCACACCACGGTGGCCCGTGGGACAGACCTGTGGGAAAGCCTCGAGGGAAAGCCTCGAGGGAAAACAGCAGATCCTTTGATCCACGCCACGGGAAGCGTGACATTGATGCTACAGCCTGGAAGGAAAGCGCACGTGCATGCCCCCACACGAGAGGAGGCCTGACTCCCCTGGGGAGACTCCAGAAGTACCCAAAGATCCATGTCAGCCCCTGAGAGGAATCCTCGGTTCCGGCCCTGACTCCACACAAGGTTTTTGGCCCCGATATGGATGGGACAGGAATCCCGAGATGCCCCATAGCAACTCGCATGGGGACTGGCCTCTCCTGAGGCCACCAGGGCGGGTCCCTGAGGTCCCCGAAGTAACTCGAGAACACCTGCCGCAACTCGAGAAAATCCAGGAAGTTCTCCCTTCCAGGCGAGATGAGGCCTATTTCCGATGAGGCGTCTGGAGACTAATGACACCTAACCTCTGGAACTTCGAAAGGGTCTTTCACACCCTTGCTGCAACTCAAGAAGTTCACCGCCATACCCGTCTCCACTCGAGAGGAAGCACGATGGTCCCGCCCACATCCAGAGGAGCCCCGTTTCCCCCTCGTAGCTCGAGATGAGGGATCCTTTCCCTGCTTTCAACGGGAAAGATTTCCTGGTGTTCCCGTCGCATCTCAAAAGGAGGCACTCTCAACAGGAAAGGCGAGAGGAACTCCATGGTCGTACCACCATTCCAAGAGTCTCCAGATGTCTCAGTCCATTCCAGAGGAAGCTCTTTGCCCTGCACTGGCTCATCTTTCACGCCAAGGATTGACTCACACCACGGTGGCACGTGGGACAGCCCTGTGGGAAAGCCTCGAGGGAAAGCCTGGAGGGAAAGCCTCGAGGGAAAACCACAGATCCTTTGATCCACGCGACGGGAAGCATGACATTGCTGCTACAGCCTGGAAGGAAAGCGCACGTGCATGCCCCCACTCGAGACGAGGCCTGACTCCCCTGGGGAGACTCCAGAAGTACCCAAAGATCCATGTCAGCCCCTGAGAGGAATCCTCGGTTCCGGTCCTGACTCCACACAAGGTTTTTGGCCCCGGTATCGACGGGAGAGGAATCCCGAGAGGCCCCCTAGCAACTCGCATGGGGACTGGCCTCTCCTGAGGCCACCAGGGCGGGTGCCTGAGGTCCCCGTCGTAACTCGAGAACACCTGCCGCAACTCGAGAAAATCCAGGAAGTTCTCCCTTCCAGGCGAGATGAGGCCTATTTCCGATGAGGCGTCTGGAGACTAATGACACCTAACCTCTGGAACTTCGAAAGGGTCTTTCACACCCTTGCTGCAACTCAAGAAGTTCACCGCCATACCCGTCTCCACTCGAGAGGAAGCACGATGTTCCCGCCCACATCCAGAGGAGCCCCGTTTCCCCGTCGTAGCTCGAGATGAGGGATCCTTTCCCTGCTTTCAACGGGAAAGAATTCCAGGCGTTCCCGTCGCATCTCAAGAGGAGTCACTCTCAACAGGAAAGGCGAGAGGAACTCCATGGTCGTACCACCATTCAAAGAGTCCCCCAGATGTCTCAGTCCATTCCAGAGGAACCTCTTTGCCCTGCACTGGCTCATCTTTCACGCCGAGGATCGACTCACACCTCGGTGGCACGTGGGACAGCCCTGTGGGAAAGCCTCGAGGGAAAGCCTCGAGGGAAAACCACAGATCCTTTGATCCACGCGACGGGAAGCGTGACATTGATGCTACAGCCTGGAAGGAAAGCGCACGTGCATGCCCCCACTCGAGAGGAGGCCTGACTCCCCTGGGGAGAATCCAGAAGTACCCAAAGATCCATGTCAGCCCCTGAGAGGAATCCTCGGTTCCGGCCCTGACTCCACACAAGGTTTTTGGCCCCGGTATCGACGGGACAGGAATGCCGAGAGGCCCCCTAGCAACTCGCATGGGGACTGGCCTCTCCTGAGGCCACCAGGGCGGGTCCCTGAGGTCCCCGTCGTAAGTCGAGAACACCTGCCTCAACTCGAGAAAATCCAGGAAGTTCTCCCTTCCAGGCGAGATGAGGCCTATTTCCGATGAGGCGTCTGGAGACTAATGACACCTAACCTCTGGAACTTCGAAAGGGTCTTTCACACCCTTGCTGCAACTCAAGAAGTTCACCGCCATACCCGTCGACACTCGAGAGGAAGCACGATGGTCCCGCCCACATCCAGAGGAGCCCCGTTTCCCCCTCGTAGCTCGAGATGAGGGATCCTTATCCTGAATTCATCGGGAAAGAATTCCCGGCGTTCCCGTCGCATCTCAAGAGGAGGCACTCTCAACAGGAAAGGCGAGAGGAACTCCATGGTCGTACCACCATTCCAAGAGTCCCCCAGATGTCTCAGTCCATTCCAGAGGAACCTCTTTGCCCTGCACTGGCTCATCTTTCACGCCGAGGATCGACTCACACCACGGTGGCACGTGGGACAGCCCTGTGGGAAAGCCTCGAGGGAAAGCCTCGAGGGAAAACCACAGATCCTTTGACCCACGCGACGGGAAGCGTGACATTGCTGCTACAGCCTGGAAGGAAAGGGCACGTGCATGCCCCCACTCAAGACGAGGCCTGACTCCAATGGGTAGACTCCAGAAGTACCCAAAGATCCATGTCACCAGTGAGAGGAATCCTTGGATCCGGCCCTGACTCCACACAAGGTTTTTGGCCCCGGTATCGAAGGGAGAGGAATCCCGAGAGGCCCCCTAGCAACTCGCATGGGGACTGCCCTCTCCTGAGGCCACCAGAGCGGGTCCCTGAGGTCCCCGTCGTAATTCGAGAACACCTGCCACAACTCGAAAAAATCCAGGAAGTTCTCCCTTCCAGGCGAGATCAGGCCTATTTCCGATGAGGCGTCTGGAGAATAATGACACCTAACCTCTGGAACTTCGAAAGGTTCTTTCACAGCCTTGCTGCAACTCAAGAATTTCACCGCCATACCCGTCTCCACTCGAGAGGAAGCACGATGGTCCCGCCCACATCCAGAGGAGCCCCGTTTCCCACTCGTAGCTCGAGATGAGGGATCCTTTCCCTGCTTTCAACGGGAAAGAATTCCCGGCGTTCCCGTCGCATCTCAAGAGGAGGCACTCTCAATAGGAAAGGCGAGAGGAACTCCATGGTCGTACCACCATTCCAAGAGTCCCCGAGATGTCTCAGTCCATTCCAGAGGAAGCTCTTTGCCCTGCACTGGCTCATCTTTCACGCCGAGGATCGACTCACACCACGGTGGCACGTGGGACAGCCCTGTGGGAAAGCCTCGAGGGAAAACCACAGATCCTTTGATCCACGCGACGGGAAGCGTGACATTGCTGCTACAGCGTGGATGGAAAGCGCACGTGCATGCCCCCACTCGATACGAGGCCTGACTCCCCTGGTGAGACTCCAGAAGTACCCAAAGATCCATGTCAGCCCCTGAGAGGAATCCTCGGTCCCGGCCCTGACTTCACACAAGGTTTTTGGCCCCGGTATCGACGGGAGAGGAATCCCGAGAGGCCCCCTAGCAACTCGCATGGGGACTGGCCTCTCCTGAGGCCACCAGGGCGGGTCCCTGAGGTCCCCGTCGAAACTCGAGAACACCTGCGGCAACTCGAGAAAATCCAGGAAGTTCTCCCTTCCAGGCGAGATGAGGCCTATTTCCGATGAGGCGTCTGGAGACTAATGACACCTAACCTCTGGAACTTCGAAAGGGTCTTTCACACCCTTGCTGCAACTCCAGAAGTTCACCGCCATACCCGTCTCCACTCGAGAGGAAGCACGATGGTCCCGCCCACATCCAGAGGAGCCCCGTTTCCCCCTTGTAGCTCGAGATGAGGGATCCTTTCCCTGCTTTCAACTGGAAAGAATTCCCGGCGTTCCCGTCGCATCTCAAGAGGAGGCACTCTCAACAGGAAAGGCGAGAGGAACTCCATGGTCGTACCACCATTCCAAGAGTCCCCCAGATGTCTCAGTCCATTCCAGAGGAACCTCTTTGCCCTGCACTGGCTCATCTTTCACGCCGAGGATCGACTCACACCACGGTGGCACGTGGGACAGCCCTGTGGGAAAGCGTCGAGGGAAAACCACAGATCCTTTGATCCACGCGACGGGAAGCGTGACATTGCTGCTACAGCCTGGAAGGAAAGGGCACGTGCATGCACCCACTCGAGACGAGGCCTGACTCCCCTGGGGAGACTCCAGAAGTACCCAAAGATCCATGTCACCAGTGAGAGGAATCCTCGGTTCCGGCCCTGACTCCACACAAGGTTTTTGGTCCCGGTATCGACGGGATAGGAATTCCGAGAGGTCCCCTAGCAACTCGCATGGGGACTGGCCTCTCCTGAGGCCACCAGAGCGGGTCCCTGAGGTCCCCGTCGTAATTCGAGAACACCTGCCGCAACTCGAAAAAATCCCGGAAGTTCTCCCTTCCAGGCGAGAATAGGCCTATTTCCGATGAGGCGTCTGGAGACTAATGACACCTAACCTCTGGAACTTCGAAAGGGTCTTTCACACCCTTGCTGCAACTCAAGAAGTTCACCGCCATACCCGTCTCCACTCGAGAGGAAGCACGATGTTCCCGCCCACATCCAGAGGAGCCCCGTTTCCCCGTCGTAGCTCGAGATGAGGGATCCTTTCCCTGCTTTCAACGGGAAAGAATTCCCGGCGTTCCCGTCGCATCTCAAGAGGAGTCACTCTCAAGAGGAAAGGCGAGAGGAACTCCATGGTCGTACCACCATTCAAAGAGTCCCCCAGATGTCTCAGTCCATTCCAGAGGAACCTCTTTGCCCTGCACTGGCTCATCTTTCACGCCGAGGATCGACTCACACCACGGTGGCACGTGGGACAGCCCTGTGGGAAAGCCTCGAGGGAAAGCCTCGAGGGAAAACCACAGATCCTTTGATCCACGCGACGGGAAGCGTGACATTGATGCTACAGCCTGGAAGGAAAGCGCACGTGCATGCCCCCACTCGAGAGGAGGCCTGACTCCCCTGGGGAGAATCCAGAAGTACCCAAAGATCCATGTCAGCACCTGAGAGGAATCCTCGGTTCCGGCCCTGACTCCACACAAAGTTTTTGGCCCCGGTATCGACGGGACAGGAATGCCGAGAGGCCCCCTAGCAACTCGCATGGGGACTGGCCTCTCCTGAGGCCACCAGGGCGGGTCCCTGAGGTCCCCGTCGTAACTCGAGAACACCTGCCTCAACTCGAGAAAATCCAGGAAGTTCTCCCTTCCAGGCGAGATGAGGCCTATTTCCGATGAGGCGTCTGGAGACTAATGACACCTAACCTCTGGAACTTCGAAAGGGTCTTTCACACCCTTGCTGCAACTCAAGAAGTTCACCGCCATACCCGTCGACACTCGAGAGGAAGCACGATGGTCCCGCCCACATCCAGAGGAGCCCCGTTTCCCCCTCGTAGCTCGAGATGAGGGATCCTTATCCTGATTTCATCGGGAAAGAATTCCCGGCGTTCCCGTCGCATCTCAAGAGGAGGCACTCTCAACAGGAAAGGCGAGAGGAACTCCATGGTCGTACCACCATTCCAAGAGTCCCCCAGATGTCTCAGTCCATTCCAGAGGAACCTCTTTGCCCTGCACTGGCTCATCTTTCACGCCGAGGATCGACTCACACCACGGTGGCACGTGGGACAGCCCTGTGGGAAAGCCTCGAGGGAAAGCCTCGAGGGAAAACCACAGATCCTTTGATCCACGCGACGGGAAGCATGACATTGCTGCTACAGCCTGGAAGGAAAGCGCACGTGCATGCCCCCACTCGAGACGAGGCCTGACTCCAATGGGGAGACTCCAGAAGTACCCAAAGATCCATGTCAGCCCCTGAGAGGAATCCTCGGTTCCGGTCCTGACTCCACACAAGGTTTTTGGCCCCGGTATCGACGGGAGAGGAATCCCGAGAGGCCCCCTAGCAACTCGCATGGGGACTGGCCTCTCCTGAGGCCACCAGGGCGGGTGCCTGAGGTCCCCGTCGTAACTCGAGAACACCTGCCGCAACTCGAGAAAATCCAGGAAGTTCTCCCTTCCAGGCGAGATGAGGCCTATTTCCGATGAGGCGTCTGGAGACTAATGACACCTAACCTCTGGAACTTCGAAAGGGTCTTTCACACCCTTGCTGCAACTCAAGAAGTTCACCGCCATACCCGTCTCCACTCGAGAGGAAGCACGATGTTCCCGCCCACATCCAGAGGAGCCCCGTTTCCCCGTCGTAGCTCGAGATGAGGGATCCTTTCCCTGCTTTCAACGGGAAAGAATTCCAGGCGTTCCCGTCGCATCTCAAGAGGAGTCACTCTCAACAGGAAAGGCGAGAGGAACTCCATGGTCGTACCACCATTCAAAGAGTCCCCCAGATGTCTCAGTCCATTCCAGAGGAACCTCTTTGCCCTGCACTGGCTCATCTTTCACGCCGAGGATCGACTCACACCTCGGTGGCACGTGGGACAGCCCTGTGGGAAAGCCTCGAGGGAAAGCCTCGAGGGAAAACCACAGATCCTTTGATCCACGCGACGGGAAGCGTGACATTGATGCTACAGCCTGGAAGGAAAGCGCACGTGCATGCCCCCACTCGAGAGGAGGCCTGACTCCCCTGGGGAGAATCCAGAAGTACCCAAAGATCCATGTCAGCCCCTGAGAGGAATCCTCGGTTCCGGCCCTGACTCCACACAAGGTTTTTGGCCCCGGTATCGACGGGACAGGAATGCCGAGAGGCCCCCTAGCAACTCGCATGGGGACTGGCCTCTCCTGAGGCCACCAGGGCGGGTCCCTGAGGTCCCCGTCGTAAGTCGAGAACACCTGCCTCAACTCGAGAAAATCCAGGAAGTTCTCCCTTCCAGGCGAGATGAGGCCTATTTCCGATGAGGCGTCTGGAGACTAATGACACCTAACCTCTGGAACTTCGAAAGGGTCTTTCACACCCTTGCTGCAACTCAAGAAGTTCACCGCCATACCCGTCGACACTCGAGAGGAAGCACGATGGTCCCGCCCACATCCAGAGGAGCCCCGTTTCCCCCTCGTAGCTCGAGATGAGGGATCCTTATCCTGAATTCATCGGGAAAGAATTCCCGGCGTTCCCGTCGCATCTCAAGAGGAGGCACTCTCAACAGGAAAGGCGAGAGGAACTCCATGGTCGTACCACCATTCCAAGAGTCCCCCAGATGTCTCAGTCCATTCCAGAGGAACCTCTTTGCCCTGCACTGGCTCATCTTTCACGCCGAGGATCGACTCACACCACGGTGGCACGTGGGACAGCCCTGTGGGAAAGCCTCGAGGGAAAGCCTCGAGGGAAAACCACAGATCCTTTGACCCACGCGACGGGAAGCGTGACATTGCTGCTACAGCCTGGAAGGAAAGGGCACGTGCATGCCCCCACTCAAGACGAGGCCTGACTCCAATGGGTAGACTCCAGAAGTACCCAAAGATCCATGTCACCAGTGAGAGGAATCCTTGGATCCGGCCCTGACTCCACACAAGGTTTTTGGCCCCGGTATCGAAGGGAGAGGAATCCCGAGAGGCCCCCTAGCAACTCGCATGGGGACTGCCCTCTCCTGAGGCCACCAGAGCGGGTCCCTGAGGTCCCCGTCGTAATTCGAGAACACCTGCCACAACTCGAAAAAATCCAGGAAGTTCTCCCTTCCAGGCGAGATCAGGCCTATTTCCGATGAGGCGTCTGGAGAATAATGACACCTAACCTCTGGAACTTCGAAAGGTTCTTTCACAGCCTTGCTGCAACTCAAGAATTTCACCGCCATACCCGTCTCCACTCGAGAGGAAGCACGATGGTCCCGCCCACATCCAGAGGAGCCCCGTTTCCCACTCGTAGCTCGAGATGAGGGATCCTTTCCCTGCTTTCAACGGGAAAGAATTCCCGGCGTTCCCGTCGCATCTCAAGAGGAGGCACTCTCAATAGGAAAGGCGAGAGGAACTCCATGGTCGTACCACCATTCCAAGAGTCCCCGAGATGTCTCAGTCCATTCCAGAGGAAGCTCTTTGCCCTGCACTGGCTCATCTTTCACGCCGAGGATCGACTCACACCACGGTGGCACGTGGGACAGCCCTGTGGGAAAGCCTCGAGGGAAAACCACAGATCCTTTGATCCACGCGACGGGAAGCGTGACATTGCTGCTACAGCGTGGATGGAAAGCGCACGTGCATGCCCCCACTCGATACGAGGCCTGACTCCCCTGGTGAGACTCCAGAAGTACCCAAAGATCCATGTCAGCCCCTGAGAGGAATCCTCGGTCCCGGCCCTGACTTCACACAAGGTTTTTGGCCCCGGTATCGACGGGAGAGGAATCCCGAGAGGCCCCCTAGCAACTCGCATGGGGACTGGCCTCTCCTGAGGCCACCAGGGCGGGTCCCTGAGGTCCCCGTCGAAACTCGAGAACACCTGCGGCAACTCGAGAAAATCCAGGAAGTTCTCCCTTCCAGGCGAGATGAGGCCTATTTCCGATGAGGCGTCTGGAGACTAATGACACCTAACCTCTGGAACTTCGAAAGGGTCTTTCACACCCTTGCTGCAACTCCAGAAGTTCACCGCCATACCCGTCTCCACTCGAGAGGAAGCACGATGGTCCCGCCCACATCCAGAGGAGCCCCGTTTCCCCCTTGTAGCTCGAGATGAGGGATCCTTTCCCTGCTTTCAACTGGAAAGAATTCCCGGCGTTCCCGTCGCATCTCAAGAGGAGGCACTCTCAACAGGAAAGGCGAGAGGAACTCCATGGTCGTACCACCATTCCAAGAGTCCCCCAGATGTCTCAGTCCATTCCAGAGGAACCTCTTTGCCCTGCACTGGCTCATCTTTCACGCCGAGGATCGACTCACACCACGGTGGCACGTGGGACAGCCCTGTGGGAAAGCGTCGAGGGAAAACCACAGATCCTTTGATCCACGCGACGGGAAGCGTGACATTGCTGCTACAGCCTGGAAGGAAAGGGCACGTGCATGCACCCACTCGAGACGAGGCCTGACTCCCCTGGGGAGACTCCAGAAGTACCCAAAGATCCATGTCACCAGTGAGAGGAATCCTCGGTTCCGGCCCTGACTCCACACAAGGTTTTTGGTCCCGGTATCGACGGGATAGGAATTCCGAGAGGTCCCCTAGCAACTCGCATGGGGACTGGCCTCTCCTGAGGCCACCAGAGCGGGTCCCTGAGGTCCCCGTCGTAATTCGAGAACACCTGCCGCAACTCGAAAAAATCCCGGAAGTTCTCCCTTCCAGGCGAGAATAGGCCTATTTCCGATGAGGCGTCTGGAGACTAATGACACCTAACCTCTGGAACTTCGAAAGGTTCTTTCACAGCCTTGCTGCAACTCAAGAAGTTCACCGCCATACCCGTCTCCACTCGAGAGGAAGCACGATGGTCCCGCCCACATCCAGAGGAGCCCCGTTTCCCACTCGGAGCTCGAGATGAGGGATCCTTTCCCTGCTTTCAACGGGAAAGAATTCCCGGCGTTCCCGTCGCATCTCAAGAGGAGGCACTCTCAACAAGAAAGGCGAGAGGAACTCCATGGTCGTACCACCATTTCAAGAGTCCCCCAGATGTCTCTGTCCATTCCAGAGGAACCTCTTTGCCCTGCACTGGCTCATCGTTCACGCCGAGGATCGACTCACACCACGGTGGCACGTGGGACAGCCCTGTGGGAAAGCCTCGAGGGAA
This sequence comes from Capricornis sumatraensis, assembly GCF_032405125.1. Taxonomy (NCBI): domain Eukaryota; kingdom Metazoa; phylum Chordata; class Mammalia; order Artiodactyla; family Bovidae; genus Capricornis; species Capricornis sumatraensis. The sequence continues at coordinate 2,014,958 of NC_091077.1, read as the reverse complement.
AGCCTCGAGGGAAAACCACAGATCCTTTGATCCACGCGACGGGAAGCATGACATTGCTGCTACAGCCTGGAAGGAAAGCGCACGTGCATGCCCCCACTCGAGACGAGGCCTGACTCCCCTGGGGAGACTCCAGAAGTACCCAAAGATCCATGTCAGCCCCTGAGAGGAATCCTCGGTTCCGGTCCTGACTCCACACAAGGTTTTTGGCCCCGGTATCGACGGGAGAGGAATCCCGAGAGGCCCCCTAGCAACTCGCATGGGGACTGGCCTCTCCTGAGGCCACCAGGGCGGGTGCCTGAGGTCCCCGTCGTAACTCGAGAACACCTGCCGCAACTCGAGAAAATCCAGGAAGTTCTCCCTTCCAGGCGAGATGAGGCCTATTTCCGATGAGGCGTCTGGAGACTAATGACACCTAACCTCTGGAACTTCGAAAGGGTCTTTCACACCCTTGCTGCAACTCAAGAAGTTCACCGCCATACCCGTCTCCACTCGAGAGGAAGCACGATGTTCCCGCCCACATCCAGAGGAGCCCCGTTTCCCCGTCGTAGCTCGAGATGAGGGATCCTTTCCCTGCTTTCAACGGGAAAGAATTCCCGGCGTTCCCGTCGCATCTCAAGAGGAGTCACTCTCAAGAGGAAAGGCGAGAGGAACTCCATGGTCGTACCACCATTCAAAGAGTCCCCCAGATGTCTCAGTCCATTCCAGAGGAACCTCTTTGCCCTGCACTGGCTCATCTTTCACGCCGAGGATCGACTCACACCACGGTGGCACGTGGGACAGCCCTGTGGGAAAGCCTCGAGGGAAAGCCTCGAGGGAAAACCACAGATCCTTTGATCCACGCGACGGGAAGCGTGACATTGATGCTACAGCCTGGAAGGAAAGCGCACGTGCATGCCCCCACTCGAGAGGAGGCCTGACTCCCCTGGGGAGAATCCAGAAGTACCCAAAGATCCATGTCAGCACCTGAGAGGAATCCTCGGTTCCGGCCCTGACTCCACACAAAGTTTTTGGCCCCGGTATCGACGGGACAGGAATGCCGAGAGGCCCCCTAGCAACTCGCATGGGGACTGGCCTCTCCTGAGGCCACCAGGGCGGGTCCCTGAGGTCCCCGTCGTAACTCGAGAACACCTGCCTCAACTCGAGAAAATCCAGGAAGTTCTCCCTTCCAGGCGAGATGAGGCCTATTTCCGATGAGGCGTCTGGAGACTAATGACACCTAACCTCTGGAACTTCGAAAGGGTCTTTCACACCCTTGCTGCAACTCAAGAAGTTCACCGCCATACCCGTCGACACTCGAGAGGAAGCACGATGGTCCCGCCCACATCCAGAGGAGCCCCGTTTCCCCCTCGTAGCTCGAGATGAGGGATCCTTATCCTGATTTCATCGGGAAAGAATTCCCGGCGTTCCCGTCGCATCTCAAGAGGAGGCACTCTCAACAGGAAAGGCGAGAGGAACTCCATGGTCGTACCACCATTCCAAGAGTCCCCCAGATGTCTCAGTCCATTCCAGAGGAACCTCTTTGCCCTGCACTGGCTCATCTTTCACGCCGAGGATCGACTCACACCACGGTGGCACGTGGGACAGCCCTGTGGGAAAGCCTCGAGGGAAAGCCTCGAGGGAATACCACAGATCCTTTGACCCACGCGACGGGAAGCGTGACATTGCTGCTACAGCCTGGAAGGAAAGGGCACGTGCATGCCCCCACTCGAGACGAGGCCTGACTCCAATGGGGAGACTCCAGAAGTACCCAAAGATCCATGTCACCAGTGAGAGGAATCCTTGGTTCCGGCCCTGACTCCACACAAGGTTTTTGGCCCCGGTATCGAAGGGAGAGGAATCCCGAGAGGCCCCCTAGCAACTCGCATGGGGACTGGCCTCTCCTGAGGCCACCAGAGCGGGTCCCTGAGGTCCCCGTCGTAATTCGAGAACACCTGCCACAACTCGAAAAAATCCAGGAAGTTCTCCTTTCCAGGCGAGATGAGGCCGATTTCCGATGAGGCGTCTGGAGACTAATGACACCTAACCTCTGGAACTTCGAAAGGTTCTTTCACAGCCTTGCTGCAACTCAAGAAGTTCACCGCCATACCCGTCTCCACTCGAGAGGAAGCACGATGGTCCCGCCCACATCCAGAGGAGCCCCGTTTCCCACTCGTAGCTCGAGATGAGGGATCCTTTCCCTGCTTTCAACGGGAAAGAATTCCCGGCGTTCCCGTCGCATCTCAAGAGGAGGCACTCTCAATAGGAAAGGCGAGAGGAACTCCATGGTCGTACCACCATTCCAAGAGTCCCCGAGATGTCTCAGTCCATTCCAGAGGAAGCTCTTTGCCCTGCACTGGCTCATCTTTCACGCCGAGGATCGACTCACACCACGGTGGCACGTGGGACAGCCCTGTGGGAAAGCCTCGAGGGAAAACCACAGATCCTTTGATCCACTCGACGGGAAGCGTGACATTGCTGCTACAGCCTGGAAGGAAAGGGCACGTGCATGCCCCCACTCGAGACGAGGCCTGACTCCAATGGGGAGACTCCAGAAGTACCCAACGATCCATGTCAGCACCTGAGAGGAATCCTCGGTTCCGGCCCTGACTCCACACAAGATTTTTGGCCCCGGTATCGACGGGAGAGGAATCCCGAGAGGCCCCCTAGCAACTCGCATGGGGACTGGCCTCTCCTGAGGCCACCAGAGCGGGTCCCTGAGGTCCCCGTCGTAACTCGAAAACACCTGCCGCAACTCGAAAATATCCAGGAAGTTCTCCCTTCCAGGCGAGATGAGGCCTATTTCCGATGAGGCGTCTGGAGACTAATGACACCTAACCTCTGGAACTTCGAAAGGGTCTTTCACACCCTGCTGCAACTCAAGAAGTTCACCGCCATACCCGTCTCCACTCGAGAGGAAGCACGATGGTCCCGCCCACATCCAGAGGAGCCCCGTTTCCGCCTCGTAGCTCGAGATGAGGGATCCTTTCCCTGCTTTCAACGGGAAAGAATTCCCGGCGTTCCCGTCGCATCTCAAGAGGAGGCACTCTCAACAGGAAAGGCGAGAGGAACTCCATGGTCGTACCACCATTCCAAGAGTCCCCCAGATGTCTCAGTCCATTCCAGAGGAAGCTCTTTGCCCTGCACTGGCTCATCGTTCACGCCGAGGATCGACTCACACCACGGTGGCACGTGGGACAGCCCTGTGGGAAAGCCTCGAGGGAAAGCCTCGAGGGAAAACCACAGATCCTTTGATCCACGCGACGGGAAGCGTGACATTGATGCTACAGCCTGGAAGGAAAGCGCACGTGCATGCCCCCACTCGAGACGAGGCCTGACTCTCCTGGGGAGACTCCACAAGTACCCAAAGATCCATGTCAGCCCCTGAGAGGAATCCTCGGTTCCGGCCCTGACTCCACACAAGGTTTTTGGCCCCGGTATCGACGGGAGAGGAATCCCGAGAGGCCCCCTAGCAACTCGCATGGGGACTGGCCTCTCCTGAGGCCACCAGGGCGGGTCCCTGAGGTCCCCATCGTAACTCGAGAACACCTGCCGCAACTCGAGAAAATCCAGGAAGTTCTCCCTTCCAGGCGAGATGAGGCCTATTTCCGATGAGGCGTCTGGAGACTAATGACACCTAACCTCTGGAACTTCGAAAGGGTCTTTCACACCCTTGCTGCAACTCAAGAAATTCACCGCCATATCCGTCTCCACTCGAGAGGAAGCACGATGGTCCCGCCCACATCCAGAGGAGCCCCGTTTCCCCCTCGTAGCTCGAGATGAGGGATCCTTTCCCTGCTTTCAACGGGAAAGAATTCCCGGCGTTCCCGTCGCATCTCAAGAGGAGGCACTCTCAACAGGAAAGGGGAGAGTAACTCCATGATCGTACCACCATTCCAAGAGTCCCCCGGATGTCTCAGTCCAATCCAGAGGAACCTATTTGCCCTGCACTGGCTCATCTTTCACGCCGAGGATCGACTCACACCACGGTGGCCCGTGGGACAGACCTGTGGGAAAGCCTCGAGGGAAAGCCTCGAGGGAAAACAGCAGATCCTTTGATCCACGCCACGGGAAGCGTGACATTGATGCTACAGCCTGGAAGGAAAGCGCACGTGCATGCCCCCACACGATAGGAGGCCTGACTCCCCTGGGGAGACTCCAGAAGTACCCAAAGATCCATGTCAGCCCCTGAGAGGAATCCTCGGTTCCGGCCCTGACTCCACACAAGGTTTTTGGCCCCGATATGGATGGGACAGGAATCCCGAGATGCCCCCTAGCAACTCGCATGGGGACTGGCCTCTCCTGAGGCCACCAGGGCGGGTCCCTGAGGTCCCCGAAGTAACTCGAGAACACCTGCCGCAACTCGAGAAAATCCAGGAAGTTCTCCCTTCCAGGCGAGATGAGGCCTATTTCCGATGAGGCGTCTGGAGACTAATGACACCTAACCTCTGGAACTTCGAAAGGGTCTTTCACACCCTTGCTGCAACTCAAGAAGTTCACCGCCATACCCGTCTCCACTCGAGAGGAAGCACGATGGTCCCGCCCACATCCAGAGGAGCCCCGTTTCCCCCTCGTAGCTCGAGATGAGGGATCCTTTCCCTGCTTTCAACGGGAAAGATTTCCTGGTGTTCCCGTCGCATCTCAAAAGGAGGCACTCTCAACAGGAAAGTCGAGAGGAACTCCATGGTCGTACCACCATTCCAAGAGTCCCCCAGATGTCTCAGTCCATTCCAGAGGAAGCTCTTTGCCCTGCACTGGCTCATCTTTCACGCCAAGGATTGACTCACACCACGGTGGCACGTGGGACAGCCCTGTGGGAAAGCCTCGAGGGAAAGCCTGGAGGGAAAGCCTCGAGGGAAAACCACAGATCCTTTGATCCACGCGACGGGAAGCATGACATTGCTGCTACAGCCTGGAAGGAAAGCGCACGTGCATGCCCCCACTCGAGACGAGGCCTGACTCCCCTGGGGAGACTCCAGAAGTACCCAAAGATCCATGTCAGCCCCTGAGAGGAATCCTCGGTTCCGGTCCTGACTCCACACAAGGTTTTTGGCCCCGGTATCGACCGGAGAGGAATCCCGAGAGGCCCCCTAGCAACTCGCATGGGGACTGGCCTCTCCTGAGGCCACCAGGGCGGGTGCCTGAGGTCCCCGTCGTAACTCGAGAACACCTGCCGCAACTCGAGAAAATCCAGGAAGTTCTCCCTTCCAGGCGAGATGAGGCCTATTTCCGATGAGGCGTCTGGAGACGAATGACACCTAACCTCTGGAACTTCGAAAGGGTCTTTCACACCCTTGCTGCAACTCAAGAAGTTCACCGCCATACCCGTCTCCACTCGAGAGGAAGCACGATGTTCCCGCCCACATCCAGAGGAGCCCCGTTTCCCCGTCGTAGCTCGAGATGAGGGATCCTTTCCCTGCTTTCAACGGGAAAGAATTCCAGGCGTTCCCGTCGCATCTCAAGAGGAGTCACTCTCAACAGGAAAGGCGAGAGGAACTCCATGGTCGTACCACCATTCAAAGAGTCCCCCAGATGTCTCAGTCCATTCCAGAGGAACCTCTTTGCCCTGCACTGGCTCATCTTTCACGCCGAGGATCGACTCACACCTCGGTGGCACGTGGGACAGCCCTGTGGGAAAGCCTCGAGGGAAAGCCTCGAGGGAAAACCACAGATCCTTTGATCCACGCGACGGGAAGCGTGACATTGATGCTACAGCCTGGAAGGAAAGCGCACGTGCATGCCCCCACTCGAGAGGAGGCCTGACTCCCCTGGGGAGAATCCAGAAGTACCCAAAGATCCATGTCAGCCCATGAGAGGAATCCTCGGTTCCGGCCCTGACTCCACACAAGGTTTTTGGCCCCGGTATTGACGGGACAGGAATGCCGAGAGGCCCCCTAGCAACTCGCATGGGGACTGGCCTCTCCTGAGGCCACCAGGGCGGGTCCCTGAGGTCCCCGTCGTAAGTCGAGAACACCTGCCTCAACTCGAGAAAATCCAGGAAGTTCTCCCTTCCAGGCGAGATGAGGCCTATTTCCGATGAGGCGTCTGGAGACTAATGACACCTAACCTCTGGAACTTCGAAAGGGTCTTTCACACCCTTGCTGCAACTCAAGAAGTTCACCGCCATACCCGTCGACACTCGAGAGGAAGCACGATGGTCCCGCCCACATCCAGAGGAGCCCCGTTTCCCCCTCGTAGCTCGAGATGAGGGATCCTTATCCTGATTTCATCGGGAAAGAATTCCCGGCGTTCCCGTCGCATCTCAAGAGGAGGCACTCTCAACAGGAAAGGCGAGAGGAACTCCATGGTCGTACCACCATTCCAAGAGTCCCCCAGATGTCTCAGTCCATTCCAGAGGAACCTCTTTGCCCTGCACTGGCTCATCTTTCACGCCGAGGATCGACTCACACCACGGTGGCACGTGGGACAGCCCTGTGGGAAAGCCTCGAGGGAAAGCCTCGAGGGAAAACCACAGATCCTTTGACCCACGCGACGGGAAGCGTGACATTGCTGCTACAGCCTGGAAGGAAAGGGCACGTGCATGCCCCCACTCAAGACGAGGCCTGACTCCAATGGGTAGACTCCAGAAGTACCCAAAGATCCATGTCACCAGTGAGAGGAATCCTTGGATCCAGCCCTGACTCCACACAAGGTTTTTGGCCCCGGTATCGAAGGGAGAGGAATCCCGAGAGGCCCCCTAGCAACTCGCATGGGGACTGGCCTCTCCTGAGGCCACCAGAGCGGGTCCCTGAGGTCCCCGTCGTAATTCGAGAACACCTGCCACAACTCGAAAAAATCCAGGAAGTTCTCCCTTCCAGGCGAGATGAGGCCTATTTCCGATGAGGCGTCTGGAGAATAATGACACCTAACCTCTGGAACTTCGAAAGGTTCTTTCACAGCCTTGCTGCAACTCAAGAATTTCACCGCCATACCCGTCTCCACTCGAGAGGAAGCACGATGGTCCCGCCCAGATCCAGAGGAGCCCCGTTTCCCACTCGTAGCTCGAGATGAGGGATCCTTTCCCTGCTTTCAACGGGAAAGAATTCCCGGCGTTCCCGTCGCATCTCAAGAGGAGGCACTCTCAATAGGAAAGGCGAGAGGAACTCCATGGTCGTACCACCATTCCAAGAGTCCCCGAGATGTCTCAGTCCATTCCAGAGGAAGCTCTTTGCCCTGCACTGGCTCATCTTTCACGCCGAGGATCGACTCACACCACGGTGGCACGTGGGACAGCCCTGTGGGAAAGCCTCGAGGGAAAACCACAGATCCTTTGATCCACGCGACGGGAAGCGTGACATTGCTGCTACAGCCTGGATGGAAAGCGCACGTGCATGCCCCCACTCGATACGAGGCCTGACTCCCCTGGTGAGACTCCAGAAGTACCCAAAGATCCATGTCAGCCCCTGAGAGGAATCCTCGGTCCCGGCCCTGACTTCACACAAGGTTTTTGGCCCCGGTATCGACGGGAGAGGAATCCCGAGATGCCCCCTAGCAACTCGCATGGGGACTGGCCTCTCCTGAGGCCACCAGGGCGGGTCCCTGAGGTCCCCGTCGAAACTCGAGAACACCTGCGGCAACTCGAGAAAATCCAGGAAGTTCTCCCTTCCAGGCGAGATGAGGCCTATTTCCGATGAGGCGTCTGGAGACTAATGACACCTAACCTCTGGAACTTCGAAAGGGTCTTTCACACCCTTGCTGCAACTCCAGAAGTTCACCGCCATACCCGTCTCCACTCGAGAGGAAGCACGATGGTCCCGCCCACATCCAGAGGAGCCCCGTTTCCCCCTTGTAGCTCGAGATGAGGGATCCTTTCCCTGCTTTCAACTGGAAAGAATTCCCGGCGTTCCCGTCGCATCTCAAGAGGAGGCACTCTCAACAGGAAAGGCGAGAGGAACTCCATGGTCGTACCACCATTCCAAGAGTCCCCCAGATGTCTCAGTCCATTCCAGAGGAACCTCTTTGCCCTGCACTGGCTCATCTTTCACGCCGAGGATCGACTCACACCACGGTGGCACGTGGGACAGCCCTGTGGGAAAGCGTCGAGGGAAAACCACAGATCCTTTGATCCACGCCACGGGAAGCGTGACATTGCTGCTACAGCCTGGAAGGAAAGGGCACGTGCATGCACCCACTCGAGACGAGGCCTGACTCCCCTGGGGAGACTCCAGAAGTACCCAAAGATCCATGTCACCAGTGAGAGGAATCCTCGGTTCCGGCCCTGACTCCACACAAGGTTTTTGGTCCCGGTATCGACGGGATAGGAATTCCGAGAGGTCCCCTAGCAACTCGCATGGGGACTGGCCTCTCCTGAGGCCACCAGAGCGGGTCCCTGAGGTCCCCGTCGTAATTCGAGAACACCTGCCGCAACTCGAAAAAATCCCGGAAGTTCTCCCTTCCAGGTGAGAATAGGCCTATTTCCGATGAGGCGTCTGGAGACTAATGACACCTAACCTCTGGAACTTCGAAAGGTTCTTTCACAGCCTTGCTGCAACTCAAGAAGTTCACCGCCATACCCGTCTCCACTCGAGAGGAAGCACGATGGTCCCGCCCACATCCAGAGGAGCCCCGTTTCCCACTCGTAGCTCGAGATGAGGGATCCTTTCCCTGCTTTCAACGGGAAAGAATTCCCGGCGTTCCCGTCGCATCTCAAGAGGAGGCACTCTCAACAAGAAAGGCGAGAGGAACTCCATGGTCGTACCACCATTTCAAGAGTCCCCCAGATGTCTCTGTCCATTCCAGAGGAACCTCTTTGCCCTGCACTGGCTCATCGTTCACGCCGAGGATCGACTCACACCACGGTGGCACGTGGGACAGCCCTGTGGGAAAGCCTCGAGGGAAAGCGTCGAGGGAAAACCACAGATCCTTTGATCCACGCGACGGGAAGCATGACATTGCTGCTACAGCCTGGAAGGAAAGCGCACGTGCATGCCCCCACTCGAGACGAGGCCTGACTCCCCTGGGGAGACTCCAGAAGTACCCAAAGATCCATGTCAGCCCCTGAGAGGAATCCTCGGTTCCGGTCCTGACTCCACACAAGGTTTTTGGCCCCGGTATCGACGGGAGAGGAATCCCGAGAGGCCCCCTAGCAACTCGCATGGGGACTGGCCTCTCCTGAGGCCACCAGGGCGGGTGCCTGAGGTCCCCGTCGTAACTCGAGAACACCTGCCGCAACTCGAGAAAATCCAGGAAGTTCTCCCTTCCAGGCGAGATGAGGCCTATTTCCGATGAGGCGTCTGGAGACTAATGACACCTAACCTCTGGAACTTCGAAAGGGTCTTTCACACCCTTGCTGCAACTCAAGAAGTTCACCGCCATACCCGTCTCCACTCGAGAGGAAGCACGATGTTCCCGCCCACATCCAGAGGAGCCCCGTTTCCCCGTCGTAGCTCGAGATGAGGGATCCTTTCCCTGCTTTCAACGGGAAAGAATTCCCGGCGTTCCCGTCGCATCTCAAGAGGAGTCACTCTCAAGAGGAAAGGCGAGAGGAACTCCATGGTCGTACCACCATTCAAAGAGTCCCCCAGATGTCTCAGTCCATTCCAGAGGAACCTCTTTGCCCTGCACTGGCTCATCTTTCACGCCGAGGATCGACTCACACCACGGTGGCACGTGGGACAGCCCTGTGGGAAAGCCTCGAGGGAAAGCCTCGAGGGAAAACCACAGATCCTTTGATCCACGCGACGGGAAGCGTGACATTGATGCTACAGCCTGGAAGGAAAGCGCACGTGCATGCCCCCACTCGAGAGGAGGCCTGACTCCCCTGGGGAGAATCCAGAAGTACCCAAAGATCCATGTCAGCCCCTGAGAGGAATCCTCGGTTCCGGCCCTGACTCCACACAAAGTTTTTGGCCCCGGTATCGACGGGACAGGAATGCCGAGAGGCCCCCTAGCAACTCGCATGGGGACTGGCCTCTCCTGAGGCCACCAGGGCGGGTCCCTGAGGTCCCCGTCGTAACTCGAGAACACCTGCCTCAACTCGAGAAAATCCAGGAAGTTCTCCCTTCCAGGCGAGATGAGGCCTATTTCCGATGAGGCGTCTGGAGACTAATGACACCTAACCTCTGGAACTTCGAAAGGGTCTTTCACACCCTTGCTGCAACTCAAGAAGTTCACCGCCATACCCGTCGACACTCGAGAGGAAGCACGATGGTCCCGCCCACATCCAGAGGAGCCCCGTTTCCCCCTCGTAGCTCGAGATGAGGGATCCTTATCCTGATTTCATCGGGAAAGAATTCCCGGCGTTCCCGTCGCATCTCAAGAGGAGGCACTCTCAACAGGAAAGGCGAGAGGAACTCCATGGTCGTACCACCATTCCAAGAGTCCCCCAGATGTCTCAGTCCATTCCAGAGGAACCTCTTTGCCCTGCACTGGCTCATCTTTCACGCCGAGGATCGACTCACACCACGGTGGCACGTGGGACAGCCCTGTGGGAAAGCCTCGAGGGAAAACCACAGATCCTTTGATCCACGCGACGGGAAGCGTGACATTGCTGCTACAGCCTGGAAGGAAAGGGCACGTGCATGCCCCCACTCGAGACGAGGCCTGACTCCAATGGGGAGACTCCAGAAGTACCCAAAGATCCATGTCACCAGTGAGAGGAATCCTTGGTTCCGGCCCAGACTCCACACAAGGTTTTTGGCCCCGGTATCGAAGGGAGAGGAATCCCGAGAGGCCCCCTAGCAACTCGCATGGGGACTGGCCTCTCCTGAGGCCACCAGAGCGGGTCCCTGAGGTCCCCGTCGTAATTCGAGAACACCTGCCACAACTCGAAAAAATCCAGGAAGTTCTCCTTTCCAGGCGAGATGAGGCCTATTTCCGATGAGGCGTCTGGAGACTAATGACACCTAACCTCTGGAACTTCGAAAGGTTCTTTCACAGCCTTGCTGCAACTCAAGAAGTTCACCGCCATACCCGTCTCCACTCGAGAGGAAGCACGATGGTCCCGCCCACATCCAGAGGAGCCCCGTTTCCCACTCGTAGCTCGAGATGAGGGATCCTTTCCCTGCTTTCAACGGGAAAGAATTCCCGGCGTTCCCGTCGCATCTCAAGAGGAGGCACTCTCAATAGGAAAGGCGAGAGGAACTCCATGGTCGTACCACCATTCCAAGAGTCCCCGAGATGTCTCAGTCCATTCCAGAAGAAGCTCTTTGCCCTGCACTGGCTCATCTTTCACGCCGAGGATCGACTCACACCACGGTGGCACGTGGGACAGCCCTGTGGGAAAGCCTCGAGGGAAAACCACAGATCCTTTGATCCACGACACGGGAAGCGTGACATTGCTGCTACAGCCTGGAAGGAAAGGGCACGTGCATGCCCCCACTCGAGACGAGGCCTGACTCCAATGGGGAGACTCCAGAAATACCCAAAGATCCATGTCACCAGTGAGAGGAATCCTCGGTTCCGGCCCTGACTCCACACAAGGTTTTTGGCCCCGGTATCGACGGGAGAGGAATCCCGAGAGGTCCCCTAGCAACTCGCATGGGGACTGGCCTCTCCTGAGGCCACCAGGACGGGTCCCTGAGGTCCCCGTCGTAACTCGAGAACACCTGCCGCAACTCGAGAAAATCCAGGAAGTTCTCCCTTCCAGGCGAGATGAGGCCTATTTCCGATGAGGCGTCTGGAGACTAATGACACCTAACCTCTGGAACTTCGAAAGGGTCTTTCACAGCCTTGCTGCAACTCAAGAAGTTCACCGCCATACCCGTCTCCACTCGGGAGGATGCACGATGGTCCCGCCCACATCCAGAGGAGCCCCGTTTCCACTCGTAGCTCGAGATGAGGGATCCTTTCCCTGCTTTCAACGGGAAAAAATTCCCGGCGTTCCCGTCGCATCTCAAGAGGAGGCACTCTCAACAGGAAAGGCGAGAGGAACTCCATGGTCGTACCACCATTCCAAGAGTCCCCCAGATGTCTCAGTCCATTCCAGAGGAAGCTCTTTGCCCTGCACTTGCTCATCTTTCACGCCGAGGATCGACTCACACCACGGTGGAACGTGGGACATCCCTGTGGGAAAGCCTCGAGGGAAAGCCTTGAGGGAAAACCACAGATCCTTTGATCCACGCCAAGGGAAGCGTGACATTGCTGCTACAGCCTGGATGGAAAGCGCACGTGCATGCCCCCACTCGATACGAGGCCTGACTCCCCTGGTGAGACTCCAGAAGTACCCAAAGATCCATGTCATCCCCTGAGAGGAATCCTCGGTCCCGGCCCTGACTTCACACAAGGTTTTTGGCCCCGGTATCGACGGGAGAGGAATCCCGAGAGGACCCCTAGCAACTCGCATGGGGACTGGCCTCTCCTGAGGCCACCAGGGCGGGTCCCTGAGGTCCCCGTCGAAACTCGAGAACACCTGCGGCAACTCGAGAAAATCCAGGAAGTTCTCCCTTCCAGGCGAGATGAGGCCTATTTCCGATGAGGCGTCTGGAGACTAATGACACCTAACCTCTGGAACTTCGAAAGGGTCTTTCACACCCTTGCTGCAACTCCAGAAGTTCACCGCCATACCCGTCTCCACTCGAGAGGAAGCACGATGGTCCCGCCCACATCCAGAGGAGCCCCGTTTCCCCCTCGTAGCTCGAGATGAGGGATCCTTTCCCTGCTTTCAACTGGAAAGAATTCCCGGCGTTCCCGTCGCATCTCAAGAGGAGGCACTCTCAACAGGAAAGGCGAGAGGAACTCCATGGTCGTACCACCATTCCAAGAGTCCATCAGATGTCTCAGTCCATTCCAGAGGAACCTCTTTGCCCTGCACTGGCTCATCTTTCACGCCGAGGATCGACTCACACCACGGTGGCACGTGGGACAGCCCTGTGGGAAAGCCTTGAGGGAAAGCCTTGAGGGAAAACCACAGATCCTTTGATCCACGCGACGGGAAGCGTGACATTGCTGCTACAGCCTGGAAGGAAAGCGCACGTGCAAGCCCCCACTCGAGACGAGGCCTGACTCCCCTGGGGAGACTCCAGAAGTACCCAAAGATCCATGTCAGCCCCTGAGAGGAATCCTCGATTCCGGCCCTGACTCCACACAAGGTTTTTGGCCCCGGTATCGACGGGAGAGGAATCCCGATAGGCCCCCTAGCACCTCGCATGGGGACTGGCCTCTCCTGAGGCCACCAGGGCGGGTCCCTGAGGTCCCCGTCGTAATTCGAGAACACCTGCCGCAACTCGAGAAAATCCAGGAAGTTCTCCCTTCCAGGCGAGATGAGGCCTATTTCCGATGAGGCGTCTGGAGACTAATGACACCTGACCTCTGGAACTTCGAAAGGGTCTTTCACACCCTTGCTGCAACTCAAGAAGTTCACCGCCATACCCGTCTCCACTCGAGAGGAAGCACGATGGTCCCGCCCACATCCAGAGGAGCCCCGTTTCCGCCTCGTAGCTCGAGATGAGGGATCCTTTCCCTGCTTTCAACGGGAAAGAATTCCCGGCGTTCCTGTCGCATCTCAAGAGGAGGCACTCTCAACAGGAAAGGCGAGAGGAACTCCATGGTCGTACCACCATTCCAAGAGTCCCTCAGATGTCTCAGTCCATTCCAAAGGAAACTCTTTGCCCTGCACTGGCTCATCTTTCACGCCGAGGATCGACTCACACCACGGTGCAACGTGGGACAGCCCTGTGGGAAAGCCTCGAGGGAAAGCCTCGAGGGAAAACCACAGATCCTTTGATCCACGACACGGGAAGCGTGACATTGCTGCTCCAGACTGGAAGGAAAGCGCACGTGCATGCCCCCACTCGAGACGAGGCCTGACTCCCCTGGGGAGACTGCAGAAGTACCCAAAGATCCATGTCAGCCCCTGAGAGGAATCCTCGGTTCCGGCCCTGAATCCACACAAGGTTTTTGGCCCCGGTATCGACGGGAGAGGAATCCCGAGATGCCCCCTAGCAACTCGCACGTGGACTGGCCTCTCCTGAGGCCACCAGGGCGGGTCCCTGAAGTCCCCGTCGTAACTCGAGAACACCTGCCGCAACTCGAGAAAATCCAGGAAGTTCTCCCTTCCAGGCGAGATGAGGCCTATTTCCGATGAGGCGTCTGGAGACCAATGACACCTAACCTCTGGAACTTCGAAAGGTCTTTCACACCCTTGCTGCAACTCAAGAATTTCACCGCCATACCCGTCTCCACTCGAGAGGAAGCACGATGGTCCCGCCCACATCCAGAGGAGCCCCGTTTCCCACTCGTAGCTCGAGATGAGGGATCCTTTCCCTGCTTTCAACGGGAAAGAATTCCCGGCGTTCCCGTCGCATCTCAAGAGGAGGCACTCTCAATAGGAAAGGCGAGAGGAACTCCATGGTCGTACCACCATTCCAAGAGTCCCCGAGATGTCTCAGTCCATTCCAGAGGAAGCTCTTTGCCCTGCACTGGCTCATCTTTCACGCCGAGGATCGACTCACACCACGGTGGCACGTGGGACAGCCCTGTGGGAAAGCCTCGAGGGAAAACCACAGATCCTTTGATCCACGCGACGGGAAGCGTGACATTGCTGCTACAGCGTGGATGGAAAGCGCACGTGCATGCCCCCACTCGATACGAGGCCTGACTCCCCTGGTGAGACTCCAGAAGTACCCAAAGATCCATGTCAGCCCCTGAGAGGAATCCTCGGTCCCGGCCCTGACTTCACACAAGGTTTTTGGCCCCGGTATCGACGGGAGAGGAATCCCGAGAGGCCCCCTAGCAACTCGCATGGGGACTGGCCTCTCCTGAGGCCACCAGGGCGGGTCCCTGAGGTCCCCGTCGAAACTCGAGAACACCTGCGGCAACTCGAGAAAATCCAGGAAGTTCTCCCTTCCAGGCGAGATGAGGCCTATTTCCGATGAGGCGTCTGGAGACTAATGACACCTAACCTCTGGAACTTCGAAAGGGTCTTTCACACCCTTGCTGCAACTCCAGAAGTTCACCGCCATACCCGTCTCCACTCGAGAGGAAGCACGATGGTCCCGCCCACATCCAGAGGAGCCCCGTTTCCCCCTTGTAGCTCGAGATGAGGGATCCTTTCCCTGCTTTCAACTGGAAAGAATTCCCGGCGTTCCCGTCGCATCTCAAGAGGAGGCACTCTCAACAGGAAAGGCGAGAGGAACTCCATGGTCGTACCACCATTCCAAGAGTCCCCCAGATGTCTCAGTCCATTCCAGAGGAACCTCTTTGCCCTGCACTGGCTCATCTTTCACGCCGAGGATCGACTCACACCACGGTGGCACGTGGGACAGCCCTGTGGGAAAGCGTCGAGGGAAAACCACAGATCCTTTGATCCACGCGACGGGAAGCGTGACATTGCTGCTACAGCCTGGAAGGAAAGGGCACGTGCATGCACCCACTCGAGACGAGGCCTGACTCCCCTGGGGAGACTCCAGAAGTACCCAAAGATCCATGTCACCAGTGAGAGGAATCCTCGGTTCCGGCCCTGACTCCACACAAGGTTTTTGGTCCCGGTATCGACGGGATAGGAATTCCGAGAGGTCCCCTAGCAACTCGCATGGGGACTGGCCTCTCCTGAGGCCACCAGAGCGGGTCCCTGAGGTCCCCGTCGTAATTCGAGAACACCTGCCGCAACTCGAAAAAATCCCGGAAGTTCTCCCTTCCAGGCGAGAATAGGCCTATTTCCGATGAGGCGTCTGGAGACTAATGACACCTAACCTCTGGAACTTCGAAAGGTTCTTTCACAGCCTTGCTGCAACTCAAGAAGTTCACCGCCATACCCGTCTCCACTCGAGAGGAAGCACGATGGTCCCGCCCACATCCAGAGGAGCCCCGTTTCCCACTCGTAGCTCGAGATGAGGGATCCTTTCCCTGCTTTCAACGGGAAAGAATTCCCGGCGTTCCCGTCGCATCTCAAGAGGAGGCACTCTCAACAAGAAAGGCGAGAGGAACTCCATGGTCGTACCACCATTTCAAGAGTCCCCCAGATGTCTCTGTCCATTCCAGAGGAACCTCTTTGCCCTGCACTGGCTCATCGTTCACGCCGAGGATCGACTCACACCACGGTGGCACGTGGGACAGCCCTGTGGGAAAGCCTCGAGGGAAAGCGTCGAGGGAAAACCACAGATCCTTTGATCCACGCGACGGGAAGCATGACATTGCTGCTACAGCCTGGAAGGAAAGCGCACGTGCATGCCCCCACTCGAGACGAGGCCTGACTCCCCTGGGGAGACTCCAGAAGTACCCAAAGATCCATGTCAGCCCCTGAGAGGAATCCTCGGTTCCGGTCCTGACTCCACACAAGGTTTTTGGCCCCGGTATCGACGGGAGAGGAATCCCGAGAGGCCCCCTAGCAACTCGCATGGGGACTGGCCTCTCCTGAGGCCACCAGGGCGGGTGCCTGAGGTCCCCGTCGTAACTCGAGAACACCTGCCGCAACTCGAGAAAATCCAGGAAGTTCTCCCTTCCAGGCGAGATGAGGCCTATTTCCGATGAGGCGTCTGGAGACTAATGACACCTAACCTCTGGAACTTCGAAAGGGTCTTTCACACCCTTGCTGCAACTCAAGAAGTTCACCGCCATACCCGTCTCCACTCGAGAGGAAGCACGATGTTCCCGCCCACATCCAGAGGAGCCCCGTTTCCCCGTCGTAGCTCGAGATGAGGGATCCTTTCCCTGCTTTCAACGGGAAAGAATTCCCGGCGTTCCCGTCGCATCTCAAGAGGAGTCACTCTCAAGAGGAAAGGCGAGAGGAACTCCATGGTCGTACCACCATTCAAAGAGTCCCCCAGATGTCTCAGTCCATTCCAGAGGAACCTCTTTGCCCTGCACTGGCTCATCTTTCACGCCGAGGATCGACTCACACCACGGTGGCACGTGGGACAGCCCTGTGGGAAAGCCTCGAGGGAAAGCCTCGAGGGAAAACCACAGATCCTTTGATCCACGCGACGGGAAGCGTGACATTGATGCTACAGCCTGGAAGGAAAGCGCACGTGCATGCCCCCACTCGAGAGGAGGCCTGACTCCCCTGGGGAGAATCCAGAAGTACCCAAAGATCCATGTCAGCACCTGAGAGGAATCCTCGGTTCCGGCCCTGACTCCACACAAAGTTTTTGGCCCCGGTATCGACGGGACAGGAATGCCGAGAGGCCCCCTAGCAACTCGCATGGGGACTGGCCTCTCCTGAGGCCACCAGGGCGGGTCCCTGAGGTCCCCGTCGTAAGTCGAGAACACCTGCCTCAACTCGAGAAAATCCAGGAAGTTCTCCCTTCCAGGCGAGATGAGGCCTATTTCCGATGAGGCGTCTGGAGACTAATGACACCTAACCTCTGGAACTTCGAAAGGGTCTTTCACACCCTTGCTGCAACTCAAGAAGTTCACCGCCATACCCGTCGACACTCGAGAGGAAGCACGATGGTCCCGCCCACATCCAGAGGAGCCCCGTTTCCCCCTCGTAGCTCGAGATGAGGGATCCTTATCCTGATTTCATCGGGAAAGAATTCCCGGCGTTCCCGTCGCATCTCAAGAGGAGGCACTCTCAACAGGAAAGGCGAGAGGAACTCCATGGTCGTACCACCATTCCAAGAGTCCCCCAGATGTCTCAGTCCATTCCAGAGGAACCTCTTTGCCCTGCACTGGCTCATCTTTCACGCCGAGGATCGACTCACACCACGGTGGCACGTGGGACAGCCCTGTGGGAAAGCCTCGAGGGAAAGCCTCGAGGGAATACCACAGATCCTTTGACCCACGCGACGGGAAGCGTGACATTGCTGCTACAGCCTGGAAGGAAAGGGCACGTGCATGCCCCCACTCGAGACGAGGCCTGACTCCAATGGGGAGACTCCAGAAGTACCCAAAGATCCATGTCACCAGTGAGAGGAATCCTTGGTTCCGGCCCTGACTCCACACAAGGTTTTTGGCCCCGGTATCGAAGGGAGAGGAATCCCGAGAGGCCCCCTAGCAACTCGCATGGGGACTGGCCTCTCCTGAGGCCACCAGAGCGGGTCCCTGAGGTCCCCGTCGTAATTCGAGAACACCTGCCACAACTCGAAAAAATCCAGGAAGTTCTCCTTTCCAGGCGAGATGAGGCCGATTTCCGATGAGGCGTCTGGAGACTAATGACACCTAACCTCTGGAACTTCGAAAGGTTCTTTCACAGCCTTGCTGCAACTCAAGAAGTTCACCGCCATACCCGTCTCCACTCGAGAGGAAGCACGATGGTCCCGCCCACATCCAGAGGAGCCCCGTTTCCCACTCGTAGCTCGAGATGAGGGATCCTTTCCCTGCTTTCAACGGGAAAGAATTCCCGGCGTTCCCGTCGCATCTCAAGAGGAGGCACTCTCAATAGGAAAGGCGAGAGGAACTCCATGGTCGTACCACCATTCCAAGAGTCCCCGAGATGTCTCAGTCCATTCCAGAGGAAGCTCTTTGCCCTGCACTGGCTCATCTTTCACGCCGAGGATCGACTCACACCACGGTGGCACGTGGGACAGCCCTGTGGGAAAGCCTCGAGGGAAAACCACAGATCCTTTGATCCACTCGACGGGAAGCGTGACATTGCTGCTACAGCCTGGAAGGAAAGGGCACGTGCATGCCCCCACTCGAGACGAGGCCTGACTCCAATGGGGAGACTCCAGAAGTACCCAACGATCCATGTCAGCCCCTGAGAGGAATCCTCGGTTCCGGCCCTGACTCCACACAAGATTTTTGGCCCCGGTATCGACGGGAGAGGAATCCCGAGAGGCCCCCTAGCAACTCGCATGGGGACTGGCCTCTCCTGAGGCCACCAGAGCGGGTCCCTGAGGTCCCCGTCGTAACTCGAAAACACCTGCCGCAACTCGAAAATATCCAGGAAGTTCTCCCTTCCAGGCGAGATGAGGCCTATTTCCGATGAGGCGTCTGGAGACTAATGACACCTAACCTCTGGAACTTCGAAAGGGTCTTTCACACCCTGCTGCAACTCAAGAAGTTCACCGCCATACCCGTCTCCACTCGAGAGGAAGCACGATGGTCCCGCCCACATCCAGAGGAGCCCCGTTTCCGCCTCGTAGCTCGAGATGAGGGATCCTTTCCCTGCTTTCAACGGGAAAGAATTCCCGGCGTTCCCGTCGCATCTCAAGAGGAGGCACTCTCAACAGGAAAGGCGAGAGGAACTCCATGGTCGTACCACCATTCCAAGAGTCCCCCAGATGTCTCAGTCCATTCCAGAGGAAGCTCTTTGCCCTGCACTGGCTCATCGTTCACGCCGAGGATCGACTCACACCACGGTGGCACGTGGGACAGCCCTGTGGGAAAGCCTCGAGGGAAAGCCTCGAGGGAAAACCACAGATCCTTTGATCCACGCGACGGGAAGCGTGACATTGATGCTACAGCCTGGAAGGAAAGCGCACGTGCATGCCCCCACTCGAGACGAGGCCTGACTCTCCTGGGGAGACTCCACAAGTACCCAAAGATCCATGTCAGCCCCTGAGAGGAATCCTCGGTTCCGGCCCTGACTCCACACAAGGTTTTTGGCCCCGGTATCGACGGGAGAGGAATCCCGAGAGGCCCCCTAGCAACTCGCATGGGGACTGGCCTCTCCTGAGGCCACCAGGGCGGGTCCCTGAGGTCCCCATCGTAACTCGAGAACACCTGCCGCAACTCGAGAAAATCCAGGAAGTTCTCCCTTCCAGGCGAGATGAGGCCTATTTCCGATGAGGCGTCTGGAGACTAATGACACCTAACCTCTGGAACTTCGAAAGGGTCTTTCACACCCTTGCTGCAACTCAAGAAATTCACCGCCATATCCGTCTCCACTCGAGAGGAAGCACGATGGTCCCGCCCACATCCAGAGGAGCCCCGTTTCCCCCTCGTAGCTCGAGATGAGGGATCCTTTCCCTGCTTTCAACGGGAAAGAATTCCCGGCGTTCCCGTCGCATCTCAAGAGGAGGCACTCTCAACAGGAAAGGGGAGAGTAACTCCATGATCGTACCACCATTCCAAGAGTCCCCCGGATGTCTCAGTCCAATCCAGAGGAACCTATTTGCCCTGCACTGGCTCATCTTTCACGCCGAGGATCGACTCACACCACGGTGGCCCGTGGGACAGACCTGTGGGAAAGCCTCGAGGGAAAGCCTCGAGGGAAAACAGCAGATCCTTTGATCCACGCCACGGGAAGCGTGACATTGATGCTACAGCCTGGAAGGAAAGCGCACGTGCATGCCCCCACACGATAGGAGGCCTGACTCCCCTGGGGAGACTCCAGAAGTACCCAAAGATCCATGTCAGCCCCTGAGAGGAATCCTCGGTTCCGGCCCTGACTCCACACAAGGTTTTTGGCCCCGATATGGATGGGACAGGAATCCCGAGATGCCCCCTAGCAACTCGCATGGGGACTGGCCTCTCCTGAGGCCACCAGGGCGGGTCCCTGAGGTCCCCGAAGTAACTCGAGAACACCTGCCGCAACTCGAGAAAATCCAGGAAGTTCTCCCTTCCAGGCGAGATGAGGCCTATTTCCGATGAGGCGTCTGGAGACTAATGACACCTAACCTCTGGAACTTCGAAAGGGTCTTTCACACCCTTGCTGCAACTCAAGAAGTTCACCGCCATACCCGTCTCCACTCGAGAGGAAGCACGATGGTCCCGCCCACATCCAGAGGAGCCCCGTTTCCCCCTCGTAGCTCGAGATGAGGGATCCTTTCCCTGCTTTCAACGGGAAAGATTTCCTGGTGTTCCCGTCGCATCTCAAAAGGAGGCACTCTCAACAGGAAAGGCGAGAGGAACTCCATGGTCGTACCACCATTCCAAGAGTCCCCCAGATGTCTCAGTCCATTCCAGAGGAAGCTCTTTGCCCTGCACTGGCTCATCTTTCACGCCAAGGATTGACTCACACCACGGTGGCACGTGGGACAGCCCTGTGGGAAAGCCTCGAGGGAAAGCCTGGAGGGAAAGCCTCGAGGGAAAACCACAGATCCTTTGATCCACGCGACGGGAAGCATGACATTGCTGCTACAGCCTGGAAGGAAAGCGCACGTGCATGCCCCCACTCGAGACGAGGCCTGACTCCCCTGGGGAGACTCCAGAAGTACCCAAAGATCCATGTCAGCCCCTGAGAGGAATCCTCGGTTCCGGTCCTGACTCCACACAAGGTTTTTGGCCCCGGTATCGACCGGAGAGGAATCCCGAGAGGCCCCCTAGCAACTCGCATGGGGACTGGCCTCTCCTGAGGCCACCAGGGCGGGTGCCTGAGGTCCCCGTCGTAACTCGAGAACACCTGCCGCAACTCGAGAAAATCCAGGAAGTTCTCCCTTCCAGGCGAGATGAGGCCTATTTCCGATGAGGCGTCTGGAGACTAATGACACCTAACCTCTGGAACTTCGAAAGGGTCTTTCACACCCTTGCTGCAACTCAAGAAGTTCACCGCCATACCCGTCTCCACTCGAGAGGAAGCACGATGTTCCCGCCCACATCCAGAGGAGCCCCGTTTCCCCGTCGTAGCTCGAGATGAGGGATCCTTTCCCTGCTTTCAACGGGAAAGAATTCCAGGCGTTCCCGTCGCATCTCAAGAGGAGTCACTCTCAACAGGAAAGGCGAGAGGAACTCCATGGTCGTACCACCATTCAAAGAGTCCCCCAGATGTCTCAGTCCATTCCAGAGGAACCTCTTTGCCCTGCACTGGCTCATCTTTCACGCCGAGGATCGACTCACACCTCGGTGGCACGTGGGACAGCCCTGTGGGAAAGCCTCGAGGGAAAGCCTCGAGGGAAAACCACAGATCCTTTGATCCACGCGACGGGAAGCGTGACATTGATGCTACAGCCTGGAAGGAAAGCGCACGTGCATGCCCCCACTCGAGAGGAGGCCTGACTCCCCTGGGGAGAATCCAGAAGTACCCCAAGATCCATGTCAGCCCATGAGAGGAATCCTCGGTTCCGGCCCTGACTCCACACAAGGTTTTTGGCCCCGGTATCGACGGGACAGGAATGCCGAGAGGCCCCCTAGCAACTCGCATGGGGACTGGCCTCTCCTGAGGCCACCAGGGCGGGTCCCTGAGGTCCCCGTCGTAAGTCGAGAACACCTGCCTCAACTCGAGAAAATCCAGGAAGTTCTCCCTTCCAGGCGAGATGAGGCCTATTTCCGATGAGGCGTCTGGAGACTAATGACACCTAACCTCTGGAACTTCGAAAGGGTCTTTCACACCCTTGCTGCAACTCAAGAAGTTCACCGCCATACCCGTCGACACTCGAGAGGAAGCACGATGGTCCCGCCCACATCCAGAGGAGCCCCGTTTCCCCCTCGTAGCTCGAGATGAGGGATCCTTATCCTGATTTCATCGGGAAAGAATTCCCGGCGTTCCCGTCGCATCTCAAGAGGAGGCACTCTCAACAGGAAAGGCGAGAGGAACTCCATGGTCGTACCACCATTCCAAGAGTCCCCCAGATGTCTCAGTCCATTCCAGAGGAACCTCTTTGCCCTGCACTGGCTCATCTTTCACGCCGAGGATCGACTCACACCACGGTGGCACGTGGGACAGCCCTGTGGGAAAGCCTCGAGGGAAAGCCTCGAGGGAAAACCACAGATCCTTTGACCCACGCGACGGGAAGCGTGACATTGCTGCTACAGCCTGGAAGGAAAGGGCACGTGCATGCCCCCACTCAAGACGAGGCCTGACTCCAATGGGTAGACTCCAGAAGTACCCAAAGATCCATGTCACCAGTGAGAGGAATCCTTGGATCCAGCCCTGACTCCACACAAGGTTTTTGGCCCCGGTATCGAAGGGAGAGGAATCCCGAGAGGCCCCCTAGCAACTCGCATGGGGACTGGCCTCTCCTGAGGCCACCAGAGCGGGTCCCTGAGGTCCCCGTCGTAATTCGAGAACACCTGCCACAACTCGAAAAAATCCAGGAAGTTCTCCCTTCCAGGCGAGATGAGGCCTATTTCCGATGAGGCGTCTGGAGAATAATGACACCTAACCTCTGGAACTTCGAAAGGTTCTTTCACAGCCTTGCTGCAACTCAAGAATTTCACCGCCATACCCGTCTCCACTCGAGAGGAAGCACGATGGTCCCGCCCAGATCCAGAGGAGCCCCGTTTCCCACTCGTAGCTCGAGATGAGGGATCCTTTCCCTGCTTTCAACGGGAAAGAATTCCCGGCGTTCCCGTCGCATCTCAAGAGGAGGCACTCTCAATAGGAAAGGCGAGAGGAACTCCATGGTCGTACCACCATTCCAAGAGTCCCCGAGATGTCTCAGTCCATTCCAGAGGAAGCTCTTTGCCCTGCACTGGCTCATCTTTCACGCCGAGGATCGACTCACACCACGGTGGCACGTGGGACAGCCCTGTGGGAAAGCCTCGAGGGAAAACCACAGATCCTTTGATCCACGCGACGGGAAGCGTGACATTGCTGCTACAGCCTGGATGGAAAGCGCACGTGCATGCCCCCACTCGATACGAGGCCTGACTCCCCTGGTGAGACTCCAGAAGTACCCAAAGATCCATTTCAGCCCCTGAGAGGAATCCTCGGTCCCGGCCCTGACTTCACACAAGGTTTTTGGCCCCGGTATCGACGGGAGAGGAATCCCGAGATGCCCCCTAGCAACTCGCATGGGGACTGGCCTCTCCTGAGGCCACCAGGGCGGGTCCCTGAGGTCCCCGTCGAAACTCGAGAACACCTGCGGCAACTCGAGAAAATCCAGGAAGTTCTCCCTTCCAGGCGAGATGAGGCCTATTTCCGATGAGGCGTCTGGAGACTAATGACACCTAACCTCTGGAACTTCGAAAGGGTCTTTCACACCCTTGCTGCAACTCCAGAAGTTCACCGCCATACCCGTCTCCACTCGAGAGGAAGCACGATGGTCCCGCCCACATCCAGAGGAGCCCCGTTTCCCCCTTGTAGCTCGAGATGAGGGATCCTTTCCCTGCTTTCAACTGGAAAGAATTCCCGGCGTTCCCGTCGCATCTCAAGAGGAGGCACTCTCAACAGGAAAGGCGAGAGGAACTCCATGGTCGTACCACCATTCCAAGAGTCCCCCAGATGTCTCAGTCCATTCCAGAGGAACCTCTTTGCCCTGCACTGGCTCATCTTTCACGCCGAGGATCGACTCACACCACGGTGGCACGTGGGACAGCCCTGTGGGAAAGCGTCGAGGGAAAACCACAGATCCTTTGATCCACGCCACGGGAAGCGTGACATTGCTGCTACAGCCTGGAAGGAAAGGGCACGTGCATGCACCCACTCGAGACGAGGCCTGACTCCCCTGGGGAGACTCCAGAAGTACCCAAAGATCCATGTCACCAGTGAGAGGAATCCTCGGTTCCGGCCCTGACTCCACACAAGGTTTTTGGTCCCGGTATCGACGGGATAGGAATTCCGAGAGGTCCCCTAGCAACTCGCATGGGGACTGGCCTCTCCTGAGGCCACCAGAGCGGGTCCCTGAGGTCCCCGTCGTAATTCGAGAACACCTGCCGCAACTCGAAAAAATCCCGGAAGTTCTCCCTTCCAGGCGAGAATAGGCCTATTTCCGATGAGGCGTCTGGAGACTAATGACACCTAACCTCTGGAACTTCGAAAGGTTCTTTCACAGCCTTGCTGCAACTCAAGAAGTTCACCGCCATACCCGTCTCCACTCGAGAGGAAGCACGATGGTCCCGCCCACATCCAGAGGAGCCCCGTTTCCCACTCGTAGCTCGAGATGAGGGATCCTTTCCCTGCTTTCAACGGGAAAGAATTCCCGGCGTTCCCGTCGCATCTCAAGAGGAGGCACTCTCAACAAGAAAGGCGAGAGGAACTCCATGGTCGTACCACCATTTCAAGAGTCCCCCAGATGTCTCTGTCCATTCCAGAGGAACCTCTTTGCCCTGCACTGGCTCATCGTTCACGCCGAGGATCGACTCACACCACGGTGGCACGTGGGACAGCCCTGTGGGAAAGCCTCGAGGGAAAGCGTCGAGGGAAAACCACAGATCCTTTGATCCACGCGACGGGAAGCATGACATTGCTGCTACAGCCTGGAAGGAAAGCGCACGTGCATGCCCCCACTCGAGACGAGGCCTGACTCCCCTGGGGAGACTCCAGAAGTACCCAAAGATCCATGTCAGCCCCTGAGAGGAATCCTCGGTTCCGGTCCTGACTCCACACAAGGTTTTTGGCCCCGGTATCGACGGGAGAGGAATCCCGAGAGGCCCCCTAGCAACTCGTATGGGGACTGGCCTCTCCTGAGGCCACCAGGGCGGGTGCCTGAGGTCCCCGTCGTAACTCGAGAACACCTGCCGCAACTCGAGAAAATCCAGGAAGTTCTCCCTTCCAGGCGAGATGAGGCCTATTTCCGATGAGGCGTCTGGAGACTAATGACACCTAACCTCTGGAACTTCGAAAGGGTCTTTCACACCCTTGCTGCAACTCAAGAAGTTCACCGCCATACCCGTCTCCACTCGAGAGGAAGCACGATGTTCCCGCCCACATCCAGAGGAGCCCCGTTTCCCCGTCGTAGCTCGAGATGAGGGATCCTTTCCCTGCTTTCAACGGGAAAGAATTCCCGGCGTTCCCGTCGCATCTCAAGAGGAGTCACTCTCAAGAGGAAAGGCGAGAGGAACTCCATGGTCGTACCACCATTCAAAGAGTCCCCCAGATGTCTCAGTCCATTCCAGAGGAACCTCTTTGCCCTGCACTGGCTCATCTTTCACGCCGAGGATCGACTCACACCACGGTGGCACGTGGGACAGCCCTGTGGGAAAGCCTCGAGGGAAAGCCTCGAGGGAAAACCACAGATCCTTTGATCCACGCGACGGGAAGCGTGACATTGATGCTACAGCCTGGAAGGAAAGCGCACGTGCATGCCCCCACTCGAGAGGAGGCCTGACTCCCCTGGGGAGAATCCAGAAGTACCCAAAGATCCATGTCAGCCCCTGAGAGGAATCCTCGGTTCCGGCCCTGACTCCACACAAAGTTTTTGGCCCGGGTATCGACGGGACAGGAATGCCGAGAGGCCCCCTAGCAACTCGCATGGGGACTGGCCTCTCCTGAGGCCACCAGGGCGGGTCCCTGAGGTCCCCGTCGTAACTCGAGAACACCTGCCTCAACTCGAGAAAATCCAGGAAGTTCTCCCTTCCAGGCGAGATGAGGCCTATTTCCGATGAGGCGTCTGGAGACTAATGACACCTAACCTCTGGAACTTCGAAAGGGTCTTTCACACCCTTGCTGCAACTCAAGAAGTTCACCGCCATACCCGTCGACACTCGAGAGGAAGCACGATGGTCCCGCCCACATCCAGAGGAGCCCCGTTTCCCCCTCGTAGCTCGAGATGAGGGATCCTTATCCTGATTTCATCGGGAAAGAATTCCCGGCGTTCCCGTCGCATCTCAAGAGGAGGCACTCTCAACAGGAAAGGCGAGAGGAACTCCATGGTCGTACCACCATTCCAAGAGTCCCCCAGATGTCTCAGTCCATTCCAGAGGAACCTCTTTGCCCTGCACTGGCTCATCTTTCACGCCGAGGATCGACTCACACCACGGTGGCACGTGGGACAGCCCTGTGGGAAAGCCTCGAGGGAAAACCACAGATCCTTTGATCCACGCGACGGGAAGCGTGACATTGCTGCTACAGCCTGGAAGGAAAGGGCACGTGCATGCCCCCACTCGAGACGAGGCCTGACTCCAATGGGGAGACTCCAGAAGTACCCAAAGATCCATGTCACCAGTGAGAGGAATCCTTGGTTCCGGCCCAGACTCCACACAAGGTTTTTGGCCCCGGTATCGAAGGGAGAGGAATCCCGAGAGGCCCCCTAGCAACTCGCATGGGGACTGGCCTCTCCTGAGGCCACCAGAGCGGGTCCCTGAGGTCCCCGTCGTAATTCGAGAACACCTGCCACAACTCGAAAAAATCCAGGAAGTTCTCCTTTCCAGGCGAGATGAGGCCTATTTCCGATGAGGCGTCTGGAGACTAATGACACCTAACCTCTGGAACTTCGAAAGGGTCTTTCACAGCCTTGCTGCAACTCAAGAAGTTCACCGCCATACCCGTCTCCACTCGGGAGGATGCACGATGGTCCCGCCCACATCCAGAGGAGCCCCGTTTCCACTCGTAGCTCGAGATGAGGGATCCTTTCCCTGCTTTCAACGGGAAAAAATTCCCGGCGTTCCCGTCGCATCTCAAGAGGAGGCACTCTCAACAGGAAAGGCGAGAGGAACTCCATGGTCGTACCACCATTCCAAGAGTCCCCCAGATGTCTCAGTCCATTCCAGAGGAAGCTCTTTGCCCTGCACTTGCTCATCTTTCACGCCGAGGATCGACTCACACCACGGTGGAACGTGGGACATCCCTGTGGGAAAGCCTCGAGGGAAAGCCTTGAGGGAAAACCACAGATCCTTTGATCCACGCCAAGGGAAGCGTGACATTGCTGCTACAGCCTGGATGGAAAGCGCACGTGCATGCCCCCACTCGATACGAGGCCTGACTCCCCTGGTGAGACTCCAGAAGTACCCAAAGATCCATGTCATCCCCTGAGAGGAATCCTCGGTCCCGGCCCTGACTTCACACAAGGTTTTTGGCCCCAGTATCGACGGGAGAGGAATCCCGAGAGGACCCCTAGCAACTCGCATGGGGACTGGCCTCTCCTGAGGCCACCAGGGCGGGTCCCTGAGGTCCCCGTCGAAACTCGAGAACACCTGCGGCAACTCGAGAAAATCCAGGAAGTTCTCCCTTCCAGGCGAGATGAGGCCTATTTCCGATGAGGCGTCTGGAGACTAATGACACCTAACCTCTGGAACTTCGAAAGGGTCTTTCACACCCTTGCTGCAACTCCAGAAGTTCACCGCCATACCCGTCTCCACTCGAGAGGAAGCACGATGGTCCCGCCCACATCCAGAGGAGCCCCGTTTCCCCCTCGTAGCTCGAGATGAGGGATCCTTTCCCTGCTTTCAACTGGAAAGAATTCCCGGCGTTCCCGTCGCATCTCAAGAGGAGGCACTCTCAACAGGAAAGGCGAGAGGAACTCCATGGTCGTACCACCATTCCAAGAGTCCATCAGATGTCTCAGTCCATTCCAGAGGAACCTCTTTGCCCTGCACTGGCTCATCTTTCACGCCGAGGATCGACTCACACCACGGTGGCACGTGGGACAGCCCTGTGGGAAAGCCTTGAGGGAAAGCCTTGAGGGAAAACCACAGATCCTTTGATCCACGCGACGGGAAGCGTGACATTGCTGCTACAGCCTGGAAGGAAAGCGCACGTGCAAGCCCCCACTCGAGACGAGGCCTGACTCCCCTGAGGAGACTCCAGAAGTACCCAAAGATCCATGTCAGCCCCTGAGAGGAATCCTCGATTCCGGCCCTGACTCCACACAAGGTTTTTGGCCCCGGTATCGACGGGAGAGGAATCCCGATAGGCCCCCTAGCACCTCGCATGGGGACTGGCCTCTCCTGAGGCCACCAGGGCGGGTCCCTGAGGTCCCCGTCGTAATTCGAGAACACCTGCCGCAACTCGAGAAAATCCAGGAAGTTCTCCCTTCCAGGCGAGATGAGGCCTATTTCCGATGAGGCGTCTGGAGACTAATGACACCTGACCTCTGGAACTTCGAAAGGGTCTTTCACACCCTTGCTGCAACTCAAGAAGTTCACCGCCATACCCGTCTCCACTCGAGAGGAAGCACGATGGTCCCGCCCACATCCAGAGGAGCCCCGTTTCCGCCTCGTAGCTCGAGATGAGGGATCCTTTCCCTGCTTTCAACGGGAAAGAATTCCCGGCGTTCCTGTCGCATCTCAAGAGGAGGCACTCTCAACAGGAAAGGCGAGAGGAACTCCATGGTCGTACCACCATTCCAAGAGTCCCCCAGATGTCTCAGTCCATTCCAAAGGAACCTCTTTGCCCTGCACTGGCTCATCTTTCACGCCGAGGATCGACTCACACCACGGTGCAACGTGGGACAGCCCTGTGGGAAAGCCTCGAGGGAAAGCCTCGAGGGAAAACCACAGATCCTTTGATCCACGACACGGGAAGCGTGACATTGCTGCTCCAGACTGGAAGGAAAGCGCACGTGCATGCCCCCACTCGAGACGAGGCCTGACTCCCCTGGGGAGACTGCAGAAGTACCCAAAGATCCATGTCAGCCCCTGAGAGGAATCCTCGGTTCCGGCCCTGAATCCACACAAGGTTTTTGGCCCCGGTATCGACGGGAGAGGAATCCCGAGATGCCCCCTAGCAACTCGCACGAGGACTGGCCTCTCCTGAGGCCACCAGGGCGGGTCCCTGAAGTCCCCGTCGTAACTCGAGAACACCTGCCGCAACTCGAGAAAATCCAGGAAGTTCTCCCTTCCAGGCGAGATGAGGCCTATTTCCGATGAGGCGTCTGGAGACCAATGACACCTAACCTCTGGAACTTCGAAAGGTCTTTCACACCCTTGCTGCAACTCAAGAAGTTCACCGCCATACCCATCTCCACTCGAGAGGAAGGACGATGGTCCCACCCCCATCCAGAGGAGCCCCGTTTCCCCCTCGTAGCTCGAGATGAGGGATCATTTCCCTGCTTTCAACGGGAAAGAATTTCCGAATTCTGTCGCATCTCAAGAGGAGGCACTCTCAACAGGAAAGGCGAGAGGAACTCCATGGTCGTACCACCATTCCAAGAGTCCCCCAGATGTCTCAGTCCATTCCACAGGAACCTCTTTGCCCTGCACTGGCTCATCTTTCACGCCGAGGATCGACTCACACCACGGTGGCACGTGGGACAGCCCTGTGGGAAAGCCTCGAGGGAAAGCCTTGAGGGAAAACCACAGATCCTTTGATCCACGCGACGGGAAGCGTGACATTGCTGCTACAGCCTGGAAGGAAAGCGCACGTGCATGCCCCCACTCGAGACGAGGCCTGACTCCCCTGGGGAGACTCCAGAAGTACCCAAAGATCCATGTCAGCCCCTGAGAGGAATCCTCGGTTCCGGCCCTGACTCCACACAAGGTTTTTGGCCCCGGTATCGACGGGAGAGGAATCCCGATAGGCCCCCTAGCACCTCGCATGGGGACTGGCCTCTCCTGAGGCCACCAGGGCGGGTCCCTGAGGTCCCCGTCGTAACTCGAGAACACCTGCCGCAACTCGAGAAAATCCAGGAAGTTCTCCCTTCCAGGCGAGATGAGGCCTATTTCCGATGAGGCGTCTGGAGACTAATGACACCTAACCTCTGGAACTTCGAAAGGGTCTTTCACACCCTTGCTGCAACTCAAGAAGTTCACCGCCATACCCGTCTCCACTCGAGAGGAAGCAGGATGGTCCCGCCCACATCCAGAGGAGCCCCGTTTCCGCCTCGTAGCTCGAGATGAGGGATCCTTTCCCTGCTTTCAACGGGAAAGAATTCCCGGCGTTCCTGTCGCATCTCAAGAGGAGGCACTCTCAACAGGAAAGGCGAGAGGAACTCCATGGTCGTACCACCATTCCAAGAGTCCCCCAGATGTCTCAGTCCATTCCACAGGAACCTCTTTGCCCTGCACTGGCTCATCTTTCACGCCGAGGATCGACTCACACCACGGTGCAACGTGGGACAGCCCTGTGGGAAAGCCTCGAGGGAAAGCCTCGAGGGAAAACCACAGATCCTTTGAGCCACGCGACGGGAAGCATTACATTGCTGCTACAGCCTGGAAGGAAAGCGCACGTGCATGCGCCCACTCGAGACGAGGCCTGACTCCCCTGGGGAGACTCCAGAAGTACCCAAAGATCCATGGCAGCCCCTGAGAGGAATCCTTGGTTCCGGCCCTGACTCCACACAAGGATTTTGGCCCCATTATCGACGGGAGAGGAATCCCGAGAGGCCCCCTAGAAACTTGCATGAGGACTGGCCTCTCCTGAGGCCACCAGGGCGGATCCCTGAGGTCCCCGTCGTAACTCGAGAACACCTGCCGTAACTCGAGAAAATCCAGGAAGTTCTCCCTTCCAGGCGAGATGAGGCCTATTTCCGATGAGGCGTCTGGAGACTAATGACACCTGACCTCTGGAACTTCGAAAGGGTCTTTCACACCCTTGCTGGAACTCAAGAAGTTCACCGCCATACCCGTCTCCACACGAGAGGAAGCACGATGGTCCCGCCCACATCCAGAGGAGCCTCGTTTCCCCCTCGTAGCTCGAGATGAGGGATCCTTTCCCTGCTTTCAACGGGAAAGAATTCCCGGCGTTCCCGTCGCATCTCAAGAGGAGGCACTCTCAACAGGAAAAGCGAGAGGAACTCCATGGTTGTACCACCATTCCTAGAGTCCCCCAGATGTCTCAGTCCATTCCAGAGGAACCTCTTTGCCCTGCACTGGCTCATCTTTCACGCCGAGGATTGACTCACACCACGGTGGCCCGTGGGACAGCCCTATGGGAAAGCCTCGAGGGAAAACCACAAATCCTTTGATCCACGACACGGGAAGCGTGACATTGCTGCTCCAGACTGGAAGGAAAGCGCACGTGCATGCCCCCACTCGAGACGAGGCCTGACTCCCCTGGGGAGACTCCAGAAGTACCCAAAGATCCATGTCAGCCCCTGAGAGGAATCCTCGGTTCCGGCCCTGACTCCACACAAGGTTTTTGGCCCCGGTATCGACGGGAGAGGAATCCCGAGAGGCCCCCTAGCAACTCGCACGAGGACTGGCCTCTCCTGAGGCCACCAGGGCGGGTCCCTGAAGTCCCCGTCGTAACTCGAGAACACCTGCCGCAACTCGAGAAAATCCAGGAAGTTCTCCCTTCCAGGCGAGATGAGGCCTATTTCCGATGAGGCGTCTGGAGACCAATGACACCTAACCTCTGGAACTTCGAAAGGGTCTTTCACACCCTTGCTGCAACTCAAGAAGTTCACCGCCATACCCGTCTCCACTCGAGAGGAAGGACGATGGTCCCACCCCCATCCAGAGGAGCCCCGTTTCCCCCTCGTAGCTCGAGATGAGGGATCCTTTCCCTGCTTTCAACGGGAAAGAATTTCCGAATTCTGTCGCATCTCAAGAGGAGGCACTCTCAACAGGAAAGGCGAGAGGAACTCCATGGTCGTACCACCATTCCAAGAGTCCCCCAGATGTCTCAGTCCATTCCACAGGAACCTCTTTGCCCTGCACTGGCTCATCTTTCACGCCGAGGATCGACTCACACCACGGTGCAACGTGGGACAGCCCTGTGGGAAAGCCTCGAGGGAAAGCCTCGAGGGAAAACCACAGATCCTTTGATCCACGCGACGGGAAGCGTTACATTGCTGCTACAGCGTGGAAGGAAAGCGCACGTGCATGCCCCCACTCGAGACGAGGCCTGACTCCCCTGGGGAGACTGCAGAGGTACCCAAAGATCCATGGCAGCCCCTGAGAGGAATCCTTGGTTCCGGCCCTGACTCCACACAAGGTTTTTGGCCCCATTATCGACGGGAGAGGAATCCCGAGAGGCCCCCTAGAAACTTGCATGAGGACTGGCCTCTCCTGAGGCCACCAGGGCGGGTCCCTGAGGTCCCCGTCGTAACTCGAGAACACCTGCCGCAACTCGAGAAAATCCAGGAAGTTCTCCCTTCCAGGCGAGATGAGGCCTATTTCCGATGAGGCGTCTGGAGTCTAATGACACCTGACCTCTGGAACTTCGAAAGGGTCTTTCACACCCTTGCTGCAACTCAAGAAGTTCACCGCCATACCCGTCTCCACTCGAGAGGAAGCACGATGGTCCCGCCCACATCCAGAGGAGCCCCGTTTCCCCCTCGTAGCTCGAGATGAGGGATCCTTTCCCTGCTTTCAACGGGAAAGAATTCCCGGCGTTCCCGTCGCATCTCAAGAGGAGGCACTCTCAACAGGAAAAGCGAGAGGAACTCCATGGTTGTACCACCATTCCAAGAGTCCCCCAGATGTCTCAGTCCATTCCACAGGAACCTCTTTGCCCTGCACTGGCTCATCTTTCACGCCGAGGATCGACTCACACCACGGTGGCCCGTGGGACAGCCCTATGGGAAAGCCTGGAGGGAAAGCCTCGAGGGAAAACCACAGATCCTTTGATCCACGACACGGGAAGCGTGACATTGCTGCTACAGCCTGGAAGGAAAGCGCACGTGCATGCCCCCACTCGAGACGAGGCCTGACTCCCCTGGGGAGACTGCAGAAGTACCCAAAGATCCATGGCAGCCCCTGAGAGGAATCCTCGGTTCCGGCCCTGACTCCACACAAGGTTTTTGGCCCAGGTATCGACGGGAGAGGAATCCCGAGAGGCCCCCTAGCAACTCGCACGAGGACTGGCCTCTCCTGAGGCCACCAGGGCGGGTCCCTGAAGTCCCCGTCGTAACTCGAGAACACCTGCCGCAACTCGAGAAAATCCAGGAAGTTCTCCCTTCCAGGCGAGATGAGGCCTATTTCCGATGAGGCGTCTGGAGACCAATGACACCTAACCTCTGGAACTTCGAAAGGTCTTTCACACCCTTGCTGCAACTCAAGAAGTTCACCGCCATACCCGTCTCCACTCGAGAGGAAGGACGATGGTCCCACCCCCATCCAGAGGAGCCCCGTTTCTCCCTCGTAGCTCGAGATGAGGGATCATTTCCCTGCTTTCAACGGGAAAGAATTTCCGAATTCTGTCGCATCTCAAGAGGAGGCACTCTCAACAGGAAAGGCGAGAGGAACTCCATGGTCGTACCACCATTCCAAGAGTCCCCCAGATGTCTCAGTCCATTCCAGAGGAACCTCTTTGCCCTGCACTGGCTCATCTTTCACGCCGAGGATCGACTCACACCATGGTGGCACGTGGGACAGCCCTGTGGGAAAGCCTCGAGGGAAAGCCTTGAGGGAAAACCCCAGATCCTTTGATCCACACGACGGGAAGCGTGACATTGCTGCTACAGCCTGGAAGGAAAGCGCACGTGCATGCCCCCACTCGAGACGAGGCCTGACTCCCCTGGGGAGACTCCAGAAGTACCCAAAGATCCATGTCAGCCCCTGAGAGGAATCCTCGGTTCCGGCCCTGACTCCACACAAGGTTTTTGGCCCCGGTATCGACGGGAGAGGAATCCCGATAGGCCCCCTAGCACCTCGCATGGGGACTGGCCTCTCCTGAGGCCACCAGGGCGGGTACCTGAGGTCCCCGTCGTAACTCGAGAACACCTGCTGCAACTCGAGAAAATCCAGGATGTTCTCCCTTCCAGGCGAGATGAGGCCTATTTCCGATGAGGCGTCTGGAGACTAATGACACCTAACCTCTGGAACTTCGAAAGGGTCTCTCACACCCTTGCTGCAACTCAAGAATTTCACCGCCATACCAGTCTCCACTCGAGAAGAAGCACGATGTTTCCGCCCACATCCAGAGGAGCCCCGTTTCCCCCTCGTAGCTCGAGATGAGGGATCCTTTCCCTGCTTTCAACGGGAAAGAATTCCCGGCGTTCCCGTCGCATCTCAAGAGGAGGCACTCTCAACAGGAAAGGCGAGAGGAACTCCATGGTCGTACCACCATTCCAAGAGTCCCCCAGATGTCTCAGTCCATTCCAGAGGAACCTCTTTGCCCTGCACTGGCTCATCTTTCACGCCGAGGATCGACTCACACCACGGTGGCACGTGGGACAGCCCTGTGGGAAAGCCTCGAGGGAAAGCCTCGAGGGAAAACCACAGATCCTTTGATCCACGCAACGGGAAGCGTGACATTGCTGCTACAGCCTGGAAGGAAAGCGCACGTGCATGACCCCACTCGAGACGAGGCCTGACTCCCCTAGGGAGACTCCAGAAGTACCCAAAGATCCATGTCAGCCCCTGAGAGGAATCCTCGGTTCCGGCCCTGACTCCACACAAGGTTTTTGGCCCCGGTATCGACGGGAGAGGAATCACGAGAGGCCCCCTAGCAACTCGCATGGGGACTGGCCTCTCCTGAGGCCACCAGGGCTGGTCCCTGAGGTCCCCGTCGTAACTCGAGAACACCTGCCGCAACTCGAGAAAATCCAGGAAGTTCTCCCTTCCAGGCGAGATGAGGCCTATTTCCGATGAGGTGTCTGGAGACTAATGACACCTAACCTCTGGAACTTCGAAAGGGTCTTTCACACCCTTGCTGCAACTCAAGAAGTTCACCGCCATACCCGTCTCCACTCGAGAGGAAGCACGATGGTCCCGCCCATATCCAGAGGAGCCCCGTTTCCCCCTCGTAGCTCGAGATGAGGGATCCTTTCCCTGCTTTCAACGGGAAAGAATTCCCGGCGTTCCCGTCGCATCTCAGGAGGAGGCACTCTCAACAGGAAAGGGGAGAGGAACTCCATGGTCGTAACACCATTCCAAGAGTCCCCCAGATGTCTCAGTCCAATCCAGAGGAACTTCTTTGCCCTGCACTGGCTCATCTTTCACGCCGAGGATCGACTCACACCACGGTGGCATGTGGGACAGCCCTGTGGGAAAGCCTCGAGGGAAAGCCTCGAGGGAAAGCCTCGACGGAAAACCACAGATCCTTTGATCCACGCGACGGGAAGCATGACATTGCTGCTACAGCATGGAAGGAAAGCGCACGTGCATGCCCCCACTCGAGACGAGGCCTGACTCCCCTGGGGAGACTCCAGAAGTACCCAAGATCCATGTCAGCCCCTGAGAGGAATCCTCGGTTCCGGCCCTGACTCCACTCGAGGATTTTGGCCCTCGTATCGATGGCAGAGGAATCCCGAAAGGCCCCCTAGCAACTCGCATGGGGACTGGCCTCTCCTGAGGCCCCCAGGGCGGGTCCCTGAGGTCCCCTTCGTAACTCGAGAACACCTGCCGCAACTCGAGAAAATCCAGGAAGTTCTCCCTTCCAGGCTAGATGAGGCCTATTTCAGATGAGGCGTCTGGAGACGAATGACACCTAACCTCTGGAACTTCAAAAGGGTCTTTCACACCCTTGCTGCAACTCAAGAAGTTCACCGCCATACCCGTCTCCACTCGAGAGGAAGCACGATGGTCCCGCCCACATCCACAGGAGCCCCGTTTCCCCCTCGTAGCTCGAGATGATGGATCCTTTCCCTGCTTTCAACGTGAAAGAATTCCCGGCGTTCCCGTCGCATCTCAAGAGGAGGCACTCTCAACAGGAAAGGGAGAGGAACTCCATGGTCGTATCACCATTCCAAGAGTCCCCCAGATGTCTCAGTCCATTCCAGAGGAACCTCTTTGCCCTGCACTGGCTCATCTTTCACGCCGAGGATCGACTCACACCACGGTGGCACGTGGGACAGCCCTGTGGGAAAGCCTCGAGGGAAAGCCACGAGGGAAAACCACAGATCCTTTGATCCACGCGATGGGAAGCGTAACATTGCTGCTACAGCCTGGAAGGAAAGCGCACGTGCATGCCCCCACTCGAGACGAGGCCTGACTCCCCTGGGGAGACTCCAGAAGTACCCAAAGATCCATGTCAGCCCCTGAGAGGAATCCTCGATTCCGGCCCTGACTTCACACAAGGTTTTTGGCCCCGGTATCGACGGGAGAGGAATCCCGAGAGGCCCCTTAGCAACTCGCATGGGGACTGGCCTCTTCTGAGGCCACCAGGGCGGGTGTCTGAGGTCCCCATCGTAACTCGAGAACACCTGCCGCAACTCGAGAAAATCCAGGAAGTTCTCCATTCCAGGCGAGATGAGGCCTATTTCCGATGAGGCGTCTGCAAACTAATGACACGTAACCTCTGGACTTCGAAAGGGTCTTTCACACCCTTGCTGCAACTCAAGAAGTTCACCGCCATACCCGTCTCCACTCGAGAGGAAGCACGATGGTCCCGCCCACATCCAGAGGAGCCCCGTTTCCCCCTCGGAGGTCGAGATGAGGGATCCTTTCCCTGCTTTCAACGGGAAAGAATTCCCGGCGTTCCCGTCGCATCTCAAGAGGAGGCACTCTCAACAGGAAAGGCGAGAGGAACTCCATGGTCGTACCCCCATTCCAAGAGTCCCCCAGATGTCTCATTCCATTCCAGAGGAACCTCTTTGCCCTGCACTGGCTCATCTTTCACGCCGAGGATCAACTCACACCACGGTGGCACGTGGGACAGCACTGTGGGAAAGCCTCGAGGGAAAGCCTCGAGGGAAAACCACAGATCCTTTGATCCACGCGACGGGAAGCATGACATTGATGCTACAGCCTGGAAGGAAAGCGCACGTGCATGCCCCCACTCGAGACGAGGCCTGACTCCCCTGGGGAGACTCCAGAAGTACCCAAAGATCCATGTCAGCCCCTGAGAGGAATCCTCGGTTCCGGCCCTGACTCCACACAAGGTTTTTGGCCCCGGTATCGACGGGAGAGGAATCCCGAGAGGCCCCCTAGCACCTCGCATGGGGACTGGCCTTTCCTGAAGCCACCAGGGCGGGTCCCTGAGGTCCCCGTCGTAACTCGAGAACACCTGCCGCAACTCGAGAAAATCCAAGAAGTTCCCCCTTCCAGGCGAGATGAGGCCTATTTCCGTTGAGGCGTGTGGATACTAATGACATCTAACCTCTGGAACTTCGATAGGGTCTTTCACACCCTTGCTGCAACTAAAGAAGTTCATCGCCATACCCGTCTCTACTCGAGAGGAAGCACGATGGTCCCTCCCACATCCAGAGGAGCCCTGTTTCCCCCTCGTAGCTCGAGATGAGGGATCCTTTCCCTGCTTTCAACGGGAAAGAATTCCCGGCGTGACCGTCGCATCTCAATAGAAGTCACTCTCAACAGGAAAGGCGAGATGAACTCCATGGTCGTACCACCATTCCAAGTGTCCCCCAGTCGTCTCAGTCCATTCCAAGGAAGTTCTTTGCCCTGCACTGGCTCATCATTCACGCCGAGGATCGACTCACAC
This sequence comes from Capricornis sumatraensis, assembly GCF_032405125.1. Classification (NCBI taxonomy): domain Eukaryota; kingdom Metazoa; phylum Chordata; class Mammalia; order Artiodactyla; family Bovidae; genus Capricornis; species Capricornis sumatraensis. Next base: position 1,977,358 of record NC_091077.1, on the reverse strand, counting down.
CACGGTGGCACGTGGGACAGCCCTGTGGGAAAGCCTCGATGGAAAACTACAAGAGAAAACCACAGATCCTTTGATCCACGGGACGGGAAGCGTGACATTGCTGGTACAGCCTGGAAGGAAAGCGCACGTGCATGCCCCCACTCGAGACGAGGCCTGATTCCCCTGGGGAGACTCCAGAAGTGCCCAAAGATCCATGTCAGCCCCTGAGAGGAATCCTCGGTTCCGGCCCTGACTCCACACAAGGTTTTTGGCCCCGGTATCGACGGGAGAGGAATCCCGAGAGGCCCCCTAGCAACTCGCTTGGGGACGGGCCTTTCCTGAGGCCACCAGGGCCGGTCCCTGAGGTCCCCGTCGTAACTCGAGAACACCTGCCGCAACTCGAGAAAATCCAGGAAGTTCTCCCTTCCAGGCGAGATGAGGCCTATTTCCGATGAGGCCTCTGGCGTCTAATGACACCTAACCTGTGGAACTTCGAAAGGGTCTTTCACACCCTTGCTGCAACTCAAGAAGTTCACCGACATACACGTCTCCACTCGAGAGGAAGCACGATGGTCACGCCCACATCCAGAGGAGCCCCGTTTCCCCCTCGTAGCTCGAGATGAGGGATCCTTTCCCTGCTTTCAACGGGAAAGAATTCCCGGCGTTCCCGTCGCATCTCAAGAGGAGGAACTCTCAACAGAAAAGGCGAGAGGAACTCCATGGTCGTACCACCATTCCAAGAGTCCCCCAGATGTCTCAGTCCATTCCAGAGGAACCTCTTTGCCCTGCACTGGCTCATCTTTCACGCCGAGGATCGACTCACACCACGGTGGCACGTGGGACAGCCCTGTGGGTAAGCCTCGAGGGAAAACCACAGATCCTTTGATCCACGCGACGGGAAGCGTGACATTGCTGCTACAGCCTGGAAGGAAAGCGCACGTGCATGCCCCCACTCGAGACGAGGCCTGACTCCCCTGGGGACACTCCAGAAGTACCCAAAGGTCCATGTCAGCCCCTGAGAGCAATCCTCGGTTCCGGCCCTGATTCCACACAAGGTTTTTGGCCCCAGTATCAACGGGAGAGGCATCCCGAGAGGCCCCCTAGCAACTCGCATGGGGAGTGGCCTTTCCTGAGGCCACCAGGGCGGGTCCCTGAGGTCCCCGTCGTAACTCGAGAACACCTGCCGCAACTCGAGAAAATCCAGGAAGTTCTCCCTTCCTGGCGAGATGAGGCCTATTTCCGATGAGGCCTCTGGAGACTAATGACACCTAACATCTGGAACTTCGAAAAGGTCTTTCACACCCTTGCTGCAACTTAAGAAGTTCCCGTCGCGTGGATCAAAGGATCTGTGGTTTTCACCCGAGGCTTTCCCTCGAGGCTTACCCTCGAGTATTTCCCACAGGGCTGTCCCACGTGCCACCGTGGTGTGAGTCGATACTCGGCGTGAAAGATGAGCCAGTGCATGGCAAAGAGTTTCCTCTGGAATGGACTGAGACATCTGGGGGCCTCTTGGAATGGTGATACGACCAAGGAGTTCCTCTCGCCTTTCCTGTTGAGAGGGCCTCCTCTTGAGATGCGATGGGAACGCCGGGAATTCTTTCCCGTTGAAAGCAGGGAAAGGATCCCTCATCTCGAGCTACGAGGGGGAAACGGGGCTCCTCTGGATGTGGCCGGGACCATCGTGCTTCCTCTCGAGTGGAGACGGGTATGGCGGTGAACTTCTTGAGTTGCAGCAAGGGTGTGAAAGACCCTTTCGAAGTTCCAGAGGTTAGGTGTCATTAGTCTCCAGACGCCTCATCGGAAATAGGCCTCATCTCGCCTGGAAGGGAGAACTTCCTGGATTTTCTCGAGTTGCGGCAGGTGTTCTCGAGTTACTACGGGGACCTCAGGGACCCGCCTTGCTGGCCTCAGGAAAGGCCAGTCCCCATGCGAGTTTCGAGGGGGACGGGGACCTCAGGGACCTGCCCTTGTTGCCTCAGGAGAGGCCAGTCCCCTTGCGAGGTGCTAGGGGGCCTCTCGGGATTCCTCTCCCGTCGATACCGGGGCCAAAAACCTTGTGTGGAGTCAGGGCCGGAACCGAGGATTCCTCTCAGGGGCTGACATGGATCTTTGGGTACTTCTGGAGTCTCCCCAGGGGAGTCAGGCCTCGTCTCGAGTGGGGGCATGCACGTGCGCTTTCCTTCCAGGCTGTAGCAGAAGTGTCACGCTTCCCGTCGCGTGGATCAAAGGATCTGTGGTTTTCCCTGGAGGCTTTCCCTCGAGGCTTTCCCACAGGGTTGTCCCACGTGCCACCGTGGTGTGAGTCGATCCTCGGCGTGAAAGATGAGCCAGTGCAGGGCAAAGAGGTTCCTCTGGAATGGACTGAGACATCTGGGGGACTCTTGGTATGGTGGTACGACCATGGAGTTCCTCTCGCCTTTCCTGTTGAGAGTGCCTCCTCTTGAGATGCGACGGGAACGCCGGGAATTCTTTCCCGTTGAAAGCAGGGAAAGGATCCCTCATCTCGAGCTCCGAGGGGGAAACGGGGCTCCTGTGGATGTGGGCGGGACCATCGTGCTTCCTCTCAAGTGGAGACGGGTATGGCGGTGAACTTCTTGAGTTGCAGCAAGGGTGTGAAAGACCCTTTCGAAGTTCCAGAGGTTAGGTGTCATTAGTCTCCAGACACCTCATCGGAAATAGGCCTCATCTCGCCTGGAAGGGAGAAATTCCTGGATTTTCTCGAGTTGCGGCAGGTGTTCTCGAGTTACGACGGTGACCTCAGGGACCCGCCCTGGTGGCCTCAGGAGAGGCCAGTCCCAATGCGAGTTGCTAGGGGGCCTCTCGAGATTCCTCTCTCGTCGATACCGGGGCCAAAAACCTTGTGTGGAGTCAGGGCCGGAACCGAGGATTCCTCTCAGGGGCTGACATGGATCTTTGGGTACTTGTGGAGTCTCCCCAGGGGAGTCAGGCCTCGTCTCGAGTGGGGGCATGCACGTGCGCTTTCCTTCCAGGCTGTAGCAGCAATGTCACGCTTCCCGTCGCGTGGATCAAAGGATCTGTGGTTTTCCCTCGAGGCTTTCCCTCGAGGCTTTCCCACAGGGCTGTCCCACGTACCACCGTGGTGTGAGTCGATCCTCGGCGTGAAAGATGAGCCAGTGCAGGGCAAAGAGGTTCCTCTGGAATGGACTGAGACATCTGGGGGACTCTTGGAATGGTGGTACGACCATGGAGTTCCTGTCGCCTTACTTGTTGAGAGTGCCTCCTCTTGAGATGCGACGGGAACGCCGGGAATTCTTTCCCGTTGAAAGCAGGGAAAGGATCCCTCATCTCGAGCTGCGAGGGGGAAACGGGGCTCCTCTGGATGTGGGCGGGACCATCGTGCTTCCTCTCGAGTGGAGACGGGTATGGCGGTGAACTTCTTGAGTTGCAGCAAGGGTGTGAAAGACCCTTTCGAAGTTCAAGAGGTTAGGTGTCATTAGTCTCCAGACGCCTCATCGGAAATAGGCCTCATCTCGCCTGGAAGGGAGAACTTCCTGGATTTTCTCGAGTTGCGGCAGGTGTTCTCGAGTTACGACGGGGACCTCAGGGACCCGCCCTGGTGGCCTCAGGAAAGGCCAGTCCCCATGCGAGTTGCTAGGGGGCCTCTCGAGATTCCTCTCCCGTCGATACCGGGGCCAAAAACCTTGTGTGGAGTCAGGGCCGGAACCGAGGATTCCTCTCAGGGGCTGACATGGATCTTTGGGTACTTCTGGAGTCTCCCCAGGGGAGTCAGGCCTCGTCTCGAGTGGGGGCATGCACGTGCGCTTTCCTTCCAGGCTGTAGCAGCAATGTCACGCTTCCCGTGGCGTGGATCAAAGGATCTGTGGTTTTCCCTCGAGGGTTTCCCTAGAGGCTTTCCCACAGGGCTGTCCCACGTGCCACCGTGGTGTGAGTCGATCCTCGGCGTGAAAGATGAGCCAGTGCAGGGCAAAGAGGTTCCTCTGGAATGGACTGAGACATCTCGGGGACTCTTGGAATGGTGGTACGACCATGGAGTTCCTCTCGCCTGTCCTGTTGAGAGTGCCTCCTCTTGAGATGCGACGGGAAGGCCGGCAATTCTTTCCCGTTGAAAGCAGGGAAAGGATCCCTCATCTCGAGCTGCGAGGGGGAAACGGGGCTCCTCTGGATGTGGGCGGGACCATCGTGCTTCCTCTCGAGAGGAGACGGGTATGGCGGTGAACTTCTTGAGTTGCAGCAAGGGTGTGAAAGACCCTTTCGAAGTTCCAGAGGTTAGGTGTCATTAGTCTCTAGACGCCTCATCGGAAATAGGCCTCATATCGCCTGGAAGGGAGAACTTCCCTGATTTTCTCGAGTTGCGGCAGGTGTTCTCGAGTTACGACGGGGACCTCAGGGACCCGCCCTGGTGGCCTCAGGAGAGGCCAGTCCCCATGCGAGTTGCTACGGGGCCTCTCGAGATTCCTCTCCCGTCGATACCGGGGCCAAAAACCTTGTGTGGAGTCAGGGCCAGAACCGAGGATTACTCTCAGGGGCTGACATGGATCTTTGGGTACTTCTGGAGTCTCCCCAGGGGAGTCAGGCCTCTTCTCGAGTGGGGGCATGCACGTGAGCTTTCCTTCCAGGCTGTAGCAGCAATGTCACGCTTCCCGTCGCGTGGATCAAAGGATCTGTGGTTTTCCCTCGAGGCTTTCCCTAGAGGCTTTCCCACAGGGCTGTCCCATGTGCCACCGTGGTGTGAGTCGATCCTCGGCGTGAAAGATGAGCCAGTGCAGGGCAAAGAGGTTCCTCTGGAATGGACTGAGACATCTGGGGGACTCTTGTAATGGTGGTACGACCATGGAGTTCCTCTCGCCTTTCCTGTTGAGAGTGCCTCCTCTTGAGATGCGACGGGAACGCCGGGAATTCTTTCCCGTTGAAAGCAGGGAAAGGATCCCTCATCTCGAGCTGCGAGGGGGAAACGGGGCTCCTCTGGATGTGGGCGGGACCATCGTGCTTCCTCTCGAGTGGAGACGGGTATGGCGGTGAACTTCTTGAGTTGCAGCAAGGGTGTGAAAGACCCTTTCGAAGTTCCAGACGTTAGGTGTCATTAGTCTCCAGACGCCTCATCGGAAATAGGCCTCATCTCGCCTGGAAGGGAGAACTTCCTGGATTTTCTCGAGTTGCGGCAGGTGTTCTCGAGTTACAACGGGGACCTCAGGGACCCGCCCTGGTGGCCTCAGGAAAGGCCAGTCCCCATGCGAGTTGCTAGGGGGCCTCTCGAGATTCCTCTCCCGTCGATACCGGGGCCAAAAAACTTGTGTGGAGTCAGGGCCGGAACCGAGGATTCCTCTCAGGGGCTGACATGGATCTTTGGGTACTTCTGGAGTCTCCCCAGGGGAGTCAGGCCTCGTCTCTAGTGGGGGCATGGACGTGCGCTTTCCTTCCACGCTGTAGCAGCAATGTCACGCTTCCCGTGGCGTGGATCAAAGGATCTGTGATTTTCCCTCGAGGCTTTCCCTAGAGGCTTTCCCACAGGGCTGTCCCACGTGCCACCGTGCTGTGAGTCGATCCTCGGCGTGAAAGATGAGCCAGTGCAGGGCAAAGAGGTTCCTCTGGAATGGACTGAGACATCTGGGGGACTCTTGGAATGGTGGTACGACCATGGAGTTCCTCTCGCCTTTCCGGTTGAGAGTGCCTCCTCTTGAGATGCGACGGGAACGCCGGGAATTCTTTCCCGTTGAAAGCAGGGAAAGGATCCCTCATCTCGAGCTCCGACTTGGAAACGGGGCTCCTGTGGATGTGGGCGGGACCATCGTGCTTCCTCTCGAGTGGAGACGGGTATGGCGGTGAACTTCTTGAGTTGCAGCAAGGGTTTGAAAGACCCTTTCGAAGTTCCAGAGGTTAGGTGTCATTAGTCTCCAGACACCTCATCGGAAATAGGCCTCATCTCGCCTGGAAGGGAGAAATTCCTGGATTTTCTCGAGTTGCGGCAGGTGTTCTCGAGTTAAGACGGGGACCTCAGGGACCCGCCCTGGTGGCCTCAGGAGAGGCCAGTCCCCATGCGAGTTGCTAGGGGGCCTCTCGAGATTCCTCTCCCGTCGATACCGGGGCCAAAAACCTTGTGTGGAGTCAGGGCCGGAACCGAGGATTCCTCTCAGGGGCTGACATGGATCTTTGGGTACTTCTGGAGTCTCCCCAGGGGAGTCTGGCCTCGTCTCGAGTGGGGGCATGCACGTGCGCTTTCCTTCCAGGCTGTAGCAGCAATGTCACGCTTCCCGTCGCGTGGATCAAAGGATCTGTGGTTTTCCCTCGAGGCTTTCCCACAGGGCTGTCCCACGTGCCACCGTGGTGTGAGTCGATCCTCGGCGTGAAAGATGAGCCAGTGCAGGGCAAAGAGGTTCCTCTGGAATGGACTGAGACATCTGGGGGACTCTTGGAATGGTGGTACGACCATGGAGTTCCTCTCGCCTTTCCTGTTGAGAGTGCCTCCTCTTGAGATGCGACGGGAACGCCGGGAATTCTTTCCCGTTGAAAGCAGGGAAAGGATCCCTCATCTCGAGCTGCGAGGGGGAAACGGGGCTCCTCTGGATGTGGGCGGGACCATCGTGCTTCCTCTCGAGTGGAGACGGGTATGGCGGTGAACTTCTTGAGTTGCAGCAAGGGTGTGAAAGACCCTTTCGAAGTTCCAGAGGTTAGGTGTCATTAGTCTCCAGACGCCTCATCGGAAATAGGCCTCATATCGCCTGGAAGGGAGAACTTCCCTGATTTTCTCGAGTTGCGGCAGGTGTTCTCGAGTTACGACGGGGACCCCAGGGACCCGCCCTGGTGGCCTCAGGAGAGGCCAGTCCCCATGCGAGTTGCTACGGGGCCTCTCGAGATTCCTCTCCCGTCGATACCGGGGCCAAAAACCTTGTGTGGAGTCAGGGCCAGAACCGAGGATTCCTCTCAGGGGCTGACATGGATCTTTGGGTACTTCTGGAGTCTCCCCAGGGGAGTCAGGCCTCGTCTCGAGTGGGGGCATGCACGTGCGCTTTCCTTCCAGGCTGTAGCAGCAATGTCACGCTTCCCGTCGCGTGGATCAAAGGATCTGTGGTTTTCCCTCGAGGCTTTCCCTAGAGGCTTTCCCACAGGGCTGTCCCACGTGCCACCGTGGTGTGAGTCGATCCTCGGCGTGAAAGATGAGCCAGTGCAGGGCAAAGAGGTTCCTCTGGAATGGACTGAGACATCTGGGGGACTCTTGGAATGGTGGTACGACCATGGAGTTCCTCTCGCCTTTCCTGTTGAGAGTGCCTCCTCTTGAGATGCAACGGGAACGCCGGGAATTCTTTCCCGTTGAAAGCAGGGAAAGGATCCCTCATCTCGAGCTGCGAGGGGGTAACGGGGCTCCTGTGGATGTGGGCGGGACCATCGTGCTTCCTCTCGAGTGGAGACGGGTATGGCGGTGAACTTCTTGAGTTGCAGCAAGGGTGTGAAAGACCCTTTCGAAGTTCCAGAGGTTAGGTGTCATTAGTCTCCAGACGCCTCATCGGAAATAGGCCTCATCTCGCCTGGAAGGGAGAACTTCCTGGATTTTCTCGAGTTGCGGCAGGTGTTCTCGAGTTACGACGGGGACCTCAGGGACCCGCCCTGGTGGCCTCAGGAAAGGCCAGTCCCCATGCTAGTTGCTAGGGGGCGTCTCGAGATTCCTCTCCCGTCGATACCGGGGCCAAAAACCTTGTGTGGAGTCAGGGCCGGAACCGAGGATTCCTCTCAGGGGCTGACATGGATCTTTGGGTACTTCTGGAGTCTCCCCAGGGGAGTGAGGCCTCGTCTCTAGTGGGGGTATGCACGTGCGCTTTCCTTCCAGGCTGTAGCAGCAATGTCACGCTTCCCGTGGCGTGGATCAAAGGATCTGTGATATTCCCTCGAGGCTTTCCCTAGAGGCTTTCCCACAGGGCTGTCCCACGTGCCACCATGCTGTGAGTCGATCCTCGGCGTGAAAGATGAGCCAGTGCAGGGCAAAGAGGTTCCTCTGGAATGGACTGAGACATCTGGGGGACTCTTGGAATGGTGGTATGACCATGGAGTTCCTCTCGCCTTTCCTGTTGAGAGTGCCTCCTCTTGAGATGCGACGGGAACGCCGGGAATTCTTTCCCGTTGAAAGCAGGGAAAGGATCCCTCATCTCGAGCTCCGAGGGGGAAACGGGGCTCCTGTGGATGTGGGCGGGACCATCGTGCTTCCTCTCGAGTGGAGACGGGTATGGCGGTGAACTTCTTGAGTTGCAGCAAGGGTGTGAAAGACCCTTTCGAAGTTCCAGAGGTTAGGTGTCATTAGTCTCCAGACACCTCATCGGAAATAGGCCTCATCTCGCCTGGAAGGGAGAAATTCCTGGATTTTCTCGAGTTGCGGCAGGTGTTCTCGAGTTAAGACGGGGACCTCAGGGACCCGCCCTGGTGGCCTCAGGAGAGGCCAGTCCCCATGCGAGTTGCTAGGGGGCGTCTCGAGATTCCTCTCCCGTCGATACCGGGGCCAAAAACCTTGTGTGGAGTCAGGGCCGGAACCGAGGATTCCTCTCAGGGGCTGACATGGATCTTTGGGTACTTGTGGAGTCTCCCCAGGGGAGTCAGGCCTCGTCTCGAGTGGGGGCATGCACGTGCGCTTTCCTTCCAGTCTGTAGCAGCAATGTCACGCTTCCCGTCGCGTGGATCAAAGGATCTGTGGTTTTCCCTCGAGGCTTTCCCTAGAAGCTTTCCCACAGGGCTGTCCCACGTACCACCGTGGTGTGAGTCGATCCTCGGCGTGAAAGATGAGCCTGTGCAGGGCAAAGAGGTTCCTCTGGAATGGACTGAGACATCTGGGGGACTCTTGGAATGGTGGTACGACCATGGAGTTCCTCTCGCCTTTCCTGTTGAGAGTGCCTCCTCTTGAGATGCGACGGGAACGCCGGGAATTCTTTCCCGTTGAAAGCAGGGAAAGGATCCCTCATCTCGAGCTCCGAGGGGGAAACGGGGCTCCTGTGGATGTGGGCGGGACCATCGTGCTTCCTCTCGAGTGGAGACGGGTATGGCGGTGAACTTCTTGAGTTGCAGCAAGGGTGTGAAAGACCCTTTCGAAGTTCCAGAGGTTAGGTGTCATTAGTCTCCAGACGCCTCATCGGAAATAGGCCTCATCTCGCCTGGAAGGAAGAACTTCCTGGATTTTCTCGAGTTGCGGCAGGTGTTCTCGAGTTACGACGGGGACCTCAGGGACCAGCCCTGGTGGCCTCAGGAAAGGCCAGTCCCCATGCGAGTTGCTAGGGGGCCTCTCGAGATTCCTCTCCCGTCGATACCGGGGCCAAAAACCTTGTGTGGAGTCAGGGCCGGAACCGAGGATTCCTCTCAGGGGCTGACATGGACCTTTGGGTACTTCTGGAGTCTCCCCAGGGGAGTCAGGCCTCGTCTCGAGTGGGGGCATGCACGTGCGCTTTCCTTCCAGGCTGTAGCAGCAATGTCACGCTTCCCGTCGCGTGGATCAAAGGATCTGTGGTTTTCCCTCGAGGCTTTCCCTCGAGGCTTTCCCACAGGGCTGTCCCACGTGCCACCGTGGTGTGAGTCGATCCTCGGCGTGAAAGATGAGCCTGTGCAGGGCAAAGAGGTTCCTCTGGAATGGACTGAGACATCTGGGGGACTCTTGGAATGGTGGTACGACCATGGAGTTCCTCTCGCCTTTCCTGTTGAGAGTGCCTCCTCTTGAGATGCGACGGGAACGCCGGGAATTCTTTCCCGTTGAAAGCAGGGAAAGGATCCCTCATCTCGAGCTCCGAGGGGGAAACGGGGCTCCTGTGGATGTGGGCGGGACCATCGTGCTTCCTCTCGAGTGGAGACGGGTATGGCGGTGAACTTCTTGAGTTGCAGCAAGGGTGTGAAAGACCCTTTCGAAGTTCCAGAGGTTAGGTGTCATTAGTCTCCAGACGCCTCATCGGAAATAGGCCTCATCTCGCCTGGAAGGAAGAACTTCCTGGATTTTCTCGAGTTGCGGCAGGTGTTCTCGAGTTACGACGGGGACCTCAGGGACCAGCCCTGGTGGCCTCAGGAAAGGCCAGTCCCCATGCGAGTTGCTAGGGGGCCTCTCGAGATTCCTCTCCCGTCGATACCGGGGCCAAAAACCTTGTGTGGAGTCAGGGCCGGAACCGAGGATTCCTCTCAGGGGCTGACATGGACCTTTGGGTACTTCTGGAGTCTCCCCAGGGGAGTCAGGCCTCGTCTCGAGTGGGGGCATGCACGTGCGCTTTCCTTCCAGGCTGTAGCAGCAATGTCACGCTTCCCGTCGCGTGGATCAAAGGATCTGTGGTTTTCCCTCGAGGCTTTCCCTCGAGGCTTTCCCACAGGGCTGTCCCACGTGCCACCGTGGTGTGAGTCGATCCTCGGCGTGAAAGATGAGCCTGTGCAGGGCAAAGAGGTTCCTCTGGAATGGACTGAGACATCTGGGGGACTCTTAGAATGGTGTTACGAACATGGAGTTCCTCTCTCCTTTCCTGTTGAGAGTGCCTCCTCTTGAGATGCGACGGGAACGCCGGGAATTCTTTCCCGTTGAAAGCAGGGAAAGGATCCCTCATCTCGAGCTACGAGGGGGAAACGGGGCTCCTCTGGATGTGGGCGGGACCATCGTGCTTCCTCTAGAGTGGAGACGGGTATGGCGGTGAACTTCTTGAGTTGCATCAAGGGTGTGAAAGACCCTTTCGAAGTTCCAGAGGTTAGGTGTCATTAGTCTCCAGACGCCTCATCGGAAATAGGCCTCATCTCGCCTGGAAGGGAGAACTTCCTGGATTTTCTCGAGTTGCGGCAGGTGTTCTCGAGTTACGACGGGGACCTCAGGGACCCGCCCTGGTGTCCTCAGGAGAGGCCAGTCCCCATGCGAGTTGCTAGGGGGCCTCTCGAGATTCCTCTCCTGTCGATACCGGGGCCAAAAACCTTGTGTGGAGTCAGGGCCGGAACCGAGGATTCCTCTCAGGGGCTGACATGGATCTTTGGGTACTTCTGGAGTCTCCCCAGGGGAGTCAGGCCTCGTCTCGAGTAGGGACATGCACGTGCGCTTTCCTTTCAGGCTGTAGCAGCAATGTCACGCTTCCCGTCGCGTGGATCAAAGGATCTGTGGTTTTCCCTCGAGGCTTTCCCACAGGGCTGTCCCACGTGCCACCGTGCTGTGAGTCGATCCTCGGCGTGAAAGATGAGCCAGTGCAGGGCAAAGAGGTTCCTCTGGAATGGACTGAGACATCTGGGGGACTCTTGGAATGGTGGTACGACCATGGAGTTCCTCTCGCCTTTCCTGTTGAGAGTGCCTCCTATTGAGATGCGACGGGAACTCCGGGAATTCTTTCCCGTTGAAAGCAGGGAAAGGATCCCTCATCTCGAGCTCCGAGGGGGAAACGGGGCTCATCTGGATGTGGGCGGGACCATCGTGCTTCCTCTCGAGTGGAAACGGGTATGGCGGTGAACTTCTTGAGTTGCAGCAAGGGTGTGAAAGACCCTTTCGAAGTTCCAGAGGTTAGGTGTCATTAGTCTCCAGACATCTCATCGGAAATAGGCCTCATCTCGCCTGGAAGGGAGAAATTCCTGGATTTTCTCGAGTTGCCGCAGGTGTTCTCGAGTTACGACGGGGACCTCAGGGACACACCCTGGTGGCCTCAGGAGAGGCCAGTCCGCATGCGACTTGCTAGGGGGCCTCTCGAGATTCCTCTCCGGTCGATCCCGGGGCCAAAAACCTTGTGTGGAGTCAGGGCCGGAACCGAGGATTCCTCTCAGGGGCTGACATGGATCTTTGGGTACTTGTGGAGTCTCCCCAGGGGAGTCAGGCCTCGTCTCGAGTGGGGGCATGCACGTGCGCTTTCCTTCCAGGCTGTAGCAGCAATGTCACCCTTCCCGTCGCGTAGATCAAAGGATCTGTGGTTTTCCCTGGAGGCTTTCCCTCGAGGCTTTCCCACAGGGCTGTCCCACGTGCCACCGTGGTGTGAGTCGATCCTCGGCGTGAAAGATGAGCCAGTGCAGGGCAAAGAGGTTCCTCTGGAATGGACTGAGACATCTGGGGGACTCTTGGAATGGTGGTACGACCATGGAGTTCCTCTCGCCTTTCCTGTTGAGAGTGCCTCCTCTTGAGATGCGACGGGAACGCCGGGAATTCTTTCCCGTTGAAAGCAGGGAAAGGATCCCTCATCTCGAGCTACGAGGGGGAAACGGGGCTCCTCTGGATGTGGGCGGGACCATAGTGCTTCCTCTCGAGTGGAGACGGGTATGGCGGTGAACTTCTTGAGTTGCAGCAAGGGTGTGAAAGACCCTTTCGAAGTTCCAGAGGTTAGGTGTCATTAGTCTCCAGACGCCTCATCGGAAATAGGCCTCATCTCGCCTGGAAGGGAGAACTTCCTGGATTTTCTCGAGTTGCGGCAGGTGTTCTCGAGTTACGACGGGGACCTCAGGGACCCGCCCTGGTGGCCTCAGGAGAGGACAGTCCCCATGCGAGGTGCTAGGGGGCCTCTCGGGATTCCTCTCCCGTCGATACCGGGGCCAAAAACCTTGTGTGGAGTCAGGGCCGGAACCGAGGATTCCTCTCAGGGGCTGACATGGATCTTTGGGTACTTCTGGAGTCTCACCAGGGGAGTCAGGCATCGTCTCGAGTGGGGGCATGCACGTGCGCTTTCCTTCCAGGCTGTAGCAGCAATGTCACGCTTCCCGTCGCGTGGATCAAAGGATCTGTGGTTTTCCCTCGAGGCTTTCCCTCGAGGCTTTCCCACAGGGCTGTCCCACGTGCCACCGTGGTGTGAGTCGATTTTCGGCGTGAAAGATGAGCCAGTGCAGGGCAAAGAGGTTCCTCTGGAATGGACTGAGACATCTGGGGGACTCTTGGAATGGTGGTACGACCATGGAGTTCCTCTCGCCTTTCCTGTTGAGAGTGCCTCCTCTTGAGATGCGACGGGAACGCCGGGCATTCTTTCCCGTTGAAAGCAGAGAAAGGATCCCTCATCTCGAGCTACGAGGTGGAAACCGGGCTCCTCTGAATGTGGGCGGGACCATCGTGCTTCCTCTCGAATGGAGACAGGTATGGCGGTGAACTTCTTGAGTTGCAGCAAGGGTGTGAAAGACCCTTTCGAAGTTCCAGAGGTTAGGTGTCATTAGTCTCCAGACGCCTCATCGGAAATAGGCCTCATCTCGCCTGGAAGGGAGAAATTCCTGGATTTTCTCGAGTTGCCGCAGGTGTTCTCGAGTTACGACGGGGACCTCAGGGACCCGCCCTGGTGGCCTCAGGAGAGGCCAGTCCCCATGCTAGGTGCTAGGGGGTCTCTCGGGATTCCTCTCCCGTCGATACCGGGGCCAAAAACCTTGTGTGGAGTCAGGGCCGGAACTGAGGATTCCTCTCAGGGGCTGACATGGATCTTTGGGTACTTCTGGAGTCTCCGCAGGGGAGTCAGGCCTCGTCTCGAGTGGGGGCATGCACGTGCGCTTTCCTTCCAGGCTGTAGCAGCACTGTCACGCTTCCCGTCGCGTGGATCAAAGGATCTGTGGTTTTCCCTCGAGGCTTTCCCTCGAGGCTTTCCCACAGGGCTGTCCCACGTGCCACCGTGGTGTGAGTCGATCCTCGGCGTGAAAGATGAGCCAGTGCAGGGCAAAGAGGTTCCTCTGGAATGGACTGAGACATCTGGGGGACTCTTGGAATGGTGGTACGACCATGGAGTTCCTCTCGCCTTTCCTGTTGAGAGTGCCTCCTCTTGAGATGTGACGGGAACGCCGGGAATTCTTTCCCGTTGAAAGCAGGGAAAGGATCCCTCATCTCGAGCTACGAGGGGGAAACGGGGCTCCTCTGGATGTGGGCGGGACCATCGTGCTTCCTTTCGTGTGGAAACGGGTATGGCGGTGAACTTCTTGAGTTGCAGCAAGGGTGTGAAAGACCCTTTCGAAGTTCCAGAGGTTAGGTGTCATTAGTCTCCAGACATCTCATCGGAAATAGGCCTCATCTCGCCTGGAAGGGAGAAATTCCTGGATTTTCTCGAGTTGCCGCAGGTGTTCTCGCGTTACGACGGGGACCTCAGGGACCCACCCTGGTGGCCTCAGGAGAGGCCAGTCCCCATGCGAGTTGCTAGGGGGCCTCTCGAGATTCCTCTCCCGTCGATACCGGGGCCAAAAACCTTGTGTGGAGTCAGGGCCGGAACCGAGGATTCCTCTCAGGGGCTGACATGGATCTTTGGGTACTTGTGGAGTCTCCCCAGGGGAGTCAGGCCTCGTCTCGAGTGGGGGCATGCACGTGCGCTTTCCTTCCAGGCTGTAGCAGCAATGTCACCCTTCCCGTCGCGTAGTTCAAAGGATCTGTGGTTTTCCCTGGAGTCTTTCCCTCGAGGCTTTCCCACAGGGCTGTCCCACGTGCCACCGTGGTGTGAGTCGATCCTCGGCGTGAAAGATGAGCCTGTGCAGGGCAAAGAGGTTCCTCTGGAATGGACTGAGACATCTGGGGGACTCTTGGAATGGTGTTACGACCATGGAGTTCCTCTCGCCTTTCCTGTTGAGAGTGCCTCCTCTTGAGATGCGACGGGAACGCCGGGAATTCTTTCCCGTTGAAAGCATTGAAAGGATCCCTCATCTCGAGCTACGAGGGGGAAACGGGGCTCCTCTGGATGTGGGCGGGACCATAGTGCTTCCTCTCGAGTGGAGACGGGTATGGCGGTGAACTTCTTGAGTTGCAGCAAGGGTGTGAAAGACCCTTTCGAATTTCCAGAGGTTAGGTGTCATTAGTCTCCAGACGCCTCATCGGAAATAGGCCTCATCTCGCCTGGAAGGGAGAACTTCCTGGATTTTCTCGAGTTGTGGCAGGTGTTCTCGAGTTACGACGGGGACCTCAGGGACCCGCCCTGGTGGCCTCAGGAGAGGACAGTCCCCATGCGAGGTGCTAGGGGGCCTCTCGGGATTCCTCTCCCGTCGATACCGGGGCCAAAATCCTTGTGTGGAGTCAGGGCCGGAACCGAGGATTCCTCTCAGGGGCTGACATGGATCTTTGGGTACTTCTGGAGTCTCACCAGGGGAGTCAGGCCTCGTCTCGAGTGGGGGCATGCACGTGCGCTTTCCTTCCAGGCTGTAGCAGCAATGTCACGCTTCCCGTCGCGTGGATCAAAGGATCTGTGGTTTTCCCTCGAGGCTTTCCCTCGAGGCTTTCCCACAGGGCTGTCCCACGTGCCACCGTGGTGTGAGTCGATTTTCGGCGTGAAAGATGAGCCAGTGCAGGGCAAAGAGGTTCCTCTGGAATGGACTGAGACATCTGGGGGACTCTTGGAATGGTGGTACGACCATGGAGTTCCTCTCGCCTTTCCTGTTGAGAGTGCCTCCTCTTGAGATGCGACGGGAACGCCGGGCATTCTTTCCCGTTGAAAGCAGGGAAAGGATCCCTCATCTCGAGCTACGAGGTGGAAACCGGGCTCCTCTGAATGTGGGCGGGACCATCGTGCTTCCTCTCGAATGGAGACAGGTATGGCGGTGAACTTCTTGAGTTGCAGCAAGGGTGTGAAAGACCCTTTCGAAGTTCCAGAGGTTAGGTGTCATTAGTCTCCAGACGCCTCATCGGAAATAGGCCTCATCTCGCCTGGAAGGGAGAAATTCCTGGATTTTCTCGAGTTGCCGCAGGTGTTCTCGAGTTACGACGGGGACCTCAGGGACCCGCCCTGGTGGCCTCAGGAGAGGCCAGTCCCCATGCTAGGTGCTAGGGGGTCTCTCGGGATTCCTCTCCCGTCGATACCGGGGCCAAAAACCTTGTGTGGAGTCAGGGCCGGAACTGAGGATTCCTCTCAGGGGCTGACATGGATCTTTGGGTACTTCTGGTGTCTCCGCAGGGGAGTCAGGCCTCGTCTCGAGTGGGGGCATGCACGTGCGCTTTCCTTCCAGGCTGTAGCAGCACTGTCACGCTTCCCGTCGCGTGGATCAAAGGATCTGTGGTTTTCCCTCGAGGCTTTCCCTCGAGGCTTTCCCACAGGGCTGTCCCACGTGCCACCGTGGTGTGAGTCGATCCTCGGCGTGAAAGATGAGCCAGTGCAGGGCAAAGAGGTTCCTCTGGAATGGACTGAGACATCTGGGGGACTCTTGGAATGGTGGTACGACCATGGAGTTCCTCTCGCCTTTCCTGTTGAGAGTGCCTCCTCTTGAGATGCGACGGGAACGCCGGGCATTCTTTCCCGTTGAAAGCAGGGAAAGGATCCCTCATCTCGAGCTACGAGGGGTAAACGGGGCTCCTCTGGATGTGGGCGGGACCATCGTGCTTCCTCTCGAGTGGAGACGGGTATGGCGGTGAACTTCTTGAGTTGCAGCAAGGGTGTGAAAGACCCTTTCGAAGTTCCAGAGGTTAGGTGTCATTAGTCTCCAGACACCTCATCGGAAATAGGCCTCATCTCGCCTGGAAGGGAGAAATTCCTGGATTTTCTCGAGTTGCGGCAGGTGTTCTCGAGTTACGAAGGGGACGACAGGGACCCGCCCTGGTGTCCTCAGGAGAGGCCAGTCCCCATGCGAGTTGCTAGGGGGCCTCTCGAGATTCCTCTCCCGTCGATACCGGGGCCAAAAACCTTGTGTGGAGTCAGGGCTGGAACCGAGGATTCCTCTCAGGGGCTGACATGGATCTTTGGGTACTTCTGGAGTCTCCCCAGGGGAGTCAGGCCTCGTCTCGAGTGGGGGCATGCACGTGCGCTTTCCTTCCCGGCGGTAGCAGCAATGTCACGCTTCCCGTCGCGTGGATCAAAGGATCTGTGGTTTTCCCTCGAGGCTTTCCCACAGGGCTGTCCCACGTGCCACCGTGGTGTGAGTCGATCCTCGGCGTGAAACATGAGCCAGTGCAGGGCAAAGAGGTTCCTCTGGAATGGACTGAGACATCTGGGGGACTCTTGGAATGGTGTTACGACCATGGAGTTCCTCTCGCCTTTCCTGTTGAGAGTGCCTCCTCTTGAGATGCGACGGGAACGCCGGGAATTCTTTCCCGTTGAAAGCAGGGAAAGGATCCCTCATCTCGAGCTCCGAGGGGGAAACGGGGCTCCTCTGGATGTGGGCGGGACCATCGTGCTTCCTCTCGAGTGGAGACGGGTATGGCGGTGAACTTCTTGAGTTGCAGCAAGGGTGTGAAAGACCCTTTCGAAGTTCCAGAGGTTAGGTGTCATTAGTCTCCAGACGCCTCATCGGAAATAGGCCTCATCTCGCCTGGAAGGGAGAACTTCCTGGATTTTCTCGAGTTGCGGCAGGTGTTCTCGAGTTACGACGGGGACCTCAGGGACCCGCCCTGGTGGCCTCAGGAGAGGCCAGTCCCCATGCGAGGTGCTAGGGGGCCTCTCGGGATTCCTCTCCCGTCGATACCGGGGCCAAAAACCTTGTGTGGAGTCAGGGCCGGAACCGAGGATTCCTCTCAGGGGCTGACATGGATCTTTGGGTACTTCTGGAGTCTCCCCAGGGGAGTCAGGCCTCGTCTCGAGTGGGGGCATGCACGTGCGCTTTCCTTCCAGGCTGTAGCAGCAATGTCACCCTTCCCGTCGCGTGGATCAAAGGATCTGTGGTTTTCCCTCGAGGCTTTCCCTTGAGGCTTTCCCACAGGGCTGTCCCACGTGCCACCGTGGTGTAAGTCGATCCTCGGCGTGAAAGATGAGCCAGTGCAGGGCAAAGAGGTTCCTCTGGAATGGACTGAGACATCTGGGGGACTCTTGGAATGGTGTTACGACCATGGAGTTCCTCTCGCCTTTCCTGTTGAGAGTGCCTCCTCTTGAGATGCGACGGGAACGCCGGGAATTCTTTCCCGTTGAAAGCAGGGAAAGGATCCCTCATCTCGAGCTACGAGGGGGAAACGGGGCTCCTCTGGATGTGGGCGGGACCATCGTGCTTCCTCTCGAGTGGAGACGGGTATGGCGGTGAACTTCTTGAGTTGCAGCAAGGGTGTGAAAGACACTTTCGAAGTTCCAGAGGTTAGGTGTCATTAGTCTCCAGACGCCTCATCGGAAATAGGCCTCATCTCGCCTGGAAGGGAGTACTTCCTGGATTTTCTCGAGTTGTGGCAGGTGTTCTCGAGTTACGAAGGGGACCTCAGGGATCCGCCCTGGTGGCCTCAGGAGAGGCCAATCCCCATGCGAGGTGCTAGGGGGCCTCTCGGGATTCCTCTCCCGTCGATACCGGGGCCAAAAACCTTGTGTGGAGTCAGGGCCGGAACCGAGGATTCCTCTCAGGGGCTGACATGGATCTTTGGGCATTTCTGGAGTCTCCCCAGGGGAGTCAGGCCTCGTCTCGAGTGGGGGCATGCACGTGCGCTTTCCTTCCAGGCTGTAGCAGCAATGTCACGCTTCCCGTGTCGTGGATCAAAGGATCTGTGGTTTTCCCTCGAGGCTTTCCCACAGGGCTGTCCCACGTGCCACCGTGGTGTGAGTCGATCCTCGGCGTGAAAGATGAGCCAGTGCAGGGCAAAGAGGTTCCTCTGGAATGGACTGAGACATCTGGGGGACTCTTGGAATGGTGGTACGACCATGGAGTTCCTCTCGCCTTTCCTGTTGAGAGTGCCTCCTCTTGAGATGCGACGGGAACGCCGGGAATTCTTTCCCGTTGAAAGCAGGGAAAGGATCCCTCATCTCGAGCTCCGAGGGGGAAACGGGGCTCCTCTGGATGTGGGCGGGAGCATCGTGCTTCCTCTCGAGTGGAGACGGGTATGGCGGTGAACTTCTTGAGTTGCAGCAAGGGTGTGAAAGACCCTTTCGAAGTTCCAGAGCTTAGGTGTCATTAGTCTCCAGACATCTCATCGGAAATAGGCCTCATCTCGCCTGGAAGGGAGAACTTCCTGGATTTTCTCGAGTTGCGGCAGGTGTTCTCGAGTTACGACGGGGACCTCAGGGACCCGCCCTGGTGGCCTCAGGAGAGGCCAGTCCCCATGCGAGGTGCTAGGGGGCCTCTCGGGATTCCTCTCCCATCGATACCGGGGCCAAAAACCTTGTGTGGAGTCAGGGCCGGAACCGAGGATTCCTCTCAGGGGCTGACATGGATCTTTGGGTACTTCTGGAGTCTCCCCAGGGGAGTCAGGCCTCGTCTCGAGTGGGGGCATGCACGTGCGCTTTCCTTCCAGGCTGTAGCAGCAATGTCACGCTTCCCGTCGCGTGGATTAAAGGATCTGTGGTTTTCCCTCGAGGCTTTCCCACAGGGCTGTCCCACGTGCCACCGTGGTGTGAGTCGATCCTCGGCGTCAAAGATGAGCCAGTGCAGGGCAAAGAGCTTCCTCTGGAATGGACTGAGACATCTGGGGGACTCTTGGAATGGTGGTACGACCATGGAGTTCCTCTCGCCTTTCCTGTTGAGAGTGCCTCCTCTTGAGATGCGACGGGAACGCCGGGAATTCTTTCCCGTTGAAAGCAGGGAAAGGATCCCTCATCTCGAGCTCCGAGGGGGAAACGGGGCTCCTCTGGATGTGGGCGGGACCATCGTGCTTCCTCTCGAGTGGAGACGGGTATGGCGGTGAACTTCTTGAGTTGCAGCAAGGGTGTGAAAGACCCTTTCGAAGTTCCAGAGGTTAGGTGTCATTAGTCTCCAGACGCCTCATCAGAAATAGGCCTCATCTCGCCTTGAAGGGAGAACTTCCTGGATTTTCTGGAGTTGCGGCAGGTGTTCTCGAGTTACGACGGGGACCTCAGGGACCCGCCCTGGTGGCCTCAGGAGAGGCCAGTCCCCATGCGAGTTGCTAGGGGGCCTCTCGGGATTCCTCTCCCGCGATACCGGGGCCAAAAACCTTGTGTGGAGTCAGGGCCGGAACCGAGGATTCCTCTCAGGGGCTGACATGGATCTTTGGGTACTTCTGGAGTCTCCCCAGGGGAGTCAGGCCTCGTCTCGAGTGGGGGCATGCACGTGCGCTTTCCTTCCAGGCTGTAGCAGCAATGTCACGCTTCCCGTCGCGTGGATCAAAGGATCTGTGGTTTTCCCTCGAGGCTTTCCCTCGAGGCTTTCCCACAGGGCTGTCCCACGTGCCACCGTGGTGTGAGTCGATCCTCGGCGTGAAAGATGAGCCAGTGCAGGGCAAAGAGGTTCCTCTGGAATGGACTGAGACATCTGGGGGACTCTTGGAATGGTGGTACGACCATGGAGTTCCTCTCGCCTTTCCTGTTGAGAGTGCCTCCTCTTGAGATGCGACGGGGACGCCGGGAATTCTTTCCCGTTGAAAGCAGGGAAAGGATCCATCATCTCGAGCTGCGAGGGGGAAACGGGGCTCCTCTGGATGTGGGCGGGACCATCGTGCTTCCTCTCGAGTGGAGACGGGTATGGCGGTGAACTTCTTGAGTTGCAGCAAGGGTGTGAAAGACCCTTTCGAAGTTCCAGAGGTTAGGTGTCATTAGTCTCCAGACGCCTCATCGGAAATAGGCCTCATCTCGCCTGGAAGGGAGAACTTCCTGGATTTTCTCGAGTTGCGGCAGGTGTTCTCGAGTTACGACGGGGACCTCAGGGACCCGCCCTGGTGGCCTCAGAAGAGGCCAGTCCCCATGCGATTTGCTAGGGGGCCTCTCGGGATTCCTCTCCCACGATACCGGGGCCAAAAACCTTGTGTGGAGTCAGGGCCGGAACCGAGGATTCCTCTCAGGGGCTGACATGGATCTTTTGGTACTTCTGGAGTCTCCCCAGGGGAGTCAGGCCTCGTCTCGAGTGGGGGCATGCACGTGCGCTTTCCTTCCAGGCTGTAGCAGCAATGTCACGCTTCCCGTGGCGTGGCTCAAAGGATCTGTGGTTTTCCCTCGAGGCTTTCCCTCGAGGCTTTCCCACAGGGCTGTCCCACGTGCCACCGTGGTGTGAGTTGATCCTCGGCGTGAAAGATGAGCCAGTGCAGGGCAAAGAGGTTCCTCTGGAATGGACTGAGACATCTGGGGGACTCTTGGAATGGTATTACGACCATGGAGTTCCTCTCGCCTTTCCTGTTGAGAGTGCCTCCTCTTGAGATGCGACGGGAACGCCGGGAATTCTTTCCCGTTGAAAGCAGGGAAAGGATCCCTCATCTCGAGCTCCGAGGGGGAAACGGGGCTCCTCTGGATGTGGGCGGGACCATCGTGCTTCCTCTCGAGTGGAGACGGGTATGGCGGTGAACTTCTTGAGTTGCAGCAAGGGTGTGAAAGACCCTTTCGAAGTTCCAGAGGTTAGGTGTCATTAGTCTCCAGACGTCTCATCAGAAATAGGCCTCATCTCGCCTGGAAGGGAGAACTTTCTGGATTTTCTCGAGTTGCGGCAGGTGTTCTCGAGTTACGACGGGGACCTCAGGGACCCGCCCTGGTGGCCTCAGGAGAGGCCAGTCCCCATGCGAGTTGCTAGGGGGCCTCTCGGGATTCCTCTCCCGTCGATACCGGGGCCAAAAACCTTGTGTGGAGTCAGGGCCGGAACCGAGGATTCCTCTCAGGGCCTGACATGGATCTTTGGGTACTTCTGGAGTCTCCCCAGGGGAGTCAGGCCTCGTCTCGAGTGGGGGCATGCACGTGCGCTTTCCTTCCAGGCTGTAGCAGCAATGTCACGCTTCCCGTCGCGTGGATCAAAGGATCTGTGGTTTTCCCTCGAGGCTTTCCCTCGAGGCTTTCCCACAGGGCTGTCCCACGTGCCACCGTGGTGTGAGTCGATCCTCGGCGTGAAAGATGAGCCAGTGCAGGGCAAAGAGGTTCCTCTGGAATGGACTGAGACATCTGGGGGACTCTTGGAATGGTGGTACGACCATGGAGTTCCTCTCGCCTTTCCTGTTGAGAGTGCCTCCTCTTGAGATGCGACGGGAACGCCGGGAATTCTTTCCCGTTGAAAGCAGGGAAAGGATCCCTCATCTCGAGCTCCGAGGGGGAAACGGGGCTCCTCTGGATGTGGGCGGGACCATCGTGCTTCCTCTCGAGTGGAGACGGGTATGGCGGTGAACTTCTTGAGTTGCAGCAAGGGTGTGAAAGACCCTTTCGAAGTTCCAGAGGTTAGGTGTCATTAGTCTCCAGACGTCTCATCAGAAATAGGCCTCATCTCGCCTGGAAGGGAGAACTTTCTGGATTTTCTCGAGTTGCGGCAGGTGTTCTCGAGTTACGACGGGGACCTCAGGGACCCGCCCTGGTGGCCTCAGGAGAGGCCAGTCCCCCTGCGAGTTGCTAGGGGGCCTCTCGGGATTCCTCTCCCGTCGATACCGGGGCCAAAAACCTTGTGTGGAGTCAGGGCCGGAACCGAGGATTCCTCTCAGGGCCTGACATGGATCTTTGGGTACTTCTGGAGTCTCCCCAGGGGAGTCAGGCCTCGTCTCGAGTCGGGGCATGCACGTGCGCTTTCCTTCCAGGCTGTAGCAGCAATGTCACGCTTCCCGTGGCGTGGCTCAAAGGATCTGTGGTTTTCCCTCGAGGCTTTCCCTCGAGGCTTTCCCACAGGGCTGTCCCACGTGCCACCGTGGTGTGAGTCGATCCTCGGCGTGAAAGATGAGCCAGTGCAGGGCAAAGAGGTTCCTCTGGAATGGACTGAGACATCTGGGGGACTCTTGGAATGGTGTTACGACCATGGAGTTCCTCTCGCCTTTCCTGTTGAGAGTGCCTCCTCTTGAGATGCGACGGGAACGCCGGGAATTCTTTCCCGTTGAAAGCAGGGAAAGGATCCCTCATCTCGAGCTCCGAGGGGGAAACGGGGCTCCTCTGGATGTGGGCGGGACAATCGTGCTTCCTCTCGAGTGGAGACGGGTATGGCGGTGAACTTCTTGAGTTGCAGCAAGGGTGTGAAAGACCCTTTCGAAGTTCCAGAGGTTAGGTGTCATTAGTCTCCAGACGCCTCATCAGAAATAGGCCTCATCTCGCCTTGAAGGGAGAACTTCCTGGATTTTCTGGAGTTGCGGCAGGTGTTCTCGAGTTACGACGGGGACCTCAGGGACCCGCCCTGGTGGCCTCAGGAGAGGCCAGTCCCCATGCGAGTTGCTAGGGGGCCTCTCGGGATTCCTCTCCCGCGATACCGGGGCCAAAAACCTTGTGTGGAGTCAGGGCCGGAACCGAGGATTCCTCTCAGGGGCTGACATGGATCTTTGGGTACTTCTGGAGTCTCCCCAGGGGAGTCAGGCCTCGTCTCGAGTGGGGGCATGCACGTGCGCTTTCCTTCCAGGCTGTAGCAGCAATGTCACGCTTCCCGTGGCGTGGCTCAAAGGATCTGTGGTTTTCCCTCGAGGCTTTCCCTCGAGGCTTTCCCACAGGGCTGTCCCACGTGCCACCGTGGTGTGAGTCGATCCTCGGCGTGAAAGATGAGCCAGTGCAGGGCAAAGAGGTTCCTCTGGAATGGACTGAGACATCTGGGGGACTCTTGGAATGGTGTTACGACCATGGAGTTCCTCTCGCCTTTCCTGTTGAGAGTGCCTCCTCTTGAGATGCGACGGGAACGCCGGGAATTCTTTCCCGTTGAAAGCAGGGAAAGGATCCCTCATCTCGAGCTCCGAGGGGGAAACGGGGCTCCTCTGGATGTGGGCGGGACCATCGTGCTTCTTCTCGAGTGGAGACGGGTATGGCGGTGAACTTCTTGAGTTGCAGCAAGGGTGTGAAAGACCCTTTCGAAGTTCCAGAGGTTAGGTGTCATTAGTCTCCAGACGTCTCATCAGAAATAGGCCTCATCTCGCCTGGAAGGGAGAACTTTCTGGATTTTCTCGAGTTGCGGCAGGTGTTCTCGAGTTACGACGGGGACCTCAGGGACCCGCCCTGGTGGCCTCAGGAGAGGCCAGTCCCCATGCGAGTTGCTAGGGGGCCTCTCGGGATTCCTCTCCCTTCGATACCGGGGCCAAAAACCTTGTGTGGAGTCAGGGCCGGAACCGAGGATTCCTCTCAGGGCCTGACATGGATCTTTGGGTACTTCTGGAGTCTCCCCAGGGGAGTCAGGCCTCGTCTCGAGTGGGGGCATGCACGTGCGCTTTCCTTCCAGGCTGTAGCAGCAATGTCACGCTTCCCGTGGCGTGGCTCAAAGGATCTGTGGTTTTCCCTCGAGGCTTTCCCTCGAGGCTTTCCCACAGGGCTGTCCCACGTGCCACCGTGGTGTGAGTCGATCCTCGGCGTGAAAGATGAGCCAGTGCAGGGCAAAGAGGTTCCTCTGGAATGGACTGAGACATCTGGGGGACTCTTGGAATGGTGGTACGACCATGGAGTTCCTCTCGCCTTTCCTGTTGAGAGTGCCTCCTCTTGAGATGCGATGGGAACGCCGGGAATTCTTTCCCGTTGAAAGCAGGGAAAGGATCCCTCATCTCGAGCTCCGAGGGGGAAACGGGGCTCCTCTGGATGTGGGCGGGACCATCGTGCTTCCTCTCGAGTGGAGACGGGTATGGCGGTGAACTTCTTGAGTTGCAGCAAGGGTGTGAAAGACCCTTTCGAAGTTCCAGAGGTTAGGTGTCATTAGTCTCCAGACGTCTCATCAGAAATAGGCCTCATCTCGCCTGGAAGGGAGAACTTTCTGGATTTTCTCGAGTTGCGGCAGGTGTTCTCGAGTTACGACGGGGACCTCAGGGACCCGCCCTGGTGGCCTCAGGAGAGGCCAGTCCCCATGCGAGTTGCTAGGGGGCCTCTCGGGATTCCTCTCCCGTCGATACCGGGGCCAAAAACCTTGTGTGGAGTCAGGGCCGGAACCGAGGATTCCTCTCAGGGCCTGACATGGATCTTTGGGTACTTCTGGAGTCTCCCCAGGGGAGTCAGGCCTCGTCTCGAGTGGGGGCATGCACGTGCGCTTTCCTTCCAGGCTGTAGCAGCAATGTCACGCTTCCCGTGGCGTGGCTCAAAGGATCTGTGGTTTTCCCTCGAGGCTTTCCCTCGAGGCTTTCCCACAGGGCTGTCCCACGTGCCACCGTGGTGTGAGTCGATCCTCGGCGTGAAAGATGAGCCAGTGCAGGGCAAAGAGGTTCCTCTGGAATGGACTGAGACATCTGGGGGACTCTTGGAATGGTGTTACGACCATGGAGTTCCTCTCGCCTTTCCTGTTGAGAGTGCCTCCTCTTGAGATGCGACGGGAACGCCGGGAATTCTTTCCCGTTGAAAGCAGGGAAAGGATCCCTCATCTCGAGCTGCGAGGGGGAAACGGGGCTCCTCTGGATGTGGGCGGGACCATCGTGCTTCCTCTCGAGCGGAGACGGGTATGGCGGTGAACTTCTTGAGTTGCAGCAAGGGTGTGAAAGACCCTTTCGAAGTTCCAGAGGTTAGGTGTCATTAGTCTCCAGACGCCTCATCGGAAATAGGCCTCATCTCGCCTGGAAGGGAGAACTTCCTGGATTTTCTCGAGTTGCGGCAGGTGTTCTCGAGTTACGATGGGGACCTCAGGGACCCGCCCTGGTGGCCTCAGGAGAGGCCAGTCCCCATGCGAGTTGCTAGGGGGCCTCTCGGGATTCCTCTCCCGCGATACCGGGGCCAAAAACCTTGTGTGGAGTCAGGGCCGGAACCGAGGATTCCTCTCAGGGGCTGACATGGATCTTTGGGTACTTCTGGAGTCTCCCCAGGGGAGTCAGGCCTCGTCTCGAGTGGGGGCATGCACGTGCGCTTTCCTTCCAGGCTGTAGCAGCAATGTCACGCTTCCCGTGGCGTGGCTCAAAGGATCTGTGGTTTTCCCTCGAGGCTTTCCCTCGAGGCTTTCCCACAGGGCTGTCCCACGTGCCACCGTGGTGTGAGTCGATCCTCGGCGTTAAAGATGAGCCAGTGCAGGGCAAAGAGGTTCCTCTGGAATGGACTGAGACATCTGGGGGACTCTTGGAATGGTGGTACGACCATGGAGTTCCTCTCGCCTTTCCTGTTGAGAGTGCCTCCTCTTGAGATGCGACGGGAACGCCGGGAATTCTTTCCCGTTGAAAGCAGGGAAAGGATCCCTCATCTCGAGCTCCGAGGGGGAAACGGGGCTCCTCTGGATGTGGGCGGGACCATCGTGCTTCCTCTCGAGTGGAGACGGGTATGGCGGTGAACTTCTTGAGTTGCAGCAAGGGTGTGAAAGACCCTTTCGAAGTTCCAGAGGTTAGGTGTCATTAGTCTCCAGACGCCTCATCAGAAATAGGCCTCATCTCGCCTTGAAGGGAGAACTTCCTGGATTTTCTCGAGTTGCGGCAGGTGTTTTCGAGTTACGACGGGGACCTCAGGGACCCGCCCTGGTGGCCTCAGGAGAGGCCAGTCCCCATGCGAGGTTCTAGGGGGCCTTCGGGATTCCTCTCCCGCGATACAGGGGCCAAAAACATTTTGTGGAGTCAGGGCCGGAACCGAGGATTCCTCTCAGGGGCTGACATGGATCTTTGGGTACTTCTGGAGTCTCCCCAGGGGAGTCAGGCCTCGTCTCGAGTGTGGGCATGCACGTGCGCTTTCCTTCCAGGCTGTAGCAGCAATGTCACGCTTCCCGTGGCGTGGCTCAAAGGATCTGTGGTTTTCCCTCGAGGCTTTCCCTAGAGGCTTTCCCACAGGGCTGTCCCACGTGCCACCGTGGTGTGAGTCGATCCTCGGCGTGAAAGATGAGCCAGTGCAGGGCAAAGAGGTTCCTCTGGAATGGACTGAGACATCTGGGGGACTCTTGGAATGGTGTTACGACCATGGAGTTCCTCTCGCCTTTCCTGTTGAGAGTGCCTCCTCTTGAGATGCGACGGGAACGCCGGGAATTCTTTCCCGTTGAAAGCAGGGAAAGGATCCCTCATCTCGAGCTCCGAGGGGGAAACGGGGCTCCTCTGGATGTGGGCGGGACCATCGTGCTTCCTCTCGAGTGGAGACGGGTATGGCGGTGAACTTCTTGAGTTGCAGCCAGAGTGTGAAACACCCTTTCTAAGTTCCAGAGGTTAGGTGTCATTAGTCTCCAGACGCCTCATCGGAAATAGGCCTCATCTCGCCTGGAAGGGAGAACTTCCTGGATTTTCTCGAGTTGCGGCAGGTGTTCTCGAGTTACAACGGGGACCTCAGGGACCCGCCCTGGTGGCCTCAGGAGAGGCCAGTCCCCATGCGAGTTGCTAGGGGGCCTCTCGGGATTCCTCTCCCGTCGATACCGGGGCCAAAAACCTTGTGTGGAGTCAGGGCCGGAACCGAGGATTCTTCTCAGGGGCTGACATGGATCTTTGGGTACTTCTGGAGTCTCCCCAGGGGAGTCAGGCCTCGTCTCGAGTGGGGGCATGCACGTGCGCTTTCCTTCCAGGCTGTAGCAGCAATGTCACGCTTCCCGTGGTGTGGATCAAAGGATCTGTGGTTTTCCCTCGAGGCTTTCCCTCGAGGCTTTCCCACAGGGTTGTCCCACGTGCCACCGTGGTGTGAGTCGATTTTCGGCGTGAAAGATGAGCCAGTGCAGGGCAAAGAGGTTCCTCTGGAATGGACTGAAACATCTGGGGGACTCTTGGAATGGTGGTACGACCTTGGAGTTCCTCTCGCCTTTCCTGTTGAGAGTGCCTCCTCTTGAGATGCGACGGGAACGCCGGGAATTCTTTCCCGTTGAAAGAAGGGAAAGGATCCCTCATCTCAAGCTCCGTGGGGGAAACGGGGCTCCCCTGGATGTGGGCGGGACCATCGTGCTTCCTCTCGAGTGGAGACGGGTATGGCGGTGAACTTCTTGAGTTGCAGCAAGGGTGTGAAAGACCCTTTCGAAGTTCCAGAGCTTAGGTGTCATTAGTCTCCAGACGCCTCATCAGAAATAGGCCTCATCTCGCCTGGAAGGGAGAACTTCCTGGATTTTCTCGAGTTGCGGCAGGTGTTCTCGAGTAACGACGGGGACCTCGGTGACCCGCCCTGGTGGCCTCAGGAGAGGCCAGTCCCCATGCGAGTTGCTAGGGGGCCTCTCGGGATTCCTCTCCCGTCGATACCGGGGCCAAAAACCTTGTGTGCAGTCAGGGCCGGAATCGAGGATTCCTCTCAGGGGCTGACATGGATCTGTGGGTACTTCTGGAGTCTCCACAGGGGAGTCAGGCCTCGTCTCGAGTGGGGGCATGCACGTGCGCTTTCCTTCCAGGCTGTAGCAGCAATGTCACGCTTCCCGTCGCGTGGATCAAAGGATCTGTGGTTTTCCTTCGAGGCTATCCCTCGAGGCTTTCCCACAGGGCTGTCCCACGTGCCACCGTGGTGTGAGTCGATCCTCGGCGTGAAAGATGAGCCAGTGCAGGGCAAAGAGGTTCCTCTGGAATGGACTGAGACATCTGGGGGACTCTTGGAATGGTGGTACGACCATGGAGTTCCTCTCGCCTTTCCTGTTGAGAGTGCCTCCTCTTGAGATGCGACGGGAACGCCGGGAATTCTTTCCCGTTGAAAGCAGGGAAAGGATCCCTTATCTCGAGCTACGAGGGGAAAACGGGGCTCCTCTGGATGTGGGCGGGACCATCGTGCTTCCTCTCGAGTGGAGACGGGTATGGCGGTGAACTTCTTGAGTTGCAGCAAGGGTGTGAAAGACCCTTTCGAAGTTCCAGAGGTTAGGTGTCATTAGTCTCCAGACGCCTCATCGGAAATAGGCCTCATCTCGCCTGGAAGGGAGAATTTCCTGGATTTTCTCGAGTTGCGGCAGGTGTTCTTGAGTTACGACGGGGACCTCAGGTACCCGACCTGGTGGCCTCAGGAGAGGCCAGTCCCCATGCGAGGTGCTAGGGGGCCTCTTGGGATTCCTCTCCCGTCAATACCAGGGCCAAAAACCTTGTGTGGAGTCAGGGCCGGAACCGAGGATTCCTCTCAGGGGCTGACATGGATCTTTGGGTACTTCTGGAGTCTCCCCAGGGGAGTCAGGCCTCGTCTCGAGTGTGGGCATGCACGTGCGCTTTCCTTCCAGGCTGTAGCAGCAATGTCACGCTTCCCGTGGCGTGGCTCAAAGGATCTGTGGTTTTCCCTCGAGGCTTTCCCTAGAGGCTTTCCCACAGGGCTGTCCCACGTGCCACCGTGGTGTGAGTCGATCCTCGGCGTGAAAGATGAGCCAGTGCAGGGCAAAGAGGTTCCTCTGGAATGGACTGAGACATCTGGGGGACTCTTGGAATGGTGTTACGACCATGGAGTTCCTCTCGCCTTTCCTGTTGAGAGTGCCTCCTCTTGAGATGCGACGGGAACGCCGGGAATTCTTTCCCGTTGAAAGCAGGGAAAGGATCCCTCATCTCGAGCTCCGAGGGGGAAACGGGGCTCCTCTGGATGTGGGCGGGACCATCGTGCTTCCTCTCGAGTGGAGACGGGTATGGCGGTGAACTTCTTGAGTTGCAGCAAGAGTGTGAAACACCCTTTCTAAGTTCCAGAGGTTAGGTGTCATTAGTCTCCAGACGCCTCATCGGAAATAGGCCTCATCTCGCCTGGAAGGGAGAACTTCCTGGATTTTCTCGAGTTGCGGCAGGTGTTCTCGAGTTACAACGGGGACCTCAGGGACCCGCCCTGGTGGCCTCAGGAGAGGCCAGTCCCCATGCGAGTTGCTAGGGGGCCTCTCGGGATTCCTCTCCCGTCGATACCGGGGCCAAAAACCTTGTGTGGAGTCAGGGCCGGAACCGAGGATTCTTCTCAGGGGCTGACATGGATCTTTGGGTACTTCTGGAGTCTCCCCAGGGGAGTCAGGCCTCGTCTCGAGTGTGGGCATGCACGTGCGCTTTCCTTCCAGGCTGTAGCAGCAATGTCACGCTTCCCGTGGCGTGGCTCAAAGGATCTGTGGTTTTCCCTCGAGGCTTTCCCTAGAGGCTTTCCCACAGGGCTGTCCCACGTGCCACCGTGGTGTGAGTCGATCCTCGGCGTGAAAGATGAGCCAGTGCAGGGCAAAGAGGTTCCTCTGGAATGGACTGAGACATCTGGGGGACTCTTGGAATGGTGTTACGACCATGGAGTTCCTCTCGCCTTTCCTGTTGAGAGTGCCTCCTCTTGAGATGCGACGGGAACGCCGGGAATTCTTTCCCGTTGAAAGCAGGGAAAGGATCCCTCATCTCGAGCTCCGAGGGGGAAACGGGGCTCCTCTGGATGTGGGCGGGACCATCGTGCTTCCTCTCGAGTGGAGACGGGTATGGCGGTGAACTTCTTGAGTTGCAGCAAGAGTGTGAAACACCCTTTCTAAGTTCCAGAGGTTAGGTGTCATTAGTCTCCAGATGCCTCATCGGAAATAGGCCTCATCTCGCCTGGAAGGGAGAACTTCCTGGATTTTCTCGAGTTGCGGCAGGTGTTCTCGAGTTACAACGGGGACCTCAGGGACCCGCCCTGGTGGCCTCAGGAGAGGCCAGTCCCCATGCGAGTTGCTAGGGGGCCTCTCGGGATTCCTCTCCCGTCGATACCGGGGCCAAAAACCTTGTGTGGAGTCAGGGCCGGAACCGAGGATTCTTCTCAGGGGCTGACATGGATCTTTGGGTACTTCTGGAGTCTCCCCAGGGGAGTCAGGCCTCGTCTCGAGTGGGGGCATGCACGTGCGCTTTCCTTCCAGGCTGTAGCAGCAATGTCACGCTTCCCGTGGTGTGGATCAAAGGATCTGTGGTTTTCCCTCGAGGCTTTCCCTCGAGGCTTTCCCACAGGGTTGTCCCACGTGCCACCGTGGTGTGAGTCGATTTTCGGCGTGAAAGATGAGCCAGTGCAGGGCAAAGAGGTTCCTCTGGAATGGACTGAAACATCTGGGGGACTCTTGGAATGGTGGTACGACCTTGGAGTTCCTCTCGCCTTTCCTGTTGAGAGTGCCTCCTCTTGAGATGCGACGGGAACGCCGGGAATTCTTTCCCGTTGAAAGAAGGGAAAGGATCCCTCATCTCAAGCTCCGTGGGGGAAACGGGGCTCCCCTGGATGTGGGCGGGACCATCGTGCTTCCTCTCGAGTGGAGACGGGTATGGCGGTGAACTTCTTGAGTTGCAGCAAGGGTGTGAAAGACCCTTTCGAAGTTCCAGAGCTTAGGTGTCATTAGTCTCCAGACGCCTCATCAGAAATAGGCCTCATCTCGCCTGGAAGGGAGAACTTCCTGGATTTTCTCGAGTTGCGGCAGGTGTTCTCGAGTAACGACGGGGACCTCGGTGACCCGCCCTGGTGGCCTCAGGAGAGGCCAGTCCCCATGCGAGTTGCTAGGGGGCCTCTCGGGATTCCTCTCCCGTCGATACCGGGGCCAAAAACCTTGTGTGCAGTCAGGGCCGGAATCGAGGATTCCTCTCAGGGGCTGACATGGATCTGTGGGTACTTCTGGAGTCTCCACAGGGGAGTCAGGCCTCGTCTCGAGTGGGGGCATGCACGTGCGCTTTCCTTCCAGGCTGTAGCAGCAATGTCACGCTTCCCGTCGCGTGGATCAAAGGATCTGTGGTTTTCCTTCGAGGCTATCCCTCGAGGCTTTCCCACAGGGCTGTCCCACGTGCCACCGTGGTGTGAGTCGATCCTCGGCGTGAAAGATGAGCCAGTGCAGGGCAAAGAGGTTCCTCTGGAATGGACTGAGACATCTGGGGGACTCTTGGAATGGTGGTACGACCATGGAGTTCCTCTCGCCTTTCCTGTTGAGAGTGCCTCCTCTTGAGATGCGACGGGAACGCCGGGAATTCTTTCCCGTTGAAAGCAGGGAAAGGATCCCTTATCTCGAGCTACGAGGGGAAAACGGGGCTCCTCTGGATGTGGGCGGGACCATCGTGCTTCCTCTCGAGTGGAGACGGGTATGGCGGTGAACTTCTTGAGTTGCAGCAAGGGTGTGAAAGACCCTTTCGAAGTTCCAGAGGTTAGGTGTCATTAGTCTCCAGACGCCTCATCGGAAATAGGCCTCATCTCGCCTGGAAGGGAGAATTTCCTGGATTTTCTCGAGTTGCGGCAGGTGTTCTTGAGTTACGACGGGGACCTCAGGTACCCGACCTGGTGGCCTCAGGAGAGGCCAGTCCCCATGCGAGGTGCTAGGGGGCCTCTTGGGATTCCTCTCCCGTCAATACCAGGGCCAAAAACCTTGTGTGGAGTCAGGGCCGGAACCGAGGATTCCTCTCAGGGGCTGACATGGATCTTTGGGTACTTCTGGAGTCTCCCCAGGGGAGTCAGGCCTCGTCTCGAGTGTGGGCATGCACGTGCGCTTTCCTTCCAGGCTGTAGCAGCAATGTCACGCTTCCCGTGGCGTGGCTCAAAGGATCTGTGGTTTTCCCTCGAGGCTTTCCCTAGAGGCTTTCCCACAGGGCTGTCCCACGTGCCACCGGGGTGTGAGTCGATCCTCGGCGTGAAAGATGAGCCAGTGCAGGGCAAAGAGGTTCCTCTGGAATGGACTGAGACATCTGGGGGACTCTTGGAATGGTGTTACGACCATGGAGTTCCTCTCGCCTTTCCTGTTGAGAGTGCCTCCTCTTGAGATGCGACGGGAACGCCGGGAATTCTTTCCCGTTGAAAGCAGGGAAAGGATCCCTCATCTCGAGCTCCGAGGGGGAAACGGGGCTCCTCTGGATGTGGGCGGGACCATCGTGCTTCCTCTCGAGTGGAGACGGGTATGGCGGTGAACTTCTTGAGTTGCAGCAAGAGTGTGAAACACCCTTTCTAAGTTCCAGAGGTTAGGTGTCATTAGTCTCCAGACGCCTCATCGGAAATAGGCCTCATCTCGCCTGGAAGGGAGAACTTCCTGGATTTTCTCGAGTTGCGGCAGGTGTTCTCGAGTTACAACGGGGACCTCAGGGACCCGCCCTGGTGGCCTCAGGAGAGGCCAGTCCCCATGCGAGTTGCTAGGGGGCCTCTCGGGATTCCTCTCCCGTCGATACCGGGGCCAAAAACCTTGTGTGGAGTCAGGGCCGGAACCGAGGATTCTTCTCAGGGGCTGACATGGATCTTTGGGTACTTCTGGAGTCTCCCCAGGGGAGTCAGGCCTCGTCTCGAGTGGGGGCATGCACGTGCGCTTTCCTTCCAGGCTGTAGCAGCAATGTCACGCTTCCCGTGGTGTGGATCAAAGGATCTGTGGTTTTCCCTC
Source organism: Capricornis sumatraensis (assembly GCF_032405125.1). NCBI lineage: Eukaryota > Metazoa > Chordata > Mammalia > Artiodactyla > Bovidae > Capricornis > Capricornis sumatraensis. The sequence continues at coordinate 1,944,652 of NC_091077.1, read as the reverse complement.
GAGGCTTTCCCTCGAGGCTTTCCCACAGGGTTGTCCCACGTGCCACCGTGGTGTGAGTCGATTTTCGGCGTGAAAGATGAGCCAGTGCAGGGCAAAGAGGTTCCTCTGGAATGGACTGAAACATCTGGGGGACTCTTGGAATGGTGGTACGACCTTGGAGTTCCTCTCGCCTTTCCTGTTGAGAGTGCCTCCTCTTGAGATGCGACGGGAACGCCGGGAATTCTTTCCCGTTGAAAGAAGGGAAAGGATCCCTCATCTCAAGCTCCGTGGGGGAAACGGGGCTCCCCTGGATGTGGGCGGGACCATCGTGCTTCCTCTCGAGTGGAGACGGGTATGGCGGTGAACTTCTTGAGTTGCAGCAAGGGTGTGAAAGACCCTTTCGAAGTTCCAGAGCTTAGGTGTCATTAGTCTCCAGACGCCTCATCAGAAATAGGCCTCATCTCGCCTGGAAGGGAGAACTTCCTGGATTTTCTCGAGTTGCGGCAGGTGTTCTCGAGTAACGACGGGGACCTCGGTGACCCGCCCTGGTGGCCTCAGGAGAGGCCAGTCCCCATGCGAGTTGCTAGGGGGCCTCTCGGGATTCCTCTCCCGTCGATACCGGGGCCAAAAACCTTGTGTGCAGTCAGGGCCGGAATCGAGGATTCCTCTCAGGGGCTGACATGGATCTGTGGGTACTTCTGGAGTCTCCACAGGGGAGTCAGGCCTCGTCTCGAGTGGGGGCATGCACGTGCGCTTTCCTTCCAGGCTGTAGCAGCAATGTCACGCTTCCCGTCGCGTGGATCAAAGGATCTGTGGTTTTCCTTCGAGGCTATCCCTCGAGGCTTTCCCACAGGGCTGTCCCACGTGCCACCGTGGTGTGAGTCGATTTTCGGCGTGAAAGATGAGCCAGTGCAGGGCAAAGAGGTTCCTCTGGAATGGACTGAGACATCTGGGGGACTCTTGGAATGGTGGTACGACCATGGAGTTCCTCTCGCCTTTCCTGTTGAGAGTGCCTCCTCTTGAGATGCGACGGGAACGCCGGGAATTCTTTCCCGTTGAAAGCAGGGAAAGGATCCCTTATCTCGAGCTACGAGGGGAAAACGGGGCTCCTCTGGATGTGGGCGGGACCATCGTGCTTCCTCTCGAGTGGAGACGGGTATGGCGGTGAACTTCTTGAGTTGCAGCAAGGGTGTGAAAGACCCTTTCGAAGTTCCAGAGGTTAGGTGTCATTAGTCTCCAGACGCCTCATCGGAAATAGGCCTCATCTCGCCTGGAAGGGAGAACTTCCTGGATTTTCTCGAGTTGCGGCAGGTGTTCTCGAGTTAGGACGGGGACCTCAGGGACCCGCCCTGGTGGCCTCAGGAGAGGTCAGTCCCCATGCGAGTTGCTAGGGGGCCTCTCGGGATTCCTCTCCAGTCGATACCCGGGCCAAAAACCTTGTGTGGAGTAAGGGCCGGAACCGAGGATACCTCTCAGGGGCTGACATGGATCTTTGGGTACTTCTGGAGTCTCCCCAGGGGAGTCAGGCCTCGTCTCGAGTGGGGGCTTGCACGTGCGCTTTCCTTCCAGGCTGTAGCAGCAATGTCACGGTTCCCGTGGCGTGGATCAAAGGATCTGTGGTATTCCCTCGAGGCTTTCCCTCGAGGCTTTCCCACAGGGCTGTCCCACGTGCCATCGTGGTGTGAGTCGATCCTCGGCGTGAAAGATGAGCCAGTGCAGGGCAAAGAGGTTCCTCTGGAATGGACTGGGACATCTGCGGGACTCTTGGAATGGTGGTACGACCATGGAGTTCCTCTCGCCTTTTCTGTTGAGAGTGCCTCCACTTGAGATGCGAGGGGAACGCCGGGAATTCTTTCCCGTTGAAAGCAGGGAAAGGATCCCTCATCTAGAGCTACGAGGGGGAAACGGGGCTCCTCTGGATGTGGGCTTCCTCTCGATTGGAGACGGGTATGGCGGTGAACTTCTTGAGTTGCAGCAAGGGTGTGAAAGACCCTTTCGAAGTTCCAGAGGTTAGGGGTCATTAGTCTCCAGACGCCTCATCGGAAATAGGCCTCATCTCGCCTGGAAGGGAGAACTTCCTGGATTTTCTCGAGTTGCGGCAGGTGTTCTCGAGTTACGACGGGGACCTCAGGGACCCGCCCTGGTGGCCTCAGGAGAGGCCAGTCCCCATGCGAGTTGCTAGGGGGCCTCTCGGGATTCCTCTCCCATCGATACCGGGGCCAAAATCCTTGTGTGGAGTCAGGGCCGGTACCGAGGATTCCTCTCAGGGGCTGACATGGATCTTTGGGTACTTCTGGAGTCTCCCCAGGGAAGTCAGGCCTCGACTCGAGTGGGGGCATGCACGTGCGCTTTCCTTCCAGGCTGTAGCAGCAATGTCACGCTTCCCGTGGCGTGGCTCAAAGGATCTGTGGTTTTCCCTCGAGGCTTTCCCTAGAGGCTTTCCCACAGGGATGTCCCACGTGCCACCGTGGTGTGAGTCGATCCTCGGCGTGAAAGATGAGCCAGTGCAGGGCAAAGAGGTTCCTCTGGAATGGACTGAGACATCTGGGGGACTCTTGGAATGGTGTTACGACCATGGAGTTCCTCTCGCCTTTCCTGTTGAGAGTGCCTCCTCTTGAGATGCGACGGGAACGCCGGGAATTCTTTCCCGTTGAAAGCAGGGAAAGGATCCCTCATCTCGAGCTCCGAGGGGGAAACGGGGCTCCTGTGGATGTGGGCGGGACCATCGTGCTTCCTCTCGAGTGGAGACGGGTATGGCGGTGAACTTCTTGAGTTGCAGCAAGAGTGTGAAACACCCTTTCTAAGTTCCAGAGGTTAGGTGTCATTAGTCTCCAGACGCCTCATCGGAAATAGGCCTCATCTCGCCTGGAAGGGAGAACTTCCTGGATTTTCTCGAGTTGCGGCAGGTGTTCTCGAGTTACAACGGGGACCTCAGGGACCCGCCCTGGTGGCCTCAGGAGAGGCCAGTCCCCATGCGAGTTGCTAGGGGGCCTCTCGGGATTCCTCTCCCGTCGATACCGGGGCCAAAAACCTTGTGTGGAGTCAGGGCCGGAACCGAGGATTCTTCTCAGGGGCTGACATGGATCTTTGGGTACTTCTGGAGTCTCCCCAGGGGAGTCAGGCCTCGTCTCGAGTGGGGGCATGCACGTGCGCTTTCCTTCCAGGCTGTAGCAGCAATGTCACGCTTCCCGTGGTGTGGATCAAAGGATCTGTGGTTTTCCCTAGAGGCTTTCCCTCGAGGCTTTCCCACAGGGTTGTCCCACGTGCCACCGTGGTGTGAGTCGATTTTCGGCGTGAAAGATGAGCCAGTGCAGGGCAAAGAGGTTCCTCTGGAATGGACTGAAACATCTGGGGGACTCTTGGAATGGTGGTACGACCTTGGAGTTCCTCTCGCCTTTCCTGTTGAGAGTGCCTCCTCTTGAGATGCGACGGGAACGCCGGGAATTCTTTCCCGTTGAAAGAAGGGAAAGGATCCCTCATCTCAAGCTCCGTGGGGGAAACGGGGCTCCCCTGGATGTGGGCGGGACCATCGTGCTTCCTCTCGAGTGGAGACGGGTATGGCGGTGAACTTCTTGAGTTGCAGCAAGGGTGTGAAAGACCCTTTCGAAGTTCCAGAGCTTAGGTGTCATTAGTCTCCAGACGCCTCATCAGAAATAGGCCTCATCTCGCCTGGAAGGGAGAACTTCCTGGATTTTCTCGAGTTGCGGCAGGTGTTCTCGAGTAACGACGGGGACCTCGGTGACCCGCCCTGGTGGCCTCAGGAGAGGCCAGTCCCCATGCGAGTTGCTAGGGGGCCTCTCGGGATTCCTCTCCCGTCGATACCGGGGCCAAAAACCTTGTGTGCAGTCAGGGCCGGAATCGAGGATTCCTCTCAGGGGCTGACATGGATCTGTGGGTACTTCTGGAGTCTCCACAGGGGAGTCAGGCCTCATCTCGAGTGGGGGCATGCACGTGCGCTTTCCTTCCAGGCTGTAGCAGCAATGTCACGCTTCCCGTCGCGTGGATCAAAGGATCTGTGGTTTTCCTTCGAGGCTATCCCTCGAGGCTTTCCCACAGGGCTGTCCCACGTGCCACCGTGGAGTGATTCGATCCTCGGCGTGAAAGATGAGCCAGTGCAGGGCAAAGAGGTTCCTCTGGAATGGACTGAGACATCTGGGGGACTCTTGGAATGGTGGTACGACCATGGAGTTCCTCTCGCCTTTCCTGTTGAGAGTGCCTCCTCTTGAGATGCGACGGGAACGCCGGGAATTCTTTCCCGTTGAAAGCAGGGAAAGGATCCCTTATCTCGAGCTACGAGGGGAAAACGGGGCTCCTCTGGATGTGGGCGGGACCATCGTGCTTCCTCTCGAGTGGAGACGGGTATGGCGGTGAACTTCTTGAGTTGCAGCAAGGGTGTGAAAGACCCTTTCGAAGTTCCAGAGGTTAGGTGTCATTAGTCTCCAGACGCCTCATCGGAAATAGGCCTCATCTCGCCTGGAAGGGAGAATTTCCTGGATTTTCTCGAGTTGCGGCAGGTGTTCTTGAGTTACGACGGGGACCTCAGGTACCCGACCTGGTGGCCTCAGGAGAGGCCAGTCCCCATGCGAGGTGCTAGGGGGCCTCTTGGGATTCCTCTCCCGTCAATACCAGGGCCAAAAACCTTGTGTGGAGTCAGGGCCGGAACCGAGGATTCCTCTCAGGGGCTGACATGGATCTTTTGGTACTTGTGGAGTCTCCCCAGGGGAGTCAGGCCTCGTCTCGAGTGGGGGCATGCACGTGCGCTTTCCTTCCAGGCTGTAGCAGCAATGTCACGCTTCCCGTGGCGTGGATCAAAGGATCTGTGGTTTTCCCTCGAGGCTTTCCCTCGAGGCTTTCCCACAGGGCTGTCCCACGTGCCACCGTGGTGTGAGTCGATCCTCGGCGTGAAAGATGAGCCAGTGCAGGGCAAAGAGGTTCCTCTGGAATGGACTGAGACATCTGGGGGACTCTTGGAATGGTGGTACGACCATGGAGTTCCTCTCGCCTTTCCTGTTGAGAATGCCTCCTCTTGAGTTGCGACGGGAACGCCGGGAATTCTTTCCCGTTGAAAGCAGGGAAAGGATCCCTCATCTCGAGCTACGAGGGGGAAACGGGGCTCCTCTGGATGTGGGCTTCCTCTCGAGTGGAGACGGGTATGGCGGTGAACTTCTTGAGTTGCAGCAAGGGTGTGAAAGACCCTTTCGAAGTTCCAGAGGTTAGGTTTCATTAGTCTCCAGACGCCTCATCGGAAATAGGCCTCATCTCGCCTGGAAGAGAGAACTTCCTGGATTTTCTCGAGTTGTGGCAGGTGTTCTCGAGTTACGACGGGGACCTCAGGGACCCGCCCTGGTGGCCTCAGGAGAGGTCAGTCCCCATGCGAGTTGCTAGGGGGCCTCTCGGGATTCCTCTCCCGTCGATACCCGGGCCAAAAACCTTGTGTGGAGTCAGGGCCGGAACCGAGGATACCTCTCAGGGGCTGACATGGATCTTTGGGTACTTCTGGAGTCTCCCCAGGGGAGTCAGGCCTCGTCTCGAGTGGGGGCATGCACGTTCGCTTTCCTTCCAGGCTGTAGCAGCAATGTCACACTTCCCATCGCGTGGATCAAAGATCTGTGGTTTTCCCTCGAGGCTTTCCTTCGAGGCTTTCCCACAGGGCTGTCCCACGTGCCACCATGGTGTGAGTCGATTCTCGGCGTGAAAGATGTGCCAGTGCAGGGCAAAGAGCTTCCTCTGGAAAGGACTGAGACATCTGGGGGATTCTTGGAATGGTGGTAAGACCATGGAGTTCCTCTCGCCTTTCCTGTTTAGAGTGCCTCCTCTTGAGATGCGACGGGAATGCCGGGAATTCTTTCCCGTTGAAAGCAGGGAAAGGATCCCTCATCTCGAGCTCCGAGGGGGAAACGGGGCTCCTCTGGATGTGGGCGGGACCATCGTGCTTCCTCTCGAGTGGAGACGGGTATGGCGGTGAACTTCTTGAGTTGCAGCAAGGGTGTGAAAGACCCTTTCAAAGTTCCAGAGGTTAGGTGTCATTAGTCTCCAGACGCCTCATCGGAAATAGGCCTCATCTCGCCTGGAAGGGAGAACTTCCTGGATTTTCTCGAGTTGCGGCAGGTGTTCTCGAGTTAGGACGGGGACCTCAGGGACCCGCCCTGGTGGCCTCAGGAGAGGTCAGTCCCCATGCGAGTTGCTAGGGGGCCTCTCGGGATTACTCTCCCGTCGATACCCGGGCCAAAAACCTTGTGTGGAGTAAGGGCCGGAACCGAGGATACCTCTCAGGGGCTGACATGGATCTTTGGGTACTTCTGGAGTCTCCCCAGGGGAGTCAGGCCTCGTCTCGAGTGGGGGCTTGCACGTGCGCTTTCCTTCCAGGCTGTAGCAGCAATGTCACGGTTCCCGTGGCGTGGATCAAAGGATCTGTGGTATTCCCTCGAGGCTTTCCCTCGAGGCTTTCCCACAGGGCTGTCCCACGTGCCATCGTGGTGTGAGTCGATCCTCGGCGTGAAAGATGAGCCAGTGCAGGGCAAAGAGGTTCCTCTGGAATGGACTGGGACATCTGCGGGACTCTTGGAATGGTGGTACGACCATGGAGTTCCTCTCGCCTTTTCTGTTGAGAGTGCCTCCACTTGAGATGCGAGGGGAACGCCGGGAATTCTTTCCCGTTGAAAGCAGGGAAAGGATCCCTCATCTAGAGCTACGAGGGGGAAACGGGGCTCCTCTGGATGTGGGCTTCCTCTCGATTGGAGACGGGTATGCCGGTGAACTTCTTGAGTTGCAGCAAGGGTGTGAAAGACCCTTTCGAAGTTCCAGAGGTTAGGGGTCATTAGTCTCCAGACGCCTCATCGGAAATAGGCCTCATCTCGCCTGGAAGGGAGAACTTCCTGGATTTTCTCGAGTTGCGGCAGGTGTTCTCGAGTTACGACGGGGACCTCAGGGACCCGCCCTGGTGGCCTCAGGAGAGGCCAGTCCCCATGCGAGTTGCTAGGGGGCCTCTCGGGATTCCTCTCCCATCGATACCGGGGCCAAAATCCTTGTGTGGAGTCAGGGCCGGTACCGAGGATTCCTCTCAGGGGCTGACATGGATCTTTGGGTACTTCTGGAGTCTCCCCAGGGAAGTCAGGCCTCGACTCGAGTGGGGGCATGCACGTGCGCTTTCCTTCCAGGCTGTAGCAGCAATGTCACGCTTCCCGTCGCCTGGATCAAAGGATCTGTGGTTTTCCCTCGAGGCTTTCCCTCGAGGCTTTCCCACAGGGCTGGCCCACGTGCCACCGTGGTGTGAGTCGATCCTCGGCATGAAAGATGAGCCAGTGCAGGGCAAAGAGGTTCCTCTGGAATGGACTGAGACATCTGGGGGACTCTTGGAATGGTGGTACGACCATGGAGTTCCTCTCGCCTTTCCTGTTGAGAGTGCCTCCTCTTGAGATGCGACGGGAACGCCGGGAATTCTTTCCCGTTGAAAGCAGGGAAAGGATCCGTCATCTCGAGCTACGAGGGGGAAACGGGGCTCCTCTGGATGTGGGCGGGACCATCGTGCTTCCTCTCGAGTGGAGACGGGTATGGCGGTGAACTTCTTGAGTTGCAGCAAGGGTGTGAAAGACCCTTTCGAAGTTCCAGAGGTTAGGTTTCATTAGTCTCCAGACGCCTCATCGGAAATAGGCCTCATCTCGCCTGGAAGGGAGAACTTCCTGGATTTTCTCGAGTTGTGGCAGGTGTTCTCGAGTTACGACGGGGACCTCAGGGACCCGCCCGGGTGGCCTCAGGAGAGGCCAGTCCCCATGCGAGTTGCTAGTGGGCCTCTCGGGATACCTCTCCCGTCGATACCCGGGCCAAAAACCTTGTGTGGAGTCAGGGCCGGAACCGAGGATTCCTCTCAGGGGCTGACATGGATCTTTGGGTACTTGTGGAGTCTCCCCAGTGGAGTCAGGCCTCGTCTCGAGTGGGGGCATGCACGTGCGCTTTCCTTCCAGGCTGTAGCAGCAATGTCACGCTTCCCGTCGCGTGGATCAAAGGATCTGTGGTTTTCCCTCGAGGCTTTCCCTCGAGGCTTTCCCACAGGGCTGTCCCACGTGCCACCGTGGTGTGAGTCGATCCTCGGCGTGAAAGATGAGCCAGTGCAGGGCAAAGGGGTTCCTCTGGAATGGACTGAGACATCTGGGGGACTCTTGGAATGGTGGTACGACCATGGAGTTCCTCTCGCCTTTCCTGTTGAGAGTGCCTCCACTTGAGATGCGACGGGGACGCCGGGAATTCTTTCCCGTTGAAAGCAGGGAAAGGATCCATCATCTCGAGCTGCGAGGGGGAAACGGGGCTCCTGTGGATGTGGGCGGGACCATCGTGCTTCCTCTCGAGTGGAGACGGGTATGGCGGTGAACTTCTTGAGTTGCAGCAAGGGTGTGAAAGACCCTTTCGAAGTTCCAGAGGTTAGGTGTCATTAGTCTCCAGACGCCTCATCAGAAATAGGCCTCATCTCGCCTGGAAGGGAGAACTTCCTGGATTTTCTCGAGTTGCGGCAGGTGTTCTCGAGTTACGACGGGGACCTCAGGGACCCGCCCTGGTGGCCTCAGGAGAGGCCAGTCCCCATGCGAGTTTCTAGGGGGCCTCTCGGGATTCCTCTCCCGTCGATACCGGGGCCAAAAACCTTGTGTGGAGTCAGGGCCAGAACCGAGGATTCCTCTCAGGGGCTGACATGGATCTTTGGGTACTTGTGGAGTCTCCCCAGGGGAGTCAGGCCTCGTCTCGAGTGGGGGCATGCACGTGCGCTTTCCTTCCAGGTTGTAGCAGCAATGTCACGCTTCCCGTCGCGTGGATCAAAGGATCTGTGGTTTTCCCAAGAGGCTTTCCCTCGAGGCTTTCCCACAGGGCTGTCCCACGTGCCACCGTGGTGTGAGTCGATCCTCGGCGTGAAAGATGAGCCAGTGCAGGGCAAAGAGGTTCCTCTGGAATGGACTGAGACATCTGGGGGACTCTTGGAATGGTGGTACGACATGGAGTTCCTCTCGCCTTTCCTGTTGAGAGTGCCTCCTCTTGAGATGCGACGGGGACGCCGGGAATTCTTTCCCGTTGAAAGCAGGGAAAGGATCCATCATCTCGAGCTGCGAGGGGGAAACGGGGCTCCTCTGGATGTGGGCGGGACCATCGTGCTTCCTCTCGAGTGGAGACGGGTATGTCGGTGAACTTCTTGAGTTGCAGCAAGGGTGTGAAAGACCCTTTCGAAGTTCCAGAGGTTAGGTGTCATTAGTCTCCAGACACCTCATCGGAAATAGGCCTCATCTCGCCTGGAAGGGAGAACTTCCTGGATTTTCTCGAGTTGCGGCAAGTGTTCTCGAGTTACGACGGGGACCTCAGGGACCCGCCCTGGTGGCCTCAGGAGAGGCCAGTCCCCATGCGAGGTTCTAGGGGGCCTTCGGGATTCCTCTCTCGCGATACCGGGGCCAAAAACCTTGTGTGGAGTCAGGGCCGGAACCGAGGATTCCTCTCAGGGGCTGACATGGATCTTTGGGTACTTCTGGAGTCTCCCCAGGGGAGTCAGGCCTCGTCTCGAGTGGGGGCATGCACGTGCGCTTTCCTTCCAGGCTGTAGCAGCAATGTCACGCTTCCCGTGGCGAGGCTCAAAGGATCTCTGGTTTTCCCTCGAGGCTTTCCCTCGAGGCTTTCCCACAGGGCTGTCCCACGTGCCACCGTGGTGTGAGTCGATCCTCGGCGTGAAAGATGAGCCAGTGCAGGGCAAAGAGGTTAATCTGGAATGGACTGAGACATCTGGGGGACTCTTGGAATGGTGGTACGACCATGGAGTTCCTCTCGCCTTTCCTGTTGAGAGTGCCTCCTCTTGAGATGCGATGGGAACGCCGGGAATTCTTTCTCGTTGAAAGCAGGGAAAGGATCCCTCATCTCGAGCTCGGAGGGGGAAACGGGGCTCCTCTGGATGTGGGCGGGACCATCGTGCTTCCTCTCGAGTGGAGACGTGTATGGCGGTGAACTTCTTGAGTTGCAGCAAGGGTGTGAAAGACCCTTTCGAAGTTCCAGAGGTTAGGTGTCATTAGTCTCCAGACGCCTCATCGGAAATAGGCCTCATCTCGCCTGGAAGGGAGAACTTCCTGGATTTTCTCGAGTTGCGGCAGGTGTTCTCGAGTTACGACGGGGACCTCAGGGACCCGCCCTTGTGGCCTCAGGAGAGGCCAGTCCCCATGCGAGTTGCTAGGGGGCCTCTCGGGATTCCTCTCCCGTCGATACGGGGGCCAAAAACCTTGTGTGGAGTCAGGGCCGGAACCGAGGATTCCTCTCAGGGGCTGACATGGATCTTTGGGTACTTCTGGAGTCTCCCCAGGGGAGTCAGGCCTCGTCTCGAGTGGGGGCATGCACGTGCGCTTTCCTTCCAGGCTGTAGCAGCAATGTCATGCTTCCCGTGGTGTGTATCAAAGGATCTGTGGTTTTCCCTCGAGGCTTTCCCTCGAGGCTTTCCCACAGGGATGTCCCACGTGCCACCGTGGTGTGAGTCGATCCTCGGCGTGAAAGATGAGCCAGTGCAGGGCAAAGAGGTTCCTCTGGAATGGACAGAGACATCTGGGGGACTCTTGGAATGGTGGTACGACCATGGAGTTCCTCTCGCCTTTCCTGTTGAGAGTGCCTCCTCTTGAGATGCGACGGGAACGCCGGGAATTCTTTCCCGTTGAAAGCAGGGAAAGGATCCCTCATCTCGAGCTCCGAGGGGGAAACGGGGCTCCTCTGGATGTGGGCGGGACCATCGTGCTTCCTCTCGAGTGGAGACGGGTATGGCGGTGAACTTCTTGAGTTGCAGCAAGGGTGTGAAATACCCTTTCGAAGTTCCAGAGGTTAGGTGTCATTAGTCTCCAGACGCCTCATCGGAAATAGGCCTCATCTCGCCTGGAAGGGAGAACTTCCTGGATTTTCTCGAGTTGCGGCAGGTGTTCTCGAGTTACGACGGGGACCTCAGGGACCCGCCCTGGTGGCCTCAGGAGAGGCCAGTCCCCATGCGAGTTGCTAGGGTGCCTCTCGGGATTCCTCTCCCGTCGATACCGGGGCCAAAAACCTTGTGTGGAGTCAGGGCCGGAACCGAGGATTCCTCTCAGGGGCTGACATGGATCTTTGGGTACTTCTGGAGTCTCCCCAGGGGAGTCAGGCCTCGTCTCGAGTGGGGGCATGCACGTGCGTTTTCCTTCCAGGCTGTAGCAGCAATGTCACGCTTCCCGTGGCGTGAATCAAAGGATCTGTGGTTTTCCCTCGAGGCTTCCCCACAGGGCTGTCCCACGTGCCACCGTGGTGTGAGTCGATCCTCGGCGGGAAAGATGAGCCAGTGCAGGGCAAAGAGGTTCCTCTGGAATGGACTGAGACATCTGGGGGACTCTTGGAATGGTGGTACGACCATGGAGTTCCTCTCGCCTTTCCTGTTGAGAGTGCCTCCTCTTGAGATGCGACGGGAACGCCGGGAATTCTTTCCCGTTGAAAGCAGGGAAAGGATCCCTCATCTCGAGCTCGGAGGGGGAAACGGGGCTCCTCTGGATGTGGGCGGGACCATCGTGCTTCCTCTCGAGTGGAGACGTGTATGGCGGTGAACTTCTTGAGTTGCAGCAAGGGTGTGAAAGACCCTTTCGAAGTTCCAGAGGTTAGGTGTCATTAGTCTCCAGACGCCTCATCGGAAATAGGCCTCATCTCGCCTGGAAGGGAGAACTTCCTGGATTTTCTCGAGTTGCGGCAGGTGTTCTCGAGTTACGAAGGGGACCTCAGGGACCCGCCCTGGTGGCCTCAGGAGAGGCCAGTCCCCATGCGAGTTGCTAGGGGGCCTCTCGGGATTCCTCTCCCGTCGATACCGGGGCCAAAAACCTTGTGTGGAGTCAGGGCCGGAACCGAGGATTCCTCTCAGGGGCTGACATGGATCTTTGGGTACTTCTGGAGTCTCCTCAGGGGAGTCAGGCCTCGTCTCGAGTGGGGGCATGCACGTGCGCTTTCCTTCCAGGCTGTAGCAGCAATGTCACGCTTGCCGTCGCGTGGATCAAAGGATCTGTGGTTTTCCCTCGAGGCTTTCCCTCGAGAATTTCCACAGGGCTGTCCCACGTGCCACCGTGGTGTGAGTCGATCCTCGGCGTGACAAATGAGCCAGTGCAGGGCAAAGAGGTTCCTCTGGAATGGACTGAGACATCTGGGGGACTCTTGGAATGGTGGTACGACCATGGAGTTCCTCTCGCCTTTCCTGTTGAGAGTGCCTCCTCTTGAGATGCGACGGGAACGCCGGGAATTCTTTCCCGTTGAAAGCAGGGAAAGGATCCCTCATCTCGAGCTCCGAGGGGGAAACGGGGCTCCTCTGGATGTGGGCGGGACCATCGTGCTTCCTCTCGAGTGGAGACGGGTATGGCGGTGAACTTCTTGAGTTGCAGCAAGGGTGTGAAAGACCCTTTCGAAGTTCCAGAGGTTAGGTGTCATTAGTCTCCAGACGCCTCATCGGAAATAGGCCTCATCTCGTCTGGAAGGGAGAACTTCCTGGATTATCTCGAGTTGCGGCAGGTGTTCTCGAGTTACGACGGGGACCTCAGGGACCCGCCCTGGTGGCCTCAGGAGAGGCCAGTCCCCATGCGAATTGCTAGGGGGCCTCTCGGGATTCCTCTCCCGTCGATACCGGGGCCAGAAACTTTGTGTGGAGTCAGGGCCCGAACCGAGGATTCCTCTCAGGGGCTGACATGGATCTTTGGGTACTTCTGGAGTCTCCCCTGGGGAGTCAGGCTTCGTCTCGAGTGGGGGCATGCACGTGCGCTTTCCTTCCAGGCTGTAGCAGCAATGTAACGCTTCCCGTCGCGTGGATCAAAGGATCTGTGGTTTTCCCTCGAGGCTTTACCACAGGGCTGTCCCACGTGCCACCGTGGTGTGAGTCGATCCTCGACGTGAAAGATGAGCCAGTGCAGGGCAGAGAGGTTAATCTGGAATGGACTGAGACATCTGGGGGACTCTTGGAATGGTGGTACGACCATGGAGTTCCTCTCGCATTTCCTGTTGCGAGTGCCTCCACTTGAGATGCGACGTGAACGCCGGGAATTCTTTCCCGTTGAAAGCAGGGAAAGGATCCCTCATCTCGAGCTCCGAGGGGGAAACGGGGCTCCTCTGGATGTGGGCGGGACCATCGTGCTTCCTCTCGAGTGGAGACGGGTATGGCGGTGAACTTCTTGAGTTGCAGCAAGGGTGTGAAAGACCCTTTCGAAGTTCCAGAGGTTAGGTGTCATTAGTCTCCAGACGCCTCATCGGAAATAGGCCTCATCTCGCCTGGAAGGGATAACTTCTTGGATTTTCTCGAGTTGCGGCAGGTGTTCTCGAGTTACGACGGGGACCTCAGGGACCCGCCCTGGTGGCCTCAGGAGAGGCCAGTCCCCATGCGAGTTGCTAGGGGCCCTCTCGGTATTCCTCTCCCGTCGATACCGGGGCCAAAAACCTTGTGTGGAGTCAGGGCCGGAACCGAGGATTCCACTCAGGGGCTGACATGGATCTTTGGGTAATTGTGGAGTCTTCCCAGGGGAGTCAGGCCTCGTCCCGAGTGGGGGCATGCACGTGCGCTTTCCTTCCAGGCTGTAGCAGCAATATAACGCTTCCCGTGGCGTGGATCAAAGGATCTGTGGTTTTCCCTCGAGGCTTTCCCTCGAGGCTTTCCCACAGGGCTGTCCAACGTGCCACCATGGTGTGAGTCGATCCTCGGCGTGAAAGATGAGCCAGTGCAGGGCAAAGAGGTTCCTCTGGAATGGACAGAGACATTTGGGGGACTCTTGGAATGGTGGTGCGACCATGGAGTTCCTCTCGCCTTTCCTGTTGAGAGTGCCTCCTCTTGAGATGCTACGGGAACGCCGGGAATTCTTTCCCGTTGAAAGCAGGGAAAGGATCCCTCATCTCAAGCTCCGAGGGGGAAACGGGTCTCCTCTGGATGTGGGCGGGACCATCGTGCTTCCTCTCGAGTGGAGACGGGTATGGCGGTGAACTTCTTGAGTTGCAGCAAGGGTGTGAAAGACCCTTTCGAAGTTCCAGAGGTTAGCTGTCATTAGTCTCCAGACGCCTCATCGGAAATAGGCCTCATCTCGCCTGGAAGGGAGAACTTCCTGGATTTTCTCGAGTTGCGGCAGGTGTTCTCGAGTTACGACGGGGACCTCAGGCACCCGCCCTGGTGGCCTCAGGAGAGGCCAGTCCCCATGCGAGATGCTAGGGGGCCTCTCGGGATTCCTCTCCGGTCGATACCGGGGCCAAAAACCTTGTGTGGAGTCAGGGCCGGAACCGAGGATTCCTCTCAGGGGCTGACATGGATCTTTGGGTACTTGTGGAGTCTCCCCAGGGGAGTCAGGCCTCGTCTCGAGTGGGGGCATGCACGTGCGCTTTCCTTCCAGGCTGTAGCAGCAATGTCACGCTTCCCGTGGCGTGGATCAAGGAATCTGTGGTTTTCCCTCGAGGCTTTCCATCGAGGCTTTCCCACAGGGCTGTCCCACGTGCCACCGTGGTGTGTCGATCCTCGGCGTGAAAGATGAGCCAGTGCAGGGCAAAGAGGTTCCTCTGGAATGGACAGAGACATCTGGGGGACTCTTGGAATGGTGGTACGACCATGGAGTTCCTCTCGCCTTTCCTGTTGAGAGTGCCTCCTCTTGAGATGCGACGGGAACGCCGGGAATTCTTTCCCGTTGAAAGCAGGGAAAGGATCCCTCATCTCGAGCTACGAGGGGGAAACGGGGCTCCTCTGGATGTGGGCGGGACCATCGTGCTTCCTCTCGAGTGGAGACGGGTATGGCGGTGAACTTCTTGAGTTGCAGCAAGGGTGTGAAAGACCCTTTCGAAGTTCCAGAGGTTAGGTGTCATTAGTCTCCAGACGCCTCATCGGAAATAGGCCTCATCTCGCCTGGAAGGGAGAACTTCCTGGATTTTCTCGAGTTGCGGCAGGTGTTCTCGAGTTACGACGGGGACCTCAGGGACCCGCCCTGGTGGCCTCAGGAGAGGCCAGTCCCCTTGCGAGTTGCTAGGGGGCCTCTCGGGATTACTCTCCCGTCTATACCGGGGCCAAAAACCTTCTGTGGAGTCAGGGCCGGAACCGAGGATTCCTCTCAGGGGCTGACATGGTTCTTTGGGTACTTGTGGAGTCTCCCCAGGGGAGTCAGGCCTCGTCTCGAGTGGGGGCATGCACGTGCCCTCCCCTCCAGGCTGTAGCAGCAATGTCACGCTTCCCGTGGCGTGGATCAAAGGATCTGTGGTTTTCCCTCGAGGCTTTCCCACAGGGCTGTCCCACGTGCCACCGTGGTGTGAGTCGATCCTCGGCGTGAAAAATGAGCCAGTGCAGGGCAAAGAGGTTCCTCTGGAATGGACTGAGACATCTGGGGGACTCTTGGAATGGTGGTACGACCATGGAGTTCCTCTCGCCTTTCCTGTTGAGAGTGCCTCCTCTTGAGATGCGACGGGAACGCCGGGAATTCTTTCCCGTTGAAAGCAGGGAAAGGATCCCTCATCTCGAGCTCCGAGGGGGAAACGGGGCTCCTCTGGAAGTGGGCGGGACCATCGTGCTTCCTCTCGAGTGGAGAAGGGTATGGCGGTGAACTTCTTGAGTTGCAGCAAGGGTGTGAAAGACCCTGTCGAAGTTCCAGAGGTTAGGTGTCATTAGTCTCCAGACGCCTCATCGGAAATAGGCCTCATCTCGCCTGGAAGGGAGAACTTCCTGGATTTTCTCGAGTTGCGGCAGGTGTTCTCGAGTTACGACGGGGACCTCAGGGACCCCCCCTGGTGGCCTCAGTAGATGCCAGTCCCCTTGCGAGTTGCTAGGGGCCCTCTCGGGATTCCTCTCCCGTCGATACCGGGGCCAAAAACCTTGTGTGGAGTCAAGGCCGGAACCGAGGATTCCTCTCAGGGGCTGAAATGGATCTTTGGGTACTTGTGGAGTCTCCCCAGGGGAGTCAGGCCTCGTCTCGAGTGGGGGCATGCACGTGCGCTTTCCTTCCAGGCTGTAGCAGCAATGTCACGCTTCCTGTGGCGTGGATCAAAGGATCTGTGGTTTTCCCTCGAGGCTTTCCCTCGAGGCTTTCCCACAGGGCTGTCCAACGTGCCACCGTGGTGTGAGTCGATCCTTGGCGTGAAAGATGAGCCAGTGCAGGGCAAAGAGGTTCCTCTGGAATGGACAGAGACATTTGGGGGACTCTTGGAATGGTGGTACGACCATGGAGTTCCTCTCGCCTTTCCTGTTGAGAGTGCCTCCTCTTGAGATGCGACGGGAACGCCGTGAATTCTTTCCCGTTGAATGCAGGGAAAGGATCCCTCATCTCGAGCTCCGAGGGGGAAACGGGTCTCCTCTGGATGTGGGCGGGACCATCGTGCTTCCTCTCGAGTGGAGACGGGTATGGCGGCGAACTTCTTGAGTTGCAGCAAGGGTGTGAAAGACCCTTTCGAAGTTCCAGAGGTTAGGTGTCATTAGTCTCCAGACGCCTCATCGGAAATAGGCCTCATCTCGCCTGGAAGGGAGAACTTCCTGGATTTTCTCGAGTTGCGGCAGGTGTTCTCGAGTTACGACGGGGACCTCAGGGACCCGCCCTGGTGGCCTCAGGAGAGGCCAGTCCCCATGCGAGTTGCTAGGGGGCCTCTCGGGATTCCTCTCCCGTCGATACCGGGGCCAAAAACCTTGTGTGGAGTCAGGGCCGGAACCGAGGATTCCTCTCAGGGGCTGACATGGTTCTTTGGGTACTTGTGGAGTCTCCCCAGGGGAGTCAGGCCTCGTCTCGAGTGGGGGCATGCACGTGCCCTCCCCTCCAGGCTGTAGCAGCAATGTCACGCTTCCCGTGGCGTGGATCAAAGGATCTGTGGTTTTCCCTCGAGGCTTTCCCACAGGGCAGTCCCACGTGCCACCGTGGTGTGAGTCGATCCTCGGCGTGAAAAATGAGCCAGTGCAGGGCAAAGAGGTTCCTCTGGAATGGACTGAGACATCTGGGGGACTGTTGGAATGGTGGTACGACCATGGAGTTCCTCTCGCCTTTCCTGTTGCGAGTGCCTCCTCTTGAGATGCGACGGGAACCCCGGGAATTCTTTCCCGTTGAAAGCAGGGAAAGGATCCCTCATCTCGAGCTCCGAGGGGGAAACGGGGCTCCTCTGGATGTGGGCGGGACCATCGTGCTTCCTCTCGAGTGGAGACGGGTATGGCGGTGAACTTCTTGAGTTGCAGCAAGGGTGTGAAAGACCCTTTCAAAGTTCCAGAGGTTAGGTGTCATTAGTCTCCAGACGCCTCATCGGAAATAGGCCTCATCTCGCCTGGAAGGGAGAACTTCCTGGATTTTCTCGAGTTGCGGCAGGTGTTCTCGAGTTACGAAGGGGACCTCAGGGACCCGCCCTGGTGGCCTCAGGAGAGGCCAGTCCCCATGCGAGTTGCTAGGGGGCCTCTCCGGATACCTATCCCGTCGATACTGGGGCCAAAACCCTTGTGTGGAGTCAGGGCCGTAACCGAGGATTCCTCTCAGGGGCTGACATGGATCTTTGGGTACTTCTGGAGTCTCCCCAGTGCAGTCAGGCCTCGTCTCGAGTGGGGGCATGCACGTGCGCTTTCCTTCCAGGCTGTAGCAGCAATGTCACGCTTCCCGTGGCGTGGATCAAAGGATCTGTGGTTTTCCCTCGAGGCTTTCCCTCGAGAATTTCCCACAGGGCTGTCCCACGTGCCACCGTGGTGTGAGTCGATCCTCGGCGTGAAAGATGAGCCAGTGCAGGGCAAAGAGATTCCTCTGGAATGGACTGAGACATCTGGGGGACTCTTGGAATGGTGGTACGACCATGGAGTTCCTCTCGCCTTTCCTGTTTAGAGTGCCTCCTCTTGAGATGCGACGGGAACACCAGGAATTCTTTCCCGTTGAAAGCAGGGAAAGGATCCCTCATCTCGAGCTCCGAGGGGGAAACGGGGCTCCTCTGGATGTGGGCGGGACCATCGTGCTTCCTCTCGAGTGGAGACGGGTATGGCGGTGAACTTCTTGAGTTGC
The DNA here is from genome assembly GCF_032405125.1 of Capricornis sumatraensis. Lineage (NCBI taxonomy): Eukaryota > Metazoa > Chordata > Mammalia > Artiodactyla > Bovidae > Capricornis > Capricornis sumatraensis. The sequence goes on along the minus strand of NC_091077.1, from coordinate 1,926,707 downwards.
AGCAAGGGTGTGAAAGACCCTTTCGAAGTTCCAGAGGTTAGGTGTCATTAGTCTCCAGACGCCTCATCGGAAATAGGCCTCATCTCGCCTGGAAGGGAGAACTTCCTGGATTTTCTCGAGTTGCGGCAGGTGTTCTCGAGTTACGACGGGGACCTCAGGGACCCGCCCTGGTGGCCTCAGGAGAGGCCAGTGCCCATGGGAGATGCTAGGGGGCCTCTCGGGATTCCTCTCCGGTCGATACCGGGGCCAAAAACCTTGTGTGGAGTCAGGGCCGGAACCGAGGATTCCTCTCAGGGGCTGACATGGATCTTTGGGTACTTGTGGAGTCTCCCCAGGGGAGTCAGGCCTCGTCTCGAGTGGGGGCATGCACGTGCGCTTTCCTTCCAGGCTGTAGCGGAAATGTCACGCTTCCCGTGGCGTGAATCAAAGGATCTGTGGTTTTCCCTCGAGGCTTTCCCACAGGGCTGTCCCACGTGCCACCGTGGTGTCAGTCCATCCTCGGCGTGAAAGATGAGCCAGTGCAGGGCAAAGAGTTTCCTCTGGAATGGACTGAGACATCTGGGGGACTCTTGGAATGGTGGTACGACCATGGAGTTCCTCTCGCCTTTCCTGTTGAGAGTGCCTCCTCTTGAGATGCGACGGGAACGCCGGGAATTCTTTCCCGTTGAAAGCAGGGAAAGGATCCCTCATCTCGAGCTCCGAGGGGGAAACGGGGCTCCTCTGGATGTGGGCGGGACCATCGTGCTTCCTCTCCAGTGGAGACGGGTATGGCCGTGAACTTCTTGAGTTGCAGCAAGGGTGTGAAAGACCCTTTCGAAGTTCCAGAGGTTAGGTGTCATTAGTCTCCAGACGCCTCATCGGAAATAGGCCTCATCTCGCCTGGAAGGGAGAACTTCCTGGATTTTCTCGAGTTGCGGCAGGTGTTCTCTAGTTACGATGCGGACCTCAGGGACCCGCCCTGGTGGCCTAAGGAAAGGCCAGTCCCCATACGAGTTGCTAGGGGGCCTCTCGGGATTCCTCTCCCGTCGATACGTGGGCCAAAAACCTTGTGTGGAGTCAGGGCCAGAACCGAGGATTCCTCTCAGGGGCTGACATGGTTCTTTGGGTACTTGTGGAGTCTCCCCAGGGGAGTCAGGCCTCGTCTCGAGTGGGGGCATGCACGTGCGCTTTCCTTCCAGGCTGTAGCAGCAATGTCACGCTTCCCGTCGCATGGATCAAAGGATCTGTGGTTTTCTCTCGAGGCTTTCCCACAGGGCTGTCCCACGTGCCACCGTGGTGTGAGTCGATCCTCGGCGTGAAAGATGAGCCAGTGCAGGGCAAAGAGGTTCCTCTGGAATGGACTGAGACATCTGGGGGACTCTTGGAATGGAGGTACGACCATGGAGTTCCTCTCGCCTTTCCTGTTGAGAGTGCCTCCTCTTGAGATGCGACGGGAACGCCGGGAATTCTTTCCCGTTGAAAGCAGGGAAAGGATCCCTCATCTCGAGCTACGAGGGGGAAACGGGGCTCCTCTGGATGTGGGCGGGACCATCGTGCTTCCTCTCGAGTGGAGACGGGTATGGCGGTGAACTTCTTGAGTTGCAGCAAGGGTGTGAAAGACCCTTTCGAAGTTCCAGAGGTTAGGTGTCATTAGTCTCCACACACCTCATCGGAAATAGGCCTCATCTCGCCTGGAAGGGAGAACTTCCTGGATTTTCTCGAGTTGCGTCAGGTGTTCTCGAGTTACGACGGGGACCTCAGGGACCCGCCCTGGTGGCCTCAGGAGAGGCCAGTCTCCATGCGAGTTGCTAGGGGGCCTCTCGGGATTCCTCTCCCGTCGATACCGGGGCCAGAAACCTTGTGTGGAGGCAGGCCCGGAACCGAGGATTCCTCTCAGGGGCTGACATGGATCTTTGGGTACTTCTGGAGTCTCCCCAGGGGAGTCAGGCCTCGTCTCGAGTGGGGGCATGCACGTGCGCTTTCCTTCCAGGCTGTAGCAGCAATGTCACGCTTCCCGTGGCGTGGATCAAAGGATCTGTGGTTTTCCCTCGAGGCTTTCCCTCGAGGCTTTCCCACAGGGCTGTCCCACGTGCCACCGTGGTGTGAGTCGATCCTCGGCGTGAATGATGAGCCAGTGCAGGGCAAAAGGTTCCTCTGGAATGGACTGAGACATCTGGGGGACTCTTGGAATGGTGGTACGACCATGGAGTTCCTCTCGCCTTTCCTGTTGAGAGTGCCTCCTCTTGAGATGCGACGGGAACGCCGGGAATTCTTTCCCGTTGAAAGCAGGGAAAGGATCCCACATCTCGAGCTCCGAGGGGGAAACGGGGCTCCTCTGGATGTGGGCGGGACCATCGTGCTTCCTCTCGAGTGGAGACGGGTATGGCGGTGAACTTCTTGAGTTGCAGCAAGGGTGTGAAAGACCCTTTCGAAGTTCCAGAGGTTAGGTGTCATTAGTCTCCAGACGCCTCATCGGAAATAGGCCTCATCTCGCCTGGAAGGGAGAACTTTCTAGATTTTCTCGAGTTGCGGCAGGTGTTCTCGAGTTACGACGGGGACCTCATGGACCCGCCCTGGTGGCCTCACGAGAGGCCAGTCCCCATGCGAGTTGCTAGGGGGCCTCTCGGGATTCCTCTCCCGTCGATACCGGGGCCAAAAACCTTGTGTGGAGTCAGGGCCGGAACCGAGGATTCCTCTCAGGGGCTGACATGGATCTTTGGGTACTTGTGGAGTCTCCCCAGGGGAGTCAGGCCTCGTCTCGAGTGGGGGCATGCACGTGCGCTTTCCTTCCAGGCTGTAGCAGCAATGTCATGCTTCCCGTGGCGTGGATCAAAGGATCTGTGGTTTTCCCTCGAGGCTTTCCCTCGAGGCTTTCCCAAAGGGCTGTCCCACGTGCCACCGTGGTGTGAGTCGATCCTCGGCGTGAAAGATGAGCCAGTGCAGGGCAAAGAGTTTCCTCTGGAATGGACTGAGACATCTGGGGGACTCTTGGATTGGTGGTACGACCATGGAGTTCCTCTCGCCTTTCCTGTTGAGAGTGCCTCCTCTTGAGATGCGACGGGAACGCCGGGAATTCTTTCCCGTTGAAAGCAGGGAAAGGATCCCACATCTCGAGCTACGAGGGGGAAACGGGGCTCCTCTGGTTGTGGGCGGGACCATCTTGCTTTCTCTCGAGTGGAGACGGGTATGGCGGCGAAATTCTTGAGTTGCAGCCAGGGTGTGAAAGACCCTTTCGAAGTTCCAGAGGTTAGGTGTCATTAGTCTCCAGACGCCTCATCGGAAATAGGCGTCATCTCGCCTGGAAGGGAGAACTTCCTGGATTTTCTCGAGTTGCGGCAGGTGTTCTCGAGTTACGACGGGGACCTCAGGGACCCGCCCTGGTGGCCTCAGGAGAGGCCAGTCCCCATGCGAGTTGCTAGGGGGCCTCTCGGGATTCCTCTCCCGTCGATACCGGGGCCAAAAACCTTGTGTGGAGTCAGGGCCGCAACCTAGGATTGCTCTCAGGGGCTGACATGGATCTTTGGGTACTTCTGGAGTCTCCCCAGGGGAGTCAGGCCTCGTCTCGAGTGGGGGCATGCACGTGCGGTTTCCTTCCAGGCTGTAGCAGCAATGTCACGCTTGCCGTCCCGTGGATTAAATGATCTGTGGTTTTCCCTCGAGGCTTTCCCACAGGGCTGTCCCACGTGCCACCGTGGTGTGAGTCGATCCTCGGCGTGAAAGATGAGCCAGTGCAGGGCAAAGAGGTTCCTCTGGAATGGACTGAGACATCTGGGGGACTCTTGGAATGGTGGTACGACCATGGAGTTCCTCTCGCCTTTCCTGTTGAGAGTGCCTCCTCTTGAGATGCGACGGGAACGCCGGGAATTCTTTCCCGTTGAAAGCAGGGAAGGGATCCCTCATCTCGAGCTCCGAGGGGGAAACGGGGCTCCTCTGGATGTGGGCGGGACCATCGTGCTTCCTCTCGAGTGGAGACGGGTATGGCGGTGAACTTCTTGAGTTGCAGCGAGTGTGTGAAAGACCCTTTCGAAGTTCCAGAGGTTAGGTGTCATTAGTCTCCAGACGCCTCATCGGAAATAGGCCTCATCTCGCCTGGAAGGGAGAACTTCCTGGATTTTCTCGAGTTGCGGCAGGTGTTCTCGAGTTACGACGGGGACCTCAGGGACCCGCCCTGGTGGCCTCAGGAGAGGCCAGTCCCCATGCGAGTTGCTAGGGGGCCTCTCGGGATTCCTCTCCCTTCGATACCTGGGCCAAAAACCTTGTGTGGAGTCAGGGCCGGAACCGAGGATTCCTCTCAGGGGCTGACATGGATCTTTGGGTACTTCTGGAGTCTCCCCAGGGGAGTCAGGCCTCGTCTCGAGTGGGGGCATGCACGTGTGCTTTCCTTCCAGGCTGTAGCAGCAATGTCACGCTTGCCGTCGCATGGATCAAAGGATCTGTGGTTTTCCCTAGAGGCTTTCCCACAGGGCTGTCCCACGTGCCACCGTGGTGTGAGTCAATCCTCGGCGTGAAAGATGAGCCAGTGCAGAGCAAAGAGCTTCCTCTGGAATGGACTGAGACATCTGGGGGACTCTTGGAATGGTGGTACGACCATGGAGTTCCTCTCGCCTTTCCTGTTGAGAGTGCCTCCTCTTGAGATGCGACGGGAACGCCGGGAATTCTTTCCCGTTGAAAGCAGGGAAAGGATCCCTCATCTCGAGCTCCGAGGGGGAAACGGGGCTCCTCTGGATGTGGGCGGGACCATCGTGCTTCCTCTCGAGTGGAGACGGGTATGGCGGTGAACTTCTTGAGTTGCAGCAAGGGTGTGAAAGACCCTTTCGAAGTTCCAGAGGTTAGGTGTCATTAGTCTCCAGACACCTCATCGGAAATAGGCCTCATCTCGCCTGGAAGGGAGAACTTCCTGGATTTTCTCGAGTTGCGTCAGGTGTTCTCGAGTTACGACGGGGACCTCAGGGACCCGCCCTGGTGGCCTCAGGAGAGGCCAGTCTCCATGCGAGTTGCTAGGGGGCCTCTCGGGATTCCTCTCCCGTCGATACCGGGGCCAGAAACCTTGTGTGGAGGCAGGCCCGGAACCGAGGATTCCTCTCAGGGGCTGACATGGATCTTTGGGTACTTCTGGAGTCTCCCCAGGGGAGTCAGGCCTCGTCTCGAGTGGGGGCATGCACGTGCGCTTTCCTTCCAGGCTGTAGCAGCAATGTCACGCTTCCCGTGGCGTGGATCAAAGGATCTGTGGTTTTCCCTCGAGGCTTTCCCTCGAGGCTTTCCCACAGGGCTGTCCCACGTGCCACCGTGGTGTGAGTCGATCCTCGGCGTGAATGATGAGCCAGTGCAGGGCAAAAGGTTCCTCTGGAATGGACTGAGACATCTGGGGGACTCTTGGAATGGTGGTACGACCATGGAGTTCCTCTCGCCTTTCCTGTTGAGAGTGCCTCCTCTTGAGATGCGACGGGAACGCCGGGAATTCTTTCCCGTTGAAAGCAGGGAAAGGATCCCACATCTCGAGCTCCGAGGGGGAAACGGGGCTCCTCTGGATGTGGGCGGGACCATCGTGCTTCCTCTCGAGTGGAGACGGGTATGGCGGTGAACTTCTTGAGTTGCAGCGAGTGTGTGAAAGACCCTTTCGAAGTTCCAGAGGTTAGGTGTCATTAGTCTCCAGACGCCTCATCGGAAATAGGCCTCATCTCGCCTGGAAGGGAGAACTTCCTGGAATTTCTCGAGTTGCGGCAGGTGTTCTCGAGTTACGCCGGGGACCTCATGGACCCGCCCTGGTGGCCTCAGGAGAGGCCAGTCCCCTTGCTAGTTGCAAGGGGGCCTCTCGGGATTCCTCTCCCGTCGATACCGGGGCCAAAATCTTTGTGTGAAGGCAGGGCCGGAACCGAGGATTCCTCTCAGGGGCTGACATGGATCTTTGGGTACTTCTGGAGTCTCCCCAGGGGAGTCAGGCCTCGTCTCGAGTGGGGGCATGCACGTTCGCTTTCCTTCCTGGCTGTAGCAGCAATGTCACGCTTCCCGTGGCGTGGATCAAAGGATCTGTGGTTTTCCCTCGAGGCTTACCCTCGAGGCTTTCCCACAGGGCTGTCCCACGTGCCACCGTGGTGTTAGTCGATCCTCGGCGTGAAAGATGAGCCAGTGCAGGGCAAAGAGGTTCCTCTGGAATGGACTGAGACATCTGGGGGACTCTTGGAATGGTGGTACGACCATGGAGTTCATCTCGCCTTTCCTGTTGAGAGTGCCTCCTCTTGAGATGCGACGGGAACGCCGGGAATTCTTTCCCGTTGAAAGCAGGGAAAGGATCCCTCATCTCGAGCTCCGAGGGGGAAACGGGGCTCCTCTGGATGTGGGCGGGACCATCGTGCTTCCTGTCGAGTGGAGACGGGTATGGCGGTGAACTTCTTGAGTTGCAGCAAGGGTGTGAAAGACCCTTTCGAAGTTCCAGAGGTTAGGTGTCATTAGTCTCCAGACGCCTCATCGGAAATAGGCCTCATCTCGCCTGGAAGGGAGAACTTTCTGGATTTTCTCGAGTTGCGGCAGGTGTTCTCGAGTTACGACGGGGACCTCATGGACCCGCCCTGGTGGCCTCACGAGAGGCCAGTCCCCATGCGAGTTGCTAGGGGGCCTCTCGGGATTCCTCTCCCGTCGATACCGGGGCCAAAAACCTTGTGTGGAGTCAGGGCCGGAACCGAGGATTCCTCTCAGGGGCTGACATGGATCTTTGGGTACTTCTGGAGTCTCCCCAGGGGAGTCAGGCCTCGTCTCGAGTGGGGGCATGCACGTGCGCTTTCCTTCCAGGCTGTAGCAGCAATGTCATGCTTCCCGTGGCGTGGATCAAAGGATCTGTGGTTTTCCCTCGAGGCTTTCCCTCGAGGCTTTCCCAAAGGGCTGTCCCACGTGCCACCGTGGTGTGAGTCGATCCTCGGCGTGAAAGATGAGCCAGTGCAAGGCAAAGAGTTTCCTCTGGAATGGACTGAGACATCTGGGGGACTCTTGGATTGGTGGTACGACCATGGAGTTCCTCTCGCCTTTCCTGTTGAGAGTGCCTCCTCTTGAGATGCGACGGGAACGCCGGGAATTCTTTCCCGTTGAAAGCAGGGAAAGGATCCCACATCTCGAGCTACGAGGGGGAAACGGGGCTCCTCTGGTTGTGGGCGGGATCATCTTGCTTTCTCTCGAGTGGAGACGGGTATGGCGGCGAAATTCTTGAGTTGCAGCAAGGGTGTGAAAGACCCTTTCGAAGTTCCAGAGGTTAGGTGTCATTAGTCTCCAGACGCCTCATCGGAAATAGGCGTCATCTCGCCTGGAAGGGAGAACTTCCTGGATTTTCTCGAGTTGCGGCAGGTGTTCTCGAGTTACGACGGGGACCTCAGGGACCCGCCCTGGTGGCCTCAGGAGAGGCCAGTCCCCATGCGAGTTGCTAGGGGGCCTCTCGGGATTCCTCTCCCGTCGATACCGGGGCCAAAAACCTTGTGTGGAGTCAGGGCCGCAACCTAGGATTGCTCTCAGGGGCTGACATGGATCTTTGGGTACTTCTGGAGTCTCCCCAGGGGAGTCAGGCCTCGTCTCGAGTGGGGGCATGCACGTGCGGTTTCCTTCCAGGCTGTAGCAGCAATGTCACGCTTGCCGTCCCGTGGATTAAATGATCTGTGGTTTTCCCTCGAGGCTTTCCCACAGGGCTGTCCCACGTGCCACCGTGGTGTGAGTCGATCCTCGGCGTGAAAGATGAGCCAGTGCAGGGCAAAGAGGTTCCTCTGGAATGGACTGAGATATCTGGGGGACTCTTGGAATGGTGGTACGACCATGGAGTTCCTCTCGCCTTTCCTGTTGAGAGTGCCTCCTCTTGAGATGCGACGGGAACGCCGGGAATTCTTTCCCGTTGAAAGCAGGGAAAGGATCCCTCATCTCGAGCTCCGAGGGGGAAACGGGGCTCCTCTGGATGTGGGCGGGACCATCGTGCTTCCTCTCGAGTGGAGACGGGTACGGCGGTGAACTTCTTGAGTTGCAGCAAGGGTTTGAAAGACCCTTTCGAAGTTCCAGAGATTAGGTGTCATTAGTCTCCAGACGCCTCATCGGAAATAGGCCTCATCTCGCCTGGAAGGGAGAACTTCCTGGATTTTCTCGAGTTGCGGCAGGTGTTCTCGAGTTACGACGGGGACCTCAGGGACCCGCCCTGGTGGCCTCAGGAGAGGCCAGTCCCCATGCGAGTTGCTAGGGGGCCTCTCGGGATTCCTCTCCCATCGATACCTGGGCCAAAAACCTTGTGTGGAGTCAGGGCCGGAACCGAGGATTCCTCTCAGGGGCTGACATGGATCTTTGGGTACTTCTGGAGTCTCCCCAGGGGAGTCAGGCCTCGTCTCGAGTGGGGGCATGCACGTGTGCTTTCCTTCCAGGCTGTAGCAGCAATGTCACGCTTGCTGTCGCATGGATCAAAGGATCTGTGGTTTTCCCTCGAGGCTTTCCCACAGGGCTGTCCCACGTGCCACCGTGGTGTGAGTCAATCCTCGGCGTGAAAGATGAGCCAGTGCAGAGCAAAGAGCTTCCTCTGGAATGGACTGAGACATCTGGGGGTCTCTTGGAATGGTGGTACGACCATGGAGTTCCTCTCGCCTTTCCTGTTGAGAGTGCCTCCTCTTGAGATGCGACGGGAACGCCGGGAATTCTTTCCCGTTGAAAGCAGGGAAAGGATCCCTCATCTCGAGCTCCGAGGGGGAAACGGGGCTCCTCTGGATGTGGGCGGGACCATCGTGCTTCCTCTCGAGTGGAGACGGGTATGGCGGTGAACTTCTTGAGTTGCAACAAGGGTGTGAAAGACCCTTTCGAAGTTCCAGAGGTTAGGTGTCATTAGTCTCCAGTAGCCTCATCGGAAATAGGCCTCATCTCGCCTGGAAGGAAGAACTTCCTGGATTTTCTCGAGTTGCGGCAGGTGTTCTCAAGTTACGACGGGGACCTCAGGGACCCGCCCTGGTGGCCTCAGGAGAGGCCAGTCCCCATGCGAGTTTCTAGGGGGCCTCTCGGGATTCGTCTCCCATCGATACCGGGGCCAAAAACCTTGTGTGCAGACAGGGCCCGAACCGAGGATTCCTCTCAGGGGCTGACATGGATCTTTGGATACTTCTGGAGTCTTCCCAGGGGAGACAGACCTCGTCTCGAGTGGGGGCATGCACGTGCGCTTTCCTTCCAGGCTGCAGCAGCAATGTCATGCTTCCCGTGGCGTGGATCAAAGGATCTGTGGTTTTCCCTCGAGGCTTTCCCTCGAGGCTTTCCCACAGGGCTATCCCACGTGCCACCGTGGTGTGAGTCGATCCTCGGCGTGAAAGATGAGCCAGTGCAGGGCAAAGAGGTTAATCTGGAATGGACTGAGACATCTGGGGGACTCTTGGAATGGTGGTACGACCATGGAGTTCCTATCGCCTTTCCTGTTGAGAGTGCCTCCTCTTGAGATGCGACGGGAACGCCGGGAATTCTTTCCCGTTGAAAGCAGGGAAAGGATCCCACATCTCGAGCTACGAGGGGTAAACGGGGCTCCTCTGGTTGTGGGCGGAACCATCTTGCTTCCTCTCGAGTGGAGACGGGTATGGCGGTGAACTTCTTGAGTTGCAGCAAGGGTGTGAAAGACCCTTTTGAAGTTCCAGAGGTTAGGTGTCATTAGTCTCCAGACGCCTCATCGGAAATAGGCCTCATCTCGCCTGGAAGGGAGAACTTCCTGGATTTTCTCGAGTTGCGGCAGGTGTTCTCGAGTTACGACGGGGACCTCAGGGACCCGCCCTGTTGGCCTCAGGAGAGGCCAGTCCCCATGCGAGTTGCTAGGGGACCTCTCGGGATTCCTCTCCCGTCGATACCGGGGCCAAAAACCTTGTGCGCAGACAGGGCCGGAACCGAGGATTCCTCTCAGGGGCTGACATGGATCTTTGGGTACTTCTGGAGTCTCCCCAGGGGAGTCAGGCCTCGTCTCGAGTGGGGGCATGCACGTGCGCTTTCCTTCCAGGCTGTAGCAGCAATGTCACGCTTGCCGTCGCGTGGATCAAATGATCTGTGGTTTTCCCTCGAGGCTTTCCCACAGGGCTGTCCCACGTGCCACCGTGGTGTGAGTCGATCCTCGGCGTGAAAGATGAGCCAGTGCAGGGCAAAGAGGTTCCTCTGGAATGGACTGAGACATCTGGGGGACTCTTGGAATGGTGGTACGACCATGGAGTTCCTCTCGCCTTTCCTGTTGAGAGTGCCTCCTCTTGAGAAGCGACGGGAACGCCGGGAATTCTTTCCCGTTGAAAGCAGGGAAAGGATCCCTCATCTCGAGCTCCGAGGGGGAAACGGGGCTCCTCTGGATGTGGGCGGGACCATCGTGCTTCCTCTCGAGTGGAGACGGGTATGGCGGTGAACTTCTTGAGTTGCAGCAAGGGTGTGAAAGACCCTTTCGAAGTTCCAGAGGTTAGGTGTCATTAGTCTCCAGACATCTCATCGGAAATAGGCCTCATCTCGCCTGGAAGGGAGAACTTCCTGGATTTTCTCGAGTTGCGGCAGGTGTTCTCGAGTTACGACGGGGACCTCAGGGACCCGCCCTGGTGGCCTCAGGAGAGGCCAGTCCCCATGCGAGTTTCTAGGGGGCCTCTCGGGATTCGTCTCCCATCGATACCGGGGCCAAAAACCTTGTGTGCAGACAGGGCCCGAACCGAGGATTCCTCTCAGGGGCTGACATGGATCTTTGGATACTTCTGGAGTCTTCCCAGGGGAGACAGACCTCGTCTCGAGTGGGGGCATGCACGTGCGCTTTCCTTCCAGGCTGCAGCAGCAATGTCATGCTTCCCGTGGCGTGGATCAAAGGATCTGTGGTTTTCCCTCGAGGCTTTCCCTCGAGGCTTTCCCACAGGGCTATCCCACGTGCCACCGTGGTGTGAGTCGATCCTCGGCGTGAAAGATGAGCCAGTGCAGGGCAAAGAGGTTAATCTGGAATGGACTGAGACATCTGGGGGACTCTTGGAATGGTGGTACGACCATGGAGTTCCTATCGCCTTTCCTGTTGAGAGTGCCTCCTCTTGAGATGCGACGGGAACGCCGGGAATTCTTTCCCGTTGAAAGCAGGGAAAGGATCCCACATCTCGAGCTACGAGGGGTAAACGGGGCTCCTCTGGTTGTGGGCGGAACCATCTTGCTTCCTCTCGAGTGGAGACGGGTATGGCGGTGAACTTCTTGAGTTGCAGCAAGGGTGTGAAAGACCCTTTTGAAGTTCCAGAGGTTAGGTGTCATTAGTCTCCAGACGCCTCATCGGAAATAGGCCTCATCTCGCCTGGAAGGGAGAACTTCCTGGATTTTCTCGAGTTGCGGCAGGTGTTCTCGAGTTACGACGGGGACCTCAGGGACCCGCCCTGTTGGCCTCAGGAGAGGCCAGTCCCCATGCGAGTTGCTAGGGGACCTCTCGGGATTCCTCTCCCGTCGATACCGGGGCCAAAAACCTTGTGCGCAGACAGGGCCGGAACCGAGGATTCCTCTCAGGGGCTGACATGGATCTTTGGGTACTTCTGGAGTCTCCCCAGGGGAGTCAGGCCTCGTCTCGAGTGGGGGCATGCACGTGCGCTTTCCTTCCAGGCTGTAGCAGCAATGTCACGCTTGCCGTCGCGTGGATCAAATGATCTGTGGTTTTCCCTCGAGGCTTTCCCACAGGGCTGTCCCACGTGCCACCGTGGTGTGAGTCGATCCTCGGCGTGAAAGATGAGCCAGTGCAGGGCAAAGAGGTTCCTCTGGAATGGACTGAGACATCTGGGGGACTCTTGGAATGGTGGTACGACCATGGAGTTCCTCTCGCCTTTCCTGTTGAGAGTGCCTCCTCTTGAGAAGCGACGGGAACGCCGGGAATTCTTTCCCGTTGAAAGCAGGGAAAGGATCCCTCATCTCGAGCTCCGAGGGGGAAACGGGGCTCCTCTGGATGTGGGCGGGACCATCGTGCTTCCTCTCGAGTGGAGACGGGTATGGCGGTGAACTTCTTGAGTTGCAGCAAGGGTGTGAAAGACCCTTTCGAAGTTCCAGAGGTTAGGTGTCATTAGTCTCCAGACATCTCATCGGAAATAGGCCTCATCTCGCCTGGAAGGGAGAACTTCCTGGATTTTCTCGAGTTGCGGCAGGTGTTCTCGAGTTACGACGGGGACCTCAGGGACCCGCCCTGGTGGCCTCAGGAGAGGCCAGTCCCCATGCGAGTTGCTAGGGGGCCTCTCGGAATTCCTCTACCGTCGATTCCGGGGCCAAAAACCTTGTGTGCAGACAGGGCCGGAACCGAGGATTCCTCTCAGGGGCTGACATGGATCTTTGGGTACTTCTGGAGTCTCCCCAGGGGAGTCAGGCCTCGTCTCGAGTGGAGGCATGCACGTGCGCTTTCCTTCTAGGCTGTAGCAGCAATGTCACGCTTGCCGTCGCGTGGATCAAAGGATCTGTGCTTTTCCCTCGAGGCTTTCCCACAGGGCTGTCCCACGTGCCACCGTGGTGTGAGTCGATCCTCGGCGTGAAAGATGAGCCAGTGCAGGGCAAAGAGGTTCCTCTGGAATGGACTGAGACATCTGGGGGACTCTTGGAATGGTGGTACGACCATGGAGTTCCTCTCGCCTTTCCTGTTGAGAGTGCCTCCTCTTGAGATGCGACGGGAACGCCGGGAATTCTTTCCCGTTGAAAGCAGGGAAAGGATCCCTCATCTCGAGCTCCGAGGGGGAAACGGGGCTCCTCTGGATGTGGGCGGGACCATCGTGCTTCCTCTCGAGTGGAGACGGGTATGGCAGTGAACTTCTTGAGTTGCAGCAAGGGTGTGAAAGACCCTTTCGAAGTTCCAGAGGTTAGGTGTCATTAGTCTCCAGACGCCTCATTGGAAATAGGCCTCATCTCGCCTGGAAGGGAGAACTTCCTGGATTTTATCGAGTTGCGGCAGGTGTTCTCGAGTTACGACGGGGACCTCAGGGACCCGCCCTGGTGGCCTCAGGAGAGGCCAGTCCCCATGCGAGTTGCTAGGGGGCCTCTCGGAATTCCTCTACCGTCGATTCCGGGGCCAAAAACCTTGTGTGCAGACAGGGCTGGAACCGAGGATTCCTCTCAGGGGCTGACATGGATCTTTGGGTACTTCTGGAGTCTCCCCAGGGGAGTCAGGCCTCGTCTCGAGTGGGGGCATGCACGTGCGCTTTCCTTCCAGGCTGTAGCAGCAATGTCACGCTTGCCGTCGCGTGGATCAAAGGATCTGTGCTTTTCCCTCGAGGCTTTCCCACAGGGCTGTCCCACGTGCCACCGTGGTGTGAGTCGATCCTCGGCGTGAAAGATGAGCCAGTGCAGGGCAAAGAGGTTCCTCTGGAATGGACTGAGACATCTGGGGGACTCTTGGAATGGTGCTACGACCATGGAGTTCCTCTCGCCTTTCCTGTTGAGAGTGCCTCCTCTTGAGATGCGACGGGAACGCCGGGAATTCTTTCCCGTTGAAAGCAGGGAAAGGATCCCTCATCTCGAGCTCCAAGGGGAAAACGGGGCTCCTCTGGATGTGGGCGGGACCATCGTGCTTCCTCTCGAGTGGAGACGGGTATGGCGGTGAACTTCTTGTGTTGCAGCAAGGGTGTGAAAGACCCTTTCGAAGTTCCAGAGGTTAGGTGTCATTAGTCTCCAGACGCCTCATCGGAAATAGGCCTCATCTCGCCTGGAAGGGAGAACTTCCTGGATTTTCTCGAGTTGCGGCAGGTGTTCTCGAGTTACGACGGGGACCTCAGGGACCCGCCCTGGTGGCCTCAGGAGAGGCCAGTCCCCATGCGAGTTGCTAGGGGGCCTCTCGGGATTCCTCTCCCGTCGATACCGGGGCCAAAAACCTTGTGTGGAGTCAGGGCCGGAACCGAGGATTCCTCTCAGGGGCTGACATGGATCTTTGGGTACTTCTGGAGTCTCCCCAGGGGAGTCAGGCCTCGTCTCGAGTGGGGGCATGCACGTGCGCTTTCCTTCCAGGCTGTAGCAGCAATGTCACGCTTCCCGTGGCGTGGATCAAAGGATCTGTGGTTTTCCCTCGAGGCTTTCCCTCGAGGCTTTCCCACAGGGCTGTCCCACGTGCCAAGTGGTGTGAGTCGATCCTCGGCGTGAAAGATGAGCCAGTGCAGGGCAAAGAGGTTCCTCTGGAATGGACTGAGACATCTGGGGGACTCTTGGAATGGTGGTACGACCATGGAGTTCCTCTCGCCTTTCCTGTTGAGAGTGCCTCCTCTTGAGATGCGACGGGAACGCCGGGAATTCTTTCCCGTTGAAAGCAGGGAAAGGATCCCTCATCTCGAGCTCCGAGGGGGAAACGGGGCTCCTCTGGATGTGGGCGGGACCATCGTGCTTCCTCTCGAGTGGAGACGGGTATGGAGGTGAACTTCCTGAGTTGCTGCAAGGGTGTGAAAGACCCTTTCTAAGTTCCAGAGGTTAGGTGTCATTAGTCTCCAGACGCCTCATCGGAAATAGGCCTCATCTCGCCTGGAAGGGAGAACTTCCTGGATTTTCTCGAGTTGAGGCAGGTGTTCTCGAGTTACGACAGGGACCTCAGGGACCCGCCCTGGTGGCCTCAGGAGAGGCCAGTCCCCATGCGCCGTGCTAGGGGGCCTCTCGGGATTCCTCTCCCGTCGATACCGGGGCCAAAATCCTTGTGTGGAGTCAGGCCCGTAACCGAGGATTCCTCTCAAGGGCTTACATGGATCTTTGGGTACTTGTGGAGTCTCCCCAGGGGAGTCAGTCCTCATCTCGAGTGGGGGCATGCACGTGCGCTTTCCTTCCAGGCTGTAGCAGCAATGTCACGCTTCCCGTGGCGTGGATCAAAGGATCTGTGGTTTTCCCTCGAGGCTTTCCCTCGAGGCTTTCCCACAGGGCTGTCCCACGTGCCAAGTGGTGTGAGTCGATCCTCGGCGTGAAAGATGAGCCAGTGCAGGGCAAAGAGGTTCCTCTGAAATGGACTGAGACATCTGGGGGACTCTTGGAATGGAGGTACGACCATGGAGTTCCTCTCGCCTTTCCTGTTGAGAGTGCCTCCTCTTGAGATGCGACGGGAACGGCGGGAATTCTTTCCCGTTGAAAGCAGGGAAAGGATCCCTCATCTCGAGCTCCGAGGGGGAAACGGGGCTCCTCTGGATGTGGGCGGGACCATCGTGCTTCCTCTCGAGTGGAGACGGGTATGGCGGTGAAATTCTTGAGTTGCAGCAAGGGTGTGAAAGACCCTTTCGAAGTTCCAGAGGTTAGGTGTCATTAGTCTCCAGACGCCTCATCGGAAATAGGCGTCATCTCGCCAGGAAGGGAGAACTTCCTGGATTTTCTGGAGTCGCGGCAGGTGTTCTCGAGTTACGACGGGGACCTCAGGGACCCGCCCTGCTGGCCTCAGGAGAGGCCAGTCCCCATGCGAGTTGCTAGGGGTCCTCTCGGGATTCCTCTCCCGTCGATCCCGGGGCCAAAAACCTTGTGTGCAGACAGGGCAGGAACCGAGGATTCCTCTCAGGGGCTGACATGGATCTTTGGGTACTTCTGGAGTCTCCCCAGGGGAGTCAGGCCTCGTCTCGAGTTGGGGCATGCACGTGCGCTTTCCTTCCAGGCTGTAGCAGCAATGTCACGCTTGCCGTCGCGTGGATCAAAGGATCTGTGGTTTTCCCTCGAGGCTTTCCCACAGGGCTGTCCCACGTGCCACCGTGGTGTGAGTCGATCCTCGGCGTGAAAGATGAGCCAGTGCAGAGCAAAGAGCTTCCTCTGGAATGGACTGAGACATCTGGGGGACTCTTGGAATGGTGGTACGACCATGGAGTTCCTCTCGCCTTTCCTGTTGAGAGTGCCTCCTCTTGAGATGCGACGGGAACGCCGGGAATTCTTTCCCGTTTAAAGCAGGGAAAGGATCCCTCATCTCGAGCTCCGAGGGGGAAACGGGGCTCCTCTGGATGTGGGCGGGACCATCGTGCTTCCTCTCGAGTGGAGACGGGTATGTCGGTGAACTTCTTGAGTTGCAGCAAGGGTGTGAAAGACCCTTTCGAAGTTCCAGAGGTTAGGTGTCATTAGTCTCCAGTAGCCTCATCGGAAATAGGCCTCATCTCGCCTGGAAGGGAGAACTTCCTGGATTTTCTCGAGTTGCGGCAGGTGTTCTCGAGTTACGACGGGGACCTCAGGGACCCGCCCTGGTGGCCTCAGGAGAGGCCAGTCCCCATGAGAGTTGTTAGGGGGCGTCTCGGGATTCCTCTCCCGTCGATACCGGGGCCAAAAACCTTGTGTGCAGACAGGGCCGGAACCGAGGATTCCTCTCAGGGGCTGACATGGATCTTTGGGTACTTCTGGAGTCTCCCCAGGGGAGTCAGGCCTCGTCTCGAGTGGGAGCATGGACGTTCGCTTTCCTTCCAGGCTGTAGCAGCAATGTCACGCTTCCCGTGGCGTGGATCAAAGGATCTGTGGTTTTCCCTCGAGGCTTTCCCTCGAGGCTTTCCCACAGGGCTGTCCCACGTGCCACCGTGGTGTGATTCGATCCTCGGCGTGAAAGATGAGCCAGTGCAGGGCAAAGAGGTTCCTCTGGAATGGACTGAGACATCTGGGGGACTCTTGGAATGGTGGTACGACCATGGAGTTCCTCTCGCCTTTCCTGTTGAGAGTGCCTCCTCTTGAGATGCGACAGGAACGCCGGGAATTCTTTCCCGTTGAAAGCAGGGAAAGGATCCCTCATCTCGAGCTCCGAGGGGGAAACGGGGCTCCTCTGGATGTGGGCGGGACCATCGTGCTTCCTCTCGAGTGGAGACGGGTATGGCGGTGAACTTCTTGAGTTGCAACAAGGGTGTGAAAGACCCTTTCGAAGTTCCAGAGGTTAGGTGTCATTAGTCTCCAGTAGCCTCATCGGAAATAGGCCTCATCTCGCCTGGAAGGAAGAACTTCCTGGATTTTCTCGAGTTGCGGCAGGTGTTCTCAAGTTACGACGGGGACCTCAGGGACCCGCCCTGGTGGCCTCAGGAGAGGCCAGTCCCCATGCGAGTTGCTAGGGGGCCTCTCGGGATTCGCCTCCCATCGATACCGGGGCCAAAAACCTTGTGTGCAGACAGGGCCCGAACCGAGGATTCCTCTCAGGGGCTGACATGGATCTTTGGATACTTCTGGAGTCTTCCCAGGGGAGACAGACCTCGTCTCGAGTGGGGGCATGCACGTGCGCTTTCCTTCCAGGCTGCAGCAGCAATGTCATGCTTCCCGTGGCGTGGATCAAAGGATCTGTGGTTTTCCCTCGAGGCTTTCCCTCGAGGCTTTCCCACAGGGCTATCCCACGTGCCACCGTGGTGTGAGTCGATCCTCGGCGTGAAAGATGAGCCAGTGCAGGTCAAAGAGGTTAATCTGGAATGGACTGAGACATCTGGGGGACTCTTGGAATGGTGGTACGACCATGGAGTTCCTATCGCCTTTCCTGTTGAGAGTGCCTCCTCTTGAGATGCGACGGGAACGCCGGGAATTCTTTCCCGTTGAAAGCAGGGAAAGGATCCCACATCTCGAGCTACGAGGGGTAAACGGGGCTCCTCTGGTTGTGGGCGGAACCATCTTGCTTCCTCTCGAGTGGAGACGGGTATGGCGGTGAACTTCTTGAGTTGCAGCAAGGGTGTGAAAGACCCTTTTGAAGTTCCAGAGGTTAGGTGTCATTAGTCTCCAGACGCCTCATCGGAAATAGGCCTCATCTCGCCTGGAAGGGAGAACTTCCTGGATTTTCTCGAGTTGCGGCAGGTGTTCTCGAGTTACGACGGGGACCTCAGGGACCCGCCCTGTTGGCCTCAGGAGAGGCCAGTCCCCATGCGAGTTGCTAGGGGACCTCTCGGGATTCCTCTCCCGTCGATACCGGGGCCAAAAACCTTGTGCGCAGACAGGGCCGGAACCGAGGATTCCTCTCAGGGGCTGACATGGATCTTTGGGTACTTCTGGAGTCTCCCCAGGGGAGTCAGGCCTCGTCTCGAGTGGGGGCATGCACGTGCGCTTTCCTTCCAGGCTGTAGCAGCAATGTCACGCTTGCCGTCGCGTGGATCAAATGATCTGTGGTTTTCCCTCGAGGCTTTCCCACAGGGCTGTCCCACGTGCCACCGTGGTGTGAGTCGATCCTCGGCGTGAAAGATGAGCCAGTGCAGGGCAAAGAGGTTCCTCTGGAATGGACTGAGACATCTGGGGGACTCTTGGAATGGTGGTACGACCATGGAGTTCCTCTCGCCTTTCCTGTTGAGAGTGCCTCCTCTTGAGAAGCGACGGGAACGCCGGGAATTCTTTCCCGTTGAAAGCAGGGAAAGGATCCCTCATCTCGAGCTCCGAGGGGGAAACGGGGCTCCTCTGGATGTGGGCGGGACCATCGTGCTTCCTCTCGAGTGGAGACGGGTATGGCGGTGAACTTCTTGAGTTGCAGCAAGGGTGTGAAAGACCCTTTCGAAGTTCCAGAGGTTAGGTGTCATTAGTCTCCAGACGCCTCATTGGAAATAGGCCTCATCTCGCCTGGAAGGGAGAACTTCCTGGATTTTATCGAGTTGCGGCAGGTGTTCTCGAGTTACGACGGGGACCTCAGGGACCCGCCCTGGTGGCCTCAGGAGAGGCCAGTCCCCATGCGAGTTGCTAGGGGGCCTCTCGGAATTCCTCTACCGTCGATTCCGGGGCCAAAAACCTTGTGTGCAGACAGGGCTGGAACCGAGGATTCCTCTCAGGGGCTGACATGGATCTTTGGGTACTTGTGGAGTCTCCCCAGGGGAGTCAGGCCTCGTCTCGAGTGGGGGCATGCACGTGCGCTTTCCTTCCAGGCTGTAGCAGCAATGTCACGCTTGCCGTCGCGTGGATCAAAGGATCTGTGCTTTTCCCTCGAGGCTTTCCCACAGGGCTGTCCCACGTGCCACCGTGGTGTGAGTCGATCCTCGGCGTGAAAGATGAGCCAGTGCAGGGCAAAGAGGTTCCTCTGGAATGGACTGAGACATCTGGGGGACTCTTGGAATGGTGGTACGACCATGGAGTTCCTCTCGCCTTTCCTGTTGAGAGTGCCTCCTCTTGAGATGCGACGGGAACGCCGGGAATTCTTTCCCGTTGAAAGCAGGGAAAGGATCCCTCATCTCGAGCTCCGAGGGGGAAACGGGGCTCCTCTGGATGTGGGCGGGACCATCGTGCTTCCTCTCGAGTGGAGACGGGTATGGCGGTGAACTTCTTGTGTTGCAGCAAGGGTGTGAAAGACCCTTTCGAAGTTCCAGAGGTTAGGTGTCATTAGTCTCCAGACGCCTCATCGGAAATAGGCCTCATCTCGCCTGGAAGGGAGAACTTCCTGGATTTTCTCGAGTTGCGGCAGGTGTTCTCGAGTTACGACGGGGACCTCAGGGACCCGCCCTGGTGGCCTCAGGAGAGGCCAGTCCCCATGCGAGTTGCTAGGGGTCCTCTCGGGATTCCTCTCCCGTCGATACCGGGGCCAAAAACCTTGTGTGCAGACAGGGCAGGAACCGAGGATTCCTCTCAGGGGCTGACATGGATCTTTGGGTACTTCTGGAGTCTCCCCAGGGGAGTCAGGCCTCGTCTCGAGTTGGGGCATGCACGTGCGCTTTCCTTCCAGGCTGTAGCAGCAATGTCACGCTTGCCGTCGCGTGGATCAAAGGATCTGTGGTTTTCCCTCGAGGCTTTCCCACAGGGCTGTCCCACGTGCCACCGTGGTGTGAGTCGATCCTCGGCGTGAAAGATGAGCCAGTGCAGAGCAAAGAGCTTCCTCTGGAATGGACTGAGACATCTGGGGGACTCTTGGAATGGTGGTACGACCATGGAGTTCCTCTCGCCTTTCCTGTTGAGAGTGCCTCCTCTTGAGATGCGACGGGAACGCCGGGAATTCTTTCCCGTTGAAAGCAGGGAAAGGATCCCTCATCTCGAGCTCCGAGGGGGAAACGGGGCTCCTCTGGATGTGGGCGGGACCATCGTGCTTCCTCTCGAGTGGAGACGGGTATGTCGGTGAACTTCTTGAGTTGCAGCAAGGGTGTGAAAGACCCTTTCGAAGTTCCAGAGGTTAGGTGTCATTAGTCTCCAGTAGCCTCATCGGAAATAGGCCTCATCTCGCCTGGAAGGGAGAACTTCCTGGATTTTCTCGAGTTGCGGCAGGTGTTCTCGAGTTACGACGGGGACCTCAGGGACCCGCCCTGGTGGCCTCAGGAGAGGCCAGTCCCCATGCGAGTTGTTAGGGGGCCTCTCGGGATTCCTCTCCCGTCGATACCGGGGCCAAAAACCTTGTGTGCAGACAGGGCCGGAACCGAGGATTCCTCTCAGGGGCTGACATGGATCTTTGGGTACTTCTGGAGTCTCCCCAGGGGAGTCAGGCCTCGTCTCGAGTGGGAGCATGGACGTTCGCTTTCCTTCCAGGCTGTAGCAGCAATGTCACGCTTCCCGTGGCGTGGATCAAAGGATCTGTGGTTTTCCCTCGAGGCTTTCCCTCGAGGCTTTCCCACAGGGCTGTCCCACGTGCCACCGTGGTGTGAGTCGATCCTCGGCGTGAAAGATGAGCCAGTGCAGGGCAAAGAGGTTCCTCTGGAATGGACTGAGACATCTGGGGGACTCTTGGAATGGTGGTACGACCATGGAGTTCCTCTCGCCTTTCCTGTTGAGAGTGCCTCCTCTTGAGATGCGACGGGAACGCCGGGAATTCTTTCCCGTTGAAAGCAGGGAAAGGATCCCTCATCTCGAGCTCCGAGGGGGAAACGGGGCTCCTCTGGATGTGGGCGGGACCATCGTGCTTCCTCTCGAGTGGAGACGGGTATGGCGGTGAACTTCCTGAGTTGCTGCAAGGGTGTGAAAGACCCTTTCGAAGTTCCAGAGGTTAGGTGTCATTAGTCTCCAGACGCCTCATCGGAAATAGGCCTCATCTCGCCTGGAAGGGAGAACTTCCTGGATTTTCTCGAGTTGCGGCAGGTGTTTTCGAGTTACGACGGGGACCTCAGGGACCCGCCCTGGTGGCCTCAGGAGAGGCCAGTCCCCATGCGAGGTGCTAGGGGGCTTCTCGGGATTTCTCTCCCGTCGATACCGGGGCCAAAATCCTTGTGTGGAGTCAGGCCCGGAACCGAGGATTCCTCTCAAGGGCTTACATGGATCTTTGGGTACTTGTGGAGTCTCCCCAGGGGAGTCAGTCCTCGTCTCGAGTGGGGGCATGCACGTGCGATTTCCTTCCAGGCTGTAGCAGCAATGTCACGCTTCCCGTGGCGTGGATCAAAGGATCTGTGGTTTTCCCTAGAGGCTTTCCCTCGAGGCTTTCCCACAGGGCTGTCCCACGTGCCACCGTGGTGTGAGTCGATCCTCGGCGTGAAAGATGAGCCAGTGCAGGGCAAAGAGGTTTCTCTGGAATGGACTGAGACATCTGGGGGACTCTTGGAATGGAGGTACGACCATGGAGTTCCTCTCGCCTTTCCTGTTGAGAGTGCCTCCTCTTGAGATGCGACGGGAACGCCGGGAATTCTTTCCCGTTGAAAGCAGGGAAAGGATCCCTCTTCTCGAGCTACCAGGGGGAAACGGGGCTCCTCTGGATGTGGGCGGGACCATCGTGCTTCCTCTCGAGTGGAGACGGGTATGGCGGTGAACTTCTTGAGTTGCAGCAAGGGTGTGAAAGACCCTTTCGAAGTTCCAGAGGTTAGGTGTCATTAGTCTCCAGACGCCTCATCGGAAATAGGCCTCATCTCGCCTGGAAGGGAGAACTTCCTGGATTTTCTCGAGTTGCGGCAGGTGTTCTCGAGTTACGACGGGGACCTCAGGGACCCTCCCTGGTGGCCTCAGGAGAGGCCAGTCCCCATGCGAGGTGCTAGGGGGCCTCTCGTAATTCCTCTCCCGTCGATACCGGGGCCAAAAACCTTGTGTGGATTCAGGGCCGGAACCGAGGATTCCTCTCAATGGCTGACATGGATCTTTGGGTACTTGTGGAGTCTCCCCATGGGAGTCAGGCCTCGTCTCGAGTGGGGGCATGCACGTGCGCTTTCCTTCCAGGCTGTAGCAGCAATGTCACGCTTCCCGTGGCGTGGATCAAAGGATCTGTGGTTTTCCCTCGAGGCTTTCCCTCGAGGCTTTCCCACAGGGCTGTCCCACGTGCCACCGTGGTGTGAGTCGATCCTCGGCGTGAAAGATGAGCCAGTGCAGGGCAAAGAGGTTCCTCTGGAATTGACTGAGACATCTGGGGGACTCTTGGAATGGTGGTACGACCATGGAGTTCCTCTCGCCTTTCCTGTTGAGAGTGCCTCCTCTTGAGATGCGACGGGAACGCCGGGAATTCTTTCCCGTTGAAAGCAGGGAAAGGATTCCTCATCTCGAGCTCCGAGGGGGAAACGGGGCTCCTCTGGATGTGGGCGGGACCATCGTGCTTCCTCTCGAGTGGAGACGGGTACGGCGGTGAACTTCTTGATTTGCAGCAAGGGTGTGAAAGAACCTTTCAAAGTTCCAGAGGTTAGGTGTCATTAGTCTCCAGACGCCTCATCGGAAATAGGCCTCATCTCGCCTGGAAGGGAGAACTTCCTGGATTTTCTCGAGTTGCGGCAGGTGTTCTCGAGTTACGACGGGAACCTCAGGGACCCGCCCTGGTTTCTTCAGGAGAGGCCAGTCCCCATGCGAGTTGCTAGGGGGCCTCTCGGGATTCCTCTCCCGTCAATACCGGGGCCAAAAACCTTGTGTTGGGTCAGGGCCGGAACTGAGGATTCCTCTCAGGGGCTGACATGGATCTTTGGGTACTTGTGGAGTCTCCCCAGGGGAGTCAGGCCTCGTCTCGAGTGGGGGCATGCACGTGCGCTTTCCTTCCAGGCTGTAGCAGCAATGTCACGTTTCCCGTCGCGTGGATCAAAGGATCTGTTGTTTTCCCTCGAGGCTTTCCCTCGAGGCTTTACCACAGGGCTGTCCCACGTGCCAAGTGGTGTGAGTCGATCCTCGGCGTGAAAGATGAGCCAGTGCAGGGCAAAGAGGTTCCTCTGGAATGGACTGAGACATCTGGGGGACTCTTGGAATGGTGGTACGACCATGGAGTTCCTCTCGCCTTTCCTGTTGAGAGTGCCTCCTCTTCAGATGCGACGGGAACGCCGGGAATTCTTTCCCGTTGAAAGCAGGGAAAGGATCCCTCATCTCGAGCTCCGAGGGCGAAACGGGGCTCCTCTGGATGTGGGCGGGACCATCGTGCTTCCTCTCGAGTGGAGACGGGTATGGCGGTGAACTTCTTGAGTTGCAGCAAGGGTGTGAAAGACCCTTTCGAAGTTCCAGAGGTTAGGTGTCATTAGTCCCCAGACGCCTCATCGGAAATAGGCCTCATCTCGCCTGGAAGGGAGAACTTCCTGGATTTTCTCGAGTTGTGGCAGGTGTTCTCGAGTTACGACGGGGACCACAGGAACCCCCCTTGGTGGCCTCAGGAGAGGCCAGTCCCCATGCGAGTTGCTAGGGGGCCTCTCGGGATTCCTCTCCTGTCGATACCGGGGCCAAAAACCTTGTGTGGAGTCAGGGCCGGAACGGAGGATTCCTCTCAGGGGCTGACAAGGATCCTTGGGTACTTCTGGAGACTCCCCAGGGGAGTCAGGCCTCGTCTCGAGTGGGGGCATGCACGTGCGCTTTCCTTCCAGGCTGTAGCAGCAATGTCACGCTTCCCGTCGCGTGGATCAAAGGATCTGTGGTTTTCCCTCGAGGCCTTCCCTCGAGGCTTTCCCACAGGGCTGTCCCACGTGCCACCGTGGTGTGAGTCGATCCTCGGCGTGAAAGATGAGCCAGTGCAGGGCAAAGAGGTTCCTCTGGAATGGACTGAGACATCTGGGGGACTCTTCGAATGGTGATACGACCATGGAGTTCCTCTCGCCTTTCCTGTTGAGAGTGCCTCCTCTTGAGATGCGACGGGAACGCCGGGAATTCTTTCCCGTTGAAAGCAGGGAAAGGATCCCTCATCTCGAGCTCCGAGGGGAAAAAGGGGCTCCTCTGGATGTGGGCGGGACCATCGTGCTTCCTCTCGAGTGGAGACGGGTATGGCGGTGAACTTCTTGAGTTGCAGCAAGGGTGTGAAAGACCCTTTCGAAGTTCCAGAGGTTAGGTGTCATTAGTCTCCAGACGCCTCATCGGAAATAGGCCTCATCTCGCCTGGAAGGGAGAACTTCCTGGATTTTCTCGAGTTGCGGCAGCTGTTCTCGAGTTACGACGGGGACCACAGGGACCCCCCTAGGTGGCCTCAGGAGAGGCCAGTCCCCATGAGAGTTGCTAGGGGGCCTCTCGGGATTCCTCTCCCGTCGATACCAGGGCCTAAAAACTTGTGTGGAGTCAGGGCCGGAACGGAGGATTCCTCTTAGGGGCTGACAAGGATCCTTGGGTACTTCTGGAGACTACCCAGGGGAGTCAGGCCTCGTCTCGAGTGGGGGCATGCACGTGCGCTTTCCTTCCAGGCTGTAGCAGCAATGTCACGCTTCCTGTCGCGTGGATCATAGGATCTGTGGTTTTCCCTCGAGGCTTTCCCACAGGGCTGTCCCACGTGCCACCATGGTGTGAGTCGATCCTCGGCGTGAAAGATGAGCCAGTGCAGGGCAAAGAGGTTCCTCTGGAATGGACTGAGACATCTGGGGGACTCTTGGAATGGTGGTACGACCATGGAGTTCCTCTCGCCTTTCCTGTTGAGAGTGCCTCCTCTTGAGATGCGACGGGAACGCCGGGAATTCTTTCCCGTTGAAAGCAGGGAAAGGATCCCTCATCTCGAGCTCCGAGGGGGAAACGGGGCTCCTCTGGATGTGGGCGGGACCATCGTGCTTCCTCTCGAGTGGAGACGGGTATGGCGGTGAACTTCTTGAGTTGCAGCAAGGGTGTGAAAGACCCTTTCGAAGTTCCAGAGGTTAGGTGTCATTAGTCTCCAGACGCCTCATCGGAAATAGGCCTCATCTCGCCTGGAAGGGAGAACTTCCTGGATTTTCTCGAGTTGCGGCAGGTGTTCTAGAGGTACGACGGGGACCTCAGGGACCCGCCCTGGTGGCCTCAGGAGAGGCCAGTCCCCATGCGAGTTGCTAGGGGGCCTCTCGGGATTCCTCTCCCATCGATACCGGGACCAAAAACCTTGGGTGGAGTCAGGGCCAGAACCGAGGATTCCTCTTAGGGGCTGACATGGATCTTTGGGTACTTGTGGAGTCTCCCCAGGGGAGTCAGGCCTCGTCTCCAATGGGGGCATGCAGGTGCGCTTTCCTTCCAGGTTGTAGCAGCAATGCCACGCTTCCCGTGGCGTGGATCAAAGGATCTGTGGTTTTCCCTCGAGGCTTTCCCTCGAGACTTTCCCACAGGGCTGTCCCACGTGCCACCGTGGTGTGAGTCGATCCTCGGCGTGAAAGATGAGCCAGTGCAGGGCAAAGAGGTTCCTCTGGAATGGACTGAGACATCTGGGGGACTCTTGGAATGGTGGTACGACCATGGAGTTCCTCTCGCCTTTCCTGTTGAGAGTGCCTCCTCTTGAGATGCGACGGGAACGCCGGGAATTCTTTCCCGTTGAAAGCATTGAAAGGATCCCTCATCTCGAGCTACGAGGGGGAAACGGGGCTCCTCTGGATGTGGGCGGGACCATCGTGCTTCCTCTCGAGTGGAGACGGGTATGGCGGTGAACTTCTTGAGTTGCAGCAAGGGTGTGAAAGACCCTTTCGAAGTTCCAGAGGTTAGGTGTCATTAGTCTCCAGACGCCTCATCGGAAATAGGCCTCATCTCGCCTGGAAGGGAGAACTTCCTTGATTTTCTCGAGTTGCGGCAGGTGTTCTCGAGTTACTTCGGGGACCTCAGGGACCCGCCCTGGTGGCCTCAGGAGAGGCCAGTCCCCATGCGAGTTGCTAGGGGCCCTCTCGGGATTCCTCTCCCGTCGATACCGGGGCCAAAAACCTTGTGTGGAGTCAGGGACGGAAACGAGGATTCCTCTCAGGGGCTGACATGGATCTTTGGGTACTTGTGGAGTCTCCCCAGGGGAGTCAGGCCTCGTCTCGAGTGGGGGCATGCACGTGCGATTTCCTTCCAGGCTGTAGCAGCAATGTCACGCTTCCCGTGGCGTGGATCAAAGGATCTGTGGTTTTCCCTCGAGGCTTTCCCTCGAGGGTTTCCCACAGGACTGTCCCACGTGCCACCGTGGTGTGAGTCGATCCTCGGCGTGAAAGATGAGCCAGTGCAGGGCAAAGAGGTTCCTCTGGAATGGACTGAGACATCTGGGGGACTCTTGGAATGGTGGTACGACCATGGAGTTCCTCTCGCCTTTCCTGTTGAGAGTGCCTCCTCTTGAGATGCGACGGGAACGCCGGGAATTCTTTCCCGTTGAAAGCAGGGAAAGGATCCCCCATCTCGAGCTACGAGGGGGAAACGGGGCTCCTCTGGATGTGGGCGGGACCATCGTGCTTCCACTCGAGTGGAGACAGGTATGGCGGTGAACTTCTTGAGTTGCAGCAAGGGTGTGAAAGACCCTTTCGAAGTTCCAGAGGTTAGGTGTCATTAGTCTCCAGACGCCTCATCGGAAATAGGCCTCATCTCGCCTGGAATGGAGAACTTCCTGGATTTTCTCGAGTTGCGGCAGGTGTTCTCGAGTTACGACGGGGACCTCAGGGACCCGCCCTGGTGGCCTCAGGCGAGGCCAGTCCCCATGCGAGGTGCTAGGGTGCCTCTCGGGAATCCTCTCCCGTCGATACCAGGGCCAAAAACCTTGTGTGCAGTCAGGGCCGGAACCGAGGATTCCTCTCAGGGGCTGACATGGATCTTTGGGTACTTGTGGAGTCTCCCGAGGGGAGTCAGGCCTCGTCTCGAGTGGGGGCATGCACGTGCGCTTTCCTTCCAGGCTGTAGCAGCAAT
Organism: Capricornis sumatraensis; assembly: GCF_032405125.1. Lineage (NCBI taxonomy): Eukaryota > Metazoa > Chordata > Mammalia > Artiodactyla > Bovidae > Capricornis > Capricornis sumatraensis. The sequence continues at coordinate 1,899,974 of NC_091077.1, read as the reverse complement.
GTCACGCTTCCCGTGGCGTGGATCAAAGGATCTGTGGTTTCCCCTCGAGGCTTTCCCTCGAGGCTTTCCCACAGGGCTGTCCCACGTGCCACCGTGGTGTGAGTCGATCCTCGGCGTGAAAGATGAGCCAGTGCAGGGCAAAGAGGTTCCTCTGGAATGGACTGAGACATCTGGGGGACTCTTGGAATGGTGGTACGACCATGGAGTTCCTCTCGCCTTTCCTGTTGACAGTGCCTCCTCTTGAGATGGGACGGGAACGCCGGGAATTCTTTCCCGTTGAAAGCAGGGAAAGGATCCCTCATCTCGAGCTACGAGGGGGAATCGGGGCTCCTCTGGATGTGGGCGGAACCATCGTGCTTCCTCTCGATTGGAGACGGGTATGGCGGTGAACTTCTTGAGTTGCAGCAAGGGTGTGAAAGACCCTATCGAAGTTCCAGAGGTTACGTGACATTAGTCTCCAGACGCCTCATCGGAAATAGGCCTCATCTCGCCTGGAAGGGAGAACTTCCTGGATTTTCTCGAATTGCGGCAGGTGTTCTCGAGTTACGACGGGGACCTCAGGGTCCCGCCCTGGTGGCCTCAGGAGAGGCCAGTCCCCATGCGAGTTGCTAGGGGGCCTCTCGGGATTCCTCTCCCGTCGATACCCGTGCCAAAAACCTTGTGTGGAGTCAGGGCCGGAACCGAGGATTCCTCTCAGGGGCTGACATGGATCTTTGGGTACTTGTGGATTCTCCCGAGGGGGGTCAGGCCTCGTCTCGAGTGGGGGCATGCACGTGCGCTTTCCTTCCTGGCTGTAGCAGCAATGTCACGCTTCCCGTGGCGTGGATCAAAGGATCTGTGGTTTTCCCTCGAGGCTTTCCCTCGAGGCTTTCCCACAGGGCTGTTCCACGTGCCACCGTGGTGTGAGTCGATCCTCGGCGTGAAAGATGAGCCAGTGCAGGGCAAAGAGGTTCCTCTGGAATGGACTGAGACATCTGGGGGACTCTTGGAATGGTGGTACGACCATGGAGTTCCTCTCGCCTTTCCTGTTGACAGTGCCTCCTTTTGAGATGCGACGGGAACGCCGGGAATTCTTTCCCGTTGAAAGCAGGGAAAGGATCCCTCATCTCGAGCTCCGAGGGGGAAACGGGGCTCCTCTGAATGTGGGCGGGACCATCGTGCTTCCTCTCGAGTGGAGACGGGTATGACAGTGAACTTCTTGAGTTGCAGCAAGGGTGTGAAAGACCCTTTCGAAGTTCCAGAGGTTAGGTGTCATTAGTCTCCAGACGCCTCATCGGAAATAGGCCCCATCTCGCCTGGAAGGGAGAACTTCCTGGATTTTCTCGAGTTGCGGCAGGTGTTCTCGAGTTACGACGGGCACCTCAGGGACCCGCCCTGGTGGCCTCAGGAGAGGCCAGTCCCCATGCGAGTTGCTAGGGGGCCTCTCGGGATTCCTCTCCCGTCGATACCGGGGCCAAAAACCTTGTGTGCAGTCAGGGCCGGAAACGAGGATTCCTCTCAGGGGCTGACATGGATCTTTGGGTACTTCTGGAGTCTCCCCAGGGGAGTCAGGCCTCATCTCGAGTGGGGGCATGCACGTGCGCTTTCCTTCCAGGCTGTAGCAGCAATGTCACGCTTCCCGTCGCGTGGATCAAAGGATCTGTGGTTTTCCCTCGAGGCTTTCCCTCGAAGATTTCCCACAGGGATGTCCCACGTGCCACCGTTTTGTGAGTCGATCCTCGGCGTGAAAGTTGAGCCAGTGCAGGGCAAAGAGGTTCCTCTGGAATGGACTGAGACATCTGGGGCACTCTGGAATGGTGGTACGACCATGGAGTTCCTCTCGCCTTTCCTGTTGAGAGTGCCTCCTCTTGAGTCGCGACGGGAACGTCGGGAATTCTTTCCCGTTGAAAGCAGGGAAAGGATCCCTCATCTCGAGCTACGAGTGGGAAACGGGGCTCCTCTGGATGTGGGCGGGACCATCGTCCTTCCCCTCGAGTGGAGACGGGTATGGCAGTGAACCTCTTGAGTTGCAGCAAGGTGTGAAAGACCCTTTCGAAGTTCCAGAGGTTAGGTGTCATTAGTCTCCAGACGCCTCATCGGAAATAGGCCTCATCTCGCCTGGAAGAGAGAACTTCCTGGATTTTCTCGAGTTGCGGAAGGTGTTCTCGATTTACGACGGGGACCTCAGGCACCCGCCCTGGTAGCCTCAGGAGAGGCCAGTCCCCATGCGAGTTGCTAGGGGGCCTCTCGATATTCCTCTCCCGGCGATACCGGGTCAAAATCCTTGTGTGGAGTCAGGGCCGGAATCGAGGATTCCTCTCAGGGGCTCACATGGATCTTTGGGTACTTCTGGAGTCTCCCCAGGGGAGTCAGGCCTCGTCTCGAGTGGGGGCATGCACGTGCGCTTTCCTTCCAGTCTGTAGCAGCAATGTCACCCTTCCCGTCGCGTGGATCAAAGGATCTGTGGTTTTCCCTCGAGGCTTTCCCTCGCGGCTTTCCCACAGGGCTGTCCTACGTGCCACCATGGTGTGAGTCGATCCTCGGCGTGAAAGATGAGCCAGTGCAGGGCAAAGAGGTTCCTCTGGAATGGACTGAGACATCTGGGGGACTCTTGGAATGGTGGTACGAACATGGAGTTACTCTCGCCTTTCCTGTTGAGAGTGCCTCCTCTTGAGATGCGACGGGAAAGCCGGAAATTCTTTCCCATTGAAAGCAGGGAAAGGATCCCTCATCTCGAGCTACGAGGGGGAAACGGGGCTCCTCTGGATGTGGGCGGGACCATCGTGCTTCCTCTCGAGTGGAGACGGGTATGGCAGTGAACTTCTTGAGTTGCAGCAAGGGTGTGAAAGACCCTTTCGAAGTTCCAGAGGTTAGGTGTCATTAGTCTCCAGACGCCTCATCGGAAATAGGCCTCATCTCGCCTGGAAGGGAGAACTTCCTGGATTTTCTCGAGTTGCGGCAGGTGTTCTCGAGTTACGACGGGGACCTCAGGGACCCGTCCTGGTGGCCTCAGGAGAGGCCAGTCCCCATGCGAGGTGCTAGGGGGCCTCTCGGGATTCCTCTCCCGTCGATACTGGGGCGAAAATCCTTGTGTGGAGTCAGGGCCGGAACCGAGGATTCCTCTCAAGGGCTGACATGGATCTTTGGGTACTTCTGGAGTCTCCCCAGGGGAGTCAGGCCTCGTCTCGAGTGGGGGCATGCACGTGCGCTTTCCTTCTAGGCTGTAGCAGCAATGTCACACTTCCCGTGGCGTGGATCAAAGGATCTGTGGTTTTCCCTCGAGGCTTTCCCTCGAGGCTTTCCCACAGGGCTGTCCCACGTGCCACCGTGGTGTGAGTCGATCCTCGGCGTGAAAGATGAGCCAGTGCAGGGCAAAGAGGTTCCTCTGGAATGGACTGAGACATCTGGGGGACTCTTGGAATGGTGGTACGACCATGGAGTTCCTCTCGCCTTTCCTGTTGAGAGTGCCTCCTCTTGAGATGCGACGGGAACGCCGGGAATTCTTTCCCGTTGAAAGCAGGGAAAGGATCCCTCATCTCGAGCTCCGAGGGGGAAACGGGGCTCCTCTGGATGTGGGCGGGACCATCGTGCTTCCTCTCGAGTGGAGACGGGTATGGCGGTGAACTTCTTGAGTTGCAGCAATGGTGTGAAAGACCCTTTCGAAGTTCCAGAGGTTAGGTGTCATTAGTCTCCAGACGCCTCATCGGAAATAGGCCTCATCTCGCCTGGAAGGGAAAACTTCCTGGATTTTCTCGAGTTGCGGCAGGTGTTCTCGAGTTACGACGGGGACCTCAGGGACCCGCCCTGGTGGCCTCAGGAGAGGCCAGTCCCCATGCGAGTTGCTAGGGGGCCTCTCGGGATTCCTCTCCCTTCGATACCGGGGCCAAAAACCTTGTGTGCAGTTAGGGCCGGAAACGAGGATTCCTCTCAGGGGCTGACATGGATCTTTGGGTACTTCTGGAGTCTCCCCAGGGGAGTCAGGCCTCATCTCGAGTGGGGGCATGCACGTGCGCTTTCCTTCCAGGCTGTAGCAGCAATGTCACGCTTCCCGTCGCGTGGATCAAAGGATCTGTGGTTTTCCCTCGAGGCTTTCCCTCAAGGATTTCCCACAGGGATGTCCCACGTGCCACCGTTTTGTGAGTCGATCCTCGGCGTGAAAGATGAGCCAGTGCAGGGCAAAGAGGTTCCTCTGGAATGGACTGAGACATCTGGGGGACTCTTGGAATGGTGGTACGAACATGGAGTTACTCTCGCCTTTCCTGTTGAGAGTGCCTCCTCTTGAGATGCGACGGGAAAGCCGGAAATTCTTTCCCATTGAAAGCAGGGAAAGGATCCCTCATCTCGAGCTACGAGGGGGAAACGGGGCTCCTCTGGATGTGGGCGGGACCATCGTGCTTCCTCTCGAGTGGAGACGGGTATGGCAGTGAACTTCTTGAGTTGCAGCAAGGGTGTGAAAGACCCTTTCGAAGTTCCAGAGGTTAGGTGTCATTAGTCTCCAGACGCCTCATCGGAAATAGGCCTCATCTCGCCTGGAAGGGAGAACTTCCTGGATTTTCTCGAGTTGCGGCAGGTGTTCTCGAGTTACGACGGGGACCTCAGGGACCCGTCCTGGTGGCCTCAGGAGAGGCCAGTCCCCATGCGAGGTGCTAGGGGGCCTCTCGGGATTCCTCTCCCGTCGATACTGGGGCGAAAAACCTTGTGTGGAGTCAGGGCCGGAACCGAGGATTCCTCTCAAGGGCTGACATGGATCTTTGGGTACTTCTGGAGTCTCCCCAGGGGAGTCAGGCCTCGTCTCGAGTGGGCGCATGCACGTGCGCTTTCCTTCTAGGCTGTAGCAGCAATGTCACACTTCCCGTGGCGTGGATCAAAGGATCTGTGGTTTTCCCTCGAGGCTTTCCCTCGAGGCTTTCCCACAGGGCTGTCCCACGTGCCACCGTGGTGTGAGTCGATCCTCAGCGTGAAAGATGAGCCAGTGCAGGGCAAAGAGGTTCCTCTGGAATGGACTGAGACATCTGGGGGACTCTTGGAATGGTGGTACGACCATGGAGTTCCTCTCGCCTTTCCTGTTGAGAGTGCCTCCTCTTGAGATGCGACGGGAACGCCGGGAATTCTTTCCCGTTGAAAGCAGGGAAAGGATCCCTCATCTCGAGCTCCGAGGGGGAAACGGGGCTCCTCTGGATGTGGGCGGGACCATCGTGCTTCCTCTCGAGTGGAGACGGGTATGGCGGTGAACTTCTTGAGTTGCAGCAATGGTGTGAAAGACCCTTTCGAAGTTCCAGAGGTTAGGTGTCATTAGTCTCCAGACGCCTCATCGGAAATAGGCCTAATCTCGCCTGGAAGGGAAAACTTCCTGGATTTTCTCGAGTTGCGGCAGGTGTTCTCGAGTTACGACGGGGACCTCAGGGACCCGCCCTGGTGGCCTCAGGAGAGGCCAGTCCCCATGCGAGTTGCTAGGGGGCCTCTCGGGATTCCTCTCCCTTCGATACCGGGGCCAAAAACCTTGTGTGCAGTTAGGGCCGGAAACGAGGATTCCTCTCAGGGGCTGACATGGATCTTTGGGTACTTCTGGAGTCTCCCCAGGGGAGTCAGGCCTCATCTCGAGTGGGGGCATGCACGTGCGCTTTCCTTCCAGGCTGTAGCAGCAATGTCACGCTTCCCGTCGCGTGGATCAAAGGATCTGTGGTTTTCCCTCGAGGCTTTCCCTCAAGGATTTCCCACAGGGATGTCCCACGTGCCACCGTTTTGTGAGTCGATCCTCGGCGTGAAAGATGAGCCAGTGCAGGGCAAAGAGGTTCCTCTGGAATGGACTGAGACATCTGGGGCACTCTTGGAATGGTGGTACGACCATGGAGTTCCTCTCGCCTTTCCTGTTGAGAGTGCCTCCTCTTGAGATGCGACGGGAACGTCGGGAATTCTTTCCCGTTGAAAGCAGGGAAAGGATCCCTCATCTCGAGCTACGAGGGGGAAACGGGGCTCCTCTGGATGTGGGCGGGACCATCGTGCTTCCCCTCGAGTGGAGACGGGTATGGCAGTGAACCTCTTGATTTGCAGCAAGGTGTGAAAGACCCTTTCGAAGTTCCAGAGGTTAGGTGTCATTAGTCTCCAGACGCCTCATCGGAAATAGGCCTCATCTCGCCTGGAAGGGAGAACTTCCTGGATTTTCTCGAGTTGCGGCAGGTGTTCTCGAGTTACGACGGGGACCTCAGGCACCCGCCCTGGTAGCCTCAGGAGAGGCCAGTCCCCATGCGAGTTGCTAGGGGGCCTCTCGATATTCCTCTCCCGGCGATACCGGGTCAAAATCATTGTGTGGAGTCAGGGCCGGAATCGAGGATTCCTCTCAGGGGCTGACATGGATCTTTGGGTACTTCTGGAGTCTCCCCAGGGGAGTCAGGCCTCGTCTCGAGTGGGGGCATGCACGTGCGCTTTCCTTCCAGGCTGTAGCAGCAATGTCACGCTTCCCGTCGCGTGGATCAAAGGATCTGTGGTTTTCCCTCGAGGCTTTCCCTCGCGGCTTTCCCACAGGGCTGTCCTACGTGCCACCATGGTGTGAGTCGATCCTCGGCGTGAAAGATGAGCCAGTGCAGGGCAAAGAGGTTCCTCTGGAATGGACTGAGACATCTGGGGGACTCTTGGAATGGTGGTACGACCATGGAGTTCCTCTCGCCTTTCCTGTTGAGAGTGCCTCCTCTTGAGATGCGACGGGAAAGCCGGAAATTCTTTCCCATTGAAAGCAGGGAAAGGATCCCTCATCTCGAGCTACGAGGGGGAAACGGGGCTCCTCTGGATGTGGGCGGGACCATCGTGCTTCCTCTCGAGTGGAGACGGGTATGGCAGTGAACTTCTTGAGTTGCAGCAAGGGTGTGAAAGACCCTTTCGAAGTTCCAGAGGTTAGGTGTCATTAGTCTCCAGACGCCTCATCGGAAATAGGCCTCATCTCGCCTGGAAGGGAGAACTTCCTGGATTTTCTCGAGTTGCGGCAGGTGTTCTCGAGTTACGACGGGGACCTCAGGGACCCGCCCTGGTGGCCTCAGGAGAGGCCTGTCCCCATGCGAGGTGCTAGGGGGCCTCTCGGGATTCCTCTCCCGTCGATACTGGGGCCAAAAACCTTGTGTGGAGTCAGGGCCGGAACCGAGGATTCCTCTCAAGGGCTGACATGGATCTTTGGGTACTTCTGGAGTCTCCCCAGGGGAGTCAGGCCTCGTCTCGAGTGGGGGCATGCACGTGCGCTTTCCTTCTAGGCTGTAGCAGCAATGTCACGCTTCCCGTCGCGTGGATCAAAGGATCTGTGGTTTTCCCTCGAGGCTTTCCCTCGAGGCTTTCTCACAGGGCTGTCCCACGTGCCACCGTGGTGTGAGTCGATCCTCGGCGTGAAAGATGAGCCAGTGCAGGGCAAAGAGGTTCCTCTGGAATGGACTGAGACATCTGGGGGACTCTTGGTATGGTGGTACGACCATGGAGTTCCTCTCGCCTTTCCTGTTGAGAGTGCCTCCTCTTGAGATGCGACGGGAACGCCGGGAATACTTTCCCGTTGAAACCAGGGAAAGGATCCCTCATCTCGAGCTCCGAGGGGGAAACGGGGCTCCTCTGGATGTGGGCGGGACCATCGTGCTTCCTCTCGAGTGGAGACGGGTATGGCAGTGAACCTCTTGATTTGCAGCAAGGTGTGAAAGACCCTTTCGAAGTTCCAGAGGTTAGGTGTCATTAGTCTCCAGACGCCTCATCGGAAATAGGCCTCATCTCGCCTGGAAGGGAGAACTTCCTGGATTTTCTCGAGTTGCGGCAGGTGTTCTCGAGTTACGACGGGGACCTCAGGCACCCGCCCTGGTAGCCTCAGGAGAGGCCAGTCCCCATGCGAGTTGCTAGGGGCCTCTCGATATTCCTCTCCTGGCGATACCGGGTCAAAATCCTTGTGTGGAGTCAGGGCCGGAATCGAGGATTCCTCTCAGGGGCTGACATGGATCTTTGGGTACTTCTGGAGTCTCCCCAGGGGAGTCAGGCCTCGTCTCGAGTGGGGGCATGCACGTGCGCTTTCCTTCCAGGCTGTAGCAGCAATGTCACGCTTCCCGTCGCGTGGATCAAAGGATCTGTGGTTTTCCCTCGAGGCTTTCCCTCGCGGCTTTCCCACAGGGCTGTCCTACGTGCCACCATGGTGTGAGTCGATCCTCGGCGTGAAAGATGAGCCAGTGCAGGGCAAAGAGGTTCCTCTGGAATGGACTGAGACATCTGGGGGACTCTTGGAATGGTGGTACGACCATGGAGTTCCTCTCGCCTTTCCTGTTGAGAGTGCCTCCTCTTGAGATGCGACGGGAAAGCCGGAAATTCTTTCCCATTGAAAGCAGGGAAAGGATCCCTCATCTCGAGCTACGAGGGGGAAACGGGGCTCCTCTGGATGTGGGCGGGACCATCGTGCTTCCTCTCGAGTGGAGACGGGTATGGCAGTGAACTTCTTGAGTTGCAGCAAGGGTGTGAAAGACCCTTTCGAAGTTCCAGAGGTTAGGTGTCATTAGTCTCCAGACGCCTCATCGGAAATAGGCCTCATCTCGCCTGGAAGGGAGAACTTCCTGGATTTTCTCGAGTTGCGGCAGGTGTTCTCGAGTTACGACGGGGACCTCAGGGACCCGCCCTGGTGGCCTCAGGAGAGGCCAGTCCCCATGCGAGGTGCTAGGGGGCCTCTCGGGATTCCTCTCCCGTCGATACTGGGGCCAAAAACCTTGTGTGGAGTCAGGGCCGGAACCGAGGATTCCTCTCAAGGGCTGACATGGATCTTTGGGTACTTCTGGAGTCTCCCCAGGGGAGTCAGGCCTCGTCTCGAGTGGGGGCATGCACGTGCGCTTTCCTTCTAGGCTGTAGCAGCAATGTCACGCTTCCCGTCGCGTGGATCAAAGGATCTGTGGTTTTCCCTCGAGGCTTTCCCTCGAGGCTTTCTCACAGGGCTGTCCCACGTGCCATCGTGGTGTGAGTCGATCCTCGGCGTGAAAGATGAGCCAGTGCAGGGCAAAGAGGTTCCTCTGGAATGGACTGAGACATCTGGGGGACTCTTGGTATGGTGGTACGACCATGGAGTTCCTCTCGCCTTTCCTGTTGAGAGTGCCTCCTCTTGAGATGCGACGGGAACGCCGGGAATACTTTCCCGTTGAAACCAGGGAAAGGATCCCTCATCTCGAGCTCCGAGGGGGAAACGGGGCTCCTCTGGATGTGGGCGGGACCATCGTGCTTCCTCTCGAGTGGAGACGGGTATGGCGGTGAACTTCTTGAGTTGCAGCAATGGTGTGAAAGACCCTTTCGAAGTTCCAGAGGTTAGGTGTCATTAGTCTCCAGACGCCTCATCGGAAATAGGCCTCATCTCGCCTGGAAGGGAGAACTTCCTGGATTTTCTCGAGTTGCGGCAGGTGTTCTCGAGTTACGACGGGGACCTCAGGGACCCGCCCTGGTGGCCTCAGGAGAGGCCAGTCCCCATGCGAGTTGCTAGGGGGCCTCTCGGGATTCCTCTCCCTTCGATACCGGGGCCAAAAACCTTGTGTGCAGTTAGGGCCGGAAACGAGGATTCCTCTCAGGGGCTGACATGGATCTTTGGGTACTTCTGGAGTCTCCCCAGGGGAGTCAGGCCTCATCTCGAGTGGGGGCATGCACGTGCGCTTTCCTTCCAGGCTGTAGCAGCAATGTCACGCTTCCCGTCGCGTGGATCAAAGGATCTGTGGTTTTCCCTCGAGGCTTTCCCTCAAGGATTTCCCACAGGGATGTCCCACGTGCCACCGTTTTGTGAGTCGATCCTCGGCGTGAAAGATGAGCCAGTGCAGGGCAAAGAGGTTCCTCTGGAATGGACTGAGACATCTGGGGCACTCTTGGAATGGTGGTACGACCATGGAGTTCCTCTCGCCTTTCCTGTTGAGAGTGCCTCCTCTTGAGATGCAACGGGAACGTCGGGAATTGTTTCCCGTTGAAAGCAGGGAAAGGATCCCTCATCTCGAGCTACGAGGGGGAAACGGGGCTCCTCTGGATGTGGGCGGGATCATCGTGCTTCCCCTCGAGTGGAGACGGGTATGGCAGTGAACCTCTTGAGTTGCAGCAAGGTGTGAAAGACCCTTTCGAAGTTCCAGAGGTTAGGTGTCATTAGTCTCCAGACGCCTCATCGGAAATAGGCCTCATTTCGCCTGGAAGGGAGAACTTCCTGGATTTTCTCGAGTTGCGGCAGGTGTTCTCGAGTTACGACGGGGACCTCAGGCACCCGCCCTGGTAGCCTCAGGAGAGGCCAGTCCCCATGCGAGTTGCTAGGGGGCCTCTGGATATTCCTCTCCCGGCGATACCGGGTCAAAATCCTTGTGTGGAGTCAGGGCCGGAATCGAGGATTCCTCTCAGGGGCTGACATGGATCTTTGGGTACTTCTGGAGTCTCCCCAGGGGAGTCAGGCCTCGTCTCGAGTGGGGGCATGCACGTGCGCTTTCCTTCCAGGCTGTAGCAGCAATGTCACGCTTCCCGTCGAGTGGATCAAAGGATCTGTGGTTTTCCCTCGAGGCTTTCCCTCGAGGCTTTCCCAAAGGGCTGTCCCACGTGCCACCGTGGTGTGAGTCGATCCTCGGCGTGAAAGATGAGCCAGTGCAGGGCAAAGAGGTTCCTCTGGAATGGACTGAGACATCTGGGGGACTCTTGGAATGGTGGTACGACCATGGAGTTCCTCTCGCCTTTCCTGTTGAGAGTGCCTCCTCTTGAGATGCGACGGGAACGCCGGAAATTCTTTCCCATTGAAAGCAGGGAAAGGATCCCTCATCTCGAGCTACGAGGGGGAAACGGGGCTCCTCTGGATGTGGGCGGGACCATCGTGCTTCCTCTCGAGTGGAGACGGGTATGGCAGTGAACTTCTTGAGTTGCAGCAAGGGTGTGAAAGACCCTTTCGAAGTTCCAGAGGTTAGGTGTCATTAGTCTCCAGACGCCTCATCGGAAATAGGCCTCATCTCGCCTGGAAGGGAGAACTTCCTGGATTTTCTCGAGTTGCGGCAGGTGTTCTCGAGTTACGACGGGGACCTCAGGGACCCGCCCTGGTGGCCTCAGGAGAGGCCAGTCCCCATGCGAGGTGCTAGGGGGCCTCTCGGGATTCCTCTCCCGTCGATACCGGGGCCAAAAACCTTGTGTGGAGTCAGGGCCGGAACCGAGGATTCCTCTCAGGGGCTGACATGGATCTTTGGGTACTTCTGGAGTCTCCCCAGGGGAGTCAGGCCTCGTCTCGAGTGGGGGCATGCACGTGCGCTTTCCTTCTAGGCTGTAGCAGCAATGTCACGCTTCCCGTGGCGAGGATCAAAGGATCTGTGGTTTTCCCTCGAGGCTTTCCCTCGAGGCTTTCCCACAGGGCTGTCCCACGTGCCACCGTGATGTGAGTCGATCCTCGGCGTGAAAGATGAGCCAGTGCAGGGCAAAGAGGTTCCTCTGGAATGGACTGAGACATCTGGGGGACTCTTGGAATGGTGGTACGACCATGGAGTTCCTCTCGCCTTTCCTTTTGAGAGTGCCTCCTCTTGAGATGCGACGGGAACGCCGGGAATTCTTTCCCGTTGAAAGCAGGGTAAGGATCCCTCATCTCGAGCTCCGAGGGGGAAACGGGGCTCCTCTGGATGTGGGCGGGACCATCGTGCTTCCTCTCGAGTGGAGACGGGTATGGCAGTGAACTTCTTGAGTTGCAGCAAGGGTGTGAAAGACCCTTTCGAAGTTCCAGAGGTTAGGTGTCATTAGTCTCCAGACGCCTCATTGGAAATAGGCCTCATCTCGCCTGGAAGGGAGAACTTCCTGGATTTTCTCGAGTTGCGGCAGGTGTTCTCGAGTTACGACGGGGACCTCAGGGACCCGCCCTGGTGGCCTCAGGAGAGGCCAGTCCCCATGCGAGGTGCTAGGGGGCCTCTCGGGATTCCTCTCCCGTCGATACCGGGGCCAAAAACCTTGTGTGGAGTCAGGGCCGGAACCGACAATTCCTCTCAGGGGCTGACATGGATCTTTGGGTACTTCTGGAGTCTCCCCAGGGGAGTCAGGCCTCATTTCGAGTGAGGGCATGCACGTGCGCTTTCCTTCTAGGCTGTAGCAGCAATGTCACGCTTCCCGTGGCGTGGATCAAAGGATCTGTGGTTTTCCCTCGAGGCTTTCCCTCGAGGCTTTCCCACAGGGCTGTCCCACGTGCCACCGTGGTGTGAGTCGATCCTCGGCGGGAAAGATGAGCCAGTGCAGGGCAAAGAGGTTCCTCTGGAATGGACTGAGACATCTGGGGGACTCTTGGAATGGTGGTACGACCATGGAGTTCCTCTCGCCTTTCCTGTTGAGAGTGCCTCCTCTTGAGATGCGACGGGAACGCCGGGAATTCTTTCCCGTTGAAAGCAGGGAAAGGATCCCTCATCTCGAGCTCCGAGGGGGAAACGGGGCTCCTCTGGATGTGGGCGGGACCATCGTGCTTCCTCTCGAGTGGAGACGGGTATGGCGGTGAACTTCTTGAGTTGCAGCAAGGGTGTGAAAGACCCTTTCGAAGTTCCAGAGGTTAGGTGTCATTAGTCTCCAGACGCCTCATCGGAAATAGGCCTCATCTCGCCTGGAAGGGAGAACTTCCTGGATTTTCTCGAGTTGCGGCAGGTGTTCTCGAGTTACGACGGGGACCTCAGGGACCCGCCCTGGTGGCCTCAGGAGAGGCCAGTCCCCATGCGAGTTGCTAGGGGGCCTCTCGGGATTCCTCTCCCGTCGATACCGGGGCCAAAAACCTTGTGTGCAGTCAGGGCTGGAAACGAGGATTCCTCTCAGGGGCTGACATGGATCTTTGGGTACTTCTGGAGTCTCCCCAGGGGAGTCAGGCCTCATCTCGAGTGGGGGCATGCACGTGCGCTTTCCTTCCAGGCTGTAGCAGCAATGTCACGCTTCCCGTCGCATGGATCAAAGGATCTGTGGTTTTCCCTCGAGGCTTTCCCTCGAGGATTTCCCACAGGGATGTCCCACGTGCCACCGTTTTGTGAGTCGATCCTCGGCGTGAAAGATGAGCCAGTGCAGGGCAAAGAGGTTCCTCTGGAATGGACTGAGATATCTGGGGCACTCTTGGAATGGTGGTACGACCATGGAGTTCCTCTCGCCTTTCCTGTTGAGAGTGCCTCCTCTTGAGATGCGACGGGAACGTCGGGAATTCTTTCCCGTTGAAAGCAGGGAAAGGATCCCTCATCTCGAGCTCCGAGGGGGAAACGGGGCTCCTCTGAATGTGGGCGGGACCATCGTGCTTCCTCTCGAGTGGAGACGGGTAGGGCGGTGAACTTCTTGAGTTGCAGCAAGGGTGTGAAAGACCCTTTCGAAGTTCCAGAGGTTACGTGTCATTAGTCTCCAGATGCCTCATCGGAAATAGGCCTCGTCTCGCCTGGAAGGGAGAACTTCCTGGATTTTCTCGAGTTGCGGCAGGTGTTCTCGAGTTACGACGGGGACCTCAGGGACCCGCCCTGGTGGCCTCAGGAGAGGCCAGTCCCCATGCGAGTTGCTAGGGGGCCTCTCGGGATTCCTCTCCCGTCGATACCGCGGCCAAAAACCTTGTGTGGAGTCAGGGCAGGAACCGAGGATTCCTCTCAGGGGCTAACATGGATCTTTGGGTACTTATGGAGTCTCCCCAGGGGATTCAGGCCTCGTCTCGAGTGGGGGCATGCACGTGCGCTTTCCTTCTAGGCTGTAGCAGCAATGTCACGCTTCCCGTGGCGTGGATCAAAGGATCTGTGGTTTTCCCTCGAGGCTTTCCCTCGAGGCTTTCCCACAGGGCTGTCCCACGTGCCACCGTGGTGTGAGTCGATCCTCGGCGTGAAAGATGAGCCAGTGCAGGGCAAAGAGGATCCTCTGGAATGGACTGAGACATCTGGGGGACTCTTGGAATGGTGGTACGACCATGGAGTTCCTCTCGCCTTTCCTGTTGAGAGTGCCTCCTCTTGAGATGCGACGGGAACGTCGGGAATTCTTTCCCGTTGAAAGCAGGGAAAGGATCCCTCATCTCGAGCTACGAGGGGGAAACGGGGCTCCTCTGGATGTGGGCGGGACCATCGTGATTCCCCTCGAGTGGAGACGGGTATGGCGGTGAACCTCTTGAGTTGCAGCAAGGTGTGAAAGACCCTTTCGAAGTTCCAGAGGTTAGGTGTCATTAGTCTCCAGACGCCTCATCGGAAATAGGCCTCATCTCGCCTGGAAGGGAGAACTTCCTGGATTTTCTCGAGTTGCGGCAGGTGTTCTCGAGTTACGACGGGGACCTCAGGGACCCGCCCTGGTGGCCTCAGGAGAGGCCAGTCCCCATGCGAGGTGCTAGGGGGCCTCTCGGGATTCCTCTCCCGTCGATACCGGGGCCAAAAACCTTGTGTGGAGTCAGGGCCGGAACCGACGATTCCTCTCAGGGGCTGACATGGATCTTTGGGTACTTCTGGAGTCTCCCCAGGGGAGTCAGGCCTCATCTCGAGTGGGGGCATGCACGTGCGCTTTCCTTCTAGGCTGTAGCAGCAATGTCACGCTTCCCGTGGCGTGGATCAAAGGATCTGTGGTTTTCCCTCGAGGCTTTCCCTCGAGACTTTCCCACAGGGCTGTCCCACGTGCCACCGTGGTGTGAGTCGATCCTCGGCGTGAAAGATGAGTCAGTGCAGGGCAAAGAGGTTCCTCTGGAATGGACTGAGACATCTGGGGGACTCTTGGAATGGTGGTACGACCATGGAGTTCCTCTCGCCTTTCCTGTTGAGAGTGCCTCCTCTTGAGATGCGACGGGAACGCCGGGAATTCTTTCCCGTTGAAAGCAGGGAAAGGATCCCTCATCTCGAGCTACGAGGGGGAAACGGGGCTCCTCTGGATGTGGGCGGGACCATCGTGCTTCCTCTCGAGTGGAGACGGGTATGGCAGTGAACTTCTTGAGTTGCAGCAAGGGTGTGAAAGACCCTTTCGAAGTTCCAGAGGTTAGGTGTCATTAGTCTCCAGACGCCTCATCGGAAATAGGCCTCATCTCGCCTGGAAGGGAGAACTTCCTGGATTTTCTCGAGTTGTGGCAGGCGTTCTCGAGTTACGACGGGGACCTCAGGGACCAGCCCTGTTAGCCTCAGGAGAGGCCAGTCCCCATGCGAGTTGCTAGGGGGCCTCTCGATATTCCTCTCCCGGCGATACCGGGTCAAAATCCTTGTGTGGAGTCAGGGCCGGAATCGAGGATTCCTCTCAGGGGCTCACATGGATCTTTGGGTACTTCTGGAGTCTCCCCAGGGGAGTCAGGCCTCGTCTCGAGTGGGGGCATGCACGTGCGCTTTCCTTCCAGGCTGTAGCAGCAATGTCACGCTTCCCGTCGCGTGGATCAAAGGATCTGTGGTTTTCCCTCGAGGCTTTCCCTCGCGGCTTTCCCACAGGGCTGTCCTACGTGCCACCATGGTGTGAGTCGATCCTCGGCGTGAAAGATGAGCCAGTGCAGGGCAAAGAGGTTCCTCTGGAATGGACTGAGACATCTGGGGGACTCTTGGAATGGTGGTACGACCATGGAGTTCCTCTCGCCTTTCCTGTTGAGAGTGCCTCCTCTTGAGATGCGACGGGAAAGCCGGAAATTCTTTCCCATTGAAAGCAGGGAAAGGATCCCTCATCTCGAGCTACGAGGGGGAAACGGGGCTCCTCTGGATGTGGGCGGGACCATCGTGCTTCCTCTCGAGTGGAGACGGGTATGGCAGTGAACTTCTTGAGTTGCAGCAAGGGTGTGAAAGACCCTTTCGAAGTTCCAGAGGTTAGGTGTCATTAGTCTCCAGACGCCTCATCGGAAATAGGCCTCATCTCGCCTGGAAGGGAGAACTTCCTGGATTTTCTCGAGTTGCGGCAGGTGTTCTCGAGTTACGACGGGGACCTCAGGGACCCGTCCTGGTGGCCTCAGGAGAGGCCAGTCCCCATGCGAGGTGCTAGGGGGCCTCTCGGGATTCCTCTCCCGTCGATACTGGGGCGAAAAACCTTGTGTGGAGTCAGGGCCGGAACCGAGGATTCCTCTCAAGGGCTGACATGGATCTTTGGGTACTTCTGGAGTCTCCCCAGGGGAGTCAGGCCTCGTCTCGAGTGGGGGCATGCACGTGCGCTTTCCTTCTAGGCTGTAGCAGCAATGTCACGCTTCCCGTGGCGTGGATCAAAGGATCTGTGGTTTTCCCTCGAGGCTTTCCCTCGAGGCTTTCTCACAGGGCTGTCCCACGTGCCACCGTGGTGTGAGTCGATCCTCGGCGTGAAAGATGAGCCAGTGCAGGGCAAAGAGGTTCCTCTGGAATGGACTGAGACATCTGGGGGACTCTTGGAATGGTGGTACGACCATGGAGTTCCTCTCGCCTTTCCTGTTGAGAGTGCCTCCTCTTGAGATGCGACGGGAACGCCGGGAATTCTTTCCCGTTGAAAGCAGGGAAAGGATCCCTCATCTCGAGCTCCGAGGGGGAAACGGGGCTCCTCTTTATGTGGGCGGGACCATCGTGCTTCCTCTCGAGTGGAGACGGGTATGGCGGTGAACTTCTTGAGTTGCAGCAATGGTGTGAAAGACCCTTTCGAAGTTCCAGAGGTTAGGTGTCATTAGTCTCCAGACGCCTCATCGGAAATAGGCCTAATCTCGCCTGGAAGGGAGAACTTCCTGGATTTTCTCGAGTTGCGGCAGGTGTTCTCGAGTTACGACGGGGACCTCAGGGACCCGCCCTGGTGGCCTCAGGAGAGGCCAGTCCCCATGCGAGTTGCTAGGGGGCCTCTCGGGATTCCTCTCCCGTCGATACCGGGGCCAAAAACCTTGTGTGCAGTTAGGGCCGGAAACGAGGATTACTCTCAGGGGCTGACATGGATCTTTGGGTACTTCTGGAGTCTCCCCAGGGGAGTCAGGCCTCATCTCGAGTGGGGGCATGCACGTGCGCTTTCCTTCCAGGCTGTAGCAGCAATGTCAAGCTTCCCGTCGCGTGGATCAAAGGATCTGTGGTTTTCCCTCGAGGCTTTCCCTCAAGGATTTCCCACAGGGATGTCCCACGTGCCACCGTTTTGTGAGTCGATCCTCGGCGTGAAAGATGAGCCAGTGCAGGGCAAAGAGGTTCCTCTGGAATGGACTGAGACATCTGGGGCACTCTTGGAATGGTGGTACGACCATGGAGTTCCTCTCGCCTTTCCTGTTGAGAGTGCCTCCTCTTGTGATGCGACGGGAACGTCGGGAATTCTTTCCCGTTGAAAGCAGGGAAAGGATCCCTCATCTCGAGCTACGAGGGGGAAACGGGGCTCCTCTGGATGTGGGCGGGACCATCGTGCTTCCCCTCGAGTGGAGACGGGTATGGCAGTGAACCTCTTGATTTGCAGCAAGGTGTGAAAGATCCTTTCGAAGTTCCAGAGGTTAGGTGTCATTAGTCTCCAGACGCCTCATCGGAAATAGGCCTCATCTCGCCTGGAAGGGAGAACTTCCTGGATTTTCTCGAGTTGCGGCAGGTGTTCTCGAGTTACGACGGGGACCTCAGGCAACCGCCCTGGTAGCCTCAGGAGAGGCCAGTCCCCATGCGAGTTGCTAGGGGGCCTCTCGATATTCCTCTCCCGGCGATACCGGGTCAAAATCCTTGTGTGGAGTCAGGGCCGGAATCGAGGATTCCTCTCAGGGGCTGACATGGATCTTTGGGTACTTCTGGAGTCTCCCCAGGGGAGTCAGGCCTCGTCTCGAGTGGGGGCATGCACGTGCGCTTTCCTTCCAGGCTGTAGCAGCAATGTCACGCTTCCCGTCGCGTGGATCAAAGGATCTGTGGTTTTCCCTCGAGGCTTTCCCTCGCGGCTTTCCCACAGGGCTGTCCTACGTGCCACCATGGTGTGAGTCGATCCTCGGCGTGAAAGATGAGCCAGTGCAGGGCAAAGAGGTTCCTCTGGAATGGACTGAGACATCTGGGGGACTCTTGGAATGGTGGTACGACCATGGAGTTCCTCTCGCCTTTCCTGTTGAGAGTGCCTCCTCTTGAGATGCGACGGGAAAGCCGGAAATTCTTTCCCATTGAAAGCAGGGAAAGGATCCCTCATCTCGAGCTACGAGGGGGAAACGGGGCTCCTCTGGATGTGGGCGGGACCATCGTGCTTCCTCTCGAGTGGAGACGGGTATGGCAGTGAATTTCTTGAGTTGCAGCAAGGGTGTGAAAGACCCTTTCGAAGTTCCAGAGGTTAGGTGTCATTAGTCTCCAGACGCCTCATCGGAAATAGGCCTCATCTCGCCTGGAAGGGAGAACTTCCTGGATTTTCTCGAGTTGCGGCAGGTGTTCTCGAGTTACGACGGGGACCTCAGGGACCCGCCCTGGTGGCCTCAGGAGAGGCCAGTCCCCATGCGAGGTGCTAGGGGGCCTCTCGGGATTCCTCTCCCGTCGATACTGGGGCCAAAAACCTTGTGTGGAGTCAGGGCCGGAACCGAGGATTCCTCTCAAGGGCTGACATGGATCTTTGGGTACTTCTGGAGTCTCCCCAGGGGAGTCAGGCCTCGTCTCGAGTGGGGGCATGCACGTGCGCTTTCCTTCTAGGCTGTAGCAGCAATGTCACGCTTCCCGTCGCGTGGATCAAAGGATCTGTGGTTTTCCCTCGAGGCTTTCCCTCGAGGCTTTCTCACAGGGCTGTCCCACGTGCCACCGTGGTGTGAGTCGATCCTCGGCGTGAAAGATGAGCCAGTGCAGGGCAAAGAGGTTCCTCTGGAATGGACTGAGACATCTGGGGGACTCTTGGTATGGTGGTACGACCATGGAGTTCCTCTCGCCTTTCCTGTTGAGAGTGCCTCCTCTTGAGATGCGACGGGAACGCCGGGAATACTTTCCCGTTGAAACCAGGGAAAGGATCCCTCATCTCGAGCTCCGAGGGGGAAACGGGGCTCCTCTGGATGTGGGCGGGACCATCGTGCTTCCTCTCGAGTGGAGACGGGTATGGCGGTGAACTTCTTGAGTTGCAGCAAGGGTGTGAAAGACCCTTTCGAAGTTCCAGAGGTTAGGTGTCATTAGTCTCCAGACGCCTCATCGGAAATAGGCCTCATCTCGCCTGGAAGGGAGAACTTCCTGGATTTTCTCGAGTTGCGGCAGGTGTTCTCGAGTTACGACGGGGACCTCAGGGACCCGCCCTGGTGGCCTCAGGAGAGGCCAGTCCCCATGCGAGTTGCTAGGGGGCCTCTCGGGATTCCTCTCCCTTCGATACCGGGGCCAAAAACCTTGTGTGCAGTTAGGGCCGGAAACGAGGATTCCTCTCAGGGGCTGACATGGATCTTTGGGTACTTCTGGAGTCTCCCCAGGGGAGTCAGGCCTCATCTCGAGTGGGGGCATGCACGTGCGCTTTCCTTCCAGGCTGTAGCAGCAATGTCACGCTTCCCGTCGCGTGGATCAAAGGATCTGTGGTTTTCCCTCGAGGCTTTCCCTCAAGGATTTCCCACAGGGATGTCCCACGTGCCACCGTTTTGTGAGTCGATCCTCGGCGTGAAAGATGAGCCAGTGCAGGGCAAAGAGGTTCCTCTGGAATGGACTGAGACATCTGGGGCACTCTTGGAATGGTGGTACGACCATGGAGTTCCTCTCGCCTTTCCTGTTGAGAGTGCCTCCTCTTGAGATGCGACGGGAACGTCGGGAATTGTTTCCCGTTGAAAGCAGGGAAAGGATCCCTCATCTCGAGCTACGAGGGGGAAACGGGGCTCCTCTGGATGTGGGCGGGATCATCGTGCTTCCCCTCGAGTGGAGACGGGTATGGCAGTG
This sequence comes from Capricornis sumatraensis, assembly GCF_032405125.1. Taxonomy (NCBI): domain Eukaryota; kingdom Metazoa; phylum Chordata; class Mammalia; order Artiodactyla; family Bovidae; genus Capricornis; species Capricornis sumatraensis. Next base: position 1,880,304 of record NC_091077.1, on the reverse strand, counting down.
AACCTCTTGAGTTGCAGCAAGGTGTGAAAGACCCTTTCGAAGTTCCAGAGGTTAGGTGTCATTAGTCTCCAGACGCCTCATCGGAAATAGGCCTCATTTCGCCTGGAAGGGAGAACTTCCTGGATTTTCTCGAGTTGCGGCAGGTGTTCTCGAGTTACGACGGGGACCTCAGGCACCCGCCCTGGTAGCCTCAGGAGAGGCCAGTCCCCATGCGAGTTGCTAGGGGGCCTCTCGATATTCCTCTCCCGGCGATACCGGGTCAAAATCCTTGTGTGGAGTCAGGGCCGGAATCGAGGATTCCTCTCAGGGGCTGACATGGATCTTTGGGTACTTCTGGAGTCTCCCCAGGGGAGTCAGGCCTCGTCTCGAGTGGGGGCATGCACGTGCGCTTTCCTTCCAGGCTGTAGCAGCAATGTCACGCTTCCCGTCGAGTGGATCAAAGGATCTGTGGTTTTCCCTCGAGGCTTTCCCTCGAGGCTTTCCCAAAGGGCTGTCCCACGTGCCACCGTGGTGTGAGTCGATCCTCGGCGTGAAAGATGAGCCAGTGCAGGGCAAAGAGGTTCCTCTGGAATGGACTGAGACATCTGGGGGACTCTTGGAATGGTGGTACGACCATGGAGTTCCTCTCGCCTTTCCTGTTGAGAGTGCCTCCTCTTGAGATGCGACGGGAACGCCGGAAATTCTTTCCCATTGAAAGCAGGGAAAGGATCCCTCATCTCGAGCTACGAGGGGGAAACGGGGCTCCTCTGGATGTGGGCGGGACCATCGTGCTTCCTCTCGAGTGGAGACGGGTATGGCAGTGAACTTCTTGAGTTGCAGCAAGGGTGTGAAAGACCCTTTCGAAGTTCCAGAGGTTAGGTGTCATTAGTCTCCAGACGCCTCATCGGAAATAGGCCTCATCTCGCCTGGAAGGGAGAACTTCCTGGATTTTCTCGAGTTGCGGCAGGTGTTCTCGAGTTACGACGGGGACCTCAGGGACCCGCCCTGGTGGCCTCAGGAGAGGCCAGTCCCCATGCGAGGTGCTAGGGGGCCTCTCGGGATTCCTCTCCCGTCGATACCGGGGCCAAAAACCTTGTGTGGAGTCAGGGCCGGAACCGAGGATTCCTCTCAGGGGCTGACATGGATCTTTGGGTACTTCTGGAGTCTCCCCAGGGGAGTCAGGCCTCGTCTCGAGTGGGGGCATGCACGTGCGCTTTCCTTCTAGGCTGCAGCAGCAATGTCACGCTTCCCGTGGCGAGGATCAAAGGATCTGTGGTTTTCCCTCGAGGCTTTCCCTCGAGGCTTTCCCACAGGGCTGTCCCACGTGCCACCGTGATGTGAGTCGATCCTCGGCGTGAAAGATGAGCCAGTGCAGGGCAAAGAGGTTCCTCTGGAATGGACTGAGACATCTGGGGGACTCTTGGAATGGTGGTACGACCATGGAGTTCCTCTCGCCTTTCCTGTTGAGAGTGCCTCCTCTTGAGATGCGACGGGAACGCCGGGAATACTTTCCCGTTGAAAGCAGGGTAAGGATCCCTCATCTCGAGCTCCGAGGGGGAAACGGGGCTCCTCTGGATGTGGGCGGGACCATCGTGCTTCCTCTCGAGTGGAGACGGGTATGGCAGTGAACTTCTGGAGTTGCAGCAAGGGTGTGAAAGACCCTTTCGAAGTTCCAGAGGTTAGGTGTCATTAGTCTCCAGACGCCTCATTGGAAATAGGCCTAATCTCGCCTGGAAGGGAGAACTTCCTGGATTTTCTCGAGTTGCGGCAGGTGTTCTCGAGTTACGACGGGGACCTCAGGGACCCGCCCTGGTGGCCTCAAGAGAGGCCAGTCCCCATGCGAGTTGCTAGGGGGCCTCTCGGGATTCCTCTCCCGTCGATACCGGGGCCAAAAACCTTGTGTGCAGTTAGGGCCGGAAACGAGGATTCCTCTCAGGGGCTGACATGGATCTTTGGGTACTTCTGGAGTCTCCCCAGGGGAGTCAGGCCTCGTCTCGAGTGGGGGCATGCACGTGCGCTTTCCTTCCAGGCTGTAGCAGCAATGTCACGCTTCCCGTCGCGTGGATCAAAGGATCTGTGGTTTTCCCTCGAGGCTTTCCCTCGCGGCTTTCCCACAGGGCTGTCCTACGTGCCACCATGGTGTGAGTCGATCCTCGGCGTGAAAGATGAGCCAGTGCAGGGCAAAGAGGTTCCTCTGGAATGGACTGAGACATCTGGGGGACTCTTGGAATGGTGGTACGACCATGGAGTTCCTCTCGCCTTTCCTGTTGAGAGTGCCTCCTCTTGAGATGCGACGGGAAAGCCGGAAATTCTTTCCCATTGAAAGCAGGGAAAGGATCCCTCATCTCGAGCTACGAGGGGGAAACGGGGCTCCTCTGGATGTGGGCGGGACCATCGTGCTTCCTCTCGAGTGGAGACGGGTATGGCAGTGAACTTCTTGATTTGCAGCAAGGGTGTGAAAGACCCTTTCGAAGTTCCAGAGGTTAGGTGTCATTAGTCTCCAGACGCCTCATCGGAAATAGGCCTCATCTCGCCTGGAAGGGAGAACTTCCTGGATTTTCTCGAGTTGCGGCAGGTGTTCTCGAGTTACGACGGGGACCTCAGGGACCCGCCCTGGTGGCCTCAGGAGAGGCCAGTCCCCATGCGAGGTGCTAGGGGGCCTCTCGGGATTCCTCTCCCGTCGATACTGGGGCCAAAAACCTTGTGTGGAGTCAGGGCCGGAACCGAGGATTCCTCTCAAGGGCTGACATGGATCTTTGGGTACTTCTGGAGTCTCACCAGGGGAGTCAGGCCTCGTCTCGAGTGGGGGCATGCACGTGCGCTTTCCTTCTAGGCTGTAGCAGCAATGTCACGCTTCCCGTCGCGTGGATCAAAGGATCTGTGGTTTTCCCTCGAGGCTTTCCCTCGAGGCTTTCTCACAGGGCTGTCCCACGTGCCACCGTGGTGTGAGTCGATCCTCGGCGTGAAAGATGAGCCAGTGCAGGGCAAAGAGGTTCCTCTGGAATGGACTGAGACATCTGGGGGACTCTTGGTATGGTGGTACGACCATGGAGTTCCTCTCGCCTTTCCTGTTGAGAGTGCCTCCTCTTGAGATGCGACGGGAACGCCGGGAATACTTTCCCGTTGAAACCAGGGAAAGGATCCCTCATCTCGAGCTCCGAGGGGGAAACGGGGCTCCTCTGGATGTGGGCGGGACCATCGTGCTTCCTCTCGAGTGGAGACGGGTATGGCGGTGAACTTCTTGAGTTGCAGCAATGGTGTGAAAGACCCTTTCGAAGTTCCAGAGGTTAGGTGTCATTAGTCTCCAGACGCCTCATCGGAAATAGGCCTCATCTCGCCTGGAAGGGAGAACTTCCTGGATTTTCTCGAGTTGCGGCAGGTGTTCTCGAGTTACGACGGGGACCTCAGGGACCCGCCCTGGTGGCCTCAGGAGAGGCCAGTCCCCATGCGAGTTGCTAGGGGGCCTCTCGGGATTCCTCTCCCTTCGATACCGGGGCCAAAAACCTTGTGTGCAGTTAGGGCCGGAAACGAGGATTCCTCTCAGGGGCTGACATGGATCTTTGGGTACTTCTGGAGTCTCCCCAGGGGAGTCAGGCCTCATCTCGAGTGGGGGCATGCACGTGCGCTTTCCTTCCAGGCTGTAGCAGCAATGTCACGCTTCCCGTCGCGTGGATCAAAGGATCTGTGGTTTTCCCTTGAGGCTTTCCCTCAAGGATTTCCCACAGGGATGTCCCACGTGCCACCGTTTTGTGAGTCGATCCTCGGCGTGAAAGATGAGCCAGTGCAGGGCAAAGAGGTTCCTCTGGAATGGACTGAGACATCTGGGGCACTCTTGGAATGGTGGTACGACCATGGAGTTCCTCTCGCCTTTCCTGTTGAGAGTGCCTCCTCTTGAGATGCGACGGGAACGTCGGGAATTGTTTCCCGTTGAAAGCAGGGAAAGGATCCCTCATCTCGAGCTACGAGGGGGAAACGGGGCTCCTCTGGATGTGGGCGGGATCATCGTGCTTCCCCTCGAGTGGAGACGGGTATGGCAGTGAACCTCTTGAGTTGCAGCAAGGTGTGAAAGACCCTTTCGAAGTTCCAGAGGTTAGGTGTCATTAGTCTCCAGACGCCTCATCGGAAATAGGCCTCATTTCGCCTGGAAGGGAGAACTTCCTGGATTTTCTCGAGTTGCGGCAGGTGTTCTCGAGTTACGACGGGGACCTCAGGCACCCGCCCTGGTAGCCTCAGGAGAGGCCAGTCCCCATGCGAGTTGCTAGGGGGCCTCTCGATATTCCTCTCCCGGCGATACCGGGTCAAAATCCTTGTGTGGAGTCAGGGCCGGAATCGAGGATTCCTCTCAGGGGCTGACATGGATCTTTGGGTACTTCTGGAGTCTCCCCAGGGGAGTCAGGCCTCGTCTCGAGTGGGGGCATGCACGTGCGCTTTCCTTCCAGGCTGTAGCAGCAATGTCACGCTTCCCGTCGAGTGGATCAAAGGATCTGTGGTTTTCCCTCGAGGCTTTCCCTCGAGGCTTTCCCAAAGGGCTGTCCCACGTGCCACCGTGGTGTGAGTCGATCCTCGGCGTGAAAGATGAGCCAGTGCAGGGCAAAGAGGTTCCTCCGGAATGGACTGAGACATCTGGGGGACTCTTGGAATGGTGGTACGACCATGGAGTTCCTCTCGCCTTTCCTGTTGAGAGTGCCTCCTCTTGAGATGCGACGGGAACGCCGGAAATTCTTTCCCATTGAAAGCAGGGAAAGGATCCCTCATCTCGAGCTACGAGGGGGAAACGGGGCTCCTCTGGATGTGGGCGGGACCATCGTGCTTCCTCTCGAGTGGAGACGGGTATGGCAGTGAACTTCTTGAGTTGCAGCAAGGGTGTGAAAGACCCTTTCGAAGTTCCAGAGGTTAGGTGTCATTAGTCTCCAGACGCCTCATCGGAAATAGGCCTCATCTCGCCTGGAAAGGAGAACTTCCTGGATTTTCTCGAGTTGCGGCAGGTGTTCTCGAGTTACGACGGGGACCTCAGGGACCCGCCCTGGTGGCCTCAGGAGAGGCCAGTCCCCATGCGAGGTGCTAGGGGGCCTCTCGGGATTCCTCTCCCGTCGATACCGGGGCCAAAAACCTTGTGTGGAGTCAGGGCCGGAACCGAGGATTCCTCTCAGGGGCTGACATGGATCTTTGGGTACTTCTGGAGTCTCCCCAGGGGAGTCAGGCCTCGTCTCGAGTGGGGGCATGCACGTGCGCTTTCCTTCTAGGCTGTAGCAGCAATGTCACGCTTCCCGTGGCGAGGATCAAAGGATCTGTGGTTTTCCCTCGAGGCTTTCCCTCGAGGCTTTCCCACAGGGCTGTCCCACGTGCCACCGTGATGTGAGTCGATCCTCGGCGTGAAAGATGAGCCAGTGCAGGGCAAAGAGGTTCCTCTGGAATGGACTGAGACATCTGGGGGACTCTTGGAATGGTGGTACGACCATGGAGTTCCTCTCGCCTTTCCTGTTGAGAGTGCCTCCTCTTGAGATGCGACGGGAACGCCGGGAATTCTTTCCCGTTGAAAGCAGGGTAAGGATCCCTCATCTCGAGCTCCGAGGGGGAAACGGGGCTCCTCTGGATGTGGGCGGGACCATCGTGCTTCCTCTCGAGTGGAGACGGGTATGGCAGTGAACTTCTTGAGTTGCAGCAAGGGTGTGAAAGACCCTTTCGAAGTTCCAGAGGTTAGGTGTCATTAGTCTCCAGACGCCTCATTGGAAATAGGCCTAATCTCGCCTGGAAGGGAGAACTTCCTGGATTTTCTCGAGTTGCGGCAGGTGTTCTCGAGTTACGACGGGGACCTCAGGGACCCGCCCTGGTGGCCTCAGGAGAGGCCAGTCCCCATGCGAGTTGCTAGGGGGCCTCTCGGGATTCCTCTCCCGTCGATACCGGGGCCAAAAACCTTGTGTGAAGTTAGGGCCGGAAACGAGGATTCCTCTCAGGGGCTGACATGGATCTTTGGGTACTTCTGGAGTGTCCCCAGGGGAGTCAGGCCTCATCTCGAGTGGGGGCATGCACGTGCGCTTTCCTTCCAGGCTGTAGCAGCAATGTCACGCTTCCCGTCGCGTGGATCAAAGGATCTGTGGTTTTCCCTCGAGGCTTTCCCTCAAGGATTTCCCACAGGGATGTCCCACGTGCCACCGTTTTGTGAGTCGATCCTCGGCGTGAAAGATGAGCCAGTGCAGGGCAAAGAGGTTCCTCTGGAATGGACTGAGACATCTGGGGCACTCTTGGAATGGTGGTTCGACCATGGAGTTCCTCTCGCCTTTCCTGTTGAGAGTGCCTCCTCTTGAGATGCGACGGGAACGTCGGGAATTCTTTCCCGTTGAAAGCAGGGAAAGGATCCCTCATCTCGAGCTACGAGGGGGAAACGGGGCTCCTCTGGATGTGGGCGGGACCATCGTGCTTCCCCTCGAGTGGAGACGGGTATGGCAGTGAACCTCTTGATTTGCAGCAAGGTGTGAAAGACCCTTTCGAAGTTCCAGAGGTTAGGTGTCATTAGTCTCCAGACGCCTCATCGGAAATAGGCCTCATCTCGCCTGGAAGGGAGAACTTCCTGGATTTTCTCGAGTTGCGGCAGGTGTTCTCGAGTTACGACGGGGACCTCAGGCACCCGCCCTGGTAGCCTCAGGAAAGGCCAGTCCCCATGCGAGTTGCTAGGGGGCCTCTCGATATTCCTCTCCCGGCGATACCGGGTCAAAATCCTTGTGTGGAGTCAGGGCCGGAATCGAGGATTCCTCTCAGGGGCTGACATGGATCTTTGGGTACTTCTGGAGTCTCCCCAGGGGAGTCAGGCCTCGTCTCGAGTGGGGGCATGCACGTGCGCTTTCCTTCCAGGCTGTAGCAGCAATGTCACGCTTCCCGTCGCGTGGATCAAAGGATCTGTGGTTTTCCCTCGAGGCTTTCCCTCGCGGCTTTCCCACAGGGCTGTCCTACGTGCCACCATGGTGTGAGTCGATCCTCGGCGTGAAAGATGAGCCAGTGCAGGGCAAAGAGGTTCCTCTGGAATGGACTGAGACATCTGGGGGACTCTTGGAATGGTGGTACGACCATGGAGTTCCTCTCGCCTTTCCTGTTGAGAGTGCCTTCTCTTGAGATGCGACGGGAAAGCCGGAAATTCTTTCCCATTGAAAGCAGGGAAAGGATCCCTCATCTCGAGCTACGAGGGGGAAACGGGGCTCCTCTGGATGTGGGCGGGACCATCGTGCTTCCTCTCGAGTGGAGACGGGTATGGCAGTGAACTTCTTGAGTTGCAGCAAGGGTGTGAAAGACCCTTTCGAAGTTCCAGAGGTTAGGTGTCATTAGTCTCCAGACGCCTCATCGGAAATAGGCCTCATCTCGCCTGGAAGGGAGAACTTCCTGGATTTTCTCGAGTTGCGGCAGGTGTTCTCGAGTTACGACGGGGACCTCAGGGACCCGCCCTGGTGGCCTCAGGAGAGGCCAGTCCCCATGCGAGGTGCTAGGGGGCCTCTCGGGATTCCTCTCCCGTCGATACTGGGGCCAAAAACCTTGTGTGGAGTCAGGGCCGGAACCGAGGATTCCTCTCAAGGGCTGACATGGATCTTTGGGTACTTCTGGAGTCTCACCAGGGGAGTCAGGCCTCGTCTCGAGTGGGGGCATGCACGTGCGCTTTCCTTCTAGGCTGTAGCAGCAATGTCACGCTTCCCGTCGCGTGGATCAAAGGATCTGTGGTTTTCCCTCGAGGCTTTCCCTCGAGGCTTTCTCACAGGGCTGTCCCACGTGCCACCGTGGTGTGAGTCGATCCTCGGCGTGAAAGATGAGCCAGTGCAGGGCAAAGAGGTTCCTCTGGAATGGACTGAGACATCTGGGGGACTCTTGGTATGGTGGTACGACCATGGAGTTCCTCTCGCCTTTCCTGTTGAGAGTGCCTCCTCTTGAGATGCGACGGGAACGCCGGGAATACTTTCCCGTTGAAACCAGGGAAAGGATCCCTCATCTCGAGCTCCGAGGGGGAAACGGGGCTCCTCTGGATGTGGGCGGGACCATCGTGCTTCCTCTCGAGTGGAGACGGGTATGGCGGTGAACTTCTTGAGTTGCAGCAATGGTGTGAAAGACCCTTTCGAAGTTCCAGAGGTTAGGTGTCATTAGTCTCCAGACGCCTCATCGGAAATAGGCCTCATCTCGCCTGGAAGGGAGAACTTCCTGGATTTTCTCGAGTTGCGGCAGGTGTTCTCGAGTTACGACGGGGACCTCAGGGACCCGCCCTGGTGGCCTCAGGAGAGGCCAGTCCCCATGCGAGTTGCTAGGGGGCCTCTCGGGATTCCTCTCCCTTCGATACCGGGGCCAAAAACCTTGTGTGCAGTTAGGGCCGGAAACGAGGATTCCTCTCAGGGGCTGACATGGATCTTTGGGTACTTCTGGAGTCTCCCCAGGGGAGTCAGGCCTCATCTCGAGTGGGGGCATGCACGTGCGCTTTCCTTCCAGGCTGTAGCAGCAATGTCACGCTTCCCGTCGCGTGGATCAAAGGATCTGTGGTTTTCCCTCGAGGCTTTCCCTCAAGGATTTCCCACAGGGATGTCCCACGTGCCACCGTTTTGTGAGTCGATCCTCGGCGTGAAAGATGAGCCAGTGCAGGGCAAAGAGGTTCCTCTGGAATGGACTGAGACATCTGGGGCACTCTTGGAATGGTGGTACGACCATGGAGTTCCTCTCGCCTTTCCTGTTGAGAGTGCCTCCTCTTGAGATGCGACGGGAACGTCGGGAATTGTTTCCCGTTGAAAGCAGGGAAAGGATCCCTCATCTCGAGCTACGAGGGGGAAACGGGGCTCCTCTGGATGTGGGCGGGATCATCGTGCTTCCCCTCGAGTGGAGACGGGTATGGCAGTGAACCTCTTGAGTTGCAGCAAGGTGTGAAAGACCCTTTCGAAGTTCCAGAGGTTAGGTGTCATTAGTCTCCAGACGCCTCATCGGAAATAGGCCTCATTTCGCCTGGAAGGGAGAACTTCCTGGATTTTTTCGAGTTGCGGCAGGTGTTCTCGAGTTACGACGGGGACCTCAGGCACCCGCCCTGGTAGCCTCAGGAGAGGCCAGTCCCCATGCGAGTTGCTAGGGGGCCTCTGGATATTCCTCTCCCGGCGATACCGGGTCAAAATCCTTGTGTGGAGTCAGGGCCGGAATCGAGGATTCCTCTCAGGGGCTGACATGGATCTTTGGGTACTTCTGGAGTCTCCCCAGGGGAGTCAGGCCTCGTCTCGAGTGGGGGCATGCACGTGCGCTTTCCTTCCAGGCTGTAGCAGCAATGTCACGCTTCCCGTCGAGTGGATCAAAGGATCTGTGGTTTTCCCTCGAGGCTTTCCCTCGAGGCTTTCCCAAAGGGCTGTCCCACGTGCCACGGTGGTGTGAGTCGATCCTCGGCGTGAAAGATGAGCCAGTGCAGGGCAAAGAGGTTCCTCTGGAATGGACTGAGACATCTGGGGGACTCTTGGAATGGTGGTATGACCATGGAGTTCCTCTCGCCTTTCCTGTTGAGAGTGCCTCCTCTTGAGATGCGACGGGAACGCCGGAAATTCTTTCCCATTGAAAGCAGGGAAAGGATCCCTCATCTCGAGCTACGAGGGGGAAACGGGGCTCCTCTGGATGTGGGCGGGACCATCGTGCTTCCTCTCGAGTGGAGACGGGTATGGCAGTGAACTTCTTGAGTTGCAGCAAGGGTGTGAAAGACCCTTTCGAAGTTCCAGAGGTTAGGTGTCATTAGTCTCCAGACGCCTCATCGGAAATAGGCCTCATCTCGCCTGGAAGGGAGAACTTCCTGGATTTTCTCGAGTTGCGGCAGGTGTTCTCGAGTTACGACGGGGACCTCAGGGACCCGCCCTGGTGGCCTCAGGAGAGGCCAGTCCCCATGCGAGGTGCTAGGGGTCCTCTCGGGATTCCTCTCCCGTCGATACCGGGGCCAAAAACCTTGTGTGGAGTCAGGGCCGGAACCGAGGATTCCTCTCAGGGGCTGACATGGATCTTTGGGTACTTCTGGAGTCTCCCCAGGGGAGTCAGGCCTCGTCTCGAGTGGGGGCATGCACGTGCGCTTTCCTTCTAGGCTGTAGCAGCAATGTCACGCTTCCCGTGGCGAGGATCAAAGGATCTGTGGTTTTCCCTCGAGGCTTTCCCTCGAGGCTTTCCCACAGGGCTGTCCCACGTGCCACCGTGGTGTGAGTCGATCCTCGGCGTGAAAGATGAGCCAGTGCAGGGCAAAGAGGTTCCTCTGGAATGGACTGAGACATCTGGGGGACTCTTGGAATGGTGGTACGACCATGGAGTTCCTCTCGCCTTTCCTGTTGAGAGTGCCTCCTCTTGAGATGCGACGGGAACGCCGGGAATTCTTTCCCGTTGAAAGCAGGGAAAGGATCCCTCATCTCGAGCTCCGAGGGGGAAACGGGGCTCCTCTGGATGTGGGCGGGACCATCGTGCTTCCTCTCGAGTGGAGACGGGTATGGCGGTGAACTTCTTGAGTTGCAGCAAGGGTGTGAAAGACCCTTTCGAAGTTCCAGAGGTTAGGTGTCATTCGTCTCCAGACGCCTCATCGGAAATAGGCCTCATCTTGCCTGGAAGGGAGAACTTCCTGGATTTTCTCGAGTTGCGGCAGGTGTTCTCGAGTTACGACGGGGACCTCAGGGACCCGCCCTGGTGGCCTCAGGAGAGGCCAGTCCCCATGCGAGGTGCTAGGGGGCCTCTCGGGATTCCTCTCCCGTGGATACCGGGGCCAAAAACCTTGTGTGGAGTCAGGGCCGGAACCGAGGATTCCTCTCAGGGGCTGACATGGATCTTTGGGTACTTGTGGAGTCTCCCCAGGGGAGTCAGGCCTCGTCTCGAGTGGGGGCATGCACGTGCGCTTTCCTTCCAGGCTGTAGCAGCAATGTCACGCTTCCCGTGGCATGGATCAAAGGATCTGTGGTTTTCCCTCGAGGCTTTCCCTCGAGGCTTTCCCACAGGGCTGTCCCACGTGCCACCGTGGTGTGAGTCGATCCTCGGCGTGAAAGATGAGCCAGTGCAGGGCAAAGAGGTTCCTCTGGAATGGACTGAGACATCTGGGAGACTCTTGGAATGGTGGTACGACCATGGAGTTCCTCTCACCTTTCCTGTTGAGAGTGCCTCCTCTTGAGATGCGACGGGAACGCCGGGAATTCTTTCCCGTTGAAAGCAGGGAAAGGATCCCTCATCTCGAGCTCCGAGGGGGAAACGGGGCTCCTCTGGATGTGGGCGGGACCATCGTGCTTCCTCTCGAGTGGAGACGGTATGGCGGTGAACTTCTTGAGTTGCAGCAAGGGTGTGAAAGACCCTTTCGAAGTTCCAGAGTTTAGGTGTCATTAGTCTCCAGACGCCTCATCGGAAATAGGCCTCATCTCGCCTGGAAGGGAGAACTTCCTGGATTTTCTCGAGTTGCGGCAGGTGTTCTCGAGTTACGACGGGGACCTCAGGGACCCGCCCTTGTGGCCTCAGGAGAGGCCAGTCCCCATGCGAGGTGCTAGGGGGCCTCTCGGGATTCCTCTCCCGTCGATACCGGGGCCAAAAACCTTGTGTGGAGTCAGGGCCTAAACCGAGGATTCCTCTCAAGGTCTGACATGGATCTTTGGGTACTTGTGGAGTCTCCCCAGGGGAGTCAGGCCTCGTCTCGAGTGGGGCCATGCACGTGCGCTTTCCTTCCAGGCTGTAGCAGCAATGTCACGCTTCCCGTGGCGTGGATCAAAGGATCTGTGGTTTTCCCTCGAGGCTTTCCCTCGAGACTTTCCCACAGGGCTGTCCTACGTGCCACCGTGGTGTGAGTCGATCCTCGGCGTGAAAGATGAGCCAGTGCAGGGCAAAGAGGTTCCTCTGGAATGGACTGAGACATCTGGGGGACTCTTGGAATGGTGGTACGACCATGGAGTTCCTCTCGCCTTTCCTGTTGAGAGTGCCTCCTCTTGAGATGCGACGGGAACGCCGGGAATTCTTTCCCGTTGAAAGCAGGGAAAGGATCCCTCATCTCGAGCTCCGAGGGGGAAACGGGGCTCCTCTGGATGTGGGCAGGACCATCGTGCTTCCTCTCGAGTGGAGACGGGTATGGCGGTGAACTTCTTGAGTTGCAGCAAGGGTGTGAAAGACCCTTTAGAAGTTCCAGAGTTTAGGTGTCATTCGTCTCCAGACGCCTCATCGGAAATAGGCCTCATCTTGCCTGGAAGGGAGAACTTCCTGGATTTTCTCGAGTTGCGGCAGGTGTTCTCGAGTTACGACGGGGACCTCAGGGACCCGCCCTGGTGGCCTCAGGAGAGGCCAGTCCCCATGCGAGGTGCTAGGGGGCCTCTCGGGATTCCTCTCCCGTCGATACCGGGGCCAAAATCCTTGTGTGGAGTCAGGCCCGGAACCGAGGATTCCTCTCAAGGGCTGACATGGATCTTTGGGTACTTCTGGGGTCTGCCCAGGGGAGTCAGGCCTCGTCTCGAGTGGGGGCATGCACGTGCGCTTTCCTTCCAGGCTGTAGCAGCAATGTCACGCTTCCCGTGGCGTGGATCAAAGGATCTGTGGTTTTCCCTCGAGGCTTTCCCTCGAGGCTTTCCCACAGGGCTGTCCCACGTGCCACCGTGGTGTGAGTCCATCCTCGGCGTGAAAGATGAGCCAGTGCAGGGCAAAGAGTTTCCTCTGGAATGGACTGAGACATCTGGGGGACTCTTGGAATGGTGGTACGACCATGTAGTTCCTCTCGCCTTTCCTGTTGAGAGTGCCTTCTCTTGAGATGCGACGGGAACGCCGGGAATTCTTTCCCGTTGAAAGCAGGGAAAGGATCCCTCATCTCGAGCTCCAGGGGGGAAACGGGGCTCCTCTGGATGTGGGCGGGACCATCGTGCTTCCTCTCGAGTGGAGACGGGTATGGTGGTGAACTTCTTGATTTGCAGCAAGGGTGTGAAAGACCCTTTTGAAGTTCCAGAGGTTAGGTGTCATTAGTCTCCAGACACCTCATCGGAAATAGGCCTCATCTCTCCTGGAAGGGAGAACTTCCTGGATTTTCTCGAGTTGCGGCAGGTGTTCTCGAGTTACGACGGGGACCTCAGGGACCCGCCTTGGTGGCCTCAGGAGAGGCCAGTCCCCATGCGAGGTGCTAGGGGGCCTCTCGGGATTCCTCTCCCGTCGATACCGGGGCCAAAAACCTTGTGTGGAGTCAGGGCCGGAACCGAGGATTCCTCTCAGGGGCTGACATGGATCTTTGGGTACTTGTGGAGTCTCCCCAGGGGAGTCAGGCCTCGTCTCGAGTGGGGGCATGCACGTGCGCTTTCCTTCCAGGCTGTAGCAGCAATGTCACGCTTCCCGTGGCGTGGATCAAAGGATCTGTGATTTTCCCTCGAGGCTTTCCCTCGAGGCTTTCCCACAGGGCTGTCCCACGTGCCACCGTGGTGTGAGTCGATCCTCGGCGTGAAAGATGAGCCAGTGCAGGGCAAAGAGGTTCCTCTGGAATGGACTGAGACATCTGGGGGACTCTTGGAATGGTGGTACGACCATGGAGTTCCTCTCGCCTTTCCTGTTGAGAGTGCCTCCTCTTGAGATGCGACGGGAACGCCGGGAATTCTTTCCCGTTGAAAGCAGGGAAAGGATCCCTCATCTGGAGCTCCAGGTGGGAAACGGGGCTCCTCTGGATGTGGGCGGGACCATCGTGCTTCCTCTCGAGTGGAGACGGGTATGGCGGTGAACTTCTTGAGTTGCAGCAAGGGTGTGAAAGACCCTTTCGAAGTTCCAGAGGTTAGGTGTCATTAGTCTCCCGACACCTCATCGGAAATAGGCCTCATCTCGCCCGGAAGGGAGAACTTCCTGGATTTTCTCGAGTTGCGGCAGGTGTTCTCGAGTTACGACGGGGACCTCAGGGACCCGCCCTGGTGGCCTCAGGAGAGGCCAGTCCCCATGCGAGGTGCTAGGGGGCCTCTCGGAATTACTCTCCAGTCGATACCGCAGCCAAAATCCTTGTGTGGATTCAGGGCCGGAACCGAGGATTCCTCTCAGGGGCTTACATGGATCTTTGGGTACTTCTGGAGTCTCTCCAGGGGAGTCAGGCCTCGTCTCGAGTGGGGGCATGCACGTGCGCTTTCCTTCCAGGCTGTAGCAGCAATGTCACGCTTCCCGTTGCGTGGATCAAAGGATCTGTGGTTTTCCCTCGAGGCTTTCCCTCGAGGCTTTCCCACAGGGCTGTCCCACGTGCCACCGTGGTGTGAGTCGATCCTCGGCGTGAAAGATGAGCCAGTGCAGGGCAAAGAGGTTCCTCTGGAATGGACTGAGACATCTGGGGGACTCTTGGAATGGTGGTACGACCATGGAGTTCCTCTCGCTTTCCTGTTGAGAGTGCCTCCTCTTGAGATGCGGCAGGAACGCCGGGAATTCTTTCCCGTTGAAAGCAGGGAAAGGATCCCTCATCACGAGCTCCGATGGGGAAACGGGGCTCCTCTGGATGTGGGCGGGACCATCGTGCTTCCTCTCGAGTGGAGACGGGTATGGCGGTGAACTTCTTGAGTTGCAGCAAGGGTGTGAAAGACCCTTTCGAAGTTCCAAAGGTGAGGTGTCATTAGTCTCCAGACGCCTCATCGGAAATAGGCCTCATCTCGCCTCGAAGGGAGAACTTCCTGGATTTTCTCGAGTTGCGGCAGGTGTTCTCGAGTTACGACGGGGACCTCAGCGACCCGCCCTGGTGGCCTCAGGAGAGGCCAGTCCCCATGCGAGGTGCTAGGGGGCCTCTCGGGATTCCTCTCCCGTCGATACCGGGGCCAAAAACCTTGTGTGGAGTCAGGGCCGAAACCGAGGATTCCTCTCAAGGGCTGACATGGATCTTTGGGTACTTGTGGAGTCTCCCCAGGGGAGTCAGGCCTCGTCTCGAGTGGGGGCATGCACGTGCGCTTTCCTTCCAGGCTGTAGCAGCAATGTCACGCTTCCCGTGGCGTGGCTCAAAGGATCTGTGGTTTTCCCTCGAGGCTTTCCCTCGAGGCTTTCCCACAGGGCTGTCCTACGTGCCACCGTGGTGTGAGTCGATCCTCGGCGTGAAAGATGATCCAGTGCAGGGCAAAGAGGTTCCTCTGGAATGGACTGAGACATCTGGGGGACTCTTGGAATGGTGGTACGACCATGGAGTTCCTCTCGCCTTTCCTGTTGAGAGTGCCTCCTCTTGAAATGCGACGGGAACGCCGGGAATTCTTTCCCGTTGAAAGCAGGGAAAGGATCCCTCATCTGGAGCTCCGAGGGGGAAACGGGGCTCCTCTGGATGTCGGCGGGACCATCGTGCTTCCTCTCGAGTGGAGACGGGTATGGCGGTGAACTTCTTGAGTTGCATCAAGGGTGTGAAAGACCCTTTCGAAGTTCCAGAGGTTAGGTGTCATTAGTCTCCAGACGCCTCATCGGAAATAGGCCTCATCTCGCCTGGAAGGGAGAACTTCCTGGATTTTCTCGAGTTGCGGCAGGTGTTCTCGAGTTACGACGGGGACCTCAGGGACCCGCCCTGGTGGCCTCAGGAGAGGCCAGTCCCCATGCGAGGTGCTAGGGGGCCTCTCGGGATTCCTATCCCGTCTATACCGGGGCCAAAATCCTTGTGTGGAGTCAGGCCCGGAACCGAGGATTCCTCTCAAGGGCTGACATGGATCTTTGGGTACTTCTGGGGTCTGCCCAGGGGAGTCAGGCCTCGTCTCGAGTGGGGGCATGCACGTGCGCTTTCCTTCCAGGCTGTAGCAGCAATGTCACGCTTGCCGTGGCGTGGATCAAAGGATCTGTGGTTTTCCCAAGAGGCTTTCCCTCGAGGCTTTCCCACAGGGCTGTCCCACGTGCCACCGTGGTGTGAGTCGATCCTCGGCGTGAAAGATGAGCCAGTGCAGGGCAAAGAGGTTCCTCTGGAATGGACTGAGACATCTGGGAGACTCTTGGAATGGTGGTACGACCATGGAGTTCCTCTCGCCTTTCCTGTTGAGAGTGCCTCCTCTTGAGATGCGACGGGAACGCCGGGAATTCTTTCCCGTTGAAAGCAGGGAAAGGATCCCTCATCTCGAGCTCCGAGGGGGAAACGGGGCTCCTCTGGATGTGGGCGGGACCATCGTGCTTCCTCTCGAGTGGAGACGGTATGGCGGTGAACTTCTTGAGTTGCAGCAAGGGTGTGTAAGACCCTTTCGAAGTTCCAGAGTTTAGGTGTCATTAGTCTCCAGACGCCTCATCGGAAATAGGCCTCATCTCGCCTGGAAGGGAGAACTTCCTGGATTTTCTCGAGTTGCGGCAGGTGTTCTCGAGTTACGACGGGGACCTCAGCGACCCGCCCTGGTGGCCTCAGGAGAGGCCAGTCCCCATGCGAGGTGCTAGGGGGCCTCTCGGGATTCCTCTCCCGTCGATCCCGGGGCCAAAAACCTTGTGTGGAGTCAGGGCCGGAACCGAGGATTCCTCTCAAGGGCTGACATGGATCTTTGGGTACTTCTGGGGTCTGCCCAGGGGAGTCAGGCCTCGTCTCGAGTGGGGGCATGCACGTGCGCTTTCCTTCCAGCCTGTAGCAGCAATAACACGCTTCCCGTCGCGTGGATCAAAGGATCTGTGGTTTTCCCTCGAGGCTTTCCCACAGGGCTGTCCCACGTGCCACCGTGGTGTGAGTCGTAACTCGGCGTGAAAGATAAGCCAGTGCAGGGCAAAGAGGTTCCTCTGGAATGGGCTGAGACATCTGGGGGACTCTTGGAATGGTGGTACGACCATGTAGTTCCTCTCGCCTTTCCTGTTGAGAGTGCCTTCTCTTGAGATGCGACGGGAACGCCGGGAATTCTTTCCCGTTGAAAGCAGGGAAAGGATCCCTCATCTCGAGCTCCAGGGGGGAAACGGGGCTCCTCTGGATGTGGGCGGGACCATCGTGCTTCCTCTCTAGTGGAGACGGGTATGGTGGTGAACTTCTTGATTTGCAGCAAGGGTGTGAAAGACCCTTTTGAAGTTCCAGAGGTTAGGTGTCATTAGACTCCAGACACCTCATCGGAAATAGGCCTCATCTCTCCTGGAAGGGAGAACTTCCTGGATTATCTCGAGTTGCGGCAGGTCTTCTCGAGTTACGACGGGGACCTCAGGGACCCGCCCTGGTGGCCTCAGGAGAGGCCAGTCCCCATGCGAGGTGCTAGGGGGCCTCTCGGGATTCCTCTCCCGTCGATACCGGGGCCAAAATCCTTGTGTGGAGTCAGGGCCGGAACCGAGGATTCCTCTCAGGGGCTGACATGGATCTTTGGGTACTTCTGGAGTCTCCCCAGGGGAGTCAGGCCTCGTCTCGAGTGGGGGCATGCACGTGCGCTTTCCTTCCAGGCTGTAGCAGCAATGTCACGCTTCCCGTGGCGTGGATCAAAGGATCTGTGGTTTTCCCTCGAGGCTTTCCCTCGAGGCTTTCCCACAGGGCTGTCCCACGTGCCACCGTGGTGTGAGTCGATCCTCGGCGTGAAAGATGAGCCAGTGCAGGGCAAAGAGGTTCCTCTGGAATGGGCTGAGACATCTGGGAGACTCTTGGAATGGTGGTACGACCATGGAGTTCCTCTCGCCTTTCCTGTTGAGAGTGCCTCCTCTTGAGATGCGACGTGAACGCCGGGAATTCTTTCCCGTTGAAAGCAGGGAAAGGATCCCTCATCTCGAGCTCCGAGGGGGAAACGGGGCTCCTCTGGATGTGGGCGGTACCATCGTGCTTCCTCTCGAGTGGAGACGGTATGGCGGTGAACTTCTTGAGTTGCAGCAAGGGTGTGAAAGACCCTTTCGAAGCTCCAGAGTTTAGGTGTCATTAGTCTCCAGATGCCTCATCGGAAATAGGCCTCATCTCGCCTGGAAGGGAGAACTTCCTGGATTTTCTCGAGTTGCGGCAGGTGTTCTCGAGTTACGACGGGGACCTCAGCGACCCGCCCTGGTGGCCTCAGGAGAGCTCAGTCCCCATGCGAGGTGCTAGGGGGCCTCTCGGGATTCCTCTCCCGTCGGTACCGGGGCCAAAAACCTTGTGTGGAGTCAGGGCCGAAACCGCGGATTCCTCTCAAGGGCTGACATGGATCTTTGGGTACTTGTGGAGTCTCCCCAGGGGAGTCAGGCCTCGTCTCGAGTGGGGGCATGCACGTGCCCTTTCCTTCCAGGCTGTAGCAGCAATGTCACGCTTCCCGTGGCGTGGATCAAAGAATCTGTGGTTTTCCCTCGAGGCTTTCCCTCGAGGCTTTCCCACAGGGCTGTCCCACGTGCCACCGTGGTGTGAGTCGATCCTCGGCGTGAAAGATGAGCCAGTGCAGGGCAAAGAGGTTCCTCTGGAATGGACTGAGACATCTGGGGGACTCTTGGAATGGTGGTACGACCATGGAGTTCCTCTCGCTTTCCTGTTGAGAGTGCCTCCTCTTGAGATGCGGCAGGAACGCCGGGAATTCTTTCCCGTTGAAAGCAGGGAAAGGATCCCTCATCACGAGCTCCGATGGGGAAACGGGGCTCCTCTGGATGTGGGCGGGACCATCGTGCTTCCTCTCGAGTGGAGACGGGTATGGCGGTGAACTTCTTGAGTTGCAGCAAGGGTGTGAAAGACCCTTTCGAAGTTCCAAAGGTGAGGTGTCATTAGTCTCCAGACGCCTCATCGGAAATAGGCCTCATCTCGCCTCGAAGGGAGAACTTCCTGGATTTTCTCGAGTTGCGGCAGGTGTTCTCGAGTTACGACGGGGACCTCAGCGACCCGCCCTGGTGGCCTCAGGAGAGGCCAGTCCCCATGCGAGGTGCTAGGGGGCCTCTCGGGATTCCTCTCCCGTCGATACCGGGGCCAAAAACCTTGTGTGGAGTCAGGGCCGAAACCGAGGATTCCTCTCAAGGGCTGACATGGATCTTTGGGTACTTGTGGAGTCTCCCCAGGGGAGTCAGGCCTCGTCTCGAGTGGGGGCATGCACGTGCGCTTTCCTTCCAGGCTGTAGCAGCAATGTCACGCTTCCCGTGGCGTGGATCAAAGGATCTGTGGTTTTCCCTCGAGGCTTTCCCTCGAGGCTTTCCCACAGGGCTGTCCTACGTGCCACCGTGGTGTGAGTCGATCCTCGGCGTGAAAGATGATCCAGTGCAGGGCAAAGAGGTTCCTCTGGAATGGACTGAGACATCTGGGGGACTCTTGGAATGGTGGTACGACGATGGAGTTCCTCTCGCCTTTCCTGTTGTGAGTGCCTCCTCTTGAGATGCGACGGGAACGCCGGGAATTCTTTCCCGTTGAAAGCAGGGAAAGGATCCCTCATCTCGAGCTCCGAGGGGGAAACGGGGCTCCTCTGGATGTGGGCGGGACCATCGTGCTTCCTCTCGAGTGGAGACGGGTATGGCGGTGAACTTCTTGAGTTGCATCAAGGGTGTGAAAGACCCTTTCGAAGTTCCAGAGGTTAGGTGTCATTAGTCTCCAGACGCCTCATCGGAAATAGGCCTCATCTCGCCTGGAAGGGAGAACTTCCTGGATTTTCTCGAATTGCGGCAGGTGTTCTCGAGTTACGACGGGGACCTCAGGGACCCGCCCTGGTGGCCTCAGGAGAGGCCAGTCCCCATGCGAGGTGCTAGGGGGCCTCTCGGGATTCCTATCCCGTCGATACCGGGGCCAAAATCCTTGTGTGGAGTCAGGCCCGGAACCGAGGATTCCTCTCAAGGGCTGACATGGATCTTTGGGTACTTCTGGGGTCTGCCCAGGGGAGTCAGGCCTCGTCTCGAGTGGGGGCATGCACGTGCGCTTTCCTTCCAGGCTGTAGCAGCAATGTCACGCTTCCCGTGGCGTGGATCAAAGGATCTGTGGTTTTCCCTCGAGGCTTTCCCTCGAGGCTTTCCCACAGGGCTGTCCCACGTGCCACCGTGGTGTGAGTCGATCCTCGGCGTGAAAGATGAGCCAGTGCAGGGCAAAGAGGTTCCTCTGGAATGGACTGAGACATCTGGGAGACTCTTGGAATGGTGGTACGACCATGGAGTTCCTCTCGCCTTTCCTGTTGAGAGTGCCTCCTCTTGAGATGCGACGGGAACGCCGGGAATTCTTTCCCGTTGAAAGCAGGGAAAGGATCCCTCATCTCGAGCTCCGAAGGGGAAACGGGGCTCCTCTGGATGTGGGAGGGACCATCGTGCTTCCTCTCGAGTGGAGACGGTATGGCGGTGAACTTCTTGAGTTGCAGCAAGGGTGTGAAAGACCCTTTCGAAGTTCCAGAGTTTAGGTGTCATTAGTCTCCAGATGCCTCATCGGAAATAGGCCTCATCTCGCCTGGAAGGGAGAACTTCCTGGATTTTCTCGAGTTGCGGCAGGTGTTCTCGAGTTACGACGGGGACCTCAGGGACCCGCCCTGGTGGCCTCAGGAGAGGCCAGTCCCCATGCGAGGTGCTAGGGGGCCTCTCGGGATTCCTCTCCCGTCGATACCGGGGCCAAAAACCTTGTGTGGAGTCAGGGCCGGAACCGAGGATTCCTCTCAAGGGCTGACATGGATCTTTGGGTACTTCTGGGGTCTGCCCAGGGGAGTCAGGCCTCGTCTCGAGTGGGGGCATGCACGTGCGCTTTCCTTCCAGCCTGTAGCAGCAATAACACGCTTCCCGTCGCGTGGATCAAAGGATCTGTGGTTTTCCCTCGAGGCTTTCCCACAGGGCTGTCCCACGTGCCACCGTGGTGTGAGTCGTACCTCGGCGTGAAAGATAAGCCAGTGCAGGGCAAAGAGGTTCCTCTGGAATGGGCTGAGACATCTGGGGGACTCTTGGAATGGTGGTACGACCATGTAGTTCCTCTCGGCTTTCCTGTTGAGAGTGCCTTCTCTTGAGATGAGACGGGAACGCCGGGAATTCTTTCCCGTTGAAAGCAGGGAAAGGATCCCTCATCTCGAGCTCCAGGGGGGAAACGGGGCTCCTCTAGATGTGGGCGGGACCATCGTGCTTCCTCTCTAGTGGAGACGGGTATGGTGGTGAACTTCTTGATTTGCAGCAAGGGTGTGAAAGACCCTTTTGAAGTTCCAGAGGTTAGGTGTCATTAGACTCCAGACACCTCATCGGAAATAGGCCTCATCTCTCCTGGAAGGGAGAACTTCCTGGATTTTCTCGAGTTGCGGCAGGTCTTCTCGAGTTACGACGGGGACCTCAGGGACCCGCCCTGGTGGCCTCAGGAGAGGCCAGTCCCCATGCGAGGTGCTAGGGGGCCTCTCGGGATTCCTCTCCCGTCGATACCGGGGCCAAAAACCTTGTGTGCAGTCAGGGCCGGAACCGAGGATTCCTCAAAGGGGCTGACATGGATCTTTGGGTACTTGTGGAGTCTCCCCAGGGGAGTCAGGCCTCGTCTCGAGTGGGGGCATGCACGTGCGCTTTCCTTCCAGGCTGTAGCAGCAATGTCACACTTCCCGTGGCGTGGATCAAAGGATCTGTGGTTTTCCCTCGAGGCTTTCCCTCGAGGCTTTCCCACATGGCTGTCCCACGTGCCACCGTGGTGTGAGTCGATCCTCGGCGTGAAAGATCAGCCAGTGCAGGGCAAAGAGGTTCCTCTGGAATGGACTTAGACATCTGGGGGACTCTTGGAATGGTGGTACGACCATGGAGTTCCTCTCGCCTTTCCTGTTTAGAGTGCCTCCTCTTGAGATGCGACGGGAACGCCGGGAATTCTTTCCCGTTGAAAGCAGTGAAAGGATCCCTCATCTCGAGCTCCGAGGGGGAAACGGGTCTCCTCTGGATGTGGGCGGGACCATCGTGCTTCCTCTCGAGTGGAGACGGGTATGGCGGTGAACTTCTTGAGTTGCAGCAAGGGTGTGAAAGACCCTTTCGAAGTTCCAGAGGTTAGGTGTCATTAGTCTCCAGACGCCTCATCGGAAATAGGCCTCATCTCGCCTGGAAGGGAGAACTTCCTGGATTTTCTCGAGTTGCGGCAGGTGTTCTCGAGTTACGACGGGGACCTCAGGGACCCGCCCTGGTGGCCTCAGGAGAGGCCAGTCCCCATGCGAGTTGCTAGGGGGCCTCTCGGGATTCCTCTCCCGTCGATACCGGGGCCAAAAACCTTGTGTGGAGTCAGGGTTGGAACCGAGGATTCCTCTCAGGGGCTGACATGTATCTTTGGGTACTTCTGGAGTCTCCCCAGGGGAGTCAGGCCTCATCTCGATAGGGGGCATGCACGTGCGCTTTCCTTCCAGGCTGTAGCAGCAATGTCACGCTTCCCGTCGCGTGGATCAAAGGATCTGTGGTTTTCCCTCGAGGCTTTCCCTCGAGGCTTTCCCACAGGGCTGTCCCACGTGCCACCGTGGTGTGAGTCGATCCTCGGCGTGAAAGATGAGCCAGTGCAGGGCAAAGAGGTTCCTCTGGAATGGACTGAGACATCTGGGGGACTCTTGAAATGGTGGTACGACCATGAAGTTCCTCTCGCCTTTCCTGTTGAGAGTGCCTCCTCTTGAGTTGCGACGGGAACGCCGGGAATTCTTTCCCGTTGAAAGCAGGGAAAGGATCCCTCATCTCGAGCTCCGAGGGGGAACCTGGCTCCTCTGGATGTGGGCGGGACCATCGTGCTTCCTCTCGAGTGGAGACGGGTATGGCGGTGAACTTCTTGAGTTGCAGCAAGGGTGTGAAAGACCCTTTCGAAGTTCCAGAGGTTAGGTGTCATTAGTCTCCAGACGCCTCATCGGAAATAGGCCTCATCTCGCCTGGAAGGGAGAACTTCCTGGATTTCTTCGAGTTGCGGCAGGAGTTCTCGAGTTACGACGGGGACCTCAGGGACCCGCCCTGGTGGCCTCAGGAGAGGCCAGTCCCCATGCAAGTTGCTAGGGGTCCTCTCGGGATTCCTCTCCCGTCGATACCGGGGCCAAAATCCTTGTGTGGAGTCAGGGCCGGAACCGAGGATTCCTCTCAGGGGCTGACATGGATCTTTGGGTACTTCTGGAGTCTCCCCAGGGGAGTCAGGCCTCGTCTCGAGTGGGGGCATGCACGTGCGCTTTCCTTCCAGGCTGTAGCAGCAATGTCACGCTTCCCGTGGCGTGGATCAAAGGATCTGTGGTTTTCCCTCGAGGCTTTCCCTCGAGGCTTTCCCACAGGGCTGTCCCACGTGCCACCGTGGTGTGAGTCGATCCTCGGCGTGAAAGATGAGCCAGTGCAGGGCAAAGAGGTTCCTCTGGAATGGGCTGAGACATCTGGGAGACTCTTGGAATGGTGGTACGACCATGGAGTTCCTCTCGCCTTTCCTGTTGAGAGTGCCTCCTCTTGAGATGCGACGTGAACGCCGGGAATTCTTTCCCGTTGAAAGCAGGGAAAGGATCCCTCATCTCGAGCTCCGAGGGGGAAACGGGGCTCCTCTGGATGTGGGCGGGACCATCGTGCTTCCTCTCGAGTGGAGACGGTATGGCGGTGAATTTCTTGAGTTGCAGCAAGGGTGTGAAAGACCCTTTCGAAGCTCCAGAGTTTAGGTGTCATTAGTCTCCAGACGCCTCATCGGAAATAGGCCTCATCTCGCCTGGAAGGGAGAACTTCCTGGATTTTCTCGAGTTGCGGCAGGTGTTCTCGAGTTACGACGGGGACCTCAGCGACCCGCCCTGGTGGCTTCAGGAGAGCTCAGTCCCCATGCGAGGTGCTAGGGGGCCTCTCGGGATTCCTCTCCCGTCGGTACCGGGGCCAAAAACCTTGTGTGGAGTCAGGGCCGAAACCGAGGATTCCTCTCAAGGGCTGACATGGATCTTTGGGTACTTGTGGAGTCTCCCCAGGGGAGTCAGGCCTCGTCTCGAGTGGGGGCATGCACGTGCCCTTTCCTTCCAGGCTGTAGCAGCAATGTCACGCTTCCCGTGGCGTGGATCAAAGAATCTGTGGTTTTCCCTCGAGGCTTTCCCTCGAGGCTTTCCCACAGGGCTGTCCCACGTGCCACCGTGGTGTGAGTCGATCCTCGGCGTGAAAGATGAGCCAGTGCAGGGCAAAGAGGTTCCTCTGGAATGGACTGAGACATCTGGGGGACTCTTGGAATGGTGGTACGACCATGGAGTTCCTCTCGCTTTCCTGTTGAGAGGGCCTCCTCTTGAGATGCGGCAGGAACGCCGGGAATTCTTTCCCGTTGAAAGCAGGGAAAGGATCCCTCATCACGAGCTCCGATGGGGAAACGGGGCTCCTCTGGATGTGGGCGGGACCATCGTGCTTCCTCTCGAGTGGAGACGGGTATGGCGGTGAACTTCTTGAGTTGCAGCAAGGGTGTGAAAGACCCTTTCGAAGTTCCAAAGGTGAGGTGTCATTAGTCTCCAGACGCCTCATCGGAAATAGGCCTCATCTCGCCTCGAAGGGAGAACTTCCTGGATTTTCTCGAGTTGCGGCAGGTGTTCTCGAGTTACGACGGGGACCTCAGGGACCCGCCCTGGTGGCCTCAGGAGAGGCCAGTCCCCATGCGAGGTGCTAGGGGGCCTCTCGGGATTCCTCTCCCGTCGATACCGGGGCCAAAAACCTTGTGTGGAGTCAGGGCCGAAACCGAGGATTCCTCTCAAGGGCTGACATGGATCTTTGGGTACTTGTGGAGTCTCCCCAGGGGAGTCAGGCCTCGTCTCGAGTGGGGGCATGCACGTGCGCTTTCCTTCCAGGCTGTAGCAGCAATGTCACGCTTCCCGTGGCGTTGATCAAAGGATCTGTGGTTTTCCCTCGAGGCTTTCCCTCGAGGCTTTCCCACAGGGCTGTCCTACGTGCCACCGTGGTGTGAGTCGATCCTCGGCGTGAAAGATGATCCAGTGCAGGGCAAAGAGGTTCCTCTGGAATGGACTGAGACATCTGGGGGACTCTTGGAATGGTGGTACGACCATGGAGTTCCTCTCGCCTTTCCTGTTGAGAGTGCCTCCTCTTGAAATGCGACGGGAACGCCGGGAATTCTTTCCCGTTGAAAGCAGGGAAAGGATCCCTCATCTCGAGCTCCGAGGGGGAAACGGGGCTCCTCTGGATGTGAGCGGGACCATCGTGCTTCCTGTCGAGTGGAGACGGGTATGGCGGTGAACTTCTTGAGTTGCATCAAGGGTGTGAAAGACCCTTTCGAAGTTCCAGAGGTTAGGTGTCATTAGTCTCCAGACGCCTCATCGGAAATAGGCCTCATCTCGCCTGGAAGGGAGAACTTCCTGGATTTTCTCGAGTTGCGGCAAGCGTTCTCGAGTTACGACGGGGACCTCAGGGACCCGCCCTGGTGGCCTCAGGAGAGGCCAGTCCCCATGCGAGGTGCTAGGGGGCCTCTAGGGATTCCTATCCCGTCGATACCGGGGCCAAAATCCTTGTGTGGAGTCAGGCCCGGAACCGAGGATTCCTCTCAAGGGCTGACATGGATCTTTGGGTACTTCTGGGGTCTGCCCAGGGGAGTCAGGCCTCGTCTCGAGTGGGGGCATGCACGTGCGCTTTCCTTCCAGGCTGTAGCAGCAATGTCACGCTTCCCGTCGCGTGGATCAAAGGATCTGTGGTTTTCCCTCGAGGCTTTCCCTCGAGGCTTTCCCACAGGGCTGTCCCACGTGCCACCGTGGTGTGAGTCGATCCTCGGCGTGAAAGATGAGCCAGTGCAGGGCAAAGAGGTTCCTCTGGAATGGACTGAGACATCTGGGGGACTCTTGGAATGGTGGTACGACCATGGAGTTCCTCTTGTCTTTCCTGTTGAGAGTGCCTCCTCTTGAGATGCGACGGGAACGCCGGGAATTCTTTCCCGTTGAAAGCAGGGAAAGGATCCCTCATCTCGAGCTGCGAGGGGGAAACGGGGCTCCTCTGGATGTGGGCGGGACCATCTTGCTTCCTCTCGAGTGGAGACGGGTATGGCGGTGAACTTCTTGAGTTGCAGCAAGGGTGTGAAAGACCCTTTCGAAGTTCCAGAGGTTAGGTGTCATTAGTCTCCAGACGCCTCATCGGAAATAGGCCTCATCTCGCCTGGAAGGGAGAACTTTCTGGATTTTTTCGAGTTGCGGCAGGTGTTCTCCAGTTACGACGGGGACCTCAGGGACCCGCCCTGGTGGCCTCAGGAGAGGCCAGTCCCCATGCAAGTTGCTAGGGGTCCTCTCGGGATTCCTCTCCCGTCGATACCGGGGCCAAAATCCTTGTGTGGAGTCAGGGCCGGAACCGAGGATTCCTCTCAGGGGCTGACATGGATCTTTGGGAACTTGTGGAGTCTCCCCAGGGGAGTCAGGCCTCGTCTCGAGTGGGGGCATGCACGTGCGCTTTCCTTCAAGGCTGTAGCAGCAATGTCACGCTTCCCGTGGCGTGGATCAAAGGATCTGTGGTTTTCC
The DNA here is from genome assembly GCF_032405125.1 of Capricornis sumatraensis. Taxonomy (NCBI): domain Eukaryota; kingdom Metazoa; phylum Chordata; class Mammalia; order Artiodactyla; family Bovidae; genus Capricornis; species Capricornis sumatraensis. The sequence continues at coordinate 1,854,160 of NC_091077.1, read as the reverse complement.
CTCGAGGCTTTCCCACAGGGCTGTCCCACGTGCCACCGTGGTGTGAGTCGATCCTCGGCGTGAAAGATGAGCCAGTGCAGGGCAAAGAGGTTCCTCTGGAATGGACTGAGACATCTGGGGGACTCTTGGAATGGTGCTACGACCATGGAGTTCCTCTCGCCTTTCCTGTTGAGAGTGCCTTCTCTTGAGATGCGACGGGAACGCCGGGAATTCTTTCCCGTTGAAAGCAGGGAAAGGATCCCTCATCTCGAGCTCCAGGGGGGAAACGGGGCTCCTCTGGATGTGGGCGGGACCATCGTGCTTCCTCTCGAGTGGAGACGGGTATGGTGGTGAACTTCTTGATTTGCAGCAAGGGTGTGAAAGACCCTTTTGAAGTTCCAGAGGTTAGGTGTCATTAGTCTCCAGACACCTCATCGGAAATAGGCCTCATCTCTCCTGGAAGGGAGAACTTCCTGGATTTTCTCGAGTTGCGGCAGGTCTTCTCGAGTTACGCCGGGGACCTCAGGGACCCGCCCTGGTGGCCTCAGGAGAGGCCAGTCCCCATGCGAGGTGCTAGGGGGCCTCTAGGGATTCCTCTCCCGTCGATACCGGGGCCAAAAACCTTGTGTGGAGTCAGGGCCGGAACCGAGGATTCCTCTCAGGGGCTTACATGGATCTTTGGGTACTTCTGGAGTCTCCCCAGGGGAGTCAGGCCTCGTCTCGAGTGGGGGCATGCACGTGCGCTTTCCTTCCAGGCTGTAGCAGCAATGTCACGCTTCCCGTGGCGTGGATCAAAGGATCTGTGGTTTTCCCTCGACGCTTTCCCTCGAGGCTTTCCAACAGGGCTGTCCCACGTGCCACCGTGGTGTGAGTCGATCCTCGGCGTGAAAGATGAGCCAGTGCAGGGCAAGGAGGTTCCTCTGGAATGGACTTAGACATCTGGGGGACTCTTGGAATGGTGGTACGACCATGGAGTTCCTCTCGCCTTTCCTGTTGAGAGTGCCTCCTCTTGAGATGCGACGGGAACGCCGGGAATTCTGTCCCGTTGAAAGCAGGGAAAGGATCCATCATCTCTAGCTACGAGGTGGAAACGGGGCTCCTCTGGATGTGGCGCGACCATCGTGCTTCCTCGCGAGTGGAGACGGGTATGGCAGTGAACTTCTTGAGTTGCAGCAAGGGTGTGAAAGACACTTTCGAAGTTCCAGAGGTTAGGTGTCATTAGTCTCCAGACGCCTCATCGGAAATAGGCCTCATCTCGCCTGGAAGGGTGAACTTCCTGGATTTTCTCGAGTTGCGGCAGGTGTCCTCGAGTTACGACGGGGACCTCAGGGACCCGCCCTGGTGGCCTCAGGAGAGGCCAGTCCCCATGCGAGGTGCTAGGGGGCCTCTCGGGATTCCTCTCCCGTCGATACCGGGGCCAAAAACCTTGTGTGGAGTCAGGGCCGGAACCGAGGATTCCTCTCAGGGGCTAACATGGATCTTTGTGTATTTCTGGAGTCTCCCCAGGGGAGTCAGGCCTCGTCTCGAGTGGGGGCATGCACGTGCGCTTTCCTTCCAGGCTGTAGCAGCAATGTCACGCTTCCCGTCGCGTGGATCAAAGGATCTGTGGTTTTCCCTCGAGGCTTTCCCTCGAGGCTTTCCCACAGGGCTGTCCCACGTGCCACCGTGGTGTGAGTCGATCCTCGGCGTGAAAGATGAGCCAGTGCAGGGCAAAGAGTTTCCTCTGGAATGGACTGATACATCTGGGGGACTCTTGGAATGGTGGTACGACCATGGAGTTCCTCTCGCCTTTCCTGTTGAGAGTGCCTCCTCTTGAAATGCGACGGGAACGTCGGGAATTCTTTCCCGTTGAAAGCAGGGAAACATCCCTCATCTCGAGCTCCGAGGTGGAAACGGGGCTCCTCTGGATGTGGGCAGGACCATCGTGCTTCCTCTTGAGTGGACACGGGTATGGCGGTGAACTTCTTGAGTTGCAACAAGGGTGTGAAAGACCCTTTCGAAGTTCCAGAGGTTAGGTGTCATTAGTCTCCTGACGCCTCATCAGAAATAGGCCTCATCTCGCCTGGAAGGGAGAACTTCCTGGATTTTCTCGAGTTGAGGCAGGTGTTCTCGAGTTACGACGGGGACCTCAGGGACCGCCCTGGTGGCCTCAGGAGAGGCCAGTCCCCATGCGAGTTGCTAGGGGGCCTCTAGGGATTCCTCTCCCGTCGATACCGGGGCCAAAAACCTTGTGCGGAGTCAGGGCCGGAAACGAGGATTCCTCTCAGGGGCTGACATGGATCTTTGGGTACTTCTGGAGTCTCCCCAGGGGAGTCAGGCCTCGTCTCGAGTGGGGGCATGCACGTGCGCTTTCCTTCCAGGCTGTAGCAGCAATGTCACGCTTACCGTGGCGTGGATCAAAGGATCTGTGGTTTTCCCTCGAGGCTTTCCCTCGAGGCTTTCCCACAGGGCTGTCCCACGTGCCACCGTGGTGTGAGTCGATCCTCGGCGTGAAAGATGAGCCAGTGCAGGGCAAAGAGTTTCCTCTGGAATGGACTGAGTCATCTGGGGGACTCTTGGAATGGTGGTACGACCATGGAGTTCCTCTCGCCTTTCCTGTTGAGAGTGCCTCCTCTTGAAATGCGACGGGAACGCCGGGAATTCTTTCCCGTTGAAAGCAGGGAAACATCCCTCATCTCGAGCTCCGAGGGGGAAACGGGGCTCCTCTGGATGTGGGCGGGACCATCGTGCTTCCTCTCGAGTGGACCCGGGTATGGCGGTGAACTTCTTGAGTTGCAGCAATGGTATGAAAGACCCTTTCGAAGTTCCAGAGGTTAGGTGTCATTAGTCTCCAGACGCCTCATCGGAAATAGGCCTCATCTCGCCTGGAAGGGAGAACTTCCTGGATTTTCTCGAGTTGTGGCAGGTGTCCTCGAGTTACGACGGGGACCTCAGGAACCCGCCCTGGTGGCCTCAGAAGAGGCCAGTCCCCATGCGAGGTGCTAGGGGGCCTCTCGGGATTCCTCTCCCGTCGATACCGGGGCCAAAAACCTTGCGTGGAGTCAGGGCCGGAACCGAGGATTCCTCTCAGGGGCTGACATGGATCTTTGGGTACTTCTGGAGTCTCCCCAGGGGAGTCAGGCTTCGTCTCGAGTGGGGGCATGCACGTGCGCTTTCCTTCCAGGCTGTAGCAGCAATGTCACGCTTCCCGTGGTGTGGATCAAAGGTTCTGTGGTTTTCCCTCGAGGCTTTCCCTCGAGGCTTTCCCACTGGGCTGTCCCACGTGCCACCGTGGTGTGAGTCAATCCTCGGCGTGAAAGATGAGCCAGTGCCGAGCAAAGAGGTTCCTCTGGAATGGACTGAGACATCTGGGGGACTCTTGGAATGGTGGTACGACCATGGAGTTCCTCTCGCCTTTCCTGTTGAGAGTGCCTCCTCTTGAGATGCGACGGGAACGCCGGGAATTCTTTCCCGTTGAAAGCAGGGAAAGGATCCCTCATCTCGAGCTCCGAGGGGGAAACGGGGCTCCTCTGGATGTGGGCGGGACCATCGTGCTTCCTCTCGAGTGGAGACGGGTATGGCGGTGAACTTCTTGAGTTGCAACAAGGGTGTGAAAGACCCTTTCGAAGTTCCAGAGGTTAGGTGTCATTAGTCTCCAGACGCCTCATCGGAAATAGGCCTCATCTCGCCTGGAAGGGAGAACTTCCTGGATTTTCTCGAGTTGCGGCAGGTGTTCTCGAGTTACGACGGGGACCTCAGGGACCCGCCCTGGTGGCCTCAGGAGAGGCCAGTCCCCATGCGAGTTGCTAGGGGGCCTCTCGGGATTCCTCTCCCGTCGATACCGGGGCCAAAAACCTTGTGTGCAGTCAGGGCCGGAACCGAGGATTCCTCTCAGGGGCTGACATGGATCTTTGGGTACTTCTGGAGTCTCCCCAGGGGAGTCAGGCCTCGTCTCGAGTGGGGGCATGCACGTGCGCTTTCCTTCCAGGCTGTAGCAGCAATGTCACGCTTCCCGTGGCGTGGATCAAAGGATCTGTGGTTTTCCCTCGAGGCTTTCCCTCGAGGCTTTCCCACAGGGCTGTCCCACGTGCCACCGTGGTGTGAGTCGATCCTCGGCGTGAAAGATGAGCCAGTGCAGGGCAAAGAGGTTCATCTGGAATGGACTGAGACATCTGGGGGACTCTTGGAATGGTGGTACGACCATGGAGTTCCTCTCGCCTTTCCTGTTGAGAGTGCCTCCTCTTGAGATGCGACGGGAACGCCGGGAATTCTTTCCCGTTGAAAGCAGGGAAAGGATCCCTCATCTCGAGCTCCGAGGGGGAAACGGGGCTCCTCTGGATGTGGGCGGGACCATCGTGCTTCCTCTCGAGTGGAGACGGGTGTGGCGGTGAACTTCTTGAGTTGCAGCAAGGGTGTGAAAGACCCTTTCGAAGTTCCAGAGGTTAGGTGTCATTAGTCTCCAGACGCCTCATCGGAAATAGGCCTCATCTCGCCTGGAAGGGAGAACTTCCTGGATTTTCTCGAGTTGCGGCAGGTGTTCTCGAGTTACGACGGGGACCTCAGGGACCCGCCCTGGTGGCCTCAGGAGAGGCCAGTCCCCATGCGAGTTGCTAGGGGGCCTCTCGGGATTCCTCTCCCGTCGATACCGGGGCCAAAAACCTTGTGTGCAGTCAGGGCCGGAACCGAGGATTCCTCTCAGGGGCTGACATGGATCTTTGGGTACTTCTGGAGTCTCCCCAGGGGAGTCAGGCCTCGTCTCGAGTGGGGGCATGCACGTGCGCTTTCCTTCCAGGCTGTAGCAGCAATGTCACGCTTCCCATGGCATGGATCAAAGGATCTGTGGTTTTCCCTCGAGGCTTTCCCTCGAGGCTTTCCCACAGGGCTGTCCCACGTGCCACCGTGGTGTGAGTCGATCCTCGGCGTGAAAGATGAGCCAGTGCAGGGCAAAGAGGTTCCTCTGTAATGGACTGAGAAATCTGGGGGACTCTTGGAATGGTGGTACGACGATGGAGTTCCTCTCGCCTTTCCTGTTGTGAGTGCCTCCTCTTGAGATGCGACGGGAACGCCGGGAATTCTTTCCCGTTGAAAGCAGGGAAAGGATCCCTCATCTCGAGCTCCGAGGGGGAAACGGGGCTCCTCTGGATGTGGGCGGGACCATCGTGCTTCCTCTCGAGTGGAGACGGGTATGGCGGTGAACTTCTTGAGTTGCAGCAAGGGTGTGAAGACCCTTTCGAAGTTCCAGAGGTTAGGTGTCATTAGTCTCCAGACGCCTCATCGTAAATAGGCCTCATCTCGCCTGGAAGGGAGAACTTCCTGGATTTTCTCGAGTTGCGGCAGGTGTTCTCGAGTTACGACGGGGACCTCAGGGACCCGCCCTGGTGGCCTCAGGAGAGGCCAGTCCCCATGGAGTTGCTAGGGGGCCTCTCGGGATTCCTCTCCCGTCGATACCGGGGCCAAAAACCTTGTGTGCAGTCAGGGCCGGAACCGAGGATTCCTCTCAGGGGCTGACATGGATCTTTGGGTACTTCTGGAGTCTCCCCAGGGGAGTCAGGCCTCGTCTCGAGTGGGGGCATGCACGTGCGCTTTCCTTCCAGGCTGTAGCAGCAATGTCACGCTTCCCATGGCATGGATCAAAGGATCTGTGGTTTTCCCTCGAGGCTTTCCCTCGAGGCTTTCCCACAGGGCTGTCCCACGTGCCACCGTGGTGTGAGTCGATCCTCGGCGTGAAAGATGAGCCAGTGCAGGGCAAAGAGATTCCTCTGTAATGGACTGAGACATCTGGGGGACTCTTGGAATGGTGGTACGACCATGGAGTTCCTCTCGCCTTTCCTGTTGAGAGTGCCTCCTCTTGAGATGCGACGGGAACGCCGGGAATTCTTTCCCGTTGAAAGCAGGGAAAGGATTCCTCATCTCGAGCTCCGAGGGGGAAACGGGGCTCCTCTGGATGTGGGCGGGACCATCGTGCTTCCTCTCGAGTGGAGACGGGTATGGTGGTGAACTTCTTGAGTTGCAGCAAGGGTGTGAAAGACCCTTTCGAAGTTCCAGAGGTTAGGTGTCATTAGTCTCCAGACGCCTCATCGGAAATAGGCCTCATCTCGCCTGGAAGGGAGAACTTCCTGGATTTTCTCGAGTTGCGGCAGGTGTTCTCAAGTTACGACGGGGACCTCAGGGACCCGCCCTGGTGGCCTCAGGAGAGGCCAGTCCCCATGCGAGGTGCTAGGGGGCCTCTCGGGATTCCTCTACCGTCGATACCGGGGCCAAAAACCTTGTGTGGATTCACGGTCGGAACCGAGGATTCCTCTCAGGGGCTGACATGGATCTTTGGGTACTTGTGGAGTCTCCCCAGGTGAGTCAGGCCTCGTCTCGAGTGGGGGCATGCACGTGCGCTTTCCTTCCAGGATGTAGCAGCAATGTCTCGCTTCCCGTGGCGTGGATCAAAGGATCTGTGGTTTTCCCTCGAGGCTTTCCCTCGAGGCTTTCCCACAGGGCTGTCCCACGTGGCACCTTGGTGTGAGTCGATCCTCGGCGTGAAAGATGAGCCAGTGCAGGGCAAAGAGGTTCCTCTGGAATGGACTGAGACATCTGGGGGACTCTTGGAATGGTGGTACAACCATGGAGTTCCTCTCGCCTTTCCTGTTGAGAGTGCCTCCTCTTGAGATGCGACGGGAACGCCGGGAATTCTTTCCTGTTGAAAGCAGGGAAAGGATTCCTCATCTCGAGCTCCGAGGGGGAAACGGGGCTCCTCTGGATGTGGGCGGGACCATCGTGCTTCCTCTCGAGTGGAGACGGGTATGGTGGTGAACTTCTTGAGTTGCAGCAAGGGTGTGAAAGACCCTTTCGAAGTTCCAGAGGTTAGGTGTCATTAGTCTCCAGACGCCTCATCGGAAATAGGCCTCATCTCGCCTGGAAGGGAGAACTTCCTGGATTTTCTCGAGTTGCGGCAGGTGTTCTCGAGTTACGACGGGGACCTCAGGGACCCGCCCTGGTGGCCTCAGGAGAGGCCAGTCCCCATGCGAGTTGCTAGGGGGCCTCTCGGGATTCCTCTCCCGTCGATACCGGGGCCAAAAACCTTGTGTGCAGTCAGGGCCGGAACCGAGGATTCCTCTCAGGGGCTGACATGGATCTTTGGGTACTTCTGGAGTCTCCCCAGGGGAGTCAGGCCTCGTCTCGAGTGGGGGCATGCACGTGCGCTTTCCTTCCAGGCTGTAGCAGCAATGTCACGCTTCCCATGGCATGGATCAAAGGATCTGTGGTTTTCCCTCGAGGCTTTCCCTCGAGGCTTTCCCACAGGGCTGTCCCACGTGCCACCGTGGTGTGAGTCGATCCTCGGCGTGAAAGATGAGCCAGTGCAGGGCAAAGAGGTTCCTCTGTAATGGACTGAGAAATCTGGGGGACTCTTGGAATGGTGGTACGACGATGGAGTTCCTCTCGCCTTTCCTGTTGTGAGTGCCTCCTCTTGAGATGCGACGGGAACGCCGGGAATTCTTTCCCGTTGAAAGCAGGGAAAGGATCCCTCATCTCGAGCTCCGAGGGGGAAACGGGGCTCCTCTGGATGTGGGCGGGACCATCGTGCTTCCTCTCGAGTGGAGACGGGTATGGCGGTGAACTTCTTGAGTTGCAGCAAGGGTGTGAAGACCCTTTCGAAGTTCCAGAGGTTAGGTGTCATTAGTCTCCAGACGCCTCATCGTAAATAGGCCTCATCTCGCCTGGAAGGGAGAACTTCCTGGATTTTCTCGAGTTGCGGCAGGTGTTCTCGAGTTACGACGGGGACCTCAGGGACCCGCCCTGGTGGCCTCAGGAGAGGCCAGTCCCCATGGAGTTGCTAGGGGGCTTCTCGGGATTCCTCTCCCGTCGATACCGGGGCCAAGAACCTTGTGTGCAGTCAGGGCCGGAACCGAGGATTCCTCTCAGTGGCTGACATGGATCTTTGGGTACTTCTGGAGTCTCCCCAGGGGAGTCAGGCCTCGTCTCGAGTGGGGGCATGCACGTGCGCTTTCCTTCCAGGCTGTAGCAGCAATGTCACGCTTCCCATGGCATGGATCAAAGGATCTGTGGTTTTCCCTCGAGGCTTTCCCTCGAGGCTTTCCCACAGGGCTGTCCCACGTGCCACCGTGGTGTGAGTCGATCCTCGGCGTGAAAGATGAGCCAGTGCAGGGCAAAGAGATTCCTCTGTAATGGACTGAGAAATCTGGGGGACTCTTGGAATGGTGGTACGACCATGGAGTTCCTCTCGCCTTTCCTGTTGAGAGTGCCTCCTCTTGAGATGCGACGGGAACGCCGGGAATTCTTTCCCGTTGAAAGCAGGGAAAGGATTCCTCATCTCGAGCTCCGAGGGGGAAACGGGGCTCCTCTGGATGTGGGCGGGACCATCGTGCTTCCTCTCGAGTGGAGACGGGTATGGTGGTGAACTTCTTGAGTTGCAGCAAGGGTGTGAAAGACCCTTTCGAAGTTCCAGAGGTTAGGTGTCATTAGTCTCCAGACGCCTCATCGGAAATAGGCCTCATCTCGCCTGGAAGGGAGAACTTCCTGGATTTTCTCGAGTTGCGGCAGGTGTTCTCAAGTTACGACGGGGACCTCAGGGACCCGCCCTGGTGGCCTCAGGAGAGGCCAGTCCCCATGCGAGGTGCTAGGGGGCCTCTCGGGATTCCTCTACCGTCGATACCGGGGCCAAAAACCTTGTGTGGATTCACGGTCGGAACCGAGGATTCCTCTCAGGGGCTGACATGGATCTTTGGGTACTTGTGGAGTCTCCCCAGGTGAGTCAGGCCTCGTCTCGAGTGGGGGCATGCACGTGCGCTTTCCTTCCAGGATGTAGCAGCAATGTCTCGCTTCCCGTGGCGTGGATCAAAGGATCTGTGGTTTTCCCTCGAGGCTTTCCCTCGAGGCTTTCCCACAGGGCTGTCCCACGTGGCACCTTGGTGTGAGTCGATCCTCGGCGTGAAAGATGAGCCAGTGCAGGGCAAAGAGGTTCCTCTGGAATGGACTGAGACATCTGGGGGACTCTTGGAATGGTGGTACAACCATGGAGTTCCTCTCGCCTTTCCTGTTGAGAGTGCCTCCTCTTGAGATGCGACGGGAACGCCGGGAATTCTTTCCTGTTGAAAGCAGGGAAAGGATTCCTCATCTCGAGCTCCGAGGGGGAAACGGGGCTCCTCTGGATGTGGGCGGGACCATCGTGCTTCCTCTCGAGTGGAGACGGGTATGGTGGTGAACTTCTTGAGTTGCAGCAAGGGTGTGAAAGACCCTTTCGAAGTTCCAGAGGTTAGGTGTCATTAGTCTCCAGACGCCTCATCGGAAATAGGCCTCATCTCGCCTGGAAGGGAGAACTTCCTGGATTTTCTCGAGTTGCGGCAGGTGTTCTCGAGTTACGACGGGGAACTCAGGGACCCGCCCTGGTGGCCTCAGGAGAGGCCAGTCCCCATGCGAGTTGCTAGGGGGCCTCTCGGGATTCCTCTCCCGTCGATACCGGGGCCAAAAACCTTGTGTGCAGTCAGGGCCGGAACCGAGGATTCCTCTCAAGGGCTGACATGGATCTTTGGGTACTTGTGGAGTCTCCCCAGGGGAGTCAGGCCTCGTCTCGAGTGGGGGCATGCACGTGCGCTTTCCTTCCAGGCTGTAGCAGCAATGTCACGCTTCCCGTCGCGTGGATCAAAGGATCTGTGGTTTTCCCTCGAGGCTTTCCCTCGAGGCTTTCCCACAGGTCTGTCCCACGTGCCACCGTGGTGTGAGTCGATCCTCGGCCTGAAAGATGAGCCAGTGCAGGGCAAAGAGGTTCCTCTGGAGTGGACTGAGACATCTGGGGGACTCTTGGAATGGTGGTACGACCATGGAGTTCCTCTCGCCTTTCCTGTTGAGAGTGCCTCCTCTTGAGATGCGACGGGAACGCCGGGAATTCTTTCCCGTTGAAAGCAGGGAAAGGATCCCTCATCTCGAGCTACGAGGGGGAAACGGGGCTCCTCTGGATTTGGGCGGGACTATCGTGCTTCCTCTCGAGTGGAGACGGGTGTGGCGGTGAACTTCTTGAGTTGCAGCAAGGGTGTGAAAGACCCTTTTAAAGTTCCAGAGGTTAGGTGTCATTAGTCTCCAGACGCCTCATCGGAAATAGGCCTCATCTCGCCTGGAAGGGAGAACTTCCTGGATTTTCTCGAGTTGCGGCAGGTGTTCTCGAGTTACGACGGGGACCTCAGGGACCCGCCCTGGTGGCCTCAGGAGAGGCCAGTCCCCATGCGAGTTGCTAGGGGGCCTCTCGGGATTCCTCTCCCGTCGATACCGGGGCCAAAAACCTTGTGTGGAATCAGGGCCGGAACCGAGGATTCCTCTCAAGGGCTGACATGGATCTTTGGGTACTTGTGGAGTCTCCCCAGGGGAGTCAGGCCTCGTCTCGAGTGGGGGCATGCACGTGCGCTTTCCTTCCAGGCTGTAGCAGCAATGTCACGCTTCCCGTGGCGTGGATCAAAGGATCTGTGGTTTTCCCTCGAGGCTTTCCCTCGAGGCTTTCCCACAGGGCTGTCCCACGTGCCACCGTGGTGTGAGTCGATCCTCGGCGTGAAAGATGAGCCAGTGCAGGGCAAAGAGGTTCCTCTGGAATGGACTGAGACATCTGGGGGACTCTTGGAATGGTGGTACGACCATGGAGTTCCTCTCGCCTTTCCTGTTGAGAGTGCCTCCTCTTGAGATGCGACGGGAACGCCGGGAATTCTTTCCCGTTGAAAGCAGGGAAAGGATCCCTCATCTCGAGCTCCGAGGGGGAAACGGGGCTCCTCTGGATGTGGGCGGGACCATCGTGCTTCCTCTCGAGTGGAGACGGGTGTGGCGGTGAACTTCTTGAGTTGCAGCAAGGGTGTGAAAGACCCTTTCGAAGTTCCAGAGGTTAGGTGTCATTAGTCTCCAGACGCCTCATCGGAAATAGGCCTCATCTCGCCTGGAAGGGAGAACTTCCTGGATTTTCTCGAGTTGCGGCAGGTGTTCTCGAGTTACGACGGGGACCTCAGGGACCCGCCCTGGTGGCCTCAGGAGAGGCCAGTCCCCATGCGAGTTGCTAGGGGGCCTCTCGGGATTCCTCTCCCGTCGATACCGGGGCCAAAAACCTTGTGTGCAGTCAGGGCCGGAACCGAGGATTCCTCTCAGGGGCTGACATGGATCTTTGGGTACTTGTGGAGTCTCCCCAGGGGAGTCAGGCCTCGTCTCGAGTGGGGGCATGCACGTGCGCTTTCCTTCCAGGCTGTAGCAGCAATGTCACGCTTCCCGTCGCGTGGATCAAAGGATCTGTGGTTTTCCCTCGAGGCTTTCCCTCGAGGCTTTCCCACAGGTCTGTCCCACGTGCCACCGTGGTGTGAGTCGATCCTCGGCCTGAAAGATGAGCCAGTGCAGGGCAAAGAGGTTCCTCTGGAATGGACTGAGACATCTGGGGGACTCTTAGAATGGTGGTACGACCATGGAGTTCCTCTCGCCTTTCCTGTTGTGAGTGCCTCCTCTTGAGATGCGACGGGAACGCCGGGAATTCTTTCCCGTTGAAAGCAGGGAAAGGATCCCTCATCTCGAGCTCCGAGGGGGAAACGGGGCTCCTCTGGATGTGGGCGGGACCATCGTGCTTCCTCTCGAGTGGAGACGGGTGTGGCGGTGAACTTCTTGAGTTGCAGCAAGGGTGTGAAAGACCCTTTCGAAGTTCCAGAGGTTAGGTGTCATTAGTCTCCAGACGCCTCATCGGAAATAGGCCTCATCTCGCCTGGAAGGGAGAACTTCCTGGATTTTCTCGAATTGCGGCAGGTGTTCTTGAGTTACGACGGGGACCTCAGGGACCCGCCCTGGTGGCCTCAGGAGAGGCCAGTCCCCATGCGAGTTGCTAGGGGGCCTCTCGGGATTCCTCTCCCGTCGATACCGGGGCCAAAAACCTTGTGTGCAGTCAGGGCCGGAACCGAGGATTCCTCTCCGGGGCTGACATGGATCTTTGGGTACTTCTGGAGTCTCCCCAGGGGAGTCAGACCTCGTCTAGAGTGGGGGCATGCACGTGCGCTTTCCTTCCAGGCTGTAGCAGCAATGTCACGCTTCCCATGGCATGGATCAAAGGATCTGTGGTTTTCCCTCGAGGCTTTCCCTCGAGGCTTTCCCACAGGGCTGTCCCACGTGCCACCGTGGTGTGAGTCGATCCTCGGCGTGAAAGATGAGCCAGTGCAGGGCAAAGAGGTTCCTCTGTAATGGACTGAGAAATCTGGGGGACTCTTGGAATGGTGGTACGACCATGGAGTTCCTCTCGCCTTTCCTGTTGAGAGTGCCTCCTCTTGAGATGCGACGGGAACGCCGGGAATTCTTTCCCGTTGAAAGCAGGGAAAGGATCCCTCATCTCGAGCTCCGAGGGGGAAACGGGGCTCCTCTGGATGTGGGCGGGACCATCGTGCTTCCTCTCGAGTGGAGACGGGTGTGGCGGTGAACTTCTTGAGTTGCAGCAAGGGTGTGAAAGACCCTTTCGAAGTTCCAGCGGTTAGGTGTCATTAGTCTCCAGACGCCTCATCGGAAATAGGCCTCATCTCGCCTGGAAGGGAGAACTTCCTGGATTTTCTCGAGTTGAGGCAGGTGTTCTCAAGTTACGACGGGGACCTCAGGGACCCGCCCTGGTGGCCTCAGGAGAGGCCAGTCCCCATGCGAGGTGCTAGGGGGCCTCTCGGGATTCCTCTACCGTCGATACCGGGGCCAAAAACCTTGTGTGGATTCAGGGCCGGAACCGAGGATTCCTCTCAGGGGCTGACATGGATCTTTGGGTACTTGTGGAGTCTCCCCAGGTGAGTCAGGCCTCGTCTGGAGTGGGGGCATGCACGTGCGCTTTCCTTCCAGGATGTAGCAGCAATGTCTCGCTTCCCATGGCGTGGATCAAAGGATCTGTGGTTTTCCCTCGAGGCTTTCCCTCGAGGCTTTCCCACAGGGCAGTCCCACGTGGCACCTTGGTGTGAGTCGATCCTCGGCGTGAAAGATGAGCCAGTGCAGGGCAAAGAGGTTCCTCTGGAATGGACTGAGACATCTGGGGGACTCTAGGAATGGTGGTACGACCATGGAGTTCCTCTCGCCTTTCCTGTTGAGAGTGCCTCCTCTTGAGATGCGACGGGAACGCCGGGAATTCTTGCCCGTTGATAGCAGGGAAAGGATCCCTCATCTCGAGCTCCGAGGGGGAAACGTGGCTCCTCTGGATGTGGGCGGGACCATCGTGCTTCGTCTCGAGTTTAGACGGGTATGGCGGTGAACTTCTTGAGTTGCAGCAAGGGTGTGAAAGACCCTTTCGAAGTTCCAGAGGTTAGGTGTCATTAGTGTCCAGACGCCTCATCGGAAATAGGCCTCATCTCGCCTGGAAGGGAGAACTTCCTGGATTTTCTCGAGTTGCGGCAGGTGTTCTCGAGTTACGACGGGGACCTCAGGGACCCGCCCTGGTGGCCTCAGGAGAGGCCAGTCCCCATGCGAGTTGCTAGGGGGCCTTTCGGGATTCCTCTCCCGTCGATACCGGGGCGAAAAACCTTGTGTGGCGTCAGGCCCGGAACCGAGGATTCCTATCAGGGGCTGACATGGATCTTTGGGTACTTCTGGAGTCTCCCCAGGGGATTCAGGCCTCGTCTCGAGTGGGGGCATGCAAGTGCGCTTTCCTTCCAGGCTGTAGCAGCAATGTCACGCTTCCCGTGGCGTGGATCAAAGGATCTGTGGTTTTCCCTCGAGGCTTTCCCTCGAGGCTTTCCCACAGGGCTCTCCCACGTGCCACGGTGGTGTGAGTCGATCCTCGGCGTGAAAGATGAGCCAGTGCAGGGCAAAGAGGTTCCTCTGGAATGGACTGAGACATCTGGGGGACTCTTGGAATGGTGGTACGACCATGGAGTTCCTCTCGCCTCTCCTGTTGAGAGTGCCTCCTCTTGAGATGCGACGGGAACGCCGGGAATTCTTTCCCGTTGAAAGCAGGGAAAGCATCCCTCATCTCGAGCTCCGAGCGGGAAACGGGGCTCCTCTGGATGTGGGCGGGACCATCGTGCTTCCTCTCGAGTGGAGACGGGTATGGCGGTGAACTTCTTGAGTTGCAGCAAGGGTGTGAAAGACCCTTTCGAAGTTCCAGAGGTTAGGTGTCATTAGTCTCCAGACGCCTCATCGGAAATAGGCCTCATCTCGCCTGGAAGGGAGAACTTCCTGGATTTTCTCGAGTTGCGGCAGGTGTTCTCGAGTTACGATGGGGACCTCAGGGACCCGCCCTGGTGGCCTCAGGAGAGGCCAGTCCCCATGCGAGTTGCTAGGGGGCCTCTCGGGATTCCTCTCCCCTCGATACCGGGGCCAAAAACCTTGTGTACATTCAGGGCCGGAACCGAGGATTCCTCTCAAGGGCTGACATGGATCTTTGGGTACTTCTGGAGTCTCCCCAGGGGAGTCAGGCCTCGTCTCGAGTGGGGACATGCACGTGCGCTTTCCTTCCAGGCTGTAGCAGCAATGTCACGATTCCCGTCGCGTGGATCAGAGGATCTGTGGTTTTCCCTCGAGGCTTTCCCTCGAGGCTTTCCCACAGGGCTGTCCCACGTGCCACCGTGGTGTGAGTCGATCCTCGGCGTGAAAGATGAGCCAGTGCAGGGCAAAGAGGTTCCTCTGGAATGGACTGAGAAATCTGGGGGACTCTTGAAATGGTGGTACGACCATGGAGTTCCTCTCGCCTCTCCTGTTGAGAGTGCCTCCTCTTGAGATGCGACGGGAACGCCGGGAATTCTTTCCCGTTGAAAGCAGGGAAAGGATCCCTCATCTCGAGCTACGAGGGGGAAACGGGGCTGCTCCTGATGTGGGCGGGACCATCGTGCTTCCTCTCGAGTGGAAACGGGTATGGCGGTGAACTACTTGAGTTGCAGCAAGGGTGTGAAAGACCCTTTCGAAGTTCCAGAGGTTAGGTGTCATTAGTTTCCAGACGCCTCATCGGAAATAGGCCTCATCTCGCCTGGAAGGGAGAATTTCCTGGATTTTCTCGAGATGCGGCAGGTTTTCTCGAGTTACTACGGGGACCTCAGGGACCCGCCCTGGTGGCCTCAGGGGAGGCCAGTCCCCATGCGAGGTGCTAGGGGGCCTCTCGGGATTCCTCTCCCGTCGATACCGGGGCCAAAAACCTTGTGTGGAGTCAGGGTCGGAAACGAGGATTCCTCTCAGGGGCTGACATGGATCTTTGGGTACTTCTGGAATCTCCGCAGGGGAGTCAGGCCTCATCTCGAGTGGGGGCATGCACGTGCGCTTTCCTTCCAGGCTGTAGCAGCAATGTCACGCTTCCCGTGGTGTGGATCAAAGGATCTGTGGTTTTCCCTCGAGGCTTTCTCTCGAGGCTTTCCAACAGGGCTGTCCCACGTGCCACCGTGGTGTGAGTCGATCCTCGGCGTGAAAGATGAGCCAGTGCAGGGCAAAGAGGTTCCTCTGGAATGGACTGAGACATCTGGGGGACTCTTGGAATGGTGGTACGACCATGGAGTTCCTCTTGCCTTTCCTGTTGAGAGTGCCTCCTCTTGAGATGCGACGGGAACGCCGGGAATTCTTTCCCGTTGAAAGCAGGGAAAGGATCCCTCATCTCGAGCTACGAGGGGGAAACGGGGCTCCTCTGGATGTGGGCGGGACCATCGTGCTTCCTCTCGAGTGGACACGGGTATGGCGATGAACTTCTTGAGTTGCAGCAAGGGTGTGAAAGACCCTTTCGAAGTTCCAGAGGTTAGGTGTCATTAGTCTCCAGACGCCTCATCGGAAATAGGCCTCATCTCGCCTGCAAGGGAGAACTTCCTGGATTTTCTCGAGTTGCGGCAGGTGTTCTCAAGTTACGACGGGGACCTCATGGACCCGCCCTGGTGGGCTCAGGAGAGGCCAGTCCCCATGCGAGGTGCTAGGGGGCCTAACGGGATTCCTCTCCCGTCGATACCGGGGCCAAAAACCTTGTGTGGAGTCAGGGCCGGAACCGAGGATTCCTCTCAGGGGCTGACATGGATCTTTGGGTACTTCTGGAGTCTCCCCAGGGGAGTCAGGCCTCGTCTCGAGTGGGGGCATGCACGTGCACTTTCCTTCCAGGCTGTAGCAGCAATGTCAGGCTTCCCGTCGCGTGGATCAAAGGATTTGTGGTTTTCCCTCGAGGCTTTCCCTCGAGGCTTTCCCACAGGGCTCTCCCACGTGCCACCGTGGTGTGAGTCGATCCTCGGCGTGAATGATGAACCAGTGCAGGGCAAAGAGGTTCCTCTGGAATGGACTGAGATATCTGGGGGACTCTTGGAATGGTGGTACGACCATGGAGTTCCTCTCGCCTTTCCTGTTGAGAGTGCCTCCTCTTGAGATGCGACGGGAACGCCGTGAATTTTTTCCCGTTGAAAGCAGGGAAAGGATCCGTCATCTCGAGCTACGAGGGGGATACGGGGCTCCTCTGGATGTGGGCGGGACCATCGTGCTTCCTCTCGAGTGGAGACGGGTATGGCGGTGAACTTCTTGAGTTGCAGCAAGGGTGTGAAAGACCCTTTCGAAGTTGCAGAGGTTAGGTATCATTAGCCTCCAGACGCCTCATCGGAAATAGGCCTCATCTCGCCTAGAAGGGAGAACTTCCTGGATTTTCTCGAGTTGCGGCAGGTGTTCTCGAGTTACGCCGGGGACCTCAGGGACCCGCCCTGGTGGCCTCAGGAGAGGCCAGTCCCTATGCGAGTTTCTACGGGGCCTCTTTGGATTCCTCTCCCTTCGATACCGGGGCCAAAATCCTTGTGTGGAGTCAGGGCCGGAACCGAGGATTCCTCTCAGGGGCTGACATGGATCTTTGGGTACTTCTGCAGTCTCCCCAGGGGAGTCAGTCCTCGTCTCGAGTGTGGGCATGCACGTGCGCTTTCCTTCCAGGCTGTAGCAGCAATGCCTCGCTTCCCGTCGCGTGGATCAAAGGATCTGTGGTTTTCCCTCGAGGCTTTCCCTCAAGGCTTTCCCACAGGGCTGTCCCACGTGCCACCGTGGTGTGAGTCGATCTTCGGCGTGAAAGATGCGCCTGTGCAGGGCAAAGAGGTTCCTCTGGAATGGACTGAGACATCTGGGGGACTCTTGGAATGGTGGTTCGACCATGGAGTTCCTCTCGCCTTTCCTGTTGAGAGTGCCTCCTCTTGAGATGCGACGGGAACCCCGGGAATTCTTTCCCGTTGAAAGCAGGGAAAGGATCCCTCATCTCGAGCTCCGAGGGGGAAACGGGGCTCCTCTGGATGTGGGCGGGACCATCGTGCTTCCTCTCGAGTGGAGACGGGTATGAAGGTGAACTTCTTGAGTTGCAGCAAGGGTGTGAAAGACCCTTTCGAATTTCCAGAGGTTACGTGTCATTAGTCTCCAGACGCCTCATCAGAAATAGGCCTCATCTCGCCTGGAAGGGAGAACTTCCTGGATTTTCTCGAGTTGAGGCAGGGGCAGGTGTTCTCAAGTTACGACGGGGACCTCATGGACCCGCCCGGGAGGCCTCAGGAGAGGCCAGTCTCCATGCGAGGTGCTAGGGGGCCTCACGGTATTCCTCTCCCGTCGATACCGGGGCCAAAAACCTTGTGTGGAGTCAGGGCCGGAACCGAGGATTCCTCTCAAGGGTTGACATGGATCTTTGGGTACTTCTGGGGTCTCCCAAGGGGAGTCAGGCCTCGTCTCGAGTGGGGGCATGCACGTGCGCTTTCCTTCCAGGCAGTAGCAGCAATGTCACGCTTCCGGTCGCGTGGATCAAAGGATCTGTGGTTTTTCCTCGAGACTTTCCCTCGAGGCTTTCCCACAGGGCTGTCCCACGTGCCACCGTGGTGTGATTCGATCCTCGGCGTGAAAGATGAGCCAGTGCGGGGCAACGAGGTTCCTCTGGAATGGACTGAGACATCTGGGGGACTCTTGGAATGGTGGTACGACCATGGAGTTCCTCTCGCCTTTCCTGTTGAGAGTGCCTCCTCTTGAGATGCGAAGGGAACGCCGGGAATTCTTTCCCGTTGAAAGCAGGGAAAGGATCCCACATCTCGAGCTCCGAGGGGGAAACGGGGCTCCTCTGGATGTGGGCGGGACCATCGTGCTACTTCTCGAGTGGAGACGGGTATGGCGGTGAACTTCTTGAGTTGCAGCAAGGGTGTGAAAGACCCTTTCGAAGTTCCAGAGGTTAGGTGTCATTAGTCTCCAGACGCCTCATCGGAAATAGGCCTCATCTCGCCTGGAAGGGAGAACTTCCTGGATTTTCTCGAGTTGCGGCAGGTGTTCTCAAGTTACGACGGGGAACTCAGGCACCCGCCCTGGTGGCCTCAGGAGAGGCCAGTCCCCATGCGATTTGCTAGGGGGCCTCTCGGGATTCCTCTCCCGTCGATACCGGGGCCAAAAACCTTGTGTGGATTCAGGGCCGGAACCGAGGATTCCTCTCAGGGGCTGACATGGATCTTTGGGTACTTCTGGAGTCTCCCCAGGGGAGTCAGGCCTCGTCTCGAGTGGGAGCATGCACGTGTGCTTTCCTTCCAGGCTGTAGCAGCAATGTCACGCTTCCCGTGGCGTGGATCAAAGGATCTGTAGTTTTCCCTCGAAGCTTTCCCTCGAGGCTTTCCCACAGGGCTGTCCCACGTGCCACCGTGGTGTGAGTCGATCCTCGGCGTGAAAGATGAGCCAGTGCAGGGCAAAGAGGTTCCTCTGGAATGGACTGAGACATCTGGGGGACTCTTGGAATGGTGGTACGACCATGGAGTTCCTCTCGCCTTTCCTGTTGATAGTGCCTCCTCTTGAGATGCGACGGGAACACCGGGAATTCTTTCCCGTAGAAAGCAGTGAAAGGATCCCCCATCTCGAGCTCCGAGGGGGAAACGGGGCTCCTCTGGATGTGGGCGGGACCATCGTGCTTCCTCTCGAGTGGAGACGGGTATGGCGGTGAACTTCTTGAGTTGCAGCAAGGGTGTGAAAGACCCTTTCGAAGTTCCAGAGGTTAGGTGTCATTAGTCTCCAGACGCCTCATCGGAAATAGGCCTCATCTCGCCTGGAAGGGAGAAATTACTGGATTTTCTCGAGTTGCGGCAGGTGTTCTCGAGTTACGACGGGGAACTCAGGGACCCGCCCTGGTGGCCTCAGGAGAGGCCAGTCCCCATGCGATTTGCTAGGGGGCCTCTCGGGATTCCTCTCCCGTCGATACCGGGGCCAAAAACCTTGTGTGGAGTCAGGGCCGGAACCGAGGATTCCTCTCAGGGGCTGACATGGATCTTTGGGTTCTTCTGGAGTCTCCCCAGGGGAGTCAGGCCTCGTCTCGAGTGGGGGCATGCACGTGCGCTTTCCTTCCAGGCTGTAGCAGCAATGCCATGCTTCCCGTCGCGTGGATCAAAGGATCTGTGGTTTTCCCTCGAGGCTTTCCCTCGAGGCTTTCCCACAGGGCTGACCCACGTGCCACCGTGGTGTGAATCGATCCTCGGCGTGAAAAATGAGCCAGTGCAGGACAAAGAGGTTCCTCTGGAATGGACTGAGACATCTGGGGGACTCTTGGAATGGTGGTACGACCATGGAGTTCCTCTCGCCTTTCCTGTTGAGAGTGCCTCCTCTTGAGATGCGACGGGAACGCCGGGAATTCTTTCCCGTTGAAAGCAGGGAAAGGATCCCACATCTCGAGCTCCGAGGGGGAAACGGGGCTCCTCTGGATGTTGGCGGGACCATCGTGCTACCTCTCGAGTGGAGACGGGTATGGCGGTGAACTTCTTGAGTTGCAGCAAGGGTGTGAAAGACCCTTTCGAAGTTCCAGATGTTAGGTGTCATTAGTCTCCAGACGCCTCATCGGAAATAGGCCTCATCTCGCCTGGAAGGGAGAACTTCCTGGATTTTCTCGAGTTGCGGCAGGTGTTCTCAAGTTATGACGGGGACCTCATGGACCCGCCCGGGTGGCCTCAGGAGAGGCCAGTCCCCATGCGAGGTGCTAGGGGGCCTCACGGGATTCCTCTCCCGTCGATACCGGGGCCAAAAACCTTGTGTGGAGTCAGGGCCGGAACCGAGGATTCCTCTCAAGGGTTGACATGGATCTTTGGGTACTTCTGGGGTCTCCCAAGGGGAGTCAGGCCTCGTCTCGAGTGGGGGCATGCACGTGCGCTATCCTTCAAGGCTGTAGCAGCAATGTCACGCTTCCCGTCGCGTGGATCATAGGATCTGTGGTTTTTCCTCGAGGCTTTCCCTCGAGGCTTTCCCACAGGGCTGTCCCACGTGCCACCGTGGTGTGATTCGTTCCTCGGCGTGAAAGATGAGCCAGTGCAGGGCAAAGAGGTTCTTCTGGAATGGACTGAGACATCTGGGGGACTCTTGGAATGGTGGTACGACCATGGAGTTCCTCTCGCCTTTCCTGTTGAGAGTGCCTCCTCTTGAGATGCGAAGGGAACGCCGGGAATTCTTTCCCGTTGAAAGCAGGGAAAGGATCCCACATCTCGAACTCCGAGGGGGAAACGGGGCTCCTCTGGATGTGGGCGGGACCATCGTGCTACTTCTCGAGTGGAGACGGGTATGGCGGTGAACTTCTTGAGTTGCAGCAAGGGTGTGAAAGACCCATTCGAAGTTCCAGAGTTTAGGTGTCATTAGTCTCCAGACGCCTCATCGGAAATAGGCCTCATCTCGCCTGGAAGGGAGAAATTCCTGGATTTTCTCGAGTTGCGGCAGGTGTTCTCGAGTTACGACGGGGACCTCATGGACCCGCCCTGGTGGGCTCAGGAGAGGCCAGTCCCCATGCGAGGTGCTAGGGGGCCTCACGGGATTCCTCTCCCGTCGATACCGGGGCCAAAAACCTTGTGTGGAATCAGGGCCGGAACCGAGGATTCCTCTCAGGGCCTGACATGGATCTTTGGGTACTTCTGGAGTCTCCCCAGGGGAGTCAGGCCTCGTCTCGAGTGGGGGCATGCACGTGAGCTTTCCTTCCAGGCTGTAGCAGCAATATCACGCTTCCCGTCGCGTGGATCAAAGGATCTGTGGTTTTCCCTCGAGGCTTTCCCTCGAGGCTTTCCCACAGGGCTGACCCACGTGCCATCGTGGTGTGAGTCGATCCTCGGCGTGAAAGATGAGCCAGTGCAGGGCAAAGAGGTTCCTCTGGAATGGACTGAGACATCTGGGGTACTCTTGGAATGGTGGTACGACCATGGAGTTCCTCTCGCCTTTCCTGTTGAGCGTGCCTGCTCTTGAGATGCGACGGGTACGCCGGGAATTCTTTCCCGTTGAAAGCAGGGAAAGGATCCCTCATCTCGAGCTCCGAGGGGGAAACGGGGCTCCTCTGGATGTGGGCGGGACCATCGTGCTTCCTTTCGAGTGGAGACGGGTATGGCGGTGAACTTCTTGAGTTGCAGCAAGGGTGTGAAAGACCCTTTCGAAGTTCCAGAGGTTAGGTGTCATTAGTCTCCAGACGCCTCATCGGAAATAGGCCTCATCTCGCCTGGAAGGGAGAACTTCCTGGATTTTCTCAAGTTGCGGCAGGTGTTCTCGAGTTAAGACGGGGACCTCAGGGACCCGTCCTGGTGGCCTCAGGAGAGGCCAGTCCCCATGCGAGGTGCTAGGGGACCTCTCGGGATTCCTCTCCCGTCGATACCGGGGCCAAAAACCTTGTGTGGAGTCAGGGCCGGAACCGAGGATTCCTCTCAGGGGCTGACATGGATCTTTGGGTACTTCTGGAGTCTCCCCAGGGGAGTCAGGCCTCGTCTCGAGTGGGGGCATGCACATGCACTTTCCTTCCAGGCTGTAGAAGCAATGTCACGCTTCCCGTGGCGTGGATCAAAGGATCTGTGGTTTTCCCTCGAGGCTTTCCCTCGAGGCTTTCCCACAGGGCTGTCCCACGTGCCACCGTGGTGCGAGTCGATCCTCAGCGTGAAAGATGAGCCAGTGCAGGGCAAAGAGGTTCCTCTGGAATGGACTGAGACATCTGGGGGACTCTTGGAATGGTGGTACGACCATGGAGTTCCTCTCGCCTTTCCTGTTGAGAGTGCCTCCTCTTGAGATGCGACGGGAACGCCGGGAATTCTTTCCCGTTGAAAGCAGGGAAAGGATCCCTCATCTCGAGCTCCGAGGGGGAAACGGGGCTCCTCTGGATGTGGGCGGGACCATCGTGCTTCCTCTCGAGTGGACACGGGTATGGCGGTGAACTTCTTGTGTTGCAGCAAGGGTGTGAAAGACCCTTTAGAAGTTCCAGAGGTTAGGTGTCATTAGTCTCCAGACGCCTCATCGGAAATAGGCCTCATCTCGCCTGGAAGGGAGAACTTCCTGGATTTTCTCGAGTTGCGGCAGGTGTTCTCGAGTTACGACGGGGACCTCAGGGACCCGCCCTGGTGGCCTCAGGAGAGGCCAGTCCCGATGCGAGTTGCTAGGGGGCCTCTCGGGATTCCTCTCCCGTCGATACCGGGGCCAAAAACCTTGTGTGGAGTCAGGGCCGGAACCGAGGATTCCTCTCAGGGGCTGACATGGATCTTTGGGTACTTCTGGAGTCTCCCCAGGGGAGTCAGGCCTCGTCTCGATTGGGGGCATGCACGTGCGCTTTCCTTCCAGGCTTTAGCAGCAATGTCACGCTTCCCGTCGCGTGGATCAAAGGATCTGTGGTTTTCCCTCGAGGCTTTCCCTCGAGGCTTTCCCACAGGGCTGACCCACGTGCCATCGTGGTGTGAGTCGATCCTCGGCGTGAAAGATGAGCCAGTGCAGGGCAAAGAGGTTCCTCTGGAATGGACTGAGACATCTGGGGGACTCTTGGAATGGTGGTACGACCATGGAGTTCCTCTCGCCTTTCCTGTTGAGCATGCCTCCTCTTGAGATGCGACGGGAACGCCGGGAATTCTTTCCCGTTGAAAGCAGGGAAAGGATCCCTCATCTCGAGCTCCGAGGGGGAAACGGGGCTCCTCTGGATGTGGGCGGGACCATCGTGCTTCCTCTCGAGTGGAGACGGGTATGGCGGTGAACTTCTTGAGTTGCAGCAAGGGTGTTAAAGACCCTTTCGAAGTTCCAGAGGTTAGGTGTCATTAGTCTCCAGACGCCTCATCGGAAATAGGCCTCATCTCGCCTGGAAGGGAGAACTTCCTGGATTTTCTCGAGTTGCGGCAGGTGTTCTCGAGTTACGACGGGGACCTCAGGGACCCGCCTTGGTGGCCTCAGGAGAGGCCAGTCCCCATGCGAGTTGCTCGGGGGCCTCTCGGGATTCCTCTCCCGTCGATTCCGGGGCCAAAAACCTTGTGTGGAGTCAGGGCCGGAACCGAGGATTCCTCTCATGGGCTGACATGGATCTTTGCGTACTTCTGGAGTCTCCCCAGGGGAGTCGGGCCTCGTCTCGAGTGGGGGCATGCACGTGTGCTTTCCTTCCAGGATGTAGCGGCAATGTCACGCTTCCCGTCGCGTGGATCAAAAGATCTGTGGTTTTCCCTCGAGGCTTTCCCTCGAGGCTTTCCCACAGGGCTGACCCACGTGCCACCGTGGTCTGAATCGATCCTCGGCGTGAAAGATGAGCCAGTGCAGGGCGAAGAGGTTCCTCTGGAATGGACTGAGACATCTGGGGGACTCTTGGAATGGTGGTACGACCATGGAGTTCCTCTCGCCTTTCCTGTTGAGAGTGCCTCCTCTTGAGATGCGACGGGAACGCCGGGAATTCTTTCCCGTTGAAAGCAGGGAAAGGATCCCTCATCTCGAGCTCCGAGGGGGAAACGGGGCTCCTCTGGATGTGTGCGGGACCATCGTGCTTCCTCTCGAGTGGAGACGGGTATGGCGGTGAACTTCTTGAGTTGCAGCAAGGGTGTGAAAGACCCTTTCGAATTTCCAGAGGTTAGGTGTCATTAGTCTCCAGACGCCTCATCGGAAATAGGCCTCATCTCGCCTGGAAGGGAGAACTTCCTGGATTTTCTCGAGTTGCGGCAGGTGTTCTCGAGTTACGACGGGGACCTCAGGGACCCGCCCTGGTGGCCTCAGGAGAGGCCAGTTCCCATGCGAGTTGCTAGGGGCCCTCTCGGGATTCCTCTCCCGTCGATACCGGGGCCAAAAACCTTGTGTGGAGTCAGGGCCGGAACCGAGGATTCCTCTCAGGGGCTGACATGGATCTTTGGGTACTTCTGGAGTCTCCCCAGGGGAGTCAGGCCTAGTCTCGAGTGAGGGCATGCACGTGCGCTTTCCTTCCAGGCTGTAGCAGCAATTTCACGCTTCCCGTCGCGTGGATCAAAAGATCTGTGGTTTTCCCTCGAGGCTTTCCCTCGAGGCTTTCCCACAGGGCTGTCCCACGTTTCACCGTGGTATGAGTCGATCCTCGGCGTGAAAGATGAGCCAGTGCAGGGCAAAAAGGTTCCCCTGGCATGGACTGAGACAACTGGGGGACTCTTGGAATGGTGGTACGACCATGGAGATCCTCTCGCCTTTCCTGTTGAGAGTGCCTCCTCTTGAGATGCGACAGGAACACCGGGAATTCTTTCCCGTTGAAAACAGGGAAAGGATCCCTCATCTTGAGCTCCGAGGGGGAAACGGGGCTCCTCTGGATGTGGGCGGGACCACCGTGCTTCCTCTCGAGTGGAGCCGGGTATGGCGGTGAACTTCTTGAGTTGCAGCAAGGGTGTGAAAGACCCTTTCGAAGTTCCAGAGGTTAGGTGTCATTAGTCTCCAGACGCCTCATCGGAAATAGGCCTCATCTCGCCTGGAAGGGAGAACTTCCTGGATTTTCTCGAGTTGCGGCAGGTGTTCTCGAGTTACGACGGGGACCTCAGGGACCCGCCCTGGTGGCCTCAGGAGAGGCCAGTCCCCATGCGAGTTGCTAGGGGCCCTCTCGGGATTCCTCTCCCGTCGATACCGGGGCCAAAAACCTTGTGTGGAGTCAGGGCCGGAACCGAGGATTCCTCTCAGGGGCTGACATGGATCTTTGGGTACTTGTGGAGTCTCCCCAGGGGAGTCAGGCCTCGTCTCGAGTGGGGGCGTGCACGTGCGCTTTCCGTCCAGGCTGTAGCAGCAATGTCACCCTTCCCGTCGCGTGGATCAAAGGATCTGTGGTTTTCCCTCGAGGCTTTCCCTCGAGGCTTTCCGACAGGGCTGTCCCACGTGCCACCGTTGTGTGAGTCGATTCTCGGCATGAAAGATGAGCCAGTGCAGGGCAAAGAGGTTCCTCTGGAATGGACTGAGACATCTAGGGGACTCTTGGCATGGTGGTACGACCATGGAGTTCCTCTCGCCTTTCCTGTTGAGAGTGCCTCCTCTTGAGATGCGACGGGAACGCCGGGCATTTTTTCCCGTTGAAAGCAGGGAAAGGATCCCTCATCTCGAGCTACGAGGGGGAATCGGGGCTCCTCTGGATGTGGGCGGGACCATCGTGCTTTCTCTCGAGTGGAGACGGGTATGGCGGTGAACTTCTTGAGTTGCAGCGAGGGTGTGAAAGACCCTTTTGAAGTTCCAGAGGTTAGGTGTCATTAGTCTCCAGACGCCTCATCGGAAATAGGCCTCATCTCGCCTGGAAGGGAGAACTTCCTGGATTTTCTCGAGTTGCGGCAGGTGTTCTCGAGTTACGACGGGGACCTCAGGGACCCGCCCTGGTGGCCTCAGGAGAGGCCAGTCCCCATGCGAGTTGCTAGGGGGCCTGTCGGGATTCCTCTCCCGTCGATACCGGGGCCAAAAACCTTGTGTGGATTCAGGGCCGGAACCGAGGATTCCTCTCATGGGCTGACATGGATCTTTGGGTACTTCTGGAGTCTCCCCAGGGGAGTCAGGCCTCGTCTCGAGTGGGGGCATGCACGTGCGCTTTCCTAACAGGCTGTAGCAGCATTGTCACCCTTTCTGTCGCGTGGATCAAAGGATCTGTGGTCTTCCCTCGAGGCTTTCCGACAGGGCTGTCCCACGTGCCACCGTTGTGTGAGTCGATTCTCGGCATGAAAGATGAGCCAGTGCAGGGCAAAGAGGTTCCTCTGGAATGGACTGAGACATCTGGGGGACTCTTGGCATGGTGGTACGACCATGGAGTTCCTCTCGCCTTTCCTGTTGAGAGTGCCTCCTCTTGAGATGCGACGGGAACGCCGGGAATTCTTTCCCGTTGAAAGCAGGGAAAGCATCCCTCATCTCGAGCTCCGAGGGGGAAACGGGGCTCCTCTGGATGTGGGCGGGACCATCGTGCTTCCTCTCAAGTGGAGACGGGTATGGCGGTGAACTTCTTGAGTTGCAGCGAGGGTGTGAAAGACCCTTTCGAAGTTCCAGAGGTTAGGTGTCATTAGTCTCCAGACGCCACATAGGAAATAGGCCTCATCTCGCCTGGAAGGGAGAACTTCCTGGATTTTCTCGAGTTGAGGCAGGTGTTCTCGAGTTACGACGGGGAACTCAGGGACCCGCCCTGGTGGCCTCAGGAGAGGCCAGTCCCCATGCGAGTTGCTAGGGGGCCTGTCGGGATTCCTCTCCCGTCGATACCGGGGCCAAAAACCTTGTGTGGAGTCAGGGCCGGAACCGACGATTCCTCTCAGGGGCTGACATGGATCTTTGGGTACTTCTGGAGTCTCCCCAGGGGAGTCAGGCCTCGTCTCGAGTGGGCGCATGCACGTGCGCTTTCCTTCCAGGCTTTAGCAGCAATGTCACGCTTGCCGTCGCGTGGATCAAAGGATCTGTGGTTTTCCCTCGAGGCTTTCCCTCTAGGCTTTCCCACAGGGCTGTCCCACGTACCACCGTGGTGTGAGTCGATCCTCGGCGTGAAAGATGAGCCAGTGCAGGGCAAAGAGTTTCCTCTGGAATGGACTGAGACATCTGGAGGACTCTTGGCATGGTGGTACGACCATGGAGTTCCTCTCGCCTTTCCTGTTGAGAGTGCCTCCTCTTGAGATGCGACGGGAACGCCGGGAATTCTTTCCCGTTGAAAGCAGGGAAAGGATCCCTCATCTCGAGCTCCGAGCGGGAAACGGGGCTCCTCTGGATGTGGGCGGGACCATCGTGCTTCCTCTCGAGTGGAGACGGGTATGGCGGTGAACTTCTTGAGTTGCAGCGAGGGTGTGAAAGACCCTTTCGAAGTTCCAGAGGTTAGGTGTCATTAGTCTCCAGACGCCTCATCGGAAATAGGCCTCATCTCGCCTGGAAGGGAGATCTTCCTGGATTTTCTCGAGTTGCGGCAGGTGTTCTCAAGTTACGACGGGGACCTCAGGGACCCGCCCTGGTGGCCTCAGGAGAGGCCAGTCCCCATGCGAGTTGCTAGCTGGCCTGTCGGGATTCCTCTCCCGTCGATACCGGGGCCAAAAACCTTGTGTGGAGTCAGGGCCGGAACCGAGGATTCCTCTCAGGGGCTGACATGGATCTTTGGTACTTCTGGAGTCTCCCCAGGGGAGTCAGGCCTCGTCTCGAGTGGGGGCATGCACGTGCGCTTTCCTTCCAGGCTGTAGCAGCAATGTCACGCTTGCCGTCGCGTGGATCAAAGGATCTGTGGTTTTCCCTCGAGGCTTTCCCACAGGGCTGTCCCACGTGCCACCGTTGTGTGAGTCGATTCTCGGCATGAAAGATGAGCCAGTGCAGGGCAAAGAGGTTCCTCTGGAATGGACTGAGACATCTAGGGGACTCTTGGCATGGTGGTACGACCATGGAGTTCCTCTCGCCTTTCCTGTTGAGAGTGCCTCCTCTTGAGATGCGACGGGAACGCCGGGCATTTTTTCCCGTTGAAAGCAGGGAAAGGATCCCTCATCTCGAGCGACGAGGGGGAAACGGGGCTCCTCTGGATGTGGGCGGGACCATCGTGCTTCCTCTTGAGTGGAGACGGGTATGGCGGGGAACTTCTTGAGTTGCAGCGAGGGGGTGAAAGACCCTTTCGAAGTTCCAGAGGTTAGGTGTCATTAGTCTCCAGACGCCTCATCGGAAATAGGCCTCATCTCGCCTGGAAGGGAGAACTTCCTGGATTTTCTCGAGTTGCGGCAGGTGTTCTCGAGTTACGACGGGGACCTCAGGGACCCGCCCTGGTGGCCTCAGGAGAGGCCAGTCCCCATGCGAGTTGCGAGGGGGCCTCTCGGGATTCCTCTCCCGTCGATACCGGGGCCAAAAACCTTGTTTGGAGTCAGGGCCGGAACCGAGGATTCCTCTCAGGGGCTGACATGGATCTTTGGGTACTTCTGGAGTCTCCCCAGGGGAGTCAGGCCTCGTCTCGAGTGGGGGCATGCACGTGCGCTTTCCTTCCAGGCTGAGGCAGCAATGTCACGCTCCCAGTCGCGTGGATAAAAGGATCTGTGGTATTCCCTCGAGGCTTTCCCTCGAGGCTTTCCCACAGGGCTGTCCCACGTGCCACCGTGGTGTGAGTCGATCCTCGGCGTGAAAGATGAGCCAGTGCAGGGCAAAGAGGTTCCTCTGGAATGGACTGAGACATCTGGGGGACTCTTGGCATGGTGGTACGACCATGGAGTTCCTCTCGCCTTTCCTGTTGAGAGTGCCTCCTCTTGAGATGCGACGGGAACGCCAGGAATTCTTTCCCGTTGAAAGCAGGGAAAGGATCCCTCATCTCGAGCTACGAGGGGGAAACGGGGCTCCTCTGGATGTGGGCGGGACCATCGTGCTTCCTCTCGAGTGGAGACGGGTATGGCGGTGAACTTCTTGAGTTGCAGCGAGGGTGTGAAAGACCCTTTCGAAGTTCCAGAGGTTAGGTGTCATTAGTCTCCAGACGCCTCATCGGACATAGGCCTCATCTCGCCTGGAAGGGAGAACTTCCTGGATTTTCTCGAGTTGCGGCAGGTGTTCTCGAGTTACGACGGGGACCTCAGGGACCCGCCCTGGTGGCCTCAGGAGAGGCCAGTTCCCATTCGAGTTGCTAGGGGGCCTCTCGGGATTCCTCTTCCGTCGATACCGGGGCCATAAACCTTGTGTGGAGTCAGGGCCGGAACCGAGGATTCCTCTCAGGGGCTGACATGGATCTTTGGGTACTTGTGGAGTCTCCCCAGGGGAGTCAGGCCTCGTCTCGAGTGGGGGCGTGCACGTGCGCTTTCCGTCCAGGCTGTAGCAGCAATGTCACCCTTCCCGTCGCGTGGATCAAAGGATCTGTGGTTTTCCCTCGAGGCTTTCCCTCGAGGCTTTCCGACAGGGCTGTCCCACGTGCCACCGTTGTGTGAGTCGATTCTCGGCATGAAAGATGAGCCAGTGCAGGGCAAAGAGGTTCCTCTGGAATGGACTGAGACATCTAGGGGACTCTTGGCATGGTGGTACGACCATGGAGTTCCTCTCGCCTTTCCTGTTGAGAGTGCCTCCTCTTGAGATGCGACGGGAACGCCGGGCATTTTTTCCCGTTGAAAGCAGGGAAAGGATCCCTCATCTCGAGCTACGAGGGGGAATCGGGGCTCCTCTGGATGTGGGCGGGACCATCGTGCTTCCTCTCGAGTGGAGACGGGTATGGCGGTGAACTTCTTGAGTTGCAGCGAGGGTGTGAAAGACCCTTTTGAAGTTCCAGAGGTTAGGTGTCATTAGTCTCCAGACGCCTCATCGGAAATAGGCCTCATCTCGCCTGGAAGGGAGAACTTCCTGGATTTTCTCGAGTTGCGGCAGGTGTTCTCGAGTTACGACGGGGACCTCAGGGACCCGCCCTGGTGGCCTCAGGAGAGGCCAGTCCCCATGCGAGTTGCTAGGGGGCCTGTCGGGATTCCTCTCCCGTCGATACCGGGGCCAAAAACCTTGTGTGGATTCAGGGCCGGAACCGAGGATTCCTCTCATGGGCTGACATGGATCTTTGGGTACTTCTGGAGTCTCCCCAGGGGAGTCAGGCCTCGTCTCGAGTGGGGGCATGCACGTGCGCTTTCCTTCCAGGCTGTAGCAGCATTGTCACCCTTCCCGTCGCGTGGATCAAAGGATCTGTGGTCTTCCCTCGAGGCTTTCCGACAGGGCTGTCCCACGTGCCACCGTTGTGTGAGTCGATTCTCGGCATGAAAGATGAGCCAGTGCAGGGCAAAGAGGTTCCTCTGGAATGGACTGAGACATCTGGGGGACTCTTGGCATGGTGGTACGACCATGGAGTTCCTCTCGCCTTTCCTGTTGAGAGTGCCTCCTCTTGAGATGCGACGGGAACGCCGGGCATTTTTTCCCGTTGAAAGCAGGGAAAGGATCCCTCATCTCGAGCTACGAGGGGGAAACGGGGCTCCTCTGGATGTGGGCGGGACCATCGTGCTTCCTCTCGAGTGGAGACGGGTATGGCGGTGAACTTCTTGAGTTGCAGCGAGGGTGTGAAAGACCCTTTCGAAGTTCCAGAGGTTAGGTGTCATTAGTCTCCAGACGCCTCATCGGACATAGGCCTCATCTCGCCTGGAAGGGAGAACTTCCTGGATTTTCTCTAGTTGCGGCAGGTGTTCTCGAGTTACGACGGGGACCTCAGGGACCCGCCCTGGTGGCCTCAGGAGAGGCCAGTTCCCATTCGAGTTGCTAGGGGGCCTCTCGGGATTCCTCTTCCGTCGATACCGGGGCCATAAACCTTGTGTGGAGTCAGGGCCGGAACCGAGGATTCCTCTCAGGGGCTGACATGGATCTTTGGGTACTTCTGGAGTCTCCCCAGGGGAGTCAGGCCAAGTCTCGAGTGGGGGCATGCACGTGCGCTTTCCTTCCAGGCTGTAGCAGCAATGTCACGCTTCTCGTCCCGTGGTTCAAAGGATCTGTGGTTTTCCCTCGAAGCTTTCCCTCGAGGCTTTTCCACAGGGCTGTCCCACGTGCCACCGTGGTGTGAGTCGATCCTCGGCGTGAAAGATGAGCCAGTGCAGGGCAAAGAGGTTCCTCTGGAATGGACTGAGACATCTGGGGGACTCTTGGCATGGTGGTACGACCATGGAGTTCCTCTCGCCTTTTCTGTTGAGAGTGCCTCCTCTTGAGATGCGACGGGAACGCCGGGAATTCTTTCCCGTTGAAAGCAGGGAAAGGATCCCTCATCTCGAGCTCCGAGGGGGAAACGGGGCTCCTCTGGATGTGGGCGGGACCATCGTGCTTCCTCTCGAGTGGAGACGGGTATGGCGGTGAACTTCTTGAGTTGCAGCGAGGGTGTGAAAGACCCTTTCGAAGTTCCAGAGGTTAGGTGTCATTAGTCTCCAGACGCCTCATCCGACATAGGCCTCATCTCGCCTGGAAGGGAGAACTTCCTGGATTTTCTCGAGTTGCGGCAGGTGTTCTCGAGTTACGACGGGGACCTCAGGGACCCGCCCTGGTGGCCTCAGGAGAGGCCAGTCCCCATTTGAGTTGCTAGCTGGCCTGTCGGGATTCCTCTCCCGTCGATACCGGGGCCAAAAACCTTGTGTGGAGTCAGGGCCGGAACCGAGGATTCCTCTCAGGGGCTGACATGGATCTTTGGGTACTTCTGGAGTCTCCCCAGGGGAGTCAGGCCTCGTCTCGAGTGGGGGCATGCACGTGCGCTTTCCTTCCAGGCTGTAGCAGCAATGTCACGCTTCCAGTCGCGTGGATCAAAGGATCTGTGGTTTTCCCTCGAGGCTTTCCCACAGGTCTGTCCCACGTGCCACCGTTGTGTGAGTCGATTCTCGGCATGAAAGATGAGCCAGTGCAGGACAAAGAGGTTCCTCTGGAATGGACTGAGACATCTGGGGGACTCTTGGCATGGTGGTACGACCATGGAGTTCCTCTCGCCTTTCCTGTTGAGAGTGCCTCCTCTTGAGATGCGACGGGAACGCCGGGCATTTTTTCCCGTTGAAAGCAGGGAAAGGATCCCTCATCTCGAGCTACGAGGGGGAAACGGGGCTCCTCTGGATGTGGGCGGGACCATCGTGCTTCCTCTCGAGTGGAGACGGGTATGGCGGGGAACTTCTTGAGTTGCAGCGAGGGTGTGAAAGACCCTTTCGAAGTTCCAGAGGTTAGGTGTCATTAGTCTCCAGACGCCACATAGGAAATAGGCCTCATCTCGCCTGGAAGGGAGAACTTCCTGGATTTTCTCGAGTTGCGGCAGGTGTTCTCGAGTTACGACGGGGACCTCAGGGACCCGCCCTGGTGGCCTCAGGAGAGGCCAGTCCCCATGCGAGTTGCTAGGGGGCCTCTCGGGATTCCTCTCCCGTCGATACCGGGGCCAAAAACCTTGTGTGGAGTCAGGGCCGGAACCGAGGATTCCTCTCAGGGGCTGACATGGATCTTTGGGTACTTCTGGAGTCTCCCCAGGGGAGTCAGGCCTCGTCTCGAGTGGGGGCATGCACGTACGCTTTCCTTTCAGGCTGTAGCAGCAATGTCACGCTTCCAGTCGCGTGGATCAAAGGATCTGTGGTTTTCCCTCGAGGCTTTCCCTCGACGCTTTCCCACAGGGCTGTCCCACGTGCCACCGTTGTGTGAGTCGATTCTCGGCATGAAAGATGAGCCAGTGCAGGGCAAAGAGGTTCCTCTGGAATGGACTGAGACATCTGGGGGACTCTTGGCATGGTGGTACGACCATCGAGTTCCTCTCGCCTTTCCTGTTGAGAGTGCCTCCTCTTGAGATGCGACGGGAATGCCGGGAATTCTTTCCCGTTGAAAGCAGGGAAAGGATCCCTCATCTCGAGCTACGAGGGGGAAACGGGGCTCCTCTGGATGTGGGCGGGACCATCGTGCTTCCTCTCGAGTGGAGACGGGTATGGCGGGGAACTTCTTGAGTTGCAGCGAGGGTGTGAAAGACCCTTTCGAAGTTCCAGAGGTTAGGTGTCATTAGTCTCCAGACGCCTCATCGGAAATAGGCCTCATCTCGCCTGGAAGGGAGAACTTCCTGGATTTTCTCGAGTTGCGGCAGGTGTTCTCGAGTTACGACGGGGACCTCAGGGACCCGCCCTGGTGGCCTCAGGAGAGGCCAGTCCCCATGCGAGTTGCTAGGGGGCCTCTCGGGATTCCTCTCCCGTCGATACCGGGGCCAAAAACCTTGTGTGGAGTCAGGGCCGGAACCGAGGATTCCTCTCAGGGGCTGACATGGATCTTTGGGTACTTCTGGAGTCTCCCCAGGGGAGTCAGGCCTCGTCTCGACTGGGGGCATACACGTGCGCTTTCCTTCCAGGCTTTAGCAGCAATGTCACGCTTCCCGTGGCGTGGATCAAAGGATCTGTGGTTTTCCCAAGAGGCTTTCCCTCGAGGCTTTCCCACAGGGCTGTCCCACGTGCCACCGTGATGTGAGTCGATCCTCGGCGTGAAAGATGAGCCAGTGCAGGGCAAAGAGGTTCCTCTGGAGTGGACTGAGTCATCTGGGGGACTCTTGGCATGGTGGTACGACCATGGAGTTCCTCTCGCCTTTCCTGTTGAGAGTGCCTCCTCTTGAGATGCGACGGGAACGCCGGGAATTCTTTCCCGTTGAAAGCAGGGAAAGGATCCCTCATCTCGAGCTACGAGGGGGAAACGGGGCTCCTCTGGATGTGGGCGGGACCATCGTGCTTCCTCTCGAGTGGAGACGGGTATATCTGTGAACTTCTTGAGTTGCAGCGAGGGGGTGAAAGACCCTTTCGAAGTTCCAGAGGTTAGGTGTCATTAGTCTCCAGACGCCTCATCGGAAATAGGCCTCATCTCGCCTGGAAGGGAGAACTTCCTGGATTTTCTCGAGTTGCGGCAGGTGTTCTCGAGTTACGACGGGGACTTCAGGGACCCGCCCTGGTCGCCTCAGGAGAGGCCAGTCCCCATGCGAGTTGCTAGGGGGCCTCTCGAGATTCCTCTTCCGTCGATACCGGGGCCATAAACCTTGTGTGGAGTCAGGGCCGGAACCGAGGATTCCTCTCAGGGGCTGACATGGATCTTTGGGTACTTCTGGAGTCTCCCCAGGGGAGTCAGGCCTCGTCTCGAGTGGGGGCATGCACGTGCGCTTTCCTTCCAGGCTGTAGCAGCAATGTCACGCTTCCCGTCGCGTGGATCAAAGGATCTGTGGTTTTCCCTCGAGGCTTTCCCTCGAGGCTTTCCCACAGGGCTGTCCCACGTGCCACCCTGGTGTGAGTCGATCCTCGGCGTGAAAGATGAGCCAGTGCAGGGCAAAGAGGTACCTCTGGAATGGACTGAGACATCTGGGGGACTCTTGGCATGGTGGTACGACCATGGAGTTCCTCTCGCCTTTCCTGTTGAGAGTGCCACCACTTGAGATGCGACGGGAACGCCGGGAATTCTTTCCCGTTGAAAGCAGGGAAAGGATCCCTCATCTCGAGCTACGAGGGGGAAACTGGGCTGCTCTGGATGTGGGAGGGACCATCGTGCTTCCCCTCGAGTGGAGACGGGTATGGCGGTGAACTTCTTGAGTTGCAGCGAGGGTGTGAAAGACCTTTTCGAAGTTCCAGAGGTTAGGTGTCATTAGTCTCCAGACACCTCATCGGAAATAGGCCTCATCTCGCCTGGAAGGGAGAACTTCCTGGATTTTTTCGAGTTGCGGCAGGTGTTCTCGAGTTACGACGGGGACCTCAGGGACCCGCCCTGGTGGACTCAGGAGAGGCCAGTCCCCATGCGAGTTGCTAGGGGGCCTCTCGGGATTCCTCTCCCGTCGATACCGGGGCCAAAAACCTTGTGTGGAGTCAGGGCCGGAACCGAGGATTCCTCTCAGGGGCTGACATGGATCTTTGGGTACTTCTGGAGTCTCCCCAGGGGAGTCAGGCCTCGTCTCGAGTGGGGGCATGCACGTGCGCTTTTCTTCCAGGCTGAGGCAGCAATGTCACGCTTCTCGTCGCGTGGATCAAAGGATCTGTGGTATTCCCTCGAGGCTTTCCCTCGAGGCTTTCCCACAGGGCTGTCCCACGTGCCACCGTGGTGTGAGTCGATCCTCGGCGTGAAAGATGAGCCAGTGCAGGGCAAAGAGGTTCCTCTGGAATGGACTGAGACATCTGGGGGACTCTTGGCATGGTGGTACGACCATGGAGTTCCTCTCGCCTTTCCTGTTGAGAGTGCCTCCTCTTGAGATGCGACGGGAATGCCGGGAATTCTTTCCCGTTGAAAGCAGGGAAAGGATCCCTCATCTCGAGCTACGAGGGGGAAACGGGGCTCCTCTGGATGTGGGCGGGACCATCGTGCTTCCTCTCGAGTGGAGACGGGTATGGCGGTGAACTTCTTGAGTTGCAGCGAGGGTGTGAAAGACCCTTTCGAAGTTCCAGAGGTTAGGTGTCATTAGTCTCCAGACGCCTCATCGGAAATAGGCCTCATCTCGCCTGGAAGGGAGAACTTCCTGGATTTTCTCGAGTTGCGGCACGTGTTCTCGAGTTACGACGGGGACCTCAGGGACCCGCCCTGTTGGCCTCAGGAGAGGCCAGTTCCCATTCGAGTTGCTAGGGGGCCTCTCGGGATTCCTCTTCCGTCGATACCGGGGCCATAAACCTTGTGTGGAGTCAGGGCCGGAACCGAGGATTCCTCTCAGGGGCTGACATGGATCTTTGGGTACTTCTGGAGTCTCCCCAGGGGAGTCAGGCCTCGTCTCGAGTGGGGGCATGCACGTGCGCTTTCCTTCCAGGCTGTAGCAGCAATGTCACGCTTCCCGTCGCGTGGTTCAAAGGATCTGTGGTTTTCCCTCGAAGCTTTCCCTCGAGGCTTTTCCACAGGGCTGTCCCACGTGCCACCGTGGTGTGAGTCGATCCTCGGCGTGAAAGATGAGCCAGTGCAGGGCAAAGAGGTTCCTCTGGAATGGACTGAGACATCTGGGGGACTCTTGGCATGGTGGTACGACCATGGAGTTCCTCT
This sequence comes from Capricornis sumatraensis, assembly GCF_032405125.1. Lineage (NCBI taxonomy): Eukaryota > Metazoa > Chordata > Mammalia > Artiodactyla > Bovidae > Capricornis > Capricornis sumatraensis. The sequence continues at coordinate 1,818,682 of NC_091077.1, read as the reverse complement.
CGCCTTTTCTGTTGAGAGTGCCTCCTCTTGAGATGCGACGGGAACGCCGGGAATTCTTTCCCGTTGAAAGCAGGGAAAGGATCCCTCATCTCGAGCTCCGAGGGGGAAACGGGGCTCCTCTGGATGTGGGCGGGACCATCGTGCTTCCTCTCGAGTGGAGACGGGTATGGCGGTGAACTTCTTGAGTTGCAGCGAGGGTGTGAAAGACCCTTTCGAAGTTCCAGAGGTTAGGTGTCATTAGTCTCCAGACGCCTCATCGGAAATAGGCCTCATCTCGCCTGGAAGGGAGAACTTTCTGGATTTTCTCGAGTTGCGGCAGGTGTTCTCGAGTTACACGGGGAACTCAGGGACCCGCCCTGGTGGCCTCAGGAGAGGCCAGTCCCCATGCGAGTTGCTAGCTGGCCTGTCGGGATTCCTCTCCCGTCGATACCGGGGCCAAAAACCTTGTGTGGAGTCAGGGCCGGAACCGAGGATTCCTCTCAGGGCCTGACATGGATCTTTGGGTACTTCTGGAGTTTCCCCAGGGGAGTCAGGCCTCGTCTCGATTGGGGGCATGCACGTGCGCTTTCCTTCCAGGCTGTAGCAGCAATGTCACGCTTGCCGTCGCGTGGATCAAAGGATCTGTGGTTTTCCCTCGAGGCTTTCCCTCGAGGCTTTCCCACAGGGCTGTCCCACGTGCCACCGTGGTGTGAGTCGATCCTCGGCGTGAAAGATGAGCCAGTGCAGGGCAAAGAGGTTCCTCTGGAATGGACTGAGACATCTGGGGGACTCTTGGCATGGTGGTACGACCATGGAGTTCCTCTCGCCTTTCCTGTTGAGAGTGCCTCCTCTTGAGATGCGACGGGAACGCCGGGAATTCTTTCCCGTTGAAAGCACGGAAAGGATCCCTCATCTCGAGCTACGAGGGGGAAACGGGGCTCCTCTGGATGTGGGCGGGACCATCGTGCTTCCTCTCGAGTGGAGACGGGTATGGCGGGGAATTTCTTGAGTTGCAGCGAGGGTGTGAAAGACCCTTTCGAAGTTCCAGAGGTTAGGTGTCATTAGTCTCCAGACGCCTCATCGGAAATAGGCCTCATCTCGCCTGGAAGGGAGAACTTCCTGGATTTTCTCGAGTTGCGGCAGGTGTTCTCGAGTTACGACGGGGACCTCAGGGACCCGCCCTGGTGGCCTCAGGAGAGGCCAGTCCCCATGCGAGTTGCTAGGGGGCCTCTCGGGATTCCTCTCCCGTCGATACCGGGGCCAAAAACCTTGTGTGGAGTCAGTGCCGGAACCGAGGATTCCTCTCAGGGGCTGACATGGATCTTTGGGTACTTCTGTAGTCTCCCCAGGGGAGTCAGCCCTCGTCTCGACTGGGGGCATACACGTGCGCTTTCCTTCCAGGCTTTAGCAGCAATGTCACGCTTCCCGTGGCGTGGATCAAAGGATCTGTGGTTTTCCCAAGAGGCTTTCCCTCGAGGCTTTCCCACAGGGCTGTCCCACGTGCCACCGTGGTGTGAGTCGATCCTCGGCGTGAAAGATGAGCCAGTGCAGGGCAAAGAGGTTCCTCTGGAGTGGACTGAGTCATCTGGGGGACTCTTGGCATGGTGGTACGACCATGGAGTTCCTCTCGCCTTTCCTGTTGAGAGTGCCTCCTCTTGAGATGCGACGGGAACGCCGGGAATTCTTTCCCGTTGAAAGCAGGGAAAGGATCCCTCATCTCGAGCTACGAGGGGGAAACGGGGCTCCTCTGGATGTGGGCGGGACCATCATGCTTCCTCTCGAGTGGAGACGGGTGTATCGGTGAACTTCTTGAGTTGCAGCGAGGTGGTGAAAAACCCTTTCGAAGTTCCAGAGGTTAGGTGTCATTAGTCTCCAGACGCCTCATCGGAAATAGGCCTCATCTCGCCTGGAAGGGAGAACTTCCTGGATTTTCTCGAGTTGCAGCAGGTGTTCTCGAGTTACGACGGGGACTTCAGGGACCCGCCCTGGTGGCCTCAGGAGAGGCCAGTCCCCATGTGAGTTGCTAGGGGGCCTCTCGGGATTCCTCTCCCGTCGATACCGGGGCCAAAAACCTTGTGTGGAGTCAGGGCCGGAACCGAGGATTCCTCTCAGGGGCTGACATGGATCTTTGGGTACTTCTGGAGTCTCCCCAGGGGAGTCAGGCCTCGTCTCGAGTGGGGGCATGCACGTGCGCTTTCCTTCCAGGCTGTAGCAGCAATGTCACCCTTCCAGTCGCGTGGATCAAAGGATCTGTGGTTTTCCCTCGAGGCTTTCCGACAGGGCTGTCCCACGTGCCACCGTTGTGTGAGTCGATTCTCGGCATGAAAGATGAGCCAGTGCAGGGCAAAGAGGTTCCTCTGGAATGGACTGAGACATCTGGGGGACTCTTGGCATGGTGGTACGACCATGGAGTTCCTCTCGCCTTTCCTGTTGAGAGTGCCTCCTCTTGAGATGCGACGGGAACGCCGGGAATTCTTTCCCGTTGAAAGCAGGGAAAGGATCCCTCATCTCGAGCTCCGAGGGGGAAACGGGGCTCCTCTGGATGTGGGCGGGACCATCGTGCTTCCTCTCGAGTGGAGACGGGTATGGCGGTGAACTTCTTGAGTTGCAGCGAGGGTGTGAAAGACCCTTTCGAAGTTCCAGAGGTTAGGTGTCATTAGTCTCCAGACCCTCATCGGAAATAGGCCTCATCTCGCCTGGAAGGGAGAACTTTCTGGATTTTCTCGAGTTGCGGCAGGTGTTCTCGAGTTACGACGGGGAAATCAGGGACCCGCCCTGGTGGCCTCAGGAGAGGCCAGTCCCCATGCGAGTTGCTAGCTGGCCTGTCGGGATTCCTCTCCCGTCGATACCGGGGCCAAAAACCTTGTGTGGAGTCAGGGCCGGAACCGAGGATTCCTCTCAGGGGCTGACATGGATCTTTGGGTACTTCTGGAGTTTCCCCAGGGGAGTCAGGCCCTTCTCGATTGGGGGTATGCACGTGCGCTTTCCTTCCAGGCTGTAGCAGCAATGTCACGCTTGCCGTCGCGTGGATCAAAGGATCTGTGGTTTTCCCTCGAGGCTTTCCCTCGAGGCTTTCCCACAGGGCTGTCCCACGTGCCACCGTGGTGTGAGTCGATCCTCGGCGTGAAAGATGAGCCAGTGCAGGGCAAAGAGGTTCCTCTGGAATGGACTGAGACATCTGGGGGACTCTTGGCATGGTGGTACGACCATGGAGTTCCTCTCGCCTTTCCTGTTGAGAGTGCCTCCTCTTGAGATGCGACGGGAACGCCGGGAATACTTTCCCGTTGAAAGCAGGGAAAGGATCTCTCATCTCGAGCTACGAGGGGGAAACGGGGCTCCTCTGGATGTGGGCGGGACCATCGTGCTTCCTCTCGAGTGGAGACGGGTATGGCGGGGAACTTCTTGAGTTGCAGCGAGGGTGTGAAAGACCCTTTCGAAGTTCCAGAGGTTAGGTGTCATTAGTCTCCAGACGCCTCATCGGAAATAGGCCTCATCTCGCCTGGAAGGGAGAACTTCCTGGATTTTCTCGAGTTGCGGCAGGTGTTCTCGAGTTACGACGGGGACCTCAGGGACCCGCCCTGGTGGCCTCAGGAGAGGCCAGTCCCCATGCGAGTTGCTAGGGGGCCTCTCGGGATTCCTCTCCCGTCGATACCGGGGCCAAAAACCTTGTGTGGAGTCAGGGCCGGAACCGAGGATTCCTCTCAGGGGCTGACATGGATCTTTGGGTACTTCTGGAGTCTCCCCAGGGGAGTCAGGCCTCGTCTCGACTGGGGGCATACACGTGCGCTTTCCTTCCAGGCTTTAGGAGCAATGTCACGCTTCCCGTGGCGTGGATCAAAGGATCTGTGGTTTTCCCAAGAGGCTTTCCCTCGAGGCTTTCCCACAGGGCTGTCCCACGTGCCACCGTGGTGTGAGTCGATCCTCGGCGTGAAAGATGAGCCAGTGCAGGGCAAAGAGGTTCCTCTGGAGTGGACTGAGTCATCTGGGGGACTCTTGGCATGGTGGTACGACCATGGAGTTCCTCTCGCCTTTCCTGTTCAGAGTGCCTCCTCTTGAGATGCGACGGGAACGCCGGGAATTCTTTCCCGTTGAAAGCAGGGAAAGGATCCCTCATCTCGAGCTTCGAGGGGGAAACGGGGCTCCTCTGGATGTGGGCGGGACCATCATGCTTCCTCTCGAGTGGAGACGGGTATATCGGTGAACTTCTTGAGTTGCAGCGAGGTGGTGAAAGACCCTTTCGAAGTTCCAGAGGTTAGGTGTCATTAGTCTCCAGACGCCTCATCGGAAATAGGCCTCATCTCGCCTGGAAGGGAGAACTTCCTGGATTTTCTCGAGTTGCAGCAGGTGTTCTCGAGTTACGACGGGGACTTCAGGGACCCGCCCTGGTGGCCTCAGGAGAGGCCAGTCCCCATGCGAGTTGCTAGGGGGCCTCTCGGGATTCCTCTCCCGTCGATACCGGGGCCAAAAACCTTGTGTGGAGTCAGGGCCGGAACCGAGGATTCCTCTCAGGGGCTGACATGGATCTTTGGGTACTTCTGGAGTCTCCCCAGGGGAGTCAGGCCTCGTCTCGAGTGGGGGCATGCACGTGCGCTTTCCTTCCAGGCTGTAGCAGCATTGTCACCCTTCCCGTCGCGTGGATCAAAGGATCTGTGGTTTTCCCTCGAGGCTTTCCGACAGGGCTGTCCCACGTGCCACCGTTGTGTGAGTCGATTCTCGGCATGAAAGATGAGCCAGTGCAGGGCAAAGAGGTTCCTCTGGAATGGACTGAGACATCTGGGGGACTCTTGGCATGGTGGTACGACCATGGAGTTCCTCTCGCCTTTCCTGTTGAGAGTGCCTCCTCTTGAGATGCGACGGGAACGCCGGGAATTCTTTCCCGTTGAAAGCAGGGAAAGCATCCCTCATCTCGAGCTCCGAGGGGGAAACGGGGCTCCTCTGGATGTGGGCGGGACCATCGTGCTTCCTCTCAAGTGGAGACGGGTATGGCGGTGAACTTCTTGAGTTGCAGCGAGGGTGTGAAAGACCCTTTCGAAGTTCCAGAGGTTAGGTGTCATTAGTCTCCAGACGCCACATAGGAAATAGGCCTCATCTCGCCTGGAAGGGAGAACTTCCTGGATTTTCTCGAGTTGAGGCAGGTGTTCTCGAGTTACGACGGGGAACTCAGGGACCCGCCCTGGTGGCCTCAGGAGAGGCCAGTCCCCATGCGAGTTGCTAGGGGGCTTGTCGGGATTCCTCTCCCGTCGATACCGGGGCCAAAAACCTTGTGTGGAGTCAGGGCCGGAACCGAGGATTCCTCTCAGGGGCTGACATGGATCTTTGGGTACTTCTGGAGTCTCCCCAGGGGAGTCAGGCTTCGTCTCGAGTGGGGGCATGCACGTGCGCTTTCCTTCCAGGATGTAGCAGCAATGTCACGCTTGCCGTCGCGTGGATCAAAGGATCTGTGGTTTTCCCTCGAGGCTTTCCCTCTAGGCTTTCCCACAGGGCTGTCCCACGTGCCACCGTGGTGTGAGTCGATCCTCGGCGTGAAAGATGAGCCAGTGCAGGGCAAAGAGGTTCCTCTGGAATGGACTGAGACATCTGGAGGACTCTTGGCATGGTGGTACGCCCATGGAGTTCCTCTCGCCTTTCCTGTTGAGAGTGCCTCCTCTTGAGATGCGACGGGAACGCCGGGAATTCTTTCCCTTTGAAAGCAGGGAAAGGATCCCTCATCTCGAGCTCCGAGCGGGAAACGGGGCTCCTCTGGATGTGGGCGGGACCATCGTGCTTCCTCTCGAGTGGAGACGGGTATGGCGGTGAACTTCTTGAGTTGCAGCGAGGGTGTGAAAGACCCTTTCGAAGTTCCAGAGGTTAGGTGTCATTAGTCTCCAGACGCCTCATCGGAAATAGGCCTCATCTCGCCTGGAAGGGAGATCTTCCTGGATTTTCTCGAGTTGCGGCAGGTGTTCTCAAGTTACGACGGGGACCTCAGGGACCCGCCCTGGTGGCCTCAGGAGAGGCCAGTCCCCATGCGAGTTGCTAGCTGGCCTGTCGGGATTCCTCTCCCGTCGATACCGGGGCCAAAATCCTTGTGTGGAGTCAGGGCCGGAACCGAGGATTCCTCTCAGGGGCTGACATGGATCTTTGGGTACTTCTGGAGTCTCCCCAGGGGAGTCAGGCCTCGTCTCGAGTGGGGGCATGCACGTGCGCTTTCCTTCCAGGCTGTAGCAGCAATGTCACGCTTGCCGTCGCGTGGATCAAAGGATCTGTGGTTTTCCCTCGAGGCTTTCCCACAGGGCTGTCCCACGTGCCACCGTTGTGTGAGTCGATTCTCGGCATGAAAGATGAGCCAGTGCAGGGCAAAGAGGTTCCTCTGGAATGGACTGAGACATCTGGGGGACTCTTGGCATGGTGGTACGACCATGGAGTTCCTCTCGCCTTTCCTGTTGAGAGTGCCGCCTCTTGAGATGCGACGGGAACGCCGGGCATTTTTTCCCGGTGAAAGCAGGGAAAGGATCCCTCATCTCGAGCTCCGAGGGGGAAACGGGGCTCCTCTGGATGTGGGCGGGACCATCGTGCTTCCTCTCGAGTGGAGACGGGTATGGCGGGGAACTTCTTGAGTTGCAGCGAGGGTGTGAAAGACCCTTTCGAAGTTCCAGAGGTTAGGTGTCATTAGTCTCCAGACGCCTCATCGGAAATAGGCCTCATCTCGCCTGGAAGGGAGAACTTCCTGGATTTTCAAGAGTTGCGGCAGGTGTTCACGAGTTACGACGGGGACCTCAGGGACCCGCCCTGGTGGCCTCAGGAGAGGCCAGTCCCCATGCGAGTTGCTAGCTGGCCTGTCGGGATTCCTCTCCCGTCGATACCGGGGCCAAAAACCTTGTGTGGAGTCAGGGCCGGAACCGAGGATTCCTCTCAGGGGCTGACATGGATCTTTGGGTACTTCTGGAGTCTCCCCAGGGGAGTCAGGCCTCGTCTCGAGTGGGGGCATGCACGTGCGCTTTCCTTCCAGGCTGTAGCAGCAATGTCACCATTCCCGTCGCGTGGATCAAAGGATCTGTGGTTTTCCCAAGAGGCTTTCCCTCGAGGCTTTCCCACAGGGCTGTCCCACGTGCCACCGTGGTGTGAGTCGATCCTCGGCGTGAAAGATGAGCCAGTGCAGGGCAAAGAGGTTCCTCTGGAGTGGACTGAGTCATCTGGGGGACTCTTGGCATGGTGGTACGACCATGGAGTTCCTCTCGCCTTTCCTGTTGAGAGTGCCTCCTCTTGAGATGCGACGGGAACGCCGGGAATTCTTTCCCGTTGAAAGCAGGGAAAGGATCCCTCATCTCGAACTTCGAGGGGGAAACGGGGCTCCTCTGGATGTGGGCGGGACCATCGTGCTTCCTCTCGAGTGGAGACGGGTATATCGGTGAACTTCTTGAGTTGCAGCGAGGGGGTGAAAGACCCTTTCGAAGTTCCAGAGGTTAGGTGTCATTAGTCTCTAGACGCCTCATCGGAAATAGGCCTCATCTCGCCTGGAAGGGAGAACTTCCTGGATTTTCTCGAGTTGAGGCAGGTGTTCTCGAGTTACGACGGGGAACTCAGGGACCCGCCCTGGTGGCCTCAGGAGAGGCCAGTCCCCATGCGAGTTGCTAGGGGGCCTGTCGGGATTCCTCTCCCGTCGATACCGGGGCCAAAAACCTTGTGTGGAGTCAGGGCCGGAACCGAGGATTCCTCTCAGGGGCTGACATGGATCTTTGGGTACTTCTGGAGTCTCCCCAGGGGAGTCAGGCCTCGTCTCGAGTGGGGGCATGCACGTGCGCTTTCCTTCCAGGATGTAGCAGCAATGTCACGCTTGCCGTCGCGTGGATCAAAGGATCTGTGGTTTTCCCTCGAGGCTTTCCCTCTAGGCTTTCCCACAGGGCTGTCCCACGTGCCACCGTGGTGTGAGTCGATCCTCGGCGTGAAAGATGAGCCAGTGCAGGGCAAAGAGGTTCCTCTGGAATGGACTGAGACATCTGGAGGACTCTTGGCATGGTGGTACGCCCATGGAGTTCCTCTCGCCTTTCCTGTTGAGAGTGCCTCCTCTTGAGATGCGACGGGAACGCCGGGAATTCTTTCCCGTTGAAAGCAGGGAAAGGATCCCTCATCTCGAGCTCCGAGCGGGAAACGGGGCTCCTCTGGATGTGGGCGGGACCATCGTGCTTCCTCTCGAGTGGAGACGGGTATGGCGGTGAACTTCTTGAGTTGCAGCGAGGGTGTGAAAGACCCTTTCGAAGTTCCAGAGGTTAGGTGTCATTAGTCTCCAGACGCCTCATCGGAAATAGGCCTCATCTCGCCTGGAAGGGAGATCTTCCTGGATTTTCTCGAGTTGCGGCAGGTGTTCTCAAGTTACGACGGGGACCTCAGGGACCCGCCCTGGTGGCCTCAGGAGAGGCCAGTCCCCATGCGAGTTGCTAGCTGGCCTGTCGGGATTCCTCTCCCGTCGATACCGGGGCCAAAAACCTTGTGTGGAATCAGGGCCGGAACCGAGGATTCCTCTCAGGGGCTGACATGGATCTTTGGGTATTTCTGGAGTCTCCCCAGGGGAGTCAGGCCTCGTCTCGAGTGGGGGCATGCACGTGCGCTTTCCTTCCAGGCTGTAGCAGCAATGTCACGCTTGCCGTCGCGTGGATCAAAGGATCTGTGGTTTTCCCTCGAGGCTTTCCCACAGGGCTGTCCCAAGTGCCACCGTTGTGTGAGTCGATTCTCGGCATGAAAGATGAGCCAGTGCAGGGCAAAGAGGTTCCTCTGGAATGGACTGAGACATCTGGGGGACTCTTGGCATGGTGGTACGACCATGGAGTTCCTCTCGCTTTTCCTGTTGAGAGTGCCGCCTCTTGAGATGCGACGGGAACGCCGGGCATTTTTTCCCGGTGAAAGCAGGGAAAGGATCCCTCATCTCGAGCTACGAGGGGGAAACGGGGCTCCTCTGGATGTGGGCGGGACCATCGTGCTTCCTCTCGAGTGCAGACGGGTATATCGGTGAACTTCTTGAGTTGCAGCGAGGGGGTGAAAAACCCTTTCGAAGTTCCAGAGGTTAGGTGTCATTAGTCTCCAGACGCCTCATCGGAAATAGGCCTCATCTCGCCTGGAAGGGAGAACTTCCTGGATTTTCTCGAGTTGCGGCAGGTGTTCTCGAGTTACGACGGGGACCTCAGGGACCCGCCCTGGTGGCCTCAGGAGAGGCCAGTCCCCATGCGAGTTGCTAGCTGGCCTGTCGGGATTCCTCTCCCGTCGATACCGGGGCCAAAAACCTTGTGTGGAGTCAGGGCCGGAACCGAGGATTCCTCTCAGGGGCTGACATGGATCTTTGGGTACTTCTGGAGTCTCCCCAGGGGAGTCAGGCCTCGTCTCGAGTGGGGGCATGCACGTGCGCTTTCCTTCCAGGCTGTAGCAGCAATGTCACCCTTCCCGTCGCGTGGATCAAAGGATCTGTGGTTTTCCCTCGAGGCTTTCCCTCGAGGCTTTCCGACAGGGCTGTCCCACGTGCCACCGTTGTGTGAGTCGATTCTCGGCATGAAAGATGAGCCAGTGCAGGGCAAAGAGGTTCCTCTGGAATGGACTGAGACATCTAGGGGACTCTTGGCATGGTGGTACGACCATGGAGTTCCTCTCGCCTTTCCTGTTGAGAGTGCCTCCTCTTGAGATGCGACGGGAACGCCGGGCATTTTTTCCCGTTGAAAGCAGGGAAAGGATCCCTCATCTCGAGCTCCGAGGGGGAAACGGGGCTCCTCTGGATGTGGGCGGGACCATCGTGCTTCCTCTCGAGTGGAGACGGGTATGGCGGGGAACTTCTTGAGTTGCAGCGAGGGTGTGAAAGACCCTTTCGAAGTTCCAGAGGTTAGGTGTCATTAGTCTCCAGACGCCTCATCGGAAATAGGCCTCATCTCGCCTGGAAGGGAGAACTTCCTGGATTTTCTCGAGTTGCGGCAGGTGTTCTCGAGTTACGACGGGGACCTCAGGGACCCGCCCTGGTGGCCTCAGGAGAGGCCAGTCCCCATGCGAGTTGCTAGGGGGCCTCTCGGGATTCCTCTCCCGTCGATACCGGGGCCAAAAACCTTGTGTGGAGTCAGGGCCGGAACCGAGGATTCCTCTCAGGGGCTGACATGGATCTTTGGGTACTTCTGGAGTCTCCCCAGGGGAGTCAGGCCTCGTCTCGACTGGGGGCATACACGTGCGCTTTCCTTCCAGGCTTTAGCAGCAATGTCACGCTTCCCGTGCCGTGGATCAAAGGATCTGTGGTTTTCCCAAGAGGCTTTCCCTCGAGGCTTTCCCACAGGGCTGTCCCACGTGCCACCGTGGTGTGAGTCGATCCTCGGCGTGAAAGATGAGCCAGTGCAGGGCAAAGAGGTTCCTCTGGAGTGGACTGAGTCATCTGGGGGACTCTTGGCATGGTGGTACGACCATGGAGTTCCTCTCGCCTTTCCTGTTGAGAGTGCCTCCTCTTGAGATGCGACGGGAACGCCGGGAATTCTTTCCCGTTGAAAGCAGGGAAAGGATCCCTCATCTCGAGCTTCGAGGGGGAAACGGGGCTCCTCTGGATGTGGGCGGGACCATCGTGCTTCCTCTCGAGTGGAGACGGGTATATCGGTGAACTTCTTGAGTTGCAGCGAGGGTGTGAAAGACCCTTTCGAAGTTCCAGAGGTTAGGTGTCATTAGTCTCCAGACGCCTCATCGGAAATAGGCCTCATCTCGCCTGGAAGGGAGAACTTCCTGGATTTTCTCGAGTTGCGGCAGGTGTTCTCGAGTTACGACGGGGATCTCAGGGACCCGCCCTGGTGGCCTCAGGAGAGGCCAGTCCCCATGCGAGTTGCTAGGGGGCCTCTCGGGATTCCTCTCCCGTCGATACCGGGGCCAAAAACCTTGTGTGGAGTCAGGGCCGGAACCGAGGATTCCTCTCAGGGGCTGACATGGATCTTTGGGTACTTCTGGAGTCTCCCCAGGGGAGTCAGGCCTCGTCTCGAGTGGGGGCATGCACGTGCGCTTTCCTTCCAGGCTGTAGCAGCAATGTCACCCGTCCCGTCGCGTGGATCAAAGGATCTGTGGTTTTCCCTCGAGGCTTTCCGACAGGGCTGTCCCACGTGCCACCGTTGTGTGAGTCGATTCTCGGCATGAAAGATGAGCCAGTGCAGGGCAAAGAGGTTCCTCTGGAATGGACTGAGACATCTGGGGGACTCTTGGCATGGTGGTACGACCATGGAGTTCCTCTCGCCTTTCCTGTTGAGAGTGCCTCCTCTTGAGATGCGATGGGAACGCCGGGAATTCTTTCCCGTTGAAAGCAGGGAAAGGATCCCTCATCTCGAGCTCCGAGCGGGAAACGGGGCTCCTCTGGATGTGGGCGGGACCATCGTGCTTCCTCTCGAGTGGAGACGGGTATGGCGGTGAACTTCTTGAGTTGCAGCGAGGGTGTGAAGGACCCTTTCGAAGTTCCAGAGGTTAGGTGTCATTAGTCTCCAGACGCCTCATCGGAAATAGGCCTCATCTCGCCTGGAAGGGAGATCTTCCTGGATTTTCTCGAGTTGCGGCAGGTGTTCTCAAGTTACGACGGGGACCTCAGGGACCCGCCCTGGTGGCCTCAGGAGAGGCCAGTCCCCATGCGAGTTGCTAGCTGGCCTGTCGGGATTCCTCTCCCGTCGATACCGGGGCCAAAAACCTTGTGTGGAGTCAGGGCCGGAACCGAGGATTCCTCTCAGGGGCTGACATGGATCTTTGGGTACTTCTGGAGTCTCCCCAGGGGAGTCAGGCCTCGTCTCGAGTGGGGGCATGCACGTGCGCTTTCCTTCCAGGCTGTAGCAGCAATGTCACGCTTGCCGTCGCGTGGATCAAAGGATCTGTGGTTTTCCCTCGAGGCTTTCCCACAGGGCTGTCCCACGTGCCACCGTTGTGTGAGTCGATTCTCGGCATGAAAGATGAGCCAGTGCAGGGCAAAGAGGTTCCTCTGGAAAGGACTGAGACATCTGGGGGACTCTTGGCATGGTGGTACGACCATGGAGTTCCGCTCGCCTTTCCTGTTGAGAGTGCCTCCTCTTGAGATGCGACGGGAACGCCGGGCATTTTTTCCCGTTGAATGCAGGGAAAGGATCCCTCATCTCGAGCTCCGAGGGGGAAACGGGGCTCCTCTGGATGTGGGCGGGACCATCGTGCTTCCTCTCGAGTGGAGACGGGTATGGCGGGGAACTTCTTGAGTTGCAGCGAGGGTGTGAAAGACCCTTTCGAAGTTCCAGAGGTTAGGTGTCATTAGTCTCCAGACGCCTCATCGGAAATAGGCCTCATCTCGCCTGGAAGGGAGAACTTCCTGGATTTTCTCGAGTTGCGGCAGGTGTTCTCGAGTTACGACGGGGACCTCAGGGACCCGCCCTGTTGGCCTCAGGAGAGGCCAGTTCCCATTCGAGTTGCTAGGGGGCCTGTCGGGATTCCTCTCCCGTCGATACGGGGGCCAAAAACCTTGTTTGGAGTCAGGGCCGGAACCGAGGATTCCTCTCAGGGGCTGACATGGATCTTTGGGTACTTCTGGAGTCTCCCCAGGGGAGTCAGGCCTCGTCTCGCGTGGGGGCATGCACGTACGCTTTCCTTCCAGGCTGAGGCAGCAATGTCACGCTTCCAGTCGCGTGGATAAAAGGATCTGTGGTATTCCCTCGAGGCTTTCCCTCGAGGCTTTCCCACAGGGCTGTCCCACGTGCCACCGTGGTGTGAGTCGATACTCGGCGTGAAAGATGAGCCAGTGCAGGGCAAAGAGGTTCCTCTGGAATGGACTGAGACATCTGGGGGACACTTGGCATGGTGGTACGACCATGGAGTTCCTCTCGCCTTTCCTGTTGAGGGTGCCTCCTCTTGAGATGCGACGGGAATGCCGGGAATTCTTTCCCGTTGAAAGCAGGGAAAGGATCCCTCATCTCGAGCTCCGAGGGGGAAACGGGGCTCCTCTGGATGTGGGCGGGACCATCGTGCTTCCTCTCGAGTGGAGACGGGTATGGCGGTGAACTTCTTGAGTTGCAGCGAGGGTGTGAAAGACCCTTTCGAAGTTCCAGAGGTTAGGTGTCATTAGTCTCCAGACGCCTCATCGGAAATAGGCCTCATCTCGCCTGGAAGGGAGAACTTCCTGGATTTTCTCGAGTTGCGGCAGGTGTTCTCGAGTTACGACGGGGACCTCAGGGACCCGCCCTGTTGGCCTCAGGAGAGGCCAGTTCCCATTCGAGTTGCTAGGGGGCCTGTCGGGATTCCTCTCCCATCGATACGGGGGCCAAAAACCTTGTGTGGAGTCAGGGCCGGAACCGAGGATTCCTCTCAGGGGCTGACATGGATCTTTGGGTACTTCTGCAGTCTCCCCAGGGGAATCAGGCCTCGTCTCGATTGGGGGCATGCACGTGCGCTTTCCTTCCAGGCTGTAGCAGCAATGTCACCCTTGCCGTCGCGTGGATCAAAGGATCTGTGGTTTTCCCTCGAGGCTTTCCCACAGGGCTGTCCCACGTGCCACCGTGGTGTGAGTCGATCCTCGGCGTGATTGATAAGCCAGTGCAGGGCAAAGAGGTTCCTCTGGAATGGACTGAGACATCTGGGGGACTCTTGGCATGGTGGTACGACCATGGAATTCCTCTCGCCTTTCCTGTTGAGAGTGCCGCCTCTTGAGATGCGACGGGAACGCCGGGAATTCTTTCCCGTTGAAAGCAGGGAAAGGATCCCTCATCTCGAGCTCCGAGCGGGAAACGGGGCTCCTCTGGATGTGGGCGGGACCATCGTGCTTCCTCTCGAGTGGAGACGGGTATGGCGGTGAACTTCTTGAGTTGCAGCGAGGGTGTGAAAGACCCTTTCGAAGTTCCAGAGGTTAGGTGTCATTAGTCTCCAGACGCCTCATCGGAAATAGGCCTCATCTCGCCTGGAAGGGAGATCTTCCTGGATTTTCTCGAGTTGCGGCAGGTGTTCTCAAGTTACGACGGGGACCTCAGGGACCCGCCCTGGTGGCCTCAGGAGAGGCCAGTCCCCATGCGAGTTGCTAGCTGGCCTGTCGGGATTCCTCTCCCGTCGATACCGGGGCCAAAAACCTTGTGTGGAGTCAGGGCCGGAACAGAGGATTCCTCTCAGGGGCTGACATGGATCTTTGGGTACTTCTGGAGTCTCCCCAGGGGAGTCAGGCCTCGTCTCGAGTGGGGGCATGCACGTACGCTTTCCTTCCAGGCTGTAGCAGCAATGTCACGCTTGCCGTCGCGTGGATCAAAGGATCTGTGGTTTTCCCTCGAGGCTTTCCCACAGGGCTGTCCCACGTGCCACCGTGGTGTGAGTCGATTCTCGGCATGAAAGATGAGCCAGTGCAGGGCAAAGAGGTTCCTCTGGAATGGACTGAGACATCTGGGGGACTCTTGGCATGGTGGTACGACCATGGAGTTCCTCTCGCCTTTCCTGTTGAGAGTGCCGCCTCTTGAGATGCGACGGGAACGCCGGGCATTTTTTCCCGGTGAAAGCAGGGAAAGGATCCCTCATCTCGAGCTCCGAGGGGGAAACGGGGCTCCTCTGGATGTGGGCGGGACCATCGTGCTTCCTCTCGAGTGGAGACGGGTATGGCGGGGAACTTCTTGAGTTGCAGCGAGGGTGTGAAAGACCCTTTCGAAGTTCCAGAGGTTAGGTGTCATTAGTCTCCAGACGCCTCATCGGAAATAGGCCTCATCTCGCCTGGAAGGGAGAACTTCCTGGATTTTCTCGAGTTGCGGCAGGTGTTCTCGAGTTACGACGGGGACCTCAGGGACCCGCCCTGGTGGCCTCAGGAGAGGCCAGTCCCCATGCGAGTTGCTAGCTGGCCTGTCGGGATTCCTCTCCCGTCGATACCGGGGCCAAAAACCTTGTGTGGAGTCAGGGCCGGAACCGAGGATTCCTCTCAGGGACTGACATGGATCTTTGGGTACTTCTGGAGTCTCCCCAGGGGAGTCAGGCCTCGTCTCGAGTGGGGGCATGCACGTGCGCTTTCCTTCCAGGCTGTAGCAGCAATGTCACCATTCCCGTCGCGTGGATCAAAGGATCTGTGGTTTTCCCTAGAGGCTTTCCCTCGAGGCTTTCCCACAGGGCTGTCCCACGTGCCACCGTGGTGTGAGTCGATCCTCGGCGTGAAAGATGAGCCAGTGCAGGGCAAAGAGGTTCCTCTGGAGTGGACTGAGTCATCTGGGGGACTCTTGGCATGGTGGTACGACCATGGAGTTCCTCTCGCCTTTCCTGTTGAGAGTGCCTCCTCTTGAGATGCGACGGGAACGCCGGGAATTCTTTCCCGTTGAAAGCAGGGAAAGGATCCCTCATCTCGAACTTCGAGGGGGAAACGGGGCTCCTCTGGATGTGGGCGGGACCATCGTGCTTCCTCTCGAGTGGAGACGGGTATATCGGTGAACTTCTTGAGTTGCAGCGAGGGGGTGAAAGACCCTTTCGAAGTTCCAGAGGTTAGGTGTCATTAGTCTCTAGACGCCTCATCGGAAATAGGCCTCATCTCGCCTGGAAGGGAGAACTTCCTGGATTTTCTCGAGTTGCGGCAGGTGTTCTCGAGTTACGACGGGGAACTCAGGGACCCGCCCTGGTGGCCTCAGGAGAGGCCAGTCCCCATGCGAGTTGCTAGGGGGCCTGTCGGGATTCCTCTCCCGTCGATACCGGGGCCAAAAACCTTGTGTGGAGTCAGGACCGGAACCGAGGATGCCTCTCAGGGGCTGACATGGATCTTTGGGCACTTCTGGAGTCTCCCCAGGGGAGTCAGGCCTCGTCTCGAGTGGGGGCATGCACGTGCGCTTTCCTTCCAGGCTGTAGCAGCAATGTCACGCTTGCCGTCGCGTGGATCAAAGGATCTGTGGTTTTCCCTCGAGGCTTTCCCACAGGGCTGTCCCAAGTGCCACCGTTGTGTGAGTCGATTCTCGGCATGAAAGATGAGCCAGTGCAGGGCAAAGAGGTTCCTCTGGAATGGACTGAGACATCTGGGGGACTCTTGGCATGGTGGTACGACCATGGAGTTCCTCTCGCCTTTCCTGTTGAGAGTGCCGCCTCTTGAGATGCGACGGGAACGCCGGGCATTTTTTCCCGGTGAAAGCAGGGAAAGGATCCCTCATCTCGAGCTCCGAGGGGGAAACGGGGCTCCTCTGGATGTGGGCGGGACCATCGTGCTTCCTCTCGAGTGGAGACGGGTATGGCGGGGAACTTCTTGATTTGCAGCGAGGGTGTGAAAGACCCTTTCGAAGTTCCAGAGGTTAGGTGTCATTAGTCTCCAGACGCCTCATCGGAAATAGGCCTCATCTCGCCTGGAAGGGAGAACTTCCTGGATTTTCTCGAGTTGCGGCAGGTGTTCTCGAGTTACGATGGGGACCTCAGGGACCCGCCCTGGTGGCCTCAGGAGAGGCCAGTCCCCATGCGAGTTGCTAGGGGGCCTGTCGGGATTCCTCTCCCGTCGATACCGGGGCCAAAAACCTTGTGTGGAGTCAGGGCCGGAACCGAGGATTCCTCTCAGGGGCTGACATGGATCTTTGGGTACTTCTGGAGTCTCCCCAGGTGAGTCAGGCCTCGTCTCGAGTGGGGGCATGCACGTGCGCTTTCCTTCCAGGCTGTAGCAGCAATGTCACCCTTCCCGTCGCGTGGATCAAAGGATCTGTGGTTTTCCCTCGAGGCTTTCCCTCGAGGCTTTCCGACAGGGCTGTCCCACGTGCCACCGTTGTGTGAGTCGATTCTCGGCATGAAAGATGAGCCAGTGCAGGGCAAAGAGGTTCCTCTGGAATGGACTGAGACATCTAGGGGACTCTTGGCATGGTGGTACGACCATGGAGTTCCTCTCGCCTTTCCTGTTGAGAGTGCCTCCTCTTGAGATGCGACGGGAACGCCGGGCATTTTTTCCCGTTGAAAGCAGGGAAAGGATCCCTCATCTCGAGCTCCGAGGGGGAAACGGGGCTCCTCTGGATGTGGGCGGGACCATCGTGCTTCCTCTCGAGTGGAGACGGGTATGGCGGGGAACTTCTTGAGTTGCAGCGAGGGTGTGAAAGACCCTTTCGAAGTTCCAGAGGTTAGGTGTCATTAGTCTCCAGACGCCTCATCGGAAATAGGCCTCATCTCGCCTGGAAGGGAGAACTTCCTGGATTTTCTCGAGTTGCGGCAGGTGTTCTCGAGTTACGACGGGGACCTCAGGGACCCGCCCTGGTGGCCTCAGGAGAGGCCAGTCCCCATGCGAGTTGCTAGGGGGCCTCTCGGGATTCCTCTCCCGTCGATACCGGGGCCAAAAACCTTGTGTGGAGTCAGGGCCGGAACCGAGGATTCCTCTCAGGGGCTGACATGGATCTTTGGGTACTTCTGGAGTCTCCCCAGGGGAGTCAGGCCTCGTCTCGACTGGGGGCATACACGTGCTCTTTCCTTCCAGGCTTTAGCAGCAATGTCACGCTTCCCGTGCCGTGGATCAAAGGATCTGTGGTTTTCCCAAGAGGCTTTCCCTCGAGGCTTTCCCACAGGGCTGTCCCACGTGCCACCGTGGTGTGAGTCGATCCTCGGCGTGAAAGATGAGCCAGTGCAGGGCAAAGAGGTTCCTCTGGAGTGGACTGAGTCATCTGGGGGACTCTTGGCATGGTGGTACGACCATGGAGTTCCTCTCGCCTTTCCTGTTGAGAGTGCCTCCTCTTGAGATGCGACGGGAACGCCGGGAATTCTTTCCCGTTGAAAGCAGGGAAAGGATCCCTCATCTCGAGCTTCGAGGGGGAAACGGGGCTCCTCTGGGTGTGGGCGGGACCATCGTGCTTCCTCTCGAGTGGAGACGGGTATATCGGTGAACTTCTTGAGTTGCAGCGAGGGGGTGAAAGACCCTTTCGAAGTTCCAGAGGTTAGGTGTCATTAGTCTCCAGACGCCTCATCGGAAATAGGCCTCATCTCGCCTGGAAGGGAGAACTTCCTGGATTTTCTCGAGTTGCGGCAGGTGTTCTCGAGTTACGACGGGGATCTCAGGGACCCGCCCTGGTGGCCTCAGGAGAGGCCAGTTCCCATGCGAGTTGCTAGGGGGCCTCTCGGGATTCCTCTCCCGTCGATACCGGGGCCAAAAACCTTGTGTGGAGTCAGGGCCGGAACCGAGGATTCCTCTCAGGGGCTGACATGGATCTTTGGGTACTTCTGGAGTCTCCCCAGGGGAGTCAGGCCTCGTCTCGAGTGGGGGCATGCACGTGCGCTTTCCTTCCAGGCTGTAGCAGCAATGTCACCCTTCCCGTCGCGTGGATCAAAGGATCTGTGGTTTTCCCTCGAGGCTTTCCGACAGGGCTGTCCCACGTGCCACCGTTGTGTGAGTCGATTCTCGGCATGAAAGATGAGCCAGTGCAGGGCAAAGAGGTTCCTCTGGAATGGACTGAGACATCTGGGGGACTCTTGGCATGGTGGTACGACCATGGAGTTCCTCTCGCCTTTCCTGTTGAGAGTGCCTCCTCTTGAGATGCGATGGGAACGCCGGGAATTCTTTCCCGTTGAAAGCAGGGAAAGGATCCCTCATCTCGAGCTCCGAGCGGGAAACGGGGCTCCTCTGGATGTGGGCGGGACCATCGTGCTTCCTCTCGAGTGGAGACGGGTATGGCGGTGAACTTCTTGAGTTGCAGCGAGGGTGTGAAGGACCCTTTCGAAGTTCCAGAGGTTAGGTGTCATTAGTCTCCAGACGCCTCATCGGAAATAGGCCTCATCTCGCCTGGAAGGGAGATCTTCCTGGATTTTCTCGAGTTGCGGCAGGTGTTCTCAAGTTACGACGGGGACCTCAGGGACCCGCCCTGGTGGCCTCAGGAGAGGCCAGTCCCCATGCGAGTTGCTAGCTGGCCTGTCGGGATTCCTCTCCCGTCGATACCGGGGCCAAAAACCTTGTGTGGAGTCAGGGCCGGAACCGAGGATTCCTCTCAGGGGCTGACATGGATCTTTGGGTACTTCTGGAGTCTCCCCAGGGGAGTCAGGCCTCGTCTCGAGTGGGGGCATGCACGTGCGCTTTCCTTCCAGGCTGTAGCAGCAATGTCACGCTTGCCGTCGCGTGGATCAAAGGATCTGTGGTTTTCCCTCGAGGCTTTCCCACAGGGCTGTCCCACGTGCCACCGTTGTGTGAGTCGATTCTCGGAATGAAAGATGAGCCAGTGCAGGGCAAAGAGGTTCCTCTGGAATGGACTGAGACATCTGGGGGACTCTTGGCATGGTGGTACGACCATGGAATTCCTCTCGCCTTTCCTGTTGAGAGTGCCGCCTCTTGAGATGCGACGGGAACGCCGGGAATTCTTTCCCGTTGAAAGCAGGGAAAGGATCCCTCATCTCGAGCTCCGAGGGGGAAACGGGGCTCCTCTGGATGTGGGCGGGACCATCGTGCTTCCTCTCGAGTGGAGACGGGTATGGCGGTGAACTTCTTGAGTTGCAGCGAGGGTGTGAAAGACCCTTTCGAAGTTCCAGAGGTTAGGTGTCATTAGTCTCCAGACGCCTCATCGGAAATAGGCCTCATCTCGCCTGGAAGGGAGAACTTCCTGGATTTTCTAGAGTTGCGGCAGGTGTTCTCGAGTTACGACGGGGACCTCAGGGACCCGCCCTGGTGGCCTCAGGAGAGGTCAGTCCCCATGCGAGTTGACAGGGGGCCTCTCGGGATTCCTCTCCCTTCGATACCGGGGCCACAAACCTTGTGTGGAGTCAGGGCCGGAACCGAGGATTCCTCTCAGGGGCTGATATGGATCCTTGGGTACTTCTGGAGTCTCCCCAGGGGAGTCAGGCCTCGTCTCGAGTGGGGGCATGCACGTGCGCTTTCCTTCCAGGATGTAGCAGCAATGTCACCCTTGCCGTCGCGTGGATCAAAGGATCTGTGGTTTTCCCTCGAGGCTTTCCCTCGAGACTTTCCCACAGGGCTGTTCCACGTGCCACCGTGGTGTGAGTCGATCCTCGGCGTGAAAGATAAGCCAGTGCAGGGCAAAGAGTTTCCTCTGGAATGGACTGAGACATCTGGGGGACTCTTGGCATGGTGGTACGACCATGGAGTTCCTCTCGACTTTCCTGTTGAGAGTGCCTCCTCTTGAGATGCGACGGGAACGCCGGGAATTCTTTCCCGTTGAAAGCAGGGAAAGGATCCCTCATCTCGAGCTCCGAGGGGGAAACGGGGCTCCTCTGGATGTGGGCGGGACCATCGTGCTTCCTCTCGAGTGGAGACGGGTATGGCGGTGAACTTCTTGAGTTGCAGCGAGGGTGTGAATGACCCTTTCGAATTTCCAGAGGTTACGTGTCATTAGTCTCCAGACGCCTCATCGGAAATAGGCCTCATCTCGCCTGGAAGGGAGAACTTCCTGGATTTTCTCGAGTTGCCGCAGGTGTTCTCGAGTTACGACGGGGACCTCAGGGACCCGCCCTGGTGGCCTCAGGAGAGGCCAGTCACCATGCGAGTTGCCAGGGGGCCTGTCGGGATTCCTCTCCCGTCGATACCGGTTCCAAAAACCTTGTGTGGAGTCAGGGGCGGAACCGAGGATTCCTCTTAGGGGCTGACATGGATCTTTGGGTACTTATGGAGTCTCCCCAGGGGAGTCAGGCCTCGTCTCGAGTGGGGGCATGCACGTGCGCTTTCCTTCCAGGCTGAGGCAGCAATGTCATGCTTCCCGTGGCGTGGATCAAAGGATCTGTGGTTTTCCCTCGAGGCTTTCCCTCGAGGCTTTCCCACAGGGCTGTCCCACGTGCCACCGTGGTGTGAGTCGATCCTCGGCGTGAAAGATGAGCCAGTGCAGGGCAAAGAGGTTCCTCTGGAATGCACTGAGACATCTGGGGGTCTCTTGGCATGGTGGTACGACCATGGAGTTCCTCTCGCCTTTCCTGTTGAGAGTGCCTCCTCTTGAGATGCGACGGGAACGCCGGGCATTCTTTCCCGTTGAAAGCAGGGAAAGGATCCCTCATCTCGAGCTACGAGGGGGAAACGGGGCTCCTCTGGATGTGGGCGGGACCATCATGCTTCCTCTCGAGTGGAGACGGGTATGGCGGTGAACTTCTTGAGTTGCAGCGAGGGTGTGAAAGACCCTTTCGAAGTTCCAGAGGTTAGGTGTCATTAGTCTCCAGACACCTCATCGGAAATAGGCCTCATCTCGCCTGGAAGGGAGAACTTCCTGGATTTTCTCGAGTTGCGGCAGGTGTTCTCGAGTTACGACGGGGACCTCAGGGACCCGCCCTGTTGGCCTCAGGAGAGGCCAGTCCCCATGCGAGTTGCCAGGGGGCCTCTCGGGATTCCTCTCCCGTCGATACCGGGGCCAAAAACCTTGTGTGGAGTCAGGGCCGGAACCGAGGATTCCTCTCAGGGGCTGATAGGGATCTTTGGGTACTTCTGGAGTCTCCCCAGGAGAGTCAGGCCTCGTCTCGAGTGGGGGCATGCACGTGCGCTTTCCTTCCAGGATGTAGCAGCAATGTCACGCTTGCCGTCGCGTGGATCAAAGGATCTGTGATTTTCCCTCGAGGCTTTCCCTCGAGGCTTTCCCACAGGGCTGTCCCACGTGCCACCGTGGTGTGAGTCGATCCTCGGCGTGAAAGATGAGCCAGTGCAGGGCAAAGAGGTTCCTCTGGAATGGACTGAGACATCTGGGGGACTCTTGGCATGGTGGTACGACCATGGAGTTCCTCTCGCCTTTCCTGTTGAGAGTGCCTCCTCTTGAGATGCGACGGGAACGCCGGGAATTCTTTCCCGTTGAAAGCAGGGAAAGGATCCCTCATCTCGAGCTCCGAGGCAGAAACGGGGCTCCTCTGGATATGGGCGGGACCATCGTGCTTCCTCTCGAGTGGAGACGGGTATGGCGGTGAACTTCTTGAGTTGCAGCGAGGGTGTGAAAGACCCTTTCGAAGTTCCAGAGGTTAGGTGTCATTAGTCTCCAGAAGCCTCATCGGAAATAGGCCTCATCTCGCCTGGAAGGGAGAACTTCCTGGATTTTCTCGAGTTGCGGCAGGTGTTCTCGAGTTACGACGGGGACCTCAGGGACCCGCCCTGGTGGCCTCAGGAGAGGCCAGTCCCCATGCGAGTTGCTAGGGGGCCAGTCGGGATTCCTCTCCCGTCGATACCGGGGCCAAAAACCTTGTGTGGAGTCAGGGCCGGAACCGAGGATTCCTCTCAGGGGCTGACATGGATCTTTGGGTACTTCTGGAGTCTCCCCAGGGGAGTCAGGCCTCGTCTCGAGTGGGGGCATGCACGTGCGCTTTCCTTCCAGGCTGTAGCAGCAATGTCACCCTTCCCGTCGGGTGGATCAAAGGATCTGTGGTTTTCCCTCGAGGCTGTCCCTCGAGGCTTTCCGACAGGGCTGTCCCACGTGCCACCGTTGTGTGAGTCGATTCTCGGCATGAAAAATGAGCCAGTGCAGGGCAAAGATGTTCCTCTGGAATGGACTGAGACATCTGGGGGACTCTTGGCATGGTGGTACGACCATGGAGTTCCTCTCGCCTTTCCTGTTGAGAGTGCCTCCTCTTGAGATGCGACGGGAACGCCGGGAATTCTTTCCCGTTGAAAGCAGGGAAAGGATCCCTCATCTCGAGCTCCGAGGGGGAAACGGGGCTCCTCTGGATGTGGGCGGGACCATCGTGCTTCCTCTCGAGTGGAGACGGGTATGGCGGTGAACTTCTTGAGTTGCAGCGAGGGTGTGAAAGACCCTTTCGAAGTTCCAGAGGTTAGGTGTCATTAGTCTCCAGACGCCTCATCGGAAATAGGCCTCATCTCGCCTGGAAGGGAGAACTTCCTGGATTTTCTCGAGTTGTGGCAGGTGTTCTCGAGTTACGACGGGGACCTCAGGGACCCGCCCTGGTGGCCTCAGGAGAGGCCAGTCCCCATGCGAGTTGCTAGGGGGCCTCTCGGGATTCCTCTCCCGTCGATACCGGGGCCAAAAACCTTGTGTGGAGTCAGGGCCGGAACGGAGGATTCCTCTCAGGGGCTGACATGGATCTTTGGGTACTTCTGGAGTCTCCCCAGGGGAGTCAGGCCTCGTCTCGAGTGGGGGCATGCACGTGCGCTTTCCTTCCAGGCTGTAGCCGCAATGTCACGCTTCCCGTCGCGTGGATCAAAGGATCTGTGGTTTTCCCTCGAGGCTTTCACTCGAGGCTTTCCCACAGGGCTGTCCCACGTGCCACCGTGGTGTGAGTCGATCCTCGGCGTGAAAGATGAGCCAGTGCAGGGCAAAGAGGTTCCTCTGGAATGGACTGAGACATCTGGGGGACTCTTGGCATGGTGGTACGACCATGGAGTTCCTCTCGCCTTTCCTGTTGAGAGTGCCTCCTCTTGAGATGCGACGGGAACGCCGGGAATTCTTTCCCGTTGAAAGCAGGGAAAGGATCCCTCATCTCGAGCTCCGAGGCTGAAACGGGGCTCCTCTGGATATGGACGGGACCATCGTGCTTCCTCTCGAGTGGAGACGGGTATGGCGGTGAACTTCTTGAGTTGCAGCGAGGGTGTGAAAGACCCTTTCGAAGTTCCAGAGGTTAGGTGTCATTAGTCTCCAGAAGCCTCATCGGAAATAGGCCTCATCTCGCCTGGAAGGGAGAACTTCCTGGATTTTCTCGAGTTGCGGCAGGTGTTCTCGAGTTACGACGGGGACCTCAGGGACCCGCCCTGGTGGCCTCAGGAGAGGCCAGTCCCCATGCGAGTTGCTAGGGGGCCTGTCGGGATTCCTCTCCCGTCGATACCGGGGCCAAAAACCTTGTGTGGAGTCAGGGCCGGAACCGAGGATTCCTCTCAGGGGCTGACATGGATCTTTGGGTACTTCTGGAGTCTCCCCAGGGGAGTCAGGCCTCGTCTCGAGTGGGGGCATGCACGTGCGCTTTCCTTCCAGGCTGTAGCAGCAATGTCACACTTCCCGTCGCGTGGATCAAAGGATCTGTGGTTTTCCCTCGAGGCTGTCCCTCGAGGCTTTCCGACAGGGCTGTCCCACGTGCCACCGTTGTGTGAGTCGATTCTCGGCATGAAAAATGAGCCAGTGCAGGGCAAAGATGTTCCTCTGGAATGGACTGAGACATCTGGGGGACTCTTGGCATGGTGGTACGACCATGGAGTTCCTCTCGCCTTTCCTGTTGAGAGTGCCTCCTCTTGAGATGCGACGGGAACGCCGGGAATTCTTTCCCGTTGAAAGCAGGGAAAGGATCCCTCATCTCGAGCTCCGAGGGGGAAACGGGGCTCCTCTGGATGTGGGCGGGACCATCGTGCTTCCTCTCGAGTGGAGACGGGTATGGCGGTGAACTTCTTGAGTTGCAGCGAGGGTGTGAAAGACCCTTTCGAAGTTCCAGAGGTTAGGTGTCATTAGTCTCCAGACGCCTCATCGGAAATAGGCCTCATCTCGCCTGGAAGGGAGAACTTCCTGGATTTTCTCGAGTTGCGGCAGGTGTTCTCGAGTTACGACGGGGACCTCAGGGACCCGCCCTGGTGGCCTCAGGAGAGGCCAGTCCCCATGCGAGTTGCTAGGGGGCCTCTCGGGATTCCTCTCCCGTCGATACCGGGGCCAAAAACCTTGTGTGGAGTCAGGGCCTGAACCGAGGATTCCTCTCAGGGGCTGACATGGATCTTTGGGTACTTCTGGAGTCTCCCCAGGGGAGTCAGGCCTCGTCTCGAGTGGGGGCATGCACGTGCGCTTTCCTTCCAGGCTGTAGCAGCAATGTCACCCTTCCCGTCGCGTGGATCAAAGGATCTGTGGTTTTCCCTCGAGGCTTTCCCACAGGGCTGTCCCACGTGCCACCGTGGTGTGAGTCGATCCTCGGCGTGAAAGATGAGCCAGTGCAGGGCAAAGCGGTTCCTCTGGAATGGACTGAGACATCTGGGGGACTCTTGGCATGGTGGTACGAAAATGGAGTTCCTCTCGCCTTTCCTGTTGAGAGTGCCTCCTCTTGAGATGCGACGCTAAC
The DNA here is from genome assembly GCF_032405125.1 of Capricornis sumatraensis. Taxonomy (NCBI): domain Eukaryota; kingdom Metazoa; phylum Chordata; class Mammalia; order Artiodactyla; family Bovidae; genus Capricornis; species Capricornis sumatraensis. The sequence goes on along the minus strand of NC_091077.1, from coordinate 1,793,872 downwards.
GCCGGGAATTCTTTCCCGTTGAAAGCAGGGAAAGGATCCCTCATCTCGAGCTCCGAGGGGGAAACGGGGCTCCTCTGGATGTGGGCGGGACCATCGTGCTTCCTCTCGAGTGGAGACGGGTATGGCGGTGAACTTCTTGAGTTGCAGCGAGGGTGTGAAAGACCCTTTCGAAGTTCCAGAGGTTAGGTGTCATTAGTCTCCAGACGCCTCATCGGAAATAGGCCTCATGTCGCCTGGAAGGGAGAACTTCCTGGATTTTCTCGAGTTGTGGCAGGTGTTCTCGAGTTACGACGGGGACCACAGGGACCCGTCCTGGTGGCCTCAGGAGAGGCCAGTCCCCATGCGAGTTGCTAGGGGGCGTGTCGGGATTTGTCTCCCGTCGATACCTCGGCCAAAAACCTTGTGTGGAGTCAGGGCCGGAAACGAGGATTCCTCTAAGGGGCTGACATGGATCTTTGGGTACTTCTGGAGTCTCCCTAGGGGAGTCAGGCCTCGTCTCGAGTGGGGGCATGTACGTGCGCTTTCCTTCCAGGGTGAGGCAGCAATGTCACGCTTCCCGTCCCCTGGATCAAAGGATCTGTGGTTTTCCCTCGAGGCTTTCCCACAGGGCTGTCCCACGTGCCACCGTGGTGTGAGTCGATCCTCGGCGTGAAAGATGAGCCAGTGCAGGGCGAAAAGGTTCCTCTGGAATGGACTGAGACATCTGGGGGACTCTTGGCATGGTGGTACGACCATGGAGTTCCTCTCGCCTTTCCTGTTGAGAGTGCCTCCTCTTGAGATGCGACGGGAACGCCGGGAATTCATTCCCGTTGAAAGCAGGGAAACGATCCCTCATCTCGTGCTACGAGTGGGAAACGGGGCTCCTCTGGATGTGGGCGGGACCATCGTGCTTCCTCTCGAGTGGAGACGGGTATGGCGGTGAACTTCTTGAGTTGCAGCGAGGGTGTGAAAGACCCTTTCGAAGTTCCAGAGGTTAGGTGTCATTAGTCTCCAGACGCCTCATCGGAAATAGGCCTCATCTCGCCTGGAAGGGAGAACTTCCTGGATTTTCTCGAGTTGCGGCAGGTGTTCTCGAGTTACGACGGGGACCTCAGGGACCCGCCCTGGTGGCCTCAGGAGAGGCCAGTCCCCATGCGAGGTGCTAGGGGGCCTCTCGGGATTCCTCTCCCGTCGATACGGGGGCCAAAAACCTTGTGTGGAGTCAGGGCCGGAACCGAGGATTCCTCTCAGGGGCTGACATGGATCTTTGGGTAGTTCTGGAGTCTCCCCAGGGGAGTCAGGCTTCGTCTCGAGTTGGGGCATGCACGTGCGCTTTCCTTCCAGGATGTAGCAGCAATGTCACGTTTCCCATCGCGTGAATCAAAGGATCTGTGGTTTTCCCTTGAGGCTTTCCCTCGAGGCTTTCCCACATGGCTGTCCCACGTGCCACCGTGGTGTGAGTCGATCCTCGGCGTGAAAGATGAGCCAGTGCAGGGCAAAGAGGTTCCTCTGGAATGGACTGAGACATTTGGGGGACACTTGGCATGGTGGTACGACCATGGAGTTCCTCTCGCCTTTCCTGTTGAGAGTGCTTCCTCTTGAGATGCGACGGGAACGCCGGGAATTCTTTCCCGTTGAAAGCAGGGAAAGGATCCCTCATCTCGAGCTACGAGGGGGAAACGGGGTTCTTCTGGATGTGGGCGGGACCATCGTGCTTCCTCTCGAGTGGAGACGGGTATGGCGGTGAACTTCTTGAGTTGCATCGAAGGTGTGAAAGACCCTTTCGAAGTTCCAGAGGTTAGGTGTCATTAGTCTCCAGACGCCTCATCGGAAATAGGCCTCATCTCGCCTGGAAGGGAGAACTTCCTGGATTTTCTCGAGTTGCGGCAGGTGTTCTCGAGTTACGACGGGGACCTCAGGGACCCGCCCTGGTGGCCTCAGGAGAGGCCAGTCCCCATGCGAGTTGCTAGGGGGCCTCTCGGGATTACTCTCCCGTCGATACGGGGGCCAAAAACCTTGTGTGGAGTCAGGGCCGGAACCGAGGATTCCTCTCAGGGGCTGACATGGATCTTTGGGTACTTCTGGAGTCTCCCCAGGGGAGTCAGGCTTCGTCTCGAGTGGGGGCATGCACGTGCGCTTTCCTTCCAGGATGTAGCAGCAATGTCACCTTTCCCGTCGCGTGGATCAAAGGATCTGTGGTTTTCCCTTGAGGCTTTGCCTCGAGGCTTTCCCACATGGCTGTCCCACGTGCCACCGTGGTGTGAGTCGATCCTCGGCGTGAAAGATGAGCCAGTGCAGGGCAAAGAGGTTCCTCTGGAATGGACTGAGACATCTGGGGGACTCTTGGCATGGTGGTACGACCATGGAGTTCCTCTCGCCTTTCCTGTTGAGAGTGCCTCCTCTTGAGATGCGACGGGAACGCCGGGAATTCTTTCCCGTTGAAAGCAGGGAAAGGATCCCTCATCTCGAGCTCCGAGGGGGAAACGGGGCTCCTCTGGATGTGGGCGGGACCATCGTGCTTCCTCTCGAGTGGAGACGGGTATGGCGGTGAACTTCTTGAGTTGCAGCGAGGGTGTGAAAGACCCTTTCGAAGTTCCAGAGGTTAGGTGTCATTAGTCTCCAGACGCCTCATCGGAAATAGGCCTCATGTCGCCTGGAAGGGAGAACTTCCTGGATTTTCTCGAGTTGTGGCAGGTGTTCTCGAGTTACGACGGGGACCTCAGGGACCCGCCCTGGTGGCCTCAGGAGAGGCCAGTCCCCATGCGAGTTGCTAGGGGGCCTGTCGGGATTCCTCTCCCGTCGATACCGGGGCCATAAACCTTGTGTGGAGTCAGGGCCGGAACCTAGGATTCCTCTTAGGGGCTGACATGGATCTTTGGGTACTTCTGGAGTCTCCCTAGGGGAGTCAGGCCTCGTCTAGAGTGGGGGCATGCACGTGCGCTTTCCTTCCAGGCTGAGGCAGCAATGTCACGCTTCCCGTCCCGTGGATCAAAGGATCTGTGGTTTTCCCTTGAGGCTTTCCCTCGAGGCTTTCCCACAGGGCTGTCCCACGTGCCACCGTGGTGTGAGTCGATCCTCGGCGTGAAAGATGAGCCAGTGCAGGGCAAAGAGGTTCCTCTGGAATGGACTGAGACATCTGGGGGACTCTTGGCATGGTGGTACGACCATGGAGTTCCTCTCGCCTTTCCTGTTGAGAGTGCCTCCTCTTGAGATGCGACGGGAACGCCGGGAATTCTTTCCCGTTGAAAGCAGGGAAAGGATCCCTCATCTCGAGCTCCGAGGGGGAAACGGGGCTCCTCTGGATGTGGGCGGGACCATCGTGCTTCCTCTCGAGTGGAGACGGGTATGGCGGTGAACTTCTTGAGTTGCAGCGAGGGTGTGAAAGACCCTTTCGAAGTTCCAGTGGTTAGGTGTCATTAGTCTCCAGACGCCTCATCGGAAATAGGCCTCATGTCGCCTGGAAGGGAGAACTTCCTGGATTTTCTCGAGTTGTGGCAGGTGTTCTCGAGTTACGACGCGGACCTCTGGGACCCGCCCTGGTGGCCTCAGGAGAGGCCAGTCCCCATGCGAGTTGCTAGGGGGCCTGTCGGGATTCCTCTCCCGTCGATACCGGGGCCAAAAACCTTGTGTGGAGTCAGGGCCGGAACCGAGGATTCCTCTTAGGGGCTGACATGGATATTTGGGTACTTCTGGAGTCTCCCTAGGGGAGTCAGGCCTCGTCTCGAGTGGGGGCATGCACGTGCGCTTTCCTTCCAGGGTGAGGCAGCAATGTCACGCTTCCCGTCCCGTGGATCAAAGGATCTGTGGTTTTCCCTCGAGGCTTTCCCTCGAGGCTTTCCCACAGGGCTGTCCCACGTGCCACCGTGGTGTGAGTCGATCCTCGGCGTGAAAGATGAGCCAGTGCAGGGCAAAGAGGTTCCTCTGGAATGGACTGAGACATCTGGGGGACTCTTGGCATGGTGGTACGACCATGGAGTTCCTCTCGTCTTTCCTGTTGAGAGTGCCTCCTCTTGAGATGCGACGGGAACGCCGGGAATTCATTCCCGTTGAAAGCAGGGAAAGGATCCCTCATCTCGAGCTACGAGTGGGAAACGGGGCTCCTCTGGATGTGGGCGGGACCATCGTGCTTCCTCTCGAGTGGAGACGGGTATGGCGGTGAACTTCTTGAGTTGCAGCGAGGGTGTGAAAGACCCTTTCGAAGTTCCAGAGGTTAGGTGTCATTAGTCTCCAGACGCCTCATCGGAAATAGGCCTCATCTCGCCTGGAAGGGAGAACTTCCTGGATTTTTTCGAGTTGCGGCAGGTGTTCTCGAATTACGACGGGGACCTCAGGGACCCGCCCTGGTGGCCTCAGGAGAGGCCAGTCCCCATGCGAGTTGCTAGGGGGCCCCTCGGGATTCCTCTCCCGTCGATAGCGGGGCCAAAAACCTTGTGTGGAGTCAGGGCCGGAACCGAGGATTCCTCTTAGGGGCTGACATGGATCTTTGGGTACTTCTGGAGTCTCCCCAGGGGAGTCAGGCCTCGTCTCGAGTGGGGGCATGCACGTGCGTTTTCCTTCCAGGCTGTAGCAGCAATGTCACGCTTCCCGTCGCGTGGATCAAAGGATCTGTGGTTTTCCCTCGAGCCTTTCCCTCGAGGCTTTCCCACAGGGCTGTCCCACGTGCCACCGTGGTGTGAGTCGATCCTCGGCGTGAAAGATGAGCCAGTGCAGGGCAAAGAGGTTCCTCTGGAATGGACTGAGACATCTGGGGGACTCTTGGCATGGTGGTACGACCATGGAGTTCCTCTCGCCTTTCCTGTTGAGAGTGCCTCCTCTTGAGATGCGACGGGAACGCCGGGAATTCTTTACCGTTGAATGCAGGGAAAGGATCCCTCATCTCGAGCTCCGAGGGGGAAACGGGGCTCCTCTGGATGTGGGCGGGACCATCGTGCTTCCTCTCGAGTGGAGACAGGTATGGAGGTGAACTTCTTGAGTTGCAGCGAGGGTGTGAAAGACCCTTTTGAAGTTCCAGAGGTTAGGTGTCATTAGTCTCCAGACGCCTCATCGGAAATATGCCTCATCTCGCCTGGAAGGGAAAACTTCCTGGATTTTCTCGAGTTGCGGCAGGTGTTCTCGAGTTACGACGGGGACCTCAGGGACCCGCCCTGGTGGCCTCAGGAGAGGCCAGTCCCCATGCGAGTTACTAGGGGGCCTCTCGGGATTAATCTCCCGTCGATACCGGGGCCAAAAACCTTGTGTGGAGTCAGGGCCGGAACCGAGGATTCCTCTCAGGGGCTGACATGGATCTTTGGGTACTTCTGGAGTCTCCCCAGGGGAGTCAGGCCTCGTCTCGAGTGGGGGCATGCACGTGCGCTTTCCTTCCAGGCTGTAGCAGCAATGTCACACTTCCCGTCGCGTGGATCAAAGGATCTGTGGTTTTCCCTCGAGGCTTTCCCTCGAGGCTTTCCCACAGGGCTGTCCCACGTGCCACCGTGGTGTGAGTCGATCCTCGGCGTGAACGATGAGCCAGTGCAGGGCAAAGAGGTTCCTCTGGAATGGACTGGGACATCTGGGGGACTCTTGGCATGGTGGTACGACCATGGAGTTCCTCTCGCCTTTCCTGTTGAGAGTGCCTCCTCTTGAGATGCGACGGGAACGCCGGGAATTCTTTCCCGTTGAAAGCAGGGAAAGGATCCCTCATCTCGAGCTACGAGGGGGAAACGGGGCTCCTCTGGATGTGGGCGGGACCATCGTGCTTCCTCTCGAGTGGAGATGGGTATGGCGGTGAACTTCTTGAGTTGCAGCGAGGGTGTGAAAGACCCTTTCGAAGTTCCAGAGGTTAGGTGTCATTAGTCTCCAGACGCCTCATCGGAAATAGGCCTCATCTCGCCTGGAAGGGAGAACTTCCTGGATTTTCTCGAGTTGCGGCAGGTGTTCTCGAGTTACGACGGGGACCTCAGGGACCCGCCCTGGTGGCCTCAGGAGAGGCCAGTCCCCATGCGAGTTGCTAGGGGGCCTCTCGGGATTCCTCTCCCGTCGATACCGGGGCCAAAAACCTTGTGTGGAGTCAGGGCCGGAACCGAGGATTCCTCTCAGGGGCTGACATGGATCTTTGGGTACTTCTGGAGTCTCCCCAGGGGAGTCAGGCCTCGTCTCGAGTGGGGGCATGCACGTGCGCTTTCCTTCCAGGCTGTAGCAGCAATGTCACCCTTCCCGTCGCGTGGATCAAAGGATCTGTGGTTTTCCCTCGTGGCTTTCCCTCGAGGCTTTCCCACAGGGCTGTCCCACGTGCCACCGTGGTGTGAGTCGATCCTCGGCGTGAAAGATGAGCCAGTGCAGGGCAAAGAGGTTCCTCTGGAATGGACTGAGACATCTGGGGGACTCTTGGCATGGTGGTACGACCATGGAGTTCCTCTCGCCTTTCCTGTTGAGAGTGCCTCCTCTTGAGATGCGACGGGAACGCCGGGAATTCTTTCCCGTTGAAAGCAGGGAAAGGATCCCTCATCTCGAGCTCCGAGGGGGAAACGGGGCTCCTCTGGATGTGGGCGGGACCATCGTGCTTCCTCTCGAGTGGAGACGGGTATGGCGGTGAACTTCTTGAGTTGCAGCGAGGTTGTGAAAGACCCTTTCGAAGTTCCAGAGGTTACGTGTCATTAGTCTCCAGACGCCTCATCGGAAATAGGCCTCATCTCGCCTGGAAGGGAGAACTTCCTGGATTTTCTCGAGTTGCGGCAGGTGTTCTCGAGTTACGACGGGGACCTCAGGGACCCGCCCTGGTGGCCTCAGGAGAGGCCAGTCCCCATGCGAGTTGCTAGGGGGCCTGTCGGGATTCCTCTCCCGTCGATACCGGGGCCAAAAACCTTGTGTGGAGTCAGGGCCGGAACCGAGGATTCCTCTTAGGGGCTGACATGGATATTTGGGTACTTCTGGAGTCTCCCTAGGGGAGTCAGGCCTCGTCTCGAGTGGGGGCATGCACGTGCGCTTTCCTTCCAGGGTGAGGCAGCAATGTCACGCTTCCCGTCGCGTGGATCAAAGGATCTGTGGTTTTCCCTCGAGGCTTTCCCTCGAGGCTTTCCCACAGGGCTGTCCCACGTGCCACCGTGGTGTGAGTCGATCCTCGGCGTGAAAGATGAGCCAGTGCAGGGCAAAGAGGTTCCTCTGGAATGGACTGAGACATCTGGGGGACTCTTGGCATGGTGGTACGACCATGGAGTTCCTCTCGCCTTTCCTGTTGAGAGTGCCTCCTCTTGAGAGGCGACGGGAACGCCGGGAATTCATTCCCGTTGAAAGCAGGGAAAGGATCCCTCATCTCGAGCTACGAGTGGGAAACGGGGCTCCTCTGGATGTGGGCGGGACCATCGTGCTTCCTCTCGAGTGGAGACATGTATGGAGGTGAACTTCTTGAGTTGCAGCGAGGGTGTGAAAGACCCTTTTGAAGTTCCAGAGGTTAGGTGTCATTAGTCTTCAGACGCCTCATCGGAAATATGCCTCATCTCGCCTGGAAGGGAGAACTTCCTGGATTTTCTCGAGTTGCGGCAGGTGTTCTCGAGTTACGACGGGGACCTCAGGGACCCGCCCTGGTGGCCTCAGGAGAGGCCAGTCCCCATGGGAGTTACTAGGGGGCCTCTCGGGATTCATCTCCCGTCGATAACGGGGCCAAAAACCTTGTGTGGAGTCAGGGCCGGAACCGAGGATTCCTCTCAGGGGCTGACATGGATCTTTGGGTACTTGTGGAGTCTCCCCAGGGGAGTCAGGCCTCGTCTCGAGTGGGGGCATGCACGTGCGCTTTCCTTCCAGGCTGTAGCAGCAATGTCACACTTCCCGTCGCGTGGATCAAAGGATCTGTGGTTTTCCCTCGAGGCTTTCCCTCGAGGCTTTCCCACAGGGCTGTCCCACGTGCCACCGTGGTGTGAGTCGATCCTCGGCGTGAAAGATGAGCCAGTGCAGGGCAAAGAGGTTCCTCTGGAATGGACTGGGACATCTGGGGGACTCTTGGCATGGTGGTACGACCATGGAGTTCCTCTCGCCTTTCCTGTTGAGAGTGCCTCCTCTTGAGATGCGACGGGAACGCCGGGAATTCTTTCCCGTTGAAAGCAGGGAAAGGATCCCTCATCTCGAGCTACGAGGGGGAAACGGGGCTCCTCTGGATGTGGGCGGGACCATCGTGCTTCCTCTCGAGTGGAGATGGGTATGGCGGTGAACTTCTTGAGTTGCAGCGAGGGTGTGAAAGACCCTTTCGAAGTTCCAGAGGTTAGGTGTCATTAGTCTCCAGACGCCTCATCGGAAATAGGCCTCATCTCGCCTGGAAGGGAGAACTTCCTGGATTTTCTCGAGTTGCGGCAGGTGCTCTCGAGTTACGACGGGGACCTCAGGGACCCGCCCTGGTGGCCTCAGGAGAGGCCAGTCCCCATGCGAGTTGCTAGGGGGCCTCTCGGGATTCCTCTCCCGTCGATACCGGGGCCAAAAACCTTGTGTGGAGTCAGGGCCGGAACCGAGGATTCCTCTCAGGGGCTGACATGGATCTTTGGGTACTTCTGAAGACTCCCCAGGGGAGTCAGGCCTCGTCTCGAGTGGGGGCATGCACGTGCGCTTTCCTTCCAGGCTGAGGCAGCAATGTCACGCTTCCCGTCCCGTGGATCAAAGGATCTGTGGTTTTCCCTCGAGGCTTTCCCTGGAGGCTTTCCCACAGGGCTGTCCCACGTGCCACCGTGGTGTGAGTCGATCCTCGGCGTGAAAGATGAACCAGTGCAGGGCAAAGAGGTTCCTCTGGAATGGACTGAGACATCTGGGGGACTCTTGGCATGGTGGTACGACCATGGAGTTCCTCTCGCCTTTCCTGTTGAGAGTGCCTCCTCTTGAGATGCGACCAGAACGCCGGGAATTCTTTCCCGTTGAAAGCAGGGAAAGGATCCCTCATCTCGAGCTACGAGGGGGAAACGGGGCTCCTCCTGATGTGGGTGGGACCATCGTGCTTCCTCTCGAGTGGAAACGGGTATGGCGGTGAACTACTTGAGTTGCAGCAAGTGTGTGAAAGACCCTTTCGAAGTTCCAGAGGTTAGGTGTCATTAGTCTCCAGACGCCTCATCGGAAATAGGCCTCATCTCGCCTGGAAGGGAGAACTTCCTGGATTTTCTCGAGTTGCGGCAGGTGTTCTCAAGTTACGACGGGGACCTCATGGACCCGCCCTGGTGGCCTCAGGAGAGGCCAGTCCCCATGCGAGGTGCTAGGGGTCCTCACGGGATTCCTCTCCCGTCGATACCGGGGCCAAAAAGCTTGTGTGGAGTCAGGCCCGGAACCGAGGATTCCTCTCAGGGGCTGACATGGATCTTTGGGTACTTCTGGAGTCTCCCCAGGGGAGTCAGGCCTCGTCTCGAGTGGGGGCATGCACGTGCACTTTCCTTCCAGGCTGTAGCAGCAATGTCATGCTTCCCGTGGCGTGGATCAAAGGATCTGTGGTTTTCCCTCGAGGCTTTCCCTCGAGGCTTTCCCACAGGGCTGTCCCACGTGCCACCGTGGTGTGAGTCGATCCTCGGCGTGAAAGATGAGCCAGTGCAGGGCAAAGAGGTTCCTCTGGAATGGACTGAGACATCTGGGGGACTCTTGGCATGGTGGTACGACCATGGAGTTCCTCTCGCCTTTCCTGTTGAGAGTGCCTCCTCTTGAGATGCGACGGGAACGCCGGGAATTCATTCCCGTTGAAAGCAGGGAAAGGATCCCTCATCTCGAGCTACGATTGGGAAACGGGGCTCCTCTGGATGTGGGCGGGACCATCGTGCTTCCTCTCGAGTGGAGACGGGTATGGCGGTGAACTTCTTGAGTTGCAGCGAGGGTGTGAAAGACCCTTTCGAAGTTCCAGAGGTTAGGTGTCATTAGTCTCCAGACGCCTCATCGGAAATAGGCCTCATCTCGCCTGGAAGGGAGAACTTCCTGGATTTTCTCGAGTTGCGGCAGGTGTTCTCGAGTTACGACGGGGACCTCAGGGACCCGCCCTGGTGGCCTCAGGAGAGGCCAGTCCCCATGCGAGTTGCTAGGGGGCCCCTCGGGATTCCTCTCCCGTCGATACCGGGGCCAAAAACCTTGTGTGGAGTCAGGGCTGGAACCGAGGATTCCTCTCAGGGGCTGACATGGATCTTTGGGTACTTCTGGAGTCTCCCCAGGGGAGTCAGGCCTCGTCTCGAGTGGGGGCATGCACGTGCGCTTTCCTTCCAGGCTGTAGCAGCAATGTCACGCTTCCCGTCGCGTGGATCAAAGGATCTGTGGTTTTCCCTCGAGCCTTTCCCTCGAGCCTTTCCCACAGGGCTGTCCCACGTGCCACCGTGGTGTGAGTCGATCCTCGGCGTGAAAGATGAGCCAGTGCAGGGCAAAGAGGTTCCTCTGGAATGGACTGAGACATCTGGGGGACTCTTGGCATGGTGGTACGACCATGGAGTTCCTCTCGCCTTTCCTGTTGAGAGTTCCTCCTCTTGAGATGCGATGGGAACGCCGGGAATTCTTTCCCGTTGAAAGCAGGGAAAGGATCCCTCATCTCGAGCTACGAGGGGGAAACGGGGCTCCTCTGGATGTGGGCGGGACCATCGTGCTTCCTCTCGAGTGGAGACAGGTATGGAGGTGAACTTCTTGAGTTGCAGCGAGGGTGTGAAAGACCCTTTTGAAGTTCCAGAGGTTAGGTGTCATTAGTCTTCAGACGCCTCATCGGAAATATGCCTCATCTCGCCTGGAAGGGAGAACTTCCTGGATTTTCTCGAGTTGCGGCAGGTGTTCTCGAGTTACGACGGGGACCTCAGGGACCCGCCCTGGTGGCCTCAGGAGAGGCCAGTCCCCATGGGAGTTACTAGGGGGCCTCTCGGGATTCCTCTCCCGTCGATACCGGGGCCAAAAACCTTGTGTGGAATCAGGGCCGGAACCGAGGATTCCTCTCAGGGGTTGACATGGATCTTTGGGTACTTCTGGAGTCTCCCCAGGGGAGTCAGGCCTCGTCTCGAGTGGGGGCATGCACGTGCGCTTTCCTTCCAGGCTGTAGCAGCAATGTCACGCTTCCCGTCGCGTGGATCAAAGGATCTGTGGTTTTCCCTCGAGGCTTTCCCTCGAGGCTTTCCCACAGGGCTGACCCACGTGCCATCGTGGTGTGAGTCGATCCTCGGCGTGAAAGATGAGCCAGTGCAGGGCAAAGAGGTTCCTCTGGAATGGACTGAGACATCTGGGGGACTCTTGGAATGGTGGTACGACCATGGAGTTCCTCTCGCCTTTCCTGTTGAGCGTGCCTCCTCTTGAGATGCGACGGGTACGCCGGGAATTCTTTCCCGTTGAAAGCAGGGAAAGGATCCCTCATTTCGAGCTCCGAGGGGGAAACGGGGCTCCTCTGGATGTGGGCGGGACCATCGTGCTTCCTTTCGAGTGGAGACGGGTATGGCGGTGAACTTCTTGAGTTGCAGCGAGGGTGTGAAAGACCCTTTCGAAGTTCCAGAGGTTAGGTGTCATTAGTCTCCAGACGCCTCATCGGAAATAGGCCTCATCTCGCCTGGAAGGGAGAACTTCCTGGATTTTCTCGAGTTGCGGCAGGTGTTCTCGAGTTAAGACGGGGACCTCAGGGACCCGTCCTGGTGGCCTCAGGAGAGGCCAGTCCCCATGCGAGGTGCTAGGGGTCCTCACGGGATTCCTCTCCCGTCGATACCGGGGCCAAAAACCTTGTGTGGAGTCAGGCCCGGAACCGAGGATTCCTCTCAGGGGCTGACATGGATCTTTGGGTACTTCTGGAGTCTCCCCAGGGGAGTCAGGCCTCGTCTCGAGTGGGGGCATGCACGTGCACTTTCCTTCCAGGCTGTAGCAGCAATGTCATGCTTCCCGTGGCGTGGATCAAAGGATCTGTGGTTTTCCCTCGAGGCTTTCCCTCGAGGCTTTCCCACAGGGCTGTCCCACGTGCCACCGTGGTGTGAGTCGACCCTCGGCGTGAAAGATGAGCCAGTGCAGGGCAAAGAGGTTCCTCTGGAATGGACTGAGACATCTGGGGGACTCTTGGAATGGTGGTACGACCATGGAGTTCCTCTCGCCTTTCCTGTTGAGAGTGCCTCCTCTTGAGAGGCGACGGGAACGCCAGGAATTCTTTCCCGTAGAAAGCAGGGAAAGGATCCCTCATCTCGAGCTCCGAGGGGGAAACGGGGCTCCTCTGGATGTGGGCGGGACCATCGTGCTTCCTCTCGAGTGGAGACGGGTATGGCGGTGAACTTCTTGAGTTACAGCAAGGGTGTGAAAGACCCTTTCGAAGTTCCAGAGGTTAGGTGTCATTAGTCTCCAGACACCTCATCGGAAATAGGCCTCATCTCGCCTGGAAGGGAGAAATTCCTGGATTTCCTCGACTTTCGGCAGGTGTTCTCCAGTTACGACGGGGACCTCAGGGACCCGCCCTTGTGGCCTCAGGAGAGGCCAGTCCCCATGCGAGGTGCTAGGGGGCTTCTCGGGATTCCTCTCCCGTCGATACCGGGGCCAAAAACCTTGTGTGGAGTCAGGGCCGGAACCGAGGATTCCTTCAGGGGCTGACATGGATCTGTGGGTACTTCTGGAGTCTCCCCAGGGGAGTAAGGCCTCGTCTCGAGTGGGGGCATGCACGTGCGCTTTCCTTCCAGGCTGTAGCATCAATGTCACACTTCCCGTGGCGTGGATCAAAGGATCTGTGGTTTTCCCTCGAGGCTTTCCCTCGAGGCTTTCCCACAGGGCTGTCCCAAGTGCCACCGTGGTGTGAGTCGATCCTCGGCGTGAAAGATGAGCCAGTGCAGGGCAAAGAGGTTCCTCTGGAATGGACTGAGACATCTGGGGGACTCTTGGCATGGTGGTACGACCATGGAGTTCCTCTCGCCTTTCCTGTTGAGAGTGCCTCCTCTTGAGATGCGACGGGAACGCCGGGAATTCTTTCCCGTTGAAAGCAGGGAAAGGATCCCTCATCTCGAGCTCCGAGGGGGAAACGGGGCTCCTCTGGATGTGGGCGGGACCATCGTGCTTCCTCTCGAGTGGACACGGGTATGGCGGTGAACTTCTTGAGTTGCAGCAAGGGTGTGAAAGACCCTTTCGAAATTCCAGAGGTTAGGTGTCATTAGTCTCCAGACGCCTCATCGGAAATAGGCCTCATCTCGCCTGGAAGGGAGAACTTCCTGGATTTTCTCGAGTTGCGGCAGGTGTTCTCGAGTTACGACGGGGAACTCAGGGACCCGCCCTGGTGGCCTCAGGAGAGGCCAGTCCCCATGCGAGTTGCTAGGGGGCCTCTCGGGATTCCTCTCCCGTCGATACCGGGGCCAAAAACCTTGTGTGGAGTCAGGGCCGGAACCGAGGATTCCTCTCAGGGGCTGACATGGATCTTTGGGTACTTGTGGAGTCTCCCCAGGGGAGTCAGGCCTCGTCTCGAGTTGGGGCATGCACGTGCGCTTTCCTTCCAGGCTGTAGCAGCAATGTCACGCTTCCCGTCGCGTGGATCAAAGGATCTGTGGTTTTCCCTCGAGGCTTTCCCTCGAGGCTTTCCCACAGGGCTGACCCAAGTGCCATCGTGGTGTGAGTCGATCCTCGGCGTGAAAGATGAGCCAGTGCAGGGCAAAGAGGTTCCTCTGGAATGGACTGAGACATCTGGGGGACTCTTGGAATGGTGGTACGACCATGGAGTTCCTCTCGCCTTTCCTGTTGAGAGTGCCTCCTCTTGAGATGCGACGGGTACACCGGGAATTCTTTCCCGTTGAATGCAGGGAAAGGATCCCTCATCTCGAGCTCCGAGGGGGAAACGGGGCTCCTCTGGATGTGGGCGGGACCATCGTGCTTCCTCTCGAGTGGAGACGGGTATGGCGGTGAACTTCTTGAGTTGCAGCAAGGGTGTGAAAGACCCTTTCGAAGTTCCAGAGGTTAGGTGTCATTAGTCTCGAGACGCCTCATCGGAAATAGGCCTCATCTCGCCTGGAAGGGAGAACTTCCTGGATTTTCTCGAGTTGCGGCAGGTGTTCTCGAGTTAAGACGGGGACCTCCGGGACCCGTCCTGGTGGCCTCAGGAGAGGCCAGTCCCCATGCGAGGTGCTAGGGGACCTCTCGAGATTCCTCTCCCGTCGATACCGGGGCCAAAAACCTTGTGTGGAGTCAGGGCCGGAACCGAGGATTCCTCTCAAGGGCTGACATGGATCTTTGGGTACTTCTGGAGTCTCCCCAGGGGAGTCAGGCCTCGTCTCGTGTGGGGGCATGCACGTGCACTTTCCTTCCAGGCTGTAGCAGCAATGTCACGCTTCCCGTGGCGTGGATCAAAGGATCTGTGGTTTTCCCTCGAGGCTTTCCCACAGGGCTGTCCCACGTGCCACCGTGGTGTGAGTCGATCCTCGGCGTGAAAGATGAGCCAGTGCAGGGCAAAGAGGTTCCTCTGGAATGGACTGAGACATCTGGGGGACTCTTGGAATGGTGGTACGACCATGGAGTTCCTCTCGCCTTTCCTGTTGAGAGTGCCTCCTCTTGAGATGCGACGGGAACGCCGGGAATTCTTTCCCGTTGAAAGCAGGGAAAGGATCCCTCATCTCGAGCTCCGAGGGGGAAACGGGGCTCCTCTGGATGTGGGCGGGACCATCGTGCTTCCTCTCGAGTGGACACGCGTATGGCGGTGAACTTCTTGAGTTGCAGCAAGGGAGTGAAAGACCCTTTCGAAGTTCCAGAGGTTAGGTGTCATTAGTCTCCAGACGCCTCATCGGAAATAGGCCTCATTTCGCCTGGAAGGGAGAACTTCCTGGATTTTCTCGAGTTGCGGCAGGTGTTCTCGAGTTACGACGGGGACCTCAGGGACCCGCCCTGGTGGCCTCAGGAGAGGCCAGTCCCCATGCGAGTTGCTAGGGGGCCTCTCGGGATTCCTCTCCCGTCGATACCGGGGCCAAAAACCTTGTGTGGAATCAGGGCCGGAACCGAGGATTCCTCTCAGGGGTTGACATGGATCTTTGGGTACTTCTGGAGTCTCCCCAGGGGAGTCAGGCCTCGTCTCGAGTGGGGGCATGCACGTGCGCTTTCCTTCCAGGCTGTAGCAGCAATGTCACGCTTCCCGTCGCGTGGATCAAAGGATCTGTGGTTTTCCCTCGAGGCTTTCCGTCGAGGCTTTCCCACAGGGCTGACCCACGTGCCATCGTGGTGTGTGTCGATCCTCGGCGTGAAAGATGAGCCAGTGCAGGGCAAAGAGGTTCCTCTGGAATGGACTGAGACATCTGGGGGACTCTTGGAATGGTGGTACGACCATGGAGTTCCTCTCGCCTTTCCTGTTGAGCGTGCCTCCTCTTGAGATGCGACGGGTACGCCGGGAATTCTTTCCCGTTGAAAGCAGGGAAAGGATCCCTCATCTCGAGCTCCGAGGGGGAAACGGGGCTCCTCTGGATGTGGGCGGGACCATCGTGCTTCCTTTCGAGTGGAGACGGGTATGGCGGTGAACTTCTTGAGTTGCAGCAAGGGTGTGAAAGACCCTTTCGAAGTTCCAGAGGTTAGGTGTCATTAGTCTCCAGACGCCTCATCGGAAATAGGCCTCATCTCGCCTGGAAGGGAGAACTTCCTGGATTTTCTCGAGTTGCGGCAGGTGTTCTCGAGTTAAGACGGGGACCTCAGGGACCCGTCCTGGTGGCCTCAGGAGAGGCCATTCCCCATGCGAGGTGCTAGGGGACCTCTCGGGATTCCTCTCCCGTCGATAGCGGGGCCAAAAACCTTGTGTGGAGTCAGGGCCGGAACCGAGGATTCCTCTCAGGGGCTGACATGGATCTTTGGGTACTTCTGGAGTCTCCCCAGGGGAGTCAGGCCTCGTCTCGAGTGCGGGCATGCACATGCACTTTCCTTCCAGGCTGTAGCAGCAATGTCACGCTTCCCGTGGCGTGGATCAAAGGATCTGTGGTTTTCCCTCGAGGCTTTCCCTCGAGGCTTTCCCACAGGGCTGTCCCACGTGCCACCGTGGTGTGAGTCGATCCTCAGCGTGAAAGATGAGACAGTGCAGGGCAAAGAGGTTCCTCTGGAATGGACTGAGACATCTGGGGGACTCTTGGAATGGTGGTACGACCATGGAGTTCCTCTCGCCTTTCCTGTTGAGAGTGCCTCCTCTTGAGATGCGATGGGAACGCAGGGAATGCTTTCCCGTTGAAAGCAGGGAAAGGATCCCTCATCTCGAGCTCCGAGGGGGAAACGGGGCTCCTCTGGATGTGGGCGGGACCATCGTGCTTCCTCTCGAGTGGACACGGGTATGGCGGTGAACTTCTTGAGTTGCAGCAAGGGTGTGAAAGACCCTTTAGAAGTTCCAGAGGTTAGGTGTCATTAGTCTCCAGACGCCTCATCGGAAATAGGCCTCATCTCGCCTGGAAGGGAGAACTTCCTGGATTTTCCCGAGTTGCGGCAGGTGTTCTCAAGTTACGACGGGGACCTCAGGGACCCGCCCTGGTGGCCTCAGGAGAGGCCAGTCCGCATGCGAGTTGCTAGGGGGCCTCTCGGGATTCCTCTCCGGTCGATACCGGGGCCAAAAACCTTGTGTGGAGTCAGGGCCGGAACCGAGGATTCCTCTCAGGGGCTGACATGGATCTTTGGGTACTTCTGGAGTCTCCCCAGGGGAGTCAGGCCTCGTCTCGAGTCGGGGCATGCTCGTGCGCTTTCCTTCCAGGCTGTAGCAGCAATGTCACGCTTCCCGTCGCGTGGATCAAAGGATCTGTGGTTTTCCCTCAAGGCTTTCTCACAGGGCTGTCCCACGTGCCACCGTGGTGTGAGTCGATCCTCGGCGTGAAAGATGAGCCAGTGCCGGGCAAAGAGTTTCCTCTGGAATGGACTGAGACATCTGGCGGACTCTTGGAATGGTGGTACGACCATGGAGTTCGTCTCGCCATTCCTGTTGAGAGTGCCTCCTCTTGAGATGCGACGGGAACGCCGGGAATTCTTTCCCGTTGAAAGCAGGGAAAGGATCCCTCATCTCGAGCTCCGAGGGGGAAACGGGGCTCCTCTGGATGTGGGCGGGACCATCGTGCTTCTTCTCGAGTGGAGACGGGTATCGCGGTGAACTTCTTGAGTTGCAGCAAGGGTGTGAAAGACCCTTTCGAAGTTCCAGAGGTTAGGTGTCATTAGTCTCCAGACGCCTCATCGGAAAAAGGCTTCATCTCGCCTCGAAGGGAGAACTTCCTGGATTTTCTCGAGTTGCGGCAGGTGTTCTCGAGTTACGACGGGGACCTCAGGGACCCGCCCTGGTGGCCTCAGGAGAGGCCAGTCCCCATGCGAGGTGCTAGGGGGCCTCTCGGGATTCCTCTCCCGTCGATACCGGGGCCAAAATCCTTGTGTGGAGTCAGGCCCGGAACCGAGGATTCCTCTCAAGGGCTGACATGGATCTTTGGGTACTTTTGGAGTCTCCCCAGGGGAGTCAGGCCTCGTCTCGAGTGGGGGCATGCAAGTGCGCTTTCCTTCCTGGCTGTAGCAGCAATGTCACGCTTCCCGTCGCGTGGATCAAAGGATCTGTGGTTTTCCCTCGAGGCTTTCCCTCGAGGCTTTCCCACAGGGCTGTCCCACGTGCCACCGTGGTGTGAGTCGATCCTCGGCGTGAAAGATGAGCCAGTGCAGGGCAAAGACGTTCCTCTGGAATGGACTGAGACATCTGGGGGACTCTTGGAATGGTGGTACGACCATGGAGTTCCTCTCGCCTTTCCTGTTGAGAGTGCCTCCTCTTGAGATGCGACGGGAACGCCGGGAATTCTTTCCCGTTGAAAGCAGGGAAAGGATCCCTCATCTCGAGCACCGAGGGGGAAACGGGGCTCCTCTGGATGTGGGCGGGACCATCGTGCTTCCTCTCGAGTGGAGACGGGTATGGCGGTGAACTTCTTGAGTTGCAGCAAGGGTGTGAAAGACCCTTTCGAAGTTCCGGAGGTTAGGTGTCATTAGTCTCCAGACGTCTCATCGGAAATAGGCCTCATCTCACCTGGAAGGGAGAACTTCCTGGATTTTCTCGAGTTGCGGCAGGTGTTCTCGAGTTACGACGGGGACCTCAGGGACCCGCCCTGGTGGCCTCAGGAGAGGCCAGTCCCCATGCGAGGTGCTAGGGGGCCTCTCGGGATTCCTCTCCCGTCGATACCGGGGCCAAAAACCTTGTGTAGAGTCAGGGCCGGAACCGAGGATTCCTCTCAGGGGCTGACATGGATCTTTGGGTACTTGTGGAGTCACCCCTGGGGAGTCAGGCCTCGTCTCGAGTGGGGGCATGCACGTGCGCTTTCCTTCCAGGCTGTAGCAGCAATGTCACGCTTCCCGTGGCGTGGATCAAAGGATCTGTGGTTTTCCCCGGAGGCTTTCCCTCGAGGCTTTCCCCAGGGCTGTCCCACGTGCCACCGTGGTGTGAGTCGATCCTCGGCGTGAAAGATGAGCCAGTGCAGGGCAAAGAGGTTCCTCTGGAATGGACTGAGACATCTGGGGGACTCTTGGAATGGTGGTCCGACCATGGAGTTCCTCTCGCCTTTCCTGTTGAGAGTGCCTCCTCTTGAGATGCGACGGGAACGCCGGGAATTATTTCCCGTTGAAAGCAGGGAATGGATCCCTCATCTCGAGCTATGAGGGGGAAACGGGGCTCCTATGGATGTGGGCGGGACCATCGTGCTTCCTCTCGAGTGGAGACGGGTATGGCGGTGAACTTCTTGAGTTGCAGCAAGGGTGTGAAAGACCCTTTCGAAGTTCCAGAGGTTAGGTGTCATTAGTCTCCAGACGCCTCATCGGAAATAGGCCTCATCTCGCCTGGAAGGGAGAACTTCCTGGATTTTCTCGAGTTGTGGCAGGTGTTCTCGAGTTACGACGGGGACCTCAGGGACCCGCCCTGGTGGCCTCAGGAGAGGCCAGTCCCCATGCGAGTTGCTAGGGGCCCTCTCGGGATTCCTCTCCCGTCGATACCGGGGCCAAAAACCTTGTGTGGAGTCAGGGCCGGAACCGAGGATTCCTCTCAGGGGCTGACATGGATCTTTGGGTACTTGTGGATTCTCCCCAGGGGAGTCAGGCCTAGTCTCGAGTGAGGGCATGCACGTGCGCTTTCCTTCCAGGCTGTAGCAGCAATGTCACGATTCCCGTCGCGTGGATCAAAAGATCTGTGGTTTTCCCTCGAGGCTTTCCCTCGAGGCTTTCCCACAGGGCTGTCCCACGTGTCACCGTGGTATGAGTTGATCCTCGGCGTGAAAGATGAGCCAGTGCAGGGCAAAAAGGTTCCTCTGGAATGGACTGAGACAACTGGGGGACTTTTGGAATGGTGGTACGACCATGGAGATCCTCTCGCCTTTCCTGTTGAGAGTGCCTCCTCTTGAGATGCGACAGGAACACCGGGAATTCTTTCCCGTTGAAAGCAGGGAAAGGATCCCTCATCTCGAGCTACGAGGGGGAAACGGGGCTCCTCTGGATGTGGGCGGGACCACCGTGCTTCCTCTCGAGTGGAGACGGGTATGGCGGTGAACTTCTTGAGTTGCAGCAAGGGTGTGAAAGACCCTTTCGAAGTTCCAGAGTTTAGGTGTCATTAGTCTCCAGACGCCTCATCGGAAATAGGCCTCATCTCGCCTGGAAGGGAGAACTTCCTGGATTTTCTCGAGTTGCGGCAGGTGTTCTCGAGTTTCGACGGGGACCTCAGGGACCCGCCCTGGTGGCCTCAGGAGAGGCCAGTCCCCATGCGAGTTGCTAGGGGCCCTCTCGGGATTCCTCTCCCGTCGATACCGGGGCCAAAAACCTTGTGTGGAGTCAGGGCCGGAACCGAGGATTCCTCTCAGGGGCTGACATGGATCTTTGGGTACTTGTGGAGTCTCCACAGGGGAGTCAGGCCTCGTCTCGAGTGGTGGCATGCACGTGCGCTTTCCTTCCAGGCTGTAGCAGCAATGTCACCCTTCCCGTCGCGTAGATCAAAGGATCTGTGGTTTTCCCTCGAGGCTTTCCCTCGAGGCTTTCCGACAGGGCTGTCCCACGTGCCACCGTTGTGTGAGTCGATTCTCGGCATGAAAGATGAGCCAGTGCAGGGCAAAGAGGTTCCTCTGGAATGGACTGAGACATCTAGGGGACTCTTGGCATGGTGGTACGACCATGGAGTTCCTCTCGCCTTTCCTGTTGAGAGTGCCTCCTCTTGAGATGCGACGGGAACGCCGGGCATTTTTTCCCGTTGAAAGCAGGGAAAGGATCCCTCATCTCGAGCTACGAGGGGGAAACGGGGCTCCTCTGGATGTGGGCGGGACCATCGTGCTTCCTCTCGAGTGGAGACGGGTATGGCGGTGAACTTCTTGAGTTGCAGCGAGGGTGTGAAAGACCCTTTTGAAGTTCCAGAGGTTAGGTGTCATTAGTCTCCAGACGCCTCATCGGAAATAGGCCTCATCTCGCCTGGAAGGGAGAACTTCCTGGATTTTCTCGAGTTGCGGCAGGTGTTCTCGAGTTACGACGGGGACCTCAGGGACCCGCCCTGGTGGCCTCAGGAGAGGCCAGTCCCCATGCGAGTTGCTAGGGGGCCTCTCGGGATTCCTCTCCCGTCGATACCGGGGCCAAAAACCTTGTGTGGAGTCAGGGCCGGAACCGAGGATTCCTCTCAGGGGCTGACATGGATCTTTGGGTACTTCTGGAGTCTCCCCAGGGGAGTCAGGCCTCGTCTCGACTGGGGGCATACACGTGCGCTTTCCTTCCAGGCTTTAGCAGCAATGTCACGCTTCCCATGGCGTGGATCAAAGGATCTGTGGTTTTCCCAAGAGGCTTTCCCTCGAGGCTTTCCCACAGGGCTGTCCCACGTGCCACCGTGGTGTGAGTCGATCCTCGGCGTGAAAGATGAGCCAGTGCAGGGCAAAGAGGTTCCTCTGGAGTGGACTGAGACATCTGGGGGACTCTTGGCATGGTGGTACGACCATGGAGTTCCTCTCGCCTTTCCTGTTGAGAGTGCCTCCTCTTGAGATGCGACGGGAACGCCGGGAATTCTTTCCCGTTGAAAGCAGGGAAAGGATCCCTCATCTCGAGCTAAGAGGGGGAAACGGGGCTCCTCTGGATGTGGGCGGGACCATCGTGCTTCCTCTCGAGTGGAGACGGGTATATCGGTGAACTTCTTGAGTTGCAGCGAGGGGGTGAAAGACCCTTTCGAAGTTCCAGAGGTTAGGTGTCATTAGTCTCCAGACGCCTCATCGGAAATAGGCCTCATCTCGCCTGGAAGGGAGAACTTCCTGGATTTTCTCGAGTTGCGGCAGGTGTTCTCGAGTTACGACGGGGACCTCAGGGACCCGCCCTGGTGGCCTCAGGAGAGGCCAGTCCACATGCGAGTTGCTAGGGGGCCTCTCGGGATTCCTCTCCCGTCGATACCGGGGCCAAAAACCTTGTGTGGAGTCAGGGCCGGAACCGAGGATTCCTTTCAGGGGCTGACATGGATCTTTGGGTACTTCTGGAGTCTCCCCAGGGGAGTCAGGCCTCGTCTCGAGTGGGGGCATGCACGTGCGCTTTCCTTCCAGGCTGTAGCAGCAATGTCACCCTTCCCGTCGCGTGGATCAAAGGATCTGTGGTCTTCCCTCGAGGCTTTCCGACAGGGCTGTCCCACGTGCCACCGTTGTGTGAGTCGATTCTCGGCATGAAAGATGAGCCAGTGCAGGGCAAAGAGGTTCCTCTGGAATGGACTGAGACATCTGGGGGACTCTTGGCATGGTGGTACGACCATGGAGTTCCTCTCGCCTTTCCTGTTGAGAGTGCCTCCTCTTGAGATGCGACGGGAACGCCGGGAATTCTTTCCCGTTGAAAGCAGGGAAAGCATCCCTCATCTCGAGCTCCGAGGGGGAAACGGGGCTCCTCTGGATGTGGGCGGGACCATCGTGCTTCCTCTCAAGTGGAGACGGGTATGGCGGTGAACTTCTTGAGTTGCAGCGAGGGCGTGAAAGACCCTTTCGAAGTTCCAGAGGTTAGGTGTCATTAGTCTCCAGACGCCACATAGGAAATAGGCCTCATCTCGCCTGGAAGGGAGAACTTCCTGGATTTTCTCGAGTTGCGGCAGGTGTTCTCGAGTTACGACGGGGAACTCAGGGACCCGCCCTGGTGGCCTCAGGAGAGGCCAGTCCCCATGCGAGGTGCTAGGGGGCCTGTCGGGATTCCTCTCCCGTCGATACCGGGGCCAAAATCCTTGTGTGGAGTCAGGGCCGGAACCGAGGATTCCTCTCAGGGGCTGACATGGATCTTTGGGTACTTCTGGAGTCTCCCCAGGGGAGTTAGGCCTCGTCTCGAGTGGGGGCATGCACGTGCGCTTTCCTTCCAGGATGTAGCAGCAATGTCACGCTTGCCGTCGCGTGGATCAAAGGATCTGTGTTTTTCCCTCGAGGCTTTCCCTCGAGGCTTTCCGACAGGGCTGTCCCACGTGCCACCGTTGTGTGAGTCGATTCTCGGCATGAAAGATGAGCCAGTGCAGGGCAAAGAGGTTCCTCTGGAATGGACTGAGACATCTAGGGGACTCTTGGCATGGTGGTACGACCATGGAGTTCCTCTCGCCTTTCCTGTTGAGAGTGCCTCCTCTTGAGATGGGACGGGAACGCCGGGCATTTTTTCCCGTTGAAAGCAGGGAAAGGATCCCTCATCTCGAGCTACGAGGGGGAAACGGGGCTCCTCTGGATGTGGGCGGGACCATCGTGCTTCCTCTCGAGTGGAGACGGGTATGGCGGTGAACTTCTTGAGTTGCAGCGAGGGTGTGAAAGACCCTTTTGAAGTTCCAGAGGTTAGGTGTCATTAGTCTCCAGACGCCTCATCGGAAATAGGCCTCATCTCGCCTGGAAGGGAGAACTTCCTGGATTTTCTCGAGTTGCGGCAGGTGTTCTCGAGTTACGACGGGGACCTCAGGGACCCGCCCTGGTGGCCTCAGGAGAGGCCAGTCCACATGCGAGTTGCTAGCGGGCCTCTCGGGATTACTCTCCCGTCGATACCGGGGCCAAAAACCTTGTGTGGAATCAGGGCCGGAACCGAGGATTCCTCTCAGGGGCTGACATGGATCTTTGGGTACTTCTGGAGTCTACCCAGGGGAGTCAGGCCTCGTCTCGAGTGGGGGCATGCACGTGCGCTCTCCTTCCAGGCTGTAGCAGCAATGTCATGCTTCCCGTCGCGTGGTTCAAAGGATCTGTGGTTTTCCCTCGAGGCTTTCCCTCGAGGCTTTTCCACAGGGCTGTCCCACGTGCCACCGTGTTGTGAGTCGATCCTCGGCGTGAAAGATGAGCCAGTGCAGGGCAAAGAGGTTCCTCTGGAATGGACTGAGACATCTGGGGGACTCTTGGCATGGTGGTACGACCATGGAGTTCCTCTCGCCTTTTCTGTTGAGAGTGCCTCCTCTTGAGATGCGACGGGAACGCCGGGAATTCTTTTCCGTTGAAAGCAGGGAAAGCATCCCTCATCTCGAGCTCCGAGGGGGAAACGGGGCTCCTCTGGATGTGGGCGGGACCATCGTGCTTCCCCTCGAGTGGAGACGGGTATGGCGGTGAACTTCTTGAGTTGCAGCGAGGATGTGAAAGACCCTTTCGAAGTTCCAGAGGTTAGGTGTCATTAGTCTCCAGACGCCTCATCGGAAATAGGCCTCATCTCGCCTGGAAGGGAGAACTTTCTGGATTTTCTCGAGTTGCGGCAGGTGTTCTCGAGTTACGACGGGGAACTCAGGGACCCGCCCTGGTGGCCTCAGGAGAGGCCAGTCCCCATGCGAGTTGCTAGGCGGCCTCTCGGGATTCCTCTCCCGTCGATACCGGGGCCAAAAACCTTGTGTGGAGTCAGGGCCGGAACCGAGGATTCCTCTCAGGGGCTGACATGGATCTTTGGGTACTTCTGGAGCCTCCCCAGGGGAGTCAGGCCTCGTCTCGAGTGGGGGCATGCACGTGCGCTTTCCTTCCAGGCTGTAGCAGCAATGTCACGCTTCCCGTCGCGTGGAACAAAGGATCTGTGGTTTTCCCTCGAGGCTTTCCCTCGAGGCTTTCCCACAGGGCTGTCCCACGTGCCACCCTGGTGTGAGTCGATCCTCGGCGTGAAAGATGAGCCAGTGCAGGGCAAAGAGGTACCTCTGGAATGGACTGAGACATCTGGGGGACTCTTGGCATGTTGGTACGACCATGGAGTTCCTCTCGCCTTTCCTGTTGAGAGTGCCACCTCTTGAGATGCGACGGGAACGCCGGGAATTCTTTCCCGTTGAAAGCAGGGAAAGGATCCCTCATCTCGAGCTACGAGGGGGAAACGGGGCTGCTCTGGATGTGGGCGGGACCATCGTGCTTCCCCTCGAGTGGAGACGGGTATGGCGGTGAACTTCTTGAGTTGCAGCGAGGGTGTGAAAGACCCTTTCGAAGTTCCAGAGGTTAGGTGTCATTAGTCTCCAGACGCCTCATCGGAAATAGGCCTCATCTCGCCTGGAAGGGAGAACTTCCTGGATTTTTCCGAGTTGCGGCAGGTGTTCTCGAGTTACGACGGGGACCTCAGGGACCCGCCCTGGTGGCCTCAGGAGAGGCCAGTCCCCATGCGAGTTGCCAGGGGGCCTCTCGGGATTCCTCTCCCGTCGATACCGGGGCCAAAAACCTTGTGTGGAGTCAGGGCCGGAACCGAGGATTCCTCTCAGGGGCTGATAGGGATCTTTGGGTACTTCTGGAGTCTCCCCAGGGGAGTCAGGCCTCGTCTCGAGTGGGGGCATGCACGTGCGCTTTCCTTCCAGGCTGTAGCAGCAATGTCACCCTTCCCGTCGCGTGGATCAAAGGATCTGTGGTCTTCCCTCGAGGCTTTCCGACAGGGCTGTCCCACGTGCCACCGTTGTGTGAGTCGATTCTCGGCATGAAAGATGAGCCAGTGCAGGGCAAAGAGGTTCCTTTGGAATGGACTGAGACATCTGGGGGACTCTTGGCATGGTGGTACGACCATGGAGTTCCTCTCGCCTTTCCTGTTGAGAGTGCCTCCTCTTCAGATGCGACGGGAACGCCGGGAATTCTTTCCCGTTGAAAGCAGGGAAAGGATCCCTCATCTCGAGCTCCGAGGGGGAAACGGGGCTCCTCTGGATGTGGGCGGGACCATCGTGCTTCGTCTCGAGTGGAGACGGGTATGGCGGTGAACTTCTTGAGTTGCAGCGAGGGTGTGAAAGACCCTTTCGAAGTTCCAGAGGTTAGGTGTCATTAGTCTCCAGACGCCTCATCGGAAATAGGCCTCATCTCGCCTGGAAGGGAGAACTTCCTGGATTTTCTCGAGTTGCGGCAGGTGTTCTCGAGTTACGACGGGGACCTCAGGGACCCGCCCTGGTGGCCTCAGGAGAGGCCAGTCCCCATGCGAGTTGCCAGGGGGCCTCTCGGGATTCCTCTCCTGTCGATACCGGTGCCAAAAACCTTGTGTGGAGTCAGGGCCGGAACCGAGGATTCCTCTCAGGGGCTGATATGGATCTTTGGGTACTTCTGGAGTCTCCCCAGGGGTGTCAGACCTCGTCTCGAGTGGGGGCATGCACGTGCGCTTTCCTTCCAGGATGTAGCAGCAATGTCACGCTTGCCGTCGCGTGGATCAAAGGATCTGTGGTTTTCCCTCGAGGCTTTCCCTCGAGGCTTTCCCACAGGGCTGTCCCACGTGCCACCGTGGTGTGAATCGATCCTCGGCGTGAAAGATGAGCCAGTGCAGGGCAATGAGGTTCCTCTGGAATGGACTGAGACATCTGGGGGACTCTTGGCATGGTCGTACGACCATGGAGTTCCTCTCGCCTTTCCTGTTTAGAGTGCCTCCTCTTGAGATGCGATGGGAACGCCGGGAATTCTTTCCCGTTGAAAGCAGGGAAAGGATCCCTCATCTTGAGCTCCGAGGGGGAAACGGGGCTCCTCTGGATGGGGGCGGGACCATCGTGCTTCATCTCGAGTGGAGACGGGTATGGCGGTGAACTTCTTGAGTTGCAGCGAGGGTGTGAAAGACCCTTTCGAAGTTCCAGAGGTTAGGTGTCATTAGTCTCCAGACGCTTCATCGGAAATAGGCCTCATCTCGCCTGGAAGGGAGAACTTCCTGGATTTTCTCGAGTTGCGGCAGGTGTTCTCGAGTTACGACGGGGACCTCAGGGACCCGCCCTGTTGGCCTCAGGAGAGGCCAGTCCCCATGCGAGGTGCCAGGGGGCCTCTCGGGATTCCTCTCCCGTCGATACCGGGGCCAAAAACCTTGTGTGGAGTCAGGGCCGGAACAGAGGATTCCTCTCAGGGGCTGATATGGATCTTTGGGTACTTCTGGAGTCTCCCCAGGGGAGTCAGGCCTCGTCTCGAGTGGGGGCATGCACGTGCGCTTTCCTTCCAGGATGTAGCAGCAATGTCACGCTTGCCGTCGCGTGGATCAAAGGATCTGTGGTTTTCCCTCGAGGCTTTCCCTCGAGGCTTTCCCACAGGGCTGTCCCACGTGCCACCGTGTTGTGAGTCGATCCTCGGCGTGAAAGATGAGCCAGTGCAGGGCAAAGAGGTTCCTCTGGAATTGACTGAGACATCTGGGGGACTCTTGGAATGGTGGTACGACCATGGAGTTCCTCTCGCCTTTCCTGTTGAGAGTGCCTCCTCTTGAGATGCGACGGGAACGCCGGGAATTCTTTCCCGTTGAAAGCAGGGAAAGGATCCCTCATCTCGAGCTCCGAGGGGGAAACGGGGCTCCTCTGGATGTGGGCGGGACCATCGTGCTTCCTCTCGAGTGGAGACGGGTATGGCGGTGAACTTCTTGAGTTGCAGCGAGGGTGTGAAAGACCCTTTCGAAGTTCCAGAGGTTAGGTGTCATTAGTCTCCAGACGCCTCATCGGAAATAGGCCTCATCTCGCCTGGAAGGGAGAACTTCCTGGATTTTCTCGAGTTGCGGCAGGTGTTCTCGAGTTACGACGGGGACCTCAGGGACCCGCCCTGGTGGACTCAGGAGAGGCCAGTCCCCATGCGAGTTGCTAGGGGGCCTGTCGGGATTCCTCTCCCGTCGATACCGGGGCCAAAAACCTTGTGTGGAGTCAGGGCCGGAACCGAGGATTCCTCTTAGGGGCTGACATGGATCTTTGGGTACTTCTGGAGTCTCCCCAGGGGAGTCAGGCCTCGTCTCGAGTGGGGGCATGCACGTGCGCTTTCCTTCCAGGCTGAGGCAGCAAAGTCACGCTTCCCGTCGCGTGGATCAAAGGATCTGTGGTTTTCCCTCGAGGCTTTCCCTCGAGGTTTTCCCACAGGGCTGTCCCACGTGCCACCGTGGTGTGAGTCGATCCTCGGCGTGAAAGATGAGCCAGTGCAGGGCAAAGAGGTTCCTCTGGAATGGACTGAGACATCTGGGGGACTCTTGGCATGGTGGTACGACCATGGAGTTCCTCTCGCCTTTCCTGTTGAGAGTGCCTCCTCTTGAAATGCGACGGGAACGCCGGGAATTCTTTCCCGTTGAAAGCAGGGAAAGGATCCCTCATCTCGAGCTCCGAGGGGGAAACGGGGCTCCTCTGGATGTGGGCGGGACCATCGTGCTTCCTCTCGAGTGGAGACGGGTATGGCGGTGAACTTCTTGAGTTGCAGCGAGGGTGTGAAAGACCCTTTCGAAGTTCCAGAGGTTAGGTGTCATTAGTCTCCAGACGCCTCATCGGAAATAGGCCTCACCTCGCCTGGAAGGGAGAACTTCCTGGATTTTCTCGAGTTGCAGCAGGTGTTCTCGAGTTACGACGGGGACCTCAGGGACCCGCCCTGGTGGCCTCAGGAGAGGCCAGTCCCCATGCGAGTTGCTAGGGGGCCTCTCGGGATTCCTCTCCCGTCGATACGGGGGCCAAAAACCTTGTGTGGAGTCAGGGCCGGAACCGAGGATTCCTCTCAGGGGCTGACATGGATCTTTGGGTACTTCTGGAGTTTCCCCAGGGGAGTCAGGCCTCGTCTCGAGTGGGGGCATGCACGTGCGCTTTCCTTCCAGGCTGTAGCAGCAATGTCACCCTTCCCGTCGCGTGGATCAAAGGATCTGTGGTTTTCCCTCGAGGCTTTCCCACAGGGCTGTCCCACGTGCCACCATGGTGTGAGTCGATCCTCGGCGTGAAAGATGAGCCAGTGCAGGGCAATGAGGTTCCTCTGGAATGGACTGAGACATCTGGGGGACTCTTGGCATGGTCGTACGACCATGGAGTTCCTCTCGCCTTTCCTGTTTAGAGTGCCTCCTCTTGAGATGCGACGGGAACGCCGGGAATTCTTTCCCGTTGAAAGCAGGGAAAGGATCCCTCATCTCGAGCTACGAGGGGGAAACGGGGCTCCTCTGGATGTGGGCGGGACCATCGTGCTTCATCTCGAGTGGAGACGGGTATGGCGGTGAACTTCTTGAGTTGCAGCGAGGGTGTGAAAGACCCTTTCGAAGTTCCAGAGGTTAGGTGTCATTAGTCTCCAGACGCTTCATCGGAAATAGGCCTCATCTCGCCTGGAAGGGAGAACTTCCTGGATTTTCTCGAGTTGCGGCAGGTGTTCTCGAGTTACGACGGGGACCTCAGGGACCCGCCCTGTTGGCCTCAGGAGAGGCCAGTCCCCATGCGAGTTGCCAGGGGGCCTCTCGGGATTCCTCTCCCGTCGATTCCGGGGCCAAAAACCTTGTGTGGAGTCAGGGCCGGAACCGAGGATTCCTCTCAGGGGCTGATATGGATCTTTGGGTACTTCTGGAGTCTCCCCAGGGGAGTCAGGCCTCGTCTCGAGTGGGGGCATGCACGTGCGCTTTCCTTCCAGGATGTAGCAGCAATGTCACGCTTGCCGTCGCGTGGATCAAAGGATCTGTGGTTTTCCCTCGAGGCTTTCCCTCGAGGCTTTCCCACAGGGCTGTCCCACGTGCCACCGTGTTGTGAGTCGATCCTCGGCGGGAAAGATGAGCCAGTGCAGGGCAAAGAGGTTCCTCTGGAATGGACTGAGACATCTGGGGGACTCTTGGAATGGTGGTACGACCATGGAGTTCCTCTCGCCTTTCCTGTTGAGAGTGCCTCCTCTTGAAATGCGACGGGAACGCCGGGAATTCTTTCCCGTTGAAAGCAGGGAAAGGATCCCTCATCTCGAGCTCCGAGGGGGAAACGGGGCTCCTCTGGATGTGGGCGGGACCATCGTGCTTCCTCTCGAGTGGAGACGGGTATGGCGGTGAACTTCTTGAGTTGCAGCGAGGGTGTGAAAGACCCTTTCGAAGTTCCAGAGGTTAGGTGTCATTAGTCTCCAGACGCCTCATCGGAAATAGGCCTCATCTCGCCTGGAAGGGAGAACTTCCTGGATTTTCTCGAGTTGCGGCAGGTGTTCTCGAGTTACGACGGGGACCTCAGGGACCCGCCCTGGTGGCCTCAGGAGAGGCCAGTCCCCATGCGAGTTGCTAGGGGGCCTCTCGGGATTCCTCTCCCGTCGATACGGGGGCCTAAAACCTTGTGTGGAGTCAGGGCCGGAACCGAGGATTCCTCTCAGGGGCTGACATGGATCTTTGGGTACTTCTGGAGTCTCCCCAGGGGAGTCAGGCCTCGTCTCGAGTGGGGGCATGCACGTGCGCTTTCCTTCCAGGCTGTAGCAGCAATGTCACCCTTCCCGTCGCGTGGATCAAAGGATCTGTGGTTTTCCCTCGAGGCTTTCCCACAGGGCTGTCCCACGTGCAACCGTGGTGTGAGTCGATCCTCGGCGTGAAAGATGAGCCAGTGCAGGGCAAATCGGTTCCTCTGGAATGGACTGAGACATCTGGGGGACTCTTGGCATGGTGGTACGAAAATGGAGTTCCTCTCGCCTTTCCTGTTGAGAGTGCCTCCTCTTGAGATGCGACGCTAACGCCGGGAATTCTTTCCCGTTGAAAGCAGGGAAAGGATCCCTCATCTCGAGCTCCGAGGGGGAATCGGGGCTCCTCTGGATGTGGGCGGGACCATCGTGCTTCCTCTCGAGTGGAGACGGGTATGGCGGTGAACTTCTTGAGTTGCAGCGAGGGTGTGAAAGACCCTTTCGAATTTCCAGAGGTTAGGTGTCATTAGTCTCCAGACGCCTCATCGGAAATAGGCCACATGTCGCCTGGAAGGGAGAACTTCCTGGATTTTCTCGAGTTGTGGCAGGTGTTCTCGAGTTACGACGGGGACCTCAGGGACCCGCCCTGGTGGCCTCAGGAGAGGCCAGTCCCCATGCGAGTTGCTAGGGGGCGTGTCGGTATTCGTCTCCCGTCGATACCGGGGCCAAAAACCTTGTGTGGAGTCAGGGCCGGAAACGAGGATTCCTCTAAGGGGCTGACATGGATCTTTGGGTACTTCTGGAGTCTCCCTAGGGGAGTCAGGCCTCGTCTCGAGTGGGGGCATGTACGTGCGGTTTCCTTCCAGGGTGATGTAGCAATGTCACGCTTCCCGTCCCGTGGATCAAAGGATCTGTGGTTTTCCCTCGAGGCTTTCCCACAGGGCTGTCCCACGTGCCACCGTGGTGTGAGTCGATCCTCGGCGTGAAAGATGAGCCAGTGCAGGGCGAAAAGGTTCCTCTGGAATGGACTGAGACATCTGGGGGACTCTTGGCATGGTGGTACGACCATGGAGTTCCTCTCGCCTTTCCTGTTGAGAGTGCCTCCTCTTGAGATGCGACGGGAACGCCGGGAATTCATTCCCGTTGAAAGCAGGGAAACGATCCCTCATCTCGTGCTACGAGTGGGAAACGGGGCTCCTCTGGATGTGGGCGGGACCATCGTGCTTCCTCTCGAGTGGAGACGGGTATGGCGGTGAACTTCTTAAGTTGCAGCGAGGGTGTGAAAGACCCTTTCGAAGTTCCAGAGGTTAGGTGTCATTAGTCTCCAGACGCCTCATCGGAAATAGGCCTCATCTCGCCTGGAAGGGAGAACTTCCTGGATTTTCTCGAGTTGCGGCAGGTGTTCTCGAGTTACGACGGGGACCTCAGGGACCCGCCCTGGTGGCCTCAGGAGAGGCCAGTCCCCATGCGAGTTGCCAGGGGGCCTCTCGTGATTCCTCTCCCGTCGATACCGGGGCCAAAAACCTTGTGTGGAGTCAGGGCCGGAACCGAGGATTCCTCTCAGGGGCTGATATGGATCTTTGGGTACTTCTGGAGTCTCCCCAGGGGAGTCAGGCCTCGTCTCGAGTGGGGGCATGCACGTGCGCTTTCCTTCCAGGCTGAGGCAGCAAAGTCACGCTTCCCGTCGCGTGGATCAAAGGATCTGTGGTTTTCCCTCGAGGCTTTCCCTCGAGGTTTTCCCACAGGGCTGTCCCACGTGCCACCGTGGTGTGAGTCGATCCTCGGCGTGAAGATGAGCCAGTGCAGGGCAAAGAGGTTCCTCTGGAATGGACTGAGACATCTGGGGGACTCTTGGCATGGTGGTACGACCATGGAGTTCCTCTCGCCTTTCCTGTTGAGAGTGCCTCCTCTTGAAATGCGACGGGAACGCCGGGAATTCTTTCCCGTTGAAAGCAGGGAAAGGATCCCTCATCTCGAGCTCCGAGGGGGAAACGGGGCTCCTCTGGATGTGGGCGGGACCATCGTGCTTCCTCTCGAGTGGAGACGCGTATGGCGGTGAACTTCTTGAGTTGCAGCGAGGGTGTGAAAGACCCTTTCGAAGTTCCAGAGGTTAGGTGTCATTAGTCTCCAGACGCCTCATCGGAAATAGGCCTCATCTCGCCTGGAAGGGAGAACTTCCTGGATTTTCTCGAGTTGCGGCAGGTGTTCTCGAGTTACGACGGGGACCTCAGGGACCCGCCCTGGTGGCCTCAGGAGAGGCCAGTCCCCATGCGAGTTGCTAGGGGGCCTCTCGGGATTCCTCTCCCGTCGATACGGGGGACTAAAACCTTGTGTGGAGTCAGGGCCGGAACCGAGGATTCCTCTCAGGGGCTGACATGGATCTTTGGGTACTTCTGGAGTCTCCCCAGGGGAGTCAGGCCTCGTCTCGAGTGGGGGCATGCACGTGCGCTTTCCTTCCAGGCTGTAGCAGCAATGTCACCCTTCCCGTCGCGTGGATCAAAGGATCTGTGGTTTTCCCTCGAGGCTTTCCCACAGGGCTGTCCCACGTGCCACCGTGGTGTGAGTCGATCCTCGGCGTGAAAGATGAGCCAGTGCAGGGCAAAGCGGTTCCTCTGGAATGGACTGAGACATCTGGGGGACTCTTGGCATGGTGGTACGAAAATGGAGTTCCTCTCGCCTTTCCTGTTGAGAGTGCCTCCTCTTGAGATGCGACGCTAACGCCGGGAAATCTTTCCCGTTGAAAGCAGGGAAAGGATCCCTCATCTCGAGCTCCGAGGGGGAATCGGGGCTCCTCTCGATGTGGGCGGGACCATCGTGCTTCCTCTCGAGTGGAGACGGGTATGGCGGTGAACTTCTTGAGTTGCAGCGAGGGTGTGAAAGACCCTTTCGAAGTTCCAGAGGTTAGGTGTCATTAGTCTCCAGACGCCTCATCGGAAATAGGCCACATGTCGCCTGGAAGGGAGAACTTCCTGGATTTTCTCGAGTTGTGGCAGGTGTTCTCGAGTTACGACGGGGACCTCAGGGACCCGCCCTGGTGGCCTCAGGAGAGGCCAGTCCCCATGCGAGTTGCTAGGGGGCGTGTCGGGATTCGTCTCCCGTCGATACCGGGGCCAAAAACCTTGTGTGGAGTCAGGGCCGGAAACGAGGATTCCTCTAAGGGGCTGACATGGATCTTTGGGTACTTCTGGAGTCTCCCTAGGGGAGTCAGGCCTCGTCTCGAGTGGGGGCATGTACGTGCGCTTTCCTTCCAGGGTGATGTAGCAATGTCACGCTTCCCGTCCCGTGGATCAAAGGATCTGTGCTTTTCCCTCGAGGCTTTCCCACAGGGCTGTCCTACGTGCCACCGTGGTGTGAGTCGATCCTCGGCGTGAAAGATGAGCCAGTGCAGGGCGAAAAGGTTCCTCTGGAATGGACTGAGACATCTGGGGGACTCTTGGCATGGTGGTACGACCATGGAGTTCCTCTCGCCTTTCCTGTTGAGAGTGCCTCCTCTTGAGATGCGACGGGAACGCCGGGAATTCATTCCCGTTGAAAGCAGGGAAACGATCCCTCATCTCGTGCTACGAGTGGGACACGGGGCTCCTCTGGATGTGGGCGGGACCATCGTGCTTCCTCTCGAGTGGAGACGGGTATGGCGGTGAACTTCTTAAGTTGCAGCGAGGGTGTGAAAGACCCTTTTGAAGTTCCAGAGGTAAGGTGTCATTAGTCTCCAGACGCCTCATCGGAAATAGGCCTCATCTCGCCTGGAAGGGAGAACTTCCTGGATTTTCTCGAGTTGCGGCAGGTGTACTCGAGTTACGACGGGGACCTCAGGGACCCGCCCTGGTGGCCTCAGGAGAGGCCAGTCCCCATGCGAGTTGCTAGGGGGCCTCTCGGGATTCCTCTCCCGTCGATACCGGGGCCAAAAACCTTGTGTGGAATCAGGGCCGGAACCGAGGATTCCTCTCAGGGGTTGACATGGATCTTTGGGTACTTCTGGAGTCTCCCCAGGGGAGTCAGGCCTCGTCTCGAGTGGGGGCATGCACGTGCGCTTTCCTTCCAGGCTGTAGCAGCAATGTCACGCTTCCCGTCGCGTGGATCAAAGGATCTGTGGTTTTCCCTCGAGGCTTTCCGTCGAGGCTTTCCCACAGGGCTGACCCACGTGCCATCGTGGTGTGTGTCGATCCTCGGCGTGAAAGATGAGCCAGTGCAGGGCAAAGAGGTTCCTCTGGAATGGACTGAGACATCTGGGGGACTCTTGGAATGGTGGTACGACCATGGAGTTCCTCTCGCCTTTCCTGTTGAGCGTGCCTCCTCTTGAGATGCGACGGGTACGCCGGGAATTCTTTCCCGTTGAAAGCAGGGAAAGGATCCCTCATCTCGAGCTCCGAGGGGGAAACGGGGCTCCTCTGGATGTGGGCGGGACCATCGTGCTTCCTTTCGAGTGGAGACGGGTATGGCGGTGAACTTCTTGAGTTGCAGCAAGGGTGTGAAAGACCCTTTCGAAGTTCCAGAGGTTAGGTGTCATTAGTCTCCAGACGCCTCATCGGAAATAGGCCTCATCTCGCCTGGAAGGGAGAACTTCCTGGATTTTCTCGAGTTGCGGCAGGTGTTCTCGAGTTAAGACGGGGACCTCAGGGACCCGTCCTGGTGGCCTCAGGAGAGGCCATTCCCCATGCGAGGTGCTAGGGGACCTCTCGGGATTCCTCTCCCGTCGATAGCGGGGCCAAAAACCTTGTGTGGAGTCAGGGCCGGAACCGAGGATTCCTCTCAGGGGCTGACATGGATCTTTGGGTACTTCTGGAGTCTCCCCAGGGGAGTCAGGCCTCGTCTCGAGTGCGGGCATGCACATGCACTTTCCTTCCAGGCTGTAGCAGCAATGTCACGCTTCCCGTGGCGTGGATCAAAGGATCTGTGGTTTTCCCTCGAGGCTTTCCCTCGAGGCTTTCCCACAGGGCTGTCCCACGTGCCACCGTGGTGTGAGTCGATCCTCAGCGTGAAAGATGAGACAGTGCAGGGCAAAGAGGTTCCTCTGGAATGGACTGAGACATCT
Organism: Capricornis sumatraensis; assembly: GCF_032405125.1. Taxonomy (NCBI): domain Eukaryota; kingdom Metazoa; phylum Chordata; class Mammalia; order Artiodactyla; family Bovidae; genus Capricornis; species Capricornis sumatraensis. Next base: position 1,759,519 of record NC_091077.1, on the reverse strand, counting down.
GGGGGACTCTTGGAATGGTGGTACGACCATGGAGTTCCTCTCGCCTTTCCTGTTGAGAGTGCCTCCTCTTGAGATGCGATGGGAACGCAGGGAATGCTTTCCCGTTGAAAGCAGGGAAAGGATCCCTCATCTCGAGCTCCGAGGGGGAAACGGGGCTCCTCTGGATGTGGGCGGGACCATCGTGCTTCCTCTCGAGTGGACACGGGTATGGCGGTGAACTTCTTGAGTTGCAGCAAGGGTGTGAAAGACCCTTTAGAAGTTCCAGAGGTTAGGTGTCATTAGTCTCCAGACGCCTCATCGGAAATAGGCCTCATCTCGCCTGGAAGGGAGAACTTCCTGGATTTTCCCGAGTTGCGGCAGGTGTTCTCAAGTTACGACGGGGACCTCAGGGACCCGCCCTGGTGGCCTCAGGAGAGGCCAGTCCGCATGCGAGTTGCTAGGGGGCCTCTCGGGATTCCTCTCCGGTCGATACCGGGGCCAAAAACCTTGTGTGGAGTCAGGGCCGGAACCGAGGATTCCTCTCAGGGGCTGACATGGATCTTTGGGTACTTCTGGAGTCTCCCCAGGGGAGTCAGGCCTCGTCTCGAGTCGGGGCATGCTCGTGCGCTTTCCTTCCAGGCTGTAGCAGCAATGTCACGCTTCCCGTCGCGTGGATCAAAGGATCTGTGGTTTTCCCTCAAGGCTTTCTCACAGGGCTGTCCCACGTGCCACCGTGGTGTGAGTCGATCCTCGGCGTGAAAGATGAGCCAGTGCCGGGCAAAGAGTTTCCTCTGGAATGGACTGAGACATCTGGCGGACTCTTGGAATGGTGGTACGACCATGGAGTTCGTCTCGCCATTCCTGTTGAGAGTGCCTCCTCTTGAGATGCGACGGGAACGCCGGGAATTCTTTCCCGTTGAAAGCAGGGAAAGGATCCCTCATCTCGAGCTCCGAGGGGGAAACGGGGCTCCTCTGGATGTGGGCGGGACCATCGTGCTTCTTCTCGAGTGGAGACGGGTATCGCGGTGAACTTCTTGAGTTGCAGCAAGGGTGTGAAAGACCCTTTCGAAGTTCCAGAGGTTAGGTGTCATTAGTCTCCAGACGCCTCATCGGAAAAAGGCTTCATCTCGCCTCGAAGGGAGAACTTCCTGGATTTTCTCGAGTTGCGGCAGGTGTTCTCGAGTTACGACGGGGACCTCAGGGACCCGCCCTGGTGGCCTCAGGAGAGGCCAGTCCCCATGCGAGGTGCTAGGGGGCCTCTCGGGATTCCTCTCCCGTCGATACCGGGGCCAAAATCCTTGTGTGGAGTCAGGCCCGGAACCGAGGATTCCTCTCAAGGGCTGACATGGATCTTTGGGTACTTTTGGAGTCTCCCCAGGGGAGTCAGGCCTCGTCTCGAGTGGGGGCATGCAAGTGCGCTTTCCTTCCTGGCTGTAGCAGCAATGTCACGCTTCCCGTCGCGTGGATCAAAGGATCTGTGGTTTTCCCTCGAGGCTTTCCCTCGAGGCTTTCCCACAGGGCTGTCCCACGTGCCACCGTGGTGTGAGTCGATCCTCGGCGTGAAAGATGAGCCAGTGCAGGGCAAAGACGTTCCTCTGGAATGGACTGAGACATCTGGGGGACTCTTGGAATGGTGGTACGACCATGGAGTTCCTCTCGCCTTTCCTGTTGAGAGTGCCTCCTCTTGAGATGCGACGGGAACGCCGGGAATTCTTTCCCGTTGAAAGCAGGGAAAGGATCCCTCATCTCGAGCACCGAGGGGGAAACGGGGCTCCTCTGGATGTGGGCGGGACCATCGTGCTTCCTCTCGAGTGGAGACGGGTATGGCGGTGAACTTCTTGAGTTGCAGCAAGGGTGTGAAAGACCCTTTCGAAGTTCCGGAGGTTAGGTGTCATTAGTCTCCAGACGTCTCATCGGAAATAGGCCTCATCTCACCTGGAAGGGAGAACTTCCTGGATTTTCTCGAGTTGCGGCAGGTGTTCTCGAGTTACGACGGGGACCTCAGGGACCCGCCCTGGTGGCCTCAGGAGAGGCCAGTCCCCATGCGAGGTGCTAGGGGGCCTCTCGGGATTCCTCTCCCGTCGATACCGGGGCCAAAAACCTTGTGTAGAGTCAGGGCCGGAACCGAGGATTCCTCTCAGGGGCTGACATGGATCTTTGGGTACTTGTGGAGTCACCCCTGGGGAGTCAGGCCTCGTCTCGAGTGGGGGCATGCACGTGCGCTTTCCTTCCAGGCTGTAGCAGCAATGTCACGCTTCCCGTGGCGTGGATCAAAGGATCTGTGGTTTTCCCCGGAGGCTTTCCCTCGAGGCTTTCCCCAGGGCTGTCCCACGTGCCACCGTGGTGTGAGTCGATCCTCGGCGTGAAAGATGAGCCAGTGCAGGGCAAAGAGGTTCCTCTGGAATGGACTGAGACATCTGGGGGACTCTTGGAATGGTGGTCCGACCATGGAGTTCCTCTCGCCTTTCCTGTTGAGAGTGCCTCCTCTTGAGATGCGACGGGAACGCCGGGAATTATTTCCCGTTGAAAGCAGGGAATGGATCCCTCATCTCGAGCTATGAGGGGGAAACGGGGCTCCTATGGATGTGGGCGGGACCATCGTGCTTCCTCTCGAGTGGAGACGGGTATGGCGGTGAACTTCTTGAGTTGCAGCAAGGGTGTGAAAGACCCTTTCGAAGTTCCAGAGGTTAGGTGTCATTAGTCTCCAGACGCCTCATCGGAAATAGGCCTCATCTCGCCTGGAAGGGAGAACTTCCTGGATTTTCTCGAGTTGTGGCAGGTGTTCTCGAGTTACGACGGGGACCTCAGGGACCCGCCCTGGTGGCCTCAGGAGAGGCCAGTCCCCATGCGAGTTGCTAGGGGCCCTCTCGGGATTCCTCTCCCGTCGATACCGGGGCCAAAAACCTTGTGTGGAGTCAGGGCCGGAACCGAGGATTCCTCTCAGGGGCTGACATGGATCTTTGGGTACTTGTGGATTCTCCCCAGGGGAGTCAGGCCTAGTCTCGAGTGAGGGCATGCACGTGCGCTTTCCTTCCAGGCTGTAGCAGCAATGTCACGATTCCCGTCGCGTGGATCAAAAGATCTGTGGTTTTCCCTCGAGGCTTTCCCTCGAGGCTTTCCCACAGGGCTGTCCCACGTGTCACCGTGGTATGAGTTGATCCTCGGCGTGAAAGATGAGCCAGTGCAGGGCAAAAAGGTTCCTCTGGAATGGACTGAGACAACTGGGGGACTTTTGGAATGGTGGTACGACCATGGAGATCCTCTCGCCTTTCCTGTTGAGAGTGCCTCCTCTTGAGATGCGACAGGAACACCGGGAATTCTTTCCCGTTGAAAGCAGGGAAAGGATCCCTCATCTCGAGCTACGAGGGGGAAACGGGGCTCCTCTGGATGTGGGCGGGACCACCGTGCTTCCTCTCGAGTGGAGACGGGTATGGCGGTGAACTTCTTGAGTTGCAGCAAGGGTGTGAAAGACCCTTTCGAAGTTCCAGAGTTTAGGTGTCATTAGTCTCCAGACGCCTCATCGGAAATAGGCCTCATCTCGCCTGGAAGGGAGAACTTCCTGGATTTTCTCGAGTTGCGGCAGGTGTTCTCGAGTTTCGACGGGGACCTCAGGGACCCGCCCTGGTGGCCTCAGGAGAGGCCAGTCCCCATGCGAGTTGCTAGGGGCCCTCTCGGGATTCCTCTCCCGTCGATACCGGGGCCAAAAACCTTGTGTGGAGTCAGGGCCGGAACCGAGGATTCCTCTCAGGGGCTGACATGGATCTTTGGGTACTTGTGGAGTCTCCACAGGGGAGTCAGGCCTCGTCTCGAGTGGTGGCATGCACGTGCGCTTTCCTTCCAGGCTGTAGCAGCAATGTCACCCTTCCCGTCGCGTAGATCAAAGGATCTGTGGTTTTCCCTCGAGGCTTTCCCTCGAGGCTTTCCGACAGGGCTGTCCCACGTGCCACCGTTGTGTGAGTCGATTCTCGGCATGAAAGATGAGCCAGTGCAGGGCAAAGAGGTTCCTCTGGAATGGACTGAGACATCTAGGGGACTCTTGGCATGGTGGTACGACCATGGAGTTCCTCTCGCCTTTCCTGTTGAGAGTGCCTCCTCTTGAGATGCGACGGGAACGCCGGGCATTTTTTCCCGTTGAAAGCAGGGAAAGGATCCCTCATCTCGAGCTACGAGGGGGAAACGGGGCTCCTCTGGATGTGGGCGGGACCATCGTGCTTCCTCTCGAGTGGAGACGGGTATGGCGGTGAACTTCTTGAGTTGCAGCGAGGGTGTGAAAGACCCTTTTGAAGTTCCAGAGGTTAGGTGTCATTAGTCTCCAGACGCCTCATCGGAAATAGGCCTCATCTCGCCTGGAAGGGAGAACTTCCTGGATTTTCTCGAGTTGCGGCAGGTGTTCTCGAGTTACGACGGGGACCTCAGGGACCCGCCCTGGTGGCCTCAGGAGAGGCCAGTCCCCATGCGAGTTGCTAGGGGGCCTCTCGGGATTCCTCTCCCGTCGATACCGGGGCCAAAAACCTTGTGTGGAGTCAGGGCCGGAACCGAGGATTCCTCTCAGGGGCTGACATGGATCTTTGGGTACTTCTGGAGTCTCCCCAGGGGAGTCAGGCCTCGTCTCGACTGGGGGCATACACGTGCGCTTTCCTTCCAGGCTTTAGCAGCAATGTCACGCTTCCCATGGCGTGGATCAAAGGATCTGTGGTTTTCCCAAGAGGCTTTCCCTCGAGGCTTTCCCACAGGGCTGTCCCACGTGCCACCGTGGTGTGAGTCGATCCTCGGCGTGAAAGATGAGCCAGTGCAGGGCAAAGAGGTTCCTCTGGAGTGGACTGAGACATCTGGGGGACTCTTGGCATGGTGGTACGACCATGGAGTTCCTCTCGCCTTTCCTGTTGAGAGTGCCTCCTCTTGAGATGCGACGGGAACGCCGGGAATTCTTTCCCGTTGAAAGCAGGGAAAGGATCCCTCATCTCGAGCTAAGAGGGGGAAACGGGGCTCCTCTGGATGTGGGCGGGACCATCGTGCTTCCTCTCGAGTGGAGACGGGTATATCGGTGAACTTCTTGAGTTGCAGCGAGGGGGTGAAAGACCCTTTCGAAGTTCCAGAGGTTAGGTGTCATTAGTCTCCAGACGCCTCATCGGAAATAGGCCTCATCTCGCCTGGAAGGGAGAACTTCCTGGATTTTCTCGAGTTGCGGCAGGTGTTCTCGAGTTACGACGGGGACCTCAGGGACCCGCCCTGGTGGCCTCAGGAGAGGCCAGTCCACATGCGAGTTGCTAGGGGGCCTCTCGGGATTCCTCTCCCGTCGATACCGGGGCCAAAAACCTTGTGTGGAGTCAGGGCCGGAACCGAGGATTCCTTTCAGGGGCTGACATGGATCTTTGGGTACTTCTGGAGTCTCCCCAGGGGAGTCAGGCCTCGTCTCGAGTGGGGGCATGCACGTGCGCTTTCCTTCCAGGCTGTAGCAGCAATGTCACCCTTCCCGTCGCGTGGATCAAAGGATCTGTGGTCTTCCCTCGAGGCTTTCCGACAGGGCTGTCCCACGTGCCACCGTTGTGTGAGTCGATTCTCGGCATGAAAGATGAGCCAGTGCAGGGCAAAGAGGTTCCTCTGGAATGGACTGAGACATCTGGGGGACTCTTGGCATGGTGGTACGACCATGGAGTTCCTCTCGCCTTTCCTGTTGAGAGTGCCTCCTCTTGAGATGCGACGGGAACGCCGGGAATTCTTTCCCGTTGAAAGCAGGGAAAGCATCCCTCATCTCGAGCTCCGAGGGGGAAACGGGGCTCCTCTGGATGTGGGCGGGACCATCGTGCTTCCTCTCAAGTGGAGACGGGTATGGCGGTGAACTTCTTGAGTTGCAGCGAGGGCGTGAAAGACCCTTTCGAAGTTCCAGAGGTTAGGTGTCATTAGTCTCCAGACGCCACATAGGAAATAGGCCTCATCTCGCCTGGAAGGGAGAACTTCCTGGATTTTCTCGAGTTGCGGCAGGTGTTCTCGAGTTACGACGGGGAACTCAGGGACCCGCCCTGGTGGCCTCAGGAGAGGCCAGTCCCCATGCGAGGTGCTAGGGGGCCTGTCGGGATTCCTCTCCCGTCGATACCGGGGCCAAAATCCTTGTGTGGAGTCAGGGCCGGAACCGAGGATTCCTCTCAGGGGCTGACATGGATCTTTGGGTACTTCTGGAGTCTCCCCAGGGGAGTTAGGCCTCGTCTCGAGTGGGGGCATGCACGTGCGCTTTCCTTCCAGGATGTAGCAGCAATGTCACGCTTGCCGTCGCGTGGATCAAAGGATCTGTGTTTTTCCCTCGAGGCTTTCCCTCGAGGCTTTCCGACAGGGCTGTCCCACGTGCCACCGTTGTGTGAGTCGATTCTCGGCATGAAAGATGAGCCAGTGCAGGGCAAAGAGGTTCCTCTGGAATGGACTGAGACATCTAGGGGACTCTTGGCATGGTGGTACGACCATGGAGTTCCTCTCGCCTTTCCTGTTGAGAGTGCCTCCTCTTGAGATGGGACGGGAACGCCGGGCATTTTTTCCCGTTGAAAGCAGGGAAAGGATCCCTCATCTCGAGCTACGAGGGGGAAACGGGGCTCCTCTGGATGTGGGCGGGACCATCGTGCTTCCTCTCGAGTGGAGACGGGTATGGCGGTGAACTTCTTGAGTTGCAGCGAGGGTGTGAAAGACCCTTTTGAAGTTCCAGAGGTTAGGTGTCATTAGTCTCCAGACGCCTCATCGGAAATAGGCCTCATCTCGCCTGGAAGGGAGAACTTCCTGGATTTTCTCGAGTTGCGGCAGGTGTTCTCGAGTTACGACGGGGACCTCAGGGACCCGCCCTGGTGGCCTCAGGAGAGGCCAGTCCACATGCGAGTTGCTAGCGGGCCTCTCGGGATTACTCTCCCGTCGATACCGGGGCCAAAAACCTTGTGTGGAATCAGGGCCGGAACCGAGGATTCCTCTCAGGGGCTGACATGGATCTTTGGGTACTTCTGGAGTCTACCCAGGGGAGTCAGGCCTCGTCTCGAGTGGGGGCATGCACGTGCGCTCTCCTTCCAGGCTGTAGCAGCAATGTCATGCTTCCCGTCGCGTGGTTCAAAGGATCTGTGGTTTTCCCTCGAGGCTTTCCCTCGAGGCTTTTCCACAGGGCTGTCCCACGTGCCACCGTGTTGTGAGTCGATCCTCGGCGTGAAAGATGAGCCAGTGCAGGGCAAAGAGGTTCCTCTGGAATGGACTGAGACATCTGGGGGACTCTTGGCATGGTGGTACGAGCATGGAGTTCCTCTCGCCTTTTCTGTTGAGAGTGCCTCCTCTTGAGATGCGACGGGAACGCCGGGAATTCTTTTCCGTTGAAAGCAGGGAAAGCATCCCTCATCTCGAGCTCCGAGGGGGAAACGGGGCTCCTCTGGATGTGGGCGGGACCATCGTGCTTCCCCTCGAGTGGAGACGGGTATGGCGGTGAACTTCTTGAGTTGCAGCGAGGATGTGAAAGACCCTTTCGAAGTTCCAGAGGTTAGGTGTCATTAGTCTCCAGACGCCTCATCGGAAATAGGCCTCATCTCGCCTGGAAGGGAGAACTTTCTGGATTTTCTCGAGTTGCGGCAGGTGTTCTCGAGTTACGACGGGGAACTCAGGGACCCGCCCTGGTGGCCTCAGGAGAGGCCAGTCCCCATGCGAGTTGCTAGGCGGCCTCTCGGGATTCCTCTCCCGTCGATACCGGGGCCAAAAACCTTGTGTGGAGTCAGGGCCGGAACCGAGGATTCCTCTCAGGGGCTGACATGGATCTTTGGGTACTTCTGGAGCCTCCCCAGGGGAGTCAGGCCTCGTCTCGAGTGGGGGCATGCACGTGCGCTTTCCTTCCAGGCTGTAGCAGCAATGTCACGCTTCCCGTCGCGTGGAACAAAGGATCTGTGGTTTTCCCTCGAGGCTTTCCCTCGAGGCTTTCCCACAGGGCTGTCCCACGTGCCACCCTGGTGTGAGTCGATCCTCGGCGTGAAAGATGAGCCAGTGCAGGGCAAAGAGGTACCTCTGGAATGGACTGAGACATCTGGGGGACTCTTGGCATGTTGGTACGACCATGGAGTTCCTCTCGCCTTTCCTGTTGAGAGTGCCACCTCTTGAGATGCGACGGGAACGCCGGGAATTCTTTCCCGTTGAAAGCAGGGAAAGGATCCCTCATCTCGAGCTACGAGGGGGAAACGGGGCTGCTCTGGATGTGGGCGGGACCATCGTGCTTCCCCTCGAGTGGAGACGGGTATGGCGGTGAACTTCTTGAGTTGCAGCGAGGGTGTGAAAGACCCTTTCGAAGTTCCAGAGGTTAGGTGTCATTAGTCTCCAGACGCCTCATCGGAAATAGGCCTCATCTCGCCTGGAAGGGAGAACTTCCTGGATTTTTCCGAGTTGCGGCAGGTGTTCTCGAGTTACGACGGGGACCTCAGGGACCCGCCCTGGTGGCCTCAGGAGAGGCCAGTCCCCATGCGAGTTGCCAGGGGGCCTCTCGGGATTCCTCTCCCGTCGATACCGGGGCCAAAAACCTTGTGTGGAGTCAGGGCCGGAACCGAGGATTCCTCTCAGGGGCTGATAGGGATCTTTGGGTACTTCTGGAGTCTCCCCAGGGGAGTCAGGCCTCGTCTCGAGTGGGGGCATGCACGTGCGCTTTCCTTCCAGGCTGTAGCAGCAATGTCACCCTTCCCGTCGCGTGGATCAAAGGATCTGTGGTCTTCCCTCGAGGCTTTCCGACAGGGCTGTCCCACGTGCCACCGTTGTGTGAGTCGATTCTCGGCATGAAAGATGAGCCAGTGCAGGGCAAAGAGGTTCCTTTGGAATGGACTGAGACATCTGGGGGACTCTTGGCATGGTGGTACGACCATGGAGTTCCTCTCGCCTTTCCTGTTGAGAGTGCCTCCTCTTCAGATGCGACGGGAACGCCGGGAATTCTTTCCCGTTGAAAGCAGGGAAAGGATCCCTCATCTCGAGCTCCGAGGGGGAAACGGGGCTCCTCTGGATGTGGGCGGGACCATCGTGCTTCGTCTCGAGTGGAGACGGGTATGGCGGTGAACTTCTTGAGTTGCAGCGAGGGTGTGAAAGACCCTTTCGAAGTTCCAGAGGTTAGGTGTCATTAGTCTCCAGACGCCTCATCGGAAATAGGCCTCATCTCGCCTGGAAGGGAGAACTTCCTGGATTTTCTCGAGTTGCGGCAGGTGTTCTCGAGTTACGACGGGGACCTCAGGGACCCGCCCTGGTGGCCTCAGGAGAGGCCAGTCCCCATGCGAGTTGCCAGGGGGCCTCTCGGGATTCCTCTCCTGTCGATACCGGTGCCAAAAACCTTGTGTGGAGTCAGGGCCGGAACCGAGGATTCCTCTCAGGGGCTGATATGGATCTTTGGGTACTTCTGGAGTCTCCCCAGGGGTGTCAGACCTCGTCTCGAGTGGGGGCATGCACGTGCGCTTTCCTTCCAGGATGTAGCAGCAATGTCACGCTTGCCGTCGCGTGGATCAAAGGATCTGTGGTTTTCCCTCGAGGCTTTCCCTCGAGGCTTTCCCACAGGGCTGTCCCACGTGCCACCGTGGTGTGAATCGATCCTCGGCGTGAAAGATGAGCCAGTGCAGGGCAATGAGGTTCCTCTGGAATGGACTGAGACATCTGGGGGACTCTTGGCATGGTCGTACGACCATGGAGTTCCTCTCGCCTTTCCTGTTTAGAGTGCCTCCTCTTGAGATGCGATGGGAACGCCGGGAATTCTTTCCCGTTGAAAGCAGGGAAAGGATCCCTCATCTTGAGCTCCGAGGGGGAAACGGGGCTCCTCTGGATGGGGGCGGGACCATCGTGCTTCATCTCGAGTGGAGACGGGTATGGCGGTGAACTTCTTGAGTTGCAGCGAGGGTGTGAAAGACCCTTTCGAAGTTCCAGAGGTTAGGTGTCATTAGTCTCCAGACGCTTCATCGGAAATAGGCCTCATCTCGCCTGGAAGGGAGAACTTCCTGGATTTTCTCGAGTTGCGGCAGGTGTTCTCGAGTTACGACGGGGACCTCAGGGACCCGCCCTGTTGGCCTCAGGAGAGGCCAGTCCCCATGCGAGGTGCCAGGGGGCCTCTCGGGATTCCTCTCCCGTCGATACCGGGGCCAAAAACCTTGTGTGGAGTCAGGGCCGGAACAGAGGATTCCTCTCAGGGGCTGATATGGATCTTTGGGTACTTCTGGAGTCTCCCCAGGGGAGTCAGGCCTCGTCTCGAGTGGGGGCATGCACGTGCGCTTTCCTTCCAGGATGTAGCAGCAATGTCACGCTTGCCGTCGCGTGGATCAAAGGATCTGTGGTTTTCCCTCTAGGCTTTCCCTCGAGGCTTTCCCACAGGGCTGTCCCACGTGCCACCGTGTTGTGAGTCGATCCTCGGCGTGAAAGATGAGCCAGTGCAGGGCAAAGAGGTTCCTCTGGAATTGACTGAGACATCTGGGGGACTCTTGGAATGGTGGTACGACCATGGAGTTCCTCTCGCCTTTCCTGTTGAGAGTGCCTCCTCTTGAGATGCGACGGGAACGCCGGGAATTCTTTCCCGTTGAAAGCAGGGAAAGGATCCCTCATCTCGAGCTCCGAGGGGGAAACGGGGCTCCTCTGGATGTGGGCGGGACCATCGTGCTTCCTCTCGAGTGGAGACGGGTATGGCGGTGAACTTCTTGAGTTGCAGCGAGGGTGTGAAAGACCCTTTCGAAGTTCCAGAGGTTAGGTGTCATTAGTCTCCAGACGCCTCATCGGAAATAGGCCTCATCTCGCCTGGAAGGGAGAACTTCCTGGATTTTCTCGAGTTGCGGCAGGTGTTCTCGAGTTACGACGGGGACCTCAGGGACCCGCCCTGGTGGACTCAGGAGAGGCCAGTCCCCATGCGAGTTGCTAGGGGGCCTGTCGGGATTCCTCTCCCGTCGATACCGGGGCCAAAAACCTTGTGTGGAGTCAGGGCCGGAACCGAGGATTCCTCTTAGGGGCTGACATGGATCTTTGGGTACTTCTGGAGTCTCCCCAGGGGAGTCAGGCCTCGTCTCGAGTGGGGGCATGCACGTGCGCTTTCCTTCCAGGCTGAGGCAGCAAAGTCACGCTTCCCGTCGCGTGGATCAAAGGATCTGTGGTTTTCCCTCGAGGCTTTCCCTCGAGGTTTTCCCACAGGGCTGTCCCACGTGCCACCGTGGTGTGAGTCGATCCTCGGCGTGAAAGATGAGCCAGTGCAGGGCAAAGAGGTTCCTCTGGAATGGACTGAGACATCTGGGGGACTCTTGGCATGGTGGTACGACCATGGAGTTCCTCTCGCCTTTCCTGTTGAGAGTGCCTCCTCTTGAAATGCGACGGGAACGCCGGGAATTCTTTCCCGTTGAAAGCAGGGAAAGGATCCCTCATCTCGAGCTCCGAGGGGGAAACGGGGCTCCTCTGGATGTGGGCGGGACCATCGTGCTTCCTCTCGAGTGGAGACGGGTATGGCGGTGAACTTCTTGAGTTGCAGCGAGGGTGTGAAAGACCCTTTCGAAGTTCCAGAGGTTAGGTGTCATTAGTCTCCAGACGCCTCATCGGAAATAGGCCTCACCTCGCCTGGAAGGGAGAACTTCCTGGATTTTCTCGAGTTGCAGCAGGTGTTCTCGAGTTACGACGGGGACCTCAGGGACCCGCCCTGGTGGCCTCAGGAGAGGCCAGTCCCCATGCGAGTTGCTAGGGGGCCTCTCGGGATTCCTCTCCCGTCGATACGGGGGCCAAAAACCTTGTGTGGAGTCAGGGCCGGAACCGAGGATTCCTCTCAGGGGCTGACATGGATCTTTGGGTACTTCTGGAGTTTCCCCAGGGGAGTCAGGCCTCGTCTCGAGTGGGGGCATGCACGTGCGCTTTCCTTCCAGGCTGTAGCAGCAATGTCACCCTTCCCGTCGCGTGGATCAAAGGATCTGTGGTTTTCCCTCGAGGCTTTCCCACAGGGCTGTCCCACGTGCCACCATGGTGTGAGTCGATCCTCGGCGTGAAAGATGAGCCAGTGCAGGGCAATGAGGTTCCTCTGGAATGGACTGAGACATCTGGGGGACTCTTGGCATGGTCGTACGACCATGGAGTTCCTCTCGCCTTTCCTGTTTAGAGTGCCTCCTCTTGAGATGCGACGGGAACGCCGGGAATTCTTTCCCGTTGAAAGCAGGGAAAGGATCCCTCATCTCGAGCTACGAGGGGGAAACGGGGCTCCTCTGGATGTGGGCGGGACCATCGTGCTTCATCTCGAGTGGAGACGGGTATGGCGGTGAACTTCTTGAGTTGCAGCGAGGGTGTGAAAGACCCTTTCGAAGTTCCAGAGGTTAGGTGTCATTAGTCTCCAGACGCTTCATCGGAAATAGGCCTCATCTCGCCTGGAAGGGAGAACTTCCTGGATTTTCTCGAGTTGCGGCAGGTGTTCTCGAGTTACGACGGGGACCTCAGGGACCCGCCCTGTTGGCCTCAGGAGAGGCCAGTCCCCATGCGAGTTGCCAGGGGGCCTCTCGGGATTCCTCTCCCGTCGATTCCGGGGCCAAAAACCTTGTGTGGAGTCAGGGCCGGAACCGAGGATTCCTCTCAGGGGCTGATATGGATCTTTGGGTACTTCTGGAGTCTCCCCAGGGGAGTCAGGCCTCGTCTCGAGTGGGGGCATGCACGTGCGCTTTCCTTCCAGGATGTAGCAGCAATGTCACGCTTGCCGTCGCGTGGATCAAAGGATCTGTGGTTTTCCCTCGAGGCTTTCCCTCGAGGCTTTCCCACAGGGCTGTCCCACGTGCCACCGTGTTGTGAGTCGATCCTCGGCGGGAAAGATGAGCCAGTGCAGGGCAAAGAGGTTCCTCTGGAATGGACTGAGACATCTGGGGGACTCTTGGAATGGTGGTACGACCATGGAGTTCCTCTCGCCTTTCCTGTTGAGAGTGCCTCCTCTTGAAATGCGACGGGAACGCCGGGAATTCTTTCCCGTTGAAAGCAGGGAAAGGATCCCTCATCTCGAGCTCCGAGGGGGAAACGGGGCTCCTCTGGATGTGGGCGGGACCATCGTGCTTCCTCTCGAGTGGAGACGGGTATGGCGGTGAACTTCTTGAGTTGCAGCGAGGGTGTGAAAGACCCTTTCGAAGTTCCAGAGGTTAGGTGTCATTAGTCTCCAGACGCCTCATCGGAAATAGGCCTCATCTCGCCTGGAAGGGAGAACTTCCTGGATTTTCTCGAGTTGCGGCAGGTGTTCTCGAGTTACGACGGGGACCTCAGGGACCCGCCCTGGTGGCCTCAGGAGAGGCCAGTCCCCATGCGAGTTGCTAGGGGGCCTCTCGGGATTCCTCTCCCGTCGATACGGGGGCCTAAAACCTTGTGTGGAGTCAGGGCCGGAACCGAGGATTCCTCTCAGGGGCTGACATGGATCTTTGGGTACTTCTGGAGTCTCCCCAGGGGAGTCAGGCCTCGTCTCGAGTGGGGGCATGCACGTGCGCTTTCCTTCCAGGCTGTAGCAGCAATGTCACCCTTCCCGTCGCGTGGATCAAAGGATCTGTGGTTTTCCCTCGAGGCTTTCCCACAGGGCTGTCCCACGTGCAACCGTGGTGTGAGTCGATCCTCGGCGTGAAAGATGAGCCAGTGCAGGGCAAATCGGTTCCTCTGGAATGGACTGAGACATCTGGGGGACTCTTGGCATGGTGGTACGAAAATGGAGTTCCTCTCGCCTTTCCTGTTGAGAGTGCCTCCTCTTGAGATGCGACGCTAACGCCGGGAATTCTTTCCCGTTGAAAGCAGGGAAAGGATCCCTCATCTCGAGCTCCGAGGGGGAATCGGGGCTCCTCTGGATGTGGGCGGGACCATCGTGCTTCCTCTCGAGTGGAGACGGGTATGGCGGTGAACTTCTTGAGTTGCAGCGAGGGTGTGAAAGACCCTTTCGAATTTCCAGAGGTTAGGTGTCATTAGTCTCCAGACGCCTCATCGGAAATAGGCCACATGTCGCCTGGAAGGGAGAACTTCCTGGATTTTCTCGAGTTGTGGCAGGTGTTCTCGAGTTACGACGGGGACCTCAGGGACCCGCCCTGGTGGCCTCAGGAGAGGCCAGTCCCCATGCGAGTTGCTAGGGGGCGTGTCGGTATTCGTCTCCCGTCGATACCGGGGCCAAAAACCTTGTGTGGAGTCAGGGCCGGAAACGAGGATTCCTCTAAGGGGCTGACATGTATCTTTGGGTACTTCTGGAGTCTCCCTAGGGGAGTCAGGCCTCGTCTCGAGTGGGGGCATGTACGTGCGGTTTCCTTCCAGGGTGATGTAGCAATGTCACGCTTCCCGTCCCGTGGATCAAAGGATCTGTGGTTTTCCCTCGAGGCTTTCCCACAGGGCTGTCCCACGTGCCACCGTGGTGTGAGTCGATCCTCGGCGTGAAAGATGAGCCAGTGCAGGGCGAAAAGGTTCCTCTGGAATGGACTGAGACATCTGGGGGACTCTTGGCATGGTGGTACGACCATGGAGTTCCTCTCGCCTTTCCTGTTGAGAGTGCCTCCTCTTGAGATGCGACGGGAACGCCGGGAATTCATTCCCGTTGAAAGCAGGGAAACGATCCCTCATCTCGTGCTACGAGTGGGAAACGGGGCTCCTCTGGATGTGGGCGGGACCATCGTGCTTCCTCTCGAGTGGAGACGGGTATGGCGGTGAACTTCTTAAGTTGCAGCGAGGGTGTGAAAGACCCTTTCGAAGTTCCAGAGGTTAGGTGTCATTAGTCTCCAGACGCCTCATCGGAAATAGGCCTCATCTCGCCTGGAAGGGAGAACTTCCTGGATTTTCTCGAGTTGCGGCAGGTGTTCTCGAGTTACGACGGGGACCTCAGGGACCCGCCCTGGTGGCCTCAGGAGAGGCCAGTCCCCATGCGAGTTGCCAGGGGGCCTCTCGTGATTCCTCTCCCGTCGATACCGGGGCCAAAAACCTTGTGTGGAGTCAGGGCCGGAACCGAGGATTCCTCTCAGGGGCTGATATGGATCTTTGGGTACTTCTGGAGTCTCCCCAGGGGAGTCAGGCCTCGTCTCGAGTGGGGGCATGCACGTGCGCTTTCCTTCCAGGCTGAGGCAGCAAAGTCACGCTTCCCGTCGCGTGGATCAAAGGATCTGTGGTTTTCCCTCGAGGCTTTCCCTCGAGGTTTTCCCACAGGGCTGTCCCACGTGCCACCGTGGTGTGAGTCGATCCTCGGCGTGAAGATGAGCCAGTGCAGGGCAAAGAGTTTCCTCTGGAATGGACTGAGACATCTGGGGGACTCTTGGCATGGTGGTACGACCATGGAGTTCCTCTCGCCTTTCCTGTTGAGAGTGCCTCCTCTTGAAATGCGACGGGAACGCCGGGAATTCTTTCCCGTTGAAAGCAGGGAAAGGATCCCTCATCTCGAGCTCCGAGGGGGAAACGGGGCTCCTCTGGATGTGGGCGGGACCATCGTGCTTCCTCTCGAGTGGAGACGCGTATGGCGGTGAACTTCTTGAGTTGCAGCGAGGGTGTGAAAGACCCTTTCGAAGTTCCAGAGGTTAGGTGTCATTAGTCTCCAGACGCCTCATCGGAAATAGGCCTCATCTCGCCTGGAAGGGAGAACTTCCTGGATTTTCTCGAGTTGCGGCAGGTGTTCTCGAGTTACGACGGGGACCTCAGGGACCCGCCCTGGTGGCCTCAGGAGAGGCCAGTCCCCATGCGAGTTGCTAGGGGGCCTCTCGGGATTCCTCTCCCGTCGATACGGGGGACTAAAACCTTGTGTGGAGTCAGGGCCGGAACCGAGGATTCCTCTCAGGGGCTGACATGGATCTTTGGGTACTTCTGGAGTCTCCCCAGGGGAGTCAGGCCTCGTCTCGAGTGGGGGCATGCACGTGCGCTTTCCTTCCAGGCTGTAGCAGCAATGTCACCCTTCCCGTCGCGTGGATCAAAGGATCTGTGGTTTTCCCTCGAGGCTTTCCCACAGGGCTGTCCCACGTGCCACCGTGGTGTGAGTCGATCCTCGGCGTGAAAGATGAGCCAGTGCAGGGCAAAGCGGTTCCTCTGGAATGGACTGAGACATCTGGGGGACTCTTGGCATGGTGGTACGAAAATGGAGTTCCTCTCGCCTTTCCTGTTGAGAGTGCCTCCTCTTGAGATGCGACGCTAACGCCGGGAAATCTTTCCCGTTGAAAGCAGGGAAAGGATCCCTCATCTCGAGCTCCGAGGGGGAATCGGGGCTCCTCTCGATGTGGGCGGGACCATCGTGCTTCCTCTCGAGTGGAGACGGGTATGGCGGTGAACTTCTTGAGTTGCAGCGAGGGTGTGAAAGACCCTTTCGAAGTTCCAGAGGTTAGGTGTCATTAGTCTCCAGACGCCTCATCGGAAATAGGCCACATGTCGCCTGGAAGGGAGAACTTCCTGGATTTTCTCGAGTTGTGGCAGGTGTTCTCGAGTTACGACGGGGACCTCAGGGACCCGCCCTGGTGGCCTCAGGAGAGGCCAGTCCCCATGCGAGTTGCTAGGGGGCGTGTCGGGATTCGTCTCCCGTCGATACCGGGGCCAAAAACCTTGTGTGGAGTCAGGGCCGGAAACGAGGATTCCTCTAAGGGGCTGACATGGATCTTTGGGTACTTCTGGAGTCTCCCTAGGGGAGTCAGGCCTCGTCTCGAGTGGGGGCATGTACGTGCGCTTTCCTTCCAGGGTGATGTAGCAATGTCACGCTTCCCGTCCCGTGGATCAAAGGATCTGTGCTTTTCCCTCGAGGCTTTCCCACAGGGCTGTCCTACGTGCCACCGTGGTGTGAGTCGATCCTCGGCGTGAAAGATGAGCCAGTGCAGGGCGAAAAGGTTCCTCTGGAATGGACTGAGACATCTGGGGGACTCTTGGCATGGTGGTACGACCATGGAGTTCCTCTCGCCTTTCCTGTTGAGAGTGCCTCCTCTTGAGATGCGACGGGAACGCCGGGAATTCATTCCCGTTGAAAGCAGGGAAACGATCCCTCATCTCGTGCTACGAGTGGGACACGGGGCTCCTCTGGATGTGGGCGGGACCATCGTGCTTCCTCTCGAGTGGAGACGGGTATGGCGGTGAACTTCTTAAGTTGCAGCGAGGGTGTGAAAGACCCTTTTGAAGTTCCAGAGGTAAGGTGTCATTAGTCTCCAGACGCCTCATCGGAAATAGGCCTCATCTCGCCTGGAAGGGAGAACTTCCTGGATTTTCTCGAGTTGCGGCAGGTGTACTCGAGTTACGACGGGGACCTCAGGGACCCGCCCTGGTGGCCTCAGGAGAGGCCAGTCCCCATGCGAGTTGCTAGGGGGCCTCTCGGGATTCCTCTCCCGTCGATACCCGGGCCAAAAACCTTGTGTGGAGTCAGGGCCGGAACCGAGGATGCCTCTCAGGGGCTGACATGGATCTTTGGGCACTTCTGGAGTCTCCCCAGGGGAGTCAGGCCTCGTCTCGAGTGGGGGCATGCACGTGCGCTTTCCTTCCAGGCTGTAGCAGCAATGTCACGGTACCCGTCGCGTGGATCAAAGGATCTGTGGTTTTCCCTCGAGGCTTTCCCTCGAGGCTTTCCCACAGGGCTGTCCCACGTGCCACCGTGGTGTGAGTCGATCCTCGGCGTGAAAGATGAGCCAGTGCAGGGCAAAGAGGTTCCTCTGGAATGGACTGAGACATCTGGGGGACTCTTGGCATGGTGGTACGCCCATGGAGTTCCTCTCGCCTTTCCTGTTGAGAGTGCTTCCTCTTGAGATGCGACGGGAACGCCGGGAATTCTTTCCCGTTGAAAGCAGGGAAAGGATCCCTCATCTCGAGCTCCGAGGGGGAAACGGGGCTCTTCTGGATGTGGGCGGGACCATCGTGCTTCCTCTCGAGTGGAGACGGGTATGGCGGTGAACTTCTTGTGTTGCAGCGAGGGTGTGAAAGACCCTTTCGAAGTTCCAGAGGTTAGGTGTCATTAGTCTCCAGACGCCTCATCGGAAATAGGCCTCATGTCGCCTGGAAGGGAGAACTTCCTGGCTTTTCTCGAGTTGTGGCAGGTGTTCTCGAGTTACGACGGGGACCTCAGGAACCCGCCCTGGTGGCCTCAGGAGAGGCCAGTCCCCATGCGAGTTGCTAGGGGGCCTGTCGGGATTCCTCTCCCGTCGATATCGGGGCCAAAAACCTTGTGTGGAGTCAGGGCCGGAACCGAGGATTCCTCTTAGGGGCTGACATGGATCTTTGGGTACTTTGGAGTCTCCCTAGGGGAGTCAGGCCTCGTCTCGAGTGGGGGCATGCACGTGCGCTTTCCTTCCAGGGTGAGGCAGCAATGTCACGCTTCCCGTCCCGTGGATCAAAGGATCTGTGGTTTTCCCTCGAGGCTTTCCCACAGGGCTGTCCCACGTGCCACCGTGGTGTGAGTCGATCCTCGGCGTGAAAGATGAGCCAGTGCAGGGCAAAGAGGTTCCTCTGGAATGGACTGAGACATCTGGGGGACTCTTGGCATGGTGGTACGACCATGGAGTTCCTCTCGCCTTTCCTGTTGAGAGTGCCTCCTCTTGAGATGCGACGGGAACGCCGGGAATTCATTCCCGTTGAAAGCAGGGAAACGATCCCTCATCTCGTGCTACGAGTGGGAAACGGGGCTCCTCTGGATGTGGGCGGGACCATCGTGCTTCCTCTCGAGTGGAGACGGGTATGGCGGTGAACTTCTTGAGTTGCAGCAAGGGTGTGAAAGACCCTTTCGAAGTTCCAGAGGTTAGGTGTCATTAGTCTCCAGACGCCTCATCGGAAATAGGCCTCATCTCGCCTGGAAGGGAGAACTTCCTGGATTTTCTCGAGTTGCGGCAGGTGTTCTCGAGTTACGACGGGGACCTCAGGGACCCGCCCTGGTGGCCTCAGGAGAGGCCAGTCCCCATGCGAGTTGCTAGGGGGCCTCTCGGGATTCCTCTCCCGTCGATACGGGGGCCAAAAACCTTGTGTGGAGTCAGGGCCGGAACCGAGGATTCCTCTCAGGGGCTGACATGGATCTTTGGGTACTTCTGGAGTCTCCCCAGGGGAGTCAGGCCTCGTCTCGAGTGCGGGCATGCACGTGCGCTTTCCTTCCAGGCTGTAGCAGCAATGTCACCCTTCCCGTCGCTTGGATCAAAGGATCTGTGGTTTTCCCTCGAGGCTTTCCCACAGGGCTGTCCCACGTGCCACCGTGGTGTGAGTCGATCCTCGGCGTGAAAGATGAGCCAGTGCAGGGCAAAGCGGTTCCTCTGGAATGGACTGAGACATCTGGGGGACTCTTGGCATGGTGGTACGAAAATGGAGTTCCTCTCGCCTTTCCTGTTGAGAGTGCCTCCTCTTGAGATGCGACGCTAACGCCGGGAATTCTTTCCCGTTGAAAGCAGGGAAAGGATCCCTCATCTCGAGCTCCGAGGGGGAATCGGGGCTCCTCTGGATGTGGGCGGGACCATCGTGCTTCCTCTCGAGTGGAGACGGGTATGGCGGTGAACTTCTTGAGTTGCAGCGAGGGTGTGAAAGACCCTTTCGAAGTTCCAGAGGTTAGGTGTCATTAGTCTCCAGACGCCTCATCGGAAATAGGCCACATGTCGCCTGGAAGGGAGAACTTCCTGGATTTTCTCGAGTTGTGGCAGGTGTTCTCGAGTTACGACGGGGACCTCAGGGACCCGCCCTGGTGGCCTCAGGAGAGGCCAGTCCCCATGCGAGTTGCTAGGGGGCGTGTCGGGATTCGTCTCCCGTCGATACCGGGGCCAAAAACCTTGTGTGGAGTCAGGGCCGGAACCGAGGATTCCTCTTAGGGGCTGACATGGATCTTTGGGTACTTCTGGAGTCTCCCTAGGGGAGTCAGGCCTCGTCTCGAGTGGGGGCATGCACGTGCGCTTTCCTTCCAGGGTGAGGCAGCAATGTCACGATTCCCGTCCCGTGGATCAAAGGATCTGTGGTTTTCCCTCGAGGCTTTCCCACAGGGCTGTCCCACGTGCCACCGTGGTGTGAGTCGATCCTCGGCGTGAAAGATGAGCCAGTGCAGGGCAAAGAGGTTCCTCTGGAAAGGACTGAGACATCTGGAGGACTCTTGGCATGGTGGTACGCCCATGGAGTTCCTCTCGCCTTTCCTGTTGAGAGTGCCTCCTCTTGAGATGCGACGGGAACGCCGGGAATTCTTTCCCTTTGAAAGCAGGGAAAGGATCCCTCATCTCGAGCTCCGAGCGGGAAACGGGGCTCCTCTGGATGTGGGCGGGACCATCGTGCTTCCTCTCGAGTGGAGACGGGTATGGCGGTGAACTTCTTGAGTTGCAGCGAGGGTGTGAAAGACCCTTTCGAAGTTCCAGAGGTTAGGTGTCATTAGTCTCCAGACGCCTCATCGGAAATAGGCCTCATCTCGCCTGGAAGGGAGATCTTCCTGGATTTTCTCGAGTTGCGGCAGGTGTTCTCAAGTTACGACGGGGACCTCAGGGACCCGCCCTGGTGGCCTCAGGAGAGGCCAGTCCCCATGCGAGTTGCTAGCTGGCCTGTCTGGATTCCTCTCCCGTCGATACCGGGGCCAAAATCCTTGTGTGGAGTCAGGGCCGGAACCGAGGATTCCTCTCAGGGGCTGACATGGATCTTTGGGTACTTCTGGAGTCTCCCCAGGGGAGTCAGGCCTCGTCTCGAGTGGGGGCATGCACGTGCGCTTTCCTTCCAGGCTGTAGCAGCAATGTCACGCTTGCCGTCGCGTGGATCAAAGGATCTGTGGTTTTCCCTCGAGGCTTTCCCACAGGGCTGTCCCACGTGCCACCGTTGTGTGAGTCGATTCTCGGCATGAAAGATGAGCCAGTGCAGGGCAAAGAGGTTCCTCTGGAATGGACTGAGACATCTGGGGGACTCTTGGCATGGTGGTACGACCATGGAGTTCCTCTCGCCTTTCCTGTTGAGAGTGCCGCCTCTTGAGATGCGACGGGAACGCCGGGCATTTTTTCCCGGTGAAAGCAGGGAAAGGATCCCTCATCTCGAGCTCCGAGGGGGAAACGGGGCTCCTCTGGATGTGGGCGGGACCATCGTGCTTCCTCTCGAGTGGAGACGGGTATGGCGGGGAACTTCTTGAGTTGCAGCGAGGGTGTGAAAGACCCTTTCGAAGTTCCAGAGGTTAGGTGTCATTAGTCTCCAGACGCCTCATCGGAAATAGGCCTCATCTCGCCTGGAAGGGAGAACTTCCTGGATTTTCAAGAGTTGCGGCAGGTGTTCACGAGTTACGACGGGGACCTCAGGGACCCGCCCTGGTGGCCTCAGGAGAGGCCAGTCCCCATGCGAGTTGCTAGCTGGCCTGTCGGGATTCCTCTCCCGTCGATACCGGGGCCAAAAACCTTGTGTGGAGTCAGGGCCGGAACCGAGGATTCCTCTCAGGGGCTGACATGGATCTTTGGGTACTTCTGGAGTCTCCCCAGGGGAGTCAGGCCTCGTCTCGAGTGGGGGCATGCACGTGCGCTTTCCTTCCAGGCTGTAGCAGCAATGTCACCATTCCCGTCGCGTGGATCAAAGGATCTGTGGTTTTCCCAAGAGGCTTTCTCTCGAGGCTTTCCCACAGGGCTGTCCCACGTGCCACCGTGGTGTGAGTCGATCCTCGGCGTGAAAGATGAGCCAGTGCAGGGCAAAGAGGTTCCTCTGGAGTGGACTGAGTCATCTGGGGGACTCTTGGCATGGTGGTACGACCATGGAGTTCCTCTCGCCTTTCCTGTTGAGAGTGCCTCCTCTTGAGATGCGACGGGAACGCCGGGAATTCTTTCCCGTTGAAAGCAGGGAAAGGATCCCTCATCTCGAACTTCGAGGGGGAAACGGGGCTCCTCTGGATGTGGGCGGGACCATCGTGCTTCCTCTCGAGTGGAGACGGGTATATCGGTGAACTTCTTGAGTTGCAGCGAGGGGGTGAAAGACCCTTTCGAAGTTCCAGAGTTTAGGTGTCATTAGTCTCTAGACGCCTCATCGGAAATAGGCCTCATCTCGCCTGGAAGGGAGAACTTCCTGGATTTTCTCGAGTTGAGGCAGGTGTTCTCGAGTTACGACGGGGAACTCAGGGACCCGCCCTGGTGGCCTCAGGAGAGGCCAGTCCCCATGCGAGTTGCTAGGGGGCCTGTCGGGATTCCTCTCCCGTCGATACCGGGGCCAAAAACCTTGTGTGGAGTCAGGGCCGGAACCGAGGATTCCTCTCAGGGGCTGACATGGATCTTTGGGTACTTCTGGAGTCTCCCCAGGGGAGTCAGGCCTCGTCTCGAGTGGGGGCATGCACGTGCGCTTTCCTTCCAGGATGTAGCAGCAATGTCACGCTTGCCGTCGCGTGGATCAAAGGATCTGTGGTTTTCCCTCGAGGGTTTCCCTCTAGGCTTTCCCACAGGGCTGTCCCACGTGCCACCGTGGTGTGAGTCGATCCTCGGCGTGAAAGATGAGCCAGTGCAGGGCAAAGAGGTTCCTCTGGAATGGACTGAGACATCTGGAGGACTCTTGGCATGGTGGTACGCCCATGGAGTTCCTCTCGCCTTTCCTGTTGAGAGTGCCTCCTCTTGAGATGCGACGGGAACGCCGGGAATTCTTTCCCGTTGAAAGCAGGGAAAGGATCCCTCATCTCGAGCTCCGAGCGGGAAACGGGGCTCCTCTGGATGTGGGCGGGACCATCGTGCTTCCTCTCGAGTGGAGACGGGTATGGCGGTGAAATTCTTGAGTTGCAGCGAGGGTGTGAAAGACCCTTTCGAAGTTCCAGAGGTTAGGTGTCATTAGTCTCCAGACGCCTCATCGGAAATAGGCCTCATCTCGCCTGGAAGGGAGATCTTCCTGGATTTTCTCGAGTTGCGGCAGGTGTTCTCAAGTTACGACGGGGACCTCAGGGACCCGCCCTGGTGGCCTCAGGAGAGGCCAGTCCCCATGCGAGTTGCTAGCTGGCCTGTCGGGATTCCTCTCCCGTCGATACCGGGGCCAAAAACCTTGTGTGGAATCAGGGCCGGAACCGAGGATTCCTCTCAGGGGCTGACATGGATCTTTGGGTACTTCTGGAGTCTCCCCAGGGGAGTCAGGCCTCGTCTCGAATGGGGGCATGCACGTGCGCTTTCCTTCCAGGCTGTAGCAGCAATGTCACGCTTGCCGTCGCGTGGATCAAAGGATCTGTGGTTTTCCCTCGAGGCTTTCCCACAGGGCTGTCCCAAGTGCCACCGTTGTGTGAGTCGATTCTCGGCATGAAAGATGAGCCAGTGCAGGGCAAAGAGGTTCCTCTGGAATGGACTGAGACATCTGGGGGACTCTTGGCATGGTGGTACGACCATGGAGTTCCTCTCGCCTTTCCTGTTGAGAGTGCCGCCTCTTGAGATGCGACGGGAACGCCGGGCATTTTTTCCCGGTGAAAGCAGGGAAAGGATCCCTCATCTCGAGCTCCGAGGGGGAAACGGGGCTCCTCTGGATGTGGGCGGGACCATCGTGCTTCCTCTCGAGTGGAGACGGGTATATCGGTGAACTTCTTGAGTTGCAGCGAGGGGGTGAAAGACCCTTTCGAAGTTCCAGAGGTTAGGTGTCATTAGTCTCCAGACGCCTCATCGGAAATAGGCCTCATCTCGCCTGGAAGGGAGAACTTCCTGGATTTTCTCGAGTTGCGGCAGGTGTTCTCGAGTTACGACGGGGACCTCAGGGACCCGCCCTGGTGGCCTCAGGAGAGGCCAGTCCCCATGCGAGTTGCTAGCTGGCCTGTCGGGATTCCTCTCCCGTCGATACCGGGGCCAAAAACCTTGTGTGGAGTCAGGGCCGGAACCGAGGATTCCTCTCAGGGGCTGACATGGATCTTTGGGTACTTCTGGAGTCTCCCCAGGGGAGTCAGGCCTCGTCTCGAGTGGGGGCATGCACGTGCGCTTTCCTTCCAGGCTGTAGCAGCAATGTCACCCTTCCCGTCGCGTGGATCAAAGGATCTGTGGTTTTCCCTCGAGGCTTTCCCTCGAGGCTTTCCGACAGGGCTGTCCCACGTGCCACCGTTGTGTGAGTCGATTCTCGGCATGAAAGATGAGCCAGTGCAGGGCAAAGAGGTTCCTCTGGAATGGACTGAGACATCTAGGGGACTCTTGGCATGGTGGTACGACCATGGAGTTCCTCTCGCCTTTCCTGTTGAGAGTGCCTCCTCTTGAGATGCGACGGGAACGCCGGGCATATTTTCCCGTTGAAAGCAGGGAAAGGATCCCTCATCTCGAGCTCCGAGGGGGAAACGGGGCTCCTCTGGATGTGGGCGGGACCATCGTGCTTCCTCTCGAGTGGAGACGGGTATGGCGGGGAACTTCTTGAGTTGCAGCGAGGGTGTGAAAGACCCTTTCGAAGTTCCAGAGGTTAGGTGTCATTAGTCTCCAGACGCCTCATCGGAAATAGGCCTCATCTCGCCTGGAAGGGAGAACTTCCTGGATTTTCTCGAGTTGCGGCAGGTGTTCTCGAGTTACGACGGGGACCTCAGGGACCCGCCCTGGTGGCCTCAGGAGAGGCCAGTCCCCATGCGAGTTGCTAGGGGGCCTGTCGGGATTCCTCTCCCGTCGATACCGGGGCCAAAAACCTTGTGTGGAGTCAGGGCCGGAACCGAGGATTCCTCTCAGGGGCTGACATGGATCTTTGGGTACTTCTGGAGTCTCCCCAGGGGAGTCAGGCCTCGTCTCGACTGGGGGCATACACGTGCGCTTTCCTTCCAGGCTTTAGCAGCAATGTCACGCTTCCCGTGCCGTGGATCAAAGGATCTGTGGTTTTCCCAAGAGGCTTTCCCTCGAGGCTTTCCCACAGGGCTGTCCCACGTGCCACCGTGGTGTGAGTCGATCCTCGGCGTGAAAGATGAGCCAGTGCAGGGCAAAGAGGTTCCTCTGGAGTGGACTGAGTCATCTGGGGGACTCTTGGCATGGTGGTACGACCATGGAGTTCCTCTCGCCTTTCCTGTTGAGAGTGCCTCCTCTTGAGATGCGACGGGAACGCCGGGAATTCTTTCCCGTTGAAAGCAGGGAAAGGATCCCTCATCTCGAGCTTCGAGGGGGAAACGGGGCTCCTCTGGATGTGGGCGGGACCATCGTGCTTCCTCTCGAGTGGAGACGGGTATATCGGTGAACTTCTTGAGTTGCAGCGAGGGTGTGAAAGACCCTTTCGAAGTTCCAGAGGTTAGGTGTCATTAGTCTCCAGACGCCTCATCGGAAATAGGCCTCATCTCGCCTGGAAGGGAGAACTTCCTGGATTTTCTCGAGTTGCGGCAGGTGTTCTCGAGTTACGACGGGGATCTCAGGGACCCGCCCTGGTGGCCTCAGGAGAGGCCAGTCCCCATGCGAGTTGCTAGGGGGCCTCTCGGGATTCCTCTCCCGTCGATACCGGGGCCAAAAACCTTGTGTGGAGTCAGGGCCGGAACCGAGGATTCCTCTCAGGGGCTGACATGGATCTTTGGGTACTTCTGGAGTCTCCCCAGGGGAGTCAGGCCTCGTCTCGAGTGGGGGCATGCACGTGCGCTTTCCTTCCAGGCTGTAGCAGCAATGTCACCCGTCCCGTCGCGTGGATCAAAGGATCTGTGGTTTTCCCCCGAGGCTTTCCGACAGGGCTGTCCCACGTGCCACCGTTGTGTGAGTCGATTCTCGGCATGAAAGATGAGCCAGTGCAGGGCAAAGAGGTTCCTCTGGAATGGACTGAGACATCTGGGGGACTCTTGGCATGGTGGTACGACCATGGAGTTCCTCTCGCCTTTCCTGTTGAGAGTGCCTCCTCTTGAGATGCGATGGGAACGCCGGGAATTCTTTCCCGTTGAAAGCAGGGAAAGGATCCCTCATCTCGAGCTCCGAGCGGGAAACGGGGCTCCTCTGGATGTGGGCGGGACCATCGTGCTTCCTCTCGAGTGGAGACGGGTATGGCGGTGAACTTCTTGAGTTGCAGCGAGGGTGTGAAGGACCCTTTCGAAGTTCCAGAGGTTAGGTGTCATTAGTCTCCAGACGCCTCATCGGAAATAGGCCTCATCTCGCCTAGAAGGGAGATCTTCCTGGATTTTCTCGAGTTGCGGCAGGTGTTCTCAAGTAACGACGGGGACCTCAGGGACCCGCCCTGGTGGCCTCAGGAGAGGCCAGTCCCCATGCGAGTTGCTAGCTGGCCTGTCGGGATTCCTCTCCCGTCGATACCGGGGCCAAAAACCTTGTGTGGAGTCAGGGCCGGAACCGAGGATTCCTCTCAGGGGCTGACATGGATCTTTGGGTACTTCTGGAGTCTCCCCAGGGGAGTCAGGCCTCGTCTCGAGTGGGGGCATGCACGTGCGCTTTCCTTCCAGGCTGTAGCAGCAATGTCACGCTTGCCGTCGCGTGGATCAAAGGATCTGTGGTTTTCCCTCGAGGCTTTCCCACAGGGCTGTCCCACGTGCCACCGTTGTGTGAGTCGATTCTCGGCATGAAAGATGAGCCAGTGCAGGGCAAAGAGGTTCCTCTGGAAAGGACTGAGACATCTGGGGGACTCTTGGCATGGTGGTACGACCATGGAGTTCCGCTCGCCTTTCCTGTTGAGAGTGCCTCCTCTTGAGATGCGACGGGAACGCCGGGCATTTTTTCCCGTTGAAAGCAGGGAAAGGATCCCTCATCTCGAGCTCCGAGGGGGAAACGGGGCTCCTCTGGATGTGGGCGGGACCATCGTGCTTCCTCTCGAGTGGAGACGGGTATGGCGGGGAACTTCTTGAGTTGCAGCGAGGGTGTGAAAGACCCTTTCGAAGTTCCAGAGGTTAGGTGTCATTAGTCTCCAGACGCCTCATCGGAAATAGGCCTCATCTCGCCTGGAAGGGAGAACTTCCTGGATTTTCTCGAGTTGCGGCAGGTGTTCTCGAGTTACGACGGGGACCTCAGGGACCCGCCCTGTTGGCCTCAGGAGAGGCCAGTTCCCATTCGAGTTGCTAGGGGGCCTGTCGGGATTCCTCTCCCGTCGATACGGGGGCCAAAAACCTTGTTTGGAGTCAGGGCCGGAACCGAGGATTCCTCTCAGGGGCTGACATGGATCTTTGGGTACTTCTGGAGTCTCCCCAGGGGAGTCAGGCCTCGTCTCGCGTGGGGGCATGCACGTACGCTTTCCTTCCAGGCTGAGGCAGCAATGTCACGCTTCCAGTCGCGTGGATAAAAGGATCTGTGGTATTCCCTCGAGGCTTTCCCTCGAGGCTTTCCCACAGGGCTGTCCCACGTGCCACCGTGGTGTGAGTCGTTCCTCGGCGTGAAAGATGAGCCAGTGCAGGGCAAAGAGGTTCCTCTGGAATGGACTGAGACATCTGGGGGACACTTGGCATGGTGGTACGACCATGGAGTTCCTCTCGCCTTTCCTGTTGAGGGTGCCTCCTCTTGAGATGCGACGGGAATGCCGGGAATTCTTTCCCGTTGAAAGCAGGGAAAGGATCCCTCATCTCGAGCTCCGAGGGGGAAACGGGGCTCCTCTGGATGTGGGCGGGACCATCGTGCTTCCTCTCGAGTGGAGACGGGTATGGCGGTGAACTTCTTGAGTTGCAGCGAGGGTGTGAAAGACCCTTTCGAAGTTCCAGAGGTTAGGAGTCATTAGTCTCCAGACGCCTCATCGGAAATAGGCCTCATCTCGCCTGGAAGGGAGAACTTCCTGGATTTTCTCGAGTTGCGGCAGGTGTTCTCGAGTTACGACGGGGACCTCAGGGACCCGCCCTGTTGGCCTCAGGAGAGGCCAGTTCCCATTCGAGTTGCTAGGGGGCCTGTCGGGATTCCTCTCCCATCGATACGGGGGCCAAAAACCTTGTGTGGAGTCAGGGCCGGAACCGAGGATTCCTCTCAGGGGCTGACATGGATCTTTGGGTACTTCTGCAGTCTCCCCAGGGGAATCAGGCCTCGTCTCGATTGGGGGCATGCACGTGCGCTTTCCTTCCAGGCTGTAGCAGCAATGTCACCCTTGCTGTCGCGTGGATCAAAGGATCTGTGGTTTTCCCTCGAGGCTTTCCCACAGGGCTGTCCCACGTGCCACCGTGGTGTGAGTCGATCCTCGGCGTGATTGATAAGCCAGTGCAGGGCAAAGAGGTTCCTCTGGAATGGACTGAGACATCTGGGGGACTCTTGGCATGGTGGTACGACCATGGAATTCCTCTCGCCTTTCCTGTTGAGAGTGCCGCCTCTTGAGATGCGACGGGAACGCCGGGAATTCTTTCCCGTTGAAAGCAGGGAAAGGATCCCTCATCTCGAGCTCCGAGCGGGAAACGGGGCTCCTCTGGATGTGGGCGGGACCATCGTGCTTCCTCTCGAGTGGAGACGGGTATGGCGGTGAACTTCTTGAGTTGCAGCGAGGGTGTGAAAGACCCTTTCGAAGTTCCAGAGGTTAGGTGTCATTAGTCTCCAGACGCCTCATCGGAAATAGGCCTCATCTCGCCTGGAAGGGAGAACTTCCTGGATTTTCTCGAGTTGAGGCAGGTGTTCTCGAGTTACGACGGGGACCTCAGGGACCCGCCCTGGTGGCCTCAGGAGAGGTCAGTCCCCATGCGAGTTGCCATGGGGCCTCTCGGGATTCCTCTCCCTTCGATACCG
This sequence comes from Capricornis sumatraensis, assembly GCF_032405125.1. Classification (NCBI taxonomy): domain Eukaryota; kingdom Metazoa; phylum Chordata; class Mammalia; order Artiodactyla; family Bovidae; genus Capricornis; species Capricornis sumatraensis. The sequence goes on along the minus strand of NC_091077.1, from coordinate 1,731,116 downwards.
GGGCCACAAACCTTGTTTGGAGTCAGGGCCGGAACCGAGGATTCCTCTCAGGGGCTGATATGGATCTTTGGGTACTTCTGGAGTCTCCCCAGGGGAGTCAGGCCTCGTCTCGAGTGGGGGCATGCACGTGCGCTTTCCTTCCAGGATGTAGCAGCAATGTCACCCTTGCCGTCGCGTGGATCAACGGATCTGTGGTTTTCACTCGAGGCTTTCCCTCGAAGCTTTCCCACAGGGCTGTCCCACGTGCCACCGTGGTGTGAGTCGATCCTCGGCGTGAAAGATGAGCCAGTGCAGGGCAAAGAGGTTCCTCTGGAATGGACTGAGACATCTGGGGGACTCTTGGAATGGTGGTACGACCATGGAGTTCCTCTCGCCTTTCCTGTTGAGAGTGCCTCCTCTTGAGATGCGACGGGAACGCCGGGAATTCTTTCCCCTTGAAAGCAGGGAAAGGATCCCTCATCTCGAGCTCCGAGGGGGAAACGGGGCTCCTCTGGATGTGGGCGGGACCATCGTGCTTCCTCTCGAGTGGAGACGGGTATGGCGGTGAACTTCTTGAGTTGCAGCGAGGTGGTGAAAGACCCTTTCGAAGTTCCAGAGGTTAGGTGTCATTAGTCTCCAGACGCCTCATCGGAAATAGGCCTCATCTTGCCTGGAAGGGAGAACTTCCTGGATTTTCTCGAGTTGCAGCAGGTGTTCTCGAGTTACGACGGGGACTTCAGGGACCCGCCCTGGTGGCCTCAGGAGAGGCCAGTCCCCATGCGAGTTGCTAGGGGGCCTCTCGGGATTCCTCTCCCGTCGATACCGGGGCCAAAAACCTTGTGTGGAGTCAGGGCCGGAACCGAGGATTCCTCTCAGGGGCTGACATGGATCTTTGGGTACTTCTGGAGTCTCCCCAGGGGAGTCAGGCCTCGTCTCGAGTGGGGGCATGCACGTGCGCTTTCCTTCCAGGCTGTAGCAGCAATGTCACCCTTCCCGTCGCGTGGATCAAAGGATCTGTGGTTTTCCCTCGAGGCTTTCCGACAGGGCTGTCCCACGTGCCACCGTTGTGTGAGTCGATTCTCGGCATGAAAGATGAGCCAGTGCAGGGCAAAGAGGTTCCTCTGGAATGGACTGAGACATCTGGGGGACTCTTGGCATGGTGGTACGACCATGGAGTTCCTCTCGCCTTTCCTGTTGAGAGTGCCTCCTCTTGAGATGCGACGGGAACGCCGGGAATTCTTTCCCGTTGAAAGCAGGGAAAGCATCCCTCATCTCGAGCTCCGAGGGGGAAACGGGGCTCCTCTGGATGTGGGCGGGACCATCGTGCTTCCTCTCAAGTGGAGACGGGTATGGCGGTGAACTTCTTGAGTTGCAGCGAGGGTGTGAAAGACCCTTTCGAAGTTCCAGAGGTTAGGTGTCATTAGTCTCCAGACGCCACATAGGAAATAGGCCTCATCTCGCCTGGAAGGGAGAACTTCCTGGATTTTCTCGAGTTGAGGCAGGTGTTCTCGAGTTACGACGGGGAACTCAGGGACCCGCCCTGGTGGCCTCAGGAGAGGCCAGTCCCCATGCGAGTTGCTAGGGGGCCTGTCGGGATTCCTCTCCCGTCGATACCGGGGCCAAAAACCTTGTGTGGAGTCAGGGCCGAAACCGAGGATTCCTCTCAGGGGCTGACATGGATCTTTGGGTACTTCTGGAGTCTCCCCAGGGGAGTCAGGCTTCGTCTCGAGTGGGGGCATGCACGTGCGCTTTCCTTCCAGGATGTAGCAGCAATGTCACGCTTGCCGTCGCGTGGATCAAAGGATCTGTGGTTTTCCCTCGAGGCTTTCCCTCTAGGCTTTCCCACAGGGCTGTCCCACGTGCCACCGTGGTGTGAGTCGATCCTCGGCGTGAAAGATGAGCCAGTGCAGGGCAAAGAGGTTCCTCTGGAATGGACTGAGACATCTGGAGGACTCTTGGCATGGTGGTACGCCCATGGAGTTCCTCTCGCCTTTCCTGTTGAGAGTGCCTCCTCTTGAGATGCGACGGGAACGCCGGGAATTCTTTCCCGTTGAAAGCAGGGAAAGGATCCCTCATCTCGAGCTCCGAGCGGGAAACGGGGCTCCTCTGGATGTGGGCGGGACCATCGTGCTTCCTCTCGAGTGGAGACGGGTATGGCGGTGAACTTCTTGAGTTGCAGCGAGGGTGTGAAAGACCCTTTCGAAGTTCCAGAGGTTAGGTGTCATTAGTCTCCAGACGCCTCATCGGAAATAGGCCTCATCTCGCCTGGAAGGGAGATCTTCCTGGATTTTCTCGAGTTGAGGCAGGTGTTCTCAAGTTACGACGGGGACCTCAGGGACCCGCCCTGGTGGCCTCAGGAGAGGCCAGTCCCCATGCGAGTTGCTAGCTGGCCTGTCGGGATTCCTCTCCCGTCGATACCGGGGCCAAAAACCTTGTGTGGAGTCAGGGCCGGAACCGAGGATTCCTCTCAGGGGCTGACATGGATCTTTGGGTACTTCTGGAGTCTCCCCAGGGGAGTCAGGCCTCGTCTCGAGTGGGGGCATGCACGTGCGCTTTCCTTCCAGGCTGTAGCAGCAATGTCACGCTTGCCGTCGCGTGGATCTAAGGATCTGTGGTTTTCCCTCGAGGCTTTCCCACAGGGCTGTCCCACGTGCCACCGTTGTGTGAGTCGATTCTCGGCATGAAAGATGAGCCAGTGCAGGGCAAAGAGGTTCCTCTGGAATGGACTGAGACATCTGGGGGACTCTTGGCATGGTGGTACGACCATGGAGTTCCTCTCGCCTTTCCTGTTGAGAGTGCCGCCTCTTGAGATGCGACGGGAACGCCGGGCATTTTTTCCCGGTGAAAGCAGGGAAAGGATCCCTCATCTCGAGCTCCGAGGGGGAAACGGGGCTCCTCTGGATGTGGGCGGGACCATCGTGCTTCCTCTCGAGTGGAGACGGGTATGGCGGGGAACTTCTTGAGTTGCAGCGAGGGTGTGAAAGACCCTTTCGAAGTTCCAGAGGTTAGGTGTCATTAGTCTCCAGACGCCTCATCGGAAATAGGCCTCATCTCGCCTGGAAGGGAGAACTTCCTGGATTTTCTCGAGTTGCGGCAGGTGTTCTCGAGTTACGACGGGGACCTCAGGGACCCGACCTGGTGGCCTCAGGAGAGGCCAGTCCCCATGCGAGTTGCTAGCTGGCCTGTCGGGATTCCTCTCCCGTCGATACCGGGGCCAAAAACCTTGTGTGGAGTCAGGGCCGGAACCGAGGATTCCTCTCAGGGACTGACATGGATCTTTGGGTACTTCTGGAGTCTCCCCAGGGGAGTCAGGCCTCGTCTCGTGTGGGGGCATGCACGTGCGCTTTCCTTCCAGGCTGTAGCAGCAATGTCACCATTCCCGTCGCGTGGATCAAAGGATCTGTGGTTTTCCCAAGAGGCTTTCCCTCGAGGCTTTCCCACAGGGCTGTCCCACGTGCCACCGTGGTGTGAGTCGATCCTCGGCGTGAAAGATGAGCCAGTGCAGGGCAAAGAGGTTCCTCTGGAGTGGACTGAGTCATCTGGGGGACTCTTGGCATGGTGGTACGACCATGGAGTTCCTCTCGCCTTTCCTGTTGAGAGTGCCTCCTCTTGAGATGCGACGGGAACGCTGGGAATTCTTTCCCGTTGAAAGCAGGGAAAGGATCCCTCATCTCGAACTTCGAGGGGGAAACGGGGCTCCTCTGGATGTGGGCGGGACCATCGTGCTTCCTCTCGAGTGGAGACGGGTATATCGGTGAACTTCTTGAGTTGCAGCGAGGGGGTGAAAGACCCTTTCGAAGTTCCAGAGGTTAGGTGTCATTAGTCTCTAGACGCCTCATCGGAAATAGGCCTCATCTCGCCTGGAAGGGAGAACTTGCTGGATTTTCTCGAGTTGAGGCAGGTGTTCTCGAGTTACGACGGGGAACTCAGGGACCCGCCCTGGTGGCCTCAGGAGAGGCCAGTCCCCATGCGAGTTGCTAGGGGGCCTGTCGGGATTCCTCTCCCGTCGATACCGGGGCCAAAAACCTTGTGTGGAGTCAGGACCGGAACCGAGGATTCCTCTCAGGGGCTGACATGGATCTTTGGGTACTTCTGGAGTCTCCCCAGGGGAGTCAGGCCTCGTCTCGAGTGGGGGCATGCACGTGCGCTTTCCTTCCAGGATGTAGCAGCAATGTCACGCTTGCCGTCGCGTGGATCAAAGGATCTGTGGTTTTCCCTCGAGGCTTTCCCTCTAGGCTTTCCCACAGGGCTGTCCCACGTGCCACCGTGGTGTGAGTCGATCCTCGGCGTGAAAGATGAGCCAGTGCAGGGCAAAGAGGTTCCTCTGGAATGGACTGAGACATCTGGAGGACTCTTGGCATGGTGGTACGCCCATGGAGTTCCTCTCGCCTTTCCTGTTGAGAGTGCCTCCTCTTGAGATGCGACGGGAACGCCGGGAATTCTTTCCCGTTGAAAGCAGGGAAAGGATCCCTCATCTCGAGCTTCGAGGGGGAAACGGGGCTCCTCTGGATGTGGGCGGGACCATCGTGCTTCCTCTCGAGTGGAGACGGGTATATCGGTGAACTTCTTGAGTTGCAGCGAGGGGGTGAAAGACCCTTTCGAAGTTCCAGAGGTTAGGTGTCATTAGTCTCCAGACGCCTCATCGGAAATAGGCCTCATCTCGCCTGGAAGGGAGAACTTCCTGGATTTTCTCGAGTTGCGGCAGGTGTTCTCGAGTTACGACGGGGATCTCAGGGACCCGCCCTGGTGGCCTCAGGAGAGGCCAGTCCCCATGCGAGTTGCTAGGGGGCCTCTCGGGATTCCTCTCCCGTCGATACCGGGGCCAAAAACCTTGTGTGGAGTCAGGGCCGGAACCGAGGATTCCTCTCAGGGGCTGACATGGATCTTTGGGTACTTCTGGAGTCTCCCCAGGGGAGTCAGGCCTCGTCTCGAGTGGGGGCATGCACGTGCGCTTTCCTTCCAGGCTGTAGCAGCAATGTCACCCTTCCCGTCGCGTGGATCAAAGGATCTGTGGTTTTCCCTCGAGGCTTTCCGACAGGGCTGTCCCACGTGCCACCGTTGTGTGAGTCGATTCTCGGCATGAAAGATGAGCCAGTGCAGGGCAAAGAGGTTCCTCTGGAATGGACTGAGACATCTGGGGGACTCTTGGCATGGTGGTACGACCATGGAGTTCCTCTCGCCTTTCCTGTTGAGAGTGCCTCCTCTTGAGATGCGATGGGAACGCCGGGAATTCTTTCCTGTTGAAAGCAGGGAAAGGATCCCTCATCTCGAGCTCCGAGCCGGAAACGGGGCTCCTCTGGATGTGGGCGGGACCATCGTGCTTCCTCTCGAGTGGAGACGGGTATGGCGGTGAACTTCTTGAGTTGCAGCGAGGGTGTGAAGGACCCTTTCGAAGTTCCAGAGGTTAGGTGTCATTAGTCTCCAGACGCCTCATCGGAAATAGGCCTCATCTCGCCTGGAAGGGAGATCTTCCTGGATTTTCTCGAGTTGCGGCAGGTGTTCTCAAGTTACGACGGGGACCTCAGGGACCCGCCCTGGTGGCCTCAGGAGAGGCCAGTCCCCATGCGAGTTGCTAGCTGGCCTGTCGGGATTCCTCTCCCGTCGATACCGGGGCCAAAAACCTTGTGTGGAGTCAGGGCCGGAACCGAGGATTCCTCTCAGGGGCTGACATGGATCTTTGGGTACTTCTGGAGTCTCCCCAGGGGAGTCAGGCCTCGTCTCGAGTGGGGGCATGCACGTGCGCTTTCCTTCCAGGCTGTAGCAGCAATGTCACGCTTGCCGTCGCGTGGATCAAAGGATCTGTGGTTTTCCCTCGAGGCTTTCCCACAGGGCTGTCCCACGTGCCACCGTTGTGTGAGTCGATTCTCGGCATGAAAGATGAGCCAGTGCAGGGCAAAGAGGTTCCTCTGGAAAGGACTGAGACATCTGGGGGACTCTTGGCATGGTGGTACGACCATGGCGTTCCGCTCGCCTTTCCTGTTGAGAGTGCCTCCTCTTGAGATGCGACGGGAACGCCGGGCATTTTTTCCCGTTGAAAGCAGGGAAAGGATCCCTCATCTCGAGCTCCGAGGGGGAAACGGGGCTCCTCTGGATGTGGGCGGGACCATCGTGCTTCCTCTCGAGTGGAGACGGGTATGGCGGGGAACTTCTTGAGTTGCAGCGAGGGTGTGAAAGACCCTTTCGAAGTTCCAGAGGTTAGGTGTCATTAGTCTCCAGACGCCTCATCGGAAATAGGCCTCATCTCGCCTGGAAGGGAGAACTTCCTGGATTTTCTCGAGTTGCGGCAGGTGTTCTCGAGTTACGACGGGGACCTCAGGGACCCGCCCTGTTGGCCTCAGGAGAGGCCAGTTCCCATTCGAGTTGCTAGGGGGCCTGTCGGGATTCCTCTCCCGTCGATACGGGGGCCAAAAACCTTGTTTGGAGTCAGGGCCGGAACCGAGGATTCCTCTCAGGGGCTGACATGGATCTTTGGGTACCTCTGGAGTCTCCCCAGGGGAGTCAGGCCTCGTCTCGAGTGGGGGCATGCACGTACGCTTTCCTTCCAGGCTGAGGCAGCAATGTCACGCTTCCAGTCGCGTGGATAAAAGGATCTGTGGTATTCCCTCGAGGCTTTCCCTCGAGGCTTTCCCACAGGGCTGTCCCACGTGCCACCGTGGTGTGAGTCGTTCCTCGGCGTGAAAGATGAGCCAGTGCAGGGCAAAGAGGTTCCTCTGGAATGGACTGAGACATCTGGGGGACTCTTGGCATGGTGGTACGACCATGGAGTTCCTCTCGCCTTTCCTGTTGAGGGTGCCTCCTCTTGAGATGCGACGGGAATGCCGGGAATTCTTTCCCGTTGAAAGCAGGGAAAGGATCCCTCATCTCGAGCTCCGAGGGGGAAACGGGGCTCCTCTGGATGTGGGCGGGACCATCGTGCTTCCTCTCGAGTGGAGACGGGTATGGCGGTGAACTTCTTGAGTTGCAGCGAGGGTGTGAAAGACCCTTTCGAAGTTCCAGAGGTTAGGTGTCATTAGTCTCCAGACGCCTCATCGGAAATAGGCCTCATCTCGCCTGGAAGGGAGAACTTCCTGGATTTTCTCGAGTTGCGGCAGGTGTTCTCGAGTTACGACGGGGACCTCAGGGACCCGCCCTGTTGGCCTCAGGAGAGGCCAGTTCCCATTCGAGTTGCTAGGTGGCCTGTCGGGATTCCTCTCCCATCGATACGGGGGCCAAAAACCTTGTGTGGAGTCAGGGCCGGAACCGAGGATTCCTCTCAGGGGCTGACATGGATCTTTGGGTACTTCTGCAGTCTCCCCAGGGGAATCAGGCCTCGTCTCGATTGGGGGCATGCACGTGCGCTTTCCTTCCAGGCTGTAGCAGCAATGTCACGCTTGCCGTCGCGTGGATCAAAGGATCTGTGGTTTTCCCTCGAGGCTTTCCCACAGGGCTGTCCCACGTGCCACCGTGGTGTGAGTCGATTCTCGGCATGAAAGATGAGCCAGTGCAGGGCAAAGAGGTTCCTCTGGAATGGACTGAGACATCTGGGGCACTCTTGGCATGGTGGTACGACCATGGAGTTCCTCTCGCCTTTCCTGTTGAGAGTGCCCCCTCTTGAGATGCGACGGGAACGCCGGGCATTTTTTCCCGTTGAAAGCAGGGAAAGGATCCCTCATCTCGAGCTACGAGGGGGAAACGGGGCTCCTCTGGATGTGGGCGGGACCATCGTGCTTCCTCTCGAGTGGAGACGGGTATGGCGGGGAACTTCTTGAGTTGCAGCGAGGGTGTGAAAGACCCTTTCGAAGTTCCAGAGGTTAGGTGTCATTAGTCTCCAGACGCCTCATCTTAAATAGGCCTCATCTCGCCTGGAAGGGAGAACTTCCTGGATTTTCTCGAGTTGAGGCAGGTGTTCTCGAGTTTCGACGGGGACCTCAGGGACCCGCCCTGGTGGCCTCAGGAGAGGCCAGTCCCCATGCGAGTTGCTAGGGGGCCTCTCGGGATTCCTCTCCCGTCGATACCGGGGCCAAAAACCTTGTTTGGAGTCAGGGCCGGAACCGAGGATTCCTCTCAGGGGCTGACATGGATCATTGGGTACTTCTGGAGACTCCCCAGGGGAGTCAGGCCTCGTCTCGAGTGGGGGCATGCACGTGCGCTTTCCTTCCAGGCTGTAGCAGCAATGTCACGCTTCCCGTCGCGTGGATCAAAGGATCTGTGGTTTTCCCTCGAGGCTTTCCCTCGAGGCTTTCCCACAGGGCTGTCCCACGTGCCACCGTGGTGTGAGTCGATCCTCGGCGTGATTGATGAACCAGTGCAGGGCAAAGAGGTTCCTCTGGAATGGACTGAGACATCTGGGGGACTCTTGGCATGGTGGTACGACCATGGAATTCCTCTCGCCTTTCCTGTTGAGAGTGCCGCCTCTTGAGATGCGACGGGAACGCCGGGAAATCTTTCCCGTTGAAAGCAGGGAAAGGATCCCTCATCTCGAGCTCCGAGGGGGAAACGGGGCTCCTCTGGATGTGGGCGGGACCATCGTGCTTCCTCTCGAGTGGAGACGGGTATGGCGGTGAACTTCTTGAGTTGCAGCGAGGGTGTGAAAGACCCTTTCGAAGTTCCAGAGGTTAGGTGTCATTAGTCTCCAGACGCCTCATCGGAAATAGGCCTCATCTCGCCTGGAAGGGAGAACTTCCTGGATTTTCTCGAGTTGCGGCAGGTGTTCTCGAGTTACGACGGGGACCTCAGGGACCCGCCCTGGTGGCCTCAGGAGAGGTCAGTCCCCATGCGAGTTGCCATGGGGCCTCTCGGGATTCCTCTCCCTTCGATACCGGGGCCACAAACCTTGTGTGGAGTCAGGGCCGGAACCGAGGATTCCTCTCAGGGGCTGATATGGATCTTTGGGTACTTCTGGAGTCTCCCCAGGGGAGTCAGGCCTCGTCTCGAGTGGGGGCATGCACGTGCGCTTTCCTTCCAGGATGTAGCAGCAATGTCACCCTTGCCGTCGCGTGGATCAACGGATCTGTGGTTTTCCCTCGAGGCTTTCCCTCGAAGCTTTCCCACAGGGCTGTCCCACGTGCCACCGTGGTGTGAGTCGATCCTCGGCGTGAAAGATGAGCCAGTGCAGGGCAAAGAGGTTCCTCTGGAATGGACTGAGACATCTGGGGGACTCTTGGAATGGTGGTACGACCATGGAGTTCCTCTCGCCTTTCCTGTTGAGAGTGCCTCCTCTTGAGATGCGACGGGAACGCCGGGAATTCTTTCCCGTTGAAAGCAGGGAAAGGATCCCTCATCTCGAGCTCCGAGGGGGAAACGGGGCTCCTCTGGATGTGGGCGGGACCATCGTGCTTCCTCTCGAGTGGAGACGGGTATGGCGGTGAACTTCTTGAGTTGCAGCGAGGGTGTGAAAGACCCTTTCGAAGTTCCAGAGGTTAGGTGTCATTAGTCTCCAGACGCCTCATCGGAAATAGGCCTCATCTCGCCTGGAAGGGAGAACTTCCTGGATTTTCTCGAGTTGCGGCAGGTGTTCTCGAGTTACGACGGGGACCTCAGGGACCCGCCCTGTTGGCCTCAGGAGAGGCCAGTCCCCATGCGAGTTGCCAGGGGGCCTCTCGGGATTCCTCTCCCGTCGATACCGGGGCCAAAAACCTTGTGTGGAGTCAGGGCCGGAACCGAGGATTCCTCTCAGGGGCTGATAGGGATCTTTGGGTACTTCTGGAGTCTCCCCAGGGGAGTCAGGCCTCGTCTCAAGTGGGGGCATGCACGTGCGCTTTCCTTCCAGGATGTAGCAGCAATGTCACGCTTGCCGTCGCGTGGATCAAAGGATCTGTGGTTTTCCCTCGAGGCTTTCCCTCGAGGCTTTCCCACAGGGCTGTCCCACGTGCCACCGTGGTGTGAGTCGATCCTCGGCGTGAAAGATGAGCCAGTGCAGGGCAAAGAGGTTCCTCTGGAATGGACTGAGACATCTGGGGGACTCTTGGCATGGTGGTACGACCATGGAGTTCCTCTCGCCTTTCCTGTTGAGAGTGCCTCCTCTTGAGATGCGACGGGAACGCCGGGAATTCTTTCCCGTTGAAAGCAGGGAAAGGATCCCTCATCTCGAGCTCCGAGGGGGAAACGGGGCTCCTCTGGATGTGGGCGGGACCATCGTGCTTCGTCTCGAGTTTAGACGGGTATGGCGGTGAACTTCTTGAGTTGCAGCGAGGGTGTGAAAGACCCTTTCGAAGTTCCAGAGGTTAGGTGTCATTAGTCTCCAGACGCCTCATCGGAAATAGGCCTCATCTCGCCTGGAAGGGAGAACTTCCTGGATTTTCTCGAGTTGCGGCAGGTGTTCTCGAGTTACGACGGGGACTTCAGGGACCCGCCCTGTTGGCCTCAGGAGAGGCCAGTCCCCATTCGAGTTGCTAGGGGGCCTCTCGGGATTCCTCTTCCGTCGATACCGGGGCCAAAAACCTTGTGTGGAGTCAGGGCCGGAACCGAGGATTCCCCTCAGGGGCTGACATGGATCTTTGGGTACTTCTGGAGTCTCCCCAGGGGAGTCAGGCCTCGTCTCGAGTGGGGGCATGCACGTGCGCTTTCCTTCCAGGCTGTAGCAGCAATGTCACGCTTCCCGTCGCGTGGTTCAAAGGATCTGTGGTTTTCCCTCGAGGCTTTCCCTCGAGGCTTTTCCACAGGGCTGTCCCACGTGCCACCGTGGTGTGAGTCGATCCTCGGCGTGAAAGATGAGCCAGTGCAGGGCAAAGAGGTTCCTCTGGAATGGACTGAGACATGTGGGGGACTCTTGGCATGGTGGTACGACCATGGAGTTCCTCTCGCCTTTCCTGTTGAGAGTGCCTCCTCTTGAGATGCGACGGGAACGCCGGGAATTCTTTCCCGTTGAAAGCAGGGAAAGGATCCCTCATCTCGAGCTCCGAGGGGGAAACGGGGCTCCTCTGGATGTGGGCGGGACCATCGTGCTTCCTCTCGAGTGGAGACGGGTATGGCGGTGAACATCTTGAGTTGCAGCGAGGGTGTGAAAGACCCTTTCGAAGTTCCAGAGGTTAGGTGTCATTAGTCTCCAGACGCCTCATCGGAAATAGGCCTCATCTCGCCTGGAAGGGAGAACTTCCTGGATTTTCTCGAGTTGTGGCAGGTGTTCTCGAGTTACGACGGGGACCTCAGGGACCCGCCCTGGTGGCCTCAGGAGAGGCCAGTCCCCATGCGAGTTGCTAGGGGGCCTCTCGGGATTCCTCTCCCGTCGATACCGGGGCCAAAAACCTTGTGTGGAGTCAGGGCCGGAACGGAGGATTCCTCTCAGGGGCTGACATGGATCTTTGGGTACTTCTGGAGTCTCCCCAGGGGAGTCAGGCCTCGTCTCGAGTGGGGGCATGCACGTGCGCTTTCCTTCCAGGCTGTAGCAGCAATGTCACGCTTCCCGTCGCGTGGATCAAAGGATCTGTGGTTTTCCCTCGAGGCTTTCACTCGAGGCTTTCCCACAGGGCTGTCCCACGTGCCACCGTGGTGTGAGTCGATCCTCGGCGTGAAAGATGAGCCAGTGCAGGGCAAAGAGTTTCCTCTGGAATGGACTGAGACATCTGGGGGACTCTTGGCATGGTGGTACGACCATGGAGTTCCTCTCGCCTTTCCTGTTGAGAGTGCTTCCTCTTGAGATGCGACGGGAACGCCGGGAATTCTTTCCCGTTGAAAGCAGGGAAAGGATCCCTCATCTTGAGCTACGAGGGGGAAACGGGGTTCCTCTGGATGTGGGCGGGACCATCGTGCTTCCTCTCGAGTGGAGACGGGTACGGCGGTGAACTTCTTGAGTTGCAGCGAGGGTGTGAAAGACACTTTCGAAGTTCCAGAGGTTAGGTGTCATTAGTCTCCAGACGCCTCATCGGAAATAGGCCTCATCTCGCCTGGAAGGGAGAACTTCCTGGATTTTCTCGAGTTGCGGCAGGTGTTCTCGAGTTACGACGGGGACCTCAGGGACCCGCCCTGGTGGCCTCAGGAGAGGCCAGTCCCCATGCGAGTTGCTAGGGGGCCTCTCGGGATTCCTCTCCCGTCGATACCGGGGCCAAAAACCTTGTGTGGAGTCAGGGCCGGAACGGAGGATTCCTCTCAGGGGCTGACATGGATCTTTGGGTACTTCTGGAGTCTCCCCAGGGGAGTCAGGCTTCGTCTCGAGTGGGGGCATGCACGTGCGCTTTCCTTCCAGGATGTAGCAGCAATGTCACGCTTGCCGTCGCGTGGATCAAAGGATCTGTGATTTTCCCTCGAGGCTTTCCCTCGAGGCTTTCCCACAGGGCTGTCCCACGTGCCACCGTGGTGTGAGTCGATCCTCGGCGTGAAAGATGAGCCAGTGCAGGGCAAAGAGGTTCCTCTGGAATGGACTGAGACATCTGGGGGACTCTTGGCATGGTGGTACGACCATGGAGTTCCTCTCGCCTTTCCTGTTGAGAGTGCCTCCTCTTGAGATGCGACGGGAACGCCGGGAATTCTTTCCCGTTGAAAGCAGGGAAAGGATCCCTCATCTCGAGCTCCGAGGCTGAAACGGGGCTCCTCTGGATATGGACGGGACCATCGTGCTTCCTCTCGAGTGGAGACGGGTATGGCGGTGAACTTCTTGAGTTGCAGCGAGGGTGTGAAAGACCCTTTCGAAGTTCCAGAGGTTAGGTGTCATTAGTCTCCAGACGCCTCATCGGAAATAGGCCTCATCTCGCCTGGAAGGGAGAACTTCCTGGATTTTCTCGAGTTGCGGCAGGTGTTCTCAAGTTACGACGGGGACCTCATGGACCCGCCCTGGTGGCCTCAGGAGAGGCCAGTCCCCATGCGAGGTGCTAGGGGGCCTCTTGGGATTCCTCTCCCGTCGATACCGGGGCCAAAAAGCTTGTGTGGAGTCAGGCCCGGAACCGAGGATTCCTCTCAGGGGCTGACATGGATCTTTGGGTACTTCTGGAGTCTCCCCAGGGGAGTCAGGCCTCGTCTCGAGTGGGGGCATGCACGTGCACTTTCCTTCCAGGCTGTAGCAGCAATCTCATGCTTCCCGTGGCGTGGATCAAAGGATCTGTGGTTTTCCCTCGAGGCTTTCCCTCGAGGCTTTCCCACAGGGCTGTCCCACGTGCCACCGTGGTGTGAGTCGATCCTCGGCGTGAAAGATGAGCCAGTGCAGGGCAAAGAGGTTCCTCTGGAATGGACTGAGACATCTGGGGGACTCTTGGCATGGTGGTACGACCATGGAGTTCCTCTCGCCTTTCCTGTTGAGAGTGCCTCCTCTTGAGATGCGACGGGAACGCCGGGAATTCATTCCCGTTGAAAGCAGGGAAAGGATCCCTCATCTCGAGCTACGAGTGGGAAACGGGTCTCCTCTGGATGTGGGCGGGACCATCGTGCTTCCTCTCGAGTGGAGACGGGTATGGCGGTGAACTTCTTGAGTTGCAGCGAGGGTGTGAAAGACCCTTTCGAAGTTCCAGAGGTTAGGTGTCATTAGTCTCCAGATGCCTCATCGGAAATAGGCCTCATCTCGCCTGGAAGGGAGAACTTCCTGGATTTTCTCGAGTTGCGGCAGGTGTTCTCGAGTTACGACGGGGACCTCAGGGACCCGCCCTGGTGGCCTCAGGAGAGGCCAGTCCCCATGCGAGTTGCTAGGGGGCCCCTCGGGATTCCTCTCCCGTCGATACCGGGGCCAAAAACCTTGTGTGGAGTCAGGGCTGGAACCGAGGATTCCTCTCAGGGGCTGACATGGATCTTTGGGTACTTCTGGAGTCTCCCCAGGGGAGTCAGGCCTCGTCTCGAGTGGGGGCATGCACGTGCGCTTTCCTTCCAGGCTGTAGCAGCAATGTCACGCTTCCCGTCGCGTGGATCAAAGGATCTGTGGTTTTCCCTCGAGCCTTTCCCTCGAGCCTTTCCCACAGGGCTGTCCCACGTGCCACCGTGGTGTGAGTCGATCCTCGGCGTGAAAGATGAGCCAGTGCAGGGCAAAGAGGTTCCTCTGGAATGGACTGAGACATCTGGGGGACTCTTGGCATGGTGGTACGACCATGGAGTTCCTCTCGCCTTTCCTGTTGAGAGTTCCTCCTCTTGAGATGCGATGGGAACGCCGGGAATTCTTTCCCGTTGAAAGCAGGGAAAGGATCCCTCATCTCGAGCTACGAGGGGGAAACGGGGCTCCTCTGGATGTGGGCGGGACCATCGTGCTTCCTCTCGAGTGGAGACAGGTATGGAGGTGAACTTCTTGAGTTGCAGCGAGGGTGTGAAAGACCCTTTTGAAGTTCCAGAGGTTAGGTGTCATTAGTCTTCAGACGCCTCATCGGAAATATGCCTCATCTCGCCTGGAAGGGAGAACTTCCTGGATTTTCTCGAGTTGCGGCAGGTGTTCTCGAGTTACGACGGGGACCTCAGGGACCCGCCCTGGTGGCCTCAGGAGAGGCCAGTCCCCATGGGAGTTACTAGGGGGCCTCTCGGGATTCATCTCCCGTCGATAACGGGGCCAAAAACCTTGTGTGGAGTCAGGGCCGGAACCGAGGATTCCTCTCAGGGGCTGACATGGATCTTTGGGTACTTGTGGAGTCTCCCCAGGGGAGTCAGGCCTCGTCTCGAGTGGGGGCATGCACGTGCGCTTTCCTTCCAGGCTGTAGCAGCAATGTCACACTTCCCGTCGCGTGGATCAAAGGATCTGTGGTTTTCCCTCGAGGCTTTCCCTCGAGGCTTTCCCACAGGGCTGTCCCACGTGCCACCGTGGTGTGAGTCGATCCTCGGCGTGAAAGATGAGCCAGTGCAGGGCAAAGAGGTTCCTCTGGAATGGACTGGGACATCTGGGGGACTCTTGGCATGGTGGTACGACCATGGAGTTCCTCTCGCCTTTCCTGTTGAGAGTGCCTCCTCTTGAGATGCGACGGGAACGCCGGGAATTCTTTCCCGTTGAAAGCAGGGAAAGGATCCCTCATCTCGAGCTACGAGGGGGAAACGGGGCTCCTCTGGATGTGGGCGGGACCATCGTGCTTCCTCTCGAGTGGAGATGGGTATGGCGGTGAACTTCTTGAGTTGCAGCGAGGGTGTGAAAGACCCTTTCGAAGTTCCAGAGGTTAGGTGTCATTAGTCTCCAGACGCCTCATCGGAAATAGGCCTCATCTCGCCTGGAAGGGAGAACTTCCTGGATTTTCTCGAGTTGCGGCAGGTGTTCTCGAGTTACGACGGGGACCTCAGGGACCCGCCCTGGTGGCCTCAGGAGAGGCCAGTCCCCATGCGAGTTGCTAGGGGGCCTCTCGGGATTCCTCTCCCGTCGATACCGGGGCCAAAAACCTTGTGTGGAGTCAGGGCCGGAACCGAGGATTCCTCTCAGGGGCTGACATGGATCTTTGGGTACTTCTGAAGACTCCCCAGGGGAGTCAGGCCTCGTCTCGAGTGGGGGCATGCACGTGCGCTTTCCTTCCAGGCTGAGGCAGCAATGTCACGCTTCCCGTCCCGTGGATCAAAGGATCTGTGGTTTTCCCTCGAGGCTTTCCCTGGAGGCTTTCCCACAGGGCTGTCCCACGTGCCACCGTGGTGTGAGTCGATCCTCGGCGTGAAAGATGAACCAGTGCAGGGCAAAGAGGTTCCTCTGGAATGGACTGAGACATCTGGGGGACTCTTGGCATGGTGGTACGACCATGGAGTTCCTCTCGCCTTTCCTGTTGAGAGTGCCTCCTCTTGAGATGCGACCAGAACGCCGGGAATTCTTTCCCGTTGAAAGCAGGGAAAGGATCCCTCATCTCGAGCTACGAGGGGGAAACGGGGCTCCTCCTGATGTGGGTGGGACCATCGTGCTTCCTCTCGAGTGGAAACGGGTATGGCGGTGAACTACTTGAGTTGCAGCAAGTGTGTGAAAGACCCTTTCGAAGTTCCAGAGGTTAGGTGTCATTAGTCTCCAGACGCCTCATCGGAAATAGGCCTCATCTCGCCTGGAAGGGAGAACTTCCTGGATTTTCTCGAGTTGCGGCAGGTGTTCTCAAGTTACGACGGGGACCTCATGGACCCGCCCTGGTGGCCTCAGGAGAGGCCAGTCCCCATGCGAGGTGCTAGGGGTCCTCACGGGATTCCTCTCCCGTCGATACCGGGGCCAAAAAGCTTGTGTGGAGTCAGGCCCGGAACCGAGGATTCCTCTCAGGGGCTGACATGGATCTTTGGGTACTTCTGGAGTCTCCCCAGGGGAGTCAGGCCTCGTCTCGAGTGGGGGCATGCACGTGCACTTTCCTTCCAGGCTGTAGCAGCAATGTCATGCTTCCCGTGGCGTGGATCAAAGGATCTGTGGTTTTCCCTCGAGGCTTTCCCTCGAGGCTTTCCCACAGGGCTGTCCCACGTGCCACCGTGGTGTGAGTCGACCCTCGGCGTGAAAGATGAGCCAGTGCAGGGCAAAGAGGTTCCTCTGGAATGGACTGAGACATCTGGGGGACTCTTGGAATGGTGGTACGACCATGGAGTTCCTCTCGCCTTTCCTGTTGAGAGTGCCTCCTCTTGAGAGGCGACGGGAACGCCAGGAATTCTTTCCCGTAGAAAGCAGGGAAAGGATCCCTCATCTCGAGCTCCGAGGGGGAAACGGGGCTCCTCTGGATGTGGGCGGGACCATCGTGCTTCCTCTCGAGTGGAGACGGGTATGGCGGTGAACTTCTTGAGTTGCAGCAAGGGTGTGAAAGACCCTTTCGAAGTTCCAGAGGTTAGGTGTCATTAGTCTCCAGACACCTCATCGGAAATAGGCCTCATTTCGCCTGGAAGGGAGAAATTCCTTGATTTCCTCGACTTTCGGCAGGTGTTCTCCAGTTACGACGGGGACCTCAGGGACCCGCCCTTGTGGCCTCAGGAGAGGCCAGTCCCCATGCGAGGTGCTAGGGGGCTTCTCGGGATTCCTCTCCCGTCGATACCGGGGCCAAAAACCTTGTGTGGAGTCAGGGCCGGAACCGAGGATTCCTCAGGGGCTGACATGGATCTTTGGGTACTTCTGGAGTCTCCCCAGGGGAGTAAGGCCTCGTCTCGAGTGGGGGCATGCACGTGCGCTTTCCTTCCAGGCTGTAGCATCAATGTCACACTTCCCGTGGCGTGGATCAAAGGATCTGTGGTTTTCCCTCGAGGCTTTCCCTCGAGGCTTTCCCACAGGGCTGTCCCACGTGCCACCGTGGTGTGAGTCGATCCTCGGCGTGAAAGATGAGCCAGTGCAGGGCAAAGAGGTTCCTCTGGAATGGACTGAGACATCTGGGGGACTCTTGGAATGGTGGTACGACCATGGAGTTCCTCTCGCCTTTCCTGTTGAGAGTGCCTCCTCTTGAGATGCGACGGGAACGCCGGGAATTCTTTCCCGTTGAAAGCAGGGAAAGGATCCCTCATCTCGAGCTCCGAGGGGGAAACGGGGCTCCTCTGGATGTGGGCGGGACCATCGTGCTTCCTCTCGAGTGGACACGGGTATGGCGGTGAACTTCTTGAGTTGCAGCAAGGGTGTGAAAGACCCTTTCGAAATTCCAGAGGTTAGGTGTCATTAGTCTCCAGACGCCTCATCGGAAATAGGCCTCATCTCGCCTGGAAGGGAGAACTTCCTGGATTTTCTCGAGTTGCGGCAGGTGTTCTCGAGTTACGACGGGGAACTCAGGGACCCGCCCTGGTGGCCTCAGGAGAGGCCAGTCCCCATGCGAGTTGCTAGGGGGCCTCTCGGGATTCCTCTCCCGTCGATACCGGGGCCAAAAACCTTGTGTGGAGTCAGGGCCGGAACCGAGGATTCCTCTCAGGGGCTGACATGGATCTTTGGGTACTTCTGAAGACTCCCCAGGGGAGTCAGGCCTCGTCTCGAGTGGGGGCATGCACGTGCGCTTTCCTTCCAGGCTGAGGCAGCAATGTCACGCTTCCCGTCCCGTGGATCAAAGGATCTGTGGTTTTCCCTCGAGGCTTTCCCTGGAGGCTTTCCCACAGGGCTGTCCCACGTGCCACCGTGGTGTGAGTCGATCCTCGGCGTGAAAGATGAACCAGTGCAGGGCAAAGAGGTTCCTCTGGAATGGACTGAGACATCTGGGGGACTCTTGGCATGGTGGTACGACCATGGAGTTCCTCTCGCCTTTCCTGTTGAGAGTGCCTCCTCTTGAGATGCGACCAGAACGCCGGGAATTCTTTCCCGTTGAAAGCAGGGAAAGGATCCCTCATCTCGAGCTACGAGGGGGAAACGGGGCTCCTCCTGATGTGGGTGGGACCATCGTGCTTCCTCTCGAGTGGAAACGGGTATGGCGGAGAACTACTTGAGTTGCAGCAAGTGTGTGAAAGACCCTTTCGAAGTTCCAGAGGTTAGGTGTCATTAGTCTCCAGACGCCTCATCGGAAATAGGCCTCATCTCGCCTGGAAGGGAGAACTTCCTGGATTTTCTCGAGTTGCGGCAGGTGTTCTCAAGTTACGACGGGGACCTCATGGACCCGCCCTGGTGGCCTCAGGAGAGGCCAGTCCCCATGCGAGGTGCTAGGGGTCCTCACGGGATTCCTCTCCCGTCGATACCGGGGCCAAAAAGCTTGTGTGGAGTCAGGCCCGGAACCGAGGATTCCTCTCAGGGGCTGACATGGATCTTTGGGTACTTCTGGAGTCTCCCCAGGGGAGTCAGGCCTCGTCTCGAGTGGGGGCATGCACGTGCACTTTCCTTCCAGGCTGTAGCAGCAATGTCATGCTTCCCGTGGCGTGGATCAAAGGATCTGTGGTTTTCCCTCGAGGCTTTCCCTCGAGGCTTTCCCACAGGGCTGTCCCACGTGCCACCGTGGTGTGAGTCGACCCTCGGCGTGAAAGATGAGCCAGTGCAGGGCAAAGAGGTTCCTCTGGAATGGACTGAGACATCTGGGGGACTCTTGGAATGGTGGTACGACTATGGAGTTCCTCTCGCCTTTCCTGTTGAGAGTGCCTCCTCTTGAGAGGCGACGGGAACGCCAGGAATTCTTTCCCGTAGAAAGCAGGGAAAGGATCCCTCATCTCGAGCTCCGAGGGGGAAACGGGGCTCCTCTGGATGTGGGCGGGACCATCGTGCTTCCTCTCGAGTGGAGACGGGTATGGCGGTGAACTTCTTGAGTTGCAGCAAGGGTGTGAAAGACCCTTTCGAAGTTCCAGAGGTTAGGTGTCATTAGTCTCCAGACACCTCATCGGAAATAGGCCTCATCTCGCCTGGAAGGGAGAAATTCCTTGATTTCCTCGACTTTCGGCAGGTGTTCTCCAGTTACGACGGGGACCTCAGGGACCCGCCCTGGTGGCCTCAGGAGTGGCCAGTCCCCATGCGAGGTGCTAGGGGGCTTCTCGGGATTCCTCTCCCGTCGATACCGGGGCCAAAAACCTTGTGTGGAGTCAGGGCCGGAACCGAGGATTCCTTCAGGGGCTGACATGGATCTTTGGGTACTTCTGGAGTCTCCCCAGGGGAGTAAGGCCTCGTCTCGAGTGGGGGCATGCACGTGCGCTTTCCTTCCAGGCTGTAGCATCAATGTCACACTTCCCGTGGCGTGGATCAAAGGATCTGTGGTTTTCCCTCGAGGCTTTCCCTCGAGGCTTTCCCACAGGGCTGTCCCACGTGCCACCGTGGTGTGAGTCGATCCTCGGCGTGAAAGATGAGCCAGTGCAGGGCAAAGAGGTTCCTCTGGAATGGACTGAGACATCTGGGGGACTCTTGGAATGGTGGTACGACCATGGAGTTCCTCTCGCCTTTCCTGTTGAGAGTGCCTCCTCTTGAGATGCGACGGGAACGCCGGGAATTCTTTCCCGTTGAAAGCAGGGAAAGGATCCCTCATCTCGAGCTCCGAGGGGGAAACGGGGCTCCTCTGGATGTGGGCGGGACCATCGTGCTTCCTCTCGAGTGGACACGGGTATGGCGGTGAACTTCTTGAGTTGCAGCAAGGGTGTGAAAGACCCTTTCGAAATTCCAGAGGTTAGGTGTCATTAGTCTCCAGACGCCTCATCGGAAATAGGCCTCATCTCGCCTGGAAGGGAGAACTTCCTGGATTTTCTCGAGTTGCGGCAGGTGTTCTCGAGTTACGACGGGGAACTCAGGGACCCGCCCTGGTGGCCTCAGGAGAGGCCAGTCCCCATGCGAGTTGCTAGGGGGCCTCTCGGGATTCCTCTCCCGTCGATACCGGGGCCAAAAACCTTGTGTGGAGTCAGGGCCGGAACCGAGGATTCCTCTCAGGGGCTGACATGGATCTTTGGGTACTTCTGGAGTCTCCCCAGGGGAGTCAGGCCTCGTCTCGAGTCGGGGCATGCACGTGCGCTTTCCTTCCAGGCTGTAGCAGCAATGTCACGCTTCCCGTCGCGTGGATCAAAGGATCTGTGGTTTTCCCTCGAGGCTTTCCCTCGAGGCTTTCCCACAGGGCTGACCCAAGTGCCATCGTGGTGTGAGTCGATCCTCGGCGTGAAAGATGAGCCAGTGCAGGGCAAAGAGGTTCCTCTGGAATGGACTGAGACATCTGGGGGACTCTTGGAATGGTGGTACGACCATGGAGTTCCTCTCGCCTTTCCTGTTGAGAGTGCCTCCTCTTGAGATGCGACGGGTACACCGGGAATTCTTTCCCGTTGAATGCAGGGAAAGGATCCCTCATCTCGAGCTCCGAGGGGGAAACGGGGCTCCTCTGGATGTGGGCGGGACCATCGTGCTTCCTCTCGAGTGGAGACGGGTATGGCGGTGAACTTCTTGAGTTGCAGCAAGGGTGTGAAAGACCCTTTCGAAGTTCCAGAGGTTAGGTGTCATTAGTCTCGAGACGCCTCATCGGAAATAGGCCTCATCTCGCCTGGAAGGGAGAACTTCCTGGATTTTCTCGAGTTGCGGCAGGTGTTCTTGAGTTAAGACGGGGACCTCCGGGACCCGTCCTGGTGGCCTCAGGAGAGGCCAGTCCCCATGCGAGGTGCTAGGGGAACTCTCGAGATTCCTCTCCCGTCGATACCGGGGCCAAAAACCTTGTGTGGAGTCAGGGCCGGAACCGAGGATTCCTCTCAAGGGCTGACATGGATCTTTGGGTACTTCTGGAGTCTCCCCAGGGGAGTCAGGCCTCGTCTCGTGTGGGGGCATGCACGTGCACTTTCCTTCCAGGCTGTAGCAGCAATGTCACGCTTCCCGTGGCGTGGATCAAAGGATCTGTGGTTTTCCCTCGAGGCTTTCCCACAGGGCTGTCCCACGTGCCACCGTGGTGTGAGTCGATCCTCGGCGTGAAAGATGAGCCAGTGCAGGGCAAAGAGGTTCCTCTGGAATGGACTGAGACATCTGGGGGACTCTTGGAATGGTGGTACGACCATGGAGTTCCTCTCGCCTTTCCTGTTGAGAGTGCCTCCTCTTGAGATGCGACGGGAACGCCGGGAATTCTTTCCCGTTGAAAGCAGGGAAAGGATCCCTCATCTCGAGCTCCGAGGGGGAAACGGGGCTCCTCTGGATGTGGGCGGGAGCATCGTGCTTCCTCTCGAGTGGACACGGGTATGGAGGTGAACTTCTTGAGTTGCAGCAAGGGAGTGAAAGACCCTTTCGAAGTTCCAGAGGTTAGGTGTCATTAGTCTCCAGACGCCTCATCGGAAATAGGCCTCATTTCGCCTGGAAGGGAGAACTTCCTGGATTTTCTCGAGTTGCGGCAGGTGTTCTCGAGTTACGACGGGGACCTCAGGGACCCGCCCTGGTGGCCTCAGGAGAGGCCAGTCCCCATGCGAGTTGCTAGGGGGCCTCTCGGGATTCCTCTCCCGTCGATACCGGGGCCAAAAACCTTGTGTGGAATCAGGGCCGGAACCGAGGATTCCTCTCAGGGGTTGACATGGATCTTTGGGTACTTCTGGAGTCTCCCCAGGGGAGTCAGGCCTCGTCTCGAGTGGGGGCATGCACGTGCGCTTTCCTTCCAGGCTGTAGCAGCAATGTCACGCTTCCCGTCGCGTGGATCAAAGGATCTGTGGTTTTCCCTCGAGGCTTTCCCTCGAGGCTTTCCCACAGGGCTGACCCACGTGCCATCGTGGTGTGAGTCGATCCTCGGCGTGAAAGATGAGCCAGTGCAGGGCAAAGAGGTTCCTCTGGAATGGACTGAGACATCTGGGGGACTCTTGGAATGGTGGTACGACCATGGAGTTCCTCTCGCCTTTCCTGTTGAGCGTGCCTCCTCTTGAGATGCGACGGGTACGCCGGGAATTCTTTCCCGTTGAAAGCAGGGAAAGGATCCCTCATTTCGAGCTCCGAGGGGGAAACGGGGCTCCTCTGGATGTGGGCGGGACCATCGTGCTTCCTTTCGAGTGGAGACGGGTATGGCGGTGAACTTCTTGAGTTGCAGCGAGGGTGTGAAAGACCCTTTCGAAGTTCCAGAGGTTAGGTGTCATTAGTCTCCAGACGCCTCATCGGAAATAGGCCTCATCTCGCCTGGAAGGGAGAACTTCCTGGATTTTCTCGAGTTGCGGCAGGTGTTCTCGAGTTAAGACGGGGACCTCAGGGACCCGTCCTGGTGGCCTCAGGAGAGGCCAGTCCCCATGCGAGGTGCTAGGGGACCTCTCGGGATTCCTCTCCCGTCGATAGCGGGGCCAAAAACCTTGTGTGGAGTCAGGGCCGGAACCGAGGATTCCTCTCAGGGGCTGACATGGATCTTTGGGTACTTCTGGAGTCTCCCCAGGGGAGTCAGGCCTCGTTTCGAGTGGGGGCATGCACATGCACTTTCCTTCCAGGCTGTAGCAGCAATGTCACGCTTCCCGTGGCGTGGATCAAAGGATCTGTGGTTTTCCCTCTAGGCTTTCCCTCGAGGCTTTCCCACAGGGCTGTCCCACGTGCCACCGTGGTGTGAGTCGATCCTCAGCGTGAAAGATGAGCCAGTGCAGGGCAAAGAGGTTCCTCTGGAATGGACTGAGACATCTGGGGGACTCTTGGAATGGTGGTACGACCATGGAGTTCCTCTCGCCTTTCCTGTTGAGAGTGCCTCCTCTTGAGATGCGACGGGAACGCAGGGAATGCTTTCCCGTTGAAAGCAGGGAAAGGATCCCTCATCTCGAGCTCCGAGGGGGAAACGGGGCTCCTCTGGATGTGGGCGGGACCATCGTGCTTCCTCTCGAGTGGACACGGGTATGGCGGTGAACTTCTTGAGTTGCAGCAAGGGTGTGAAAGACCCTTTAGAAGTTCCAGAGGTTAGGTGTCATTAGTCTCCAGACGCCTCATCGGAAATAGGCCTCATCTCGCCTGGAAGGGAGAACTTCCTGGATTTTCTCGAGTTGCGGCAGGTGTTCTCGAGTTACGACGGGGAACTCAGGGACCCGCCCTGGTGGCCTCAGGAGAGGCCAGTCCCCATGCGAGTTGCTAGGGGGCCTCTCGGGATTCCTCTCCCGTCGATACCGGGGCCAAAAACCTTGTGTGGAGTCAGGGCCGGAACCGAGGATTCCTCTCAGGGGCTGACATGGATCTTTGGGTACTTCTGGAGTCTCCCCAGGGGAGTCAGGCCTCGTCTCGAGTGGGGGCATGCACGTGCGCTTTTCTTCCAGGCTTTAGCAGCAGTGTCACGCTTCCGGTCGCGTGGATCAAAGGATCTGTGGTTTTCCCTCGAGGCTTTCCCTCGAGGCTTTCCCACAGGGCTGACCCACGTGCCATCGTGGTGTGAGTCGAACCTCGGCGTGAAAGATGAGCCAGTGCAGGGCAAAGAGGTTCCTCTGGAATGGACTGAGACATCTGGGGGACTCTTGGAATGGTGGTACGACCATGGAGTTACTCTCGCCTTTCCTGTTGAGCGTGCCTCCTCTTGAGATGCGACGGGAACGCCGGGAATTCTTTCCCGTTGAAAGCAGGGAAAGGATCCCTCATCTCGAGCTCCGAGGGGGAAACGGGGCTCCTCTGGATGTGGGCGGGACCATCGTGCTTCCTCTCGAGTGGAGACGGGTATGGCGGTGAACTTCTTGAGTTGCAGCAAGGGTGTTAAAGACCCTTTCGAAGTTCCAGAGGTTAGGTGTCATTAGTCTCGAGACGCCTCATCGGAAATAGGCCTCATCTCGCCTGGAAGGGAGAACTTCCTGGATTTTCTCGAGTTGCGGCAGGTGTTCTCGAGTTAAGACGGGGACCTCCGGGACCCGTCCTGGTGGCCTCAGGAGAGGCCAGTCCCCATGCGAGGTGCTAGGGGACCTCTCGAGATTCCTCTCCCGTCGATACCGGGGCCAAAAACCTTGTGTGGAGTCAGGGCCGGAACCGAGGATTCCTCTCAAGGGCTGACATGGATCTTTGGGTACTTCTGGAGTCTCCCCAGGGGAGTCAGGCCTCGTCTCGTGTGGGGGCATGCACGTGCACTTTCCTTCCAGGCTGTAGCAGCAATGTCACGCTTCCCGTGGCGTGGATCAAAGGATCTGTGGTTTTCCCTCGAGGCTTTCCCACAGGGCTGTCCCACGTGCCACCGTGGTGTGAGTCGATCCTCGGCGTGAAAGATGAGCCAGTGCAGGGCAAAGAGGTTCCTCTGGAATGGACTGAGACATCTGGGGGACTCTTGGAATGGTGGTACGACCATGGAGTTCCTCTCGCCTTTCCTGTTGAGAGTGCCTCCTCTTGAGATGCGACGGGAACGCCGGGAATTCTTTCCCGTTGAAAGCAGGGAAAGGATCCCTCATCTCGAGCTACGAGGGGGAAACGGGGCTCCTCTGGATGTGGGCGGGACCATCGTGCTTCCTCTCGAGTGGACACGGGTATGGCGGTGAACTTCTTGAGTTGCAGCAAGGGAGTGAAAGACCCTTTCGAAGTTCCAGAGGTTAGGTGTCATTAGTCTCCAGACGCCTCATCGGAAATAGGCCTCATTTCGCCTGGAAGGGAGAACTTCCTGGATTTTCTCGAGTTGCGGCAGGTGTTCTCGAGTTACGACGGGGACCTCAGGGACCCGCCCTGGTGGCCTCAGGAGAGGCCAGTCCCCATGCGAGTTGCTAGGGGGCCTCTCGGGATTCCTCTCCCGTCGATACCGGGGCCAAAAACCTTGTGTGGAATCAGGGCCGGAACCGAGGATTCCTCTCAGGGGCTGACATGGATCTTTGGGTACTTCTGAAGACTCCCCAGGGAAGTCAGGCCTCGTCTCGCGTGGGGGCATGCACGTGTGCATTCCTTCCAGGCTGTAGCAGCAATGTCACGCTTCCCGTGGCGTGGATCAAAGGATCTGTGGTTTTCCCTCGAGGCTTTCCCTCGAGGCGTTCCCACAGGGCTGTCCCACGTGCCACCGTGGTGTGAGTCGATCCTCGGCGTGAAAGATGAGCCAGTGCAGGGCAAAGAGGTTCCTCTGGAATGGACTGAGACATCTGGGGGACTCTTGGCATGGTGGTACGACCATGGAGTTCCTCTCGCCTTTCCTGTTGAGAGTGCCTCCTTTTGAGATGCGACGGGAACGCCGGGAATTCTTTCCCGTTGAAAGCAGGGAAAGGATCCCTCATCTCGAGCTACGAGGGGGAAACGGGGCTCCTCCTGATGTGGGCGGGACCATCGTGCTTCCTCTCGAGTGGAAACGGGTATGGCGGTGAACTACTTGAGTTGCAGCAAGGGTGTGAAAGACCCTTTCGAAGTTCCAGAGGTTAGGTGTCATTAGTCTCCAGACGCCTCATCGGAAATAGGCCTCATCTCGCCTGGAAGGGAGAACTTCCTGGATTTTCTCGAGTTGCGGCAGGTGTTCTCAAGTTACGACGGGGACCTCATGGACCCGCCCTGGTGGCCTCAGGAGAGGCCAGTCCCCATGCGAGGTGCTAGGGGTCCTCACGGGATTCCTCTCCCGTCGATACCGGGGCCAAAAACCTTGTGTGGAGTCAGGCCCGGAACCGAGGATTCCTCTCAGGGGCTGACATGGATCTTTGGGTACTTCTGGAGTCTCCCCAGGGGAGTCAGGCCTCGTCTCGAGTGGGGGCATGCACGTGCACTTTCCTTCCAGGCTGTAGCAGCAATGTCATGCTTCCCGTGGCGTGGATCAAAGGATCTGTGGTTTTCCCTCGAGGCTTTCCCTCGAGGCTTTCCCACAGGGCTGTCCCACGTGCCACCGTGGTGTGAGTCGACCCTCGGCGTGAAAGATGAGCCAGTGCAGGGCAAAGAGGTTCCTCTGGAATGGACTGAGACATCTGGGGGACTCTTGGAATGGTGGTACGACCATGGAGTTCCTCTCGCCTTTCCTGTTGAGAGTTCCTCCTCTTGAGAGGCGACGGGAACGCCAGGAATTCTTTCCCGTAGAAAGCAGGGAAAGGATCCCTCATCTCGAGCTCCGAGGGGGAAACGGGGCTCCTCTGGATGTGGGCGGGACCATCGTGCTTCCTCTCGAGTGGAGACGGGTATGGCGGTGAACTTCTTGAGTTGCAGCAAGGGTGTGAAAGACCCTTTCGAAGTTCCAGAGGTTAGGTGTCATTAGTCTCCAGACACCTCATCGGAAATAGGCCTCATCTCGCCTGGAAGAGAGAAATTCCTGGATTTCCTCGACTTTCGGCAGGTGTTCTCCAGTTACGACGGGGACCTCAGGGACCCGCCCTTGTGGCCTCAGGAGAGGCCAGTCCCCATGCGAGGTGCTAGGGGGCTTCTCGGGATTCCTCTCCCGTCGATACCGGGGCCAAAAACCTTGTGTGGAGTCAGGGCCGGAACCGAGGATTCCTTCAGGGGCTGACATGGATCTTTGGGTACTTCTGGAGTCTCCCCAGGGGAGTAAGGCCTCGTCTCGAGTGGGGGCATGCACGTGCGCTTTCCTTCCAGGCTGTAGCATCAATGTCACACTTCCCGTGGCGTGGATCAAAGGATCTGTGGTTTTCCCTCGAGGCTTTCCCTCGAGGCTTTCCCACAGGGCTGTCCCAAGTGCCACCGTGGTGTGAGTCGATCCTCGGCGTGAAAGATGAGCCAGTGCAGGGCAAAGAGGTTCCTCTGGAATGGACTGAGACATCTGGGGGACTCTTGGAATGGTGGTACGACCATGGAGTTCCTCTCGCCTTTCCTGTTGAGAGTGCCTCCTCTTGAGATGCGACGGGAACGCCGGGAATTCTTTCCCGTTGAAAGCAGGGAAAGGATCCCTCATCTCGAGCTCCGAGGGGGAAACGGGGCTCCTCTGGATGTGGGCGGGACCATCGTGCTTCCTCTCGAGTGGACACGGGTATGGCGGTGAACTTCTTGAGTTGCAGCAAGGGTGTGAAAGACCCTTTCGAAATTCCAGAGGTTAGGTGTCATTAGTCTCCAGACGCCTCATCGGAAATAGGCCTCATCTCGCCTGGAAGGGAGAACTTCCTGGATTTTCTCGAGTTGCGGCAGGTGTTCTCGAGTTACGACGGGGAACTCAGGGACCCGCCCTGGTGGCCTCAGGAGAGGCCAGTCCCCATGCGAGTTGCTAGGGGGCCTCTCGGGATTCCTCTCCCGTCGATACCGGGGCCAAAAACCTTGTGTGGAGTCAGGGCCGGAACCGAGGATTCCTCTCAGGGGCTGACATGGATCTTTGGGTACTTGTGGAGTCTCCCCAGGGGAGTCAGGCCTCGTCTCGAGTTGGGGCATGCACGTGCGCTTTCCTTCCAGGCTGTAGCAGCAATGTCACGCTTCCCGTCGCGTGGATCAAAGGATCTGTGGTTTTCCCTCGAGGCTTTCCCTCGAGGCTTTCCCACAGGGCTGACCCAAGTGCCATCGTGGTGTGAGTCGATCCTCGGCGTGAAAGATGAGCCAGTGCAGGGCAAAGAGGTTCCTCTGGAATGGACTGAGACATCTGGGGGACTCTTGGAATGGTGGTACGACCATGGAGTTCCTCTCGCCTTTCCTGTTGAGAGTGCCTCCTCTTGAGATGCGACGGGTACACCGGGAATTCTTTCCCGTTGAATGCAGGGAAAGGATCCCTCATCTCGAGCTCCGAGGGGGAAACGGGGCTCCTCTGGATGTGGGCGGGACCATCGTGCTTCCTCTCGAGTGGAGACGGGTATGGCGGTGAACTTCTTGAGTTGCAGCAAGGGTGTGAAAGACCCTTTCGAAGTTCCAGAGGTTAGGTGTCATTAGTCTCGAGACGCCTCATCGGAAATAGGCCTCATCTCGCCTGGAAGGGAGAACTTCCTGGATTTTCTCGAGTTGCGGCAGGTGTTCTCGAGTTAAGACGGGGACCTCCGGGACCCGTCCTGGTGGCCTCAGGAGAGGCCAGTCCCCATGCGAGGTGCTAGGGGACCTCTCGAGATTCCTCTCCCGTCGATACCGGGGCCAAAAACCTTGTGTGGAGTCAGGGCCGGAACCGAGGATTCCTCTCAAGGGCTGACATGGATCTTTGGGTACTTCTGGAGTCTCCCCAGGGGAGTCAGGCCTCGTCTCGTGTGGGGGCATGCACGTGCACTTTCCTTCCAGGCTGTAGCAGCAATGTCACGCTTCCCGTGGCGTGGATCAAAGGATCTGTGGTTTTCCCTCGAGGCTTTCCCACAGGGCTGTCCCACGTGCCACCGTGGTGTGAGTCGATCCTCGGCGTGAAAGATGAGCCAGTGCAGGGCAAAGAGGTTCCTCTGGAATGGACTGAGACATCTGGGGGACTCTTGGAATGGTGGTACGACCAAGGAGTTCCTCTCGCCTTTCCTGTTGAGAGTGCCTCCTCTTGAGATGCGACGGGAACGCCGGGAATTCTTTCCCGTTGAAAGCAGGGAAAGGATCCCTCATCTCGAGCTCCGAGGGGGAAACGGGGCTCCTCTGGATGTGGGCGGGACCATCGTGCTTCCTCTCGAGTGGACACGGGTATGGCGGTGAACTTCTTGAGTTGCAGCAAGGGAGTGAAAGACCCTTTCGAAGTTCCAGAGGTTAGGTGTCATTAGTCTCCAGACGCCTCTTCGGAAATAGGCCTCATTTCGCCTGGAAGGGAGAACTTCCTGGATTTTCTCGAGTTGCGGCAGGTGTTCTCGAGTTACGACGGGGACCTCAGGGACCCGCCCTGGTGGCCTCAGGAGAGGCCAGTCCCCATGCGAGTTGCTAGGGGGCCTCTCGGGATTCCTCTCCCGTCGATACCGGGGCCAAAAACCTTGTGTGGAATCAGGGCCGGAACCGAGGATTCCTCTCAGGGGTTGACATGGATCTTTGGGTACTTCTGGATTCTCCCCAGGGGAGTCAGGCCTCGTCTCGAGTGGGGGCATGCACGTGCGCTTTCCTTCCAGGCTGTAGCAGCAATGTCACGCTTCCCGTCGCGTGGATCAAAGGATCTGTGGTTTTCCCTCGAGGCTTTCCGTCGAGGCTTTCCCACAGGGCTGACCCACGTGCCATCGTGGTGTGTGTCGATCCTCGGCGTGAAAGATGAGCCAGTGCAGGGCAAAGAGGTTCCTCTGGAATGGACTGAGACATCTGGGGGACTCTTGGAATGGTGGTACGACCATGGAGTTCCTCTCGCCTTTCCTGTTGAGCGTGCCTCCTCTTGAGATGCGACGGGTACGCCGGGAATTCTTTCCCGTTGAAAGCAGGGAAAGGATCCCTCATCTCGAGCTCCGAGGGGGAAACGGGGCTCCTCTGGATGTGGGCGGGACCATCGTGCTTCCTTTCGAGTGGAGACGGGTATGGCGGTGAACTTCTTGAGTTGCAGCAAGGGTGTGAAAGACCCTTTCGAAGTTCCAGAGGTTAGGTGTCATTAGTCTCCAGACGCCTCATCGGAAATAGGCCTCATCTCGCCTGGAAGGGAGAACTTCCTGGATTTTCTCGAGTTGCGGCAGGTGTTCTCGAGTTAAGACGGGGACCTCAGGGACCCGTCCTGGTGGCCTCAGGAGAGGCCATTCCCCATGCGAGGTGCTAGGGGACCTCTCGGGATTCCTCTCCCGTCGATAGCGGGGCCAAAAACCTTGTGTGGAGTCAGGGCCGGAACCGAGGATTCCTCTCAGGGGCTGACATGGATCTTTGGGTACTTCTGGAGTCTCCCCAGGGGAGTCAGGCCTCGTCTCGAGTGCGGGCATGCACATGCACTTTCCTTCCAGGCTGTAGCAGCAATGTCACGCTTCCCGTGGCGTGGATCAAAGGAACTGTGGTTTTCCCTCGAGGCTTTCCCTCGAGGCTTTCCCACAGGGCTGTCCCACGTGCCACCGTGGTGTGAGTCGATCCTCAGCGTGAAAGATGAGCCAGTGCAGGGCAAAGAGGTTCCTCTGGAATGGACTGAGACATCTGGGGGACTCTTGGAATGGTGGTACGACCATGGAGTTCCTCTCGCCTTTCCTGTTGAGAGTGCCTCCTCTTGAGATGCGACGGGAACGCAGGGAATGCTTTCCCGTTGAAAGCAGGGAAAGGATCCCTCATCTCGAGCTCCGAGGGGGAAACGGGGCTCCTCTGGATGTGGGCGGGACCATCGTGCTTCCTCTCGAGTGGACACGGGTATGGCGGTGAACTTCTTGAGTTGCAGCAAGGGTGTGAAAGACCCTTTAGAAGTTCCAGAGGTTAGGTGTCATTAGTCTCCAGACGCCTCATCGGAAATAGGCCTCATCTCGCCTGGAAGGGAGAACTTCCTGGATTTTCCCGAGTTGCGGCAGGTGTTCTCAAGTTACGACGGGGACCTCAGGGACCCGCCCTGGTGGCCTCAGGAGAGGCCAGTCCGCATGCGAGTTGCTAGGGGGCCTCTCGGGATTCCTCTCCGGTCGATACCGGGGCCAAAAACCTTGTGTGGAGTCAGGGCCGGAACCGAGGATTCCTCTCAGGGGCTGACATGGATCTTTGGGTACTTCTGGAGTCTCCCCAGGGGAGTCAGGCCTCGTCTCGAGTCGGGGCATGCTCGTGCGCTTTCCTTCCAGGCTGTAGCAGCAATGTCACGCTTCCCGTCGCGTGGATCAAAGGATCTGTGGTTTTCCCTCAAGGCTTTCTCACAGGGCTGTCCCACGTGCCACCGTGGTGTGAGTCGATCCTCGGCGTGAAAGATGAGCCAGTGCCGGGCAAAGAGTTTCCTCTGGAATGGACTGAGACATCTGGCGGACTCTTGGAATGGTGGTACGACCATGGAGTTCGTCTCGCCATTCCTGTTGAGAGTGCCTCCTCTTGAGATGCGACGGGAACGCCGGGAATTCTTTCCCGTTGAAAGCAGGGAAAGGATCCCTCATCTCGAGCTCCGAGGGGGAAACGGGGCTCCTCTGGATGTGGGCGGGACCATCGTGCTTCTTCTCGAGTGGAGACGGGTATCGCGGTGAACTTCTTGAGTTGCAGCAAGGGTGTGAAAGACCCTTTCGAAGTTCCAGAGGTTAGGTGTCATTAGTCTCCAGACGCCTCATCGGAAAAAGGCTTCATCTCGCCTCGAAGGGAGAACTTCCTGGATTTTCTCGAGTTGCGGCAGGTGTTCTCGAGTTACGACGGGGACCTCAGGGACCCGCCCTGGTGGCCTCAGGAGAGGCCAGTCCCCATGCGAGGTGCTAGGGGGCCTCTCGGGATTCCTCTCCCGTCGATACCGGGGCCAAAATCCTTGTGTGGAGTCAGGCCCGGAACCGAGGATTCCTCTCAAGGGCTGACATGGATCTTTGGGTACTTTTGGAGTCTCCCCAGGGGAGTCAGGCCTCGTCTCGAGTGGGGGCATGCAAGTGCGCTTTCCTTCCTGGCTGTAGCAGCAATGTCACGCTTCCCGTCGCGTGGATCAAAGGATCTGTGGTTTTCCCTCGAGGCTTTCCCTCGAGGCTTTCCCACAGGGCTGTCCCACGTGCCACCGTGGTGTGAGTCGATCCTCGGCGTGAAAGATGAGCCAGTGCAGGGCAAAGACGTTCCTCTGGAATGGACTGAGACATCTGGGGGACTCTTGGAATGGTGGTACGACCATGGAGTTCCTCTCGCCTTTCCTGTTGAGAGTGCCTCCTCTTGAGATGCGACGGGAACGCCGGGAATTCTTTCCCGTTGAAAGCAGGGAAAGGATCCCTCATCTCGAGCACCGAGGGAGAAACGGGGCTCCTCTGGATGTGGGCGGGACCATCGTGCTTCCTCTCGAGTGGAGACGGGTATGGCGGTGAACTTCTTGAGTTGCAGCAAGGGTGTGAAAGACCCTTTCGAAGTTCCGGAGGTTAGGTGTCATTAGTCTCCAGACGTCTCATCGGAAATAGGCCTCATCTCACCTGGAAGGGAGAACTTCCTGGATTTTCTCGAGTTGCGGCAGGTGTTCTCGAGTTACGACGGGGACCTCAGGGACCCGCCCTGGTGGCCTCAGGAGAGGCCAGTCCCCATGCGAGGTGCTAGGGGGCCTCTCGGGATTCCTCTCCCGTCGATACCGGGGCCAAAAACCTTGTGTAGAGTCAGGGCCGGAACCGAGGATTCCTCTCAGGGGCTGACATGGATCTTTGGGTACTTGTGGAGTCACCCCTGGGGAGTCAGGCCTCGTCTCGAGTGGGGGCATGCACGTGCGCTTTCCTTCCAGGCTGTAGCAGCAATGTCACGCTTCCCGTGGCGTGGATCAAAGGATCTGTGGTTTTCCCCGGAGGCTTTCCCTCGAGGCTTTCCCCAGGGCTGTCCCACGTGCCACCGTGGTGTGAGTCGATCCTCGGCGTGAAAGATGAGCCAGTGCAGGGCAAAGAGGTTCCTCTGGAATGGACTGAGACATCTGGGGGACTCTTGGAATGGTGGTCCGACCATGGAGTTCCTCTCGCCTTTCCTGTTGAGAGTGCCTCCTCTTGAGATGCGACGGGAACGCCGGGAATTATTTCCCGTTGAAAGCAGGGAATGGATCCCTCATCTCGAGCTATGAGGGGGAAACGGGGCTCCTATGGATGTGGGCGGGACCATCGTGCTTCCTCTCGAGTGGAGACGGGTATGGCGGTGAACTTCTTGAGTTGCAGCAAGGGTGTGAAAGACCCTTTCGAAGTTCCAGAGGTTAGGTGTCATTAGTCTCCAGACGCCTCATCGGAAATAGGCCTCATCTCGCCTGGAAGGGAGAACTTCCTGGATTTTCTCGAGTTGTGGCAGGTGTTCTCGAGTTACGACGGGGACCTCAGGGACCCGCCCTGGTGGCCTCAGGAGAGGCCAGTCCCCATGCGAGTTGCTAGGGGCCCTCTCGGGATTCCTCTCCCGTCGATACCGGGGCCAAAAACCTTGTGTGGAGTCAGGGCCGGAACCGAGGATTCCTCTCAGGGGCTGACATGGATCTTTGGGTACTTGTGGATTCTCCCCAGGGGAGTCAGGCCTAGTCTCGAGTGAGGGCATGCACGTGCGCTTTCCTTCCAGGCTGTAGCAGCAATGTCACGCTTCCCGTCGCGTGGATCAAAAGATCTGTGGTTTTCCCTCGAGGCTTTCCCTCGAGGCTTTCCCACAGGGCTGTCCCACGTGTCACCGTGGTATGAGTTGATCCTCGGCGTGAAAGATGAGCCAGTGCAGGGCAAAAAGGTTCCTCTGGAATGGACTGAGACAACTGGGGGACTCTTGGAATGGTGGTACGACCATGGAGATCCTCTCGCCTTTCCTGTTGAGAGTGCCTCCTCTTGAGATGCGACAGGAACACCGGGAATTCTTTCCCGTTGAAAGCAGGGAAAGGATCCCTCATCTCGAGCTACGAGGGGGAAACGGGGCTCCTCTGGATGTGGGCGGGACCACCGTGCTTCCTCTCGAGTGGAGACGGGTATGGCGGTGAACTTCTTGAGTTGCAGCAAGGGTGTGAAAGACCCTTTCGAAGTTCCAGAGTTTAGGTGTCATTAGTCTCCAGACGCCTCATCGGAAATAGGCCTCATCTCGCCTGGAAGGGAGAACTTCCTGGATTTTCTCGAGTTGCGGCAGGTGTTCTCGAGTTACGACGGGGACCTCAGGGACCCGCCCTGGTGGCCTCAGGAGAGGCCAGTCCCCATGCGAGTTGCTAGGGGCCCTCTCGGGATTCCTCTCCCGTCGATACCGGGGCCAAAAACCTTGTGTGGAGTCAGGGCCGGAACCGAGTATTCCTCTCAGGGGCTGACATGGATCTTTGGGTACTTGTGGAGTCTCCACAGGGGAGTCAGGCCTCGTCTCGAGTGGGGGCATGCACGTGCGCTTTCCTTCCAGGCTGTAGCAGCAATGTCACGCTTCCCGTGTAGTGGATCAAAGGATCTGTGGTTTTCCCTCGAGGCTTTCCCTCGAGGCTTTCCCACAGGGATGTCCCACGTGCCACCGTGGTGTGAGTCGATCCTCGGCGTGAAAGATGAGCCAGTGCAGGGCAAAGAGGTTCCTCTGGAATGGACTGAGACATCTGGGGGACTCTTGGAATGGTGGTACGACCATGGAGTTCCTCTCGCCTTTCCTGTTGAGAGTGCCTCCTCTTGAGATGCGACGGGAACGCCGGGAATTCTTTCCCGTTGAAAGCAGGGAAAGGATCCCGCATCTCGAGCTACGAGGGGGAAACGGGGCTCCTCTGGATGTGGGCGGGACCATCGTGCTTCCTCTCGAGTGGAGACGGGTATGGCGGTGAACTTCTTGAGTTGCAGCGAGGGTGTGAAAGACCCTTTCGAAGTTCCAGAGGTTAGGTGTCATTAGTCTCCAGACGCCTCATCGGAAATAGGCCTCATCTCGCCTGGAAGGGAGAACTTCCTGGATTTTCTCGAGTTGCGGCAGGTGTTCTCGAGTTACGACGGGGACCTCAGGGACCCGCCCTGGAGGCCTCAGGAGAGGCCAGTCCCCATTTGAGTTGCTAGGGGGCCTCTCGGGATTCCTCTCCCGTCGATACCGGGGCCAAAAACCTTGTGTGGAGTCAGGGCCGGAACCGAGGATTCCTCTCAGGGGCTGACATGGATCTTTGGGTACTTCTGGAGTCTCCCCAGGGGAGTCAGGCCTCGTCTCGAGTGGGGGCATGCACGTGCGCTTTCCGTCCAGGCTGTAGCAGCAATGTCACCCTTCCCGTCGCGTAGATCAAAGGATCTGTGGTTTTCCCTCGAGGCTTTCCCTCGAGGCTTTCCGACAGGGCTGTCCCACGTGCCACCGTTGTGTGAGTCGATTCTCGGCATGAAAGATGAGCCAGTGCAGGGCAAAGAGGTTCCTCTGGAATGGACTGAGACATCTAGGGGACTCTTGGCATGGTGGTACGACCATGGAGTTCCTCTCGCCTTTCCGGTTGAGAGTGCCTCCTCTTGAGATGCGACGGGAACGCCGGGCATTTTTTCCCGTTGAAAGCAGGGAAAGGATCCCTCATCTCGAGCTACGAGGGGGAAACGGGGCTCCTCTGGATGTGGGCGGGACCATCGTGCTTCCTCTCGAGTGGAGACGGGTATGGCGGTGAACTTCTTGAGTTGCAGCGAGGGTGTGAAAGACCCTTTTGAAGTTCCAGAGGTTAGGTGTCATTAGTCTCCAGACGCCTCATCGGAAATAGGCCTCATCTCGCCTGGAAGGGAGAACTTCCTGGATTTTCTCGAGTTGCGGCAGGTGTTCTCGAGTTACGACGGGGACCTCAGGGACCCGCCCTGGTGGCCTCAGGAGAGGCCAGTCCCCATGCGAGTTGCTAGGGGGCCTCTCGGGATTCCTCTCCCGTCGATACCGGGGCCAAAAACCTTGTGTGGAGTCAGGGCCGGAACCGAGGATTCCTCTCAGGGGCTGACATGGATCTTTGGGTACTTCTGGAGTCTCCCCAGGGGAGTCAGGCCTCGTCTCGACTGGGGGCATACACGTGCGCTTTCCTTCCAGGCTTTAGCAGCAATGTCACGCTTCCCATGGCGTGGATCAAAGGATCTGTGGTTTTCCCAAGAGGCTTTCCCTCGAGGCTTTCCCACAGGGCTGTCCCACGTGCCACTGTGGTGTGAGTCGATCCTCGGCGTGAAAGATGAGCCAGTGCAGGGCAAAGAGGTTCCTCTGGAGTGGACTGAGACATCTGGGGGACTCTTGGCATGGTGGTACGACCATGGAGTTCCTCTCGCCTTTCCTGTTGAGAGTGCCTCCTCTTGAGATGCGACGGGAACGCCGGGAATTCTTTCCCGTTGAAAGCAGGGAAAGGATCCCTCATCTCGAGCTAAGAGGGGGAAACGGGGCTCCTCTGGATGTGGGCGGGACCATCGTGCTTCCTCTCGAGTGGAGACGGGTATATCGGTGAACTTCTTGAGTTGCAGCGAGGGGGTGAAAGACCCTTTCGAAGTTCCAGAGGTTAGGTGTCATTAGTCTCCAGACGCCTCATCGGAAATAGGCCTCATCTCGCCTGGAAGGGAGAACTTCCTGGATTTTCTCGAGTTGCGGCAGGTGTTCTCGAGTTACGACGGGGAACTCAGGGACCCGCCCTGTTGGCCTCAGGAGAGGCCAGTCCCCATGCGAGTTGCCAGGGGGCCTCTCGGGATTCCTCTCCTGTCGATACCGGTGCCAAAAACCTTGTGTGGAGTCAGGGCCGGAACCGAGGATTCCTCTCAGGGGCTGATATGGATCTTTGGGTACTTCTGGAGTCTCCCCAGGGGTGTCAGACCTCGTCTCGAGTGGGGGCATGCACGTGCGCTTTCCTTCCAGGATGTAGCAGCAATGTCACGCTTGCCGTCGCGTGGATCAAAGGATCTGTGGTTTTCCCTCGAGGCTTTCCCTCGAGGCTTTCCCACAGGGCTGTCCCACGTGCCACCGTGGTGTGAATCGATCCTCGGCGTGAAAGATGAGCCAGTGCAGGGCAATGAGGTTCCTCTGGAATGGACTGAGACATCTGGGGGACTCTTGGCATGGTCGTACGACCATGGAGTTCCTCTCGCCTTTCCTGTTTAGAGTGCCTCCTCTTGAGATGCGATGGGAACGCCGGGAATTCTTTCCCGTTGAAAGCAGGGAAAGGATCCCTCATCTTGAGCTCCGAGGGGGAAACGGGGCTCCTCTGGATGGGGGCGGGACCATCGTGCTTCATCTCGAGTGGAGACGGGTATGGCGGTGAACTTCTTGAGTTGCAGCGAGGGTGTGAAAGACCCTTTCGAAGTTCCAGAGGTTAGGTGTCATTAGTCTCCAGACGCTTCATCGGAAATAGGCCTCATCTCGCCTGGAAGGGAGAACTTCCTGGATTTTCTCGAGTTGCGGCAGGTGTTCTCGAGTTACGACGGGGACCTCAGGGACCCGCCCTGTTGGCCTCAGGAGAGGCCAGTCCCCATGCGAGGTGCCAGGGGGCCTCTCGGGATTCCTCTCCCGTCGATACCGGGGCCAAAAACCTTGTGTGGAGTCAGGGTCGGAACAGAGGATTCCTCTCAGGGGCTGATATGGATCTTTGGGTACTTCTGGAGTCTCCCCAGGGGAGTCAGGCCTCGTCTCGAGTGGGGGCATGCACGTGCGCTTTCCTTCCAGGATGTAGCAGCAATGTCACGCTTGCCGTCGCGTGGATCAAAGGATCTGTGGTTTTCCCTCGAGGCTTTCCCTCGAGGCTTTCCCACAGGGCTGTCCCACGTGCCACCGTGTTGTGAGTCGATCCTCGGCGTGAAAGATGAGCCAGTGCAGGGCAAAGAGTTTCCTCTGGAATTGACTGAGACATCTGGGGGACTCTTGGAATGGTGGTACGACCATGGAGTTCCTCTCGCCTTTCCTGTTGAGAGTGCCTCCTCTTGAGATGCGACGGGAACGCCGGGAATTCTTTCCCGTTGAAAGCAGGGAAAGGATCCCTCATCTCGAGCTCCGAGGGGGAAACGGGGCTCCTCTGGATGTGGGCGGGACCATCGTGCTTCCTCTCGAGTGGAGACGGGTATGGCGGTGAACTTCTTGAGTTGCAGCGAGGGTGTGAAAGACCCTTTCGAAGTTCCAGAGGTTAGGTGTCATTAGTCTCCAGACGCCTCATCGGAAATAGGCCTCATCTCGCCTGGAAGGGAGAACTTCCTGGATTTTCTCGAGTTGCGGCAGGTGTTCTCGAGTTACGACGGGGACCTCAGGGACCCGCCCTGGTGGACTCAGGAGAGGCCAGTCCCCATGCGAGTTGCTAGGGGGCCTGTCGGGATTCCTCTCCCGTCGATACTGGGGCCAAAAACCTTGTGTGGAGTCAGGGCCGGAACCGAGGATTCCTCTTAGGGGCTGACATGGATCTTTGGGTACTTATGGAGTCTCCCCAGGGGAGTCAGGCCTCGTCTCGAGTGGGGGCATGCGCGTGCGCTTTCCTTCCAGGCTGAGGCAGCAAAGTCACGCTTCCCGTCGCGTGGATCAAAGGATCTGTGGTTTTCCCTCGAGGCTTTCCCTCGAGGTTTTCCCACAGGGCTGTCCCACGTGCCACCGTGGTGTGAGTCGATCCTCGGCGTGAAAGATGAGCCAGTGCAGGGCAAAGAGGTTCCTCTGGAATGGACTGAGACATCTGGGGGACTCTTGGCATGGTGGTACGACCATGGAGTTCCTCTCGCCTTTCCTGTTGAGAGTGCCTCCTCTTGAAATGCGACGGGAACGCCGGGAATTCTTTCCCGTTGAAAGCAGGGAAAGGATCCCTCATCTCGAGCTCCGAGGGGGAAACGGGGCTCCTCTGGATGTGGGCGGGACCATCGTGCTTCCTCTCGAGTGGAGACGGGTATGGCGGTGAACTTCTTGAGTTGCAGCGAGGGTGTGAAAGACCCTTTCGAAGTTCCAGAGGTTAGGTGTCATTAGTCTCCAGACGCCTCATCGGAAATAGGCCTCACCTCGCCTGGAAGGGAGAACTTCCTGGATTTTCTCGAGTTGCAGCAGGTGTTCTCGAGTTACGACGGGGACCTCAGGGACCCGCCCTGGTGGCCTCAGGAGAGGCCAGTCCCCATGCGAGTTGCTAGGGGGCCTCTCGGGATTCCTCTCCCGTCGATACGGGGGCCAAAAACCTTGTGTGGAGTCAGGGCCGGAACCGAGGATTCCTCTCAGGGGCTGACATGGATCTTTGGGTACTTCTGGAGTCTCCCCAGGGGAGTCAGGCCTCGTCTCGAGTGGGGGCATGCACGTGCGCTTTCCTTCCAGGCTGTAGCAGCAATGTCACCCTTCCCGTCGCGTGGATCAAAGGATCTGTGGTTTTCCCTCGAGGCTTTCCCACAGGGCTGTCCCACGTGCCACCGTGGTGTGAGTCGATCCTCGGCGTGAAAGATGAGCCAGTGCAGGGCAATGAGGTTCCTCTGGAATGGACTGAGACATCTGGGGGACTCTTGGCATGGTCGTACGACCATGGAGTTCCTCTCGCCTTTCCTGTTTAGAGTGCCTCCTCTTGAGATGCGACGGGAACGCCGGGAATTCTTTCCCGTTGAAAGCAGGGAAAGGATCCCTCATCTCGAGCTACGAGGGGGAAACGGGGCTCCTCTGGATGTGGGCGGGACCATCGTGCTTCCTCTCAAGTGGAGACGGGTATGGCGGTGAACTTCTTGAGTTGCAGCGAGGGTGTGAAAGACCCTTTCGAAGTTCCAGAGGTTAGGTGTCATTAGTCTCCAGACGCTTCATCGGAAATAGGCCTCATCTCGCCTGGAAGGGAGAACTTCCTGGATTTTCTCGAGTTGCGGCAGGTGTTCTCGAGTTACGACGGGGACCTCAGGGACCCGCCCTGTTGGCCTCAGGAGAGGCCAGTCCCCATGCGAGTTGCCAGGGGGCCTCTCGGGATTCCTCTCCCGTCGATACCGGGGCCAAAAACCTTGTGTGGAGTCAGGGCCGGAACCGAGGATTCCTCTCAGGGGCTGATATGGATCTTTGGGTACTTCTGGAGTCTCCCCAGGGGAGTCAGGCCTCGTCTCGAGTGGGGGCATGCACGTGCGCTTTCCTTCCAGGCTGAGGCAGCAAAGTCACGCTTCCCGTCGCGTGGATCAAAGGATCTGTGCTTTTCCCTCGAGGCTTTCCCTCGAGGTTTTCCCACAGGGCTGTCCCACGTGCCACCGTGGTGTGAGTCGATCCTCGGCGTGAAGATGAGCCAGTGCAGGGCAAAGAGGTTCCTCTGGAATGGACTGAGACATCTGGGGGACTCTTGGCATGGTGGTACGACCATGGAGTTCCTCTCGCCTTTCCTGTTGAGAGTGCCTCCTCTTGAAATGCGACGGGAACGCCGGGAATTCTTTCCCGTTGAAAGCAGGGAAAGGATCCCTCATCTCGAGCTCCGAGGGGGAAACGGGGCTCCTCTGGATGTGGGCGGGACCATCGTGCTTCCTCTCGAGTGGAGACGGGTATGGCGGTGAACTTCTTGAGTTGCAGCGAGGGTGTGAAAGACCCTTTCGAAGTTCCAGAGGTTAGGTGTCATTAGTCTCCAGACGCCTCATCGGAAATAGGCCTCATCTCGCCTGGAAGGGAGAACTTCCTGGATTTTCTCGAGTTGCGGCAGGTGTTCTCGAGTTACGACGGGGACCTCAGGGACCCGCCCTGGTAGCCTCAGGAGAGGCCAGTCCCCATGCGAGTTGCTAGGGGGCCTCTCGGGATTCCTCTCCCGTCGATACGGGGGCCTAAAACCTTGTGTGGAGTCAGGGCCGGAACCGAGGATTCCTCTCAGGGGCTGACATGGATCTTTGGGTACTTCTGGAGTCTCCCCAGGGGAGTCAGGCCTCGTCTCGAGTGGGGGCATGCACGTGCGCTTTCCTTCCAGGCTGTAGCAGCAATGTCACCCTTCCCGTCGCGTGGATCAAAGGATCTGTGGTTTTCCCTCGAGGCTTTCCCACAGGGCTGTCCCACGTGCAACCGTGGTGTGAGTCGATCCTCGGCGTGAAAGATGAGCCAGTGCAGGGCAAATCGGTTCCTCTGGAATGGACTGAGACATCTGGGGGACTCTTGGCATGGTGGTACGAAAATGGAGTTCCTCTCGCCTTTCCTGTTGAGAGTGCCTCCTCTTGAGATGCGACGCTAACGCCGGGAATTCTTTCCCGTTGAAAGCAGGGAAAGGATCCCTCATCTCGAGCTCCGAGGGGGAATCGGGGCTCCTCTGGATGTGGGCGGGACCATCGTGCTTCCTCTCGAGTGGAGACGGGTATGGCGGTGAACTTCTTGAGTTGCAGCGAGGGTGTGAAAGACCCTTTCGAATTT
The DNA here is from genome assembly GCF_032405125.1 of Capricornis sumatraensis. Lineage (NCBI taxonomy): Eukaryota > Metazoa > Chordata > Mammalia > Artiodactyla > Bovidae > Capricornis > Capricornis sumatraensis. The sequence continues at coordinate 1,690,474 of NC_091077.1, read as the reverse complement.
CCAGAGGTTAGGTGTCATTAGTCTCCAGACGCCTCATCGGAAATAGGCCACATGTCGCCTGGAAGGGAGAACTTCCTGGATTTTCTCGAGTTGTGGCAGGTGTTCTCGAGTTACGACGGGGACCTCAGGGACCCGCCCTGGTGGCCTCAGGAGAGGCCAGTCCCCATGCGAGTTGCTAGGGGGCGTGTCGGTATTCGTCTCCCGTCGATACCGGGGCCAAAAACCTTGTGTGGAGTCAGGGCCGGAAACGAGGATTCCTCTAAGGGGCTGACATGGATCTTTGGGTACTTCTGGAGTCTCCCCAGGGGAGTCAGGCCTCGTCTCGAGTGGGGGCATGTACGTGCGGTTTCCTTCCAGGGTGATGTAGCAATGTCACGCTTCCCGTCCCGTGGATCAAAGGATCTGTGGTTTTCCCTCGAGGCTTTCCCACAGGGCTGTCCCACGTGCCACCGTGGTGTGAGTCGATCCTCGGCGTGAAAGATGAGCCAGTGCAGGGCGAAAAGGTTCCTCTGGAATGGACTGAGACATCTGGGGGACTCTTGGCATGGTGGTACGACCATGGAGTTCCTCTCGCCTTTCCTGTTGAGAGTGCCTCCTCTTGAGATGCGACGGGAACGCCGGGAATTCATTCCCGTTGAAAGCAGGGAAACGATCCCTCATCTCGTGCTACGAGTGGGAAACGGGGCTCCTCTGGATGTGGGCGGGACCATCGTGCTTCCTCTCGAGTGGAGACGGGTATGGCGGTGAACTTCTTAAGTTGCAGCGAGGGTGTGAAAGACCCTTTCGAAGTTCCAGAGGTTAGGTGTCATTAGTCTCCAGACGCCTCATCGGAAATAGGCCTCATCTCGCCTGGAAGGGAGAACTTCCTGGATTTTCTCGAGTTGCGGCAGGTGTTCTCGAGTTACGACGGGGACCTCAGGGACCCGCCCTGGTGGCCTCAGCAGAGGCCAGTCCCCATGCGAGTTGCTAGCTGGCCTGTCGGGATTCCTCTCCCGTCGATACCGGGGCCAAAAACCTTGTGTGGAGTCAGGGCCGGAACCGAGGATTCCTCTCAGGGGCTGATATGGATCTTTGGGTACTTCTGGAGTCTCCCCAGGGGAGTCAGGCCTCGTCTCGAGTGGGGGCATGCACGTGCGCTTTCCTTCCAGGATGTAGCAGCAATGTCACGCTTGCCGTCGCGTGGATCAAAGGATCTGTGGTTTTCCCTCGAGGCTTTCCCTCGAGGCTTTCCCACAGGGCTGTCCCACGTGCCACCGTGTTGTGAGTCGATCCTCGGCGTGAAAGATGAGCCAGTGCAGGGCAAAGAGGTTCCTCTGGAATGGACTGAGACATCTGGGGGACTCTTGGAATGGTGGTACGACCATGGAGTTCCTCTCGCCTTTCCTGTTGAGAGTGCCTCCTCTTGAGATGCGACGGGAACGCCGGGAATTCTTTCCCGTTGAAAGCAGGGAAAGGATCCCTCATCTCGAGCTCCGAGGGGGAAACGGGGCTCCTCTGGATGTGGGCGGGACCATCGTGCTTCCTCTCGAGTGGAGACGGGTATGGCGGTGAACTTCTTGAGTTGCAGCGAGGGTGTGAAAGACCCTTTCGAAGTTCCAGAGGTTAGGTGTCATTAGTCTCCAGACGCCTCATCGGAAATAGGCCTCATCTCGCCTGGAAGGGAGAACTTCCTGGATTTTCTCGAGTTGCGGCAGGTGTTCTCGAGTTACGACGGGGACCTCAGGGACCCGCCCTGGTGGCCTCAGGAGAGGCCAGTCCCCATGCGAGTTGCTAGGGGGCCTGTCGGGATTCCTCTCCCGTCGATACCGGGGCCAAAAACCGTGTGTGGAGTCAGGGCCGGAACCGAGGATTCCTCTTAGGGGCTGACATGGATCTTTGGGTACTTATGGAGTCTCCCCAGGGGAGTCAGGCCTCGTCTCGAGTGGGGGCATGCACGTGCGCTTTCCTTCCAGGCTGAGGCAGCAAAGTCACGCTTCCCGTCGCGTGGATCAAAGGATCTGTGGTTTTCCCTCGAGGCTTTCCCTCGAGGTTTTCCCACAGGGCTGTCCCACGTGCCACCGTGGTGTGAGTCGATCCTCGGCGTGAAGATGAGCCAGTGCAGGGCAAAGAGGTTCCTCTGGAATGGACTGAGACATCTGGGGGACTCTTGGCATGGTGGTACGACCATGGAGTTCCTCTCGCCTTTCCTGTTGAGAGTGCCTCCTCTTGAAATGCGACGGGAACGCCGGGAATTCTTTCCCGTTGAAAGCAGGGAAAGGATCCCTCATCTCGAGCTCCGAGGGGGAAACGGGGCTCCTCTGGATGTGGGCGGGACCATCGTGCTTCCTCTCGAGTGGAGACGCGTATGGCGGTGAACTTCTTGAGTTGCAGCGAGGGTGTGAAAGACCCTTTCGAAGTTCCAGAGGTTAGGTGTCATTAGTCTCCAGACGCCTCATCGGAAATAGGCCTCATCTCGCCTGGAAGGGAGAACTTCCTGGATTTTCTCGAGTTGCGGCAGGTGTTCTCGAGTTACGACGGGGACCTCAGGGACCCGCCCTGGTGGCCTCAGGAGAGGCCAGTCCCCATGCGAGTTGCTAGGGGGCCTCTCGGGATTCCTCTCCCGTCGATACGGGGGCCTAAAACCTTGTGTGGAGTCAGGGCCGGAACCGAGGATTCCTTTCAGGGGCTGACATGGATCTTTGGGTACTTCTGGAGTCTCCCCAGGGGAGTCAGGCCTCGTCTCGAGTGGGGGCATGCACGTGCGCTTTCCTTCCAGGCTGTAGCAGCAATGTCACCCTTCCCGTCGCGTGGATCAAAGGATCTGTGGTTTTCCCTCGAGGCTTTCCCACAGGGCTGTCCCACGTGCCACCGTGGTGTGAGTCGATCCTCGGCGTGAAAGATGAGCCAGTGCAGGGCAAAACGGTTCCTCTGGAATGGACTGAGACATCTGGGGGACTCTTGGCATGGTGGTACGAAAATGGAGTTCCTCTCGCCTTTCCTGTTGAGAGTGCCTCCTCTTGAGATGCGACGCTAACGCCGGGAAATCTTTCCCGTTGAAAGCAGGGAAAGGATCCCTCATCTCGAGCTCCGAGGGGGAATCGGGGCTCCTCTCGATGTGGGCGGGACCATCGTGCTTCCTCTCGAGTGGAGACGGGTATGGCGGTGAACTTCTTGAGTTGCAGCGAGGGTGTGAAAGACCCTTTCGAAGTTCCAGAGGTTAGGTGTCATTAGTCTCCAGACGCCTCATCGGAAATAGGCCACATGTCGCCTGGAAGGGAGAACTTCCTGGATTTTCTCGAGTTGTGGCAGGTGTTCTCGAGTTACGACGGGGACCTCAGGGACCCGCCCTGGTGGCCTCAGGAGAGGCCAGTCCCCATGCGAGTTGCTAGGGGGCGTGTCGGGATTCGTCTCCCGTCGATACCGGGGCCAAAAACCTTGTGTGGAGTCAGGGCCGGAAACGAGGATTCCTCTAAGGGGCTGACATGGATCTTTGGGTACTTCTGGAGTCTCCCTAGGGGAGTCAGGCCTCGTCTCGAGTGGGGGCATTTACGTGCGCTTTCCTTCCAGGGTGATGTAGCAATGTCACGCTTCCCGTCCCGTGGATCAAAGGATCTGTGGTTTTCCCTCGAGGCTTTCCCACAGGGCTGTCCTACGTGCCACCGTGGTGTGAGTCGATCCTCGGCGTGAAAGATGAGCCAGTGCAGGGCGAAAAGGTTCCTCTGGAATGGACTGAGACATCTGGGGGACTCTTGGCATGGTGGTACGACCATGGAGTTCCTCTCGCCTTTCCTGTTGAGAGTGCCTCCTCTTGAGATGCGACGGGAACGCCGGGAATTCATTCCCGTTGAAAGCAGGGAAACGATCCCTCATCTCGTGCTACGAGTGGGACACGGGGCTCCTCTGGATGTGGGCGGGACCATCGTGCTTCCTCTCGAGTGGAGACGGGTATGGCGGTGAACTTCTTAAGTTGCAGCGAGGGTGTGAAAGACCCTTTTGAAGTTCCAGAGGTAAGGTGTCATTAGTCTCCAGACGCCTCATCGGAAATAGGCCTCATCTCGCCTGGAAGGGAGAACTTCCTGGATTTTCTCGAGTTGCGGCAGGTGTACTCGAGTTACGACGGGGACCTCAGGGACCCGCCCTGGTGGCCTCAGGAGAGGCCAGTCCCCATGCGAGTTGCTAGGGGGCCTCTCGGGATTCCTCTCCCGTCGATACCCGGGCCAAAAACCTTGTGTGGAGTCAGGGCCGGAACCGAGGATGCCTCTCAGGGGCTGACATGGATCTTTGGGCACTTCTGGAGTCTCCCCAGGGGAGTCAGGCCTCGTCTCGAGTGGGGGCATGCACGTGCGCTTTCCTTCCAGGCTGTAGCAGCAATGTCACGGTACCCGTCGCGTGGATCAAAGGATCTGTGGTTTTCCCTCGAGGCTTTCCCTCGAGGCTTTCCCACAGGGCTGTCCCACGTGCCACCGTGGTGTGAGTCGATCCTCGGCGTGAAAGATGAGCCAGTGCAGGGCAAAGAGGTTCCTCTGGAATGGACTGAGACATCTGGGGGACTCTTGGCATGGTGGTACGACCATGGAGTTCCTCTCGCCTTTCCTGTTGAGAGTGCCTCCTCTTGAGATGCGACGGGAACGCCGGGAATTCATTCCCGTTGAAAGCAGGGAAACGATCCCTCATCTCGTGCTACGAGTGGGAAACGGGGCTCCTCTGGATGTGGGCGGGACCATCGTGCTTCCTCTCGAGTGGAGACGGGTATGGCGGTGAACTTCTTGAGTTGCAGCGAGGGTGTGAAAGACCCTTTCGAAGTTCCAGAGGTTAGGTGTCATTAGTCTCCAGACGCCTCATCGGAAATAGGCCTCATCTCGCCTGGAAGGGAGAACTTCCTGGATTTTCTCGAGTTGCGGCAGGTGTTCTCGAGTTACGACGGGGACCTCAGGGACCCGCCCTGGTGGCCTCAGGAGAGGCCAGTCCCCATGCGAGTTGCTAGGGGGCCTCTCGGGATTCCTCTCCCGTCGATACGGGGGCCAAAAACCTTGTGTGGAGTCAGGGCCGGAACCGAGGATTCCTCTCAGGGGCTGACATGGATCTTTGGGTACTTCTGGAGTCTCCCCAGGGGAGTCAGGCCTCGTCTCGAGTGCGGGCATGCACGTGCGCTTTCCTTCCAGGCTGTAGCAGCAATGTCACCCTTCCCGTCGCTTGGATCAAAGGATCTGTGGTTTTCCCTCGAGGCTTTCCCACAGGGCTGTCCCACGTGCCACCGTGGTGTGAGTCGATCCTCGGCGTGAAAGATGAGCCAGTGCAGGGCAAAGCGGTTCCTCTGGAATGGACTGAGACATCTGGGGGACTCTTGGCATGGTGGTACGAAAATGGAGTTCCTCTCGCCTTTCCTGTTGAGAGTGCCTCCTCTTGAGATGCGACGCTAACGCCGGGAATTCTTTCCCGTTGAAAGCAGGGAAAGGATCCCTCATCTCGAGCTCCGAGGGGGAATCGGGGCTCCTCTGGATGTGGGCGGGACCATCGTGCTTCCTCTCGAGTGGAGACGGGTATGGCGGTGAACTTCTTGAGTTGCAGCGAGGGTGTGAAAGACCCTTTCGAAGTTCCAGAGGTTAGGTGTCATTAGTCTCCAGACGCCTCATCGGAAATAGGCCACATGTCGCCTGGAAGGGAGAACTTCCTGGATTTTCTCGAGTTGTGGCAGGTGTTCTCGAGTTACGACGGGGACCTCAGGGACCCGCCCTGGTGGCCTCAGGAGAGGCCAGTCCCCATGCGAGTTGCTAGGGGGCGTGTCGGGATTCGTCTCCCGTCGATACCGGGGCCAAAAACCTTGTGTGGAGTCAGGGCCGGAAACGAGGATTCCTCTAAAGGGCTGACATGGATCTTTGGGTACTTCTGGAGTCTCCCTACGGGAGTCAGGCCTCGTCTCGAGTGGGGGCATGTACGTGCGCTTTCCTTCCAGGGTGATGTAGCAATGTCACGCTTCCCGTCCCGTGGATCAAAGGATCTGTGGTTTTCCCTCGAGGCTTTCCCACAGGGCTGTCCCACGTGCCACCGTGGTGTGAGTCGATCCTCGGCGTGAAAGATGAGCCAGTGCAGGGCGAAAAGGTTCCTCTGGAATGGACTGAGACATCTGGGGGACTCTTGGCATGGTGGTACGAAAATGGAGTTCCTCTCGCCTTTCCTGTTGAGAGTGCCTCCTCTTGAGATGCGACGCTAACGCCGGGAATTCTTTCCCGTTGAAAGCAGGGAAAGGATCCCTCATCTCGAGCTCCGAGGGGGAATCGGGGCTCCTCTGGATGTGGGCGGGACCATCGTGCTTCCTCTCGAGTGGAGACGGGTATGGCGGTGAACTTCTTGAGTTGCAGCGAGGGTGTGAAAGACCCTTTCGAAGTTCCAGAGGTTAGGTGTCATTAGTCTCCAGACGCCTCATCGGAAATAGGCCACATGTCGCCTGGAAGGGAGAACTTCCTGGATTTTCTCGAGTTGCGGCAGGTGTTCTCGAGTTACGACGGGGACCTCAGGGACCCGCCCTGGTGGCCTCAGGAGAGGCCAGTCCCCATGCGAGTTGCTAGGGGGCCTCTCGGGATTCCTCTCCCGTCGATACCCGGGCCAAAAACCTTGTGTGGAGTCAGGGCCGGAACCGAGGATGCCTCTCAGGGGCTGACATGGATCTTTGGGCACTTCTGGAGTCTCCCCAGGGGAGTCAGGCCTCGTCTCGAGTGGGGGCATGCACGTGCGCTTTCCTTCCAGGCTGTAGCAGCAATGTCACGGTTCCCGTCGCGTGGATCAAAGGATCTGTGGTTTTCCCTCGAGGCTTTCCCTCGAGGCTTTCCCACAGGGCTGTCCCACGTGCCACCGTGGTGTGAGTCGATCCTCGGCGTGAAAGATGAGCCAGTGCAGGGCAAAGAGGTTCCTCTGGAATGGACTGAGACATCTGGGGGACTCTTGGCATGGTGGTACGACCATGGAGTTCCTCTCGCCTTTCCTGTTGAGAGTGCTTCCTCTTGAGATGCGACGGGAACGCCGGGAATTCTTTCCCGTTGAAAGCAGGGAAAGGATCCCTCATCTCGAGCTCCGAGGGGGAAACGGGGCTCCTCTGGATGTGGGCGGGACCATCGTGCTTCCTCTCGAGTGGAGACGGGTATGGCGGTGAACTTCTTGAGTTGCAGCGAGGGTGTGAAATACCCTTTCGAAGTTCCAGAGGTTAGGTGTCATTAGTCTCCAGACGCCTCATCGGAAATAGGCCTCATGTCGCCTGGAAGGGAGAACTTCCTGGCTTTTCTCGAGTTGTGGCAGGTGTTCTCGAGTTACGACGGGGACCTCAGGGACCCGCCCTGGTGGCCTCAGGAGAGGCCAGTCCCCATGCGAGTTGCTAGGGGGCCTGTCGGGATTCCTCTCCCGTCGATACCGGGGCCAAAAACCTTGTGTGGAGTCAGGGCCGGAACCGAGGATTCCTCATAGGGGCTGACATGGATCTTTGGGTACTTTGGAGTCTCCCTAGGGGAGTCAGGCCTCGTCTCGAGTGGGGGCATGCACGTGCGCTTTCCTTCCAGGGTGAGGCAGCAATGTCACGCTTCCCGTCCCGTGGATCAAAGGATCTGTGGTTTTCCCTCGAGGCTTTCCCACAGGGCTGTCCCACGTGCCACCGTGGTGTGAGTCGATCCTCGGCGTGAAAGATGAGCCAGTGCAGGGCAAAGAGGTTCCTCTGGAATGGACTGAGACATCTGGGGGACTCTTGGCATGGTGGTACGACCATGGAGTTCCTCTCGCCTTTCCTGTTGAGAGTGCCTCCTCTTGAGATGCGACGGGACCGCCGGGAATTCATTCCCGTTGAAAGCAGGGAAACGATCCCTCATCTCGTGCTACGAGTGGGAAACGGGGCTCCTCTGGATGTGGGCGGGACCATCGTGCTTCCTCTCGAGTGGAGACGGGTATGGCGGTGAACTTCTTGAGTTGCAGCGAGGGTGTGAAAGACCCTTTCGAAGTTCCAGAGGTTAGGTGTCATTAGTCTCCAGACGCCTCATCGGAAATAGGCCTCATCTCGCCTGGAAGGGAGAACTTCCTGGATTTTCTCGAGTTGCGGCAGGTGTTCTCGAGTTACGACGGGGACCTCAGGGACCCGCCCTGGTGGACTCAGGAGAGGCCAGTCCCCATGCGAGTTGCTAGGGGGCCTGTCGGGATTCCTCTCCCGTCGATATCGGGGCCAAAAACCTTGTGTGGAGTCAGGGCCGGAACCGAGGATTCCTCTCAGGGGCTGACATGGATCTTTGGGTACTTCTGGAGTCTCCCCAGGGGAGTCAGGCCTCGTCTCGAGTGGGGGCATGCACGTGCGCTTTCCTTCCAGGCTGTAGCAGCAATGTCACCCTTCCCGTCGCGTGGATCAAAGGATCTGTGGTTTTCCCTCGAGGCTTTCCCACAGGGCTGTCCCACGTGCCACCGTGGTGTGAGTCGATCCTCGGCGTGAAAGATGAGCCAGTGCAGGGAAAAGAGGTTCCTCTGGAATGGACTGAGACATCTGGGGGACTCTTGGCATGGTGGTACGACCATGGAGTTCCTCTCGCCTTTCCTGTTGAGAGTGCCTCCTCTTGAGATGCGACGGGAACGCCGGGAATTCTTTCCCGTTGAAAGCAGGGAAAGGATCCCTCATCTCGAGCTCCGAGGGGGAAACGGGGCTCCTCTGGATGTGGGCGGGACCATCGTGCTTCCTCTCGAGTGGAGACGGGTATGGCGGTGAACTTCTTGAGTTGCAGAGAGGGTGTGAAAGACCCTTTCGAAGTTCCAGAGGTTAGGTGTCATTAGTCTCCAGACGCCTCATCGGAAATAGGCCTCATGTCGCCTGGAAGGGAGAACTTCCTGGATTTTCTCGAGTTGTGGCAGGTGTTCTCGAGTTACGACGGGGACCTCAGGGACCCGCCCTGGTGGCCTCAGGAGAGGCCAGTCCCCATGCGAGTTGCTAGGGAGCCTGTCGGGATTCCTCTCCCGTCGATACCGGGGCCAAAAACCTTGTGTGGAGTCAGGGCCGGAACCGAGGATTCCTCTTAGGGGCTGACATGGTTATTTGGGTACTTCTGGAGTCACCCTAGGGGAGTCAGGCCTCGTCTCCAGTGGGGGCATGCACGTGCGCTTTCCTTCCAGGGTGAGGCAGCAATGTCACGCTTCCCGTCCCGTGGATCAAAGGATCTGTGGTTTTCCCTCGAGGCTTTCCCTCGAGGCTTTCCCACAGGGCTGTCCCACGTGCCACCGTGGTGTGAGTCGATCCTCGGCGTGAAACATGAGCCAGTGCAGGGCAAAGAGGTTCCTCTGGAATGGACTGAGACATCTGGGGGACTCTTGGCATGGTGGTACGACCATGGAGTTCCTCTCGCCTTTCCTGTTGAGAGTGCCTCCTCTTGAGATGCGACGGGAACGCCGGGAATTCTTTCCCGTTGAAAGCAGGGAAAGGATCCCTCATCTCGAGCTACGAGTGGGAAACGGGGCTCCTCTGGATGTGGGCGGGACCATCGTGCTTCCTCTCGAGTGGAGACGGGTATGGCGGTGAACTTCTTGAGTTGCAGCGAGGGTGTGAAAGACCCTTTCGAAGTTCCAGAGGTTAGGTGTCATTAGTCTCCAGACGCCTCATTGGAAATAGGCCTCATCTCGCCTGGAAGGGAGAACTTCCTGGATTTTCTCGAGTTACGGCAGGTGTTCTCGAGTTACGACGGGGACCTCAGGGACCCGCCCTGGTCGCCTCAGGAGAGGCCAGTCCCCATGCGAGTTGCTAGGGGGCCCCTCGGGATTCCTCTCCCGTCGATACCGGGGCCAAAAACCTTGTGTGGAGTCAGGGCCGGAACCGAGGATTCCTCTCAGGGGCTGACATGGAACTTTGGGTACTTCTTGAGTCTCCCCAGGGGAGTCAGGCCTCGTCTCGAGTGGGGGCATGCACGTGCGCTTTCCTTCCAGGCTGTAGCAGCAATGTCACGCTTCCCGTCGCGTGGATCAAAGGATCTGTGGTTTTCCCTCGAGGCTTTCCCACAGGGCTGTCCCACGTGCCACCGTGGTGTGAGTCGATCCTCGGCGTGAAACATGAGCCAGTGCAGGGCAAAGAGGTTCCTCTGGAATGGACTGAGACATCTGGGGGACTCTTGGCATGGTGGTACGACCATGGAGTTCCTCTCGCCTTTCCTGTTGAGAGTGCCTCCTCTTGAGATGCGACGGGAACGCCGGGAATTCTTTCCCGTTGAAAGCAGGGAAAGGATCCCTCATCTCGAGCTACGAGGGGGAAACGGGGCTCCTCTGGATGTGGGCGGGACCATCGTGCTTCCTCTCGAGTGGAGACAGGTATGGAGGTGAACTTCTTGAGTTGCAGCGAGGGTGTGAAAGACCCTTTTGAAGTTCCAGAGGTTAGGTGTCATTAGTCTCCAGACGCCTCATCGGAAATATGCCTCATCTCGCCTGGAAGGGAGAACTTCCTGGATTTTCTCCAGTTGCGGCAGGTGTTCTCGAGTTACGACGGGGACCTCAGGGACCCGCCCTGGTGGCCTCAGGAGAGGCCAGTCCCCATGCGAGTTACTAGGGGGCCTCTCGGGATTCCTCTCCCGTCGATACCGGGGCCAAAAACCTTGTGTGGAGTCAGGGCCGGAACCGAGGATTCCTCTCAGGGGCTGACATGGATCTTTGGGTACTTCTGGAGTCTCCCCAGGGGAGTCAGGCCTCGTCTCGAGTGGGGGCATGCACGTGCGCTTTCCTTCCAGGCTGTAGCAGCAATGTCACACTTCCCGTCGCGTGGATCAAAGATTCTGTGGTTTTCCCTCGAGGCTTTCCCTCGAGGCTTTCCCACAGGGCTGTCCCACGTGCCACCGTGGTGTGAGTCGATCCTCGGCGTGAAAGATGAGCCAGTGCAGGGCAAAGAGGTTCCTCTGGAATGGACTGGGACATCTGGGGGACTCTTGGCATGGTGGTACGACCATGGAGTTCCTCTCGCCTTTCCTGTTGAGAGTGCCTCCTCTTGAGATGCGACGGGAACGCCGGGAATTCTTTCCCGTTGAAAGCAGGGAAAGGATCCCTCATCTCGAGCTACGAGGGGAAAACGGGGCTCCTCTGGATGTGGGCGGGACCATCGTGCTTCCTCTCGAGTGGAGATGGGTATGGCGGTGAACTTCTTGAGTTGCAGCGAGGGTGTGAAAGACCCTTTCGAAGTTCCAGAGGTTAGGTGTCATTAGTCTCCAGACGCCTCATCGGAAATAGGCCTCATCTCGCCTGGAAGGGAGAACTTCCTGGATTTTCTCGAGTTGCGGCAGGTGTTCTCGAGTTACAACGGGGACCTCAGGGACCCGCCCTGGTGGCCTCAGGAGAGGCCAGTCCCCATGCGAGTTGCTAGGGGGCCTCTCGGGATTCCTCTCCCGTCGATACGGGGGCCAAAAACCTTGTGTGGAGTCAGGGCCGGAACCGAGGATTCCTCTCAGGGGCTGACATGGATCTTTGGGTACTTCTGGAGTCTCCCCAGGGGAGTCAGGCTTCGTCTCGAGTGGGGGCATGCACGTGCGCTTTCCTTCCAGGATGTAGCAGCAATGTCACCTTTCCCGTCGTGTGGATCAAAGGATCTGTGGTTTTCCCTTGAGGCTTTGCCTCGAGGCTTTCCCACATGGCTGTCCCACGTGCCACCGTGGTGTGAGTCGATCCTCGGCGTGAAAGATGAGCCACTGCAGGGCAAAGAGGTTCCTCTGGAATGGACTGAGACATCTGGGGCACTCTTGGCATGGTGGTACGACCATGGAGTTCCTCTCGCCTTTCCTGTTGAGAGTGCCTCCTCTTGAGATGCGATGGGAACGCCGGGAATTCTTTCCCGTTGAAAGCAGGGAAAGGATCCCTCATCTCGAGCTCCGAGGGGGAAACGGGGCTCCTCTGGATGTGGGCGGGACCATCGTGCTTCCTCTCGAGTGGAGACGGGTATGGCGGTGAACTTCTTGAGTTGCAGCTAGGGTGTGAAAGACCCTTTCGAAGTTCCAGAGGTTAGGTGTCATTAGTCTCCAGACGCCTCATCGGAAATAGGCCTCATGTCGCCTGGAAGGGAGAACTTCCTGGATTTTCTCGAGTTGTGGCAGGTGTTCTCGAGTTACGACGGGGACCTCAGGGACCCGCCCTGGTGGCCTCAGGAGAGGCCAGTCCCCATGCGAGTTGCTAGGGGGCCTGTCGGGATTCCTCTCCCGTCGATACCGGGGCCAAAAACCTTGTGTGGAGTCAGGGCCGGAACCGAGGATTCCTCTTAGGGGCTGACATGGATCTTTGGGTACTTCTGGAGTCTCCCTAGGGGAGTCAGGCCTCGTCTCGAGTGGGGGCATGCACGTGCGCTTTCCTTCCAGGCTGAGGCAGCAATGTCACGCTTCCCGTCCCGTGGATCAAAGGATCTGTGGTTTTCCCTCGAGGCTTTCCCTCGAGGCTTTCCCACAGGGCTGTCCCACGTGCCACCGTGGTGTGAGTCGATCCTCGGCGTGAAAGATGAGCCAGTGCAGGGCAAAGAGGTTCCTCTGGAATGGACAGAGACATCTGGGGGACTCTTGGCATGGTGGTACGACCATGGAGTTCCTCTCGCCTTTCCTGTTGAGAGTGCCTCCTCTTGAGATGCGACGGGAACGCCGGGAATTCTTTCCCGTTGAAAGCAGGGAAAGAATCCCTCATCTCGAGCTCCGAGGGGGAAACGGGGCTCCTCTGGATGTGGGCGGGACCATCGTGCTTCCTCTCGAGTGGAGACGGGTATGGCGGTGAACTTCTTGAGTTGCAGCGAGGGTGTGAAAGACCCTTTCGAAGTTCCAGAGGTTAGGTGTCATTAGACTCCAGACGCCTCATCGGAAATAGGCCTCATGTCGCCTGGAAGGGAGAACTTCCTGGATTTTCTCGAGTTGTGGCAGGTGTTCTCGAGTTACGACGGGGACCTCAGGGACCCGCCCTGGTGGCCTCAGGAGAGGCCAGTCCCCATGCGAGTTGCTAGGGAGCCTGTCGGGATACATCTCCCGTCGATACCGGGGCCAAAAACCTTGTGTGGAGTCAGGGCCGGAACCGAGGATTCCTCTTAGGGGCTGACATGGATATTTGGGTACTTCTGGAGTCTCCCTAGGGGAGTCAGGCCTCGTCTCGAGTGGGGGCATGCACGTGCGCTTTCCTTCCAGGGTGAGGCAGCAATGTCACGCTTCCCGTCCCGTGGATCAAAGGATCTGTGGTTTTCCCTCGAGGCTTTCCCTCGAGGCTTTCCGACAGGGCTGTCCCACGTGCCACCGTGGTGTGAGTCGATCCTCGGCGTGAAAGATGAGCCAGTGCAGGGCAAAGAGGTTCCTCTGGAATGGACTGAGACATCTGGGGGACTCTTGGCATGGTGGTACGACCATGGAGTTCCTCTCGCCTTTCCTGTTGAGAGTGCCTCCTCTTGAGATGCGACGGGAACGCCGGGAATTCATTCCCGTTGAAAGCAGGGAAAGGATCCCTCATCTCGAGCTACGAGTGGGAAACGGGGCTCCTCTGGATGTGGGCGGGACCATCGTGCTTCCTCTCGAGTGGAGACGGGTATGGCGGCGAACTTCTTGAGTTGCAGCGAGGGTGTGAAAGACCCTTTCGAAGTTCCAGAGGTTAGGTATCATTAGCCTCCAGACGCCTCATCGGAAATAGGCCTCATCTCACCTGGAAGGGAGAACTTCCTGGATTATCTCGAGTTGCGGCAGGTGTTCTCGAGTTACGCCGGGGACCTAAGGGACCCGCCCTGGTGGCCTCAGGAGAGGCCAGTCCCCATGCGAGTTGCTACGGGGCCTCTTGGGATTCCTCTCCCGTCGATACCGGGGCCAAAATCCTTGAGTGGAATCAGGGCCGGAACCGAGGATTCCTCTCAGGGGCTGACATGGATCTTTGGGTACTTCTGCAGTCTCCCCAGGGGAGTCAGGCCTCGTCTCGAGTGGGGGCATGCACGTGCGCTTTCCTTCCAGGCTGTAGCAGCAATGCCACGCTTCCCGTCGCGTGGATCAAAGGATCTGTGGTTTTTCCTCGAGACTTTCCCTCGAGGCTTTCCCACAGGGCTGTCCCACGTGCCACCGTGGTGTGAGGCTATCTTCGGCGTGAAAGATGGGCCAGTGCAGGGCAAAGAGGTTCCTCTGGAATGGACTGAGACATCTGTGGGACTCTTGGAATGGTGGTACGACCATGGAGTTCCTCTCGCCTTTCCTGTTGAGAGTGCCTCCTCTTGAGATGCAACGGGAACGCCCGGAATTCTTTCCCGTTGAAAGCAGAGAAAGGATCCCTCTTTTCGAGCTCCGAGGGGGAAACGGGGCTCCTCTGGATGTGGGCGGGACCATCGTGCTTCCTCTCGAGTGGAGACGGGTATGGCGGTGAACTTCTTGACTTGCAGCAAAGGTGTGAAAGACCCTTTCGAAGTTCCAGAGGTTAGGTGTCATTAGTCTCCAGACGCCTCATCGGAAATAGGCCTCAACTCGCCTGGAAGGGAGAACTTCCTGGATTTTCTCGAGTTGCAGCAGGTGTTCTCGAGTTACGACGGGGACCTAAGGGACCCGCCCTGGTGGCCTCAGGAGAGGCCAGTCCCCATGCGAGTTGCTAGGGGGATTCTCGGGATTCCTCTCCCGTCGATACCGGGGCCAGAAACCTTGTGTGGAGTCAGGGCCGGAACCGAGGATTCCTCTCAGGGGCTGACATGGATCTTTGGGTGCTTCTGGAGTCTCCCCAGGGGAGTCAGGCCTCGTCTCGAGTGGGGGCATGCACGTGCGCTTTCCTTCCAGGCTGTAGCAGCAATGTCACTCTTCCCGTCGCGTGGATCAAAGGATCTGTGGTTTTCCCTCGAGGCTTTCCCTCGAGGCTTTCCCACAGGGCTGTCCCACGTGCCATCGTGGTGTGAGTCGATCCTCGGCGTGAAAGATGAGCCAGTGCAGGGCAAAGAGGTTCCTCTGGAATGGACTGAGACATCTGGGGGACTCTTGGAATGGTGGTACGACCATGGAGTTCCTCTCGCCTTTCCTGTTGAGAGTGCCTCCTCTTGAGATGCGACGGGAACGCCGGGAATTCTTTCCCGTTGAAAGCAGGGAAAGGATCCCTCATCTCGAGCTCCGAGGGGGAAACGGGGCTCCTCTGGATGTGGGCGGGACCATCGTGCTTCCTCTCGAGTGGAGACGGGTATGGCGGTGAACTTCTTGAGTTGCAGCTAGGGTGTGAAAGACCCTTTCGAAGTTCCAGAGGTTAGGTGTCATTAGTCTCCAGACGCCTCATCGGAAATAGGCCTCATGTCGCCTGGAAGGGAGAACTTCCTGGATTTTCTCGAGTTGCGGCAGGTGTTCTCGAGTTACGACGGGGACCTCAGGGACCCGCCCTGGTGGCCTCAGGAGAGGCCAGTCCCCATGCGAGTTGCTAGGGGGCCTCTCGGGATTCCTCTCCCGTCGATACCGGGGCCAAAAACCTTGTGTGGAGTCAGGGCCGGAACCGAGGATTCCTCTTAGGGGCTGACATGGATCTTTGGGTACTTCTGGAGTCTCCCTAGGGGAGTCAGGCCTCGTCTCGAGTGGGGGCATGCACGTGCGCTTTCCTTCCAGGCTGAGGCAGCAATGTCACGCTTCCCGTCCCGTGGATCAAAGGATCTGTGGTTTTCCCTTGAGGCTTTCCCTCGAGGCTTTCCCACAGGGCTGTCCCACGTGCCACCGTGGTGTTAGTCGAACCTCGGCGTGAAAGATGAGCCAGTGCAGGGCAAAGAGGTTCCTCTGGAATGGACAGAGACATCTGGGGGACTCTTGGAATGGAGGTACGACCATGGAGTTACTCTCGACTTTCCTGTTGAGAGTGCCTCCTCTTGAGATGCGACGGGAACGCCGGGAATTCTTTCCCGTAGAAAGCAGGGAAAGGATCCCTCATCTCGAGCTCCGAGGGGGAAACGGGGCTCCTCTGGATGTGGGCGGGACCATCGTGCTTCCTCTCGAGTGGAGACGGGTATGGCGGTGAACTTCTTGAGTTGCAGCAATGGTGTGAATGACCCTTTCGAAGTTCCAGAGGTTAGGTGTCATTAGTCTCCAGACGCCTCATCGGAAATAGGCCTCATTTCGCCTGGAAGGGAGAACTTCCTGGATTTTCTCGAGTTGCGGCAGGTGTTCTAGAGTTACGACGGGGACCTCAGGGACCCGCCTTGGTGGACTCGGGAGAGGCCAGTCCCCAAGCGAGTTGCTCGGGGGCCTCTCGGGATTCCTCTCCCGTCGATACCGGGGCCGAAAACCTTGTGTGGAGTCAGGGCCGGAACCGAGGATTCCTCTCAGGGGCTGACATGGATCTTTGGGTACTTGTGGAGTCTCCCCAGGGGAGTCAGGCCTCGTCTCGAGTGGGGGCATGCACGTGCGCTTTCCTTCCAGGCTGTAGCAGCAATGTCACGCTTCCCGTCGCGTGGATCAAAGGATCTGTGGTTTTCCCTCGAGGCTTTCCCTCGAGGCTTTCCTACAGGGCTGTCCCACGTGGCACCGTGGTGTGAATCGATACTCGGCGTGAAAGATGAGCCAGTGCAGGGCAAAGAGGTTCCTCTGGAATGGACTGAGACATCTGGGGGACTCTTGGAATGGTGGTACGACCATGGAGTTCCTCTCGCCTTTCCTGTTGAGAGTGCCTCCTCTTGAGATGCGACGGGAACGCCGGGAATACTTTCCCGTTGAAAGCAGGGAAAGGATCCCTCATCTCGAGCTCCGAGGGGGAAACGGGGCTCCTCTGGATGTGGGCGGGACCATCGTGCTTCCTCTCGAGTGGAGACGGGTATGGCGGTGAACTTCTTGAGTTGCAGCAAGGGTGTGAAAGACCCTTTCGAAGTTCCAGAGGTTAGGTGTCATTAGTCTCCAGACGCCTCATCGGAAATAGGCCTCATCTCGCCTGGAAGGGAGAACTTCCTGGATTTTCTCGAGTTGTGGCAGGTGTTCTCGAGTTACGACGGGGACCTCAGGGACCCGCCTTGGTGGCCTCAGGAGAGGCCAGTCCCCATGCGAGTTGCTCGGGGGCCTCTCGGGATTCCTCTCCCGTCGATACCGGGGCCAAAAACCTTGTGTAGAGTCAAGGCCGGAACCGAGGATTCCTCTCAGGGGCTGACATGGATCTTTGGGTACTTCTGGAGTCTCCCCAGGGGAGTCAGGCCTCGTCTCGAGTGGGGGCATGCACGTGCGCTTTCCTTCCAGGCTGTAGCAGCAATGTCACGCTTCCCGTGGCGTGGGTCAAAGGATCTGTGGTTTTCCCTCGAGGCTTTCCCTCGAGGCTTTCCCACAGGGCTGTCCCACGTGCCACCGTGGTGTGAGTCGATCCTCGGCGTGAAAGATGAGCCAGTGCAGGGCAAAGAGGTTCCTCTGGAATGGACTGAGACATCTGGGGGACTCTTGGAATGGTGGTACGACCATGGAGTTCCTCTCGCCTTTCCTGTTGAGAGTGCCTCCTCTTGAGATGCGACGGGAACGCCGGGAATTCTTTCCCGTTGAAAGCAGGGAAAGGATCCCTCATCTCGAGCTCCGAGGGGGAAACGGGGCTCCTCTGGATGTGGGCGGGACCATCGTGCTTCCTCTCGAGTGGAGACGGGTATGGCGGTGAACTTCTTGAGTTGCAGCAAGGGTGTGAAAGACCCTTTCGACGTTCCAGAGGTTAGGTGTCATTAGTCTCCAGACGCCTCATCGGAAATAGGCCTCATCTCGCCTGGAAGGGAGAACTTCCTGGATTTTCTCGAGTTGTGGCAGGTGTTCTCGAGTTACGACGGGGACCTCAGGGACCCGCCCTGGTGGACTCAGGAGAGGCCAGTCCCCATGCGAGTTGCTCGGGGACCTCTCGGGATTCCTCTCCCGTCGATACCGGGGCCAAAAACCTTGAGTGGAGTCAGGGCCGGAACCGAGGATTCCTCTCAGGGGCTGACATGGATCTTTGGGTACTTCTGGAGTCTCCCAAGGGGAGTCAGGCCTCGTCTCGAGTGGGGGCATGCACGTGCGCTTTCCTTCCAGGCTGTAGCAGCAATGTCACGCTTCCCGTGGCGTGGATCAAAGGATCTGTGGTTTTCCCTCGAGGCTTTCCCTCGAGGCTTTCCCACAGGGCTGTCCCACGTGCCACCGTGGTGTGAGTCGATCCTCGGCGTGAAAGATGAGCCAGTGCACGGCAAAGAGGTTCCTCTGGAATGGACTGAGATATCTGGGGGACTCTTGGAATGGTGGTACGACCATGGAGTTCCTCTCGCCTTTCCTGTTGAGAGTGCCTCCTCTTGAGATGCGACGGGAACGCCGGGAATTCTTTCCCGTTGAAAGCAGGGAAAGGATCCCTCATCTCGAGCTCCGAGGGGGAAACGGGGCTCCTCTGGATGTGGGCGGGACCATCGTGCTTCCTCTCGAGTGGAGACGGGTATGGCGGTGAACTTCTTGAGTTGCAGCGAGGGTGTGAAAGACCCTTTCGAAGTTCCAGAGGTTAGGTGTCATTAGTCTCCAGACGCCTCATCGGAAATAGGCCTCATCTCGCCTGGAAGGGAGAACTTCCTGGATTTTCTCGAGTTGTGGCAGGTGTTCTCGAGTTACGACGGATACCTCAGGGACCCGCCTTGGTGGCCTCAGGAGAGGCCAGTCCCCATGCGAGTTGCTCGGGGGCCTCTCGGGATTCCTCTCCCGTCGATACCGGGGCCAAAAACCTTGTGTGGAGTCAGAGCCGGAACCGAGGATTCCTCTCAGGGGCTGACATGGATCTTTGGGTACTTCTGGAGTCTCCCCAGGGGAGTCAGGCCTCGTCTCGAGTGGGGGCATGCACGTGCGCTTTGCTTCCAGGCTGTAGCAGCAATGTCACGCTTCCCGTGGCGTGGATCAAAGGATCTGTGGTTTTCCCTCGAGGCTTTCCCTCGAGGCTTTCCCACAGGGCTGACCCACGTGCCACCGTGGTTTGAGTCGATCCTCGGCGTGAAAGATGAGCCAGTGCAGGGCAAAGAGGTTCCTTTGGAATGGATTGAGACATCTGGGGGACTCTTGGAATGGTGGTACGACCATGGAGTTCCTCTCGCCTTTCCTGTTGAGAGTGCCTCCTCTTGAGATGCGACGGGAACGCCGGGAATTCTTTCCCGTTGAAAGCAGGGAAAGGATCCCTCATCTCGAGCTCCGAGGGGGAAACAGGGCTCCTCTGGATGTGGGCAGGACCATCGTGCTTCCTCTCGAGTGGACAAGGGTATGGCGGTGAACTTCTTGAGTTGCAGCAAGGGTGTGAAAGACCCTTTCGAAGTTCCAGAGGTTAGGTGTCATTAGTCTCCAGACGCCTCATCGGAAATAGTCCTCATCTCGCCTGGAAGGGAGAACTTCCTGGATTTTCTCGAGTTGCGGCAGGTGTTCTCGAGTTACGACGGGGACCTCAGGGACCCGCCTTGGTGGCCTCAGGAGAGGCCAGTCCCCAAGCGAGTTGCTCGGGGGCCTCTCGGGATTCCTCTCCCGACGATACCGGGGCCAAAAACCTTGTGTGGAATCAGGACCGGAACCGAGGATTCCTCTCAGAGGCTGACATGGATCTTTGGGTACTTGTGGAGTCTCCCCAGGGGAGTCAGGCCTCGTCTCGAGTGGGGGCATGCACGTGCGCTTTCCTTCCAGGCTGTTCCAGCAATGTCACGGTTCCCGTCGCGTGGATCAAAGGATCTGTGGTTTTCCCTCGAGGCTTTCCCTCGAGGCTTTCCCACAGGGCTGTCCCACGTGCCACCGTGGTGTGAGTCGATCCTCGGCGTGAAAGATGAGCCAGTGCAGGGCAAAGAGGTTCCTCTGGAATGGACTGAGACATCTGGGGGACTCTTGGAATGGTGGTACAACCATGGAGTTCCTCTCGCCTTTCCTGTTGAGAGTGCCTCCTCTTGAGATGCGACCGGAACGCCGGGAATTCTTTCCCGTTGAAAGCAGGGAAAGGATCCCTCATCTCGAGCTCCGAGGGGGAAACGGGGCTCCTCTGGATGTGGGCGGGACCATCGTGCTTCCTCTCGAGTGGAGACGGGTATGGCGGTGAACTTCTTGAGTTGCAGCAAGGGTGTGAAAGACCCTTTCGAAGTTCCAGAGGTTAGGTGTCATTAGTCTCCAGACGCCTCATCGGAAATAGGCCTCATCTCGCCTGGAAGGGAGAACTTCATGGATTTTCTCGAGTTGTGGCAGGTGTTCTCGAGTTACGACGGGGACCTCAGGGACCCGCCTTGGTGGCCTCAGGAGAGGCCAGTCCCCATGCGAGTTGCTCGGGGGCCTCTCGGGATTCCTCTCCCGTCGATACCGGGGCCAAAAACCTTGTGTGGAGTCAGGGCCGGAACCAAGGATTCCTCTCAGGGGCTGACATGGATCTTTGGGTATTTCTGGAGTCTCCCCAGGGGAGTCAGGCCTCGTCTCGAGTGGGGGCATGCACGTGCGCTTTCCTTCCAGGCTGTAGCAGCAATGTCACGCTTCCCGTCGCGTGGATCAAAGGATCTGTGGTTTTCCCTCGAGGCTTTCCCTCGAGGCTTTCCCACAGGGCTGTCCCACGTGCCACCGTGGTGTGAGTCGATCCTCGGCGTGAAAGATGAGCCAGTGCAGGGCAAAGAGGTTCCTCTGGAATGGACTGAGACATCTGGGGGACTCTTGGAATGGTGGTACGACCATGGAGTTCCTCTCACCTTTCCTGTTGAGAGTGCCTCCTCTTGAGATGCGACGGGAACGCCGGGAATTCTTTCCCGTTGAAAGCAGGGAAAGGATCCCTCATCTCGAGCTCCGAGGGGGAAACGGGGCTCCTCTGGATGTGGGCGGGACCATCGTGCTTCCTCTCGAGTGGAGACGGGTATGGCGTTGAACTTCTTGAGTTCCAGCAAGGGTGTGAAAGACCCTTTCGAAGTTCCAGAGGTTAGTTGTCATTAGTCTTCAGACGCCTCATCGGAAATGGGCCTCATCTCGCCTGGAAGGGAGAACTTCCTGGATTTTCTCGAGTTGTGGCAGGTGTTCTCGAGTTACGACGGGGACCTCAGGGACCCGCCTTGGTGGCCTCAGGAGAGGCCAGTCCCCTTGCGAGTTGCTCGGGGGCCTCTCGGGATTCCTCTCCCGTCGATACCGGGGCCAAAAACCTTGTGTGGTGTCAGGGCCGGAACCGAGGATTCCTCTCAGGGGCTGACATGGATCTTTGGGTACTTCTGGAGTCTCCCCAGGGGAGTCAGGCCTCGTCTCGAGTGGGGGCATCCACGTGCGCTTTCCTTCCAGGCTGTAGCAGCAATGTCACGCTTCCCGTGGCGTGGATCAAAGGATCTGTGGTTTTCCCTCGAGGCTTTCCCTCGAGGCTTTCCGACAGGGCTGTCCCACGTGCCACCGTGGTGTGAGTCGATCCTCGGCGTGAAAGATGAGCCAGTGCAGGGCAAAGAGGTTCCTCTGGAATGGACTGAGACATCTGGGGGACTCTTGGAATGGTGGTACGACCATGGAGTTCCTCTCGCCTTTCCTGTTGAGAGTGCCTCCTCTTGAGATGCGACGGGAACGCCGGGAATTCTTTCCCGTTGAAAGCAGGGAAAGGATCCCTCATCTCGAGCTCCGAGGGGGAAACGGGGCTCCTCTGGATGTGGGCGGGACCATCGTGCTTCCTCTCGAGTGGAGACGGGTATGGCGGTGAACTTCTTGAGTTCCAGCAAGGGTGTGAAAGACCCTTTCGAAGTTCCAGAGGTTAGGTGTCATTAGTCTCCAGACGCCTCATCGGAAATAGGCCTCATCTCGCCTGGAAGGGAGAACTTCCTGGATTTTCTCGAGTTGTGGCAGGTGTTCTCGAATTACGACGGGGACCTCAGGGACCCGCCTTGGTGGCCTCAGGAGAGGCCAGTCCCCATGCGAGTTGCTCGGGGGCCTCTCAGGATTCCTCTCCCGTCGATACCGGGGCCAAAAACCTTGTGTGGAGTCAGAGCCGGAACCGAGGATTCCTCTCAGGGGCTGACATGGATCTTTGGGTACTTCTGGAGTCTCCCCAGGGGAGTCAGGCCTCGTCTCGAGTGGGGGCATGCACGTGCGCTTTGCTTCCAGGCTGTAGCAGCAATGTCACGCTTCCCGTGGCGTGGATCAAAGGATCTGTGGTTTTCCCTCGAGGCTTTCCCTCGAGGCTTTCCCACAGGGCTGACCCACGTGCCACCGTGGTTTGAGTCGATCCTCGGCGTGAAAGATGAGCCAGTGCAGGGCAAAGAGTTTCCTTTGGAATGGATTGAGACATCTGGGGGACTCTTGGAATGGTGGTACGACCATGGAGTTCCTCTCGCCTTTCCTGTTGAGAGTGCCTCCTCTTGAGATGCGACAGGAACGCCGGGAATTCTTTCCCGTTGAAAGCAGGGAAAGGATCCCTCATCTCGAGCTACGAGGGGGAAACAGGGCTCCTCTGGATGTGGGCAGGACCATCGTGCTTCCTCTCGATTGGACACGGGTATGGCGGTGAACTTCTTGAGTTGCAGCAAGGGTGTGAAAGACCCTTTCGAAGTTCCAGAGGTTAGGTGTCATTAGTCTCCAGACGCCTCATCGGAAATAGTCCTCATCTCGCCTGGAAGGGAGAACTTCCTGGATTTTCTCGAGTTGCGGCAGGTGTTCTCGAGTTACGACGGGGACCTCAGGGACCCGCCTTGGTGGCCTCAGGAGAGGCCAGTCCCCAAGCGAGTTGCTCGGGGGCCTCTCGGGATTCCTCTCCCGTCGATACCGGGGCCAAAAACCTTGTGTGGAATCAGGGCCGGAACCGAGGATTCCTCTCAGAGGCTGACATGGATCTTTGGGTACTTGTGGAGTCTCCCCAGGGGAGTCAGGCCTCGTCTCGAGTGGGGGCATGCACGTGCGCTTTCCTTCCAGGCTGTTCCAGCAATGTCACGCTTCCCGTCGCGTGGATCAAAGGATCTGTGGTTTTCCCTCGAGCCTTTCCCTCGAGGCTTTCCCACAGGGCTGTCCCACGTGCCACCGTGGTGTGAGTCGATCCTCGGCGTGAAAGATGAGCCAGTGCAGGGCAAAGAGGTTCCTCTGGAATGGACTGAGACATCTGGGGGACTCTTGGAATGGTGGTACAACCATGGAGTTCCTCTCGCCTTTCCTGTTGAGAGTGCCTCCTCTTGAGATGCGACGGGAACGCCGGGAATTCTTTCCCGTTGAAAGCAGGGAAAGGATCCCTCATCTCGAGCTCCGAGGGGGAAACGGGGCTCCTCTGGATGTGGGCGGGACCATCGTGCTTCCTCTCGAGTGGAGACGGGTATGGCGGTGAACTTCTTGAGTTGCAGCAAGGGTGTGAAAGACCCTTTCGAAGTTCCAGAGGTTAGGTGTCATTAGTCTCCAGACGCCTCATCGGAAATAGGCCTCATCTCGCCTGGAAGGGAGAACTTCATGGATTTTCTCGAGTTGTGGCAGGTGTTCTCGAGTTACGACGGGGACCTCAGGGACCCGCCTTGGTGGCCTCAGGAGAGGCCAGTCCCCATGCGAGTTGCTCGGGGGCCTCTCGGGATTCCTCTCCCGTCGATACCGGGGCCAAAAACCTTGTGTGGAGTCAGGGCCGGAACCAAGGATTCCTCTCAGGGGCTGACATGGATCTTTGGGTATTTCTGGAGTCTCCCCAGGGGAGTCAGGCCTCGTCTCGAGTGGGGGCATGCACGTGCGCTTTCCTTCCAGGCTGTAGCAGCAATGTCACGCTTCCCGTGGCGTGGATCAAAGGATCTGTGGTTTTCCCTCGAGGCTTTCCCTCGAGGCTTTCCCACACGGCTGTCCCACGTGCCACCGTGGTGTGAGTCGATCCTCGGCGTGAAAGATGAGCCAGTGCAGGGCAAAGAGGTTCCTCTGGAATGGACTGAGACATCTGGGGGACTCTTGGAATGGTGGTACGACCATGGAGTTCCTCTCGCCTTTCCTGTTGAGAGTGCCTCCTCTTGAGATGCGACGGGAACGCCGGGAATTCTTTCCCGTTGAAAGCAGGGAAAGGATCCCTCATCTCGAGCTCCGAGGGGGAAACGGGGCTCCTCTGGATGTGGGCGGGACCATCGTGCTTCCTCTCGAGTGGACACGGGTATGGCGGTGAACTTCTTGAGTTCCAGCAAGGGTGTGAAAGACCCTTTCGAAGTTCCAGAGGTTAGGTGTCATTAGTCTCCAGACGCCTCATCGGAAATAGGCCTCATCTCGCCTGGAAGGGAGAACTTCCTGGATTTTCTCGAGTTGCGGCAGGTGTTCTAGAGTTACGACGGGGACCTCAGGGACCCGCCTTGTTGGCCTCAGGAGAGTCCAGTCCCCAAGCGAGTTGCTCGGGGTCTCTCGGGATTCCTCTCCCGTCGATAGCGGGGCCAAAAACCTTGTGTGGAGTCAGAGCCGGAACCGAGGATTCCTCTCAGGGGCTGTCATGGATCTTTGGGTACTTGTGGAGTCTCCCCAGGGGAGTCAGGCCTCGTCTCGAGTGGGGGCATGCACGTGCGCTTTCCTTCCAGGCTGTTCCAGCAATGTCACGCTTCCCGTCGCGTGGATCAATGGATCTGTGGTTTTCCCTTGAGGCTTTCCCTCGAGGCTTTCCCACAGGGCTGTCCCACGTGCCACCGTGGTGTGAGTCGATCCTCGGCGTGAAAGATGAGCCAGTGCAGGGCAAAGAGGTTCCTCTGGAATGGACAGAGACATCTGGGGGACTCTTGGAATGGAGGTACGACCATGGAGTTACTCTCGACTTTCCTGTTGAGAGTGCCTCCTCTTGAGATGCGACGGGAATGCCGGGAATTCTTTCCCGTTGAAAGCAGGGAACGGATCCCTCATCTCGAGCTCCGAGGGGGAAACGGGGCTCCTCTGGATGTGGGCGGGACCATCGTGCTTCCTCTCGAGTGGAGACGGGTATGGCGTTGAACTTCTTGAGTTCCAGCAAGGGTGTGAAAGACCCTTTCGAAGTTCCAGAGGTTAGTTGTCATTAGTCTCCAGACGCCTCATCGGAAATGGGCCTCATCTCGCCTGGAAGGGAGAACTTCCTGGATTTTCTCGAGTTGCGGCAGGTGTTCTCGAGTTACGACGGGGACCTCAGGGACCAGCCCTGGTGGCCTCAGGAGAGGCCAGTCCCCTTGCGAGTTGCTAGGGGGCCTCTCGGGATTCCTCTCCCGTCGATATCGGGGCCAAAAACCTTGTGTGGAATCAGGGCCGGAACCGAGGATTTCTCTCAAGGGCTGACATGGATCTTTGGGTACTTCTGGAGTCTCCCCAGGGGAGTCAGGCCTCGTCTCGAGTGGGGGCATGCACGTGCGCTTTCCTTCCAGGCTGTAGCAGCAATGCCAATCTTCCCGTCGCGTGGATCAAAGGATCTGTGGTTTTCCCTCGAGGCTTTCCCTCGAGGCTTTCCCACAGGGCTGTCCCACGTGCCACCGTGGTGTGAGTCGATCCTCGGCGTGAAAGGTGAGCCAGTGCAGGGCAAAGAGGTTCCTCTGGAATGGACTGAGACATCTGGGGGACTCTTGGAATGGTGGTATGACCATGGAGTTCCTCTCGCCTTTCCTGTTGAGAGTGCCTCCTCTTGAGATGCGACGGGAACGTCGGGAATTCTTTCCCGTTGAAAGCAGGGAAAGGATCCCTCATCTCGAGCTCCGAGGGGGAAACGGGGCTCCTCTGGATGTGGGCGGGACCATCGTGCTTCCTCTCGAGTGGAGACGGGTATGGCGGTGAACTTCTTGAGTTGCAGCAAGGGTGTGAAAGACCCTTTCGAAGTTCCAGAGGTTAGGTGTCATTAGTCTCCAGACGCCTCATCGGAAATAGGCCTCATCTCGCCTGGAAGGGAGAACTTCCTGGATTTTCTCGAGTTGTGGCAGGTGTTCTCGAGTTACGACGGGGACCTCAGGGACCCGCCCTGGTGGACTCAGGAGAGGCCAGTCCCCATGCGAGTTGCTCGGGGACCTCTCGGGATTCCTCTCCCGTCGATACCGGGGCCAAAAACCTTGAGTGGAGTCAGGGCCGGAACCGAGGATTCCTCTCAGGGGCTGACATGGATCTTTGGGTACTTCTGGAGTCTCCCAAGGGGAGTCAGGCCTCGTCTCGAGTGGGGGCATGCACGTGCGCTTTCCTTCCAGGCTGTAGCAGCAATGTCACGCTTCCCGTGGCGTGGATCAAAGGATCTGTGGTTTTCCCTCGAGGCTTTCCCTCGAGGCTTTCCCACAGGGCTGTCCCACGTGCCACCGTGGTGTGAGTCGATCCTCGGCGTGAAAGATGAGCCAGTGCACGGCAAAGAGGTTCCTCTGGAATGGACTGAGATATCTGGGGGACTCTTGGAATGGTGGTACGACCATGGAGTTCCTCTCGCCTTTCCTGTTGAGAGTGCCTCCTCTTGAGATGCGACGGGAACGCCGGGAATTCTTTCCCGTTGAAAGCAGGGAAAGGATCCCTCATCTCGAGCTCCGAGGGGGAAACGGGGCTCCTCTGGATGTGGGCGGGACCATCGTGCTTCCTCTCGAGTGGAGACGGGTATGGCGGTGAACTTCTTGAGTTGCAACAAGGGTGTGAAAGACCCTTTCGAAGTTCCAGAGGTTAGGTGTCATTAGTCTCCAGACGCCTCATCGGAAATAGGCCTCATCTCGCCTGGAAGGGAGAACTTCCTGGATTTTCTCGAGTTGTGGCAGGTGTTCTCGAGTTACGACGGATACCTCAGGGACCCGCCTTGGTGGCCTCAGGAGAGGCCAGTCCCCATGCGAGTTGCTCGGGGGCCTCTCGGGATTCCTCTCCCGTCGATACCGGGGCCAAAAACCTTGTGTGGAGTCAGAGCCGGAACCGAGGATTCCTCTCAGGGGCTGACATGGATCTTTGGGTACTTCTGGAGTCTCCCCAGGGGAGTCAGGCCTCGTCTCGAGTGGGGGCATGCACGTGCGCTTTGCTTCCAGGCTGTAGCAGCAATGTCACGCTTCCCGTGGCGTGGATCAAAGGATCTGTGGTTTTCCCTCGAGGCTTTCCCTCCAGGCTTTCCCACAGGGCTGACCCACGTGCCACCGTGGTTTGAGTCGATCCTCGGCGTGAAAGATGAGCCAGTGCAGGGCAAAGAGGTTCCTTTGGAATGGATTGAGACATCTGGGGGACTCTTGGAATGGTGGTACGACCATGGAGTTCCTCTCGCCTTTCCTGTTGAGAGTGCCTCCTCTTGAGATGCGACGGGAACGCCGGGAATTCTTTCCCGTTGAAAGCAGGGAAAGGATCCCTCATCTCGAGCTCCGAGGGGGAAACAGGGCTCCTCTGGATGTGGGCAGGACCATCGTGCTTCCTCTCGAGTGGACACGGGTATGGCGGTGAACTTCTTGAGTTGCAGCAAGGGTGTGAAAGACCCTTTCGAAGTTCCAGAGGTTAGGTGTCATTAGTCTCCAGACGCCTCATCGGAAATAGTCCTCATCTCGCCTGGAAGGGAGAACTTCCTGGATTTTCTCGAGTTGCGGCAGGTGTTCTCGAGTTACGACGGGGACCTCAGGGACCCGCCTTGGTGGCCTCAGGAGAGGCCAGTCCCCAAGCGAGTTGCTCGGGGGCCTCTCGGGATTCCTCTCCCGACGATACCGGGGCCAAAAACCTTGTGTGGAATCAGGACCGGAACCGAGGATTCCTCTCAGAGGCTGACATGGATCTTTGGGTACTTGTGGAGTCTCCCCAGGGGAGTCAGGCCTCGTCTCGAGTGGGGGCATGCACGTGCGCTTTCCTTCCAGGCTGTTCCAGCAATGTCACGGTTCCCGTCGCGTGGATCAAAGGATCTGTGGTTTTCCCTCGAGCCTTTCCCTCGAGGCTTTCCCACAGGGCTGTCCCACGTGCCACCGTGGTGTGAGTCGATCCTCGGCGTGAAAGATGAGCCAGTGCAGGGCAAAGAGGTTCCTCTGGAATGGACTGAGACATCTGGGGGACTCTTGGAATGGTGGTACAACCATGGAGTTCCTCTCGCCTTTCCTGTTGAGAGTGCCTCCTCTTGAGATGCGACGGGAACGCCGGGAATTCTTTCCCGTTGAAAGCAGGGAAAGGATCCCTCATCTCGAGCTCCGAGGGGGAAACGGGTCTCCTCTGGATGTGGGCGGGACCATCGTGCTTCCTCTCGAGTGGAGACGGGTATGGCGGTGAACTTCTTGAGTTGCAGCAAGGGTGTGAAAGACCCTTTCGAAGTTCCAGAGGTTAGGTGTCATTAGTCTCCAGACGCCTCATCGGAAATAGGCCTCATCTCGCCTGGAAGGGAGAACTTCATGGATTTTCTCGAGTTGTGGCAGGTGTTCTCGAGTTACGACGGGGACCTCAGGGACCCGCCTTGGTGGCCTCAGGAGAGGCCAGTCCCCATGCGAGTTGCTCGGGGGCCTCTCGGGATTCCTCTCCCGTCGATACCGGGGCCAAAAACCTTGTGTGGAGTCAGGGCCGGAACCAAGGATTCCTCTCAGTGGCTGACATGGATCTTTGGGTATTTCTGGAGTCTCCCCAGGGGAGTCAGGCCTCGTCTCGAGTGGGGGCATGCACGTGCGCTTTCCTTCCAGGCTGTAGCAGCAATGTCACGCTTCCCGTGGCGTGGATCAAAGGATCTGTGGTTTTCCCTCGAGGCTTTCCCTCGAGGCTTTCCCACAGGGCTGTCCCACGTGCCACCGTGGTGTGAGTCGATCCTCGGCGTGAAAGATGAACCAGTGCAGGGCAAAGAGGTTCCTCTGGAATGGACTGAGACATCTGGGGGACTCTTGGAATGGTGGTACGACCATGGAGTTCCTCTCGCCTTTCCTGTTGAGAGTGCCTCCTCTTGAGATGCGACGGGAACGCCGGGAATTCTTTCCCGTTGAAAGCAGGGAAAGGATCCCTCATCTCGAGCTCCGAGGGGGAAACGGGGCTCCTCTGGATGTGGGCGGGACCATCGTGCTTCCTCTCGAGTGGAGACGGGTATGGCGGTGAACTTCTTGAGTTGCAGCAAGGGTGTGAAAGACCCTTTCGAAGTTCCAGAGGTTAGGTGTCATTAGTCTCCAGACGCCTCATCGGAAATAGGCCTCATCTCGCCTGGAAGGGAGAACTTCATGGATTTTCTCGAGTTGTGGCAGGTGTTCTCGAGTTACGACGGGGACCTCAGGGACCCGCCTTGGTGGCCTCAGGAGAGGCCAGTCCCCATGCGAGTTGCTCGGGGGCCTCTCGGGATTCCTCTCCCGTCGATACCGGGGCCAAAAACCTAGTGTGGAGTCAGGGCCGGAACCAAGGATTCCTCTCAGGGGCTGACATGGATCTTTGGGTATTTCTGGAGTCTCCCCAGGGGAGTCAGGCCTCGTCTCGAGTGGGGGCATGCACGTGCGCTTTCCTTCCAGGCTGTAGCAGCAATGTCACGCTTCCCGTGGCGTGGATCAAAGGATCTGTGGTTTTCCCTCGAGGCTTTCCCTCGAGGCTTTCCCACAGGGCTGTCCCACGTGCCACCGTGGTGTGAGTCGATCCTCGGCGTGAAAGATGAACCAGTGCAGGGCAAAGAGGTTCCTCTGGAATGGACTGAGACATCTGGGGGACTCTTGGAATGGTGGTACGACCATGGAGTTCCTCTCGCCTTTCCTGTTGAGAGTGCCTCCTCTTGAGATGCGACGGGAACGCCGGGAATTCTTTCCCGTTGAAAGCAGGGAAAGGATCCCTCATCTCGAGCTCCGAGGGGGAAACGGGGCTCCTCTGGATGTGGGCGGGACCATCGTGCTTCCTCTCGAGTGGAGACGGGTATGGCGTTGAACTTCTTGAGTTCCAGCAAGGGTGTGAAAGACCCTTTCGAAGTTCCAGAGGTTAGTTGTCATTAGTCTCCAGACGCCTCATCGGAAATGGGCCTCATCTCGCCTGGAAGGGAGAACTTCCTGGATTTTCTCGAGTTGTGGCAGGTGTTCTCGAGTTACGACGGGGACCTCAGGGACCCGCCTTGGTGGCCTCAGGAGAGGCCAGTCCCATGAGAGTTGCTCGGGGGCCTCTCGGGATTCCTCTCCCGTCGATACCGGGGCCAAAAACCTTGTGTGGTGTCAGGGCCGGAACCGAGGATTCCTCTCAGGGGCTGACATGGATCTTTGGGTACTTCTGGAGTCTCCCCAGGGGAGTCAGGCCTCGTCTCGAGTGGGGGCATCCACGTGCGCTTTCCTTCCAGGCTGTAGCAGCAATGTCACGCTTCCCGTGGCGTGGATCAAAGGATCTGTGGTTTTCCCTCGAGGCTTTCCCTCGAGGCTTTCCGACAGGGCTGTCCCACGTGCCACCGTGGTGTGAGTCGATCCTCGGCGTGAAAGATGAGCCAGTGCAGGGCAAAGAGGTTCCTCTGGAATGGACTGAGACATCTGGGGGACTCTTGGAATGGTGGTACGACCATGGAGTTCCTCTCGCCTTTCCCGTTGAGAGTGCCTCCTCTTGAGATGCGACGGGAACGCCGGGAATTCTTTCCCGTTGAAAGCAGGGAAAGGATCCCTCATCTCGAGCTCCGAGGGGGAAACGGGGCTCCTCTGGATGTGGGCGGGACCATCGTGCTTCCTCTCGAGTGGAGACGGGTATGGCGGTGAACTTCTTGAGTTGCAGCAAGGGTGTGAAAGACCCTTTCGAAGTTCCAGAGGTTAGGTGTCATTAGTCTCCAGAGGCCTCATCGGAAATAGGCCTCATCTCGCCTGGAAGGGAGAACTTCCTGGATTTTCTCGAGTTGCGGCAGGTTTTCTCGAGTTACGACGGGGACCTCAGGGACCCGCCCTGGTGGCCTCAGGAGAGGCGAGTCACCATGCGAGTTGCTAGGGGGCCTCTCGGGATTCCTCTCCCGTCGATACCGGGGCCAAAAACCTTGTGTGGAATCAGGGCCGGAACCGAGGATTCCTCTCAGGGGCTGACATGGATCTTTGGGTACTTCTGGAGTCTCCCCAGGGGAGTCAGGCCTCGTCTCGAATGGGGGCATGCACGTGCGCTTTCCTTCCAGGCTGTAGCAGCAATGTCACGCTTCCCGTGGCGTGGATCAAAGGATCTGTGGTTTTCCCTCGAGGCTTTCCCTCGAGGCTTTCCCACAGGGCTGTCCCACGTGCCACCGTGGTGTGAGTCGATCCTCGGCGTGAAAGATGAGCCAGTGCAGGGCAAAGAGGTTCCTCTGGAATGGACTGAGACATCTGGGGGACTCTTGGAATGGTGGTACGACCATGGAGTTCCTCTCGCCTTTCCTGTTGAGAGTGCCTCCTCTTGAGATGCGACGGGAAAGCCGGTAATTCTTTCCCGTTGAAAGCAGGGAAAGGATCCCTCATCTCGAGCTCCGAGGGGGTAACGGGGCTCCTCTGGATGTGGGCGGGACCATCGTGCTTCCTCTCGAGTGGAGACGGGTACGGCGGTGAACTTCTTGAGTTGCAGCAAAGGTGTGAAAGACCCTTTCGAAGTTCCAGAGGTTAGGTGTCATTAGTCTCCAGACGCCTCATCGGAAATAGGCCTCATCTCGCCTGGAAGGGAGAACTTCCTGGATTTTCTCGAGTTGCGGAAGGTGTTCTCGAGTTACTTCGGGGACCTCAGGGACCCGCCCTGGTGGCCTCAGGAGAGGCCAGTCCCCATTCGTGTTGCTAGGGGGCCTCTCGGGATTCCTCTCCCGTCAATACCGGGGCCAAAAACCTTGTGTGGAGTCAGGTCCGGAACCGAGGATTCCTCTCAGGGGCTGACATGGATCTTTGGGTACTTCTGGAGTCTCCCCAGGGGAGTCAGGCCTCGTTTGGAGTGGGGGCATGCACGTGCGCTTTCCTTCCAGGCTGTAACAGCAATGTCACGCTTCCCGTCGCGTGGATCAAAGCATCTGTGGTATTCCCTCCAGGGTTTCCCTCGAGGCTTTCGCACAGGGCTGTCCCACGTGCCACCGTGGTGTGAGTCGATCCTCGGCGTGAAAGATGAGCCAGTGCAGGGCAAAGAGATTCCTCTGGAATGGACTGAGACATCTGGGGGACTCTTGGAATGGTGGTACGACCATGGAGTTCCTCTCGCCTTTCCTGTTGAGAGTGCCTCCTCTTGAGATGCGACGGGAACGCTGGGAATTCTTTCCCGTTGAAAGCAGGGAAAGGATCCCTCATCTCGAGCTCCGAGGGGGAAACGGGGCTCCTCTGGATGTGGGCGGGACTCCTCTGGATGTGGGCGGGACCATCGTGCTTCCTCTCGAGTGGAGACGGGTATGGCGGTGAACTTCTTGAGTTGCAGCAAGGGTGTGAAAGACCCTTTCGAAGTTCCAGAGGTTAGGTGTCATTAGTCGCCAGACGCCTCATCGGAAATAGGCCTCATCTCGCCTGGAAGGGAGAACTTCCTGGATTATCTCGAGTTGCGGCAGGTGTTCTCGAGTTACGACGGGGACCTCAGGCACCCGCCCTGGTGGCCTCAGGAGAGGCCAGTCCCCATGCGAGTTGCTAGGGGGCCTCTCGGGATTCCTCTCCGTCGATACCGGGGCCAAAAACCTTGTGTGGAGTCAGGGCCGGAACCGAGGATTCCTCTCAGGGGCTGACATGGATCTTTGGGTACTTGTGGAGTCTCCCCAGCGGAGTCAGGCCTCGTCTCGAGTGGGGGCATGCACGTGCGCTTTCCTTCCAGGCTGTAGCAGCAATGTCACGCTTCCCGTCGCAGGGATCAAAGGATCTGTGGTTTTCCCTCGAGGCTTTCCCTCGAGGCTTTCCCACAGGGCTGTCCCACGTGCCACCATGGTGTGAGTCGATCCTCGGCGTGAATGATGAGCCAGTGCACGGCAAAGAGGTTCCTCTGGAATGGACTGAGACATCTGGGGGACTCTTGGAATGGTGGTACTACCATGGAGTTCCTCTCGCCTTTCCTGTTGAGAGTGCCTCCTCTTGAGATGCGACGGGAACGCCGGGAATTCTTTCCCGTTGAAAGCAGGGAAAGGATCCCTCATCTCGAGCTACGAGGGGGAAACGGGGCTCCTCTGGATGTGGGCGGGACCATCGTGCTTCCTCTCGAGTGGAGACGGGTATTGCGGTGAACTTCTTGAGTTGCAGCAAGGGTGTGAAAGACCCTTTCGAAGTTCCAGAGGTTAGGTGTCATTAGTCTCCAGACGACTTATCGGAAATAGGCCTCATCTCGCCTGGAAGGGAGAACTTCCTGGATTTTCTCGAGTTGTGGCAGGTGTTCTCGAGTTACGACGGGGACCTCAGGGACCCGCCCTGGTGGCCTCAGGAGAGGCCAGTACCCATGCGAGTTGCTAGGGGGCCTCTCGGGATTCCTCTCCCGTCGATACCGGGGCCAAAAACCTTGTGTGGAGTCAGGGCCGGAACCGAGGATTCCTCCCAGGGGTGACATGGATCTTTGGGTACTTCTGGAGTCTCCCCAGGGGAGTCAGGCCTCGTCTCGAGTGGGGGCATGCACGTGCGCTTTCCTTCCAGGCTGTAGCAGCAATGTCACGCTTCCCGTGGCGTGGATCAAAGGATCTGTGGTTTTCCCTCGAGGCTTTCCCTCGAGGCTTTCCCACAGGGCTGTCCCACGTGCCACCGTGGTGTGAGTCGATCCTCGGCGTGAAAGATGAGCCAGTGCAGGGTAAAGAAGTTCCTCTGGAATGGACTGAGATATCTGGGGGAATCTTGGAATGGTGGTACGACCATGGAGTTCCTCTCGCCTTTCCTGTTGAGAGTGCCTCCTCTTGAAATGCGACGGGAACGCCGGGAATTCTTTCCCGTTGAAAGCAAGGAAAGGATCCCTCATCTCGAGCTCCGAGCGGGAAACGGGGCTCCTCTGGATGTGGGCGGGACCATCGTGCTTCCTTTCGAGTGGAGACGGGTATGGCGGTGAACTTCTTGAGTTGCAGCAAGGGTGTGAAAGACCCTTTCGAAGTTCCAGAGGTTAGGTGTCATTAGTCTCCAGACGCCTCATCGGAAATAGGCCTCATCTCGCCTGGAAGGGAGAACTTCCTGGATTATCTCAAGTTGCGGCAGGTGTTCTCGAGTTACGACGGGGACCTCAGGGACCCGCCCTGGTGGCCTCAGGAGAGGCCAGTCCCCATGCGAGTTGCTAGGGGGCCTCTGGGGATTCCTCTCCCGTCGATACCGGGGCCAAAAACCTTGTGTGGAGTCAGGGCCGGAACCGAGGATTCCTCTCAGGGGCTGACATGGATCTTTGGGTACTTGTGGAGTCTCCCCAGCGGAGTCAGGCCTCGTCTCGAGTGGGGGCATGCACGTGCGCTTTCCTTCCAGGCTGTAGCAGCAATGTCACGTTTCCCGTCGCAGGGATCAAAGGATCTGTGGTTTTCCCTCGAGGCTTTCCCTCGAGGCTTTCCCACAGGGCTGTCCCACGTGCCACCGTGGTGTGAGTCGATCCTCGGCGTGAAAGATGAGCCAGTGCAGGGCAAAGAGATTCCTCTGGAATGGACTGAGACATCTGGGGGACTCTTGGAATGGTGGTACGACCATGGAGTTCCTCTCGCCTTTCCTGTTGAGAGTGCCTCCTCTTGAGATGCGACGGGAACGCCGGGAATTCTTTCCCGTTGAAAGCAGGGAAAGGATAGCTCATCTCGAGCTCCGAGGGGGAAACGGGGCTCCTCTGGATGCGGGCGGGACCATCGTGCTTCCTCTCGAGTGGAGACGGGTATGGCGGTGAACTTCTTGAGTTGCAGCAAGGGTGTGAAAGACCCTTTCGAAGTTCCAGAGGTTAGGTGTCATTAGTCTCCAGACGCCTCTTCGGAAATAGGCCTCATTTCGCCTGGAAGGGAGAACTTCCTGGATTATCTCGAGTTGCGGCAGGAGTTCTCGAGTTACGACGGGGACCTCAGGGTCCCGCCCTGGTGGCCTCAGGAGAGGCCAGTCCCCATGCGAGTTGCTAGGGGGCCTCTGGGGATTCCTCTCCCGTCGATACCGGGGCCAAAAACCTTGTGTGGAGTCAGGGCCGGAACCGAGGATTCCTCTCAGGGGCTGACATGGATCTTTGGGTACTTGTGGAGTCTCCCCAGCGGAGTCAGGCCTCGTCTCGAGTGGGGGCATGCACGTGCGCTTTCCTTCCAGGCTGTAGCAGCAATGTCACGCTTCCCGTCGCAGGGATCAAAGGATCTGTGGTTTTCCCTCGAGGCTTTCCCTCGATGCTTTCCCACAGGGCTGTCCCACGTGCCACCCTGGTGTGAGTCGATCCTCGGCGTGAATGATGAGCCAGTGCACGGCAAAGAGGTTCCTCTGGAATGGACTGAGACATCTGGGGGACTCTTGGAATGGTGGTACTACCATGGAGTTCCTCTCGTCTTTCCTGTTGAGAGTGCCTCCTCTTGAGATGCGACGGGAACGCCGGGAATTCTTTCCCGTTGAAAGCAGGGAAAGGATCCCTCATCTCGAGCTCCGAGGGGGAAACGGGGCTCCTCTGGATGTGGGCGGGACCATCGTGCTTCCTCTCGAGTGGAGACGGGTATGGCGGTGAACTTCTTGAGTTGCAGCAAGGGTGTGAAAGACCCTTTCGAAGTTCCAGAGGTTAGGTGTCATTAGTCTCCAGACGCCTCATCGGAAATAGGCCTCATCTCGCCTGGAAGGGAGAACTTCCTGGATTTTCTCGAGTTGCGGCAGGTGTTCTCGAGTTACGACGGGGACCTCAGGGACCCGCCCTGGTGGCCTCAGGAGAGGCCAGTCCCCATGCGAGGTGCTAGGAGGCCTCTCGTGATTCCTCTCCCGTCGATACCGGGGCCAAAAACCTTGTGTGGAGTCAGGGCCTGAACCGAGATTCCTCTCAGGGGCTGACATGGATCTTTGGGTACTTGTGGAGTCTCCCCAGGGGAGTCAGGCCTCGTCTCGAGTGGGGGCATGCACGTGCACTTTCCTTCCAGGCTGTAGCAGCAATGTCACGCTTCCCGACGCGTGGATCAAAGGCTCTGTGGTTATCCCTCGAGGCTTTCCCTCGAGGCTTTCCCACAGGGCTGTCCCACGTTCCACCGTGGTGTGAGTCGATCCTCGGCGTGAAAGATGAGCCAATGCAGGGCAAAAGGTTCCTCTGGTGTGGACTGAGACATGTGGGGGACTGTTGGAATGGTGGTACGACCATGGAGTTCCTCTCGCCTTTCCTGTTGAGAGTGCCTCCTCTAGAGATGCGACGGAAACGCCGGGAATTCTTTCCCGTTGAAAGCAGGGAAAGGATCCCTCATCTCGAGCTCCGAGGGGGAAACGGGGCTCCTCTGGATGTGGGCGGGACCATCGTGCTTCCTCTCGAGTGGAGATGGGTATGGCGGTGAACTTCTTGAGTTCCATCAAGGGTGTGAAAGACCCTTTCGAAGTTCCAGAGGTAAGGTGTCAGTAGTCTCCCGACGCCCCATCGGAAATAGGACTCATCTCGCCTGGAAGGGAGAACTTCCTGGATTTTCTCGAGTTGCGGCAGGTGTTCTCGAGTTACGACGGGGACCTCAGGGACCCGCCCTGGTGGCCTCAGGAGAGGCCAGTCCCCATGCGAGGTGCTAGGGGGCCTCTCGGGATTCCCCTCCCGTTGATTCCGGGGCCAAAATACTTGTGTGGAGTCAGGCCCGGAACCGAGGATTCCTCTCAAGGGCTGACATGGATCTTTGGGTACTTCTGAAGTCTGCCCAGGGGAGTCAGGCCTCGTCTCGAGTGGGGGCATGTACGTGCGCTTTCCTTCCAGGCTGTAGCAGCAATGACACGCTTCCCGTGGCGTGCATCAAAGGATCTGTGGTTTTCCCTCGAGGCATTCCCTCGAGGCTTTCCAACAGGGCTGTCCCACGTGCCACCGTGGTGTAAGTCGATCCTCGGCGTGAAAAATGAGCCAGTGCAGGGCAAAGAGGTTCCTCTGGAATGGACTGAGACATCTGGGGGACTCTTGGAATGGTGGTACGACCATGGAGTTCCTCTCGCCTTTCCTGTTGAGAGTGCCTCCTCTTGAGATGCGACGGGAACGCCGGGAATTCTTTCCCGTTGAAAGCAGGGAAAGGATCCCTCATCTCGAGCTCCGAGGGGGAAACGGGGCTCCTCTGGATGTGGGCGGGACCATCGTGCTTCCTCTCGAGTGGAGACGGTATGGCGGTGAACTTCTTGAGTTGCAGCAAGGGTGTGAAAGACCCTTTCGAAGTTCCAGAGGTTAGGTGTCATTAGTCTCCAGACGCCTCATCGGAAATAGGCCTCATCTCGCCTGGAAGGGAGAACTTCCTGGATTTTCTCGAGTTGCGGCAGGTGTTCTCGAGTTACGACGGGGACCTCAGGGACCCGCCCTGGTGGCCTCAGGAGAGGCCAGTCCCCATGCGAGTTGCTAGGGGGCCTCTCGGGATTCCTCTCCCATCGATACCGGGGCCAAAAACCTTGTGTGGGGTCAGGGCCGGAAACGAGGATTCCTCTCAAGGGCTGACATGGATCTTTGGGTAATTCTGGAGTCTCCCCAGGGGAGTCAGGCCTCGTCTCGAGTGGGGGCATGCACGTGCGCTTTCCTTCCAGGCTGTAGCAGCAATGTCACGCTTCCCGTGGCGTGGATCAAAGGATCTGTGGTTTTCCCTCGAGGATTTCCCACAGGGCTGTCCCACGTGTCACCGTGGTGTGAGTCGATCCTCGGAGTGAAAGATGAGCCAGTGCAGGGCAAAGAGGTTCCTCTGGAATGGACAGAGACATCTGGGGGACTCTTGGAATGGAGGTACGACCATGGAGTTACTCTCGACTTTCCTGTTGAGAGTGCCTCCTCTTGAGATGCGACGGGAACGCCGGGAATTCTTTCCCGTTGAAAGCAGGGAAAGGATCCCTCATCTCGAGCTACGAGGGGGAAACGGGGCTCCTCTGGATGTGGGCGGGACCATCGTGCTTCCTCTCGAGTGGAGACAGGTATGGCGGTGAACTTCTTGAGTTGCAGCAAGGGTGTGAAAGACCCTTTCGAAGTTCCAGAGGTTAGGTGTCATTAGTCTCCAGACACCACTTCGGAAATAGGCCTCCTCTTGCCTGGAAGGGAGAACTTCCTGGATTTTCTCGAGTTGCGGCAGGTGTTCTCGAGTTACGACGGGGACCTCAGGAACCCGACCTGGTGGCCTCAGGAGAGGCCAGTCCCCATGCGAGTTGCTAGGGGGCCTTTCAGGATTCCTCTTCCGTCGATACGAGGTCCAAAAACCTTGTGTGGGGTCAGGGCCGGAAACGAGGATTCCTCTCAGGGGCTGACATGGATCTTTGGGTACTTGTGGAGTCTCCCCAGGGGAGTCATGCCTCGTCTCGAGTGGGGGCATGCACGTGCGCTTTCCTTCCAGGCTGTAGCAGCAATGTCACGCTTCCCGTCGCGTGGATCAAAGGATCTGTGGTTTTCCCTCGAGGCTTTCCCTCGAGGCTTTCCCACAG
This sequence comes from Capricornis sumatraensis, assembly GCF_032405125.1. Taxonomy (NCBI): domain Eukaryota; kingdom Metazoa; phylum Chordata; class Mammalia; order Artiodactyla; family Bovidae; genus Capricornis; species Capricornis sumatraensis. The sequence continues at coordinate 1,652,346 of NC_091077.1, read as the reverse complement.
GGCTGTCCCACGTGCCACCGTGGTGTGAGTCGATCCTCGGCGTGAAAGATGAGCCAGTGCAGGGCAAAGAGGTTCCTCTGGAATGGACTGAGACATCTGGGGGACTCTTGGAATGGTGGTACGACCATGGAGTTCCTCTCGCCTTTCCTGTTGAGAGTGCCTCCTCTTGAGATGCGACGGGAACGCCGGGAATTCTTTCCCGTTGAAAGCAGGGAAAGGATCCCTCATCTCGAGCTCCGAGGGGGAAACGGGGCTCCTCTGGATGTGGGCGGGACCATCGTGCTTCCTCTCGAGTGGAGACGGGTATGGCGGTGAACTTCTTGAGTTGCAGCAAGGGTGTGAAAGACCCTTTCGAAGTTCCAGAGGTAAGGTGTCAGTAGTCTCCCGACGCCCCATCGGAAATAGGCCTCATCTCGCCTGGAAGGGAGAACTTCCTGGATTTTCTCGAGTTGCGGCAGGTGTTCTCGAGTTACGACGGGGACCTCAGGGACCCGCCCTGGTGGCCTCAGGAGAGGCCAGTCCCCATGCGAGGTGCTAGGGGGCCTCTCGGGATTCCCCTCCCGTTGATTCCGGGGCCAAAATACTTGTGTGGAGTCAGGCCCGAAAACGAGGATTCCTCTCAAGGGCTGACATGGATCTTTGGGTACTTCTGAAGTCTGCCCAGGGGAGTCAGGCCTCGTCTCGAGTGGGGGCATGCACGTGCGCTTTCCTTCCAGGCTGTAGCAGCAATGACACGCTTCCCGTGGCGTGCATCAAAGGATCTGTGGTTTTCCCTCGAGGCATTCCCTCGAGGCTTTCCCACAGGGCTGTCCCACGTGCCACCGTGGTGTAAGTCGATCCTCGGCGTGAAAAATGAGCCAGTGCAGGGCAAAGAGGTTCCTCTGGAATGGACTGAGACATCTGGGGGACTCTTGGAATGGTGGTACGACCATGGAGTTCCTCTCGCCTTTCCTGTTGAGAGTGCCTCCTCTTGAGATGCGACGGGAACGCCGGGAATTCTTTCCCGTTGAAAGCAGGGAAAGGATCCCTCATCTCGAGCTCCGAGGGGGAAACGGGGCTCCTCTGGATGTGGGCGGGACCATCGTGCTTCCTCTCGAGTGGAGACGGTATGGCGGTGAACTTCTTGAGTTGCAGCAAGGGTGTGAAAGACCCTTTCGAAGTTCCAGAGGTTAGGTGTCATTAGTCTCCAGACGCCTCATCGGAAATAGGCCTCATCTCGCCTGGAAGGGAGAACTTCCTGGATTTTCTCGAGTTGCGGCAGGTGTTCTCAAGTTACGACGGGGACCTCAGCGACCCGCCCTGGTGGCCTCAGGAGAGGCCAGTCCCCATTCGAGTTGCTAGGGGGCCTCTCGGGATTCCTCTCCCGTCGATACCGGGGCCAAAAACCTTGTGTGGAGTCAGGGCCGGAACCGAGGATTCCTCTCAGGGGCTGACATGGATCTTTGGGTGCTTGTGGAGTCTCCCCAGGTGAGTCAGGCATCGTCTCGAGTGGGGGCATGCACGTGCGCTTTCCTTCCAGGCTGTAGCAGCAACGTCACGCTTCCCGTCGCGTGGATCAAAGGATCTGTGTTTTTCCCTCGAGGCTTTCCCTCAAGGCTTTCCCACAGGGCTGTCCCACGTGCCACCGTGGTGTGAGTCGATCCTCGGCGTGAAAGATGAGCCAGTGCAGGGCAAAGAGGTTCTTCTGGAATGGACTGAGACATCTGGGGGACTCTTGGAATGGTGGTACGACCATGGATTTCCTCTCGCCTTTCCTGTTGAGAGTGCCTCCTCTTGAGATGCGACGGGAACGCCGGGAATTCTTTCCCGTTGAAAGCAGGGAAAGGATCCCTAATCTCGAGCTCCGAGGGGGAAACGGGGCTCCTCTGGATGTGGGAGGGACCATCGTGTTCCTCTCGAGTGGAGACGGGTATGGCGGTGAACTTCTTGAGTTGCAGCAAGGGTGTGAAAGACCCTCTCGAAGTTCCAGAGGTTAGGTGTCATTAGTCTCCAGACGCCTCATCGGAAATAGGCCTCATCTCGCCTGGAAGGGAGAACTTCCTGGATTTTCTCGAGTTGCGGCAGGTGTTCTCGAGTTACGACGGGGACCTCAGGGACCCGCCCTGGTGGCTTCAGTAGAGGCCAGTCCCCATGCGAGTTGCTAGGGGGCCTCTCGGGATTCCTCTCCCGTCGATACCGGGGCCAAAAACCTTGTGTGGAGTCAGGGCCGGAACCGAAGATTCCTCTCAGGGGCTGACATAGATCTTTGGGTAGTTGTGGAGTCTCCCCAGGGGAGTCAGGCCTCGTCTCGAGTGGGGGCATGCACGTGCGCTTTCCTTCCAGGCTGTAGCAGCAATGTCACGCTTCCCTTCGCGTGGATCAAAGGCTCTGTGGTTATCCCTCGAGGCTTTCCCTCGAGGCTTTCCCACAGGGCTGTCCCACGTTCCACCGTGGTGTGAGTCGATCCTCGGCGTGAAAGATGAGCCAATGCAGGGCAAAAGGTTCCTCTGGTGTGGACTGAGACATGTGGGGGACTGTTGGAATGGTGGTACGACCATGGAGTTCCTCTCGCCTTTCCTGTTGAGAGTGCCTCCTCTAGAGATGCGACGGAAACGCCGGGAATTCTTTCCCGTTGAAAGCAGGGAAAGGATCCCTCATCTCGAGCTCCGAGGGGGAAACGGGGCTCCTCTGGATGTGGGCGGGACCATCGTGCTTCCTCTCGAGTGGAGATGGGTATGGCGGTGAACTTCTTGAGTTCCATCAAGGGTGTGAAAGACCCTTTCGAAGTTCCAGAGGTAAGGTGTCAGTAGTCTCCCGACGCCCCATCGGAAATAGGCCTCATCTCGCCTGGAAGGGAGAACTTCCTGGATTTTCTCGAGTTGCGGCAGGTGTTCTCGAGTTACGACGGGGACCTCAGGGACCCGCCCTGGTGGCCTCAGGAGAGGCCAGTCCCCATGCGAGGTGCTAGGGGGCCTCTCGGGATTCCCCTCCCGTTGATTCCGGGGCCAAAATACTTGTGTGGAGTCAGGCCCGGAACAGAGGATTCCTCTCAAGGGCTGACATGGATCTTTGGGTACTTCTGAAGTCTGCCCAGGGGAGTCAGGCCTCGTCTCGAGTGGGGGCATGTACGTGCGCTTTCCTTCCAGGCTGTAGCAGCAATGACACGCTTCCCGTGGCGTGGATCAAAGGATCTGTGGTTTTCCCTCGAGGCATTCCCTCGAGGCTTTCCAACAGGGCTGTCCCACGTGCCACCGTGGTGTAAGTCGATCCTCGGCGTGAAAAATGAGCCAGTGCAGGGCAAAGAGGTTCCTCTGGAATGGACTGAGACATCTGGGGGACTCTTGGAATGGTGGTACGACCATGGAGTTCCTCTCGCCTTTCCTGTTGAGAGTGCCTCCTCTTGAGATGCGACGGGAACGCCGGGAATTCTTTCCCGTTGAAAGCAGGGAAAGGATCCCTCATCTCGAGCTCCGAGGGGGAAACGGGGCTCCTCTGGATGTGGGCGGGACCATCGTGCTTCCTCTCGAGTGGAGACGGTATGGCGGTGAACTTCTTGAGTTGCAGCAAGGGTGTGAAAGACCCTTTCGAAGTTCCAGAGGTTAGGTGTCATTAGTCTCCAGACGCCTCATCGGAAATAGGCCTCATCTCGCCTGGAAGGGAGAACTTCCTGGATTTTCTCGAGTTGCGGCAGGTGTTCTCAAGTTACGACGGGGACCTCAGGGACCCGCCCTGGTGGCCTCAGGAGAGGCCAGTCCCCATGCGAGTTGCTAGGGGGCCTCTCGGGATTCCTCTCCCGTCGATACCGGGGCCAAAAACCTTGTGTGGAGTCAGGGCCGGAACCGAGGATTCCTCTCAGGGGCTGACATGGATCTTTGGGTGCTTGCGGAGTCTCCCCAGGGGAGTCAGGCATCGTCTCGAGTGGGGGCATGCACGTGCGCTTTCCTTCCAGGCTGTAGCAGCAATGTCACGCTTCCCGTCGCGTGGATCAAAGGATCTGTGTTTTTCCCTCGAGGCTTTCCCTCAAGGCTTTCCCACAGGGCTGTCCCACGTGCCACCGTGGTGTGAGTCGATCCTCGGCGTGAAAGATGAGCCAGTGCAGGGCAAAGAGGTTCTTCTGGAATGGACTGAGACATCTGGGGGACTCTTGGAATGGTGGTACGACCATGGAGTTCCTCTCGCCTTTCCTGTTGAGAGTGCCTCCTCTTGAGATGCGACGGGAACGCCGGGAATTCTTTCCCGTTGAAAGCAGGGAAAGGATCCCTAATCTCGACCTCCGAGGGGGAAACGGGGCTCCTCTGGATGTGGGCGGGACCATCGTGCTTCCTCTCGAGTGGAGACGGGTATGGCGGTGAACTTCTTGAGTTGCAGCAAGGGTGTGAAAGACCCTTTCGAAGTTCCAGAGGTAAGGTGTCAGTAGTCTCCCGACGCCCCATCGGAAATAGGCCTCATCTCGCCTGGAAGGGAGAACTTCCTGGATTTTCTCGAGTTGCGGCAGGTGTTCTCGAGTTACGACGGGGACCTCAGGGACCCGCCCTGGTGGCCTCAGGAGAGGCCAGTCCCCATGCGAGGTGCTAGGGTGCCTCTCCGAATTCCTCTCCCGTCGATACCGGGGCCAAAAACCTTGTGTGGAGTCAGGGCCGGAACCGAGGATTCCTCTCAAGGGCTGACATGGATCTTTGGGTAATTCTGGAGTCTCCCCAGGGGAGTCAGGCCTCGTCTCGAGGGGGGCATGCACGTACGCTTTCCTTCCAGGCTGTAGCAGCAATGTCACGCTTCCCGTCGCGTGGATCAAAGGATCTGTGGTTTTCCCTCGAGGCTTTCCCTCGAGGCTTTCCCACAGGGCTGTCCCACGTGGCACCGTGGTGTGAGTCGATCCTCGGCGTGAAAGATGAGCCAGTGTAGGGCAAAGAGGTTCCTCTGGAATGGACTGAGACATCTGGGGGACTCGTGGAATGGTGGTACGACCATGGAGTTCCTCTCGCCTTTCCTGTTGAGAGTGCCTCCTGTTGAGATGCGACGGGAACGCCGGGAATTCTTTCCAGTTGAAAGCAGGGAAAGGATCCCTCATCTCGAGCTCCGAGGGGGAAACGGGGCTCCTCTGGATGTGGGAGGGACCATCGTGTTCCTCTCGAGTGGAGACGGGTATGGCGGTGAACTTCTTGAGTTGCAACAAGGGTGTGAAAGACCCTCTCGAAGTTCCAGAGGTTAGGTGTCATTAGTCTCCAGACGCCTCATCGGAAATAGGCCTCATCTCGCCTGGAAGGGAGAACTTCCTGGATTTTCTCGAGTTGCGGCAGGTGTTCTCGAGTTACGACGGGGACCTCAGGGACCCGCCCTGGTGGCTTCAGTAGAGGCCAGTCCCCATGCGATTTGCTAGGGGGCCTCTCGGGATTCCTCTCCCGTCGATACCGGGGCCAAAATCCTTGTGTGGTGTCAGGGCCGGAACCGAGGATTCCTCTCAGGGGCTGACATGGATCTTTGGGTACTTCTGGAGTCTCCCCAGGGGAGTCAGGCCTCGTCTCGAGTGGGGGCATGCACGTGCGCTTTCCTTCCAGGCTGTAGCAGCAATGTCACGCTTCCCGTCGCGTGGATCAAAGGATCTGTGGTTTTCCCTCGAGGCTTTCCCTCGAGGCTTTCCCACAGGGCTGTCCCACGTGCCACCGTGGTGTGAGTCGATCCTCGGCGTGAAAGATGAGCCAGTGCAGGGCAAAGAGGTTCCTCTGGAATGGACTGAGACATCTGGGGGACTCTTGGAATGGTGGTACGACCATGGAGTTCCTCTCGCCTTTCCTGTTGAGAGTGCCTCCTCTTGAGATGCGACGGGAACGCCGGGAATTCTTTCCCGTTGAAAGCAGGGAAAGGATCCCTCATCTCGAGCTCCGAGGGGGAAACGGGGCTCCTCTGGATGTGGGCGGGACCATCGTGCTTCCTCTCGAGTGGAGACGGGTGTGGCGGTGAACTTCTTGAGTTGCAGCAAGGGTGTGAAAGACCCTTTCGAAGTTCCAGAGGTTAGTTTTCATTAGTCTCCAGACGCCTCATCGGAAATAGGCCTCATCTCGCCTGGAAGGGAGAACTTCCTGGATTTTCTCGAGTTGCGGCAGGTGTTCTCGAGTTACGACGGGGACCTCAGGGACCCGCCCTGGTGGCCTCAGGAGAGGCCAGTCCCCATGCGAGTTGCTAGGGGGCCTCTCGGGATTCCTCTCCCGTCGATTCCGGGGCCAAAAACCTTGTGTGGAGTCAGGGCCGGAACCGAGGATTCCTCTCAGGGGCTGACATGGATCTGTGGGTACTTCTGGAGTCTCCCCAGGGGAGTCAGGCCTCGTCTCGAGTGGGGGCATGCACGTGCGCTTTCCTTCCAGGCTGTAGCAGCAATGTCACGCTTCCCGTCGCGTGGATCAAAGGATCTGTGGTTTTCCCTCGAGGCTTTCCCTCGAGGCTTTCCCACAGGGCTGTCCCACGTGCCACCGTGGTGTGAGTCGATCCTCGGCGTGAAAGATGAGCCAGTGCAGGGAAAAGAGGTTCCTCTGGAATGGACTGAGACATCTGGGGGACTCTTGGAATGGTGGTACGACCATGGAGTTCCTCTCGCCTTTCCTGTTGAGAGTGCCTCCACTTGAGATGCGACTGGAACGCCGGGAATTCTTTCCCGTTGAAAGCAGGGAAAGGATCCCTCATCTCGAGCTACGAGGGGGAAACGGGGCTCCTCTGGATGTGGGCGGGACCATCGTGCTTCCTCTCGAGTGGAGACGGGTATGGCGGTGACCTTCTTGAGTCGCAGCAAGGGTGTGAAAGACCCTTTCGAAGTTCCAGAAGTTAGGTGTCATTAGTCTCCAGACGCCTCATCGGAAATAGGCCTCATCTCGCCTGGAAGGGAGAACTTCCTGGATTTTCTCGAGTTGCGGCAGGTGTTCTCGAGTTACGACGGGGACCTCAGGGACCCGCCCTTGTGGCCTCAGGAGAGGCCAGTCCCCATGCGAGTTGCTAGGGGGCCTCTCGGGATTACTCTCCCATCGATACCGGGGCCAAAAACCTTGTGTGGAGTCAGGGCCGGAAACGAGGATTCCTCTCAGGGGCTGACTTGGCTCTTTGGGTACTTCTGGAGTCTCCCCAGGGGAGTCAGGCCTCGTCTCGAGTGGGGGCATGCACGTGCGCTTTCCTTCCAGGCTGTGGCAGAAATGTCACGCTTCCCGTGGCGTGGATCAAAGGATCTGTGGTTTTCCCTCGAGGCTTTCCCTCGAGGCTTTCCAACAGGGCTGTCCCACGTGCCACCGTGGTGTGAGTCGATCCTCGGCGTGAAAGATGAGCCAGTGCAGGGCAAAGAGGTTCCTCTGGAATGGACTGAGACATCTGGGGGACTCTTGGAATGGTGGTACGACCATGGAGTTCCTCTCGCCTTTCCTGTTGAGAGTGCCTCCTCTTGAGATGCGACGGGAACGCCGGGCATTTTTTCCCGTTGAAAGCAGGGAAAGGATCCCTCATCTCGAGCTCCAAGGGGGAAACGGGGCTCCTCTGGATGTGGGCGGGACCATCGTGCTTCCTCTCGAGTGGAGACGGGTATGGCGGTGAACTTCTTGAATCGCAGCAAGGGTGTGAAAGACCCTTTCGAAGTTCCAGAGGTTAGGTGTCATTAGTCTCCAGACGCCTCATCGGAAATAGGCCTCATCTCCCTGGAAGGGAGAACTTCCTGGATTTTCTCGAGTTGCGGCAGGTGTTCTCGAGTTACGACGGGGACCTCAGGGACCCGCCCTGGTGGCCTCAGGAGAGGCCAGTCCCCATGCGAGTTGCTAGGGGGCCTCTCGGGATTCCTCTCCCGTGGATACCGGGGCCAAAAACCTTGTGTGGAGTCAGGGCCGGAAACGAGGATTCCTCTCAGGGGCTGACATGAATCTTTGGGTACTTCTGGAGTCTCCCCAGGGGACTCAGGCCTCGTCTCAAGTGGGGGCATGCACGTGCGCTTTCCTTCCAGGCTGTGGCAGAAATGTCACGCTTCCCGTGGCGTGGATCAAATTATCTGTGGTTTTCCCTCGAGGCTTTCCCTCGAGGCTTTCCAACAGGGCTGTCCCACGTGCCACCGTGGTGTGAGTCGATCCTCGGCGTGAAAGATGAGCCAGTGCAGGGCAAAGAGGTTCCTCTGGAATGGACTGAGACATCTGGGGGACTCTTGGAATGGTGGTACGACCATGGAGTTCCTCTCGCCTTTCCTGTTTAGAGTGCCTCCTTTTGAGATGCGACGGGAACGCCGGGAATTCTTTCCCGTTGAAAGCAGGGAAAGGATCCCTCATCTCGAGCTACGAGGGGGAAACGGGGCTCCTCTGGATGTGGGCGGGACCATCGTGCTTCCTCTCGAGTGGAGACGGGTATGGCGGTGAACTTCTTGAGTTGCAGCAAGGGTGTGAAAGACCCTTTCGAAGTTCCAGAGATTAGGTGTCATTAGTCTCCAGACGCCTCATCGGAAATAGGCCTCATCTCGCCTGGAAGGGAGAACTTCCTGGATTTTCTCGCGTTGCGGCAGGTGTTCTCGAGTTACGACGGGGACCTCAGGGACCCGCCCTGGTGGCCTCAGGAGAGGGCAGTCCCCATGCGAGTTGCTAGGGGGCCTCTCGGGATTCCTCTCCCGTCGATACCGGGGCCAAAAACCTTGTGTGGAGTCAGGGCCGGAACCGAGGATTCCTCTCAGGGGCTGACATGGATCTTTGGGTACTTCTGGAGTCTCCTCAGGGGAGTCAGGCCTCGTCTCGAGTGGTGGCATGCACGTGCGCTTTCCTTCCAGGCTGTAGCAGCAATGTCTCGCTTCCCGTCACGGGGATCAAAGGATCTGTGGTTTTCCCTCGAGGCTTTCCCATAGGGCTGTCCCACGTGCCACCGTGGTGAGAGTCGATCCTCGGCGTGAAAGATGAGCCAGTGCAGGGCAAAGAGCTTCCTCTGGAATGGACTGAGACATCTGGGGGACTCTTGGAATGGTGGTACGACCATGGAGTTCCTCTCGCCTTTCCTGTTGAGAGTGCCTCCTCTTAAGATGCGATGGGGACGCCGGGAATTCTTTCCCGTTGAAAGCAGGGAAAGGATCCCTCATCTCGAGCTACGAGGGGGAAATGGGGCTCCCCTGGATGTGGGCCGGACCATCGTGCTTCCTCTCGAGTGGAGACGGTATGGCGGTGAACTTCTTGAGTTGCAGCATGGATGTGAAAGACCCTTTCGAAGTTCCAGAGGTTAGGTGTCATTAGTCTCCAGACGCCTCATCGGAAATAGTCCTCATCTCGCCTGGAAGGGAGAACTTCCTGGATTTTCTCGAGTTGCGGCAGGTGTTCTCGAGTTACGACGGGGACCTCAGGGACCCGCCCTGGTGGCCTCAGGAGAGGCCAGTCCCCATGCGAGTTGCTAGGGGGCCTCTCGGGATTCCTCTCCCGTCGATACCGGGGCCAAAAACCTTGTGTGGAGTCAGGGCCGGAACCGAGGATTCCTCTCAGGGGCTGATATGGATCTTTGGGTACTTCTGGAGTATCGTCAGGGGAGACAGGCCTCGTCTCGAGTGGGGGCATGCACGTGCGCTTTCCTTCCAGGCTGTAGCAGCAATGTCACGCTTCCCGTCGCCTGGATCATAGGATCTGTGGTTTTCCCTCGAGGCTTTCCCACAGGGCTGTCCCACGTGCAACTGTGGTGTGAGTCGATCCTCGGCGTGAAAGATGAGCCAGTGCAGGGCAAAGAGTTTCCTCTGGAATGGACTGAGACATCTGGGGGACTCTTGAAATGGTGGTACGACCATGGAGTTCCTCTCGCCTTTTCTGTTGAGAGTGCCTCCACTTGAGATGCGACGAGAACGCCGGGAATTGGTTCCCGTTGAAAGCAGGGAAAGGATCCCTCATCTCGAGCTACGAGGGTGAAACGCGGCTCCTCCGGAAGTGGGCGGGACCATCGTGCTTCCTCTCGAGTGGAGACGAGTATGGCGGTGAACTTCTTGAGTTGCAGCAAGCGTGTGAAAGACCCTTTCGAAGTTCCAGAGGTTAGGTGTCATTAGTCTCCAGACGCCTCATCGGAAATAGGCCTCATCTCGCCTGGAAGGGAGAACTTCCTGGATTTTCTCGAGTTGCGGCAGGTGTTCTCGAGTTACGACGGGGACCTCAGGGACCCGCCCTGGTGGCCTCAGGAGAGGCCAGTCCCCATGCGAGTTGCTAGGGGGCCTCTCGGGATTCCTCTCCAGTCGATACCGGGGCCAAAAACCTTGTGTGGAGTCAGGGCCGGAACTGAGGATTCCTCTCAGGGGCTGACATGGATCTTTGGGTATTTCTGGAGTCTCCCCAGGGGAGTCAGGCCTCGTCTCGAGTGGGGGCATGCACGTGCGCTTTCCTTCCAGGCTGTAGCAGCAATGTCACGCTTCCCGTCGCGTGGATCAAAGGATCTTTGGTTTTCCCTCGAGGCTTTCCCTCGAGGCTTTCCCACAGGACTGTCCCACGTGCCACCGTGGTGTGAGTCGATCCTCGGCGTGAAAGATGAGCCAGTGCAGGGCAAAGAGGTTCCTCTGGAATGGACTGAGACATCTGGGGTACTCTTGGAATGGTGGTACGACCATGGAGTTCCTCTTGCCTTTCCTGTTGAGAGTGCCTCCTCTTGAGATGCGACGGGAACGCCGGGCATTCTTTCCCGTTGAAAGCAGGGAAAGGATCCCTCATCTCGAGCTACGAGGGGGAAACGGGGCTCCTCTGGATGTGGGCGTGACCATCGTGCTTCCTCTCGAGTGGACACGGGTATGGCGGTGAACTTCCTGAGTCACAGCAAGGGTGTGAAAGACCCTTTCGAAGTTCCAGAGGTTAGGTGTCATTAGTCTCCAGACGCCTCATCGGAAATAGGCCTCATCTCGCCTGGAAGGGAGAACTTCCTGGATTTTCTCGAGTTGCGGCAGGTGTTCTCGAGTTACGACGGGAACCTCAGGGACCCGCCCTGGTGGCCTCAGGAGAAGCCAGTCCCCATGCGAGTTGCTAGGGGGCCTCTCGGGATTCCTCTCCCGTCGATACCGGGGCCAAAAACCTTGTGTGCAGTCAGGGCCGGAAACGAGGATTCCTCTCAGGGGCTGACATGAATCTTTGGGTACTTCTGGAGTCTCCCCAGGGGAGTCAGGCCTCGTCTCAAGTGGGGGCATGCACGTGCGCTTTCCTTCCAGGCTGTGGCAGAAATGTCACGCTTCCCGTGTCGTGGATCAAAGGATCTGTGGTTTTCCCTCGAGGCTTTCCCTCGAGGCTTTCCCACAGGGCTGTCCCACGTGCCACCGTGGTGTGAGTCGATCCTCGGCGTGAAAGATGAGCCAGTACAGGGCAAAGAGGTTCCTCTGGAATGGACTGAGACATCTGGGGGACTCTTGGAATGGTGGTACGACCATGGAGTTCTTCTCGCCTTTCCTGTTGAGAGTGCCTCCTCTTGAGATGCGACGGGAACGCCGGGAATTCTTTCCCGTTGAAAGCAGGGAAAGGATCCCTCATCTCGAGCTACGAGGGGGAAACGGGGCTCCTCTGGATGTGGGCGGGACCATCGTGCTTCCTCTCGAGTGGAGACGGGTATGGCGGTGAACTTCTTGAGTTGCAGCAAGGGTGTGAAAGACCCTTTCGAAGTTCCAGAGGTTAGGTGTCATTAATCTCCAGACGCCTCATTGGAAATAGGCCTCATCTCGCCTGGAAGGGAGAACTTCCTGGATTTTCTCGAGTTGCGGCAGGTGTTCTCGCGTTACGACGGGTACCTCAGGAACCCGCCCTGGTGGCCTCAGGAGAAGCCAGTCCCCATGCGAGTTGCTAGGGGGCCTCTCGGGATTCCTCTCCCGTGGATACCGGGGTCAAAAACCTTGTGTGGAGTCAGGGCCGGAACCGAGGATTCCTCTCAGGGGCTGACATGGATCTTTGGGTACTTCTGGAGTCTCCGCCGGGGAGTCAGACCTCGTCTCGAGTGGGGGCATGCACGTGCGCTTTCCTTCCAGGCTGTAGCAGCAATGTCACGCTTCCCGTCGCGTGGATCAAAGAATCTGCGGTTTTCCCTCGAGGCTTTCCCACAGGGCTGTCCCACGTGCCACCGTGGTGTGAGTCGATCCTCGGCGTGAAATATGAGCCAGGGCAGGGCAAAGATGTTCCTCTGGAATGGACTGAGACATCTGGGGGACTCTTGGAATGGTGGTACGACCATGGAGTTCCTCTCGCCTTTCCTGTTGAGAGTGCCTCCTCTTGAGATGCGACGGGAACGCCGGGAATTCTTTCCCGTTGAAAGCAGGGAAAGGATCCCTCATCTCGAGCTCCGAGGGGGAAACTGGGCTCCTCTGGATGTGGGCGGGACCATCGTGCTTCCTCTCGAGTGGAGACGGGTATGGCGGTGAACTTCTTGAGTTGCAGCAAGGGTGTGAAAGACCCTTTCGAAGTTCCAGAGGTTAGGTGTCATTAGTCTCCAGACGCCTCATCGGAAATAGGCCTCATCTCGCCTGGAAGGGAGAACTTCCTGGATTTTCTCGAGTTGCGGCAGGTGTTCTCGAGTTATGACGGGGACCTCAGGGACCCGCCCTGGTGGCCTCAGGAGAGGCCAGTTCCCATGCGAGTTGCTAGGGGCCCTCTCGGGATTCCTCTCCCGTCGATACCGGGGCCAAAAACCTTGTGTGCAGTCAGGGCCGGAACCGAGGATTCCTCTCAGGGGCTGACATGGATCTTTGGGTACTTCTGGAGTCTCCCCAGGGGAGTCAGGCCTCGTCTCGAGTGGGGGCATGCACGTGCGCTTTCCTTCCAGGCTGTAGCAGCAATGTCACGCTTCCCGTCGCGTGGATCAAGGGATCTGTGGTTTTCCCTCGAGGCTTTCCCTCGAGGCTTTCCCACAGGGCTGTCCCACGTGCCACCGTGGTGTGAGTCGATCCTCGGCGTGAAAGATGAGCCAGTGCAGGGCAAAGAGGTTCCTCTGGAATGGACTGAGACATCTGGGGGACTCTTGGAATGGTGGTACGACCATGGAGTTCCTCTCGCCTTTCCTGTTGAGAGTGCCTCCTCTAGAGATGCGACGGGAACGCCGGGAATTCTTTCCCGTTGAAAGCAGGGAAAGGATCCCTCATCTCGAGCTCCGAGGGGGAAACGGGGCTCCTCTGGATGTGGGCGGGACCATCGTGCTTCCTCTCGAGTGGAGACGGGTATGGCGGTGAACTTCTTGAGTTGCAGCAAGGGTGTGAAAGACCCTTTCGAAGTTCCAGAGGTTAGGTGTCATTAGTCTCCAGACGCCTCATCGGAAATAGGCCTCATCTCGCCTGGAAGGGAGAACTTCCTGGATTTTCTCGAGTTGCGGCAGGTGTTCTCGAGTTACGACGGGGACCTCAGGGACCCGCCTTGGTGGCCTCAGGAGAGGCCAGTCCCCATGCGAGTTGATAGGGGGCCTCTCGGGATTCCTCTCCCGTCGATACCGGGGCCAAAAACCTTGTGTGGAGTCAGGGCCGGAACCGAGGATTCCTCTCAGGGGCTGACATGGATCTTTGGGTACTTCTGGAGTCTCCCCAGGGGAGTCAGGCCTCGTCTCGAGTGGGGGAATGCACGTGCGCTTTCCTTCCAGGCTGTAGCAGCAATGTCATGCTTCCCGTGGCGTGGATCAAAGGATCTGTGGTTTTCCCTCGAGGCTTTCCCTCGAGGCTTTCCCACAGGGCTGTCCCACGTGCCACCGTGGTGTGAGTCGATCCTCGGCGTGAAAGATGAGCCAGTGCAGGGCAAAGAGGTTCCTCTGGAATGGACTGAGACATCTGGGGGACTCTTGGAATGGTGGTACGACCATGGAGTTTCTCTCGCCTTTCCTGTTGAAAGTGCCTCCTCTTGAGATGCGACGGGAACGCCGGGAATACTTCCCGTTGAAAGCAGGGAAAGGATCCCTCATCTCGAGCTCCGAGGGGGAAACGGGGCTCCTCTGGATGTGGGCGGGACCATCGTGCTTCCTCTCGAGTGGAGACGGGTATGGCGGTGAACTTCTTGAGTTGCAGCAAGGGTGTGAAAGACCCTTTCGAAGTTCCAGAGGTTAGGTGTCATTAGTCTCCAGACGCCTCATTGGAAATAGGCCTCATCTCGCCTGGAAGGGAGAACTTCCTGGATTTTCTCGAGTTGCGGCAGGTGTTCTCGAGTTACGACGGGGACCTCAGGGACCCGCCCTGGTGGCATCAGGAGAGGCCAGTCCCCATGCGAGTTGCTAGGGGGCCTCTCGGGATTCCTCTCCCGTCGATACCGGGGCCAAAAACCTTGTGTGGAGTCAGGGCCGGAACCGAGGATTCCTCTCAGGGGCTGACATGGATCTTTGGGTACTTGTGGAGTCTCCCCAGGGGAGTCAGGCCTCGTCTCGAGTGGGGGCATGCACGTGCGCTTTCCTTCCAGGCTGTAGCAGCAATGTCACGCTTCCCGTCGCGTGGATCAAAGGATCTGTGGTTTTCCCTCGAGGCTTTCCCTCGAGGCTTTCCCACAGGGCTGTCCCACGTGACACCGTGGTGTGAGTCGATCCTCGGCGTGAAAGATGAGCCAGTGCAGGGCAAAGAGGTTCCTCTGGAATGGACAGAGACATCTGGGGGACTCTTGGAATGGTGGTACGACCATGGAGTTCCTCTCGCCTTTCCTGTTGAGAGTGTCTCCTCTTGAGATGCGACGGGAACGCCGGGAATTCTTTCCTGTTGAAAGCAGGGAAAGGATTCCTCATCTCGAGCTCCGAGGGGGAAACGGGGCTCCTCTGGATGTGGGCGGGACCATCGTGCTTCCTCTCGTGTGGAGACGGGTATGGTGGTGAACTTCTTGAGTTGCAGCAAGGGTGTGAAAGACCCTTTCGAAGTTCCAGAGGTTAGGTGTCATTAGTCTCCAGACGCCTCATCGGAAATAGGCCTCATCTCGCCTGGAAGGGAGAACTTCCTGGATTTTCTCGAGTTGCGGCAGGTGTTCTCGAGTTACGACGGGGACCTCAGGGACCCGCCCTGGTGGCCTCAGGAGAGGCCAGTCCCCATGCGAGTTGCTAGGGGGCCTCTCGGGATTCCTCTCCCGTCGATACCCGGGCCAAAAACCTTGCGTGCATTCAGGGCCGAAACCGAGGATTCCTCTCAGGGGCAGACATGGATCTTTGGGTACTTCTGGAGTCTCCCCAGGGGAGTCAGGCCTCGTCTCGAGTGGGGGCATGCACGTGCGCTTTCCTTCCAGGCTGTAGCAGCAATGTCACGCTTCCCGTCGCGTGGATCAAAGGATCTGTGGTTTTCCCTCGAGGCTTTCCCTCGAGGCTTTCCCACAGGGCTGTCCCACGTGCCACCGTGTGTGAGTCGATCCTCGGCGTGAAAGATGAGCCAGTGCAGGGCAAAGAGGTTCCTCTGGAATGGACTGAGACATCTGGGGGACTCTTGGCATGGTGGTACGACCATGGAGTTCCTCTCGCCTTTCCTGTTGAGAGTGCCTCCTCTTGAGATGCGACGGGAACGCCGGGAATTCTTTCCCGTTGAAAGCAGGGAAAGGATCCCTCATCTCGAGCTACGAGGGGAAAAGGGGATCCTCTGGATGTGGGCGGGACCATCGTGCTTCCTCTCGAGTGGAGACGGGTATGGCTGTGAACTTCTTGAGTCGCAGCAAGGGTGTGAAAGACCCTTTCGAAGTTCCAGAGGTTAGATGTCATTTTTCTCCAGACGCCTCATCGGTAATAGGCCTCATCTCGCCTGGAAGGGAGAACTTCCTGGATTTTCTCGAGTTGCGGCAGGTGCTCTCGAGTTACGAAGGGGAACTCAGGGACCCGCCCTGGTGGCCTCAGGAGAGGCCAGTCCCCATGCGAGTTGCTAGGGGGCCTCTCGGGATTCCTCTCCCGTGGATACCCGGGCCAAAAACCTTGTGTGGAGTCAGGGCCGGAACCGAGAATTCCTCTCAGGGGCTGACATGGATCTTTGGGTACTTCTGGAGTCTCCCCAGGGGAGTCAGGCCTCGTCTCGAGTGGGGGCATGCACTTGCGCTTTCCTTCCAGGCTGTGGCAGAAATGTCACGCTTCCCGTGGCGTGGATCAAAGGATCTGTGGTTTTCCCTCGAGGCTTTCCCTCGAGGCTTTCCCACAGGGCTGTCCCACGTGCCACCGTGGTGTGAGTCGATCCTCGGCGTGAAAGATGAGCCAGTGCAGGGCAAAGAGGTTCCTCTGGAATGGACTGAGACATCTGGGGGACTCTAGGAATGGTGGTACGACCATGGAGTTCCTCTCGCCTTTCCTATGAGAGTGCCTCCACTTGAGATGCGACGGGAACGCCGGGAATTCTTTCCCGTTGAAAGCAGGGAAAGGATCCCTCACCTCGAGCTACGAGGGGGAATCTGGGCTCCTCTGGATGTGGGCGGGACCATCGTGCTTCCTCTCGAGTGGAGACGGGTATGGTGGCGAACTTCTTGAGTTGCAGCAAGGGTGTGAAAGACCCTTTCGAATTTCCAGAGGTCAAGTGTCATTCGTCTCCAGACGCCTCATCGGAAATAGGCCTCATCTCGCCTGGAAGGGAGAACTTCCTGGATTTTCTCGAGTTGCTGCAGGTGTTCTCGAGTTACGACGGGGACCACAGGGACCCGCCCTGGTGGCCTCAGGAGAGGCCAGTCCCCATGCGAGTTGCTAGGGGGCCTATCGGGATTCCTCTCCCATCGATACCGGGGCCAAAAACCTTGTGTGGAGTCAGGGCCGGAAACGAGGATTCCTCTAAGGGGCTAACATGGATCTTTGGGTACTTCAGGAGTCTCCCCAGGGGAGTCAGGCCTTGTCTCGAGTGGGGCATGCACGTGCGCTTTCCTTCCAGGCTGTAGCAGCAATGTCACGCTTCCCGTCGTGTGGATCAAAGGATCTGTGGTTTTCCCTCCAGGCTTTCCCTCGAGGCTTTCCCACAGGGCTGTCCCACGTGCCACCGTGGTGGGATTCGATCCTCGGCGTGAAAAATGAGCCAGTGCAGGGCAAAGAGTTTCCTCTGGAATGGACTGAGACATCTGGGGGACTCTTGGAATGGTGGTACGACCATGGAGTTCCTCTCGCCTTTCCTGTTGAGAGTGCCTCCTCTTGAGATGCGACGGGAACGCCGGGAATTCTTTCCCTTTGAAAGCAGGGAAAGGAACCCTTCTCGAGCTACGAGGGGGAAACGGGGCTCCTCTGGATGTGGGCGGGACCATCGTGCTTCCTTTCGAGTGGAGACGGGTATGGCGGTGAACTTCTTGAGTTGCAGCAAGGGTGTGAAAGACCCTTTCGAAGTTCCAGAGGTTAGGTGTCATTCGTCACCAGACGCCTTATGGGAAATAGGCCTCATCTCGCCTGAAAGGGAGAACTTCCTGGATTTTCTCGATTTGAGGCAGGTGTTCTCGAGTTACGACGGGGACCTCAGGGACCCGCCCTGGTTGCCTCAGGACAGGCCAGTCCCCATACGACTTGCTAGGGGGCCTCTCGTGATTCCTCTCCCGTCTATACCGGGGCCAAAAACCTTGTGTGGAGTCAGGGCGGAACCGAGGATTCCTCTCAGGGACTGACATTGATCTTTGGGTATTTCTGGTGTCTCCCCAGTGGAGTCAGGCCTCGTCTCGAGTGGGGGCATGCACGTGTGCTTTCCTTCCAGGCTGAGGCAGCAATGTCACGCTTCCCGTCGCGTGGATCAAAGGATCTGTGGTTTTCCCTCGTGGCTTTCTAACTGGGCTGTCCCACGTGACACTGTGGTGTGAGTCGACGTCGCCATGAACGATGAGCGAGTGCAGGGCAAAGAGGTTCCTCTGGAATGGAATGAGACATCTGGGGGACTCTTGGAATGGTGGTACGGCCATGGAGTTCCTCTCGCCTTTCCTGTTGAGAGTGCCTCCTCTTGAGATGCGACGGGAACGCCGGGAATTCTTTCCCGTTGAAAGCAGGGAAAGGATCCCACATCTCGAGCTACGAGGGGGAAACGGGGCTCCTCTGGATGTGGGCGGGACAATCGTGCTTCCTCTCGAGTGGAGACGGGTATGGCGGTGAACTTCTTGAGTTGCAGCAAGGGTGTGAAAGACCCTTTTGAAGTTCCGGAGGTTAGGTGTCATTCGTCTCCAGACGCCTCATCGGAAATAGGCCTCATCTCGCCTGGAAGGAAGAACTTCCTGGATTTTTTCGAGCTGCGGCAGGTGTCTTCGAGTTACGACGGGGACCTCAGGGACCCCCCCTGCTGGCCTCAGGAAAGGCCAGTTCCCATGCGAGTTGCTAGGGGGCCTCTCGGGATTCCTCACCCGTTGATACCGGGGCCAAAAACCTTGTGTGGAATCAGGGCCGGAACCGAGGATTCCTCTCAAGGGCTGACATGGATCTTGGGGTACTTCTGGAGTCTCCCCAGGGGAGTCAGGCCTCGTCTCGAGTGGGGGCATGCACGTGCGCTTTCCTTCCAGGCTGTAGCAGCAATGTCACGCTTCCCGTGGCGTGGATCAAAGGATCTGTGGTTTTCCCTCGAGGCTTTCCCACAGGGCTGTCCCACGTGCCACCGTGGTGTGAGTCGATCCTCGGCGTGAAAGATGAGCCAGTGCAGGGCAAAGAGGTTCCTCTGGAATGGACTGAGACATCTGGGGTACTCTAGGAATGGTGGTACGACCATGGAGTTCCTCTCGCCTTTCCTATGAGAGTGCCTCCACTTGAGATGCGACGGGAACGCCGGGAATTCTTTCCCGTTGAAAGCAGGGAAAGGATCCCTCACCTCGAGCTACGAGGGGGAATCGGGCTCCTCTGGATGTGGGCGGGACCATCGTGCTTCCTCTCGAGTGGAGACGGGTATGGCGGCGAACTTCTTGAGTTGCAGCAAGGGTGTGAAAGACCCTTTCGAAGTTCCAGAGGTCAAGTGTCATTCGTCTCCAGACGCCTCATCGGAAATAGGCCTCATCTCGCCTGGAAGGGAGAACTTCCTGGATTTTCTCGAGTTGCTGCAGGTGTTCTCGAGTTACGACGGGGACCTCAGGGACCCGCCCTGGTTGCCTCAGGAAAGGCCAGTCCCCATGCGAGTTGCTAGGGGGCCTCTCGGGATTCCTCTCCCGTCGATACCGGGGCCAAAATCCTTGTGTGGAGTCAGGGCCGGAACCGAGAATTCCTCTCAGGGGCTGACATGGATCTTTGGGTACTTCTGGAGTCTCCCCAGGGGAGTCAGGCCTCGTCTCGAGTGGGGGCATGCACGTGCGCTTTCCTTCCAGGCTGTAGCAGCAATGTCACGCTTCCCGTCGCGTGGATCAACGGATCTGTGGTTTTCCCTCGAGGCTTTCCCTCGAGGCTTTCCCACACGGCTGTCCCACGTGCCACCGTGGTGTGAGTCGATCCTCGGCGTGAAAGATGAGCCAGTGCAGGGCAAAGAGTTTCCTCTGGAATGGACTGAGACATCTGGGGGACTCTTGGAATGGTGGTACGACCATGGAGTTCCTCTCACCTTTCCTGTTGAGAGTGCCTCCTCTTGAGATGCGACGGGAACGCCGGGAATTCTTTCCCGTTGAAAGCAGGGAAAGGAACCCTTCTCGAGCTACGAGGGGGAAACGGGGCTCCTCTGGATGTGGGCGGGACCATCGTGCTTCCTTTCGAGTGGAGACGGGTATGGCGGTGAACTTCTAGAGTTGCAGCAAGGGTTTGAAAGACCCTTTCGAAGTTCCAGAGGTTAGGTGTCATTCGTCACCAGACGCCTTATCGGAAATAGGCCTCATCTCGCCTGAAAGGGAGAACTTCCTGGATTTTCTCGATTTGCGGCAGGTGTTCTCGAGTTACGACGGGGACCTCAGGGACCCGCCCTGGTGGCCTCAGGAGAGGCCAGTCCCCATGCGAGGTGATAGGGAGCCTCTCGGGATTCCTCTCCCGTCGATACCGGGGCCAAAAACCTTGTGTGGAGTCAGGGCCGGAACCGAGGATTCCTCTCAGGGGCTGACATGGATCTTTGGGTACTTCTGGAGTCTCCCCAGGGGAGTCAGGCCTCGTCTCGAGGGGGGGCATGCACGTGCGCTTTCCTTCCAGGCTGTAGCAGCAATGTCACGCTTCCCGTCGCGTGGACCAAAGGATCTGTGGTTTTCCCTCGAGTCTTTCCCTCGAGGCTTTCCCACAGGGCTGTCCCACGTGCCACCGTGGTGTGAGTCGATCCTCGGCGTGAAAGGTGAGCCAGTGCAGGGCAAAGAGGTTCCTCTGGAATGGACTGAGACATCTGGGGGACTCTTGGCATGGTGGTACGAGCATGGAGTTCCTCTCGCCTTTCCTGTTGAGAGTGCCTCCTCTTGAGATGCGACGGGAACGCCGGGAATTCTTTCCCGTTGAAAGCAGGGAAAGGTTCCCTCCTCTCGAGCTACGAGGGGGAAACGGGTCTTCTCTGGATGTGGGCGGGACAATCGTGCTTCCTCTCGAGTGGAGACGGGTATGGCGGTGAACTTCTTGAGTTGCAGCAAGGGTGTGAAAGACCCTTTCAAAGTTCCAGAGGTTAGGTGTCATTAGTCTCCAGACGCCTCATCGGAAATAGGCCTCATCTCCCTGGAAGGGAGAACTTCCTGGATTTTCTCGAGTTGCGGCAGGTGTTCTCGAGTTACGACGGGGACCTCAGGGACCCGCCCTGGTGGCCTCAGGAGAGGCCAGTCCCCATGCGAGTTGCTAGGGGGCCTGTCAGGATTCCTCTCCCGTCGATACCGGGGCCAAAAACCTTGTGTGGAGTCAGGGCCGGAACCGAGGATTCCTCTCAGGGGCTGACATGGATCTTTGGGTACTTCTGGAGTCTCCCCAGGGGAGTCAGGCCTCGTCTCGAGTGGGGGCATGCACGTGCGCTTTCCTTCCAGGCTGTAGCAGCAATGTCACGCTTCCCGTCGCGTGGACCAAAGGATCTGTGGTTTTCCCTCGAGGCTTTCCCTCGAGGCTTTCCCACAGGGCTGTCCCACGTGCCACCGTGGTGTGAGTCGATCCTCGGCGTGAAAGGTGAGCCAGTGCAGGGCAAAGAGGTTCCTCTGGAATGGACTGAGACATCTGGGGGACTCTTGGAATGGTGGTACGACCATGGAGTTCCTCTCGCCTTTCCTGTTGAGAGTGCCTCCTCTTGAGATGCGACGGGAACGCCGGGAATTCTTTCCCGTTGAAAGCAGGGAAAGGATCCCTCATCTCGAGCTACGAGGGGGAAACGGGGCTCCTCTGGATGTGGGCGGGTCCATCGTGCTTCCTCTCGAGTGGAGACGGGTATGGCGGTGATCTTCTTGAGTCGCAGCAAGGGTGTGAAAGACCCTTTCGAAGTTCCAGAGGTTAGATGTCATTTGTCTCAAGACGCCTCATCGGAAATAGGCCTCATCTCGCCTGGAAGGGAGAACTTCCTGGATTTTCTCGAGTTGCGGCAGGTGCTCTCGAGTTACGAAGGGGAACTCAGGGACCCGCCCTGGTGGCCTCAGGAGAGGCCAGTCCCCATGCGAGTTGCTAGGGGGCCTCTCGGGATTCCTCTCCCGTGGATACCCGGGCCAAAAACCTTGTGTGGAGTCCGGGCCGGAACCGAGGATTCCTCTCAGGGGCTGACATGGATCTTTGGGTACTTCTGGAGTCTCCCCAGGGGAGTCAGGCCTCGTCTCGAGTGGGGGCATGCACTTGCGCTTTCCTTCCAGGCTGTGGCAGAAATGTCACGCTTCCCGTGGCGTGGATCAAAGGATCTGTGGTTTTCCCTCGAGGCTTTCCCTCGAGGCTTTCCCACAGGGCTGTCCCACGTGCCACCGTGGTGTGAGTCGATCCTCGGCGTGAAAGATGAGCCAGTGCAGGGCAAAGAGGTTCCTCTGGAATGGACTGAGACATCTGGGGTACTCTAGGAATGGTGGTACGACCATGGAGTTCCTCTCGGCTTTCCTATGAGAGTGCCTCCACTTGAGATGCGACGGGAACGCCGGGAATTCTTTCCCGTTGAAAGCAGGGAAAGGATACCTCGCCTCGAGCTACGAGGGGGAATCGGGGCTCCTCTGGATGTGGGCGGGACCATCGTGCTTCCTCTCGAGTGGAGACGGGTATGGCGGCGAACTTCTTGAGTTGCAGCAAGGGTGTGAAAGACCCTTTCGAAGTTCCAGAGGTCAAGTGTCATTCGTCTCCAGACGCCTCATCGGAAATAGGCCTCATCTCGCCTGGAAGGGAGAACTTCCTGGATTTTCTCGAGTTGCTGCAGGTGTTCTCGAGTTACGACGGGGACCACAGGGACCCGCCCTGGTGGCCTCAGGAGAGGCCAGTCCCCATGCGAGTTGCTAGGGGGCCTATCGGGATTCCTCTCCCATCGATACCGGGGCCAAAAACCTTGTGTGGAGTCAGGGCCGGAAACGAGGATTCCTCTCAGGGGCTGACATGGATCTTTGGGTACTTCAGGAGTCTCCCCAGGGGAGTCAGGCCTCGTCTCGAGTGGGGGCATGCACGTGCGCTTTCCTTCCAGGCTGTAGCAGCAATGTCTCTCTTCCCGTGGCGTGGGTCAAAGGTTCTGTGGTTTTCCCTTGAGGCTTTCCCTCGAGGCTTTCCCACAGGGCTGTCCCACGTGGCACCTTGGTGTGATTCGATCCTCGGCGTGAAAGATGAGCCAGTGCAGGGCAAAGAGGTTGCTCTGGAATGGACTGAGACATCTGGGGGACTCTTGGAATGGTGGTACGACCATGGAGTTCCTCTCGCCTTTCCTGTTGAGAGTGTCTCCTCTTGAGATGCGACGTGAACGCCGGGAATGCTTTCCTGTTGAAAGCAGGGAAAGGATTCCTCATCTCGAGCTACGAGGGGGAAACGGGGCTCCTCTGGATGTGGGCAGGACCATCGTGCTTCCTCTCGAGTGGAGACGGGTATGGTGGTGAACTTCTTGAGTTGCAGCAAGGGTGTGAAAGACCCTTTCGAAGTTCCAGAGGTTAGGTGTCATTAGTCTCCAGACGCCTCATCGGAAATAGGCCTCATCTCGCCTGGAAGGGAGAACTTCCTGGATTTTCTCGAGTTGCGGCAGGTGTTCTCGAGTTACGACGGGGACCTCAGGGACCCGCCCTGGTGGCCTCAGGAGAGGCCAGTCCCCATGCGAGTTGCTAGGGGGCCTCTCGGGATTCCTCTCCCGTCGATACCGGGGCCAAAAACCTTGTGTGGAATCATGGCCGGAACCGAGGATTCCTCTCAAGGGCTGACATGGATCTTTGGGTACTTCTGGAGTCTCCCCAGGGGAGTCAGGCCTCGTCTCGAGTGGGGGCATGCACGTGCGCTTTCCTTCCAGGCTGTAGCAGCAATGTCACGCTTCCCGTCGCGTGGATCAAAGGATCTGTGGTTTTCCCTCGAGACTTTCCCACAGGGCTGTCCCACGTGCCTCCGTGGTGTGAGTCGATCCTCGGCGTGAAAGATGAGCCAGTGCAGGGCAAAGAGGTTCCTCTGGAATGGACTGTGACATCTGGGGGACTCTTGGAATGGTGGTACGACCATGGAGTTCCTCTCGCCTTTCGTGTTGAGAGTGCCTCCTCTTGAGATGCGTCGGGAACGCCGGGAATTCTTTCCCGTTGAAAGCAGGGAAAGGATCCCTCATCTCGAGCTACGAGGGGAAAAGGGGATCCTCTGGATGTGGGCGGGACCATCGTGCTTCCTCTCGAGTGGAGACGGGTATGGCTGTGAACTTCTTGAGTCGCAGCAAGGGTGTGAAAGACCCTTTCGAAGTTCCAGAGGTTAGATGTCATTTGTCTCCAGACGCCTCATCGGAAATAGGCCTCATCTAGCCTGGAAAGGAGAACTTCCTGGATTTTCTCGAGTTGCGGCAGGTGCTCTCGAGTTACGAAGGGGAACTCAGGGACCCGCCCTGGTGGCCTCAGGAGAGGCCAGTCCCCATGCGAGTTGCTAGGGGGCCTCTCGGGATTCCTCTCCCGTGGATACCCGGGCCAAAAACCTTGTGTGGAGTCAGGGCCGGAACCGAGAATTCCTCTCACGGGCTGACATGGATCTTTGGGTACTTCTGGAGTTTCCCCAGGGGAGTCAGGCCTCGTCTCGAGTGGGGGCATGCACTTGCGCTTTCCTTCCAGGCTGTGGCAGAAATGTCACGCTTCCCGTGGAGTGGATCAAAGATCTGTGGTTTTCCCTCGAGGCTTTCCCTCGAGGCTTTCCCACAGGGCTGTCCCACGTGCCACCGTGGTGTGAGTCGATCCTCGGCGTGAAAGATGAGCCAGTGCAGGGCAAAGAGGTTCCTCTGGAATGGACTGAGACATCTGGGGGACTCTAGGAATGGTGGTACGACCATGGAGTTCCTCTCGCCTTTCCTATGAGAGTGCCTCCACTTGAGATGCGACGGGAACGCCGGGAATTCTTTCCCGTTGAAAGCAGGGAAAGGATCCCTCACCTCGAGCTACGAGGGGGAATCGGGGCTCCTCTGGATGTGGGCGGGACCATCGTGCTTCCTCTCGAGTGGAGACGGGTATGGCGGCGAACTTCTTGAGTTGCAGCAAGGGTGTGAAAGACCCTTTCGAAGTTCCAGAGGTCAAGTGTCATTCGTCTCCAGACGCCTCATCGGAAATAGGCCTCATCTCGCCTGGAAGGGAGAACTCCCTGGATTTTCTCGAGTTGCTGCAGGTGTTCTCGAGTTACGACGGGGACCACAGGGACCCGCCCTGGTGGCCTCAGGAGAGGCCAGTCCCCATGCGAGTTGCTAGGGGGCCTATGGGGATTTCTCTCCCATCGATACCGGGGCCAAAAACCTTGTGTGGAGTCAGGGCCGGAAACGAGGATTCCTCTCAGGGGCTGACATGGATCTTTGGGTACTTCAGGAGTCTCCCCAGGGGAGTCAGGCCTTGTCTCGAGTGGGGCATGCACGTGCGCTTTCCTTCCAGGCTGTAGCAGCAATGTCACGCTTCCCGTCGCGTGGATCAAAGGATCTGTGGTTTTCCCTCCAGGCTTTCCCTCGAGGCTTTCCCTCAGGGCTGTCCCACGTGCCACCGTGGTGGGATTCGATCCTCGGCGTGAAAAATGAGCCAGTGCAGGGCAAAGAGTTTCCTCTGGAATGGACTGAGACATCTGGGGGACTCTTGGAATGGTGGTACGACCATGGAGTTCCTCTCGCCTTTCCTGTTGAGAGTGCCTCCTCTTGAGATGCGACGGGAACGCCGGGAATTCTTTCCCGTTGAAAGCAGGGAAAGGAACCCTTCTCGAGCTACGAGGGGGAAACGGGGCTCCTCTGGATGTGGGCGGGACCTTCGTGCTTCCTTTCGAGTGGAGACGGGTATGGCGGTGAACTTCTTGAGTTGCAGCAAGGGTGTGAAAGACCCTTTCGAAGTTCCAGAGGTTAGGTGTCATTCGTCACCAGACGCCTTATGGGAAATAGGCCTCATCTCGCCTGAAAGGGAGAACTTCCTGGATTTTCTCGATTTGAGGCAGGTGTTCTCGAGTTACGACGGGGACCTCAGGGACCCGCCCTGGTGGCCTCAGGACAGGCCAGTCCCTATACGACTTGCTAGGGGGCCTCTCGTGATTCCTCTCCCGTCGATACCGGGGCCAAAAACCTTGTGTGGAGTCAGGGCCGGAACCGAGGATTCCTCTCAGGGACTGACATGGATCTTTGGGTATTTCTGGTGTCTCCCCAGTGGAGTCAGGCCTCGTCTCGAGTGGGGGCATGCACGTGCGCTTTCCTTCCAGGCTGTAGCAGCAATGTCACGCTTCCCGTCGCGTGGACCAAAGGATCTGTGGTTTTCCCTCGAGGCTTTCCCTCGAGGCTTTCCCACAGGGCTGTCCCACGTGCCACCGTGGTGTGAGTCGATCCTCGGCGTGAAAGGTGAGCCAGTGCAGGGCAAAGAGGTTCCTCTGGAATGGACTGAGACATCTGGGGGACTCTTGGAATGGTGGTACGACCATGGAGTTCCTCTCGCCTTTCCTGTTGAGAGTGCCTCCTCTTGAGATGCGACGGGAACGCCGGGAATTGTTTCCCGTTGAAAGTAGGGAAAGGATCCCTCATCTCGAGCTCCGAGGTGGAAACGGGGCTCCTCTAGATGTGGGCGGTACCATCGTGCTTCCTCTCGAGTGGAGACGGGTATGGCGGTGAACTTCTTGAGTAGCAGCAAGGGTGTGAAAGACCCTTTCGAAGTTCCAGAGGTTAGGTGTCATTAGTCTCCAGACGCCTCATCGGAAATAGGCCTCATCTCGCCTGGAAGGGAGAACTTCCTGGATTTTCTCGAGTTGCGGCAGGTGTTCTCGAGTTACGACGGGGACCTCAGGGACCCGCCCTGGTGGCCTCAGGAGAGGCCAGTCCCCATGCGAGGTGCTAGGGGGCCTCTCGGGATTCCTCTCCCGTCGATACCGGGGCCAAAAACCTTGTGTGGAATCAGGGCCGGAACCGAGGATTCCTCTCAAGGGCTGACATGGATCTTGGGGTACTTCTGGAGTCTCCCCAGGGGAGTCAGGCCTCGTCTCGAGTGGGGGCATGCACGTGCGCTTTCCTTCCAGGCTGTAGCAGCAATGTCACGCTTCCCGTCGCGTGGATCAAAGGATCTGTGGTTTTCCCTCGAGGCTTTCCCACAGGGCTGTCCCACGTGCCACCGGGGTGTGAGTCGATCCTCGGCGTGAAAGATGAGCCAGTGCAGGGCAAAGAGGTTCCTCTGGAATGGACTGTGACATCTGGGGGACTCTTGGAATGGTGGTACGACCATGGAGTTCCTCTCGCCTTTCGTGTTGAGAGTGCCTCCTCTTGAGATGCGTCGGGAACGCCGGGAATTCTTTCCCGTTGAAAGCAGGGAAAGGATCCCTCATCTCGAGCTACGAGGGGAAAAGGGGCTCCTCTGGATGTGGGCGGGACCATCGTGCTTCCTCTCGAGTGGAGACGGGTATGGCTGTGAACTTCTTGAGTCGCAGCAAGGGTGTGAAAGACCCTTTCGAAGTTCCAGAGGTTAGATGTCATTTGTCTCCAGACGCCTCATCGGAAATAGGCCTCATCTCGCCTGGAAGGGAGAACTTCCTGGATTTTCTCGAGTTGCGGCAGGTGCTCTCGAGTTACGAAGGGGAACTCAGGGACCCGCCCTGGTGGCCTCAGGAGAGGCCAGTCCCCATGCGAGTTGCTAGGGGGCCTCTCGGGATTCCTCTCCCGTGGATACCCGGGCCAAAAACCTTGTGTGGAGTCAGGGCCGGAAACGAGGATTCCTCTCAGGGGCTGACATGGATCTTTGGGTACTTCAGGAGTCTCCCCAGGGGAGTCAGGCCTTGTCTCGAGTGGGGCATGCACGTGCGCTTTCCTTCCAGGCTGTAGCAGCAATGTCACGCTTCCCGTCGCGTGGATCAAAGGATCTGTGGTTTTCCCTCCAGGCTTTCCCTCGAGGCTTTCCCACAGGGCTGTCCCACGTGCCACCGTGGTGGGATTCGATCCTCGGCGTGAAAAATGAGCCAGTGCAGGGCAAAGAGTTTCCTCTGGAATGGACTGAGACATCTGGGGGACTCTTGGAATGGTGGTACGACCATGGAGTTCCTCTCGCCTTTCCTGTTGAGAGTGCCTCCTCTTGAGATGCGACGGGAACGCCGGGAATTCTTTCCCGTTGAAAGCAGGGAAAGGAACCCTTCTCGAGCTACGAGGGGGAAACGGGGCTCCTCTGGATGTGGGCGGGACCATCGTGCTTCCTTTCGAGTGGAGACGGGTATGGCGGTGAACTTCTTGAGTTGCAGCAAGGGTGTGAAAGACCCTTTCGAAGTTCCAGAGGTTAGGTGTCATTCGTCACCAGACGCCTTATGGGAAATAGGCCTCATCTCGCCTGAAAGGGAGAACTTCCTGGATTTTCTCGATTTGAGGCAGGTGTTCTCGAGTTACGACGGGGACCTCAGGGACCCGCCCTGGTGGCCTCAGGACAGGCCAGTCCCTATACGACTTGCTAGGGGGCCTCTCGTGATTCCTCTCCCGTCGATACCGGGGCCAAAAACCTTGTGTGGAGTCAGGGCCGGAACCGAGGATTCCTCTCAGGGACTGACATGGATCTTTGGGTATTTCTGGTGTCTCCCCAGTGGAGTCAGGCCTCGTCTCGAGTGGGGGCATGCACGTGTGCTTTCCTTCCAGGCTGTAGCAGCAATGTCACGCTTCCCGTCGCGTGGATCAAAGGATCTGTGGTTTTCCCTCGTGGCTTTCTAACTGGGCTGTCCCACGTGACACTGTGGTGTGAGTCGACGTCGCCATGATCGATGAGCCAGTGCAGGGCAAAGAGGTTCCTCTGGAATGGACTGAGACATCTGGGGGACTCTTGGAATGGTGGTACGACCATGGAGTTCCTCTCGCCTTTTCTGTTGAGAGTGCCTCCTCTTGAGATGCGACGGGAACGCCGGGAATTCTTTCCCGTTGAAAGCAGGGAAAGGATCCCTCATCTCGAGCTACGAGGGGGAAACGGGGCTCCTCTGGATGTGGGCGGGACCATCGTGCTTCCTCTCGAGTGGAGACGGGTATGGCGGTGAACTTCTTGAGTTGCAGCAAGGGTGTGAAAGACCCTTTCGAAGTTCCAGAGGTTAGGTGTCATTAGTCTCCAGACGCCTCATCGGAAATAGGCCTCATCTCGCCTGGAAGGGAGAACTTCCTGGATTTTCTCGAGTTGCGGCAGGTGTTCTCGAGTTACGACGGAGTCCTCAGGGACCCGCCCTGGTGGCCTCAGAAGAGGCCAGTCCCCATGCTAGTTGCTAGGGGGCCTCTCGGGATTCCTCTCCCGTCGATACCGGGGCCAAAAACCTTGTGTGGAGTCAGAGCCAGAACCGAGGATTCCTCTCAGGGGCTGACATGGATCTTTGGGTACTTCTGGAGTCTCCCCAGGGGAGTCAGGACTCGTCTCGAGTGGGGGCATGCACGTGCGCTTGCCTTCCAGGCTGTAGCAGCAATGTCACGCTTCCCGTGGCGTGGATCAAAGGATCTGTGGTTTTCCCTCCAGGCTTTCCCTCGAGGCTTTCCCCCCGGGCTGTCCCACGTGCCACCGTGGTGTGAGTCGACCCTCGGCGTGAAAGATGAGCCAGTGCAGGGCAAAGAGGTTCCTCTGGAATGGACTGAGACATCTGGGGGACTCTTGGAATGGTGGTACGACCATGGAGTTCCTCTCGCCTTTCCTGTTGAGAGTGCCTCCTCTTGAGGTGCGACGGGAACGCCGGGAATTCTTTCCCGTTGAAAGCAGGGAAGGGATCCCTCATCTCGAGCTACGAGGGGGAAACGGGGCTCCTCTGGATGTGGGCGGGACCATCGTGCTTCCTCTCGAGTGGAGACGGGTATGGCGGTGAACTTCTTGAGTTGCAGCAACGGTGTGAAAGACCCTTTCGAAGTTCCAGAGGTTAGGTGTCATTAGTCTCCAGACGCCTCATCGGAAATAGGCCTCATCTCGCCTGGAAGGGAGAACTTCCTGGATTTTCTCGAGTTGCGGCAGGTGTTCTCGAGTTACGACGGGGACCTCAGGGACCCGCCCTGGTGGCCTCAGGAGAGGCCAGTGCCCATGCGAGTTTCTAGGGGGCCTCTCGGGATTCCTCTCCCGTCGATACCGGGGCCAAAAACCTTGTGTGCAGTCAGGGCCGGAACGGAGGATTCCTCTCAGGTGCTGACATGGATTTTTGGGTACTTCTGGAGTCTCCCCAGGGGAGTCAGGACTCGTCTCGAGTGGGGGCATGCACGTGCGCTTTCCTTTCAGGCTGTAGCAGCAATGTCACGCTTGCCGTCGCGTGGATCAAAGGATCTGTGGTTTTCCCTCGAGGCTTTCCCACAGGGCTGTCCCACGTGCCACCGTGGTGTGAGTCGATCCTCGGCGTGAAAGATGAGCCAGTGCAGGGCAAAGAGGTTCCTCTGGAATGGACTGAGACATCTGGGGGACTCTTGGAATGGTGGTACGATCATGGAGTTCCTCTCGCCTTTCCTGTTGAGAGTGCCTCCTCTTGAGATGCGACGGGAACGCCGGGAATACTTTCCCGTTGAAAGCAGGGAAAGGATCCCTCATCTCGAGCTATGAGGGGGAAACGGGGCTCCTCTGGATGTGGGCGGGACCATCGTGCTTCCTCTCGAGTGGAGACGGGTATGGCGGTGAACTTCTTGAGTTGCAGCAAGGGTGTGAAAGACCCTTTCGAAGTTCCAGAGGTTAGGTGTCATTAGTCTCCAGACGCCTCATCGGAAATAGGCCTCATCTCGCCTGGAAGGGAGAACTTCCTGGATATTCTCGAGTTGCGGCAGGTGTTCTCGAGTTACGACGGGGACCTTAGGGACCCGCCCTGGTGGCCTCAGGAGAGGCCAGTCCCCATGCGAGTGGCTAGGGGGCCTCTCGGGATTCCTCTCCCGTCGATACCGGGGCCAAAAACCTTGTGTGCAGTCAGGGCCGGAACGGAGGATTCCTCTCAGGGGCTGACATGGATCTTTGGGTACTTCTGGAGTCTCCCCAGGGGAGTCAGGACTCGTCTCGAGTGGGGGCATGCACGTGCGCTTTCCTTCCAGGCTGTAGCAGCAATGTCACGCTTCCCGTCGCGTGGATCAAAGGATCTGTGGTTTTCCCTCGAGGCTTTCCCTCGAGGCTTTCCCACAGGGCTGTCCCACGTGCCACCGTGGTGTGAGTCGATCCTCGGCGTGAAAGATGAGCCAGTGCAGGGCAAAGAGGTTCCTCTGGAATGGACCGAGACATCTGGGGGACTCTTGGAATGGTGGTACGATCATGGAGTTCCTCTCGCCTTTCCTGTTGAGAGTGCCTCCTCTTGAGATGCGACGGGAACGCCGGGAATACTTTCCCGTTGAAAGCAGGGAAAGGATCCCTCATCTCGAGCTATGAGGGGGAAACGGGGCTCCTCTGGATGTGGGCGGGACCATCGTGCTTCCTCTCGAGTGGAGACGGGTATGGCGGTGAACTTCTTGAGTTGCAGCAAGGGTGTGAAAGACCCTTTCGAAGTTCCAGAGTTTAGGTGTCATTAGTCTCCAGACGCCTCATCGGAAATAGGCCTCATTTCGCCTGGAAGGGAGAACTTCCTGGATTTTCTCGAGTTGCGGCATGTGTTCTCGAGTTACGACGGGGACCTCAGGGACCCGCCCTGGTGGCCTCAGGAGAGGCCAGTCCCCATGCGAGTTGCTAGGGGGCCTCTCGGGATTCCTCTCCCGTCGATACCGGGGCCAAAAACCTTGTGTTCAATCAGGGCTGGAACGGAGGATTCCTCTCAGGGGCTGACATGGATCTTTGGGTACTTCTGGAGTCTCCCCAGGGGAGTCAGGACTCGTCTCGAGTGGGGGCATGCACGTGCGCTTTCCTTCCAGGCTGTAGCAGCAATGTCACGCTTGCCGTCGCGTGGATCAAAGGATCTGTGGCTTTCCCTCGAGGCTTTCCCACAGGGCTGTCCCACGTGCCACCGTGGTGTGAGTCGATCCTCGGCGTGAAAGATGAGCCAGTGCAGGGCAAAGAGGTTCCTCTGGAATGGACTGAGACATCTGGGGGACTCTTGGAATGGTGGTACGACCATGGAGTTCCTCTCGCCTTTCCTGTTGAGAGTGCCTCCTCTTGAGATGCCACGGGAACGCCGGGAATTCTTTCCCTTTGAAAGCAGGGAAAGGATCCCTCATCTCGAGCTACGAGGGGGAAACGGGGCTCCTCTGGATGTGGGCGGGACCATCGTGCTTCCTCTCGAGTGGAGACGGGTATGGCGGTGAACTTCTTGAGTTGCAGCAAGGGTGTGAAAGACCCTTTCGAAGTTCCAGAGGTTAGGTGTCATTAGTCTCCAGACGCCTCATCGGAAATAGGCCTCATCTCGCCTGGAAGGGAGAACTTCCTGGATTTTCTCGAGTTGCGGCAGGTGTTCTCGAGTTACGAGGGGGACCTCAGGGATCCGCCCTGGTGGCATCAGGAGAGGCCAGTCCTCATGCGAGTTGGTAGGGGGCCTCTCGGGATTCCTCTCCCGTCGATACCGGGGCCAAAAACCTTGTGTGGAGTCAGGGCCGGAACCGAGGATTCCTCTCAGGGGCTGACATGGATCTTTGGGTACTTCTGGAGTCTCCCCAGGGGAGTCAGGCCTCGTCTCGAGTGAGGGCATGCAAGAGCGCTTTCCTTCCAGGCTGTAGCAGCAATGTCAGGCTTCCCGTGGCGTGGATCAAAGGATCTGCTGTTTTCCCTCGAGGCTTTCCCACAGGGCTGTCCCAAGTGCCACCGTGGTGTGGGTCGATCCTCGGCGTGAAAGATGAGCCAGTGCAGGGCAAAGAGGTTCCTCTGGAATGGACTGAGACATCTGGGGGACTCTTGGAATGGTGGTACGACCATGGAGTTCCTCTCGCCTTTCCTGTTGAGAGTGCCTCCTCTTGAGACGCGACGGGAACGCCGGGAATTCTTTCCCGTTGAAAGCAGGGAAAGGATCCCTCATCTCGAGCTCCGAGGGGGAAACGGGGCTCCTCTGGATGTGGGCGGGACCATCGTGCTTCCTCTCGAGTGGAGACGGGTATGGCGGTGAACTTCTTGAGTTGCAGCAAGGGTGTGAAAGACCCTTTCGAAGTTCCAGAGGTTAGGTGTCATTAATCTCCAGACGCCTCATCGGAAATAGGCCTCATCTCGCCTGGATGGGAAAACTTCCTGGATTTTCTCGAGTTGCGGCAGGTGTTCTCGAGTTACGACGGGGACCTCAGGGACCCGCCCTGGTGGCCTCAGAAGAGGCCAGTCCCCATGCGAGGTGCTAGGGTGCCTCTCGGGATTCCTCTCTCGTCGATACCGGCGCCAAAAACCTTGTGTGGAGTCAGGGCCGGAACCGAGGATTCCTCTCAGGGGCTGACATGGATCTTTGGGTACTTCTGGAGTCTCCCCAGGGGAGTCAGGCCTCGTCTCGAGTGGGGGCATGCACGTGCGCTTTCCTTCCAGGCTGTAGCAGCAATGTCACGCTTCCCGTCGCGTGGACCAAAGGATCTGTGGTTTTCCCTCGAGGCTTTCCCTCGAGGCTTTCCCACAGGGCTGTCCCACGTGCCACCGTGGTGTGAGTCGATCCTCGGCGTGAAAGGTGAGCCAGTGCAGGGCAAAGAGGTTCCTCTGGAATGGACTGAGACATCTGGGGGACTCTTGGAATGGTGGTACGACCATGGAGTTCCTCTCGCCTTTCCGGTTGAGAGTGCCTCCTCTTGAGATGCGACGGGAATGCCGGGAATTCTTTCCCGTTGAATGCAGGGAAAGGATCCCTCCTCTCGAGCTACGAGGGGGAAACGGGGCTCCTCTGGATGTGGGCGGGACGATCGTGCTTCCTCTCGAGTGGAGACGGGTATGGCGGTGAACTTCTTGAGTTGCAGCAAGGGTGTGAAAGACCCTTTCGAAGTTCCAGAGGTTAGGTGTCATTAGTCTCCAGACGCCTCATCGGAAATAGGCCTCATCTCGCCTGGAAGGGAGAACTTCCTGGATTTTCTTGAGTTGCGGCAGGTGTTCTCGAGTTACGAGGGGGACCTCAGGGATCCGCCCTGGTGGCCTCAGGAGAGGCCAGTCCTCATGCGAGTTGGTAGGGGGCCTCTCGGGATTCCTCTCCCGTCGATACCGGGGCCAAAAACCTTGTGTGGAGTCAGGGCCGGAACCGAGGATTCCTCTCAGGGGCTGACATGGATCTTTGGGTACTTCTGGAGTCTCCCCAGGGGAGTCAGGCCTCGTCTCGAGTGGGGGCATGCACGTGCGCTTTCCTTCCAGGCTGTAGCAGCAATGTCACGCTTCCCGTGGCGTGGATCACAGGATCTGTGGTTTTCCCTCGAGGCTTTCCCACAGGGCTGTCCCAAGTGCCACCGTGGTGTGGGTCGATTCTCGGCGTGAAAGATGAGCCAGTGCAGGGCAAAGAGGTTCCTCTGGAATGGACTGAGACATCTGGGGGACTCTTGGAATGGTGGTACGACCATGGAGTTCCTCTCGCCTTTCCTGTTGAGAGTGCCTCCTCTTGAGATGCGACGGGAATGCCGGGAATTCTTTCCCGTTGAAAGCAGGGAAAGGATCCCTCATCTCGAGCTACGAGGGGGAAACGGGGCTCCTCTGGATGTGGGCGGGTCCATCGTGCTTCCTCTCGAGTGGAGACGGGTATGGCGGTGAACTTCTTGAGTTGCAGCAAGGGTGTGAAAGACCCTTTAGAAGTTCCAGAGGTTAGGTGTCATTAGTCTCCAGACGCCTCATCGGAAATAGGACTCATCTCCCTGGAAGGGAGAACTTCCTGGATTTTCTCGAGTTGCGGCAGGTGTTCTCGAGTTACGACGGGGACCTCAGGGACCCGCCCTGGTGGCCTCAGGAGAGGCCAGTCCCCATGCGAGTTGCTAGGGGGCCTGTCACGATTCCTCTCCCGTCGATACCGGGGCCAAAAACCTTGTGTGGAGTCAGGGCCGGAACCGAGGATTCCTCTCAGGGGCTGACATGGATCTTTGGGTACTTCTGGAGTCTCCCTAGGGGAGTCAGGCCTCGTCTCGAGTGGGGGCATGCACGTGCGCTTTCCTTCCAGGCTGTAGCAGCAATGTCACGCTTCCCGTCGCGTGGACCAAAGGATCTGTGGCTTTCCCTCGAGGCTTTCCCTCGAGGCTTTCCCACAGGGCTGTCCCACGTGCCACCGTGGTGTGAGTCGATCCTCGGCGTGAAAGGTGAGCCAGTGCAGGGCAAAGAGGTTCCTCTGGAATGGACTGAGACATCTGGGGGACTCTTGGAATGGTGGTACGACCATGGAGTTCCTCTCGCCTTTCCTGTTGAGAGTGCCTCCTCTTGAGATGCGACGGGAACGCCGGGAATTCTTTCCCGTTGAAAGCAGGGAAAGGATCCCTCATCTCGAGCTACGAGGGGGAAACGGGGCTCCTCTGGATGTGGGCGGGACCATCGTGCTTCCTTTTGAGTGGAGACGGGTATGGCGGTGAACTTCTTGAGTTGCAGCAAGGGTGTGAAAGACCCTTTCGAAGTTCCAGAGGTTAGGTGTCATTAGTCTCCAGACGCCTCATCGGAAATAGGCCTCATCTCCCTGGAAGGGAGAACTTCCTGGATTTTCTCGAGTTGCGGCAGGTGTTCTCGAGTTACGACGGGGACCTCAGGGATCCGCCCTGGTGGCGTCAGGAGAGGCCAGTCCTCATGCGAGTTGGTAGGGGGCCTCTCGGGATTCCGCTCCCGTCGATACCGGGGCCAAAAACCTTGTGTGGAGTCAGGGCCGGAACCGAGGATTCCTCTCAGGGGCTGACATGGATCTTTGGGTACTTCTGGAGTCTCCCCAGGGGAGTCAGGCCTCGTCTCGAGTGGGGGCATGCACGTGCGCTTTCCTTCCAGGCTGTAGCAGCAATGTCACGCTTCCCGTGGCGTGGATCAAAGGATCTGTGGCTTTCCCTCGAGGCTTTCCCACAGGGCTGTCCCAAGTGCCACCGTGGTGTGGGTCGATCCTCGGCGTGAAAGATGAGCCAGTGCAGGGCAAAGAGGTTCCTCTGGAATGGACTGAGACATCTGGGGGACTCTTGGAATGGTGGTACGACCATGGAGTTCCTCTCGCCTTTCCTGTTGAGAGTGCCTCCTCTTGAAATGCGACGGGAACGCCGGGAATTCTTTCCCGTTGAAAGCAGGGAAAGGATCCCTCATCTCGAGCTCCGAGGGGGAAACGGGGCTCCTCTGGATGTGGGCGGGACCATCGTGCTTCCTCTCGAGTGGATACGGGTATGGCGGTGAACTTCTTGAGTTGCAGCAAGGGTGTGAAAGACCCTTTCGAAGTTCCAGAGGTTAGGTGTCATTAGTCTCCAGACGCCTCATCGAAAATAGGCCTCATCTCGCCTGGAAGGGAGAATTTCCTGGATTTTCTCGAGTTGTGGAATGTGTTCTCGAGTTACGACGGGGACCTCAGGGACCCGCCCTGATGGCCTCAGGAGAGGCCAGTCCCCATGCGAGTTGCTAGGGGGCCTCTCGGGATTCCTCTCCCGTACATACCGGGGCCAAAAACCTTGTGTGGAGTCAGGGCCAGAACCGAGGATTCCTCTCAGGGGCTGACATGGATCTTTGGGTACTTCTGGAGTCTCCCCAGGGGAGTCAGGCCTCGTCTCAAGTGGGGGCATGCACGTGCGCTTTCCTTCCAGGCTGTAGCAGCAATGTCACACTTCCCGTCGCGTGGATCAAACGATCTGTGGTTTTCCCTCGAGGCTTTCCCACAGGGCTGTCCCACGTGCCACCGTGGTGTGAGTCGATCCTCGGCGTGAAAGATGAGCCAGTGCAGGGCAAAGAGGTTCCTCTGGAATGGACTGAGACATCTGGGGGACTCTTGGCATGGTGGTACGACCATGGAGTTCCTCTCGCCTTTCCTGTTGAGAGTGCCTCCTCTTGAGATGCGACGGGAACGCCGGGAATACTTTCCCGTTGAAAGCAGGGAAAGGATCCCTCATCTCGAGCTCCGAGGGGGAAACGGGGCTCCTCTGGATGTGGGCGGGACCATCGTGCTTCCTCTCGAGTGGAGACGGGTATGGCGGTGAACTTCTTGAGTTGCAGCAAGGGTGTGAAAGACCCTTTCGAAGTTCCAGAGTTTAGGTGTCATTAGTCTCCAGACGCCTCATCGGAAATAGGCCTCATCTCGCCTGGAAGGGAGAATTTCCTGGATTTTCTCGAGTTGTGGAATGTGTTCTCGAGTTACGACGGGGACCTCAGGGACCCGCCCTGGTGGCCTCAGGAGAGGCCAGTCCCCATGCGAGTTGCTAGGGGGCCTCTCGAGATTCCTCTCCCGTCTATACCGGGGACAAAAATCTTGTGTGGAGTCAGGGCCAGAACCGAGGATTCCTCTCAGGGGCTGACATGGATCTTTGGGTACTTCTGGAGTCTCCCCAGGGGAGTCAGGCCTCGTCTCAAGTGGGGGCATGCACGTGCGCTTTCCTTCCAGGCTGTAGCAGCAATGTCACGCTTCCCGTCGCGTGGATCAAAGGGTCTGTGGTTTTCCCTCGAGGCTTTCCCTCGAGGCTTTCCCACAGGGCTGTCCCACGTGCCACCGTGGTGTGAGTCGATCCTCGGCGTGAAAGATGAGCCAGTGCAGGGCAAAGAGGTTCCTCTGGAATGGACTGAGACATCTGGGGGACTCTTGGAATTGTGGTACGACCATGGAGTTCCTCTCGCCTTTCCTGTTTAGAGTGCCTCCTCTTGAGATGCGACGGGAACGCCGGGAATTCTTTCCCGTTGAAAGCAGGGAAAGGATCCTTCCTCTCGAGCTACGAGGGGGAAACGGGGCTCCTCTGAATGTGGGCGGGACCATCGTGCTTCCTCTCGAGTGGAGACGGGTATGGCGGTGAACTTCTTGAGTTGCAGCAAGGGTGTGAAAGACCCTTTCGAAGTTCCAGAGGTTAGGTGTCATTAGTCTCCAGACGCCTCATCGGAAATAGGCCTCATCTCGCCTGGAAGGGAGAACTTCCTGGATTTTCTCGAGTTGCGGCAGGTGTTCTCGAGTTACGACGGGGACCTCAGGGACCCGCCCTGGTGGCCTCAGGAGAGGCCAGTCCCCATGCGAGGTGCTAGGGGGCCTCTCGGGATTCCTCTCCCGTAGATACCGGGGCCAAAAACCTTGTGTGCAGTCAGGGCCGGAACCGAGGTTTCCTCTCAGGGGCTGACATGGATCTTTGGGTACTTCTGGAGTCTCCCCAGGGGAGTCAGGCCTCGTCTCGAGTGGGGGCATGCACGTGCGCTTTCCTTCCAGGCTGTAAGAGCAATGTCACGCTTCCCGTCGCGTGGATCAAAGGATCTGTGGTTTTCCCTCGAGGCTTTCCCACAGGGCTGTCCCACGTGCCACAGTGGTGTGAGTCGATCCTCGGCGTGAAAGATGAGCCAGTGCAGGGCAAAGAGGTTCCTCTGGAATGGACTGAGACATCTGGGGGACTCTTGGAATGGTGGTAAGACCATGGAGTTCCTCTCGCCTTTCCTGTTGAGAGTGCCTCCTCTTGAGATGCAACGGGAACGCCGGGAATTCTTTCCCGTTGAAAGCAGGGAAAGGATCCCTCATCTCGAGCTCCGAGGGGGAAACGGGGCTCCTCTGGATGTGGGCGGGACCATCGTGCTTCCTCTCGAGTGGAGACGGGTATGGCGGTGAAATTCTTGAGTTGCAGCAAGGGTGTGAAAGACCCTTTCGAAGTTCCAGAGGTTAGGTGTCATTAGTCTCCAGACGCCTCATCGGAAATAGGCCTCATCTCGCCTGGAAGGGAGAATTTCCTGGATTTTCTCGAGTTGTGGCAGGTGTTCTCGAGTTACGACGGGGATCTCAGGGACCCGCCCTGGTGGCCTCAGGAAATGCCAGTCCCCATGCGAGTTCCTAGGGGGCCTCTCGGGATTCCTCTCCCATCGATACCGGGGCCAAAAACCTTGTGTGGAGTCAGGGCCAGAACCGAGGATTCCTCTCAGGGGCTGACATGGATCTTTGGGTACTTCTGGAGTCTCCCCAGGGGAGTCAGGCCTCGTCTCGAGTGGGGGCATGCACGTGCGCTTTCCTTCCAGGCTGTAGCAGCAATGTCACGCTTCCCGTCGCGTGGGTCAAAGGATCTGTGGTTTTCCCTCGAGGCTTTCCCTCGAGGCTTTCCCACAGGGCTGTCCCACGTGCCACCGTGGTGTGAGTCGATCCTCGGCGTGAAACATGAGCCAGTGCAGGGCAAAGAGGTTCCTCTGGAATGGACTGAGACATCTGGGGGACTCTTGGAATGGTGGTACGACCATGGAGTTCCTCTCGCCTTTCCTGTTGAGAGTGCCTCCTCTTGAGATGCGTCGGGAACGCCGGGAATTCTTTCCCGTTGAAAGCAGGGAAAGGATCCCTCATCTCGAGCTACGAGGGGGAAACGGGGCTCCTCTGGATGCGGGCGGGACCATCGTGCTTCCTCTCGAGTGGAGACAGGTATGGCGGTGAACTTCTTGAGTTGCAGCAAGGGTGTGTAAGACCCTTTCGAAGTCCCAGAGGTTAGGTGTCATTAGTCTCCAGACGCCTCATCGGAAATAGGCCTCATCTCGCCTGGAAGGGGGAAATTCCTGGATTTTCTCGAGTTGCGGCAGGTGTTCTCGAGTTACGACGGGTACCTCAGGGACCCGCCCTGGTGGCCTAAGGAGAGGCCAGTCCCCATGCGAGTTGCTAGGGGGCCTCTCGGGATTCCTCTCCCGTCGATACCGGGGCCAAAAACCTTGTGTGCAGTCAGGGCCGGAACGGAGGATTCCTCTCAGGGGCTGACATGGATCTTTGGGTACTTCTGGAGTCTCCCCAGGGGAGTCAGGCCTCGTCTCGAGTGGGGGCATGCACGTGCGCTTTCCTTCCAGGCTGTAGCAGCAATGTCACGCTTCCCGTCGCGTGGATCAAAGGATCTGTGGTTTTCCCTCGAGGCTTTCCCTCGAGGCTTTCCCACCGGGCTGTCCCACGTGCCACCGTGGTGTGAGTCGATCCTCGGCGTGAAAGATGAGCCAGTGCAGGGCAAAGAGGTTCCTCTGGAATGGACTGAAACATCTGGGGAACTCTTGGAATGGTGGTACGAACATGGAGTTCCTCTCGCCTTTCCTGTTGAGAGTGCCTGCTCTTGAGATGCGACGGGAACACTGGGAATTCTTTGCCGTTGAAAGCAGGGAAAGGATCCCTCATTTCGAGCTACGAGGGGGAAACGGGGTCCTCTGGATGTGGGCGGGACCATCGTGCTTCCTCTCGAGTGGAGACGGGTATGGCGGTGAACTTCTTGAGTTGCAGCAAGGGTGTGAAAGACCCTTTCGAAGTTCCAGAGGTTAGGTGTCATTAGTCTCCAGACGACTCATCGGAAATAGGCCTCATCTCGCCTGGAAGGGAGAACTTCCTGGATTTTCTCGAGTTGCGGCAGGTGTTCTCGAG
Organism: Capricornis sumatraensis; assembly: GCF_032405125.1. NCBI lineage: Eukaryota > Metazoa > Chordata > Mammalia > Artiodactyla > Bovidae > Capricornis > Capricornis sumatraensis. Next base: position 1,612,713 of record NC_091077.1, on the reverse strand, counting down.
TTACGACGGGGACCTCAGGGACCCGCCCTGGTGGCCTCAGGAGAGGCCAGTCCCCATGCGAGTTGCTAGGGGGCCTCTCGGGATTCCTCTCCCGTCGATACCGGGGCCAAAAACCTTGTGTGGAGTCAGGGCCAGAACCGAGGATTCCTCTCAGGGGCTGACATGGATCTTTGGGTACTTCTGGAGTCTCCCCAGGGGAGTCAGGCCTCGTCTCGAGTGGGGGCATGCACGTGCGCTTTCCTTCCAGGCTGTAGCAGCAATGTCACGCTTCCCGTGGCGTGGGTCAAAGGATCTGTGGTTTTCCCTCGAGGCTTTCCCTCGAGGCTTTCCCACAGGGCTGTCCCACGTGCCACAGTGGTGTGAGTCGATCCTCGGCGTGAAAGGTGAGCCAGTGCAGGGCAAAGAGGTTCCTCTGGAATGGACTGAGACATCTGGGGGACTCTTGGAATGGTGGTACGACCATGGAGTTCCTCTCGCCTTTCCTGTTGAGAGTGCCTCCTCTTGAGATGCGACGGGAACGCCGGGAATTCTTTCCCGTTGAAAGTAGGGAAAGGATCCCTCCTCTCGAGCTACGAGGGGGAAACGGGGCTCCTCTGGATGTGGGCGGGACCATCGTGCATCCTCTCGAGTGGAGACGGGTATGGCGGTGAACTTCTTGAGTTGCAGCAAGGGTGTGAAAGACCCTTTCGAAGTTCCAGAGGTTACGTGTCATTAGTCTCCAGACGCCTCATCGGAAATAGGCCTCATCTCGCCTGGAAGGGAGAACTTCCTGGATTTTCTCGAGTTGCGGCAGGTGTTCTCGAGTTACGACGGGGACCTCAGGGACCCGCCCTGGTGGCCTCAGAGGAGGCCAGTCCCCATGCTAGTTGCTAGGGGGCCTCTCGGAATTCCTCTCCCGTCGATACCGGGGCCAAAAACCTTGTGTGGAGTCAGAGCCAGAACCGAGGATTCCTCTCAGCGGCTGACATGGATCTTTGGGTACTTCTGGAGTCTCCCCAGGGGAGTCAGGCCTCGTCTCGAGTGGGGGCATGCACGTGCGCTTTCCTTCCAGGCTGTAGCAGCAATGTCACGCTTCCCGTCGCGTGGACCAAGGGATCTGTGGTTTTCCCTCGAGGCTTTCCCTCGAGGCTTTCCCACAGGGCTGTCCCACGTGCCACCGTGGTGTGAGTCGATCCTCGGCGTGAAAGGTGAGCCAGTGCAGGGCAAAGAGGTTCCTCTGGAATGGACTGAGACATCTGGGGGACTCTTGGAATGGTGGTACGACCATGGAGTTCCTCTCGCCTTTCCTGTTGAGAGTGCCTCCTCTTGAGATGCGACGGGAACGCCGGGAATTCTTTCCCGTTGAAAGCAGGGAAAGGATCCCTCCTCTCGAGCTACGAGGGGGAAACGGGGCTCCTCTGGATGTGGGCGGGACCATCGTGCTTCCTCTCGAGTGGAGACGGGTATGGCGGTGAACTTCTTGAGTTGCAGCAAGGGTGTGAAAGACCCTTTCGAAGTTCCAGAGGTTAGGTGTCATTAATCTCCAGACGCCTCATCGGAAATAGGCCTCATCTCGCCTGGAAGGGAGAACTTCCTGGATTTTCTCGAGTTGCGGCAGGTGTTCTCGAGTTACGACGGGGACCTCAGGGACCCGCCCTGGTGGCCTCAGGAGAGGCCAGTCCCCATGCGAGGTGCTAGGGGGCCTCTCGGGATTCCTCTCTCGTCGATACCGGCGCCAAAAACCTTGTGTGCAGTCAGGGCCGGAACCGAGGATTCCTCTCAGGGGCTGACATGGATCTTTGGGTACTTCTGGAGTCTCCCCAGGGGAGTCAGGCCTCGTCTCGAGTGGGGGCATGCACGTGCGCTTTCCTTCCAGGCTGTAGCAGCAATGTCACGCTTCCCGTCGCGTGGACCAAAGGATCTGTGGTTTTCCCTCGAGGCTTTCCCTCGAGGCTTTCCCACAGGGCTGTCCCACGTGCCACCGTGGTGTGAGTCGATCCTCGTCGTGAAAGGTGAGCCAGTGCAGGGCAAAGAGGTTCCTCTGGAATGGACTGAGACATCTGGGGGACTCTTGGAATGGTGGTACGACCATGGAGTTCCTCTCGCCTTTCCTGTTGAGAGTGCCTCCTCTTGAGATGCGACGGGAACGCCGGGAATTCTTTCCCGTTGAAAGCAGGGAAAGGATCCCTCCTCTCGAGCTACGAGGGGAAAACGGGGCTCCTCTGGATGTGGGCGGGACCATCGTGCTTCCTCTCGAGTGGAGACGGGTATGGCGGTGAAATTCTTGAGTTGCAGCAAGGGTGTGAAAGACCCTTTCGAAGTTCCAGAGGTTAGGTGTCATTAGTCTCCAGACGCCTCATCGGAAATAGGCCTCATCTCGCCTGGAAGGGAGAATTTCCTGGATTTTCTCGAGTTGTGGCAGGTGTTCTCGAGTTACGACGGGGATCTCAGGGACCCGCCCTGGTGGCCTCAGGAGATGCCAGTCCCCATGCGAGTTGCTAGGGGGCCTCTAGGGATTCCTCTCCCATCGATCCCGGGGCCAAAAACATTGTGTGGAGTCAGGGCCAGAACCGAGGATTCCTCTCAGGGGCTGACATGGATCTTTGGGTACTTCTGGAGTCTCCCCAGGGGAGTCAGGCCTCGTCTCGAGTGGGGGCATGCACGTGCGCTTTCCTTCCAGGGTGTAGCAGCAATGTCACGCTTCCCGTCGCGTGGGTCAAAGGATCTGTGGTTTTCCCTCGAAGCTTTCCCTCGAGGCTTTCCCACAGGGCTGTCCCACGTGCCACCGTGGTGTGAGTCGATCCTCGGCGTGAAACATGAGCCAGTGCAGGGCAAAGAGGTTCCTCTGGAATGGACTGAGACATCTGGGGGACTCTTGGAATTGTGGTACGACCATGGAGTTCCTCTCGCCTTTCCTGTTTAGAGTGCCTCCTCTTGAGATGCGACGGGAACGCCGGGAATTCTTTCCCGTTGAAAGCAGGGAAAGGATCCTTCCGCTCGAGCTACGAGGGGGAAACGGGGCTCCTCTGAATGTGGGCGGGACCATCGTGCTTCCTCTCGAGTGGAGACGGGTATGGCGGTGAACTTCTTGAGTTGCAGCAAGGGTGTGAAAGACCCTTTCGAAGTTCCAGAGGTTAGGTGTCATTAGTCTCCAGTCGCCTCATCGGAAATAGGCCTCATCTCGCCTGGAAGGGAGAACTTCCTGGATTTTCTCGAGTTGCGGCAGGTGTTCTCGAGTTACGACGGGGACCTCAGGGACCCGCCCTGGTGGCCTCAGGAGAGGCCAGTCCCCATGCGAGGTGCTAGGGGGCCTCTCGGGATTCCTCTCCCGTAGATACCGGAGCCAAAAACCTTGTGTGCAGTCAGGGCCGGAACCGAGGTTTCCTCTCAGGGGCTGACATGGATCTTTGGGTACTTCTGGAGTCTCCCCAGGGGAGTCAGGCCTCGTCTCGAGTGGGGGCATGCACGTGCGCTTTCCTTCCAGGCTGTAGCAGCAATGTCACGCTTCCCGTGGCGTGGATCAAAGGATCTGTGGTTTTCCCTCGAGGCTTTCCCACAGGGCTGTCCCACGTGCCACCGTGGTGTGAGTCGATCCTCGGCGTGAAAGATGAGCCAGTGCAGGGCAAAGAGGTTCCTCTGGAATGCACTGAGACATCTGGGGGACTCTTGGAATGGTGGTACGACCATGGAGTTCCTCTCGCCTTTCCTGTTGAGAGTGCCTCCTCTTGAGATGCGACGGGAACGCCGGGAATTCTTTCCCGTTGAAAGCAGGGAAAGGATCCCTCATCTCGAGCTACGAGGGGGAAACGGGGCTCCTCTGGATGTGGGCGGGACCATCGTGCTTCCTCTCGAGTGGAGACGGGTATGGCGGTGAACTTCTTGAGTTGCAGCAAGGGTATGAAAAACCCTTTCGAAGTTCCAGAGGTTAGGTGTCATTAGTCTCCAGACGCCTCATCGGAAATAGGCCTCATCTCGCCTGGAAGGGAGAACTTCCTGGATTTTCTCGAGTTGTGGCAGGTGTTCTCGAGTTACGACGGGGACCTCAGGGACCCGCCCTGGTGGCCTCAGGAGAGGCCAGTCCCCATGCGAGTTGCTAGGGGGCTTCTCGGGATTCCTCTCCCGTCGATACCGGGACCAAAAACCTTGTGTGGAGTCAGGGCCAGAACCGAGGATTCCTCTCAGGGGCTGACATGGATTTTGGGTACTTCTGGAGTCTCCCCAGGGGAGTCAGGCCTCGTCTCGAGTGGGGGCATGCACGTGCGCTTTCCTTCCAGGCTGTAGCAGCAATGTCACGCTTCCCGTCGCGTGGATCAAAGGATCTGTGGTTTTCCCTCGAGGCTTTCCCTCGAGGCTTTCCCACAGGGCTGTCCCACGTGCCACCGTGGTGTGAGTCGATCCTCGGCGTGAAAGATGAGCCAGTGCAGGGCAAAGAGGTTCCTCTGGAATGGACTGAGACATCTGGGGGAATCTTCGAATGGTGGTACGAACATGGAGTTTCTCTCGCCTTTCCTGTTGAGAGTGCCTCCTCTTGAGACGCGACGGGAACGCCGGGAATTCTTTCCCGTTGAAAGCAGGGAAAGGATCCCTAATCTCGAGCTACGAGGGGGAAACGGGGCTCCTCTGGATGTGGGCGGGACCATCGTGCTTCCTCTCGAGTGGAGACGGGTATGGCGGTGAACTTCTTGAGTTGCAGCAAGGGTGTGAAAGACCCTTTCGAAGTTCCAGAGGTTAGGTGTCATTAGTCTCCAGACGCCTCATCGGAAATAGGCCTCATCTCGCCTGGAAGGGAGAACTTCCTGGATTTTCTCGAGTTGCGGCAGGTGTTCTCGAGTTACGACGGGGACCTCAGGGACCCGCCCTGGTGGCCTCAGGAGAGGCCAGTCCCCATGCGAGTTGCTAGGGGGCCTCTCGGGATTCCTCTCCCGTCGATACCGGGGCCAAAAACCTTGTGTGGAGTCAGGGCCAGAACCGAGGATTCCTCTCAGGGGCTGACATGGATCTTTGGGTACTTCTGGAGTCTCCCCAGGGGAGTCAGGCCTCGTCTCGAGTGGGGGCATGCACGTGCGCTTTCCTTCCAAGCTGTAGCAGCAATGTCACGCTTCCCGTCGCGTGGATCAAAGGATCTGTGGTTTTCCCTCGAGTCTTTCCCACATGGCTGTCCCACGTGCCACCGTGGTGTGAGTCGATCCTCGGCGTGAAAGATGAGCCAGTGCAGGGCAAAGAGGTTCCTCTGGAATGGACTGAGACATCTGGGGGACTCTTGGAATGGTGGTACGACCATGGAGTTCCTCTCGCCTTTCCTGTTGAGAGTGCCTCCTCTTGAGATGCCACGGGAACGCCGGGAATTCTTTCCCATTGAAAGCAGGGAAAGGATCCCTCATCTCGAGCTACAAGGTGGAAACGGGGCTCCTCTGGATGTGGGCGGGACCATCGTGCTTCCTCTCGAGTGGAGACGGGTATGCCGGTGAACTTCTTGAGTTGCAGCAAGGGTATGAAAGACCCTTTCGAAGTTCCAGAGGTTAGGTGTCATTAGTCTCCAGACGCCTCATCGGAAATAGGCCTTATCTAGCCTGGAAGGGAGAACTTCCTGGATTTTCTCGAGTTGCGGCAGGTGTTCTCGAGTTACGACGGGGACCTCAGGGACCCGCCCTGGTGGCCTCAGGAGAGGCCAGTCCCCATGCGAGTTGCTAGGGGGCCTCTCGTGTTTCCTCTCCCGTCGATACCGGGGCCAAAAACCTTGTGTGCAGTCAGGGCCAGAACCGAGGATTCCTCTCAGGGGCTGACATGGATTTTGGGTACTTCTGGAGTCTCCCCAGGGGAGTCAGGCCTCGTCTCGAGTGGGGGCATGCACGTGCGCTTTCCTTCCAGGCTGTAGCAGCAATGTCACGCTTCCCGTCGCGTGGATCAAAGGATCTGTGGTTTTCCCTCGAGGCTTTCCCTCGAGGCTTTCCCACAGGGCTGTCCCACGTGCCACCGTGGTGTGAGTCCATCCTCGGCGTGAAAGATGAGCCAGTGCAGGGCAAAGAGGTTCCTTTGGAATGGACTGAGACATCTGGGGGACTCTTGGAATGGTGGTACGACCATGGAGTTCCTCTCGCCTTTCCTGTTGAGAGTGCCTCCTCTTGAGACGCGAAGGGAACGCAGGGAATTCTTTCCCGTTGAAAGCAGGGAAAGGATCCCTAATCTCGAGCAACGAGGGGGAAACGGGGCTCCTCTGGATGTGGGCGGGACCATCGTGCTTCCTTTCGAGTGGAGACGGATATGGCGGTGAACTTGTTGAGTTGCAGCAAGGGTGTGAAAGACCCTTTCGAAGTTCCAGAGGTTAGGTGTCATTAGTCTCCAGACGCCTCATCGGAAATAGGCCTCATCTCGCCTGGAAGGGAGAACTTCCTGGATTTTCTCGAGTTGCGGCAGGTGTTCTCGAGTTACGACGGGGACCTCAGGGACCCGCCCTGGTGGCCTCAGGAGAGGCCAGTCCCCATGCGAGTTGCTAGGGGGCCTCTCGGGATTCCTCTACCATCGATACCGGGGCCAAAAACCTTGTGTGGAGTCAGGGCCAGAACCGAGGATTCCTCTCAGGGGCTGACATGGATCTTTGGGTACTTCTGGAGTCTCCCCAGGGGAGTCAGGCCTCGTCTCGAGTGGGGGCATGCACGTGCGCTTTCCTTCCAGGCTGTAGCAGCAATGTCACGCTTCCCGTCGCGTGGATCAAAGGATCTGTGGTTTTCCCTCGAGGCTTTCCCTCGAGGCTTTCCCACCGGGCTGTCCCACGTGCCACCGTGGTGTGAGTCGGTCCTCGGCGTGAAAGATGAGCCAGTGCAGTGCAAAGAGGTTCCTCTGGAATGGACTGAGACATCTGGGGGACTCTTGGAATGGTGGTACGACCATGGAGATCCTCTCGCCTTTCCTGTTGAGAGTGCCTCCTCTTGAGATGCGACGGGAACGCCGGGAATTCTTTCCCGTTGAAAGCAGGGAAAGGATCCCTCATCTCGAGCTACGAGGGGGAAACGGGGCTCCTCTGGATGTGGGCGGGACCATCGTGCTTCCTCTCGAGTGGAGACGGGTATGGCGGTGAACTTCTTGAGTTGCAGCAAGGGTGTGAAAGACCCTTTCGAAGTTCCAGAGGTTAGGTGTCATTAGTCTCCAGACGACTCATCGGAAATAGGCCTCATCTCGCCTGGAAGGGAGAACTTCCTGGATTTTCTCGAGTTGTGGCAGGTGTTCTCGAGTTACGACGGGGACCTCAGGGACCCGCCCTGGTGGCCTCAGGAGAGGCCAGTCCCCATGCGAGTTGCTAGGGGGCCTCTCGGGATTCCTCTCCCGTCGATACCGGGGCCAAAAACCTTGTGTGGAGTCAGGGCCAGAACCGAGGATTCCTCTCAGGGGCTGACATGGATTTTGGGTACTTCTGGAGTCTCCCCAGGGGAGTCAGGCCTCGTCTCGAGTGTGGGCATGCACGTGCGCTTTCCTTCCAGGCTGTAGCAGCAATGTCACGCTTCCCGTCGCGTGGATCAAAGGATCTCTGGTTTTCCCTCGAGGCTTTCCCTCGAGGCTTTCCCACCGGGCTGTCCCACGTGCCACCGTGGTGTGAGTCGATCCTCGGCGTGAAAGATGAGCCAGTGCAGTGCAAAGAGGTTCCTCTGGAATGGACTGAGACATCTGGGGGACTCTTGGAATGGTGGTACGACCATGGAGTTCCTCTAGCCTTTCCTGTTGAGAGTGCCTCCTCTTGAGATGCGACGGGAACGCCGGGAATTCTTTCCCGTTGAAAGCAGGGAAAGGATCCCTCATCTCGAGCTACGAGGGGGAAACGGGGCTCCTCTGGATGTGGGCGGGACCATCGTGCTTCCTCTCGAGTGGAGACGAGTATGGCGGTGAACTTCTTGAGTTGCAGCAAGGGTGTGAAAGACCCTTTCGAAGTTCCAGAGGTCAGGTGTCATTAGTCTCCAGACGCCTCATCGGAAATAGGCCTCATCTCGCCTGGAAGGGAGAACTTCCTGGATTTTCTCGAGTTGCGGCAGGTGTTCTCGAGTTACGACGGGGACATCAGGGACCCGCCCTGGTGGCCTCAGGAGAGGCCAGTCCCCATGCGAGTTGCTAGGGGGCCTCTCGGGATTCCTCTACCGTCGATACCGGGGGCAAAAACCTTGTGTGGAGTCAGGGCCAGAACCGAGGATTCCTCTCAGGGGCTGACATGGATCTTTGGGTACTTCTGGAGTCTCCCCAGGGGAGTCAGGCCTCGTCTCGAGTGGGGGCATGCACGTGCGCTTTCCTTCCAGGCTGTAGCAGCAATGTCACGCTTGCCGTCGCGTGGATCAAAGGATCTGTGATTTTCCCTCGAGGCTTTCCCTCGAGGCTTTCCCACCGGGCTGTCCCACGTGCCACCGTGGTGTGAGTCGGTCCTCGGCGTGAAAGATGAGCCAGTGCAGTGCAAAGAGGTTCCTCTGGAATGGACTGAGACATCTGGGGGACTCTTGGAATGGTGGTACGACCATGGAGTTCCTCTCGCCTTTACTGTTGAGAGTGCCTCCTCTTGAGATGCGACGGGAACGCCGGGAATTCTTTCCCGTTGAAAGCAGGGAAAGGATCCCTCATCTCGAGCTACGAGGGGGAAACGGGGCTCCTCTGGATGTGGGCGGGACCATCGTGCTTCCTCTCGAGTGGAGACGGGTATGGCGGTGAACTTCTTGAGTTGCAGCAAGGGTGTGAAAGACCCTTTCGAAGTTCCAGAGGTTAGGTGTCATTAGTCTCCAGACGACTCATCGGAAATAGGCCTCATCTCGCCTGGAAGGGAGAACTTCCTGGATTTTCTCGAGTTGTGGCAGGTGTTCTCGAGTTACGACGGGGACCTCAGGGACCCGCCCTGGTGGCCACAGGAGAGGCCAGTCCCCATGCGAGTTGCTAGGGGGCCTCTCGGGATTCCTCTCCCGTCGATACCGGGGCCAAAAACCTTGTGTGGAGTCAGGGCCAGAACCGAGGATTCCTCTCAGGGGCTGACATGGATTTTGGGTACTTCTGGAGTCTCCCCAGGGGAGTCAGGCCTCGTCTCGAGTGGGGGCATGCACGTGCGCTTTCCTTCCAGGCTGTAGCAGCAATGTTACGCTTCCCGTCGCGTGGATCAAAGGATCTGTGGTTTTCCCTCGAGGCTTTCCCACAGGGCTGTCCCACGTGCCACCGTGGTGTGAGTCGATCCTCGGCGTGCAAGATGAGCCAGTGAAGGGCAAAGAGGTTCCTCTGGAATGGACTGAGACATCTGGGGGACTCTTGGAATGGTGGTACGACCATGGAGTTCCTCTCGCCTTTCCTGTTGAGAGTGCCTCCTCTTGAGATGCCACGGGAACGCCGGGAATTCTTTCCCTTTGAAAGCAGGGAAAGGATCCCTCATCTCGAGCTACGAGGGGGAAACGGGGCTCCTCTGGATGTGGGCGGGACCATCGTGCTTCCTCTCGAGTGGAGACGGGTATGGCGGTGAACGTCTTGAGTTGCAGCAAGGGTGTGAAAGACCCTTTCGAAGTTCCAGAGGTTAGGTGTCATTAGTCTCCAGACGCCTCATCGAAAATAGGCCTCATCTCGCCTCGATGGGAGAACTTCCTGGATTTTCTCGAGTTGCGGCAGGTGTTCTCGAGTTACGACGGGGACCTCAGGGACCCGCCCTGGTGGCCTCAGGAGAGGCCAGTCCCCATGCGAGTTGCTAGGGGGCCTCTCGGGATTCCTCTCCCGTCGATACCGGGGCCAAAAACCTTGTGTGGAGTCAGGGCCAGAACCGAGGATTCCTCTCAGGGGCTGACATGGATCTTTGGGTACTTCTGGAGTCTCCCCAGGGGAGTCAGGCCTCGTCTCGAGTGGGGGTATGCACGTGCGCTTTCCTTCCAGGCTGTAGCAGCAATGTCACGCTTCCCGTCGCGTGGATCAAAGGATCTGTGGTTTTCCCTCGAGGCTTTCCCACCGGGCTGTCCCACGTGCCACCGTGGTGTGAGTCGATCCTCGGCGTGAAAGATGAGCCAGTGCAGTGCAAAGAGGTTCCTCTGGAATGGACTGAGACATCTGGGGGACTCTTGGAATGGTGGTACGACCATGGAGTTCCTCTCGCCTTTCCTGTTGAGAGTGCCTCCTCTTGAGATGCGATGGGAACGCCGGAAATTCTTTCCCGTTGAAAGCAGGGAAAGGATCCCTCATCTCGAGCTACGAGGGGTAAACGGGGCTACTCTGGATCTGGGCGGGACCATCGTGCTTCCTCTCGAGTGGAGACGGGTATGGCGGTGAACTTCTTGAGTTGCAGCAAGGGTGTGAAAGACCCTTTCGAAGTTCCAGAGGTTACGTGTCATTAGTCTCCAGACGCCTCATCGGAAATAGGCCTCATCTCGCCTGGAAGGGAGAACTTCCTGGATTTTCTCGAGTTGCGGCAGGTGTTCTCGAGTTACGACGGGGACCTCAGGGACCCGCCCTGGTGGCCTCAGGAGAGGCCAGTCCCCATGCGAGTTGCTAGGGGGCCTCTCGGGATTCCTCTCCCGTAGATACCGGGGCCAAAAACCTTGTGTGCAGTCAGGGTCGGAACGAAGGATTCCTCTCAGGGGCTGACATGGATCTTTGGGTACTTCTGGAGTCTCCCCAGGGGAGTCAGGCCTCGTCTCGAGTGGGGGCATGCACGTGCGCTTTCCTTCCAGGCTGTAGCAGCAATGTCACGCTTCCCGTCGCGTGGATCAAAGGATCTGTGATTTTCCCTCGAGGCTTTCCCTCGAGGCTTTCCCACCGGGCTGTCCCACGTGCCACCGTGGTGTGAGTCGATCCTCGGCGTGAAAGATGAGCCAGTGCAGGGCAAAGAGTATCCTCTGGAATGGACTGAGACATCTGGGGGACTCTTGGAATGGTGGTACGACCATGGAGTTCCTCTCGCCTTTCCTGTTGAGAGTGCCTCCTCTTGAGATGCGACGGGAACGTCGGGAATTCTTTCCCGTTGAAAGCAGGGAAAGGATCCCTCATCTCGAGCTACGAGGGGGAAACGGGGCTCCTCTGGATGTGGGCGGGACCATCGTGCTTCCTCTCGAGTGGAGACGGGTATGGCGGTGAACTTCTTGAGTTGCAGCAAGGGTGTGAAAGACCCTTTCGAAGTTCCAGAGGTTAGGTGTCATTAGTCTCCAGACGCCTCATCGGAAATAGGCCTTATCTAGCCTGGAAGGGAGAACTTCCTGGATTTTCTCGAGTTGCGGCAGGTGTTCTCGAGTTACGACGGGGACCTCAGGGACCCGCCCTGGTGGCCTCAGGAGAGGCCAGTCCCCATGCGAGTTGCTAGGGGGCCTCTCGTGTTTCCTCTCCCGTCGATACCGGGGCCAAAAACCTTGTGTGCAGTCAGGGCCAGAACCGAGGATTCCTCTCAGGGGCTGACATGGATTTTGGGTACTTCTGGAGTCTCCCCAGGGGAGTCAGGCCTCGTCTCGAGTGGGGGCATGCACGTGCGCTTTCCTTCCAGGCTGTAGCAGCAATGTCACGCTTCCCGTCGCGTGGATCAAAGGATCTGTGGTTTTCCCTCGAGGCTTTCCCTCGAGGCTTTCCCACAGGGCTGTCCCACGTGCCACCGTGGTGTGAGTCCATCCTCGGCGTGAAAGATGAACCAGTGCAGGGCAAAGAGGTTCCTTTGGAATGGACTGAGACATCTGGGGGACTCTTGGAATGGTGGTACGACCATGGAGTTCCTCTCGCCTTTCCTGTTGAGAGTGCCTCATCTTGAGACGCGAAGGGAACGCAGGGAATTCTTTCCCGTTGAAAGCAGGGAAAGGATCCCTAATCTCGAGCAACGAGGGGGAAACGGGGCTCCTCTGGATGTGGGCGGGACCATCGTGCTTCCTTTCGAGTGGAGACGGATATGGCGGTGAACTTGTTGAGTTGCAGCAAGGGTGTGAAAGACCCTTTCGAAGTTCCAGAGGTTAGGTGTCATTAGTCTCCAGACGCCTCATCGGAAATAGGCCTCATCTCGCCTGGAAGGGAGAACTTCCTGGATTTTCTCGAGTTGCGGCAGGTGTTCTCGAGTTACGACGGGGACCTCAGGGACCCGCCCTGGTGGCCTCAGGAGAGGCCAGTCCCCATGCGAGTTGCTAGGGGGCCTCTCGGGATTCCTCTACCATCGATACCGGGGCCAAAAACCTTGTGTGGAGTCAGGGCCAGAACCGAGGATTCCTCTCAGGGGCTGACATGGATCTTTGGGTACTTCTGGAGTCTCCCCAGGGGAGTCAGGCCTCGTCTCGAGTGGGGGCATGCACGTGCGCTTTCCTTCCAGGCTGTAGCAGCAATGTCACGCTTCCCGTCGCGTGGATCAAAGGATCTGTGGTTTTCCCTCGAGGCTTTCCCTCGAGGCTTTCCCACCGGGCTGTCCCACGTGCCACCGTGGTGTGAGTCGGTCCTCGGCGTGAAAGATGAGCCAGTGCAGTGCAAAGAGGTTCCTCTGGAATGGACTGAGACATCTGGGGGACTCTTGGAATGGTGGTACGACCATGGAGATCCTCTCGCCTTTCCTGTTGAGAGTGCCTCCTCTTGAGATGCGACGGGAACGCCGGGAATTCTTTCCCGTTGAAAGCAGGGAAAGGATCCCTCATCTCGAGCTACGAGGGGGAAACGGGGCTCCTCTGGATGTGGGCGGGACCATCGTGCTTCCTCTCGAGTGGAGACGGGTATGGCGGTGAACTTCTTGAGTTGCAGCAAGGGTGTGAAAGACCCTTTCGAAGTTCCAGAGGTTAGGTGTCATTAGTCTCCAGACGACTCATCGGAAATAGGCCTCATCTCGCCTGGAAGGGAGAACTTCCTGGATTTTCTCGAGTTGTGGCAGGTGTTCTCGAGTTACGACGGGGACCTCAGGGACCCGCCCTGGTGGCCTCAGGAGAGGCCAGTCCCCATGCGAGTTGCTAGGGGGCCTCTCGGGATTCCTCTCCCGTCGATACCGGGGCCAAAAACCTTGTGTGGAGTCAGGGCCAGAACCGAGGATTCCTCTCAGGGGCTGACATGGATTTTGGGTACTTCTGGAGTCTCCCCAGGGGAGTCAGGCCTCGTCTCGAGTGTGGGCATGCACGTGCGCTTTCCTTCCAGGCTGTAGCAGCAATGTCACGCTTCCCGTCGCGTGGATCAAAGGATCTCTGGTTTTCCCTCGAGGCTTTCCCTCGAGGCTTTCCCACCGGGCTGTCCCACGTGCCACCGTGGTGTGAGTCGATCCTCGGCGTGAAAGATGAGCCAGTGCAGTGCAAAGAGGTTCCTCTGGAATGGACTGAGACATCTGGGGGACTCTTGGAATGGTGGTACGACCATGGAGTTCCTCTAGCCTTTCCTGTTGAGAGTGCCTCCTCTTGAGATGCGACGGGAACGCCGGGAATTCTTTCCCGTTGAAAGCAGGGAAAGGATCCCTCATCTCGAGCTACGAGGGGGAAACGGGGCTCCTCTGGATGTGGGCGGGACCATCGTGCTTCCTCTCGAGTGGAGACGAGTATGGCGGTGAACTTCTTGAGTTGCAGCAAGGGTGTGAAAGACCCTTTCGAAGTTCCAGAGGTCAGGTGTCATTAGTCTCCAGACGCCTCATCGGAAATAGGCCTCATCTCGCCTGGAAGGGAGAACTTCCTGGATTTTCTCGAGTTGCGGCAGGTGTTCTCGAGTTACGACGGGGACATCAGGGACCCGCCCTGGTGGCCTCAGGAGAGGCCAGTCCCCATGCGAGTTGCTAGGGGGCCTCTCGGGATTCCTCTACCGTCGATACCGGGGGCAAAAACCTTGTGTGGAGTCAGGGCCAGAAGCGAGGATTCCTCTCAGGGGCTGACATGGATCTTTGGGTACTTCTGGAGTCTCCCCAGGGGAGTCAGGCCTCGTCTCGAGTGGGGGCATGCACGTGCGCTTTCCTTCCAGGCTGTAGCAGCAATGTCACGCTTGCCGTCGCGTGGATCAAAGGATCTGTGGTTTTCCCTCGAGGCTTTCCCTCGAGGCTTTCCCACCGGGCTGTCCCACGTGCCACCGTGGTGTGAGTCGGTCCTCGGCGTGAAAGATGAGCCAGTGCAGTGCAAAGAGGTTCCTCTGGAATGGACTGAGACATCTGGGGGACTCTTGGAATGGTGGTACGACCATGGAGTTCCTCTCGCCTTTACTGTTGAGAGTGCCTCCTCTTGAGATGCGACGGGAACGCCGGGAATTCTTTCCCGTTGAAAGCAGGGAAAGGATCCCTCATCTCGAGCTACGAGGGGGAAACGGGGCTCCTCTGGATGTGGGCGGGACCATCGTGCTTCCTCTCGAGTGGAGACGGGTATGGCGGTGAACTTCTTGAGTTGCAGCAAGGGTGTGAAAGACCCTTTCGAAGTTCCAGAGGTTAGGTGTCATTAGTCTCCAGACGACTCATCGGAAATAGGCCTCATCTCGCCTGGAAGGGAGAACTTCCTGGATTTTCTCGAGTTGTGGCAGGTGTTCTCGAGTTACGACGGGGACCTCAGGGACCCGCCCTGGTGGCCACAGGAGAGGCCAGTCCCCATGCGAGTTGCTAGGGGGCCTCTCGGGATTCCTCTCCCGTCGATACCGGGGCCAAAAACCTTGTGTGGAGTCAGGGCCAGAACCGAGGATTCCTCTCAGGGGCTGACATGGATTTTGGGTACTTCTGGAGTCTCCCCAGGGGAGTCAGGCCTCGTCTCGAGTGGGGGCATGCACGTGCGCTTTCCTTCCAGGCTGTAGCAGCAATGTTACGCTTCCCGTCGCGTGGATCAAAGGATCTGTGGTTTTCCCTCGAGGCTTTCCCACAGGGCTGTCCCACGTGCCACCGTGGTGTGAGTCGATCCTCGGCGTGCAAGATGAGCCAGTGAAGGGCAAAGAGGTTCCTCTGGAATGGACTGAGACATCTGGGGGACTCTTGGAATGGTGGTACGACCATGGAGTTCCTCTCGCCTTTCCTGTTGAGAGTGCCTCCTCTTGAGATGCCACGGGAACGCCGGGAATTCTTTCCCTTTGAAAGCAGGGAAAGGATCCCTCATCTCGAGCTACGAGGGGGAAACGGGGCTCCTCTGGATGTGGGCGGGACCATCGTGCTTCCTCTCGAGTGGAGACGGGTATGGCGGTGAACGTCTTGAGTTGCAGCAAGGGTGTGAAAGACCCTTTCGAAGTTCCAGAGGTTAGGTGTCATTAGTCTCCAGACGCCTCATCGAAAATAGGCCTCATCTCGCCTCGATGGGAGAACTTCCTGGATTTTCTCGAGTTGCGGCAGGTGTTCTCGAGTTACGACGGGGACCTCAGGGACCCGCCCTGGTGGCCTCAGGAGAGGCCAGTCCCCATGCGAGTTGCTAGGGGGCCTCTCGGGATTCCTCTCCCGTCGATACCGGGGCCAAAAACCTTGTGTGGAGTCAGGGCCAGAACCGAGGATTCCTCTCAGGGGCTGACATGGATCTTTGGGTACTTCTGGAGTCTCCCCAGGGGAGTCAGGCCTCGTCTCGAGTGGGGGTATGCACGTGCGCTTTCCTTCCAGGCTGTAGCAGCAATGTCACGCTTCCCGTCGCGTGGATCAAAGGATCTGTGGTTTTCCCTCGAGGCTTTCCCACCGGGCTGTCCCACGTGCCACCGTGGTGTGAGTCGATCCTCGGCGTGAAAGATGAGCCAGTGCAGTGCAAAGAGGTTCCTCTGGAATGGACTGAGACATCTGGGGGACTCTTGGAATGGTGGTACGACCATGGAGTTCCTCTCGCCTTTCCTGTTGAGAGTGCCTCCTCTTGAGATGCGATGGGAACGCCGGAAATTCTTTCCCGTTGAAAGCAGGGAAAGGATCCCTCATCTCGAGCTACGAGGGGTAAACGGGGCTACTCTGGATCTGGGCGGGACCATCGTGCTTCCTCTCGAGTGGAGACGGGTATGGCGGTGAACTTCTTGAGTTGCAGCAAGGGTGTGAAAGACCCTTTCGAAGTTCCAGAGGTTACGTGTCATTAGTCTCCAGACGCCTCATCGGAAATAGGCCTCATCTCGCCTGGAAGGGAGAACTTCCTGGATTTTCTCGAGTTGCGGCAGGTGTTCTCGAGTTACGACGGGGACCTCAGGGACCCGCCCTGGTGGCCTCAGGAGAGGCCAGTCCCCATGCGAGTTGCTAGGGGGCCTCTCGGGATTCCTCTCCCGTAGATACCGGGGCCAAAAACCTTGTGTGCAGTCAGGGTCGGAACGAAGGATTCCTCTCAGGGGCTGACATGGATCTTTGGGTACTTCTGGAGTCTCCCCAGGGGAGTCAGGCCTCGTCTCGAGTGGGGGCATGCACGTGCGCTTTCCTTCCAGGCTGTAGCAGCAATGTCACGCTTCCCGTCGCGTGGATCAAAGGATCTGTGATTTTCCCTCGAGGCTTTCCCTCGAGGCTTTCCCACCGGGCTGTCCCACGTGCCACCGTGGTGTGAGTCGATCCTCGGCGTGAAAGATGAGCCAGTGCAGGGCAAAGAGTATCCTCTGGAATGGACTGAGACATCTGGGGGACTCTTGGAATGGTGGTACGACCATGGAGTTCCTCTCGCCTTTCCTGTTGAGAGTGCCTCCTCTTGAGATGCGACGGGAACGTCGGGAATTCTTTCCCGTTGAAAGCAGGGAAAGGATCCCTCATCTCGAGCTACGAGGGGGAAACGGGGCTCCTCTGGATGTGGGCGGGACCATCGTGCTTCCTCTCGAGTGGAGACGGGTATGGCGGTGAACTTCTTGAGTTGCAGCAAGGGTGTGAAAGACCCTTTCGAAGTTCCAGAGGTTAGGTGTCATTAGTCTCCAGACGCCTCATGGGAAATAGGCCTCATCTCGCCTGGAAGGGAGAACTTCCTGGATTTTCTCGAGTTGCGGCAGGTGTTCTCGAGTTACGATGGGGACCTCAGGGACCCGCCCTGGTGGCCTCAGGAACGGCCAGTCCCCATGCGAGTTGCTAGGGGGCCTCTCGGGATTCCTCTCCCCTCGATACCGGGGACAAAAACCTTGTGTGGAGTCAGGGCCGGAACCGAGGATTCCTCTCAGGGGCTGACATGGATCTTTGGGTACTTCTGGAGTCTCCCCAGGGGAGTCAGGCCTCGTCTCGAGTGGGGGCATGCACGTGCGCTTTCTTTCCAGGCTGTAGCAGCAATGTCACGCTTCCCGTTGCGTGGATCAAAGGATCTGTGGTTTTCCCTCGAGGCTTTCCCTCGAGGCTTTCCCACAGGGCTGTTCCACGTGCCACCGTGGTGTGAGTCGATCCTCGGCGTGCAAGATGAGCCAGTGAAGGGCAAAGAGGTTCCTCTGGAATGGACTGAGACATCTGGGGGACTCTTGGAATGGTGGTACGACCATGGAGTTCCTCTCGCCTTTCCTGTTGAGAGTGCCTCCTCTTGAGATGCCACGGGAACGACGGGAATTCTTTCCCGTTGAAAGCAGGGAAAGGATCCCTCATCTCGAGCTACGAGGGGGAAACGGGGCTCCTCTGGATGTGGGCGGGACCATCGTGCTTCCTCTCGAGTGGAGACGGGTATGGCGGTGAACTTCTTGAGTTGCAGCAAGGGTGTGAAAGACCCTTTCGAAGTTCCAGAGGTTACGTGTCATTAGTCTCCAGACGCCTCATCGGAAATAGGCCTCATCTCGCCTGGAAGGGAGAACTTCCTGGATTTTCTCGAGTTGCGGCAGGTGTTCTCGAGTTACGACGGGGACCTCAGGGACCCGCCCTGGTGGCCTCAGCAGAGGCCAGTCCCCATGTGAGTTGCTAGGGGGCCTCTCGGGATTCCTCTCCCGTCGATACCGGGGCCAAAAACCTTGTGTGGAGTCAGGGCCGGAAACGAGCATTCCTCTCAGGGGCTGACATGGATCTTTGGGTACTTCTGGAGTCTCCCCAGGGGAGTCAGGCCTCGTCTCGAGTGGGGGCATGCACGTGCGCTTTCCTTCCAGGCTGTAGCAGCAATGTCACGCTTCCCGTGGCGTGGATCAAAGGATCTGTGGTTTTCCCTCGAGGCTTTCCCTCGAGGCTTTCCCACAGGGCTGTCCCACGTGCCACCGTGGTGTGAGTCGATCCTCGGCGTGAAAGATGAGCCAGTGCAGGGCAAAGAGGTTCCTCTGAAATGGACTGAGACATCTGGGGGACTCTTGGAATGGTGGTACGACCATGGAGTTCCTCTCGCCTTTCCTGTTGAGAGTGCCTCCTCTTGAGATGCGACGGGAACGCCGGGAATTCTTTCCCGTTGAAAGCAGGGAAAGGATCCCTCATCTCGAGCTACGAGGGGGAAACGGGGCTCCTCTGGATGTGGGCGGGACCATCGTGCTTCCTCTCGAGTGGAGACGGGTATGGCGGTGAACTTCTTGAGTTGCAGCAAGGGTGTGAAAGACCCTTTCGAAGTTCCCGAGGTTAGGTGTCATTAGTCTCCAGATGCCTCATCGGAAATAGGCCTCATCTCGCCTGGAAGGGAGAACTTCCTGGATTTTCTCGAGTTGCGGCAGGTGTTCTCGAGTTACGACGGGGACCTCAGGGACCCGCCCTGGTGGCCTCAGGAGAGACCAGTCCCCATGCGAGTTGCTAGGGGGCCTCTCGGGATTCCTCTCCCGTCGAAACCGGGGCCAAAAACCTTGTGTGGAGTCAGGGCTGGAACCGAGGATTCCTCTCAGGGGCTGACATGGATCTTTGGGTACTTCTGGAGTCTCCCCAGGGGAGTCAGGCCTCGTCTCGAGTGGGGGCATGCACGTGCGCTTTCCTTCCAGGCTGTAGCAGCAATGTCACGCTTCCCGTCGCGTGGATCAAAGGATCTGTGGTTTTCCCTCGAGGCTTTCCCTCGAGGCTTTTCCACAGGGCTGTCCCACGTGCCACCCTGGTGTGAGTCGATCCTTGGCATGAAAGATGAGCCAGTGCAGGGCAAAGAGGTTCCTCTGGAATGGACTGAGACATCTGGGGGACTCTTGGAATGGTGGTACGACCATGGAGTTCCTCTCGCCTTTCCTGTTGAGAGTGCCTCCTCTTGAGCTGCGACGGGAACGCCGGGAATTCTTTCCCGTTGAAAGCAGGGAAAGGATCCCTCATCTCGAGCTACGAGGGGGAAACGGGGCTCCTCTGGATGTGGGCGGGAACATCGTGCTTCCTCTCGAGTGGAGATGGGTATGGCGGTGAACTTCTTAAGTTGCAGCAAGGGTGTGAAAGACCCTTTCAAAGTTCCAGAGGTTAGGTGTCATTAGTCTCCAGACGCCTCATTGGAAATAGGCCTCATCTTGCCTGGAAGGGAGAACTTCCTGGATTTTCTCGAGTTGCTGCAGGTGTTCTCGAGTTACGACGGGGACCTCAGGGACCCGCCCTGGAGGCCTCAGGAGAGGTCAGTCCCCATGCGAGTTGCTAGGGGGCCTCTCGGGATTCCTCTCCCGTCGATACCGGGGCCAAAAACCTTGTGTGGAGTCAGGGCCGGAACCGAGGATTCCTCTCAGGGGCTGACATGGATCTTTGGGTACTTCTGGAGTCTCCCCAGGGGAGTCAGGCCTCGTCTCGAGTGGGGGCATGCACGTGCGCTTTCTTTCCAGGCTGTAGCAGCAATGTCACGCTTCCCGTTGCGTGGATCAAAGGATCTGTGGTTTTCCCTCGAGGCTTTCCCTCGAGGCTTTCCCACAGGGCTGTTCCACGTGCCACCGTGGTGTGAGTCGATCCTCGGCGTGCAAGATGAGCCAGTGAAGGGCAAAGAGGTTCCTCTGGAATGGACTGAGACATCTGGGGGACTCTTGGAATGGTGGTACGACCATGGAGTTCCTCTCGCCTTTCCTGTTGAGAGTGCCTCCTCTTGAGATGCCACGGGAACGACGGGAATTCTTTCCCGTTGAAAGCAGGGAAAGGATCCCTCATCTCGAGCTACGAGGGGGAAACGGGGCTCCTCTGGATGTGGGCGGGACCATCGTGCTTCCTCTCGAGTGGAGACGGGTATGGCGGTGAACTTCTTGAGTTGCAGCAAGGGTGTGAAAGACCCTTTCGAAGTTCCAGAGGTTACGTGTCATTAGTCTCCAGACGCCTCATCGGAAATAGGCCTCATCTCGCCTGGAAGGGAGAACTTCCTGGATTTTCTCGAGTTGCGGCAGGTGTTCTCGAGTTACGACGGGGACCTCAGGGACCCGCCCTGGTGGCCTCAGCAGAGGCCAGTCCCCATGTGAGTTGCTAGGGGGCCTCTCGGGATTCCTCTCCCGTCGATACCGGGGCCAAAAACCTTGTGTGGAGTCAGGGCCGGAAACGAGCATTCCTCTCAGGGGCTGACATGGATCTTTGGGTACTTCTGGAGTCTCCCCAGGGGAGTCAGGCCTCGTCTCGAGTGGGGGCATGCACGTGCGCTTTCCTTCCAGGCTGTAGCAGCAATGTCACGCTTCCCGTGGCGTGGATCAAAGGATCTGTGGTTTTCCCTCGAGGCTTTCCCTCGAGGCTTTCCCACAGGGCTGTCCCACGTGCCACCGTGGTGTGAGTCGATCCTCGGCGTGAAAGATGAGCCAGTGCAGGGCAAAGAGGTTCCTCTGAAATGGACTGAGACATCTGGGGGACTCTTGGAATGGTGGTACGACCATGGAGTTCCTCTCGCCTTTCCTGTTGAGAGTGCCTCCTCTTGAGATGCGACGGGAACGCCGGGAATTCTTTCCCGTTGAAAGCAGGGAAAGGATCCCTCATCTCGAGCTACGAGGGGGAAACGGGGCTCCTCTGGATGTGGGCGGGACCATCGTGCTTCCTCTCGAGTGGAGACGGGTATGGCGGTGAACTTCTTGAGTTGCAGCAAGGGTGTGAAAGACCCTTTCGAAGTTCCCGAGGTTAGGTGTCATTAGTCTCCAGATGCCTCATCGGAAATAGGCCTCATCTCGCCTGGAAGGGAGAACTTCCTGGATTTTCTCGAGTTGCGGCAGGTGTTCTCGAGTTACGACGGGGACCTCAGGGACCCGCCCTGGTGGCCTCAGGAGAGACCAGTCCCCATGCGAGTTGCTAGGGGGCCTCTCGGGATTCCTCTCCCGTCGAAACCGGGGCCAAAAACCTTGTGTGGAGTCAGGGCTGGAACCGAGGATTCCTCTCAGGGGCTGACATGGATCTTTGGGTACTTCTGGAGTCTCCCCAGGGGAGTCAGGCCTCGTCTCGAGTGGGGGCATGCACGTGCGCTTTCCTTCCAGGCTGTAGCAGCAATGTCACGCTTCCCGTCGCGTGGATCAAAGGATCTGTGGTTTTCCCTCGAGGCTTTCCCTCGAGGCTTTTCCACAGGGCTGTCCCACGTGCCACCCTGGTGTGAGTCGATCCTTGGCATGAAAGATGAGCCAGTGCAGGGCAAAGAGGTTCCTCTGGAATGGACTGAGACATCTGGGGGACTCTTGGAATGGTGGTACGACCATGGAGTTCCTCTCGCCTTTCCTGTTGAGAGTGCCTCCTCTTGAGCTGCGACGGGAACGCCGGGAATTCTTTCCCGTTGAAAGCAGGGAAAGGATCCCTCATCTCGAGCTACGAGGGGGAAACGGGGCTCCTCTGGATGTGGGCGGGAACATCGTGCTTCCTCTCGAGTGGAGATGGGTATGGCGGTGAACTTCTTAAGTTGCAGCAAGGGTGTGAAAGACCCTTTCAAAGTTCCAGAGGTTAGGTGTCATTAGTCTCCAGACGCCTCATTGGAAATAGGCCTCATCTTGCCTGGAAGGGAGAACTTCCTGGATTTTCTCGAGTTGCTGCAGGTGTTCTCGAGTTACGACGGGGACCTCAGGGACCCGCCCTGGAGGCCTCAGGAGAGGTCAGTCCCCATGCGAGTTGCTAGGGGGCCTCTCGGGATTCCTCTCCCGTCGATACCGGGGCCAAAAACCTTGTGTGGAGTCAGGGCCGGAAACGAGCATTCCTCTCAGGGGCTGACATGGATCTTTGGGTACTTCTGGAGTCTCCCCAGGGGAGTCAGGCCTCGTCTCGAGTGGGGGCATGCACGTGCGCTTTCCTTCCAGGCTGTAGCAGCAATGTCACGCTTCCCGTGGCGTGGATCAAAGGATCTGTGGTTTTCCCTCGAGGCTTTCCCTCGAGGCTTTCCCACAGGGCTGTCCCACGTGCCACCGTGGTGTGAGTCGATCCTCGGCGTGAAAGATGAGCCAGTGCAGGGCAAAGAGGTTCCTCTGGAATGGACTGAGACATCTGGGGGACTCTTGGAATGGTGGTACGACCATGGAGTTCCTCTCGCCTTTCCTGTTGAGAGTGCCTCCTCTTGAGATGCGACGGGAACGCCGGGAATTCTTTCCCGTTGAAAGCAGGGAAAGGATCCCTCATCTCGAGCTACGAGGGGGAAACGGGGCTCCTCTGGATGTGGGCGGGACCATCGTGCTTCCTCTCGAGTGGAGACGGGTATGGCGGTGAACTTCTTGAGTTGCAGCAAGGGTGTGAAAGACCCTTTCGAAGTTCCCGAGGTTAGGTGTCATTAGTCTCCAGATGCCTCATCGGAAATAGGCCTCATCTCGCCTGGAAGGGAGAACTTCCTGGATTTTCTCGAGTTGCGGCAGGTGTTCTCGAGTTACGACGGGGACCTCAGGGACCCGCCCTGGTGGCCTCAGGAGAGACCAGTCCCCATGCGAGTTGCTAGGGGGCCTCTCGGGATTCCTCTCCCGTCGAAACCGGGGCCAAAAACCTTGTGTGGAGTCAGGGCTGGAACCGAGGATTCCTCTCAGGGGCTGACATGGATCTTTGGGTACTTCTGGAGTCTCCCCAGGGGAGTCAGGCCTCGTCTCGAGTGGGGGCATGCACGTGCGCTTTCCTTCCAGGCTGTAGCAGCAATGTCACGCTTCCCGTCGCGTGGATCAAAGGATCTGTGGTTTTCCCTCGAGGCTTTCCCTCGAGGCTTTTCCACAGGGCTGTCCCACGTGCCACCCTGGTGTGAGTCGATCCTTGGCATGAAAGATGAGCCAGTGCAGGGCAAAGAGGTTCCTCTGGAATGGACTGAGACATCTGGGGGACTCTTGGAATGGTGGTACGACCATGGAGTTCCTCTCGCCTTTCCTGTTGAGAGTGCCTCCTCTTGAGCTGCGACGGGAACGCCGGGAATTCTTTCCCGTTGAAAGCAGGGAAAGGATCCCTCATCTCGAGCTACGAGGGGGAAACGGGGCTCCTCTGGATGTGGGCGGGAACATCGTGCTTCCTCTCGAGTGGAGATGGGTATGGCGGTGAACTTCTTAAGTTGCAGCAAGGGTGTGAAAGACCCTTTCAAAGTTCCAGAGGTTAGGTGTCATTAGTCTCCAGACGCCTCATTGGAAATAGGCCTCATCTTGCCTGGAAGGGAGAACTTCCTGGATTTTCTCGAGTTGCTGCAGGTGTTCTCGAGTTACGACGGGGACCTCAGGGACCCGCCCTGGAGGCCTCAGGAGAGGTCAGTCCCCATGCGAGTTGCTAGGGGGCCTCTCGGGATTCCTCTCCCGTCGATACCGGGGCCAAAAACCTTGTGTGGAGTCAGGGCCGGAACCGAGGATTCCTCTCAGGGGCTGACATGGATCTTTGGGTACTTCTGGAGTCTCCCCAGGGGAGTCAGGCCTCGTCTCGAGTGGGGGCATGCACGTGCGCTTTCTTTCCAGGCTGTAGCAGCAATGTCACGCTTCCCGTTGCGTGGATCAAAGGATCTGTGGTTTTCCCTCGAGGCTTTCCCTCGAGGCTTTCCCACAGGGCTGTTCCACGTGCCACCGTGGTGTGAGTCGATCCTCGGCGTGCAAGATGAGCCAGTGAAGGGCAAAGAGGTTCCTCTGGAATGGACTGAGACATCTGGGGGACTCTTGGAATGGTGGTACGACCATGGAGTTCCTCTCGCCTTTCCTGTTGAGAGTGCCTCCTCTTGAGATGCCACGGGAACGACGGGAATTCTTTCCCGTTGAAAGCAGGGAAAGGATCCCTCATCTCGAGCTACGAGGGGGAAACGGGGCTCCTCTGGATGTGGGCGGGACCATCGTGCTTCCTCTCGAGTGGAGACGGGTATGGCGGTGAACTTCTTGAGTTGCAGCAAGGGTGTGAAAGACCCTTTCGAAGTTCCAGAGGTTACGTGTCATTAGTCTCCAGACGCCTCATCGGAAATAGGCCTCATCTCGCCTGGAAGGGAGAACTTCCTGGATTTTCTCGAGTTGCGGCAGGTGTTCTCGAGTTACGACGGGGACCTCAGGGACCCGCCCTGGAGGCCTCAGGAGAGGTCAGTCCCCATGCGAGTTGCTAGGGGGCCTCTCGGGATTCCTCTCCCGTCGATACCGGGGCCAAAAACCTTGTGTGGAGTCAGGGCCGGAAACGAGCATTCCTCTCAGGGGCTGACATGGATCTTTGGGTACTTCTGGAGTCTCCCCAGGGGAGTCAGGCCTCGTCTCGAGTGGGGGCATGCACGTGCGCTTTCCTTCCAGGCTGTAGCAGCAATGTCACGCTTCCCGTGGCGTGGATCAAAGGATCTGTGGTTTTCCCTCGAGGCTTTCCCTCGAGGCTTTCCCACAGGGCTGTCCCACGTGCCACCGTGGTGTGAGTCGATCCTCGGCGTGAAAGATGAGCCAGTGCAGGGCAAAGAGGTTCCTCTGGAATGGACTGAGACATCTGGGGGACTCTTGGAATGGTGGTACGACCATGGAGTTCCTCTCGCCTTTCCTGTTGAGAGTGCCTCCTCTTGAGATGCGACGGGAACGCCGGGAATTCTTTCCCGTTGAAAGCAGGGAAAGGATCCCTCATCTCGAGCTACGAGGGGGAAACGGGGCTCCTCTGGATGTGGGCGGGACCATCGTGCTTCCTCTCGAGTGGAGACGGGTATGGCGGTGAACTTCTTGAGTTGCAGCAAGGGTGTGAAAGACCCTTTCGAAGTTCCCGAGGTTAGGTGTCATTAGTCTCCAGATGCCTCATCGGAAATAGGCCTCATCTCGCCTGGAAGGGAGAACTTCCTGGATTTTCTCGAGTTGCGGCAGGTGTTCTCGAGTTACGACGGGGACCTCAGGGACCCGCCCTGGTGGCCTCAGGAGAGACCAGTCCCCATGCGAGTTGCTAGGGGGCCTCTCGGGATTCCTCTCCCGTCGAAACCGGGGCCAAAAACCTTGTGTGGAGTCAGGGCTGGAACCGAGGATTCCTCTCAGGGGCTGACATGGATCTTTGGGTACTTCTGGAGTCTCCCCAGGGGAGTCAGGCCTCGTCTCGAGTGGGGGCATGCACGTGCGCTTTCCTTCCAGGCTGTAGCAGCAATGTCACGCTTCCCGTCGCGTGGATCAAAGGATCTGTGGTTTTCCCTCGAGGCTTTCCCTCGAGGCTTTTCCACAGGGCTGTCCCACGTGCCACCCTGGTGTGAGTCGATCCTTGGCATGAAAGATGAGCCAGTGCAGGGCAAAGAGGTTCCTCTGGAATGGACTGAGACATCTGGGGGACTCTTGGAATGGTGGTACGACCATGGAGTTCCTCTCGCCTTTCCTGTTGAGAGTGCCTCCTCTTGAGCTGCGACGGGAACGCCGGGAATTCTTTCCCGTTGAAAGCAGGGAAAGGATCCCTCATCTCGAGCTACGAGGGGGAAACGGGGCTCCTCTGGATGTGGGCGGGAACATCGTGCTTCCTCTCGAGTGGAGATGGGTATGGCGGTGAACTTCTTAAGTTGCAGCAAGGGTGTGAAAGACCCTTTCAAAGTTCCAGAGGTTAGGTGTCATTAGTCTCCAGACGCCTCATTGGAAATAGGCCTCATCTTGCCTGGAAGGGAGAACTTCCTGGATTTTCTCGAGTTGCTGCAGGTGTTCTCGAGTTACGACGGGGACCTCAGGGACCCGCCCTGGAGGCCTCAGGAGAGGTCAGTCCCCATGCGAGTTGCTAGGGGGCCTCTCGGGATTCCTCTCCCGTCGATACCGGGGCCAAAAACCTTGTGTGGAGTCAGGGCCGGAAACGAGCATTCCTCTCAGGGGCTGACATGGATCTTTGGGTACTTCTGGAGTCTCCCCAGGGGAGTCAGGCCTCGTCTCGAGTGGGGGCATGCACGTGCGCTTTCCTTCCAGGCTGTAGCAGCAATGTCACGCTTCCCGTGGCGTGGATCAAAGGATCTGTGGTTTTCCCTCGAGGCTTTCCCTCGAGGCTTTCCCACAGGGCTGTCCCACGTGCCACCGTGGTGTGAGTCGATCCTCGGCGTGAAAGATGAGCCAGTGCAGGGCAAAGAGGTTCCTCTGGAATGGACTGAGACATCTGGGGGACTCTTGGAATGGTGGTACGACCATGGAGTTCCTCTCGCCTTTCCTGTTGAGAGTGCCTCCTCTTGAGATGCGACGGGAACGCCGGGAATTCTTTCCCGTTGAAAGCAGGGAAAGGATCCCTCATCTCGAGCTACGAGGGGGAAACGGGGCTCCTCTGGATGTGGGCGGGACCATCGTGCTTCCTCTCGAGTGGAGACGGGTATGGCGGTGAACTTCTTGAGTTGCAGCAAGGGTGTGAAAGACCCTTTCGAAGTTCCCGAGGTTAGGTGTCATTAGTCTCCAGATGCCTCATCGGAAATAGGCCTCATCTCGCCTGGAAGGGAGAACTTCCTGGATTTTCTCGAGTTGCGGCAGGTGTTCTCGAGTTACGACGGGGACCTCAGGGACCCGCCCTGGTGGCCTCAGGAGAGACCAGTCCCCATGCGAGTTGCTAGGGGGCCTCTCGGGATTCCTCTCCCGTCGAAACCGGGGCCAAAAACCTTGTGTGGAGTCAGGGCCGGAACCGAGGATTCCTCTCAGGGGCTGACATGGATCTTTGGGTACTTCTGGAGTCTCCCCAGGGGAGTCAGGCCTCGTCTCGAGTGGGGGCATGCACGTGCGCTTTCCTTCCAGGCTGTAGCAGCAATGTCACGCTTCCCGTCGCGTGGATCAAAGGATCTGTGGTTTTCCCTCGAGGCTTTCCCTCGAGGCTTTTCCACAGGGCTGTCCCACGTGCCACCCTGGCGTGAGTCGATCCTTGGCATGAAAGATGAGCCAGTGCAGGGCAAAGAGGTTCCTCTGGAATGGACTGAGACATCTGGGGGACTCTTGGAATGGTGGTACGACCATGGAGTTCCTCTCGCCTTTCCTGTTGAGAGTGCCTCCTCTTGAGCTGCGACGGGAACGCCGGGAATTCTTTCCCGTTGAAAGCAGGGAAAGGATCCCTCATCTCGAGCTACGAGGGGGAAACGGGGCTCCTCTGGATGTGGGCGGGAACATCGTGCTTCCTCTCGAGTGGAGACGGGTATGGCGGTGAACTTCTTAAGTTGCAGCAAGGGTGTGAAAGACCCTTTCAAAGTTCCAGAGGTTAGGTGTCATTAGTCTCCAGACGCCTCATCGGAAATAGGCCTCATCTCGCCTTGAAGGGAGAACTTCCTGGATTTTCTCGAGTTGCGGCAGGTGTTCTCGAGTTACGACGGGGACCTCAGGGACCCGCCCTGGTGGCCTCAGGAGAGGCCAGTCCCCATGCGAGTTGCTAGGGGGCCTCTCGGGAT
Source organism: Capricornis sumatraensis (assembly GCF_032405125.1). Lineage (NCBI taxonomy): Eukaryota > Metazoa > Chordata > Mammalia > Artiodactyla > Bovidae > Capricornis > Capricornis sumatraensis. The sequence goes on along the minus strand of NC_091077.1, from coordinate 1,585,378 downwards.
TCCTCTCCCGTCGAAACCGGGGCCAAAAACCTTGTGTGGAGTCAGGGCCGGAACCGAGGATTCCTCTCAGGGGCTGACATGGATCTTTGGGTACTTCTGGAGTCTCCCCAGGGGAGTCAGGCCTCGTCTCGAGTGGGGGCATGCACGTGCGCTTTCCTTCCAGGCTGTAGCAGCAATGTCACGCTTCCCGTCGCGTGGATCAAAGGATCTGTGGTTTTCCCTCGAGGCTTTCCCTCGAGGCTTTCCCACAGGGCTGTCCCACGTGCCACCGTGGTGTGAGTCGATCCTCGGCGTGAAAGATGAGCCAGTGCAGGGCAAAGAGGTTCCTCTGGAATGGACTGAGACATCTGGGGGTCTCTTGGAATGGTGGTACGACCATGGAGTTCCTCTCGCCTTTCCTGTTGAGAGTGCCTCCTCTTGAGATGCGACGGGAACGCCGGGAATTCTTTCCCGTTGAAAGCAGGGAAAGGATCCCTCATCTCGAGCTACGAGGGGGAAACGGGGCTCCTCTGGATGTGGGCGGGACCATCGTGCTTCCTCTCGAGTGGAGACGGGTATGGCGGTGAACTTCTTGAGTTGCAGCAAGGGTGTGAAAGACCCTTTCGAAGTTCCAGAGGTTAGGTGTCATTAGTCTCCAGACGCCTCATCGGAAATAGGCCTCATCTCGCCTGGAAGGGAGAACTTCCTGGATTTTCTCGAGTTGCGGCAGGTGTTCTCGAGTTACGACGGGGACCTCAGGGACCCGCCCTGGTGGCCTCAGGAGAGGCCAGTCCCCATGCGAGTTGCTAGGGGGCCTCTCGGTATTCCTCTCCCGTCGATACCGGGGACAAAAACCTTGTGTGGAGTCAGGGCCGGAACCGAGGATTCCTCTCAGGGGCTGACATGGATCTTTGGGTACTTCTGGAGTCTCCCCAGGGGAGTCAGGCCTCGTCTCGAGTGGGGGCATGCACGTGCGCTTTCCTTCCAGGCTGTAACAGGAATGTCACGCTTCCGGTCGCGTGGATCAAAGGATCTGTGGTTTTCCCTCGAGGCTTTCCCTCGAGGCTTTCCCACAGGGCTGCCCACGTGCCACCGTGGTGTGAGTCGATTCTCGGCGTGAAAGATGAGCCAGTGCAGGGCAAAGAGGTTCCTCTGGAATGGACTGAGACATCTGGGGGACTCTTGGAATGGTGGTACGACCATGGAGTTCCTCTCGCCTTTCCTGTTGAGAGTGCCTCCTCTTGAGATGCAACGGGAACGCCGGGAATTCTTTCCCGTTGAAAGCAGGAAAGGATCCCTCATCTCGAGCTACGAGGGGGAAACGGGGCTCCTCTGGATGTGGGCGGGACCATCGTGCTTCCTCTCGAGTGGAGACGGGTATGGCGGTGAACTTCTTGAGTTGCAGCAAGGGTGTGAAAGACCCTTTCGAAGTTCCAGAGGTTAGGTGTCATTAGTCTAGAGAAGCCTCATCGGAAATAGGCCTCATCTCGCCTTGAAGGGAGAACTTCCTAGATTTTCTCGAGTTGCGGCAGGTGTTCTCGAGTTACGACGGGGACCTCAGGGACCCGCCCTGGTGGCCTCAGGAGAGGCCAGTCCCCATGCGAGTTGCTAGGGGGCCTCTCGGGATTCCTATCCCGTCGATACCGGGGCCAAAAACCTTGTGTGGAGTCAGGGCCGGAACCGAGGATTCCTCTCAGGGGCTGACATGGATCTTTGGGTACTTCTGGAGTCTCCCCAGGGGAGTCAGGCCTCGTCTCGAGTGGGGGCATGCACGTGCGCTTTCCTTCCAGGCTGTAGCAGCAACGTCACGCTTCCCGTCGCGTGGATTAAAGGATCTGTGGTTTTCCCTCGAGGCTTTCCCTCGAGGCTTTCCCACCGGGCTGTCCCACGTGCCACCGTGGTGTGAGTCGATCCTCGGCGTGAAAGATGAGCCAGTGCAGTGCAAAGAGGTTCCTCTGGAATGGACTGAGACATCTGGGGGACTCTTGGAATGGTGGTACGACCATGGAGTTCCTCTAGCCTTTCCTGTTGAGAGTGCCTCCTCTTGAGATGCGACGGGAACGCCGGGAATTCTTTCCCGTTGAAAGCAGGGAAAGGATCCCTCATCTCGAGCTACGAGGGGGAAACGGGGCTCCTCTGGATGTGGGCGGGACCATCGTGCTTCCTCTCGAGTGGAGACGGGTATGGCGGTGAACTTCTTGAGTTGCAGCAAGGGTGTGAAAGACCCTTTCGAAGTTCCAGAGGTCAGGTGTCATTAGTCTCCAGACGACTCATCGGAAATAGGCCTCATCTCGCCTGGAAGGGAGAACTTCCTGGATTTTCTCGAGTTGTGGCAGGTGTTTTCGAGTTACGACGGGGACCTCAGGGACCCGCCCTGGTGGCCTCAGGAGAGGCCAGTCCCCATGCGAGTTGCTAGGGGGCCTCTCGGGATTCCTCTCCCGTCGATACTGGGGCCAAAAACCTTGTGTGGAGTCAGGGCCGGAACCGAGGATTCCTCTCAGGGGCTGTCATGGATCTTTGGGTACTTCTGGAGTCTCCCCAGGGGAGTCAGGCCTCGTCTCGAGTGGGGGCATGCACGTGCGATTCCCTTCCAGGCTGTAGCAGCAATGTCACGCTTCCCGTCCCGTGGATCAAAGGATCTGTTGTTTTCCCTCGAGGCTTTCTCTCGAGGCTTTCCCACAGGGCTGTCCCACGTGCCACCGTGGTGTGAGTCGATCCTCGGCGTGAAAGATGAGCCAGTGCAGGGCAAAGAGGTTCCTCTGGAATGGACTGAGACATCTGGGGGACTCTTGGAATGGTGGTACGACCATGGAGTTCCTCTCGCCTTTCCTGTTGAGAGTGCCTCCTCTTGAGATGCGATGGGAACGCCGGGAATTCTTTCCCGTTGAAAGCATGGAAAGGATCCCTCATCTCGAGCTACGAGGGGGAAACGGGGCTCCTCTGGATGTGGGCGGGACCATCGTGCTTCCTCTCGAGTGGAGACGGGTATGGCGGTGAACTTCTTGAGTTGCAGCAAGGGTGTGAAAGACCCTTTCGAAGTTCCAGAGGTTAGGTGTCATTAGTCTCCAGACGCCTCATGGGAAATAGGCCTCATCTCGCCTGGAAGGGAGAACTTCCTGGATTTTCTCGAGTTGCGGCAGGTGTTCTCGAGTTACGACGGGGACCTCAGGGACCCGCCCTGGTGGCCTCAGGAACGGCCAGTCCCCATGCGAGTTGCTAGGGGGCCTCTCGGGATTCCTCTCCCCTCGATACCGGGGACAAAAACCTTGTGTGGAGTCAGGGCCGGAACCGAGGATTCCTCTCAGGGGCTGACATGGATCTTTGGGTACTTCTGGAGTCTCCCCAGGGGAGTCAGGCCTCGTCTCGAGTGGGGGCATGCACGTGCGCTTTCTTTCCAGGCTGTAGCTGCAATGTCACGCTTCCCGTCGCGTGGATCAAAGGATCTGTGGTTTTCCCTCGAGGCTTTCCCTCGAGGCTTTCCCACAGGGCTGTCCCACGTGCCACCGTGGTGTGAGTCGATCCTCGGCGTGAAAGATGAGCCAGTGCAGGGCAAAGAGGTTCCTCTGGAATGGACTGAGACATCTGGGGGACTCTTGGAATGGTGGTACGTCCATGGAGTTCCTCTCGCCTTTCCTGTTGAGAGTGCCTCCTCTTGAGATGCGACGGGAACGCCGGGAATTCTTTCCCGTTGAAAGCAGGGAAAGGATCCCTCATCTCGAGCTACGAGGGGGAAACGGGGCTCCTCTGGATGTGGGCGGGACCATCGTGCTTCCTCTCGAGTGGAGACGGGTATGGTGGTGAACTTCTTGAGTTGCAGCAAGGGTGTGAAAGACCCTTTCGAAGTTCCCGAGGTTAGGTGTCATTAGAATCCAGATGCCTCATCGGAAATAGGCCTCATCTCGCCTGGAAGGGAGAACTTCCTGGATTTTCTCGAGTTGCGGCAGGTGTTCTCGAGTTACGACGGGGACCTCAGGGACCCGCCCTGGTGGCCTCAGGAGAGACCAGTCCCCATGCGAGTTGCTAGGGGGCCTCTCGGGATTCCTCTCCCGTCGAAACCGGGGCCAAAAACCTTGTGTGGAGTCAGGGCCGGAACCGAGGATTCCTCTCAGGGGCTGACATGGATCTTTGGGTACTTCTGGAGTCTCCCCAGGGGAGTCAGGCCTCGTCTCGAGTGGGGGCATGCACGTGCGCTTTCCTTCCAGGCTGTAGCAGCAATGTCACGCTTCCCGTCGCGTGGATCAAAGGATCTGTGGTTTTCCCTCGAGGCTTTCCCTCGAGGCTTTTCCACAGGGCTGTCCCACGTGCCACCCTGGTGTGAGTCGATCCTCGGCATGAAAGATGAGCCAGTGCAGGGCAAAGAGGTTCCTCTGGAATGGACTGAGACATCTGGGGGACTCTTGGAATGGTGGTACGACCATGGAGTTCCTCTCGCCTTTCCTGTTGAGAGTACCTCCACTTGAGCTGCGACGGGAACGCCGGGAATTCTTTCCCGTTGAAAGCAGGGAAAGGATCCCTCATCTCGAGCTACGAGGGGGAAACGGGGCTCCTCTGGATGTGGGCGGGAACATCGTGCTTCCTCTCGAGTGGAGACGGGTATGGCGGTGAACTTCTTAAGTTGCAGCAAGGATGTGAAAGACCCTTTCAAAGTTCCAGAGGTTAGGTGTCATTAGTCTCCAGACGCCTCATTGGAAATAGGCCTCATCTTGCCTGGAAGGGAGAACTTCCTGGATTTTCTCGAGTTGCGGCAGGTGTTCTCGAGTTACGACGGGGACCTCAGGGACCCGCCCTGGTGGCCTCAGGAGAGATCAGTCCCCATGCTTGTTGCTAGGGGGCCTCTCGGGATTCCTCTCCCGTCGATACCGGGACCAAAAACCTTGTGTGGAGTCAGGGCCGGAACCGAGGATTCCTCTCAGGGGCTGACATGGATCTTTGGGTTCTTCTGGAGTCTCCCCAGGGGAGTCAGGCCTCGTCTCGACTGGGGGCATGCACGTGCGCTTTCCTTCCAGGCTGTAGCAGCAATGTCACGCTTCCCGTCGCGTGGATCAAAGGATCTGTAGTTTTCCCTCCAGGCTTTCCCTCGAGGCTTTCCCACAGGGCTGTCCCACGTGCCACCGTGGTGTGAGTCGATGGTCGGCGTGAAAGATGAGCCAGTGCAGGGCAAAGAGGTTCCTCAGGAATGGACTGAGACATCTGGGGGACTCTTGGAATGGTGGTACGACCATGGAGTTCCTCTCGCCTTTACTGTTGAGAGTGCCTCCTCTTGAGATGCGACGGGAACGCCGGGAATTCTTTCCCGTTGAAAGCAGGGAAAGGATCCCTCATCTCGAGCTACGAGGGGGAAACGGGGCTCCTCTGGATGTGGGCGGGACCATCGTGCTTTGTCTCGAGTGGAGACAGGTATGGCGGTGAACTTTTTGAGTTGCAGCAAGGGTGTGAAAGACCCTTTTGAAGTTCCAGAGGTTAGGTGTCATTAGTCTCCAGACGCCTCATCGGAAATAGGCCTCATCTCGCCTTGAAGGGAGAACTTCCTGGATTTTCTCGAGTTGCGGCAGGTGTTCTCGAGTTACGACGGGGACCTCAGGGACCCGCCCTGGTGGCCTCAGGAGAGGCCAGTCCCCATGCGAGTTGCTAGGGGGCCTCTCGGGATTCCTCTCCCGTAGATACCGGGGCCAAAAACCTTGTGTGCAGTCAGGGCCGGAACGAAGGATTCCTCTCAGGGGCTGACATGGATCTTTGGGTACTTCTGGAGTCTCCCCAGGGGAGTCAGGCCTCGTCTCGAGTGGGGGCATGCACGTGCGCTTTCCTTCCAGGCTGTAGCAGCAATGTCACGCTTCCCGTCGCGTGGATCAAAGGATCTGTGATTTTCCCTCGAGGCTTTCCCTCGAGGCTTTCCCACCGGGCTGTCCCACGTGCCACCGTGGTGTGAGTCGATCCTCGGCGTGAAAGATGAGCCAGTGCAGGGCAAAGAGTATCCTCTGGAATGGACTGAGACATCTGGGGGACTCTTGGAATGGTGGTACGACCATGGAGTTCCTCTCGCCTTTCCTGTTGAGAGTGCCTCCTCTTGAGATGCGACGGGAACGTCGGGAATTCTTTCCCGTTGAAAGCAGGGAAAGGATGCCTCATCTCGAGCTACGAGGGGGAAACGGGGCTCCTCTGGATGTGGGCGGGACCATCGTGCTTCCTCTCGAGTGGAGACGGGTATGGCGGTGAACTTCTTGAGTTGCAGCAAGGGTGTGAAAGACCCTTTCGAAGTTCCAGAGGTTAGGTGTCATTAGTCTCCAGACGCCTCATGGGAAATAGGCCTCATCTCGCCTGGAAGGGAGAACTTCCTGGATTTTCTCGAGTTGCGGCAGGTGTTCTCGAGTTACGACGGGGACCTCAGGGACCCGCCCTGGTGGCCTCAGGAACGGCCAGTCCCCATGCGAGTTGCTAGGGGGCCTCTCGGGATTCCTCTCCCCTCGATACCGGGGACAAAAACCTTGTGTGGAGTCAGGGCCGGAACCGAGGATTCCTCTCAGGGGCTGACATGGATCTTTGGGTACTTCTGGAGTCTCCCCAGGGGAGTCAGGCCTCGTCTCGAGTGGGGGCATGCACGTGCGCTTTCTTTCCAGGCTGTAGCAGCAATGTCACGCTTCCCGTTGCGTGGATCAAAGGATCTGTGGTTTTCCCTCGAGGCTTTCCCTCGAGGCTTTCCCACAGGGCTGTTCCACGTGCCACCGTGGTGTGAGTCGATCCTCGGCGTGAAAGATGAGCCAGTGCAGGGCAAAGAGGTTCCTCTGGAATGGACTGAGACATCTGGGGGACTCTTGGAATGGTGGTACGACCATGGAGTTCCTCTCGCCTTTCCTGTTGAGAGTGCCTCCTCTTGAGATGCGACGGGAACGACGGGAATTCTTTCCCGTTGAAAGCAGGGAAAGGATCCCTCATCTCGAGCTACGAGGGGGAAACGGGGCTCCTCTGGATGTGGGCGGGACCATCGTGCTTCCTCTCGAGTGGAGACGGGTATGGCGGTGAACTTCTTGAGTTGCAGCAAGGGTGTGAAAGACCCTTTCGAAGTTCCAGAGGTTACGTGTCATTAGTCTCCAGACGCCTCATCGGAAATAGGCCTCATCTCGCCTGGAAGGGAGAACTTCCTGGATTTTCTCGAGTTGCGGCAGGTGTTCTCGAGTTACGACGGGGACCTCAGGGACCCGCCCTGGTGGCCTCAGCAGAGGCCAGTCCCCATGTGAGTTGCTAGGGGGCCTCTCGGGATTCCTCTCCCGTCGATACCGGGGCCAAAAACCTTGTGTGGAGTCAGGGCCGGAAACGAGCATTCCTCTCAGGGGCTGACATGGATCTTTGGGTACTTCTGGAGTCTCCCCAGGGGAGTCAGGCCTCGTCTCGAGTGGGGGCATGCACGTGCGCTTTCCTTCCAGGCTGTAGCAGCAATGTCACGCTTCCCGTGGCGTGGATCAAAGGATCTGTGGTTTTCCCTCGAGGCTTTCCCTCGAGGCTTTCCCACAGGGCTGTCCCACGTGCCACCGTGGTGTGAGTCGATCCTCGGCGTGAAAGATGAGCCAGTGCAGGGCAAAGAGGTTCCTCTGAAATGGACTGAGACATCTGGGGGACTCTTGGAATGGTGGTACGACCATGGAGTTCCTCTCGCCTTTCCTGTTGAGAGTGCCTCCTCTTGAGATGCGACGGGAACGCCGGGAATTCTTTCCCGTTGAAAGCAGGGAAAGGATCCCTCATCTCGAGCTACGAGGGGGAAACGGGGCTCCTCTGGATGTGGGCGGGACCATCGTGCTTCCTCTCGAGTGGAGACGGGTATGGCGGTGAACTTCTTGAGTTGCAGCAAGGGTGTGAAAGACCCTTTCGAAGTTCCCGAGGTTAGGTGTCATTAGTCTCCAGATGCCTCATCGGAAATAGGCCTCATCTCGCCTGGAAGGGAGAACTTCCTGGATTTTCTCGAGTTGCGGCAGGTGTTCTCGAGTTACGACGGGGACCTCAGGGACCCGCCCTGGTGGCCTCAGGAGAGACCAGTCCCCATGCGAGTTGCTAGGGGGCCTCTCGGGATTCCTCTCCCGTCGAAACCGGGGCCAAAAACCTTGTGTGGAGTCAGGGCTGGAACCGAGGATTCCTCTCAGGGGCTGACATGGATCTTTGGGTACTTCTGGAGTCTCCCCAGGGGAGTCAGGCCTCGTCTCGAGTGGGGGCATGCACGTGCGCTTTCCTTCCAGGCTGTAGCAGCAATGTCACGCTTCCCGTCGCGTGGATCAAAGGATCTGTGGTTTTCCCTCGAGGCTTTCCCTCGAGGCTTTTCCACAGGGCTGTCCCACGTGCCACCCTGGTGTGAGTCGATCCTTGGCATGAAAGATGAGCCAGTGCAGGGCAAAGAGGTTCCTCTGGAATGGACTGAGACATCTGGGGGACTCTTGGAATGGTGGTACGACCATGGAGTTCCTCTCGCCTTTCCTGTTGAGAGTGCCTCCTCTTGAGCTGCGACGGGAACGCCGGGAATTCTTTCCCGTTGAAAGCAGGGAAAGGATCCCTCATCTCGAGCTACGAGGGGGAAACGGGGCTCCTCTGGATGTGGGCGGGAACATCGTGCTTCCTCTCGAGTGGAGATGGGTATGGCGGTGAACTTCTTAAGTTGCAGCAAGGGTGTGAAAGACCCTTTCAAAGTTCCAGAGGTTAGGTGTCATTAGTCTCCAGACGCCTCATTGGAAATAGGCCTCATCTTGCCTGGAAGGGAGAACTTCCTGGATTTTCTCGAGTTGCTGCAGGTGTTCTCGAGTTACGACGGGGACCTCAGGGACCCGCCCTGGAGGCCTCAGGAGAGGTCAGTCCCCATGCGAGTTGCTAGGGGGCCTCTCGGGATTCCTCTCCCGTCGATACCGGGGCCAAAAACCTTGTGTGGAGTCACGGCCGGAAACGAGCATTCCTCTCAGGGGCTGACATGGATCTTTGGGTACTTCTGGAGTCTCCCCAGGGGAGTCAGGCCTCGTCTCGAGTGGGGGCATGCACGTGCGCTTTCCTTCCAGGCTGTAGCAGCAATGTCACGCTTCCCGTGGCGTGGATCAAAGGATCTGTGGTTTTCCCTCGAGGCTTTCCCTCGAGGCTTTCCCACAGGGCTGTCCCACGTGCCACCGTGGTGTGAGTCGATCCTCGGCGTGAAAGATGAGCCAGTGCAGGGCAAAGAGGTTCCTCTGGAATGGACTGAGACATCTGGGGGACTCTTGGAATGGTGGTACGACCATGGAGTTCCTCTCGCCTTTCCTGTTGAGAGTGCCTCCTCTTGAGATGCGACGGGAACGCCGGGAATTCTTTCCCGTTGAAAGCAGGGAAAGGATCCCTCATCTCGAGCTACGAGGGGGAAACGGGGCTCCTCTGGATGTGGGCGGGACCATCGTGCTTCCTCTCGAGTGGAGACGGGTATGGCGGTGAACTTCTTGAGTTGCAGCAAGGGTGTGAAAGACCCTTTCGAAGTTCCCGAGGTTAGGTGTCATTAGTCTCCAGATGCCTCATCGGAAATAGGCCTCATCTCGCCTGGAAGGGAGAACTTCCTGGATTTTCTCGAGTTGCGGCAGGTGTTCTCGAGTTACGACGGGGACCTCAGGGACCCGCCCTGGTGGGCTCAGGAGAGACCAGTCCCCATGCGAGTTGCTAGGGGGCCTCTCGGGATTCCTCTCCCGTCGAAACCGGGGCCAAAAACCTTGTGTGGAGTCAGGGCCGGAACCGAGGATTCCTCTCAGGGGCTGACATGGATCTTTGGGTACTTCTGGAGTCTCCCCAGGGGAGTCAGGCCTCGTCTCGAGTGGGGGCATGCACGTGCGCTTTCCTTCCAGGCTGTAGCAGCAATGTCACGCTTCCCGTCGCGTGGATCAAAGGATCTGTGGTTTTCCCTCGAGGCTTTCCCTCGAGGCTTTTCCACAGGGCTGTCCCACGTGCCACCCTGGCGTGAGTCGATCCTTGGCATGAAAGATGAGCCAGTGCAGGGCAAAGAGGTTCCTCTGGAATGGACTGAGACATCTGGGGGACTCTTGGAATGGTGGTACGACCATGGAGTTCCTCTCGCCTTTCCTGTTGAGAGTGCCTCCTCTTGAGCTGCGACGGGAACGCCGGGAATTCTTTCCCGTTGAAAGCAGGGAAAGGATCCCTCATCTCGAGCTACGAGGGGGAAACGGGGCTCCTCTGGATGTGGGCGGGAACATCGTGCTTCCTCTCGAGTGGAGACGGGTATGGCGGTGAACTTTTTGAGTTGCAGCAAGGGTGTGAAAGACCCTTTTGAAGTTCCAGAGGTTAGGTGTCATTAGTCTCCAGACGCCTCATCGGAAATAGGCCTCATCTCGCCTTGAAGGGAGAACTTCCTGGATTTTCTCGAGTTGCGGCAGGTGTTCTCGAGTTACGACGGGGACCTCAGGGACCCGCCCTGGTGGCCTCAGGAGAGGCCAGTCCCCATGCGAGTTGCTAGGGGGCCTCTCGGGATTCCTCTCCCGTAGATACCGGGGCCAAAAACCTTGTGTGCAGTCAGGGCCGGAACGAAGGATTCCTCTCAGGGGCTGACATGGATCTTTGGGTACTTCTGGAGTCTCCCCAGGGGAGTCAGGCCTCGTCTCGAGTGGGGGCATGCACGTGCGCTTTCCTTCCAGGCTGTAGCAGCAATGTCACGCTTCCCGTCGCGTGGATCAAAGGATCTGTGATTTTCCCTCGAGGCTTTCCCTCGAGGCTTTCCCACCGGGCTGTCCCACGTGCCACCGTGGTGTGAGTCGATCCTCGGCGTGAAAGATGAGCCAGTGCAGGGCAAAGAGTATCCTCTGGAATGGACTGAGACATCTGGGGGACTCTTGGAATGGTGGTACGACCATGGAGTTCCTCTCGCCTTTCCTGTTGAGAGTGCCTCCTCTTGAGATGCGACGGGAACGTCGGGAATTCTTTCCCGTTGAAAGCAGGGAAAGGATGCCTCATCTCGAGCTACGAGGGGGAAACGGGGCTCCTCTGGATGTGGGCGGGACCATCGTGCTTCCTCTCGAGTGGAGACGGGTATGGCGGTGAACTTCTTGAGTTGCAGCAAGGGTGTGAAAGACCCTTTCGAAGTTCCAGAGGTTAGGTGTCATTAGTCTCCAGACGCCTCATGGGAAATAGGCCTCATCTCGCCTGGAAGGGAGAACTTCCTGGATTTTCTCGAGTTGCGGCAGGTGTTCTCGAGTTACGACGGGGACCTCAGGGACCCGCCCTGGTGGCCTCAGGAACGGCCAGTCCCCATGCGAGTTGCTAGGGGGCCTCTCGGGATTCCTCTCCCCTCGATACCGGGGACAAAAACCTTGTGTGGAGTCAGGGCCGGAACCGAGGATTCCACTCAGGGGCTGACATGGATCTTTGGGTACTTCTGGAGTCTCCCCAGGGGAGTCAGGCCTCGTCTCGAGTGGGGGCATGCACGTGCGCTTTCTTTCCAGGCTGTAGCAGCAATGTCACGCTTCCCGTTGCGTGGATCAAAGGATCTGTGGTTTTCCCTCGAGGCTTTCCCTCGAGGCTTTCCCACAGGGCTGTTCCACGTGCCACCGTGGTGTGAGTCGATCCTCGGCGTGAAAGATGAGCCAGTGCAGGGCAAAGAGGTTCCTCTGGAATGGACTGAGACATCTGGGGGACTCTTGGAATGGTGGTACGACCATGGAGTTCCTCTCGCCTTTCCTGTTGAGAGTGCCTCCTCTTGAGATGCGACGGGAACGACGGGAATTCTTTCCCGTTGAAAGCAGGGAAAGGATCCCTCATCTCGAGCTACGAGGGGGAAACGGGGCTCCTCTGGATGTGGGCGGGACCATCGTGCTTCCTCTCGAGTGGAGACGGGTATGGCGGTGAACTTCTTGAGTTGCAGCAAGGGTGTGAAAGACCCTTTCGAAGTTCCAGAGGTTACGTGTCATTAGTCTCCAGACGCCTCATCGGAAATAGGCCTCATCTCGCCTGGAAGGGAGAACTTCCTGGATTTTCTCGAGTTGCGGCAGGTGTTCTCGAGTTACGACGGGGACCTCAGGGACCCGCCCTGGTGGCCTCAGCAGAGGCCAGTCCCCATGTGAGTTGCTAGGGGGCCTCTCGGGATTCCTCTCCCGTCGATACCGGGGCCAAAAACCTTGTGTGGAGTCAGGGCCGGAAACGAGCATTCCTCTCAGGGGCTGACATGGATCTTTGGGTACTTCTGGAGTCTCCCCAGGGGAGTCAGGCCTCGTCTCGAGTGGGGGCATGCACGTGCGCTTTCCTTCCAGGCTGTAGCAGCAATGTCACGCTTCCCGTGGCGTGGATCAAAGGATCTGTGGTTTTCCCTCGAGGCTTTCCCTCGAGGCTTTCCCACAGGGCTGTCCCACGTGCCACCGTGGTGTGAGTCGATCCTCGGCGTGAAAGATGAGCCAGTGCAGGGCAAAGAGGTTCCTCTGGATGGACTGAGACATCTGGGGGACTCTTGGAATGGTGGTACGACCATGGAGTTCCTCTCGCCTTTCCTGTTGAGAGTGCCTCCTCTTGAGCTGCGACGGGAACGCCGGGAATTCTTTCCCGTTGAAAGCAGGGAAAGGATCCCTCATCTCGAGCTACGAGGGGGAAACGGGGCTCCTCTGGATGTGGGCGGGAACATCGTGCTTCCTCTCGAGTGGAGATGGGTATGGCGGTGAACTTCTTAAGTTGCAGCAAGGGTGTGAAAGACCCTTTCAAAGTTCCAGAGGTTAGGTGTCATTAGTCTCCAGACGCCTCATTGGAAATAGGCCTCATCTTGCCTGGAAGGGAGAACTTCCTGGATTTTCTCGAGTTGCTGCAGGTGTTCTCGAGTTACGACGGGGACCTCAGGGACCCGCCCTGGAGGCCTCAGGAGAGGTCAGTCCCCATGCGAGTTGCTAGGGGGCCTCTCGGGATTCCTCTCCCGTCGATACCGGGGCCAAAAACCTTGTGTGGAGTCAGGGCCGGAAACGAGCATTCCTCTCAGGGGCTGACATGGATCTTTGGGTACTTCTGGAGTCTCCCCAGGGGAGTCAGGCCTCGTCTCGAGTGGGGGCATGCACGTGCGCTTTCCTTCCAGGCTGTAGCAGCAATGTCACGCTTCCCGTGGCGTGGATCAAAGGATCTGTGGTTTTCCCTCGAGGCTTTCCCTCGAGGCTTTCCCACAGGGCTGTCCCACGTGCCACCGTGGTGTGAGTCGATCCTCGGCGTGAAAGATGAGCCAGTGCAGGGCAAAGAGGTTCCTCTGGAATGGACTGAGACATCTGGGGGACTCTTGGAATGGTGGTACGACCATGGAGTTCCTCTCGCCTTTCCTGTTGAGAGTGCCTCCTCTTGAGATGCGACGGGAACGCCGGGAATTCTTTCCCGTTGAAAGCAGGGAAAGGATCCCTCATCTCGAGCTACGAGGGGGAAACGGGGCTCCTCTGGATGTGGGCGGGACCATCGTGCTTCCTCTCGAGTGGAGACGGGTATGGCGGTGAACTTCTTGAGTTGCAGCAAGGGTGTGAAAGACCCTTTCGAAGTTCCCGAGGTTAGGTGTCATTAGTCTCCAGATGCCTCATCGGAAATAGGCCTCATCTCGCCTGGAAGGGAGAACTTCCTGGATTTTCTCGAGTTGCGGCAGGTGTTCTCGAGTTACGACGGGGACCTCAGGGACCCGCCCTGGTGGCCTCAGGAGAGACCAGTCCCCATGCGAGTTGCTAGGGGGCCTCTCGGGATTCCTCTCCCGTCGAAACCGGGGCCAAAAACCTTGTGTGGAGTCAGGGCCGGAACCGAGGATTCCTCTCAGGGGCTGACATGGATCTTTGGGTACTTCTGGAGTCTCCCCAGGGGAGTCAGGCCTCGTCTCGAGTGGGGGCATGCACGTGCGCTTTCCTTCCAGGCTGTAGCAGCAATGTCACGCTTCCCGTCGCGTGGATCAAAGGATCTGTGGTTTTCCCTCGAGGCTTTCCCTCGAGGCTTTTCCACAGGGCTGTCCCACGTGCCACCCTGGCGTGAGTCGATCCTTGGCATGAAAGATGAGCCAGTGCAGGGCAAAGAGGTTCCTCTGGAATGGACTGAGACATCTGGGGGACTCTTGGAATGGTGGTACGACCATGGAGTTCCTCTCGCCTTTCCTGTTGAGAGTGCCTCCTCTTGAGCTGCGACGGGAACGCCGGGAATTCTTTCCCGTTGAAAGCAGGGAAAGGATCCCTCATCTCGAGCTACGAGGGGGAAACGGGGCTCCTCTGGATGTGGGCGGGAACATCGTGCTTCCTCTCGAGTGGAGACGGGTATGGCGGTGAACTTCTTAAGTTGCAGCAAGGGTGTGAAAGACCCTTTCAAAGTTCCAGAGGTTAGGTGTCATTAGTCTCCAGACGCCTCATTGGAAATAGGCCTCATCTTGCCTGGAAGGGAGAACTTCCTGGATTTTCTCGAGTTGCTGCAGGTGTTCTCGAGTTACGACGGGGACCTCAGGGACCCGCCCTGGTGGCCTCAGGAGAGGTCAGTCCCCATGCGAGTTGCTAGGGGGCCTCTCGGGATTCCTCTCCCGTCGATACCGGGACCAAAAACCTTGTGTGGAGTCAGGGCCGGAACCGAGGATTCCTCTCAGGGGCTGACATGGATCTTTGGGTACTTCTGGAGTCTCCCCAGGGGAGTCAGGCCTCGTCTCGAGTGGGGGCATGCACGTGCGCTTTCCTTCCAGGCTGTAACAGCAATGTCACGCTTCCGGTCGCGTGGATCAAAGGATCTGTGGTTTTCCCTCGAGGCTTTCCCTCGAGGCTTTCCCACAGGGCTGCCCACGTGCCACCGTGGTGTGAGTCGATTCTCGGCGTGAAAGATGAGCCAGTGCAGGGCAAAGAGGTTCCTCTGGAATGGACTGAGACATCTGGGGGACTCTTGGAATGGTGGTACGACCATGGAGTTCCTCTCGCCTTTCCTGTTGAGAGTGCCTCCTCTTGAGATGCAACGGGAACGCCGGGAATTCTTTCCCGTTGAAAGCAGGAAAGGATCCCTCATCTCGAGCTACGAGGGGGAAACGGGGCTCCTCTGGATGTGGGCGGGACCATCGTGCTTCCTCTCGAGTGGAGACGGGTATGGCGGTGAACTTCTTGAGTTGCAGCAAGGGTGTGAAAGACCCTTTCGAAGTTCCAGAGGTTAGGTGTCATTAGTCTAGAGAAGCCTCATCGGAAATAGGCCTCATCTCGCCTTGAAGGGAGAACTTCCTAGATTTTCTCGAGTTGCGGCAGGTGTTCTCGAGTTACGACGGGGACCTCAGGGACCCGCCCTGGTGGCCTCAGGAGAGGCCAGTCCCCATGCGAGTTGCTAGGGGGCCTCTCGGGATTCCTATCCCGTCGATACCGGGGCCAAAAACCTTGTGTGGAGTCAGGGCCGGAACCGAGGATTCCTCTCAGGGGCTGACATGGATCTTTGGGTACTTCTGGAGTCTCCCCAGGGGAGTCAGGCCTCGTCTCGAGTGGGGGCATGCACGTGCGCTTTCCTTCCAGGCTGTAGCAGCAACGTCACGCTTCCCGTCGCGTGGATTAAAGGATCTGTGGTTTTCCCTCGAGGCTTTCCCTCGAGGCTTTCCCACCGGGCTGTCCCACGTGCCACCGTGGTGTGAGTCGATCCTCGGCGTGAAAGATGAGCCAGTGCAGTGCAAAGAGGTTCCTCTGGAATGGACTGAGACATCTGGGGGACTCTTGGAATGGTGGTACGACCATGGAGTTCCTCTAGCCTTTCCTGTTGAGAGTGCCTCCTCTTGAGATGCGACGGGAACGCCGGGAATTCTTTCCCGTTGAAAGCAGGGAAAGGATCCCTCATCTCGAGCTACGAGGGGGAAACGGAGCTCCCCTACATGTGGGCGGGACCATCGTGCTTCCTCTCGAGTGGAGACGGGTATGGCGGTGAACTTCTAGAGTTGCAGCAAGGGTGTGAAAGACCCTTTCGAAGTTCCAGAGGTTAGGTGTCATTAGTCTCCAGACGCCTCATCGGAAATAGGCCTCATCTCGCCTGGACGGGAGCACTTCCTGGATTTTCTCGAGTTGTGGCAGGTGTTCTCGAGTTACGACGGGGACCTCAGGGACCCGCCCTGATGGCCTCAGGAACGGCCAGTCCCCATGCGAGTTGCTAGGGGGCCTCTCGGGATTCCTCTCCCGTCGATACCGGGGCCAAAAACCTTGTGTGGAGTCAGGGCCAGAACCGAGGATTCCTCTCAGGGGCTGACATGGATCTTTGGGTACTTCTGGAGTCTCCCCAGGGGAGTCAGGCCTCGTCTCGAGTGGGGGCATGCACGTGCGCTTTCCTTCCAGGCTTTAGCAGCAATGTCACGATTCCCGTCGCGTGGATCAAAGGATCTGTGGTTTTCCCTCAAGGCTTTCCCTCGAGGCTTTCCCACAGGGCTGTCCCACGTGCCACCGTGGTGTGAGTCGATCCTCGGCGTGAAAGATGAGCCAGTGCAGGGCAAAGAGGTTCCTCTGGAATGGACTGAGACATCTGGGGGACTCTTGGAATGGTGGTACGACCATGGAGTTCCTCTCGCCTTTCCTGTTGAGAGTGCCTCCTCTTGAGATGCGACGGGAACGCCGGGAATTCTTTCCCGTTGAAAGCAGGGAAAGGATCCCTCATCTCGAGCTACGAGGGGGAAACGGGGCTCCTCTGGATGTGGGCGGGACCATCGTGCTTCCTCTCGAGTGGAGACGGGTATGGCGGTGAACTTCTTGAGTTGCAGCAAGGGTGTGAAAGACCCTTTCGAAGTTCCAGAGGTTAGGTGTCATTAGTCTCCAGACGCCTCATCGGAAATAGGCCTCATCTCGCCTGGAAGGGAGAACTTCCTGGATTTTCTCGAGTTGCGGCAGGTGTTCTCGAGTTACGACGGGGACCTCAGGGACCCGCCCTGGTGGCCTCAGCAGAGGCCAGTCCCCATGTGAGTTGCTAGGGGGCCTCTCGGGATTCCTCTCCCGTCGATACCGGTGCCAAAAACCTTGTGTGGAGTCAGGGCCGGAAACGAGCATTCCTCTCAGGGGCTGACATGGATCTTTGGGTACTTCTGGAGTCTCCCCAGGGGAGTCAGGCCTCGTCTCGAGTGGGGGCATGCACGTGCGCTTTCCTTCCAGGCTGTAGCAGCAATGTCACGCTTCCCGTGGCGTGGATCAAAGGATCTGTGGTTTTCCCTCGAGGTTTTCCCTCGAGGCTTTCCCACAGGGCTGTCCCACGTGCCACCGTGGTGTGAGTCGATCCTCGGCGTGAAAGATGAGCCAGTGCAGGGCAAAGAGGTTCCTCTGGAATGGACTGAGACATCTGGGGGACTCTTGGAATGGTGGTACGACCATGGAGTTCCTCTCGCCTTTCCTGTTGAGAGTGCCTCCTCTTGAGATGCGACGGGAACGCCGGGAATTCTTTCCCGTTGAAAGCAGGGAAAGGATCCCTCATCTCGAGCTACGAGGGGGAAACGGGGCTCCTCTGGATGTGGGCGGGACCATCGTGCTTCCTCTCGAGTGGAGACGGGTATGGCGGTGAACTTCTTGAGTTGCAGCAAGGGTGTGAAAGACCCTTTCGAAGTTCCCGAGGTTAGGTGTCATTAGTCTCCAGATGCCTCATCGGAAATAGGCCTCATCTCGCCTGGAAGGGAGAACTTCCTGGATTTTCTCGAGTTGCGGCAGGTGTTCTCGAGTTACGACGGGGACCTCAGGGACCCGCCCTGGTGGCCTCAGGAGAGACCAGTCCCCATGCGAGTTGCTAGGGGGCCTCTCGGGATTACTCTCCCGTCGAAACCGGGGCCAAAAACCTTGTGTGGAGTCAGGGCCGGAACCGAGGATTCCTCTCAGGGGCTGACATGGATCTTTGGGTACTTCTGGAGTCTCCCTAGGGGAGTCAGGCCTCGTCTCGAGTGGGGGCATGCACGTGCGCTTTCCTTCCAGGCTGTAGCAGCAATGTCACGCTTCCCGTCGCGTGGATCAAAGGATCTGTGGTTTTCCCTCGAGGCTTTCCCTCGAGGCTTTTCCACAGGGCTGTCCCACGTGCCACCCTGGTGTGAGTCGATCCTCGGCATGAAAGATGAGCCAGTGCAGGGCAAAGAGGTTCCTCTGGAATGGACTGAGACATCTGGGGGACTCTTGGAATGGTGGTACGACCATGGAGTTCCTCTCGTCTTTCCTGTTGAGAGTGCCTCCTCTTGAGCTGCGACGGGAACGCCGGGAATTCTTTCCCGTTGAAAGCAGGGAAAGGATCCCTCATCTCGAGCTACGAGGGGGAAACGGGGCTCCTCTGGATGTGGGCGGGAACATCGTGCTTCCTCTCGAGTGGAGACGGGTATGGCGGTGAACTTCTTAAGTTGCAGCAAGGATGTGAAAGACCCTTTCAAAGTTCCAGAGGTTAGGTGTCATTAGTCTCCAGACGCCTCATTGGAAATAGGCCTCATTTGCCTGGAAGGGAGAACTTCCTGGATTTTCTCGAGTTGCGGCAGGTGTTCTCGAGTTACGACGGGGACCTCAGGGACCCGCCCTGGTGGCCTCAGGAGAGGTCAGTCCCCATGCGAGTTGCTAGGGGGCCTCTCGGGATTCCTCTCCCGTCGATACCGGGACCAAAAACCTTGTGTGGAGTCAGGGCCGGAACCGAGGATTCCTCTCAGGGGCTGACATGGATCTTTGGGTTCTTCTGGAGTCTCCCCAGGGGAGTCAGGCCTCGTCTCGACTGGGGGCATGCACGTGCGCTTTCCTTCCAGGCTGTAGCAGCAATGTCACGCTTCCCGTCGCGTGGATCAAAGGATCTGTAGTTTTCCCTCCAGGCTTTCCCTCGAGGCTTTCCCACAGGGCTGTCCCACGTGCCACCGTGGTGTGAGTCGATGGTCGGCGTGAAAGATGAGCCAGTGCAGGGCAAAGAGGTTCCTCTGGAATGGACTGAGACATCTGGGGGACTCTTGGAATGGTGGTACGACCATGGAGTTCCTCTCGCCTTTACTGTTGAGAGTGCCTCCTCTTGAGATGCGACGGGAACGCCGGGAATTCTTTCCCGTTGAAAGCAGGGAAAGGATCCCTCATCTCGAGCTACGAGGGGGAAACGGGGCTCCTCTGGATGTGGGCGGGACCAACGTGCTTCGTCTCGAGTGGAGACAGGTATGGCGGTGAACTTTTTGAGTTGCAGCAAGGGTGTGAAAGACCCTTTTGAAGTTCCAGAGGTTAGGTGTCATTAGCCTCCAGACGCCTCATCGGAAATAGGCCTCATCTCGCCTTGAAGGGAGAACTTCCTGGATTTTCTCGAGTTGCGGCAGGTGTTCTCGAGTTACGACGGGGACCTCAGGGACCCGCCCTGGTGGCCTCAGGAGAGGCCAGTCCCCATGCGAGTTGCTAGGGAGCCTCTCGGGATTCCTCTCCCGTCGAAACCGGGGCCAAAAACCTTGTGTGGAGTCAGGGCCGGAACCGAGGATTCCTCTCAGGGGCTGACATGGATCTTTGGGTACTTCTGGAGTCTCCCCAGGGGAGTCAGGCCTCGTGTCGAGTGGGGGCATGCACGTGCGCTTTCCTTCCAGGCTGTAGCAGCAATGTCACGCTTCCCGTCGCGTGGATCAAAGGATCTGTGGTTTTCCCTCGAGGCTTTCCCTCGAGGCTTTCCCACAGGGCTGTCCCACGTGCCACCGTGGTGTGAGTCGATCCTCGGCGTGAAAGATGAGCCAGTGCAGGGCAAAGAGGTTCCCCTGGAATGGACTGAGACATCTGGGGGTCTCTTGGAATGGTGGTACGACCATGGAGTTCCTCTCGCCTTTCCTGTTGAGAGTGCCTCCTCTTGAGATGCGACGGGAACGCCGGGAATTCTTTCCCGTTGAAAGCAGGGAAAGGATCCCTCATCTCGAGCTACGAGGGGGAAACGGGGCTCCTCTGGATGTGGGCGGGACCATCGTGCTTCCTCTCGAGTGGAGACGGGTATGGCGGTGAACTTCTTGAGTTGCAGCAAGGGTGTGAAAGACCCTTTCGAAGTTCCCGAGGTTAGGTGTCATTAGTCTCCAGACGCCTCATCGGAAATAGGCCTCATCTCGCCTGGAAGGGAGAACTTCCTGGATTTTCTCGAGTTGCGGCAGGTGTTCTCGAGTTACGACGGGGACCTCAGGGACCCGCCCTGGTGGCCTCAGGAACGGCCAGTCCCCATGCGAGTTGCTAGGGGGCCTCTCGGGATTCCTCTCCCGTCGATACCGGGGCCAAAAACCTTAGGTGGAATCAGGGCCGGAACCGAGGATTCCTCTCAGGGGCTGACATGGATCTTTGGGTACTTCTGGAGTCTCCCCAGGGGAGTCAGGCCTCGTCTCGAGTGGGGGCATGCACGTGCGCTTTCCTTCCAGGGTGTAGCAGCAATGTCACGTTTCCCGTCGCGTGGATCAAAGGATCTGTGGTTTTCCCTCGTGGCTTTCCCTCGAGGCTTTCCCACAGGGCTGTCCCACGTGCCACCGTGGTGTGAGTCGATGGTCGGCGTAAAAGATGAGCCAGTGCAGGGCAGAGAGGTTCCTCTGGAATGGACTGAGACATCTGGGGGACTCTTGGAATGGTGGTACGACCATGGAGTTCCTCTCGCCTTTCCTGTTGAGAGTGCCTCCTCTTGAGATGCGACGGGAACGCCGGGAATTCTTTCCCGTTGAAAGCAGGGAAAGGATCCCTCATCTCGAGCTACGAGGGGGAAACGGGGCTCCTCTGGATGTGGGCGGGACCATCGTGCTTCCTCTCGAGTGGAGACGGGTATGGCGGTGAACTTCTTGAGTTGCAGCAAGGGTGTGAAAGACCCTTTCGAAGTTCCAGAGGTTAGGTGTCATTAGTCTAGAGACGTCTCATCGGAAATAGGCCTCATCTCGCCTGGAAGGGAGAACTTCCTGGATTTTCTCGAGTTGCGGCAGGTGTTCTCGAGTTACGACGGGGACCTCAGGGACCCGCCCTGGTGGACTCAGGAGAGGCCAGTCCCCATGCGAGTTGCTAGGGGACCTCTCGGGATTCCTCTCCCGTCGATACCGGGGCCAAAAACCTTGTGTGGAGTCAGGGCCGGAACCGAGGATTCCTCTCAGGGGCTGACAAGGATCTTTGGGTTCTTCTGGAGTCTCCCCAGGGGAGTCAGGCCTCGTCTCGAGTGGGGGCATGCACGTGCGCTTTCCTTCCAGGCTCTAGCAGCAATGTAACGCTTCCCGTGGCGTGGATCAAAGGATCTGTGGTTTTCCCTCGAGGCTTTCCCTCGAGGCTTTCCCACAGGGCTGTCCCACGTGCCACCGTGGTGTGAGTCGATCCTCGGCGTGAAAGATGAGCCAGTGCAGGGCAAAGAGGTTCCTCTGGAATGGACTGAGACATCTGGGGGACTCTTGGAATGGTGGTACGACCATGGAGTTCCTCTCGCCTTTCCTGTTGAGAGTGCCTCCTCTTGAGATGCGACGGAAACGCCGGGAATTCTTTCCCGTTGAAAGCAGGGAAAGGATCCCTCATCTCGAGCTACGAGGGGGAAACGGAGCTCCCCTACATGTGGGCGGGACCATCGTGCTTCCTCTCGAGTGGAGACGGGTATGGCGGTGAACTTCTAGAGTTGCAGCAAGGGTGTGAAAGACCCTTTCGAAGTTCCAGAGGTTAGGTGTCATTAGTCTCCAGACGCCTCATCGGAAATAGGCCTCATCTCGCCTGGACGGGAGCACTTCCTGGATTTTCTCGAGTTGTGGCAGGTGTTCTCGAGTTACGACGGGGACCTCAGGGACCCGCCCTGATGGCCTCAGGAACGGCCAGTCCCCATGCGAGTTGCTAGGGGGCCTCTCGGGATTCCTCTCCCGTCGATACCGGGGCCAAAAACCTTGTGTGGAGTCAGGGCCAGAACCGAGGATTCCTCTCAGGGGCTGACATGGATCTTTGGGTACTTCTGGAGTCTCCCCAGGGGAGTCAGGCCTCGTCTCGAGTGGGGGCATGCACGTGCGCTTTCCTTCCAGGCTTTAGCAGCAATGTCACGATTCCCGTCGCGTGGATCAAAGGATCTGTGGTTTTCCCTCAAGGCTTTCCCTCGAGGCTTTCCCACAGGGCTGTCCCACGTGCCACCGTGGTGTGAGTCGATCCTCGGCGTGAAAGATGAGCCAGTGCAGGGCAAAGAGGTTCCTCTGGAATGGACTGAGACATCTGGGGGACTCTTGGAATGGTGGTACGACCATGGAGTTCCTCTCGCCTTTCCTGTTGAGAGTGCCTCCTCTTGAGATGCGACGGGAACGCCGGGAATTCTTTCCCGTTGAAAGCAGGGAAAGGATCCCTCATCTCGAGCTACGAGGGGGAAACGGGGCTCCTCTGGATGTGGGCGGGACCATCGTGCTTCCTCTCGAGTGGAGACGGGTATGGCGGTGAACTTCTTGAGTTGCAGCAAGGGTGTGAAAGACCCTTTCGAAGTTCCAGAGGTTAGGTGTCATTAGTCTAGAGACGCCTCATCGGAAATAGGCCTCATCTCGCCAGGAAGGGAGAACTTCCTGGATTTTCTCGAGTTGCGGCAGGTGTTCTCGAGTTACGACGGGGACCTCAGGGACCCGCCCTGGTGGCCTCAGGAGAGGCCAGTCCCCATGCGAGTTGCTAGGGGGCCTCTCGGGATTCCTCTCCCGTCGATACCGGGGCCAAAAACCTTGTGTGGAGTCAGGGCCGGAACCGAGGATTCCTCTCAGGGACTGACATGGATCTTTGGGTACTTCTGGAGTCTCCCCAGGGGAGTCAGGCCTCGTCTCGACTGGGGGCATGCACGTGCGCTTTCCTTCCATGCTGTAGCAGCAATGTCACGCTTCCCGTCGCGTGGAACAAAGGATCTGTGGTTTTCCCTCGAGGCTTTCCCTCGAGGCTTTCCCACAGGGCTGTCCCACGTGCCACCGTGGTGTGAGTCGATCCTCGGCGTGAAAGATGAGCCAGTGCAGGGCAAAGAGGTTCCTCTGGAATGGACTGAGACATCTGGGGGACTCTTGGAATGGTGGTACGACCATGGAGTTCCTCTCGCCTTTCCTGTTGAGAGTGCCTCCTCTTGAGATGCGACGGGAACGCCGGGAATTCTTTCCCGTTGAAAGCAGGGAAAGGATCCCTCATCTCGAGCTCCGAGGGGGAAACGGGGCTCCTCTGGATGTGGGCGGGACCATCGTGCTTCCTCTCGAGTGGAGACGGGTATGGCGGTGAACTTCTTGAGTTGCAGCAAGGGTGTGAAAGACCCTTTCGAAGTTCCAGAGGTTAGGTGTCATTAGTCTCCAGACGCCTCATCGGAAATAGGCCTCATCTCGCCTGGAAGGGAGAACTTCCTGGATTTTCTCGAGTTGCGGCAGGTGTTCTCGAGTTACGACGGGGACCTCAGGGACCCGCCCTGGTGGCCTCAGGAGAGGCCAGTCCCCATGCGAGTTGCTAGGGGGCCTCTCGGGATTCCTCTCCCGTCGATACCGGGGCCAAAACCTTGTGTGGAGTCAGGGCTGGAACCGAGGATTCCTTTCAGGGGCTGACATGGATCTTTGGGTACTTCTGGAGTCTCCCCAGGGGAGTCAGGCCTCGTCTCGAGTCGGGGCATGCACGTGCGCTTTCCTTCCAGGCTGTAGCAGCAATGTCCCGCTTCCCGTCGCGTGGATCAAAGGATCTGTGGGTTTCCCTCGAGGCTTTCCCACAGGGCTGTCCCACGTGCCACCGTGGTGTGAGTCGATCCTCGGCGTGAAAGATGAGCCAGTGCAGGGCAAAGAGCTTCCTCTGGAATGGACTGAGACATCTGGGGGACTCTTGGAATGGTGGTACGACCATGGAGTTCCTCTCGCCTTTCCTGTTGAGAGTGCCTCCTCTTGAGATGCGACGGGAACGCCGGGAATTCTTTCCCGTTGAAAGCAGGGAAAGGGTCCCTGATCTCGAGCTACGAGAGGGAAACGGGGCTCCTCTGGATGTGGGCGGGACCATCGTGCTTCCTCTCGAGTGGAGACGGGTATGGCGGAGAACTTCTTGAGTTGCAGCAAGGGTGTGAAAGACCCTTTCGAAGTTCCAGAGGTTAGGTGTCATTAGTCTCCAGACGCCTCATCGGAAATAGGCCTCATCTCGCCTGGAAGGGAGAACTTCCTGGATTTTCTCGAGTTGCGGCAGGTGTTCTCGAGTTACGACGGGGACCTCAGGGACCCGCCCTGGTGGCCTCAGGAGAGGCCAGTCCCCATGCGAGTTGCTAGGGGGCCTCTCGGGATTCCTCTCCCGTCGATACCGGGGCCAAAAACCTTGTGTGGAGTCAGGGCCGGAACCGAGGATTCCTCTCAGGGGCTGACATGAATCTTTGGGTACTTCTGGAGTCTCCCCAGGGGAGTCAGGCCTCGTCTCGAGTGGGGGCATGCACGTGCGCTTTCCTTCCAGGCTGTAGCAGCAATGTCACGCTTCCCGTCGCGTGGATCAAAGGATCTGTGGTTTTCCCTCGAGGCTTTCCCTCGAGGCTTTCCCACAGGGCTGTCCCACGTGCCACCGTGGTGTGAGTCGATCCTCGGCGTGAAAGATGAGCCAGTGCAGGGCAAAGAGGTTCCTCTGGAATGGACTGAGACATCTGGGGGACTCTTGGAATGGTGGTACCACCATGGAGTTCCTCTCGCCTTTCCTGTTGAGAGTGCCTCCTCTTGAGATGCGACGGAAACGCCGGGAATTCTTTCCCGTTGAAAGCAGGGAAAGGATCCCTCATCTCGAGCTACGAGGGGGAAACGGAGCTCCCCTACATGTGGGCGGGACCATCGTGCTTCCTCTCGAGTGGAGACGGGTATGTCGGTGAACTTCTAGAGTTGCAGCAAGGGTGTGAAAGACCCTTTCGAAGTTCCAGAGGTTAGGTGTCATTAGTCTCCAGACGCCTCATCGGAAATAGGCCTCATCTCGCCTGGACGGGAGCACTTCCTGGATTTTCTCGAGTTGTGGCAGGTGTTCTCGAGTTACGACGGGGACCTCAGGGACCCGCCCTGATGGCCTCAGGAACGGCCAGTCCCCATGCGAGTTGCTAGGGGGCCTCTCGGGATTCCTCTCCCGTCGATACCGGGGCCAAAAACCTTGTGTGGAGTCAGGGCCAGAACCGAGGATTCCTCTCAGGGGCTGACATGGATCTTTGGGTACTTCTGGAGTCTCCCCAGGGGAGTCAGGCCTCGTCTCGAGTGGGGGCATGCACGTGCGCTTTCCTTCCAGGCTGTAGCAGCAATGTCACGATTCCCGTCGCGTGGATCAAAGGATCTGTGGTTTTCCCTCAAGGCTTTCCCTCGAGGCTTTCCCACAGGGCTGTCCCACGTGCCACCGTGGTGTGAGTCGATCCTCGGCGTGAAAGATGAGCCAGTGCAGGGCAAAGAGGTTCCTCTGGAATGGACTGAGACATCTGGGGGACTCTTGGAATGGTGGTACGACCATGGAGTTCCTCTCGCCTTTCCTGTTGAGAGTGCCTCCTCTTGAGATGCGACGGGAACGCCGGGAATTCTTTCCCGTTGAAAGCAGGGAAAGGATCCCTCATCTCGAGCTACGAGGGGGAAACGGGGCTCCTCTGGATGTGGGCGGGACCATCGTGCTTCCTCTCGAGTGGAGACGGGTATGGTGGTGAACTTCTAGATTTGCAGCAAGGGTGTGAAAGACCCTTTCGAAGTTCCAGAGGTTAGGTGTCATTAGTCTAGAGAAGCCTCATCGGAAATAGGCCTCATCTCGCCTGGAAGGGAGAACTTCCTGGATTTTCTCGAGTTGCGGCAGGTGTTCTCGAGTTACGACGGGGACTTCAGGGACCCGCCCTGGTGGCCTCAGGAGAGGCCAGTCCCCATGCGAGTTGCTAGGGGGCCTCTCGGGATTCCTCTCCCGTCGATACCGGGGCCAAAAACCTTGTGTGGAGTCAGGGCCGGAACCGAGGATTCCTCTCAGGGGCTGACATGGATCTTTGGGTACTTCTGGAGTCTCCCCAGGGGAGTCAGGCCTCGTCTCGAGTGGGGGCATGCACGTGCGCTTTCCTTCCAGGCTGTAGCAGCAATGTCACGCTTCCCGTGGCGTGGATCAAAGGATCTGTGGTTTTCCCTCGAGGCTTTCCCACAGGGCTGTCCCACGTGCCACCGTGGTGTGAGTCGATCCTCGGCGTGAAAGATGAGCCAGTGCAGGGCAGAGAGGTTCCTCTGGAATGGAATGAGACATCTGGGGGACTCTTGGAATGGTGGTACGACCATGGAGTTCCTCTCGCCTTTCCTGTTGAGAGTGCCTCCTCTGGAGATGCGACGGGAACGTCGGGAATTCTTTCCCATTGAAAGCAGGGAAAGGATCCCTCATCTCGAGCTACGAGGGGGAAACGGGGCTCCTCTGGATGTGGGCGGGACCATCGTGCTTCCTCTCGAGTGGAGACGGGTATGGCGGTGAACTTCTTGAGTTGCAGCAAGGGTGTGAAAGACCCTTTCGAAGTTCCAGAGGTTAGGTGTCATTAGTCTAGAGACGCCTCATCGGAAATAGGCCTCATCTCGCCTGGAAGGGAGAACTTCCTGGATTTTCTCGAGTTGCGGCAGGTGTTCTCGAGTTACGACGGGGACCTCAGGGACCCGCCCTGGTGGCCTCAGGAGAGGCCAGTCCCCATGCGAGTTGCTAGGGGGCCTCTCGGGATTCCTCTCCCGTCGATACCGGGGCCAAAAACCTTGTGTGGAGTCAGGGCCGGAACCGAGGATTCCTCTCAGGGACTGACATGGATCTTTGGGTACTTCTGGAGTCTCCCCAGGGGAGTCAGGCCTCGTCTCGACTGGGGGCATGCACGTGCGCTTTCCTTCCATGCTGTAGCAGCAATGTCACGCTTCCCGTCGCGTGGATCAAAGGATCTGTGGTTTTCCCTCGAGGCTTTCCCTCGAGGCTTTCCCACAGGGCTGTCCCACGTGCCACCGTGGTGTGAGTCGATCCTCGGCGTGAAAGATGAGCCAGTGCAGGGCAAAGAGGTTCCTCTGGAATGGACTGAGACATCTGGGGGACTCTTGGAATGGTGGTACGACCATGGAGTTCCTCTCGCCTTTCCTGTTGAGAGTGCCTCCTCTTGAGATGCGACGGAAACGCCGGGAATTCTTTCCCGTTGAAAGCAGGGAAAGGATCCCTCATCTCGAGCTACGAGGGGGAAACGGAGCTCCCCTACATGTGGGCGGGACCATCGTGCTTCCTCTCGAGTGGAGACGGGTATGGCGGTGAACTTCTAGAGTTGCAGCAAGGGTGTGAAAGACCCTTTCGAAGTTCCAGAGGTTAGGTGTCATTAGTCTCCAGACGCCTCATCGGAAATAGGCCTCATCTCGCCTGGACGGGAGAACTTCCTGGATTTTCTCGAGTTGTGGCAGGTGTTCTCGAGTTACGACGGGAACCTCAGGGACCCGCCCTGATGGCCTCAGGAACGGCCAGTCCCCATGCGAGTTGCTAGGGGGCCTCTCGGGATTCCTCTCCCGTCGATACCGGGGCCAAAAACCTTGTGTGGAGTCAGGGCCAGAACCGAGGATTCCTCTCAGGGGCTGACATGGATCTTTGGGTACTTCTGGAGTCTCCCCAGGGGAGTCAGGCCTCGTCTCGAGTGGGGGCATGCACGTGCGCTTTCCTTCCAGGCTGTAGCAGCAATGTCACGATTCCCGTCGCGTGGATCAAAGGATCTGTGGTTTTCCCTCAAGGCTTTCCCTCGAGGCTTTCCCACAGGGCTGTCCCACGTGCCACCGTGGTGTGAGTCGATCCTCGGCGTGAAAGATGAGCCAGTGCAGGGCAAAGAGGTTCCTCTGGAATGGACTGAGACATCTGGGGGACTCTTGGAATGGTGGTACGACCATGGAGTTCCTCTCGCCTTTCCTGTTGAGAGTGCCTCCTCTTGAGATGCGACGGGAACGCCGGGAATTCTTTCCCGTTGAAAGCAGGGAAAGGATCCCTCATCTCGAGCTACGAGGGGGAAACGGGGCTCCTCTGGATGTGGGCGGGACCATCGTGCTTCCTCTCGAGTGGAGACGGGTATGGCGGTAAACTTCTTGAGTTGCAGCAAGGGTGTGAAAGACCCTTTCGAAGTTCCAGAGGTTAGGTGTCATTAGTCTCCAGACGCCTCATCGGAAATAGGCCTCATCTCGCCTGGAAGGGAGAACTTCCTGGATTTTCTCGAGTTGCGGCAGGTGTTCTCGAGTTACGACGGGGACCTCAGGGACCCGCCCTGGTGGCCTCAGGAGAGGCCAGTCCCCATGCGAGTTGCTAGGGGGCCTCTCGGGATTCCTCTCCCGTCGATACCGGGGCCAAAAACCTTGTGTGGAGTCAGGGCCGGAACCGAGGATTCCTTTCAGGGGCTGACATGGATCTTTGGGTACTTCTGGAGTCTCCCCAGGGGAGTCAGGCCTCGTCTCGAGTCGGGGCATGCACGTGCGCTTTCCTTCCAGGCTGTAGCAGCAATGTCCCGCTTCCCGTCGCGTGGATCAAAGGATCTGTGGGTTTCCCTCGAGGCTTTCCCACAGGGCTGTCCCACGTGCCACCGTGGTGTGAGTCGATCCTCGGCGTGAAAGATGAGCCAGTGCAGGGCAAAGAGCTTCCTCTGGAATGGACTGAGACATCTGGGGGACTCTTGGAATGGTGGTACGACCATGGAGTTCCTCTCGCCTTTCCTGTTGAGAGTGCCTCCTCTTGAGATGCGACGGGAACGCCGGGAATTCTTTCCCGTTGAAAGCAGGGAAAGGGTCCCTGATCTCGAGCTACGAGAGGGAAACGGGGCTCCTCTGGATGTGGGCGGGACCATCGTGCTTCCTCTCGAGTGGAGACGGGTATGGCGGAGAACTTCTTGAGTTGCAGCAAGGGTGTGAAAGACCCTTTCGAAGTTCCAGAGGTTAGGTGTCATTAGTCTCCAGACGCCTCATCGGAAATAGGCCTCATCTCGCCTGGAAGGGAGAACTTCCTGGATTTTCTCGAGTTGCGGCAGGTGTTCTCGAGTTACGACGGGGACCTCAGGGACCCGCCCTGGTGGCCTCAGGAGAGGCCAGTCCCTATGCGAGTTGCTAGGGGGCCTCTCGGGATTCCTCTCCCGTCGATACCGGGGCCAAAAACCTTGTGTGGAGTCAGGGCCGGAACCGAGGATTCCTCTCAGGGGCTGACATGAATCTTTGGGTACTTCTGGAGTCTCCCCAGGGGAGTCAGGCCTCGTCTCGAGTGGGGGCATGCACGTGCGCTTTCCTTCCAGGCTGTAGCAGCAATGTCACGCTTCCCGTCGCGTGGATCAAAGGATCTGTGGTTTTCCCTCGAGGCTTTCCCTCGAGGCTTTCCCACAGGGCTGTCCCACGTGCCACCGTGGTGTGAGTCGATCCTCGGCGTGAAAGATGAGCCAGTGCAGGGCAAAGAGGTTCCTCTGGAATGGACTGAGACATCTGGGGGACTCTTGGAATGGTGGTACGACCATGGAGTTCCTCTCGCCTTTCCTGTTGAGAGTGCCTCCTCTTGAGATGCGACGGGAACGCCGGGAATTCTTTCCCGTTGAAAGCAGGGAAAGGATCCCTCATCTCGAGCTACGAGGGGGAAACGGGGCTCCTCTGGATGTGGGCGGGACCATCGTGGTTCCTCTCGAGTGGAGACGGGTATGGCGGTGAACTTCTTGAGTTGCAGCAAGGGTGTGAAAGACCCTTTCGAAGTTCCAGAGGTTAGGTGTCATTAGTCTCCAGACGCCTCATCGGAAATAGGCCTCATCTCGCCTGGAAGGGAGAACTTCCTGGATTTTCTTGAGTTGCGGCAGGTGTTCTCGAGTTACGACGGGGACCTCAGGGACCCGCCCTGGTGGCCTCAGGAGAGGCCAGTCCCCATGCGAGTTGCTAGGGGGCCTCTCGGGATTCCTCTCCCGTCGATACCGGGGCCAAAAACCTTGTGTGGAGTCAGGGCCGGAACCGAGGATTCCTTTCAGGGGCTGACATGGATCTTTGGGTACTTCTGGAGTCTCCCCAGGGGAGTCAGGCCTCGTCTCGAGTCGGGGCATGCACGTGCGCTTTCCTTCCAGGCTGTAGCAGCAATGTCCCGCTTCCCGTCGCGTGGATCAAAGGATCTGTGGGTTTCCCTCGAGGCTTTCCCACAGGGCTGTCCCACGTGCCACCGTGGTGTGAGTCGATCCTCGGCGTGAAAGATGAGCCAGTGCAGGGCAAAGAGGTTCCTCTGGAATGGACTGAGACATCTGGGGGACTCTTGGAATGGTGGTACGACCATGGAGTTCCTCTCGCCTTTCCTGTTGAGAGTGCCTCCTCTTGAGATGCGACGGGAACGCCGGGAATTCTTTCCCGTTGAAAGCAGGGAAAGGATCCCTCATCTCGAGCTACGAGGGGGAAACGGGGCTCCTCTGGATGTGGGCGGGAACATCGTGCTTCCTCTCGAGTGGAGACGGGTATGGCGGTGAACTTCTTGAGTTGCAGCAAGGGTGTGAAAGACCCTTTCGAAGTTCCAGAGGTTAGGTGTCATTAGTGTCCAGACGCCTAATCGGAAATAGGCCTCATCTCGCCTGGAAGGGAGAACTTCCTGGATTTTCTCGAGTTGCGGCAGGTGATCTCGAGTTACGACGGGGACCTCAGGGACCCGCCCTGGTGGCCTCAGGAACGGCCATTCCCCATGCGAGTTGCTAGGGGGCCTCTCGGGATTCCTCTCCCGTCGATACCGGGGCCAAAAACCTTGTGTGGAGTCAGGGCCGGAACCGAGGATTCCTCTCAGGGGCTGACATGGATCTTTGGGTACTTCTGGAGTCTCCCCAGGGGAGTCAGGCCTCGTCTCGAGTGGGGGCATGCACGTGCGCTTTCCTTCCAGGCTGTAGCAGCAATGTCACGCTTCCCGTCGCGTGGATCAAAGGATCTGTGGTTTTCCCTCGAGGCTTTCCCTCGAGGCTTTCCCACAGGGCTGTCCCACGTGCCACCGTGGTGTGAGTCGATCCTCGGCGTGAAAGATGAGCCAGTGCAGGGCAAAGAGGTTCCTCTGGAATGGACTGAGACATCTGGGGGACTCTTGGAATGGTGGTACGACCATGGAGTTCCTCTCGCCTTTCCTGTAGAGAGTGCCTCCTCTTGAGATGCGACGGGAACGCCGGGAATTCTTTCCCGTTGAAAGCAGGGAAAGGATCCCTCATCTCGAGCTACGAGGGGGAAACGGGGCTCCTCTGGATGTGGGCGGGACAATCGTGCTTCCTCTCGAGTTTAGACGGGTATGGCGGTGAACTTCTTGAGTTGCAGCAAGGGTGTGAAAGACCCTTTCGAAGTTCCAGAGGTTAGGTGTCATTAGTCTCCAGACGCCTCATCGGAAATAGGCCTCATCTCGCCTGGAAGGGAGAACTTCCTGGATTTTCTCGAGTTGCGGCAGGTGTTCTCGAGTTACGACGGGGACCTCAGGGACCCGCCCTGGTGGCCTCAGGAGAGGCCAGTCCCCATGCGAGTTGCTAGGGGGCCTCTCGGGATTCCTCTCCCGTCGATACCGGGGCCAAAAACCTTGTGTGGAGTCAGGGCCGGAACCGAGGATTCCTCTCAGGGGCTGACATGGATCTTTGGGTACTTCTGGAGTCTCCCCAGGGGAGTCAGGCCTCGTCTCGAGTCGGGGCATGCACGTGCGCTTTCCTTCCAGGCTGTAGCAGCAATGTCCCGCTTCCCGTCGCGTGGATCAAAGGATCTGTGGGTTTCCCTCGAGGCTTTCCCACAGGGCTGTCCCACGTGCCACCGTGGTGTGAGTCGATCCTCGGCGTGAAAGATGAGCCAGTGCAGGGCAAAGAGCTTCCTCTGGAATGGACTGAGACATCTGGGGGACTCTTGGAATGGTGGTACGACCATGGAGTTCCTCTCGCCTTTCCTGTTGAGAGTGCCTCCTCTTGAGATGCGACGGGAACGCCGGGAATTCTTTCCCGTTGAAAGCAGGGAAAGGATCCCTCATCTCGAGCTACGAGGGGGAAACGGGGCTCCTCTGGATGTGGGCGGGACCATCGTGCTTCCTCTCGAGTGGAGACGGGTATGGCGGTGAACTTCTTGAGTTGCAGCAAGGGTGTGAAAGACCCTTTCGAAGTTCCAGAGGTTAGGTGTCATTAGTGTCCAGACGCCTAATCGGAAATAGGCCTCATCTCGCCTGGAAGGGAGAACTTCCTGGATTTTCTCGAGTTGCGGCAGGTGATCTCGAGTTACGACGGGGACCTCAGGGACCCGCCCTGGTGGCCTCAGGAACGGCCAGTCACCATGCGAGTTGCTAGGGGGCCTCTCGGGATTCCTCTCCCGTCGATACCGGGGCCAAAAACCTTTTGTGGAGTCAGGGCCGGAACCGAGGATTCCTCTCAGGGGCTGACATGGATCTTTGGGTACTTCTGGAGTCTCCCCAGGGGAGTCAGGCCTCGTCTCGAGTGGGGGCATGCACGTGCGCTTTCCTTCCAGGCTGTAGCAGCAATGTCACGCTTCCCGTCGCGTGGATCAAAGGATCTGTGGTTTTCCCTCGAGGCTTTCCCTCGAGGCTTTCCCACAGGGCTGTCCCACGTGCCACCGTGGTGTGAGTCGATCCTCGGCGTGAAAGATGAGCCAGTGCAGGGCAAAGAGGTTCCTCTGGAATGGACTGAGACATCTGGGGGACTCTTGGAATGGTGGTACGACCATGGAGTTCCTCTCGCCTTTCCTGTAGAGAGTGCCTCCTCTTGAGATGCGACGGGAACGCCGGGAATTCTTTCCCGTTGAAAGCAGGGAAAGGATCCCTCATCTCGAGCTACGAGGGGGAAACGGGGCTCCTCTGGATGTGGGCGGGACAATCGTGCTTCCTCTCGAGTTTAGACGGGTATGGCGGTGAACTTCTTGAGTTGCAGCAAGGGTGTGAAAGACCCTTTCGAAGTTCCAGAGGTTAGGTGTCATTAGTCTCCAGACGCCTCATCGGAAATAGGCCTCATCTCGCCTGGAAGGGAGAACTTCCTGGATTTTCTCGAGTTGCGGCAGGTGTTCTCGAGTTACGACGGGGACCTCAGGGACCCGCCCTGGTGGCCTCAGGAGAGGCCAGTCCCCATGCGAGTTGATAGGGGGCCTCTCGGGATTCCTCTCCCGTCGATACCGGGGCCAAAAACCTTGTGTGGAGTCAGGGCCGGAACCGAGGATTCCTCTCAGGGGCTGACATGGATCTTTGGGTACTTCTGGAGTCTCCCCAGGGGAGTCAGGCCTCGTCTCTTGTGGGGGCATGCACGTGAACTTTCCTTCCAGGCTGTAGCAGCAATGTCCCGCTTCCCGTCGCGTGGATCAAAGGATCTGTGGGTTTCCCTCGAGGCTTTCCCACAGGGCTGTCCCACGTGCCACCGTGGTGTGAGTCGATCCTCGGCGTGAAAGATGAGCCAGTGCAGGGCAAAGAGCTTCCTCTGGAATGGACTGAGACATCTGGGGGACTCTTGGAATGGTGGTACGACCATGGAGTTCCTCTCGCCTTTCCTGTTGAGAGTGCCTCCTCTTGAGATGCGACGGGAACGCCGGGAATTCTTTCCCGTTGAAAGCAGGGAAAGGATCCCTCATCTCGAGCTACGAGGGGGAAACGGGGCTCCTCTGGATGTGGGCGGGACCATCGTGCTTCCTCTCGAGTGGAGACGGGTATGGCGGTGAACTTCTTGAGTTGCAGCAAGGGTGTGAAAGACCCTTTCGAAGTTCCAGAGGTTACGTGTCATTAGTCTCCAGACGCCTAATCGGAAATAGGCCTCATCTCGCCTGGAAGGGAGAACTTCCTGGATTTTCTCGAGTTGCGGCAGGTGATCTCGAGTTACGACGGGGACCTCAGGGACCCGCCCTGGTGGCCTCAGGAACGGCCAATCCCCATGCGAGTTGCTAGGGGGCCTCTCGGGATTCCTCTCCCGTCGATACCGGGGCCAAAAACCTTGTGTGGAGTCAGGGCCGGAACCGAGGATTCCTCTCAGGGGCTGACATGGATCTTTGGGTACTTCTGGAGTCTCCCCAGGGGAGTCAGGCCTCGTCTCGAGTGGGGGCATGCACGTGCGCTTTCCTTCCAGGCTGTAGCAGCAATGTCACGCTTCCCGTCGCGTGGATCAAAGGATCTGTGGTTTTCCCTCGAGGCTTTCCCTCGAGGCTTTCCCACAGGGCTGTCCCACGTGCCACCGTGGTGTGAGTCGATCCTCGGCGTGAAAGATGAGCCAGTGCAGGGCAAAGAGGTTCCTCTGGAATGGACTGAGACATCTGGGGGACTCTTGGAATGGTGGTACGACCATGGAGTTCCTCTCGCCTTTCCTGTAGAGAGTGCCTCCTCTTGAGATGCGACGGGAACGCCGGGAATTCTTTCCCGTTGAAAGCAGGGAAAGGATCCCTCATCTCGAGCTACAAGGGGGAAACGGGGCTCCTCTGGATGTGGGCGGGACAATCGTGCTTCCTCTCGAGTTTAGACGGGTATGGCGGTGAACTTCTTGAGTTGCAGCAAGGGTGTGAAAGACCCTTTCGAAGTTCCAGAGGTTACGTGTCATTAGTCTCCAGACGCCTCATCGGAAATAGGCCTCATCTCGCCTGGAAGGGAGAACTTCCTGGATTTTCTCGAGTTGCGGCAGGTGTTCTCGAGTTACGACGGGGACCTCAGGGACCCGCCCTGGTGGCCTCAGGAGAGGCCAGTCCCCATGCGAGTTGCTAGGGGGCCTCTCGGGATTCCTCTCCCGTCGATACCGGGGCCAAAAACCTTGTGTGGAGTCAGGGCCGGAACCGAGGATTCCTCTCAGGGGCTGACATGGATCTTTGGGTACTTCTGGAGTCTCCCCAGGGGAGTCAGGCCTCGTCTCGAGTCGGGGCATGCACGTGCGCTTTCCTTCCAGGCTGTAGCAGCAATGTCCCGCTTCCCGTCGCGTGGATCAAAGGATCTGTGGGTTTCCCTCGAGGCTTTCCCACAGGGCTGTCCCACGTGCCACCGTGGTGTGAGTCGATCCTCGGCGTGAAAGATGAGCCAGTGCAGGGCAAAGAGCTTCCTCTGGAATGGACTGAGACATCTGGGGGACTCTTGGAATGGTGGTACGACCATGGAGTTCCTCTCGCCTTTCCTGTTGAGAGTGCCTCCTCTTGAGATGCGACGGGAACTCCGGGAATTCTTTCCCGTTAAAAGCAGGGAAAGGATCCCTCATCTCGAGCTACGAGGGGGAAACGGGGCTCCTCTGGATGTGGGCGGGACCATCGTGCTTCCTCTCGAGTGGAGACGGGTATGGCGGTGAACTTCTTGAGTTGCAGCAAGGGTGTGAAAGACCCTTTCGAAGTTCCAGAGGTTAGGTGGCATTAGTCTCCAGACGCCTCATCGGAAATAGGCCTCATCTCGCCTGGAAGGGAGAACTTCCTGGATTTTCTCGAGTTGCGGCAGGTGTTCTCGAGTTACGACGGGGACCTCAGGGACCCGCCCTGGTGGCCTCAGGAGAGGCCAGTCCCCATGCGAGTTGCTAGGGGGCCTCTCAGGATTCCTCTCCCGTCGATACCGGGGCCAAAAACCTTGTGTGGAGTCAGGGCCGGAACCGAGGATTCCTCTCAGGGGCTGACATGGATCTTTGGGTACTTCTGGAGTCTCCCCAGGGGAGTCAGGCCTCGTCTCGAGTGGGCGCATGCACGTGCGCTTTCCTTCCAGGCTGTAGCAGCAATGTCACGCTTCCCGTGGCGTGGATCAAAGGATCTGTGGTTTTCCCTCGAGGCATTCCCTCGAGGCTTTCCCACAGGGCTGTCCCACGTGCCACCGTGGTGTGAGTCGATCCTCGGCGTGAAAGATGAGCCAGTGCAGGGCAAAGAGCTTCCTCTGGAATGGACTGAGACATCTGGGGGACTCTTGGAATGGTGGTACGACCATGGAGTTCCTCTCGCCTTTCCTGTTGAGAGTGCCTCCTCTTGAGATGCGACGGGAACGCCGGGAATTCTTTCCCGTTGAAAGCAGGGAAAGGATCCCTCATCTCGAGCTACGAGGGGGAAACGGGGCTCCTCTGGATGTGGGCGTACCATCGTGCTTCCTCTCGAGTGGAGACGAGTATGGCGGTGAACTTCTTCAGTTGCAGCAAGGGTGTGAAAGACCCTTTCGAAGTTCCAGAGGTTAGGTGGCATTAGTCTCCATACGCCTCATCGGAAATAGGCCTCATCTCGCCTGGAAGGGAGAATTCCTGGATTTTCCCGAGTTGCGGCAGGTGTTCTCGAGTTACGACGGGGACCTCAGGGACCCGCCCTGGTGGCCTCAGAAGAGGCCAGTCCCCATGCGAGTTGCTAGGGGGCCTCTCGGGATTCCTCTCCCGTCGATACCGGGGCCAAAAACCTTGTGTGGAGTCAGGGCCGGAACCGAGGATTCCTCTCAGGGGCTGACATGGATCTTTGGGTACTTCTGGAGTCTCCCCAGGGGAGTCAGGCCTCGTCTCGAGTGGGGACATGCACGTGCGCTTTCCTTCCAGGCTGTAGCAGCAATGTTACGCTTCCCGTCGCGTGGATCAAAGGATCTGTGGTTTTCCCTCGAGGCTTTCCCTCGAGGCTTTCCCACAGGGCTGTCCCATGGGCCACCGTGGTGTCAGTCGATCCTCGGCGTGAAAGATGAGCCAGTGCAGGGCAAAGAGCTTCCTCTGGAATGGACTGAGACATCTGGGGGACTCTTGGAATGGTGGTACGACCATGGAGTTCCTCTCGCCTTTCGTGTTGAGAGTGCCTCCTCTTGAGATGCGACGGGAACGCCGGGAATTCTTTCCCGTTGAAAGCAGGGAAAGGGTCCCTCATCTCGAGCTACGAGAGGGAAACGGGGCTCCTCTGGATGTGGGCGGGACCATCGTGCTTCCTCTCGAGTGGAGACGGGTATGGCGGAGAACTTCTTGAGTTGCAGCAAGGGTGTGAAAGACCCTTTCGAAGTTCCAGAGGTTAGGTGTCATTAGTCTCCAGACGCCTCATCGGAAATAGGCCTCATCTCTCCTGGAAGGGAGAACTTCCTGGATTTTCTCGAGTTGCGGCAGGTGTTCTCGAGTTACGACGGGGACCTCAGGGACCCGCCCTGGTGGCCTCAGGAGAGGCCAGTCCCCATGCGAGTTGCTAGGGGGCCTCTCGGGATTCCTCTCCCGTCGATACCGGGGCCAAAAACCTTGTGTGGAGTCAGGGCCGGAACCGAGGATTCCTCTCAGGGGCTGACATGGATCTTTGGGTACTTCTGGAGTCTCCCCAGGGGAGTCAGGCCTCGTCTCGAGTGGGGGCATGCACGTGCGCTTTCCTTCCAGGCTGTAGCAGCAATGTCACGCTTCCCGTCGCGTGGATCAAAGGATCTGTGGTTTTCCCTCGAGGCTTTCCCTCGAGGCTTTCCCACAGGGCTGTCCCACGTGCCACCGTGGTGTGAGTCGATCCTCGGCGTGAAAGATGAGCCAGTGCAGGGCAAAGAGGTTCCTCTGGAATGGACTGAGTCATCTGGGGGACTCTTGGAATGGTGGTACGACCATGGAGTTCCTCTCGCCTTTCCTGTAGAGAGTGCCTCCTCTTGAGATGCGACGGGAACGCCGGGAATTCTTTCCCGTTGAAAGCAGGGAAAGGATCCCTCATCTCGAGCTACGAGGGGGAAACGGGGCTCCTCTGGATGTGGGCGGGACAATCGTGCTTCCTCTCGAGTTTAGACGGGTATGGCGGTGAACTTCTTGAGTTGCAGCAAGGGTGTGAAAGACCCTTTCGAAGTTCCAGAGGTTAGGTGTCATTAGTCTCCAGACGCCTCATCGGAAATAGGCCTCATCTCGCCTGGAAGGGAGAACTTCCTGGATTTTCTCGAGTTGCGGCAGGTGATCTCGAGTTACGACGGGGACCTCAGGGACCCGCCCTGGTGGCCTCAGGAGAGGCCAGTCCCCATGCGAGTTGCTAGGGGGCCTCTCGGGATTCCTCTCCCGTCGATACCGGGGCCAAAAACCTTGTGTGAAGTCAGGGCCGGAACCGAGGATTCCTCTCAGGGGCTGACATGGATCTTTGGGTACTTCTGGAGTCTCCCCAGGGGAGTCAGGCCTCGTCTCGAGTCGGGGCATGCACGTGCGCTTTCCTTCCAGGCTGTAGCAGCAATGTCCCGCTTCCCGTCGCGTGGATCAAAGGATCTGTGGGTTTCCCTCGAGGCTATCCCACAGGGCTGTCCCACGTGCCACCGTGGTGTGAGTCGATCCTCGGGGTGAAAGATGAGCCAGTGCAGGGCAAAGAGCTTCCTCTGGAATGGACTGAGACATCTGGGGGACTCTTGGAATGGTGGTACGACCATGGAGTTCCTCTCGCCTTTCCTGTTGAGAGTGCCTCCTCTTGAGATGCGACGGGAACGCCGGGAATTCTTTCCCGTTGAAAGCAGGGAAAGGATCCCTCATCTCGAGCTACGAGGGGGAAACGGGGCTCCTCTGGATGTGGGCGGGACCATCGTGCTTCCTCTCGAGTGGAGACGGGTATGGCGGTGAACTTCTTGAGTTGCAGCAAGGGTGTGAAAGACCCTTTCGAAGTTCCAGAGGTTAGGTGTCATTAGTGTCCAGACGCCTAATCGGAAATAGGCCTCATCTCGCCTGGAAGGGAGAACTTCCTGGATTTTCTCGAGTTGCGGCAGGTGATCTCGAGTTACGACGGGGACCTCAGGGACCCGCCCTGGTGGCCTCAGGAACGGCCAGTCCCCATGCGAGTTGCTAGGGGGCCTCTCGGGATTCCTCTCCCGTCGATACCGGGGCCAAAAACCTTTTGTGGATTCAGGGCCGGAACCGAGGATTCCTCTCAGGGGCTGACATGGATCTTTGGGTACTTCTGGAGTCTCCCCAGGGGAGTCAGGCCTCGTCTCGAGTGGGGGCATGCACGTGCGCTTTCCTTCCAGTCTGTAGCAGCAATGTCACGCTTCCCGTCGCGTGGATCAAAGGATCTGTGGTTTTCCCTCGAGGCTTTCCCTCGAGGCTTTCCCACAGGGCTGTCCCACGTGCCACCGTGGTGTGAGTCGATCCTCGGCGTGAAAGATGAGCCAGTGCAGGGCAAAGAGGTTCCTCTGGAATGGACTGAGACATCTGGGGGACTCTTGGAATGGTGGTACGACCATGGAGTTCCTCTCGCCTTTCCTGTAGAGAGTGCCTCCTCTTGAGATGCGACGGGAACGCCGGGAATTCTTTCCCGTTGAAAGCAGGGAAAGGATCCCTCATCTCGAGCTACGAGGGGGAAACGGGGCTCCTCTGGATGTGGGCGGGACAATCGTGCTTCCTCTCGAGTTTAGACGGGTATGGCGGTGAACTTCTTGAGTTGCAGCAAGGGTGTGAAAGACCCTTTCGAAGTTCCAGAGGTTAGGTGTCATTAGTCTCCAGACGCCTCATCGGAAATAGGCCTCATCTCGCCTGGAAGGGAGAACTTCCTGGATTTTCTCGAGTTGCGGCAGGTGTTCTCGAGTTACGACGGGGACCTCAGGGACCCGCCCTGGTGGCCTCAGGAGAGGCCAGTCCCCATGCGAGTTGCTAGGGGGCCTCTCGGGATTCCTCTCCCGTCGATACCGGGGCCAAAAACCTTGTGTGGAGTCAGGGCCGGAACCGAGGATTCCTCTCAGGGGCTGACATGGATCTTTGGGTACTTCTGGAGTCTCCCCAGGGGAGTCAGGCCTCGTCTCTTGTGGGGGCATGCACGTGCACTTTCCTTCCAGGCTGTAGCAGCAATGTCCCGCTTCCCGTCGCGTGGATCAAAGGATCTGTGGGTTTCCCTCGAGGCTTTCCCACAGGGCTGTCCCCCGTGCCACCGTGGTGTGAGTCGATCCTCGGCGTGAAAGATGAGCCAGTGCAGGGCAAAGAGCTTCCTCTGGAATGGACTGAGACATCTGGGGGACTCTTGGAATGGTGGTACGACCATGGAGTTCCTCTCGCCTTTCCTGTTGAGAGTGCCTCCTCTTGAGATGCGACGGGAACGCCGGGAATTCTTTCCCGTTGAAAGCAGGGAAAGGATCCCTCATCTCGAGCTACGAGGGGGAAACGGGGCTCCTCTGGATGTGGGCGGGACCATCGTGCTTCCTCTCGAGTGGAGACGGGTATGGCGGTGAACTTCTTGAGTTGCAGCAAGGGTGTGAAAGACCCTTTCGAAGTTCCAGAGGTTACGTGTCATTAGTCTCCAGACGCCTAATCGGAAATAGGCCTCATCTCGCCTGGAAGGGAGAACTTCCTGGATTTTCTCGAGTTGCGGCAGGTGATCTCGAGTTACGACGGGGACCTCAGGGACCCGCCCTGGTGGCCTCAGGAACGGCCAATCCCCATGCGAGTTGCTAGGGGGCCTCTCGGGATTCCTCTCCCGTCGATACCGGGGCCAAAAACCTTGTGTGGAGTCAGGGCCGGAACCGAGGATTCCTCTCAGGGGCTGACATGGATCTTTGGGTACTTCTGGAGTCTCCCCAGGGGAGTCAGGCCTCGTCTCGAGTGGGGGCATGCACGTGCGCTTTCCTTCCAGGCTGTAGCAGCAATGTCACGCTTCCCGTCGCGTGGATCAAAGGATCTGTGGTTTTCCCTCGAGGCTTTCCCTCGAGGCTTTCCCACAGGGCTGTCCCACGTGCCACCGTGGTGTGAGTCGATCCTCGGCGTGAAAGATGAGCCAGTGCAGGGCAAAGAGGTTCCTCTGGAATGGACTGAGACATCTGGGGGACTCTTGGAATGGTGGTACGACCATGGAGTTCCTCTCGCCTTTCCTGTAGAGAGTGCCTCCTCTTGAGATGCGACGGGAACGCCGGGAATTCTTTCCCGTTGAAAGCAGGGAAAGGATCCCTCATCTCGAGCTACGAGGGGGAAACGGGGCTCCTCTGGATGTGGGCGGGACAATCGTGCTTCCTCTCGAGTTTAGA
Organism: Capricornis sumatraensis; assembly: GCF_032405125.1. Taxonomy (NCBI): domain Eukaryota; kingdom Metazoa; phylum Chordata; class Mammalia; order Artiodactyla; family Bovidae; genus Capricornis; species Capricornis sumatraensis. The sequence goes on along the minus strand of NC_091077.1, from coordinate 1,544,753 downwards.
CGGGTATGGCGGTGAACTTCTTGAGTTGCAGCAAGGGTGTGAAAGACCCTTTCGAAGTTCCAGAGGTTAGGTGTCATTAGTCTCCAGACGCCTCATCGGAAATAGGCCTCATCTCGCCTGGAAGGGAGAACTTCCTGGATTTTCTCGAGTTGCGGCAGGTGTTCTCGAGTTACGACGGGGACCTCAGGGACCCGCCCTGGTGGCCTCAGGAGAGGCCAGTCCCCATGCGAGTTGCTAGGGGGCCTCTCGGGATTCCTCTCCCGTCGATACCGGGGCCAAAAACCTTGTGTGGAGTCAGGGCCGGAACCGAGGATTCCTCTCAGGGGCTGACATGGATCTTTGGGTACTTCTGGAGTCTCCCCAGGGGAGTCAGGCCTCGTCTCGAGTCGGGGCATGCACGTGCGCTTTCCTTCCAGGCTGTAGCAGCAATGTCCCGCTTCCCGTCGCGTGGATCAAAGAATCTGTGGGTTTCCCTCGAGGCTTTCCCACAGGGCTGTCCCACGTGCCACCGTGGTGTGAGTCGATCCTCGGCGTGAAAGATGAGCCAGTGCAGGGCAAAGAGCTTCCTCTGGAATGGACTGAGACATCTGGGGGACTCTTGGAATGGTGGTACGACCATGGAGTTCCTCTCGCCTTTCCTGTTGAGAGTGCCTCCTCTTGAGATGCGACGGGAACGCCGGGAATTCTTTCCCGTTGAAAGCAGGGAAAGGATCCCTCATCTCGAGCTACGAGGGGGAAACGGGGCTCCTCTGGATGTGGGCGGGACCATCGTGCTTCCTCTCGAGTGGAGACGGGTATGGCGGTGAACTTCTTGAGTTGCAGCAAGGGTGTGAAAGACCCTTTCGAAGTTCCAGAGGTTAGGTGTCATTAGTGTCCAGACGCCTAATCGGAAATAGGCCTCATCTCGCCTGGAAGGGAGAACTTCCTGGATTTTCTCGAGTTGCGGCAGGTGATCTCGAGTTACGACGGGGACCTCAGGGACCCGCCCTGGTGGCCTCAGGAACGGCCAGTCCCCATGCGAGTTGCTAGGGGGCCTCTCGGGATTCCTCTCCCGTCGATACCGGGGCCAAAAACCTTTTGTGGATTCAGGGCCGGAACCGAGGATTCCTCTCAGGGGCTGACATGGATCTTTGGGTACTTCTGGAGTCTCCCCAGGGGAGTCAGGCCTCGTCTCGAGTGGGGGCATGCACGTGCGCTTTCCTTCCAGGCTGTAGCAGCAATGTCACGCTTCCCGTCGCGTGGATCAAAGGATCTGTGGTTTTCCCTCGAGGCTTTCCCTCGAGGCTTTCCCACAGGGCTGTCCCACGTGCCACCGTGGTGTGAGTCGATCCTCGGCGTGAAAGATGAGCCAGTGCAGGGCAAAGAGGTTCCTCTGGAATGGACTGAGACATCTGGGGGACTCTTGGAATGGTGGTACGACCATGGAGTTCCTCTCGCCTTTCCTGTAGAGAGTGCCTCCTCTTGAGATGCGATGGGAACGCCGGGAATTCTTTCCCGTTGAAAGCAGGGAAAGGATCCCTCATCTCGAGCTACGAGGGGGAAACGGGGCTCCTCTGGATGTGGGCGGGACCATCGTGCTTCCTCTCGAGTGGAGACGGGTATGGCGGTGAACTTCTTGAGTTGCAGCAAGGGTGTGAAAGACCCTTTCGAAGTTCCAGAGGTTACGTGTCATTAGTCTCCAGACGCCTAATCGGAAATAGGCCTCATCTCGCCTGGAAGGGAGAACTTCCTGGATTTTCTCGAGTTGCGGCAGGTGATCTCGAGTTACGACGGGGACCTCAGGGACCCGCCCTGGTGGCCTCAGGAACGGCCAATCCCCATGCGAGTTGCTAGGGGGCCTCTCGGGATTCCTCTCCCGTCGATACCGGGGCCAAAAACCTTGTGTGGAGTCAGGGCCGGAACCGAGGATTCCTCTCAGGGGCTGACATGGATCTTTGGGTACTTCTGGAGTCTCCCCAGGGGAGTCAGGCCTCGTCTCGAGTGGGGGCATGCACGTGCGCTTTCCTTCCAGGCTGTAGCAGCAATGTCACGCTTCCCGTCGCGTGGATCAAAGGATCTGTGGTTTTCCCTCGAGGCTTTCCCTCGAGGCTTTCCCACAGGGCTGTCCCACGTGCCACCGTGGTGTGAGTCGATCCTCGGCGTGAAAGATGAGCCAGTGCAGGGCAAAGAGGTTCCTCTGGAATGGACTGAGACATCTGGGGGACTCTTGGAATGGTGGTACGACCATGGAGTTCCTCTCGCCTTTCCTGTAGAGAGTGCCTCCTCTTGAGATGCGACGGGAACGCCGGGAATTCTTTCCCGTTGAAAGCAGGGAAAGGATCCCTCATCTCGAGCTACGAGGGGGAAACGGGGCTCCTCTGGATGTGGGCGGGACAATCGTGCTTCCTCTCGAGTTTAGACGGGTATGGCGGTGAACTTCTTGAGTTGCAGCAAGGGTGTGAAAGACCCTTTCGAAGTTCCAGAGGTTAGGTGTCATTAGTCTCCAGACGCCTCATCGGAAATAGGCCTCATCTCGCCTGGAAGGGAGAACTTCCTGGATTTTCTCGAGTTGCGGCAGGTGTTCTCGAGTTACGACGGGGACCTCAGGGACCCGCCCTGGTGGCCTCAGGAGAGGCCAGTCCCCATGCGAGTTGCTAGGGGGCCTCTCGGGATTCCTCTCCCGTCGATACCGGGGCCAAAAACCTTGTGTGGAGTCAGGGCCGGAACCGAGGATTCCTCTCAGGGGCTGACATGGATCTTTGGGTACTTCTGGAGTCTCCCCAGGGGAGTCAGGCCTCGTCTCGAGTCGGGGCATGCACGTGCGCTTTCCTTCCAGGCTGTAGCAGCAATGTCCCGCTTCCCGTCGCGTGGATCAAAGGATCTGTGGGTTTCCCTCGAGGCTTTCCCACAGGGCTGTCCCACGTGCCACCGTGGTGTGAGTCGATCCTCGGCGTGAAAGATGAGCCAGTGCAGGGCAAAGAGCTTCCTCTGGAATGGACTGAGACATCTGGGGGACTCTTGGAATGGTGGTACGACCATGGAGTTCCTCTCGCCTTTCCTGTTGAGAGTGCCTCCTCTTGAGATGCGACGGGAACTCCGGGAATTCTTTCCCGTTAAAAGCAGGGAAAGGATCCCTCATCTCGAGCTACGAGATGGAAACGGGGCTCCTCTGGATGTGGGCGGGACCATCGTGCTTCCTCTCGAGTGGAGACGGGTATGGCGGTGAACTTCTTGAGTTGCAGCAAGGGTGTGAAAGACCCTTTCGAAGTTCCAGAGGTTAGGTGGCATTAGTCTCCAGACGCCTCATCGGAAATAGGCCTCATCTCGCCTGGAAGGGAGAACTTCCTGGATTTTCTCGAGTTGCGGCAGGTGTTCTCGAGTTACGACGGGGACCTCAGGGACCCGCCCTGGTGGCCTCAGGAGAGGCCAGTCCCCATGCGAGTTGCTAGGGGGCCTCTAAGGATTCCTCTCCCGTCGATACCGGGGCCAAAAACCTTGTGTGGAGTCAGGGCCGGAACCGAGGATTCCTCTCAGGGGCTGACATGGATCTTTGGGTACTTCTGGAGTCTCCCCAGGGGAGTCAGTCCTCGTCTCGAGTGGGCGCATGCACGTGCGCTTTCCTTCCAGGCTTTAGCAGCAATGTCACGCTTCCCGTGGCGTGGATCAAAGGATCTGTGGTTTTCCCTTGAGGCATTCCCTCGAGGCTTTCCCACAGGGCTGTCCCACGTGCCACCGTGGTGTGAGTCGATCCTCGGCGTGAAAGATGAGCCAGTGCAGGGCAAAGAGCTTCCTCTGGAATGGACTGAGACATCTGGGGGACTCTTGGAATGGTGGTACGACCATGGAGTTCCTCTCGCCTTTCCTGTTGAGAGTGCCTCCTCTTGAGATGCGACGGGAACGCCGGGAATTCTTTCCCTTTGAAAGCAGGGAAAGGATCCCTCATCTCGAGCTACGAGGGGGAAACGGGGCTCCTCTGGATGTGGGCCTACCATCGTGCTTCCTCTCGAGTGGAGACGAGTATGGCGGTGAACTTCTTCAGTTGCAGCAAGGGTGTGAAAGACCCTTTCGAAGTTCCAGAGGTTAGGTGGCATTAGTCTCCAGACGCCTCATCGGAAATAGGCCTCATCTCGCCTGGAAGGGAGAACTTCCTGGATTTTCCCGAGTTGCGGCAGGTGTTCTCGAGTTACGACGGGGACCTCAGGGACCCGCCCTGGTGGCCTCAGAAGAGGCCAGTCCCCATGCGAGTTGCTAGGGGGCCTCTCGGGATTCCTCTCCCGTCGATACCGGGGCCAAAAACCTTGTGTGGAGTCAGGGCCGGAACCGAGGATTCCTCTCAGGGGCTGACATGGATCTTTGGGTACTTCTGGAGTCTCCCCAGGGGAGTCAGGCCTCGTCTCTTGTGGGGGCATGCACGTGCACTTTCCTTCCAGGCTGTAGCAGCAATGTCCCGCTTCCCGTCGCGTGGATCAAAGGATCTGTGGGTTTCCCTCGAGGCTTTCCCACAGGGCTGTCCCCCGTGCCACCGTGGTGTGAGTCGATCCTCGGCGTGAAAGATGAGCCAGTGCAGGGCAAAGAGGTTCCTCTGGAATGGACTGAGACATCTGGGGGACTCTTGGAATGGTGGTACGACCATGGAGTTCCTCTCGCCTTTCCTGTAGAGAGTGCCTCCTCTTGAGATGCGACGGGAACGCCGGGAATTCTTTCCCGTTGAAAGCAGGGAAAGGATCCCTCATCTCGAGCTACGAGGGGGAAACGGGGCTCCTCTGGATGTGGGCGGGACCATCGTGCTTCCTCTCGAGTGGAGACGGGTATGGCGGTGAACTTCTTGAGTTGCAGCAAGGGTGTGAAAGACCCTTTCGAAGTTCCAGAGGTTACGTGTCATTAGTCTCCAGACGCCTAATCGGAAATAGGCCTCATCTCGCCTGGAAGGGAGAACTTCCTGGATTTTCTCGAGTTGCGGCAGGTGATCTCGAGTTACGACGGGGACCTCAGGGACCCGCCCTGGTGGCCTCAGGAACGGCCAATCCCCATGCGAGTTGCTAGGGGGCCTCTCGGGATTCCTCTCCCGTCGATACCGGGGCCAAAAACCTTGTGTGGAGTCAGGGCCGGAACCGAGGATTCCTCTCAGGGGCTGACATGGATCTTTGGGTACTTCTGGAGTCTCCCCAGGGGAGTCAGGCCTCGTCTCGAGTGGGGGCATGCACGTGCGCTTTCCTTCCAGGCTGTAGCAGCAATGTCACGCTTCCCGTCGCGTGGATCAAAGGATCTGTGGTTTTCCCTCGAGGCTTTCCCTCGAGGCTTTCCCACAGGGCTGTCCCACGTGCCACCGTGGTGTGAGTCGATCCTCGGCGTGAAAGATGAGCCAGTGCAGGGCAAAGAGGTTCCTCTGGAATGGACTGAGACATCTGGGGGACTCTTGGAATGGTGGTACGACCATGGAGTTCCTCTCGCCTTTCCTGTAGAGAGTGCCTCCTCTTGAGATGCGACGGGAACGCCGGGAATTCTTTCCCGTTGAAAGCAGGGAAAGGATCCCTCATCTCGAGCTACGAGGGGGAAACGGGGCTCCTCTGGATGTGGGCGGGACAATCGTGCTTCCTCTCGAGTTTAGACGGGTATGGCGGTGAACTTCTTGAGTTGCAGCAAGGGTGTGAAAGACCCTTTCGAAGTTCCAGAGGTTAGGTGGCATTAGTCTCCAGACGCCTCATCGGAAATAGGCCTCATCTCGCCTGGAAGGGAGAACTTCCTGGATTTTCTCGAGTTGCGGCAGGTGTTCTCGAGTTACGACGGGGACCTCAGGGACCCGCCCTGGTGGCCTCAGGAGAGGCCAGTCCCCATGCGAGTTGCTAGGGGGCCTCTCGGGATTCCTCTCCCGTCGATACCGGGGCCAAAAACCTTGTGTGGAGTCAGGGCCGGAACCGAGGATTCCTCTCAGGGGCTGACATGGATCTTTGGGTACTTCTGGAGTCTCCCCAGGGGAGTCAGGCCTCGTCTCGAGTCGGGGCATGCACGTGCGCTTTCCTTCCAGGCTGTAGCAGCAATGTCCCGCTTCCCGTCGCGTGGATCAAAGGATCTGTGGGTTTCCCTCGAGGCTTTCCCACAGGGCTGTCCCACGTGCCACCGTGGTGTGAGTCGATCCTCGGCGTGAAAGATGAGCCAGTGCAGGGCAAAGAGCTTCCTCTGGAATGGACTGAGACATCTGGGGGACTCTTGGAATGGTGGTACGACCATGGAGTTCCTCTCGCCTTTCCTGTTGAGAGTGCCTCCTCTTGAGATGCGACGGGAACTCCGGGAATTCTTTCCAGTTAAAAGCAGGGAAAGGATCCCTCATCTCGAGCTACGAGATGGAAACGGGGCTCCTCTGGATGTGGGCGGGACCATCGTGCTTCCTCTCGAGTGGAGACGGGTATGGCGGTGAACTTCTTGAGTTGCAGCAAGGGTGTGAAAGACCCTTTCGAAGTTCCAGAGGTTAGGTGGCATTAGTCTCCAGACGCCTCATCGGAAATAGGCCTCATCTCGCCTGGAAGGGAGAACTTCCTGGATTTTCTCGAGTTGCGGCAGGTGTTCTCGAGTTACGACGGGGACCTCAGGGACCCGCCCTGGTGGCCTCAGGAGAGGCCAGTCCCCATGCGAGTTGCTAGGGGGCCTCTCAGGATTCCTCTCCCGTCGATACCGGGGCCAAAAACCTTGTGTGGAGTCAGGGCCGGAACCGAGGATTCCTCTCAGGGGCTGACATGGATCTTTGGGTACTTCTGGAGTCTCCCCAGGGGAGTCAGGCCTCGTCTCGAGTGGGCGCATGCACGTGCGCTTTCCTTCCAGGCTTTAGCAGCAATGTCACGCTTCCCGTGGCGTGGATCAAAGGATCTGTGGTTTTCCCTCGAGGCATTCCCTCGAGGCTTTCCCACAGGGCTGTCCCACGTGCCACCGTGGTGTGAGTCGATCCTCGGCGTGAAAGATGAGCCAGTGCAGGGCAAAGAGCTTCCTCTGGAATGGACTGAGACATCTGGGGGACTCTTGGAATGGTGGTACGACCATGGAGTTCCTCTCGCCTTTCCTGTTGAGAGTGCCTCCTCTTGAGATGCGACGGGAACGCCGGGAATTCTTTCCCGTTGAAAGCAGGGAAAGGATCCCTCATCTCGAGCTACGAGGGGGAAACGGGGCTCCTCTGGATGTGGGCGTACCATCGTGCTTCCTCTCGAGTGGAGACGAGTATGGCGGTGAACTTCTTCAGTTGCAGCAAGGGTGTGAAAGACCCTTTCGAAGTTCCAGAGGTTAGGTGGCATTAGTCTCCAGACGCCTCATCGGAAATAGGCCTCATCTCGCCTGGAAGGGAGAACTTCCTGGATTTTCCCGAGTTGCGGCAGGTGTTCTCGAGTTACGACGGGGACCTCAGGGACCCGCCCTGGTGGCCTCAGAAGAGGCCAGTCCCCATGCGAGTTGCTAGGGGGCCTCTCGGGATTCCTCTCCCGTCGATACCGGGGCCAAAAACCTTGTGTGGAGTCAGGGCCGGAACCGAGGATTCCTCTCAGGGGCTGACATGGATCTTTGGGTACTTCTGGAGTCTCCCCAGGGGAGTCAGGCCTCGTCTCGAGTGGTGACATGCACGTGCGCTTTCCTTCCAGGCTGTAGCAGCAATGTTACGCTTCCCGTCGCGTGGATCAAAGGATCTGTGGTTTTCCCTCGAGGCTTTCCCTCGAGGCTTTCCCACAGGGCTGTCCCATGGGCCACCGTGGTGTCAGTCGATCCTCGGCGTGAAAGATGAGCCAGTGCAGGGCAAAGAGCTTCCTCTGGAATGGACTGAGACATCTGGGGGACTCTTGGAATGGTGGTACGACCATGGAGTTCCTCTCGCCTTTCCTGTTGAGAGTGCCTCCTCTTGAGATGCGTCGGGAACGCCGGGAATTCTTTCCCGTTGAAAGCAGGGAAACGGTCCCTCATCTCGAGCTACGAGAGGGAAACTGGGCTCCTCTGGATGTGGGCGGGACCATCGTGCTTCCTCTCGAGTGGAGACGGGTATGGCGGAGAACTTCTTGAGTTGCAGCAAGGGTGTGAAAGACCCTTTCGAAGTTCCAGAGGTTAGGTGTCATTAGTCTCCAGACGCCTCATCGGAAATAGGCCTCATCTCTCCTGGAAGGGAGAACTTCCTGGATTTTCTCGAGTTGCGGCAGGTGTTCTCGAGTTACGACGGGGACCTCAGGGACCCGCCCTGGTGGCCTCAGGAGAGGCCAGTCCCCATGCGAGTTGCTAGGGGGCCTCTCGGGATTCCTCTCCCGTCGATACCGGGGCCAAAAACCTTGTGTGGAGTCAGGGCCGGAACCGAGGATTCCTCTCAGGGGCTGACATGGATCTTTGGGTACTTCTGGAGTCTCCCCAGGGGAGTCAGGCCTCGTCTCGAGTGGGGGCATGCACGTGCGCTTTCCTTCCAGGCTGTAGCAGCAATGTCACGCTTCCCGTCGCGTGGATCAAAGGATCTGTGGTTTTCCCTCGAGGCTTTCCCTCGAGGCTTTCCCACAGGGCTGTCCCACGTGCCACCGTGGTGTGAGTCGATCCTCGGCGTGAAAGATGAGCCAGTGCAGGGCAAAGAGGTTCCTCTGGAATGGACTGAGACATCTGGGGGACTCTTGGAATGGTGGTACGACCATGGAGTTCCTCTCGCCTTTCCTGTAGAGAGTGCCTCCTCTTGAGATGCGATGGGAACGCCGGGAATTCTTTCCCGTTGAAAGCAGGGAAAGGATCCCTCATCTCGAGCTACGAGGGGGAAACGGGGCTCCTCTGGATGTGGGCGGGACCATCGTGCTTCCTCTCGAGTGGAGACGGGTATGGCGGTGAACTTCTTGAGTTGCAGCAAGGGTGTGAAAGACCCTTTCGAAGTTCCAGAGGTTACGTGTCATTAGTCTCCAGACGCCTAATCGGAAATAGGCCTCATCTCGCCTGGAAGGGAGAACTTCCTGGATTTTCTCGAGTTGCGGCAGGTGATCTCGAGTTACGACGGGGACCTCAGGGACCCGCCCTGGTGGCCTCAGGAACGGCCAATCCCCATGCGAGTTGCTAGGGGGCCTCTCGGGATTCCTCTCCCGTCGATACCGGGGCCAAAAACCTTGTGTGGAGTCAGGGCCGGAACCGAGGATTCCTCTCAGGGGCTGACATGAATCTTTGGGTACTTCTGGAGTCTCCCCAGGGGAGTCAGGCCTCGTCTCGAGTCGGGGCATGCACGTGCGCTTTCCTTCCAGGCTGTAGCAGCAATGTCCCGCTTCCCGTCGCGTGGATCAAAGGATCTGTGGGTTTCCCTCGAGGCTTTCCCACAGGGCTGTCCCACGTGCCACCGTGGTGTGAGTCGATCCTCGGCGTGAAAGATGAGCCAGTGCAGGGCAAAGAGCTTCCTCTGGAATGGACTGAGACATCTGGGGGACTCTTGGAATGGTGGTACGACCATGGAGTTCCTCTCGCCTTTCCTGTTGAGAGTGCCTCCTCTTGAGATGCGACGGGAACTCCGGGAATTCTTTCCCGTTAAAAGCAGGGAAAGGATCCCTCATCTCGAGCTACGAGATGGAAACGGGGCTCCTCTGGATGTGGGCGGGACCATCGTGCTTCCTCTCGAGTGGAGACGGGTATGGCGGTGAACTTCTTGAGTTGCAGCAAGGGTGTGAAAGACCCTTTCGAAGTTCCAGAGGTTAGGTGGCATTAGTCTCCAGACGCCTCATCGGAAATAGGCCTCATCTCGCCTGGAAGGGAGAACTTCCTGGATTTTCTCGAGTTGCCGCAGGTGTTCTCGAGTTACGACGGGGACCTCAGGGACCCGCCCTGGTGGCCTCAGGAGAGGCCAGTCCCCATGCGAGTTGCTAGGGGGCCTCTCAGGATTCCTCTCCCGTCGATACCGGGGCCAAAAACCTTGTGTGGAGTCAGGGCCGGAACCGAGGATTCCTCTCAGGGGCTGACATGGATCTTTGGGTACTTCTGGAGTCTCCCCAGGGGAGTCAGGCCTCGTCTCGAGTGGGCGCATGCACGTGCGCTTTCCTTCCAGGCTTTAGCAGCAATGTCACGCTTCCCGTGGCGTGGATCAAAGGATCTGTGGTTTTCCCTCGAGGCATTCCCTCGAGGCTTTCCCACAGGGCTGTCCCACGTGCCACCGTGGTGTGAGTCGATCCTCGGCGTGAAAGATGAGCCAGTGCAGGGCAAAGAGCTTGCTCTGGAATGGACTGAGACATCTGGGGGACTCTTGGAATGGTGGTACGACCATGGAGTTCCTCTCGCCTTTCCTGTTGAGAGTGCCTCCTCTTGAGATGCGACGGGAACGCCGGGAATTCTTTCCCGTTGAAAGCAGGGAAAGGATCCCTCATCTCGAGCTACGAGGGGGAAACGGGGCTCCTCTGGATGTGGGCGTACCATCGTGCTTCCTCTCGAGTGGAGACGAGTATGGCGGTGAACTTCTTCAGTTGCAGCAAGGGTGTGAAAGACCCTTTCGAAGTTCCAGAGGTTAGGTGTCATTAGTATCCAGACGCCTCATCGGAAATAGGCCTCATCTCTCCTGGAAGGGAGAACTTCCTGGATTTTCTCGAGTTGCGGCAGGTGTTCTCGAGTTACGACGGGGACCTCAGGGACCCGCCCTGGTGGCCTCAGGAGAGGCCAGTCCCCATGCGAGTTGCTAGGGGGCCTCTCGGGATTCCTCTCCCGTCGATACCGGGGCCAAAAACCTTGTGTGGAGTCAGGGCCGGAACCGAGGATTCCTCTCAGGGGCTGACATGGATCTTTGGGTACTTCTGGAGTCTCCCCAGGGGAGTCAGGCCTCGTCTCGAGTGGGGGCATGCACGTGCGCTTTCCTTCCAGGCTGTAGCAGCAATGTCACGCTTCCCGTCGCGTGGATCAAAGGATCTGTGGTTTTCCCTCGAGGCTTTCCCTCGAGGCTTTCCCACAGGGCTGTCCCACGTGCCACCGTGGTGTGAGTCGATCCTCGGCGTGAAAGATGAGCCAGTGCAGGGCAAAGAGGTTCCTCTGGAATGGACTGAGACATCTGGGGGACTCTTGGAATGGTGGTACGACCATGGAGTTCCTCTCGCCTTTCCTGTAGAGAGTGCCTCCTCTTGAGATGCGATGGGAACGCCGGGAATTCTTTCCCGTTGAAAGCAGGGAAAGGATCCCTCATCTCGAGCTACGAGGGGGAAACGGGGCTCCTCTGGATGTGGGCGGGACCATCGTGCTTCCTCTCGAGTGGAGACGGGTATGGCGGTGAACTTCTTGAGTTGCAGCAAGGGTGTGAAAGACCCTTTCGAAGTTCCAGAGGTTACGTGTCATTAGTCTCCAGACGCCTAATCGGAAATAGGCCTCATCTCGCCTGGAAGGGAGAACTTCCTGGATTTTCTCGAGTTGCGGCAGGTGATCTCGAGTTACGACGGGGACCTCAGGGACCCGCCCTGGTGGCCTCAGGAACGGCCAATCCCCATGCGAGTTGCTAGGGGGCCTCTCGGGATTCCTCTCCCGTCGATACCGGGGCCAAAAACCTTGTGTGGAGTCAGGGCCGGAACCGAGGATTCCTCTCAGGGGCTGACATGAATCTTTGGGTACTTCTGGAGTCTCCCCAGGGGAGTCAGGCCTCGTCTCGAGTCGGGGCATGCACGTGCGCTTTCCTTCCAGGCTGTAGCAGCAATGTCCCGCTTCCCGTCGCGTGGATCAAAGGATCTGTGGGTTTCCCTCGAGGCTTTCCCACAGGGCTGTCCCACGTGCCACCGTGGTGTGAGTCGATCCTCGGCGTGAAAGATGAGCCAGTGCAGGGCAAAGAGCTTCCTCTGGAATGGACTGAGACATCTGGGGGACTCTTGGAATGGTGGTACGACCATGGAGTTCCTCTCGCCTTTCCTGTTGAGAGTGCCTCCTCTTGAGATGCGACGGGAACTCCGGGAATTCTTTCCCGTTAAAAGCAGGGAAAGGATCCCTCATCTCGAGCTACGAGATGGAAACGGGGCTCCTCTGGATGTGGGCGGGACCATCGTGCTTCCTCTCGAGTGGAGACGGGTATGGCGGTGAACTTCTTGAGTTGCAGCAAGGGTGTGAAAGACCCTTTCGAAGTTCCAGAGGTTAGGTGGCATTAGTCTCCAGACGCCTCATCGGAAATAGGCCTCATCTCGCCTGGAAGGGAGAACTTCCTGGATTTTCTCGAGTTGCGGCAGGTGTTCTCGAGTTACGACGGGGACCTCAGGGACCCGCCCTGGTGGCCTCAGGAGAGGCCAGTCCCCATGCGAGTTGCTAGGGGGCCTCTCAGGATTCCTCTCCCGTCGATACCGGGGCCAAAAACCTTGTGTGGAGTCAGGGCCGGAACCGAGGATTCCTCTCAGGGGCTGACATGGATCTTTGGGTACTTCTGGAGTCTCCCCAGGGGAGTCAGGCCTCGTCTCGAGTGGGCGCATGCACGTGCGCTTTCCTTCCAGGCTTTAGCAGCAATGTCACGCTTCCCGTGGCGTGGATCAAAGGATCTGTGGTTTTCCCTCGAGGCATTCCCTCGAGGCTTTCCCACAGGGCTGTCCCACGTGCCACCGTGGTGTGAGTCGATCCTCGGCGTGAAAGATGAGCCAGTGCAGGGCAAAGAGCTTGCTCTGGAATGGACTGAGACATCTGGGGGACTCTTGGAATGGTGGTACGACCATGGAGTTCCTCTCGCCTTTCCTGTTGAGAGTGCCTCCTCTTGAGATGCGACGGGAACGCCGGGAATTCTTTCCCGTTGAAAGCAGGGAAAGGATCCCTCATCTCGAGCTACGAGGGGGAAACGGGGCTCCTCTGGATGTGGGCGTACCATCGTGCTTCCTCTCGAGTGGAGACGAGTATGGCGGTGAACTTCTTCAGTTGCAGCAAGGGTGTGAAAGACCCTTTCGAAGTTCCAGAGGTTAGGTGGCATTAGTCTCCAGACGCCTTATCGGAAATAGGCCTCATCTCGCCTGGAAGGGAGAACTTCCTGGATTTTCCCGAGTTGCGGCAGGTGTTCTCGAGTTACGACGGGGACCTCAGGGACCCGCCCTGGTGGCCTCAGAAGAGGCCAGTCCCCATGCGAGTTGCTAGGGGGCCTCTCGGGATTCCTCTCCCGTCGATACCGGGGCCAAAAACCTTGTGTGGAGTCAGGGCCGGAACCGAGGATTCCTCTCAGGGGCTGACATGGATCTTTGGGTACTTCTGGAGTCTCCCCAGGGGAGTCAGGCCTCGTCTCGAGTGGGGACATGCACGTGCGCTTTCCTTCCAGGCTGTAGCAGCAATGTTACGCTTCCCGTGGCGTGGATCAAAGGATCTGTGGTTTTCCCTCGAGGCTTTCCCTCGAGGCTTTCCCACAGGGCTGTCCCATGGGCCACCGTGGTGTCAGTCGATCCTCGGCGTGAAAGATGAGCCAGTGCAGGGCAAAGAGCTTCCTCTGGAATGGACTGAGACATCTGGGGGACTCTTGGAATGGTGGTACGACCATGGAGTTCCTCTCGCCTTTCGTGTTGAGAGTGCCTCCTCTTGAGATGCGTCGGGAACGCCGGGAATTCTTTCCCGTTGAAAGCAGGGAAAGGGTCCCTCATCTCGAGCTACGAGAGGGAAACTGGGCTCCTCTGGATGTGGGCGGGACCATCGTGCTTCCTCTCGAGTGGAGACGGGTATGGCGGAGAACTTCTTGAGTTGCAGCAAGGGTGTGAAAGACCCTTTCGAAGTTCCAGAGGTTAGGTGTCATTAGTCTCCAGACGCCTCATCGGAAATAGGCCTCATCTCTCCTGGAAGGGAGAACTTCCTGGATTTTCTCGAGTTGCGGCAGGTGTTCTCGAGTTACGACGGGGACCTCAGGGACCCGCCCTGGTGGCCTCAGGAGAGGCCAGTCCCCATGCGATTGCTAGGGGGCCTCTCGGGATTCCTCTCCCGTCGATACCGGGGCCAAAAACCTTGTGTGGAGTCAGGGCCGGAACCGAGGATTCCTCTCAGGGGCTGACATGGATCTTTGGGTACTTCTGGAGTCTCCCCAGGGGAGTCAGTCCTCGTCTCGAGTGGGGGCATGCACGTGCGCTTTCCTTCCAGGCTGTAGCAGCAATGTCACGCTTCCCGTCGCGTGGATCAAAGGATCTGTGGTTTTCCCTCGAGGCTTTCCCTCGAGGCTTTCCCACAGGGCTGTCCCACGTGCCACCGTGGTGTGAGTCGATCCTCGGCGTGAAAGATGAGCCAGTGCAGGGCAAAGAGGTTCCTCTGGAATGGACTGAGTCATCTGGGGGACTCTTGGAATGGTGGTACGACCATGGAGTTCCTCTCGCCTTTCCTGTAGAGAGTGCCTCCTCTTGAGATGCGACGGGAACGCCGGGAATTCTTTCCCGTTGAAAGCAGGGAAAGGATCCCTCATCTCGAGCTACGAGGGGGAAACGGGGCTCCTCTGGATGTGGGCGGGACAATCGTGCTTCCTCTCGAGTTTAGACGGGTATGGCGGTGAACTTCTTGAGTTGCAGCAAGGGTGTGAAAGACCCTTTCGAAGTTCCAGAGGTTAGGTGTCATTAGTGTCCAGACGCCTCATCGGAAATAGGCCTCATCTCGCCTGGAAGGGAGAACTTCCTGGATTTTCTCGAGTTGCGGCAGGTGTTCTCGAGTTACGACGGGGACCTCAGGGACCCGCCCTGGTGGCCTCAGGAGAGGCCAGTCCCCATGCGAGTTGCTAGGGGGCCTCTCGGGATTCCTCTCCCGTCGATACCGGGGCCAAAAACCTTGTGTGGAGTCAGGGCCGGAACCGAGGATTCCTCTCAGGGGCTGACATGGATCTTTGGGTACTTCTGGAGTCTCCCCAGGGGAGTCAGGCCTCGTCTCTTGTGGGGGCATGCACGTGCACTTTCCTTCCAGGCTGTAGCAGCAATGTCCCGCTTCCCGTCGCGTGGATCAAAGGATCTGTGGGTTTCCCTCGAGGCTTTCCCACAGGGCTGTCCCCCGTGCCACCGTGGTGTGAGTCGATCCTCGGCGTGAAAGATGAGCCAGTGCAGGGCAAAGAGCTTCCTCTGGAATGGACTGAGACATCTGGGGGACTCTTGGAATGGTGGTACGACCATGGAGTTCCTCTCGCCTTTCCTGTAGAGAGTGCCTCCTCTTGAGATGCGACGGGAACGCCGGGAATTCTTTCCCGTTGAAAGCAGGGAAAGGATCCCTCATCTCGAGCTACGAGGGGGAAACGGGGCTCCTCTGGATGTGGGCGGGACCATCGTGCTTCCTCTCGAGTGGAGACGGGTATGGCGGTGAACTTCTTGAGTTGCAGCAAGGGTGTGAAAGACCCTTTCGAAGTTCCAGAGGTTACGTGTCATTAGTCTCCAGACGCCTAATCGGAAATAGGCCTCATCTCGCCTGGAAGGGAGAACTTCCTGGATTTTCTCGAGTTGCGGCAGGTGATCTCGAGTTACGACGGGGACCTCAGGGACCCGCCCTGGTGGCCTCAGGAACGGCCAATCCCCATGCGAGTTGCTAGGGGGCCTCTCGGGATTCCTCTCCCGTCGATACCGGGGCCAAAAACCTTGTGTGGAGTCAGGGCCGGAACCGAGGATTCCTCTCAGGGGCTGACATGGATCTTTGGGTACTTCTGGAGTCTCCCCAGGGGAGTCAGGCCTCGTCTCGAGTGGGGGCATGCACGTGCGCTTTCCTTCCAGGCTGTAGCAGCAATGTCACGCTTCCCGTCGCGTGGATCAAAGGATCTGTGGTTTTCCCTCGAGGCTTTCCCTCGAGGCTTTCCCACAGGGCTGTCCCACGTGCCACCGTGGTGTGAGTCGATCCTCGGCGTGAAAGATGAGCCAGTGCAGGGCAAAGAGGTTCCTCTGGAATGGACTGAGACATCTGGGGGACTCTTGGAATGGTGGTACGACCATGGAGTTCCTCTCGCCTTTCCTGTAGAGAGTGCCTCCTCTTGAGATGCGACGGGAACGCCGGGAATTCTTTCCCGTTGAAAGCAGGGAAAGGATCCCTCATCTCGAGCTACGAGGGGGAAACGGGGCTCCTCTGGATGTGGGCGGGACAATCGTGCTTCCTCTCGAGTTTAGACGGGTATGGCGGTGAACTTCTTGAGTTGCAGCAAGGGTGTGAAAGACCCTTTCGAAGTTCCAGAGGTTAGGTGTCATTAGTCTCCAGACGCCTCATCGGAAATAGGCCTCATCTCGCCTGGAAGGGAGAACTTCCTGGATTTTCTCGAGTTGCGGCAGGTGTTCTCGAGTTACGACGGGGACCTCAGGGACCCGCCCTGGTGGCCTCAGGAGAGGCCAGTCCCCATGCGAGTTGCTAGGGGGCCTCTCGGGATTCCTCTCCCGTCGATACCGGGGCCAAAAACCTTGTGTGGAGTCAGGGCCGGAACCGAGGATTCCTCTCAGGGGCTGACATGGATCTTTGGGTACTTCTGGAGTCTCCCCAGGGGAGTCAGGCCTCGTCTCGAGTCGGGGCATGCACGTGCGCTTTCCTTCCAGGCTGTAGCAGCAATGTCCCGCTTCCCGTCGCGTGGATCAAAGGATCTGTGGGTTTCCCTCGAGGCTTTCCCACAGGGCTGTCCCACGTGCCACCGTGGTGTGAGTCGATCCTCGGCGTGAAAGATGAGCCAGTGCAGGGCAAAGAGCTTCCTCTGGAATGGACTGAGACATCTGGGGGACTCTTGGAATGGTGGTACGACCATGGAGTTCCTCTCGCCTTTCCTGTTGAGAGTGCCTCCTCTTGAGATGCGACGGGAACTCCGGGAATTCTTTCCCGTTAAAAGCAGGGAAAGGATCCCTCATCTCGAGCTACGAGATGGAAACGGGGCTCCTCTGGATGTGGGCGGGACCATCGTGCTTCCTCTCGAGTGGAGACGGGTATGGCGGTGAACTTCTTGAGTTGCAGCAAGGGTGTGAAAGACCCTTTCGAAGTTCCAGAGGTTAGGTGGCATTAGTCTCCAGACGCCTCATCGGAAATAGGCCTCATCTCGCCTGGAAGGGAGAACTTCCTGGATTTTCTCGAGTTGCGGCAGGTGTTCTCGAGTTACGACGGGGACCTCAGGGACCCGCCCTGGTGGCCTCAGGAGAGGCCAGTCCCCATGCGAGTTGCTAGGGGGCCTCTCAGGATTCCTCTCCCGTCGATACCGGGGCCAAAAACCTTGTGTGGAGTCAGGGCCGGAACCGAGGATTCCTCTCAGGGGCTGACATGGATCTTTGGGTACTTCTGGAGTCTCCCCAGGGGAGTCAGGCCTCGTCTCGAGTGGGCGCATGCACGTGCGCTTTCCTTCCAGGCTTTAGCAGCAATGTCACGCTTCCCGTGGCGTGGATCAAAGGATCTGTGGTTTTCCCTCGAGGCATTCCCTCGAGGCTTTCCCACAGGGCTGTCCCACGTGCCACCGTGGTGTGAGTCGATCCTCGGCGTGAAAGATGAGCCAGTGCAGGGCAAAGAGCTTCCTCTGGAATGGACTGAGACATCTGGGGGACTCTTGGAATGGTGGTACGACCATGGAGTTCCTCTCGCCTTTCCTGTTGAGAGTGCCTCCTCTTGAGATGCGACGGGAACGCCGGGAATTCTTTCCCGTTGAAAGCAGGGAAAGGATCCCTCATCTCGAGCTACGAGGGGGAAACGGGGCTCCTCTGGATGTGGGCGTACCATCGTGCTTCCTCTCGAGTGGAGACGAGTATGGCGGTGAACTTCTTCAGTTGCAGCAAGGGTGTGAAAGACCCTTTCGAAGTTCCAGAGGTTAGGTGGCATTAGTCTCCAGACGCCTTATCGGAAATAGGCCTCATCTCGCCTGGAAGGGAGAACTTCCTGGATTTTCCCGAGTTGCGGCAGGTGTTCTCGAGTTACGACGGGGACCTCAGGGACCCGCCCTGGTGGCCTCAGAAGAGGCCAGTCCCCATGCGAGTTGCTAGGGGGCCTCTCGGGATTCCTCTCCCGTCGATACCGGGGCCAAAAACCTTGTGTGGAGTCAGGGCCGGAACCGAGGATTCCTCTCAGGGGCTGACATGGATCTTTGGGTACTTCTGGAGTCTCCCCAGGGGAGTCAGGCCTCGTCTCGAGTGGGGACATGCACGTGCGCTTTCCTTCCAGGCTGTAGCAGCAATGTTACGCTTCCCGTGGCGTGGATCAAAGGATCTGTGGTTTTCCCTCGAGGCTTTCCCTCGAGGCTTTCCCACAGGGCTGTCCCATGGGCCACCGTGGTGTCAGTCGATCCTCGGCGTGAAAGATGAGCCAGTGCAGGGCAAAGAGCTTCCTCTGGAATGGACTGAGACATCTGGGGGACTCTTGGAATGGTGGTACGACCATGGAGTTCCTCTCGCCTTTCGTGTTGAGAGTGCCTCCTCTTGAGATGCGTCGGGAACGCCGGGAATTCTTTCCCGTTGAAAGCAGGGAAAGGGTCCCTCATCTCGAGCTACGAGAGGGAAACTGGGCTCCTCTGGATGTGGGCGGGACCATCGTGCTTCCTCTCGAGTGGAGACGGGTATGGCGGAGAACTTCTTGAGTTGCAGCAAGGGTGTGAAAGACCCTTTCGAAGTTCCAGAGGTTAGGTGTCATTAGTCTCCAGACGCCTCATCGGAAATAGGCCTCATCTCTCCTGGAAGGGAGAACTTCCTGGATTTTCTCGAGTTGCGGCAGGTGTTCTCGAGTTACGACGGGGACCTCAGGGACCCGCCCTGGTGGCCTCAGGAGAGGCCAGTCCCCATGCGATTGCTAGGGGGCCTCTCGGGATTCCTCTCCCGTCGATACCGGGGCCAAAAACCTTGTGTGGAGTCAGGGCCGGAACCGAGGATTCCTCTCAGGGGCTGACATGGATCTTTGGGTACTTCTGGAGTCTCCCCAGGGGAGTCAGTCCTCGTCTCGAGTGGGGGCATGCACGTGCGCTTTCCTTCCAGGCTGTAGCAGCAATGTCACGCTTCCCGTCGCGTGGATCAAAGGATCTGTGGTTTTCCCTCGAGGCTTTCCCTCGAGGCTTTCCCACAGGGCTGTCCCACGTGCCACCGTGGTGTGAGTCGATCCTCGGCGTGAAAGATGAGCCAGTGCAGGGCAAAGAGGTTCCTCTGGAATGGACTGAGTCATCTGGGGGACTCTTGGAATGGTGGTACGACCATGGAGTTCCTCTCGCCTTTCCTGTAGAGAGTGCCTCCTCTTGAGATGCGACGGGAACGCCGGGAATTCTTTCCCGTTGAAAGCAGGGAAAGGATCCCTCATCTCGAGCTACGAGGGGGAAACGGGGCTCCTCTGGATGTGGGCGGGACAATCGTGCTTCCTCTCGAGTTTAGACGGGTATGGCGGTGAACTTCTTGAGTTGCAGCAAGGGTGTGAAAGACCCTTTCGAAGTTCCAGAGGTTAGGTGTCATTAGTGTCCAGACGCCTCATCGGAAATAGGCCTCATCTCGCCTGGAAGGGAGAACTTCCTGGATTTTCTCGAGTTGCGGCAGGTGTTCTCGAGTTACGACGGGGACCTCAGGGACCCGCCCTGGTGGCCTCAGGAGAGGCCAGTCCCCATGCGAGTTGCTAGGGGGCCTCTCGGGATTCCTCTCCCGTCGATACCGGGGCCAAAAACCTTGTGTGGAGTCAGGGCCGGAACCGAGGATTCCTCTCAGGGGCTGACATGGACCTTTGGGTACTTCTGGAGTCTCCCCAGGGGAGTCAGGCCTCGTCTCGAGTCGGGGCATGCACGTGCGCTTTCCTTCCAGGCTGTAGCAGCAATGTCCCGCTTCCCGTCGCGTGGATCAAAGGACCTGTGGGTTTCCCTCGAGGCTTTCCCACAGGGCTGTCCCACGTGCCACCGTGGTGTGAGTCGATCCTCGGCGTGAAAGATGAGCCAGTGCAGGGCAAAGAGCTTCCTCTGGAATGGACTGAGACATCTGGGGGACTCTTGGAATGGTGGTACGACCATGGAGTTCCTCTCGCCTTTCCTGTTGAGAGTGCCTCCTCTTGAGATGCGACGGGAACGCCGGGAATTCTTTCCCGTTGAAAGCAGGGAAAGGATCCCTCATCTCGAGCTACGAGGGGGAAACGGGGCTCCTCTGGATGTGGGCGGGACCATCGTGCTTCCTCTCGAGTGGAGACGGGTATGGCGGTGAACTTCTTGAGTTGCAGCAAGGGTGTGAAAGACCCTTTCGAAGTTCCAGAGGTTAGGTGTCATTAGTGTCCAGACGCCTAATCGGAAATAGGCCTCATCTCGCCTGGAAGGGAGAACTTCCTGGATTTTCTCGAGTTGCGGCAGGTGATCTCGAGTTACGACGGGGACCTCAGGGACCCGCCCTGGTGGCCTCAGGAACGGCCAGTCCCCATGCGAGTTGCTAGGGGGCCTCTCGGGATTCCTCTCCCGTCGATACCGGGGCCAAAAACCTTTTGTGGATTCAGGGCCGGAACCGAGGATTCCTCTCAGGGGCTGACATGGATCTTTGGGTACTTCTGGAGTCTCCCCAGGGGAGTCAGGCCTCGTCTCGAGTGGGGGCATGCACGTGCGCTTTCCTTCCAGGCTGTAGCAGCAATGTCACGCTTCCCGTCGCGTGGATCAAAGGATCTGTGGTTTTCCCTCGAGGCTTTCCCTCGAGGCTTTCCCACAGGGCTGTCCCACGTGCCACCGTGGTGTGAGTCGATCCTCGGCGTGAAAGATGAGCCAGTGCAGGGCAAAGAGGTTCCTCTGGAATGGACTGAGACATCTGGGGGACTCTTGGAATGGTGGTACGACCATGGAGTTCCTCTCGCCTTTCCTGTAGAGAATGCCTCCTCTTGAGATGCGACGGGAACGCCGGGAATTCTTTCCCGTTGAAAGCAGGGAAAGGATCCCTCATCTCGAGCTAAGAGGGGGAAACGGGGCTCCTCTGGATGTGGGCGGGACAATCGTGCTTCCTCTCGAGTTTAGACGGGTATGGCGGTGAACTTCTTGAGTTGCAGCAAGGGTGTGAAAGACCCTTTCGAAGTTCCAGAGGTTAGGTGTCATTAGTCTCCAGACGCCTCATCGGAAATAGGCCTCATCTCGCCTGGAAGGGAGAACTTCCTGGATTTTCTCGAGTTGCGGCAGGTGTTCTCGAGTTACGACGGGGACCTCAGGGACCCGCCCTGGTGGCCTCAGGAGAGGCCAGTCCCCATGCGAGTTGCTAGGGTGCCTCTCGGGATTCCTCTCCCGTCGATACCGGGGCCAAAAACCTTGTGTGGAGTCAGGGCCGGAACCGAGGATTCCTCTCAGGGGCTGACATGGATCTTTGGGTACTTCTGGAGTCTCCCCAGGGGAGTCAGGCCTCGTCTCGAGTCGGGGCATGCACGTGCGCTTTCCTTCCAGGCTGTAGCAGCAATGTCCCGCTTCCCGTCGCGTGGATCAAAGGATCTGTGGGTTTCCCTCGAGGCTTTCCCACAGGGCTGTCCCCCGTGCCACCGTGGTGTGAGTCGATCCTCGGCGTGAAAGATGAGCCAGTGCAGGGCAAAGAGCTTCCTCTGGAATGGACTGAGACATCTGGGGGACTCTTGGAATGGTGGTACGACCATGGAGTTCCTCTCGCCTTTCCTGTTGAGAGTGCCTCCTCTTGAGATGCGACGGGAACGCCGGGAATTCTTTCCCGTTGAAAGCAGGGAAAGGATCCCTCATCTCGAGCTACGAGGGGGAAACGGGGCTCCTCTGGATGTGGGCGGGACCATCGTGCTTCCTCTCGAGTGGAGACGGGTATGGCGGTGAACTTCTTGAGTTGCAGCAAGGGTGTGAAAGACCCTTTCGAAGTTCCAGAGGTTACGTGTCATTAGTCTCCAGACGCCTCATCGGAAATAGGCCTCATCTCGCCTGGAAGGGAGAACTTCCTGGATTTTCTCGAGTTGCGGCAGGTGATCTCGAGTTACGACGGGGAACTCAGGGACCCGCCCTGGTGGCCTCAGGAACGGCCAATCCCCATGCGAGTTGTTAGGGGGCCTCTCGGGATTCCTCTCCCGTCGATACCGGGGCCAAAAACCTTGTGTGGAGTCAGGGCCGGAACCGAGGATTCCTCTCAGGGGCTGACATGGATCTTTGGGTACTTCTGGAGTCTCCCCAGGGGAGTCAGGCCTCGTCTCGAGTGGGGGCATGCACGTGCGCTTTCCTTCCAGGCCGTAGCAGCAATGTCACGCTTGCCGTCGCGTGGATCAAAGGATCTGTGGTTTTCCCTCGAGGCTTTCCCTCGAGGCTTTCCCACAGGGCTGTCCCACGTGCCACCGTGGTGTGAGTCGATCCTCGGCGTGAAAGATGAGCCAGTGCAGGGCAAAGAGGTTCCTCTGGAATGGACTGAGACATCTGGGGGACTCTTGGAATGGTGGTACGACCATGGAGTTCCTCTCGCCTTTCCTGTAGAGAGTGCCTCCTCTTGAGATGCGACGGGAACGCCGGGAATTCTTTCCCGTTGAAAGCAGGGAAAGGATCCCTCATCTCGAGCTACGAGGGGGAAACGGGGCTCCTCTGGATGTGGGCGGGACCATCGTGCTTCCTCTCGAGTGGAGACGGGTATGGCGGTTAACTTCTTGAGTTGCAGCAAGGGTGTGAAAGACCCTTTCGAAGTTCCAGAGGTTAGGTGTCATTAGTCTCCAGACGCCTCATCGGAAATAGGCCTCATCTCGCCTGGAAGGGAGAACTTCCTGGATTTTCTCGAGTTGCGGCAGGTGTTCTCGAGTTACGACGGGGACCTCAGGGACCCGCCCTGGTGGCCTCAGGAGAGGCCAGTCCCCATGCGAGTTGCTAGGGGGCCTCTCGGGATTCCTCTCCCGTCGATACCGGGGCCAAAAACCTTGTGTGGAGTCAGGGCCGGAACCGAGGATTCCTCTCAGGGGCTGACATGGATCTTTGGGTACTTCTGGAGTCTCCCCAGGGGAGTCAGGCCTCGTCTAGAGTCGCGGCATGCACGTGCGCTTTCCTTCCAGGCTGTAGCAGCAATGTCCCTCTTCCCGTCGCGTGGATCAAAGGATCTGTGGGTTTCCCTCGAGGCTTTCCCACAGGGCTGTCCCACGTGCCACCGTGGTGTGAGTCGATCCTCGGCGTGAAAAATGAGCCAGTGCAGGGCAAAGAGGTTCCTCTGGAATGGACTGAGACATCTGGGGGACTCTTGGAATGGTGGTACGACCATGGAGTTCCTCTCGCCTTTCCTGTTGAGAGTGCCTCCTCTTGAGATGCGACGGGAACGCCGGGAATTCTTTCCCGTTGAGAGCAGGGAAAGGATCCCTCATCTCGAGCTACGAGGGGGAAACGGGGCTCCTCTGGATGTGGGCGGGACCATCGTGCTTCCTCTCAAGTGGAGACGGGTATGGCGGTGAACTTCTTGAGTTGCAGCAAGGGTGTGAAAGACCCTTTCGAAGTTCCAGAGGTTAGGTGGCATTAGTCTCCAGACGCCTCATCGGAAATAGGCCTCATCTCGCCTGGAAGGGAGAACTTCCTGGATTTTCTCGAGTTGCGGCAGGTGTTCTCGAGTTACGACGGGGACCTCAGGGACCCGCCCTGGTGGCCTCAGGAGAGGCCAGTCCCCATGCGAGTTGCTAGGGGGCCTCTCAGGATTCCTCTCCCGTCGATACCGGGGCCAAAAACCTAGTGTGGAGTCAGGGCCGGAACCGAGGATTCCTCTCAGGGGCTGACATGGATCTTTGGGTACTTCTGGAGTCTCCCCAGGGGAGTCAGGCCTCGTCTCAAGTGGGGGCATGCACGTGCGCTTTCCTTCCAGGCTGTAGCAGCAATGTCAGGCTTCCCATCGCGTGGATCAAAGGATCTGTGGTTTTCCCTCGAGGCATTCCCTCGAGGCTTTCCCACAGGGTTGTCCCACGTGCCACCGTGGTGTGAGTCGATCCTCGGCGTGAAAGATGAGCCAGTTCAGGGCAAAGAGCTTCCTCTGGAATGGAATGAGACATCTGGGGGACTCTTGGAATGGTGGTACGACCATGGAGTTCCTCTCGCCTTTCCTGTTGAGAGTGCCTCCTCTTGAGATGCGACGGGAACGCCGGGAATTCTTTCCCGTTGAAAGCAGGGAAAGGATCCCTCATCTGGAGCTACGAGGGGGAAACGGGGCTCCTCTGGATGTGGGCGTACCATCGTGCTTCCTCTCGAGTGGAGACGAGTATGGCGGTGAACTTCTTCAGTTGCAGCAAGGGTGTGAAAGACCCTTTCGAAATGCGAGAGGTTAGGTGTCATTAGTCTCCAGACGCCTCATCGGAAATAGGCCTCATCTCGCCTGGAAGGAAGAACTTCCTGGATTTTCTCGAGTTGTGGCAGGTGTTCTCGAGTTACGACGGGGACCTCAGGGACCCGCCCTGGTGGCCTCAGGAGAGGCCAGTCCCCATGCGAGTTGTTAGGGGGCCTCTCGGGATTCCTCTCCCGTCGATACCGGGGCCAAAAACCTTGTGTGGAGTCAGGGCCGGAACCGAGGATTCCTCTAGGGGCTGACATGGATCTTTGGGTACTTCTGGAGTCTCCCCAGGAGAGTCAGGCCTCGTCTCGAGTCGGGGCATGCACGTGCGCTTTCCTTCCAGGCTGTAGCAGCAATGTCACGCTTCCCGTCGCGTGGATCAAAGGATCTGTGGTTTTCCCTCGAGGCTTTCCCTCGAGGCTTTCCCACAGGGCTGTCCCACGGGCCACCGTGGTGTGAGTCGATCCTCGGCTTGAAAGATGAGCCAGTGCAGGGCAAAGAGCTTCCTCTGGAATGGACTGAGACATCTGGGGGACTCTTGGAATGGTGGTACGACCATGGAGTTCCTCTCGCCTTTCCTGTTGAGAGTGCCTCCTCTTGAGATGCGACGGGAACGCCGGGAATTTTTTCCCGTTGAAAGCAGGGAAAGGATCCCTCATCTCGAGCTACGAGGGGGAAACGGGGCTCCTCTGGATGTGGGCGGGACCATCGTGCTTCCTCTCGAGTGGAGACGGGTATGGCGGTTAACTTCTTGAGTTGCAGCAAGGGTGTGAAAGACCCTTTCGAAGTTCCAGAGGTGAGGTGTCATTAGTCTCCAGACGCCTCATCGGAAATAGGCCTCATCTCGCCTGGAAGGGAGAACTTCCTGGATTTTCTCGAGTTGCGGCAGGTGTTCTCGAGTTACGACGGGGACCTCAGGGACCCGCCCTGGTGGCCTCAGGAGAGGCCAGTCCCCATGCGAGTTGCTAGGGGGCCTCTTGGGATTCCTCTCCCGTCGATACCGGGGCCAAAAACCTTGTGTGGAGTCAGGGCCGGAACCGAGGATTCCTCTCAGGGGCTGACATGGATCTTTGGGTACTTCTGGAGTCTCCCCAGGGGAGTCAGGCCTCGTCTAGAGTCGCGGCATGCACGTGCGCTTTCCTTCCAGGCTGTAGCAGCAATGTCCCTCTTCCCGTCGCGTGGATCAAAGGATCTGTGGGTTTCCCTCGAGGCTTTCCCACAGGGCTGTCCCACGTGCCACCGTGGTGTGAGTCGATCCTCGGCGTGAAAGATGAGCCAGTGCAGGGCAAAGAGCTTCCTCTGGAATGGACTGAGATATCTGGGGGACTCTTGGAATGGTGGTACGACCATGGAGTTCCTCTCGCCTTTCCTGTTGAGAGTGCCTCCTCTTGAGATGCGACGGGAACGCCGGGAATTCTTTCCCGTTGAAAGCAGGGAAAGGATCCCTCATCTTGAGCTGCGAGTGGGAAACGGGGCTCCTCTGGATGTGGGCGGGACCATCGTGCTTCCTCTCGAGTGGAGACGGGTATGGCGGTGAACTTCTTGAGTTGCAGCAAGGGTGTGAAAGACCCTTTCGAAGTTCCAGAGGTTAGGTGGCATTAGTCTCCAGACGCCTCATCGGAAATAGGCCTCATCTCGCCTGGAAGGGAGAACTTCCTGGATTTTCTCGAGTTGCGGCAGGTGTTCTCGAGTTACGACGGGGACCTCAGGGACCCGCCCTGGTGGCCTCAGGAGAGGCCAGTCCCCATGCGAGTTGCCAGGGGGCCTCTCGGGATTCCTCTCCCGTCGATACCGGGGCCAAAAACCTAGTGTGGAGTCAGGGCCGGAACCGAGGATTCCTCTCAGGGGCTGACATGGATCTTTGGGTACTTCTGGAGTCTCCCCAGGGGAGTCAGGCCTCGTCTCGAGTGGGGGCATGCACGTGCGCTTTCCTTCCAGGCTGTAGCAGCAATGTCACGCTTCCTGTCGCGTGGATCAAAGGATCTGTGGTTTTCCCTCGAGGCTTTCCCTCGAGGCTTTCCCACAGGGCTGTCCCACGGGCCACCGTGGTGTGAGTCGATCCTCGGCTTGAAAGATGAGCCAGTGCAGGGCAAAGAGCTTCCTCTGGAATGGACTGAGACATCTGGGGGACTCTTGGAATGGTGGTACGACCATGGAGTTCCTCTCGCCTTTCCTGTTGAGAGTGCCTCCTCTTGAGATGCGACGGGAACGCCGGGAATTCTTTCCCGTTGAAAGCAGGGAAAGGATCCCTCATCTCGAGCTACGAGGGGGAAACGGGGCTCCTCTGGATGTGGGCGTACCATCGTGCTTCCTCTCGAGTGGAGACGAGTATGGCGGTGAACTTCTTCAGTTGCAGCAAGGGTGTGAAAGACCCTTTCGAAGTTCCAGAGGTTAGGTGGCATTAGTCTCCAGACGCTTCATCGGAAATAGGCCTCATCTCGCCTGGAAGGGAGAACTTCCTGGATTTTCTCGAGTTGCGGCAGGTGTTCTCGAGTTACGACGGGGACCTCAGGGACCCGCCCTGGTGGCCTCAGGAGAGGCCAGTCCCCATGCGAGTTGTTAGGGGGCCTCTCGGGATTCCTCTCCCGTCGATACCGGGGCCAAAAACCTTGTGTGGAGTCAGGGCCGGAACCGAGGATTCCTCTCAGGGGCTGACATGGATCTTTGGGTACTTCTGGAGTCTCCCCAGGGGAGTCAGGCCTCGTCTCGAGTGGGGGCATGCACGTGCGCTTTCCTTCCAGGCTGTAGCAGCAATGTCACGCTTCCCGTCGCGTGGATCAAAGGATCTGTGGTTTTCCCTCGAGGCTTTCCCTCGAGGCTTTCCCACAGGGCTGTCCCACGTGCCATCGTGGTGTGAGTCCATCCTCGGCGTGAAAGATGAGCCAGTGCAGGGCAAAGAGCTTCCTCTTGAATGGACTGAGACATCTGGGGGACTCTTGGAATGGTGGTACGACCATGGAGTTCCTCTCGCCTTTCCTGTTGAGAGTGCCTCCTCTTGAGATGCGACGGGAACGCCGGGAATTCTTTCCCGTTGAAAGCAGGGAAAGGATCCCTCATCTCGAGGAACGAGGGGGCAACGGGGCTCCTCTGGATGTGGGCGGGACCATCGTGCTTCCTCTCGAGTGGAGACGGGTATGGCGGTGAGCTTCTTGAGTTGCAGCAAGGGTGTGAAA
Organism: Capricornis sumatraensis; assembly: GCF_032405125.1. Lineage (NCBI taxonomy): Eukaryota > Metazoa > Chordata > Mammalia > Artiodactyla > Bovidae > Capricornis > Capricornis sumatraensis. The sequence goes on along the minus strand of NC_091077.1, from coordinate 1,517,539 downwards.
GACCCTTTCGAAATGCGAGAGGTTAGGTGGCATTAGTCTCCAGACGCCTCATCGGAAATAGGCCTCATCTCGCCTGGAAGGGAGAACTTCCTGGATTTTCTCGAGTTGCGGCAGGTGTTCTCGAGTTACGACGGGGATCTCAGGGACCCGCCCTGGTGGCCTCAGGAGAGGCCAGTCCCCATGCCAGTTGCTAGGGGGCCTCTCGGGATTCCTCTCCCGTCGATACCGGGGCCAAAAACCTTGTGTGGAGTCAGGGCCGGAACCGAGGATTCCTCTCAGGGGCTGACATGGATCTTTGGGTACTTCTGGAGTCTCCCCAGGGGAGTCAGGCCTCGTCTCGAGTCGGGGCATGCACGTGCGCTTTCCTTCCAGGCTGTAGCAGCAATGTCCCGCTTCCCGTCGCGTGGATCAAAGGATCTGTGGGTTTCCCTCGAGGCTTTCCCACAGGGCTGTCCCACGTGCCACCGTGGTGTGAGTTGATCCTCGGCGTGAAAGATGAGCCAGTGCAGGGCAAAGAGCTTCCTCTGGAATGGACTGAGACATCTGGGGGACTCTTGGAATGGTGGTACGACCATGGAGTTCCTCTCGCCTTTCCTGTTGAGAATGCCTCCTCTTGAGATGCGACGGGAACGCCGGGAATTCTTTCCCGTTGAAAGCAGGGAAAGGATCCCTCATCTCGAGCTACGAGGGGGAAACGGGGCTCCTCTGGATGTGGGCGGGACCATCGTGCTTCCTCTCGAGTGGAGATGGGTATGGCGGTGAACTTCTTGAGTTGCAGCAAGGGTGTGAAAGACCCTTTCGAAGTTTCAGAGGTTAGGTGTCATTAGTGTCCAGACGCCTAATCGGAAATAGGCCTCATCTCGCCTGGAAGGGAGAACTTCCTGGATTTTCTCGAGTTGCGGCAGGTGATCTCGAGTTACGACGGGGACCTCAGGGACCCGCCCTGGTGGCCTCAGGAACGGCCAGTCCCCAAGCGAGTTGCTAGGGGGCCTCTCGGGATTCCTCTCCCGTCGATACCGGGGCCAAAAACCTTGTGTGGAGTCAGGGCCGGAACCGAGGATTCCTCTCAGGGGCTGACATGGATCTTTGGGTACTTCTAGAGTCTCCCCAGGGGAGTCAGGCCTCGTCTCGAGTGGGGGCATGCACGTGCGCATTCCTTCCAGGCTGTAGCAGCAATGTCACGCTTCCCGTCGCGTGGATCAAAGGATCTGTGGTTTTCCCTCGAGGCTTTCCCTTGAGGCTTTCCCACAGGGCTGTCCCACGTGCCACCGTGGTGTGAGTCGATCCTCGGCGTGAAAGATGAGCCAGTGCAGGGCAAAGAGCTTCCTCTGGAATGGACTGAGACATCTGGGGGACTCTTGGAATGGTGGTACGACCATGGAGTTCCTCTCGCCTTTCCTGTTGAGAGTGCCTCCTCTTGAGATGCGACGGGAACGCCGGGAATTCTTTCCCGTTGAAAGCAGGGAAAGGATCCCTCATCTCGAGCTACGAGGTGTAAACGGGGCTCCTCTGGATGTGGGCGGGACCATCGTGCTTCCTCTCGAGTGGAGACGAGTATGGCGGTGAACTTCTTGAGTTGCAGCAAGGGTGTGAAAGACCCTTTCGAAGTTCCAGAGGTTAGGTGGCATTAGTCTCCAGACGCCTCATCGGAAATAGGCCACATCTCGCCTGGAAGGGAGAACTTCCTGGATTTTCTCGAGTTGCGGCAGGTGTTCTCGAGTTACGACGGGGACCTCAGGGACCCACCCTGGTGGCCTCAGGAGAGGCCAGTCCCCATGCGAGTTGCTAGGGGGCCTCTCGGGATTCCTCTCCCATCGATACCGGGACCGAAAACCTTGTGTGGAGTCAGGGCCGGAACCGAGGATTCCTCTCAGGGGCTGACATGGATCTTTGGATACTTCTGGAGTCTCCCCAGGGGAGTCAGGCCTCGTCTCGAGTGGGGGCATGCACGTGCGCTTTCCTTCCAGGCTGTTGCAGCAATGTCACGCTTCCCGTCGCGTGGATCAAAGGATCTGTGGCTTTCCCTCGAGGCTTTCCCTCGAGGCTTTCCCACAGGGCTGTCCCACGTGCCACCGTGGTGTGAGTCGATCCTCGGCGTGAAAGATGAGCCAGTGCAGGGCAAAGAGGTTCCTCTGGAATGGACTGAGACATCTGGGGGACTCTTGGAATGGTGGTACGACCATGGAGTTCCTCTCGCCTTTCCTGTTGAGAGTGCCTCCTCTTGAGATGCGACGGGAACGCCGGGAATTCTTTCCCGTTGAGAGCAGGGAAAGGATCCCTCATCTCGAGCTACGAGGGGAAAACGGGGCTCCTCTGGATGTGGGCGGGACCATCGTGCTTCCTCTCGAGTGGAGACGGGTATGGCGGTGAACTTCTTGAGTTGCAGCGAGGGTGTGAAAGACCCTTTCGAAGTTCCAGAGGTTAGGTGGCATTAGTCTCCAGACGCCTCATCGGAAATAGGCCTCATCTCGCCTGGAAGGGAGAACTTCCTGGATTTTCTCGAGTTGCGGCAGGTGTTCTCGAGTTACGACGGGGACCCCAGGGACCCTCCCTGGTGGCCTCAGGAGAGGCCAGTCCCCATGCGAGTTGCTAGGGGGCCTCTCGGGATTCCTCTCCCCTCGATACCGGGGCCAAAACCTTGTGTGGAGTCAGGGCCGGAACCGAGGATTCCTCTCAGGGGCTGACATGGATCTTTGGGTACTTCTGGAGTCTCCCCAGGGGAGTCAGGCCTCGTCTCGAGTGGAGGCATGCACGTGCACTTTCCTTCCAGGCTGTAGCAGCAATGTCACGCTTCCCGTCACGTGGATCAAAGGATCTGTGGTTTTCCCTCGAGGCTTTCCCTCGAGGCTTTCCCACAGGGCTGTCCCACGTGCCACCGTGGTGTGAGTCGATCCTCGGCGAGAAAGATGAGTCAGTGCAGGGCAAAGAGGTTCCTCTGGAATGGACTGAGACATCTGGGGGACTCTTGGAAAGGTGGTACGACCATGGAGTTCCTCTCGCCTTTCCTGTTGAGAGTGCCTCCTCTTGAGATGCGACGGGAACGCCGCAAATTCGTTACCGTTGAAAGCAGGGAAAGGATCCCTCATCTCGAGCTACGAGGGGGAAACGGGGCTCCTCTGGATGTGGGCGGGACCATCGTGCTTCCTCTCGAGTGGACACGGGTATGGCGGTGAACTTCTTGAGTTCCAGCAAGGGTGTGAAAGACCCTTTCGAAGTTCCAGAGGTTAGGTGTCATTAGTCTCCAGACGCCTCATCAGAAATAGGCCTCATCTCGCCTGGAAGGGAGTACTTCCTGGATTTTCTCCAGTTGAGGCAGGTATTCTCGAGTTACGACGCGGACCTCAGGGACCCGCCCTGGTGGCCTCAGGAGAGGCCAGTCCTCCTGCGAGTTGCTAGGGGGCCTCTCGGTATTCCTCTCCCGTCGATACCAGGGCCAAAAACCTTGTGTGGAGTCAGGGCCGGAACCGAGGATTCCTCTCAGGGGCTGACATGGATCTTTGGGTACTTCAGGAGTCTCCCCAGGGGAGTAAGGCCTCGTCTCGCGTGGGGGCATGAACGTGCGCTTTCCTTCCAGGCTCTAGCAGCAATGTCACGCTTCCCGTCGCGTGGATCAAAAGATCTGTGGTTTTCCCTCGAGGCTTTCCCACAGGGCTGTCCCACGTGCCACCGTGGTGTGAGTCGATCCTCGGCGTGAAAGATGAGCCAGTGCAGGGCACAGAGGTTCCTCTGGAATGGACTGAGACATCTGGGGGACTCTTTGAATGGTGGTACGACCATGGAGTTCCTCTCGCCTTTCCTGTTGAGAGTGCCTCCTCTTGAGATCGACGGGAACACCAGGAATTCTTTCCCGTTGAAAGCAGGGAAAGGATCCCTCATCTCGAGCTACGAGGGGGAAACGGGGCTCCTCTGGATGTGGGCGGGACCATCGTGCTTCCTCTCGAGTGGAGACGAGTATGGCGGTGAACTTCTTGAGTTGCAGCAAGGGTGTGAAAGACCCTTTCGAAGTTCCAGAGGTTAGGTGGCATTAGTCTCCAGACGCCTCATCGGAAATAGGCCTCATCTCGCCTGGAAGGGAGAACTTCCTGGATTTTCTCGAGTTGCGGCAGGTGTTCTCGAGTTACGACGGGGACCTCAGGGACCCACCCTGGTGGCCTCAGGAGAGGCCAGTCCCCATGCGAGTTGTTAGGGGGCCTCTCGGGATTCCTCTCCCGTCGATACCGGGGCCAAAAACCTTGTGTGGAGTCAGGGCCGGAACCGAGGATTCCTCTCAGGGGCTGACATGGATCTTTGGATACTTCTGGAGTCTCCCCAGGGGAGTCAGGCCTCGTCTCGAGTGGGCGCATGCACGTGCGCTTTCCTTCTAGGCTGTTGCAGCAATGTCACGCTTCCCGTCACGTGGATCAAAGGATCTGTGGCTTTCCCTCGAGGCTTTCCCTCGAGGCTTTCCCACAGGGCTGTCCCACGTGCCACCGTGGTGTGAGTCGATCCTCGGCGTGAAAGATGAGCCAGTGCAGGGCAAAGAGGTTCCTCTGGAATCGAGTGAGACATATGGGGGACTCTTGGAATGGTGGCACGACCATGGAGTTCCTCTCGCCTTTCCTGTTGAGAGTGCCTCCCCTTGAGATGCGACGGGAACGCCGGGAATTCTTTCCCGTTGAGAGCAGGGAAAGGATCCCTCATCTCGAGCTACGAGGGGGAAACGGGGCTCCTCTGGATGTATGCGGGACCATCGTGCTTCCTCTCGAGTGGAGACGGGTATGGCGGTGAACCTCTTGAGTTGCAGCAAGGGTGTGAAAGACCCTTTCGAAGTTCCAGAGGTTAGGTGTCATTAGTCTCCAGACGCCTCATCGGAAATAGGCCTCATTTCGCTTGGAAGGGAGAACTTCCTGGATTTTCTCGAGTTGCGGCAGGTGTTCTCGAGTTACAACGGGGACCTCAGGGACCCGCCCTGGGGGCCTCAGGAGAGGCCAGTCCCCATGCGAGTTGTTAGGGGGCCTCTCGGAATTCCTCTCCCGTCGATACAGGGGCCAAAAACCTTGTGTGGAGTCAGGGCCGGAACCGAGGATTCCTCTCAGGGGCTGACATGAATCTTTGGGTACTTCTGGAGTCTCCCCAGGGGAGTCAGGCCTCGTATCGAGTGGGGGCATGCACGTGCGCTTTCCTTCCAGGCTGTAGCAGCAATGTCGCGCTTCCCGTCACGTGGATCAAAGGATCTATGGCTTTCCCTCGAGGCTTTCCCACAGGGCTGTCCCACGTGCCACCGTGGTGTGAGTCGATCCTCGGCGTGAAAGATGAGCCAGTGCAGGGCAAAGAGGTTCCTCTGGAATGGACTGAGACATCTGGGGGACTCTTGGAATGGTGGTACGACCATGGAGTTCCTCTCACCTTTCCTGTTCAGAGTGCCTCCTCTTGAGATGCGACGGGAACGCCGGGAATTCTTTCCCGTTGAAAGCAAGGAAAGGATCCCTCATCTCGAGCTACGAGGGGGAAACGGGGCTCCTCTGGATGTGGGCGGGACCATCGTGCTTCCTCTCGAGTGGAGACGGGTATGGCGGTGAACTTCTTGAGTTGCAGCAAGGGTGTGAAAGACCCTTTCGAAGTTCCAGAGGTTACGTGGCATTAGTCTCCAGACGCCTCATCGGAAATAGGCCTCATCTCGCCTGGAAAGGAGAACTTCCTGGATTTTCTCGAGTTGCGGCAGGTGTTCTCGAGTTACGACGGGGACCTCAGGGACCCGCCCTGGTGGCCTCAGGAGAGGCCAGTCCCCATGCGAGTTGTTAGGGGGCCTCTCGGAATTCCTCTCCCGTCGATACCGGGGCCAAAAACCTTGTGTGGAGTCAGGGCCGGAACCGAGGATTCCTCTCAGGGGCTGAAATGGATCTTTGGGTACTTCTGGAGTCTCCCCAGGGGAGTCAGGCCTCGTCTCGAGTGGGGGCATGCACGTGCGCTTTCCTTCCAGGCTGTACCAGCAATGTCACGCTTCCCGTTGCGTTGATCAAAGAATCTGTGGTTTTCCTTCGAAGCTTTCCCTCGAGGCTTTCCCACAGGGTTGTCCCACGGGCCACCGTGGTGTGAGTCGATCCTCGGCGTGAAAGATGAGCCAGTGCAGGGCAAAGAGCTTCCTCTGGAATGGACTGAGACATCTGGGGGACTCTTGGAATGGTGGTACGACCATGGAGTTCCTCTCGCCTTTCCTGTTGAGTGTGCCTCCACTTGAGATGCGACGGGAACCCCGGGAATTCTTTCCCGTTGAAATCAGGGAAAGGATCCCTCATCTCGAGCTACAAGGGGAAAACGGGGCTCCTCTGGATGTGGGCGGGACCATCGTGCTTCCTCTCGAGTGGAGACAAGTATGGCGTTGAACTTCTTGAGTTGCAGCAAGGGTGTGAAAGACCCTTTCGAAGTTCCAGAGGTTAGGTGTCATTAGTCTTCAGACGCCTCATCGGAAATAGGCCTCATCTCGCCAGGAAGGAAGAACTTCCTGGATTTTCTCGAGTTGCGGCAGGTGTTCTCGAGTTACGACGGGGACCTCAGGGACCCGCCCTGGTGGCCTCAGGAGAGGCCAGTCCCCATGCGAGTTGCTAGGGGGCCTCTCGGGATTCCTCTCAGGTCGATACTGGGGCCAAAAACCTTGTGTGGAGTCAGGGCCGGAACCGAGGATTCCTCTCAGGGGCTGACATGGATCTTTGGGTACTTCTGGAGTCTCCCCAGGGGAGTCAGGCCTCGTCTCGAGTGGGGGCATGCACGTGCGCTTTCCTTCCAGGCTGTAGCAGCAATGTCACGCTTCCCGTCGCGTGGATCAAAGGATCTGTGGTTTTCCCTCGAGGCTTTCCCTCGAGGCTTTCCCACAGGGCTGTCCCACGTGCCACCGTGGTGTGAGTCGATCCTCGGCGTGAAAGATGAGCCAGTGCAGGGCAAAGAGGTTCCTCTGGAATCGAGTGAGACATCTGGGGGACTCTTGGAATGGTGGCACGACCATGGAGTTCCTCTCGCCTTTCCTGTTGAGAGTGCCTCCCCTTGAGATGCGACGGGAACGCCGGGAATTCTTTCCCGTTGAAAGCAGGGAAAGGATCCCTCATCTCGAGCTACGAGGGGGAAACGGGGCTCCTCTGGATGTATGCGGGACCATCGTGCTTCCTCTCGAGTGGAGACGGGTATGGCGGTGAACCTCTTGAGTTGCAGCAAGGGTGTGAAAGACCCTTTCGAAGTTCCAGAGGTTAGGTGTCATTAGTCTCCAGACGCCTCATCGGAAATAGGCCTCATCTCGCTTGGAAGGGAGAACTTCCTGGATTTTCTCGAGTTGCGGCAGGTGTTCTCGAGTTACAACGGGGACCTCAGGGACCCGCCCTGGTGGCCTCAGGAGAGGCCAGTCCCCATGCGAGTTGTTAGGGGGCCTCTCGGAATTCCTCTCCCGTCGATACAGGGGCCAAAAACCTTGTGTGGAGTCAGGGCCGGAACCGAGGATTCCTCTCAGGGGCTGACATGAATCTTTGGGTACTTCTGGAGTCTCCCCAGGGGAGTCAGGCCTCGTCTCGAGTGGGGGCATGCACGTGCGCTTTCCTTCCAGGCTGTAGCAGCAATGTCACGCTTCCCGTCGCGTTGATCAAAGAATCTGTGGTTTTCCTTCGAAGCTTTCCCTCGAGGCTTTCCCACAGGTCTGTCCCACGTGCCACCGTGGTGTGAGTCGATCCTCGGCGTGAAAGATGAGCCAGTGCAGGGCAAAGAGCTTCCTCTGGAATGGACTGAGACATCTGGGGGACTCTTGGAATGGTGGTACGACCATGGAGTTCCTCTCGCCTTTCCTGTTGAGAGTGCCTCCTCTTGAGATGCGACGAGAACGCCGGGAATTCTTTCCCATTGAAAGCAGGGAAAGGATCCCTCATCTCGATCTACGAGGGGGAAACGGGGCTCCTCTGGATGTGGGCGGGACCATCGTGCTTCCTCTCGAGTGGAGACGGGTATGGCGGTGAACTTCTTGAGTTGCAGCAAGGGTGTGAAAGACCCTTTCGAAGTTCCAGAGGTTAGGTGGCATTAGTCTCCAGATGCCTCATCGGAAATAGGCCTCATCTCGCCTGGAAGGGAGAACTTCCTGGATTTTCTCGAGTTGAGGCAGGTGTTCTCGAGTTACGACGGGGACCTCAGGGACCCGCCCTGGTGGCCTCAGGAGAGGCCAGTCCCCATGCGAGTTCTAGGGGGCCTCTCGGGATTCCTCTCCCGTCGATACCGGGGCCAAAAACCTTGTGTGGAGTCAGGGCCGGTTGCGAGGATTCCTCTCAGGGGCTGACATGGATCTTTGGGTACTTCTGGAGTCTCCCCAGGGGAGTCAGGCCTCGTATCGAGTGGGGGCATGCACGTGCGCTTTCCTTCCAGGCTGTAGCAGCAATGTCGCGCTTCCCGTCACGTGGATCAAAGGATCTATGGCTTTCCCTCGAGGCTTTCCCACAGGGCTGTCCCACGTGCCACCGTGGTGTGAGTCGATCCTCGGCGTGAAAGATGAGCCAGTGCAGGGCAAAGAGGTTCCTCTGGAATGGACTGAGACATCTGGGGGACTCTTGGAATGGTGGTACGACCATGGAGTTCCTCTCACCTTTCCTGTTGAGAGTGCCTCCTCTTGAGATGCGACGGGAACGCCGGGAATTCTTTCCCGTTGAAAGCAAGGAAAGGATCCCTCATCTCGAGCTACAAGGGGGAAACGGGGCTCCTCTGGATGTGGGCGGGACCATCGTGCTTCCTCTCGAGTGGAGACAAGTATGGCGTTGAACTTCTTGAGTTGCAGCAAGGGTGTGAAAGACCCTTTCGAAGTTCCAGAGGTTAGGTGTCATTAGTCTTCAGACGCCTCATCGGAAATAGGCCTCATCTCGCCAGGAAGGAAGAACTTCCTGGATTTTCTCGAGTTGCGGCAGGTGTTCTCGAGTTACGACGGGGACCTCAGGGACCCGCCCTGGTGGCCTCAGGAGAGGCCAGTCCCCATGCGAGTTGCTAGGGGGCCTCTCGGGATTCCTCTCAGGTCGATACTGGGGCCAAAAACCTTGTGTGGAGTCAGGGCCGGAACCGAGGATTCCTCTCAGGGGCTGACATGGATCTTTGGGTACTTCTGGAGTCTCCCCAGGGGAGTCAGGCCTCGTCTCGAGTGGGGGCATGCACGTGCGCTTTCCTTCCAGGGTGTAGCAGCAATGTCACGCTTCCCGTCGCGTGGATCAAAGGATCTGTGGTTTTCCCTCGAGGCTTTCCCTCGAGGCTTTCCCACAGGGCTGTCCCACGTGCCACCGTGGTGTGAGTCGATCCTCGGCGTGAAAGATGAGCCAGTGCAGGGCAAAGAGGTTCCTCTGGAATCGAGTGAGACATCTGGGGGACTCTTGGAATGGTGGCACGACCATGGAGTTCCTCTCGCCTTTCCTGTTGAGAGTGCCTCCCCTTGAGATGCGACGGGAACGCCGGGAATTCATTCCCGTTGAAAGCAGGGAAAGGATCCCTCATCTCGAGCTACGAGGGGGAAACGGGGCTCCTCTGGATGTATGCGGGACCATCGTGCTTCCTCTCGAGTGGAGACGGGTATGGCGGTGAACCTCTTGAGTTGCAGCAAGGGTGTGAAAGACCCTTTCGAAGTTCCAGAGGTTAGGTGTCATTAGTCTCCAGACGCCTCATCGGAAATAGGCCTCATCTCGCTTGGAAGGGAGAACTTCCTGGATTTTCTCGAGTTGCGGCAGGTGTTCTCGAGTTACAACGGGGACCTCAGGGACCCGCCCTGGTGGCCTCAGGAGAGGCCAGTCCCCATGCGAGTTGTTAGGGGGCCTCTCGGAATTCCTCTCCCGTCGATACAGGGGCCAAAAACCTTGTGTGGAGTCAGGGCCGGAACCGAGGATTCCTCTCAGGGGCTGACATGAATCTTTGGGTACTTCTGGAGTCTCCCCAGGGGAGTCAGGCCTCGTCTCGAGTGGGGGCATGCACGTGCGCTTTCCTTCCAGGCTGTAGCAGCAATGTCACGCTTCCCGTCGCGTTGATCAAAGAATCTGTGGTTTTCCTTCGAAGCTTTCCCTCGAGGCTTTCCCACAGGTCTGTCCCACGTGCCACCGTGGTGTGAGTCGATCCTCGGCGTGAAAGATGAGCCAGTGCAGGGCAAAGAGCTTCCTCTGGAATGGACTGAGACATCTGGGGGACTCTTGGAATGGTGGTACGACCATGGAGTTCCTCTCGCCTTTCCTGTTGAGAGTGCCTCCTCTTGAGATGCGACGAGAACGCCGGGAATTCTTTCCCATTGAAAGCAGGGAAAGGATCCCTCATCTCGATCTACGAGGGGGAAACGGGGCTCCTCTGGATGTGGGCGGGACCATCGTGCTTCCTCTCGAGTGGAGACGGGTATGGCGGTGAACTTCTTGAGTTGCAGCAAGGGTGTGAAAGACCCTTTCGAAGTTCCAGAGGTTAGGTGGCATTAGTCTCCAGATGCCTCATCGGAAATAGGCCTCATCTCGCCTGGAAGGGAGAACTTCCTGGATTTTCTCGAGTTGAGGCAGGTGTTCTCGAGTTACGACGGGGACCTCAGGGACCCGCCCTGGTGGCCTCAGGAGAGGCCAGTCCCCATGCGAGTTCTAGGGGGCCTCTCGGGATTCCTCTCCCGTCGATACCGGGGCCAAAAACCTTGTGTGGAGTCAGGGCCGGTTGCGAGGATTCCTCTCAGGGGCTGACATGGATCTTTGGGTACTTCTGGAGTCTCCCCAGGGGAGTCAGGCCTCGTATCGAGTGGGGGCATGCACGTGCGCTTTCCTTCCAGGCTGTAGCAGCAATGTCGCGCTTCCCGTCACGTGGATCAAAGGATCTATGGCTTTCCATCGAGGCTTTCCCACAGGGCTGTCCCACGTGCCACCGTGGTGTGAGTCGATCCTCGGCGTGAAAGATGAGCCAGTGCAGGGCAAAGAGGTTCCTCTGGAATGGACTGAGACATCTGGGGGACTCTTGGAATGGTGGTACGACCATGGAGTTCCTCTCACCTTTCCTGTTGAGAGTGCCTCCTCTTGAGATGCGACGGGAACGCCGGGAATTCTTTCCCGTTGAAAGCAAGGAAAGGATCCCTCATCTCGAGCTACAAGGGGGAAACGGGGCTCCTCTGGATGTGGGCGGGACCATCGTGCTTCCTCTCGAGTGGAGACGGGTATGGCGGTGAACTTCTTGAGTTGCAGCAAGGGTGTGAAAGACCCTTTCGAAGTTCCAGAGGTTACGTGGCATTAGTCTCCAGACGCCTCATCGGAAATAGGCCTCATCTCGCCTGGAAAGGAGAACTTCCTGGATTTTCTCGAGTTGCGGCAGGTGTTCTCGAGTTACGACGGGGACCTCAGGGACCCGCCCTGGTGGCCTCAGGAGAGGCCAGTCCCCATGCGAGTTGTTAGGGGGCCTCTCGGAATTCCTCTCCCGTCGATACCGGGGCCAAAAACCTTGTGTGGAGTCAGGGCCGGAACCGAGGATTCCTCTCAGGGGCTGACATGGATCTTTGGGTACTTCTGGAGTCTCCCCAGGGGAGTCAGGCCTCGTCTCGAGTGGGGGCATGCACGTGCGCTTTCCTTCCAGGCTGTAGCAGCAATGTCACGCTTCCCGTCGCGTGGATCAAAGAATCTGTGGTTTTCCTTCGAAGCTTTCCCTCGAGGCTTTCCCACAGGGTTGTCCCACGGGCCACCGTGGTGTGAGTCGATCCTCGGCGTGAAAGATGAGCCAGTGCAGGGCAAAGAGCTTCCTCTGGAATGGACTGAGACATCTGGGGGACTCTTGGAATGGTGGTACGACCATGGAGTTCCTCTCGCCTTTCCTGTTGAGAGTGCCTCCACTTGAGATGCGACGGGAACCCCGGGAATTCTTTCCCGTTGAAATCAGGGAAAGGATCCCTCATCTCGAGCTACAAGGGGGAAACGGGGCTCCTCTGGATGTGGGCGGGACCATCGTGCTTCCTCTCGAGTGGAGACAAGTATGGCGTTGAACTTCTTGAGTTGCAGCAAGGGTGTGAAAGACCCTTTCGAAGTTCCAGAGGTTATGTGTCATTAGTCTTCAGACGCCTCATCGGAAATAGGCCTCCTCTCGCCAGGAAGGAAGAACTTCCTGGATTTTCTCGAGTTGCGGCAGGTGTTCTCGAGTTACGACGGGGACCTCAGGGACCCGCCCTGGTGGCCTCAGGAGAGGCCAGTCCCCATGCGAGTTGCTAGGGGGCCTCTCGGGATTCCTCTCCCGTCGATACTGGGGCCAAAAACCTTGTGTGGAGTCAGGGCCGGAACCGAGGATTCCTCTCAGGGGCTGACATGGATCTTTGGGTACTTCTGGAGTCTCCCCAGGGGAATCAGGCCTCGTCTCGAGTGGGGGCATGCACGTGCGCTTTCCTTCCAGGCTGTAGCAGCAATGTCACGCTCCCGTCGCGTGGATCAAAGGATCTGTGGTTTTCCCTCGAGGCTTTCCCTCGAGGCTTTACCACAGGGCTGTCCCACGTGCCACCGTGGTGTGAGTCGATCCTCGGCGTGAAACATGAGCCAGTGCAGGGCACAGAGGTTCCTCTGGAATGGACTGAGACATCTGGGGGACTCTTGCAATGGTGCTTCGACCATGGAGTTAGTCTCGCCTTTCCTGTTGAGAGTGCCTCCTCTTGAGATGCGACGGGAATGCCCGGAATTCTTTCAAGTTGAAAGCAGGGAAAGGATCCCTCATCTCGAGCTCAGAGGGGGAAACGGGGCTCCTCTGGATGTGGGCGGGACCATCGTGCTTCCTCTCGAGTGGAGACGGGTATGGCGGTGAACCTCTTGAGTTGCAGCAAGGGTGTGAAAGACCCTTTCGAAGTTCCAGAGGTTAGGTGTCATTAGTCTCCAGACGCCTCATCGGAAATAGGCCTCATCTCGCTTGGAAGGGAGAACTTCCTGGATTTTCTCGAGTTGCGGCAGGTGTTCTCGAGTTACAACGGGGACCTCAGGGACCCGCCCTGGTGGCCTCAGGAGAGGCCAGTCCCCATGCGAGTTCTAGGGGGCCTCTCGGGATTCCTCTCCCGTCGATACCGGGGCCAAAAACCTTGTGTGGAGTCAGGGCCGGTTGCGAGGATTCCTCTCAGGGGCTGACATGGATCTTTGGGTACTTCTGGAGTCTCCCCAGGGGAGTCAGGCCTCGTCTCGAGTGGGGGCATGCACGTGCGCTTTCCTTCCAGGCTGTAGCAGCAATGTCGCGCTTCCCGTCACGTGGATCAAAGGATCTATGGCTTTCCCTCGAGGCTTTCCCACAGGGCTGTCCCACGTGCCACCGTGGTGTGAGTCGATCCTCGGCGTGAAAGATGAGCCAGTGCAGGGCAAAGAGGTTCCTCTGGAATGGACTGAGACATCTGGGGGACTCTTGGAATGGTGGTACGACCATGGAGTTCCTCTCACCTTTCCTGTTGAGAGTGCCTCCTCTTGAGATGCGACGGGAACGCCGGGAATTCTTTCCCGTTGAAAGCAAGGAAAGGATCCCTCATCTCGAGCTACAAGGGGGAAACGGGGCTCCTCTGGATGTGGGCGGGACCATCGTGCTTCCTCTCGAGTGGAGACAAGTATGGCGTTGAACTTCTTGAGTTGCAGCAAGGGTGTGAAAGACCCTTTCGAAGTTCCAGAGGTTAGGTGTCATTAGTCTTCAGAGGCCTCATCGGAAATAGGCCTCCTCTCGCCAGGAAGGAAGAACTTCCTGGATTTTCTCGAGTTGCGGCAGGTGTTCTCGAGTTACGACGGGGACCTCAGGGACCCGCCCTGGTGGCCTCAGGAGAGGCCAGTCCCCATGCGAGTTGCTAGGGGGCCTCTCGGGATTCCTCTCCCGTCGATACTGGGGCCAAAAACCTTGTGTGGAGTCAGGGCCGGAACCGAGGATTCCTCTCAGGGGCTGACATGGATCTTTGGGTACTTCTGGAGTCTCCCCAGGGGAATCAGGCCTCGTCTCGAGTGGGGGCATGCACGTGCGCTTTCCTTCCTGGCTGTAGCAGCAATGTCACGCTTCCCGTCGCGTGGATCAAAGGATCTGTGGTTTTCCCTCGAGGCTTTCCCTCGAGGCTTTCCCACAGGGCTGTCCCACGTGCCACCGTGATGTGAGTCGATCCTCGGCGTGAAAGATGAGCCAGTGCAGGGCAAAGAGGTTCCTCTGGAATCGAGTGAGACATCTGGGGGACTCTTGGAATGGTGGCACGACCATGGAGTTCCTCTCGCCTTTCCTGTTGAGAGTGCCTCCCCTTGAAATGCGACGGGAACGCCGGGAATTCTTTCCCGTTGAAAGCAGGGAAAGGATCCCTCATCTCGAGCTACGAGGGGGAAACGGGGCTCCTCTGGATGTATGCGGGACCATCGTGCTTCCTCTCGAGTGGAGACGGGTATGGCGGTGAACCTCTTGAGTTGCAGCAAGGGTGTGAAAGACCCTTTCGAAGTTCCAGAGGTTAGGTGTCATTAGTCTCCAGACGCCTCATCGGAAATAGGCCTCATCTCGCTTGGAAGGGAGAACTTCCTGGATTTTCTCGAGTTGCGGCAGGTGTTCTCGAGTTACAACGGGGACCTCAGGGACCCGCCCTGGTGGCCTCAGGAGAGGCCAGTCCCCATGCGAGTTGTTAGGGGGCCTCTCGGAATTCCTCTCCCGTCGATACAGGGGCCAAAAACCTTGTGTGGAGTCAGGGCCGGAACCGAGGATTCCTCTCAGGGGCTGACATGAATCTTTGGGTACTTCTGGAGTCTCCACAGGGGAGTCAGGCCTCGTCTCGAGTGGGGGCATGCACGTGCGCTTTCCTTCCAGGCTGTAGCAGCAATGTCACGCTTCCCGTTGCGTTGATCAAAGAATCTGTGGTTTTCCTTCGAAGCTTTCCCTCGAGGCTTTCCCACAGGTCTGTCCCACGTGCCACCGTGGTGTGAGTCGATCCTCGGCGTGAAAGATGAGCCAGTGCAGGGCAAAGAGCTTCCTCTGGAATGGACTGAGACATCTGGGGGACTCTTGGAATGGTGGTACGACCATGGAGTTCCTCTCGCCTTTCCTGTTGTGAGTGCCTCCTCTTGAGATGGGACGAGAACGCCGGGAATTCTTTCCCATTGAAAGCAGGGAAAGGATCCCTCATCTCGATCTACGAGGGGGAAACGGGACTCCTCTGGATGTGGGCGGGACCATCGTGCTTCCTCTCGAGTGGAGACGGGTATGGCGGTGAACTTCTTGAGTTGCAGCAAGGGTGTGAAAGACCCTTTCGAAGTTCCAGAGGTTAGGTGGCATTAGTCTCCAGATGCCTCATCGGAAATAGGCCTCATCTCGCCTGGAAGGGAGAACTTCCTGGATTTTCTCGAGTTGCGGCAGGTGTTCTCGAGTTACGACGGGGACCTCAGGGACCCGCCCTGGTGGCCTCAGGAGAGGCCAGTCCCCATGCGAGTTCTAGGGGGCCTCTCGGGATTCCTCTCCCGTCGATACCGGGGCCAAAAACCTTGTGTGGAGTCAGGGCCGGTTGCGAGGATTCCTCTCAGGGGCTGACATGGATCTTTGGGTACTTCTGGAGTCTCCCCAGGGGAGTCAGGCCTCGTCTCGAGTGGGGGCATGCACGTGCGCTTTCCTTCCAGGCTGTAGCAGCAATGTCACGCTTCCCGTCGCGTGGATCAAAGGATCTGTGGTTTTCCCTCGAGGCTTTCCCTCGAGGCTTTCCCACAGGGCTGTCCCGCGTGCCACCGTGGTGTGAGTCGATCCTCGGCGTGAAAGATGAGCCAGTGCAGGGCAAAGAGCTTCCTCTTGAATGGACTGAGACATCTGGGGGACTCTTGGAATGGTGGTACGACCATGGAGTTCCTCTCGCCTTTCCTGTTGAGAGTGCCTCCTCTTGAGATGCGACGGGAACGCCGGGAATTCTTTCCCGTTGAAAGCAGGGAAAGGATCCCTCATCTCGAGCTACGAGGGGGAAACGGGGCTCCTCTGGATGTGGGCGGGACCATCGTGATTCCTCTCGAGTGGAGACGGGTATGGCGGTGAACTTCTTGAGTTGCAGCAAGGGTGTGAAAGACCCTTTCGAAGTTTCAGAGGTTAGGTGTCATTAGTCTCCAGACGCCTCATCGGAAATAGGCCTCATCTCGCCTGGAAGGGAGAACTTCCTGGATTTTCTCGAGTTGCGGCAGGTGTTCTCGAGTTACGACGGGGACCTCAGGGACCCGCCCTGGTGGCCTCAGGAAAGGCCAGTCCCCATGCGAGTTGAAAGGGGGCCTCTCGGGATTCCTCTCCCGTCGATACCGGGGAAAAAACCTTGTGTGGAGTCAGGGCCAGAACCGCGGACTCCTCTCAGGGGCTGACATTGATCTTTGGGTACTTCTGGAGTCTCCCCAGGGGAGTCAGGCCTCGTCTCGAGTGGGGGCATGCACGTGCGCTTTCCTTCCAGGCTGTAGCAGCAATGTCATGCTTCCCGTCCCGGGGATCAAAGGATCTGTGGTTTTCTCTCGAGGCTTTACCACAGGGCTGTCCCACGTGCCACCGTGGTGTGATTCGATCCTCGGCGTGAAAGATGAGCCAGTGCAGGGCACAGAGGTTCCTCTGGAATGGACTGAGACATCTGGGGGACTCTTGCAATGGTGCTTCGACCATGGAGTTAGTCTCGCCTTTCCTGTTGAGAGTGCCTCCTCTTGAGATGCGACGGGAACGCCCGGAATTCTTTCAAGTTGAAAGCAGGGAAAGGATCCCTCATCTCGAGCTCAGAGGGGGAAACGGGGCTCCTCTGGATGTGGGCGGGACCATCGTGCTTCCTCTCGAGTGGAGACGGGTATGGCGGTGAACTTCTTGAGTTGCAGAAAGGGTGTGAAAGACCCTTTCGGAGTTTCAGAGGTTAGGTGTCATTAGTCTCCAGACGCCTCATCGGAAATAGGCCTCATCTCGCCTGGACGGAAGACCTTCCTGGATTTTCTCGAGTTGCGGCAGGTGTTCTCCAGTTACGACGGGGACCTCAGGGACCCGCCATGGTGGCCTCAGGAAAGGCCAGTCCCCATGCGAGTTGCTAGGGGGCCTCTTGGGATTCCTCTCCCGTCGATACCGGGGCCAAAAACCTTGTGTGGAGTCAGGGCCGGAACCGAGGATTCCTCTCAGGGGCTGACATGGATGTTTGGGTACTTCTGGAGTCTCCCCAGGGGAGTCAGGCCTCGTCTCGAGTGGGGGCATGCACGTGCGCTTTCCTTCCAGGCTGTAGCAGCAATGTCACGCTTCCCGTCGCCTGGATCAAAGGATCTGTGGTTTTCCCTCGAGGCTTTCCCTCGAGGCTTTCCCACAGGGCTGTCCCACGTGCCACCGTGGTGTGAGTCCATCCTCGGCGTGAAAGATGAGCCAGTGCGGGGCAAAGAGCTTCCTCTTGAATGGACTGAGACATCTGGGGGACTCTTGGAATGGTGGTACGACCATGGAGTTCCTCTCGCCTTTCCTGTTGAGAGTGCCTCCTCTTGAGATGCGACGGGAACGCCGGGAATTCTTTCCCGTTGAAAGCAGGGAAAGGATCCCTCATCTCGAGGAACGAGGGGGAAACGGGGCTCCTCTGGATGTGGGCGGGACCATCGTGCTTCTTCTCGAGTGGAGACGGGTATGGCGGTGAA
Source organism: Capricornis sumatraensis (assembly GCF_032405125.1). Taxonomy (NCBI): domain Eukaryota; kingdom Metazoa; phylum Chordata; class Mammalia; order Artiodactyla; family Bovidae; genus Capricornis; species Capricornis sumatraensis. The sequence continues at coordinate 1,499,978 of NC_091077.1, read as the reverse complement.
CTTCATGAGTTGCAGCAAGGGTGTGAAAGACCCTTTCGAAATGCGAGAGGTTAGGTGGCATTAGTCTCCAGACGCCTCATCGGAAATAGGCCTCATCTCGCCTGGAAGGGAGAACTTCCTGGATTTTCTCGAGTTGCGGCAGGTGTTCTCGAGTTACGACGGGGATCTCAGGGACCCGCCCTGGTGGCCTCAGGAGAGGCCAGTCCCCATGCGAGTTGTTAGGGGCCTCTCGGGATTCCTCTCCCGTCGATACCGGGGCCAAAAACCTTGTGTGGAGTCAGGGCCGGTTGCGAGGATTCCTCTCAGGGGCTGACATGGATCTTTGGGTACTTCTGGAGTCTCCCCAGGGGAGTCAGGCCTCGTCTCGAGTGGGGGCATGCACGTGCGCTTTCCTTCCAGGCTGTAGCAGCAATGTCACGCTTCCCGTCGCGTGGATCAAAGGATCTGTGGTTTTCCCTCGAGGCTTTCCCTCGAGGCTTTCCCACAGGGCTGTCCCGCGTGCCACCGTGGTGTGAGTCGATCCTCGGCGTGAAAGATGAGCCAGTGCAGGGCAAAGAGCTTCCTCTTGAATGGACTGAGACATCTGGGGGACTCTTGGAATGGTGGTACGACCATGGAGTTCCTCTCGCCTTTCCTGTTGAGAGTGCCTCCTCTTGAGATGCGACGGGAACGCCGGGAATTCTTTCCCGTTGAAAGCAGGGAAAGGATCCCTCATCTCGAGCTACGAGGGGGAAACGGGGCTCCTCTGGATGTGGGCGGGACCATCGTGATTCCTCTCGAGTGGAGACGGGTATGGCGGTGAACTTCTTGAGTTGCAGCAAGGGTGTGAAAGACCCTTTCGAAGTTTCAGAGGTTAGGTGTCATTAGTCTCCAGACGCCTCATCGGAAATAGGCCTCATCTCGCCTGGAAGGGAGAACTTCCTGGATTTTCTCGAGTTGCGGCAGGTGTTCTCGAGTTACGACGGGGACCTCAGGGACCCGCCCTGGTGGCCTCAGGAAAGGCCAGTCCCCATGCGAGTTGAAAGGGGGCCTCTCGGGATTCCTCTCCCGTCGATACCGGGGAAAAAACCTTGTGTGGAGTCAGGGCCAGAACCGCGGACTCCTCTCAGGGGCTGACATTGATCTTTGGGTACTTCTGGAGTCTCCCCAGGGGAGTCAGGCCTCGTCTCGAGTGGGGGCATGCACGTGCGCTTTCCTTCCAGGCTGTAGCAGCAATGTCATGCTTCCCGTCCCGGGGATCAAAGGATCTGTGGTTTTCCCTCGAGGCTTTACCACAGGGCTGTCCCACGTGCCACCGTGGTGTGAGTCGATCCTCGGCGTGAAAGATGAGCCAGTGCAGGGCACAGAGGTTCCTCTGGAATGGACTGAGACATCTGGGGGACTCTTGCAATGGTGCTTCGACCATGGAGTTAGTCTCGCCTTTCCTGTTGAGAGTGCCTCCTCTTGAGATGCGACGGGAACGCCCGGAATTCTTTCAAGTTGAAAGCAGGGAAAGGATCCCTCATCTCGAGCTCAGAGGGGGAAACGGGGCTCCTCTGGATGTGGGCGGGACCATCGTGCTTCCTCTCGAGTGGAGACGGGTATGGCGGTGAACTTCTTGAGTTGCAGAAAGGGTGTGAAAGACCCTTTCGGAGTTTCAGAGGTTAGGTGTCATTAGTCTCCAGACGCCTCATCGGAAATAGGCCTCATCTCGCCTGGACGGAAGACCTTCCTGGATTTTCTCGAGTTGCGGCAGGTGTTCTCCAGTTACGACGGGGACCTCAGGGACCCGCCCTGGTGGCCTCAGGAAAGGCCAGTCCCCATGCGAGTTGCTAGGGGGCCTCTTGGGATTCCTCTCCCGTCGATACCGGGGCCAAAAACCTTGTGTGGAGTCAGGGCCGGAACCGAGGATTCCTCTCAGGGGCTGACATGGATGTTTGGGTACTTCTGGAGTCTCCCCAGGGGAGTCAGGCCTCGTCTCGAGTGGGGGCATGCACGTGCGCTTTCCTTCCAGGCTGTAGCAGCAATGTCACGCTTCCCGTCGCCTGGATCAAAGGATCTGTGGTTTTCCCTCGAGGCTTTCCCTCGAGGCTTTCCCACAGGGCTGTCCCACGTGCCACCGTGGTGTGAGTCCATCCTCGGCGTGAAAGATGAGCCAGTGCGGGGCAAAGAGCTTCCTCTTGAATGGACTGAGACATCTGGGGGACTCTTGGAATGGTGGTACGACCATGGAGTTCCTCTCGCCTTTCCTGTTGAGAGTGCCTCCTCTTGAGATGCGACGGGAACGCCGGGAATTCTTTCCCGTTGAAAGCAGGGAAAGGATCCCTCATCTCGAGGAACGAGGGGGAAACGGGGCTCCTCTGGATGTGGGCGGGATCATCGTGCTTCTTCTCGAGTGGAGACGGGTATGGCGGTGAACTTCATGAGTTGCAGCAAGGGTGTGAAAGACCCTTTCGAAATGCGAGAGGTTAGGTGGCATTAGTCTCCAGACGCCTCATCGGAAATAGGCCTCATCTCGCCTGGAAGGGAGAACTTCCTGGATTTTCTCGAGTTGCGGCAGGTGTTCTCGAGTTACGACGGGGATCTCAGGGACCCGCCCTGGTGGCCTCAGGAGAGGCCAGTCCCCATGCGAGTTGTTAGGGGCCTCTCGGGATTCCTCTCCCGTCGATACCGGGGCCAAAAACCTTGTGTGGAGTCAGGGCCGGAACCGAGGATTCCTCTCAGGGGCTGACATGGATCTTTGGGTACTTCTGGAGTCTCCCCAGGGGAGTCAGGCCTCGTCTCGAGTGGGGGCATGCACGTGCGCTCTCCTTCCAGGCTGTAGCAGCAATGTCACGCTTCCCGTCGCGTGGATCAAAGGATCTGTGGTTTTCCCTCGAGGCTTTCCCTCGAGGCTTTCCCACAGGGCTGTCCCACGTGCCACCGTGGTGTGAGTCGACCCTCGGCGTGAACGATGAGCCAGTGCAGGGCAAAGAGCTTCCTCTTGAATGGACTGAGACATCTGGGGGACTCTTGGAATGGTGGTACGACCATGGAGTTCCTCTCGCCTTTCCTGTTGAGAGTGCCTCCTCTTGAGATGCGACGGGAACGCCGGGAATTCTTTCCCGTTGAAAGCAGGGAAAGGATCCCTCATCTCGAGCTACCAGGGAGAAACGGGGCTCCTCTGGATGTGGGCGGGACAATCATGCTTCCTCTTGAGTGGAGACGGGTATGGCGGTGAACTTCTTGAGTTGCAGCCAGGGTGTGAAAGACCCTTTCGAAGTTCCAGAGGTTAGGTGTCATTAGTCTCCAGACGCCTCATCGGAAATAGGCCTCATCTCGCCTGGAAGGGAGAACTTCCTGGATTTTCTCGAGTTGCGGCAGGTGTTCTCGAGTTACGACGGGGACCTCAGGGACCCGCCCTGGTGGCCTCATAAGAGGACAGTCCCCATGCGAGTTGCTAGGGGGCATCTCGGGATTCCTCTCCGGTCGATACCGAGGCCAAAAACATTTTTTGGAGTCAGGGCCGGAACCGAGGATTCCTCTCAGGGGCTGACATGGATCTTTGGGTACTTCTGGAGTCTCCCCAGGGGAGTCAGGCCTCGTCTCGAGTGGGGGCATGCACGTGCGCTTTCCTGCCAGGCTGTAGCAGCAATGTCACGCTTCCGGTCTCGTGGATGATAGGATCTGTGGTTTTCTCTCGAGGCTTTCCCTCGAGGCTTTCCCACAGGGCTGTCCCACGTGCCACCGTGGTGTGAGTCGATCCTCGGCGTGAAAGATGAGCCAGTGCAGGGCAAAGAGATTCCTCTGGAATGGACTGAGACATCTGGGGGACTCTTGGAATGGTGGTACGACCGAGGATTTCCTCTCGCCTTTCCTGTTGAGAGTGCCTCCTCTTGAGATGCGACGGGAACGCCGGGAATTCTTTACCGTTGAAAGCAGGGAAAGGATCCCTCATCTCGAGCTACGAGGGGGAAACGGGGCTCCTCTGGATATGGGCGGGACTATCGTGCTTCCTCTCGAGTGGAGACGGGTATGGCGGTTAACTTCTTGAGTTGCAGAAAGAGTGTGAAAGACCCTTTCGAAGTTCCAGGGGTTACGTGTCATTAGTCTCCAGACGCCTCATCGGAAATAGGCCTCATCTCGCCTGGAAGGGATAACTTCCTGGATTTTCTCGAGTTGCGGCAGGTGTTCTCGAGTTACGACGGGGACCTCAGGGACCCGCCCTGGTGGCCTCAGGAGAGGCCAGTCCCCATGCGAGTTGCTAGGGGGCCTCTCGGGATTCCTCTTCCGTCCATACCGGGGACAATAGACTTGTGTGGAGTCAGGGCCGGAACCGAGGATTCCTCTCAGGGGCTGACATGGATCTTTGGGTACTTCTGGAGTCTCCCCAGGGGAGTCAGGCCTCGTCTCGAGTGGGGGCATGCACGTGCCCTTTCCTTCCAGTCTGTAGCAGCAATGTCACGCTTCCTGTCGCGTGGATCAAAGGATCTGTGATTTTCCCTCGAGGCTTTCCCTCGAGGCTTTCCCACAGGGCTGTCCCACGTGCCACTGTGGTGTGAGTCGATCCTCGGCGTGAAAGATGAGCCAGTGCAGGGCAAAGAGCTTCCTCTGGAATGGACTGAGACACCGGGGGGACTCTTGGAATGGTGGTACGAACATGGAGTTCCTCTCGCCTTTCCTGTTGAGAGTGCCTCCACTTGAGATGCGACGGGAACGCCGGGAATTCGTTCCGGTTGAAAGCAGGGAAAGGATCCCTCATCTCGAGCTACGAGGGGGAAACGGGGCTCCTCTGGATGTGGGTGGGACCATCGTGCTTCCTCTCGAGTGGACACGGGTATGGCGGTGAACTTCTTGAGTTGCAGCAATGGTGTGAAAGACCCTTTCGAAGTTTCAGAGTTTACGTGTCATTAGTCTCCAGACGCCTCATCGGAAATAGGCCTCATCTCGCCTGGAAGGGAGAACTTCCTGGATTTTCTCGAGTTGCAGCAGGTGTTCTCCAGTTACGAGGGGGACCTCAGGGACCCGCCCTGGTGGCCTAAGGAGAGGCCAGTCCCCATGCGAGTTGCTAGGGGGCCTCTCGGGATTCCTCTCCCGTCGATACCGGGACCAAAAACCTTGTGTGGAGTCAGGGCCGGAACCGAGGATTCCTCTCAGGGGCTGACATGGATCTTTGGGTACTTCTGGAGTCTCCCCAGGCGAGTCAGGCCTCGTCTCTAGTGGGGGCATGCACGTGCGCTTTCCTTCCAGGCTGTAGCAGCAATGTCACGCTTCCCGTCCCGTGGATCAAAGGATCTGCGGTTTTCCCTTAAGGCATTCCCTCGAAGCTTTCCCACAGGGTATCCCACGTGCCATCGTGGTGTTAGTCGATCCTCGGCGTGAAAGATGAGCCAGTGTAGGGCAAAGAGGTTCCTCTGGAATGGACTGAGACATCTGGGTGACTCTTGGAATGGTGGAAAGACCATGGAGTTCCTCTCGCCTTTCCTGTTGAGAGTGCCTCCTCTTGAGATGCGACGGGAACGCCGGGAATTCTTTCCCGTTGAAAGCAGAGAAAGGATCCCTCATCTCGAGCTACGAGGGGCAAACGGGGCTCCTCTGGATGTGGGCGGGACCATCGTGCTTCCTCTCGAGTGGAGACGGGTATGGCGGTGAAATTCTTGAGTTGCAGCAAGGGTGTGAAAGACCCTTTCGAAGTTCCAGAGATTAGGTGTCATTAGTCTCCAGACGCCTCATCGGAAATAGGCCTCATCTCGCCTGGAAGGGAGACCTTCCTGGATTTTCTTGAGTTGCGGCAGGTGTTCTCGATTTACGACGGGGACCTCAGGGACCCGCCCTGGTGGCCTCAGGAAAGGCCAGTCCCCATGCGAGTTGAAAGGGGGCCTCTCGGGATTCCTCTCCCGTCGATACCGGGGAAAAAACCTTGTGTGGAGTCAGGGCCAGAACCGCGGACTCCTCTCAGGGGCTGACATTGATCTTTGGGTACTTCTGGAGTCTCCCCAGGGGAGTCCGGCCTCGTCTCGAGTGGGGGCATGCACGTGCGCTTTCCTTCCAGGCTGTAGCAGCAATGTCATGCTTCCCGTCCCGGGGATCAAAGGATCTGTGGTTTTCCCTCGAGGCTTTACCACAGGGCTGTCCCACGTGCCACCGTGATGTGAGTCGATCCTCGGCGTGAAAGATGAGCCAGTGCAGGGCACAGAGGTTCCTCTGGAATGGACTGAGACATCTGGGGGACTCTTGCAATGGTGCTTCGACCATGGAGTTAGTCTCGCCTTTCCTGTTGAGAGTGCCTCCTCTTGAGATGCGACGGGAACGCCGGGAATTCTTTCAAGTTGAAAGCAGGGAAAGGATCCCTCATCTCGAGCTCAGAGGGGGAAACGGGGCTCCTCTGGATGTGGGCGGGGCCATCGTGCTTCCTCTCGAGTGGAGACGGGTTTGGCGGTGAACTTCTTGAGTTGCAGAAAGGGTGTGAAAGACCCTTTCGGAGTTTCAGAGGTTAGGTGTCATTAGTCTCCAGACGCCTCATCGGAAATAGGCCTCATCTCGCCTGGACGGAAGACATTCCTGGATTTTCTCGAGTTGCGGCAGGTGTTCTCCAGTTACGACGGGGACCTCAGGGACCCGCCCAGGTGGCCTCAGGAAAGGCCAGTCCCCATGCGAGTTGCTAGGGGGCCTCTTGGGATTCCTCTCCCGTCGATACCGGGGCCAAAAACCTTGTGTGGAGTCAGGGCCGGAACCGAGGATTCCTCTCAGAGGCTGACATGGATCTTTGGGTACTTCTGGAGTCTCCCCAGGGGAGTCAGGCCTCGTCTCGAGTGGGGGCATGCACGTGCGCTTTCCTTCCAGGCTGTAGCAGCAATGTCACGCTTCCCATCGCGTGGATCAAAGGATCTGTGGTTTTCCCTCGAGGCTTTCCCACAGGGCTGTCCCACGTGCCACCGTGGTGTGAGTCGATCCTCGGCATGAAAGATGAGCCAGTGCAGGGCAAAGAGGTTTCGCTTGAATGGACTTAGACATCTGGGTGACTCTTGGAATGGTGGTACGAACATGAAGTTCCTCTCGCCTTTCCTGTTGAGAGTGCCTCCTCTTGAGATGCGACGGGAACGCCGGGAATTCTTTCCCGTTGAAAGCAGGGAAAGGATCCCTCATTTCGAGCTACTAGGTGGAAACGGGGCTCCTCTGGATGTGGGCGGGACCATCGTGCTTCCTCTCGAGTGGAGACGGGTATGGCGGTGAACTTCTTGAGTTGCAGCAAGGGTGTGAAAGACCCTTTCGAAGTTCCAGAGGTTAGGTGTCACTAGACTCTAGACGCCTCATCGGAAATAGGCCTCATCTCGCCTGGAAGGTAGAACTTCCTGGATTTTCTCGAGTTGCGGCAGGTGTTCTCGAGTTACGACGGGGACCTCAGGGACCCGCCCTGGTGGCCTCAGGAGAGGCCAGTCTCCATGCCAGTTGCTAGGGGGCCTCTCGGGATTCCACTCCCGTCGATACCGGGGCCAAAAACCTTTTGGGTAGTCTGGGCCAGAACCGAGGATTCCTCTCAGGGGCTGACATGGATCTTTGGGTACTTCTGGAGTCTCCCCAGGGGAGTCAGGCCTCGTCTCGAGTGGGGGCATGCAGGTGCGCTTACCTTCCAGGCTGTAGCAGCAATGTCACGCTTCCCGTGGCGTGGATCAAAGGATCTGTGGATTACCCTGGAGGCTTTCCATCGAGGCTTTCCCACAGGGCTGTCCCACGTGCCACCGTGGTGTGATTCGATCCTCGGCGTGAAAGATGAGCCAGTGCAGGGCAAAGGGTTTCCTCTTGAATGGACTGAGATATCTGGGGGACTCTTGGAATGGTGGTACGACTATGGAGTTCCTCTCGCCTTGCCTGTTAAGAGTGCCTCCTCTTGAGATGCGACGGGAACGCCGGGAATTCTTTCCCGTTTAAAGCAGGGAAAGGATCCCTCATCTTGAGGTACGAGGGGGAAACGGGGCTCCTCTGTATGTGGGCGGGACCATCGTGCTTCCTCTCGAGAGGAGACGGGTATGGCGGTGAACTTCTTGAGTTGCAGCAAGGGTGTGAAAGACCCTTTCGAAGTTCCAGAGGTTAGGTGTCATTAGTCTCCAGACGCCTCATCGGAAATAGGCCTCATCTCGCCTTGAAGGGAGAACTTCCTGGATTTTCTCGAGCTGCGGCAGGTGTTCTCGACTTACGACGGGGACCTCTGGGACACGCCCTGGTGGCCTCAGGACGGCCAGTCCCCATGCGAGTTGCTAGGGCGCCTGTCGGGATTCCTCTCCCATCGATACCGGGACCAAAAACCTTGTGTGGAGTCAGGGCCGGAACCGAGGATTCCTCTCAGGGGCTGACATGGATCTTTGGGTACTTCTGGAGTCTCCCCAGGGGAGTCAGGCCTCGTCTCGAGTGGGGGCATGCACGTGTGCTTTCCTTCCAGGCTGTAGCAGCAATGTCACGCTTCCCGTCGCGTGGATCAAAGGATCTGTTTTTTTCCCTCGAGGCTTTCCCACAGGGCTGTCCCACGTGCCACCGTGGTGTGAGTCGATCCTCGGCGTGAAAGATGAGCCAGTGCAGGGCAAAGAGGTTCCTCTGGAATGGACTGAGACATCTGGGGGACTCTTGGAATGGTGGAAAGACCATGGAGTTCCTCTCGCCTTTTCTGTTGAGAGTGCCTCCTCTTGAGATGCGATGGGAACGCCGGGAATTCTTTCCCGTTGAAAGCAGGGAAAGGATCCCTCATCTCGAGCTACGAGGGGGAAACGAGGCTCCTCTGTATGTGGGCGGGACCATCGTTCTTCCTCTCGAGTGGAGACGGGTATGGCGGTGAACTTCTTGAGTTGCAGCAAGGATGTGAAAGACCCTTTCGAAGTTCCAGAGGTTAGGTGTCATTAGTCTCCAGACGCCTCATCGGAAATAGGCCTCATCTCGCCTGGAAGGGAGAACTTCCTGGATTTTCCCGAGTTGCGGCAGGTGTTCTCGATTTACGACGGTGACCTCAGGGACCCGCCCTGGTGGCGTCAGGAAAGGCCAGTCCCCATGCGAGTTGCTAGGGGGCATCTCGGAATTCCTCTCCCGTTGATACCGGGGCCAAAAACCTTGTGTGGAGTCAGGGCCGGAACCGAGGATTCCTCTCAGGGGCTGACATGGATGTTTGGGTACTTCTGGAGTCTCCCCAGGGGAGTCAGGCCTCGTCTCGAGTGGGGGCATGCACGTGCGCTTTCCTTCCAGGCTGTAGCAGCAATGTCATGCTTCCCGTCCCGTGGATAAAAGGATCTGTGGTTTTCCCTTAAGGTTTTCCCTCGAAACTTTCCCACAGGGCTATCCCACGTGCCATCGTGGTGTGAGTCGACCCTAGGCGTGAAAGATGAGCCAGTGCAGGGCAAAGAGGTTCCGCTGGAATGGACTGAGACATCCGGGTGACTCTTGGAATGGTGGAACGACCATGGAGTTCCTCTCGCCTTTCCTGTTGAGAGTGCCTCCTCTTGAGATGCGACGGGAACGCCGGGAATTCTTTCCCGTTGAAAGCAGGGAAAGGATCCCTCATCTCGAGCTACGAGGGGCAAACGGGGCTCCTCTGGATGTGGTAGGGACCATCGTGCTTCCTCTCGAGTGGAGACGGGTATGGCGGTGAACTTCTTGAGTTGCAGCAAGGGTGTGAAAGACCCTTTCGAAGTTCCAGAGGTTAGGTGTCATTAGTCTCCAGACGCCTCATCGGAAATAGGCCTCATCTCGCCTGGAAGGGAGACCTTCCTGGATTTTCTCGAGTTGCGGCAGGTGTTCTCGAGTTACGACGGGGACCTCAGGGACCCGCCCTGTTGGCCTCAGGAAAGGCCAGTCCCCGTGCGAGTTGAAAGGGGGCCTCTCGGGATTCTTCTCCCGTCGATACCGGGGAAAAAACCTTGTGTGGAGTCAGGGCCAGAACCGCGGACTCCTCTCAGGGGATGATATGGATCTTTGGGTACTTCTGGAGTCTCCCCAGGGGAGTCAGGCCTCGTCTCGAGTGGGGGCATGCACGTGCGCTTTCCTTCCAGGCTGTAGCAGCAATGTTACGCTTCCCGTCGCGTGGATCAAAGGATCTGTGGTTTTCCCTCGAGGCTTTCCCACAGGGCTGTCCCACGTGCCACCGTGGTGTGAGTCGATCCTCGGCGTGAAAGATGAGCCAGTGCAGGGCAAAGAGGTTCCGCTTGAATGAACTTAGACATCTGGGTGACTCTTGGAATGGTGGTACGACCATGAAGTTCCTCTCGCCTTTCCTGTTGAGAGTGCCTCCTCTTGAGATGCGACGGGAACGCCGGGAATTCTTTCCCGTTGAAAGCAGGGAAAGGATCCCTCATTTCGAGCTACGAGGTGGAAACGGGGCTCCTCTGGATGTGGGCGGGACCATCGTGCTTCTTCTCGAGTGGAGACGGGTATGGCTGTGAACTTCTTGAGTTGCAGCAAGGGTGTGAAAGACCCTTTCGAAGTTCCAGAGGTTAGGTGTCACTAGACTCCAGAGGCCTCATCGGAAATAGGCCTCATCTCGCCTGGAAGGTAGAACTTCCTGGATTTTCTCGAGTTGCGGCAGGTGTTCTCGAGTTACGACGGGGACCTCAGGGACCCGCCCTGGTGGCCTCAGGAAAGGCCAGTCTCCATGCGAGTTGCTAGGGGGCCACTGGGGTTTCCTTTCCCGTCGATACCGGGGCCAAAAACCTTTTGGGTAGTCTGGGCCAGAACCGAGGATTCCTCTCAGGCGCTGACATGGATCTTTGGGTACTTCTGGAGTCTCCCCAGGGGAGTCAGGCCTCGTCTCTAGTGGGGGCATGCAGGTTCGCTTACCTTCCAGGCTGTAGCAGCAATGTCACGCTTCCCGTGGCGTGGATCAAAGGATCTGTGGATTACCCTGGAGGCTTTCCATCGAGGCTTTCCCACAGGGCTGTCCCACGTGCCACCGTGGTGTGAGTCGATCCTTGGCGTGAAAGATGAGCCAGTGCAGGGCAAAGGGTTTTCTCTTGAATGGACTGAGATATCTGGGGGACTCTTGGAATGGTGGTACGACCATGGAGTTCCTCTCGCCTTTCCTGTTAAGAGTGCCTCCTCTTGAGATGCGACGGGAACACCGGGAATTCTTTCCCGTTGAAAGCAGGGAAAGGATCCCTCATCTTGAGGTACGAGGGGGAAACGGTGCTCCTCTAGATGTGGGCGGGACCATCGTGCTTCCTCTCGAGAGGAGACTGGTATGACGGTGAACTTCCTGAGTTGCAGCAAGGGTGTGAAAGACCCTTTCGAAGTTCCAGAGGTTAGGTGTCATTAGTCTCCAGACGCCTCATCGGAAATAGGCCTCATCTCGCCTGGAAGGGAGAACTTCCTGGATTTTCTCGAGTTGCGGTAGGTGTTCTCGAGTTACGACGGGGACCTCTGGGACACGCCCTGGTGGCCTCAGGAACGGCCAGTCCCCATGAGAGTTGCTAGGGCGCCTCTCGGGATTCCTCTCCCGTCGATACCGGGGCCAAAAACCTTGTGTGGAGTCAGGGCCGGAACCGAGATTCCTCTCAGGGGCTGACATGGATCTTTGGGTACTTCTGGAGTCTCCCCAGGGGAGTCAGGCCTCGTCTCGAGTGGGGGCATGCACGTGCGCTTTCCTTCCAGGCTGTAGCAGCAATGTCACGCTTCCCGTCGCGTGGATCAAAGGATCTGTGGTTTTCCCTCGAGGCTTTCCCTCGAGGCTTTCCCACAGGGCTGTCCCACGAGCCACCGTGGTGTGAGTCGATCCTCGGCGTGAAAGATGAGCCAGTGCAGGGCAAAGAGGTTCCTCTGGAATGGACTGAGACATCTGGGGGACTCTTGGAATGGTGGTACGACCATGGAGTTCCTCTCGCCTTTCCTGTGGAGAGTGCCTCCTCTTGAGATGCGACGGGAACGCCGGGAATTCTTTCCCGTTGAAAGCAGGGAAAGGATCCCTCATCTCGAGCTACGAGGGGGAAACGGGGCTCCTCTGGATGTGGGTGGGACCATCGTGCTTCCTCTCGAGTGGAGACGGGTATGGCGGTGAACTTCTTGAGTTGCAGCAAGGGTGTGAAAGACCCTTTCGAAGTTCCAGAGGTTAGGTGTCATTAGTCTCCAGACGCCTCATCGGAAATAGGCCTCATCTCGCCTGGAAGGGAGAACTTCCTGGATTTTCTCGAGTTGCGGCAGGTGTTCTCGAGTTACCACGGGGACCTCAGGGACCCGCCCTTGTGGCCTCAGGAGAGGCCAGTCCCATGCGAGGAGCTAGTGGGCCTACCGGGATTCCTCTCCCGTCGATACCGGCGCCAAAAACCTTGTGTGGAGTTAGGGCCGGAACCGAGGATTCCTCTCAGGGGCTGACATGTATCTTCGGGTACTTCTGGAGTCTCCCCAGGGGAGTCAGGCCTCGTCTCGAGTGGGGGCATGCACGTGCGCTTTCCTTCCAGGCTGTAGCAGCAATGTCACGCTTCCCGTCGCGTGGATCAAAGGATCTGTGGTTTTCCCTCGAGGCTTTCCCACAGGGCTGCCCACGTGCCACCGTGGTGTGAGTCGATCCTCGGCGTGAAAGATGAGCCAGTGCAGGGCAAAGAGGTTCCTCTGGAATGGACTGAGACATCTGGGGGACTCTTGGAATGGTGGTACGACCATGGAGTTCCTCTCGCCTTTCCTGTTGAGAGTGCCTCCTCTTGAGATGCGACGGGAATGCCGGAAATACTTTCCCGTTGAATGCAGGGAAAGGATCCCTCATCTCGAGCTACGAGGGGGAAACGGGGCTCCTCTGGATGTGGGCGGGAACATCGTGCTTCCTCTCGAGTGGAGACGGGTATGGCGGTGAACTTCTTGAGTTGCAGCAAGGGTGTGAAAGACCCTTTCGAAGTTCCAGAGGTTAGGTGTCATTAGACTCCAGACGCCTCATCGGAAATAGGCCTCATCTCGCCTGGATGGGAGAACTTCCTGGATTTTCTCGAGTTGTGGCAGGTGTTCTAGAGTTACGACGGGGACCTCAGGGACCCGCCCTGGTGGCCTCAGGAGAGGCCAGTCCACATGCGAGTTGCTAGGGGGCCTCTCGGGATTCCTCTCCCGTCGATACCGGGGCCAAAAACCTTGTGTGGAGTCAGGGCCGGAACCGAGGATTCCTCTCAGGGGCTGACATGGATCTTTGGGTACTTGTGGAGTCTCCCCAGGGGAGTCAGGCCTCGTCTCGAGTGGGGGCATGCACGTGCGCTTTCCTTCCAGGCTGTAGCAGCAATGTCACGCTTCCCGTCGCGTGGATCAAAGGATCTGTGGTTTTCCCTCGAGGCTTTCCCTCGAGGCTTTCCCACAGGGCTGTCCCACGTGCCACCGTGGTGTGAGTCGATCCTCGGCGTGAAAGATGAGCCAGTGCAGGGCAAAGAGGTTCCTCTGGAATGGACTGAGACATCTGGGGGACTCTTGGAATGGTGGTACGACCATGGAGTTCCTCTCGCCTTTCCTGTTGAGAGTGCCTCCTCTTGAGATGCGACGGGTACGCCGGGAATTCTTTCACGTTGAAAGCAGGGAAAGGATCCCTCATCTCAAGCTACGAGGGGCAAACGGGGCTCCTCTGGATGTGGGCGGGACCATCGTGCTTCCTCTCGAGTGGAGACGGGTATGGCGGTGACCTTCTTGAGTTGCAGAAAGGGTGTGAAAGACACTTTCGAAGTTCCAGAGGTTAGGTTTCATTAGTCTCCAGACGCCTCATCGGAAATAGGCCTCATCTCGCCTGGAAGAGAGAACTTCCTGGATTTTCTCGAGTTGCGGCAGGTGTTCTCGAGTTACAACGGGGCCCTCAGGGACCCGCCCTGGTGGCCTCAGGAGAGGCCAGTCCCCATGCGAGTTGCTAGGGGGCCTCTCGGGATTCCTCTCACGTCGATACCGGGGCCAAAAACCTTGTGTCGAGTCAGGGCCGAAACCGAGGATTCCTCTCAGGGGCTGACATGGATTTTTGGGTACTTGTGGAGTCTCCCCAGGGGAGTCAGGCCTCGTCTCGAGTGGGGGCATGCACGTGCGCTTTCCTTCCAGGCTGTAGCAGCAATGTCACGCTTCCCGTCGCGTGGATCAAAGGATCTGTGGTTTTCCCTCGAGGCTTTCCAACAGGGCTGTCCCACGTGCCACCGTGGTGTGAGTCGATCCTCGGCGTGAAAGATGAGCCAGTGCAAGGCAAAGAGGTTCCTCTGTAATGGACTGAGACATCTGGGGGACTCTTGGAATGGTGGTACGACCATGGCGTTCCTCTCGCCTTTCCTGTTGAGAGTGCCTCCTCTTGAGATGCGTCGGGAACGCCGCGAATTCTTTCCCGTTGAAAGCAGGGAAAGGATCCCTCATCTCGAGCTACGAGGGGGAAACGGGGCTCCTCTGGATGTGGGCGGGACCATCGTACTTCCTCTCGAGTGGAGACGGGTATGGCGGTGAACTTCTTGAGTTGCAGCAAGGATGTGAAAGACCCTTTCGAAATTCCAGAGGTTAGGTGTCATTAGTCTCCAGACGCCTCATCGGAAATAGGCCTCATCTCGCCTGGAAGGGAGAACTTCCTGGATTTTCTCGAGTTGCGGAAGGTGTTCTTGAGTTACGACGGGGACCTCAGGGACCCGCCCTGGTGGCCTCAGGAGAGGCCAGTCCCCATGCGAGGTGCTAGGGGTCCACTCGGGATTCCTCTCCCGTCGATACCGGGGCCAAAAACCTTGTGTGGAGTCAGGGCCGGAACCGAGGATTCCTCTAAGGGGCTGACATGGATCTTTGGGTACTTCTGGTGTCTCCCCAGGGGAGTCAGGCCTCGTCTCGAGTGGGGGCATGCACGTGCGCTTTCCTTCCAGGCTGTAGCAGCAATGTCACGCTTCCCGTCGCGTGGATCAAATGATCTGTGGTTTTCCCTCGAGGCTTTCCCTCGAGGCTTTCCCACAGGGCTGTCCCACGTGCCACCGTGGTGTGAGTCGATCCTCGGCGTGAAAGATGAGCCAGTGCAGGGCAAAGAGTTTCCTCTGGAATGGACTGAGACATCTGGGGGACTCTTGGAATGGTGGTACGACCATGGAGTTCCTCTCGCCTTTCCTGTTGAGAGTGCCTCCTCTTCAGATGCGACGGGAATGCCGGAAATACTTTCCCGTTGAATGCAGGGAAAGGATCGCTCATCTCGAGCTCCGAGGGGGAAACGGGGCTCCTCTGGATGTGGGCGGGACCATCGTGCTTCCTCTCGAGTGGAGACGGGTATGGCGGTGAACTTCTTGAGTTGCAGCAAGGGTGTGAAAGACCCTTTTGAAGTTCCAGAGGTTAGGTGTCATTAGTCTCCAGACGCCTCATCGGAAATAGGCCTCATCTCGCCTGGAATGGAGAACTTCCTGGATTTTCTCGAGTTGGGGCAGGTGTTCTCGAGTTACGACGGGGACCTCAGGGACCCGCCCTGGTGGCCTCAGGAGAGGCCAGTCCCCATGCGAGTTGCTAGGGGGCCTCTCGGGATTCCTCTCCCGTCGATACCGGGGCCAAAAACCTTGTGTGGAGTCAGGGCCGGAACCGAGGATTCCTCTCAGGGCTGACATGGATCTTTGGGTACTTGTGGAGTCTCCCCAGGGGAGTCAGGCCTCGTCTCGAGTGGGGGCATGCACGTGCGCTTTCCTTCCAGGCTGTAGCAGCAATGTCACGCTTCCCGTCGCGTGGATCAAAGGATCTGTGGTTTTCCCTCGAGGCTTTCCCTCGAGGCTTTCCCACAGGGCTGTCCCACGTGCCACCGTGGTGTGAGTCGATCCTCGGCGTGAAAGATGAGCCAGTGCAGGGCAAAGAGCTTCCTCTGGAATGGACTGAGACATCTGGGGGACTCTTGGAATGGTGGTACGACCATGGAGTTCCTCTCGCCTTTCCTGTTGAGAGTGCCTCCTCTTGAGATGCGACGGGAACGCCGGGAATTCTTTCCCGCTGAAAGCAGGGAAAGGATCCCTCATCTCGAGCTACGAGGGGAAACGGGGCTCCTGTGGATGTGGGCGGGACCATCGTGCTTCCTCTCGAGTGGAGACGGGTATGGCGGTGAACTTCTTGAGTTGCAGCAAGGCTGTGAAAGACCCTTTCGAAGTTCCAGAGGTTAGGTGTCATTAGTCTCCAGAAGCCTCATCGGAAATAGGCCTCATCTCGCCTGGAAGGGAGAACTTCCTGGATTTTCTCGAGTTGCGGCAGGTGTTCTCGAGTTACGACGGGGACCTCAGGGACCCGCCCTGGTGGCCTCAGGAGAGGCCAGTCCCCATGCGAGTTGCTAGGGGGCCTCTTGGGATTCCTCTCCCGTCGATACCGGGGCCAAAAACCTTGTGTGGAGTCTGGGCCAGAACCGAGGATTCCTCTCAGGGGCTGACATGGATCTTTGGGTACTTGTGGAGTCTCCCCAGGGGAGTCAGGCCTCGTCTCGAGTGGGGGCATGCACGTGCGCTTTCCTTCCAAGCTGTAGCAGCAATGTCACGCTTCCCGTCGCGTGGATCAAAGGATCTGTGGTTTTCCCTCGAGGCTTTCGCACAGGGCTGTCCCACGTGCCACCGTGGTGTGAGTCGATCCTCGGCGTGAAAGATGAGCCAGTGCAGGGCAAAGAGGTTCCTCTGGAATGGACTGAGACATCTGGGGGACTCTTGGAATGGTGGTACGACCATGGAGTTCCTCTCGCCTTTCCTGTTGAGAGTGCCTCCTCTTGAGATGCGACGGGAACGCCGGGAATTCTTTCACGTTGAAAGCAGGGAAAGGATTCCTCATCTCGAGCTACGAGGGGAAACGGGGCTCCTCTGGATGTGGGCGGGACCATCGTGCTTCCTCTCGAGTGGAGACGGGTATGGCGGTGAACTTCTTGAGTTGCAGCAAGGGTGTGAAAGACCCTTTCGAAGTTCCAGAGGTTAGGTGTCATTAGTCTCCATACGCCTCATCGGAAATAGGCCTCATCTCGCCTGGAAGGGAGAACTTCCTGGATTTTCTCGAGTTGCGGCAGGTGTTCTCGAGTTACGACGGGGACCTCAGGGACCCGCCCTGGTGGCCTCAGGAGAGGCCAGTCCCCATGCGAGTTGCTAGGGGGCCTCTCGGGATTCCTCTCCCGTCGATACCGGGGCCAAAAACCTTGTGTGGAGTCAGGGCCGGAACCGAGGATTCCTCTCAGGGGCTGACATGGACCTTTGGGTACTTCTGGAGTCTCCCCAGGGGAGTCAGGCCTCGTCTCGAGTGGGGGCATGCACGTGGGCTTTCCTTCCAGGCTGTAGCAGCAATGTCATGCTTCCCGTCGCGTGGATCAAAGGATCTGTGGTTTTCCCTCGAGGCTTTCGCACAGGGCTGTCCCACGTGCCACCGTGGTCTGAGTCGATCCTCGGCGTGAAAGATGAGCCAGTGCAGGGCAAAGAGGTTCCTCTGGAATGGACTGAGACATCTGGGGGACTCTTGGAATGGTGGTACGACCATGGAGTTCCTCTCGCCTTTCCTGTTGAGAGTGCCTCCTCTTGAGATGCGACGGGAACGCCGGGAATTCTTTCAAGTTGAAAGCAGGGAAAGGATCCCTCATCTCGAGCTCCGAGGGGGAAACGGGGCTCCTCTGGATGTGGGCGGGACCATCGTACTTCCTCTCGAGTGGAGACGGGTATGGCGGTTAACTTCGTGAGTTGCAGCAAGGGTGTGAAAGACCATTTCGAAGTTCCAGAGGTTAGGTGTCATTAGTCTCCAGACGCCTCATCGGAAATAGGCCTCATCTCGCCTGGAAGCCAGAACTTCCTGGATTTTCTCGAGTTGCGGCAGGTGTTCTCGAGTTACGACGGGGACCTCAGGGACCCGCCCTGGTGGCCTCAGGAGAGGCCAGTCCCCATGCGAGGTGCTAGGGGGCCTCTCGGGATTCCTCTCCCCTAGATACCGGAGCCAAAATCCTTGTGTGGAGTCAGGGCCGGAACCGAGGATTCCTCTCAGGGGCTGACATGGATCTTTGGGTACTTGTGGAGTCTCCCCAGGGGAGTCAGGCCTCGTCTCGAGTGGGGGCATGCAGGTGCGCTTTCCTTCCAGGCTGTAGCAGCAATGTCACGCTTCCCGTGGCGTGGATCAAAGGATCTGTGGTTTTCCCTCGAGGCTTTCCCTCGAGGCTTTCCCACAGGGCTGTCCCACGTGCCACCGTGGTGTGAGTCGATCCTCGGCGTGAAAGATGAGCCAGTGCAGGGCAAAGATGTTCCTCTGGAATGGACTGAGACATCTGTGGGACTCTTGGAATGGTGGTACGACCATGGAGTTCCACTCGCCTTTCCTGTTGAGAGTGCCTCCTCTTGAGATGCGACGGGAACGCCGGGAATTCTTTCCCGTTGAAAGCAGGGAAAGGATCCCTCATCTCGAGCTCCGAAGGGGAAACGGGGCTCCTCTGGATGTTGCCGGGACCATCGTGCTTCCTCTCGAGTGGAGACGGGTATGGCGGTGAACTTCTTGAGTTGCAGCAAGGGTGTGAAAGACCCTTTCGAAGTTCCAGAGGTTACGTGTCATTAGTCTCCAGACGCCTCATCGGAAGTAGGCCTCATCTCGCCTGGAAGGGAGAACTTCCTGGATTTTCTCGAGTTGCGGCAGGTGTTCTCGAGTTTCGACGGGGACCTCAGGGACCCGCCCTGGTGGCCTCAGGAGAGGCCAGTCCCCATGCGAGTTGCTAGGGGGCCTCTCGGGATTCCTCTCCCGTCGATACCGGGGCCAAAATCCTTGTGTGGAGTCAGGGCCGGAACCGAGGATTCCTCTCAGGGGCTGACATGGATCTTTGGGTACTTCTGGAGTCTCCCCAGGGGAGTCAGGCCTCGTCTCGAGTGGGGGCATGCACGTGCGCTTTCCTTCCAGGCCGTAGCAGCAATGTCACGCTTCCTGTCGCATGGATCAAAGGATCTGTGATTTTCCCTCGAGGCTTTCCCTCGATTCTTTCCCACAGGGCTGTCCCACGTGCCACCGTGGTGTGAGTCGATCCTCGGCGTCAAAGATGAGCCAGTGCAGGGCAAAGATGTTCCTCTGGAAAGGACTGAGACATCTGGGGGACTCTTGGAATGGTGGTACGACCATGGAGTTCCTCTCGCCTTTCCTGTTGAGAGTGCCTCCTCTTGAGATGCGACGGGAACGCCGGGAATTCTTTCCCGTTGAAAGCAGGGAAAGGATCCCTCATCTCGAGCTACGAGGGGGAAACGGGGCTCCTCTGGATGTGGGTGGGACCATCGTGCTTCCTCTCGAGTGCAGACGGTTATGGCGGTCAACTTCTTGATTTGCAGCAATGGTGTGAAAGACCCTTTCGAAGTTCCAGAGGTTAGGTGTCATTAGTCTCCAGACGCCTCATCGGAAATAGGCCTCATCTCGCCTGGAAGGGAGAACTTCCTGGATTTTCTCGAGTTGCGGCAGGTGTTCTCGAGTTACGACGGGGACCTCAGGGACCCGCCCTGGTGGCCTCAGGAAAGGCCAGTCCCCATGCGAGTTGCTAGGGGGCCTCTCGGGATTCCTCTCCCTTCGATACCGGGGCCAAAAACCTTGTGTGGAGTCAGGGCCGGAACCGAGGATTCCTCTCAGGGGCTGACATGGATCTTTGGGTACTTCTGGAGTCTCCCCAGGGGAGTCAGGCCTCGTCTCGAGTGGGGGCATGCACGTGCGCTTTCCTTCCAGGCTGTAGCAACAATGTCACGCTTCCCGTCCCGTGGATCAAAGGGTCTGTGGTTTTCCCTCGAGGCTTTCCCTCGAGGCTTTCCCACAGGGCTGTCCCACGTGCCACCGTGGTGTGAGTCGATCCTCGGCGTGAAAGATGAGCCAGTGCAGGGCAAAGAGGTTCCTCTGGAATGGACTGAGACATCTGGGGGACTCTTGGAATGGTGGTACGACCATGGAGTTCCTCTCGCCTTTCCTGTTGAGAGTGCCTCGTCTTGAGATGCGACGGGAACGCCGAGAATTCTTTCCCGCTGAAAGCAGGGAAAGGATCCCTCATTTCGAGCTACTAGGGGAAAACGGGGCTCCTCTGGATGTGGGCGGGACCATCGTTCTTCCTCTCGAGTGGAGATGGGTATGGCGGTGAACTTCTTGAGTTGCAGCAAGGGTGTGAAAGACCCTTTCGAAGTTCCAGAGGTTACGTGTCATTAGTCTCCAGATGCCTCATCGGAAATAGGCCTCATCTCGCCTGGAAGGGAGAACTTCCTGGATTTTCTCGAGTTGCGGCAGGTGTTCTCGAGTTACGACGGGGACCTCAGGGACCCGCCCTGGTGGCCTCAGGAAAGGCCAGTCCCCATGCGAGTTGCTAGGGGGCCTCTCGGGATTCCTCTCCCTTCGATACCGGGGCCAAAAACCTTGTGTGGAGTCAGGGCCGGAACCGAGGATTCCTCTCAGGGGCTGACATGGATCTTTGGGTACTTCTGGAGTCTCCCCAGGGGAGTCAGGCCTCGTCTCGAGTGGGGGCATGCACGTGCGCTTTCCTTCCAGGCTGTAGCAGCAATGTCACGCTTCCCGTCGCGTGGATCAAAGGATCTGTGGTTTTCCCTCGAGGCTTTCCCACAGGGCTGTCCCACGTGCCACCGTGGTGTGAGTCGATCCTCGGCGTCAAAGATGAGCCAGTGCAGGGCAAAGAGTTTCCTCTGGAATGGACTGAGACATCTGGGGGACTCTTGAAATGGTGCTACGACCATGGAGTTCCTCTCGCGTTTCCTGTTGAGAGTGCCTCCACTTGAGATGCGACGGGAACGCGGGGAATTCTTTCCCGTTGAAAGCAGGGAAAGGATCGCTCATCTCGAGCTCCGAGGGGGAAACGGGGCTCCTCTGGATGTGGGCGGGACCATCGAGCTTCCTCTCGAGTGGAGACGGGTATGGCAGTGAACTTCTTGAGTTGCAGCAAGGTTTTGAAAGACCCTTTCGAAGTTCCAGAGGTTAGGTGTCATTAGTCTCCAGACGCCTCATTGGAAATAGGCCTCATCTCGCCTGGAAGGGAGAACTTCCTGGATTTTCTCAAGTTGCGGCAGGTGTTCTCGAGTTACGACGGGTACCTCAGGGACCCGCCCTGGTGGCGTCAGGAAAGGCCAGTCCCCATGGGAGTTGCTAGGGGCCCTCTCGGGATTCCCCTTCCGTCGATACCGGGGCCAAAAACCTTGTGTGGAGTCAGGGCCGGAACCGAGGATTCCTCTCAGGGGCTGACATGGATCTTTGGGTACTTCTGGAGTCTCCCCAGGGGAGTCAGGCCTCGTCTCGAGTGGGGGCATGCACGTGCGCTTTCCTTCCAGGCTGTAGCAGCAATGTCACGCTTCCCGTCGCGTGGATCAAAGGATCTGTGGTTTTCCCTCGAGGCTTTCCCACAGGGCTGTCCCACGTGCCACCGTGGTGTGAGTCGATCCTCGGCGTCAAAGATGAGCCAGTGCAGGGCAAAGAGTTTCCTCTGGAATGGACTGAGACATCTGGGGGACTCTTGAAATGGTGCTACGACCATGGAGTTCCTCTCGCGTTTCCTGTTGAGAGTGCCTCCACTTGAGATGCGACGGGAACGCGGGGAATTCTTTCCCGTTGAAAGCAGGGAAAGGATCGCTCATCTCGAGCTCCGAGGGGGAAACGGGGCTCCTCTGGATGTGGGCGGGACCATCGAGCTTCCTCTCGAGTGGAGACGGGTATGGCAGTGAACTTCTTGAGTTGCAGCAAGGTTTTGAAAGACCCTTTCGAAGTTCCAGAGGTTAGGTGTCATTAGTCTCCAGACGCCTCATTGGAAATAGGCCTCATCTCGCCTGGAAGGGAGAACTTCCTGGATTTTCTCAAGTTGCGGCAGGTGTTCTCGAGTTACGACGGGTACCTCAGGGACCCGCCCTGGTGGCGTCAGGAAAGGCCAGTCCCCATGGGAGTTGCTAGGGGCCCTCTCGGGATTCCCCTTCCGTCGATACCGGGGCCAAAAACCTTGTGTGGAGTCAGGGCCGGAACCGAGGATTCCTCTCAGGGGCTGACATGGATCTTTGGGTACTTCTGGAGTCTCCCCAGGGGAGTCAGGCCTCGTCTCGAGTGGAGGCATGCACGTGCGCTTTCCTTCCAGGCTGTAGCAGCAATGTCACACTTCCCGTCGCGTGGATCAAAGGATCTGTGGTTTTCCCTCGATGCTTTCCCTGGAGGCTTTCCTACAGGGCTGTCCCACGTGCCACCGTGGTTTGAGTCGATCCTCGGCGTGAAAGATGAGCCAGTGAAGGGCAAAGAGGTTCCTCTGGAATGGACTGAGACATCTGGGGGACTCTTGGAATGGTGCTACGACCATGGAGTTCCTCTCGCCTTTCCTGTTGAGAGTGCCTCCTCTTGAGATGCGACGGGAACGCCGGGAATTTTTTCTCGTTGAAAGCAGGGAAAGGATCCTTCATCTCGAGCTCCGAGGGGGAAACGGGGCTCCTCTGGATGTGGGCGGGACCATCGTGCTTCCTCTCGAGTGGAGACGGGTATGTCGGTGAACTTCTTGAGTTGCAGCAAGGGTGTGAAAGACCCTTTCGAAGTTCCAGAGGTTAGGTGTCATAAGTCTCCAGACGCCTCATCGGAAATAGGAGTCATCTCGCCTGGAAGGGAGAACTTCCTGGATTTCCTCGAGTTGCGGCTGTGTTCTCGCGTTGCGACGGGGACCTCAGGGACCCGCCCTGGTGGCCTCAGGAAAGGCCAGTCCCCATGCGAGTTGCTAGGGGGCCTCTCGGGATTCCTCTCCCGTCGATACTGGAGTCAAAAACCTTTTGTGGAGTCAGGGCCGGAACCGAGGATTCCTCTCAATGGCTGACATGGATCTTTGGGTACTTCTGGAGTCTCCCCAGGGGAGTGAGGCCTCGTCTCGAGTGGGGGCATGAACGTGTGCTTTCCTTCCAGGCTGTAGCAGCAATGTCATGCTTCCCGTCGCATGGATCAAAGGATCTGTGGTTTTCCCTCGAGGCTTTCGCACAGGGCTGTCCCACCTGCCACCGTGGTGTGAGTCGATCCTCGGCGTGAAAGATGAGCTAGTGCAGGGCAAAGAGGTTCCTCAGGAATGGACTGAGACATCTGGGGGACTCTTGGAATGGTGCTACGACCATGGAGTTCCTCTCGCCTTTCATATTGAGAGTGCCTCCTCTTGAGATGCGACGGGAACGCCGGGAATTCTTTCCCGTTGAAAGCAGGGAAAGGATCCATCATCTCGAGCTAGGAGGGGGAAACGGGGCTCCTCTGGATGTGGGCGGGACCATCGTGCTTCCTCTCGAGTGGAGACGGGTATGGCGGTGAACTTGTTGAGTTGCAGCAAGGGTGTGAAAGACCCTTTCGAAGTTCCAGAGGTTAGGTGTCATTAGTATCCAGACGCCTCATCGGAAATAGGCCTCATCTCGCCTGGAAGGGAGAACTTCCTGGATTTACTCGAGTTGTGGCAGGTGTTCTCGAGGTACGACGGGGACCTCAGGGACCCGCCCTTGTGGCCTCAGGAAAGGCCAGTCCCCATGCGGGTTGCTAGGGGGCCTCTCGAGATTCCTCTCCCGTAGATACCGGGGCCAAAAACCTTGTGTGGACTCAGGGCCGTAACCGAGGATTCCTCTCAGGGGCTGACATGGATCTTTGGGTACTTCTGGAGTCTCCCCAGGGGAGTCAGGCCTCGTCTCGAGTGGGGGCATGCACGTGCGCTTTCCTTCCAGGCTGGAGCAGCAATGTCACGCTTCCCGTCGCGTGGATCAAAGGATCTGATGTTTTCCCTCGAGGCTTTCCCACAGGGATGTCCCACGTGCCACCATCGTGTGAGTCGATCCTCGGCGTGAAAGATGAGCCAGTTTAGGGCACACAGGTTCCTCTGGAATGGACTGAGACATCTGGGGGACTCTTGGAATGGTGCTACGAACATGGAGTTCCTCTCGCCTTTCCTGTTGAGAGTGCCTCCTCTTGAGATGCGACGGGAACGCCGGGAATTCTTTCCCGTTGAAAGCAGGGAAAGGATCCCTCATCTCGAGCTACGAGGGGGAAACGGGGCTCCTCTGGATGTGTGCGGGACCATCGTGCTTCCTCTCGAGTGGAGACGGGTATGGCGGTGAACTTCATGAGTTGCAGCAAGGGTGTGAAAGACCCTTTCGAGGTTCCAAAGTTTAGGTGTCATTAGTCTCCAGACGCCTCATCGGAAATAGGCCTCATCTCGCCTGGAAGGGAGAACTTCCAGGATTTTCTCGAGTTGCGGCAGGTGTTCTCAAGTTACGACGGGGACCTCAGGGATCCGCCCTGGGGGCCTCAGGAAAGGCCAGTCCCCATGCGAGTTGCTAGGGGGCCTCTCGGGATTCCTCTCCCGTCGATACTGGGGCCAAAAACCTTGTGTGGAGTCAGGGCCGGAACCGAGTATTCCTCTCAAGGGCTGACATGGATCTTTGGGTACTTGTGGAGTCTCCCCAGGGGAGTCAGGCCACGTCTCGAGTGGGGGCATGCACGTGCGCTTTCCTTCCAGGCTGTAGCAGCAATGTCACGCTTCCCTTGGAGTGGATCAAAAGATCTGTGGTTTTCCTCGAGGCTTTCCCTCGAGGCTTTCCCACAGGGCTGTCCCACATGCCACCGTGGTGTGAGTCGATCCTCGGCGTGAAAGATGAGCCAGTGCAGGGCAAAGAGGTTCCTTTGGAATGGACTGAGACATCTGGGGGACTCTTGGAATGGTACTACGCCCATTGAGTTCCTCTCGCCTCTCCTGTTAAGAGTGCCTCCTCTTGAGATGCGACGGGAACGCCGGGAATTCTTTCCCGTTGAAAGCAGTGAAAGGATCCCTCATCTAGAGCTAGGAGGGGGAAACGGGGCTCCTCTGGATGTGGGCGGGACCATCGTGCTTCCTCTCGAGTGGAGACGGGTATGGTGGTGAACTTCTTGAGTTGCAGCTAGGGTGTGAAAGACCCTTTCGAAGTTCCAGAGGTTAGGTGTCACTAGTCTCCAGACGCCTCATCGGAAATAGGCCTCATCTCGCCTGGAAGGAAGAACTTCCTGGATTTTCTCGAGTTGCGGCAGGTGGTCTCGAGTTACGACGGGAACGTCAGGGACCCGCCCTGGTGGCCTCAGGAAAGGCCATTCCCCATGCGAGTTGCTAGGGGGCTCTCGGGATTCCTCTCCCGTCGATTCTGGGGCCAAAAACCTTGTGTGGACTCAGGGCCGGAACCGAGTATTCCTCTCAGGGGCTGACATGGATCTTTGGCTACTTCTGGAGTCTCCCTTGGGAGTCAGGCCTCGACTCGAGTGGGGGCATGCACGTGCGCTTTCCTTCCAGGCTGTAGCAGCAATGTCACGCTTCCCGTCGCGTGGATCAAAGGATCTGTGGTTTTCATTCGAGGCTTTCCCACAGGGCTGTCCCACGTGCCACCGTGGTGTGAGTCGATCCTCGGCGTGAAAGATGAGCCAGTGCAGGGCAAAGAGGTTCCTCTGGAATGGACTGAGACATCTGAGGGACTCTTGGAATTTTGCTTCGACCATGGAGTTCCTCTCGCCTTTCCTGTTGAGAGTGCCTCCTCTTGAGATGCGACGGGAACGCCGGGAATTCTTTCCCGTTGAAAGCAGGGAAAGCATCCCTCATCTCGAGCTACGAGGGGGAAACGGGGCTCCTCTGGATGTGTGCGGGACCATCGTGCTTCCTCTCGAGTGGAGACGGGTATGGCGGTGAACTTCTTGAGTTGCAGCAATGGTGTGAAAGACCCTTTCGAATTTCCAGAGGTTAGGTGTCATTAGTCTCCAGACGCCTCATCGGAAATAGGCCTCATCTCGCCTGGAAGGTAGAACTTCCTGGATTTTCTCGAGTTGCGGCAGGTGTTCTCGAGTTACGACGGGGACCTCAGGGACCCGCCCTGGTGGCCTCAGGAAAGGCCAGTCCCCATGCGAGTTGCTAGGGGGCCTCTCGGGATTCCTCTCCCTTCGATACCGGGGCCAAAAACCTTGTGTGGAGTCAGGGCCGGAACCGAGGATTCCTCTCAGGGGCTGACATGGATCTTTGGGTACTTCTGGAGTCTCCCCAGGGGAGTCAGGCCTCGTCTCGAGTGGGGGCATGCACGTGCGCTTTCCTTCCAGGCTGTAGCAGCAATGTCACGCTTCCCGTCGCGTGGATCAAAGGATCTGTGGTTTTCCCTCGAGGCTTTCCCACAGGGCTGTCCCACGTGCCACCGTGGTGTGAGTCGATCCTCGGCGTGAAAGATGAGCCAGTGCAGGGCAAAGAGGTTCCTCTGGAATGGACTGAGACATCTGAGGGACTCTTGGAATGGTGCTTCGACCATGGAGTTCCTCTCGCCTTTCCTGTTGAGAGTGCCTCCTCTTGAGATGCGACGGGAACGCCGGGAATTCTTTCCTCTTGAAAGCAGGGAAAGGATCCCTCATCTCAAGCTACGAGGGGCAAACGGGGCTCTTCTGGATGTGGGCGGGACCATCGTGTTTCCTCTCGAGTGGAGACGGGTATGGCGGTGAACTTCTTGAGTTGCAGCAAGGGTGTGAAAGACCCTTTCGAAGTTCCAGAGGGTAGGTGTCATTTGTCTCCAGACGCCTCATCGGAAATAGGCCTCATCTCGCCTGGAAGGGAGAACTTCCTGGATTTTCTCTAGTTGAGGCAGAAGTTATCGAGTTACGACGGGGACCTCAGGGACCCGCCCTGGTGGCCTCAGGAAAGGCCAGTCCCCATGCGAGTTGCTAGGGGGCCTCTCGGGATTCCTCTCCCGTCGATACCGGGGCCAAAAACCTTGTGTGGAGTCAGGTCCGGAACCGAGGATTCCTCTCAGGGGCTGACATGGATCTTTGGGTACTTCTGTAGTCTCCCCAGGGGAGTCAAGCCTCGTCTCGAGTGGGGGCATGCTCGTGCGCTTTCCTTCCAGGCTGTAGTAGCAATGTCATGCTTCCCGTCGCGTGGATCTAAGGATCTGTGGTTTTCCCTCGAGTCTTTCCACAGGGCTGTCCCACGTGCCACCGTGGTGTGAGTCGATCCTCGGCGTGAAAGATGAGCCAGTGCAGGGCAAAGAGGTTCCTCTGGAATGGACTGAGACATCTGGGGTCTCTTGGAATGGTGCTACGACCATGGAGTTCCTCTCGCCTTACCTGTTGAAAGTGCCTCCTCTTGAGATGCGACGGGAACACCGGGAATTCTATCCCGTTGAAAGCAGGGAAAGGATCCCTCATCTCGAGCTACGAGGGGCAAACGGGGCTCCTCTGGATGTGGGCGGGACCATCGTGCTTCCTCTCGAGTGGAGACGGGTATGGCGGTGAACTTCTTGAGTTGCAGCAAGGGTGTGAAAGACCCTTTCGAAGTTCCAGAGGTTAGGTGTCATTAGTCTCCAGACGCCTCATCGGAAATAGGCCTCATCTCGCCTGGAAGGGAGAACTTCCTGGATTTTCTCGAGTTGAGGCAGGAGTTATTGAGTTACGAAGGGGACATCAGGGACCCGCCCTGGTGGCCTCAGGAAAGGCCAGTCCCCATGCGAGTTGCTAGGGGGCCTCTCGGGATTACTCTCCCGTCGATACCGGGGCCAAAAACCTCGTGTGGAGTCAGGGCCGGAACCCAGGATTCCTCTCAGGGGCTGACAAGGATCTTTGGGTATTTCTGGAGTCTCCCCAGGGGAGTCAGGCCTCGTTTCGAGTGGGGGCATGCACGTGCGCTTTCCTTCCAGGCTGTAGCAGCAATGTCACGCTTCCCATCGCGTGGATCAAAGGGTCTGTGGTTTTCCCTCGAGGCTTTCCCTCGAGGCCTTCCCACAGGGGTGTCCCACGTGCCACCGTGGTGTGAGTCGATCCTCGGCGTGAAAGATGAGCCAGTGCAGGGCAAAGAGTTTCCTCTGGAATGGACTGAGACATCTGGGGGACTCTTGGAATGGTGGTACGACCATGAAGTTCCTCTCGCCTTTCCTGTTGAGAGTGCCTCCTCTTGAGATGCGACGGGAACGCCGGGAATACTTTCCCGTTGAAAGCAGGGAAAGGATCCCTCATCTCGAGCTACGAGGGGCAAACGGGGCTCCTCTGGATGTGGGCGGGACCATCGTGCTTCCTCTCGAGTGGAGACGGGTATGGCGGTGAACTTCTTGAGTTGCAGCAAGGTTGTGAAAGACCCTTTCGAATTTCCAGAGGTTAGGTGTCATTAGTCTCCAGACGCCTCATCGGAAATAGGCCTCATCTCGCCTGGAAGGGAGAACTTCCTGGATTTTCTCGAGTTGAGGCAGGTGTTATCGAGTTATGACGGGTACCTCAGGCACCCGCCCTGGTGGCCACAGTAAAGGCCTGTCCCCATGCGAGTTGCTAGGGGGCCTCTCGGGATTCCTCTCCCGTCGATACCGGGGCCAAAAACCTTGTGTGGAGTCAGGGCCGGAACCGAGGATTCCTCTCAGGGGCTGACATGGATCTTTGGGTACTTCTGGAGTCTCCCCAGTGGAGTCAGGCCTCGTCTCGAGTGGGGGCATGCACGTGCGCTTTTCTTCCAGGCTGTAGTAGCAATGTCACGCTTCCCGTCGCGTGGATCAAAGGGTCTGTGGTTTTCCCTCGAGGCTTTCCCTCGAGGCTTTCCCACAGGGCTGTCCCACGTGCCACCGTGGTGTGAGTCGATCCTCGGCGTGAAAGATGAGCCAGTGCAGGGCAAAGAGGTTCCTCTGGAATGGACTGAGACATCTGAGGGACTCTTGGAATGGTGCTTCGACCATGGAGTTCCTCTCGCCTTTCCTGTTGAGAGTGCCTCCTCTTGAGATGCGACGGGAACGCCGGGAATTCTTTCCTCTTGAAAGCAGGGAAAGGATCCCTCATCTCAAGCTACGAGGGGCAAACGGGGCTCTTCTGGATGTGGGCGGGACCATCGTGTTTCCTCTCGAGTGGAGACGGGTATGGCGGTGAACTTCTTGAGTTGCAGCAAGGGTGTGAAAGACCCTTTCGAAGTTCCAGAGGGTAGGTGTCATTTGTCTCCAGACGCCTCATCGGAAATAGGCCTCATCTCGCCTGGAAGGGAGAACTTCCTGGATTTTCTCTAGTTGAGGCAGAAGTTATCGAGTTACGACGGGGACCTCAGGGACCCGCCCTGGTGGCCTCAGGAAAGGCCAGTCCCCATGCGAGTTGCTAGGGGGCCTCTCGGGATTCCTCTCCCGTCGATACCGGGGCCAAAAACCTTGTGTGGAGTCAGGTCCGGAACCGAGGATTCCTCTCAGGGGCTGACATGGATCTTTGGGTACTTCTGTAGTCTCCCCAGGGGAGTCAAGCCTCGTCTCGAGTGGGGGCATGCTCGTGCGCTTTCCTTCCAGGCTGTAGTAGCAATGTCATGCTTCCCGTCGCGTGGATCTAAGGATCTGTGGTTTTCCCTCGAGTCTTTCCACAGGGCTGTCCCACGTGCCACCGTGGTGTGAGTCGATCCTCGGCGTGAAAGTTGAGCCAGTGCAGGGCAAAGAGGTTCCTCTGGAATGGACTGAGACATCTGGGGTCTCTTGGAATGGTGCTACGACCATGGAGTTCCTCTCGCCTTACCTGTTGAAAGTGCCTCCTCTTGAGATGCGACGGGAACACCGGGAATTCTATCCCGTTGAAAGCAGGGAAAGGATCCCTCATCTCGAGCTACGAGGGGCAAACGGGGCTCCTCTGGATGTGGGCGGGACCATCGTGCTTCCTCTCGAGTGGAGACGGGTATGGCGGTGAACTTCTTGAGTTGCAGCAAGGGTGTGAAAGACCCTTTCGAAGTTCCAGAGGTTAGGTGTCATTAGTCTCCAGACGCCTCATCGGAAATAGGCCTCATCTCGCCTGGAAGGGAGAACTTCCTGGATTTTCTCGAGTTGAGGCAGGAGTTATTGAGTTACGACGGGGACATCAGGGACCCGCCCTGGTGGCCTCAGGAAAGGCCAGTCCCCATGCGAGTTGCTAGGGGGCCTCTCGGGATTTCTCTCCCGTCGATACCGGGGCCAAAAACCTTGTGTGGAGTCAGGGCCGGAACCCAGGATTCCTCTCAGGGGCTGACAAGGATCTTTGGGTATTTCTGGAGTCTCCCCAGGGGAGTCAGGCCTCGTCTCGAGTGGGGGCATGCAGGTGCGCTTTCCTTCCAGGCTGTAGCAGCAATGTCACGCTTCCCATCGCGTGGATCAAAGGGTCTGTGGTTTTCCCTCGAGGCTTTCCCTCGAGGCCTTCCCACAGGGGTGTCCCACGTGCCACCGTGGTGTGAGTCGATCCTCGGCGTGAAAGATGAGCCAGTGCAGGGCAAAGAGTTTCCTCTGGAATGGACTGAGACATCTGGGGGACTCTTGGAATGGTGGTACGACCATGAAGTTCCTCTCGCCTTTCCTGTTGAGAGTGCCTCCTCTTGAGATGCGACGGGAACGCCGGGAATACTTTCCCGTTGAAAGCAGGGAAAGGATCCCTCATCTCGAGCTACGAGGGGCAAACGGGGCTCCTCTGGATGTGGGCGGGACCATCGTGCTTCCTCTCGAGTGGAGACGGGTATGGCGGTGAACTTCTTGAGTTGCAGCAAGGTTGTGAAAGACCCTTTCGAATTTCCAGAGGTTAGGTGTCATTAGTCTCCAGACGCCTCATCGGAAATAGGCCTCATCTCGCCTGGAAGGGAGAACTTCCTGGATTTTCTCGAGTTGAGGCAGGTGTTATCGAGTTATGACGGGTACCTCAGGCACCCGCCCTGGTGGCCACAGTAAAGGCCTGTCCCCATGCGAGTTGCTAGGGGGCCTCTCGGGATTCCTCTCCCGTCGATACCGGGGCCAAAAACCTTGTGTGGAGTCAGGGCCGGAACCGAGGATTCCTCTCAGGGGCTGACATGGATCTTTGGGTACTTCTGGAGTCTCCCCAGGGGAGTCAGGCCTCGTCTCGAGTGGGGGCATGCACGTGCGCTTTTCTTCCAGGCTGTAGTAGCAATGTCACGCTTCCCGTCGCGTGGATCAAAGGGTCTGTGGTTTTCCCTCGAGGCTTTCCCTCGAGGCTTTCCCTCAGGGCTGTCCCACGTGCCACCGTGGTGTGAGTCGATCCTCGGCGTGAAAGATGAGCCAGTGCAGGGCAAAGAAGTTCCTCTGGAATGGACTGAGATATCTGGGGGACTCTTGGAATGGTGGAAGGACCATGTAGTTCCTCTCGCCTTACCTGTTGAGAGTGCCTCCTCTTGACATGCGACGGGAACGCCGGCAATTCTTTCCCGTTGAAAGCAGGGAAAGGATCCCTCATCTCGAGCTACGAGGGGGAAACGGGGCTCCTCTGGATGTGGGCGGGACCATCGTGCTTCCTCTCGAGTGGAGACGGGTATGGCGGTGAACTTCTTGAGTTGCAGCAAGGGTATGAAAGACCCTTTCGAAGTTCCAGAGGTTAGGTGTCATTAGTCTCCAGACGCCTCATCGGAAATAGGCCTCATCTCGCCTGGAAAGGAGAACTTCCTGGATTTTCTCGAGTTGCGGCTGGTGTTCTCGAGTTACGACGAGGACCTCAGGGACCCGCCCTGGTGGCCTCAGGAAAGGCCAGTCCCCATGCGAGTTGCTATGGGGGCTCTCGGGATTCCTCTCCCGTCGATACCGGGGCCAAAAACCTTGAGTGGAGTCACGGCCGGAAACGAGGATTCCTCTCAGGGGCTGACATGGATCTTTGGGTACTTCTGGAGTCTCCCCAGGGGAGTCAGGCCTCGTCTCGAGTGGGGGAATGCACGTGCGCTTTCCTTCCAGGCTGTAGCAGCAATGTCACGCTTCCCGTCGCGTGGATCAAAGGATCTGTGGTTTTCCCTCAAAGCTTTCCCACAGGGCTGTCCCACGTGCCACCGTGGTGTGAGTCGATCCTCGGCGTGAAAGATGAGCCAGTGCAGGGCAAAGAGGTTCCTGTTGAATGGACTGAGACATCTGGGGGACTCTTGGAATGGTGCTACGACCATGGAATTCCTCTGGTCTTTCCTGTTGAGAGTGCCTCCTCTTCACATGCGACGGGAACGCCGGAAATTCTTTCCCGTTGAAAACAGGGAAAGGATCCCTCATCACGAGCTACGAGGGGGAAACGGGGCTCCACTGGATGTGGGTGGGACCATCGTGCTTCCTCTCGAGTGGAGACGGGTTTGGCGGTGAACTTCTTGAGTTGCAGCAAGGGTGTGAAAGACCCTTTCGAAGTTCCAGAGGTTAGGTGTCATTAGTCTCCAGACGCCTCATCGGAAATAGGCCTCATCTCGCCTGGAAGGGAGACCTTCCTGGATTTTCTCGAGTTGCGGCAGGTGTTCTCGAGTTATGACGGGGACCTAAGGGACCCGCCCTAGTGGCCTCAGGAAAGGCCAGTCCCCATGCGAGTTGCTAGGGGGCCTCTCGGGATTCCTCTCCCGTCGATACCGGGGCCAAAAACCTTGTGTGGAGTCTGGGCCGGAACCGAGGATTCCTCTCAGGGGCTGACATGGATCTTTGGGTAATTCTGGAGTCTCCCCAGGGGAGTCAGGCCTCGTCTCGAGTGGTGGCATGCATGTGTGCTTTCCTTTCAGGCTGTAGCAGCAATGTCACGCTTCCCGTCGCGTGGATCAAAGGATCTGTGGTTTTCCCTCGAGGCTTTCCCACAGGGCTGTCCCACGTGCCACCGAGGTGTGAGTCGATCCTCGGCGTGAAAGATGAGCCAGTGCAGGGCAAAGAGGTTCCTCTAGAATGCACTGAGACATCTGGATGACTCTTGGAATGGTGCTACGACCATGGAGTTTCTCTCGCCTTTCCTGTTGAGAGTGCCTCCTCTTGACATGCGACGGGAACACCGGGAATTCTTTCCCGTTGAAAACAGGGAAAGGATCCCTCATCTCTAGCTACGAGTGGGAAACGGGGCTCCTCTGGATGTGGGCGGGACCATCGTGCTTCCTCTCGAGTGGAGACGGGTATGGCGGTGAACTTCTTGAGTTGCAGCAAGGTTGTGAAAGACCATTTCGAATTTCCAGAGGTTAGGTGTCATTAGTCTCCAGACGCCTCATCGGAAATAGGCCTCATCTCGCCTGGAAGGGAGAACTTCCTGGATTTTCTCGAGTTGAGGCAGGTGTTATCGAGTTATGACGGGTACCTCAGGCACCCGCCCTGGTGGCCACAGTATAGGCCTGTCCCCATGCGAGTTGCTAGGGGGCCTCTCGGGATTCCTCTCCCGTCGATACCGGGGCCAAAAACCTTGTGTGGAGTCAGGGCCGGAACCGAGGATTCCTCTCAGGGGCTGACATGGATCTTTGGGTATTTCTGGAGTCTCCCCAGGGGAGTCAGGCCTCGTCTCGAGTGGGGGCATGCACGTGCGCTTTTCTTCCAGGCTGTAGTAGCAATGTCACGCTTCCCGTCGCGTGGATCAAAGGGTCTGTGGTTTTCCCTCGAGGCTTTCCCTCGAGGCTTTCCCACAGGGCTGTCCCACGTGCCACCGTGGTGTGAGTCGATCCTCGGCGTGAAAGATGAGCCAGTGCAGGGCAAAGAGGTTCCTCTGGAATGGACTGAGACATCTGGGGTCTCTTGGAATGGTGCTACGACCATGGAGTTCCTCTCGCCTTACCTGTTGAAAGTGCCTCCTCTTGAGATGCGACGGGAACACCGGGAATTCTATCCCGTTGAAAGCAGGGAAAGGATCCCTCATCTCGAGCTACGAGGGGCAAACGGGGCTCCTCTGGATGTGGGCGGGACCATCGTGCTTCCTCTCGAGTGGAGACGGGTATGGCGGTGAACTTCTTGAGTTGCAGCAAGGGTGTGAAAGACCCTTTCGAAGTTCCAGAGGTTAGGTGTCATTAGTCTCCAGACGCCTCATCGGAAATAGGCCTCATCTCGCCTGGAAGGGAGAACTTCCTGGATTTTCTCGAGTTGAGGCAGGAGTTATTGAGTTACGACGGGGACATCAGGGACCCGCCCTGGTGGCCTTAGGAAAGGCCAGTCCCCATGCGAGTTGCTAGGGGGCCTCTCGGGATTTCTCTCCCGTCGATACCGGGGCCAAAAACCTTGTGTGGAGTCAGGGCCGGAACCCAGGATTCCTCTCAGGGGCTGACAAGGATCTTTGGGTATTTCTGGAGTCTCCCCAGGGGAGTCAGGCCTCGTCTCGAGTGGGGGCATGCAGGTGCGCTTTCCTTCCAGGCTGTAGCAGCAATGTCACGCTTCCCATCGCGTGGATCAAAGGGTCTGTGGTTTTCCCTCGAGGCTTTCCCTCGAGGCCTTCCCACAGGGGTGTCCCACGTGCCACCGTGGTGTGAGTCGATCCTCGGCGTGAAAGATGAGCCAGTGCAGGGCAAAGAGTTTCCTCTGGAATGGACTGAGACATCTGGGGGACTCTTGGAATGGTGGTACGACCATGAAGTTCCTCTCGCCTTTCCTGTTGAGAGTGCCTCCTCTTGAGATGCGACGGGAACGCCGGGAATACTTTCCCGTTGAAAGCAGGGAAAGGATCCCTCATCTCGAGCTACGAGGGGCAAACGGGGCTCCTCTGGATGTGGGCGGGACCATCGTGCTTCCTCTCGAGTGGAGACGGGTATGGCGGTGAACTTCTTGAGTTGCAGCAAGGTTGTGAAAGACCCTTTCGAATTTCCAGAGGTTAGGTGTCATTAGTCTCCAGACGCCTCATCGGAAATAGGCCTCATCTCGCCTGGAAGGGAGAACTTCCTGGATTTTTTCGAGTTGAGGCAGGTGTTATCGAGTTATGACGGGTACCTCAGGCACCCGCCCTGGTGGCCACAGTAAAGGCCTGTCCCCATGCGAGTTGCTAGGGGGCCTCTCGGGATTCCTCTCCCGTCGATACCGGGGCCAAAAACCTTGTGTGGAGTCAGGGCCGGAACCGAGGATTCCTCTCAGGGGCTGACATGGATCTTTGGGTACTTCTGGAGTCTCCCCAGGGGAGTCAGGCCTCGTCTCGAGTGGGGGCATGCACGTGCGCTTTTCTTCCAGGCTGTAGTAGCAATGTCACGCTTCCCGTCGCGTGGATCAAAGGGTCTGTGGTTTTCCCTCGAGGCTTTCCCTCGAGGCTTTCCCTCAGGGCTGTCCCACGTGCCACCGTGGTGTGAGTCGATCCTCGGCGTGAAAGATGAGCCAGTGCAGGGCAAAGAAGTTCCTCTGGAATGGACTGAGATATCTGGGGGACTCTTGGAATGGTGGAAGGACCATGTAGTTCCTCTCGCCTTACCTGTTGAGAGTGCCTCCTCTTGACATGCGACGGGAACGCCGGCAATTCTTTCCCGTTGAAAGCAGGGAAAGGATCCCTCATCTCGAGCTACGAGGGGGAAACGGGGCTCCTCTGGATGTGGGCGGGACCATCGTGCTTCCTCTCGAGTGGAGACGGGTATGGCGGTGAACTTCTTGAGTTGCAGCAAGGGTATGAAAGACCCTTTCGAAGTTCCAGAGGTTAGGTGTCATTAGTCTCCAGACGCCTCATCGGAAATAGGCCTCATCTCGCCTGGAAAGGAGAACTTCCTGGATTTTCTCGAGTTGCGGCTGGTGTTCTCGAGTTACGACGAGGACCTCAGGGACCCGCCCTGGTGGCCTCAGGAAAGGCCAGTCCCCATGCGAGTTGCTATGGGGGCTCTCGGGATTCCTCTCCCGTCGATACCGGGGCCAAAAACCTTGAGTGGAGTCACGGCCGGAACCGAGGATTCCTCTCAGGGGCTGACATGGATCTTTGGGTACTTCTGGAGTCTCCCCAGGGGAGTCAGGCCTCGTCTCGAGTGGGGGAATGCACGTGCGCTTTCCTTCCAGGCTGTAGCAGCAATGTCACGCTTCCCGTCGCGTGGATCAAAGGATCTGTGGTTTTCCCTCAAAGCTTTCCCACAGGGCTGTCCCACGTGCCACCGTGGTGTGAGTCGATCCTCGGCGTGAAAGATGAGCCAGTGCAGGGCAAAGAGGTTCCTCTGGAATGGACTGAGACATCTGGGGGACTCTTGGAATGGTGCTACGACCATGGAATTCCTCTGGTCTTTCCTGTTGAGAGTGCCTCCTCTTCACATGCGACGGGAACGCCGGAAATTCTTTCCCGTTGAAAACAGGGAAAGGATCCCTCATCACGAGCTACGAGGGGGAAACGGGGCTCCACTGGATGTGGGTGGGACCATCGTGCTTCCTCTCGAGTGGAGACGGGTATGGCGGTGAACTTCTTGAGTTGCAGCAAGGGTGTGAAAGACCCTTTCGAAGTTCCAGAGGTTAGGTGTCATTAGTCTCCAGACGCCTCATCGGAAATAGGCCTCATCTCGCCTGGAAGGGAGACCTTCCTGGATTTTCTCGAGTTGCGGCAGGTGTTCTCGAGTTACGACGGGGACCTAAGGGACCCGCCCTAGTGGCCTCAGGAAAGGCCAGTCCCCATGCGAGTTGCTAGGGGGCCTCTCGGGATTCCTCTCCCGTCGATACCGGGGCCAAAAACCTTGTGTGGAGTCTGGGCCGGAACCGAGGATTCCTCTCAGGGGCTGACATGGATCTTTGGGTAATTCTGGAGTCTCCCCAGGGGAGTCAGGCCTCGTCTCGAGTGGTGGCATGCATGTGTGCTTTCCTTTCAGGCTGTAGCAGCAATGTCACGCTTCCCGTCGCGTGGATCAAAGGATCTGTGGTTTTCCCTCGAGGCTTTCCCACAGGGCTGTCCCACGTGCCACCGAGGTGTGAGTCGATCCTCGGCGTGAAAGATGAGCCAGTGCAGGGCAAAGAGGTTCCTCTAGAATGCACTGAGACATCTGGATGACTCTTGGAATGGTGCTACGACCATGGAGTTTCTCTCGCCTTTCCTGTAGAGAGTGCCTCCTCTTGACATGCGACGGGAACACCGGGAATTCTTTCCCGTTGAAAACAGGGAAAGGATCCCTCATCTCTAGCTACGAGTGGGAAACGGGGCTCCTCTGGATGTGGGCGGGACCATCGTGCTTCCTCTCGAGTGGATTCGGTTATGGCGGTGAACTTCTTGAGTTGCAGCAAGGGTGTGAAAGACCCTTTCGAAGTTTCAGAGGTTAGGTGTCATTAGTCTCCATACGCTTCATCGGAAATAGGCCTCATCACGCCTGGAAGGAAGAACTTCCTGGATTTTCTCGAGTTGCGGCAGGTGTTCTCGAGGTATGACAGGGACCTCAGGGACCCGCACTGGTGGCCTCAGGAAAGGCCAGTCCCCATGCGAGTTGCTAGGTGGCCTTTCGGGATTCCTCTCCCGTCGATACCGGGGCCAAAAACCTTGTGTGGAGTCAGGGCCGGAACCGAGGATTCCTCTCAGGGGCTGACATGGATCTTTGGGTACTTCTGGAGTCTCCCCAGGGGAGTCAGGCCTCGTCTCGAGTGGGGGCATGCACGTGCGCTTTCCTTCCAGGCTGTAGCAGCAACGTCACGCTTCCCGTCGCGTGGATCAAAGGATCTGTGGTTTTCCCTCGAGGCTTTCCCACAGGGCTGTCCCACGTGCCACCGTGGTGTGAGTCGATCCTCGGCGTGAAAGATGAGCCAGTGCAGGGCAAAGAGGTTCCTCTGGAATGGACTGAGACATCTGGGGGACTCTTGGAATCGTGGTACGACCATGGAGTTCCTCTCGCCTTTCCTGTTGAGAGTGCCTCCTCTTGAGTTTCGACGGGAACGCCGGGAATTCTTTCCCGTTGAAACAAGGGAAAGCATCCCTCATCTCGAGCTACAATTGGGAAACAGGGCTCCTCTGGATGTGGGCGGGACCATCGTGCCTCCTCTCGAGTGGAGACGGGTATGGCGGTGAACTTGTTGAGTTGCAGCAAGGGTGTGAAAGACCCTTTCGAAGTTCCAGAGGTTAGGTGTCATTAGTTTCCAGACGCCTCATCGGAAATAGGCCTCATCTCGCCTGGAAGGGAGAACTTCCTGGATTTTCTCGAGTTGCGGCAGGTGTTCTCGAGTTACGACGGGGACCTCAGGGACCCGCCATGGTGGCCTCAGGAAAGGCCATTCCCCATGGGAGTTGCTAGGGGGCCTCTCGGGATTCCTCTCCCGTCGATACCGGGGCCAAAAACCTTGTGTGGGGTCAGGGCCGGAACCGAGGATTCCCCTCAGGGGCTGACATGGATCTTTGGGTACTTCTGGAGTCTCCCCAGGGGACTCAGGCCTCGTCTCGAGTGGGAGCATGCACGTGGGCTTTCCTTCCAGGCTGTAGCAGCAATGTCACGCTTCCCGTCTTGTGGAACAAAGGATTTGTGGTTTTCCCTCGAGGCTTTTACACAGGGCTGTCCCACGTGCCACCGTGGTGTGAGTCGATCCTCGGCGTGAAAGATGAGCCAGTGCAGGGCAAAAAGTTTCCTCTGGAATGAACTGAGACATCTGGGGGACTCTTGGAATGGTGGTTCGACCATGGAGTTCCTCTCGCCTTTCCTGTTGAGAGTGCCTCCTCTTGAGATGCGACGGGAACGCTGGGAATTCTTTCCCGTTGAAAGCAGGGAAAGGATCCCTCATCTCAAGCTACGAGGGGCAAACGGGGCTCTTCTGGATGTGGGCGGGACCATCGTGTTTCCTCTCGAGTGGAGACGGGTATGGCGGTGAACTTCTTGAGTTGCAGCAAGGGTGTGAAAGACCCTTTCGAAGTTCCAGAGGGTAGGTGTCATTTGTCTCCAGACGCCTCATCGGAAATAGGCCTCATCTCGCCTGGAAGGGAGAACTTCCTGGATTTTCTCTAGTTGAGGCAGAAGTTATCGAGTTACGACGGGGACCTCAGGGACCCGCCCTGGTGGCCTCAGGAAAGGCCAGTCCCCATGCGAGTTGCTAGGGGGCCTCTCGGGATTCCTCTCCCGTCGATACCGGGGCCAAAAACCTTGTGTGGAGTCAGGTCCGGAACCGAGGATTCCTCTCAGGGGCTGACATGGATCTTTGGGTACTTCTGTAGTCTCCCCAGGGGAGTCAAGCCTCGTCTCGAGTGGGGGCATGCTCGTGCGCTTTCCTTCCAGGCTGTAGTAGCAATGTCATGCTTCCCGTCGCGTGGATCTAAGGATCTGTGGTTTTCCCTCGAGTCTTTCCACAGGGCTGTCCCACGTGCCACCGTGGTGTGAGTCGATCCTCGGCGTGAAAGATGAGCCAGTGCAGGGCAAAGAGGTTCCTCTGGAATGGACTGAGACATCTGGGGTCTCTTGGAATGGTGCTACGACCATGGAGTTCCTCTCGCCTTACCTGTTGAAAGTGCCTCCTCTTGAGATGCGACGGGAACACCGGGAATTCTATCCCGTTGAAAGCAGGGAAAGGATCCCTCATCTCGAGCTACGAGGGGCAAACGGGGCTCCTCTGGATGTGGGCGGGACCATCGTGCTTCCTCTCGAGTGGAGACGGGTATGGCGGTGAACTTCTTGAGTTGCAGCAAGGGTGTGAAAGACCCTTTCGAAGTTCCAGAGGTTAGGTGTCATTAGTCTCCAGACGCCTCATCGGAAATAGGCCTCATCTCGCCTGGAAGGGAGAACTTCCTGGATTTTCTCGAGTTGAGGCAGGAGTTATTGAGTTACGACGGGGACATCAGGGACCCGCCCTGGTGGCCTCAGGAAAGGCCAGTCCCCATGCGAGTTGCTAGGGGGCCTCTCGGGATTCCTCTCCCGTCGATACCGGGGCCAAAAACCTTGTGTGGAGTCAGGGCCGGAACCCAGGATTCCTCTCAGGGGCTGACAAGGATCTTTGGGTATTTCTGGAGTCTCCCCAGGGGAGTCAGGCCTCGTCTCGAGTGGGGGCATGCACGTGCGCTTTCCTTCCAGGCTGTAGCAGCAATGTCACGCTTCCCATCGCGTGGATCAAAGGGTCTGTGGTTTTCCCTCGAGGCTTTCCCTCGAGGCCTTCCCACAGGGGTGTCCCACGTGCCACCGTGGTGTGAGTCGATCCTCGGCGTGAAAGATGAGCCAGTGCAGGGCAAAGAGTTTCCTCTGGAATGGACTGAGACATCTGGGGGACTCTTGGAATGGTGGTACGACCATGAAGTTCCTCTCGCCTTTCCTGTTGAGAGTGCCTCCTCTTGAGATGCGACGGGAACGCCGGGAATACTTTCCCGTTGAAAGCAGGGAAAGGATCCCTCATCTCGAGCTACGAGGGGCAAACGGGGCTCCTCTGGATGTGGGCGGGACCATCGTGCCTCCTCTCGAGTGGAGACGGGTATGGCGGTGAACTTGTTGAGTTGCAGCAAGGGTGTGAAAGACCCTTTCGAAGTTCCAGAGGTTAGGTGTCATTAGTTTCCAGACGCCTCATCGGAAATAGGCCTCATCTCGCCTGGAAGGGAGAACTTCCTGGATTTTCTCGAGTTGCGGCAGGTGTTCTCGAGTTACGACGGGGACCTCAGGGACCCGCCATGGTGGCCTCAGGAAAGGCCATTCCCCATGGGAGTTGCTAGGGGGCCTCTCGGGATTCCTCTCCCGTCGATACCGGGGCCAAAAACCTTGTGTGGGGTCAGGGCCGGAACCGAGGATTCCCCTCAGGGGCTGACATGGATCTTTGGGTACTTCTGGAGTCTCCCCAGGGGACTCAGGCCTCGTCTCGAGTGGGAGCATGCACGTGGGCTTTCCTTCCAGGCTGTAGCAGCAATGTCACGCTTCCCGTCTTGTGGAACAAAGGATTTGTGGTTTTCCCTCGAGGCTTTTACACAGGGCTGTCCCACGTGCCACCGTGGTGTGAGTCGATCCTCGGCGTGAAAGATGAGCCAGTGCAGGGCAAAAAGTTTCCTCTGGAATGAACTGAGACATCTGGGGGACTCTTGGAATGGTGGTTCGACCATGGAGTTCCTCTCGCCTTTCCTGTTGAGAGTGCCTCCTCTTGAGATGCGACGGGAACGCTGGGAATTCTTTCCCGTTGAAAGCAGGGAAAGGATCCCTCATCTCAAGCTACGAGGGGCAAACGGGGCTCTTCTGGATGTGGGCGGGACCATCGTGTTTCCTCTCGAGTGGAGACGGGTATGGCGGTGAACTTCTTGAGTTGCAGCAAGGGTGTGAAAGACCCTTTCGAAGTTCCAGAGGGTAGGTGTCATTTGTCTCCAGACGCCTCATCGGAAATAGGCCTCATCTCGCCTGGAAGGGAGAACTTCCTGGATTTTCTCTAGTTGAGGCAGAAGTTATCGAGTTACGACGGGGACCTCAGGGACCCGCCCTGGTGGCCTCAGGAAAGGCCAGTCCCCATGCGAGTTGCTAGGGGGCCTCTCGGGATTCCTCTCCCGTCGATACCGGGGCCAAAAACCTTGTGTGGAGTCAGGTCCGGAACCGAGGATTCCTCTCAGGGGCTGACATGGATCTTTGGGTACTTCTGTAGTCTCCCCAGGGGAGTCAAGCCTCGTCTCGAGTGGGGGCATGCTCGTGCGCTTTCCTTCCAGGCTGTAGTAGCAATGTCATGCTTCCCGTCGCGTGGATCTAAGGATCTGTGGTTTTCCCTCGAGTCTTTCCACAGGGCTGTCCCACGTGCCACCGTGGTGTGAGTCGATCCTCGGCGTGAAAGATGAGCCAGTGCAGGGCAAAGAGGTTCCTCTGGAATGGACTGAGACATCTGGGGTCTCTTGGAATGGTGCTACGACCATGGAGTTCCTCTCGCCTTACCTGTTGAAAGTGCCTCCTCTTGAGATGCGACGGGAACACCGGGAATTCTATCCCGTTGAAAGCAGGGAAAGGATCCCTCATCTCGAGCTACGAGGGGCAAACGGGGCTCCTCTGGATGTGGGCGGGACCATCGTGCTTCCTCTCGAGTGGAGACGGGTATGGCGGTGAACTTCTTGAGTTGCAGCAAGGGTGTGAAAGACCCTTTCGAAGTTCCAGAGGTTAGGTGTCATTAGTCTCCAGACGCCTCATCGGAAATAGGCCTCATCTCGCCTGGAAGGGAGAACTTCCTGGATTTTCTCGAGTTGAGGCAGGAGTTATTGAGTTACGACGGGGACATCAGGGACCCGCCCTGGTGGCCTCAGGAAAGGCCAGTCCCCATGCGAGTTGCTAGGGGGCCTCTCGGGATTCCTCTCCCGTTGATACCGGGGCCAAAAACCTTGTGTGGAGTCAGGGCCGGAACCCAGGATTCCTCTCAGGGGCTGACAAGGATCTTTGGGTATTTCTGGAGTCTCCCCAGGGGAGTCAGGCCTCGTCTCGAGTGGGGGCATGCACGTGCGCTTTCCTTCCAGGCTGTAGCAGCAATGTCACGCTTCCCATCGCGTGGATCAAAGGGTCTGTGGTTTTCCCTCGAGGCTTTCCCTCGAGGCCTTCCCACAGGGGTGTCCCACGTGCCACCGTGGTGTGAGTCGATCCTCGGCGTGAAAGATGAGCCAGTGCAGGGCAAAGAGTTTCCTCTGGAATGGACTGAGACATCTGGGGGACTCTTGGAATGGTGGTACGACCATGAAGTTCCTCTCGCCTTTCCTGTTGAGAGTGCCTCCTCTTGAGATGCGACGGGAACGCCGGGAATACTTTCCCGTTGAAAGCAGGGAAAGGATCCCTCATCTCGAGCTACGAGGGGCAAACGGGGCTCCTCTGGATGTGGGCGGGACCATCGTGCCTCCTCTCGAGTGGAGACGGGTATGGCGGTGAACTTGTTGAGTTGCAGCAAGGGTGTGAAAGACCCTTTCGAAGTTCCAGAGGTTAGGTGTCATTAGTTTCCAGACGCCTCATCGGAAATAGGCCTCATCTCGCCTGGAAGGGAGAACTTCCTGGATTTTCTCGAGTTGCGGCAGGTGTTCTCGAGTTACGACGGGGACCTCAGGGACCCG
This sequence comes from Capricornis sumatraensis, assembly GCF_032405125.1. Classification (NCBI taxonomy): domain Eukaryota; kingdom Metazoa; phylum Chordata; class Mammalia; order Artiodactyla; family Bovidae; genus Capricornis; species Capricornis sumatraensis. The sequence goes on along the minus strand of NC_091077.1, from coordinate 1,457,552 downwards.
CCATGGTGGCCTCAGGAAAGGCCATTCCCCATGGGAGTTGCTAGGGGGCCTCTCGGGATTCCTCTCCCGTCGATACCGGGGCCAAAAACCTTGTGTGGGGTCAGGGCCGGAACCGAGGATTCCCCTCAGGGGCTGACATGGATCTTTGGGTACTTCTGGAGTCTCCCCAGGGGACTCAGGCCTCGTCTCGAGTGGGAGCATGCACGTGGGCTTTCCTTCCAGGCTGTAGCAGCAATGTCACGCTTCCCGTCTTGTGGAACAAAGGATTTGTGGTTTTCCCTCGAGGCTTTTACACAGGGCTGTCCCACGTGCCACCGTGGTGTGAGTCGATCCTCGGCGTGAAAGATGAGCCAGTGCAGGGCAAAAAGTTTCCTCTGGAATGAACTGAGACATCTGGGGGACTCTTGGAATGGTGGTTCGACCATGGAGTTCCTCTCGCCTTTCCTGTTGAGAGTGCCTCCTCTTGAGATGCGACGGGAACGCTGGGAATTCTTTCCCGTTGAAAGCAGGGAAAGGATCCCTCATCTCAAGCTACGAGGGGCAAACGGGGCTCTTCTGGATGTGGGCGGGACCATCGTGTTTCCTCTCGAGTGGAGACGGGTATGGCGGTGAACTTCTTGAGTTGCAGCAAGGGTGTGAAAGACCCTTTCGAAGTTCCAGAGGGTAGGTGTCATTTGTCTCCAGACGCCTCATCGGAAATAGGCCTCATCTCGCCTGGAAGGGAGAACTTCCTGGATTTTCTCTAGTTGAGGCAGAAGTTATCGAGTTACGACGGGGACCTCAGGGACCCGCCCTGGTGGCCTCAGGAAAGGCCAGTCCCCATGCGAGTTGCTAGGGGGCCTCTCGGGATTCCTCTCCCGTCGATACCGGGGCCAAAAACCTTGTGTGGAGTCAGGTCCGGAACCGAGGATTCCTCTCAGGGGCTGACATGGATCTTTGGGTACTTCTGTAGTCTCCCCAGGGGAGTCAAGCCTCGTCTCGAGTGGGGGCATGCTCGTGCGCTTTCCTTCCAGGCTGTAGTAGCAATGTCATGCTTCCCGTCGCGTGGATCTAAGGATCTGTGGTTTTCCCTCGAGTCTTTCCACAGGGCTGTCCCACGTGCCACCGTGGTGTGAGTCGATCCTCGGCGTGAAAGATGAGCCAGTGCAGGGCAAAGAGGTTCCTCTGGAATGGACTGAGACATCTGGGGTCTCTTGGAATGGTGCTACGACCATGGAGTTCCTCTCGCCTTACCTGTTGAAAGTGCCTCCTCTTGAGATGCGACGGGAACACCGGGAATTCTATCCCGTTGAAAGCAGGGAAAGGATCCCTCATCTCGAGCTACGAGGGGCAAACGGGGCTCCTCTGGATGTGGGCGGGACCATCGTGCTTCCTCTCGAGTGGAGACGGGTATGGCGGTGAACTTCTTGAGTTGCAGCAAGGGTGTGAAAGACCCTTTCGAAGTTCCAGAGGTTAGGTGTCATTAGTCTCCAGACGCCTCATCGGAAATAGGCCTCATCTCGCCTGGAAGGGAGAACTTCCTGGATTTTCTCGAGTTGAGGCAGGAGTTATTGAGTTACGACGGGGACATCAGGGACCCGCCCTGGTGGCCTCAGGAAAGGCCAGTCCCCATGCGAGTTGCTAGGGGGCCTCTCGGGATTCCTCTCCCGTCGATACCGGGGCCAAAAACCTTGTGTGGAGTCAGGGCCGGAACCCAGGATTCCTCTCAGGGGCTGACAAGGATCTTTGGGTATTTCTGGAGTCTCCCCAGGGGAGTCAGGCCTCGTCTCGAGTGGGGGCATGCACGTGCGCTTTCCTTCCAGGCTGTAGCAGCAATGTCACGCTTCCCATCGCGTGGATCAAAGGGTCTGTGGTTTTCCCTCGAGGCTTTCCCTCGAGGCCTTCCCACAGGGGTGTCCCACGTGCCACCGTGGTGTGAGTCGATCCTCGGCGTGAAAGATGAGCCAGTGCAGGGCAAAGAGTTTCCTCTGGAATGGACTGAGACATCTGGGGGACTCTTGGAATGGTGGTACGACCATGAAGTTCCTCTCGCCTTTCCTGTTGAGAGTGCCTCCTCTTGAGATGCGACGGGAACGCCGGGAATACTTTCCCGTTGAAAGCAGGGAAAGGATCCCTCATCTCGAGCTACGAGGGGCAAACGGGGCTCCTCTGGATGTGGGCGGGACCATCGTGCCTCCTCTCGAGTGGAGACGGGTATGGCGGTGAACTTGTTGAGTTGCAGCAAGGGTGTGAAAGACCCTTTCGAAGTTCCAGAGGTTAGGTGTCATTAGTTTCCAGACGCCTCATCGGAAATAGGCCTCATCTCGCCTGGAAGGGAGAACTTCCTGGATTTTCTCGAGTTGCGGCAGGTGTTCTCGAGTTACGACGGGGACCTCAGGGACCCGCCATGGTGGCCTCAGGAAAGGCCATTCCCCATGGGAGTTGCTAGGGGGCCTCTCGGGATTCCTCTCCCGTCGATACCGGGGCCAAAAACCTTGTGTGGGGTCAGGGCCGGAACCGAGGATTCCCCTCAGGGGCTGACATGGATCTTTGGGTACTTCTGGAGTCTCCCCAGGGGACTCAGGCCTCGTCTCGAGTGGGAGCATGCACGTGGGCTTTCCTTCCAGGCTGTAGCAGCAATGTCACGCTTCCCGTCTTGTGGAACAAAGGATTTGTGGTTTTCCCTCGAGGCTTTTACACAGGGCTGTCCCACGTGCCACCGTGGTGTGAGTCGATCCTCGGCGTGAAAGATGAGCCAGTGCAGGGCAAAAAGTTTCCTCTGGAATGAACTGAGACATCTGGGGGACTCTTGGAATGGTGGTTCGACCATGGAGTTCCTCTCGCCTTTCCTGTTGAGAGTGCCTCCTCTTGAGATGCGACGGGAACGCTGGGAATTCTTTCCCGTTGAAAGCAGGGAAAGGATCCCTCATCTCAAGCTACGAGGGGCAAACGGGGCTCTTCTGGATGTGGGCGGGACCATCGTGTTTCCTCTCGAGTGGAGACGGGTATGGCGGTGAACTTCTTGAGTTGCAGCAAGGGTGTGAAAGACCCTTTCGAAGTTCCAGAGGGTAGGTGTCATTTGTCTCCAGACGCCTCATCGGAAATAGGCCTCATCTCGCCTGGAAGGGAGAACTTCCTGGATTTTCTCTAGTTGAGGCAGAAGTTATCGAGTTACGACGGGGACCTCAGGGACCCGCCCTGGTGGCCTCAGGAAAGGCCAGTCCCCATGCGAGTTGCTAGGGGGCCTCTCGGGATTCCTCTCCCGTCGATACCGGGGCCAAAAACCTTGTGTGGAGTCAGGTCCGGAACCGAGGATTCCTCTCAGGGGCTGACATGGATCTTTGGGTACTTCTGTAGTCTCCCCAGGGGAGTCAAGCCTCGTCTCGAGTGGGGGCATGCTCGTGCGCTTTCCTTCCAGGCTGTAGTAGCAATGTCATGCTTCCCGTCGCGTGGATCTAAGGATCTGTGGTTTTCCCTCGAGTCTTTCCACAGGGCTGTCCCACGTGCCACCGTGGTGTGAGTCGATCCTCGGCGTGAAAGATGAGCCAGTGCAGGGCAAAGAGGTTCCTCTGGAATGGACTGAGACATCTGGGGTCTCTTGGAATGGTGCTACGACCATGGAGTTCCTCTCGCCTTACCTGTTGAAAGTGCCTCCTCTTGAGATGCGACGGGAACACCGGGAATTCTATCCCGTTGAAAGCAGGGAAAGGATCCCTCATCTCGAGCTACGAGGGGCAAACGGGGCTCCTCTGGATGTGGGCGGGACCATCGTGCTTCCTCTCGAGTGGAGACGGGTATGGCGGTGAACTTCTTGAGTTGCAGCAAGGGTGTGAAAGACCCTTTCGAAGTTCCAGAGGTTAGGTGTCATTAGTCTCCAGACGCCTCATCGGAAATAGGCCTCATCTCGCCTGGAAGGGAGAACTTCCTGGATTTTCTCGAGTTGAGGCAGGAGTTATTGAGTTACGACGGGGACATCAGGGACCCGCCCTGGTGGCCTCAGGAAAGGCCAGTCCCCATGCGAGTTGCTAGGGGGCCTCTCGGGATTCCTCTCCCGTTGATACCGGGGCCAAAAACCTTGTGTGGAGTCAGGGCCGGAACCCAGGATTCCTCTCAGGGGCTGACAAGGATCTTTGGGTATTTCTGGAGTCTCCCCAGGGGAGTCAGGCCTCGTCTCGAGTGGGGGCATGCACGTGCGCTTTCCTTCCAGGCTGTAGCAGCAATGTCACGCTTCCCATCGCGTGGATCAAAGGGTCTGTGGTTTTCCCTCGAGGCTTTCCCTCGAGGCCTTCCCACAGGGGTGTCCCACGTGCCACCGTGGTGTGAGTCGATCCTCGGCGTGAAAGATGAGCCAGTGCAGGGCAAAGAGTTTCCTCTGGAATGGACTGAGACATCTGGGGGACTCTTGGAATGGTGGTACGACCATGAAGTTCCTCTCGCCTTTCCTGTTGAGAGTGCCTCCTCTTGAGATGCGACGGGAACGCCGGGAATACTTTCCCGTTGAAAGCAGGGAAAGGATCCCTCATCTCGAGCTACGAGGGGCAAACGGGGCTCCTCTGGATGTGGGCGGGACCATCGTGCCTCCTCTCGAGTGGAGACGGGTATGGCGGTGAACTTGTTGAGTTGCAGCAAGGGTGTGAAAGACCCTTTCGAAGTTCCAGAGGTTAGGTGTCATTAGTTTCCAGACGCCTCATCGGAAATAGGCCTCATCTCGCCTGGAAGGGAGAACTTCCTGGATTTTCTCGAGTTGCGGCAGGTGTTCTCGAGTTACGACGGGGACCTCAGGGACCCGCCATGGTGGCCTCAGGAAAGGCCATTCCCCATGGGAGTTGCTAGGGGGCCTCTCGGGATTCCTCTCCCGTCGATACCGGGGCCAAAAACCTTGTGTGGGGTCAGGGCCGGAACCGAGGATTCCCCTCAGGGGCTGACATGGATCTTTGGGTACTTCTGGAGTCTCCCCAGGGGACTCAGGCCTCGTCTCGAGTGGGAGCATGCACGTGGGCTTTCCTTCCAGGCTGTAGCAGCAATGTCACGCTTCCCGTCTTGTGGAACAAAGGATTTGTGGTTTTCCCTCGAGGCTTTTACACAGGGCTGTCCCACGTGCCACCGTGGTGTGAGTCGATCCTCGGCGTGAAAGATGAGCCAGTGCAGGGCAAAAAGTTTCCTCTGGAATGAACTGAGACATCTGGGGGACTCTTGGAATGGTGGTTCGACCATGGAGTTCCTCTCGCCTTTCCTGTTGAGAGTGCCTCCTCTTGAGATGCGACGGGAACGCTGGGAATTCTTTCCCGTTGAAAGCAGGGAAAGGATCCCTCATCTCAAGCTACGAGGGGCAAACGGGGCTCTTCTGGATGTGGGCGGGACCATCGTGTTTCCTCTCGAGTGGAGACGGGTATGGCGGTGAACTTCTTGAGTTGCAGCAAGGGTGTGAAAGACCCTTTCGAAGTTCCAGAGGGTAGGTGTCATTTGTCTCCAGACGCCTCATCGGAAATAGGCCTCATCTCGCCTGGAAGGGAGAACTTCCTGGATTTTCTCTAGTTGAGGCAGAAGTTATCGAGTTACGACGGGGACCTCAGGGACCCGCCCTGGTGGCCTCAGGAAAGGCCAGTCCCCATGCGAGTTGCTAGGGGGCCTCTCGGGATTCCTCTCCCGTCGATACCGGGGCCAAAAACCTTGTGTGGAGTCAGGTCCGGAACCGAGGATTCCTCTCAGGGGCTGACATGGATCTTTGGGTACTTCTGTAGTCTCCCCAGGGGAGTCAAGCCTCGTCTCGAGTGGGGGCATGCTCGTGCGCTTTCCTTCCAGGCTGTAGTAGCAATGTCATGCTTCCCGTCGCGTGGATCTAAGGATCTGTGGTTTTCCCTCGAGTCTTTCCACAGGGCTGTCCCACGTGCCACCGTGGTGTGAGTCGATCCTCGGCGTGAAAGATGAGCCAGTGCAGGGCAAAGAGGTTCCTCTGGAATGGACTGAGACATCTGGGGTCTCTTGGAATGGTGCTACGACCATGGAGTTCCTCTCGCCTTACCTGTTGAAAGTGCCTCCTCTTGAGATGCGACGGGAACACCGGGAATTCTATCCCGTTGAAAGCAGGGAAAGGATCCCTCATCTCGAGCTACGAGGGGCAAACGGGGCTCCTCTGGATGTGGGCGGGACCATCGTGCTTCCTCTCGAGTGGAGACGGGTATGGCGGTGAACTTCTTGAGTTGCAGCAAGGGTGTGAAAGACCCTTTCGAAGTTCCAGAGGTTAGGTGTCATTAGTCTCCAGACGCCTCATCGGAAATAGGCCTCATCTCGCCTGGAAGGGAGAACTTCCTGGATTTTCTCGAGTTGAGGCAGGAGTTATTGAGTTACGACGGGGACATCAGGGACCCGCCCTGGTGGCCTCAGGAAAGGCCAGTCCCCATGCGAGTTGCTAGGGGGCCCCTCGGGATTCCTCTCCCGTCGATACCGGGGCCAAAAACCTTGTGTGGAGTCAGGGCCGGAACCCAGGATTCCTCTCAGGGGCTGACAAGGATCTTTGGGTATTTCTGGAGTCTCCCCAGGGGAGTCAGGCCTCGTCTCGAGTGGGGGCATGCACGTGCGCTTTCCTTCCAGGCTGTAGCAGCAATGTCACGCTTCCCATCGCGTGGATCAAAGGGTCTGTGGTTTTCCCTCGAGGCTTTCCCTCGAGGCCTTCCCACAGGGGTGTCCCACGTGCCACCGTGGTGTGAGTCGATCCTCGGCGTGAAAGATGAGCCAGTGCAGGGCAAAGAGTTTCCTCTGGAATGGACTGAGACATCTGGGGGACTCTTGGAATGGTGGTACGACCATGAAGTTCCTCTCGCCTTTCCTGTTGAGAGTGCCTCCTCTTGAGATGCGACGGGAACGCCGGGAATACTTTCCCGTTGAAAGCAGGGAAAGGATCCCTCATCTCGAGCTACGAGGGGCAAACGGGGCTCCTCTGGATGTGGGCGGGACCATCGTGCCTCCTCTCGAGTGGAGACGGGTATGGCGGTGAACTTGTTGAGTTGCAGCAAGGGTGTGAAAGACCCTTTCGAAGTTCCAGAGGTTAGGTGTCATTAGTTTCCAGACGCCTCATCGGAAATAGGCCTCATCTCGCCTGGAAGGGAGAACTTCCTGGATTTTCTCGAGTTGCGGCAGGTGTTCTCGAGTTACGACGGGGACCTCAGGGACCCGCCATGGTGGCCTCAGGAAAGGCCATTCCCCATGGGAGTTGCTAGGGGGCCTCTCGGGATTCCTCTCCCGTCGATACCGGGGCCAAAAACCTTGTGTGGGGTCAGGGCCGGAACCGAGGATTCCCCTCAGGGGCTGACATGGATCTTTGGGTACTTCTGGAGTCTCCCCAGGGGACTCAGGCCTCGTCTCGAGTGGGAGCATGCACGTGGGCTTTCCTTCCAGGCTGTAGCAGCAATGTCACGCTTCCCGTCTTGTGGAACAAAGGATTTGTGGTTTTCCCTCGAGGCTTTTACACAGGGCTGTCCCACGTGCCACCGTGGTGTGAGTCGATCCTCGGCGTGAAAGATGAGCCAGTGCAGGGCAAAAAGTTTACTCTGGAATGAACTGAGACATCTGGGGGACTCTTGGAATGGTGGTTCGACCATGGAGTTCCTCTCGCCTTTCCTGTTGAGAGTGCCTCCTCTTGAGATGCGACGGGAACGCTGGGAATTCTTTCCCGTTGAAAGCAGGGAAAGGATCCCTCATCTCAAGCTACGAGGGGTAAACGGGGCTCTTCTGGATGTGGGCGGGACCATCGTGTTTCCTCTCGAGTGGAGACGGGTATGGCGGTGAACTTCTTGAGTTGCAGCAAGGGTGTGAAAGACCCTTTCGAAGTTCCAGAGGGTAGGTGTCATTTGTCTCCAGACGCCTCATCGGAAATAGGCCTCATCTCGCCTGGAAGGGAGAACTTCCTGGATTTTCTCTAGTTGAGGCAGAAGTTATCGAGTTACGACGGGGACCTCAGGGACCCGCCCTGGTGGCCTCAGGAAAGGCCAGTCCCCATGCGAGTTGCTAGGGGGCCTCTCGGGATTCCTCTCCCGTCGATACCGGGGCCAAAAACCTTGTGTGGAATTAGGTCCGGAACCGAGGATTCCTCTCAGGGGCTGACATGGATCTTTGGGTACTTCTGTAGTCTCCCCAGGGGAGTCAAGCCTCGTCTCGAGTGGGGGCATGCTCGTGCGCTTTCCTTCCAGGCTGTAGTAGCAATGTCATGCTTCCCGTCGCGTGGATCTAAGGATCTGTGGTTTTCCCTCGAGTCTTTCCACAGGGCTGTCCCACGTGCCACCGTGGTGTGAGTCGATCCTCGGCGTGAAAGATGAGCCAGTGCAGGGCAAAGAGGTTCCTCTGGAATGGACTGAGACATCTGGGGTTTCTTGGAATGGTGCTACGACCATGGAGTTCCTCTCGCCTTACCTGTTGAAAGTGCCTCCTCTTGAGATGCGACGGGAACACCGGGAATTCTATCCCGTTGAAAGCAGGGAAAGGATCCCTCATCTCGAGCTACGAGGGGCAAACGGGGCTCCTCTGGATGTGGGCGGGACCATCGTGCTTCCTCTCGAGTGGAGACGGGTATGGCGGTGAACTTCTTGAGTTGCAGCAAGGGTGTGAAAGACCCTTTCGAAGTTCCAGAGGTTAGGTGTCATTAGTCTCCAGACGCCTCATCGGAAATAGGCCTCATCTCGCCTGGAAGGGAGAACTTCCTGGATTTTCTCGAGTTGAGGCAGGAGTTATTGAGTTACGACGGGGACATCAGGGACCCGCCCTGGTGGCCTCAGGAAAGGCCAGTCCCCATGCGAGTTGCTAGGGGGCCTCTCGGGATTCCTCTCCCGTCGATACCGGGGCCAAAAACCTTGTGTGGAGTCAGGGCCGGAACCCAGGATTCCTCTCAGGGGCTGACAAGGATCTTTGGGTATTTCTGGAGTCTCCCCAGGGGAGTCAGGCCTCGTCTCGAGTGGGGGTATGCACGTGCGCTTTCCTTCCAGGCTGTAGCAGCAATGTCACGCTTCCCATCGCGTGGATCAAAGGTTCTGTGGTTTTCCCTCGAGGCTTTCCCTCGAGGCCTTCCCACAGGGGTGTCCCACGTGCCACCGTGGTGTGAGTCGATCCTCGGCGTGAAAGATGAGCCAGTGCAGGGCAAAGAGTTTCCTCTGGAATGGACTGAGACATCTGGGGGACTCTTGGAATGGTGGTACGACCATGAAGTTCCTCTCGCCTTTCCTGTTGAGAGTGCCTCCTCTTGAGATGCGACGGGAACGCCGGGAATACTTTCCCGTTGAAAGCAGGGAAAGGATCCCTCATCTCGAGCTACGAGGGGCAAACGGGGCTCCTCTGGATGTGGGCGGGACCATCGTGCCTCCTCTCGAGTGGAGACGGGTATGGCGGTGAACTTGTTGAGTTGCAGCAAGGGTGTGAAAGACCCTTTCGAAGTTCCAGAGGTTAGGTGTCATTAGTTTCCAGACGCCTCATCGGAAATAGGCCTCATCTCGCCTGGAAGGGAGAACTTCCTGGATTTTCTCGAGTTGCGGCAGGTGTTCTCGAGTTACGACGGGGACCTCAGGGACCCGCCATGGTGGCCTCAGGAAAGGCCATTCCCCATGGGAGTTGCTAGGGGGCCTCTCGGGATTCCTCTCCCGTCGATACCGGGGCCAAAAACCTTGTGTGGGGTCAGGGCCGGAACCGAGGATTCCCCTCAGGGGCTGACATGGATCTTTGGGTACTTCTGGAGTCTCCCCAGGGGACTCAGGCCTCGTCTCGAGTGGGAGCATGCACGTGGGCTTTCCTTCCAGGCTGTAGCAGCAATGTCACGCTTCCCGTCTTGTGGAACAAAGGATTTGTGGTTTTCCCTCGAGGCTTTTACACAGGGCTGTCCCACGTGCCACCGTGGTCTGAGTCGATCCTCGGCGTGAAAGATGAGCCAGTGCAGGGCAAAAAGTTTACTCTGGAATGAACTGAGACATCTGGGGGACTCTTGGAATGGTGGTTCGACCATGGAGTTCCTCTCGCCTTTCCTGTTGAGAGTGCCTCCTCTTGAGATGCGACGGGAACGCTGGGAATTCTTTCCCGTTGAAAGCAGGGAAAGGATCCCTCATCTCAAGCTACGAGGGGTAAACGGGGCTCTTCTGGATGTGGGCGGGACCATCGTGTTTCCTCTCGAGTGGAGACGGGTATGGCGGTGAACTTCTTGAGTTGCAGCAAGGGTGTGAAAGACCCTTTCGAAGTTCCAGAGGGTAGGTGTCATTTGTCTCCAGACGCCTCATCGGAAATAGGCCTCATCTCGCCTGGAAGGGAGAACTTCCTGGATTTTCTCTAGTTGAGGCAGAAGTTATCGAGTTACGACGGGGACCTCAGGGACCCGCCCTGGTGGCCTCAGGAAAGGCCAGTCCCCATGCGAGTTGCTAGGGGGCCTCTCGGGATTCCTCTCCCGTCGATACCGGGGCCAAAAACCTTGTGTGGAGTCAGGTCCGGAACCGAGGATTCCTCTCAGGGGCTGACATGGATCTTTGGGTACTTCTGTAGTCTCCCCAGGGGAGTCAAGCCTCGTCTCGAGTGGGGGCATGCTCGTGCGCTTTCCTTCCAGGCTGTAGTAGCAATGTCATGCTTCCCGTCGCGTGGATCTAAGGATCTGTGGTTTTCCCTCGAGTCTTTCCACAGGGCTGTCCCACGTGCCACCGTGGTGTGAGTCGATCCTCGGCGTGAAAGATGAGCCAGTGCAGGGCAAAGAGGTTCCTCTGGAATGGACTGAGACATCTGGGGTTTCTTGGAATGGTGCTACGACCATGGAGTTCCTCTCGCCTTACCTGTTGAAAGTGCCTCCTCTTGAGATGCGACGGGAACACCGGGAATTCTATCCCGTTGAAAGCAGGGAAAGGATCCCTCATCTCGAGCTACGAGGGGCAAACGGGGCTCCTCTGGATGTGGGCGGGACCATCGTGCTTCCTCTCGAGTGGAGACGGGTATGGCGGTGAACTTCTTGAGTTGCAGCAAGGGTGTGAAAGACCCTTTCGAAGTTCCAGAGGTTAGGTGTCATTAGTCTCCAGACGCCTCATCGGAAATAGGCCTCATCTCGCCTGGAAGGGAGAACTTCCTGGATTTTCTCGAGTTGAGGCAGGAGTTATTGAGTTACGACGGGGACATCAGGGACCCGCCCTGGTGGCCTCAGGAAAGGCCAGTCCCCATGCGAGTTGCTAGGGGGCCTCTCGGGATTCCTCTCCCGTCGATACCGGGGCCAAAAACCTTGTGTGGAGTCAGGGCCGGAACCCAGGATTCCTCTCAGGGGCTGACAAGGATCTTTGGGTATTTCTGGAGTCTCCCCAGGGGAGTCAGGCCTCGTCTCGAGTGGGGGCATGCACGTGCGCTTTCCTTCCAGGCTGTAGCAGCAATGTCACGCTTCCCATCGCGTGGATCAAAGGGTCTGTGGTTTTCCCTCGAGGCTTTCCCTCGAGGCCTTCCCACAGGGGTGTCCCACGTGCCACCGTGGTGTGAGTCGATCCTCGGCGTGAAAGATGAGCCAGTGCAGGGCAAAGAGTTTCCTCTGGAATGGACTGAGACATCTGGGGGACTCTTGGAATGGTGGTACGACCATGAAGTTCCTCTCGCCTTTCCTGTTGAGAGTGCCTCCTCTTGAGATGCGACGGGAACGCCGGGAATACTTTCCCGTTGAAAGCAGGGAAAGGATCCCTCATCTCGAGCTACGAGGGGCAAACGGGGCTCCTCTGGATGTGGGCGGGACCATCGTGCTTCCTCTCGAGTGGAGACGGGTATGGCGGTGAACTTCTTGAGTTGCAGCAAGGTTGTGAAAGACCCTTTCGAATTTCCAGAGGTTAGGTGTCATTAGTCTCCAGACGCCTCATCGGAAATAGGCCTCATCTCGCCTGGAAGGGAGAACTTCCTGGATTTTCTCGAGTTGAGGCAGGTGTTCTCGAGTTATGACGGGTACCTCAGGCACCCGCCCTGGTGGCCACAGTAAAGGCCTGTCCCCATGCGAGTTGCTAGGGGGCCTCTCGGGATTCCTCTCCCGTCGATACCGGGGCCAAAAACCTTGTGTGGAGTCAGGGCCGAACCGAGGATTCCTCTCAGGGGCTGACATGGATCTTTGGGTACTTCTGCAGTCTCCCCAGGGGAGTCAGGCCTCGTCTCGAGTGGGGGCATGCACGTGCGCTTTTCTTCCAGGCTGTAGTAGCAATGTCACGCTTCCCGTCGCGTGGATCAAAGGGTCTGTGGTTTTCCCTCGAGGCTTTCCCTCGAGGCTTTCCCACAGGGCTGTCCCACGTGCCACCGTGGTGTGAGTCGATCCTCGGCGTGAAAGAAGAGCCAGTGCAGGGCAAAGACGTCGCTCTGAAATGGACTGAGACATCTGGGGGACTCTTGGAATGGTGGTACGACCATGGAGTTCCTCTCGCCTTTCCTGTTGAGAGTGCCTCCTCTTGAGATGCGACGGGAACGCCGGGAATTCTTCCCCGTTGAAAGCAGGGAAAGGATCCCTCATCTCGAGCTACGAGGGGGAAACGGGGCTCCTCTGGATGTGGGCGTGACCATCGTGCTTCCTCTCGAGTGGAGACGGGTATGGCGGTGAACTTCTTGAGTTGCAGCGAGGGTGTGAAAGACCCTTTCGAAGTTCCAGAGTTTAGGTGTCATTAGTCTCCAGAAGCCTCATCCGAAATAGGCCTCATCTCGCCTGGAAGGGAGAACTTCCTGGATTTTCTCGAGTTGCGGCAGGTGTTCTCGAGTTACGACGGGGACCTCAGGGACCCGCCCTGGTGGCCTCAGGAGAGGCCAGTCCCCATGCGAGGTGCTAGGGGGCCTCTCGGGATTCCTCTCCCGTCGATACCGGGGCCAAAAACCTTGTGTGGAGTCAGGGCCGGAACCGAGGATTCCTCTCAGGGGCTTACATGTATCTTTGGGTACTTCTGGAGTCTCCCCAGGGGAGTCAGGCCTCGTCTCGAGGGGGGCATGCACGTGCGCTTTCCTTCCCGGCTGTAGCAGCAATGTCACGCTTGACGTCGCGTGGATCAAAGGATCTGTGGTTGTCCCTCGAGTCTTTCCCTCGAGGCTTTCCCACAGGGCTGTCCCACGTGCCACCGTGGTGTGAGTCGATCCTCAGCGTGACAGATGAGCCAGTGCAGGGCAAAGAGGCTCCACTGGAATGGACTGAGACATCTGGGGGACTCTTGGAATGGTGGTACGACCATGGAGTTCCTCTTGCCTTTCCTGTTGAGAGTGCCTCCTCTTGAGATGCGACGGGAACGCCGGGAATTATTTGCCGTTGAAACCAGGGAAAGGATCCCTCATCTCGAGCTACGAGGGGCAAACGGGGCTCCTCTGGATGTGGGCGGGACCATCGTGCTTACTCTCGAGTGGAGACGGGTATGGCGGTGAACTTCTTGAGTTGCAGCAAGGGTGTGAAAGACCCTTTCGAAGTTCCAGAGGTTAGGTGTCATTCGTCTCCAGACGCCTCATCGGAAATAGGCCTCATCTCGCCTGGAAGGGAGAACTTCCTGGATTTTCTCGAGTTGCGGCAGGTGTTCTCGAGTTACGACGGGGACCTCAGGGACCCGCTCTGCTGGCCTCAAGAGAGGCCAGTCCCCATGCGAGTTGCTAGGGGGCCTCTCGGGATTCCTCTCCCGTCGATACCGGGGCCAAAAACCTTGTGTGGAGTCAGGGCCGGAACCGAGGATTCCTCTCAGGGGCTGACATGGATCTTTGGGTACTTCTGGAGTCTCCCCAGGGGAGTCAGGCCTCGTCTCGAGTGGGGGCATGCACGTGCGCTTTCCTTCCAGGCAGTAGCAGCAATGTCACGCTTCCCGTCGCGTGGATCAAAGGATCTGTGGTTTTCCCTCGAGGCTTTCCCTCGAGGTTTTCCCACAGGGCTGTCCCACGTGCCACCGTGGTGTGAGTCGATCCTCGGCGTGAAAGATGAGCCAGTTCAGGGCAAAGAGGTTCCTCTGGAATGGACTGAGACATCTGGGGGACTCTTGGAATGGTGGTACGACCATGGAGTTCCTCTCGCCTTTCCTGTTGAGTGTGCCTCCTCTTGAGATGCGACGGGAACGCCGGGAATTCTTTCCCGTAGAAAGCAGGGAAAGGATCCCTCATCTCGAGCTACGAGGGGGAAACGGGGCTCCTCTGGATGTGGGCGGGACCATCGTGCTTCCTCTCGAGTGGAGCCGGGTATGGCGGTGAACTTCTTGAGTTGCAGCAAGGGTGTCAAAGACCCTTTCGAAGTTCCAGAGGTTAGGTGTCATTAGTCTCCAGACGCCTCATCGGAAATAGGCCTCATCTCGCCTGGAAGGGAGAACTTCCTGGATTTTCTGAAGTTGCGGCAGGTGTTCTCGAGTTCCGATGGGAACCACAGGGACCCGCACTGGTGGCCTCAGAATAAGCCAGTCCCCATGGGAGTTGCTAGGCGGCCTCTCGGGATTCCTCTCCCGTCGATACCGGGGACAAAAACCTTGTGTGGATTCAGGGCCGGAACCGAGGATTCCTCTCAGGGGTGACATGGATCTATGGGTACTTATGGAGTCTCCCCAGGGGAGTCAGGCCTCGTCTCGAGTGGGGGCATGCACGTGCGCTTTCCTTCCAGGCTGTAGCAGCAATGTCACGCTTCCCGTGGCGTGGATCAAAGGATCTGTGGTTTTCCCTCGAGGCTTTCCCTCGAGGCTTTCCCACAGGGCTGTCCCACGTGCCACCGTGGTGTGAGTCGATCCTCGGCGTGAAAGATGAGCCAGTGCAGGGCAAAGAGGTTCCTCTGGAATGGACTGAGACATCTGGGGGACTCTTGTAACGGTGGTACGACCATGGAGTTCCTCTCGCCTTTCCTGTTGAGAGTGCCTCCTCTTGAGATGCGACGGGAACGCTGGGAATTCTTTCCCGGTGAAAGCAGGGAAAGGATCCCTCATCTCGAGCTCCGAGGGGGAAACGGGGCTCCTCTGGATGTGGGCGGGACCATCGTGCTTCCTCTCGAGTGGAGACGGGTATGGCGGTGAACTTCTTGAGTTGCAGCAAGGGTGTGAATGACCCTTTCGAAGTTCCAGAGGTTACGTGTCATTAGTCTCCAGACGCCTCATCGGAAATAGGCCTCATCTCGCCTGGAAGGGAGAACTTCCTGCATTTTCTCGAGTTGCGGCAGGTATTCTCGAGTTACGATGGGGACCTCAGGGACCCGCCCTGGTGGCCTCAGGAGAGGCCAGTCCCCATGCGAGTTGCAAGGGGTCCTCTCGGGATTCCTCTCCCGTCGATATCGGGGCCAAAAACCTTGTGTGGAGTCAGGGCCGGAACCGAGGATTCCTCTCAGGGGCTGACATGGATCTTTGGGTACTTCTGGAGTCTCCCCAGGGGAGTCAGGCCTCGTCTCGAGTGGGGGCATGCACGTGCGCTTTCCTTCCAGGCTGTAGCAGCAATGTAACGCTTCCCGTCGCGTGGATCAAAGAATCTGAGGTTTTCCCTCGAGGCTTTCCCTCGAGGCTTTCCCAAAGGGCTGTCCCACGTGCCACTGTGGTGTGAGTCGATCCTCGGCGTGAAAGATGAGCCAGTGCAGGGCAAAGAGGTTCCTCTGGAATGGACTGAGACATCTGGGGGACTCTTGGAATGGTGGTACGACCATGGAGTTCCTCTCGCCTTTCCTGTTGAGAGTGCCTCCTCTTGAGATGCGACGGGAACGCCGGGAATTCTTTCCCGTTGAAAGCAGGGAAAGGATCCCTCATCTCGAGCTACGAGAGGGAAACGGGGCTCCTCTGGATGTGGGCGGGACCATCGTGCTTCCTCTCGAGTGGAGCCGGGTATGGCGGTGAACTTCTTGAGTTGCAGCAAGGGTGTGAATGACCCTTTCGAAGTTCCAGAGGTTACGTGTCATTAGTCTCCAGACGCCTCATCGGAAATAGGCCTCATCTCGCCTGGAAGGGAGAACTTCCTGGATTTTCTCGAGTTGCGGCAGGTGTTCTCGAGTTACGACGGGGACCTCAGGGACCCGCCCTGGTGGCCTCAGGAGAGGCCAGTCCCCATGCGAGTTGCTACGGGGCCTCTCGGGATTCCTCTCCCATCAATACCGGGGAAAAAACCTTGTGTGGAGTCAGGGCCGGAAACGAGGATTCCTCTCAGGGGCTGACATGGATCTTTGGGTACTTCTGGAGTCTCCCCAGGCGAGTCAGGCCTCGTCTCGAGTGGGGGCATGCACGTGCGCTTTCCTTCCAGGCTGTAGCAGCAATGTCATGCTTCCCGTCGCGTGGATCAAAGGATCTGTGGTTTTCCCTCGAGGCTTTCCCTCGAGGCTTTCCCACAGGGTTGTCCCACGTGCCACCGTGGTGTGAGTCGATCCTCACATGAAAGATGAGCCAGTGCAGGGCAAAGAGGTTCCTCTGGAATGGACTGAGACATCTGGGGGACTCTTGTAACGGTGGTACGACCATGGAGTTCCTCTCGCCTTTCCTGTTGAGAGTTCCTTCTCTTGAGATGCGACGGGAACGCTGGGAATTCTTTCCCGGTGAAAGCAGGGAAAGGATCCCTCATCTCGAGCTCCGAGGGGGAAACGGGGCTCCTCTGGATGTGGGCGGACCATCGTGCGTCCTCTCGAGTGGACACGGGTATGGCGGTGAACTTCTTGAGTTGCAGCAAGGGTGTGAAAGACCCTTTCGAAGTTCCAGAGGTTAGGTGTCATTAGTCTCCAGGTGCCTCATCGGAAATAGGCCACATCTCGCCTAGAAGGGATAACTTCCTGGATTTCCTCGAGTTGCGGCAGGTGTTCTCGAGTTATGACGGGGACCTCGGGGACCCGCCCTGCTGGCCTCAGGAAGGCCAGTCCCCATGCGAGTTCCTAGGGGGCCTCTCGGGATTCCTCTCCCGTCGATTCCGGGGGAAAAAACCTCGTGTGGAGTCAGGGCCGGAACCGAGGGCTCCTCTCCGGGGCTGACATGCATCTTTGGGTACTTCTGGAGTCTCCCCAGGGGAGTCAGGCCTCGTCTCGAGTGGGGGCATGCACGTGCGCTTTCCTTCCCGGCTGTAGCAGCAATGTCACGCTTGACGTCGCGTGGATCAAAGGATCTGTGGTTGTCCCTCGAGTCTTTCCCTCGAGGCTTTCCCACAGGGCTGTCCCACGTGCCACCGTGGTGTGAGTCGATCCTCAGCGTGACAGATGAGCCAGTGCAGGGCAGAGAGGCTCCACTGGAATGGACTGAGACATCTGGGGGACTCTTGGAATGGTGGTACGACCATGGAGTTCCTCTTGCCTTTCCTGTTGAGAGTGCCTCCTCTTGAGATGCGACGGGAACGCCGGGAATTATTTCCCGTTGAAACCAGGGAAAGGATCCCTCATCTCGAGCTACGAGGGGCAAACGGGGCTCCTCTGGATGTGGGCGGGACCATCGTGCTTCCTCTCGAGTGGAGACGGGTATGGCGGTGAACTTCTTGAGTTGCAGCAAGGGTGTGAAAGACCCTTTCGAAGTTCCAGAGGTTAGGTGTCATTCGTCTCCAGACGCCTCATCGGAAATAGGCCTCATCTCGCCTAGAAGGGAGAACTTCCTGGATTTTCTCGAGTTGCGGCAGGTGTTCTCGAGTTACGACGGGGACCTCAGGGACCCGCTCTGCTGGCCTCAAGAGAGGCCAGTCCCCATGCGAGTTGCTAGGGGGCCTCTCGGGATTCCTCTCCCGTCGATACCGGGGCCAAAAACCTTGTGTGGAGTCAGGGCCGGAACCGAGGATTCCTCTCAGGGGCTGACATGGATCTTTGGGTACTTGTGGAGTCTCCCCAGGGGAGTCAGGCCTCGTCTCGAGTGGGGGCATGCACGTACGCTTTCCTTCCAGGCAGTAGCAGCAATGTCACCCTTCCCGTCGCGTGGATCAAAGAATCTGAGGTTTTCCCTCGAGGCTTTCCCTCGAGGCTTTCCCAAAGGGCTGTCCCACGTGCCACTGTGGTGTGAGTCGATCCTCGGCGTGAAAGATGAGCCAGTGCAGGGCAAAGAGGTTCCTCTGGAATGGACTGAGACATCTGGGGGACTCTTGGAATGGTGGTACGACCATGGAGTTCCTCTCGCCTTTCCTGTTGAGAGTGCCTCCTCTTGAGATGCGACGGGAACGCCGGGAATTCTTTCCCGTTGAAAGCTGGGAAAGGATCCCTCATCTCGAGCTACGAGAGGGAAACGGGGCTCCTCTGGATGTGGGCGGGACCATCGTGCTTCCTCTCGAGTGGAGCCGGGTATGGCGGTGAACTTCTTGAGTTGCAGCAAGGGTGTGAATGACCCTTTCGAAGTTCCAGAGGTTACGTGTCATTAGTCTCCAGACGCCTCATCGGAAATAGGCCTCATCTCGCCTGGAAGGGAGAACTTCCTGGATTTTCTCGAGTTGCGGCAGGTGTTCTCGAGTTACGACGGGGACCTCAGGGACCCGCCCTGGTGGCCTCAGGAGAGGCCAGTCCCCATGCGAGTTGCTACGGGGCCTCTCGGGATTCCTCTCCCATCAATACCGGGGAAAAAACCTTGTGTGGAGTCAGGGCCGGAAACGAGGATTCCTCTCAGGGGCTGACATGGATCTTTGGGTACTTCTGGAGTCTCCCCAGGCGAGTCAGGCCTCGTCTCGAGTGGGGGCATGCACGTGCGCTTTCCTTCCAGGCTGTAGCAGCAATGTCATGCTTCCCGTCGCGTGGATCAAAGGATCTGTGGTTTTCCCTCGAGGCTTTCCCTCGAGGCTTTCCCACAGGGTTGTCCCACGTGCCACCGTGGTGTGAGTCGATCCTCACATGAAAGATGAGCCAGTGCAGGGCAAAGAGGTTCCTCTGGAATGGACTGAGACATCTGGGGGACTCTTGTAACGGTGGTACGACCATGGAGTTCCTCTCGCCTTTCCTGTTGAGAGTTCCTTCTCTTGAGATGCGACGGGAACGCTGGGAATTCTTTCCCGGTGAAAGCAGGGAAAGGATCCCTCATCTCGAGCTCCGAGGGGGAAACGGGGCTCCTCTGGATGTGGGCGGACCATCGTGCGTCCTCTCGAGTGGACACGGGTATGGCGGTGAACTTCTTGAGTTGCAGCAAGGGTGTGAAAGACCCTTTCGAAGTTCCAGAGGTTAGGTGTCATTAGTCTCCAGGTGCCTCATCGGAAATAGGCCACATCTCGCCTAGAAGGGATAACTTCCTGGATTTCCTCGAGTTGCGGCAGGTGTTCTCGAGTTATGACGGGGACCTCGGGGACCCGCCCTGCTGGCCTCAGGAAGGCCAGTCCCCATGCGAGTTCCTAGGGGGCCTCTCGGGATTCCTCTCCCGTCGATTCCGGGGGAAAAAACCTCGTGTGGAGTCAGGGCCGGAACCGAGGGCTCCTCTCCGGGGCTGACATGCATCTTTGGGTACTTCTGGAGTCTCCCCAGGGGAGTCAGGCCTCGTCTCGAGTGGGGGCATGCACGTGCGCTTTCCTTCCCGGCTGTAGCAGCAATGTCACGCTTGACGTCGCGTGGATCAAAGGATCTGTGGTTGTCCCTCGAGTCTTTCCCTCGAGGCTTTCCCACAGGGCTGTCCCACGTGCCACCGTGGTGTGAGTCGATCCTCAGCGTGACAGATGAGCCAGTGCAGGGCAGAGAGGCTCCACTGGAATGGACTGAGACATCTGGGGGACTCTTGGAATGGTGGTACGACCATGGAGTTCCTCTTGCCTTTCCTGTTGAGAGTGCCTCCTCTTGAGATGCGACGGGAACGCCGGGAATTATTTCCCGTTGAAACCAGGGAAAGGATCCCTCATCTCGAGCTACGAGGGGCAAACGGGGCTCCTCTGGATGTGGGCGGGACCATCGTGCTTCCTCTCGAGTGGAGACGGGTATGGCGGTGAACTTCTTGAGTTGCAGCAAGGGTGTGAAAGACCCTTTCGAAGTTCCAGAGGTTAGGTGTCATTCGTCTCCAGACGCCTCATCGGAAATAGGCCTCATCTCGCCTAGAAGGGAGAACTTCCTGGATTTTCTCGAGTTGCGGCAGGTGTTCTCGAGTTACGACGGGGACCTCAGGGACCCGCTCTGCTGGCCTCAAGAGAGGCCAGTCCCCATGCGAGTTGCTAGGGGGCCTCTCGGGATTCCTCTCCCGTCGATACCGGGGCCAAAAACCTTGTGTGGAGTCAGGGCCGGAACCGAGGATTCCTCTCAGGGGCTGACATGGATCTTTGGGTACTTGTGGAGTCTCCCCAGGGGAGTCAGGCCTCGTCTCGAGTGGGGGCATGCACGTACGCTTTCCTTCCAGGCAGTAGCAGCAATGTCACCCTTCCCGTCGCGTGGATCAAAGGATCTGTGGTTTTCCCTCGAGGCTTTCCCTCGAGGCTTTCCCACAGGGCTGTCCCACGTGCCACCGTGGTGTGAGTGGATCCTCGGCGTGAAAGATGAGCCAGTTCAGGGCAAAGAGGTTCCTCTGGAATGGACTGAGACATCTGGGGGACTCTTGGAATGGTGGTACGACCATGGAGTTCCTCTCGCCTTTCCTGTTGAGAGTGCCTCCTCTTGAGATGCGACGGGAACGCCGGGAATTCTTTCCCGTAGAAAGCAGGGAAAGGATCCCTCATCTCGAGCTACGAGGGGGAAACGGGGCTCCTCTGGATCTGGGCGGGACCATCGTGCTTCCTCTCGAGTGGAGCCGGGTATGGCGGTGAACTTCTTGAGTTGCATCAAGGGTGTCAAAGACCCTTTCGAAGTTCCAGAGGTTAGGTGTCATTAGTGTCCAGACGCCTCATCGGAAATAGGCCTCATCTCGCCTGGAAGGGAGAACTTCCTGGATTTTCTGAAGTTGCGGCAGGTGTTCTCGAGTTCCGATGGGGACCACAGGGACCCGCACTGGTGGCCTCAGAATAAGCCAGTCCCCATGGGAGTTGCTAGGCGGCCTCTCGGGATTCCTCTCCCGTCGATACCGGGGACAAAAACCTTGTGTGGAGTCAGGGCCGGAACCGAGGATTCCTCTCAGGGGTGACATGGATCTATGGGTACTTCTGGAGTCTCCCCAGGGGAGTCAGGCCTCGTCTCGAGTGGGGGCATGCACGTGCGCTTTCCTTCCAGGCTGTAGCAGCAATGTCACGCTTCCCGTCGCGTGGATCAAAGGATCTGTGGTTTTCCCTCGAGGCTTTACCACAGGGCTGTCCCACGTGCCACCGTGGTGTGAGTCGATCCTCGGCGTGAAAGATGAGCCAGTGCAGGGCAAAGAGGTCGCTCTGGAATGGACTGAGACATCTGGGGGACTCCTGGAATGGTGGTATGACCATGGAGTTCCTCTCGCCTTTCCTGTTGAGAGTGCCTCCTCTTGAGATGCAACTGGAACGCCGGGAATTCTTTCCCGTTGAAAGCAGGGAAAGGATCCCTCATCTCGAGCTACGAGGGGGAAACGGGGCTCCTCTGGATGTGGGCGGGACCATCGTAATTCCTCTCGAGTGGAGACGGGTATGGCGGTGAACTTCTTGAGTTGCAGCAAGGGTGTGAAAGACCCTTTCGAAGTTCCAGAGGTTAGGTGTCATTAGTCTCCAGACGCCTCATCGGAAATAGGCCTCATTTCGCCTGGAAGGGAGAACTTCCTGGATTTTCTCGAGTTGCGGCAGGTGTTCTGGAGTTACGACACGGACCTCAGGGACCCGCCCTGGTGGCCTCAGGAGAGGCCAGTCCCCATGCGAGGTGCTAGGGGGCCTCTCGGGATTCCTCTCCCGTCGATACCGGGGCCAAAAACCTTGTGTGGAGTCAGGGCCGGAACCGAGGAATCCTCTCAGGGGCTGACATGGATTTTTGGGTACTTCTGGAGTCTCCCCAGGGGAGTCAGGCCTCGTCTCGAGTGGGGGCATGCACGTGCGCTTTCCTTCCAGGCTGTAGCAGCGATGTCACGCTTCCCGTCGCTTGGATCAAAGGATCTGTGGTTTTCCCTCGAGGCTTTCCCTCGAGGCTTTCCCACAGGGCTGTCCCACGTGCCACCGTGGTGTGAGTCGATCCTCGGCGTGAAAGATGAGCCAGTGCAGGGCAAAGAGGTTCCTCTGGAATGGACTGAGACATCTGGGGGACTCTTGGAATGGTGGTACGACCATGGAGTTCCTCTCGCCTTTCCTGTTGAGAGTGCCTCCACTTGAGATGCGACGGGAACGCCGGGAATTCTTTCCCGTTGAAAGCAGGGAAAGGATCCCTCATCTCGAGCTCCGAGGGGGAAACAGGGCTCCTCTGGATGTGGGCGGGACCATCGTGCTTCCTCTCGAGTGGATACGGGTATGGCGGTGAACTTCTTGAGTTGCAGCAAGGGTGTGAAAGACCCTTTCTAAGTTCCAGAGGTTAGGTGTCATTAGTCTCCAGACGCCTCATCGGAAATAGGCCTCATCTCGCCTGGAAGGGAGAACTTCCTGAATTTTCTCGAGTTGCGGCAGGTGTTCTCGAGTTACGACGGGGACCTCAGGGACCCGCCCTGGTGGCTTCAGGAGAGGCCAGTCCCCATTCGAGTTGCTAGGTGGCCTCTCGGTATTCCTCTCCCATCGATACCGGGGCCAAAAACCTTGTGTGGAGTCAGGGCCGGAACCGAGGATTCCTCTCAGGGGCTGACATGGATCTTTGGGTACTTCTGGAGTCTCCCCAGGGGAGTCAGGCCTCGTCTCGAGTGGGGGCATGCACGTGCGCTTTCCTTCCAGGCTGTAGCAGCAACGTCACGCTTCCCATCGCGTGGATCAAACGATCTGTGGTTTTCCCTCGAGGCTTTCCCACAGGGCTGTCCCACGTGCCACCGTGGTGTGAGTCGATCCTCGGCGTGAAAGATGAGCCAGTGCAGGGCAAAGACGTCGCTCTGGAATGGACTGAGACATCTGGGGGACTCTTGGAATGGTGGTACGACCATGGAGTTCCTCTCGCCTTTCCTGTTGAGAGTGCCTCCTCTTGAGATGCGACTGGAACGCCGGGAATTCTTTCCCGTTGAAAGCAGGGAAAGGATCCCTCATCTCGAGCTACGAGGGGGAAACGGGGCTCCTCTGGATGTGGGCGAGACCATCGTGCTTCCTCTCGAGTGGAGCCGGGTATGACGGTGAACTTCTTGAGTTGCAGCAAGGGTGTGAATGACCCTTTCGAAGTTCCAGAGGTTACGTGTCATTAGTCTCCAGACGCCTCATCGGAAATAGGCCTCATCTCGCCTGGAAGGGAGAACTTCCTGGATTTTCTCGAGTTGCGGCAGGTATTCTCGAGTTACGATGGGGACCTCAGGGACCCGCCCTGGTGGCCTCAGGAGAGGCCAGTCCCCATGCGAGGTGCTAGGGGGCCTCTCGGGATTCCTCTCCCGTCGATACCGGGGCCAAAAACCTTGTGTGGAGTCAGGGCCGGAACCGAGGAATCCTCTCAGGGGCTGACATGGATCTTTGGGTACTTCTGGAGTCTCCCCAGGCGAGTCAGGCCTCGTCTCGAGTGGGGGCATGCACGTGCGCTTTCCTTCCAGGCTGTAGCAGCAATGTCATGCTTCCCGTCGCGTGGATCAAAGGATCTGTGGTTTTCCCTCGAGGCTTTCCCTCGAGGCTTTCCCACAGGGTTGTCCCACGTGCCACCGTGGTGTGAGTCGATCCTCGCATGAAAGATGAGCCAGTGCAGGGCAAAGAGGTTCCTCTGGAATGGACTGAGACATCTGGGGGACTCTTGTAATCGTGGTACGACCATGGAGTTCCTCTCGCCTTTCCTGTTGAGAGTGCCTCCTCTTGAGAGGCGACGGGAACGCCGGGAATTCGTTCCCGTAGAAAGCAGGGAAAGTATCCCTCATCTCAAGCTACGAGGGGGAAACGGGGCTCCTCTGGATGTGGGCGGGACCATCGTGCTTCCTCTCGATTGGAAACGGGTATGGCGGTGAACTTCTTGAGTTGCAGCAAGGGTGTGAAAGACCGTTTCGAAGTTCCAGATGTTACGTATCATTAGTCTCCAGACGCCTCATCGGAAATAGGCCTCATCTTGACTGGAAGGGAGAACTTCCTGGATTTTCTCGAGAAGTGGCAGGTGTTCTTGAGTTACGACGGGGACCTCAGGGACCCGCCCTGGTGGCCTCAGGAGAGGCCAGTCCCCATGCGAGTTGCTAGGGGGCCTCTCGGGATTCCTCTCCCGTCGATACCGGGGCCAAAAACCTTGTGTGGAGTCAGGGCCGGAATCGAGGATTACTCTCAGGGGCTGACATGGATCTTTGGGTACTTCTGGAGTCTCCCCAGGGTAGTCAGGCCTCGTCTCGAGTGGGGGCATGCACGTGCGCTTTCCTTCCAGGCTGCAGCAGCAATGTCACGCTTCCCGTCGCGTGGATCAAAGGATCTGTGGTTTTCCCTCGAGGCTTTCCCTCGAGGCTTTCCCACAGGGTTGTCCCACGTGCCACCGTGGTGTGAGTCGATCCTCGCATGAAAGATGAGCCAGTGCAGGGCAAAGAGGTTCCTCTGGAATGGACTGAGACATCTGGGGGACTCTTGGAATGGTGGTACGACCATGGAGTTCCTCTCGCCTTTCCTGTTGAGAGTGCCTCCTCTTGAGAGGCGACGGGAACGCCGGGAATTCTTTCCCGGTGAAAGCAGGGAAAGGATCCCTCATCTCGAGCTCCGAGGGGGAAACGGGGCTCCTCTGGATGTGGGCGGGACCATCGTGCTTCCTCTCGAGTGGAGACGGGTATGGCGGTGAACTTCTTGAGTTGCAGCAAGGGTGTGAAAGACCCTTTCGAAGTTCCAGAGGTTAGGTGTCATTAGTCTCCTGACGCCTCATCGGAAATAGGCCTCATCTCGCCTGGAAGGGAGAACTTCCTGGATTTTCTCGAGTTGTGGCAGGTGTTCTCGAGTTACGACGGGGACGTCAGGGACCCGCCCTGGTGGCCTCAGGAGAGGCCAGTCCCCATGCGAGTTGCTAGGGGGCCTCTCGGGATTCCTCTCCCGTCGATACCGGGGCCAAAAACCTTGTGTGGAGTCAGGGCCGGAACCGAGGATTCCTCTCAGGGGCTGACATGGATCTTTGGGTACTTCTGGAGTCTCCCCAGGGGAGTCAGGCCTCGTCTCGAGTGGGGGCATGCACGTGCGCTTTCCTTCCAGGCTGTAGCAGCAATGTCACGCTTCCCGTCGCGTGGATCAAAGGATCTGTGGTTTTCCCTCGAGGCTTTCCCTCGAGGCTTTCCCACAGGGCTGTCCCACGTGCCACCGTGGTGTGAGTCGATCCTCGGCGTGAAACATGAGCCAGTGCATGGCAAAGAGGTTTCTCTGGAATGGACTGAGACATCTGGGGGACTCTTGGAATGGTGGTACCACCATGGAGTTTCTCTCGCCTTTCCTGTTGAGAGTGCCTCCTCTTGAGATGCGACGGGAACGCCGGGAATTCTTTCCCGTTGAAAGCAGGGAAAGGATCCCTCATCTCGAGCTACGAGGGGGAAACGGGGCTCCTCTGGATGTGGGCGGGACCATCGTGCTTCCTCCCGAGTGGACACGGGTATGGCGGTGAACTTCTTGAGTTGCAGCAAGGGTGTGAAAGACCCTTTCGAAGTTCCAGAGGTTAGGTGTCATTAGTCTCCAGACGCCTCATCGGAAATAGGCCTCATCTCGCCTGGAAGGGAGAACTTCCTGGATTTTCTCGAGTTGCGGCAGGTGTTCTCGAGTTACGACGGGGACCTCAGGGACCCGCCCTGGTGGCCTCAGGAACGGCCAGTTCCCATGCGAGTTGCTAGGGGGCCTCTCGTGATTCCTCTCCCGTCGATACCGGGGCCAAAAAACTTGTGTGGAGTCAGGCCGGAACCGAGGATACCTCTCAGGGGCTGACATGGATCTTTGGGTACTTCTGGAGTCTCCCCAGGGGAGTCAGGCCTCGTCTCGAGTGGGGGCATGCACGTGCGCTTTCCTTCCAGTCTTTAGCAGCAATGTCACGCTTCCCGTGGCGTGGATCAAAGGATCTGTGGTTTTCCCTCGAGGCTTTCCCTCGAGGCTTTCCCACAGGGCTGTCCCACGTGCCACCGTGGTGTGAGTCGATCCTCGGCGTGAAAGATGAACCAGTGCAGGGCAAAGAGTTTCCTCTGGAATGGACTGAGACATCTGGGGGACTCTTGGAATGGTGGTACGACCATGGAGTTCCTCTCGCCTTTCCTGTTGAAAGTGCCTCCTCTTGAGATGCGACGGGATCGCCGGGAAATCTTTCCCGTTGAAAGCAGGGAAAGGATCCCTCATCTCGAGCTCCGAGGGGGAAACGGGGCTCCTCTGGATGTGGGCGGGAACATCGTGCTTCCTCTCGAGTGGAGACGGGTATGGCGGTGAACTTCTTGAGTTGCAGCAAGGGTGTGAAACACCCTTTCGAAGTTCCAAAGGTTAGGTGTCATTAGTCTCCAGACGCCTCATCGGAAATAGGCCTCATCTCGCCTGGAAGGGAGAACTTCCTGAATTTTCTCGAGTTGCGGCAGGTGTTCTCGAGTTACGACGGGGACCTCAGGGACCCGCCCTGGTGGCCTCAGGAGAGGCCAGTCCCCATGCGAGTTGCTAGGAGGCCTCTCGGGATTTCTTACCCGTCGATACCGGGGACAAAAGCCTTGTGTGGAGTCAGGGCCGGAACCGAGCATTCCTCTCAGGGGCTGAAATGGATCTTTTGGTACTTCTGGAGTCTCCCCAGGGGAGTCAGGCCTCGTCTCGAGTGGGGGCATGCACGTGCGCTTTCCTTCCAGGCTGGAGCAGCAATGTCACGCTTCTCGTCGCGTGGATCAAAGGATCTGTGGTTTCCCCTCGAGGCTTTCCCTCGAGGCTTTCCCACAGGGCTATCCCACGTGCCACCGTCGTGTGAGTCGATCCTCGGCGTGAAAGATGAGCCAGTGCAGGGCAAAGAGGTTCCTCTGGAATGGACTGAGACATCTGGGGGACTCTTGGAATGGTGGTACGACCATGGAGTTCCTCTCGCCTTTCCTGTTGAGAGTGCCTCCTCTTGAGATACGACAGGGAACGCCGGGAATTCTTTCCCGTTGAAAGCAGGGAAACGATCCCTCATCTCGAGCTCCGAGGGGGAAACGGGGCTCCTCTGGATGTGGGCGGGACCATCGTGCTTCCTCTCGAGTGGAGACGGGTATGGCGGTGAACTTCTTGAGTTGCAGCAAGGGTGTGAAAGACCCTTTCGAAGTTCCAGAGGTTAGGTGTCATTAGTCTCCAGACGCCTCATCGGAAATAGGCCTCATCTCGCCTGGAAGGGAGAACTTCCTGGATTTTCTCGAGTTGTGGCAGGTGTTCTCGAGTTACGACGGGGACGTCAGGGACCCGCCCTGGTGGCCTCAGGAGAGGCCAGTCCCCATGCGAGTTGCTAGGGGGCCTCTCGGGATTCCTCTCCCGTCGATACTGGGGCCAAAAACCTTGTGTGGAGTCAGGGCCGGAACCGAGGATTCCTCTCAGGGGCTGACATGGATCTTTGGGTACTTCTGGAGTCTCCCCAGGGGAGTCAGGCCTCGTCTCGAGTGGGGGCATGCACGTGCGCTTTCCTTCCAGGCTGTAGCAGCAATGTCACGCTTCCCGTCGCGTGGATCAAAGGATCTGTGCTTTTCCCTCGAGGCTTTCCCACAGGGCTGTCCCAGGTGCCACCTTGGTGTGAGTCGATCCTCGGCGTGAAAGATGAGCCAGTGCAGGGCAAAGAGGTTCCTCTGGAATGGACTGAGACATCTGGGGGACTCTTGGAATGGTGGTACGACCATGGAGTTCCTCTCGCCTTTCCTGTTGAGAGTGCCTCCACTTGAGATGCGACGGAAACCCCGGGAATTCTTTCCCGTTGAAAGCAGGGAAAGGATCCCTCATCTCGAGCTACGAGGGGGAAACGGGGCTCCTCTGGATGTGGGCGGGACCATCGTGCTTCCTCTCGAGTGGAGACGGGTATGGCGGTGAACTTCTTGAGTTGCAGCAAGGGTGTGAAAGACCCTTTCGAAGTTCCAGAGGTTAGGTGTCATTAGTCTCCAGACGCCTCATCGGAAATAGGCCTCATCTCGCCTGGAAGGGAGAACTTCCTGGATTTTCTCGAGTTGCGGCAGGTGTTCTCGAGTTACGACGGGGACCTCAGGGACCCGCCCTGGTGGCCTCAGTAGATGCCAGTCCCCATGCGTGTTGCTAGGGGGCCTCTCGGGATTCCTCTTCCGTCGATACCGGGGCCAAAAACCTTGTGTGGATTCAGGGCCGGAACCGAGGATTCCTCTCAGGGGCTGACATGGATCTTTGGGTACTTCTGGAGTCTCCCCAGGGGAGTCAGGCCTCGTCTCGAGTTGGGGCATGCACGTGCGCTTTCCTTCCAGGCTGTAGCAGCAATGTCACGCTTCCCGTCGCGTGGATCAAAGGATCTGTGGTTTTCCCTCGAGGCTTTCCCTCGAGGCTTTCCCACAGGGCTGTCCCACGTGCCACCGTGGTGTGAGTCGATCCTCGGCGTGAAAGATGAGCCAGTGCAGGGCAAAGAGGTTCCTCTGGAATGGACTGAGACATCTGGGGGACTCTTGGAATGGTGGTACGACCATGGAGTTCCTCTCGCCTTTCCTGTTGAGAGTGCCTCCTCTTGAGATGCGACGGGAACGCCGGGAATTCGTTCCCGTTGAAAGCAGGGAAAGGATCCCTCATTTCGAGCTCTGATGGGGAAACGGGGCTCCTCTGGATGTGGGCGGGACCATCGTGCTTCCTCTCGAGTGGAGCCGGGTATGGCGGTGAACTTCTTGAGTTGCAGCAAGGGTGTGAATGACCCTTTCGAAGTTCCAGAGGTTACGTGTCATTAGTCTCCAGACGCCTCATCGGAAATAGGCCTCATCTCGCCTGGAAGGGAGAACTTCCTGGATTTTCTCGAGTTGCGGCAGGTGTTCTCGAGTTACGACGGGGACCTCAGGGACCCGCCCTGGTGGCCTCAGGAGAGGCCAGTCCCCATGCGAGTTGCTACGGGGCCTCTCGGGATTCCTCTCCCATCAATACCGGGGAAAAAACCTTGTGTGGAGTCAGGGCCGGAAACGAGGATTCCTCTCAGGGGCTGACATGGATCTTTGGGTACTTCTGGAGTCTCCCCAGGCGAGTCAGGCCTCGTCTCGAGTGGGGGCATGCACGTGCGCTTTCCTTCCAGGCTGTAGCAGCAATGTCATGCTTCCCGTCGCGTGGATCAAAGGATCTGTGGTTTTCCCTCGAGGCTTTCCCTCGAGGCTTTCCCACAGGGTTGTCCCACGTGCCACCGTGGTGTGAGTCGATCCTCACATGAAAGATGAGCCAGTGCAGGGCAAAGAGGTTCCTCTGGAATGGACTGAGACATCTGGGGGACTCTTGTAACGGTGGTACGACCATGGAGTTCCTCTCGCCTTTCCTGTTGAGAGTTCCTTCTCTTGAGATGCGACGGGAACGCTGGGAATTCTTTCCCGGTGAAAGCAGGGAAAGGATCCCTCATCTCGAGCTCCGAGGGGGAAACGGGGCTCCTCTGGATGTGGGCGGACCATCGTGCGTCCTCTCGAGTGGACACGGGTATGGCGGTGAACTTCTTGAGTTGCAGCAAGGGTGTGAAAGACCCTTTCGAAGTTCCAGAGGTTAGGTGTCATTAGTCTCCAGGTGCCTCATCGGAAATAGGCCACATCTCGCCTAGAAGGGATAACTTCCTGGATTTCCTCGAGTTGCGGCAGGTGTTCTCGAGTTATGACGGGGACCTCGGGGACCCGCCCTGCTGGCCTCAGGAAGGCCAGTCCCCATGCGAGTTCCTAGGGGGCCTCTCGGGATTCCTCTCCCGTCGATTCCGGGGGAAAAAACCTCGTGTGGAGTCAGGGCCGGAACCGAGGGCTCCTCTCCGGGGCTGACATGCATCTTTGGGTACTTCTGGAGTCTCCCCAGGGGAGTCAGGCCTCGTCTCGAGTGGGGGCATGCACGTGCGCTTTCCTTCCCGGCTGTAGCAGCAATGTCACGCTTGACGTCGCGTGGATCAAAGGATCTGTGGTTGTCCCTCGAGTCTTTCCCTCGAGGCTTTCCCACAGGGCTGTCCCACGTGCCACCGTGGTGTGAGTCGATCCTCAGCGTGACAGATGAGCCAGTGCAGGGCAGAGAGGCTCCACTGGAATGGACTGAGACATCTGGGGGACTCTTGGAATGGTGGTACGACCATGGAGTTCCTCTTGCCTTTCCTGTTGAGAGTGCCTCCTCTTGAGATGCGACGGGAACGCCGGGAATTATTTCCCGTTGAAACCAGGGAAAGGATCCCTCATCTCGAGCTACGAGGGGCAAACGGGGCTCCTCTGGATGTGGGCGGGACCATCGTGCTTCCTCTCGAGTGGAGACGGGTATGGCGGTGAACTTCTTGAGTTGCAGCAAGGGTGTGAAAGACCCTTTCGAAGTTCCAGAGGTTAGGTGTCATTCGTCTCCAGACGCCTCATCGGAAATAGGCCTCATCTCGCCTAGAAGGGAGAACTTCCTGGATTTTCTCGAGTTGCGGCAGGTGTTCTCGAGTTACGACGGGGACCTCAGGGACCCGCTCTGCTGGCCTCAAGAGAGGCCAGTCCCCATGCGAGTTGCTAGGGGGCCTCTCGGGATTCCTCTCCCGTCGATACCGGGGCCAAAAACCTTGTGTGGAGTCAGGGCCGGAACCGAGGATTCCTCTCAGGGGCTGACATGGATCTTTGGGTACTTGTGGAGTCTCCCCAGGGGAGTCAGGCCTCGTCTCGAGTGGGGGCATGCACGTACGCTTTCCTTCCAGGCAGTAGCAGCAATGTCACCCTTCCCGTCGCGTGGATCAAAGAATCTGAGGTTTTCCCTCGAGGCTTTCCCTCGAGGCTTTCCCAAAGGGCTGTCCCACGTGCCACTGTGGTGTGAGTCGATCCTCGGCGTGAAAGATGAGCCAGTGCAGGGCAAAGAGGTTCCTCTGGAATGGACTGAGACATCTGGGGGACTCTTGGAATGGTGGTACGACCATGGAGTTCCTCTCGCCTTTCCTGTTGAGAGTGCCTCCTCTTGAGATGCGACGGGAACGCCGGGAATTCTTTCCCGTTGAAAGCTGGGAAAGGATCCCTCATCTCGAGCTACGAGAGGGAAACGGGGCTCCTCTGGATGTGGGCGGGACCATCGTGCTTCCTCTCGAGTGGAGCCGGGTATGGCGGTGAACTTCTTGAGTTGCAGCAAGGGTGTGAATGACCCTTTCGAAGTTCCAGAGGTTACGTGTCATTAGTCTCCAGACGCCTCATCGGAAATAGGCCTCATCTCGCCTGGAAGGGAGAACTTCCTGGATTTTCTCGAGTTGCGGCAGGTGTTCTCGAGTTACGACGGGGACCTCAGGGACCCGCCCTGGTGGCCTCAGGAGAGGCCAGTCCCCATGCGAGTTGCTACGGGGCCTCTCGGGATTCCTCTCCCATCAATACCGGGGAAAAAACCTTGTGTGGAGTCAGGGCCGGAAACGAGGATTCCTCTCAGGGGCTGACATGGATCTTTGGGTACTTCTGGAGTCTCCCCAGGCGAGTCAGGCCTCGTCTCGAGTGGGGGCATGCACGTGCGCTTTCCTTCCAGGCTGTAGCAGCAATGTCATGCTTCCCGTCGCGTGGATCAAAGGATCTGTGGTTTTCCCTCGAGGCTTTCCCTCGAGGCTTTCCCACAGGGTTGTCCCACGTGCCACCGTGGTGTGAGTCGATCCTCACATGAAAGATGAGCCAGTGCAGGGCAAAGAGGTTCCTCTGGAATGGACTGAGACATCTGGGGGACTCTTGTAACGGTGGTACGACCATGGAGTTCCTCTCGCCTTTCCTGTTGAGAGTTCCTTCTCTTGAGATGCGACGGGAACGCTGGGAATTCTTTCCCGGTGAAAGCAGGGAAAGGATCCCTCATCTCGAGCTCCGAGGGGGAAACGGGGCTCCTCTGGATGTGGGCGGACCATCGTGCGTCCTCTCGAGTGGACACGGGTATGGCGGTGAACTTCTTGAGTTGCAGCAAGGGTGTGAAAGACCCTTTCGAAGTTCCAGAGGTTAGGTGTCATTAGTCTCCAGGTGCCTCATCGGAAATAGGCCACATCTCGCCTAGAAGGGATAACTTCCTGGATTTCCTCGAGTTGCGGCAGGTGTTCTCGAGTTATGACGGGGACCTCGGGGACCCGCCCTGCTGGCCTCAGGAAGGCCAGTCCCCATGCGAGTTCCTAGGGGGCCTCTCGGGATTCCTCTCCCGTCGATTCCGGGGGAAAAAACCTCGTGTGGAGTCAGGGCCGGAACCGAGGGCTCCTCTCCGGGGCTGACATGCATCTTTGGGTACTTCTGGAGTCTCCCCAGGGGAGTCAGGCCTCGTCTCGAGTGGGGGCATGCACGTGCGCTTTCCTTCCCGGCTGTAGCAGCAATGTCACGCTTGACGTCGCGTGGATCAAAGGATCTGTGGTTGTCCCTCGAGTCTTTCCCTCGAGGCTTTCCCACAGGGCTGTCCCACGTGCCACCGTGGTGTGAGTCGATCCTCAGCGTGACAGATGAGCCAGTGCAGGGCAGAGAGGCTCCACTGGAATGGACTGAGACATCTGGGGGACTCTTGGAATGGTGGTACGACCATGGAGTTCCTCTTGCCTTTCCTGTTGAGAGTGCCTCCTCTTGAGATGCGACGGGAACGCCGGGAATTATTTCCCGTTGAAACCAGGGAAAGGATCCCTCATCTCGAGCTACGAGGGGCAAACGGGGCTCCTCTGGATGTGGGCGGGACCATCGTGCTTCCTCTCGAGTGGAGACGGGTATGGCGGTGAACTTCTTGAGTTGCAGCAAGGGTGTGAAAGACCCTTTCGAAGTTCCAGAGGTTAGGTGTCATTCGTCTCCAGACGCCTCATCGGAAATAGGCCTCATCTCGCCTAGAAGGGAGAACTTCCTGGATTTTCTCGAGTTGCGGCAGGTGTTCTCGAGTTACGACGGGGACCTCAGGGACCCGCTCTGCTGGCCTCAAGAGAGGCCAGTCCCCATGCGAGTTGCTAGGGGGCCTCTCGGGATTCCTCTCCCGTCGATACCGGGGCCAAAAACCTTGTGTGGAGTCAGGGCCGGAACCGAGGATTCCTCTCAGGGGCTGACATGGATCTTTGGGTACTTGTGGAGTCTCCCCAGGGGAGTCAGGCCTCGTCTCGAGTGGGGGCATGCACGTACGCTTTCCTTCCAGGCAGTAGCAGCAATGTCACCCTTCCCGTCGCGTGGATCAAAGGATCTGTGGTTTTCCCTCGAGGCTTTCCCTCGAGGCTTTCCCACAGGGCTGTCCCACGTGCCACCGTGGTGTGAGTGGATCCTCGGCGTGAAAGATGAGCCAGTTCAGGGCAAAGAGGTTCCTCTGGAATGGACTGAGACATCTGGGGGACTCTTGGAATGGTGGTACGACCATGGAGTTCCTCTCGCCTTTCCTGTTGAGAGTGCCTCCTCTTGAGATGCGACGGGAACGCCGGGAATTCTTTCCCGTAGAAAGCAGGGAAAGGATCCCTCATCTCGAGCTACGAGGGGGAAACGGGGCTCCTCTGGATCTGGGCGGGACCATCGTGCTTCCTCTCGAGTGGAGCCGGGTATGGCGGTGAACTTCTTGAGTTGCATCAAGGGTGTCAAAGACCCTTTCGAAGTTCCAGAGGTTAGGTGTCATTAGTGTCCAGACGCCTCATCGGAAATAGGCCTCATCTCGCCTGGAAGGGAGAACTTCCTGGATTTTCTGAAGTTGCGGCAGGTGTTCTCGAGTTCCGATGGGGACCACAGGGACCCGCACTGGTGGCCTCAGAATAAGCCAGTCCCCATGGGAGTTGCTACGCGGCCTCTCGGGATTCCTCTCCCGTCGATACCGGGGACAAAAACCTTGTGTGGAGTCAGGGCCGGAACCGAGGATTCCTCTCAGGGGTGACATGGATCTATGGGTACTTCTGGAGTCTCCCCAGGGGAGTCAGGCCTCGTCTCGAGTGGGGGCATGCACGTGCGCTTTCCTTCCAGGCTGTAGCAGCAATGTCACGCTTCCCGTCGCGTGGATCAAAGGATCTGTGGTTTTCCCTCGAGGCTTTACCACAGGGCTGTCCCACGTGCCACCGTGGTGTGAGTCGATCCTCGGCGTGAAAGATGAGCCAGTGCAGGGCAAAGAGGTCGCTCTGGAATGGACTGAGACATCTGGGGGACTCCTGGAATGGTGGTATGACCATGGAGTTCCTCTCGCCTTTCCTGTTGAGAGTGCCTCCTCTTGAGATGCAACTGGAACGCCGGGAATTCTTTCCCGTTGAAAGCAGGGAAAGGATCCCTCATCTCGAGCTACGAGGGGGAAACGGGGCTCCTCTGGATGTGGGCGGGACCATCGTAATTCCTCTCGAGTGGAGACGGGTATGGCGGTGAACTTCTTGAGTTGCAGCAAGGGTGTGAAAGACCCTTTCGAAGTTCCAGAGGTTAGGTGTCATTAGTCTCCAGACGCCTCATCGGAAATAGGCCTCATTTCGCCTGGAAGGGAGAACTTCCTGGATTTTCTCGAGTTGCGGCAGGTGTTCTGGAGTTACGACACGGACCTCAGGGACCCGCCCTGGTGGCCTCAGGAGAGGCCAGTCCCCATGCGAGGTGCTAGGGGGCCTCTCGGGATTCCTCTCCCGTCGATACCGGGGCCAAAAACCTTGTGTGGAGTCAGGGCCGGAACCGAGGAATCCTCTCAGGGGCTGACATGGATTTTTGGGTACTTCTGGAGTCTCCCCAGGGGAGTCAGGCCTCGTCTCGAGTGGGGGCATGCACGTGCGCTTTCCTTCCAGGCTGTAGCAGCGATGTCACGCTTCCCGTCGCTTGGATCAAAGGATCTGTGGTTTTCCCTCGAGGCTTTCCCTCGAGGCTTTCCCACAGGGCTGTCCCACGTGCCACCGTGGTGTGAGTCGATCCTCGGCGTGAAAGATGAGCCAGTGCAGGGCAAAGAGGTTCCTCTGGAATGGACTGAGACATCTGGGGGACTCTTGGAATGGTGGTACGACCATGGAGTTCCTCTCGCCTTTCCTGTTGAGAGTGCCTCCACTTGAGATGCGACGGGAACGCCGGGAATTCTTTCCCGTTGAAAGCAGGGAAAGGATCCCTCATCTCGAGCTCCGAGGGGGAAACAGGGCTCCTCTGGATGTGGGCGGGACCATCGTGCTTCCTCTCGAGTGGATACGGGTATGGCGGTGAACTTCTTGAGTTGCAGCAAGGGTGTGAAAGACCCTTTCTAAGTTCCAGAGGTTAGGTGTCATTAGTCTCCAGACGCCTCATCGGAAATAGGCCTCATCTCGCCTGGAAGGGAGAACTTCCTGAATTTTCTCGAGTTGCGGCAGGTGTTCTCGAGTTACGACGGGGACCTCAGGGACCCGCCCTGGTGGCTTCAGGAGAGGCCAGTCCCCATTCGAGTTGCTAGGTGGCCTCTCGGTATTCCTCTCCCATCGATACCGGGGCCAAAAACCTTGTGTGGAGTCAGGGCCGGAACCGAGGATTCCTCTCAGGGGCTGACATGGATCTTTGGGTACTTCTGGAGTCTCCCCAGGGGAGTCAGGCCTCGTCTCGAGTGGGGGCATGCACGTGCGCTTTCCTTCCAGGCTGTAGCAGCAACGTCACGCTTCCCATCGCGTGGATCAAACGATCTGTGGTTTTCCCTCGAGGCTTTCCCACAGGGCTGTCCCACGTGCCACCGTGGTGTGAGTCGATCCTCGGCGTGAAAGATGAGCCAGTGCAGGGCAAAGACGTCGCTCTGGAATGGACTGAGACATCTGGGGGACTCTTGGAATGGTGGTACGACCATGGAGTTCCTCTCGCCTTTCCTGTTGAGAGTGCCTCCTCTTGAGATGCGACTGGAACGC
Source organism: Capricornis sumatraensis (assembly GCF_032405125.1). Classification (NCBI taxonomy): domain Eukaryota; kingdom Metazoa; phylum Chordata; class Mammalia; order Artiodactyla; family Bovidae; genus Capricornis; species Capricornis sumatraensis. The sequence goes on along the minus strand of NC_091077.1, from coordinate 1,421,908 downwards.
CGGGAATTCTTTCCCGTTGAAAGCAGGGAAAGGATCCCTCATCTCGAGCTACGAGGGGGAAACGGGGCTCCTCTGGATGTGGGCGAGACCATCGTGCTTCCTCTCGAGTGGAGCCGGGTATGACGGTGAACTTCTTGAGTTGCAGCAAGGGTGTGAATGACCCTTTCGAAGTTCCAGAGGTTACGTGTCATTAGTCTCCAGACGCCTCATCGGAAATAGGCCTCATCTCGCCTGGAAGGGAGAACTTCCTGGATTTTCTCGAGTTGCGGCAGGTATTCTCGAGTTACGATGGGGACCTCAGGGACCCGCCCTGGTGGCCTCAGGAGAGGCCAGTCCCCATGCGAGGTGCTAGGGGGCCTCTCGGGATTCCTCTCCCGTCGATACCGGGGCCAAAAACCTTGTGTGGAGTCAGGGCCGGAACCGAGGAATCCTCTCAGGGGCTGACATGGATCTTTGGGTACTTCTGGAGTCTCCCCAGGCGAGTCAGGCCTCGTCTCGAGTGGGGGCATGCACGTGCGCTTTCCTTCCAGGCTGTAGCAGCAATGTCATGCTTCCCGTCGCGTGGATCAAAGGATCTGTGGTTTTCCCTCGAGGCTTTCCCTCGAGGCTTTCCCACAGGGTTGTCCCACGTGCCACCGTGGTGTGAGTCGATCCTCGCATGAAAGATGAGCCAGTGCAGGGCAAAGAGGTTCCTCTGGAATGGACTGAGACATCTGGGGGACTCTTGTAATCGTGGTACGACCATGGAGTTCCTCTCGCCTTTCCTGTTGAGAGTGCCTCCTCTTGAGAGGCGACGGGAACGCCGGGAATTCGTTCCCGTAGAAAGCAGGGAAAGTATCCCTCATCTCAAGCTACGAGGGGGAAACGGGGCTCCTCTGGATGTGGGCGGGACCATCGTGCTTCCTCTCGATTGGAAACGGGTATGGCGGTGAACTTCTTGAGTTGCAGCAAGGGTGTGAAAGACCGTTTCGAAGTTCCAGATGTTACGTATCATTAGTCTCCAGACGCCTCATCGGAAATAGGCCTCATCTTGACTGGAAGGGAGAACTTCCTGGATTTTCTCGAGAAGTGGCAGGTGTTCTTGAGTTACGACGGGGACCTCAGGGACCCGCCCTGGTGGCCTCAGGAGAGGCCAGTCCCCATGCGAGTTGCTAGGGGGCCTCTCGGGATTCCTCTCCCGTCGATACCGGGGCCAAAAACCTTGTGTGGAGTCAGGGCCGGAATCGAGGATTACTCTCAGGGGCTGACATGGATCTTTGGGTACTTCTGGAGTCTCCCCAGGGTAGTCAGGCCTCGTCTCGAGTGGGGGCATGCACGTGCGCTTTCCTTCCAGGCTGCAGCAGCAATGTCACGCTTCCCGTCGCGTGGATCAAAGGATCTGTGGTTTTCCCTCGAGGCTTTCCCTCGAGGCTTTCCCACAGGGTTGTCCCACGTGCCACCGTGGTGTGAGTCGATCCTCGCATGAAAGATGAGCCAGTGCAGGGCAAAGAGGTTCCTCTGGAATGGACTGAGACATCTGGGGGACTCTTGGAATGGTGGTACGACCATGGAGTTCCTCTCGCCTTTCCTGTTGAGAGTGCCTCCTCTTGAGAGGCGACGGGAACGCCGGGAATTCTTTCCCGGTGAAAGCAGGGAAAGGATCCCTCATCTCGAGCTCCGAGGGGGAAACGGGGCTCCTCTGGATGTGGGCGGGACCATCGTGCTTCCTCTCGAGTGGAGACGGGTATGGCGGTGAACTTCTTGAGTTGCAGCAAGGGTGTGAAAGACCCTTTCGAAGTTCCAGAGGTTAGGTGTCATTAGTCTCCTGACGCCTCATCGGAAATAGGCCTCATCTCGCCTGGAAGGGAGAACTTCCTGGATTTTCTCGAGTTGTGGCAGGTGTTCTCGAGTTACGACGGGGACGTCAGGGACCCGCCCTGGTGGCCTCAGGAGAGGCCAGTCCCCATGCGAGTTGCTAGGGGGCCTCTCGGGATTCCTCTCCCGTCGATACCGGGGCCAAAAACCTTGTGTGGAGTCAGGGCCGGAACCGAGGATTCCTCTCAGGGGCTGACATGGATCTTTGGGTACTTCTGGAGTCTCCCCAGGGGAGTCAGGCCTCGTCTCGAGTGGGGGCATGCACGTGCGCTTTCCTTCCAGGCTGTAGCAGCAATGTCACGCTTCCCGTCGCGTGGATCAAAGGATCTGTGGTTTTCCCTCGAGGCTTTCCCTCGAGGCTTTCCCACAGGGCTGTCCCACGTGCCACCGTGGTGTGAGTCGATCCTCGGCGTGAAACATGAGCCAGTGCATGGCAAAGAGGTTTCTCTGGAATGGACTGAGACATCTGGGGGACTCTTGGAATGGTGGTACCACCATGGAGTTTCTCTCGCCTTTCCTGTTGAGAGTGCCTCCTCTTGAGATGCGACGGGAACGCCGGGAATTCTTTCCCGTTGAAAGCAGGGAAAGGATCCCTCATCTCGAGCTACGAGGGGGAAACGGGGCTCCTCTGGATGTGGGCGGGACCATCGTGCTTCCTCCCGAGTGGACACGGGTATGGCGGTGAACTTCTTGAGTTGCAGCAAGGGTGTGAAAGACCCTTTCGAAGTTCCAGAGGTTAGGTGTCATTAGTCTCCAGACGCCTCATCGGAAATAGGCCTCATCTCGCCTGGAAGGGAGAACTTCCTGGATTTTCTCGAGTTGCGGCAGGTGTTCTCGAGTTACGACGGGGACCTCAGGGACCCGCCCTGGTGGCCTCAGGAACGGCCAGTTCCCATGCGAGTTGCTAGGGGGCCTCTCGTGATTCCTCTCCCGTCGATACCGGGGCCAAAAAACTTGTGTGGAGTCAGGCCGGAACCGAGGATACCTCTCAGGGGCTGACATGGATCTTTGGGTACTTCTGGAGTCTCCCCAGGGGAGTCAGGCCTCGTCTCGAGTGGGGGCATGCACGTGCGCTTTCCTTCCAGTCTTTAGCAGCAATGTCACGCTTCCCGTGGCGTGGATCAAAGGATCTGTGGTTTTCCCTCGAGGCTTTCCCTCGAGGCTTTCCCACAGGGCTGTCCCACGTGCCACCGTGGTGTGAGTCGATCCTCGGCGTGAAAGATGAACCAGTGCAGGGCAAAGAGTTTCCTCTGGAATGGACTGAGACATCTGGGGGACTCTTGGAATGGTGGTACGACCATGGAGTTCCTCTCGCCTTTCCTGTTGAAAGTGCCTCCTCTTGAGATGCGACGGGATCGCCGGGAAATCTTTCCCGTTGAAAGCAGGGAAAGGATCCCTCATCTCGAGCTCCGAGGGGGAAACGGGGCTCCTCTGGATGTGGGCGGGAACATCGTGCTTCCTCTCGAGTGGAGACGGGTATGGCGGTGAACTTCTTGAGTTGCAGCAAGGGTGTGAAACACCCTTTCGAAGTTCCAAAGGTTAGGTGTCATTAGTCTCCAGACGCCTCATCGGAAATAGGCCTCATCTCGCCTGGAAGGGAGAACTTCCTGAATTTTCTCGAGTTGCGGCAGGTGTTCTCGAGTTACGACGGGGACCTCAGGGACCCGCCCTGGTGGCCTCAGGAGAGGCCAGTCCCCATGCGAGTTGCTAGGAGGCCTCTCGGGATTTCTTACCCGTCGATACCGGGGACAAAAGCCTTGTGTGGAGTCAGGGCCGGAACCGAGCATTCCTCTCAGGGGCTGAAATGGATCTTTTGGTACTTCTGGAGTCTCCCCAGGGGAGTCAGGCCTCGTCTCGAGTGGGGGCATGCACGTGCGCTTTCCTTCCAGGCTGGAGCAGCAATGTCACGCTTCTCGTCGCGTGGATCAAAGGATCTGTGGTTTCCCCTCGAGGCTTTCCCTCGAGGCTTTCCCACAGGGCTATCCCACGTGCCACCGTCGTGTGAGTCGATCCTCGGCGTGAAAGATGAGCCAGTGCAGGGCAAAGAGGTTCCTCTGGAATGGACTGAGACATCTGGGGGACTCTTGGAATGGTGGTACGACCATGGAGTTCCTCTCGCCTTTCCTGTTGAGAGTGCCTCCTCTTGAGATACGACAGGGAACGCCGGGAATTCTTTCCCGTTGAAAGCAGGGAAACGATCCCTCATCTCGAGCTCCGAGGGGGAAACGGGGCTCCTCTGGATGTGGGCGGGACCATCGTGCTTCCTCTCGAGTGGAGACGGGTATGGCGGTGAACTTCTTGAGTTGCAGCAAGGGTGTGAAAGACCCTTTCGAAGTTCCAGAGGTTAGGTGTCATTAGTCTCCAGACGCCTCATCGGAAATAGGCCTCATCTCGCCTGGAAGGGAGAACTTCCTGGATTTTCTCGAGTTGTGGCAGGTGTTCTCGAGTTACGACGGGGACGTCAGGGACCCGCCCTGGTGGCCTCAGGAGAGGCCAGTCCCCATGCGAGTTGCTAGGGGGCCTCTCGGGATTCCTCTCCCGTCGATACTGGGGCCAAAAACCTTGTGTGGAGTCAGGGCCGGAACCGAGGATTCCTCTCAGGGGCTGACATGGATCTTTGGGTACTTCTGGAGTCTCCCCAGGGGAGTCAGGCCTCGTCTCGAGTGGGGGCATGCACGTGCGCTTTCCTTCCAGGCTGTAGCAGCAATGTCACGCTTCCCGTCGCGTGGATCAAAGGATCTGTGCTTTTCCCTCGAGGCTTTCCCACAGGGCTGTCCCAGGTGCCACCTTGGTGTGAGTCGATCCTCGGCGTGAAAGATGAGCCAGTGCAGGGCAAAGAGGTTCCTCTGGAATGGACTGAGACATCTGGGGGACTCTTGGAATGGTGGTACGACCATGGAGTTCCTCTCGCCTTTCCTGTTGAGAGTGCCTCCACTTGAGATGCGACGGAAACCCCGGGAATTCTTTCCCGTTGAAAGCAGGGAAAGGATCCCTCATCTCGAGCTACGAGGGGGAAACGGGGCTCCTCTGGATGTGGGCGGGACCATCGTGCTTCCTCTCGAGTGGAGACGGGTATGGCGGTGAACTTCTTGAGTTGCAGCAAGGGTGTGAAAGACCCTTTCGAAGTTCCAGAGGTTAGGTGTCATTAGTCTCCAGACGCCTCATCGGAAATAGGCCTCATCTCGCCTGGAAGGGAGAACTTCCTGGATTTTCTCGAGTTGCGGCAGGTGTTCTCGAGTTACGACGGGGACCTCAGGGACCCGCCCTGGTGGCCTCAGTAGATGCCAGTCCCCATGCGTGTTGCTAGGGGGCCTCTCGGGATTCCTCTTCCGTCGATACCGGGGCCAAAAACCTTGTGTGGATTCAGGGCCGGAACCGAGGATTCCTCTCAGGGGCTGACATGGATCTTTGGGTACTTCTGGAGTCTCCCCAGGGGAGTCAGGCCTCGTCTCGAGTTGGGGCATGCACGTGCGCTTTCCTTCCAGGCTGTAGCAGCAATGTCACGCTTCCCGTCGCGTGGATCAAAGGATCTGTGGTTTTCCCTCGAGGCTTTCCCTCGAGGCTTTCCCACAGGGCTGTCCCACGTGCCACCGTGGTGTGAGTCGATCCTCGGCGTGAAAGATGAGCCAGTGCAGGGCAAAGAGGTTCCTCTGGAATGGACTGAGACATCTGGGGGACTCTTGGAATGGTGGTACGACCATGGAGTTCCTCTCGCCTTTCCTGTTGAGAGTGCCTCCTCTTGAGATGCGACGGGAACGCCGGGAATTCGTTCCCGTTGAAAGCAGGGAAAGGATCCCTCATTTCGAGCTCTGATGGGGAAACGGGGCTCCTCTGGATGTGGGCGGGACCATCGTGCTTCCTCTCGAGTGGAGACGGGTATGGCGGTGAACTTCTTGAGTTGCAGCAAGGGTGTGAAAGACCCTTTCGAAGTTCCAGAGGTTAGGTGTCATTAGTCTCCAGACGCCTCATCGGAAATAGGCCTCATCTCGCCTGGAAGGGAGAACTTCCTGGATTTTCTCGAGTTGCGGCAGGTGTTCTCGTGTTACGGCGGGGACCTCAGGGACCCGCCCTGGTGGCCTCAGGAAAGGCCAGTCCCCATGCGAGTTTCTAGGGGGCCTCTCGGGATTCCTCTCCCGTCGATACCTGGCCAAAAACCTTGTGTGGAGTCAGTGCCGGAACCGAGGATTCCTCTCAAGGGCTGACATGGATCTTTGGGTACTTCTGGATTCTCCCCAGGGGAGTCAGGCATCGTCTTGAGTGGCGGCATGCACGTGCGCTTTCCTTCCAGGCTGTAGCAGCAATGTCACGCTTCCCGTGCCGTGGATCAAAGGATCTGTGGTTTTCCCTCGAGGCTTTCCCTCGAGGCTTTCCCACAGGGCTGTCCCACGTGCCACCATGGTGTGAGTCGATCCTCGGCGTGAAAGATGAGCCAGTGCAGGGCAAAGAGGTTCCTCTGGAATGGACTGAGACATCTGGGGGACTCTTGGAATGGTGGTACGACCATGGAGTTCCTCTCGCCTTTCCTGTTGAGAGTGCCTCCTCTTGAGATGCGACGGGAACGCCGGGAATTCTTTCCCGTTGAAAGCAGGGAAAGGATCCCTCATCTCGAGCTACGAGGGGGAAACGGGGCTCCTCTGGATGTGGGCGGGACCATCGTGCTTCCTCCCGAGTGGACACGGGTATGGCGGTGAACTTCTTGAGTTGCAGCAAGGGTGTGAAAGACCCTTTCGAAGTTCCAGAGGTTAGGTGTCATTAGTCTCCAGACGCCTCATCGGAAATAGGCCTCATCTCGCCTGGAAGGGAGAACTTCCTGGATTTTCTCGAGTTGCGGCAGGTGTTCTCGAGTTACGACGGGGACCTCAGGGACCCGCCCTGGTGGCCTCAGGAACGGCCAGTTCCCATGCGAGTTGCTAGGGGGCCTCTCGTGATTCCTCTCCCATCGATACCGGGGCCAAAAAACTTGTGTGGAGTCAGGCCGGAACCGAGGATACCTCTCAGGGGCTGACATGGATCTTTGGGTACTTCTGGAGTCTCCCCAGGGGAGTCAGGCCTCGTCTCGAGTGGGGGCATGCACGTGCGCTTTCCTTCCAGTCTTTAGCAGCAATGTCACGCTTCCCGTGGCGTGGATCAAAGGATCTGTGGTTTTCCCTCGAGGCTTTCCCTCGAGGCTTTCCCACAGGGCTGTCCCACGTGCCACCGTGGTGTGAGTCGATCCTCGGCGTGAAAGATGAACCAGTGCAGGGCAAAGAGTTTCCTCTGGAATGGACTGAGACATCTGGGGGACTCTTGGAATGGTGGTACGACCATGGAGTTCCTCTCGCCTTTCCTGTTGAAAGTGCCTCCTCTTGAGATGCGACGGGATCGCCGGGAAATCTTTCCCGTTGAAAGCAGGGAAAGGATCCCTCATCTCGAGCTCCGAGGGGGAAACGGGGCTCCTCTGGATGTGGGCGGGAACATCGTGCTTCCTCTCGAGTGGAGACGGGTATGGCGGTGAACTTCTTGAGTTGCAGCAAGGGTGTGAAACACCCTTTCGAAGTTCCAGAGGTTAGGTGTCATTAGTCTCCAGACGCCTCATCGGAAATAGGCCTCATCTCGCCTGGAAGGGAGAACTTCCTGAATTTTCTCGAGTTGCGGCAGGTGTTCTCGAGTTACGACGGGGACCTCAGGGACCCGCCCTGGTGGCCTCAGGAGAGGCCAGTCCCCATGCGAGTTGCTAGGAGGCCTCTCGGGATTTCTTACCCGTCGATACCGGGGACAAAAGCCTTGTGTGGAGTCAGGGCCGGAACCGAGCATTCCTCTCAGGGGCTGAAATGGATCTTTTGGTACTTCTGGAGTCTCCCCAGGGGAGTCAGGCCTCGTCTCGAGTGGGGGCATGCACGTGCGCTTTCCTTCCAGGCTGGAGCAGCAATGTCACGCTTCTCGTCGCGTGGATCAAAGGATCTGTGGTTTCCCCTCGAGGCTTTCCCTCGAGGCTTTCCCACAGGGCTATCCCACGTGCCACCGTCGTGTGAGTCGATCCTCGGCGTGAAAGATGAGCCAGTGCAGGGCAAAGAGGTTCCTCTGGAATGGACTGAGACATCTGGGGGACTCTTGGAATTGTGGTACGACCATGGAGTTCCTCTCGCCTTTCCTGTTGAGAGTGCCTCCTCTTGAGATACGACAGGGAACGCCGGGAATTCTTTCCCGTTGAAAGCAGGGAAAGGATCCCTCATCTCGAGCTCCGAGGGGGAAACGGGGCTCCTCTGGATGTGGGCGGGACCATCGTGCTTCCTCTCGAGTGGAGACGGGTATGGCGGTGAACTTCTTGAGTTGCAGCAAGGGTGTGAAAGACCCTTTCGAAGTTCCAGAGGTTAGGTGTCATTAGTCTCCAGACGCCTCATCGGAAATAGGCCTCATCTCGCCTGGAAGGGAGAACTTCCTGGATTTTCTCGAGTTGTGGCAGGTGTTCTCGAGTTACGACGGGGACGTCAGGGACCCGTCCTGGTGGCCTCAGGAGAGGCTAGTCCCCATGCGAGTTGCTAGGGGGCCTCTCGGGATTCCTCTCCCGTCGATACTGGGGCCAAAAACCTTGTGTGGAGTCAGGGCCGGAACCGAGGATTCCTCTCAGGGGCTGACATGGATCTTTGGGTACTTCTGGAGTCTCCCCAGGGGAGTCAGGCCTCGTCTCGAGTGGGGGCATGCACGTGCGCTTTCCTTCCAGGCTGTAGCAGCAATGTCACGCTTCCCGTCGCGTGGATCAAAGGATCTGTGCTTTTCCCTCGAGGCTTTCCCACAGGGCTGTCCCAGGTGCCACCTTGGTGTGAGTCGATCCTCGGCGTGAAAGATGAGCCAGTGCAGGGCAAAGAGGTTCCTCTGGAATGGACTGAGACATCTGGGGGACTCTTGGAATGGTGGTACGACCATGGAGTTCCTCTCGCCTTTCCTGTTGAGAGTGCCTCCTCTTGAGATGCGACGGAAACCCCGGGAATTCTTTCCCGTTGAAAGCAGGGAAAGGATCCCTCATCTCGAGCTACGAGGGGGAAACGGGGCTCCTCTGGATGTGGGCGGGACCATCGTGCTTCCTCTCGAGTGGAGACGGGTATGGCGGTGAACTTCTTGAGTTGCAGCAAGGGTGAGAAAGACCCTTTCGAATTTCCAGAGGTTAGGTGTCATTAGTCTCCAGACGCCTCATCGGAAATAGGCCTCATCTCGCCTGGAAGGGAGAACTTCCTGGATTTTCTCGAGTTGCGGCAGGTGTTCTCGAGTTACGACGGGGACCTCAGGGACCCGCCCTGGTGGCCTCAGGAGAGGCCAGTCCCCATGCGAGTTGCTAGGGGGCCTCTCGGGATTCCTCTCCCGTCGATACCGGGGCCAAAAACCTTGTGTGGAGTCAGGGCCGGAACCGAGGATTCCTTTCAGGGGCTGACATGGATCTTTGGGTACTTCTGGAGTCTCCCCAGGGGAGTCAGGCCTCGTCTCGAGTCGGGGCATGCACGTGCGCTTTCCTTCCAGGCTGGAGCAGCAATGTCACGCTTCTCGTCGCGTGGATCAAAGGATCTGTGGTTTCCCCTCGAGGCTTTCCCTCGAGGCTTTCCCACAGGGCTATCCCACGTGCCACCGTGGTGTGAGTCGATCCTCGGCGTGAAAGATGAGCCAGTGCAGGGCAAAGAGGTTCCTCTGGAATGGACTGAGACATCTGGGGGACTCTTGGAATGGTGGTACGACCATGGAGTTCCTCTCGCCTTTCCTGTTGAGAGTGCCTCCTCTTGAGATACGACAGGGAACGCCGGGAATTCTTTCCCGTTGAAAGCAGGGAAAGGATCCCTCATCTCGAGCTCCGAGGGGGAAACGGGGCTCCTCTGGATGTGGGCGGGACCATCGTGCTTCCTCTCGAGTGGAGACGGGTATGGCGGTGAACTTCTTGAGTTGCAGCAAGGGTGTGAAAGACCCTTTCGAAGTTCCAGAGCTTAGGTGTCATTAGTCTCCAGACGCCTCATCGGAAATAGGCCTCATCTCGCCTGGAAGGGAGAACTTCCTGGATTTTCTCGAGTTGTGGCAGGTGTTCTCGAGTTACGACGGGGACGTCAGGGACCCGCCCTGGTGGCCTCAGGAGAGGCCAGTCCCCATGCGAGTTGCTAGGGGGCCTCTCGGGATTCCTCTCCCGTCGATACTGGGGCCAAAAACCTTGTGTGGAGTCAGGGCCGGAACCGAGGATTCCTCTCAGGGGCTGACATGGATCTTTGGGTACTTCTGGAGTCTCCCCAGGGGAGTCAGGCCTCGTCTCGAGTGGGGGCATGCACGTGCGCTTTCCTTCCAGGCTGTAGCAGCAATGTCACGCTTCCCGTCGCGTGGATCAAAGGATCTGTGCTTTTCCCTCGAGGCTTTCCCACAGGGCTGTCCCAGGTGCCACCTTGGTGTGAGTCGATCCTCGGCGTGAAAGATGAGCCAGTGCAGGGCAAAGAGGTTCCTCTGGAATGGACTGAGACATCTGGGGGACTCTTGGAATGGTGGTACGACCATGGAGTTCCTCTCGCCTTTCCTGTTGAGAGTGCCTCCACTTGAGATGCGACGGAAACCCCGGGAATTCTTTCCCGTTGAAAGCAGGGAAAGGATCCCTCATCTCGAGCTACCAGGGGGAAACGGGGCTCCTCTGGATATGGGCGGGACCATCGTGCTTCCTCTCGAGTGGAGACGGGTATGGCGGTGAACTTCTTGAGTTGCAGCAAGGGTGTGAAAGACCCTTTCGAAGTTCCAGAGGTTAGGTGTCATTAGTCTCCAGACGCCTCATCGGAAATAGGCCTCATCTCGCCTGGAAGGGAGAACTTCCTGGATTTTCTCGAGTTGCGGCAGGTGTTCTCGAGTTACGACGGGGACCTCAGGGACCCGCCCTGGTGGCCTCAGTAGATGCCAGTCCCCATGCGTGTTGCTAGGGGGCCTCTCGGGATTCCTCTTCCGTCGATACCGGGGCCAAAAACCTTGTGTGGATTCAGGGCCGGAACCGAGGATTCCTCTCAGGGGCTGACATGGATCTTTGGGTACTTCTGGAGTCTCCCCAGGGGAGTCAGGCCTCGTCTCGAGTTGGGGCATGCACGTGCGCTTTCCTTCCAGGCTGTAGCAGCAATGTCACGCTTCCCGTCGCGTGGATCAAAGGATCTGTGGTTTTCCCTCGAGGCTTTCCCTCGAGGCTTTCCCACAGGGCTGTCCCACGTGCCACCGTGGTGTGAGTCGATCCTCGGCGTGAAAGATGAGCCAGTTCAGGGCAAAGAGGTTCCTCTGGAATGGACTGAGACATCTGGGGGACTCTTGGAATGGTGGTACGACCATGGAGTTCCTCTCGCCTTTCCTGTTGAGAGTGCCTCCTCTTGAGATGCGACGGGAACGCCGGGAATTCGTTCCCGTTGAAAGCAGGGAAAGGATCCCTCATTTCGAGCTCTGATGGGGAAACGGGGCTCCTCTGGATGTGGGCGGGACCATCGTGCTTCCTCTCGAGTGGAGACGGGTATGGCGGTGAACTTCTTGAGTTGCAGCAAGGGTGTGAAAGACCCTTTCGAAGTTCCAGAGGTTAGGTGTCATTAGTCTCCAGACGCCTCATCGGAAATAGGCCTCATCTCGCCTGGAAGGGAGAACTTCCTGGATTTTCTCGAGTTGCGGCAGGTGTTCTCGAGTTACGGCGGGGACCTCAGGGACCCGCCCTGGTGGCCTCAGGAAAGGCCAGTCCCCATGCGAGTTTCTAGGGGGCCTCTCGGGATTCCTCTCCCGTCGATACCGGGCCAAAAACCTTGTGTGGAGTCAGTGCCGGAACCGAGGATTCCTCTCAAGGTCTGACATGGATCTTTGGGTACTTCTGGATTCTCCCAAGGGGAGTCAGGCATCGTCTTGAGTGGCGGCATGCACGTGCGCTTTCCTTCCAGGCTGTAGCAGCAATGTCACGCTTCCCGTGCCGTGGATCAAAGGATCTGTGGTTTTCCCTCGAGGCTTTCCCTCGAGGCTTTCCCACAGGGCTGTCCCACGTGCCACCATGGTGTGAGTCGATCCTCGGCGTGAAAGATGAGCCAGTGCAGGGCAAAGAGGTTCCTCTGGAATGGACTGAGACATCTGGGGGACTCTTGGAATGGTGGTACGACCATGGAGTTCCTCTCGCCTTTCCTGTTGAGAGTGCCTCCTCTTGAGATGCGACGGGAACGCCGGGAATTCTTTCCCGTTGAAAGCAGGGAAAGGATCCCGCATCTCGAGCTCCGAGGGAGAAACGGGGCTCCTCTGGATGTGGGCGGGACCATCGTGCTTCCTCTCGAGTGGAGACGGGTATGGCGGTGAACTTCTTGAGTTGCAGCAAGGGTGTGAAAGACCCTTTCGAAGTTCCAGAGGTTAGGTGTCATTAGTCTCCAGACGCCTCATCGGAAATAGGCCTCATCTCGCCTGGAAGGGAGAACTTCCTGGATTTTCTCGAGTTGCGGCAGGTGTTCTCGAGTTACGACGGGGACCTCAGGGACCCGCCCTGGTGGCCTCAGTAGATGCCAGTCCCCATGCGTGTTGCTAGGGGGCCTCTCGGGATTCCTCTTCCGTCGATACCGGGGCCAAAAACCTTGTGTGGAGTCAGGGCCGGAACCGAGGATTCCTCTCTGGGGCTGACATGGATCTTTGGGTACTTCTGGAGTCTCCCCAGGGGAGTCAGGCCTCGTCTCGAGTTGGGGCATGCACGTGCGCTTTCCTTCCATGCTGTAGCAGCAATGTCACGCTTCCCGTCGCGTGGATCAAAGGATCTGTGGTTTTCCCTCGAGGCTTTCCCTCGAGGCTTTCCCACAGGGCTGTCCCACGTGCCACCGTGGTGTGAGTCGATCCTCGGCGTGAAAGATGAGCCAGTGCAGGGCAAATAGCTTCCTCTGGAATGGACTGAGACATCTGGGGGACTCTTTGGAATGGTGGTACGACCATGGAGTTCCTCTCGCCTTTCCTGTTGAGAGTGCCTCCTCTTGAGATGCGACGGGAACGCCGGGAATTCGTTCCCGTTGAAAGCAGGGAAAGGATCCCTCATCTCCAGCTACGAGGGGGAAACGGGGCTCCTCTGGATGTGGGCGGGACCATCGTGCTTCCTCTCGAGTGGAGACGGGTATGGCGGTGAACTTCTTGAGTTGCAGCAAGGGTGTGAAAGACCCTTTCGAAGTTCCAGAGGTTAGGTGTCATTAGTCTCCAGACGCCTCATCGGAAATAGGCCTCATCTCGCCTGGAAGGGAGAACTTCCTGGATTTTCTCGAGTTGCGGCAGGTGTTCTCGAGTTACGGCGGGCACCTCAGGGACCCGCCCTGGTGGTCTCAGGAGCGGCCAATCCCCATGCGAGTTTCTAGGGGGCCTCTCGGGATTCCTCTCCCGTCGATACCGGGGCCAAAAACCTTGTGTGGAGTCAGTGCCGGAACCGAGGATTCCTCTCAGAGGCTGACATGTATCTTTGGGTACTTCTGGAGTCTCCCCAGGGGAGTCAGGCCTCGTCTCGAGTGGGGGCATGCACGTGCGCTTTCCTTCCAGGCGGTAGCAGCAATGTCATGCTTCCCATCGAGTGGATCAAAGTATCTGTGATTTTCCCTCGAGGCTTTCCCTCGAGGCTTTCCCACAGGGCTGTCCCACGTGCCACCGTGGTGTGAGTCGATCCTCGGCGTGAAAGATGAGCCAGTGCAGGGCAAAGAGGTTCCTCTGGAATGGACTGAGACATCTGGGGGACTCTTGGAATGGTGGTACGACCATGGAGTTCCTCTCGCCTTTCCTGTTGAGAGTGCCTCCTCTTGAGATGCGACGGGAACGCCGGGAATACTTTCCCGTTGAAAGCAGGGAAAGGATCCCTCATCTCGAGCTCCGAGGGGGAAACGGGGCTCCTCTGGATGTGGGCGGGACCATCGTGCTTCCTCTCGAGTGGAAACGGGTATGGCGGCGAACTTCTTGAGTTGCAGCAAGGGTGTAAAGGACCCTTTCGAAGTTACAGAGGTTAGGTGTCATTCGTCTCCAGACGCCTCATCGGAAATAAGCCTCATCTCGCCTGGAAGGGAGAACTTCCTGGATTTTCTCGAGTTGCGGCAGGTGTTCTCGAGTTACGACGGGGACCTCTGGGACCCGCCCTGGTGGCCTCAGGAAAGGCCAGTCCCTATGCGACTTGCTAGGGGGCCTCTCGGGATTCCTCTCCCGTCGATACCGGGGCCAAAAACCTTGTGTGGAGTCAGGACCGGAACCGAGGATTCCACTCAGGGACTGATATGGATCTTTGGGAATTTCTGGAGTCTCCCCAGGGGAGTCAGGCCTCGTCTCGAGTGGGGGCATGCACGTGTGCTTTCCTTCCAGGCTGTAGCAGCAATGTCACGCTTCCCGTGCCGTGGATCAAAGGATCTGTGGCTTTCCCTCGAGGCTTTCCCTCGAGGCTTTCCCACAGGGCTGTCCCACGTGCCACCGTGGTGTGAGTCGATCCTCGGCGTGAAAGATGAGCCAGTGCAGGGCAAAGAGGTTCCTCTGGAATGGACTGAGACATCTGGGGGACTCTTGGAATGGTGGTACGACCATGGAGTTCCTCTCGCCTTTCCTGTTGAGAGTGCCTCCTCTTGAGATGCGACGGGAACGCCGGGAATTCTTTCCCGTTGAAAGCAGTGAAAGGATCCCGCATCTCGAGCTACGAGGGGGAAACGGGGCTCCTCTGGATGTGGGCGGGACCATCGTGCTTCCTCTCGAGTGGAGACGGGTATTGCGGTGAACTTCTTGAGTTGCAGCAAGGGTGTGAAAGACCCTTTCTAAGTTCCAGAGGTTAGGTGTCATTAGTCTCCAGACGCCTCATCGGAAATAGGCCTCATCTCGCCTGAAAGGGAGAACTTCCTGGATTTTCTCGAGTTGAGGCAGGTGTTCTCGAGTTACGACGGGGACTTCAGGGACCCGCCCTGGTGGCCTCAGGAGAGGCCAGTCCCCATGCGAGTTCCTAGGGGGCCTCTTGGGTTTCCTCTCCCGTCGATTCCGGGGCCAAAAACCTTGTGTGGAGTCAGGGCCGGAGCCGAGGATTCCTCTCAGGGGCTGACATGGATCTTTGGGTACTTCTGGAGTCTCCGCAGGGGAGTCAGGCCTCGTCTCGAGTGGGGGCATGCACGTGCGCTTTCCTTCCAGGCTGTAGCAGCAATCTCACGCTTCCCGTCGCGTGGATCAAAGGATCTGTGGTTTTCCCTCGAGGCTTTCCCTCGAGGCTTTCCCACAGGGCTGTCCCACGTGCCACCGTGGTGTGCGTCGATCCTCGGCTTGAAAGATGAGCCAGTGCAGGGCAAAGAGGTTCCTCTGGAATGGACTGAGACATCTGGGGGACTCTTGGAATGGTGGTACGACCATGGAGATCCTCTCGCCTTTCCTGTTGAGAGTGCCTCCTCTTGAGATGCGACGGGAACGCCGGGAATTCTTTCCCGTTGAAAGCAGGGAAAGGATCCCTCATTTCGAGCTCCGATGAGGAAACGGGGCTCCTCTGGATGTGGGCGGGACCATCGTGCTTCCTCTCGAGTGGAGACGGGTATGGCGGTGAACTTCTTGAGTTGCAGCAAGGGTGTGAAAGACCCTTTCGAAGTTCCAGAGGTTAGGTGTCATTAGTCTCCAGACGCCTCATCAGAAATAGGCCTCATCTCGCCTGGAAGGGAGAACTTCCTGGATTTTCTCGAGTTGCGGCAGGTGTTCTCGAGTTACGACGGGGCCTCAGGGACCCGCCCTGGTGGCCTCAGGAGAGGCCAGTCCCCATGCGAGTTGCCAGGGGCTCTCTCGGAATGCCTCTCCCATCGATACCGGGGCCAAAAACGTTGTGTGGAGTCAGGGCCGGAACCGAGGAATCCTTTCAGGGGCTGACATGGATCTTTGGGTACTTCTGGAGTCTCCCCAGGGGAGTCAGGCCTCGTCTCGAGTGGGTGCATGCACGTGCGCTTTCCTTCCAGGCTGTAGCAGCAATGTCACGCTTCCCGTCGCGTGGATCAAAGGATCTGTGGTTTTCCCTCGAGGCTTTCCCTCGAAGCTTTCCCACAGGGCTGTCCCACGTGCCACCGTGGTGTGAGTCGATCCTCGGCGTGAAAGATGAGCCAGTGCAGGGCAAAGAGGTTCCTCTGGAATGGACTGAGACATCTGGGGGACTCTTGGAATGGTGGTACGACCATGGAGTTCCTCTCGCCTTTCCTGTTGAGAGTGCCTCCTCTTGAGATGCGACGGGAACGCCGGGAATTCTTTCCCGTTGAAAGCAGGGAAAGGATCCCTCATTTCGAGCTACGAGGGGGAAACAGGGCTCCTCTGGATGTGGGCGGGACCATCGTGCTTCCTCTCGAGTGGAGACGGGTATGGCGGTGAACTTCTTGAGTTGCAGCAAGGGTGTGAAAGACCCTTTCGAAGTTCCAGAGGTTAGGTGTCATTAGTCTCCAGACGCCTCATCTGAAATAGGCCTCATCTCACCTGGAAGGGAGAACTTCCTGGATTTTCTCGAGTTGCGGCAGGTGTTCTCGAGTTACGACGGGGATCTTAGGGACCCGCCCTGGTGGCCTCAGGAGAGGCCAGTCCCCATGCGAGTTGGTAGGGGGCCTCTCGGGATTCCTCTTCCGTCGATACCAGGGCCAAAAACCTTGTGTGGAGTCAGGGCCGGAACCGAGGATTCCTCTCAGGGGCTGACATGGATCCTTGGGTACTTCTGGAGTCTCCCCAGGGGAGTCAGGCCTCGTCTCGAGTGGGGGCATGCACGTGCGCTTTCCTTCCAGGCTGTAGCAGCAATGTCACGCTTCCCGTCGCGTGGATCAAAGGATATGTGGTTTTCCCTCGAGGCTTTCCCTCGAGGCTTTCCCACAGGGCTGTCCCACGTGCCACCGTGTTCTGAGTCGATCCTCGGCGTGAAAAATTAGCCAGTGCAGGGCAAAGAACTTCCTCTGGAATGGACTGAGACATCTGGGGGACTCTTGGAATGGTGGTACGACCATGGAGTTCCTCTCGCCTTTCCTGTTGAGAGTGCCTCCTCTTGAGATGCGACGGGAACGCCGGGAATTCTTTCCCGTTGAAAGCAGGGAAAGGATCCCTTATCTCGGAAACGGGGCTCCTCTGGATGTAGGCGGGACCATCGTGCTTCCTCTCGAGTGGAGACGGGTATGGCGGTGAACTTCTTGAGTTGCAGCAAGGGTGTGAAAGACCCTTTCGAAGTTCCAGAGGTTAGGTGTCATTAGTCTCCAGACACCTCATCGGAAATAGGCCTCATCTCGCCTGGAAGGGAGAACATCCTGGATTTTCTCGAGTTGCGGCAGGTGTTCTCGAGTTACGACGGGGACCTCAGGGACCCGCCCTGGTGGCCTCAGGAGAGGCCAGTCCCCATGCGAGTTGCTAGGGGGCCTCTCGGGATTCCTCTTCCGTCGATACCGTGGCCAAAAACCTTGTGTGGATTCAGGGCCCGAACCGAGGATTCATCTCAGGGGCTGACGTGGATCTTTGGGTACTTCTGGAGTCTCCCCAGGGGAGTCAGGCCTCGTCTCGAGTGGGGGCATGCACGTGTGCTTTCCTTCCAGGCTGTAGCAGCAATGTCACGCTTCCCGTGGCGTGGATCAAAGGATCTGTAGTTTTCCCTCGAGGCTTTCCCTCGAGGCTTTCCCACAGGGCTGTCCCACGTGCCACCGTGGTGTGAGTCGATCCTTGGCGTGACAGATGAGCCAGTGCAAGGCAAAGAGGTTCCTCTGGAATGGACTGAGACATCTGGGGGACTCTTGGAATGGTGGTACGACCATGGAGTTCCTCTCGCCTTTCCTTTTGAGAGTGCCTCCTCTTGAGATGCGACGGGAACGCCGGGAATTCTTTCCCGTAGAAAGCAGGGAAAGGATCCCTCATCTCGAGCTCCGAGGGGGAAACGGGGCTCCTCTGGATGTGGGCGGGACCATCCTGCTTCCTCTCGAGTGGAGACGGGTATGGCGGTGAACATCTTGAGTTGCAGCAAGGGTGTGAAAGACCCTTCCGAAGTTCCAGAGGTTAGGTGTCATTAGTCTCCAGACACCTCATCGGAAATAGGCCTCATCTCGCCTGGAAGGGAGAACTTCCTGGATTTCCTCGAGTTGCGGCACGTGTTCTCGAGTTACGCCTGGGACCTCAGGGACCCGCCCTGGTGGCCTCAGGAGAGGCCAGTCCCCATGCGATTTGCTAGGGGGCCTCTCGGGATTCCTCTCCCGTCGATACCGGGGCCAAAAACCTTGTGTGGAGTCAGGGCCGGAACCGAGGATTCCTCTCAGGGGCTGACATGGATCTTTGGGTTCTTCTGGAGTCTCCCCAGGGGAGTCAGGCCTCGTCTCGAGTGGGGGCATGCACGTGCGCTTTCCTTCCAGGCTGTAGCAGCAATGCCATGCTTCCCGTCGCGTGGATCAAAGGATCTGTGGTTTTCCCTCGAGGCTTTCCCTCGAGGCTTTCCCACAGGGCTGACCCACGTGCCACCGTGGTGTGAATCGATCCTCGGCGTGAAAGATGAGCCAGTGCAGGGCAAAGAGGTTCCTCTGGAATGGACTGAGACATCTGGGGGACTCTTGGAATGGTGGTACGACCATGAAGTTCCTCTCGCCTTTCCTGTTGAGAGTGCCTCCTCTTGAGATGCGACGGGAACGCCGGGAATTCTTTCCCGTAGAAAGCAGGGAAAGGATCCCTCATCTCGAGCTCCGAGGGGGAAACGGGGCTCCTCTGGATGTGGGCGGGACCATCGTGCTTCCTCTCGAGTGGAGACGGGTATGGCGGTGAAATTCTTGAGTTGCAGCAAGGGTGTGAAAGACCCTTTCGACGTTGCAGAGGTTAGGTATCATTAGCCTCCAGACGCCTCATCAGAAATAGGCCTCATCTCGCCTGGAAGGGAGAACTTCCTGGATTTTCTCGAGTTGCGGCAGGTGTTCTCGAGTTACGCCGGGGACCTCAGGGACCCGCCCTGGTGGCCTCAGGAGAGGCCAGTCCCTATGCGAGTTTCTACGGGGCCTCTTGGGATTCCTCTCTCTTCGATACCGGGGCCAAAATCCTTGTGTGGAGTCAGGGCCGGAACCGAGGATTCCTCTCAGGGGCTGACATGGATCTTTGGGTACTTCTGCAGTCTCCCCAGGGGAGTCAGGCCTCGTCTCGAGTGTGGGCATGCACGGGCGCTTTCCTTCCAAGCTGTAGCAGCAATGCCTCGCTTCCCGTTACGTGGAATAAAGGATCTGTGGTTTTCCCTCGAGGCTTTCCCTCGAGGCTTTCCCACAGGGCTGTCCCACGTGCCACCGTGGTGTGAGTCGATCTTCGGCGTGAAAGATGCGCCTGTGCAGGGCAAAGAGGTTCCTCTGGAATGGACTGAGACATCTGGGGGACTCTTGGAATGGTGGTTCAACCATGGAGTTCCTCTCGCCTTTCCTGTTGAGAGTGCCTCCTCTTGAGATGCGACGGGAACGCCGGGAATTCTTTCCCGTTGAAAGCAGGGAAAGGATCCCTCATCTCGAGCTCCGAGGGGGAAACGGGGCTCCTCTGGATGTGGGCGGGACCATCGTGCTTCCTCTCGAGTGGAGACGGGTATGGCGGTGAACTTCTTGAGTTGCAGCAAGGGTGTGAAAGACCCTTTCGAAGTTCCAGAGGTTAGGTGTCATTAGTCTCCAGACGCCTCATCGGAAATAGGCCTCATCTCGCCTGGAAGGGAGAACTTCCTGGATTTTCTCGAGTTGCGGCAGGAGTTCTCGAGTTACGACGGGGACCTCAGGGACCCGCCCTGGTGGCCTCAGGAGAGGCCAGTCCCCATGCGAGTTGCTAGGGGGCCTCTCGGGATTCCTCTCCCGTCGATACCGGGGCCAAAAACCTTGTGTGGAGTCAGGGCCGTAACCGAGGATACCTCTCAGGGGCTGACATGGATCTTTGGGTACTTCTGGAGTCTCCCCAGGGGAGTCAGGCCTCGTCTCGAGTTGGGGCATGCACGTGCGCTTTCCTTCCAGGCTGTAGCAGCAATGTCACGCTTCCCGTCGCGTGGATCAAAGGATCTGTGGTTTTCCCTCAAGGCTTTCCCACAGGGCTGTCCCACGTGCCACCGTGGTGTGAGTCGATCCTCGGCGTGAAAGATGAGCCAGTGCCGGGCAAAGAGTTTCCTCTGGAATGGACTGAGACATCTGGCGGACTCTTGGAATGGAGGTACGACCATGGAGTTCGTCTCGCCATTCCTGTTGAGAGTGCCTCCTCTTGAGATGCGACGGGAACGCCGGGAATTCTTTCCCGTTGAAAGCAGGGAAAGGATCCCTCATCTCGAGCTCCGAGGGGGAAACGGGGCTCCTCTGGATGTGGGCGGGACCATCGTGCTTCTTCTCGAGTGGAGACGGGTATGGCGGTGAACTTCTTGAGTTGCAGCAAGGGTGTGAAAGACCCTTTCGAAGTTCCAGAGGTTAGGTGTCATTAGTCTCCAGACGCCTCATCGGAAATAGGCCTCATCTCGCCTGGAAGGGAGAACTTCCTGGATTTTCTCGAGTTGCGGCAGGTGTTCTCGAGTTACGACGGGGACCTCAGGGACCCGCCCTGGTGGCCTCAGGAGAGGCCAGTCCGCATGCGAGTTGCTAGGAGACCTCTCGGGATTCCTCTCCAGTCGATACCAGGGCCAAAAACCATGGGGGGAGTCAGGGCCGGAACCGAGGATTCCTCTCAGGGGCTGACATGTATCTTTGGGTACTTGTGGAGTCTCCCCAGGGGAGTCAGGCCTCGTCTCGAGTGGGGGCATGCACGTGCACTTTCCTTCCAGGCTGTAGCAGCAATGTCATGCTTCCCGTGGCGTGGATCAAAGGATCTGTGGTTTCCCTCGAGGCTTTCCCTCGAGGCTTTCCCACAGGGCTGTTCCACGTGCAACCGTGGTGTGAGTCGATCCTCGGCGTGAAAGATGAGCCTGTGCAGGGCAAAGAGGTTCCTCTGGAATGGACTGAGATATCTGGGGGACTCTTGGAATGGTGGTACGACCATGGAGTTCCTCTCGCCTTTCCTGTTGAGAGTGCCTCCTCTTGAGATGTGACGGGAACGCCGGGAATTCCTTCCCGTTGAAAGCAGGGAAAGGATCCCTCATCTCGGAAACGGGGCTCCTCTGGATGTGGGCGGGACCATCGTGCTTTCTCTCGAGTGGAGACGGGTATGGCGGTGAACTTCTTGAGTTGCAGCAAGGGTGTGAAAGACCCTTTCGAAGTTCCAGAGGTTAGGTGTCATTAGTCTCCAGACACCTCATCGGAAATAGGCCTCATCTCGCCTGGAAGGGAGAACTTCCTGGATTTTCTCTAGTTGTGGCAGGTGTTCTCGAGTTACGACGGGGACGTCAGGGACCCACACTGCTGGCCTCAGGAGAGGCCAGTCCCCATTCGAGTTGCTTGGGGGCCTCTCGAGATTCCTCTCCCTTCGATACCGGGGCCAAAAACCTTGTGTGGAGTCAGGGCCGGAACCGAGGATTCCTCTCAGGGGCTGACATGGATATTTGGGTACTTCTGGAGTCTCCCCAGGGGGGTCAGGAATCATCTCGAGTAGGGGCATGCACGTGCGCTTTCCTTCCAGGCTGTAGCAGCAATGCCACGATTCCCGTCGCGTGGATCAAAGGATCTGTGGCTTTCCCTCTAGGCTTTCCCTCGAGGCTTTCGCACAGGGCTGTCCCACGTGCCACCGTGGTGTGAGTCGATCCTCGGCGTGAAAGATGGGCCAGTGCAGTGCAAAGTGGTTCCTCTGGAATGGACTGAGACATCTGGGGTCTCTTGGAATGGTGGTACGACCATGAAGTTCCTCTCGCCTTTCCTGTTGAGAGTGCCTCCTCTTGAGATGCGACGGGAACGCCGGGAATTCTTTCCCGTAGAAAGCAGGGAAAGGATCCCTCATCTCGAGCTCCGAGGGGGAAACGGGGCTCCTCTGGATGTGGGCGGGACCATCGTGCTTCCTCTCGAGTGGAGACGGGTATGGCGGTGAAATTCTTGAGTTGCAGCAAGGGTGTGAAAGACCCTTTCGACGTTGCAGAGGTTAGGTATCATTAGCCTCCAGACGCCTCATCAGAAATAGGCCTCATCTCGCCTGGAAGGGAGAACTTCCTGGATTTTCTCGAGTTGCGGCAGGTGTTCTCGAGTTACGCCGGGGACCTCAGGGACCCGCCCTGGTGGCCTCAGGAGAGGCCAGTCCCTATGCGAGTTTCTACGGGGCCTCTTGGGATTCCTCTCTCTTCGATACCGGGGCCAAAATCCTTGTGTGGAGTCAGGTCCGGAACCGAGGATTCCTCTCAGGGGCTGACATGGATCTTTGGGTACTTCTGCAGTCTCCCCAGGGGAGTCAGGCCTCGTCTCGAGTGTGGGCATGCACGGGCGCTTTCCTTCCAAGCTGTAGCAGCAATGCCTCGCTTCCCGTTACGTGGAATAAAGGATCTGTGGTTTTCCCTCGAGGCTTTCCCTCGAGGCTTTCCCACAGGGCTGTCCCACGTGCCACCGTGGTGTGAGTCGATCTTCGGCGTGAAAGATGCGCCTGTGCAGGGCAAAGAGGTTCCTCTGGAATGGACTGAGACATCTGGGGGACTCTTGGAATGGTGGTTCAACCATGGAGTTCCTCTCGCCTTTCCTGTTGAGAGTGCCTCCTCTTGAGATGCGACGGGAACGCCGGGAATTCTTTCCCGTTGAAAGCAGGGAAAGGATCCCTCATCTCGAGCTCCGAGGGGGAAACGGGGCTCCTCTGGATGTGGGCGGGACCATCGTGCTTCCTCTCGAGTGGAGACGGGTATGGCGGTGAACTTCTTGAGTTGCAGCAAGGGTGTGAAAGACCCTTTCGAAGTTCCAGAGGTTAGGTGTCATTAGTCTCCAGACGCCTCATCGGAAATAGGCCTCATCTCGCCTGGAAGGGAGAACTTCCTGGATTTTCTCGAGTTGCGGCAGGAGTTCTCGAGTTACGACGGGGACCTCAGGGACCCGCCCTGGTGGCCTCAGGAGAGGCCAGTCCCCATGCGAGTTGCTAGGGGGCCTCTCGGGATTCCTCTCCCGTCGATACCGGGGCCAAAAACCTTGTGTGGAGTCAGGGCCGTAACCGAGGATACCTCTCAGGGGCTGACATGGATCTTTGGGTACTTCTGGAGTCTCCCCAGGGGAGTCAGGCCTCGTCTCGAGTTGGGGCATGCACGTGCGCTTTCCTTCCAGGCTGTAGCAGCAATGTCACGCTTCCCGTCGCGTGGATCAAAGGATCTGTGGTTTTCCCTCAAGGCTTTCCCACAGGGCTGTCCCACGTGCCACCGTGGTGTGAGTCGATCCTCGGCGTGAAAGATGAGCCAGTGCCGGGCAAAGAGTTTCCTCTGGAATGGACTGAGACATCTGGCGGACTCTTGGAATGGAGGTACGACCATGGAGTTCGTCTCGCCATTCCTGTTGAGAGTGCCTCCTCTTGAGATGCGACGGGAACGCCGGGAATTCTTTCCCGTTGAAAGCAGGGAAAGGATCCCTCATCTCGAGCTCCGAGGGGGAAACGGGGCTCCTCTGGATGTGGGCGGGACCATCGTGCTTCTTCTCGAGTGGAGACGGGTATGGCGGTGAACTTCTTGAGTTGCAGCAAGGGTGTGAAAGACCCTTTCGAAGTTCCAGAGGTTAGGTGTCATTAGTCTCCAGACGCCTCATCGGAAATAGGCCTCATCTCGCCTGGAAGGGAGAACTTCCTGGATTTTCTCGAGTTGCGGCAGGTGTTCTCGAGTTACGACGGGGACCTCAGGGACCCGCCCTGGTGGCCTCAGGAGAGGCCAGTCCGCATGCGAGTTGCTAGGAGGCCTCTCGGGATTCCTCTCCAGTCGATACCAGGGCCAAAAACCATGGGGGGAGTCAGGGCCGGAACCGAGGATTCCTCTCAGGGGCTGACATGTATCTTTGGGTACTTGTGGAGTCTCCCCAGGGGAGTCAGGCCTCGTCTCGAGTGGGGGCATGCACGTGCACTTTCCTTCCAGGCTGTAGCAGCAATGTCATGCTTCCCGTGGCGTGGATCAAAGGATCTGTGGTTTCCCTCGAGGCTTTCCCTCGAGGCTTTCCCACAGGGCTGTTCCACGTTCAACCGTGGTGTGAGTCGATCCTCGGCGTGAAAGATGAGCCTGTGCAGGGCAAAGAGGTTCCTCTGGAATGGACTGAGATATCTGGGGGACTCTTGGAATGGTGGTACGACCATGGAGTTCCTCTCGCCTTTCCTGTTGAGAGTGCCTCCTCTTGAGATGTGACGGGAACGCCGGGAATTCCTTCCCGTTGAAAGCAGGGAAAGGATCCCTCATCTCGGAAACGGGGCTCCTCTGGATGTGGGCGGGACCATCGTGCTTTCTCTCGAGTGGAGACGGGTATGGCGGTGAACTTCTTGAGTTGCAGCAAGGGTGTGAAAGACCCTTTCGAAGTTCCAGAGGTTAGGTGTCATTAGTCTCCAGACACCTCATCGGAAATAGGCCTCATCTCGCCTGGAAGGGAGAACTTCCTGGATTTTCTCTAGTTGTGGCAGGTGTTCTCGAGTTACGACGGGGACGTCAGGGACCCACACTGCTGGCCTCAGGAGAGGCCAGTCCCCATTCGAGTTGCTTGGGGGCCTCTCGAGATTCCTCTCCCTTCGATACCGGGGCCAAAAACCTTGTGTGGAGTCAGGGCCGGAACCGAGGATTCCTCTCAGGGGCTGACATGGATATTTGGGTACTTCTGGAGTCTCCCCAGGGGGGTCAGGAATCATCTCGAGTAGGGGCATGCACGTGCGCTTTCCTTCCAGGCTGTAGCAGCAATGCCACGATTCCCGTCGCGTGGATCAAAGGATCTGTGGCTTTCCCTCTAGGCTTTCCCTCGAGGCTTTCGCACAGGGCTGTCCCACGTGCCACCGTGGTGTGAGTCGATCCTCGGCGTGAAAGATGGGCCAGTGCAGTGCAAAGTGGTTCCTCTGGAATGGACTGAGACATCTGGGGTCTCTTGGAATGGTGGTACGACCATGGAGTTCCTTTCGCCTTTCCTGTTGAGAGTGCCTCCTCTTGAGATGCGACGGGAACGCCGGGAATTCTTTCCCGTTGAAAGCAGGGAAAGGATTCCTCATCTCGAGCTCCGAGGGGGAAACGGGGCTCCTCTGGATGTGGGCGGGACCATCGTGCTTCCTCTCGAGTGGAGACGGGTATGGCGGTGAACTTCTTGAGTTGCAGCAAGGTTGTGAAAGACCCTTTCGAATTTCCAGAGGTTACGTGTCATTAGTCTCCAGACACCTCATCGGAAATAGGCCTCATCTCGCCTGGAAGGGAGAACTTCCTGGATTTTCTCGAGTTGCGGCAGGTGAACTCCAGTTACGACGGGGACCTCAGGGACCCGCCCTGGTGGCCTCAGGAGAGGCCAGTCCGCCTGCGAGTTGCTAGGGGGCCTGTCGGGATTCCTCTCCCGTCGATACCGGGGCCAAAAACCTTGTGTGGATTCAGGGCCGGAACCGAGGATTCCTCTCAGGGGCTGACATGGATCTTTGGGTACTTCTGGAGTCTCCCCAGGGGAGTCAGGCCTCGTCTCGAGTGGGGGCATGCACGTGTGCTTTCCTTCCATGCTGTAGCAGCAATGTCACGCTTCCCGTGGCGTGGATCAAAGGATCTGTAGTTTTCCCTCGATGCTTTCCCTCGAGGCTTTCCCACAGGGCTGTCCCACGTGCCACCGTGGTGTGAGTCGATCCTCGGCGTGAAAGATGAGCCAGTGCAAGGCAAAGAGGTTCCTCTGGAATGGACTGAGACATCTGGGGGACTCTTGGAATGGTGGTACGACCATGGAGTTCCTCTCGCCTTTCCTGTTGAGAGTGCCTCCTCTTGAGATGCGACGGGAACGCCGGGAATTCTTTCCCGTAGAAAGCAGGGAAAGGATCCCTCATCTCGAGCTCCGAGGGGGAAACGGGGCTCCTCTGGATGTGGGCGGGACCATCGTGCTTCCTCTCGAGTGGAGACGGGTATGGCGGTGAACATCTTGAGTTGCAGCAAGGGTGTGAAAAACCCTTTCGAAGTTCCAGAGGTTAGGTGTCATTAGTCTCCAGACACCTCATCGGAAATAGGCCTCATCTCGCCTGGAAGGGAGAAATTCCTGGATTTTCTCGAGTTGCGGCAGGTGTTCTCGAGTTACGACGGGGACCTCAGGGACCCGCCCTGGTGGCCTCAGGAGAGGCCAGTCCCCATGCGAGTTGCCAGGGGGCCTCTCGGGATTCCTCTCCCGTCGATACCGGGTCCAAAAACCTTGTGTGGAGTCAGGGCCGGAACCGAGGATTCCTCTCAGGGGCTGACATGGATCTTTGGGTACTTCTGGAGTCTCCCCAGGGGAGTCAGGCATCGTCTCGAGTGGGGGCATGCACGTGCGCTTTCCTTCCAGGCTGAGGCAGCAATGTCACGCTTCCCGTCGCGTGGATCAAAGGATCTGTGGTTTTCCCTCGAGGCTTTCCCTCGAGGCTTTCCCACAGGGCTGTCCCACGTGCCACCGTGGTGTGAGTCGATCCTCGGCGTGAAAGATGAGCCAGTGCAGGGCAAAGAGGTTCCTCTGGAATGCACTGAGACATCTGGGGGACTCTTGGCATGGTGGTACGACCATGGAGTTCCTCTCGCCTTTCCTGTTGAGAGTGCCTCCTCTGGAGATGCGACGGGAACGCCGGGAATTCTTTCCCGTTGAAAGCAGGGAAAGGATCCCTCATCTCGAGCTACGAGGTGGAATCGGGGCTCCTCTGGATGTGGGCGGGACCATCGTGCTTCCTCTCGAGTGGAGACGGGTATGGCGGTGAACTTCTTGAGTTGCAGCGAGGGTGTGAAAGACCCTTTCGAAGTTCCAGAGTTTAGGTGTCATTAGTCTCCAGACGCCTCATCGGAAATAGGCCTCATCTCGCCTGGAAGGGAGAACTTCCTGGATTTTCTCGAGTTGCGGCAGGTGTTCTCGAGTTACGACGGGGACCTCAGGGACCCGCCCTGGTGGCCTCAGGAGAGGCCATTCCCCATGCGAGTTGCTAGGGGGCCTGTCGGGATTCCTCTCCCGTCGATACCGGGGCCAAAAACCTTGTGTGGAGTCAGGGCCGGAACCGAGGATTCCTCTTAGGGGCTGACATGGATCTTTGGGTACTTATGGAGTCTCCCCAGGGGAGTCAGGCCTCGTCTCGAGTGGCGGCATGCACGTGCGCTTTCCTTCCAGGCTGAGGCAGCAATGTCACGCTTCCCGTCGCGTGGATCAAAGGATGTGTGGTTTTCCCTCGAGGCTTTCCCTCGAGGTTTTCCCACAGGGCTGTCCCACGTGCCACCGTGGTGTGAGTCGATCCTCGGCATGAAAGATGACCCAGTGCAGGGCAAAGAGGTTCCTCTGGAATGGACTGAGACATCTGGGGGACTCTTGGCATGGTGGTACGACCATGGAGTTCCTCTCGCCTTTCCTGTTGAGAGTGCCTCCTCTTGAGTTGCGAAGGGAACGCCGGGAATTCTTTCCCGTTGAAAGCAGGGAAAGGATCCCTCATCTCGAGCTCCGAGGGGGAAACGGGGCTCCTCTGGATGTGGGCGGGACCATCGTGCTTCGTCTTGAGTTTAGACGGGTATGGCGGTGAACTTCTTGAGTTGCAGCGAGGGTGTGAAAGACCCTTTCGAAGTTCCAGAGGTTAGGTGTCATTAGTCTCCAGACGCCTCATCGGAAATAGGCCTCATCTCGCCTGGAAGGGAGAACTTCCTGGATTTTCTCGAGTTGCGGCAGGTGTTCTCGAGTTACGACGGGGACCTCAGGGACCCGCCCTGGTGGCCTCAGGAGAGGTCAGTCCCCATGCGAGTTGCCAGGGGGCCTCTCGGGATTCCTCTCCCTTCGATACCGGGGCCACAAACCTTGTGTGGAGTCAGGGCCGGAACCGAGGATTCCTCTCAGGGGCTGATATGGATCTTTGGGTACTTCTGGAGTCTCCCCAGGGGAGTCAGGCCTCGTCTCGAGTGGGGGCATGCACGTGCGCTTTCCTTCCAGGCTGAGGCAGCAATGTCACGCTTCCCGTCGCGTGGATCAAAGGATCTGTGGTTTTCCCTCGAGGCTTTCCCTCGAGGCTTTCCCACAGGGCTGTCCCACGTGCCACCGTGGTTTGAGTCGATCCTCGGCGTGAAAGATGAGCCAGTGCAGGGCAAAGAGGTTCCTCTGGAATGCACTGAGACATCTGGGGGACTCTTGGCATGGTGGTACGACCATGGAGTTCCTCTCGCCTTTCCTGTTGAGAGTGCCTCCTCTTGAGATGCGACGGGAACGCCGGGAATTCTTTCCCGTTGAAAGCAGGGAAAGGATCCCTCATCTCGAGCGACGAGGGGGAAACGGGGCTCCTCTGGATGTGGGCGGGACCATCGTGCTTCCTCTCGAGTGGAGACGGGTATGGCGGTGAACTTCTTGAGTTGCAGCGAGGGTGTGAAAGACCCTTTCGAAGTTCCAGAGTTTAGGTGTCATTAGTCTCCAGACGCCTCATCGGAAATAGGCCTCATCTCGCCTGGAAGGGAGAACTTCCTGGATTTTCTCGAGTTGCGGCAGGTGTTCTCGAGTTACGACGGGGACCTCAGGGACCCGCCCTGGTGGCCTCAGGAGAGGTCAGTCCCCATGCGAGTTGCCAGGGGGCCTCTCGGGATTCCTCTCCCTTCGATACCGGTGCCACAAACCTTGTGTGGAGTCAGGGCCGGAACCGAGGATTCCTCTCAGGGGCTGATATGGATCTTTGGGTACTTCTGGAGTCTCCCCAGGGGAGTCAGGCCTCGTCTCGAGTGGGGGCATGCAAGTGCGCTTTCATTCCAGGATGTAGCAGCAATGTCACCCTTGCCGTCGCGTGGATCAAAGGATCTGTGTTTTTCCCTCGAGGCTTTCCCTCGAGGCTGTCCCACAGGGCTGTCCCACGTGCCACCGTGGTGTGAGCTGATCCTCGGCGTGAAAGATGAGCCAGTGCAGGGCAAAGAGGTTCCTCTGGAATGGACTGAGACATCTGGGGGACTCTTGGCATGGTGGTACGACCATGGAGTTCCTCTCGCCTTTCCTGTTGAGAGTGCCTCCTCTTGAGATGCGACGGGAACGCCGGGAATTCTTTCCCGTTGAAAGCAGGGAAAGGATCCTTCATCTCGAGCTACGAGGGGGAAACGGGGCTCCTCTGGATGTGGGCGGGACCATCGTGCTTCCTCTCGAGTGGAGACGGGTATGGCGGTGAACTTCTTGAGTTGCAGCGAGGGTGTGAAAGACCCTTTCGAAGTTCCTGAGGTTAGGTGTCATTAGTCTCCAGACGCCTCATCGGAAATAGGCCTCATCTCGCCTGGAAGGGAGATCTTCCTGGATTTTCTCGAGTGGCGGCAGGTGTTCTCGAGTTACGACGGGGACCTCAGGGACCCGCCCTGGTGGCCTCAGTAGAGGCCAGTCCCCATGCGAGGTGCTAGGGGGCCTCTCGGGATTCCTCTCCTGTCGATACCGGGGCCAAAAACCTTGTGTGGAGTCAGGGCCGGAACCGAGGATTCCTCTCAGGGGCTGACATGGATCTTTGGGTACTTCTGGAGTCTCCCCAGGGGAGTCAGGCCTCGTCTCGAGTGGGGGCATGCACGTGTGCTTTCCTTCCAGGCTGTAGCAGCAATGTCACGCTTGCCGTCGCGTAGTTCAAAGGATCTGTGGTTTTCCCTCGAGGCTTTCCCACAGGGCTGTCCCACGTGCCACCGTGGTGTGAGTCGATCCTCGGCGTGAAAGATGAGCCAGTGCAGGGCAAAGAGTTCCCTCTGGAATGGACTGAGACATCTGGGGTCTCTTGGCATGGTGGTACGACCATGGAGTTCCTCTCGCCTTTCCTGTTGAGAGTGCCTCCTCTTGAGATGCGACGGGAACGCCGGGAATTCTTTCCCGTTGAAAGCAGGGAAAGGATCCCTCATCTCGAGCTCCGAGGGGGAAACGGGGCTCCTCTGGATGTGGGAGGGACCATCGTGCTTCCTCTCGAGTGGAGACGGGTATGGCGGTGAACTTCTTGAGTTGCAGCGAGGGTGTGAAAGACACTTGCGAAGTTCCAGAGGTTAGGTGTCATTAGTCTCCAGACGCCTCAACGGAAATAGGCCTCATCTCGCCTGGAAGGGAGAACTTCCTGGATTTTCTCGAGTTGCGGCAGGTGTTCTCGAGTTACGACGGGGACCTCAGGGACCCGCCCTGGTGGCCTCAGGAGAGGCCAGTCCCCATGCGAATTGCTAGGGGGCCTGTCGGGATCCCTCTCCCGTCGATACCGGGGCCAAAAACCTTGTGTGGAGTCAGGGCCGGAACCGAGGATTCCTCTCAGGGGCTGACATGGATCTTTGGGTACTTCTGGAGTCTCCTCAGGGGAGTCAGGCCTCGTCTCGAGTGGGGGCATGCACGTGCGCTTTCCTTCCAGGATGTAGCAGCAATGTCACGCTTCCCGTGGCGTGGATCAAAGGATCTGTGGTTTTCCCAAGAGGCTTTCCCTCGAGGCTTTCCCACAGGGCTGTCCCACGTGCCGCCGTGGTGTGAGTCGATCCTCGGCGTGAAAGATGAGCCAGTGCAGGGCAAAGAGGTTCCTCTGGAATGGACTGAGACATCTCGGGGACTCTTGGCATGGTGGTACGACCATGGATTTCCTCTCGCCTTTCCTGTTGAGAGTGCCTACTCTTGAGATGCGACGGGAACGCCGGGAATTCTTTCCCGTTGAAAGCAGGGAAAGGATCCCTCATCTCGAGCTACGAGGGGGAAACGGGGCTCTTCTGGATGTGGGCGGGACCATCGTGCTTCCTCTCGAGTGGAGACGGGTATGGCGGTGAACTTCTTGAGTTGCAGCGAGGGTGTGAAAGACCCTTTCGAAGTTCCAGAGGTTAGGTGTCATTAGTCTCCAGACGCCTCATCGGAAATAGGCCTCATCTCGCCTGGAAGGGAGAACTTCCTGGATTTTCTCGAGTTGCGGCAGGTGTTCTCGAGTTACGACGGGGACCTCAGGGATCCGCCCTGTTGGTCTCAGGAGAGGCCAGTCCCCATGCGAGTTGCTAGGGGGCCTCTCGGGATTCCTCTCCCGTCGATACCGGGGCCAAAAACCTTGTGTGGAGTCAGGGACGGAACCGAAGATTCCTCTCAGGGGCTGATATGGATCTTTGGGTACTTCTGGAGTCTCCCCAGGGGAGTCAGGCCTCGTCTCGAGTGGGGGCATGCACGTGCCCTTTCCTTCCAGGATGTAGCAGCAATGTCACGCTTGCCGTCGCGTGGATCAAAGGATCTGTGGTTTTCCCTCGAGGCTTTCCCTCGAGGCTTTCCCACAGGGCTGTCCCACGTGCCACCGTGGTGTGAGTCGATCCTCGGCGTGAAAGATGAGCCAGTGCAGGGCAAAGAGTTTCCTCTGGAATGGACTGAGACATCTGGGGGACTCTTGGCATGGTGGTACGACCATGGAGTTCCTCTCGCCTTTCCTGTTGAGAGTGCCTTCTCTTGAGATGCGACGGGAACGCCGGGAATTCTTTCCCGTTGAAAGCAGGGAAAGGATCCCTCATCTCGAGCTACGAGGGGGAAACGGGGCTCCTCTGGATGTGGGCGGGACCATCGTGCTTCCTCTCGAGTGGAGACGGGTATGGCGGTGAACTTCTTGAGTTGCAGCGAGGGTGTGAAAGACCCTTTCGAAGTTCCAGAGGTTAGGTGTCATTAGTCTCCAGACGCCTCATCGGAAATAGGCCTCATCTCGCCTGGAAGGGAGAACTTCCTGGATTTTCTCGAGTTGCGGCAGGTGTTCTCGAGTTACGACGGGGACCTCAGGGACCCGCCCTGGTGGCCTCAGGAGAGGCCAGTCCCCATGCGAGTTGCTAGGGGGCCTCTCGGGATTCCTCTACGGTCGATACCGGGGCCAAAAACCTTGTGTGGAGTCAGGGCCGGAACCGAGGATTCCTCTTAGGGGCTGACATGGATCTTGGGGTACTTATGGAGTCTCCCCAGGGGAGTCAGGCCTCGTCTCGAGTGGGGGCATGCACGTGCGCTTTCCTTCCAGGCTGAGGCAGCAATGTCACGCTTCCCGTCGCGTGGATCAAAGGATCTGTGGTTTTCCCTAGAGGCTTTCCCTCGAGGCTTTCCCACAGGGCTGTCCCACGTGCCACCGTGGTGTGAGTCGATCCTCGGCGTGAAAGATGAGCCAGTGCAGGGCAAAGAGGTTCCTCTGGAATGGACTGAGACATCTGGGGGACTCTTGGCATGGTGGTACGACCATGGAGTTCCTCTCGACTTTCCTGTTGAGAGTGCCTCCTCTTGAGATGCGACGGGAACGCCGGGAATTCTTTAACGTTGAAAGCAGGAAAAGGATACCTCATCTCGAGCTACGAGGGGGAAACGGGGCTCCTCTGGATGTGGGCGGGACCATCGTGCTTCCTCTCGAGTGGAGACGGGTATGGCGGTGAACTTCTTGAGTTGCAGCGAGTGTGTGAAAGACCCTTTCGAAGTTCCAGAGGTTAGGTGTCATTAGTCTCCAGACGCCTCATTGGAAATAGGCCTCATCTCGCCTGGAAAGGAGAACTTCCTGGATTTTCTCGAGTTGCGGCAGGTGTTCTCGAGTTACGACGGGGACCTCAGGGACCCGCCCTGTTTGCCTCAGGAGAGGCCAGTCCCCATGCGAGTTGCCAGGGGGCCTGTCGGGATTCCTCTCCCGTCGATACCGGGGCCAAAAACCTTGTGTGGAGTCAGGGCCGGAACCGAGGATTCCGCTCAGGGGCTGATATGGATCTTTGGGTACTTCTGGAGTCTCCCCAGGGGAGTCAGGCCTCGTCTCGAGTGGGGGCATGCACGTGCGCTTTCCTTCCAGGCTGTAGCAGCAATGTCACGCTTCCCGTCGCGTGGATCAAAGGATCTGTGGTTTTCCCTCGAGGCTTTCCCTCGAGGCTTTCCCACAGGGCTGTCCCACGTGCCACCGTGGTGTGAGTCGATCCTCGGCGTGAAAGATGAGCCAGTGCAGGGCAAAGAGGTTCCTCTGGAATGGACTGAGACATCTGGGGGACTCTTGGCATGGTGGTACGACCATGGCGTTCCTCTCGCCTTTCCTGTTGAGAGTGCCTCCTCTTGAGATGCGACGGGAACGCCGGGAATTCTTTCCCGTTGAAAGCAGGGAAAGGATCCCTCATCTCGAGCGACGAGGGGGAAACGGGGCTCCTCTGGATGTGGGCGGGACCATCGTGCTTCCTCTCGAGTGGAGACGGGTATGGCGGTGAACTTCTTGAGTTGCAGCGAGGGTGTGAAAGACCCTTTCGAAGTTCCAGAGGTTAGGTGTCATTAGTCTCCAGACGCCTCATCGGAAATAGGCCTCATCTCGCCTGGAAGGGAGAACTTCCTGGATTTTCTCGAGTTGCGGCAGGTGTTCTCGAGTTACGATGGGGACCTCAGGAACCCGCCCTGGTGGACTCAGGAGAGGCCAGTCCCCATGCGAGTTGCTAGGGGGCCTCTCGGGATTCCTCTCCCGTGGATACCGGGCCCAAAAACCTTGTGTGGAGTCAGGGCCGGAACCGAGGATTCCTCTTAGGGGCTGACATGGATCTTTGGGTACTTATGGAGTCTCCCCAGGGGAGTCAGGCCTCGTCTCGAGTGGGGGCATGCACGTGCGCTTTCCTTCCAGGCTGAGGCAGCAATGTCACGCTTCCCGTCGCGTGGATCAAAGGATCTGTGGTTTTCCCTCGAGGCTTTCCCTCGAGGCTTTCCCACAGGGCTGTCCCACGTGCCACCGTGGTGTGAGTCGATCCTCGGCGTGAAAGATGAGCCAGTGCAGGGCAAAGAGGTTCCTCTGGAATGGACTGAGACATCTGGGGGACTCTTGGCATGGTGGTATGACCATGGAGTTCCTCTCGCCTTTCCTGTTGAGAGTGCCTCCTCTTGAGATGCGACGGGAACGCCGGGAATTCTTTCCCGTTGAAAGCAGGGAAAGGATCCCTCATCTCGAGCTCCGAGGGGGAAACGGGGCTCCTCTGGATGTGGGCGGGACCATCGGGCTTCCTCTAGAGTGGAGACGGGTATGGCGGTGAACTTCTTGAGTTGCAGCGAGGGTGTGAAAGACCCTTTCGAAGTTCCAGAGGTTAGGTGTCATTAGTCTCCAGACGCCTCATCAGAAATAGGCCTCATCTCGCCTGGAAGGGAGAACTTCCTGGATTTTCTCGAGTTGCGGCAGGTGTTCTCGAGTTACGACGGGGACCTCAGGGACCCGCCCTGTTGGCCTCAGGAGAGGCCAGTCCCCATCCGAGTTGCCAGGGGGCCTGTCGGGATTCCTCTCCCGTCGATACCGGGGCCAAAAACCTTGTGTGGAGTCAGGGCCGGAACCGAGGATACCTCTCAGGGGCTGATATGGGTCTTTGGGTACTTCTGGAGTCTCCCCAGGGGAGTCAGGCCTCGTATCAAGTGGGGGCATGCCCGTGCGCTTTCCTTCCAGGATGTAGCAGCAATGTCACGCTTCCCGTCGCGTGGATCAAAGGATCTGTGGTTTTCCCTCGAGGCTTTCCCTCGAGGCTTTCCCACAGGGCTGTCCCACGTGCCACCGTGGTGTGAGTCGATCCTCGGCGTGAAAGATGAGCCAGTGCAGGGCAAAGAGGTTCCTCTGGAATGGACTGAGACATCTGGGGGACTCTTGGCATGGTGGTACGACCATGGAGTTCCTCTCGCCTTTCCTGTTGAGAGTGCCTCCTCTTGAGATGCGACGGGAACGCCGGGAATTCTTTCCCGTTGAAAGCAGAGAAAGGATCCCTCATTTCGAGCTACGAGGGGGAAACGGGGCTCCTCTGGATGTGGGCGGGACCATCATGCTTCCTGTCGAGTGGAGACGGGTATGGCGGTGAACTTCTTGAGTTGCAGCGAGGGTGTGAAAGACCCTTTTGAAGTTCCAGAGGTTAGGTGTCATTAGTCTCCAGACGCCTCATCGGAAATAGGCCTCATCTCGCCTGGAAGGGAGAACTTCCTGGATTTTCTCGAGTTGCGGCAGGTGTTCTCGAGTTACGACGGGGACCTCAGGGATCCGCCCTGTTGGCCTCAGGAGAGGCCAGTCCCCATGCAAGTTGCCAGGGGGCCTGTCGGGATTCCTCTCCCGTCGATACCGGGGCCAAAAACCTTGTGTGGAGTCAGGGCCGGAACCGAGGATTCCTCTCAGGTGCTGATATGGATCTTTGGGTACTTCTGGAGTCTCCCCAGGGGAGTCAGGCCTCGTCTCGAGTGGGGGCATGCACGTGCGCTTTCCTTCCAGGATGTAGCAGCAATGTCACTCTTGCCGTCGCCTGGATCAAAGGATCTGTGGTTTTCCCTCGAGGCTTTCCCTCGAGGCTTTCCCACAGGGCTGTCCCACGTGCCACCGTGGTGTGAGTCGATCCTCGGCGTGAAAAATGAGCCAGTGCAGGGCAAAGAGGTTCCTCTGGAATGGACTGAGACATCTGGGGGACTCCTGGCATGGTGGTACGACCATGGAGTTCCTCTCGCCTTTCCTGTTGAGAGTGCCTCCTCTTGAGATGCGATGGGAACGCCGGGAATTCTTTCCCGTTGAAAGCAGGGAAAGGATCCCTCATCTCGAGCTACGAGGGGGAAACGGGGCTCCTCTGGATGTGGGCGGGACCATCGTGCTTCCTCTCGAGTGGAGACAGGTATGGCGGTGAACTTCTTGAGTTGCAGCGAGGGTGTGAAAGACCCTTTCGAAGTTCCAGAGGTTAGGTGTCATTAGTCTCCAGACGCCTCATCGGAAATAGGCCTCATCTCGCCTGGAAGGGAGAACTTCCTGGATTTTCTCGAGTTGCGGCAGGTGTTCTCGAGTTACGACGGGGACCTCAGGGACTCGCCCTGGTGGCCTCAGGAGAGGCCAGTCCCCATGCGAGTTGCTAGGGGGCCTGTCGGGATTCCTCTCCCGTCGATACCGGGGCCAAAAACCTTGTGTGGAATCAGGGCCGGAACCAAGGATTCCTCTTAGGGGCTGACATGGATCTTTGGGTACTTATGGAGTCTCCCCAGGGGAGTCAGGCCTCGTCTCGAGTGGGCGCATGCACGTGCGCTTTCCTTCCAGGCTGAGGCAGCAATGTCACGCTTCCCGTCGCGTGGATCAAAGGATCTGTGGTTTTCCCTCGAGGCTTTCCCTCGAGGTTTTCCCACAGGGCTGTCCCACGTGCCACCGTGGTGTGAGTCGATCCTCGGCGTGAAAGATGAGCCAGTGCAGGGCAAAGAGGTTCCTCTGGAATGGACTGAGACATCTGGGGGACTCTTGGCATGGTGGTACGACCATGGAGTTCCTCTCGCCTTTCCTGTTGAGAGTGCCTCCTCTTGAGATGCGACGGGAACGCCGGGAATTCTTTCCCGTTGAAAGCAGGGAAAGGATCCCTCATCTCGAGCTACGAGGGGGAAACGGGGCTCCTCTGGATGTGGGCGGGACCATCGTGCTTCCTCTCGAGTGGAGACGGGTATGGCGGTGAACTTCTTGAGTTGCAGCGAGGGTGTGAAAGACCCTTTCGAAGTTCCAGATGTTAGGTGTCATTAGTCTCCAGAGGCCTCATCGGAAATAGGCCTCATCTCGCCTGGAAGGGAGAACTTCCTGGATTTTCTCGAGTTGCGGCAGGTGTTCTCGAGTTACGACGGGGACCTCAGGGACCCGCCCTGGTGGCCTCAGGAGAGGCTAGTTCCCATGCGAGTTGCTAGCTGGCCTGTCGGGATTCCTCTCCCGTCGATACTGGGGCCAAAAACCTTGTGTGGAGTCAGGGCCGGAACCGAGGATTCCTCTCAGGGGCTGACATGGATCTTTGGGTACTTCTGGAGTCTCCCCAGGGGAGTCAGGCCTCGTTTCGATTGGGGGCATGCACTTGCGCTTTCCTTCCAGGCTGTAGCAGCAATGTCACGCTTGCCGT
Source organism: Capricornis sumatraensis (assembly GCF_032405125.1). Taxonomy (NCBI): domain Eukaryota; kingdom Metazoa; phylum Chordata; class Mammalia; order Artiodactyla; family Bovidae; genus Capricornis; species Capricornis sumatraensis. The sequence goes on along the minus strand of NC_091077.1, from coordinate 1,385,292 downwards.
CGCGTGGATCAAAGGATCTGTGGTTTTCCCTCGAGGCTTTCCCACAGGGCTGTCCTACGTGCCACCGTGGTGTGAGTCGATAGTCGGCGTGAAAGATGAGCCAGTGCAGGGCAAAGAGGTTCCTCTGGAATGGACTGAGACATCTGGGGGACTCTTGGCATGGTGGTACGACCATGGAGTTCCTCTCGCCTTTCCTGTTGAGAGTGCCTCCTCTTGAGATGCGACGGGAACGCCGGGAATTCTTTCCCGTTGAAAGCAGGGAAAGGATCCCTCATCTCGAGCTACGAGGGGGAAACGGGGCTCCTCTGGATGTGGGCGGGACCATCGTGCTTCCTCTCGAGTGAAGACAGGTATGGCGGTGAACTTCTTGAGTTGCAGCGAGGGTGTGAAAGACCCTTTCGAAGTTCCAGAGGTTAGGTGTCATTAGTCTCCAGACGCCTCATCGGAAATAGGCCTCATCTCGCCTGGAAGGGAGAACTTCCTGGATTTTCTCGAGTTGCGGCAGGTGTTCTCGAGTTACGACGGGGACCTCAGGGACCCGCCCTGGTGGCCTCAGGAGAGGCCAGTCCCCATGCGAGTTGCTAGGGGGCCTGTCGGGATTCCTCTCCCGTCGATACCGGGGCCAAAAACCTTGTGTGGAGTCAGGGCCGGAACCAAGGATTCCTCTTAGGGGCTGACATGGATCTTTGGGTACTTATGGAGTCTCCCCAGGGGAGTCAGGCCTCGTCTCGAGTGGGCGCATGCACGTGCGCTTTCCTTCCAGGCTCAGGCAGCAATGTCACGCTTCCCGTTGCGTGGATCAAAGGATCTGTGTTTTTCCCTCGAGGCTTTCCCTCGAGGTTTTCCCACAGGGCTGTCCCACGTGCCACCGTGGTGTGAGTCGATCCTCGGCGTGAAAGATGAGCCAGTGCAGGGCAAAGAGGTTCCTCTGGAATGGACTGAGACATCTGGGGGACTCTTGGCATGGTGGTACGACCATGGAGTTCCTCTCCCCTTTCCTGTTGAGAGTGCCTCCTCTTGAGATGCGACGGGAACGCCGGGAATTCTTTCCCGTTGAAAGCAGGTAAAGGATCCCTCATCTCGAGCTACGAGGGGGAAACGGGGCTCCTCTGGATATGGGCGGGACCATCGTGCTTCCTCTCGAGTGGAGACGGGTATGGCGGTGAACTTCTTGAGTTGCAGCGAGGGTTTGAAAGACCCTTTCGACGTTCCAGATGTTAGGTGTCATTAGTCTCCAGAGGCCTCATCGGAAATAGGCCTCATCTCGCCTGGAAGGGAGAACTTCCTGGATTTTCTCGAGTTGCGGCAGGTGTTCTCGAGTTACGACGGGGACCTCAGGGACCCGCCCTGGTGGCCTCAGGAGAGGCTAGTCCCCATACGAGTTGCTAGCTGGCCTGTAGGGATTCCTCTCCCGTCGATACTGGGGCCAAAAACCTTGTGTGGAGTCAGGGCCGGAACCGAGGATTCCTCTCAGGGGCTGACATGGATCTTTGGGTACTTCTGGAGTCTCCCCAGGGGAGTCAGGCCTCGTCTCGATTGGGGGCATGCACTTGCGCTTTCCTTCCAGGCTGTAGCAGCAATGTCACGCTTCCCGTCGCGTGGATCAAAGGATCTGTGGTTTTCCCTCGAGGCTTTCCCACAGGGCTGTCCTACGTGCCACCGTGGTGTGAGTCGATCCTCGGCGTGAAAGATGAGCCAGTGCAGGGCAAAGAGGTTCCTCTGGAATGGACTGAGACATCTGGGGGACTCTTGCCATGGTGGTACGACCATGGAGTTCCTCTCGCCTTTCCTGTTGAGAGTGCCTCCTCTTGAGATGCGACGGGAACGCCGGGAATTCTTTCCCGTTGAAAGCAGGGAAAGGATCCCTCATCTCGAGCTCCGAGGGGGAAACGGGGCTCCTCTGGATGTGGGCGGGACCATCGTGCTTCCTCTCAAGTGGAGACGGGTATGGCGGTGAACTTCTTGAGTTGCAGCGAGGGTGTGAAAGACCCTTTCGAAGTTTCAGAGGTTAGGTGTCATTAGTCTCCAGACGCCTCATCGGAAATAGGCCTCATCTCGCCTGGAAGGGAGAACTTCCTGGATTTTCTCGAGTTGTGGCAGGTGTTCTCGAGTTACGACGGGGACCTCAGGGACCCGCCCTGGTGGCCTCAGGAGAGGCCAGTCCCCATGCGAGTTGCTAGGGGGCCTGTCGGGATTCCTCTCCCGTCCATACCGGGGCCAAAAACCTTGTGTGGAGTCAGGGCCGGAACCGAGGATTCCTTTCAGGGGCTGACATGGATCTTTGGGTACTTCTGGAGTCTCCCCAGGGGAGTCAGGCCTCGTCTCGAGTGGGGGCATGCACGTGCGCTTTCCTTCCAGGATGTAGCAGCAATGTCACGCTTCCCGTCGCGTGGATCAAAGGATCTGTGGTTTTCCCTGGAGGCTTTCCCTCGAGGCTTTCCCACAGGGCTGTCCCACGTGCCACCGTGGTGTGAGTCGATCTTCGGCGTGAAAGATGAGCCAGTGCAGGGCAAAGAGGTTCCTCTGGAATGGACTGAGACATCTGGGGGACTCTTGGCATGGTGGTACGACCATGGAGTTCCTCTCGCCTTTCCTGTTGAGAGTGCCGCCTCTTGAGATGCGACGGGAACGCCGGGAATTCGTTCCCGTTGAAAGCAGGGAAAGGATCCCTCATCTCGAGCTACGAGGGGGAAACGGGGCTCCTCTGGATGTGGGCGGGACCATCGTGCTTCCTCTCGAGTGGAGACGGGTATGGCGGTGAACTTCTTGAGTTGCAGCAAGGGTGTGAAAGACCCTTTCGAAGTTCCAGAGGTTAGGTGTCATTAGTCTCCAGACGCCTCATCGGAAATAGGCCTCATCTCGCCTGGAAGGGAGAACTTCCTGGATTTTCTCGAGTTGCGGCAGGTGTTCTCGAGTTACGGCGGGGACCTCAGGGACCCGCCCTGGTGGCCTCAGGAAAGGCCAGTCCCCATGCGAGTTTCTAGGGGGCCTCTCGGGATTCCTCTCCCGTCGATACCGGGGCCAAAAACCTTGTGTGGACTGAGGGCCGGAGCCGAGGATTCCTCTCAGGGGCTGACATGGATCTTTGGGTACTTCTGGAGTCTCCCCAGGGGAGTCAGGCCTCCTCTCGAGTGGGGGCATGCACGTGCGCTTTCCTTCCAGGATGTAGCAGCAATGTCACGCTTCCCGTCGCGTGGATCAAAGGATCTGTGGTTTTCCCTCGAGGCTTTCCCTCGAGGCTTTCCCACAGGGCTGTCCCACGTGCCACCGTGGTGTGAGTCGATCCTCGGCGTGAAAGATGAGCCAGTGCAGGGCAAAGAGGTTCCTCTGGAATGGACTGAGACATCTGGGGGACTCTTGGAATGGTGGTACGACCATGGAGTTCCTCTCGCCTTTCCTGTTGAGAGTGCCTCCTCTTGAGATGCGACTGGAACGCCGGGAATTCTTTCCCGTTGAAAGCAGGGAAAGGATCCCTCATCTCGAGCTCCGAGGGGGAAACGGGGCTCCTCTGGATGTGGGCGGGACCATCGTAATTCCTCTCGAGTGGAGACGGGAATGGCGGTGAACTTCTTGAGTTGCAGCAAGGGTGTGAAAGACCCTTTCGAAGTTCCAGAGGTTAGGTGTCATTAGTCTCCAGACGCCTCATCGGAAATAGGCCTCATTTCGCCTGGAAGGGAGAACTTCCTGGATTTTCTCGAGTTGCGGCAGGTGTTCTCGAGTTAAGACGCGGACCTCAGGGACCCGCCCTGGTGGCCTCAGGAGAGGCCAGTCCCCATGCGAGGTGCTAGGGGGCCTCTCGCGATTCCTCTCCCGTCGATACCGGGGCCAAAAACCTTGTGTGGATTCAGGGCCGGAACCGAGGAATCCTCTCAGGGCCTGACATGGATCTTTGGGTACTTCTGGAGTCTCCCCAGGGGAGTCAGGCCTCGTCTCGAGTGGAGGCATGCACGTGCGCTTTCCTTCCAGGCTGTAGCAGCAATGTCACGCTTCCCGTCGCGTGGATCAAAGGATCTGTGGTTTTCCCTCGAGGCTTTCCCACAGGGCTGTCCCACGTGCCACCATGGTGTGAGTCGATCCTCGGCGTGAAAGATGAGCCAGTGCAGGGCAAGAGTTTCCTCTGGAATGGACTGAGACATCTGGGGGACTCTTGGAATGGTGGTACGACCATGGAGTTCCTCTCGCCTTTCCTGTTGAGTGTGCCTCCTCTTGAGATGCGACGGGAACGCCGGGAATTCTTTCCCGTTGAAAGCAGGGAAAGGATCCCTCATCTCGAGCTCCGAGGGGGAAACGGGGCTCCTCTGGATGTGGGCGGGACCATCGTGCTTCCTCCCGAGTGAACACGGGTATGGCGGTGAACTTCTTGAGTTGCAGCAAGGGTGTGAAAGACCCTTTCGAAGTTCCAGAGGTTAGGTGTCATTAGTCTCCAGACGCCTCATCGGAAATAGGCCTCATCTCGCCTGGAAGGGAGAACTTCGTGGATTTTCTCGAGTTGCGGCAGGTGTTCTCGAGTTACGACGGGGACCTCAGGGACCAGCTCTGGTGGCCTCAGCAGAGGCCAGTCCCCATGCGAGTTGCTAGGGGGCCTCTCGGGATTCCTCTTCTGTCGATACCGGGGCCAAAAAACTTGTGTGGAGTCAGGGCCGGAGCCGAGGATTCCTCTCAGGGGCTGACATGGATCTTTGGGTACTTCTGGAGTCTCCCAAGGGGAGTCAGGCCTCGTCTCGAGTGGGGGCATGCAGGTGCGCTTTCCTTCCAGGCTGTAGCAGCAATGTCACGCTTCCCGTGGCGTGGATCAAAGGATCTGTGGTTTTCCCTCGAGGCTTTCCCTCGAGGCTTTCCCACAGGGCTGTCCCACGTGCCACCGTGGTGTGAGTCGATCCTCGGCGTGAAACATGAGCCAGTGCATGGCAAAGAGGTTTCTCTGGAATGGACTGAGACATCGGGGGACTCTTGGAATGGTGGTACCACCATGGAGTTCCTCTCGCCTTTCCTGTTGAGAGTGCCTCCTCTTGAGATACGACGGGAACGCCGGGAATTCTTTCCCGTTGAAAGCAGGGAAAGGATCCCTCATCTCGAGCTCCGAGGGGGAAACGGGGCTCCTCTGGATGTGGGCGGGACCATCGTGCTTCCTCTCGAGTGGAGACGGGTATGGCGGTGAACTTCTTGAGTTGCAGCAAGGGTGTGAAAGACCCTTTCGAAGTTCCAGAGGTTAGGTGTCATTAGTCTCCAGACGCCTCATCGGAAATAGGCCTCATTTCGCCTGGAAGGGAGAACTTCCTGGATTTTCTCGAGTTGTGGCAGGTGTTCTCGAGTTACGACGCGGACCTCAGGGACCCGCCCTGGTGGCCTCAGGAGAGGCCAGTCCCCATGCGAGGTGCTAGGGGGCCTCTCGGGATTCCTCTCCCGTCGATACCGGGGCCAAAAACCTTGTGTGGAGTCAGGGCCGGAACCGAGGAATCCTCTCAGGGGCTGACATGGATCTTTGGGTACTTCTGGAGTCTCCCCAGGGGAGTCAGGCCTCGTCTCGAGTGGGGGCATGCACGTGCGCTTTCCTTCCAGGCTGTAGCAGCAATGTCACGCTTCCCATCGCGTGGATAATAGGATCTGTGGTTTTCCCTCGAGGCTTTCCCACAGGGCTGTCCCACGTGCCAACATGGTGTGAGTCGATCCTCGGCGTGAAAGATGAGCCAGTGCAGGGCAGGAGTTTCCTCTGGAATGGACTGAGACATCTGGGGGACTCTTGAAATGGTGGTACGACCATGGAGTTCCTCTCGCCTTTCCTGTTGAGTGTGCCTCCTCTTGAGATGCGACGGGAACGCCGGGAATTCTTTCCCGTTGAAAGCAGGGAAAGGATCCCTCATCTCGAGCTCCGAGGGGGAAACGGGGCTCCTCTGGATGTGGGCGGGACCATCGTGCTTCCTCCCGAGTGGACACGGGTATGGCGGTGAACTTCTTGAGTTGCAGCAAGGGTGTGAAAGACCCTTTCGAAGTTCCAGAGGTTAGGTGTCATTAGTCTCCAGACGCCTCATGGGAAATAGGCCTCATCTCGCCTGGAAGGGAGAACTTCCTGGATTTTCTCGAGTTGCGGCAGGTGTTCTCGAGTTACGGCGGGCACCTCAGGGACCCGCCCTGGTGGTCTCAGGAGCGGCCAATCCCCATGCGAGTTTCTAGGGGGCCTCTCGGGATTCCTCTCCCGTCGATACCGGGGCCAAAAACCTTGTGTGGAGTCAGTGCCGGAACCGAGGATTCCTCTCAGGGGCTGACATGGATCTTTGGGTACTTCTGGATTCTCCCCAGGGGAGTCAGGCCTCGTCTCGAGTGGGGGCATGCACGTGCGCTTTCCTTCCAGGCTGTAGCAGCAATGTCACGCTTCCCGTGCCGTGGATCAAAGGATCTGTGGTTTTCCCTCGAGGCTTTCCCTCGAGGCTTTCCCACAGGGCTGTCCCACGTGCCACCGTGGTGTGAGTCGATCCTTGGCGTGAAAGATGAGCCAGTGCAGGGCAAAGAGGTTCCTCTGGAATGGACTGAGACATCTGGGGGACTCTTGGAATGGTGGTACCACCATGGAGTTCCTCTCGCCTTTCCTGTTGAGAGTGCCTCCTCTTGAGATGCGACGGGAACGCCGGAAATTATTTCCCGTTGAATGCAGGGAAAGGATCCCTCATCTCGAGCTACGAGGGTGTAACGGGGCTCCGCTGGATGTGGGCGGGACCATCGTGCTTCCTCTCGAGTGGAGACGGGTATGGCGGTGAACTTCTTGAGTTGCAGCAAGGGTGTGAAAGACCCTTTCGAAGTTCCAGAGGTTAGGTGTCATTAGTCTCCAGACACCTCATCGGAAATAGGCCTCATCTCGCCTGGAAGGGAGAACTTCCTGGATTTTCTCGAGTTGCGGCAGGTGTTCTCGAGTTACGACGGGGACCTCAGGGACCCGCCCTGGTGGCCTCAGGAGAGGCCAGTCCCCATGCGAGGTGCTAGGGGGCCTCTCGGGATTCCTCTCCCGTCGATACCGGGGCCAAAAACCTTGTGTGGAGTCAGGGCCGGAACCGAGGATTCCTCTCAGGGGCTGACATGGATCTTTGGGTACTTCTGGAGTCTCCCCAGGGGAGTCAGGCCTCGTCTCGAGTGGGGGCATGCACGTGCGCTTTCCTTCCAGGCTGTAGCAGCAATGTCACGCTTCCCGTCGCGTGGATCAAAGGATATGTGGTTTTCCCTCGAGGCTTTCCCTCGAGGCTTTCCACAGGGCTGTCCCACGTGCCACCGTGTTCTGAGTCGATCCTCGGCGTGAAAGATTAGCCAGTGCAGGGCAAAGAAGTTCCTCTGGAATGGACTGAGACATCTGGGGGACTCTTGGAATGGTGGTACGACCATGGAGTTCCTCTCGCCTTTCCTGTTGAGAGTGCCTCCTCTTGAGATGCGACGGGAACGCCGGGAATTCGTTCCCGTTGAAAGCAGGGAAAGGATCCCTCATCTCGAGCTCCGAGGGGGAAACGGGGCTCCTCTGGATGTGGGCGGTACCATCGTGCTTCCTCTCGAGTGGAGACGGGTATGGCGGTGAACTTCTTGAGTTGCAGCAAGGGTGTGAAAGACACTTTCGAAGTTCCAGAGGTTAGGTGTCATTAGTCTCCAGACGCCTCATCGGAAATAGGCCTCATTTCGCTTGGAAGGGAGAACTTCCTGGATTTTCTCGAGTTGCGGCAGGTGTTCTCGAGTTACGACGGGGACCTCAGGTACCCGCCCTGGTGGCCTCAGGAGAGGCCAGTCCACATGCGAGTTGCTAGGGGGCCTCTCGGGATTCCTCTCCCGTCGATACGGGGGCCAAAAACCTTGTGTGTAGTCAGGGCCGGAACCGAGGATTCCTCTCAGAGGCTGACATGTATCTTTGGGTACTTCTGGAGTCTCCCCAGGGGAGTCAGGCCTCGTCTCGAGTGGGGGCATGCACGTGCGCTTTCCTTCCAGGCTGTAGCAGCAATGTCATGCTTCCCATCGAGTGGATCAAAGTATCTGTGATTTTCCCTCGAGGCTTTCCCTCGAGGCTTTCCCACAGGGCTGTCCCACGTGCCACCGTGGTGTGAGTCGATCCTCGGCGTGAAAGATGAGCCAGTGCAGGGCAAAGAGGTTCCTCTGGAATGGACTGAGACATCTGGGGGACTCTTGGAATGGTGGTACGACCATGGAGTTCCTCTCTCCTTTCCTGTTGAGAGTGCCTCCTCTTGAGATGCGACGGGAACGCCGGGAATACTTTCCCGTTGAAAGCAGGGAAAGGATCCCTCATCTCGAGCTCCGAGGGGGAAACGGGGCTCCTCTGGATGTGGGAGGGACCATCGTGCTTCCTCTTGAGTGGAGACGGGTAGGGCGGTGAACTTCTTGAGTTGCAGCGAGGGTGTGAAAGACCCTTGCGAAGTTCCAGAGGTTAGGTGTCATTAGTCTCCAGACGCCTCATCGTTAATAGGCCTCATCTCGCCTGGAAGGGAGAACTTCCTGGATTTTCTCGAGTTGCGGCAGGTGTTCTCGAGTTACGACGGGAAACTCAGGGACCCGCCCTGGTGGCCTCAGGAGAGGCCAGTCCCCATGCGAGTTGCTAGGGGGCCTGTCGGGATTCCTCTCCCGTCGATACCGGGGCCAAAAACCTTGTGTGGAGTCAGGGCCGGAACCGAGGATTCCTCTCAGGGGCTGACATGGATCTTTGGGTACTTCTGGAGTCTCCCCAGGGGAGTCAGGCCTCGTCTCGAGTGGGGGCATGCACGTGCGCTTTCCTTCCAGGATGTAGCAGCAATGTCACGCTTGCCGTCGCGAGGATCAAAGGATCTGTGGTTTTCCCTCGAGGCTTTCCCTCGAGGCTTTCCCACAGGGCTGTCCCACGTGCCACCGTGGTGTGAGTCGATCCTCGGCGTGAAAGATGAGCCAGTGCAGGGCAAAGAGGTTCCTCTGGAATGGACTGAGACATCTGGGGGACTCTTGGAATGGTGGTACGACCATGGAGTTCCTCTCGCCTTTCCTGTTGAGAGTGCCTCCTCTTGAGATGCGACGGGACCGCCGGGAATTCTTTCCCGTTGAAAGCAGGGAAAGGATCCCTCATCTCGAGCTACGAGGGGGAAACGGGGCTCCTCTGGATGTGGGCGGGACCATCGTACTTCCTCTCGAGTGGAGACGGGTATGGCGGTGATCTTCTTGAGTTGCAGCGAGGGTGTGAAAGACCCTTTCGAAGTTCCAGAGGTTAGGTGTCATTAGTCTCCAGACGCCTCATCGGAAATAGGCCTCATCTCGCCTGGAAGGGAGAACTTCCTGGATTTTCTCGAGTTGCGGCAGGTGTTCTCGAGTTACGACGGGGACCTCAGGGACCCGCCCTGGTGGACTCAGGAGAGGCCAGTCCCCGTGCGAGTTGCTAGGGGGCCTCTCGGGATTCCTCTCCCGTCGATACCGGGGCCAAAAACCTTGTGTGGAGTCAGGGCCGGAACCGATGATTCCTCTTAGCGGCTGACATGGATCTTTGGGTACTTATGGAGTCTCCCCAGGGGAGTCAGGCCTCGTCTCGAGTGGGGGCATGCACGTGCGCTTTCCTTCCAGGCTGAGGCAGCAATGTCACGCTTCCCGTCGCGTGGATCAAAGGATCTGTGGTTTTCCCTCGAGGCTTTCCCTCGAGGCTTTCCCACAGGGCTGTCCCACGTGCCACCGTGGTGTGAGTCGATCCTCGGCGTGAAAGATGAGCCAGTGCAGGGCAAAGAGGTTCCTCTGGAATGGACTGAGACATCTGGGGGACTCTTGGCATGGTGGTACGACCATGGAGTTCCTCTCGCCTTTCCTGTTGAGAGTGCCTCCTCTTGAGATACGACGGGAACGCCGGGAATTCTTTCCCGTTGAAAGCAGGGAAAGGATCCCTCATCTCGAGCTCCGAGTGGGAAACGGGGCTCCTCTGGATGTGGGCGGGACCATCGTGCTTCCTCTCGAGTGGAGACGGGTATTGCGGTGAACTTCTTGAGTTGAGCGAGGGTGTGAAAGACCCTTTCGAAGTTCCAGAGGTTAGGTGTCATTAGTCTCCAGACGCCTCATCGGAAATAGGCCTCATCTCGCCTGGAAGGGAGAACTTCCTGGATTTTCTCGAGTTGCGGCAGGTGTTCTCGAGTTACGACGGGGACCTCAGAGACCCGCCCTGGTGGCCTCAGGAGAGGCCAGTCCCGATGCGAGTTGCTAGGGGGCCTGTCGGGATTCCTCTCCCGTCGATACCGGGGCCAAAAACCTTGTGTGGAGTCAGGGCCGGAACCGAGGAATCCTCTCAGGGGCTGACATGGATCTTTGGGTACTTCTGGAGTCTCCCTAGGGGAGTCAGGCCTCGTCTCGAGTGGGGGCATGCACGTGCGCTTTCCTTCCAGGCTGAGGCAGCAATGTCACGCTTCCCGTCGCGTGGATCAAAGGATCTGTGGTTTTCCCTCGAGGCTTTCCCACAGGGCTGTCCCACGTGCCACCGTGGTGTGAGTCGATCCTCGGCGTGAAAGATGAGCCAGTGCAGGGCAAAGAGGTTCCTCTGGAATGCACTGAGACATCTGGGGGACTCTTGGCATGGTGGTACGACCATGGAGTTCCTCTCGCCTTTCCTGTTGAGAGTGCCGCCTCTTGAGATGCGACGGGAACGCCGGGAATTCTTTCCCTTTGAAAGCAGGGAAAGGATCCCTCATTTCGAGCTCCGAGGGGGAAACGGGGCTCCTCTGGATGTGGGCGGGACCATCGTGCTTCCTCTCGAGTGGACACGGGTATGGCGGTGAACTTCTTGATTTGCAGCAAGGGTGTGAAAGACCCTTTCGAAGTTCCAGAGGTTAGGTGTCATTAGTCTCCAGACGCCTCATCGGAAATAGGCCTCATCTCGCCTGGAAGGGAGAACTTCCTGGATTTTCTCGAGTTGCGGCAGGTGTTCTCGAGTTACGACGGGGAACTCAGGGACCCGCCCTGGTGGACTCAGGAGAGGCCAGTCCCCATGCGAGTTGCTAGGGGGCCTCTCGGGATTCCTCTCCCGTCGATACCGGGGCCAAAAACCTTGTGTGGAGTCAGGGCCGCAACCGAGGATTCCTCTCAGGGGCTGATATGGATCTTTGGGTACTTCTGGAGTCTCCCCAGGGGAGTCAGGCCTCGTCTCGAGTGGGGGCATGCACGTGCCCTTTCCTTCCAGGATGTAGCAGCAATGTCACGCTTGCCGTCGCGTGGATCAAAGGATCTGTGGTTTTCCCTCGAGGCTTTCCCTCGAGGCTTTCCCACAGGGCTGTCCCACGTGCCACCGTGGTGTGAGTCGATACTCGGCGTGAAAGATGAGCCAGTGCAGGGCAAAGAGGTTCCTCTGGAATGGACTGAGACATCTGGGGGACTCTTGGCATGGTGGTACGACCATGGAGTTCCTCTCCCCTTTCCTGTTGAGAGTGCCTCCTCTTGAGATGCGACGGGAACGCCGGGAATTCTTTCCCGTTGAAAGCAGGGAAAGGATCCCTCATCTCGAGCTACGAGGGGGAAACGGGGCTCCTCTGAATGTGGGCGGGACCATCGTGCTTCCTCTCGAGTGGAGACGGGTATGGCGGTGAACTTCTTGAGTTGCAGCGAGGGTGTGAAAGACCCTTTCGAAGTTCCAGAGGTTAGGTGTCATTAGTCTCCAGACGCCTCATCGGAAATAGGCCTCATCTCGCCTGGAAGGGAGAACTTCCTGGATTTTCTCGAGTTGCGGCAGGTGTTCTCGAGTTACGACGGGGACCTCAGGGACCCGCCCTGGTGGACTCAGGAGAGGCCAGTCCCCATGCGAGTTGCTAGGGGGCCTCTCGGGATTCCTCTCCCGTCGATACCGGGGCCAAAAAACTTGTGTGGAGTCAGGGCCGGAACCGAGGATTCCTCTTAGGGGCTGACATGGATCTTTGGGTACTTCTGGAGTCTCCCCAGGGGATTCAGGCCTCGTCCCGAGTGGGGGCATGCACGTGTGCTTTCCTTCCAGGCTGAGGCAGCAATGTCAAGCTTCCCGTCGCGTGGATCAAAGGATCTGTGGTTTTCCCTCGAGGCTTTCCCTCGAGGCTTTCCCACAGGGCTGTCCCACGTGCCACCGTGGTGTGAGTCGATCCTCGGCGTGAAAGATGAGCCAGTGCAGGGCAAAGAGGTTCCTCTGGAATGGACTGAGACATCTGGGGGACTCTTGGCATGGTGGTACGACCATGGAGTTCCTCTCGCCTTTCCTTTTGAGAGTGCCTCCTCTTGAGATGCGACGGGAACGCCGGGAATTCTTTCCCGTTGAAAGCAGGGAAAGCATCCCTCATCTCGACCTCCGAGGGAGAAACGGGGCTCCTCTGGATGTGGGCGGGACCATCGTGCTTCCTCTCGAGTGGAGACGGGTATGGCGGTGAAATTCTTGAGTTGCAGCGAGGGTGTGAAAGACCCTTTCGAAGTTCCAGAGGTTAGGTGTCATTAGTCTCCAGACGCCTCATCGGAAATAGGCCTCATCTCGCCTGGAAGGGAGAACTTCCTGGATTTTCTCGAGTTGCGGCAGGTGTTCTCGAGTTACGACGGGGACCTCAGGGACCCGCCCTGGTGGACTCAGGAGAGGCCAGTCCCCATGCGAGTTGCTAGGGGGCCTCTCGGGATTCCTCTCCCGTCGATACCGGGGCCAAAAACCTTGTGTGGAGTCAGGGCCGCAACCGAGGATTCCTCTCAGGGGCTGATATGGATCTTTGGGTACTTCTGGAGTCTCCCCAGGGGAGTCAGGCCTCGTCTCGAGTGGGGGCATGCACGTGCCCTTTCCTTCCAGGATGTAGCAGCAATGTCACGCTTGCCGTCGCGTGGATCAAAGGATCTGTGGTTTTCCCTCGAGGCTTTCCCTCGAGGCTTTCCCACAGGGCTGTCCCACGTGCCACCGTGGTGTGAGTCGATCCTCGGCGTGAAAGATGAGCCAGTGCAGGGCAAAGAGGTTCCTCTGGAATGGACTGAGACATCTGGGGGACTCTTGGCATGGTGGTACGACCATGGAGTTCCTCTCCCCTTTCCTGTTGAGAGTGCCTCCTCTTGAGATGCGACGGGAACGCCGGGAATTCTTTCCCGTTGAAAGCAGGGAAAGGATCCCTCATCTCGAGCTACGAGGGGGAAACGGGGCTCCTCTGGATGTGGGCGGGACCATCGTGCTTCCTCTCGAGTGGAGACGGGTATGGCGGTGAACTTCTTGAGTTGCAGCAAGGGTGTGAAAGACCCTTTCGAAGTTCCAGAGGTTAGGTGTCATTAGTCTCCAGACGCCTCATCGGAAATAGGCCTCATCTCGCCTGGAAGGGAGAACTTCCTGGATTTTCTCGAGTTGCGGCAGGTGTTCTCGAGTTACGACGGGGACATCAGGGACCCGCCCTGGTGGACTCAGGAGAGGCCAGTCCCCATGCGAGTTGCTAGGGGTCCTCTCGGGATTCCTCTCCCGTCGATACCGGGGCCAAAAACCTTGTGTGGAGTCAGGGCCGGAACCGAGGATTCCTCTTAGGGGCTGACATGGATCTTTGGGTACTTCTGGAGTCTCCCCAGGGGATTCAGGCCTCGTCTCGAGTGGGGGCATGCACGTGCGCTTTCCTTCCAGGCTGAGGCAGCAATGTCAAGCTTCCCGTCGCGTGGATCAAAGGATCTGTGGTTTTCCCTCGAGGCTTTCCCTCGAGGCTTTCCCACAGGGCTGTCCCACGTGCCACCGTGGTGTGAGTCGATCCTCGGCGTGAAAGATGAGCCAGTGCAGGGCAAAGAGGTTCCTCTGGAATGGACTGAGACATCTGGGGGACTCTTGGCATGGTGGTACGACCATGGAGTTCCTCTCGCCTTTCCTTTTGAGAGTGCCTCCTCTTGAGATGCGACGGGAACGCCGGGAATTCTTTCCCGTTGAAAGCAGGGAAAGGATCCCTCATCTCGAGCTCCGAGGGGGAAACGGGGCTCCTCTGGATGTGGGCGGGACCATCGTGCTTCCTCTCGAGTGGAGACGGGTATGGCGGTGAAATTCTTGAGTTGCAGCGAGGGTGTGAAAGACCCTTTCTAAGTTCCAGAGGTTAGGTGTCATTAGTCTCCAGACGCCTCATCGGAAATAGGCCTCATCTCGCCTGGAAGGGAGAACTTCCTGGATTTTCTCGAGTTGCGGCAGGTGTTCTCGAGTTACGACGGGGAACTCAGGGACCCGCCCTGGTGGCCTCAGGAGAGGCCAATCCCCATGCGAGTTGCTAGGGGGACTGTCGGGATTCCTCTCCCGTCGATACCGGGGCCAAAAACCTTGTGTGGAGTCAGGGCCGGAACCGAGGATTCCTCTCAGGGGCTGACATGGATCTTTGGGTACTTCTGGAGTCTCCCCAGGGGAGTCAGGCCTCGTCTCGAGTTGGGGCATGCACGTGCGCTTTCCTTCCAGGCTGAGGCAGCAATGTCACGCTTGCCGTCGCGTGGATCAAAGGATCTGTGGTTTTCCCTCGAGGCTTTCCTTCGAGGCTTTCCCACAGGGCTGTCCCACGTGCCACCGTGGTGTGAGTCGATCCTCGGCGTGAAAGATGAGCCAGTGCAGGGCAAAGAGGTTCCTCTGGAATGGACTGAGACATCTGGGGGACTCTTGGCATGGTGGTACGACCATGGAGTTCCTCTCGCCTTTCCTGTTGAGAGTGCCTCCTCTTGAGATGCGACGGGAACGCCGGGAATTCTTTCCCGTTGAAAGCAGGGAAAGGATCCCTCATCTCGAGCTCCGAGGGGGAAACGGGGCTCCTCTGGATGTGGGCGGGACCATCGTGCTTCCTCTCGAGTGGAGACGGGTATGGCGGGGAACTTCTTGAGTTGCAGCGAGGGTGTGAAAGACCCTTTTGAAGTTCCAGAGGTTAGGTGTCATTAGTCTCCAGACGCCTCATCGGAAATAGGCCTCATCTCGCCTGGAAGGGAGATCTTCCTAGATTTTCTCGAGTTGCGGCAGGTGTTCTCGAGTTACGACGGGGACCTCAGGGACCCGCCCTGGTGGCCTCAGGAGAGGCCAGTCCCCATGCGAGTTGCTAGCTGGCCTGTCGGGATTCCTCTCCCGTCGATACCGGGGCCAAAAACCTTTTGTGGAGTCAGGGCCGGAACCGAGGATTCCTCTCAGGGGCTGACATGGATCTTTGGGTACTTCTGGAGTCTCCCCAGGGGAGTCAGGCCTCGTCTCGAGTGGGGGCATGCACGTGCGCTTTCCTTCCAGGCTGTAGCAGCAATGTCACGCTTGCCGTCGCGTGGATCAAAGGATCTGTGGTTTTCCCTCGAGGCTTTCCCACAGGGCTGTCCCACGTGCCACCGTGGTGTGAGTCGATCCTCGGCGTGAAAGATGAGCCAGTGCAGGGCAAAGAGTTCCCTCTGGAATGGACTGAGACATCTGGGGGACTCTTGGCATGGTGGTACGACCATGGAGTTCCTCTCGCCTTTCCTGTTGACAGTGCCTCCTCTTGAGATGCGACGGGAACGCGGGGAATTCTTTCCCGTTGAAAGCAGGGAAAGGATCCCTCATCTCGAGCTACGAGGTGGAAACGGGGCTCCTCTGGATGTGGGAGGGACCATCGTGCTTCCTCTTGAGTGGAGACGGGTATGGCGGTGAACTTCTTGAGTTGCAGCGAGGGTGTGAAAGACCCTTGCGAAGTTCCAGAGGTTAGGTGTCATTAGTCTCCAGACGCCTCATCGTTAATAGGCCTCATCTCGCCTGGAAGGGAGAACTTCCTGGATTTTCTCGAGTTGCGGCAGGTGTTCTCGAGTTACGACGGGAAACTCAGGGACCCGCCCTGGTGGCCTCAGGAGAGGCCAGTCCCCATGCGAGTTGCTAGGGGGCCTGTCGGGATTCCTCTCCCGTCGATACCGGGGCCAAAAACCTTGTGTGGAGTCAGGGCCGGAACCGAGGATTCCTCTCAGGGGCTGACATGGATCTTTGGGTACTTCTGGAGTCTCCCCAGGGGAGTCAGGCCTCGTCTCGAGTGGGGGCATGCACGTGCGCTTTCCTTCCAGGATGTAGCAGCAATGTCACGCTTGCCGTCGCGAGGATCAAAGGATCTGTGGTTTTCCCTCGAGGCTTTCCCTCGAGGCTTTCCCACAGGGCTGTCCCACGTGCCACCGTGGTGTGAGTCGATCCTCGGCGTGAAAGATGAGCCAGTGCAGGGCAAAGAGGTTCCTCTGGAATGGACTGAGACATCTGGGGGACTCTTGGAATGGTGGTACGACCATGGAGTTCCTCTCGCCTTTCCTGTTGAGAGTGCCTCCTCTTGAGATGCGACGGGACCGCCGGGAATTCTTTCCCGTTGAAAGCAGGGAAAGGATCCCTCATCTCGAGCTACGAGGGGGAAACGGGGCTCCTCTGGATGTGGGCGGGACCATCGTACTTCCTCTCGAGTGGAGACGGGTATGGCGGTGATCTTCTTGAGTTGCAGCGAGGGTGTGAAAGACCCTTTCGAAGTTCCAGAGGTTAGGTGTCATTAGTCTCCAGACGCCTCATCGGAAATAGGCCTCATCTCGCCTGGAAGGGAGAACTTCCTGGATTTTCTCGAGTTGCGGCAGGTGTTCTCGAGTTACGACGGGGACCTCAGGGACCCGCCCTGGTGGACTCAGGAGAGGCCAGTCCCCATGCGAGTTGCTAGGGGGCCTCTCGGGATTCCTCTCCCGTCGATACCGGGGCCAAAAACCTTGTGTGGAGTCAGGGCCGGAACCGAGGATTCCTCTTAGCGGCTGACATGGATCTTTGGGTACTTATGGAGTCTCCCCAGGGGAGTCAGGCCTCGTCTCGAGTGGGGGCATGCACGTGCGCTTTCCTTCCAGGCTGAGGCAGCAATGTCACGCTTCCCGTCGCGTGGATCAAAGGATCTGTGGTTTTCCCTCGAGGCTTTCCCTCGAGGCTTTCCCACAGGGCTGTCCCACGTGCCACCGTGGTGTGAGTCGATCCTCGGCGTGAAAGATGAGCCAGTGCAGGGCAAAGAGGTTCCTCTGGAATGGACTGAGACATCTGGGGGACTCTTGGCATGGTGGTACGACCATGGAGTTCCTCTCGCCTTTCCTGTTGAGAGTGCCTCCTCTTGAGATACGACGGGAACGCCGGGAATTCTTTCCCGTTGAAAGCAGGGAAAGGATCCCTCATCTCGAGCTCCGAGTGGGAAACGGGGCTCCTCTGGATGTGGGCGGGACCATCGTGCTTCCTCTCGAGTGGAGACGGGTATGGCGGTGAACTTCTTGAGTTGAGCGAGGGTGTGAAAGACCCTTTCGAAGTTCCAGAGGTTAGGTGTCATTAGTCTCCAGACGCCTCATCGGAAATAGGCCTCATCTCGCCTGGAAGGGAGAACTTCCTGGATTTTCTCGAGTTGCGGCAGGTGTTCTCGAGTTACGACGGGGACCTCAGAGACCCGCCCTGGTGGCCTCAGGAGAGGCCAGTCCCGATGCGAGTTGCTAGGGGGCCTGTCGGGATTCCTCTCCCGTCGATACCGGGGCCAAAAACCTTGTGTGGAGTCAGGGCCGGAACCGAGGAATCCTCTCAGGGGCTGACATGGATCTTTGGGTACTTCTGGAGTCTCCCTAGGGGAGTCAGGCCTCGTCTCGAGTGGGGGCATGCACGTGCGCTTTCCTTCCAGGCTGAGGCAGCAATGTCACGCTTCCCGTCGCGTGGATCAAAGGATCTGTGGTTTTCCCTCGAGGCTTTCCCACAGGGCTGTCCCACGTGCCACCGTGGTGTGAGTCGATCCTCGGCGTGAAAGATGAGCCAGTGCAGGGCAAAGAGTTCCCTCTGGAATGGACTGAGACATCTGGGGGACTCTTGGCATGGTGGTACCACCATGGAGTTCCTCTCGCCTTTCCTGTTGAGAGTGCCTCCTCTTGAGATGCGACGGGAACGCGGGGAATTCTTTCCCGTTGAAAGCAGGGAAAGGATCCCTCATCTCGAGCTACGAGGGGGAAACGGGGCTCCTCTGGATGTGGGAGGGACCATCGTGCTTCCTCCCGAGTGGAGACGGGTATGGCGGTGAACTTCTTGAGTTGCAGCGAGGGTGTGAAAGACCCTTGCGAAGTTCCAGAGGTTAGGTGTCATTAGTCTCCAGACGCCTCATCGGAAATAGGCCTCATCTCGCCTGGAAGGGAGAACTTCCTGGATTTTCTCGAGTTGCCGCAGGTGTTCTCGAGTTACGACGGGGACCTCAGGGACCCGCCCTGGTGGCCTCAGGAGAGGCCAGTCCCCATGCGAGTTGCTAGGGGGCCTGTCGGGATTCCTCTCCCGTCGATACCGGGGCCAAAAACCTTGTGTGGAGTCAGGGCCGGAACCGAGGATTCCTCTCAGGGGCTTATATGGATCTGTGGGTACTTCTGGAGTCTCCCCAGAGGAGTCAGGCCTCGTCTCGAGTGGGGGCATGCACGTGCGCTTTCCTTCCAGGATGTAGCAGCAATGTCACGCTTGCCGTCGCGTGGATCAAAGGATCTGTGGTTTTCCCTCGAGGCTTTCCCTCGAGGCTTTCCCACAGGGCTGTCCCACGTGCCACCGTGGTGTGAGTCGATCCTCGGCGTGAAAGATGAGCCAGTGCAGGGCAAAGAGGTTCCTCTGGAATGGACTGAGACATCTGGGGGACTCTTGGCATGGTGTTACGACCATGGAGTTCCTCTCGCCTTTCCTGTTGAGAGTGCCGCCTCTTGAGATGCGACGGGAACGCCGGGAATTCTTTCCCGTTGAAAGCAGGGAAAGGATCCCTCATCTCGAGCTCCGAGGGGGAAACGGGGCTCCTCTGGATGTGGGCGGGACATCGTGCTTCCTCTCGAGTGGACACGGGTATGGCGGTGAACTTCTTGAGTTGCAGCAAGGGTGTGAAAGACCCTTTCGAAGTTCCAGAGGTTAGGTGTCATTAGTCTCCAGACGCCTCATTGGAAATAGGCCTCATCTCGCCTGGAAGGGAGAACTTCCTGGATTTTCTCGAGTTGCGGCAGGTGTTCTCCAGTTACGACGGGGACCTCAGGGACCCGCCCTGGTGGACTCAGGAGAGGCCAGTCCCCATGCGAGTTGCTAGGGGGCGTCTCGGGATTCCTCTCCCGTCGATACCAGGGCCAAAAACCTTGTGTGGAGTCAGGGCCGCAACCGAGGATTCCTCTCAGGGGCTGATATGGATCTTTGGGTACTTCTGGAGTCTCCCCAGGGGAGTCAGGCCTCGTCTCGAGTGGGGGCATGCACGTGCCCTTTCCTTCCAGGATGTAGCAGCAATGTCACGCTTGCCGTCGCGTGGATCAAAGGATCTGTGGTTTTCCCTCGAGGCTTTCCCTCGAGGCTTTCCCACAGGGCTGTCCCACGTGCCACCGTGGTGTGAATCGATCCTCGGCGTGAAAGATGAGCCAGTGCAGGGCAAAGAGGTTCCTCTGGAATGGACTGAGACATCTGGGGGACTCTTGGCATGGTGGTACGACCATGGAGTTCCTCTCCCCTTTCCTGTTGAGAGTGACTCCTCTTGAGATGCGACGGGAACGCCGGGAATTCTTTCCCGTTGAAAGCAGGGAAAGGATCCCTCATCTCGAGCTACGAGGGGGAAACGGGGCTCCTCTGGATGTGGGCGGGACCATCGTGCTTCCTCTCGAGTGGACACGGGTATGGCGGTGAACTTCTTGAGTTGCAGCGAGGGTGTGAAAGACCCTTTCGAAGTTCCAGAGGTTAGGTGTCATTAGTCTCCAGACGCCTCATCGGAAATAGGCCTCATCTCGCCTGGAAGGGAGAACTTCCTGGATTTTCTCGAGTTGCGGCAGGTGTTCTCGAGTTACGACGGGGACCTCAGGGACCCGCCCTGGTGGACTCAGGAGAGGCCAGTCCCCATGCGAGTTGCTAGGGGGCCTCTCGGGATTCCTCTCCCGTCGATACCGGGGCCAAAAACCTTGTGTGGAGTCAGGGCCGGAACCGAGGATTCCTCTTAGGGGCTGACATGGATCTTTGGGTACTTCTGGAGTCTCCCCAGGGGATTCAGGCCTCGTCTTGAGTGGGGGCATGCACGTGCGCTTTCCTTCCAGGCTGAGGCAGCAATGTCACGCTTCCCGTCGCGTGGATCAAAGGATCTGTGGTTTTCCCTGGAGGCTTTCCCTCGAGGCTTTCCCACAGGGCTGTTCCACGTGCCACCGTGGTGTGAGTCGATCCTCGGCGTGAAAGATGAGCCAGTGCAGGGCAAAGAGGTTCCTCTGGAATGGACTGAGACATCTGGGGGACTCTTGGCATGGTGGTACGACCATGGAGTTCCTCTCGCCTTTCCTTTTGAGAGTGCCGCCTCTTGAGATGCGACGGGAACGACGGGAATTCTTTCCCGTTGAAAGCAGGGAAAGGATCCCTCATCTCGAGCTCCGAGGGGGAAACGGGGCTCCTCTGGATGTGGGCGGGACCATCGTGCTTCCTCTCGAGTCGAGACGCCTATGGTGGTGAACTTCTTGAGTTGCAGCGAGGGTGTGAAAGACCCTTTCGAATTTCCAGAGGTTAGGTGTCATTAGTCTCCAGACGCCTCATCGGAAATAGGCCTCATCTCGCCTGGAAGGGAGAACTTCCTGGATTTTCTCGAGTTGCGGCAGGTGTTCTCGAGTTACGACGGGGACCTCAGGGACCCGCCCTGTTGGCCTCAGGAGAGGCCAGTCCCCATGAAAGTTGCCAGGGGGCCTCTCGGGATTCCTCTCCCGTCGATACCGGGGCCAAAAACCTTGTGTGGAGTCAGGGCCGGAACCGAGGATTCCTCTCAGGGGCTGATATGGATCTTTGGGTACTTCTGGAGTCTCCCCAGGGGAGTCAGGCCTCGTCTCGAGTGGGGGCAGGCACGTGCGCTTTCCTTCCAGGATGTAGCAGCAATGTCACGCTTGCCGTCGCGAGGATCAAAGGATCTGTGGTTTTCCCTCGAGGCTTTCCCTCGAGGCTTTCCCACAGGGCTGTCCCACGTGCCACCGTGGTGTGAGTCGATCCTCGGCGTGAAAGATGAGCCAGTGCAGGGCAAAGAGGTTCCTCTGGAATGGACTGAGACATCTGGGGGACTCTTGGCATGGTGGTACGACCATGGAGTTCCTCTCGCCTTTCCTGTTGAGAGTGCCTCCTCTTGAGATGCGACGGGAACGCCGGGAATTCTTTCCCGTTGAAAGCAGGGAAAGGATCCCTCATCTCGAGCTACGAGGGGGAAACGGGGCTCCTCTGGATGTGGGCGGGACCATCGTACTTCCTCTCGAGTGGAGACGGGTATGGCGGTGATCTTCTTGAGTTGCAGCGAGGGTGTGAAAGACCCTTTCGAAGTTCCAGAGGTTAGGTGTCATTAGTCTCCAGACGCCTCATCGGAAATAGGCCTCATCTCGCCTGGAAGGGAGAACTTCCTGGATTTTCTAGAGTTGCGGCAGGTGTTCTCGAGTTACGACGGGGACCTCAGGGACCCGCCCTGTTGGCCTCAGGAGAGGCCAGTCCCAATGCGAGTTGCTAGGGGGCCTCTCGGGATTCCTCTTCCGTCGATACCGGGGCCAAAAACCTTGTGTGGAGTCAGGGCCGGAACCGAGGATTCCTCTCAGGGGCTGATATGGATCTTTGGGTACTTCTGGAGTCTCCCGAGGGGAGTCAGGCCTCGTCTCGAGTGGGGGCATGCACGTGCGCTTTCCTTCCAGGATGTAGCAGCAACGTCACGCTTGCCGTCGCGTGGATCCACGGATCTGTGGTTTTCCCTCGAGGCTTTCCCTCGAGGCTTTCCCACAGGGCTGTCCCACGTGCCACCCTGGTGTGAGTCGATCCTCGGCGTGAAAGATGAGCCAGTGCAGGGCAAAGAGGTTCCTCTGGAATGGACTGAGACATCTGGGGGACTCTTGGCATGGTGGTACGACCATGGAGTTCCTCTCGCCTTTCCTGTTGAGAGTGCCTCCTCTTGAGATGCGACGGGAACGCCGGGAATTCTTTCCCGTTGAAAGCAGGGAAAGGAACCCTCATCTCGAGCTACGAGTGGGAAACGGGGCTCCTCTGGATGTGGGCGGGACCATCGTGCTTCCTCTCGAGTGGAGACGGGTATGGCGGTGAACTTCTTGAGTTGCAGCGAGGGTGTGAAAGACCCTTTCGAAGTTCCAGAGGTTAGGTGTCATTAGTCTCCAGACGCCTCATCGGAAATAGGCCTCATCTCGCCTGGAAGGGAGAACTTCCTGGATTTTCTCGAGTTGCGGCAGGTGTTCTCGAGTTACGACGGGGACCTCAGGGACCCGCCCTGGTGGCCTCAGGAGAGGCCAGTCCCCATGGGAGTTGCTAGGGGGCCTCTCGGGATTCCTCTCCCGTCGATACCGGGGCCAAAAACCTTGTGTGGAGTCAGGGCCGGAACCGAGGATTCCTCTCAGGGGCTTATATGGATCTTTGGGTACTTCTGGAGTCTCCCCAGGGGAGTCAGGCGTCGTCTCGAGTGGGGGCCTGCACGTGCCCTTTCCTTCCAGGATGTAGCAGCAATGTCACGCTTACCGTCGCGTGGATCAAAGGATCTGTGGTTTTCCCTCGAGGCTTTCCCTCGAGGCTTTCCCACAGGGCTGTCCCACGTGCCACCGTGGTGTGAGTCGATCCTCGGCGTGAAAGATGAGCCAGTGCAGGGCAAAGCGGTTCCTCTGGAATGGACTGAGACATCTGGGGGACTCTTGGCATGGTGGTACGACCATGGAGTTCCTCTCGCCTTGCCTGTTGAGAATGCCTCCTCTTGAGATGCGACGGGAAAGCCGGGAATTCTTTCCCGTTGAAAGCAGGGAAAGGATCCCTCATTTCGAGCTCCGAGGGGGAAACGGGGCTCCTCTGGATGTGGGCGGGACCATCGTGCTTCCTCTCGAGTGGAGACGGGTATGGCGGGGAACTTCTTGAGTTGCAGCGAGGGTGTGAAAGACCCTTTCGAAGTTCCAGAGGTTAGGTGTCATTAGTCTCCAGACGCCTCATCGGAAATAGGCCTCATCTCGCCTGGAAGGGAGAACTTCCTGGATTTTCTCGAGTTGCGGCAGGTGTTCTCGAGTTATGACCGGGATCTCAGGGACCCGCCCTGGTGGCCTCAGAAGAGGCCAGTCCCCATGCGAGTTGCTAGGGGGCCTGTCGGGATTCCTCTCCCGTCGATACCAGGGCCAAAAACCTTGTGTGGAGTCAGGGCCGGAACCGAGGATTCCTCTCAGGGGCTGACATGGATCTTTGGGTACTTGTGGAGTCTCCCCAGGAGAGTCAGGCCTCGTCTCGAGTGGGGGCATGCACGTGCGCTTTCCTTCCAGGCTGAGGCAGCAATGTCACGCTTCCCGTCGCGTGGATCAAAGGATCTGTGGTTTTCCCTCGAGGCTTTCCCTCGAGGCTTTCCCACAGGGCTGTCCCACCTGCCTCCGTGGTGTGAGTCGATCCTCGGTGTGAAAGATGAGCCAGTGCAGGGCAAAGCGGTTCCTCTGGAATGGACTGAGACATCTGGGGGACTCTTGGCATCGTGGTACGACCATGGAGTTCCTCTCGCCTTTCCTGTTGAGAGTGCCTCCTCTTGAGATGCGACGGGAACGCCGGGAATTCTTTCCCGTTGAAAGCAGGGAAAGGATCCCTCATCTCGAGCTCCGAGGGGGAAACGGGGCTCCTCTGGATGTGGGCGGGACCATCGTGCTTCCTCTCGAGTGGAGACGGGTATGGCGGTGAACTTCTTGAGTTGCAGCGAGGGTGTGAAAGACCCTTTCGAAGTTCCAGAGGTAAGGTGTCATTAGTCTCCAGACGCCTCATCGGAAATAGGCCTCATCTCGCCTGGAAGGGAGAACTTCCTGGATTTTCTCGAGTTGCGGCAGGTGTTCTCGAGTTACGACGGGGACCTCAGGGACCCGCCCTGGTGGACTCAGGAGAGGCCAGTCCCCATGCGAGTTGCTAGGGGGCCTCTCGGGATTCCTCTCCCGTCGATACCGGGGCCAAAAACCTTGTGTGGAGTCAGGGCCGGAACCGAGGATTCCTCTTAGGGGCTGACATGGATCTTTGGGTACTTCTGGAGTCTCCCCAGGGGATTCAGGCCTCGTCTTGAGTGGGGGCATGCACGTGCGCTTTCCTTCCACTCTGAGGCAGCAATGTCACGCTTCCCGTCGCGTGGATCAAAGGATCTGTGGTTTTCCCTCGAGGCTTTCCCTCGAGGCTTTCCCACAGGGCTGTTCCACGTGCCACCGTGGTGTGAGTCGATCCTCGGCGTGAAAGATGAGCCAGTGCAGGGCAAAGAGGTTCCTCTGGAATGGACTGAGACATCTGGGGGACTCTTGGCATGGTGGTACGACCATGGAGTTCCTCTCGCCTTTCCTTTTGAGAGTGCCGCCTCTTGAGATGCGACGGGAACGCCGGGAATTCTTTCCCGTTGAAAGCAGGGAAAGGATCCCTCATCTCGAGCTCCGAGGGGGAAACGGGGCTCCTCTGGATGTGGGCGGGACCATCGTGCTTCCTCTCGAGTCGAGACGCCTATGGTGGTGAACTTCTTGAGTTGCAGCGAGGGTGTGAAAGACCCTTTCGAATTTCCAGAGGTTAGGTGTCATTAGTCTCCAGACGCCTCATCGGAAATAGGCCTCATCTCGCCTGGAAGAGAGAACTTCCTGGATTTTCTCGAGTTGCGGCAGGTGTTCTCGAGTTACGACGGGGACCTCAGGGACCCGCCCTGGTGGACTCAGGAGAGGCCAGTCCCCATGCGAGTTGCTAGGGGGCCTCTCGGGATTCCTCTCCCGTCGATACCGGGGCCAAAAACCTTGTGTGGAGTCAGGGCCGGAACCGAGGATTCCTCTCATGGGCTGATATGGATCTTTGGGTACTTCTGGAGTCTCCCCAGGGGAGTCAGGCCTCGTCTCGAGTGGGGGCATGCACGTGCGCTTTCCTTCCAGGATGTAGCAGCAATGTCACGCTTGCCGTCGCGAGGATCAAAGGATCTGTGGTTTTCCCTCGAGGCTTTCCCTCGAGGCTTTCCCACAGGGCTGTCCCACGTGCCACCGTGGTGTGAGTCGATCCTCGGCGTCAAAGATGAGCTAGTGCAGGGCAAAGAGGTTGCTCTGGAATGGACTGAGACATCTGGGGGACTCTTGGCATGGTGGTACGACCATGGAGTTCCTCTCGCCTTTCCTGTTGAGAGTGCCTCCTCTTGAGATGCGACGGGAACGCCGGGAATTCTTTCCCGTTGAAAGCAGGGAAAGGATCCCTCATCTCGAGCTACGAGGGGGAAACGGGGCTCCTCTGGATGTGGGCGGGACCATCGTACTTCCTCTCGAGTGGAGACGGGTATGGCGGTGATCTTCTTGAGTTGCAGCGAGGGTGTGAAAGACCCTTTCGAAGTTCCAGAGGTTAGGTGTCATTAGTCTCCAGACGCCTCATCGGAAATAGGCCTCATCTCGCCTGGAAGGGAGAACTTCCTGGATTTTCTCGAGTTGCGGCAGGTGTTCTCGAGTTACGACGGGGACTTCAGGGACCCGCCCTGGTGGACTCAGGAGAGGCCAGTCCCCATGCGAGTTGCTAGGGGGCCTCTCGGGATTCCTCTCCCGTCGATACCGGGGCCAAAAACCTTGTGTGGAGTCAGGGCCGGAACCGAGGATTCCTCTTAGGGGCTGACATGGATCTTTGGGTACTTATGGAGTCTCCCCAGGGGAGTCAGGCCTCGTCTCGAGTGGGGGCATGCACGTGCTCTTTCCTTCCAGGCTGAGGCAGCAATGTCACGCTTCCCGTCGCGTGGATCAAAGGATCTGTGTTTTTCCCTCGAGGCTTTCCCTCGAGGCTTTCCCACAGGGCTGTCCCACGTACCACCATGGTGTGAGTCGATCCTCGGCGTGAAAGATGAGCCAGTGCAGGGCAAAGAGGTTCCTCTGGAATGGACTGAGACATCTAGGGGACTCTTGGCATGGTAGAACGACCATGGAGTTCCTCTCGCCTTTCCTGTTGAGAGTGCCTCCTCTTGAGATGCGACGGGAACGCCGGGAATTCTTTCCCGTTGAAAGCAGGGAAAGGATCCCTCATCTCGAGCTCCGAGGGGGAAACGGGGCTCCTCTGGATGTGGGCGGGACCATCGTGCTTCCTCTCGAGTGGAGACGGGTATGGCGGTGAACTTCTTGAGTTGCAGCGAGGGTGTGAAAGACCCTTTCCAAGTTCCAGAGGTTAGGTGTCATTAGTCTCCAGACGCCTCATCGGAAATAGGCCTCATCTCGCCTGGAAGGGAGAACTTCCTGGATTTTCTCGAGTTGCGGCAGGTGTTCTCGAGTTACGACGGGGACCTCAGGGACCCGCCCTGTTGGCCTCAGGAGAGGCCAGTCCCCATGCGAGTTGCCAGGGGGCCTGTCGGGATTCTTCTCCCGTCGATACCGGGGCCAAAAACCTTGTGTGGAGTCAGGGCCGGAACCGAGGATTCCTCTCAGGGGCTGATATGGATCTTTGGGTACTTCTGGAGTCTCCCCAGGGGAGTCAGACCTCGTCTCGAGTTGGGGCATGCACGTGCGCTTTCCTTCCAGGATGTAGCAGCAATGTCACGCTTCCCGTCGCGTGGATCAAAGGATCTGTGGTTTTCCCTCGAGGCTTTCCCTCGAGGCTTTCCCACAGGGCTGTCCCACGTGCCACCGTGGTGTGAGTCGATCCTCGGCGTGAAAGATGAGCCAGTGCAGGGCAAAGAGGTTCCTCTGGAATGGACTGAGACATCTGGGGGACTCTTGGCATGGTGGTACGACCATGGAGTTCCTCTCGCCTTTCCTGTTGAGAGTGCCTCCTCTTGAGATGCGACGGGAACGCCGGGAATTCTTTCCCGTTGAAAGCAGGGAAAGGATCCCTCATCTCGAGCTCCGAGGGGGAAACGGGGCTCCTCTGGATGTGGGCGGGACCATCGTGCTTCCTCTCGAGTGGAGACGGATATGGCGGTGAACTTCTTGAGTTGCAGCGAGGGTGTGAAAGACCCTTTCGAAGTTCCAGAGGTTAGGTGTCATTAGTCTCCAGACGCCTCATCGGAAATAGGCCTCATCTCGCCTGGAAGGGAGAACTTCCTGGATTTTCTCGAGTTGCGGCAGGTGTTCTCGAGTTACGACGGGGACCTCAGGGACCCGCCCTGTTGGCCTCAGGAGAGGCCAGTCCCCATGCGAGTTGCTAGGGGGCCTCTCGGGATTCCTCTTCCGTCGATACCGGGGCCAAAAACCTTGTGTGGAGTCAGGGCCGGAACCGAGGATTCCTCTCAGGGGCTGACATGGATCTTTGGGTACTTCTGGAGTCTCCCGAGGGGAGTCAGGCCTCGTCTCGAGTGGGGGCATGCACGTGCGCTTTCCTTCCAGGATGTAGCAGCAACGTCACGCTTGCCGTCGCGTGGATCAACGGATCTGTGGTTTTCCCTCGAGGCTTTCCCTTGAGGCTTTCCCACAGGGCTGTCCCACGTGCCACCCTGGTGTGAGTCGATCCTCGGCGTGAAAGATGAGCCAGTGCAGGGCAAAGAGGTTCCTCTGGAATGGACTGAGACATCTGGGGGACTCTTGGCATGGTGGTACGACCATGGAGTTCCTCTCGCCTTTCCTGTTGAGAGTGCCTCCTCTTGAGATGCGACGGGAACGCCGGGAATTCTTTCCCGTTGAAAGCAGGGAAAGGAACCCTCATCTCGAGCTACGAGTGGGAAACGGGGCTCCTCTGGATGTGGGCGGGACCATCGTGCTTCCTCTCCAGTGGAGACGGGTATGGCGGTGAACTTCTTGAGTTGCAGCGAGGGTGTGAAAGACCCTTTCGAAGTTCCAGAGGTTAGGTGTCATTAGTCTCCAGACGCCTCATCGGAAATAGGCCTCATCTCGCCTGGAAGGGAGAACTTCCTGGATTTTCTCGAGTTGCGGCAGGTGTTCTCGAGTTACGACGTGGACCTCAGGGACCCGCCCTGGTGGCCTCAGGAGAGGCCAGTCCCCATGGGAGTTGCTAGGGGGCCTCTCGGGATTCCTCTCCCGTCGATACCGGGGCCAAAAACCTTGTGTGGAGTCAGGGCCGGAACCGAGGATTCCTCTCAGGGGCTTATATGGATCTTTGGGTACTTCTGGAGTCTCCCCAGGGGAGTCAGGCGTCGTCTCGAGTGGGGGCCTGCACGTGCCCTTTCCTTCCAGGATGTAGCAGCAATGTCACGCTTACCGTCGCGTGGATCAAAGGATCTGTGGTTTTCCCTCGAGGCTTTCCCTCGAGGCTTTCCCACAGGGCTGTCCCACGTGCCACCGTGGTGTGAGTCGATCCTCGGCGTGAAAGATGAGCCAGTGCAGGGCAAAGCGGTTCCTCTGGAATGGACTGAGACATCTGGGGGACTCTTGGCATGGTGGTACGACCATGGAGTTCCTCTCGCCTTGCCTGTTGAGAATGCCTCCTCTTGAGATGCGACGGGAAAGCCGGGAATTCTTTCCCGTTGAAAGGAGGGAAAGGATCCCTCATTTCGAGCTCCGAGGGGGAAACGGGGCTCCTCTGGATGTGGGCGGGACCATCGTGCTTCCTCTCGAGTGGAGACGGGTATGGCGGGGAACTTCTTGAGTTGCAGCGAGGGTGTGAAAGACCCTTTCGAAGTTCCAGAGGTTAGGTGTCATTAGTCTCCAGACGCCTCATCGGAAATAGGCCTCATCTCGCCTGGAAGGGAGAACTTCCTGGATTTTCTCGAGTTGCGGCAGGTGTTCTCGAGTTATGACGGGGATCTCAGGGACCCGCCCTGGTGGCCTCAGAAGAGGCCAGTCCCCATGCGAGTTGCTAGGGGGCCTGTCGGGATTCCTCTCCCGTCGATACCAGGGCCAAAAACCTTGTGTGGAGTCAGGGCCGGAACCGAGGATTCCTCTCAGGGGCTGACATGGATCTTTGGGTACTTGTGGAGTCTCCCCAGGAGAGTCAGGCCTCGTCTCGAGTGGGGGCATGCACGTGCGCTTTCCTTCCAGGCTGAGGCAGCAATGTCACGCTTCCCGTCGCGTGGATCAAAGGATCTGTGGTTTTCCCTCGAGGCTTTCCCTCGAGGCTTTCCCACAGGGCTGTCCCACCTGCCACCGTGGTGTGAGTCGATCCTCGGTGTGAAAGATGAGCCAGTGCAGGGCAAAGCGGTTCCTCTGGAATGGACTGAGACATCTGGGGGACTCTTGGCATCGTGGTACGACCATGGAGTTCCTCTCGCCTTTCCTGTTGAGAGTGCCTCCTCTTGAGATGCGACGGGAACGCCGGGAATTCTTTCCCGTTGAAAGCAGGGAAAGGATCCCTCATCTCGAGCTCCGAGGGGGAAACGGGGCTCCTCTGGATGTGGGCGGGACCATCGTGCTTCCTCTCGAGTGGAGACGGGTATGGCGGTGAACTTCTTGAGTTGCAGCGAGGGTGTGAAAGACCCTTTCGACGTTCCAGAGGTAAGGTGTCATTAGTCTCCAGACGCCTCATCGGAAATAGGCCTCATCTCGCCTGGAAGGGAGAACTTCCTGGATTTTCTCGAGTTGCGGCAGGTGTTCTCGAGTTACGACGGGGACCTCAGGGACCCGCCCTGTTGGCCTCAGGAGAGGCCAGTCCCCATGCGAGTTGCTAGGGGGCCTCTCGGGATTCCTCTCCCGTCGATACCGGGGCCAAAAACCTTGTGTGGAGTCAGGGCCGGAACCGAGGATTCCTCTCAGGGGCTGACATGGATCTTTGGGTACTTCTGGAGTCTCCCCAGGGGAGTCAGGCCTCGTCTCGAGTGGGGGCATGCACGTGCGCTTTCCTTCCAGGCTGTAGCAGCAATGTCACGCTTCCCGTCGCGTGGATCAAAGGATCTGTGGTTTTCCCTCGAGGCTTTCCCTCGAGGCTTTCCCACAGGGCTGTCCCACGTGCCACCGTGGTGTGAGTCGATCCTCGGCGTGAAAGATGAGCCAGTGCAGGGCATAGAGGTTCCTCTGGAATGGACTGAGACATCTGGGGGACTCTTGGCATGGTGGTACGACCATGGAGTTCCTCTCGCCTTTCCTGTTGAGAGTGCCTCCTCTTGAGATGCGACGGGAACGCCGGGAATTCTTTCCCGTTGAAAGCAGGGAAAGGATCCCTCATCTCGAGCTACGAGGGGGAAACGGGGCTCCTCTGGATGTGGGCGGGACCATCATGCTTCCTCTCGAGTGGTGACGGGTATGGCGGTGAACTTCTTGAGTTGCAGCGAGGGTGTGAAAGACCCTTTCGAAGTTCCAGAGGTTAGGTGTCATTAGTCTCCAGACGCCTCATCGGAAATAGGCCTCATCTCGCCTGGAAGGGAGAACTTCCTGGATTTTCTCGAGTTGCGGCAGGTGTTCTCGAGTTACGACGGGGACTTCAGGGACCCGCCCTGGTGGCCTCAAGAGAGGCCAGTCCCCATGGGAGTTGCTAGGGGGCCTCTCGGGATTCCTCTCCCGTCGATACCGGGGCCAAAAACCTTGTGTGGAGTCAGGGCCGGAACCGAGGATTCCTCTCAGGGGCTTATATGGATCTTTGGGTACTTCTGGAGTCTCCCCAGGGGAGTCAGGCGTCGTCTCGAGTGGGGGCCTGCACGTGCCCTTTCCTTCCAGGATGTAGCAGCAATGTCACGCTTACCGTCGCGTGGATCAAAGGATCTGTGGTTTTCCCTCGAGGCTTTCCCTCGAGGCTTTCCCACAGGGCTGTCCCACGTGCCACCGTGGTGTGAGTCGATCCTCGGCGTGAAAGATGAGCCAGTGCAGGGCAAAGCGGTTCCTCTGGAATGGACTGAGACATCTGGGGGACTCTTGGCATGGTGGTACGACCATGGAGTTCCTCTCGCCTTGCCTGTTGAGAATGCCTCCTCTTGAGATGCGACGGGAAAGCCGGGAATTCTTTCCCGTTGAAAGCAGGGAAAGGATCCCTCATCTCGAGCTCCGAGGGGGAAACGGGGCTCCTCTGGATGTGGGCGGGACCATCGTGCTTCCTCTCGAGTGGAGACGGGTATGGCGGTGAACTTCTTGAGTTGCAGCGAGGGTGTGAAAGACCCTTTCGAAGTTCCAGAGGTAAGGTGTCATTAGTCTCCAGACGCCTCATCGGAAATAGGCCTCATCTCGCCTGGAAGGGAGAACTTCCTGGATTTTCTCGAGTTGCGGCAGGTGTTCTCGAGTTACGACGGGGACCTCAGGGACCCGCCCTGTTGGCCTCAGGAGAGGCCAGTCCCCATGCGAGTTGCTAGGGGGCCTCTCGGGATTCCTCTCCCGTCGATACCGGGGCCAAAAACCTTGTGTGGAGTCAGGGCCGGAACCGAGGATTCCTCTCAGGGGCTGACATGGATCTTTGGGTACTTCTGGAGTCTCCCCAGGGGAGTCAGGCCTCGTCTCGAGTGGGGGCATGCACGTGCGCTTTCCTTCCAGGCTGTAGCAGCAATGTCACGCTTCCCGTCGCGTGGATCAAAGGATCTGTGGTTTTCCCTCGAGGCTTTCCCTCGAGGCTTTCCCACAGGGCTGTCCCACGTGCCACCGTGGTGTGAGTCGATCCTCGGCGTGAAAGATGAGCCAGTGCAGGGCAAAGAGGTTCCTCTGGAATGGACTGAGACATCTGGGGGACTCTTGGCATGGTGGTACGACCATGGAGTTCCTCTCGCCTTTCCTGTTGAGAGTGCCTCCTCTTGAGATGCGACGGGAACGCCGGGAATTCATTCCCGTTGAAAGCAGGGAAAGGATCCCTCATCTCGAGCTACGAGTGGGAAACGGGGCTCCTCTGCATGTGGGCGGGACCCTCGTGCTTCCTCTCGAGTGGAGACGGGTATGGCGGTGAACTTCTTGAGTTGCAGCGAGGGTGTGAAAGACCCTTTCGAAGTTCCAGAGGTTAGGTGTCATTAGTCTCCAGACGCCTCATCGGAAATAGGCCTCATCTCGCCTGGAAGGGAGAACTTCCTGGATTTTCTCGAGTTGCGGCAGGTGTTCTCGAGTTACGACGGGGACCTCAGGGACCCGCCCTGGTGGCCTCAGGAGAGGCCAGTCCCCATGCGAGTTGCTAGGGGGCCTGTCGGGATTCCTCTCCCGTCGATACTGGGGCCAAAAACCTTGTGTGGAGTCAGGGCCGGAACCGAGGATTCCTCTCAGGGGCTGACATGGATCTTTGGGTACTTCTGGAGTCTCCCCAGGGGAGTCAGGCTTCGTCTCGAGTGGGGGCATGCACGTGCGCTTTCCTTCCAGGATGTAGCAGCAATGTCACGCTTCCCGTCGCGTGGATCAAAGGATCTGTGGTTTTCCCTTGAGGCTTTCCCTCGAGGCTTTCCCACATGGCTGTCCCACGTGCCACCGTGGTGTGAGTCGATCCTCGGCGTGAATGATGAGCCAGTGCAGGGCAAAGAGGTTCCTCTGGAATGGACTGAGACATCTGGGGGACTCTTGGCATGGTGGTACGACCATGGAGTTCCTCTCGCCTTTCCTGTTGAGAGTGCCTCCTCTTGAGATGCGACGGGAACGCCGGGAATTCTTTCCCGTTGAAAGCAGGGAAAGGATCCCTCATCTCGAGCTCTGAGGGGGAAACGGGGCTCCTCTGGATGTGGGCGGGACCATCGTGCTGCCTCTCGAGTGGAGACGGGTATGGCGGTGAACTTCTTGAGTTGCAGCGAGGGTGTGAAAGACCCTTTCGAAGTTCCAGAGGTAAGGTGTCATTAGTCTCCAGACGCCTCATCGGAAATAGGCCTCATCTCGCCTGGAAGGGAGAACTTCCTGGATTTTCTCGAGTTGCGGCAGGTGTTCTCGAGTTACGACGGGGACCTTCGGGACCCGCCCTGTTGGCCTCAGGAGAGGCCAGTCCCCATGCGAGTTGCTAGGGGGCCTGTCGGGATTCCTCTCCCGTCGATACCGGGGCCAAAAACCTTGTGTGGAGTCAGGGCCGGAACCGAGGATTCCTCTCAGGGGCTGACATGGATCTTTGGGTACTTCTGGAGTCTCCCCAGGGGAGTCAGGCCTCGTCTCGAGTGGGGGCATGCACGTGCGCTTTCCTTCCAGGCTGTAGCAGCAATGTCACGCTTCCCGTCGCGTGGATCAAAGGATCTGTGGTTTTCCCTCGAGGCTTTCCCTCGAGGCTTTCCCACAGGGCTGTCCCACGTGCCACCGTGGTGTGAGTCGATCCTCGGCGTGAAAGATGAGCCAGTGCAGGGCATAGAGGTTCCTCTGGAATGGACTGAGACATCTGGGGGACTCTTGGCATGGTGGTACGACCATGGAGTTCCTCTCGCCTTGCCTGTTGAGAGTGCCTCCTCTTGAGATGCGACGGGAACGCCGGGAATTCTTTCCCGTTGAAAGCAGGGAAAGGATCCCTCATCTCGAGCTCCGAGGGGGAAACGGGGCTCCTCTGGATGTGGGCGGGACCATCGTGCTTCCTCTCGAGTGGAGACGGGTATGGCGGTGAACTTCTTGAGTTGCAGCGAGGGTGTGAAAGACCCTTTCGAAGTTCCAGAGGTTAGCTGTCATTAGTCTCCAGACGCCTCATCGGAAATAGGCCTCATCTCGCCTGGAAGGGAGAACTTCCTGGATTTTCTCGAGTTGCGGCAGGTGTTCTCGAGTTACGACGGGGACCTCAGGGACCCGCCCTGGTGGCCTCAGGAGAGGCCAGTCCCCATGGGAGTTGCTAGGGCGCCTCTCGGGATTCCTCTCCCGTCGATACCGGGGCCAAAAACCTTGTGTGGAGTCAGGGCCAGAACCGAGGATTCCTCTCAGGGGCTTATATGGATCTTTGGGTACTTCTGGAGTCTCCCCAGGGGAGTCAGGCGGCGTCTCGAGTGGGGGCCTGCAGGTGCCCTTTCCTTCCAGGATGTAACAGCAATGTCACGCTTACCGTCGCGTGGATCAAAGGATCTGTGGTTTTCCCTCGAGGCTTTCCCTCGAGGCTTTCCCACAGGGCTGTCCCACGTGCCACCGTGGTGTGAGTCGATCCTCGGCGTGAAAGATGAGCCAGTGCAGGGCAAAGCGGTTCCTCTGGAATGGACTGAGACATCTGGGGGACTCTTGGCATGGTGGTACGACCATGGAGTTCCTCTCGCCTTGCCTGTTGAGAGTGCCTCCTCTTAAGATGCGACGGGAACGCCGGGAATTCTTTCCCGTTGAAAGCAGGGAAAGGATCCCTCATCTCGAGCTCCGAGGGGGAAACGGGGCTCCTCTGGATGTGGGCGGGACCATCGTGCTTCCTCTCGAGTGGAGACGGGTATGGCGGTGAACTTCTTGAGTTGCAGCGAGGGTGTGAAAGACCCTTTCGAAGTTCCAGAGGTTAGGTGTCATTAGTCTCCAGACGCCTCATCGGAAATAGGCCTCATCTCGCCTGGAAGGGAGAACTTCCTGGATTTTCTCGAGTTGCGGCAGGTGTTCTCGAGTTACGACGGGGATCTCAGGGACCCGCCCTGGTGGCCTCAGAAGAGGCCAGTCCCCATGCGAGTTGCTAGGGGGCCTGTCGGGATTCCTCTCCCGTCGATACCGGGGCCAAAAACCTTGTGTGGAGTCAGGGCCGGAACCGAGGATTCCTCTCAGGGGCTGACATGGATCTTTGGGTACTTCTGGAGTCTCCCCAGGGGAGTCAGGCCTCGTCTCGAGTGGGGGCATGCACGTGCGCTTTCCTTCCAGGCTGTAGCAGCAATGTCACGCTTCCCGTCGCGTGGATCAAAGGATCTGTGGTTTTCCCTCGAGGCTTTCCCTCGAGGCTTTCCCACAGGGCTGTCCCACGTGCCACCGTGGTGTGAGTCGATCCTCGGCGTGAAAGATGAGCCAGTGCAGGGCATAGAGGTTCCTCTGGAATGGACTGAGACATCTGGGGGACTCTTGGCATGGTGGTACGACCATGGAGTTCCTCTCGCCTTTCCTGTTGAGAGTGCCTCCTCTTGAGATGCGACGGGAACGCCGGGAATTCTTTCCCGTTGAAAGCAGGGAAAGGATCCCTCATCTCGAGCTCCGAGGGGGAAACGGGGCTCCTCTGGATGTGGGCGGGACCATCATGCTTCCTCTCGAGTGGTGACGGGTATGGCGGTGAACTTCTTGAGTTGCAGCGAGGGTGTGAAAGACCCTTTCGAAGTTCCAGAGGTAAGGTGTCATTAGTCTCCAGACGCCTCATCGGAAATAGGCCTCATCTCGCCTGGAAGGGAGAACTTCCTGGATTTTCTCGAGTTGCGGCAGGTGTTCTCGAGTTACGACGGGGACCTCAGGGACCCGCCCTGGTGGCCTCAGGAGAGGCCAGTCCCCATGGGAGTTGCTAGGGGGCCTCTCGGGATTCCTCTCCCGTCGATACCGGGGCCAAAAACCTTGTGTGGAGTCAGGGCCGGAACCGAGGATTCCTCTCAGGGGCTTATATGGATCTTTGGGTACTTCTGGAGTCTCCCCAGGGGAGTCAGGCGGCGTCTCGAGTGGGGGCCTGCACGTGCCCTTTCCTTCCAGGATGTAGCAGCAATGTCACGCTTACCGTCGCGTGGATCAAAGGATCTGTGGTTTTCCCTCGAGGCTTTTCCTCGAGGCTTTCCCACAGGGCCGTCCCACGTGCCACTTTGGTGTGAGTCGATCCTCGGCGTGAAAGATGAGCCAGTGCAGGGCAAAGCGGTTCCTCTGGAATGGACTGAGACATCTGGGGGACTCTTGGCATGGTGGTACGACCATGGAGTTCCTCTCGCCTTGCCTGTTGAGAGTGCCTCCTCTTGAGATGCGACGGGAACGCCGGGAATTCTTTCCCGTTGAAAGCAGGGAAAGGATCCCTCATCTCGAGCTCCGAGGGGGAAACGGGGCTCCTCTGGATGTGGGCGGGACCATCGTGCTTCCTCTCGAGTGGAGACGGGTATGGCGGGGAACTTCTTGAGTTGCAGCGAGGGTGTGAAAGACCCTTTGAAGTTCCAGAAGTTAGGTGTCATTAGTCTCCAGACGCCTCATCGGAAATAGGCCTCATGTCGCCTGGAAGGGAGAACTTTCTGGATTTTCTCGAGTTGTGGCAGGTGTTCTCGAGTTACGACAGGGACCTCAGGGACCCGCCCTGGTGGCCTCAGGAGAGGCCAGTCCCCATGCGAGTTGCTAGGGGGCCTGTCGGGATTTCTCTCCCGTCGATACCGGGGCCAAAAACCTTGTGTGGAGTCAGGGCCGGAACCGAGGATTCCTCTTAGGGGTTGACATGGATCTTTGGGTACTTCTGAAGTCTCCCTAGGGGAGTCAGGCCTCGTCTCGAGTGGGGGCATGCACGTGCGCTTTCCTTCCAGGGTGAGGCAGCAATGTCACGCTTCCCGTCCCGTGGATCAAAGGATCTGTGGTTTTCCCTCGAGGCTTTCCCTCGAGGCTTTCCCACAGGGCTGTCCCACGTGCCACCGTGGTGTGAGTCGATCCTCGGCGTGAAAGATGAGCCAGTGCAGGGCAAAGAGGTTCCTCTGGAATGGACTGAGACATCTGGGGGACTCTTGGCATGGTGGTACGACCATGGAGTTCCTCTCGCCTTTCCTGTTGAGAGTGCCTCCTCTTGAGATGCGACGGGAACGCCGGTAATTCATTCCCGTTGAAAGCAGGGAAAGGATCCCTCATCTCGAGCTACGAGTGGGAAACGGGGCTCCTCTGGATGTGGGCGGGACCATCGTGCTTCCTCTCGAGTGGAGACGGGTATGGCGGTGAACTTCTTGAGTTGCAGCAAGGGTGTGAAAGACCCTTTCGAAGTTCCAGAGGTTAGGTGTCATTAGTCTCCTGACGCCTCATCGGAAATAGGCCTCATCTCGCCTGGAAGGGAGAACTTCCTGGATTTTCTCGAGTTGCGGCAGGTGTTCTCGAGTTACGAAGGGGACCTCAGGGACCCGCCCTGGTGGCCTCAGGAGAGGCCCGTCCCCATGCGAGTTGCTAGGGGGCCTCTCGGGATTCCTCTCCCGCCGATACCGGGGCCGAAAACCTTGTGTGGAGTCAGGGCCGGAACCGAGGATTCCTCTCAGGGGCTGACATGGATCTTTGGGTACTTCTGGAGTCTCCCCAGGGGAGTCAGGCCTCGTCTCGAGTGGGGGCATGCACGTGCGATTTCCTTCCAGGCTGTAGCAGCAATGTCACGCTTCCCGTCGCGTGGATCAAAGGATCTGTGGTTTTCCCTCGAGGCTTTCCCTCGAGGCTTTCCCCAGGGCTGTCCCACGTGCCACCGTGGTGTGAGTCGATCCTCGGCGTGAAAGATGAGCCAGTGCAGGGCAAAGAGGTTCCTCTGGAATGGACTGAGACATCTGGGGGACTCTTGGCATGGTGGTACGACCATGGAGTTCCTATCGCCTTTCCTGTTGAGAGTGCCTCCTCTTGAGATGCGACGGGAACGCCGGGAATTCATTCCCGTTGAAAGCAGGGAAAGGATCCCTCATCTCGAGCTCCGAGTGGGAAACGGGGCTCCTCTGGATGTGGGCGGGACCATCGTGCTTCCTCTCGAGTGGAGACGGGTATGGCGGTGAACTTCTTGAGTTGCAGCGAGGGTGTGAAAGACCCTTTCGAAGTTCCAGAGGTTAGGTGTCATTAGTCTCCTGACGCCTCATCGGAAATAGGCCTCATCTCGCCTGGAAGGGAGAACTTCCTGGATTTTCTCGAGTTGCGGCAGGTGTTCTCGAGTTACGACGGGGACCTCAGGGACCCGCCCTGGTGGCCTCAGGAGAGGCCAGTCCCCATGCGAGTTGCTAGGGGGCCTGTCGGGATTCCTCTCCCGTCGATACCGGGGCCAAAAACCTTGTGTGGAGTCAGGGCCGGAACCGAGGATTCCTCTTAGGGGTTGACATGGATCTTTGGGTACTTCTGGAGTCTCCCTAGGGGAGTCAGGCCTCGTCTCGAGTGGGGGCATGCACGTGCGCTTTCCTTCCAGGGTGAGGCAGCAATGTCACGCTTCCCGTCCCGTGGATCAAAGGATCTGTGGTTTTCCCTCGAGGCTTTCCCTCGAGGCTTTCCCACAGGGCTGTCCCACGTGCCACCGTGGTGTGAGTCGATCCTCGGCGTGAAAGATGAGCCAGTGCAGGGCAAAGAGGTTCCTCTGGAATGGACTGAGACATCTGGGGGACTCTTGGCATGGTGGTACGACCATGGAGTTCCTCTCGCCTTTCCTGTTGAGAGTGCCTCCTCTTGAGATGCGACGGGAACGCCGGGAATTCATTCCCGTTGAAAGCAGGGAAAGGATCCCTCATCTCGAGCTACGAGGGGGAAACGGGGCTCCTCTGGATGTGGGCGGGACCATCGTGCTTCCTCTCGAGTGGAGACGGGTATGGCGGTGAACTTCTTGAGTTGCAGCGAGGGTGTGAAAGACCCTTTCGAAGTTCCAGAGGTTAGGTGTCATTAGTCTCCTGACGCCTCATCGGAAATAGGCCTCATCTCGCCTGGAAGGGAGAACTTCCTGGATTTTCTCGAGTTGCGGCAGGTGTTCTCGAGTTACGACGGGGACCTCAGGGACCCGCCCTGGTGGCCTCAGGAGAGGCCAGTCCCCATGCGAGTTGCTAGGGGGCCTCTCGGGATTCCTCTCCCGTCGATACCGGGGCCGAAAACCTTGTGTGGAGTCAGGGCCGGAACCGAGGATTCCTCTCAGGGGCTGACATGGATCTTTGGGTACTTCTGGAGTCTCCCCAGGGGAGTCAGGCCTCGTCTCGAGTGGGGGCATGCACGTGCGCTTTCCTTCCAGGCTGTAGCAGCAATGTCACGCTTCCCGTCGCGTGGATCAAAGGATCTGTGGTTTTCCCTCGAGGCTTTCCCTCGAGGCTTTCCCCAGGGCTGTCCCACGTGCCACCGTGGTGTGAGTCGATCCTCGGCGTGAAAGATGAGCCAGTGCAGGGCAAAGAGGTTCCTCTGGAATGGACTGAGACATCTGGGGGACTCTTGGCATGGTGGTACGACCATGGAGTTCCTCTCGCCTTTCCTGTTGAGAGTGCCTCCTCTTGAGATGCGACGGGAACGCCGGGAATTCATTCCCGTTGAAAGCAGGGAAAGGATCCCTCATCTCGAGCTACGAGTGGGAAACGGGGCTCCTCTGGATGTGGGCGGGACCATCGTGCTTCCTCTCGAGTGGAGACGGGTATGGCGGTGAACTTCTTGAGTTGCAGCGAGGGTGTGAAAGACCCTTTCGAAGTTCCAGAGGTTAGGTGTCATTAGTCTCCTGACGCCTCATCGGAAATAGGCCTCATCTCGCCTGGAAGGGAGAACTTCCTGGATTTTCTCGAGTTGCGGCAGGTGTTCTCGAGTTACGACGGGGACCTCAGGGACCCGCCCTGGTGGCCTCAGGAGAGGCCAGTCCCCATGCGAGTTGCTAGGGGGCCTCTCGGGATTCCTCTCCCGTCGATACCGGGGCCGAAAACCTTGTGTGGAATCAGGGCCGGAACCGAGGATTCCTCTCAGGGGCTGACATGGATCTTTGGGTACTTCTGGAGTCTCCCCAGGGGAGTCAGGCCTCGTCTCGAGTGGGGGCATGCACGTGCGCTTTCCTTCCAGGCTGTAGCAGTAATGTCACGCTTGCCGTCGCGTGGATCAAAGGATCTGTGGTTTTCCCTCGAGGCTTTCACTCGAGGCTTTCCCACAGGGCTGTCCCACGTGCCACCGTGGTGTGAGTCGATCCTCGGCGTGAAAGATGAGCCAGTGCAGGGCAAAGAGGTTCCTCTGGTATGGACTGAGACATCTGGGGGACTCTTGGCATGGTGGTACGACCATGGAGTTCCTCTCGCCTTTCCTGTTGAGAGTGCCGCCTCTTGAGATGCGACGGGAACGCCGGGAATTCTTTCCCGTTGAAAGCAGGGAAAGGATCCCTCATCTCGAGCTCCGAGTGGGAAACGGGGCTCCTCTGGATGTGGGCGGGACCATCGTGCTTCATCTCGAGTGGAGACGGGTATGGCGGTGAACTTCTTGAGTTGCAGCGAGGGTGTGAAAGACCCTTTCGAAGTTCCAGAGGTTAGGTGTCATTAGTCTCCAGACGACTCATCGGAAATAGGCCTCATGTCGCCTGGAAGGGAGAACTTCCTGGATTTTCTCGAGTTGTGGCAGGTGTTCTCGAGTTACGACGGGGACCTCAGGGACCCGCCCTGGTGGCCTCAGGAGAGGCCAGTCCCCATGCGAGTTGCTAGGGGGCCTGTCGGGATTCCTCTCCCGTCGATACCGGGGCCAAAATCCTTGTGTGGAGTCAGGGCCGGAACCGAGGATTCCTCTTAGGGGCTGACATGGATCTTTGGGTACTTCTGGAGTCTCGCTAGGGGAGTCAGGCCTCGTCTCGAGTGGGGGCATGCTCGTGCGCTTTCCTTCCAGAGTGAGGCAGCAATGTCACGCTTCCCGTCCCGTGGATCAAAGGATCTGTGGTTTTCCCTCGAGGCTTTCCCTCGAGGCTTTCCCACAGGGCTGTCCCACGTGCCACCGTGGTGTGAGTCGATCCTCGGCGTGAAAGATGAGCCAGTGCAGGGCAAAGAGGTTCCTCTGGAATGGACTGAGACATCTGGGGGACTCTTGGCATGGTGGTACGACCATGGAGTTCCTCTCGCCTTTCCTGTTGAGAGTGCCTCCTCTTGAGATGCGACGGGAACGCCGGGAATTCATTCCCGTTGAAAGCAGGGAAAGGATCCCTCATCTCGAGCTACGAGTGGGAAACGGGGCTCCTCTGGATGTGGGCGGGACCATCGTGCTTCCTCTCGAGTGGAGACGGGTATGGCGGTGAACTTCTTGAGTTGCAGCGAGGGTGTGAAAGACCCTTTCGAAGTTCCAGAAGTTAGGTGTCATTAGTCTCCAGACGCCTCATCGGAAATAGGCCTCATCTCGCCTGGAAGGGAGAACTTCCTGGATTTTCTCGAGTTGCGGCAGGTGTTCTCGAGTTACGACGGGGACCTCAGGGACCCGCCCTGGTGGCCTCAGGAGAGGCCAGTCCCCATGCGAGTTGCTAGGGGGCCTGTCGGGATTCCTCTCCCGTCGATACCGGGGCCAAAAACCTTGTGTGGAGTCAGGGCCGGAACCGAGGATTCCTCTTAGGGGTTGACATGGATCTTTGGGTACTTCTGGAGTCTCCCTAGGGGAGTCAGGCCTCGTCTCGAGTGGGGGCATGCACGTGCGCTTTCCTTCCAGGGTGAGGCAGCAATGTCACGCTTCCCGTCCCGTGGATCAAAGGATCTGTGGTTTTCCCTCGAGGCTTTCCCTCGAGGCTTTCCCACAGGGCTGTCCCACGTGCCACCGTGGTGTGAGTCGATCCTCGGCGTGAAAGATGAGCCAGTGCAGGGCAAAGAGGTTCCTCTGGAATGGACTGAGACATCTGGGGGACTCTTGGCATGGTGGTACGACCATGGAGTTCCTCTCGCCTTTCCTGTTGAGAGTGCCTCCTCTTGAGATGCGACGGGAACGCCGGGAATTCATTCCCGTTGAAAGCAGGGAAAGGATCCCTCATCTCGAGCTACGAGTGGGAAACGGGGCTCCTCTGGATGTGGGCGGGACCATCGTGCTTCCTCTCGAGTGGAGACGGGTATGGCGGTGAACTTCTTGAGTTGCAGCGAGGGTGTGAAAGACCCTTTCGAAGTTCCAGAGGTTAGGTGTCATTAGTCTCCAGACGCCTCATCGGAAATAGGCCTCATCTCGCCTGGAAGGGAGAACTTCCTGGATTTTCTCGAGTTGCGGCAGGTGTTCTCGAGTTACGACGGGGACCTCAGGGACCCGCCCTGGTGGCCTCAGGAGAGGCCAGTCCCCATGCGAGTTGCTAGGGGGCCTCTCGGGATTCCTCTCCCGTTGATACCAGGGCCAAAAACCTTGTGTGGAGTCAGGGCCGGAACCGAGGATTCCTCTCAGGGGCTGACATGGATCTTTGGGTACTTCTGGAGTCTCCCCAGGGGAGTCAGGCCTCGTCTCGAGTGGGGGCATGCACGTGCGCTTTCCTTCCAGGCTCTAGCAGCAATGTCACGCTACCCGTCGCGTGGATCAAAGGATCTGTGGTTTTCCCTCGAGGCTTTCCCTCGAGGCTTTCCCACAGGGCTGTCCCACGTGGCACCGTGGTGTGAGTCGATCCTCGGCGTGAAAGATGAGCCAGTGCAGGGCAAAGAGGTTCCTCTGGAATGGACTGAGACATCTGGGGGACTCTTGGCATGGTGGTACGACCATGGAGTTCCTCTCGCCTTTCCTGTTGAGAGTGCCTCCTCTTGAGATGCGACGGGAACGCCGGGAATTCTTTCCCGTTGAAAGCAGGGAAAGGATCCCTCATCTCGAGCTCCGAGGGGGAAACGGGGCTCCTCTGGATGTGGGTGGGACCATCGTGCTTCCTCTCGAGTGGAGACGGGTATGGCGGTGAACTTCTTGAGTTGCAGCGAGGGTGTGAAAGACCCTTTCGAAGTTCCAGAGGTTAGGTGTCATTAGTCTCCAGACGCCTCATCGGAAATAGGCCTCATGTCGCCTGGAAGGGAGAACTTCCTGGATTTTCTCGAGTTGTGGCAGGTGTTCTCGAGTTACGACGGGGACCTCAGGGACCCGCCCTGGTGGCCTCAGGAGAGGCCAGTCCCCATGCGAGTTGCTAGGGGGCCTGTCGGGATTCCTCTCCCGTCGATACCGGGGCCAAAAACCTTGTGTGGAGTCAGGGCCGGAACCGAGGATTCCTCTTAGGGGCTGACATGGATCTTTGGGTACTTCTGGAGTCTCCCTAGGGGAGTCAGGCCTCGTCTCGAGTGGGGGCATGCACGTGCGCTTTCCTTCCAGGGTGAGGCAGCAATGTCACGCTTCCCGTCCCGTGGATCAAAGGATCTGTGGTTTTCCCTCGAGGCTTTCCCTCGAGGCTTTCCCACAGGGCTGTCCCACGTGCCACCGTGGTGTGAGTCGATCCTCGGCGTGAAAGATGAGCCAGTGCAGGGCAAAGAGGTTCCTCTGGAATGGACTGAGACATCTGGGGGACTCTTGGCATGGTGGTACGACCATGGAGTTCCTCTCGCCTTTCCTGTTGAGAGTGCCTCCTCTTGAGATGCGACGGGAATGCCGGGAATTCATTCCCGTTGAAAGCAGGGAAAGGATCCCTCATCTCGAGCTACGAGTGGGAAACGGGGCTCCTCTGGATGTGGGCGGGACCATCGTGCTTCCTCTCGAGTGGAGACGGGTATGGCGGTGAACTTCTTGAGTTGCAGCGAGGGTGTGAAAGACCCTTTCGAAGTTCCAGAAGTTAGGTGTCATTAGTCTCCAGACGCCTCATCGGAAATAGGCCTCATCTCGCCTGGAAGGGAGAACTTCCTGGATTTTCTCGAGTTGCGGCAGGTGTTCTCGAGTTACGACGGGGACCTCAGGGACCCGCCCTGGTGGCCTCAGGAGAGGCCAGTCCCCATGCGAGTTGCTAGGGGGCCTGTCGGGATTCCTCTCCCGTCGATACCGGGGCCAAAAACCTTGTGTGGAGTCAGGGCCGGAACCGAGGATTCCTCTTAGGGGTTGACATGGATCTTTGGGTACTTCTGGAGTCTCCCTAGGGGAGTCAGGCCTCGTCTCGAGTGGGGGCATGCACGTGCGC
Source organism: Capricornis sumatraensis (assembly GCF_032405125.1). NCBI lineage: Eukaryota > Metazoa > Chordata > Mammalia > Artiodactyla > Bovidae > Capricornis > Capricornis sumatraensis. Next base: position 1,342,016 of record NC_091077.1, on the reverse strand, counting down.
TTTCCTTCCAGGGTGAGGCAGCAATGTCACGCTTCCCGTCCCGTGGATCAAAGGATCTGTGGTTTTCCCTCGAGGCTTTCCCTCGAGGCTTTCCCACAGGGCTGTCCCACGTGCCACCGTGGTGTGAGTCGATCCTCGGCGTGAAAGATGAGCCAGTGCAGGGCAAAGAGGTTCCTCTGGAATGGACTGAGACATCTGGGGGACTCTTGGCATGGTGGTACGACCATGGAGTTCCTCTCGCCTTTCCTGTTGAGAGTGCCTCCTCTTGAGATGCGACGGGAACGCCGGGAATTCATTCCCGTTGAAAGCAGGGAAAGGATCCCTCATCTCGAGCTACGAGTGGGAAACGGGGCTCCTCTGGATGTGGGCGGGACCATCGTGCTTCCTCTCGAGTGGAGACGGGTATGGCGGTGAACTTCTTGAGTTGCAGCGAGGGTGTGAAAGACCCTTTCGAAGTTCCAGAGGTTAGGTGTCATTAGTCTCCAGACGCCTCATCGGAAATAGGCCTCATCTCGCCTGGAAGGGAGAACTTCCTGGATTTTCTCGAGTTGCGGCAGGTGTTCTCGAGTTACGACGGGGACCTCAGGGACCCGCCCTGGTGGCCTCAGGAGAGGCCAGTCCCCATGCGAGTTGCTAGGGGGCCTCTCGGGATTCCTCTCCCGTTGATACCAGGGCCAAAAACCTTGTGTGGAGTCAGGGCCGGAACCGAGGATTCCTCTCAGGGGCTGACATGGATCTTTGGGTACTTCTGGAGTCTCCCCAGGGGAGTCAGGCCTCGTCTCGAGTGGGGGCATGCACGTGCGCTTTCCTTCCAGGCTCTAGCAGCAATGTCACGCTACCCGTCGCGTGGATCAAAGGATCTGTGGTTTTCCCTCGAGGCTTTCCCTCGAGGCTTTCCCACAGGGCTGTCCCACGTGGCACCGTGGTGTGAGTCGATCCTCGGCGTGAAAGATGAGCCAGTGCAGGGCAAAGAGGTTCCTCTGGAATGGACTGAGACATCTGGGGGACTCTTGGCATGGTGGTACGACCATGGAGTTCCTCTCGCCTTTCCTGTTGAGAGTGCCTCCTCTTGAGATGCGACGGGAACGCCGGGAATTCTTTCCCGTTGAAAGCAGGGAAAGGATCCCTCATCTCGAGCTCCGAGGGGGAAACGGGGCTCCTCTGGATGTGGGTGGGACCATCGTGCTTCCTCTCGAGTGGAGACGGGTATGGCGGTGAACTTCTTGAGTTGCAGCGAGGGTGTGAAAGACCCTTTCGAAGTTCCAGAGGTTAGGTGTCATTAGTCTCCAGACGCCTCATCGGAAATAGGCCTCATGTCGCCTGGAAGGGAGAACTTCCTGGATTTTCTCGAGTTGTGGCAGGTGTTCTCGAGTTACGCCGGGGACCTCAGGGACCCGCCCTGGTGGCCTCAGGAGAGGCCAGTCCCCATGCGAGTTGCTAGGGGGCCTGTCGGGATTCCTCTCCCGTCGATACCGGGGCCAAAAACCTTGTGTGGAGTCAGGGCCGGAACCGAGGATTCCTCTTAGGGGCTGACATGGATCTTTGGGTACTTCTGGAGTCTCCCTAGGGGAGTCAGGCCTCGTCTCGAGTGGGGGCATGCACGTGCGCTTTCCTTCCAGGGTGAGGCAGCAATGTCACGCTTCCCGTCCCGTGGATCAAAGGATCTGTGGTTTTCCCTCGAGGCTTTCCCTCGAGGCTTTCCCACAGGGCTGTCCCACGTGCCACCGTGGTGTGAGTCGATCCTCGGCGTGAAAGATGAGCCAGTGCAGGGCAAAGAGGTTCCTCTGGAATGGACTGAGACATCTGGGGGACTCTTGGCATGGTGGTACGACCATGGAGTTCCTCTCGCCTTTCCTGTTGAGAGTGCCTCCTCTTGAGATGCGACGGGAATGCCGGGAATTCATTCCCGTTGAAAGCAGGGAAAGGATCCCTCATCTCGAGCTACGAGTGGGAAACGGGGCTCCTCTGGATGTGGGCGGGACCATCGTGCTTCCTCTCGAGTGGAGACGGGTATGGCGGTGAACTTCTTGAGTTGCAGCGAGGGTGTGAAAGACCCTTTCGAAGTTCCAGAGGTTAGGTGTCATTAGTCTCCAGACGCCTCATCGGAAATAGGCCTCATCTCGCCTGGAAGGGAGAACTTCCTGGATTTTCTCGAGTTGCGGCAGGTGTTCTCGAGTTACGACGGGGACCTCAGGGACCCGCCCTGGTGGCCTCAGGAGAGGCCAGTCCCCATGCGAGTTGCTAGGGGGCCTCTCGGGATTCCTCTCCCGTTGAAACCGGGGCCAAAAACCTTGTGTGGAGTCAGGGCCGGAACCGAGGATTCCTCTCAGGGGCTGACATGGATCTTTGGGTACTTCTGGAGTCTCCCCAGGGGAGTCAGGCCTCGTCTCGAGTGGGGGCATGCACGTGCGCTTTCCTTCCAGGCTGTAGCAGCAATGTCATGCTTCCCGTCGCGTGGATCAAAGGATCTGTGGTTTTCCCTCGAGGCTTTCCCTCGAGGCTTTCCCACAGGGCTGTCCCACGTGCCACCGTGGTGTGAGTCGATCCTCGGCGTGAAAGATGAGCCAGTGCAGGGCAAAGAGGTTCCTCTGGAATGGACTGAGACATCTGGGGGACTCTTGGCATGGTGGTACGACCATGGAGTTCCTCTCGCCTTTCCTGTTGAGAGTGCCTCCTCTTGAGATGCGACGGGAACGCCGGGAATTCATTCCCGTTGAAAGCAGGGAAAGGATCCCTCATCTCGAGCTACGAGTGGGAAACGGGGCTCCTCTGGATGTGGGCGGGACCATCGTTCTTCCTCTCGAGTGGAGACGGGTATGGCGGTGAACTTCTTGAGTTGCAGCGAGGGTGTGAAAGACCCTTTCGAAGTTCCAGAGGTTAGGTGTCATTAGTCTCCAGACGCCTCATCGGAAATAGGCCTCATGTCGCCTGGAAGGGAGAACTTCCTGGATTTTCTCGAGTTGTGGCAGGTGTTCTCGAGTTACGACGGGGACCTCAGGGACCCGCCCTGGTGGCCTCAGGAGAGGCCAGTCCCCATGCGAGTTGCTAGGGGGCCTCTCGGGATTCCTCTCCCGTCGATACCGGGGCCAAAAACCTTGTGTGGAGTCAGGGCCGGAACCGAGGATTCCTCTCAGGGGCTGACATGGATCTTTGGGTACTTGTGGAGTCTCCCCAGGGGAGTCAGGCCTCGTCTCGAGTGGGGGCATGCACATGCGCTTTCCTTCCAGGCTGTAGCAGCAATGTCACGCTTCCCGTCGCGTGGATCAAAGGATCTGTGGTTTTCCCCGGAGGCTTTCCCTCGAGGCTTTCCCACAGGGCTGTCCCACGTGCCACCGTGGTGTGAGTCGATCCTCGGCGTGAAAGATGAGCCAGTGCAGGGCAAAGAGGTTCCTCTGGAATGGACTGAGACATCTGGGGGACTCTTGGAATGGTGGTACGAGCATGGAGTTCCTCTCGCCTTTCCTGTTGAGAGTGCCTCCTCTTGAGATGCGACGGGAACGCCGGGAATTATTTCCCGTTGAAAGCAGGGAAAGGATCCCTCATCTCGAGCTCCGAGGGGGAAACGGGGCTCCTCTGGATGTGGGTGGGACCATCGTGCTTCCTCTCGAGTGGAGACGGGTATGGCGGTGAACTTCTTGAGTTGCAGCGAGGGTGTGAAAGACCCTTTCGAAGTTCCAGAGGTTAGGTGTCATTAGTCTCCAGACGCCTCATCGGAAATAGGCCTCATGTCGCCTGGAAGGGAGAACTTCCTGGATTTTCTCGAGTTGTGGCAGGTGTTCTCGAGTTACGACGGGGACCTCAGGGACCCGCCCTGGTGGCCTCAGGAGAGGCCAGTCCCCATGCGAGTTGCTAGGGGGCCTCTCGGGATTCCTCTCCCGTCGATACCGGGGCGAAAAACCTTGTGTGGAGTCAGGGCCGGAACCGAGGATTCCTCTCAGGGGCTGACATGGATCTTTGGGTACTTCTGGAGTCTCCCCAGGGGAGTCAGGCCTCGTCTCGAGTGGGGGCATGCACGTGCGCTTTCCTTCCAGGCTGTAGCAGCAATGTCACGCTTCCCGTCGCGTGGATCAAAGGATCTGTGGTTTTCCCTCGAGGCTTTCCTTCGAGGCTTTCCCACAGGGCTGTCCCACGTGCCACCGTGGTGTGAGTCGATCCTCGGCGTGAAAGATGAGCCAGTGCAGGGCAAAGAGGTTCCTCTGGAATGGACTGAGACATCTGGGGGACTCTTGGCATGGTGGTACGACCATGGAGTTCCTCTCGCCTTTCCTGTTGAGAGTGACTCCTCTTGAGATGCGACGGGAACGCCGGGAATTCTTTCCCGTTGAAAGCAGGGAAAGGATCCCTCATCTCGAGCTCCGAGGGGGAAACGGGGCTCCTCTGGATGTGGGCGGGACCATCGTGCTTCCTCTCGAGTGGAGACGGGTATGGCGGTGAACTTCTTGAGTTGCAGCGAGGGTGTGAAAGACCCTTTCGAAGTTCCAGAGGTTAGGTGTCATTAGTCTCCAGACGCCTCATCGGAAATAGGCCTCATGTCGCCTGGAAGGGAGAACTTCCTGGATTTTCTCGAGTTGTGGCAGGTGTTCTCGAGTTACGCCGGGGACCTCAGGGACCCGCCCTGGTGGCCTCAGGAGAGGCCAGTCCCCATGCGAGTTGCTAGGGGGCCTGTCGGGATTCCTCTCCCGTCGATACCGGGGCCAAAAACCTTGTGTGGAGTCAGGGCCGGAACCGAGGATTCCTCTTAGGGGCTGACATGGATCTTTGGGTACTTCTGGAGTCTCCCTAGGGGAGTCAGGCCTCGTCTCGAGTGGGGGCATGCACGTGCGCTTTCCTTCCAGGGTGAGGCAGCAATGTCACGCTTCCCGTCCCGTGGATCAAAGGATCTGTGGTTTTCCCTCGAGGCTTTCCCTCGAGGCTTTCCCACAGGGCTGTCCCACGTGCCACCGTGGTGTGAGTCGATCCTCGGCGTGAAAGATGAGCCAGTGCAGGGCAAAGAGGTTCCTCTGGAATGGACTGAGACATCTGGGGGACTCTTGGCATGGTGGTACGACCATGGAGTTCCTCTCGCCTTTCCTGTTGAGAGTGCCTCCTCTTGAGATGCGACGGGAACGCCGGGAATTCATTCCCGTTGAAAGCAGGGAAAGGATCCCTCATCTCGAGCTACGAGTGGGAAACGGGGCTCCTCTGGATGTGGGCGGGACCATCGTGCTTCCTCTCGAGTGGAGACGGGTATGGCGGTGAACTTCTTGAGTTGCAGCGAGGGTGTGAAAGACCCTTTCGAAGTTCCAGAGGTTAGGTGTCATTAGTCTCCAGACGCCTCATCGGAAATAGGCCTCATCTCGCCTGGAAGGGAGAACTTCCTGGATTTTCTCGAGTTGCGGCAGGTGTTCTCGAGTTACGACGGGGACCTCAGGGACCCGCCCTGGTGGCCTCAGGAGAGGCCAGTCCCCATGCGAGTTGCTAGGGGGCCTCTCGGGATTCCTCTCCCGTTGATACCAGGGCCAAAAACCTTGTGTGGAGTCAGGGCCGGAACCGAGGATTCCTCTCAGGGGCTGACATGGATCTTTGGGTACTTCTGGAGTCTCCCCAGGGGAGTCAGGCCTCGTCTCGAGTGGGGGCATGCACGTGCGCTTTCCTTCCAGGCTCTAGCAGCAATGTCACGCTTCCCGTCGCGTGGATCAAAGGATCTGTGGTTTTCCCTCGAGGCTTTCCCTCGAGGCTTTCCCACAGGGCTGTCCCACGTGCCACCGTGGTGTGAGTCGATCCTCGGCGTGAAAGATGAGCCAGTGCAGGGCAAAGAGGTTCCTCTGGAATGGACTGAGACATCTGGGGGACTCTTGGCATGGTGGTACGACCATGGAGTTCCTCTCGCCTTTCCTGTTGAGAGTGACTCCTCTTGAGATGCGACGGGAACGCCGGGAATTCTTTCCCGTTGAAAGCAGGGAAAGGATCCCTCATCTCGAGCTCCGAGGGGGAAACGGGGCTCCTCTGGATGTGGGCGGGACCATCGTGCTTCCTCTCGAGTGGAGACGGGTATGGCGGTGAACTTCTTGAGTTGCAGCGAGGGTGTGAAAGACCCTTTCGAAGTTCCAGAGGTTAGGTGTCATTAGTCTCCAGACGCCTCATCGGAAATAGGCCTCATGTCGCCTGGAAGGGAGAACTTCCTGGATTTTCTCGAGTTGTGGCAGGTGTTCTCGAGTTACGCCGGGGACCTCAGGGACCCGCCCTGGTGGCCTCAGGAGAGGCCAGTCCCCATGCGAGTTGCTAGGGGGCCTGTCGGGATTCCTCTCCCGTCGATACCGGGGCCAAAAACCTTGTGTGGAGTCAGGGCCGGAACCGAGGATTCCTCTTAGGGGCTGACATGGATCTTTGGGTACTTCTGGAGTCTCCCTAGGGGAGTCAGGCCTCGTCTCGAGTGGGGGCATGCACGTGCGCTTTCCTTCCAGGGTGAGGCAGCAATGTCACGCTTCCCGTCCCGTGGATCAAAGGATCTGTGGTTTTCCCTCGAGGCTTTCCCTCGAGGCTTTCCCACAGGGCTGTCCCACGTGCCACCGTGGTGTGAGTCGATCCTCGGCGTGAAAGATGAGCCAGTGCAGGGCAAAGAGGTTCCTCTGGAATGGACTGAGACATCTGGGGGACTCTTGGCATGGTGGTACGACCATGGAGTTCCTCTCGCCTTTCCTGTTGAGAGTGCCTCCTCTTGAGATGCGACGGGAACGCCGGGAATTCATTCCCGTTGAAAGCAGGGAAAGGATCCCTCATCTCGAGCTACGAGTGGGAAACGGGGCTCCTCTGGATGTGGGCGGGACCATCGTGCTTCCTCTCGAGTGGAGACGGGTATGGCGGTGAACTTCTTGAGTTGCAGCGAGGGTGTGAAAGACCCTTTCGATGTTCCAGAGGTTAGGTGTCATTAGTCTCCAGACGCCTCATCGGAAATAGGCCTCATCTCGCCTGGAAGGGAGAACTTCCTGGATTTTCTCGAGTTGCGGCAGGTGTTCTCGAGTTACGACGGGGACCTCAGGGACCCGCCCTGGTGGCCTCAGGAGAGGCCAGTCCCCATGCGAGTTGCTAGGGGGCCTCTCGGGATTCCTCTCCCGTTGATACCGGGGCCAAAAACCTTGTGTGGAGTCAGGGCCGGAACCGAGGATTCCTCTCAGGGGCTGACATGGATCTTTGGGTACTTCTGGAGTCTCCCCAGGGGAGTCAGGCCTCGTCTCGAGTGGGGGCATGCACGTGCGCTTTCCTTCCAGGCTGTAGCAGCAATGTCACGCTTCCCGTCACGTGGATCAAAGGATCTGTGGTTTTCCCTCGAGGCTTTCCCTCGAGGCTTTCCCACAGGGCTGTCCCACGTGCCACCGTGGTGTGATTCGATCCTCGGCGTGAAAGATGAGCCAGTGCAGGGCAAAGAGGTTCCTCTGGAATGGACTGAGACATCTGGGGGACTCTTGGCATGGTGGTACGACCATGGAGTTCCTCTCGCCTTTCCTGTTGAGAGTGCCTCCTCTTGAGATGCGACGGGAACGCCGGGAATTCATTCCCGTTGAAAGCAGGGAAAGGATCCCTCATCTCGAGCTACGAGTGGGAAACGGGGCTCCTCTGGATGTGGGCGGGACCATCGTTCTTCCTCTCGAGTGGAGACGGGTATGGCGGTGAACTTCTTGAGTTGCAGCGAGGGTGTGAAAGACCCTTTCGAAGTTCCAGAGGTTAGGTGTCATTAGTCTCCAGACGCCTCATCGGAAATAGGCCTCATGTCGCCTGGAAGGGAGAACTTCCTGGATTTTCTCGAGTTGTGGCAGGTGTTCTCGAGTTACGACGGGGACCTCAGGGACCCGCCCTGGTGGCCTCAGGAGAGGCCAGTCCCCATGCGAGTTGCTAGGGGGCCTCTCGGGATTCCTCTCCCGTCGATACCGGGGCCAAAAACCTTGTGTGGAGTCAGGGCCGGAACCGAGGATTCCTCTCAGGGGCTGACATGGATCTTTGGGTACTTGTGGAGTCTCCCCAGGGGAGTCAGGCCTCGTCTCGAGTGGGGGCATGCACATGCGCTTTCCTTCCAGGCTGTAGCAGCAATGTCACGCTTCCCGTCGCGTGGATCAAAGGATCTGTGGTTTTCCCCGGAGGCTTTCCCTCGAGGCTTTCCCACAGGGCTGTCCCACGTGCCACCGTGGTGTGAGTCGATCCTCGGCGTGAAAGATGAGCCAGTGCAGGGCAAAGAGGTTCCTCTGGAATGGACTGAGACATCTGGGGGACTCTTGGAATGGTGGTACGAGCATGGAGTTCCTCTCGCCTTTCCTGTTGAGAGTGCCTCCTCTTGAGATGCGACGGGAACGCCGGGAATTATTTCCCGTTGAAAGCAGGGAAAGGATCCCTCATCTCGAGCTCCGAGGGGGAAACGGGGCTCCTCTGGATGTGGGTGGGACCATCGTGCTTCCTCTCGAGTGGAGACGGGTATGGCGGTGAACTTCTTGAGTTGCAGCGAGGGTGTGAAAGACCCTTTCGAAGTTCCAGAGGTTAGGTGTCATTAGTCTCCAGACGCCTCATCGGAAATAGGCCTCATGTCGCCTGGAAGGGAGAACTTCCTGGATTTTCTCGAGTTGTGGCAGGTGTTCTCGAGTTACGACGGGGACCTCAGGGACCCGCCCTGGTGGCCTCAGGAGAGGCCAGTCCCCATGCGAGTTGCTAGGGGGCCTCTCGGGATTCCTCTCCCGTCGATACCGGGGCGAAAAACCTTGTGTGGAGTCAGGGCCGGAACCGAGGATTCCTCTCAGGGGCTGACATGGATCTTTGGGTACTTCTGGAGTCTCCCCAGGGGAGTCAGGCCTCGTCTCGAGTGGGGGCATGCACGTGCGCTTTCCTTCCAGGCTGTAGCAGCAATGTCACGCTTCCCGTCGCGTGGATCAAAGGATCTGTGGTTTTCCCTCGAGGCTTTCCCTCGAGGCTTTCCCACAGGGCTGTCCCACGTGCCACCGTGGTGTGAGTCGATCCTCGGCGTGAAAGATGAGCCAGTGCAGGGCAAAGAGGTTCCTCTGGAATGGACTGAGACATCTGGGGGACTCTTGGCATGGTGGTACGACCATGGAGTTCCTCTCGCCTTTCCTGTTGAGAGTGACTCCTCTTGAGATGCGACGGGAACGCCGGGAATTCTTTCCCGTTGAAAGCAGGGAAAGGATCCCTCATCTCGAGCTCCGAGGGGGAAACGGGGCTCCTCTGGATGTGGGCGGGACCATCGTGCTTCCTCTCGAGTGGAGACGGGTATGGCGGTGAACTTCTTGAGTTGCAGCGAGGGTGTGAAAGACCCTTTCGAAGTTCCAGAGGTTAGGTGTCATTAGTCTCCAGACGCCTCATCGGAAATAGGCCTCATGTCGCCTGGAAGGGAGAACTTCCTGGATTTTCTCGAGTTGTGGCAGGTGTTCTCGAGTTACGCCGGGGACCTCAGGGACCCGCCCTGGTGGCCTCAGGAGAGGCCAGTCCCCATGCGAGTTGCTAGGGGGCCTGTCGGGATTCCTCTCCCGTCGATACCGGGGCCAAAAACCTTGTGTGGAGTCAGGGCCGGAACCGAGGATTCCTCTTAGGGGCTGACATGGATCTTTGGGTACTTCTGGAGTCTCCCTAGGGGAGTCAGGCCTCGTCTCGAGTGGGGGCATGCACGTGCGCTTTCCTTCCAGGGTGAGGCAGCAATGTCACGCTTCCCGTCCCGTGGATCAAAGGATCTGTGGTTTTCCCTCGAGGCTTTCCCTCGAGGCTTTCCCACAGGGCTGTCCCACGTGCCACCGTGGTGTGAGTCGATCCTCGGCGTGAAAGATGAGCCAGTGCAGGGCAAAGAGGTTCCTCTGGAATGGACTGAGACATCTGGGGGACTCTTGGCATGGTGGTACGACCATGGAGTTCCTCTCGCCTTTCCTGTTGAGAGTGCCTCCTCTTGAGATGCGACGGGAACGCCGGGAATTCATTCCCGTTGAAAGCAGGGAAAGGATCCCTCATCTCGAGCTACGAGTGGGAAACGGGGCTCCTCTGGATGTGGGCGGGACCATCGTGCTTCCTCTCGAGTGGAGACGGGTATGGCGGTGAACTTCTTGAGTTGCAGCGAGGGTGTGAAAGACCCTTTCGAAGTTCCAGAGGTTAGGTGTCATTAGTCTCCAGACGCCTCATCGGAAATAGGCCTCATCTCGCCTGGAAGGGAGAACTTCCTGGATTTTCTCGAGTTGCGGCAGGTGTTCTCGAGTTACGACGGGGACCTCAGGGACCCGCCCTGGTGGCCTCAGGAGAGGCCAGTCCCCATGCGAGTTGCTAGGGGGCCTCTCGGGATTCCTCTCCCGTTGATACCAGGGCCAAAAACCTTGTGTGGAGTCAGGGCCGGAACCGAGGATTCCTCTCAGGGGCTGACATGGATCTTTGGGTACTTCTGGAGTCTCCCCAGGGGAGTCAGGCCTCGTCTCGAGTGGGGGCATGCACGTGCGCTTTCCTTCCAGGCTCTAGCAGCAATGTCACGCTTCCCGTCGCGTGGATCAAAGGATCTGTGGTTTTCCCTCGAGGCTTTCCCTCGAGGCTTTCCCACAGGGCTGTCCCACGTGCCACCGTGGTGTGAGTCGATCCTCGGCGTGAAAGATGAGCCAGTGCAGGGCAAAGAGGTTCCTCTGGAATGGACTGAGACATCTGGGGGACTCTTGGCATGGTGGTACGACCATGGAGTTCCTCTCGCCTTTCCTGTTGAGAGTGACTCCTCTTGAGATGCGACGGGAACGCCGGGAATTCTTTCCCGTTGAAAGCAGGGAAAGGATCCCTCATCTCGAGCTCCGAGGGGGAAACGGGGCTCCTCTGGATGTGGGCGGGACCATCGTGCTTCCTCTCGAGTGGAGACGGGTATGGCGGTGAACTTCTTGAGTTGCAGCGAGGGTGTGAAAGACCCTTTCGAAGTTCCAGAGGTTAGGTGTCATTAGTCTCCAGACGCCTCATCGGAAATAGGCCTCATGTCGCCTGGAAGGGAGAACTTCCTGGATTTTCTCGAGTTGTGGCAGGTGTTCTCGAGTTACGCCGGGGACCTCAGGGACCCGCCCTGGTGGCCTCAGGAGAGGCCAGTCCCCATGCGAGTTGCTAGGGGGCCTGTCGGGATTCCTCTCCCGTCGATACCGGGGCCAAAAACCTTGTGTGGAGTCAGGGCCGGAACCGAGGATTCCTCTTAGGGGCTGACATGGATCTTTGGGTACTTCTGGAGTCTCCCTAGGGGAGTCAGGCCTCGTCTCGAGTGGGGGCATGCACGTGCGCTTTCCTTCCAGGGTGAGGCAGCAATGTCACGCTTCCCGTCCCGTGGATCAAAGGATCTGTGGTTTTCCCTCGAGGCTTTCCCTCGAGGCTTTCCCACAGGGCTGTCCCACGTGCCACCGTGGTGTGAGTCGATCCTCGGCGTGAAAGATGAGCCAGTGCAGGGCAAAGAGGTTCCTCTGGAATGGACTGAGACATCTGGGGGACTCTTGGCATGGTGGTACGACCATGGAGTTCCTCTCGCCTTTCCTGTTGAGAGTGCCTCCTCTTGAGATGCGACGGGAACGCCGGGAATTCATTCCCGTTGAAAGCAGGGAAAGGATCCCTCATCTCGAGCTACGAGTGGGAAACGGGGCTCCTCTGGATGTGGGCGGGACCATCGTGCTTCCTCTCGAGTGGAGACGGGTATGGCGGTGAACTTCTTGAGTTGCAGCGAGGGTGTGAAAGACCCTTTCGAAGTTCCAGAGGTTAGGTGTCATTAGTCTCCAGACGCCTCATCGGAAATAGGCCTCATCTCGCCTGGAAGGGAGAACTTCCTGGATTTTCTCGAGTTGCGGCAGGTGTTTTCGAGTTACGACGGGGACCTCAGGGACCCGCCCTGGTGGCCTCAGGAGAGGCCAGTCCCCATGCGAGTTGCTAGGGGGCCTCTCGGGATTCCTCTCCCGTTGATACCGGGGCCAAAAACCTTGTGTGGAGTCAGGGCCGGAACCGAGGATTCCTCTCAGGGGCTGACATGGATCTTTGGGTACTTCTGGAGTCTCCCCAGGGGAGTCAGGCCTCGTCTCGAGTGGGGGCATGCACGTGCGCTTTCCTTCCAGGCTGTAGCAGCAATGTCACGCTTCCCGTCGCGTGGATCAAAGGATCTGTGGTTTTCCCTCGAGGCTTTCCCTCGAGGCTTTCCCACAGGGCTGTCCCACGTGCCACCGTGGTGTGAGTCGATCCTCGGCGTGAAAGATGAGCCAGTGCAGGGCAAAGAGGTTCCTCTGGAATGGACTGAGACATCTGGGGGACTCTTGGCATGGTGGTACGACCATGGAGTTCCTCTCGCCTTTCCTGTTGAGAGTGCCTCCTCTTGAGATGCGACGGGAACGCCGGGAATTCATTCCCGTTGAAAGCAGGGAAAGGATCCCTCATCTCGAGCTACGAGTGGGAAACGGGGCTCCTCTGGATGTGGGCGGGACCATCGTTCTTCCTCTCGAGTGGAGACGGGTATGGCGGTGAACTTCTTGAGTTGCAGCGAGGGTGTGAAAGACCCTTTCGAAGTTCCAGAGGTTAGGTGTCATTAGTCTCCAGACGCCTCATCGGAAATAGGCCTCATGTCGCCTGGAAGGGAGAACTTCCTGGATTTTCTCGAGTTGTGGCAGGTGTTCTCGAGTTACGACGGGGACCTCAGGGACCCGCCCTGGTGGCCTCAGGAGAGGCCAGTCCCCATGCGAGTTGCTAGGGGGCCTCTCGGGATTCCTCTCCCGTCGATACCGGGGCCAAAAACCTTGTGTGGAGTCAGGGCCGGAACCGAGGATTCCTCTCAGGGGCTGACATGGATCTTTGGGTACTTGTGGAGTCTCCCCAGGGGAGTCAGGCCTCGTCTCGAGTGGGGGCATGCACATGCGCTTTCCTTCCAGGCTGTAGCAGCAATGTCACGCTTCCCGTCGCGTGGATCAAAGGATCTGTGGTTTTCCCCGGAGGCTTTCCCTCGAGGCTTTCCCACAGGGCTGTCCCACGTGCCACCGTGGTGTGAGTCGATCCTCGGCGTGAAAGATGAGCCAGTGCAGGGCAAAGAGGTTCCTCTGGAATGGACTGAGACATCTGGGGGACTCTTGGAATGGTGGTACGAGCATGGAGTTCCTCTCGCCTTTCCTGTTGAGAGTGCCTCCTCTTGAGATGCGACGGGAACGCCGGGAATTATTTCCCGTTGAAAGCAGGGAAAGGATCCCTCATCTCGAGCTCCGAGGGGGAAACGGGGCTCCTCTGGATGTGGGTGGGACCATCGTGCTTCCTCTCGAGTGGAGACGGGTATGGCGGTGAACTTCTTGAGTTGCAGCGAGGGTGTGAAAGACCCTTTCGAAGTTCCAGAGGTTAGGTGTCATTAGTCTCCAGACGCCTCATCGGAAATAGGCCTCATGTCGCCTGGAAGGGAGAACTTCCTGGATTTTCTCGAGTTGTGGCAGGTGTTCTCGAGTTACGACGGGGACCTCAGGGACCCGCCCTGGTGGCCTCAGGAGAGGCCAGTCCCCATGCGAGTTGCTAGGGGGCCTCTCGGGATTCCTCTCCCGTCGATACCGGGGCGAAAAACCTTGTGTGGAGTCAGGGCCGGAACCGAGGATTCCTCTCAGGGGCTGACATGGATCTTTGGGTACTTCTGGAGTCTCCCCAGGGGAGTCAGGCCTCGTCTCGAGTGGGGGCATGCACGTGCGCTTTCCTTCCAGGCTGTAGCAGCAATGTCACGCTTCCCGTCGCGTGGATCAAAGGATCTGTGGTTTTCCCTCGAGGCTTTCCTTCGAGGCTTTCCCACAGGGCTGTCCCACGTGCCACCGTGGTGTGAGTCGATCCTCGGCGTGAAAGATGAGCCAGTGCAGGGCAAAGAGGTTCCTCTGGAATGGACTGAGACATCTGGGGGACTCTTGGCATGGTGGTACGACCATGGAGTTCCTCTCGCCTTTCCTGTTGAGAGTGACTCCTCTTGAGATGCGACGGGAACGCCGGGAATTCTTTCCCGTTGAAAGCAGGGAAAGGATCCCTCATCTCGAGCTCCGAGGGGGAAACGGGGCTCCTCTGGATGTGGGCGGGACCATCGTGCTTCCTCTCGAGTGGAGACGGGTATGGCGGTGAACTTCTTGAGTTGCAGCGAGGGTGTGAAAGACCCTTTCGAAGTTCCAGAGGTTAGGTGTCATTAGTCTCCAGACGCCTCATCGGAAATAGGCCTCATGTCGCCTGGAAGTGAGAACTTCCTGGATTTTCTCGAGTTGTGGCAGGTGTTCTCGAGTTACGCCGGGGACCTCAGGGACCCGCCCTGGTGGCCTCAGGAGAGGCCAGTCCCCATGCGAGTTGCTAGGGGGCCTGTCGGGATTCCTCTCCCGTCGATACCGGGGCCAAAAACCTTGTGTGGAGTCAGGGCCGGAACCGAGGATTCCTCTTAGGGGCTGACATGGATCTTTGGGTACTTCTGGAGTCTCCCTAGGGGAGTCAGGCCTCGTCTCGAGTGGGGGCATGCACGTGCGCTTTCCTTCCAGGGTGAGGCAGCAATGTCACGCTTCCCGTCCCGTGGATCAAAGGATCTGTGGTTTTCCCTCGAGGCTTTCCCTCGAGGCTTTCCCACAGGGCTGTCCCACGTGCCACCGTGGTGTGAGTCGATCCTCGGCGTGAAAGATGAGCCAGTGCAGGGCAAAGAGGTTCCTCTGGAATGGACTGAGACATCTGGGGGACTCTTGGCATGGTGGTACGACCATGGAGTTCCTCTCGCCTTTCCTGTTGAGAGTGCCTCCTCTTGAGATGCGACGGGAACGCCGGGAATTCATTCCCGTTGAAAGCAGGGAAAGGATCCCTCATCTCGAGCTACGAGTGGGAAACGGGGCTCCTCTGGATGTGGGCGGGACCATCGTGCTTCCTCTCGAGTGGAGACGGGTATGGCGGTGAACTTCTTGAGTTGCAGCGAGGGTGTGAAAGACCCTTTCGAAGTTCCAGAGGTTAGGTGTCATTAGTCTCCAGACGCCTCATCGGAAATAGGCCTCATCTCGCCTGGAAGGGAGAACTTCCTGGATTTTCTCGAGTTGCGGCAGGTGTTCTCGAGTTACGACGGGGACCTCAGGGACCCGCCCTGGTGGCCTCAGGAGAGGCCAGTCCCCATGCGAGTTGCTAGGGGGCCTCTCGGGATTCCTCTCCCGTTGATACCAGGGCCAAAAACCTTGTGTGGAGTCAGGGCCGGAACCGAGGATTCCTCTCAGGGGCTGACATGGATCTTTGGGTACTTCTGGAGTCTCCCCAGGGGAGTCAGGCCTCGTCTCGAGTGGGGGCATGCACGTGCGCTTTCCTTCCAGGCTGTAGCAGCAATGTCACGCTTCCCGTCGCGTGGATCAAAGGATCTGTGGTTTTCCCTCGAGGCTTTCCCTCGAGGCTTTCCCACAGGGCTGTCCCACGTGCCACCGTGGTGTGAGTCGATCCTCGGCGTGAAAGATGAGCCAGTGCAGGGCAAAGAGGTTCCTCTGGAATGGACTGAGACATCTGGGGGACTCTTGGCATGGTGGTACGACCATGGAGTTCCTCTCGCCTTTCCTGTTGAGAGTGCCTCCTCTTGAGATGCGACGGGAACGCCGGGAATTCTTTCCCGTTGAAAGCAGGGAAAGGATCCCTCATCTCGAGCTCCGAGGGGGAAACGGGGCTCCTCTGGATGTGGGCGGGACCATCGTGCTTCCTCTCGAGTGGAGACGGGTATGGCGGTGAACTTCTTGAGTTGCAGCGAGGGTGTGAAAGACCCTTTCGAAGTTCCAGAGGTTAGGTGTCATTAGTCTCCAGACGCCTCATCGGAAATAGGCCTCATGTCGCCTGGAAGGGAGAACTTCCTGGATTTTCTCGAGTTGTGGCAGGTGTTCTCGAGTTACGACGGGGACCTCAGGGACCCGCCCTGGTGGCCTCAGGAGAGGCCAGTCCCCATGCGAGTTGCTAGGGGGCCTGTCGGGATTCCTCTCCCGTCGATACCGGGGCCAAAAACCTTGTGTGGAGTCAGGGCCGGAACCGAGGATTCCTCTTAGGGGCTGACATGGATATTAGGGTACTTCTGGAGTCTCCCTAGGGGAGTCAGGCCTCGTCTCGAGTGGGGGCATGCACGTGCGCTTTCCTTCCAGGGTGAGGCAGCAATGTCACGCTTCCCGTCCCGTGGATCAAAGGATCTGTGGTTTTCCCTCGAGGCTTTCCCTCGAGGCTTTCCCACAGGGCTGTCCCACGTGCCACCGTGGTGTGAGTCGATCCTCGGCGTGAAAGATGAGCCAGTGCAGGGCAAAGAGGTTCCTCTGGAATGGACTGAGACATCTGGGGGACTCTTGGCATGGTGGTACGACCATGGAGTTCCTCTCGCCTTTCCTGTTGAGAGTGCCTCCTCTTGAGATGCGACGGGAACGCCGGGAATTCATTCCCGTTGAAAGCAGGGAAAGGATCCCTCATCTCGAGCTACGAGTGGGAAACGGGGCTCCTCTGGATGTGGGCGGGACCATCGTTCTTCCTCTCGAGTGGAGACGGGTATGGCGGTGAACTTCTTGAGTTGCAGCGAGGGTGTGAAAGACCCTTTCGAAGTTCCAGAGGTTAGGTGTCATTAGTCTCCAGACGCCTCATCGGAAATAGGCCTCATGTCGCCTGGAAGGGAGAACTTCCTGGATTTTCTCGAGTTGTGGCAGGTGTTCTCGAGTTACGACGGGGACCTCAGGGACCCGCCCTGGTGGCCTCAGGAGAGGCCAGTCCCCATGCGAGTTGCTAGGGGGCCTCTCGGGATTCCTCTCCCATCGATACCGGGGCCAAAAACCTTGTGTGGAGTCAGGGCCGGAACCGAGGATTCCTCTCAGGGGCTGACATGGATCTTTGGGTACTTGTGGAGTCTCCCCAGGGGAGTCAGGCCTCGTCTCGAGTGGGGGCATGCACATGCGCTTTCCTTCCAGGCTGTAGCAGCAATGTCACGCTTCCCGTCGCGTGGATCAAAGGATCTGTGGTTTTCCCCGGAGGCTTTCCCTCGAGGCTTTCCCACAGGGCTGTCCCACGTGCCACCGTGGTGTGAGTCGATCCTCGGCGTGAAAGATGAGCCAGTGCAGGGCAAAGAGGTTCCTCTGGAATGGACTGAGACATCTGGGGGACTCTTGGAATGGTGGTACGAGCATGGAGTTCCTCTCGCCTTTCCTGTTGAGAGTGCCTCCTCTTGAGATGCGACGGGAACGCCGGGAATTATTTCCCGTTGAAAGCAGGGAAAGGATCCCTCATCTCGAGCTCCGAGGGGGAAACGGGGCTCCTCTGGATGTGGGTGGGACCATCGTGCTTCCTCTCGAGTGGAGACGGGTATGGCGGTGAACTTCTTGAGTTGCAGCGAGGGTGTGAAAGACCCTTTCGAAGTTCCAGAGGTTAGGTGTCATTAGTCTCCAGACGCCTCATCGGAAATAGGCCTCATGTCGCCTGGAAGGGAGAACTTCCTGGATTTTCTCGAGTTGTGGCAGGTGTTCTCGAGTTACGACGGGGACCTCAGGGACCCGCCCTGGTGGCCTCAGGAGAGGCCAGTCCCCATGCGAGTTGCTAGGGGTCCTCTCGGGATTCCTCTCCCGTCGATACCGGGGCGAAAAACCTTGTGTGGAGTCAGGGCCGGAACCGAGGATTCCTCTCAGGGGCTGACATGGATCTTTGGGTACTTCTGGAGTCTCCCCAGGGGAGTCAGGCCTCGTCTCGAGTGGGGGCATGCACGTGCGCTTTCCTTCCAGGCTGTAGCAGCAATGTCACGCTTCCCGTCGCGTGGATCAAAGGATCTGTGGTTTTCCCTCGAGGCTTTCCTTCGAGGCTTTCCCACAGGGCTGTCCCACGTGCCACCGTGGTGTGAGTCGATCCTCGGCGTGAAAGATGAGCCAGTGCAGGGCAAAGAGGTTCCTCTGGAATGGACTGAGACATCTGGGGGACTCTTGGCATGGTGGTACGACAATGGAGTTCCTCTCGCCTTTCCTGTTGAGAGTGCCTCCTCTTGAGATGCGACGGGAATGCCGGGAATTCTTTCCCGTTGAAAGCAGGGAAAGGATCCCTCATCTCGAGCTATGAGGGGGAAACGGGGTTCCTCTGGATGTGGGCGGGACCATCGTGCTTCCTCTCGAGTGGAGACAGGTATGGCGGTGAACTTCTTGAGTTGCAGCGAGGGTGTGAAAGACCCTTTTGAAGTTCCAGAGGTTAGGTGTCATTAGTCTCCAGACGCCTCATCGGAAATAGGCCTCATCTCGCCTGGAAGGGAGAACTTCCTGGATTTTCTCGAGTTGCGGCAGGTGTTCTCGAGTTACGACGGGGACCTCAGGGACCCGCCCTGGTGGCCTCAGGAGAGGCCAGTCCCCATGCGAGTTACTAGGGGGCCTCTCGGGATTCATCTCCCGTCGATACCGGGGCCAAAAACCTTGTGTGGAGTCAGGGCCGGAACCGAGGATTCCTCTCAGGGGCTGACATGGATCTTTGGGTACTTCTGGAGTCTCCCCAGGGGAGTCAGGCCTCGTCTCGAGTGGGGGCATGCACGTGCGCTTTCCTTCCAGGCTGAGGCAGCAATGTCACGCTTCCCGTCCCGTGGATCAAAGGATCTGTGGTTTTCCCTCGAGGCTTTCCCTCGAGGCTTTCCCACAGGGCTGTCCCACGTGCCACCGTGGTTTGAGTCGATCCTCGGCGTGAAAGATGAGCCAGTGCAGGGCAAACAGGTTCCTCTGGAATGGACTGAGACATCTGGGGGACTCTTGGCATGGTGGTACGACCATGGAGTTCCTCTCGCCTTTCCTGTTGAGAGTGCCTCCTCTTGAGATGCGACGGGAACGCCGGGAATTCTTTCCCGTTGAAAGCAGGGAAAGGATCCCTCATCTCGAGCTACGAGGGGGAAACGGGGCTCCTCTGGATGTGGGCGGGACCATCGTGCTTCCTCTCGAGTGGAGAAGGGTATGGCGGTGAACTTCTTGAGTTGCAGCGAGCGTGTGAAAGACCCTTTCGAAGTTCCAGAGGTTAGGTGTCATTAGTCTCCAGACGCCTCATCGGAAATAGGCCTCATCTAGCCTGGAAGGGAGAACTTCCTGGATTTTCTCGAGTTGCGGCAGGTGTTCTCGAGTTACGACGGGGACCTCAGGGACCCGCCCTGGTGGCCTCAGGAGAGGCCAGTCCCCATGCGAGTTGCTCGGGGGCCTCTCGGGATTCCTCTCCCGTCGATACCGGGCCAAAAACCTTGTGTGGAGTCAGGGCCGGAACCGAGGATTCCTCTCAGGGGCTGACATGGATCTTTGGGTACTTCTGGAGTCTCCCCAGGGGAGTCAGGCCTCGTCTCGAGTGGGGGCATGCACGTGCGCTTTCCTTCCAGGCTGAGGCAGCAATGTCACGCTTCCCGTCGCGTGGATCAAAGGATCTGTGGTTTTCCCTCGAGGCTTTCCCTCGAGGCTTTCCCACAGGGCTGTCCCACGTGCCACCGTGGTTTGAGTCGATCCTCGGCGTGAAAGATGAGCCAGTGCAGGGCAAAGAGGTTCCTCTGGAATGGACTGAGACATCTGGGGGACTCTTGGCATGGTGGTACGACCATGGAGTTCCTCTCGCCTTTCCTGTTGAGAGTGCCTCCTCTTGAGATGCGACGGGAACGCCGGGAATTCTTTCCCGTTGAAAGCAGGGAAAGGATCCCTCATCTCGAGCTACGAGTGGGAAACGGGGCTCCTCTGGATGTGGGCGGGACCATCGTGCTTCCTCTCGAGTGGAGACGGGTATGGCGGTGAACTTCTTGAGTTGCAGCGAGGGTGTGAAAGACCCTTTCGAAGTTCCAGAGGTTAGGTGTCATTAGTCTCCAGACGCCTCATCGGAAATAGGCCTCATCTAGCCTGGAAGGGAGAACTTCCTGGATTTTCTCGAGTTGGGGCAGGTGTTCTCGAGTTACGACGGGGACCTCAGGGACCCGCCCTGGTGGCCTCAGGAGAGGCCAGTCCCCATGCGAGTTGCTAGGGGGCCTCTCGGGATTCCTCTCCCGTCGATACCGGGGCCAAAAACCTTGTGTGGAGTCAGGGCCGGAACCGAGGATTCCTCTCAGGGGCTGACATGGATCTTTGGGTACTTCTGGAGTCTCCCCAGGGGAGTCAGGCCTCGTCTCGAGTGGGGGCATGCACGTGCGCTTTCCTTCCAGGCTGAGGCAGCAATGTCACGCTTCCCGTCCCGTGGATCAAAGGATCTGTGGTTTTCCCTCGAGGCTTTCCCTCGAGGCTTTCCCACAGGGCTGTCCCACGTGCCACCGTGGTGTGAGTCGATCCTCGGCGTGAAAGATGAGCCAGTGCAGGGCAAAGAGGTTCCTCTGGAATGGACTGAGACATCTGGGGGACTCTTGGCATGGTGGTACGACCATGGAGTTCCTCTCGCCTTTCCTGTTGAGAGTGCCTCCTCTTGAGATGCGACGGGAACGCCGGGAATTCTTTCCCGTTGAAAGCAGGGAAAGGATCCCTCATCTCGAGCTCCGAGGGGGAAACGGGGCTCCTCTGGATGTGGGCGGGACCATCGTGCTTCCTCTCGAGTGGAGACGGGTGTGGCGGTGAACTTCTTTAGTTGCAGCAAGGGTGTGAAAGACCCTTTCGAAGTTCCAGAGGTTAGGTGTCATTAGTCTCCAGACGCCTCATCGGAAATAGGCCTCATCTCGCCTGGAAGGGAGAACTTCCTGGATTTTCTCGAGTTGCGGCAGGTGTTCTCGAGTTACCACGGGGACCTCAGGGACCCGTCCTGGTGGCCTCAGGAGAGGCCAGTCCCTATGCGAGTTGCTAGGGGGCCTCTCGGGATTCCTCTCCCGTCGATACCGGGGCCAAAAACCTTGTGTGGAGTCAGGGCCAAAACCGAGGATTCCTCTCAGGGGCTGACATGGATCTTTGGGTACTTGTGGAGTCTCCCCAGGGGAGTCAGGCCTCGTCTCGACTGGGGGCATTCACGTGCGCTTTCCTTCCAGGCTGTAGCAGCAATGTCACGCTTCCCGTGGCGTGGATCAAAGGATCTGTGGTTTTCCCTCGAGGCTTTCCCTCGAGGCTTTACCACAGGGCTGTCCCACGTGCCATCGTGGTGTGAGTCGATCCTCGGCGTGAAAGATGAGCCAGTGCAGGGCAAAGAGGTTCCTCTGGAATGGACTGAGACATCTGGGGGACTCTTGGAATGGTGGTAAGACCATGGAGTTCCTCTCGCCTTTCCTGTTGAGAGTGCCTCCTCTTGAGATGCGACGGGAACGCCGGGAATTCTTTCCCGTTGAAAGCAGGGAAAGGATCCCTCATCTCGAGCTCCGAGGGGGTAACGGGGCTCCTCTGGATGTGGGCGGGACCATCGTGCTTCCTCTCGAGTGGAGACGGGTATGGCGGTGAACTTCTTGAGTTGCAGCAAGGGTGTGAAAGACCCTTTCGAAGTTCCAGAGGTTAGGTGTCATTAGTCTCCAGACGCCTCATCGGAAATAGGCCTCATCTCGCCTGGAAGGGAGAACTTTCTGGATTTTCTCGAGTTGCGGCAGGTGTTCTCGAGTTACGACGGGGACCTCAGGGACCCGCCCTGGTGGCCTCAGGAGAGGCCAGTCCCCATGCGAGTTGCTAGGGGGCCTTTCGGGATTCCTCTCCCGTCGATACCGGGGCCAAAAACCTTGTGCGGAGTCAGGGCCGGAACCGAGGATTCCTCTCAGGGGCTGACATGGATCTTTGGGTTCTTCTGGAGTCTCCCCAGGGGATTCAGGCCTCGTCTCGAGTGGGGGCATGCACGTGTGCATTCCTTCCAGGCTGTAGCAGCAATGTCACGCTTCCCGTCGCGTGGATCAAAGGATCTGTGGTTTTCCCTCGAGGCTTTCCCTCGAGGCTTTCCCACAGGGCTGTCCCACGTGCCACCGTGGTGTGAGTCGATCCTCGGCGTGAAAGATGAGCCAGTGCAGGGCAAAGAGGTTCCTCTGGAATGGACTGAGACATCTGGGGGACTCTTGGAATGGTGGTACGACCATGGAGTTCCTCTCGCCTTTCCTGTTGAGAGTGCCTCCTCTTGAGATGTGACGGGAACGCCGGGAATTCTTTCCCGTTGAAAGCAGGGAAAGGATCCCTCATCTCGAGCTCCGAGGGGGAAACGGGGCTCCTCCTGATGTGGGCGGGACCATCGTGCTTCCTCTCGAGTGGAAACGGGTATGGCGGTGAACTACTTGAGTTGCAGCAAGGGTGTGAAAGACCCTTTCGAAGTTCCAGAGGTTAGGTGTCATTAGTCTCCAGACGCCTCATCGGAAATAGGCCTCATCTCGCCTGGAAGGGAGAACTTCCTGGATTTTCTAGAGATGCGGCAGGTGTTCTCGAGTTACGACGGGGACCTCAGGGACCCGCCCTGGTGGCCTCAGGAGAGGCCAGTCCCCATGCGAGGGTCTAGGGGGCCTCTCGGGATTCCGCTCCCGTCGATACCGGGGCCAAAAACCTTGTGTGGAGTCAGGGCCGGAACCGAGGATTCCTCTCCGGGGCTGACATGGATCTTTGGGTACTTCTGGAGTCTCCCCAGGGGAGTCAGGCCTCGTCTCGACTGGGGGCATGCACGTGCGCTTTCCTTCCAGGCTGTAGCAGCAATGTCACGCTTCCCGTGGCGTGGATCAAAGGATCTGTGGTTTTCCCTCGAGGCTTTCCCTCGAGGCTTTCCCACAGGGCTGTCCCACGTGCCACCGTGGTGTGAGTCGATCCTCGGCGTGAAAGATGAGCCAGTGCAGGGCAAAGAGGTTCCTCTGGAATGGACTGAGACATCTGGGGGACTCTTGGAATGGTGGTACGACCATGGAGTTCCTCTCGCCTTTCCTGTTGAGAGTGCCTCCTCTTGAGATGCGATGGGAACGCCGGGAATTCTTTCCCGTTGAAAGCAGGGAAAGGATCCCTCATCTCGAGCTACGAGGGGGAAACGGGGCTCCTCTGGATGTGGGCGGGACCATCGTGCTTCCTCTCGAGTGGAGACGGGTATGGCGGTGAACTTCTTGAGTTGCAGCAAGGGTGTGAAAGACCCTTTCGAAGTTCCAGAAGTTAGGTGTCATTAGTCTCCAGACGCCTCATCGGAAATAGGCCTCATCTCGCCTGGAAGGGAGAACTTCCTGGATTTTCTCGAGTTGCGGTAGGTGTTCTCGAGTTACGACGGGGACCTCAGGGACCCGCCTTGGTGGCCTCAGGAGAGGCCAGTCCCCAAGCGAGTTGCTCGGGGGCCTCTCGGGATTCCTCTCCCGTCGATACCGGGGCCAAAAACCTTGTGTGGAGTCAGGGCCGGAACCGAGGATTCCTCTCAGGGGCTGACATGGATCTTTGGGTACTTGTGGAGTCTCCCCAGGGGATTCAGGCCTCGTCTCGAGTGGGGGCATGCACGTGCGCTTTCCTTCCAGGCTGTAGCAGCAATGTCACGCTTCCCGTCGCGAGGATCAAAGGATCTGTGGTTTTCCCTCGAGGCTTTCCCTCGAGGCTTTCCCACAGGGCTGTCCCACGTGCCACCGTGGTGTGAGTCGATCCTCGGCGTGAAAGATGAGCCAGTGCAGGGCAAAGAGGTTCCTCTGGAATGGACTGAGACATCTGGGGGACTCTTGGAATGGTGGTACGACCATGGAGTTCCTCTCGCCTTTCCTGTTGAGAGTGCCTCCTCTTGAGATGCGACGGGAACGCCGGGAATTCTTTCCCGTTGAAAGCAGGGAAGGATCCCTCATCTCGAGCTCCGAGGGGGAAACGGGGCTCCTCTGGATGTGGGCGGGAGCATCGTGCTTCCTCTCGAGTGGAGACGGGTATGGCGGTGAACTTCTTGAGTTGCAGCAAGGGTGTGAAAGACCCTTTTGAAGTTGCAGAGGTTAGGTGTCATTAGTCTCCAGACGCCTCATCGGAAATAGGCCTCATCTCGCCTGGAAGGGAGAACTTCCTGGATTTTCTCGAGTTGCGGCAGGTGTTCTCGAGTTACGACGGGGACCTCAGGGACCCGCCTTGGTGGCCTCAGGAGAGGCCAGTCCTCAAGCGAGTTGCTCGGGGGCCTGTCGGGATTCCTCTCCCGTCGATTCCGGGGCCAAAAACCTTGTGTGGAGTCAGGGCCGGAACCGAGGATTCCTCTCAGGGGCTGACATGGATCTTTGGGTACTTCTGGAGTCTCCCCAGGGGAGTCAGGCCTCGTCTCGAGTGGGGGCATGCACGTGCGCTTTCCTTCCAGGCTGAGGCAGCAATGTCACGCTTCCCGTCGCGTGGATCAAAGGATCTGTGGTTTTCCCTCGAGGCTTTCCCTCGAGGCTTTCCCACAGGGCTGTCCCACGTGCCACCGTGGTGTGAGTCGATCCTCGGCGTGAAAGATGAGCCAGTGCAGGGCAAAGAGGTTCCTCTGGAATGGACTGAGACTTCTGGGGGACTCTTGGCATGGTGGTACGACCATGGAGTTCCTCTCGCCTTTCCTGTTGAGAGTGCCTCCTCTTGAGATGCGACGGGAACGCCGGGAATTCTTTCCCGTTGAAAGCAGGGAAAGGATCCCTCATCTCGAGCTCCGAGGGGGAAACGGGGCTCCTCTGGATGTGGGCGGGACCATCGTGCTTCCTCTCGAGTGGAGACGGGTATGGCGGTGAACTTCTTGAGTTGCAGCGAGGGTGTGAAAGACCCTTTCGAAGTTCCAGAGGTTAGGTGTCATTAGTCTCCAGACGCCTCATCGGAAATAGGCCTCATCTAGCCTGGAAGGGAGAACTTCCTGGATTTTCTCGAGTTGGGGCAGGTGTTCTCGAGTTACGACGGGGACCTCAGGGACCCGCCCTGGTGGCCTCAGGAGAGGCCAGTCCCCATGCGAGTTGCTAGGGGGCCTCTCGGGATTCCTCTCCCGTCGATACCGGGGCCAAAAACCTTGTGTGGAGTCAGGGCCGGAACCGAGGATTCCTCTCAGGGGCTGACATGGATCTTTGGGTACTTCTGGAGTCTCCCCAGGGGAGTCAGGCCTCGTCTCGAGTGGGGGCATGCACGTGCGCTTTCCTTCCAGGCTGAGGCAGCAATGTCACGCTTCCCGTCCCGTGGATCAAAGGATCTGTGGTTTTCCCTCGAGGCTTTCCCTCGAGGCTTTCCCACAGGGCTGTCCCACGTGCCACCGTGGTGTGAGTCGATCCTCGGCGTGAAAGATGAGCCAGTGCAGGGCAAAGAGGTTCCTCTGGAATGGACTGAGACATCTGGGGGACTCTTGGCATGGTGGTACGACCATGGAGTTCCTCTCGCCTTTCCTGTTGAGAGTGCCTCCTCTTGAGATGCGACGGGAACGCCGGGAATTCTTTCCCGTTGAAAGCAGGGAAAGGATCCCTCATCTCGAGCTCCGAGGGGGAAACGGGGCTCCTCTGGATGTGGGCGGGACCATCGTGCTTCCTCTCGAGTGGAGACGGGTGTGGCGGTGAACTTCTTTAGTTGCAGCAAGGGTGTGAAAGACCCTTTCGAAGTTCCAGAGGTTAGGTGTCATTAGTCTCCAGACGCCTCATCGGAAATAGGCCTCATCTCGCCTGGAAGGGAGAACTTCCTGGATTTTCTCGAGTTGCGGCAGGTGTTCTCGAGTTACCACGGGGACCTCAGGGACCCGTCCTGGTGGCCTCAGGAGAGGCCAGTCCCTATGCGAGTTGCTAGGGGGCCTCTCGGGATTCCTCTCCCGTCGATACCGGGGCCAAAAACCTTGTGTGGAGTCAGGGCCAAAACCGAGGATTCCTCTCAGGGGCTGACATGGATCTTTGGGTACTTGTGGAGTCTCCCCAGGGGAGTCAGGCCTCGTCTCGACTGGGGGCATTCACGTGCGCTTTCCTTCCAGGCTGTAGCAGCAATGTCACGCTTCCCGTGGCGTGGATCAAAGGATCTGTGGTTTTCCCTCGAGGCTTTCCCTCGAGGCTTTACCACAGGGCTGTCCCACGTGCCATCGTGGTGTGAGTCGATTCTCGGCGTGAAAGATGAGCCAGTGCAGGGCAAAGAGGTTCCTCTGGAATGGACTGAGACATCTGGGGGACTCTTGGAATGGTGGTACGACCGTGGAGTTCCTCTCGCCTTTCCTGTTGAGAGTGCCTCCTCTTGAGATGCGACGGGAACGCCGGGAATTCTTTCCCGTTGAAAGCAGGGAAAGGATCCCTCATCTCGAGCTCCGAGGGGGAAACGGGGCTCCTCTGGATGTGGGCGGGACCATCGTGCTTCCTCTCGAGTGGAGACGGGTATGGCGGTGAACTTCTTGAGTTGCAGCAAGGGTGTGAAAGACCCTTTCGAAGTTCCAGAGGTTAGGTGTCATTAGTCTCCAGACGCCTCATCGGAAATAGACCTCATCTCGCCTGGAAGGGAGAACTTCCTGGATTTTCTCGAGTTGTGGCAGGTGTTCTCGAGTTACGACGGGGACCTAAGGGACCCGCCTTGGTGGCCTCAGGAGAGGACAGTACCCATGCGAGTTGCTCGGGGGCCTCTCGGGATTCCTCTCCCGTCGATACCGGGGCCAAAAACCTTGTGTGGAGTCAGGGCCGGAACCGAGGATTCCTCTCAGGGGCTGACATGGATCTTTGGGTACTTGTGGAGTCTCCCCAGGGGAGTCAGGCCTCGTCTCGAGTGTGGGCATGCACGTGCGCTTTCCTTCCAGGCTGTAGCAGCAATGTCACGCTTCCCGTCGCGTGGATCAAAGGATCTGTGGTTTTCCCTCGAGGCTTTCCCACAGGGCTGTCCCACGTGCCACCGTGGTGTGAGTCGATCCTCGGCGTGAAAGATGAGCCAGTGCAGGGCAAAGAGGTTCCTCTGGAATGGACTGAGACATCTGGGGGACTCTTGGAATGGTGGTACGACCATGGAGTTCCTCTCGCCTTTCCTGTTGAGAGTGCCTCCTCTTGAGATGCGACGGGAACGCCGGGAATTCTTTCCCGTTGAAAGCAGGGAAAGGATCCCTCATCTTGAGCTCCGAGGGGGAAACGGGGCTCCTCTGGATATGGGCGGGACCATCGTGCTTCCTCTCGAGTGGACACGGGTATGGCGGTGAACTTCTTGAGTTGCAGCAAGGGTGTGAAAGACCCTTTCGAAGTTCCAGAGGTTAGGTGTCATTAGTCTCCAGACGCCTCATCGGAAATAGGCCTCATCATGCCTGGAAGGGAGAACTTCCTGGATTTTCTCGAGTTGTGGCAGGTGTTCTCGAGTTACGACGGGGACCTCAGAGACCCGCCTTGGTGGCCTCAGGAGAGGCCAGTCCCCAAGCGAGTTGCTCGGGGGCCTCTCGGGATTCCTCTCCGGTCGATAGCGGGGCCAAAAACCTTGTGTGGAGTCAGGGCCGGAACCGAGGATTCCTCTCAGGGGCTGACATGGATCTTTGGGTACTTGTGGAGTCTCCCCAGGGGAGTCAGGCCTCGTTTCGAATGGGGGCATGCACGTGCGCTTTCCTTCCAGGCTGTAGCAGCAATGTCACGCTTCCCGTCGCGTGGATCAAAGGATCTGTGGTTTTCCCTCGAGGCTTTCCCTCGAGGCTTTCCCACAGGGCTGTCCCATGTGGCACCGTGGTGTGAGTCGATCCTCGGCGTGAAAGATGAGCCAGTGCAGGGCAAAGAGGTTCCTCTGGAATGGACTGAGACATCTGGGGGACTCTTGGAATGGTGGTACGACCATGGAGTTCCTCTCGCCTTTCCTGTTGAGAGTGCCTCCTCTTGAGATGCGACGGGAACGCCGGGAATTCTTTCCCGTTGAAAGCAGGGAAAGGATCCCTCATCTCGAGCTCCGAGGGGGAAACGGGGCTCCTCTGGATGTGGGCGGGACCATCGTGCTTCCTCTCGAGTGGAGACGGGTATGGCGGTGAACTTCTTGAGTTGCAGCAAGGGTGTGAAAGACCCTTTTGAAGTTCCAGAGGTTAGGTGTCATTAGTCTCCAGACGCCTCATCGGAAATAGGCCTCATCTCGCCTGGAAGGGAGAACTTCCTGGATTTTCTCGAGTTGTGGCAGGTGTTCTCGAGTTATGACGGGGACCTCAGGGACCCGCCTTGGTGGCTTCAGGAGAGGCCAGTCCCCATGCGAGTTGCTCGGGGGCCTCTCGGGATTCCTCTCCCGTCGATACCGGGGCCAAAAACCTTGTGTGGAGTCAGGGCCGGAACCGAGGATTCCTCTCAGGGGCTGACATGGATCTTTGGGTACTTCTGGAGTCTCCCCAGGGGAGTCAGGCCTCGTCTCGAGTGGGGGCATGCACGTGCGCTTTCCTTCCAGGCTGTAGCAGCAATGTCACGCTTCCCGTCGCCTGGATCAAAGGATCTGTGGTTTTCCCTCGAGGCTTTCCCTCGAGGCTTTCCCACAGGGCTGTCCCACGTGCCACCGTGGTGTGAGTCGATCCTCGGCGTGAAAGATGAGCCAGTGCAGGGCAAAGAGGTTCCTCTGGAATGGACTGAGACATCTGGGGGACTCTTGGAATGGTGGTACGACCATGGAGTTCCTCTCGCCTTTCCTGTTGAGAGTGCCTCCTCTTGAGATGCGACGGGAACGCCGGGAATACTTTCCCGTTGAAAGCAGGGAAAGGATCCCTCATCTCGAGCTCCGAGGGGGAAACGGGGCTCCTCTGGATGTGGGCGGGACCATCGTGCTTCCTCTCGAGTGGAGTCGGGTATGGCGGTGAACTTCTTGAGTTGCAGCAAGGGTGTGAAAGACCCTTTCGAAGTTCCAGAAGTTAGGTGTCATTAGTCTCCAGACGCCTCATCGGAAATAGGCCTCATCTCGCCTGGAAGGGAGAACTTCCTCGATTTTCTCGAGTTGCGGCAGGTGTTCTCGAGTTACGACGGGGACCTCAGGGACCCGCCCTGGAGGCCTCAGGAGAGGCCAGTCCCCATGCGAGTTGCTAGGGGGCCTCTCGGGATTCCTCTCCCGTCGATACTGGGGCCAAAAACCTTGTGTGGAGTCAGGGCCGGAACCGAGGATTCCTCTCAGTGGCTGACATGGATCTTTGGGTACTTCTGGAGTCTCCCCAGGGGAGTCAGGCCTCGTCTCGAGTGTGGGCATGCACGTGCGCTTTCCTTCCAGGCTGTAGCAGCAATGTCACGCTTCCCGTCGCGTGGATCAAAGGATCTGTGGTTTTCCCTCGAGGCTTTCCCTCGAGGCTTTCCCACAGGGCTGTCCCACGTGCCACCGTGGTGTGAGTCGATCCTCGGCGTGAAAGATGAGCCAGTGCAGGGCAAAGAGGTTCCTCTGGAATGGACTGAGACATCTGGGGGACTCTTGGAATGGTGGTACGATCATGGTGTTCCTCTCGCCTTTCCTGTTGAGAGTGCCTCCTCTTGAGATGCGACGGGAACGCCGGGAATTCTTTCCCGTTGAAAGCAGGGAAAGGATCCCTCATATCGAGCTCCGAGGGGGAAACGGGGCTCCTCTGGATGTGGGCGGGACCATCGTGCTTCCTCTCGAGTGGACACGGGTATGGCGGTGAACTTCTTGAGTTGCAGAAAGGGTGTGAAAGACCCTTTCGAAGTTCCAGAGGTTAGGTGTCATTAGTCTCCAGACGCCTCATCGGAAATAGGCCTCATCTTGCCTGGAAGGGAGAACTTCCTGGATTTTCTCGAGTTGTGGCAGGTGTTCTCGAGTTACGACGGGGAACTCAGGGACCCGCCTTGGTGGCCTCAGGAGAGGCCAGTCCCCATGCGAGTTGCTCGGGGGCCTCTCGGGATTCCTCTCCGGTCGATAGCGGGGCCAAAAACCTTGTGTGGAGTCAGGGCCGGAACCGAGGATTCCTCTCAGGGGCTGACATGGATCTTTGGGTACTTCTGGAGTCTCCCCAGGGGAGTCAGGCCTCGTCTCGAGTGGGGGCATGCACGTGCGCTTTCCTTCCAGGCTGTAGCAGCAATGTCACACTTCCCGTCGCGTGGATCAAAGGATCTGTGGTTTTCCCTCGAGGCTTTCCCTCGAGGCTTTCCCACAGGGCTGTCCCACGTGCCACCGTGGTGTGAGTCGATCCTCGGCGTGAAAGATGAGCCAGTGCAGGGCAAAGAGGTTCCTCTGGAATGGACTGAGACATCTGGGGGACTATTGGAATGGTGGTACGACCATGGAGTTCCTCTCGCCTTTCCTGTTGAGAGTGCCTCCTCTTGAGATGCGACGGGAACGCCGGGAATTCTTTCCCGTTGAAAGCAGGGAAAGGATCCCTCATCTCGAGCTCCGAGGGGGAAACGGGGCTCCTCTGGATGTGGGCGGGACCATCGTGCTTCCTCTCGAGTGGAGACGGGTATGGCGGTGAACTTCTTGAGTTGCAGCAAGGGTGTGAAAGACCCTTTCGAAGTTCCAGAGGTTAGGTGTCATTAGTCTCCAGACGCCTCATCGGAAATAGGCCTCATCTCGCCTGGAAGGGAGAACTTCCTGGATTTTCTCGAGTTGTGGCAGGTGTTCTCGAGTTACGACGGGGACCTCAGGGACCCGCCTTGGTGGCCTCAGGAGAGGCCAGTCCCCATGCGAGTTGCTCGGGGGCCTCTCGGGATTCCTCTGCCGTCGATACCGGGGCCAAAAACCTTGTGTGGAGTCAGGGCCGGAACCGAGGATTCCTCTCAGGGGCTGACATGGATCTTTGGGTACTTCTGGAGTCTCCCCAGGGGAGTCAGGCCTCGTCTCGAGTGGGGGCATGCACGTGCGCTTTCCTTCCAGGCTGTAGCAGCAATGTCACGCTTCCCGTCGCGTGGATCAAAGGATCTGTTGTTTTCCCTCGAGGCTTTCCCTCGAGGCTTTCCCACAGGGCTGTCCCACGTGCCACCGTGGTGTGAGTCGATCCTCGGCGTGAAAGATGAGCCAGTGCAGGGCAAAGAGGTTCCTCTGGAATGGACTGAGACATCTGGGGGACTCTTGGAATGGTGGTACGACCATGGAGTTCCTCTCGCCTTTCCTGTTGAGAGTGCCTCCTCTTGAGATGCGACGGGAACGCCGGGAATTCTTTCCCGTTGAAAGCAGGGAAAGGATCCCTCATCTCGAGCTCCGAGGGGGAAACGGGGCTCCTCTGGATGTGGTCGGGACCATCGTGCTTCCTCTCGAGTGGAGACGGGTATGGCGGTGAACTTCTTGAGTTGCAGCAAGGGTGTGAAAGACCCTTTCGAAGTTCCAGAGGTCAGGTGTCATTAGTCTCCAGACGCCTCATCGGAAATAGGCCTCATCTCGCCTGGAAGGGAGAACTTCCTGGATTTTCTCGAGTTGCGGCAGGTGTTCTCGAGTTAGGACGGGGATCTCAGGGACCCGCCCTGGAGGCCTCAGGAGAGGCCAGTCTCCATGCGAGTTGCTAGGGGGCCTCTCGGGATTCCTCTCCCGTCGATACTGGGGCCAAAAACCTTGTGTGGAGTCTGGGCCGGAACCGAGGATTCCTCTCAGGGGATGACATGGATCTTTGGGTACTTCTGGAGTCTCCCCAGGGGAGTCAGGCCTCGTCTCGAGTGTGGGCATGCACGTGCGCTTTCCTTTCAGGCTGTAGCAGCAATGTCACGCTTCCCGTCCCGTGGATCAAAGGATCTGTGGTTTTCCCTCGAGGCTTTCCCACAGGGCTGTCCCACGTGCCACCGTGGTGTGAGTCGATCCTCGGCGTGAAAGATGAGCCAGTGCAGGCAAAGAGGTTACTCTGGAATGGACAGAGACATCTGGGGGACTCTTGGAATGGAGGTACGACCATGGAGTTACTCTCGACTTTCCTGTTGAGAGTGCCTCCTCTTGAGATGCGACGGGAATGCCGGGAATTCTTTCCCGTTGAAAGCAGGGAAAGGATCCCTCATCTCGAGCTCCGAGGGGGAAACGGGGCTCCTCTGGATGTGGGCGGGACCATCGTGCTTCCTCTCGAGTGGAGACGGGTATGGCGTTGAACTTCTTTAGTTGCAGCAAGGGTGTGAAAGACCCTTTCGAAGTTCCAGAGGTTAGTTGTCATTAGTCTCCAAACGCCTCATCGGAAATAGGCCTCATCTCGCCTGGAAGGGAGAACTTCCTGGATTTTCTCGAGTTGCGGCAGGTGTTCTCGAGTTACGACGGGGACCTCAGGGACCCGCCCTGGTGGCCTCAGGAGAGGCCAGTCCCCTTGCGAGTTGCTAGGGGGCCTCTCGGGATTCCTCTCCCGTCGATATCGGGGCCAAAAACCTTGTGTGGAATCAGGGCCGTAACCGAGGATTTCTCTCAAGGGCAGACATGGATCTTTGGGTACTTGTGGAGTCTCCCCAGGGGAGTCAGGCCTCGTTTCGAATGGGGGCATGCACGTGCGCTTTCCTTCCAGGCTGTAGCAGCAATGTCACGCTTCCCGTCGCGTGGATCAAAGGATCTGTGGTTTTCCCTCGAGGCTTTCCCTCGAGGCTTTCCCACAGGGCTGTCCCATGTGGCACCGTGGTGTGAGTCGATCCTCGGCGTGAAAGATGAGCCAGTGCAGGGCAAAGAGGTTCCTCTGGAATGGACTGAGACATCTGGGGGACTCTTGGAATGGTGGTACGACCATGGAGTTCCTCTCGCCTTTCCTGTTGAGAGTGCCTCCTCTTGAGATGCGACGGGAACGCCGGGAATTCTTTCCCGTTGAAAGCAGGGAAAGGATCCCTCATCTCGAGTTCCGAGGGGGAAACGGGGCTCCTCTGGATGTGGGCGGGACCATCGTGCTTCCTCTCGAGTGGAGACGGGTATGGCGGTGAACTTCTTGGGTTGCAGCAAGGGTGTGAAAGACCCTTTCGAAGTTCCAGAGGTTAGGTGTCATTAGTCTCCAGACACCTCATCGGAAATAGGCCTCATCTCGCCTGGAAGGGAGAACTTCCTGGATTTTCTCGAGTTGCGGCAGGTGTTCTCGAGTTACGACGGGGACCTCAGGGACCCGCCTTGGTGGCCTCACGAGAGGCCAGTCCCCATGCGAGTTGCTCGGGGCCCTCTCGGGATTCCTCTCCCGTCGATACCGGGGCCAAAAACCTTGTGTGGAGTCAGGGCCGGAACCGAGGATTCCTCTCAGGGGCTGACATGGATCTTTGGGTACTTCTGGAGTCTCCCCAGGGGAGTCAGGCCTCGTCTCGAGTGGGGGCATGCACGTGCGCTTTCCTTCCAGGCTGTAGCAGCAGTGCCATGCTCCCTTCGCGTGGATCAAAGGATCTGTGGTTTTACCTCGAGGCTTTCCCTCGAGGCTTTCCCACAGGGCTGACCCACGTGCCACCGTGGTGTGAGTCGATCCTCGGCGTGAAAGATGAGCCAGTGCAGGGCAAAGAGGTTCCTTTGGAATGGACTGAGACATCTGGGGGACTCTTGGAATGGTGGTACGACCATGGAGTTCCTCTCGCCTTTCCTGTTGAGAGTGCCTCCTCTTGAGATGCGACGGGAACGCCGGGAATTCTTTCCCGTTGAAAGCAGGGAAAGGATCCCTCATCTCGAGCTCCGAGGGGGAAACGGGGCTCCTCTGGATGTGGGCGGGACCATCGTGCTTCCTCTCGAGTGGACACGGGTATGGCGGTGAACTTCTTGAGTTGCAGCAAGGGTGTGAAAGACCCTTTCGAAGTTCCAGAGGTTAGGTGTCATTAGTCTCCAGACGCCTCATCGGAAATAGGCCTCATCTTGCCTGGAAGGGAGAACTTACTGGATTTTCTCGAGTTGTGGCAGGTGTTCTCGAGTTACGACGGGGAACTCAGGGACCCGCCTTGGTGGCCTCAGGAGAGGCCAGTCCCCATGCGAGTTGCTCGGGGGCCTCTCGGGATTCCTCTCCGGTCGATAGCGGGGCCAAAAACCTTGTGTGGAGTCAGGGCCGGAACCGAGGATTCCTCTCAGGGGCTGACATGGATCTTTGGGTACTTCTGGAGTCTCCCCAGGTGAGTCAGGCCTCGTCTCGAGTGGGGGCATGCACGTGCTCTTTCCTTCCAGGCTGTAGCAGCAATGTCACACTTCCCGTCGCGTGGATCAAAGGATCTGTGGTTTTCCCTCGAGGCTTTCCCTCGAGGCTTTCCCACAGGGCTGTCCCACGTGCCACCGTGGTGTGAGTCGATCCTCGGCGTGAAAGATGAGCCAGTGCAGGGCAAAGAGGTTCCTCTGGAATGGACTGAGACATCTGGGGGACTCTTGGAATGGTGGTACGACCATGGAGTTCCTCTCGCCTTTCCTGTTGAGAGTGCCTCCTCTTGAGATGCGACGGGAACGCCGGGAATTCTTTCCCGTTGAAAGCAGGGAAAGGATCCCTCATCTCGAGCTCCGAGGGGGAAACGGGGCTCCTCTGGATGTGGTTGGGACCATCGTGCTTCCTCTCGAGTGGAGACGGGTATGGCGGTGAACTTCTTGAGTTGCAGCAAGGGTGTGAAAGACCCTTTCGAAGTTCCAGAGGTTAGGTGTCATTAGTCTCCAGACGCCTCATCGGAAATAGGCCTCATCTCGCCTGGAAGGGAGAACTTCCTGGATTTTCTCGAGTTGCGGCAGGTGTTCTCGAGTTACGACGGGGATCTCAGGGACCCGCCCTGGAGGCCTCAGGAGAGGCCAGTCCCCATGCGAGTTGCTAGGGGGCCTCTCGGGATTCCTCTCCCGTCGATACTGGGGCCAAAAACCTTGTGTGGAGTCAGGGCCGGAACCGAGGATTCCTCTCAGGGGATGACATGGATCTTTGGGTACTTCTGGAGTCTCCCCAGGGGAGTCAGGCCTCGTCTCGAGTGTGGGCATGCACGTGCGCTTTCCTTTCAGGCTGTAGCAGCAATGTCACGCTTCCCGTCCCGTGGATCAAAGGATCTGTGGTTTTCCCTCGAGGCTTTCCCACAGGGCTGTCCCACGTGCCACCGTGGTGTGAGTCGATCCTCGGCGTGAAAGATGAGCCAGTGCAGGCAAAGAGGTTACTCTGGAATGGACAGAGACATCTGGGGGACTCTTGGAATGGAGGTACGACCTTGGAGTTACTCTCGACTTTCCTGTTGAGAGTGCCTCCTCTTGAGATGCGACGGGAATGCCGGGAATTCTTTCCCGTTGAAAGCAGAGAAAGGATCCCTCATCTCGAGCTCCGAGGGGGAAACGGGGCTCCTCTGGATGTGGGCGGGACCATCGTGCTTCCTCTCGAGTGGAGACGGGTATGGCGTTGAACTTCTTTAGTTGCAGCAAGGGTGTGAAAGACCCTTTCGAAGTTCCAGAGGTTAGTTGTCATTAGTCTCCAAACGCCTCATCGGAAATAGGCCTCATCTCGCCTGGAAGGGAGAACTTCCTGGATTTTCTCGAGTTGCGGCAGGTGTTCTCGAGTTACGACGGGGACCTCAGGGACCCGCCCTGGTGGCCTCAGGAGAGGCCAGTCCCCTTGCGAGTTGCTAGGGGGCCTCTCGGGATTCCTCTCCCGTCGATATCGGGGCCAAAAACCTTGTGTGGAATCAGGGCCGGAACCGAGGATTTCTCTCAAGGGCTGACATGGATCTTTGGGTACTTGTGGAGTCTCCCCAGGGGAGTCAGGCCTCGTCTCGAATGGGGGCATGCACGTGCGCTTTCCTTCCAGGCTGTAGCAGCAATGTCACGCTTCCCGTCGCGTGGATCAAAGGATCTGTGGTTTTCCCTCGAGGCTTTCCCTCGAGGCTTTCCCACAGGGCTGTCCCATGTGGCACCGTGGTGTGAGTCGATCCTCGGCGTGAAAGATGAGCCAGTGCAGGGCAAAGAGGTTCCTCTGGAATGGACTGAGACATCTGGGGGACTCTTGGAATGGTGGTACGACCATGGAGTTCCTCTCGCCTTTCCTGTTGAGAGTGCCTCCTCTTGAGATGCGACGGGAACGCCGGGAATTCTTTCCCGTTGAAAGCAGGGAAAGGATCCCTCATCTCGAGCTCCGAGGGGGAAACGGGGCTCCTCTGGATGTGGGCGGGACCATCGTGCTTCCTCTCGAGTGGACACGGGTATGGCGGTGAACTTCTTGAGTTGCAGAAAGGGTGTGAAAGACCCTTTCGAAGTTCCAGAGGTTAGGTGTCATTAGTCTCCAGACGCCTCATCGGAAATAGGCCTCATCTTGCCTGGAAGGGAGAACTTCCTGGATTTTCTCGAGTTGTGGCAGGTGTTCTCGAGTTACGACGGAGAACTCAGGGACCCGCCTTGGTGGCCTCAGGAGAGGCCAGTCCCCATGCGAGTTGCTCGGGGGCCTCTCGGGATTCCTCTCCGGTCGATAGCGGGGCCAAAAACCTTGTGTGGAGTCAGGGCCGGAACCGAGAATTCCTCTCAGGGGCTGACATGGATCTTTGGGTACTTCTGGAGTCTCCCCAGGGGAGTCAGGCCTCGTCTCGAGTGGGGGCATGCACGTGCGCTTTCCTTCCAGGCTGTAGCAGCAATGTCACACTTCCCGTCGCGTGGATCAAAGGATCTGTGGTTTTCCCTCGAGGCTTTCCCTCGAGGCTTTCCCACAGGGCTGTCCCACGTGCCACCGTGGTGTGAGTCGATCCTCGGCGTGAAAGATGAGCCAGTGCAGGGCAAAGAGGTTCCTCTGGAATGGACTGAGACATCTGGGGGACTCTTGGAATGGTGGTACGACCATGGAGTTCCTCTCGCCTTTCCTGTTGAGAGTGCCTCCTCTTGAGATGCGACGGGAACGCCGGGAATTCTTTCCCGTTGAAAGCAGGGAAAGGATCCCTCATCTCGAGCTCCGAGGGGGAAACGGGGCTCCTCTGGATGTGGGCGGGACCATCGTGCTTCCTCTCGAGTGGAGACGGGTATGGCGGTGAACTTCTTGAGTTGCAGCAAGGGTGTGAAAGACCCTTTCGAAGTTCCAGAGGTTAGGTGTCATTAGTCTCCAGACGCCTCATCGGAAATAGGCCTCATCTCGCCTGGAAGGGAGAACTTCCTGGATTTTCTCGAGTTGTGGCAGGTGTTCTCGAGTTACGACGGGGACCTCAGGGACCCGCCTTGGTGGCCTCAGGAGAGGCCAGTCCCCATGCGAGTTGCTCGGGGGCCTCTCGGGATTCCTCTGCCGTCGATACCGGGGCCAAAAACCTTGTGTGGAGTCAGGGCCGGAACCGAGGATTCCTCTCAGGGGCTGACATGGATCTTTGGGTACTTCTGGAGTCTCCCCAGGGGAGTCAGGCCTCGTCTCGAGTGGGGGCATGCACGTGCGCTTTCCTTCCAGGCTGTAGCAGCAATGTCACGCTTCCCGTCGCGTGGATCAAAGGATCTGTTGTTTTCCCTCGAGGCTTTCCCTCGAGGCTTTCCCACAGGGCTGTCCCACGTGCCACCGTGGTGTGAGTCGATCCTCGGCGTGAAAGATGAGCCAGTGCAGGGCAAAGAGGTTCCTCTGGAATGGACTGAGACATCTGGGGGACTCTTGGAATGGTGGTACGACCATGGAGTTCCTCTCGCCTTTCCTGTTGAGAGTGCCTCCTCTTGAGATGCGACGGGAACGCCGGGAATTCTTTCCCGTTGAAAGCAGGGAAAGGATCCCTCATCTCGAGCTCCGAGGGGGAAACGGGGCTCCTCTGGATGTGGTCGGGACCATCGTGCTTCCTCTCGAGTGGAGACGGGTATGGCGGTGAACTTCTTGAGTTGCAGCAAGGGTGTGAAAGACCCTTTCGAAGTTCCAGAGGTTAGGTGTCATTAGTCTCCAGACGCCTCATCGGAAATAGGCCTCATCTCGCCTGGAAGGGAGAACTTCCTGGATTTTCTCGAGTTGCGGCAGGTGTTCTCGAGTTACGACGGGGATCTCAGGGACCCGCCCTGGAGGCCTCAGGAGAGGCCAGTCCCCATGCGAGTTGCTAGGGGGCCTCTCGGGATTCCTCTCCCGTCGATACTGGGGCCAAAAACCTTGTGTGGAGTCAGGGCCGGAACCGAGGATTCCTCTCAGGGGATGACATGGATCTTTGGGTACTTCTGGAGTCTCCCCAGGGGAGTCAGGCCTCGTCTCGAGTGTGGGCATGCACGTGCGCTTTCCTTTCAGGCTGTAGCAGCAATGTCACGCTTCCCGTCCCGTGGATCAAAGGATATGTGGTTTTCCCTCGAGGCTTTCCCACAGGGCTGTCCCACGTGCCACCGTGGTGTGAGTCGATCCTCGGCGTGAAAGATGAGCCAGTGCAGGCAAAGAGGTTACTCTGGAATGGACAGAGACATCTGGGGGACTCTTGGAATGGAGGTACGACCATGGAGTTACTCTCGACTTTCCTGTTGAGAGTGCCTCCTCTTGAGATGCGACGGGAACGCCGGGAATTCTTTCCCGTTGAAAGCAGGGAAAGGATCCCTCATCTCGAGCTCCGAGGGGGAAACGGGGCTCCTCTGGATGTGGGCGGGACCATCGTGCTTCCTCTCGAGTGGAGACGGGTATGGCGTTGAACTTCTTTAGTTGCAGCAAGGGTGTGAAAGACCCTTTCGAAGTTCCAGAGGTTAGTTGTCATTAGTCTCCAGACGCCTCATCGGAAATAGGCCTCATCTCGCCTGGAAGGGAGAACTTCCTGGATTTTCTCGAGTTGCGGCAGGTGTTCTCGAGTTACGACGGGGACCTCAGGGACCCGCCCTGGTGGCCTCAGGAGAGGCCAGTCCCCTTGCGAGTTGCTAGGGGGCCTCTCGGGATTCCTCTCCCGTCGATATCGGGGACAAAAACCTTGTGTGGAATCAGGGCCGGAACCGAGGATTTCTCTCAAGGGCTGACATGGATCTTTGGGTACTTGTGGAGTCTCCCCAGGGGAGTCAGGCCTCGTCTCGAATGGGGGCATGCACGTGCGCTTTCCTTCCAGGCTGTAACAGCAATGTCACGCTTCCCGTCGCGTGGATCAAAGGATCTGTGGTTTTCCCTCGAGGCTTTCCCTCGAGGCTTTCCCACAGGGCTGTCCCATGTGGCACCGTGGTGTGAGTCGATCCTCGGCGTGAAAGATGAGCCAGTGCAGGGCAAAGAGGTTCCTCTGGAATGGACTGAGACATCTGGGGGACTCTTGGAATGGTGGTACGACCATGGAGTTCCTCTCGCCTTTCCTGTTGAGAGTGCCTCCTCTTGAGATGCGACGGGAACGCCGGGAATTCTTTCCCGTTGAAAGCAGGGAAAGGATCCCTCATCTCGAGCTCCGAGGGGGAAACGGGGCTCCTCTGGATGTGGGCGGGACCATCGTGCTTCCTCTCGAGTGGAGACGGGTATGGCGGTGAACTTCTTGGGTTGCAGCAAGGGTGTGAAAGACCCTTTCGAAGTTCCAGAGGTTAGGTGTCATTAGTCTCCAGACGCCTCATCGGAAATAGGCCTCATCTTGCCTGGAAGGGAGAACTTCCTGGATTTTCTCGAGTTGTGGCAGGTGTTCTCGAGTTACGACGGAGAACTCAGGGACCCGCCTTGGTGGCCTCAGGAGAGGCCAGTCCCCATGCGAGTTGCTCGGGGGCCTCTCGGGATTCCTCTCCGGTCGATAGCGGGGCCAAAAACCTTGTGTGGAGTCAGGGCCGGAACCGAGAATTCCTCTCAGGGGCTGACATGGATCTTTGGGTACTTCTGGAGTCTCCCCAGGGGAGTCAGGCCTCGTCTCGAGTGGGGGCATGCACGTGCGCTTTCCTTCCAGGCTGTAGCAGCAATGTCACACTTCCCGTCGCGTGGATCAAAGGATCTGTGGTTTTCCCTCGAGGCTTTCCCTCGAGGCTTTCCCACAGGGCTGTCCCACGTGCCACCGTGGTGTGAGTCGATCCTCGGCGTGAAAGATGAGCCAGTGCAGGGCAAAGAGGTTCCTCTGGAATGGACTGAGACATCTGGGGGACTCTTGGAATGGTGGTACGACCATGGAGTTCCTCTCGCCTTTCCTGTTGAGAGTGCCTCCTCTTGAGATGCGACGGGAACGCCGGGAATTCTTTCCCGTTGAAAGCAGGGAAAGGATCCCTCATCTCGAGCTCCGAGGGGGAAACGGGGCTCCTCTGGATGTGGGCGGGACCATCGTGCTTCCTCTCGAGTGGAGACGGGTATGGCGGTGAACTTCTTGAGTTGCAGCAAGGGTGTGAAAGACCCTTTCGAAGTTCCAGAGGTTAGGTGTCATTAGTCTCCAGACGCCTCATCGGAAATAGGCCTCATCTCGCCTGGAAGGGAGAACTTCCTGGATTTTCTCGAGTTGCGGCAGGTGTTCTCGAGTTACGACGGGGATCTCAGGGACCCGCCCTGGAGGCCTCAGGAGAGGCCAGTCCCCATGCGAGTTGCTAGGGGGCCTCTCGGGATTCCTCTCCCGTCGATACTGGGGCCAAAAACCTTGTGTGGAGTCAGGGCCGGAACCGAGGATTCCTCTCAGGGGATGACATGGATCTTTGGGTACTTCTGGAGTCTCCCCAGGGGAGTCAGGCCTCGTCTCGAGTGTGGGCATGCACGTGCGCTTTCCTTTCAGGCTGTAGCAGCAATGTCACGCTTCCCGTCCCGTGGATCAAAGGATATGTGGTTTTCCCTCGAGGCTTTCCCACAGGGCTGTCCCACGTGCCACCGTGGTGTGAGTCGATCCTCGGCGTGAAAGATGAGCCAGTGCAGGCAAAGAGGTTACTCTGGAATGGACAGAGACATCTGGGGGACTCTTGGAATGGAGGTACGACCATGGAGTTACTCTCGACTTTCCTGTTGAG
The DNA here is from genome assembly GCF_032405125.1 of Capricornis sumatraensis. NCBI lineage: Eukaryota > Metazoa > Chordata > Mammalia > Artiodactyla > Bovidae > Capricornis > Capricornis sumatraensis. The sequence goes on along the minus strand of NC_091077.1, from coordinate 1,301,634 downwards.
AGTGCCTCCTCTTGAGATGCGACGGGAACGCCGGGAATTCTTTCCCGTTGAAAGCAGGGAAAGGATCCCTCATCTCGAGCTCCGAGGGGGAAACGGGGCTCCTCTGGATGTGGGCGGGACCATCGTGCTTCCTCTCGAGTGGAGACGGGTATGGCGTTGAACTTCTTTAGTTGCAGCAAGGGTGTGAAAGACCCTTTCGAAGTTCCAGAGGTTAGTTGTCATTAGTCTCCAGACGCCTCATCGGAAATAGGCCTCATCTCGCCTGGAAGGGAGAACTTCCTGGATTTTCTCGAGTTGCGGCAGGTGTTCTCGAGTTACGACGGGGACCTCAGGGACCCGCCCTGGTGGCCTCAGGAGAGGCCAGTCCCCTTGCGAGTTGCTAGGGGGCCTCTCGGGATTCCTCTCCCGTCGATATCGGGGCCAAAAACCTTGTGTGGAATCAGGGCCGGAACCGAGGATTTCTCTCAAGGGCTGACATGGATCTTTGGGTACTTGTGGAGTCTCCCCAGGGGAGTCAGGCCTCGTCTCAAATGGGGGCATGCACGTGCGCTTTCCTTCCAGGCTGTAGCAGCAATGTCACGCTTCCCGTCGCGTGGATCAAAGGATCTGTGGTTTTCCCTCGAGGCTTTCCCTCGAGGCTTTCCCACAGGGCTGTCCCATGTGGCACCGTGGTGTGAGTCGATCCTCGGCGTGAAAGATGAGCCAGTGCAGGGCAAAGAGGTTCCTCTGGAATGGACTGAGACATCTGGGGGACTCTTGGAATGGTGGTACGACCATGGAGTTCCTCTCGCCTTTCCTGTTGAGAGTGCCTCCTCTTGAGATGCGACGGGAACGCCGGGAATTCTTTCCCGTTGAAAGCAGGGAAAGGATCCCTCATCTCGAGCTCCGAGGGGGAAACGGGGCTCCTCTGGATGTGGGCGGGACCATCGTGCTTCCTCTCGAGTGGAGACGGGTATGGTGGTGAACTTCTTGGGTTGCAGCAAGGGTGTGAAAGACCCTTTCGAAGTTCCAGAGGTTAGGTGTCATTAGTCTCCAGACGCCTCATCGGAAATAGGCCTCATCTCGCCTGGAAGGGAGAACTTCCTGGATTTTCTCGAGTTGCGGCAGGTGTTCTCGAGTTACGACGGGGACCTCAGGGACCCGCCTTGGTGGCCTCACGAGAGGCCAGTCCCCATGCGAGTTGCTCGGGGCCCTCTCGGGATTCCTCTCCCGTCGATCCCGGGGCCAAAAACCTTGTGTGGAGTCAGGGCCGGAACCGAGGATTCCTCTCAGGGGCTGACATGGATCTTTGGGTACTTCTGGAGTCTCCCCAGGGGAGTCAGGCCTCGTCTCGAGTGGGGGCATGCACGTGCGCTTTCCTTCCAGGCTGTAGCAGCAGTGCCATGCTCCCTTCGCGTGGATCAAAGGATCTGTGGTTTTCCCTCGAGGCTTTCCCTCGAGGCTTTCCCACAGGGCTGACCCACGTGCCACCGTGGTGTGAGTCGATCCTCGGCGTGAAAGATGAGCCAGTGCAGGGCAAAGAGGTTCCTTTGGAATGGACTGAGACATCTGGGGGACTCTTGGAATGGTGGTACGACCATGGAGTTCCTCTCGCCTTTCCTGTTGAGAGTGCCTCCTCTTGAGATGCGACGGGAACGCCGGGAATTCTTTCCCGTTGAAAGCAGGGAAAGGATCCCTCATCTCGAGCTCCGAGGGGGAAACGGGGCTCCTCTGGATGTGGGCGGGACCATCGTGCTTCCTCTCGAGTGGAGACGGGTATGGCAGTGAACTTCTTGAGTTGCAGCAAGGGTGTGAAAGACCCTTTCGAAGTTCCAGAGGTTAGGTGTCATTAGTCTCCAGACGCCTCATCGGAAATAGGCCTCATCTCGCCTGGAAGGGAGAACTTCCTGGATTTTCTCGAGTTGCGGCAGGTGTTCTCGAGTTACGACGGGGACCTCAGGGACCCGCCCTGGTGGCCTCAGGAGAGGCCAGTCCCCATGCGAGTTGCTAGGGGGCCTCTCGGGATTCCTCTCCCGTCGATACCGGGGCCAAAAACCTTGTGTGGAGTCAGGGCCGGAACCGAGGATTCCTCTCAGGGGCTGACATGGATCTTTGGGTACTTCTGGAGTCTCCCCAGGGGAGTCAGGCCTCGTGTCGAGTGGGGGCATGCACGTGCGCTTTCCTTCCAGGCTGTAGCAGCAATGTCACGATTCCCGTCGCGTGGATCAAAGGATCTGTGGTTTTCCCTCGAGGCTTTCCCTCGAGGCTTTCCCACAGGGCTGACCCACGTGCCATCGTGGTGTGAGTCGATCCTCGGCGTGAAAGATGAGCCAGTGCAGGGCAAAGAGGTTCCTTTGGAATGGACTGAGACATCTGGGGGACTCTTGGAATGGTGGTACGACCATGGAGTTCCTCTCGCCTTTCCTGTTGAGAGTGCCTCCTCTTGAGATGCGACGGGAACGCCGGGAATTCTTTCCCGTTGAAAGCAGGGAAAGGATCCCTCATCTCGAGCTCCGAGGGGGAAACGGGGCTCCTCTGGATGTGGGCGGGACCATCGTGCTTCCTCTCGAGTGGACACGGGTATGGCGGTGAACTTCTTGAGTTACAGCAAGGGTGTGAAAGACCCTTTCGAAGTTCCAGAGGTTAGGTGTCATTAGTCTCCAGACGCCTCATCGGAAATAGGCCTCATCTCGCCTGGAAGGGAGAACTTCCTGGATTTTCTCGAGTTGCGGCAGGTGTTCTCGAGTTACGACGGGGACCTCAGGGACCCGCCTTGGTGGCCTCAGGAGAGGCCAGTCCCCAAGCGAGTTGCTCGGGGGCCTCTCGGGATTCCTCTCCGGTCGATACCGGGGCCAAAAACCTTGTGTGGAGTCAGGGCCGGAACCGAGGATTCCTCTCAGGGGCTGACATGGATCTTTGGGTACTTCTGGAGTCTCCCCAGGGGAGTCAGGCCTCGTCTCGAGTGGGGGCATGCACGTGCGCTTTCCTTCCAGGCTGTAGCAGCAATGTCACGCTTCCCGTCGCGTGGATCAAAGGATCTGTGGTTTTCCGTCGAGGCTTTCCCTCGAGGCTTTCCCACAGGGCTGTCCCACGTGGCACCGTGGTGTGAGTCGATCCTCGGCGTGAAAGATGAGCCAGTGCAGGGCAAAGAGGTTCCTCTGGAATGGACTGAGACATCTGGGGGACTCTTGGAATGGTGGTACGACCGTGGAGTTCCTCTCGCCTTTCCTGTTGAGAGTGCCTCCTCTTGAGATGCGACGGGAACGCCGGGAATTCTTTCCCGTTGAAAGCAGGGAAAGGATCCCTCATCTCGAGCTCCGAGGGGGAAACGGGGCTCCTCTGGATGTGGGCGGGACCATCGTGCTTCCTCTCGAGTGGAGACGGGTATGGCGGTGAACTTCTTGAGTTGCAGCAAGGGTGTGAAAGACCCTTTCGAAGTTCCAGAGGTTAGGTGTCATTAGTCTCCAGACGCCTCATCGGAAATAGGCCTCATCTCGCCTGAAAGGGAGAACTTCCTGGATTTTCTCGAGTTGCGGCAGGTGTTCTCGAGTTACGACGGGGACCTCAGGGACCCGCCCTGGAGGCCTCAGGAGAGGCCAGTCCACATGCGAGTTGCTAGGGGGCCTCTCGGGATTCCTCTCCCGTCGATACTGGGGCCAAAAACCTTGTGTGGAGTCAGGGCCGGAACCGAGGATTCCTCTCAGGGGCTGACATGGATCTTTGGGTATTTGTGGAGTCTCCCCAGGGGAGTCAGGCCTCGTCTCGAGTGTGGGCATGCACGTGCGCATTCCTTCCAGGCTGTAGCAGCAATGTCACGCTTCCCGTCGCGTGGATCAAAGGATCTGTGGTTTTCCCTCGAGGCTTTCCCACAGGGCTGTCCCACGTGCCACCGTGGTGTGAGTCGATCCTCGGCGTGAAAGATGAACCAGTGCAGGGCAAAGAGGTTCCTCTGGAATGGACTGAGACATCTGGGGGACTCTTGGAATGGTGGTACGACCTTGGAGTTCCTCTCGCCTTTCCTGTTGAGAGTGCCTCTTCTTGAGATGCGACGGGAACGCCGGGAATTCTTTCCCGTTGAAAGCAGGGAAAGGATCCCTCATCTCGAGCTCCGAGGGGGAAACGGGGCTCCTCTAGATGTGGGCGGGACCATCGTGCTTCCTCTCGAGTGGACACGGGTATGGCGGTGAACTTCTTGAGTTGCAGCAAGGGTGTGAAAGACCCTTTCGAAGTTCCAGAGGTTAGGTGTCATTAGTCTCCAGACGCCTCATCGGAAATAGGCCTCATCTCGCCTGGAAGGGAGAACTTCCTGGATTTTCTCGAGTTGTGGCAGGTGTTCTCGAGTTACGACGGGGACCTCAGGGACCCGCCTTGGTGGCCTCAGGAGAGGCCAGTCCCCATGCGAGTTGCTCGGGGGCCTCTCGGGATTCCTCTACCGTCGATACCGGGGCCAAAAACCTTGTGTGGAGTCAGGGCCGGAACCGAGGATTCCTCTCAGGGGCTGACATGGATCTTTGGGTACTTCTGGAGTCTCCCCAGGGGAGTCAGGCCTCGTCTCGAGTGGGGGCATGCACGTGTGCTTTCCTTCCAGGCTGTAGCAGCAATGTCACGCTTCCCGTCGCGTGGATCAAAGGATCTGTGGTTTTCCCTCGAGGCTTTCCCTCGAGGCTTTCCCACAGGGCTGTCCCACGTGCCACCGTAGTGTGAGTCGATCCTCGGGGTGAAAGATGAGCCAGTGCAGGGCAAAGAGGTTCCTGTGGAATGGACTGAGACATCTGGGGGACTCTTGGAATGGTGGTACGACCATGGAGTTCCTCTCGCCTTTCCTGTTGAGAGTGCCTCCTCTTGAGATGCGACGGGAACGCCGGGAATTCTTTCCCGTTGAAAGCAGGGAAAGGATCCCTCATCTCGAGCTCCGAGGGGGAAACGGGGCTCCTCTGGATGTGGGCGGGACCATCGTGCTTCCTCTCGAGTGGACACGGGTATGGCGGTGAACTTCTTGAGTTGCAGCAAGGGTGTGAAAGACCCTTTCGAAGTTCCAGAGGTTAGGTGTCATTAGTCTCCAGACGCCTCATCGGAAATAGGCCTCATCTTGCCTGGAAGGGAGAACTTCCTGGATTTTCTCGAGTTGTGGCAGGTGTTCTCGAGTTACGACGGGGACCTCAGGGACCCGCCTTGGTGGCCTCAGGAGAGGCCAGTCCCCAAGCGAGTTGCTCGGGGGCCTCTCGGGATTCCTCTCCGGTCGATAGCGGGGCCAAAAACCTTGTGTGGAGTCAGGGCCGGAACCGAGGATTCCTCTCAGGGGCTGACATGGATCTTTGGGTACTTGTGGAGTCTCCCCAGGGGAGTCAGGCCTCGTCTCGAGTGGGGGCATGCACGTGCGCTTTCCTTCCAGGCTGTAGCAGCAATGTCACGCTTCCCGTCGCGTGGATCAAAGGATCTGTGGTTTTCCCTCGAGGCTTTCCCTCGAGGCTTTCCCACAGGGCTGTCCCACGTGGCACCGTGGTGTGAGTCGATCCTCGGCGTGAAAGATGAGCCAGTGCAGGGCAAAGAGGTTCCTCTGGAATGGACTGAGACATCTGGGGGACTCTTGGAATGGTGGTACGACCATGGAGTTCCTCTCGCCTTTCCTGTTGAGAGTGCCTCCTCTTGAGATGCGACGGGAACGCCGGGAATTCTTTCCCGTTGAAAGCAGGGAAAGGATCCCTCATCTCGAGCTCCGAGGGGGAAACGGGGCTCCTCTGGATGTGGGCGGGACCATCGTGCTTCCTCTCGAGTGGAGACGGGTATGGCGGTGAACTTCTTGAGTTGCAGCAAGGGTGTGAAAGACCCTTTTCAAGTTCCAGAGGTTAGGTGTCATTAGTCTCCAGACGCCTCATCGGAAATAGGCCTCATCTCGCCTGGAAGGGAGAACTTCCTGGATTTTCTCGAGTTGTGGCAGGTGTTCTCGAGTTACGACGGGGACCTCAGGGACCCGCCTTGGTGGCTTCAGGAGAGGCCAGTCCCCATGCGAGTTGCTCGGGGGCCTCTCGGGATTCCTCTCCCGTCGATACCGGGGCCAAAAACCTTGTGTGGAGTCAGGGCCGGAACCGAGGATTCCTCTCAGGGGCTGACATGGATCTTTGGGTACTTCTGGAGTCTCCCCAGGGGAGTCAGGCCTCGTCTCGAGTGGGGGCATGCACGTGCGCTTTCCTTCCAGGCTGTAGCAGCAATGTCACACTTCCCGTCGCGTGGATCAAAGGATCTGTGGTTTTCCCTCGAGGCTTTCCCTCGAGGCTTTCCCACAGGGCTGTCCCACGTGCCACCGTGGTGTGAGTCGATCCTCGGCGTGAAAGATGAGCCAGTGCAGGGCAAAGAGGTTCCTCTGGAATGGACTGAGACATCTGGGGGACTCTTGGAATGGTGGTACGAACATGGAGTTCCTCTCGCCTTTCCTGTTGAGAGTGCCTCCTCTTGAGATGCGACGGGAACGCCGGGAATACTTTCCCGTTGAAAGCAGGGAAAGGATCCCTCATCTCGAGCTCCGAGGGGGAAACGGGGCTCCTCTGGATGTGGGCGGGACCATCGTGCTTCCTCTCGAGTGGAGACGGGTATGGCGGTGAACTTCTTGAGTTGCAGCAAGGGTGTGAAAGACCCTTTCGAAGTTCCAGAAGTTAGGTGTCATTAGTCTCCAGACGCCTCATCGGAAATAGGCCTCATCTCGCCTGGAAGGGAGAACTTCCTCGATTTTCTCGAGTTGCGGCAGGTGTTCTCGAGTTACGACGGGGACCTCAGGGACCCGCCCTGGAGGCCTCAGGAGAGGCCAGTCCCCATGCGAGTTGCTAGGGGGCCTCTCGGGATTCCTCTCCCGTCGATACTGGGGCCAAAAACCTTGTGTGGAGTCAGGGCCGGAACCGAGGATTCCTCTCAGGGGCTGACATGGATCTTTGGGTACTTCTGGAGTCTCCCCAGGGGAGTCAGGCCTCGTCTCGAGTGTGGGCATGCACGTGCGCTTTCCTTCCAGGCTGTAGCAGCAATGTCACGCTTCCCGTCGCGTGGATCAAAGGATCTGTGGTTTTCCCTCGAGGCTTTCCCTCGAGGCTTTCCCACAGGGCTGTCCCACGTGCCACCGTGGTGTGAGTCGATCCTCGGCGTGAAAGATGAGCCAGTGCAGGGCAAAGAGGTTCCTCTGGAATGGACTGAGACATCTGGGGGACTCTTGGAATGGTGGTACGATCATGGTGTTCCTCTCGCCTTTCCTGTTGAGAGTGCCTCCTCTTGAGATGCGACGGGAACGCCGGGAATTCTTTCCCGTTGAAAGCAGGGAAAGGATCCCTCATATCGAGCTCCGAGGGGGAAACGGGGCTCCTCTGGATGTGGGCGGGACCATCGTGCTTCCTCTCGAGTGGACACGGGTATGGCGGTGAACTTCTTGAGTTGCAGAAAGGGTGTGAAAGACCCTTTCGAAGTTCCAGAGGTTAGGTGTCATTAGTCTCCAGACGCCTCATCGGAAATAGGCCTCATCTTGCCTGGAAGGGAGAACTTCCTGGATTTTCTCGAGTTGTGGCAGGTGTTCTCGAGTTACGACGGGGAACTCAGGGACCCGCCTTGGTGGCCTCAGGAGAGGCCAGTCCCCATGCGAGTTGCTCGGGGGCCTCTCGGGATTCCTCTCCGGTCGATAGCGGGGCCAAAAACCTTGTGTGGAGTCAGGGCCGGAACCGAGGATTCCTCTCAGGGGCTGACATGGATCTTTGGGTACTTCTGGAGTCTCCCCAGGGGAGTCAGGCCTCGTCTCGAGTGGGGGCATGCACGTGCGCTTTCCTTCCAGGCTGTAGCAGCAATGTCACACTTCCCGTCGCGTGGATCAAAGGATCTGTGGTTTTCCCTCGAGGCTTTCCCTCGAGGCTTTCCCACAGGGCTGTCCCACGTGCCACCGTGGTGTGAGTCGATCCTCGGCGTGAAAGATGAGCCAGTGCAGGGCAAAGAGGTTCCTCTGGAATGGACTGAGACATCTGGGGGACTCTTGGAATGGTGGTACGACCATGGAGTTCCTCTCGCCTTTCCTGTTGAGAGTGCCTCCTCTTGAGATGCGACGGGAACGCCGGGAATTCTTTCCCGTTGAAAGCAGGGAAAGGATCCCTCATCTCGAGCTCCGAGGGGGAAACGGGGCTCCTCTGGATGTGGGCGGGACCATCGTGCTTCCTCTCGAGTGGAGACGGGTATGGCGGTGAACTTCTTGAGTTGCAGCAAGGGTGTGAAAGACCCTTTCGAAGTTCCAGAGGTTAGGTGTCATTAGTCTCCAGACGCCTCATCGGAAATAGGCCTCATCTCGCCTGGAAGGGAGAACTTCCTGGATTTTCTCGAGTTGTGGCAGGTGTTCTCGAGTTACGACGGGGACCTCAGGGACCCGCCTTGGTGGCCTCAGGAGAGGCCAGTCCCCATGCGAGTTGCTCGGGGGCCTCTCGGGATTCCTCTGCCGTCGATACCGGGGCCAAAAACCTTGTGTGGAGTCAGGGCCGGAACCGAGGATTCCTCTCAGGGGCTGACATGGATCTTTGGGTACTTCTGGAGTCTCCCCAGGGGAGTCAGGCCTCGTCTCGAGTGGGGGCATGCACGTGCGCTTTCCTTCCAGGCTGTAGCAGCAATGTCACGCTTCCCGTCGCGTGGATCAAAGGATCTGTGGTTTTCCCTCGAGGCTTTCCCTCGAGGCTTTCCCACAGGGCTGTCCCACGTGCCACCGTGGTGTGAGTCGATCCTCGGCGTGAAAGATGAGCCAGTGCAGGGCAAAGAGGTTCCTCTGGAATGGACTGAGACATCTGGGGGACTCTTGGAATGGTGGTACGACCATGGAGTTCCTCTCGCCTTTCCTGTTGAGAGTGCCTCCTCTTGAGATGCGACGGGAACGCCGGGAATTCTTTCCCGTTGAAAGCAGGGAAAGGATCCCTCATCTCGAGCTCCGAGGGGGAAACGGGGCTCCTCTGGATGTGGTCGGGACCATCGTGCTTCCTCTCGAGTGGAGACGGGTATGGCGGTGAACTTCTTGAGTTGCAGCAAGGGTGTGAAAGACCCTTTCGAAGTTCCAGAGGTCAGGTGTCATTAGTCTCCAGACGCCTCATCGGAAATAGGCCTCATCTCGCCTGGAAGGGAGAACTTCCTGGATTTTCTCGAGTTGCGGCAGGTGTTCTCGAGTTAGGACGGGGATCTCAGGGACCCGCCCTGGAGGCCTCAGGAGAGGCCAGTCTCCATGCGAGTTGCTAGGGGGCCTCTCGGGATTCCTCTCCCGTCGATACTGGGGCCAAAAACCTTGTGTGGAGTCTGGGCCGGAACCGAGGATTCCTCTCAGGGGATGACATGGATCTTTGGGTACTTCTGGAGTCTCCCCAGGGGAGTCAGGCCTCGTCTCGAGTGTGGGCATGCACGTGCGCTTTCCTTTCAGGCTGTAGCAGCAATGTCACGCTTCCCGTCCCGTGGATCAAAGGTTCTGTGGTTTTCCCTCGAGGCTTTCCCACAGGGCTGTCCCACGTGCCACCGTGGTGTGAGTCGATCCTCGGCGTGAAAGATGAGCCAGTGCAGGCAAAGAGGTTACTCTGGAATGGACAGAGACATCTGGGGGACTCTTGGAATGGAGGTACGACCATGGAGTTACTCTCGACTTTCCTGTTGAGAGTGCCTCCTCTTGAGATGCGACGGGAATGCCAGGAATTCTTTCCCGTTGAAAGCAGGGAAAGGATCCCTCATCTCGAGCTCCGAGGGGGAAACGGGGCTCCTCTGGATGTGGGCGGGACCATCGTGCTTCCTCTCGAGTGGAGACGGGTATGGCGTTGAACTTCTTTAGTTGCAGCAAGGGTGTGAAAGACCCTTTCGAAGTTCCAGAGGTTAGTTGTCATTAGTCTCCAAACGCCTCATCGGAAATAGGCCTCATCTCGCCTGGAAGGGAGAACTTCCTGGATTTTCTCGAGTTGCGGCAGGTGTTCTCGAGTTACGACGGGGACCTCAGGGACCCGCCCTGGTGGCCTCAGGAGAGGCCAGTCCCCTTGCGAGTTGCTAGGGGGCCTCTCGGGATTCCTCTCCCGTCGATATCGGGGCCAAAAACCTTGTGTGGAATCAGGGCCGTAACCGAGGATTTCTCTCAAGGGCTGACATGGATCTTTGGGTACTTGTGGAGTCTCCCCAGGGGAGTCAGGCCTCGTTTCGAATGGGGGCATGCACGTGCGCTTTCCTTCCAGGCTGTAGCAGCAATGTCACGCTTCCCGTCGCGTGGATCAAAGGATCTGTGGTTTTCCCTCGAGGCTTTCCCTCGAGGCTTTCCCACAGGGCTGTCCCATGTGGCACCGTGGTGTGAGTCGATCCTCGGCGTGAAAGATGAGCCAGTGCAGGGCAAAGAGGTTCCTCTGGAATGGACTGAGACATCTGGGGGACTCTTGGAATGGTGGTACGACCATGGAGTTCCTCTCGCCTTTCCTGTTGAGAGTGCCTCCTCTTGAGATGCGACGGGAACGCCGGGAATTCTTTCCCGTTGAAAGCAGGGAAAGGATCCCTCATCTCGAGCTCCGAGGGGGAAACGGGGCTCCTCTGGATGTGGGCGGGACCATCGTGCTTCCTCTCGAGTGGAGACGGGTATGGCGGTGAACTTCTTGGGTTGCAGCAAGGGTGTGAAGGACCCTTTCGAAGTTCCAGAGGTTAGGTGTCATTAGTCTCCAGACGCCTCATCGGAAATAGGCCTCATCTCGCCTGGAAGGGAGAACTTCCTGGATTTTCTCGAGTTGCGGCAGGTGTTCTCGAGTTACGACGGGGACCTCAGGGACCCGCCTTGGTGGCCTCACGAGAGGCCAGTCCCCATGCGAGTTGCTCGGGGCCCTCTCGGGATTCCTCTCCCGTCGATACCGGGGCCAAAAACCTTGTGTGGAGTCAGGGCCGGAACCGAGGATTCCTCTCAGGGGCTGACATGGATCTTTGGGTACTTCTGGAGTCTCCCCAGGGGAGTCAGGCCTCGTCTCGAGTGGGGGCATGCACGTGCGCTTTCCTTCCAGGCTGTAGCAGCAGTGCCATGCTCCCTTCGCGTGGATCAAAGGATCTGTGGTTTTACCTCGAGGCTTTCCCTCGAGGCTTTCCCACAGGGCTGACCCACGTGCCACCGTGGTGTGAGTCGATCCTCGGCGTGAAAGATGAGCCAGTGCAGGGCAAAGAGGTTCCTTTGGAATGGACTGAGACATCTGGGGGACTCTTGGAATGGTGGTACGACCATGGAGTTCCTCTCGCCTTTCCTGTTGAGAGTGCCTCCTCTTGAGATGCGACGGGAACGCCGGGAATTCTTTCCCGTTGAAAGCAGGGAAAGGATCCCTCATCTCGAGCTCCGAGGGGGAAACGGGGCTCCTCTGGATGTGGGCGGGACCATCGTGCTTCCTCTCGAGTGGACACGGGTATGGCGGTGAACTTCTTGAGTTGCAGAAAGGGTGTGAAAGACCCTTTCGAAGTTCCAGAGGTTAGGTGTCATTAGTCTCCAGACGCCTCATCGGAAATAGGCCTCATCTTGCCTGGAAGGGAGAACTTCCTGGATTTTCTCGAGTTGTGGCAGGTGTTCTCGAGTTACGACGGGGAACTCAGGGACCCGCCTTGGTGGCCTCAGGAGAGGCCAGTCCCCATGCGAGTTGCTCGGGGGCCTCTCGGGATTCCTCTCCGGTCGATAGCGGGGCCAAAAACCTTGTGTGGAGTCAGGGCCGGAACCGAGGATTCCTCTCAGGGGCTGACATGGATCTTTGGGTACTTCTGGAGTCTCCCCAGGGGAGTCAGGCCTCGTCTCGAGTGGGGGCATGCACGTGCGCTTTCCTTCCAGGCTGTAGCAGCAATGTCACACTTCCCGTCGCGTGGATCAAAGGATCTGTGGTTTTCCCTCGAGGCTTTCCCTCGAGGCTTTCCCACAGGGCTGTCCCACGTGCCACCGTGGTGTGAGTCGATCCTCGGCGTGAAAGATGAGCCAGTGCAGGGCAAAGAGGTTCCTCTGGAATGGACTGAGACATCTGGGGGACTCTTGGAATGGTGGTACGACCATGGAGTTCCTCTCGCCTTTCCTGTTGAGAGTGCCTCCTCTTGAGATGCGACGGGAACGCCGGGAATTCTTTCCCGTTGAAAGCAGGGAAAGGATCCCTCATCTCGAGCTCCGAGGGGGAAACGGGGCTCCTCTGGATGTGGGCGGGACCATCGTGCTTCCTCTCGAGTGGAGACGGGTATGGCGGTGAACTTCTTGGGTTGCAGCAAGGGTGTGAAAGACCCTTTCGAAGTTCCAGAGGTTAGGTGTCATTAGTCTCCAAACGCCTCATCGGAAATAGGCCTCATCTCGCCTGGAAGGGAGAACTTCCTGGATTTTCTCGAGTTGCGGCAGGTGTTCTCGAGTTACGACGGGGACCTCAGGGACCCGCCTTGGTGGCCTCACGAGAGGCCAGTCCCCATGCGAGTTGCTCGGGGCCCTCTCGGGATTCCTCTCCCGTCGATACCGGGGCCAAAAACCTTGTGTGGAGTCAGGGCCGGAACCGAGGATTCCTCTCAGGGGCTGACATGGATCTTTGGGTACTTGTGGAGTCTCCCCAGGGGAGTCAGGCCTCGTCTCGAATGGGGGCATGCACGTGCGCTTTCCTTCCAGGCTGTAGCAGCAATGTCACGCTTCCCGTCGCGTGGATCAAAGGATCTGTGGTTTTCCCTCGAGGCTTTCCCTCGAGGCTTTCCCACAGGGCTGTCCCATGTGGCACCGTGGTGTGAGTCGATCCTCGGCGTGAAAGATGAGCCAGTGCAGGGCAAAGAGGTTCCTCTGGAATGGACTGAGACATCTGGGGGACTCTTGGAATGGTGGTACGACCATGGAGTTCCTCTCGCCTTTCCTGTTGAGAGTGCCTCCTCTTGAGATGCGACGGGAACGCCGGGAATTCTTTCCCGTTGAAAGCAGGGAAAGGATCCCTCATCTCGAGCTCCGAGGGGGAAACGGGGCTCCTCTGGATGTGGGCGGGACCATCGTGCTTCCTCTCGAGTGGAGACGGGTATGGCGGTGAACTTCTTGGGTTGCAGCAAGGGTGTGAAGGACCCTTTCGAAGTTCCAGAGGTTAGGTGTCATTAGTCTCCAGACGCCTCATCGGAAATAGGCCTCATCTCGCCTGGAAGGGAGAACTTCCTGGATTTTCTCGAGTTGCGGCAGGTGTTCTCGAGTTACGACGGGGACCTCAGGGACCCGCCTTGGTGGCCTCACGAGAGGCCAGTCCCCATGCGAGTTGCTCGGGGCCCTCTCGGGATTCCTCTCCCGTCGATACCGGGGCCAAAAACCTTGTGTGGAGTCAGGGCCGGAACCGAGGATTCCTCTCAGGGGCTGACATGGATCTTTGGGTACTTCTGGAGTCTCCCCAGGGGAGTCAGGCCTCGTCTCGAGTGGGGGCATGCACGTGCGCTTTCCTTCCAGGCTGTAGCAGCAGTGCCATGCTCCCTTCGCGTGGATCAAAGGATCTGTGGTTTTACCTCGAGGCTTTCCCTCGAGGCTTTCCCACAGGGCTGACCCACGTGCCACCGTGGTGTGAGTCGATCCTCGGCGTGAAAGATGAGCCAGTGCAGGGCAAAGAGGTTCCTTTGGAATGGACTGAGACATCTGGGGGACTCTTGGAATGGTGGTACGACCATGGAGTTCCTCTCGCCTTTCCTGTTGAGAGTGCCTCCTCTTGAGATGCGACGGGAACGCCGGGAATTCTTTCCCGTTGAAAGCAGGGAAAGGATCCCTCATCTCGAGCTCCGAGGGGGAAACGGGGCTCCTCTGGATGTGGGCGGGACCATCGTGCTTCCTCTCGAGTGGACACGGGTATGGCGGTGAACTTCTTGAGTTGCAGAAAGGGTGTGAAAGACCCTTTCGAAGTTCCAGAGGTTAGGTGTCATTAGTCTCCAGACGCCTCATCGGAAATAGGCCTCATCTTGCCTGGAAGGGAGAACTTCCTGGATTTTCTCGAGTTGTGGCAGGTGTTCTCGAGTTACGACGGGGAACTCAGGGACCCGCCTTGGTGGCCTCAGGAGAGGCCAGTCCCCATGCGAGTTGCTCGGGGGCCTCTCGGGATTCCTCTCCGGTCGATAGCGGGGCCAAAAACCTTGTGTGGAGTCAGGGCCGGAACCGAGGATTCCTCTCAGGGGCTGACATGGATCTTTGGGTACTTCTGGAGTCTCCCCAGGGGAGTCAGGCCTCGTCTCGAGTGGGGGCATGCACGTGCGCTTTCCTTCCAGGCTGTAGCAGCAATGTCACACTTCCCGTCGCGTGGATCAAAGGATCTGTGGTTTTCCCTCGAGGCTTTCCCTCGAGGCTTTCCCACAGGGCTGTCCCACGTGCCACCGTGGTGTGAGTCGATCCTCGGCGTGAAAGATGAGCCAGTGCAGGGCAAAGAGGTTCCTCTGGAATGGACTGAGACATCTGGGGGACTCTTGGAATGGTGGTACGACCATGGAGTTCCTCTCGCCTTTCCTGTTGAGAGTGCCTCCTCTTGAGATGCGACGGGAACGCCGGGAATTCTTTCCCGTTGAAAGCAGGGAAAGGATCCCTCATCTCGAGCTCCGAGGGGGAAACGGGGCTCCTCTGGATGTGGGCGGGACCATCGTGCTTCCTCTCGAGTGGAGACGGGTATGGCGGTGAACTTCTTGAGTTGCAGCAAGGGTGTGAAAGACCCTTTCGAAGTTCCAGAGGTTAGGTGTCATTAGTCTCCAGACGCCTCATCGGAAATAGGCCTCATCTCGCCTGGAAGGGAGAACTTCCTGGATTTTCTCGAGTTGTGGCAGGTGTTCTCGAGTTACGACGGGGACCTCAGGGACCCGCCTTGGTGGCCTCAGGAGAGGCCAGTCCCCATGCGAGTTGCTCGGGGGCCTCTCGGGATTCCTCTGCCGTCGATACCGGGGCCAAAAACCTTGTGTGGAGTCAGGGCCGGAACCGAGGATTCCTCTCAGGGGCTGACATGGATCTTTGGGTACTTCTGGAGTCTCCCCAGGGGAGTCAGGCCTCGTCTCGAGTGGGGGCATGCACGTGCGCTTTCCTTCCAGGCTGTAGCAGCAATGTCACGCTTCCCGTCGCGTGGATCAAAGGATCTGTTGTTTTCCCTCGAGGCTTTCCCTCGAGGCTTTCCCACAGGGCTGTCCCACGTGCCACCGTGGTGTGAGTCGATCCTCGGCGTGAAAGATGAGCCAGTGCAGGGCAAAGAGGTTCCTCTGGAATGGACTGAGACATCTGGGGGACTCTTGGCATGGTGGTACGACCATGGAGTTCCTCTCGCCTTTCCTGTTGAGAGTGCCTCCTCTTGAGATGCGACGGGAACGCCGGGAATTCTTTCCCGTTGAAAGCAGGGAAAGGATCCCTCATCTCGAGCTCCGAGGGGGAAACGGGGCTCCTCTGGATGTGGGCGGGACCATCGTGCTTCCTCTCGAGTGGACACGGGTATGGCGGTGAACTTCTTGAGTTGCAGCAAGGGTGTGAAAGACCCTTTCGAAGTTCCAGAGGTTAGGTGTCATTAGTCTCCAGACGCCTCATCGGAAATAGGCCTCATCTCGCCTGGAAGGGAGAACTTCCTGGATTTTCTCGAGTTGCGGCAGGTGTTCTCGAGTTACGACGGGGATCTCAGGGACCCGCCCTGGAGGCCTCAGGAGAGGCCAGTCCCCATGCGAGTTGCTAGGGGGCCTCTCGGGATTCCTCTCCCGTCGATACTGGGGCCAAAAACCTTGTGTGGAGTCAGGGCCGGAACCGAGGATTCCTCTCAGGGGATGACATGGATCTTTGGGTACTTCTGGAGTCTCCCCAGGGGAGTCAGGCCTCGTCTCGAGTGTGGGCATGCACGTGCGCTTTCCTTTCAGGCTGTAGCAGCAATGTCACGCTTCCCGTCCCGTGGATCAAAGGATCTGTGGTTTTCCCTCGAGGCTTTCCCACAGGGCTGTCCCACGTGCCACCGTGGTGTGAGTCGATCCTCGGCGTGAAAGATGAGCCAGTGCAGGCAAAGAGGTTACTCTGGAATGGACAGAGACATCTGGGGGACTCTTGGAATGGAGGTACGACCATGGAGTTACTCTCGACTTTCCTGTTGAGAGTGCCTCCTCTTGAGATGCGACGGGAATGCCGGGAATTCTTTCCCGTTGAAAGCAGAGAAAGGATCCCTCATCTCGAGCTCCGAGGGGGAAACGGGGCTCCTCTGGATGTGGGCGGGACCATCGTGCTTCCTCTCGAGTGGAGACGGGTATGGCGTTGAACTTCTTTAGTTGCAGCAAGGGTGTGAAAGACCCTTTCGAAGTTCCAGAGGTTAGTTGTCATTAGTCTCCAAACGCCTCATCGGAAATAGGCCTCATCTCGCCTGGAAGGGAGAACTTCCTGGATTTTCTCGAGTTGCGGCAGGTGTTCTCGAGTTACGACGGGGACCTCAGGGACCCGCCCTGGTGGCCTCAGGAGAGGCCAGTCCCCTTGCGAGTTGCTAGGGGGCCTCTCGGGATTCCTCTCCCGTCGATATTGGGGCCAAAAACCTTGTGTGGAATCAGGGCCGTAACCGAGGATTTCTCTCAAGGGCTGACATGGATCTTTGGGTACTTGTGGAGTCTCCCCAGGGGAGTCAGGCCTCGTCTCGAATGGGGGCATGCACGTGCGCTTTCCTTCCAGGCTGTAGCAGCAATGTCACGCTTCCCGTCGCGTGGATCAAAGGATCTGTGGTTTTCCCTCGAGGCTTTCCCTCGAGGCTTTCCCACAGGGCTGTCCCATGTGGCACCGTGGTGTGAGTCGATCCTCGGCGTGAAAGATGAGCCAGTGCAGGGCAAAGAGGTTCCTCTGGAATGGACTGAGACATCTGGGGGACTCTTGGAATGGTGGTACGACCATGGAGTTCCTCTCGCCTTTCCTGTTGAGAGTGCCTCCTCTTGAGATGCGACGGGAACGCCGGGAATTCTTTCCCGTTGAAAGCAGGGAAAGGATCCCTCATCTCGAGCTCCGAGGGGGAAACGGGGCTCCTCTGGATGTGGGCGGGACCATCGTGCTTCCTCTCGAGTGGAGACGGGTATGGCGGTGAACTTCTTGGGTTGCAGCAAGGGTGTGAAAGACCCTTTCGAAGTTCCAGAGGTTAGGTGTCATTAGTCTCCAGACGCCTCATCGGAAATAGGCCTCATCTCGCCTGGAAGGGAGAACTTCCTGGATTTTCTCGAGTTGCGGCAGGTGTTCTCGAGTTACGACGGGGACCTCAGGGACCCGCCTTGGTGGCCTCACGAGAGGCCAGTCCCCATGCGAGTTGCTCGCGGCCCTCTCGGGATTCCTCTCCCGTCGATCCCGGGGCCAAAAACCTTGTGTGGAGTCAGGGCCGGAACCGAGGATTCCTCTCAGGGGCTGACATGGATCTTTGGGTACTTCTGGAGTCTCCCCAGGGGAGTCAGGCCTCGTCTCGAGTGGGGGCATGCACGTGCGCTTTCCTTCCAGGCTGTAGCAGCAGTGCCATGCTCCCTTCGCGTGGATCAAAGGATCTGTGGTTTTACCTCGAGGCTTTCCCTCGAGGCTTTCCCACAGGGCTGACCCACGTGCCACCGTGGTGTGAGTCGATCCTCGGCGTGAAAGATGAGCCAGTGCAGGGCAAAGAGGTTCCTTTGGAATGGACTGAGACATCTGGGGGACTCTTGGAATGGTGGTACGACCATGGAGTTCCTCTCGCCTTTCCTGTTGAGAGTGCCTCCTCTTGAGATGCGACGGGAACGCCGGGAATTCTTTCCCGTTGAAAGCAGGGAAAGGATCCCTCATCTCGAGCTCCGAGGGGGAAACGGGGCTCCTCTGGATGTGGGCGGGACCATCGTGCTTCCTCTCGAGTGGACACGGGTATGGCGGTGAACTTCTTGAGTTGCAGAAAGGGTGTGAAAGACCCTTTCGAAGTTCCAGAGGTTAGGTGTCATTAGTCTCCAGACGCCTCATCGGAAATAGGCCTCATCTTGCCTGGAAGGGAGAACTTCCTGGATTTTCTCGAGTTGTGGCAGGTGTTCTCGAGTTACGACGGAGAACTCAGGGACCCGCCTTGGTGGCCTCAGGAGAGGCCAGTCCCCATGCGAGTTGCTCGGGGGCCTCTCGGGATTCCTCTCCGGTCGATAGCGGGGCCAAAAACCTTGTGTGGAGTCAGGGCCGGAACCGAGAATTCCTCTCAGGGGCTGACATGGATCTTTGGGTACTTCTGGAGTCTCCCCAGGGGAGTCAGGCCTCGTCTCGAGTGGGGGCATGCACGTGCGCTTTCCTTCCAGGCTGTAGCAGCAATGTCACACTTCCCGTCGCGTGGATCAAAGGATCTGTGGTTTTCCCTCGAGGCTTTCCCTCGAGGCTTTCCCACAGGGCTGTCCCACGTGCCACCGTGGTGTGAGTCGATCCTCGGCGTGAAAGATGAGCCAGTGCAGGGCAAAGAGGTTCCTCTGGAATGGACTGAGACATCTGGGGGACTCTTGGAATGGTGGTACGACCATGGAGTTCCTCTCGCCTTTCCTGTTGAGAGTGCCTCCTCTTGAGATGCGACGGGAACGCCGGGAATTCTTTCCCGTTGAAAGCAGGGAAAGGATCCCTCATCTCGAGCTCCGAGGGGGAAACGGGGCTCCTCTGGATGTGGGCGGGACCATCGTGCTTCCTCTCGAGTGGAGACGGGTATGGCGGTGAACTTCTTGAGTTGCAGCAAGGGTGTGAAAGACCCTTTCGAAGTTCCAGAGGTTAGGTGTCATTAGTCTCCAGACGCCTCATCGGAAATAGGCCTCATCTCGCCTGGAAGGGAGAACTTCCTGGATTTTCTCGAGTTGTGGCAGGTGTTCTCGAGTTACGACGGGGACCTCAGGGACCCGCCTTGGTGGCCTCAGGAGAGGCCAGTCCCCATGCGAGTTGCTCGGGGGCCTCTCGGGATTCCTCTGCCGTCGATACCGGGGCCAAAAACCTTGTGTGGAGTCAGGGCCGGGACCGAGGATTCCTCTCAGGGGCTGACATGGATCTTTGGGTACTTCTGGAGTCTCCCCAGGGGAGTCAGGCCTCGTCTCGAGTGGGAGCATGCACGTGCGCTTTCCTTCCAGGCTGTAGCAGCAATGTCACGCTTCCCGTCGCGTGGATCAAAGGATCTGTTGTTTTCCCTCGAGGCTTTCCCTCGAGGCTTTCCCACAGGGCTGTCCCACGTGCCACCGTGGTGTGAGTCGATCCTCGGCGTGAAAGATGAGCCAGTGCAGGGCAAAGAGGTTCCTCTGGAATGGACTGAGACATCTGGGGGACTCTTGGAATGGTGGTACGACCATGGAGTTCCTCTCGCCTTTCCTGTTGAGAGTGCCTCCTCTTGAGATGCGACGGGAACGCCGGGAATTCTTTCCCGTTGAAAGCAGGGAAAGGATCCCTCATCTCGAGCTCCGAGGGGGAAACGGGACTCCTCTGGATGTGGTCGGGACCATCGTGCTTCCTCTCGAGTGGAGACGGGTATGGCGGTGAACTTCTTGAGTTGCAGCAAGGGTGTGAAAGACCCTTTCGAAGTTCCAGAGGTTAGGTGTCATTAGTCTCCAGACGCCTCATCGGAAATAGGCCTCATCTCGCCTGGAAGGGAGAACTTCCTGGATTTTCTCGAGTTGCGGCAGGTGTTCTCGAGTTACGACGGGGATCTCAGGGACCCGCCCTGGAGGCCTCAGGAGAGGCCAGTCCCCATGCGAGTTGCTAGGGGGCCTCTCGGGATTCCTCTCCCGTCGATACTGGGGCCAAAAACCTTGTGTGGAGTCAGGGCCGGAACCGAGGATTCCTCTCAGGGGATGACATGGATCTTTGGGTACTTCTGGAGTCTCCCCAGGGGAGTCAGGCCTCGTCTCGAGTGTGGGCATGCACGTGCGCTTTCCTTTCAGGCTGTAGCAGCAATGTCACGCTTCCCGTCCCGTGGATCAAAGGATATGTGGTTTTCCCTCGAGGCTTTCCCACAGGGCTGTCCCACGTGCCACCGTGGTGTGAGTCGATCCTCGGCGTGAAAGATGAGCCAGTGCAGGCAAAGAGGTTACTCTGGAATGGACAGAGACATCTGGGGGACTCTTGGAATGGAGGTACGACCATGGAGTTACTCTCGACTTTCCTGTTGAGAGTGCCTCCTCTTGAGATGCGACGGGAATGCCGGGAATTCTTTCCCGTTGAAAGCAGGGAAAGGATCCCTCATCTCGAGCTCCGAGGGGGAAACGGGGCTCCTCTGGATGTGGGCGGGACTATCGTGCTTCCTCTCGAGTGGAGACGGGTATGGCGTTGAACTTCTTTAGTTGCAGCAAGGGTGTGAAAGACCCTTTCGAAGTTCCAGAGGTTAGTTGTCATTAGTCTCCAGACGCCTCATCGGAAATAGGCCTCATCTCGCCTGGAAGGGAGAACTTCCTGGATTTTCTCGAGTTGCGGCAGGTGTTCTCGAGTTACGACGGGGACCTCAGGGACCCGCCCTGGTGGCCTCAGGAGAGGCCAGTCCCCTTGCGAGTTGCTAGGGGGCCTCTCGGGATTCCTCTCCCGTCGATATCGGGGCCAAAAACCTTGTGTGGAATCAGGGCCGGAACCGAGGATTTCTCTCAAGGGCTGACATGGATCTTTGGGTACTTGTGGAGTCTCCCCAGGGGAGTCAGGCCTCGTCTCGAATGGGGGCATGCACGTGCGCTTTCCTTCCAGGCTGTAGCAGCAATGTCACGCTTCCCGTCGCGTGGATCAAAGGATCTGTGGTTTTCCCTCGAGGCTTTCCCTCGAGGCTTTCCCACAGGGCTGTCCCATGTGGCACCGTGGTGTGAGTCGATCCTCGGCGTGAAAGATGAGCCAGTGCAGGGCAAAGAGGTTCCTCTGGAATGGACTGAGACATCTGGGGGACTCTTGGAATGGTGGTACGACCATGGAGTTCCTCTCGCCTTTCCTGTTGAGAGTGCCTCCTCTTGAGATGCGACGGGAACGCCGGGAATTCTTTCCCGTTGAAAGCAGGGAAAGGATCCCTCATCTCGAGCTCCGAGGGGGAAACGGGGCTCCTCTGGATGTGGGCGGGACCATCGTGCTTCCTCTCGAGTGGAGACGGGTATGGCGGTGAACTTCTTGGGTTGCAGCAACGGTGTGAAAGACCCTTTCGAAGTTCCAGAGGTTAGGTGTCATTAGTCTCCAGACGCCTCATCGGAAATAGGCCTCATCTCGCCTGGAAGGGAGAACTTCCTGGATTTTCTCGAGTTGCGGCAGGTGTTCTCGAGTTACGACGGGGACCTCAGGGACCCGCCTTGGTGGCCTCACGAGAGGCCAGTCCCCATGCGAGTTGCTCGGGGCCCTCTCGGGATTCCTCTCCCGTCGATCCCGGGGCCAAAAACCTTGTGTGGAGTCAGGGCCGGAACCGAGGATTCCTCTCAGGGGCTGACATGGATCTTTGGGTACTTCTGGAGTCTCCCCAGGGGAGTCAGGCCTCGTCTCGAGTGGGGGCATGCACGTGCGCTTTCCTTCCAGGCTGTAGCAGCAGTGCCATGCTCCCTTCGCGTGGATCAAAGGATCTGTGGTTTTCCCTCGAGGCTTTCCCTCGAGGCTTTCCCACAGGGCTGACCCACGTGCCACCGTGGTGTGAGTCGATCCTCGGCGTGAAAGATGAGCCAGTGCAGGGCAAAGAGGTTCCTTTGGAATGGACTGAGACATCTGGGGGACTCTTGGAATGGTGGTACGACCATGGAGTTCCTCTCGCCTTTCCTGTTGAGAGTGCCTCCTCTTGAGATGCGACGGGAACGCCGGGAATTCTTTCCCGTTGAAAGCAGGGAAAGGATCCCTCATCTCGAGCTCCGAGGGGGAAACGGGGCTCCTCTGGATGTGGGCGGGACCATCGTGCTTCCTCTCGAGTGGAGACGGGTATGGCGGTGAACTTCTTGAGTTGCAGCAAGGGTGTGAAAGACCCTTTCGAAGTTCCAGAGGTTAGGTGTCATTAGTCTCCAGACGCCTCATCGGAAATAGGCCTCATCTCGCCTGGAAGGGAGAACTTCCTGGATTTTCTCGAGTTGCGGCAGGTGTTCTCGAGTTACGACGGGGACCTCAGGGACCCGCCCTGGTGGCCTCAGGAGAGGCCAGTCCCCATGCGAGTTGCTAGGGGGCCTCTCGGGATTCCTCTCCCGTCGATACCGGGGCCAAAAACCTTGTGTGGAGTCAGGGCCGGAACCGAGGATTCCTCTCAGGGGCTGACATGGATCTTTGGGTACTTGTGGAGTCTCCCCAGGGGAGTCAGGCCTCGTGTCGAGTGGGGGCATGCACGTGCGCTTTCCTTCCAGGCTCTAGCAGCAATGTCACGATTCCCGTCGCGTGGATCAAAGGATCTGTGGTTTTCCCTCGAGGCTTTCCCTCGAGGCTTTCCCACAGGGCTGACCCACGTGCCATCGTGGTGTGAGTCGATCCTCGGCGTGCAAGATGAGCCAGTGCAGGGCAAAGAGGTTCCTCTGGAATGGACTGAGACATCTGGGGGACTCTTGGAATGGTGTTACGACCATGGAGTTCCTCTCGTCTTTCCTGTTGAGAGTGCCTCCTCTTGAGATGCGACGGGAACGCCGGGAATTCTTTCCCGTTGAAAGCAGGGAAATGATCCCTCATCTCGAGCTCCGAGGGGGAAACGGGGCTCCTCTGGATGTGGGCGGGACCATCGTGGTTCCTCTCGAGTGGAGACGGGTATGGCGGTGAACTTCTTGAGTTGCAGCAAGGGTGTGAAAGACCCTTTCGAAGTTCCAGAGTTTAGGTGTCATTAGTCTCCAGACGCCTCATCGGAAATAGGCCTCATCTCGCCTGGAAGGGAGAACTTCCTGGATTTTCTCGAGTTGCGGCAGGTGTTCTCGAGTTAGGACGGGGATCTCAGGGACCCGCCCTGGAGGCCTCAGGAGAGGCCAGTCCCCATGCGAGTTGCTAGGGGGCCTCTCGGGATTCCTCTCCCGTCGATACTGGGGCCAAAAACCTTGTGTGGAGTCAGGGTCGGAACCGAGGATTCCTCTCAGGGGCTGACATGGATCTTTGGGTACTTCTGGAGTCTCCCCAGGGGAGTCAGGCCTCGTCTCGAGTGTGGGCATGCACGTGCGCTTTCCTTTCAGGCTGTAGCAGCAATGTCACGCTTCCCGTCCCGTGGATCAAAGGATCTGTGGTTTTCCCTCGAGGCTTTCCCACAGGGCTGTCCCACGTGCGACCGTGGTGTGAGTCGATCCTCGGCGTGAACGATGAGCCAGTGCAGGGCAAAGAGGTTCCTCTGGAATGGACAGAGACATCTGGGGGACTCTTGGAATGGAGGTACGACCATGGAGTTACTCTCGACTTTCCTGTTGAGAGTGCCTCCTCTTGAGATGCGACGGGAATGCCGGGAATTCTTTCCCGTTGAAAGCAGGGAAAGGATCCCTCATCTCGAGCTCCGAGGGGGAAACGGGGCTCCTCTGGATGTGGGCGGGACCATCGTGCTTCCTCTCGAGTGGAGACGGGTATGGCGTTGAACTTCTTGAGTTGCAGCAAGGGTGTGAAAGACCCTTTCGAAGTTCCAGAGGTTAGTTGTCATTAGTCTCCAGACGCCTCATCGGAAATAGGCCTCATCTCGCCTGGAAGGGAGAACTTCCTGGATTTTCTCGAGTTGCGGCAGGTGTTCTCGAGTTACGACGGGGACCTCAGGGACCCGCCCTGGTGGCCTCAGGAGAGGCCAGTCCCCTTGCGAGTTACTAGGGGGCCTCTCGGGATTCCTCTCCCGTCGATATCGGGGCCAAAAACCTTGTGTGGAATCAGGGCCGGAACCGAGGATTTCTCTCAAGGGCTGACATGGATCTTTGGGTACTTGTGGAGTCTCCCCAGGGGAGTCAGGCCTCGTCTTGAATGGGGGCATGCACGTGCGCTTTCCTTCCAGGCTGTAGCAGCAATGTCACGCTTCCCGTCGCGTGGATCAAAGGATCTGTGGTTTTCCCTCGAGGCTTTCCCTCGAGGCTTTCCCACAGGGCTGTCCCACGTGGCACCGTGGTGTGAGTCGATCCTCGGCGTGAAAGATGAGCCAGTGCAGGGCAAAGAGGTTCCTCTGGAATGGACTGAGACATCTGGGGGACTCTTGGAATGGTGGTACGACCATGGAGTTCCTCTCGCCTTTCCTGTTGAGAGTGCCTCCTCTTGAGATGCGACGGGAACGCCGGGAATTCTTTCCCGTTGAAAGCAGGGAAAGGATCCCTCATCTCGAGCTCCGAGGGGGAAACGGGGCTCCTCTGGATGTGGGCGGAACCATCATGCTTCCTCTCGAGTGGAGACGGGTATGGCGGTGAACTTCTTGGGTTGCAGCAAGGGTGTGAAAGACCCTTTCGAAGTTACAGAGGTTAGGTGTCATTAGTCTCCAGACGCCTCATCGGAAATAGGCCTCATCTCGCCTGGAAGGGAGAACTTCCTGGATTTTCTCGAGTTGCGGCAGGTGTTCTCGAGTTACGACGGGGACCTCAGGGACCCGCCTTGGTGGCCTCACGAGAGGCCAGTCCCCATGCGAGTTGCTCGGGGGCCTCTCGGGATTCCTCTCCCGTCGATACCGGGGCCAAAAACCTTGTGTGGAGTCAGGGCCGGAACCGAGGATTCCTCTCAGGGGCTGACATGGATCTTTGGGTACTTCTGGAGTCTCCCCAGGGGAGTCAGGCCTCGTCTCGAGTGGGGGCATGCACGTGCGCTTTCCTTCCAGGCTGTAGCAGCAGTGCCATGCTCCCTTCGCGTGGATCAAAGGATCTGTGGTTTTCCCTCGAGGCTTTCCCTCGAGGCTTTCCCACAGGGCTGACCCACGTGCCACCGTGGTGTGAGTCGATCCTCGGCGTGAAAGATGAGCCAGTGCAGGGAAAGAGGTTCCTTTGGAATGGACTGAGACATCTGGGGGACTCTTGGAATGGTGGTACGACCATGGAGTTCCTCTCGCCTTTCCTGTTGAGAGTGCCTCCTCTTGAGATGCGACGGGAACGCCGGGAATTCTTTCCCGTTGAAAGCAGGGAAAGGATCCCTCATCTCGAGCTCCGAGGGGGAAACGGGGCTCCTCTGGATGTGGGCGGGACCATCGTGCTTCCTCTCGAGTGGAGACGGGTATGGCGGTGAACTTCTTGAGTTGCAGCAAGGGTGTGAAAGACCCTTTCGAAGTTCCAGAGGTTAGGTGTCATTAGTCTCCAGACGCCTCATCGGAAATAGGCCTCATCTCGCCTGGAAGGGAGAACTTCCTGGATTTTCTCGAGTTGCGGCAGGTGTTCTCGAGTTACGACGGGGACCTCAGGGACCCGCCCTGGTGGCCTCAGGAGAGGCCAGTCCCCATGCGAGTTGCTAGGGGGCCTCTCGGGATTCCTCTCCCGTCGATACCGGGGCCAAAAACCTTGTGTGGAGTCAGGGCCGGAACCGAGGATTCCTCTCAGGGGCTGACATGGATCTTTGGGTACTTGTGGAGTCTCCCCAGGGGAGTCAGGCCTCGTGTCGAGTGGGGGCATGCACGTGCGCTTTCCTTCCAGGCTGTAGCAGCAATGTCACGATTCCCGTCGCGTGGATCAAAGGATCTGTGGTTTTCCCTCGAGGCTTTCCCTCGAGGCTTTCCCACAGGGCTGACCCACGTGCCATCGTGGTGTGAGTCGATCCTCGGCGTGCAAGATGAGCCAGCGCAGGGCAAAGAGGTTCCTCTGGAATGGACTGAGACATCTGGGGGACTCTTGGAATGTTGGTACGACCATGGAGTTCCTCTCGCCTTTCCTGTTGAGAGTGCCTCCTCTTGAGATGCGACGGGAACGCCGGGAATTCTTTCCCGTTGAAAGCAGGGAAAGGATCCCTCATCTCGAGCTCCGAGGGGGAAACGGGGCTCCTCTGGATTTGGGCGGAACCATCGTGCTTCCTCTCGAGTGGAGACGGGTATGGCGGTGAACTTCTTAAGTTGCAGCAAGGGTGTGAAAGACCCTTTCGAAGTTCCAGAGGTTAGGTGTCACTAGTCTCCAGACGCCTCATCGGAAATAGGCCTCATCTCGCCTGGAAGGGAGAACTTCCTGGATTTTCTCGAGTTGCGGCAGGTGTTCTCGAGTTACGACGGGGACCTCAGGGACCCGCCCTGGTGGCCTCAGGAGAGGCGAGTCACCATGCGAGTTGCTAGGGGGCCTCTCGGGATTCCTCTCCCGTCGATACCGGGGCCAAAAACCTTGTGTGGAGTCAGGGCCGGAACCGAGGATTCCTCTCAGGGGCTGACATGGATCTTTGGGTACTTCTGGAGTCTCCCCAGGGGAGTCAGGCGTCGTCTCGAGTGGGGGCATGCACGTGCGCTTTCCTTCCTGGCTGTAGCAGCAATGTCACGCTTCCCGTGGCGTGGATCAAAGGATCTGTGGTTTTCCCTCGAGGCTTTCCCTCGAGGCTTTCCCACAGGGCTGTCCCACGTGCCACCGTGGTGTGAGTCGATCCTCGGCGTGAAAGATGAGCCAGTGCAGGGCAAAGAGGTTCCTCTGGAATGGACTGAGACATCTGGGGGACTCTTGGAATGGTGGTACGACCATGGAGTTCCTCTCGCCTTTCCTGTTGAGAGTGCCTCCTCTTGAGATGCGACGGGAACGCCGGGAATTCTTTCCCGTTGAAAGCAGGGAAAGGATCCCTCATCTCGAGCTCCGAGGGGGAAACGGGGCTCCTCTGGATGTGGGCGGGACCATCGTGCTTCCTCTCGAGTGAACACGGGTATGGCGGTGAACTTCTTGAGTTGCAGCAAGGGTGTGAAAGACGCTTTCGAAGTTCCAGAGGTTAGGTGTCATTAGTCTCCAGACGCCTCATCGGAAATAGGCCTCATCTCGCCTGGAAGGGAGAACTTCCTGGATTTTCTCGAGTTGCGGCAGGTGTTCTCGAGTTACGACGGGGACCTCAGGGACCCGCCCTGGTGGCCTCAGGAGAGGCCAGTCCCCATGCGAGTTGCTAGGGGGCCTCTCGGGATTCCTCTCCCGTCGATACTGGGGCCAAAAACCTTGTGTGGAGTCAGGGCCGGAACCGACGATTCCTCTCAGGGGCTGACATGGATCTTTGGGTACTTCTGGAGTCTCCCCAGGGGAGTCAGGCGTCGTCTCGAGTGGGGGCATGCACGTGCGCTTTCCTTCCAGGCTGTAGCAGCAATGTCACGCTTCCCGTGGCGTGGATCAAAGGATCTGTGGTTTTCCCTCGAGGCTTTCCCTCGAGGCTTTCCCACAGGGCTGTCCCACGTGCCACCGTGGTGTGAGTCGATCCTCGGCGTGAAAGATGAGCCAGTGCAGGGCAAAGAGGTTCCTCTGGAATGGACTGAGACATCTGGGGGACTCTTGGAATGGTGGTACGACCATGGAGTTCCTCTCGCCTTTCCTGTTGAGAGTGCCTCCTCTTGAGATGCGACGGGAACGCCGGGAATTCTTTCCCGTTGAAAGCAGGGAAAGGATCCCTCATCTCGAGCTCCGAGGGGGAAACGGGGCTCCTCTGGATGTGGGCGGGACCATCGTGCTTCCTCTCGAGTGGAGACGGGTATGGCGGTGAACTTCTTGAGTTGCAGCAAGGGTGTGAAAGACCCTTTCGAAGTTCCAGAGGTTAGGTGTCACTAGTCTCCAGACGCCTCATCGGAAATAGGCCTCATCTCGCCTGGAAGGGAGAACTTCCTGGATTTTCTCGAGTTGCGGCAGGTGTTCTCGAGTTACGACGGGGACCTCATGGACCCGCCCTGGTGGCCTCAGGAGAGGCGAGTCACCATGCGAGTTGCTAGGGGGCCTCTCGGGATTCCTCTCCCGTCGATACCGGGGCCAAAAACCTTGTGTGGAGTCAGGGCCGGAACCGAGGATTCCTCTCAGGGGCTGACATGGATCTTTGGGTACTTCTGGAGTCTCCCCAGGGGAGTCAGGCCTCGTCTCGAGTGGGGGCATGCACGTGCGCTTTCCTTCCAGGCTGTAGCAGCAATGTCACGCTTCCCGTGGCGTGGATCAAAGGATCTGTGGTTTTCCCTCGAGGCTTTCCCTCGAGGCTTTCCCACAGGGCTGTCCCACTTGCCACCGTGGTGTGAGTCGATACTCGGCGTGAAAGATGAGCTAGTGCAGGGCAAAGAGGTTCCTCTGGAATGGACTGAGACATCTGGGGGACTCTTGGAATGGTGGTACGACCATGGAGTTCCTCTCGCCTTTCCTGTTGAGAGTGCCTCCTCTTGAGATGCGACGGGAACGCCGGGAATTCTTTCCCGTTGAAAGCAGGGAAAGGATCCCTCATCTCGAGCTCCGAGGGGGAAACGGGGCTCCTCTGGATGTGGGCGGGACCATCGTGCTTCCTCTCGAGTGGACACGGGTATGGCGGTGAACTTCTTGAGTTGCAGCAAGGGTGTGAAAGACCCTTTCGAAGTTCCAGAGGTTAGGTGTCATTAGTCTCCAGACGCCTCATCGGAAATAGGCCTCATCTCGCCTGGAAGGGAGGACTTCCTCGATTTTCTCGAGTTGCGGCAGGTGTTCTCGAGTTACGACGGGGACCTCAGGGACCCGCCCTGGAGGCCTCAGGAGAGGCCAGTCCCCATGCGAGTTGCTAGGGGGCCTCTAGGGATTCCTCTCCCGTCGATACTGGGGCCAAAAACCTTGTGTGGAGTCAGGGCCGGAACCGACGATTCCTCTCAGGGGCTGACATGGATCTTAGGGTACTTCTGGAGTCTCCCCAGGGGAGTCAGGCCTCGTCTCTAGTGGGGGCATGCACGTGCGCTTTCCTTCCAGGCTGTAGCAGCAATGTCACGCTTGCCGTCGCGTGGACTAAAGGATCTGTGGTTTTCCCTCGAGGCTTTCCCTCGAGGCTTTCCCACAGGGCTGTCCCACGTGCCACCGTGGTGTGAGTCGATCCTCGGCGTGAAAGATGAGCCAGTGCAGGGCAAGGAGGTTCCTCTGGAATGGACAGAGACATCTGGGGGACTCTTGGAATGGAGGTACGACCATGGAGTTCCTCTCGACTTTCCTGTTGAGAGTGCCTCCTCTTGAGATGCGACGGGAACGCCGGGAATTCTTTCCCGTTGAAAGCAGGGAAAGGATCCCTCATCTCGAGCTCCGAGGGGGAAACGGGGCTCCTCTGGATGTGGGCGGGACCATCGAGCTTCCTCTCGAGTGGAGACGGGTATGGCGGTGAACTTCTTGAGTTGCAGCAAGGGTGTGAAAGACCCTTTCGAAGTTCCAGAGGTTAGGTGTCATTAGTCTCCAGACGCCTCATCGGAAATAGGCCTCATCTCGCCTGGAAGGGAGAACTTCCTGGATTTTCTCGAGTTGCGGCAGGTGTTCTCGAGTTACGACGGGGACCTCAGGGACCCGCCCTGGTGGCCTCAGGAGAGGCCAGTCCCCATGCGAGGTGCTAGGGGGCTTCTCGGGATTCCTCTCCCGTCGATACCGGGGCCAAAAACCTTGTGTGGAGTCAGGGCCGGAACCGAGGATTCATCTCAAGGGATGACATGGATCTTTGGGTACTTCTGGAGTCTCCCCAGGGGAGTCAGGCCTCGTCTCGAGTGGGGGCATGCACGTGCGCTTTCCTTCCAGGCTGTAGCAGCAATGTCACGCTTCCCGTGGCGTGGATCAAAGGATCTGTGGTTTTCCCTCGAGGCTTTCCCTCGAGGCTTTCCCACAGGGCTGACCCACGTGCCACCGTGGTGTGAGTCGATCCTCGGCGTGAAAGATGAGCCAGTGCAGGGCAAAGAGGTTCCTTTGGAATGGACTGAGACATCTGGGGGACTCTTGGAATGGTGGTACGACCATGGAGTTCCTCTCGCCTTTCCTGTTGAGAGTGCCTCCTCTTGAGATGCGACGGGAACGCCGGGAATTCTTTCCCGTTGAAAGCAGGGAAAGGATCCGTCATCTCGAGCTCCGAGGGGGAAACGGGGCTCCTCTGGATGTGGGCGGGACCATCGTGCTTCCTCTCGAGTGGACACGGGTATGGCGGTGAACTTCTTGAGTTACAGCAAGGGTGTGAAAGACCCTTTCGAAGTTCCAGAGGTTAGGTGTCATTAGTCTCCAGACGCCTCATCGGAAATAGGCCTCATCTCGCCTGGAAGGGAGAACTTCCTGGATTTTCTCGAGTTGCGGCAGGTGTTCTCGAGTTACGACGGGGACCTCAGGGACCCTCCTTGGTGGCCTCAGGAGAGGCCAGTCCCCAAGCGAGTTGCTCGGGGGCCTCTCGGGATTCCTCTCCCGTCGATTCCGGGGCCAAAAACCTTGTGTGGAGTCAGGGCCGGAACCGAGGATTCCTCTCAGGGGCTGACATGGATCTTTGGGTACTTGTAGATTCTCCCCAGGGGAGTCAGGCCTCGTCTCGAGTGGGGGCATGCACGTGCGCTTTCCTTCCAGGCTGTTCCAGCAATGTCACGCTTCCCGTCGCGTGGATCAAAGGATCTGTGGTTTTCCCTCGAGGCTTTCCCTCGAGGCTTTCCCACAGGGCTGTCCCACGTGGCACCGTGGTGTGAGTCGATCCTCGGCGTGAAAGATGAGCCAGTGCAGGGCAAAGAGGTTCCTCTGGAATGGACAGAGACATCTGGGGGACTCTTGGAATGGAGGTACGACCATGGAGTTCCTCTCGCCTTTCCTGTTGAGAGTGCCTCCTCTTGAGATGCGACGGGAACGCCGGGAATTCTTTCCCGTTGAAAGCAGGGAAAGGATCCCTCATCTCGAGCTCCGAGGGGGAAACGGGGCTCCTCTGGATGTGGGCGGGACCATCGAGCTTCCTCTCGAGTGGAGACGGGTATGGCGGTGAACTTCTTGAGTTGCAGCAAGGGTGTGAAAGACCCTTTCGAAGTTCCAGAGGTTAGGTGTCATTAGTCTCCAGACGCCTCATCGGAAATAGGCCTCATCTCGCCTGGAAGGGAGAACTTCCTGGATTTTCTCGAGTTGCGGCAGGTGTTCTCGAGTTACGACGGGGACCTCAGGGACCCGCCCTGGTGGCCTCAGGAGAGGCCAGTCCCCATGCGAGTTGCTCGGGGGCCTCTCGGGATTCCTCTCCCGTCGATACCGGGGCCAAAAACCTTGTGTGGAGTCAGGGCCGGAACCGAGGATTCCTCTCAGGGGCTGACATGGATCTTTGGGTACTTCTGGAGTCTCCCCAGGGGAGTCAGGCCTCGTCTCGAGTGGTGGCATGCACGTGCGCTTTCCTTCCAGGCTGTAGCAGCAATGTCACGCTTCCCGTGGCGTGGATCAAAGGATCTGTAGTTTTCTCTCGAGGCTTTCCCTCGAGGCTTTCCCACAGGGCTGACCCACGTGCCACCGTGGTGTGAGTCGATCCTCGGCGTGAAAGATGAGCCAGTGCAGGGCAAAGAGGTTCCTTTGGAATGGACTGAGACATCTGGGGGACTCTTGGAATGGTGGTACGACCATGGAGTTCCTCTCGCCTTTCCTGTTGAGAGTGCCTCCTCTTGAGATGCGACGGGAACGCCGGGAATTCTTTCCCGTTGAAAGCAGGGAAAGGATCCCTCATCTCGAGCTCCGAGGGGGAAACGGGGCTCCTCTGGATGTGGGCGGGACCATCGTGCTTCCTCTCGAGTGGACACGGGTATGGCGGTGAACTTCTTGAGTTACAGCAAGGGTGTGAAAGACCCTTTCGAAGTTCCAGAGTTTAGGTGTCATTAGTCTCCAGACGCCTCATCGGAAATAGGCCTCATCTCGCCTGGAAGGGAGAACTTCCTGGATTTTCTCGAGTTGCGGCAGGTGTTCTCGAGTTACGACGGGGACCTCAGGGACCCGCCTTGGTGGCCTCAGGAGAGGCCAGTCCCCAAGCGAGTTGCTCGGGGGCCTCTCGGGATTCCTCTCCCGTCGATTCCAGGACCAAAAACCTTGTGTGGATTCAGGGCCGGAACCGAGGATTCCTCTCAGGGGCTGACATGGATCTTTGGGTACTTGTGGAGTCTCCCCAGGGGAGTCAGGCCTCGTCTCGAATGGGGGCAAGCACGTGCGCTTTCCTTCCAGGCTGTAGCAGCAATGTCACGCTTTCCGTCCCGTGGATCAAAGGATCTGTGGTTTTCCCTCGAGGCTTTCCCTCGAGGCTTTCCCACAGGGCTGACTCACGTGGCACCGTGGTGTGAGTCGATCCTCGGCGTGAAAGATGAGCCAGTGCAGGGCAAAGAGTTCCTCTGGAATGGACTGAGACATCTGGGGGACTCTTGGAATGGTGGTACGACCATGGATTTCCTCTCGCCTTTCCTGTTGAGAGTGCCTCCTCTTGAGATGCGACGGGAACGCCGGGAATTCTTTCCCGTTGAAAGCAGGGAAAGGATCCCTCATCTCGAGCTCCGAGGGGGAAACGGGGCTCCTCTGGATGTGGGCGGGACCATCGTGCTTCCTCTCGAGTGGAGACGGGTATGGCGGTGAACTTCTTGAGTTGCAGCAAGGGTGTGAAAGACCCTTTCGAAGTTCCAGAGGTTAGGTGTCATTAGTCTCCAGACGCCTCATCGGAAATAGGCCTCATCTCGCCTGGAAGGGAGAACTTCCTGGATATTCTCGAGTTGCGGCAGGTGTTCTCGAGTTACGACGGGGACCTCAGGGACCCGCCTTGGTGGCCTCAGGAGAGGCCAGTCCCCAAGCGAGTTGCTGGGGGCCTCTCGGGATTCCTCTCCCGTCGATACCGGGGCCAAAAACCTTGTGTGGAGTCAGGGCCGGAACCGAGGATTCCTCTCAGGGGCTGACATGGATCTTTGGGTACTTCTGGAGTCTCCCCAGGGGAGTCAGGCCTCGTCTCGAGTGGGGGCATGCACGTGCGCTTTCCTTCCAGGCTGTAGCAGCAATGCCATGCTCCCGTCGCGTGGATCAAAGGATCTGTGGTTTTCCCTCGAGGCTTTCCCTCGAGGCTTTCCCACAGGGCTGACCCACGTGCCACCGTGGTGTGAGTCGATCCTCGGCGTGAAAGATGAGCCAGTGCAGGGCAAAGAGGTTCCTTTGGAATGGACTGAGACAACTGGGGGACTCTTGGAATGGTGGTACGACCATGGAGTTCCTCTCGCCTTTCCTGTTGAGAGTGCCTCCTCTTGAGATGCGATGGGAACGCCGGGAATTCTTTCCCATTGAAAGCAGGGAAAGGATCCCTCATCTCGAGCTACGAGGGGGAAACGGGGCTCCTCTGGATGTGGGCGGGACCATCGTGCTTCCTCTCGAGTGGAGACGGGTATGGCGGTGAACTTCTTGAGTTGCAGCAAGGGTGTGGAAGACCCTTTTGAAGTTCCAGAATTTAGGTGTCATTAGTCTCCAGACGCCTCATCGGAAATAGGCCTCATCTCGCCTGGAAGGGAGAACTTCCTGGATTTTCTCGAGTTGCGGCAGGTGTTCTCGAGTTACGACGGGGACCTCAGGGACCCGCCTTGGTGGCCTCAGGAGAGGCCAGTCCCCAAGCGAGTTGCTCGGGGGCCTCTCGGGATTCCTCTCCGGTCGATACCGGGGCCAAAAACCTTGTGTGGAGTCAGGGCCGGAACCGAGGATTCCTCTCAGGGGCTGACATGGATCTTTGGGTACTTCTGGAGTCTCCCCAGGGGAGTCAGGCCTCGTCTCGAGTGGGGGCATGCACGTGCGCTTTCCTTCCAGGCTGTAGCAGCAATGTCACGCTTCCCGTCGCGTGGATCAAAGGATCTGTGGTTTTCCGTCGAGGCTTTCCCTCGAGGCTTTCCCACAGGGCTGTCCCACGTGGCACCGTGGTGTGAGTCGATCCTCGGCGTGAAAGATGAGCCAGTGCAGGGCAAAGAGGTTCCTCTGGAATGGACTGAGACATCTGGGGGACTTTTGGAATGGTGGTACGACCGTGGAGTTCCTCTCGCCTTTCCTGTTGAGAGTGCCTCCTCTTGAGATGCGACGGGAACGCCGGGAATTCTTTCCCGTTGAAAGCAGGGAAAGGATCCCTCATCTCGAGCTCCGAGGGGGAAACGGGGCTCCTCTGGATGTGGGCGGGACCTTCGTGCTTCCTCTCGAGTGGAGACGGGTATGGCGGTGAACTTCTTGAGTTGCAGCAAGGGTGTGAAAGACCCTTTCGAAGTTCCAGAGGTTAGGTGTCATTAGTCTCCAGACGCCTCATCGGAAATAGACCTCATCTCGCCTGGAAGGGAGAACTTCCTGGATTTTCTCGAGTTGTGGCAGGTGTTCTCGAGTTACGACGGGGACCTAAGGGACCCGCCTTGGTGGCCTCAGGAGAGGCCAGTCCCCATGCGAGTTGCTCGGGGGCCTCTCGGGATTCCTCTGCCGTCGATACCGGGGCCAAAAACCTTGTGTGGAGTCAGGGCCGGAACCGAGGATTCCTCTCAGGGGCTGACATGGATCTTTGGGTACTTGTGGAGTCTCCCCAGGGGAGTCAGGCCTCGTCTCGAGTGGGGGCATGCACGTGCGCTTTCCTTCCAGGCTGTAGCAGCAATGTCACGCTTCCCGTGGCGTGGATCAAAGGATCTGTGGTTTTCCCTCGAGGCTTTCCCTCGAGGCTTTCCCACAGGGCTGACCCACGTGCCACCGTGGTGTGAGTCGATCCTCGGCGTGAAAGATGAGCCAGTGCAGGGCAAAGAGGTTCCTCTGGAATGGACTGAGACATCTGGGGGACTCTTGGAATGGTGGTACGACCATGGAGTTCCTCTCGCCTTTCCTGTTGAGAGTGCCTCCTCTTGAGATGCGACGGGAACGCCGGGAATTCTTTCCCGTTGAAAGCAGGGAAAGGATCCCTCATCTCGAGCTCCGAGGGGGAAACGGGGCTCCTCTGGATGTGGGCGGGACCATTGTGCTTCCTCTCGAGTGGACACGGGTATGACGGTGAACTTCTTGAGTTGCAGCAAGGGTGTGAAAGACCCTTTCGAAGTTCCAGAGGTTAGGTGTCATTAGTCTCCAGACGCCTCATCGGAAATAGGCCTCATCTTGCCTGGAAGGGAGAACTTCCTGGATTTTCTCGAGTTGTGGCAGGTGTTCTCGAGTTACGACGGGGACCTCAGGGACCCGCCTTGGTGGCCTCAGGAGAGGCCAGTCCCCAAGCGAGTTGCTCGGGGGCCTCTCGGGATTCCTCTCCGGTCGATACCGGGGCCAAAAACCTTGTGTGGAGTCAGGGCCGGAACCGAGGATTCCTCTCAGGGGCTGACATGGATCTTTGGGTACTTCTGGAGTCTCCCCAGGGGAGTCAGGCCTCGTCTCGATTGGGGGCATGCACGTGCGCTTTCCTTCCAGGCTGTAGCAGCAATGTCACGCTTCCTGTCGCGTGGATCAAAGGATCGGTGGTTTTCCCTCGAGGCTTTCCCTCGAGGCTTTCCCACAGGGCTGTCCCACGTGGCACCGTGGTGTGAGTCGATCCTCGGCGTGAAAGATGAGCCAGTGCAGGGCAAAGAGTTTCCTCTGGAATGGACTGAGACATCTGGGGGACTCTTGGAATGGTGGTACGACCATGGAGTTCCTCTCGCCTTTCCTGTTGAGAGTGCCTCCTCTTGAGATGCGACGGGAACGCCGGGAATTCTTTCCCGTTGAAAGCAGGGAAAGGATCCCTCATCTCGAGCTCCGAGGGGGAAACGGGGCTCCTCTGGATGTGGGCGGGACCATCGTGCTTCCTCTCGAGTGGAGACGGGTATGGCAGTGAACTTCTTGAGATGCAGCAAGGGTGTGAAAGACCCTTTCGAAGTTCCAGAGGTTAGGTGTCATTAGTCTCCAGACGCCTCATCGGAAATAGGCCTCATCTCGCCTGGAAGGGAGAACTTCCTGGATTTTCTCGAGTTGCGGCAGGTGTTCTCGAGTTACGACGGGGACCTCAGGGACCCGCCCTGGAGGCCTCAGGAGAGGCCAGTCCACATGCGAGTTGCTAGGGGGCCTCTCGGGATTCCTCTCCCGTCGATACTGGGGCCAAAAACCTTGTGTGGAGTCAGGGCCGGAACCGAGGATTCCTCTCAGGGGCTGACATGGATCTTTGGGTATTTGTGGAGTCTCCCCAGGGGAGTCAGGCCTCGTCTCGAGTGTGGGCATGCACGTGCGCTTTCCTTCCAGGCTGTAGCAGCAATGTCACGCTTCCCGTCGCGTGGATCAAAGGATCTGTGGTTTTCCCTCGCGGCTTTCCCACAGGGCTGTCCCACGTGCCACAGTGGTGTGAGTCGATCCTCGGCGTGAAAGATGAGCCAGTGCAGGGCAAAGAGGTTCCTCTGGAATGGACTGAGACATCTGCGGGACTCTTGGAATGGTGGTACGACCATGGAGTTCCTCTCGCCTTTCCTGTTGAGAGTGCCTCCTCTTGAGATGCGACGGGAACGCCGGGAATTCTTTCCCGTTGAAAGCAGGGAAAGGATCCCTCATCTCGAGCTCCGAGGGGGAAACGGGGCTCCTCTGGATGTGGGCGGGACCATCGTGCTTCCTCTCGAGTGGACACGGGTATGGCGGTGAACTTCTTGAGTTGCAGCAAGGGTGTGAAAGACCCTTTCGAAGTTCCAGAGGTTAGGTGTCATTAGTCTCCAGACGCCTCATCGGAAATAGGCCTCATCTCGCCTGGAAGGGAGAACTTCCTGGATTTTCTCGAGTTGCGGCAGGTGTTCTCGAGTTACGACGGGGACCTCAGGGACCCTCCTTGGTGGCCTCAGGAGAGGCCAGTCCCCAAGCGAGTTGCTCGGGGGCCTCTCGGTATTCCTCTCCCGTCGATTCCGGGGCCAAAAACCTTGTGTGGAGTCAGGGCCGGAACCGAGGATTCCTCTCAGGGGCTGACATGGATCTTTGGGTACTTGTAGATTCTCCCCAGGGGAGTCAGGCCTCGTCTCGAGTGGGGGCATGCACGTGCGCTTTCCTTCCAGGCTGTTCCAGCAATGTCACGCTTCCCGTCGCGTGGATCAAAGGATCTGTGGTTTTCCCTCGAGGCTTTCCCTCGAGGCTTTCCCACAGGGCTGTCCCACGTGGCACCGTGGTGTGAGTCGATCCTCGGCGTGAAAGATGAGCCAGTGCAGGGCAAAGAGGTTCCTCTGGAATGGACAGAGACATCTGGGGGACTCTTGGAATGGAGGTACGACCATGGAGTTCCTCTCGCCTTTCCTGTTGAGAGTGCCTCCTCTTGAGATGCGACGGGAACGCCGGGAATTCTTTCCCGTTGAAAGCAGGGAAAGGATCCCTCATCTCGAGCTCCGAGGGGGAAACGGGGCTCCTCTGGATGTGGGCGGGACCATCGAGCTTCCTCTCGAGTGGAGACGGGTATGGCGGTGAACTTCTTGAGTTGCAGCAAGGGTGTGAAAGACCCTTTCGAAGTTCCAGAGGTTAGGTGTCATTAGTCTCCAGACGCCTCATCGGAAATAGGCCTCATCTCGCCTGGAAGGGAGAACTTCCTGGATTTTCTCGAGTTGCGGCAGGTGTTCTCGAGTTACGACGGGGACCTCAGGGACCCGCCCTGGTGGCCTCAGGAGAGGCCAGTCCCCATGCGAGTTGCTCGGGGGCCTCTCGGGATTCCTCTCCCGTCGATACCGGGGCCAAAAACCTTGTGTGGAGTCAGGGCCGGAACCGAGGATTCCTCTCAGGGGCTGACATGGATCTTTGGGTACTTCTGGAGTCTCCCCAGGGGAGTCAGGCCTCGTCTCGAGTGGTGGCATGCACGTGCGCTTTCCTTCCAGGCTGTAGCAGCAATGTCACGCTTCCCGTGGCGTGGATCAAAGGATCTGTAGTTTTCTCTCGAGGCTTTCCCTCGAGGCTTTCCCACAGGGCTGACCCACGTGCCACCGTGGTGTGAGTCGATCCTCGGCGTGAAAGATGAGCCAGTGCAGGGCAAAGAGGTTCCTTTGGAATGGACTGAGACATCTGGGGGACTCTTGGAATGGTGGTACGACCATGGAGTTCCTCTCGCCTTTCCTGTTGAGAGTGCCTCCTCTTGAGATGCGACGGGAACGCCGGGAATTCTTTCCCGTTGAAAGCAGGGAAAGGATCCCTCATCTCGAGCTCCGAGGGGGAAACGGGGCTCCTCTGGATGTGGGCGGGACCATCGTGCTTCCTCTCGAGTGGACACGGGTATGGCGGTGAACTTCTTGAGTTACAGCAAGGGTGTGAAAGACCCTTTCGAAGTTCCAGAGTTTAGGTGTCATTAGTCTCCAGACGCCTCATCGGAAATAGGCCTCATCTCGCCTGGAAGGGAGAACTTCCTGGATTTTCTCGAGTTGCGGCAGGTGTTCTCGAGTTACGACGGGGACCTCAGGGACCCGCCTTGGTGGCCTCAGGAGAGGCCAGTCCCCAA
This sequence comes from Capricornis sumatraensis, assembly GCF_032405125.1. NCBI lineage: Eukaryota > Metazoa > Chordata > Mammalia > Artiodactyla > Bovidae > Capricornis > Capricornis sumatraensis. Next base: position 1,263,566 of record NC_091077.1, on the reverse strand, counting down.
GCGAGTTGCTCGGGGGCCTCTCGGGATTCCTCTCCCGTCGATTCCAGGACCAAAAACCTTGTGTGGATTCAGGGCCGGAACCGAGGATTCCTCTCAGGGGCTGACATGGATCTTTGGGTACTTGTGGAGTCTCCCCAGGGGAGTCAGGCCTCGTCTCGAATGGGGGCAAGCACGTGCGCTTTCCTTCCAGGCTGTAGCAGCAATGTCACGCTTTCCGTCCCGTGGATCAAAGGATCTGTGGTTTTCCCTCGAGGCTTTCCCTCGAGGCTTTCCCACAGGGCTGACTCACGTGGCACCGTGGTGTGAGTCGATCCTCGGCGTGAAAGATGAGCCAGTGCAGGGCAAAGAGTTCCTCTGGAATGGACTGAGACATCTGGGGGACTCTTGGAATGGTGGTACGACCATGGATTTCCTCTCGCCTTTCCTGTTGAGAGTGCCTCCTCTTGAGATGCGACGGGAACGCCGGGAATTCTTTCCCGTTGAAAGCAGGGAAAGGATCCCTCATCTCGAGCTCCGAGGGGGAAACGGGGCTCCTCTGGATGTGGGCGGGACCATCGTGCTTCCTCTCGAGTGGAGACGGGTATGGCGGTGAACTTCTTGAGTTGCAGCAAGGGTGTGAAAGACCCTTTCGAAGTTCCAGAGGTTAGGTGTCATTAGTCTCCAGACGCCTCATCGGAAATAGGCCTCATCTCGCCTGGAAGGGAGAACTTCCTGGATATTCTCGAGTTGCGGCAGGTGTTCTCGAGTTACGACGGGGACCTCAGGGACCCGCCTTGGTGGCCTCAGGAGAGGCCAGTCCCCAAGCGAGTTGCTGGGGGCCTCTCGGGATTCCTCTCCCGTCGATACCGGGGCCAAAAACCTTGTGTGGAGTCAGGGCCGGAACCGAGGATTCCTCTCAGGGGCTGACATGGATCTTTGGGTACTTCTGGAGTCTCCCCAGGGGAGTCAGGCCTCGTCTCGAGTGGGGGCATGCACGTGCGCTTTCCTTCCAGGCTGTAGCAGCAATGCCATGCTCCCGTCGCGTGGATCAAAGGATCTGTGGTTTTCCCTCGAGGCTTTCCCTCGAGGCTTTCCCACAGGGCTGACCCACGTGCCACCGTGGTGTGAGTCGATCCTCGGCGTGAAAGATGAGCCAGTGCAGGGCAAAGAGGTTCCTTTGGAATGGACTGAGACAACTGGGGGACTCTTGGAATGGTGGTACGACCATGGAGTTCCTCTCGCCTTTCCTGTTGAGAGTGCCTCCTCTTGAGATGCGATGGGAACGCCGGGAATTCTTTCCCATTGAAAGCAGGGAAAGGATCCCTCATCTCGAGCTACGAGGGGGAAACGGGGCTCCTCTGGATGTGGGCGGGACCATCGTGCTTCCTCTCGAGTGGAGACGGGTATGGCGGTGAACTTCTTGAGTTGCAGCAAGGGTGTGGAAGACCCTTTTGAAGTTCCAGAATTTAGGTGTCATTAGTCTCCAGACGCCTCATCGGAAATAGGCCTCATCTCGCCTGGAAGGGAGAACTTCCTGGATTTTCTCGAGTTGCGGCAGGTGTTCTCGAGTTACGACGGGGACCTCAGGGACCCGCCTTGGTGGCCTCAGGAGAGGCCAGTCCCCAAGCGAGTTGCTCGGGGGCCTCTCGGGATTCCTCTCCGGTCGATACCGGGGCCAAAAACCTTGTGTGGAGTCAGGGCCGGAACCGAGGATTCCTCTCAGGGGCTGACATGGATCTTTGGGTACTTCTGGAGTCTCCCCAGGGGAGTCAGGCCTCGTCTCGAGTGGGGGCATGCACGTGCGCTTTCCTTCCAGGCTGTAGCAGCAATGTCACGCTTCCCGTCGCGTGGATCAAAGGATCTGTGGTTTTCCGTCGAGGCTTTCCCTCGAGGCTTTCCCACAGGGCTGTCCCACGTGGCACCGTGGTGTGAGTCGATCCTCGGCGTGAAAGATGAGCCAGTGCAGGGCAAAGAGGTTCCTCTGGAATGGACTGAGACATCTGGGGGACTTTTGGAATGGTGGTACGACCGTGGAGTTCCTCTCGCCTTTCCTGTTGAGAGTGCCTCCTCTTGAGATGCGACGGGAACGCCGGGAATTCTTTCCCGTTGAAAGCAGGGAAAGGATCCCTCATCTCGAGCTCCGAGGGGGAAACGGGGCTCCTCTGGATGTGGGCGGGACCTTCGTGCTTCCTCTCGAGTGGAGACGGGTATGGCGGTGAACTTCTTGAGTTGCAGCAAGGGTGTGAAAGACCCTTTCGAAGTTCCAGAGGTTAGGTGTCATTAGTCTCCAGACGCCTCATCGGAAATAGACCTCATCTCGCCTGGAAGGGAGAACTTCCTGGATTTTCTCGAGTTGTGGCAGGTGTTCTCGAGTTACGACGGGGACCTAAGGGACCCGCCTTGGTGGCCTCAGGAGAGGCCAGTCCCCATGCGAGTTGCTCGGGGGCCTCTCGGGATTCCTCTGCCGTCGATACCGGGGCCAAAAACCTTGTGTGGAGTCAGGGCCGGAACCGAGGATTCCTCTCAGGGGCTGACATGGATCTTTGGGTACTTGTGGAGTCTCCCCAGGGGAGTCAGGCCTCGTCTCGAGTGGGGGCATGCACGTGCGCTTTCCTTCCAGGCTGTAGCAGCAATGTCACGCTTCCCGTGGCGTGGATCAAAGGATCTGTGGTTTTCCCTCGAGGCTTTCCCTCGAGGCTTTCCCACAGGGCTGACCCACGTGCCACCGTGGTGTGAGTCGATCCTCGGCGTGAAAGATGAGCCAGTGCAGGGCAAAGAGGTTCCTCTGGAATGGACTGAGACATCTGGGGGACTCTTGGAATGGTGGTACGACCATGGAGTTCCTCTCGCCTTTCCTGTTGAGAGTGCCTCCTCTTGAGATGCGACGGGAACGCCGGGAATTCTTTCCCGTTGAAAGCAGGGAAAGGATCCCTCATCTCGAGCTCCGAGGGGGAAACGGGGCTCCTCTGGATGTGGGCGGGACCATTGTGCTTCCTCTCGAGTGGACACGGGTATGACGGTGAACTTCTTGAGTTGCAGCAAGGGTGTGAAAGACCCTTTCGAAGTTCCAGAGGTTAGGTGTCATTAGTCTCCAGACGCCTCATCGGAAATAGGCCTCATCTTGCCTGGAAGGGAGAACTTCCTGGATTTTCTCGAGTTGTGGCAGGTGTTCTCGAGTTACGACGGGGACCTCAGGGACCCGCCTTGGTGGCCTCAGGAGAGGCCAGTCCCCAAGCGAGTTGCTCGGGGGCCTCTCGGGATTCCTCTCCGGTCGATACCGGGGCCAAAAACCTTGTGTGGAGTCAGGGCCGGAACCGAGGATTCCTCTCAGGGGCTGACATGGATCTTTGGGTACTTCTGGAGTCTCCCCAGGGGAGTCAGGCCTCGTCTCGATTGGGGGCATGCACGTGCGCTTTCCTTCCAGGCTGTAGCAGCAATGTCACGCTTCCTGTCGCGTGGATCAAAGGATCGGTGGTTTTCCCTCGAGGCTTTCCCTCGAGGCTTTCCCACAGGGCTGTCCCACGTGGCACCGTGGTGTGAGTCGATCCTCGGCGTGAAAGATGAGCCAGTGCAGGGCAAAGAGTTTCCTCTGGAATGGACTGAGACATCTGGGGGACTCTTGGAATGGTGGTACGACCATGGAGTTCCTCTCGCCTTTCCTGTTGAGAGTGCCTCCTCTTGAGATGCGACGGGAACGCCGGGAATTCTTTCCCGTTGAAAGCAGGGAAAGGATCCCTCATCTCGAGCTCCGAGGGGGAAACGGGGCTCCTCTGGATGTGGGCGGGACCATCGTGCTTCCTCTCGAGTGGAGACGGGTATGGCAGTGAACTTCTTGAGATGCAGCAAGGGTGTGAAAGACCCTTTCGAAGTTCCAGAGGTTAGGTGTCATTAGTCTCCAGACGCCTCATCGGAAATAGGCCTCATCTCGCCTGGAAGGGAGAACTTCCTGGATTTTCTCGAGTTGCGGCAGGTGTTCTCGAGTTACGACGGGGACCTCAGGGACCCGCCCTGGAGGCCTCAGGAGAGGCCAGTCCACATGCGAGTTGCTAGGGGGCCTCTCGGGATTCCTCTCCCGTCGATACTGGGGCCAAAAACCTTGTGTGGAGTCAGGGCCGGAACCGAGGATTCCTCTCAGGGGCTGACATGGATCTTTGGGTATTTGTGGAGTCTCCCCAGGGGAGTCAGGCCTCGTCTCGAGTGTGGGCATGCACGTGCGCTTTCCTTCCAGGCTGTAGCAGCAATGTCACGCTTCCCGTCGCGTGGATCAAAGGATCTGTGGTTTTCCCTCGCGGCTTTCCCACAGGGCTGTCCCACGTGCCACAGTGGTGTGAGTCGATCCTCGGCGTGAAAGATGAGCCAGTGCAGGGCAAAGAGGTTCCTCTGGAATGGACTGAGACATCTGCGGGACTCTTGGAATGGTGGTACGACCATGGAGTTCCTCTCGCCTTTCCTGTTGAGAGTGCCTCCTCTTGAGATGCGACGGGAACGCCGGGAATTCTTTCCCGTTGAAAGCAGGGAAAGGATCCCTCATCTCGAGCTCCGAGGGGGAAACGGGGCTCCTCTGGATGTGGGCGGGACCATCGTGCTTCCTCTCGAGTGGACACGGGTATGGCGGTGAACTTCTTGAGTTGCAGCAAGGGTGTGAAAGACCCTTTCGAAGTTCCAGAGGTTAGGTGTCATTAGTCTCCAGACGCCTCATCGGAAATAGGCCTCATCTTGCCTGGAAGGGAGAACTTCCTGGATTTTCTCGAGTTGTGGCAGGTGTACTCGAGTTACGACGGGGACCTCAGGGACCCGCATTAGTGGCCTCAGGAGAGGCCAGTCCCCAAGCGAGTTGCTCGGGGGCCTCTCGGGATTCCTCTCCGGTCGATAGCGGGGCCAAAAACCTTGTGTGGAGTCAGGGCCGGAACCGAGGATTCCTCTCAGGGGCTGACATGGATTTTTGGGTACTTGTGGAGTCTCCCCAGGGGAGTCAGGCCTCGTCTCGAGTGGGGGCATGCACGTGCGCTTTCCTTCCAGGCTGTAGCAGCAATGTCACGCTTCCCGTCGCGTGGATCAAAGGATCTGTGGTTTTCCCTCGAGGCTTTCCCTCGAGGCTTTCCCACAGGGCTGTCCCACGTGCCACCCTGGTGTGAGTCGATCCTCGGCGTGAAAGATGAGCCAGTGCAGGGCAAAGAGGTTCCTCTGGAATGGACTGAGTCATCTGGGGGACTCTTGGAATGGTGGTACGACCATGGAGTTCCTCTCGCCTTTCCTGTTGAGAGTGCCTCCTCTTGAGATGCGACGGGAACGCCGGGAATTCTTTCCCGTTGAAAGCAGGGAAAGGATCCCTCATCTCGAGCTCCGAGGGGGAAACGGGGCTCCTCTGGATGTGGGCGGGACCATCGTGCTTCCTCTCGAGTGGAGACGGGTATGGCGGTGAACTTCTTGAGTTGCAGCAAGGGTGTGAAAGACCCTTTCGAAGTTCCAGAGGTTAGGTGTCATTAGTCTCCAGACGCCTCATCGGAAATAGGCCTCATCTCGCCTGGAAGGGAGAACTTCCTGGATTTTCTCGAGTTGCGGCAGGTGTTCTCGAGTTACGACGGGGACCTCAGGGACCCGCCCTGGTGGCCTCAGGAGAGGCCAGTCCCCATGCGAGTTGCTAGGGGGCCTCTCGGGATTCCTCTCCCGTCGATACCGGGGCCAAAAACCTTGTGTGGAGTCAGGGCCGGAACCGAGGATTCCTCTCAGGGGCTGACATGGATCTTTGGGTACTTCTGGAGTCTCCCCAGGGGAGTCAGGCCTCGTCTCGAGTGGGGGCATGCACGTGCGCTTTCCTTCCAGGCTGTAGCAGCAATGTCACGATTCCCGTCGCGTGGATCAAAGGATCTGTGGTTTTCCCTCGAGGCTTTCCCTCGAGGCTTTCCCACAGGGCTGACCCACGTGCCATCGTGTTGTGAGTCGATCCTCGGCGTGCAAGATGAGCCAGTGCGGGGCAAAGAGGTTCCTCTGGAATGGACTGAGACATCTGGGGGACTCTTGGAATGTTGGTACGACCATGGAGTTCCTCTCGCCTTTCCTGTTGAGAGTGCCTCCTCTTGAGATGCGACGGGAACGCCGGGAATTCTTTCCCGTTGAAAGCAGGGAAAGGATCCCTCATCTCGAGCTCCGAGGGGGAAACGGGGCTCCTCTGGATTTGGGCGGGACCATCGTGCTTCCTCTCGAGTGGAGACGGGTATGGCGGTGAACTTCTTAAGTTGCAGCAAGGGTGTGAAAGACCCTTTCGAAGTTCCAGAGGTTAGGTGTCACTAGTCTCCAGACGCCACATCGGAAATAGGCCTCATCTCGCCTGGAAGGGAGAACTTCCTTGATTTTCTCGAGTTGCGGCAGGTGTTCTCGAGTTACGACGGGGACCTCAGGGACCCGCCCTGGTGGCCTCAGGAGAGGCGAGTCACCATGCGAGTTGCTAGGGGGCCTCTCGGGATTCCTCTCCCGTCGATACCGGGGCCAAAAACCTTGTGTGGAGTCAGGGCCGGAACCGAGGATTCCTCTCAGGGGCTGACATGGATCTTTGGGTACTTCTGGAGTCTCCCCAGGGGAGTCAGGCCTCGTCTCGAGTGGGGGCATGCACGTGCGCTTTCCTTCCAGGCTTTAGCAGCAATGTCACGCTTCCCGTGGCGTGGATCAAAGGATCTGTGGTTTTCCCTCGAGGCTTTCCCTCGAGGCTTTCCCACAGGGCTGTCCCACGTGCCACCGTGGTGTGAGTCGATCCTCGGCGTGAAAGATGAGCCAGTGCAGGGCAAAGAGGTTCCTCTGGAATGGACTGAGACATCTGGGGGACTCTTGGAATGGTGGTACGACCATGGAGTTCCTCTCGCCTTTCCTGTTGAGAGTGCCTCCTCTTGAGATGCGACGGGAACGCCGGGAATTCTTTCCCGTTGAAAGCAGGGAAAGGATCCCTCATCTCGAGCTCCGAGGGGGAAACGGGGCTCCTCTGGATGTGGGCGGGACCATCGTGCTTCCTCTCGAGTGGAGACGGGTATGGCGGTGAACTTCTTGAGTTGCAGCAAGGGTGTGAAAGACCCTTTCGAAGTTCCAGAGGTTAGGTGTCACTAGTCTCCAGACGCCTCATCGGAAATAGGCCTCATCTCGCCTGGAAGGGAGAACTTCCTGGATTTTCTCGAGTTGCGGCAGGTGTTCTCGAGTTACGACGGGGACCTCATGGACCCGCCCTGGTGGCCTCAGGAGAGGCGAGTCACCATGCGAGTTGCTAGGGGGCCTCTCGGGATTCCTCTCCCGTCGATACCGGGGCCAAAAACCTTGTGTGGAGTCAGGGCCGGAACCGAGGATTCCTCTCAGGGGCTGACATGGATCTTTGGGTACTTCTGGAGTCTCCCCAGGGGAGTCAGGCCTCGTCTCGAGTGGGGGCATGCACGTGCGCTTTCCTTCCAGGCTGTAGCAGCAATGTCACGCTTCCCGTGGCGTGGATCAAAGGATCTGTGGTTTTCCCTCGAGGCTTTCCCTCGAGGCTTTCCCACAGGGCTGTCCCACTTGCCACCGTGGTGTGAGTCGATCCTCGGCGTGAAAGATGAGCTAGTGCAGGGCAAAGAGGTTCCTCTGGAATGGACTGAGACATCTGGGGGACTCTTGGAATGGTGGTACGACCATGGAGTTCCTCTCGCCTTTCCTGTTGAGAGTGCCTCCTCTTGAGATGCGACGGGAACGCCGGGAATTCTTTCCCGTTGAAAGCAGGGAAAGGATCCCTCATCTCGAGCTCCGAGGGGGAAACGGGGCTCCTCTGGATGTGGGCGGGACCATCGTGCTTCCTCTCGAGTGGACACGGGTATGGCGGTGAACTTCTTGAGTTGCAGCAAGGGTGTGAAAGACCCTTTCGAAGTTCCAGAGGTTAGGTGTCATTAGTCTCCAGACGCCTCATCGGAAATAGGCCTCATCTCGCCTGGAAGGGAGGACTTCCTCGATTTTCTCGAGTTGCGGCAGGTGTTCTCGAGTTACGACGGGGACCTCAGGGACCCGCCCTGGAGGCCTCAGGAGAGGCCAGTCCCCATGCGAGTTGCTAGGGGGCCTCTAGGGATTCCTCTCCCGTCGATACTGGGGCCAAAAACCTTGTGTGGAGTCAGGGCCGGAACCGACGATTCCTCTCAGGGGCTGACATGGATCTTAGGGTACTTCTGGAGTCTCCCCAGGGGAGTCAGGCCTCGTCTCTAGTGGGGGCATGCACGTGCGCTTTCCTTCCAGGCTGTAGCAGCAATGTCACGCTTGCCGTCGCGTGGACTAAAGGATCTGTGGTTTTCCCTCGAGGCTTTCCCTCGAGGCTTTCCCACAGGGCTGTCCCACGTGCCACCGTGGTGTGAGTCGATCCTCGGCGTGAAAGATGAGCCAGTGCAGGGCAAGGAGGTTCCTCTGGAATGGACAGAGACATCTGGGGGACTCTTGGAATGGAGGTACGACCATGGAGTTCCTCTCGACTTTCCTGTTGAGAGTGCCTCCTCTTGAAATGCGACGGGAACGCCGGGAATTCTTTCCCGTTGAAAGCAGGGAAAGGATCCCTCATCTCGAGCTCCGAGGGGGAAACGGGGCTCCTCTGGATGTGGGCGGGACCATCGAGCTTCCTCTCGAGTGGAGACGGGTATGGCGGTGAACTTCTTGAGTTGCAGCAAGGGTGTGAAAGACCCTTTCGAAGTTCCAGAGGTTAGGTGTCATTAGTCTCCAGACGCCTCATCGGAAATAGGCCTCATCTCGCCTGGAAGGGAGAACTTCCTGGATTTTCTCGAGTTGCGGCAGGTGTTCTCGAGTTACGACGGGGACCTCAGGGACCCGCCCTGGTGGCCTCAGGAGAGGCCAGTCCCCATGCGAGGTGCTAGGGGGCTTCTCGGGATTCCTCTCCCGTCGATACCGGGGCCAAAAACCTTGTGTGGAGTCAGGGCCGGAACCGAGGATTCATCTCAAGGGATGACATGGATCTTTGGGTACTTCTGGAGTCTCCCCAGGGGAGTCAGGCCTCGTCTCGAGTGGGGGCATGCACGTGCGCTTTCCTTCCAGGCTGTAGCAGCAATGTCACGCTTCCCGTGGCGTGGATCAAAGGATCTGTGGTTTTCCCTCGAGGCTTTCCCTCGAGGCTTTCCCACAGGGCTGACCCACGTGCCACCGTGGTGTGAGTCGATCCTCGGCGTGAAAGATGAGCCAGTGCAGGGCAAAGAGGTTCCTTTGGAATGGACTGAGACATCTGGGGGACTCTTGGAATGGTGGTACGACCATGGAGTTCCTCTCGCCTTTCCTGTTGAGAGTGCCTCCTCTTGAGATGCGACGGGAACGCCGGGAATTCTTTCCCGTTGAAAGCAGGGAAAGGATCCGTCATCTCGAGCTCCGAGGGGGAAACGGGGCTCCTCTGGATGTGGGCGGGACCATCGTGCTTCCTCTCGAGTGGACACGGGTATGGCGGTGAACTTCTTGAGTTACAGCAAGGGTGTGAAAGACCCTTTCGAAGTTCCAGAGGTTAGGTGTCATTAGTCTCCAGACGCCTCATCGGAAATAGGCCTCATCTCGCCTGGAAGGGAGAACTTCCTGGATTTTCTCGAGTTGCGGCAGGTGTTCTCGAGTTACGACGGGGACCTCAGGGACCCTCCTTGGTGGCCTCAGGAGAGGCCAGTCCCCAAGCGAGTTGCTCGGGGGCCTCTCGGGATTCCTCTCCCGTCGATTCCGGGGCCAAAAACCTTGTGTGGAGTCAGGGCCGGAACCGAGGATTCCTCTCAGGGGCTGACATGGATCTTTGGGTACTTGTAGAGTCTCCCCAGGGGAGTCAGGCCTCGTCTCGAGTGGGGGCATGCACGTGCGCTTTCCTTCCAGGCTGTTCCAGCAATGTCACGCTTCCCGTCGCGTGGATCAAAGGATCTGTGGTTTTCCCTCGAGGCTTTCCCTCGAGGCTTTCCCACAGGGCTGTCCCACGTGGCACCGTGGTGTGAGTCGATCCTCGGCGTGAAAGATGAGCCAGTGCAGGGCAAAGAGGTTCCTCTGGAATGGACAGAGACATCTGGGGGACTCTTGGAATGGAGGTACGACCATGGAGTTCCTCTCGCCTTTCCTGTTGAGAGTGCCTCCTCTTGAGATGCGACGGGAACGCCGGGAATTCTTTCCCGTTGAAAGCAGGGAAAGGATCCCTCATCTCGAGCTCCGAGGGGGAAACGGGGCTCCTCTGGATGTGGGCGGGACCATCGAGCTTCCTCTCGAGTGGAGACGGGTATGGCGGTGAACTTCTTGAGTTGCAGCAAGGGTGTGAAAGACCCTTTCGAAGTTCCAGAGGTTAGGTGTCATTAGTCTCCAGACGCCTCATCGGAAATAGGCCTCATCTCGCCTGGAAGGGAGAACTTCCTGGATTTTCTCGAGTTGCGGCAGGTGTTCTCGAGTTACGACGGGGACCTCAGGGACCCGCCCTGGTGGCCTCAGGAGAGGCCAGTCCCCATGCGAGGTGCTAGGGGGCTTCTCGGGATTCCTCTCCCGTCGATACCGGGGCCAAAAACCTTGTGTGGAGTCATGGCCGGAACCGAGGATTCATCTCAAGGGATGACATGGTCTTTGGGTACTTCTGGAGTCTCCCCAGGGGAGTCAGGCCTCGTCTCGAGTGGGGGCATGCACGTGCGCTTTCCTTCCAGGCTGTAGCAGCAATGTCACGCTTCCCGTGGCGTGGATCAAAGGATCTGTGGTTTTCCCTCGAGGCTTTCCCTCGAGGCTTTCCCACAGGGCTGACCCACGTGCCACCGTGGTGTGAGTCGATCCTCGGCGTGAAAGATGAGCCAGTGCAGGGCAAAGAGGTTCCTTTGGAATGGACTGAGACATCTGGGGGACTCTTGGAATGGTGGTACGACCATGGAGTTCCTCTCGCCTTTCCTGTTGAGAGTGCCTCCTCTTGAGATGCGACGGGAACGCCGGGAATTCTTTCCCGTTGAAAGCAGGGAAAGGATCCCTCATCTCGAGCTCCGAGGGGGAAACGGGGCTCCTCTGGATGTGGGCGGGACCATCGTGCTTCCTCTCGAGTGGACACGGGTATGGCGGTGAACTTCTTGAGTTACAGCAAGGGTGTGAAAGACCCTTTCGAAGTTCCAGAGGTTAGGTGTCATTAGTCTCCAGACGCCTCATCGGAAATAGGCCTTATCTCGCCTGGAAGGGAGAACTTCCTGGATTTTCTCGAGTTGCGGCAGGTGTTCTCGAGTTACGACGGGGACCTCAGGGACCCTCCTTGGTGGCCTCAGGAGAGGCCAGTCCCCAAGCGAGTTGCTCGGGGGCCTCTCGGGATTCCTCTCCCGTCGATTCCGGGGCCAAAAACCTTGTGTGGAGTCAGGGCCGGAACCGAGGATTCCTCTCAGGGGCTGACATGGATCTTTGGGTACTTGTAGAGTCTCCCCAGGGGAGTCAGGCCTCGTCTCGAGTGGGGGCATGCACGTGCGCTTTCCTTCCAGGCTGTTCCAGCAATGTCACGCTTCCCGTCGCGTGGATCAAAGGATCTGTGGTTTTCCCTCGAGGCTTTCCCTCGAGGCTTTCCCACAGTGCTGTCCCACGTGGCACCGTGGTGTGAGTCGATCCTCGGCGTGAAAGATGAGCCAGTGCAGGGCAAAGAGGTTCCTCTGGAATGGACTGAGACATCTGGGGGACTCTTGGAATGGTGGTACGACCATGGAGTTCCTCTCGCCTTTCCTGTTGAGAGTGCCTCCTCTTGAGATGCGACGGGAACGCCGGGAATTCTTTCCCGTTGAAAGCAGGGAAAGGATCCCTCATCTCGAGCTCCGAGGGGGAAACGGGGCTCCTCTGGATGTGGGCGGGACCATCGTGCTTCCTCTCGAGGGGAGACGGGTATGGCGGTGAACTTCTTGAGTTGCAGCAAGGGTGTGAAAGACCCTTTCGAAGTTACAGAGGTTAGGTGTCATTAGTCTCCAGACGCCTCATCGGAAATAGGCCTCATCTCGCCTAGAAGGGAGAACTTCCTGGATTTTCTCGAGTTGTGGCAGGTGTTCTCGAGTTACGACGGAGACCTCAGGGACCCGCCTTGGTGGCCTCCGGAGAGGCCAGTCCCCATGCGAGTTGCTCGGGGGCCTCTCGGGATTCCTCTCCCGTCGATACCGGGGCCAAAAACCTTGTGTGGAGTCAGGGCCGGAACCGAGGATTCCTCTCAGGGGCTGACATGGATCTTTGGGTACTTCTGGAGTCTCCCCAGGGGAGTCAGGCCTCGTCTCGAGTGGTGGCATGCACGTGCGCTTTCCTTCCAGGCTGTAGCAGCAATGTCACGCTTCCCGTGGCGTGGATCAAAGGATCTGTAGTTTTCTCTCGAGGCTTTCCCTCGAGGCTTTCCCACAGGGCTGACCCACGTGCCACCGTGGTGTGAGTCGATCCTCGGCGTGAAAGATGAGCCAGTGCAGGGCAAAGAGGTTCCTTTGGAATGGACTGAGACATCTGGGGGACTCTTGGAATGGTGGTACGACCATGGAGTTCCTCTCGCCTTTCCTGTTGAGAGTGCCTCCTCTTGAGATGCGACGGGAACGCCGGGAATTCTTTCCCGTTGAAAGCAGGGAAAGGATCCCTCATCTCGAGCTCCGAGGGGGAAACGGGGCTCCTCTGGATGTGGGCGGGACCATCGTGCTTCCTCTCGAGTGGACACGGGTATGGCGGTGAACTTCTTGAGTTACAGCAAGGGTGTGAAAGACCCTTTCGAAGTTCCAGAGTTTAGGTGTCATTAGTCTCCAGACGCCTCATCGGAAATAGGCCTCATCTCGCCTGGAAGGGAGAACTTCCTGGATTTTCTCGAGTTGCGGCAGGTGTTCTCGAGTTACGACGGGGACCTCAGGGACCCGCCTTGGTGGCCTCAGGAGAGGCCAGTCCCCAAGCGAGTTGCTCGGGGGCCTCTCGGGATTCCTCTCCCGTCGATTCCAGGGCCAAAAACCTTGTGTGGATTCAGGGCCGGAACCGAGGATTCCTCTCAGGGGCTGACATGGATCTTTGGGTACTTGTGGAGTCTCCCCAGGGGAGTCAGGCCTCTTCTCGAATGGGGGCAAGCACGTGCGCTTTCCTTCCAGGCTGTAGCAGCAATGTCACGCTTTCCGTCCCGTGGATCAAAGGATCTGTGGTTTTCCCTCGAGGCTTTCCCTCGAGGCTTTCCCACAGGGCTGACTCACGTGGCACCGTGGTGTGAGTCGATCCTCGGCGTGAAAGATGAGCCAGTGCAGGGCAAAGAGTTCCTCTGGAATGGACTGAGACATCTGGGGGACTCTTGGAATGGTGGTACGACCATGGATTTCCTCTCGCCTTTCCTGTTGAGAGTGCCTCCTCTTGAGATGCGACGGGAACGCCGGGAATTCTTTCCCGTTGAAAGCAGGGAAAGGATCCCTCATCTCGAGCTCCGAGGGGGAAACGGGGCTCCTCTGGATGTGGGCGGGACCATCGTGCTTCCTCTCGAGTGGAGACGGGTATGGCGGTGAACTTCTTGAGTTGCAGCAAGGGTGTGAAAGACCCTTTCGAAGTTCCAGAGGTTAGGTGTCATTAGTCTCCAGACAACTTATCGGAAATAGGCCTCATCTCGCCTGGAAGGGAGAACTTCCTGGATTTTCTCGAGTTGCGGCAGGTGTTCTCGAGTTACGACGGGGACCTCAGGGACCCGCCCTGGTGGCCTCAGGAGAGGCCAGTCCCCATGCGAGGTTCTAGGAGGCCTCTCGGGATTCCTCACCCGTCGATACCGGGGCCAAAAACCTTGTGTGGAGTCAGGGCCGGAACCGAGATTCCTCTCAGGGGCTGACATGGATCTTTGGGTACTTCTGGAGTCTCCCCAGGGGAGTCAGGCCTCGTCTCGAGTGGGGGCATGCACGTGCGCTTTCCTTCCAGGCTGTAGCAGCAATGTCACGCTTCCCGTCGCGTGGATCAAAGGATCTGTGGTTTTCCCTCGAGGCTTTCCCTCGAGGCTTTCCCACAGGGCTGTCCCACGAGCCACCGTGGTGTGAGTCGATCCTCGGCGTGAAAGATGAGCCAGTGCAGGGCAAAGAGGTTCCTCTGGAATGGACTGAGTCATCTGGGGGACTCTTGGAATGGTGGTACGACCATGGAGTTCCTCTCGCCTATCCTGTTGAGAGTGCCTCCTCTTGAGATGCGACGGGAACGCCGGGAATTCTTTCCCGTTGAAAGCAGGGAAAGGATCCCTCATCTCGAGCTCCGAGGGGGAAACGGGGCTCCTCTGGATGTGGGCGGGACCATCGTGCTTCCTCTCGAGTGGAGACGGGTATGGCGGTGAACTTCTTGAGTTGCAGCAAGGGTGTGAAAGACCCTTTCGAAGTTCCAGAGTTTAGGTGTCATTAGTCTCCAGATGCCTCATCGGAAATAGGCCTCATCTCGCCTGGAAGGGAGAACTTCCTGGATTTTCTCGAGCTGCGGCAGGTGTTCTCGAGTTACGACGGGGACCACAGGGACCCGCCCTGGTGGCCTCAGGAGAGGCCAGTCCCCATTCGAGTTGCTAGGGGGCCTCTCGGGATTCCTCTCCGTCGATACCGGGGCCAAAAACCTTGTGTGGAGTCAGGGCCGGAACCGAGGATTCCTCTCAGGGGCTGACATGGATCTTTGGGTACTTCTGGAGTCTCCCCAGGGGAGTCAGGCCTCGTCTCGAGTGGGGGCTTGCACGTGCGCTTTCCTTCCAATCTGTAGCAGCAATGTCACGCTTCCCGTCGCAGGGATCAAAGGATCTGTGGTTTTCCCTCGAGACTATCCCTTGAGGCTTTCACACAGGGCTGTCCCACGTGCCACCGTGGTGTGAGTCGATCCTCGGCGTGAAAGATGAGCCAGTGCAGGGCAAAGAGGTTCCTCTGGAATGGACTGAGTCATCTGGGGGACTCTTGGAATGGTGGTACGACCATGGAGTTCCTCTCGCCTATCCTGTTGAGAGTGCCTCCTCTTGAGATGGGACGGGAACGCCGGGAATTCTTTCCCGTTGAAAGCAGGGAAAGGATCCCTCATCTTGATCTACGAGGGGGAAACGGGGCTCCTCTGGATGTGGGCGGGACCATCGTGCTTCCTCTCGAGTGGAGACGGGTATGGCGGTGAACTTCTTGAGTTGCAGCAAGGGTGTGAAAGACCCTTTCGAAGTTCCAGAGGTTAGGTGTCGTTACTCTCCAGACGCCTCATCGGAAATAGGCCTCATCTCGCCTGGAAGGGAGAACTTCCTGGATTATCTCGAGTTGCGGCAGGTGTTCTCGAGTTACGACGGGGACCTCAGGGACCCGCCCTGGTGGCCTCAGGAGAGGCCAGTCCACATGCGAGTTGCTAGGGGGCCTCTGGGGATTCCTCTCCCGTCGATACCGGGGCAAAAAACCTTGTGTGGAGTCAGGGCCGGAACCGAGGATTCCTCTCAGGGGCTGACATGGATCTTTGGGTACTTCTGGAGTCTCCCCAGCGGAGTCAGGCCTCGTCTCGAGTGGGGGCATGCACGTGCGCTTTCCTTCCAGGCTGTAGCAGCAATGTCACGCTTCCCGTCGCAGGGATCAAAGGATCTGTGGTTTTCCCTCGAGGCTTTCCCTCGAGGCTTTCCCACAGGGCTGTCCCACGTGCCACCCTGGTGTGAGTCGATCCTCGGCGTGAAAGATGAGCCAGTGCAGGGCAAAGAGGTTCCTCTGGAATGGACTGAGACATATGGGGGACTCTTGGAATGGTGGTACTACCATGGAGTTCCTCTCGCCTTTCCTGTTGAGAGTGCCTCCTCTTGAGATGCGACGGGAACGCCGGGAATTCTTTCCCGTTGAAAGCAGGGAAAGGATCCCTCATCTCGAGCTCCGAGGGGGAAACGGGGCTCCTCTGGATGTGGGCGGGACCATCGTGCTTCCTCTCGAGTGGAGACGGGTATGGCGGTGAACTTCTTGAGTTGCAGCAAGGGTGTGAAAGACCCTTTCGAAGTTCCAGAGGTTAGGTGTCATTAGTCTCCAGACGCCTCATCGGAAATAGGCCTCATCTCGCCTGGAAGGGAGAACTTCCTGGATTATCTAGAGTTGTGACAGGTGTTCTCGAGTTACTTCGGGGACCTCAGGGACCCGCCCTGGTGGCCTCAGGAGAGGCCAGTCCCCATGCGAGGTGCTAGTGGCCCTCTCGGGATTCCTCTCCCGTCGATACCGGGGCCAAAAACCTTGTGTGGAGTCAGGGCCGGAACCGAGGATTCCTCCCAGGGGCTGACATGGATCTTTGGGTACTTCTGGAGTCTCCCCAGGGGAGTCAGGCCTCGTCTCGAGTGGGGGCATGCACGTGCGCTTTCCTTCCAGGCTGTAGCAGCAATGTCACGCTTCCTGTGGCGTGGATCAAAGGATCTGTGGTTTTCCCTCGAGGCTTTCCCTCGAGGCTTTCCCACAGGGCTGTCCCACGTGCCACCGTGGTGTGAGTCGATCCTCGGCGTGAAAGATGAGCCAGTGCAGGGTAAAGAGGTTCCTCTGGAATGGACTGAGACATCTGGGGGAATCTTGGAATGGTGGTACGACCATGGAGTTCCTCTCGCCTTTCCTGTTGAGAGTGCCTCCTCTTGAGATGCGACGGGAACGCCGGGAATTCTTTCCCGTTGAAAGCAGGGAAAGGATACCTCATCTCGAGCTACGAGGGGGAAACGGGGCTCCTCTGGATGTGGGCGGGACCATCGTGCTTCCTCTCGAGTGGAGACGGGTATGGCGGTGAACTTCTTGAGTTGCAGCAAGGGTGTGAAAGACCAGTTCGAAGTTCCAGAGGTTAGGTGTCATTAGTCTCCAGACGCCTCATTGGAAATAGGCCTCATCTCGCCTGGAAGGGAGAACTTCCTGGATTATCTCGAGTTGCGACAGGTGTTCTCGAGTTACGACGGGGACCTCAGGGACCCGCCCTGGTGGCCTCAGGAGAGGCCATTCCCCATGCGAGTTGCTAGGGGGCCTCTGGGGATTCCTCTCCCATCGATTCCGGGGCCAAAAACCTTGTGTGGAGTCAGGGCCGTAACCGAGGATTCCTCTCAGGGGCTGACATGGATCTTTGGGTACTTGTGGAGTCTCCCCAGCGGATTCAGGCCTCGTCTCGAGTGGGGGCATGCACGTGCGCTTTCCTTCCAGGCTGTAGCAGCAATGTCACGCTTCCCGTCGCAGGGATCAAAGGATCTGTGGTTTTCCCTCGAGGCTTTCCCTCGAGGCTTTCCCACAGGGCTGTCCCACGTGCCACCCTGGTGTGAGTCGATCCTCGGCGTGAAAGATGAGCCAGTGCAGGGCAAAGAGGTTCCTCTCGAATGGACTGAGACATCTGGGGGACTCTTGGAATGGTGGTACGACCATGGAGTTACTCTCGCCTTTCCTGTTGAGAGTGCCTCCTCTTGAGATGCGACGGGAACGCCGGGAATTCTTTCCCGTTGAAAGCAGGGAAAGGATCCCTCATCTCGAGCTCCGAGGCGGAAACGGGGCTCCTCTGGCTGTGGGCGGGACCATCGTGCTTCTTCTCGAGTGGAGACGGGTATGGCGGTGAACTTCTTGAGTTGCAGCAAGGGTGTGAAAGACCCTTTCGAAGTTCCAGAGGTTAGGTGTCATTAGTCTCCAGACGCCTCATCGGAAATAGGCCTCCTCTCGCCTGGAAGGGAGAACTTCCTGGATTTTCTCGAGTTGCGGCAGGTGTTCTCGAGTTACGACGGGGACCTCAGGGACCCGCCCTGGTGGCCTCAGGAGAGGCCAGTCCCCATGCGAGTTGCTAGGGGGCCTCTCGAGATTCCTCTCCCGTCGATACCGGGGCCAAAAACCTTTTGTGGAGTCAGGGCCGGAACCGAGGATTCCTCCCAGGGGCTGACATGGATCTTTGGGTACTTCTGGAGTCTCCCCAGGGGAGTCAGGCCTCGTCTCGAGTGGGGGCATGCACGTGCGCTTTCCTTCCAGGCTGTAGCAGCAATGTCACGCTTCCCGTGGCGTGGATCAAAGGATCTGTGGTTTTCCCTCGAGGCTTTCCCTCGAGGCTTTCCCACAGGGCTGTCCCACGTGCCACCGTGGTGTGAGTCGATCCTCGGCGTGAAAGATGAGCCAGTGCAGGGTAAAGAGGTTCCTCTGGAATGGACTGAGACATCTGGGGGACTCTTGGAATGGTGGTACGACCATGGAGTTCCTCTCGCCTTTCCTGTTGAGAGTGCCTCCTCTTGAGATGCGACGGGAACGCCGGGAATTCTTTCCCGTTGAAAGCAGGGAAAGGATCCCTCATCTCGAGCTCCGAGGGGGAAACGGGGCTCCTCTGGATGTGGGCGGGACCATCATGCTTCCTCTCGAGTGGAGACGGGTATGGCGGTGAACTTCTTGAGTTGCAGCAAGGGTGTGAAAGACCCTTTCGAAGTTCCAGAGGTTAGTTGTCATTAGTCTCCAGACGCCTCATCGGAAATAGGCCTCATCTCGCCTGGAAGGGAGAACTTCCTGGATTTTCTCGAGTTGCGGCAGGTGTTCTCGAGTTATGACGGGGACCTGAGGGACCCGCCCTGGTGGCCTCAGGAGAGGCCAGTCCCCATGCGAGTTGCTAGGGGGCCTCTCGGGATTACTCTCCCGTCGATACCGGGGCCAAAACCCTTGTGTGGAGTCAGGGCCGGAACCGAGGATTCCTCTCAGGGGCTGACATGGATCTTTGGGTACTTCTGGAGTCTCCCCAGGGGAGTCAGGCCTCGTCTCGAGTGGGGGCATGCACGTGCGCTTTCCTTCCAGGCTGTAGCAGCAATGTCACGCTTCCAGTGGCGTGGATGAAAGGATCTGTGATTTTCCCTCGAGGCTTTCCCTCGAGGCTTTCCCACAGGGCTGTCCCACGTGCCACCGTGGTGTGAGTCGATCCTCGGCATGAAAGATGAGCCAGTGCAGGGCAAAGAGGTTCCTCTGGAATGGACTGAGACATCTGGGGGACTTTTGGAATGGTGGTATGACCATGGAGTTCCTCTCGCCTTTCCTGTTGAGAGTGCCTCCTCTTGAGATGCGACAGGAACGCCGGGAATTCTTTCCCGTTGAAAGCAGGGAAAGGATCCCTCATCTCGAGCTCCGAGGGGGAAACGGGGCTCCTCTGGATGTGGGCGGGACCATCGTGCTTCCTCTCGAGTGGAGACGGGTATGGCGGTGAACTTCTTGAGTTGCAGCAAGGGTGTGAAAGACCCTTTCGAAGTTCCAGAGGTTAGGTGTCATTAGTCTCCAGAAGCCTCATGGGAAATAGGCCACATCTCGCCTGGAAGGGAGAACTTCCTGGATTTTGTCGAGTTGCGGCAGGTGTTCTCGAGTTACGACGGGGACCTCAGGGACCCGCCCTGGTGGCCTCAGGAGAGGCCAGTCCCCATGCGAGTTGCTATGGGGCCTCTCGGGATTCCTCTCCCTTCGATACCGGGGCCAAAAACCTTGTGTGGAGTCAGGGCCGGAACCGAGGATTCCTCTCAGGGGCTGACATGGATCTTTGGGTACTTCTGGAGTCTCCCCAGGGGAGTCAGGCCTCGTCTCGAGTGGGGGCATGCACGTGCGCTTTCCTTCCTGGCTGTAGCAGCAATGATACGCTTCCCGTGGCGTGGATCAAAGGATCTGTGGTTTTCCCTCGAGGCTTTCCCTCGAGGCTTTCCCACAGGGCTGTCCCACGTGCCACCGTGGTGTGAGTCGATCCTCGGCGTGAAAGATGAGCCAGTGCAGGGCAAAGAGGTTCCTCTGGAATGGACTGAGACATCTGGGGGACTCTTGGAATGGTGGTACGACCATGGAGTTCCTCTCGCCTTTCCTGTTGAGAGTGCCTCCTCTTGAGATGCGACGGGAACGCCGGGAATTCTTTCCCGTTGAAAGCAGGGAAAGGATCCCTCATCTCGAGCTACGAGGGGGAAACGGGGCTCCTCTGGATGTCTGCGGGACCATCGTGCTTCCTCTCGAGTGGAGACGGGTATGGCGGTGAACTTCTTGAGTTGCAGCAAGCGTGTGAAAGACCCTTTCGAAATTCCAGAGGTTAGGTGTCATTAGTCTCCAGACGCCTCATCGGAAATAGGCCTCATCTCGCCTGGAAGGGAGAACTTCCTGGATTTTCTCGAGTTGCGGCAGGTGTTCTCGAGTTACGACGGGGACCTCAGGGACCCGCCCTGGTGTCCTCAGGAGAGGCCAGTCCCCATGCGAGTTGCTAGGGGGCCTCTCGGGATTCCTCTCCCGTCGATACCGGGGCCAAAAACCTTGTGTGGAGTCAGGGCCGGAACCGAGGATTCCTCTCAGGGGCTGACATGGATCTTTGGGTACTTGTGGAGTCTCCCCAGGGGAGTCAGGCCTCGTCTCGAGTGGGGGCATGCACGTGCGCTTTCCTTCCAGGCTGTAGCAGCAATGTCACGCTTCCCGTGGCGTGGATCAAAGGATCTGTGGTTTTCCCTCTAGGCTTTCCCTCGAGGCTTTCCCACAGGGCTGTCCCACGTGCCACCGTGGTGTGAGTCGATCCTCGGCGTGAAAGATGAGCCAGTGCAGGGCAAAGAGGTTCCTCTGGAATGGACTGAGACATCTGGGGGACTTTTGGAATGGTGGTACGACCATGGAGTTCCTCTCGCCTTTCCTGTTGAGAGTGCCTCCTCTTGAGATGCGACGGGAACGCCGGGAATTCTTTTCCGTTGAAAGCAGGGAAAGGATCCCTCATCTCGAGCTCCGAGGGGGAAACGGGGCTCCTCTGGATGTGGGCGGGACCATCGTGCTTCCTCTCGAGTGGAGACGGGTATGGCGGTGAACTTCTTGAGTTGCAGCAAGGGTGTGAAAGACCCATTCGAAGTTCCAGAGGTTAGGTGTCATTAGTCTGCAGACGCCTCATCGGAAATAGGCCTCATCTCGCCTGGAAGGGAGAACTTCCTGGATTTTCTCGAGTTGCGGCAGGTGTTCTCGAGTTACTTCCGGGACCTCAGGGACCCGCACTGGTGTCCTCAGGAGAGGCCAGTCCCCATGCGAGTTGCTCGGGGGCCTCTCGGGATTCCTCTCCCTTCGAAACTGGGGCCAAAAACCTTGTGTGGAGTCAGGGCCGGAACCGAGGATTCCTCTCAGGGGCTGACATGGATCTTTGGGTACTTCTGGAGTCTCCCCAGGGGAGTCAGGCCTCGTCTCGAGTGGGGGCATGCACGTGCGCTTTCCTTCCAGGCTGTAGCAGCAATGTCACGCTTCCCGTGGCTTGGATCATAGGATCTGTGGTTTTCCCTCGAGGCTTTCCCTCGAGGCTTTCCCACAGGGCTGTCCCACGTGCCACCGTGGTGTGAGTCGATCCTCGGCGTGAAAGATGAGCCAGTGCAGGGCAAAGAGGTTCCTCTGGAATGGACTGAGACATCTGGGGGACTCTTGGAATGGTGGTACGACCATGGAGTTGCTCTCGCCTTTCCTGTTGAGAGTGCCTCCTCTTGAGATGCGACGGGAACGCCGGGAATTCTTTCCCGTTGAAAGCAGGGAAAGGATCCCTCATCTCGAGCTCCGAGGGGGAAACGGGGCTCCTCTGGATGTGGGCGGGACCATCGTGCTTCCTCTCGAGTGGAGACGGGTGTGGCGGTGAACTTCTTGAGTTGCAGCAAGGGTGTGAAAGACCCTTTCGAAGTTCCAGAGGTTAGGTGTCATTAGTCTCCAGACGCCTCATCGGAAATAGGCCTCATCTCGCCTGGAAGGGAGAACTTCCTGGATTTTCTCGAGATGCGGCAGGTGTTCTCGAGTTACTTCGGGAACCTCAGGGACCCGCCCTGGTGGCCTCAGGAGAGGCCAGTCCCCATGCGAGTTGCTCGGGGGCCTCTCGGGATTCCTCTCCCGTCGATACCGGGGCCAAAAACCTTGTGTGGTGTCAGGGCCGGAACCGAGGATTCCTCTCAGGGGCTGACATGGATCTTTGGGTACTTCTGGAGTCTCCCCAGGGGAGTCAGGCCTCGTCTCGAGTGGGGGCATGCACGTGCGCTTCCCTTCCAGGCTGTAGCAGCAATGTCACGCTTCCCGTCGCGTGGATCAAAGGATCTGTGGTTTTCCCTCGAGGCTTTCCCTCGAGGCTTTCCCACAGGGCTGTCCCACGTGCCACCGTGGTGTGAGTCGATCCTCGGCGTGAAAGATGAGCCAGTGCAGGGCAAAGAGGTTCCTCTGGAATGGACTGAGACATCTGGGGGACTCTTGGAATGGTGGTACGACCATGGAGTTCCTCTCGCCTTTCCTGTTGAGAGTGCCTCCTCTTGAGATGCGACGGGAACGCCGGGAATTCTTTCCAGTTGAAAGCAGGGAATGGATCCCTCATCTCGAGATCAGAGGGGGAAACGGGGCTCCTCTGGATGTGGGCGGGACCATCGTGCTTCCTCTCGAGTTGAGACGGGTATGGTGGTGAACTTCTTGAGTTGCAGCAAGGGTGTGAAAGACCCTTTCGAAGTTCCAGAGGTTAGGTGTCATTAGTCTCCAGACGCCTCATCGGAAATAGGCCTCATCTCGCCTGGAAGGGAGACCGTCCTGGATTTTCTCGAGTTGCGGCAGGTGTTCTCGAGTTATGCCGAGGACCTCAGGGACCCGCCCTGGTGGCCTCAGGAGAGGCCAGTCCCCATGCGAGTTGCTAGGGGGCCTCTCGGGATTCCTCTCCCGTCGATACCGGGGCCAAAAATCTTGTGTTGAGTCAAGGCCGGAACCGAGGATTCCTCTCAGGGGCTGACATGGATCTTTGGGTACTTCTGGAGTCTCCACAGGGGAGTCAGGCCTCGTTTCGAGTGGGGGCATGCACGTGCGCTTTCCTTCCAGGCTGTAGCAGCAATGTCACGCTTCCTGTCGCGTGGATCAAAGGATCTGTGGTTATCCCTCGTGGCTTTCCCTTGAGGCTTTCCCACAGGGCTGTCCCACGTGCCACCGTGGTGTGAGTCGATCCTCGGCGTGAAAAATGAGCCAGTGCAGGGCAAAGAGGTTCCTCTGGAATGGACTGAGTCATCTGGGGGACTCTTGGAATGGTGGTACGACCATGGAGTTCCTCTCGCCTTTCCTGTTGAGAGTGCCTCCTCTTGAGATGCGACGGGAACGCCGGGAATTCTTTCCCGTTGAAAGCAGGGAAAGGATCCCTCATCTCGAGATCCGAGGGGCAAACGGGGCTCCTCTGGATGTGGGTGGGACCATCGTGCTTCCTCTCGAGTGGAGACGGGTATGGCGGTGAACTTCTTGAGTTGCAGCAAGGGTGTGAAAGACCCTTTCGAAGTTCCAGAGGTTAGGTGTCATTAGTCTCCAGACGCCTCATCGGAAATAGGCCTCATCTCGCCTGGAAGGGAGAACTTCCTGGATTTTCTCGAGTTGCGGCAGGTGTTCTCGAGTTACGACGGGGACCACAGGGACCCGCCCTGGTGGCCTCAGGAGAGGCCAGTCCCCATTCGAGTTGATAGGGGGCCTCTCTGGATTCCTCTCCGTCGATACCGGGGCCAAAAACCTTGTGTGGAGTCAGGGCCGGAACCGAGGATTCCTCTCAGGGGCTGACATGGATCTTTGGGTACTTCTGGAGTCTCCCCAGGGAAGTCAGGCCTCGTCTCCAGTGGGGGCATGCACGTGCGCTTTCCTTCCAGGCTGTAGCAGCAATGTCACGCTTCCCGTGGCGTGGATCAAAGGATCTGTGGTTTTCCCTCGAGGCTTTCCCTCGAGGCTTTCACACAGGGATGTTCCACGTGCCACCGTGGTGTGAGTCGATCCTCGGCGTGAAAGATGAGCCAGTGCAGGGCAAAGAGGTTCCTCTGGAATGGACTGAGACATCTGGGGGACTCTTGGAATGGTGGTACGACCATGGAGTTCCTCTCGCCTTTCCTGTTGAGAGTGCCTCCTCTTGAGATGCGAGGGGAACGCCGGGAATTCTTTCCCGTTGAAAGCAGGGAAAGGATCCCTCATCTCGAACTCCGAGGGGGAATCGGGGCTCCTCTGGATGTGGGCGGGACCATCGTGCTTCCTCTCGAGTGGAGACGGGTATGGCGGTGAACTTCTTGAGTTGCAGCAAGGGTGTGAAAGACCCTTTCGAAGTTCCAGAGGTTAGGTGTCATTAGTCTCCAGACGCCTCATCGGAAATAGGCCTCATCTCGCCTGGAAGGGAGAACTTCCTGGATTTTCTCGAGTTGCGGCAGGTGTTCTCGAGTTACTTCGGGGACCTCAGGGAACCGGCCTGGTGGCCTCAGGAGAGGCCAGTCCCCATGCGAGTTGCTAGGGGCCCTCTCGGGATTCCTCTCCCGTCGATACCGGGGCCAAAAGCCTTGTGTGGAGTCAGGGCCGGAATCGAGGATTCCTCTCAGGGGCTGAAATGGATCTTTGGGTACTTGTGGAGTCTCCCCAGGGGAGTCAGGCCTCGTCTCGAGTGGGGGCATGCACGTGCGCTTTCCTTCCAGGCTGTAGCAGCAATGTCACGCTTCCCGTCGCGTGGATCAAAGGATCTGTGGTTTTCCCTCGAGGCTTTCCCTCGAGGCTTTCCCACAGGGCTGTCCTACGTGCCACCGTGGTGTGAGTCGATCCTCGGCGTGAAAGATGAGCCAGTGCAGGGCAAAGATGTTCCTCTGGAATGGACTGAGACATCTGGGGGACTCTTGGAATGGTGGTACGACCATGGAGTTCCTCTCGCCTTTCCTGTTGAGAGTGCCTCCTCTTGAGATGCGACGGGAATGCCGGGAATTCTTTCCCGTTGAAAGTAGGGAAAGGATCCCTCATCTCGAGCTCCGAGGGGGAATCGGGGCTCCTCTGGATGTGGGCGGGACCATCGTGCTTCCTCTCGAGTGGAGACGGGTATGGCGGTGAACTTCTTGAGTTGCAGCAAGGGTGTGAAAGACCCTTTCGAAGTTCCAGAGTTTAGGTGTCATTAGTCTCCAGACGCCTCATCGGAAATAGGCCTCATCTCGCCTGGAAGGGAGAACTTCCTGGATTTTCTCGAGTTGCGGAAGGTGTTCTCGAGTTACTTCGGGGACCTCAGGGACCCGCCCTGGTGGCCTCAGGAGAGGCCAGTCCCCATGCGAGGTGCTAGGGGCCCTCTCGGGATTCCTCTCCCGTCGATTCCGGGGCCAAAAACCTTGTGTGGAGTCAGGGCCGGAACCGAGGATTCCTATCAGGGGCTGACATGGATCTTTGGGTACTTCTGGAGTCTCCCCAGGGGAGTCAGGCCTCGTCTCCAGTGGGGGCATGCACGTGCGCTTTCCTTCCAGGTTGTAGCAGCAATGTCACACTTCCCGTCGCGTGGATCAAAGGATCTGTGGTTTTCCCTCGAGGCTTTCCCTCGAGGCTTTCCCACAGGGCTGTCTCACGTACCACCGTGGTGTGAGTCGATCCTCGGCGTGAAAGATGAGCCAGTGCAGGGCAAAGAGGTTCCTCTGGAATGGACTGAGACATCTGGGGGACTCTTGGAATGGTGGTACGACCATGGAGTTCCTCTCGCCTTTCCTGTTGAGAGTGCCTCCTCTTGAGATGCGACGGGAACGCCGGGAATTCTTTCCCGTTGAAAGCAGGGAAAGGATCCCTCATCTCGAACTCCGAGGGGGAATCGGGGCTCCTCTGGATGTGGGCGGGACCATCGTGCTTCCTCTCGAGTGGAGACGGGTATGGCGGTGAACTTCTTGAGTTGCAGCAAGGGTGTGAAAGACCCTTTCGAAGTTCCAGAGGTTAGGTGTCATTAGTCTCCAGACGCCTCATCGGAAATAGGCCTCATCTCGCCTGGAAGGGAGAACTTCCTGGATTTTCTCGAGTTGCGGCAGGTGTTCTCGAGTTACTTCGGGGACCTCAGGGAACCGGCCTGGTGGCCTCAGGAGAGGCCAGTCCCCATGCGAGTTGCTAGGGGCCCTCTCGGGATTCCTCTCCCGTCGATACCGGGGCCAAAAGCCTTGTGTGGAGTCAGGGCCGGAATCGAGGATTCCTCTCAGGGGCTGACATGGATCTTTGGGTACTTGTGGAGTCTCCCCAGGGGAGTCAGGCCTCGTCTCGAGTGGGGGCATGCACGTGCGCTTTCCTTCCAGGCTGTAGCAGCAATGTCACGCTTCCCGTCGCGTGGATCAAAGGATCTGTGGTTTTCCCTCGAGGCTTTCCCTCGAGGCTTTCCCACAGGGCTGTCCTACGTGCCACCGTGGTGTGAGTCGATCCTCGGCGTGAAAGATGAGCCAGTGCAGGGCAAAGATGTTCCTCTGGAATGGACTGAGACATCTGGGGGACTCTTGGAATGGTGGTACGACCATGGAGTTCCTCTCGCCTTTCCTGTTGAGAGTGCCTCCTCTTGAGATGCGACGGGAATGCCGGGAATTCTTTCCCGTTGAAAGTAGGGAAAGGATCCCTCATCTCGAGCTCCGAGGGGGAATCGGGGCTCCTCTGGATGTGGGCGGGACCATCGTGCTTCCTCTCGAGTGGAGACGGGTATGGCGGTGAACTTCTTGAGTTGCAGCAAGGGTGTGAAAGACCCTTTCGAAGTTCCAGAGTTTAGGTGTCATTAGTCTCCAGACGCCTCATCGGAAATAGGCCTCATCTCGCCTGGAAGGGAGAACTTCCTGGATTTTCTCGAGTTGCGGAAGGTGTTCTCGAGTTACTTCGGGGACCTCAGGGACCCGCCCTGGTGGCCTCAGGAGAGGCCAGTCCCCATGCGAGGTGCTAGGGGCCCTCTCGGGATTCCTCTCCCGTCGATTCCGGGGCCAAAAACCTTGTGTGGAGTCAGGGCCGGAACCGAGGATTCCTATCAGGGGCTGACATGGATCTTTGGGTACTTCTGGAGTCTCCCCAGGGGAGTCAGGCCTCGTCTCCAGTGGGGGCATGCACGTGCGCTTTCCTTCCAGGTTGTAGCAGCAATGTCACACTTCCCGTCGCGTGGATCAAAGGATCTGTGGTTTTCCCTCGAGGCTTTCCCTCGAGGCTTTCCCACAGGGCTGTCTCACGTACCACCGTGGTGTGAGTCGATCCTCGGCGTGAAAGATGAGCCAGTGCAGGGCAAAGAGGTTCCTCTGGAATGGACTGAGACATCTGGGGGACTCTTGGAATGGTGGTACGAGCATGGAGTTCCTCTCGCCTTTCCTGTTGAGAGTGCCTCCTCTTGAGATGCGACAGGAACGCCGGGAATTCTTTCCCGTTGAAAGCAGGGAATGGATCCCTCATCTCGAGCTCAGAGGGGGAAACGGGGCTCCTCTGGATGTGGGCGGAACCATCGTGCTTCCTCTCGAGTGGAGACGGGTATGGCGGTGAACTTCTTGAGTTGCAGCAAGGGTGTGAAAGACCCTTTCGAAGTTCCAGACGTTAGGTGTCATAAGTCTCCAGACGCCTCATCGGAAATAGGCCTCATCTCGCCTGGAAGGGAGAACTTCCTGGATTTTCTCGAGTTGCGGCAGGTGTTCTCGAGTTACTTCGGGGACCTCAGGGACCCGCCCTGGTGGCCTCAGGAGAGGCCAGTCCCCATGCGAGTTGCTAGGGGGCCTCTCGGGATTCCTCTCCCGTCGATACCCGGGCCAAAAACCTTGTGTGGAGTCAGGGCCGGAACCGAGGATTCCTCTCAGGGGCTGACATGGATCTTTGGGTACTTGTGGAGTCTCCGCAGGGGAGTCAGGCCTCGTCTCGAGTGGGGGCATGCACGTGCGCTTTCCTTCCTGGCTGTAGCAGCAATGTCACGCTTCCCGTGGCGTGGATCAAAGGATCTGTGGTTTTCCCTCGAGGCTTTCCCTCGAGGCTTTCCCACAGGGCTGTCCCACGTGCCACCGTGGTGTGAGTCGATCCTCGGCGTGAAAGATGAGCCAGTGCAGGGCAAAGAGGTTCCTCTGGAATGGACTGAGACATCTGGGGGACTCTTGGAATGGTGGTACGACCATGGATTTCCTCTCGCCTTTCCTGTTGAGAGTGCCTCCTCTTGAGATGCGACGGGAACGCCGGGAATTCTTTCCCGTTGAAAGCAGGGAAAGGATCCCTCATCTCGAGATCCGAGGGGCAAACGGGGCTCCACTGGATGTGGGTGGGACCATCGTGCTTCCTCTCGAGTGGAGACGGGTATGGCGGTGAACTTCTTGAGTTGCAGCAAGGGTGTGAAAGACCCTTTCGAAGTTCCAGAGGTTAGGTGTCATTAGTCTCCAGACGCCTCATCGGAAATAGGCCTCATCTCGCCTGGAAGGGAGAACTTCCTGGATTTTCTCGAGTTGCGGCAGGTGTTCTCGAGTTACGACGGGGACCACAGGGACCCGCCCTGGTGGCCTCTGGAGAGGCCAGTCCCCATTCGAGTTGATAGGGGGCCTCTCTGGATTCCTCTCCGTCGATACCGGGGCCAAAAACCTTGTGTGGAGTCAGGGCCGGAACCGAGGATTCCTCTCAGGGGCTGACATGGATCTTTGGGTTCTTCTGGAGTCTCCCCAGGGAAGTCAGGCCTCGTCTCCAGTGGGGGCATGCACGTGCGCTTTCCTTCCAATCTGTAGCAGCAATGTCACGCTTCCCGTCACAGGGATCAAAGGATCTGTGGTTTTCCCTCGAGGCTTTCCCTCGAGGCTTTCCCACAGGGCTGTCCCACGTGCCACCGTGGTGTGAGTTGATCCTCGGCGTGAAAGATGAGCCAGTGCAGGGCAAAGAGGTTCCTCTGGAATGGACTGAGTCATCTGGGGGACTCTTGGAATGGTGGTACGACCATGGAGTTGCTCTCGCCTTTCCTGTTGAGAGTGCCTCCTCTTGAGATGCGACGGGAACGCCGGGAATTCTTTCAAGTTGAAAGCAGGGAAAGGATCCCTCATCTCGAGCTCCGAGGGGGAAACGGGGCTCCTCTGGATGTGGGCGGGACCATCGTGCTTCCTCTCGAGTGGAGACGGGTATGGCGGTGAACTTCTTGAGTTGCAGCAAGGGTGTGAAAGACCCTTTCGAAGTTCCAGAGGTTAGGTGTCATTAGTCTCCAGACGCCTCATCGGAAATAGGCCTCATCTCGCCTGGAAGGGAGAACTTCCTGGATTATCTCGAGTTGCGGCAGGTGTTCTCGAGTTACGACGGGGACCTCAGGGACCCGCCCTGGTGGCCTCAGGAGAGGCCAGTCCCCATTCGAGTTGCTAGGGGGCCTCTGGGGATTCCTCTCCCGTCGATACCGGGGCCAAAAACCTTGTGTGGAGTCAGGGCCGGAACCGAGGATTCCTCTCAGGGGCTGACATGGATCTTTGGGTACTTCTGGAGTCTCCCCAGCGGAGTCAGGCCTCGTCTCGATTGGGCGCATGCACGTGCGCTTTCCTTCCAGGCTGTAGCAGCAATGTCACGCTTCCCGTCGCAGGGATCAAAGGATCTGTGGTTTTCCCTCGAGGCTTTCCCTCGAGGCTTTCCCACAGGGCTGTCCCACGTGCCACCCTGGTGTGAGTCGATCCTCGGCGTGAATGATGAGCCAGTGCAGGGCAAAGAGGTTCCTCTGGAATGGACTGAGACATCTGGGGAACTCTTGGAATGGTGGTACTACCATGGAGTTCCTCTCGCCTTTCCTGTTGAGAGTGCCTCCTCTTGAGATGCGACGGGAACGCCGGGAATTCTTTCCCGTTGAAAGCAGGGAAAGGTTCCCTCATCTCGAGCTCCGAGGGGGAAACGGGGCTCCTCTGGATGTGGGCGGGAAAATCGTGCTTCCTCTCGAGTGGAGACGGGTATGGCGGTGAACTTCTTGAGTTGCAGCAAGGGTGTGAAAGACCCTTTCGAAGTTCCAGAGGTTAGGTGTCATTAGTCTCCAGACGCCTCATCGGAAATAGGCCTCATCTCGCCTGGAAGGGAGAACTTCCTGGATTTTCTCGAGTTCCGGCAGGTGTTCCCGAGTTACCTCGGGGACCTCAGGGACCCACCCTGGTGGCCTCAGGAGAGGCCAGTCCCCATGCGAGGTGCTAGGGGCCCTCTCGGGATTCCTCTCCCTTTGATACCCGGGCAAAAGCCTTGTGTGGAGTCAGGGCCGGAACCAAGGATTCCTCTCAGGGGCTGACATGGATCTTTGGGTACTTGTGGAGTCTCCCCAGGGGAGTCAGGCCTCGTCTCGAGTGGGGGCATGCACGTGCGCTTTCCTTCCAGGCTGTAGCAGCAATGTCACGCTTCCCGTGGCGTGGATCAAAGGATCTGTGGTTTTCCCTCGAGGCTTTCCCTCGAGGCTTTCCCACAGGGCTGTCCTACGTGCCACCGTGGTGTGAGTCGATCCTCGGCGTGAAAGATGAGCCAGTGCAGGGCAAAGAGGTTCCTCTGGAATGGACTGAGACATCTGGGGGACTCTTGGAATGGTGGTACGACCATGGAGTTCCTCTCGCCTTTCCTGTTGAGAGTGCCTCCTCTTGAGATGCGACGGGAACGCCGGGAATTCTTTCCCGTTGAAAGCAGGGAAAGGATCCCTCATCTCGAGCTCCGAGGGGGAAACGGGGCTCCTCTGGATGTGGGCGGGAACATCGTGCTTCCTCTCGAGTGGAGACGGGTATGGCGGTGAACTTCTTGAGTTGCAGCAAGGGTGTGAAAGACCCTTTCGAAGTTCCAGAGGTTAGGTGTCATTAGTCTCCAGACGCCTCATCGGAAATAGGCCTCATCTCGCCTGGAAGGGAGAACGTCCTGGATTTTCTCGAGTTGCGGCAGGTGTTCTCGAGTTATGCCGAGGACCTCAGGGACCCGCCCTGGTGGCCTCAGGAGAGGCCAGTCCCCATGCGAGTTGCTAGGGGGCCTCTCGGGATTCCTCTCCCGTCGATACCGGCGCCAAAAATCTTGTGTTGAGTCAAGGCCTGAACCGAGGATTCCTCTCAGGGGCTGACATGGATCTTTGGGTACTTCTGGAGTCTCCCCAGCGGAGTCAGGCCTCGTCTCGAGTGGGGGCATGCACGTGCGCTTTCCTTCCAGGCTGTAGCAGCAATGTCACGCTTCCCGTCGCAGGGATCAAAGGATCTGTGGATTTCCCTCGAGGCTTTCCCTCGAGGCTTTCCCACAGGGCTGTCCCACGTGCCACCCTGGTGTGAGTCGATCCTCGGCGTGAATGATGAGCCAGTGCAGGGCAAAGAGGTTCCTCTGGAATGGACTGAGACATCTGGGGAACTCTTGGAATGGTGGTACTACCATGGAGTTCCTCTCGCCTTTCCTGTTGAGAGTGCCTCCTCTTGAGATGCGACGGGAACGCCGGGAATTCTTTCCCGTTGAAAGCAGGGAAAGGTTCCCTCATCTCGAGCTCCGAGGGGGAAACGGGGCTCCTCTGGATGTGGGCGGGAACATCGTGCTTCCTCTCGAGTGGAGACGGGTATGGCGGTGAACTTCTTGAGTTGCAGCAAGGGTGTGAAAGACCCTTTCGAAGTTCCAGAGGTTAGGTGTCATTAGTCTCCAGATGCCTCATCGGAAATAGGCCTCATCTCGCCTGGAAGGGAGAACTTCCTGGATTTTCTCGAGTTGCGGCAGGTGTTCTCGAGTTACCTCGGGGACCTCAGGGACCCACCCTGGTGGCCTCAGGAGAGGCCAGTCCCCATGCGAGGTGCTAGGGGCCCTCTCGGGATTCCTCTCCCTTTGATACCCGGGCAAAAGCCTTGTGTGGAGTCAGGGCCGGAACCGAGGATTCCTCTCAGGGGCTGACATGGATCTTTGGGTACTTGTGGAGTCTCCCCAGGGGAGTCAAGCCTCATTTCGAGTGGGGGCATGCACGTGCGCTTTCCTTCCAGGCTGTAGCAGCAATGTCACGCTTCCCGTGGCGTGGATCAAAGGATCTGTGGTTTTCCCTCGAGGCTTTCCCTCGAGGCTTTCCCACAGGGCTGTCCTACGTGCCACCGTGGTGTGAGTCGATCCTCGGCGTGAAAGATGAGCCAGTGCAGGGCAAAGAGGTTCCTCTGGAATGGACTGAGACATCTGGGGGACTCTTGGAATGGTGGTACGACCATGGAGTTCCTCTCGCCTTTCCTGTTGAGAGTGCCTCCTCTTGAGATGCGACGGGAACGCCGGGAATTCTTTCCCGTTGAAAGCAGGGAAAGGATCCCTCATCTCGAGCTCCGAGGGGGAAACGGGGCTCCTCTGGATGTGGGCGGGACCATCGTGCTTCCTCTCGAGTGGAGACGGGTATGGCGGTGAACTTCTTGAGTTGCAGCAAGGGTGTGAAAGACCCTTTCGAAGTTCCAGAGGTTAGGTGTCATTAGTCTCCAGACGCCTCATCGGAAATAGGCCTCATCACGCCTGGAAGGGAGAACTTCCTGGATTTTCTCGAGTTGCGGCAGGTGTTCTCGAGTTACCTCGGGGACCTCAGGGACCCGCCCTGGTGGCCTCAGGAGAGGCCAGTCCCCATGCGAGGTGCTAGGGGCCCTCTCGGGATTCCTCTCCCTTTGATACCCGGGCAAAAGCCTTGTGTGGAGTCAGGGCCGGAACCGAGGATTCCTCTCAGGGGCTGACATGGATCTTTGGGTACTTGTGGAGTCTCCCCAGGGGAGTCAGGCCTCGTCTCGAGTGGGGGCATGCACGTGCGCTTTCCTTCCAGGCTGTAGCAGCAATGTCACGCTTCCCGTGGCGTGGATCAAAGGATCTGTGGTTTTCCCTCGAGGCTTTCCCTCGAGGCTTTCCCACAGGGCTGTCCCACGTGCCACCGTGGTGTGAGTCGATCCTCGGCGCGAAAGATGAGCCAGTGCAGGGCAAAGAGGTTCCTCTGGAATGGACTGAGACATCTGGGGGACTCTTGGAATGGTGGTACGACCATGGAGTTCCTCTCGCCTTTCCTGTTGAGAGTGCCTCCTCTTGAGATGCGACGGGAACGCCGGGAATTCTTTCCCGTTGAAAGCAGGGAAAGGATCCGTCATCTCGAGCTCCGAGGGGGAAACGGGGCTTCTCTGGATGTGGGCGGGACCATCGTGCTTCCTCTCGAGTGGAGACGGGTATGGGGGTTAACTTCTTGAGTTGCAGCAAGGGTGTGAAAGACCCTTTCGAAGTTCCAGAGGTTAGGTGTCATTAGTCTCCAGACGCCTCATCGGAATTAGGCCTCATCTCGCCTGGAAGGGAGAACTTCCTGGATTTTCTCGAGTTGCGGCAGGTGTTCTCGAGTTACTTCGGGGACCTCAGGGACCCCCCCTGGTGGCCTCAGGAGAGGCCAGTCCCCATGCGAGTTGCTAGGGGGCCTCTCGGGATTCCTCTCCCGTCGATACCCGGGCCAAAAAGCTTGTGTGGAGTCAGGGCCAGTACCGAGAATTCCTCTCAGGGGCTGACATGGATCCTTGGGTACTTGTGGAGTCTCCCCAGGGGAGTCAGGCCTCGTCTCGAGTGGGGGCATGCACGTGCGCTTTCCTTCCAGGCTTTAGCAGCAATGTCACGCTTCCCGTGGCGTGGATCAAAGGTTCTGTGGTTTTCCCTCGAGGCTTTCCCTCGAGGCTTTCCCACAGGGCTGTCCCACGTGCCACCGTGGTGTGAGTCGATCCTCGGCGTGAAAGATGAGCCAGTGCAGGGCAAAGAGGTTCCTCTGGAATGGACTGAGACATCTGGGGGACTCTTGGAATGGTGGTTCGACCATGGAGTTCCTCTCGCCTTTCCTGTTGAGAGTGCCTCCTCTTGAGATGCGACGGGAACGCCGGGAATTCTTTCCCGTTGAAAGCAGGGAATGGATCCCTCATCTCGAGCTCAGAGGGGGAAACGGGGCTCCTCTGGATGTGGGCGGGACCATCGTGCTTCCTCTCGAGTGGAGACGGGTATGGCGGTGAACTTCTTGAGTTGCAGCAAGGGTGTGAAAGACCCTTTCGAAGTTCCAGAGGTTAGGTGTCATTAGTCTCCAGACGCCTCATCGGAAATAGGCCTCATCTCGCCTGGAAGGGAGAACGTCCTGGATTTTCTCGAGTTGCGGCAGGTGTTCTCGAGTTATGCCGAGGACCTCAGGGACCCGCCCTGGTGGCCTCAGGAGAGGCCAGTCCCCATGCGAGTTGCTAGGGGGCCTCTCGGGATTCCTCTCCCGTCGATACCGGGGCCAAAAATCTTGTGTTGAGTCAAGGCCTGAACCGAGGATTCCTCTCAGGGGCTGACATGGATCTTTGGGTACTTCTGGAGTCTCCACAGGGGAGTCAGGCCTCGTCTCGAGTGGGGGCATGCACGTGCGCTTTCCTTCCAGGCTGTAGCAGCAATGTCACGCTTCCCGTCGCGTGGATCAAAGGATCTGTGGTTTTCCCTCGAGGCTTTCCCTCAAGGCTTTCCCACAGGGCTGTCCCACGTGCCACCGTGGTGTGAGTCGATCCTCGGCGTGAAAGATGAGCGAGTGCAGGGCAAAGAGGTTCCTCTGGAATGGACTGAGACATCTGGGGGACTCTTGGAATGGTGGTACGACCATGGAGTTCCTCTCGCCTTTCCTGTTGAGAGTGCCTCCTCTTGAGATGCGACGGGAACGCCGGGAATTCTTTCCCGTTGAAAGCAGGGAAAGGATCCCTCATCTCGAGCTCCGAGGGGGAATTGGGGCTCCTCTGGATGTGGGCGGGACCATCGTGCTTCCTCTCGAGTGGAGACGGGTATGGCGGTGAACTTCTTGAGTTGCAGCAAGGGTGTGAAAGACCCTTTCGAATTTCCAGAGGTTAGGTGTCATTAGTCTCCAGACGCCTCATCGGAAATAGGCCTCATCTCGCCTGGAAGGGAGAACTTCCTGGATTTTCTCGAGTTGCGGCAGGTGTTCTCGAGTTACTTCGGGGACCTCAGGGACCCGCCCTTGTGGCCTCAGGAGAGGCCAGTCCCCATGCGAGGTGCTAGGGGCCCTCTCGGGATTCCTCTCCCTTCGATACCGGGGCCAAAATCCTTGTGTGGAGTCAGGGCCGGAACCGAGGATTCCTCTCAGGGGCTGACATGGATCTTTGGGTACTTCTGGAGTCTCCCCAGGGGAGTCAGGCCTCGTCTCGAGTGGGGGCATGCACGTGCGCTTTCCTTCCAGGCTTTAGCAGCAATGTCACACTTCCCGTCGCGTGGATCAAAGGATCTGTGGTTTTCCCTCGAGGCTTTCCCTCGAGGCTTTCCCACAGGGCTGTCCCACGTGCCACCGTGGTGTGAGTCGATCCTCGGCGTGAAAGATGAGCCAGTGCAGGGCAAAGAGGTTCCTCTGGAATGGACTGAGACATCTGGGGGACTCTTGGAATGGTGGTACGACCATGGAGTTCCTCTCGCCTTTCCTGTTGAGAGTGCCTCCTCTTGAGATGCGACGGGAACGCCGGGAATTCTTTCCCGTTGAAAGCAGGGAAAGGATCCCTCATCTCGAGCTACGAGGGGGAAACGGGGCTCCTCTGGATGTGGGCGGGACCATCGTGCTTCCTCTTGAGTGGAGACGGGTATGGCGGTGAACTTCTTGAGTTGCAGCAAGGGTGTGAAAGACCCTTTCGAAGTTCCAGAGGTTAGGTGTCGTTAGTCTCCAGACGCCTCATCGGAAATAGGCCTCATCTCGCCTGGAAGGGAGAACTTCCTGGATTATCTCGAGTTGCAGCAGGTGTTCTCGAGTTACGACGGGGACCTCAGGGACCCGCCCTGGTGGCCTCAGGAGAGGCCAGTCCCCATGCGAGTTGCTAGGGGGCCTCTGGGGATTCCTCTCCCGTCGATACCGGGGCCAAAAACCTTGTGTGGAGTCAGGGCCGGAACCGAGGATTCCTCTCAGGGGCTGACATGGATCTTTGGGTACTTGTGGAGTCTCCCCAGCGGAGTCAGGCCTCGTCTCGAGTGGGGGCATGCACGTGCGCTTTCCTTCCAGGCTGTAGCAGCAATGTCACGCTTCCCGTCGCAGGGATCAAAGAATCTGTGGTTTTCCCTCGAGGCTTTCCCTCGAGGCTTTCCCACAGGGCTGTCCCACGTGCCACCCTGGTGTGAGTCGATCCTCGGCGTGAAAGATGAGCCAGTGCAGGGCAAAGAGGTTCCTCTGGAATGGACTGAGACATATGGGGGACTCTTGGAATGGTGGTACTACCATGGAGTTCCTCTCGCCTTTCCTGTTGAGAGTGCCTCCTTTTGAGATGCGACGGGAACGCCGGGAATTCTTTCCCATTGAAAGCAGGGAAAGGATCCCTCATCTCGAGCTCCGAGGGGGAAACGGTGCTCCTCTGGATGTGGGCGGGACCATCGTGCTTCCTCTCGAGTGGAGACGGGTATGGCGGTGAACTTCTTGAGTTGCAGCAAGGGTGTGAAAGACCCTTTCGAAGTTCCAGAGGTTAGGTGTCATTAGTCTCCAGACGACTTATCGGAAATAGGCCTCATCTCGCCTGGAAGGGAGAACTTCCTGGATTTTCTCGAGTTGCGGCAGGTGTTCTCGAGTTACGACGGGGACCTCAGGGACCCGCCCTGGTGGCCTCAGGAGAGGCCAGTCCCCATGCGAGGTGCTAGGAGGCCTCTCGGGATTCCTCACCCGTCGATACCGGGGCCAAAAACCTTGTGTGGAGTCAGGGCCAGAACCGAGATTCCTCTCAGGGGCTGACATGGATCTTTGGGTACTTCTGGAGTCTCCCCAGGGGAGTCAGGCCTCGTCTCGAGTGGGGGCATGCACGTGCGCTTTCCTTCCAGGCTGTAGCAGCAATGTCACGCTTCCCTTGGCGTGGATCAAAGGATCTGTGGTTTTCCCTCGAGGCTTTCCCTCGAGGCTTTCCCACAGGGCTGTCCCACGTGCCACCGTGGTGTGAGTCGATCCTCGGCGCGAAAGATGAGCCAGTGCAGGGCAAAGAGGTTCCTCTGGAATGGACTGAGACATCTGGGGGACTCTTGGAATGGTGGTACGACCATGGAGTTCCTCTCGCCTTTCCTGTTGAGAGTGCCTCCTCTTGAGATGCGACGGGAACGCCGGGAATTCTTTCCCGTTGAAAGCAGGGAAAGGATCCGTCATCTCGAGCTCCGAGGGGGAAACGGGGCTTCTCTGGATGTGGGCGGGACCATCGTGCTTCCTCTCGAGTGGAGACGGGTATGGGGGTTAACTTCTTGAGTTGCAGCAAGGGTGTGAAAGACCCTTTCGAAGTTCCAGAGGTTAGGTGTCATTAGTCTCCAGACGCCTCATCGGAATTAGGCCTCATCTCGCCTGGAAGGGAGAACTTCCTGGATTTTCTCGAGTTGCGGCAGGTGTTCTCGAGTTACTTCGGGGACCTCAGGGACCCCCCCTGGTGGCCTCAGGAGAGGCCAGTCCCCATGCGAGTTGCTAGGGGGCCTCTCGGGATTCCTCTCCCGTCGATACCCGGGCCAAAAAGCTTGTGTGGAGTCAGGGCCAGTACCGAGAATTCCTCTCAGGGGCTGACATGGATCCTTGGGTACTTGTGGAGTCTCCCCAGGGGAGTCAGGCCTCGTCTCGAGTGGGGGCATGCACGTGCGCTTTCCTTCCAGGCTGTAGCAGCAATGTCACGCTTCCCGTGGCGTGGATCAAAGGTTCTGTGGTTTTCCCTCGAGGCTTTCCCTCGGGGCTTTCCCACAGGGCTGTCCCACGTGCCACCGTGGTGTGAGTCGATCCTCGGCGTGAAAGATGAGCCAGTGCAGGGCAAAGAGGTTCCTCTGGAATGGACTGAGACATCTGGGGGACTCTTGGAATGGTGGTTCGACCATGGAGTTCCTCTCGCCTTTCCTGTTGAGAGTGCCTCCTCTTGAGATGCGACGGGAACGCCGGGAATTCTTTCCCGTTGAAAGCAGGGAATGGATCCCTCATCTCGAGCTCAGAGGGGGAAACGGGGCTCCTCTGGATGTGGGCGGGACCATCGTGCTTCCTCTCGAGTGGAGACGGGTATGGCGGTGAACTTCTTGAGTTGCAGCAAGGGTGTGAAAGACCCTTTCGAAGTTCCAGAGGTTAGGTGTCATTAGTCTCCAGACGCCTCATCGGAAATAGGCCTCATCTCGCCTGGAAGGGAGAACGTCCTGGATTTTCTCGAGTTGCGGCAGGTGTTCTCGAGTTATGCCGAGGACCTCAGGGACCCGCCCTGGTGGCCTCAGGAGAGGCCAGTCCCCATGCGAGTTGCTAGGGGGCCTCTCGGGATTCCTC
Organism: Capricornis sumatraensis; assembly: GCF_032405125.1. Lineage (NCBI taxonomy): Eukaryota > Metazoa > Chordata > Mammalia > Artiodactyla > Bovidae > Capricornis > Capricornis sumatraensis. The sequence goes on along the minus strand of NC_091077.1, from coordinate 1,225,772 downwards.
TCCCGTCGATACCGGGGCCAAAAACCTTGTGTGGAGTCAGGGCCGGAACCGAGGATTCCTCTCAGGGGCTGACATGGATCTTTGGGTACTTGTGGAGTCTCCCCAGCGGAGTCAGGCCTCGTCTCGAGTGGGGGCATGCACGTGCGCTTTCCTTCCAGGCTGTAGCAGCAATGTCACGCTTCCCGTCGCAGGGATCAAAGAATCTGTGGTTTTCCCTCGAGGCTTTCCCTCGAGGCTTTCCCACAGGGCTGTCCCACGTGCCACCCTGGTGTGAGTCGATCCTCGGCGTGAAAGATGAGCCAGTGCAGGGCAAAGAGGTTCCTCTGGAATGGACTGAGACATATGGGGGACTCTTGGAATGGTGGTACTACCATGGAGTTCCTCTCGCCTTTCCTGTTGAGAGTGCCTCCTCTTGAGATGCGACGGGAACGCCGGGAATTCTTTCCCATTGAAAGCAGGGAAAGGATCCCTCATCTCGAGCTCCGAGGGGGAAACGGTGCTCCTCTGGATGTGGGCGGGACCATCGTGCTTCCTCTCGAGTGGAGACGGGTATGGCGGTGAACTTCTTGAGTTGCAGCAAGGGTGTGAAAGACCCTTTCGAAGTTCCAGAGGTTAGGTGTCATTAGTCTCCAGACGACTTATCGGAAATAGGCCTCATCTCGCCTGGAAGGGAGAACTTCCTGGATTTTCTCGAGTTGCGGCAGGTGTTCTCGAGTTACGACGGGGACCTCAGGGACCCGCCCTGGTGGCCTCAGGAGAGGCCAGTCCCCATGCGAGGTGCTAGGAGGCCTCTCGGGATTCCTCACCCGTCGATACCGGGGCCAAAAACCTTGTGTGGAGTCAGGGCCAGAACCGAGATTCCTCTCAGGGGCTGACATGGATCTTTGGGTACTTCTGGAGTCTCCCCAGGGGAGTCAGGCCTCGTCTCGAGTGGGGGCATGCACGTGCGCTTTCCTTCCAGGCTGTAGCAGCAATGTCACGCTTCCCGTGGCGTGGATCAAAGGATCTGTGGTTTTCCCTCGAGGCTTTCCCTCGAGGCTTTCCCACAGGGCTGTCCCACGTGCCACCGTGGTGTGAGTCGATCCTCGGCGCGAAAGATGAGCCAGTGCAGGGCAAAGAGGTTCCTCTGGAATGGACTGAGACATCTGGGGGACTCTTGGAATGGTGGTACGACCATGGAGTTCCTCTCGCCTTTCCTGTTGAGAGTGCCTCCTCTTGAGATGCGACGGGAACGCCGGGAATTCTTTCCCGTTGAAAGCAGGGAAAGGATCCGTCATCTCGAGCTCCGAGGGGGAAACGGGGCTTCTCTGGATGTGGGCGGGACCATCGTGCTTCCTCTCGAGTGGAGACGGGTATGGGGGTTAACTTCTTGAGTTGCAGCAAGGGTGTGAAAGACCCTTTCGAAGTTCCAGAGGTTAGGTGTCATTAGTCTCCAGACGCCTCATCGGAATTAGGCCTCATCTCGCCTGGAAGGGAGAACTTCCTGGATTTTCTCGAGTTGCGGCAGGTGTTCTCGAGTTACTTCGGGGACCTCAGGGACCCCCCCTGGTGGCCTCAGGAGAGGCCAGTCCCCATGCGAGTTGCTAGGGGGCCTCTCGGGATTCCTCTCCCGTCGATACCCGGGCCAAAAAGCTTGTGTGGAGTCAGGGCCAGTACCGAGAATTCCTCTCAGGGGCTGACATGGATCCTTGGGTACTTGTGGAGTCTCCCCAGGGGAGTCAGGCCTCGTCTCGAGTGGGGGCATGCACGTGCGCTTTCCTTCCAGGCTGTAGCAGCAATATCACGCTTCCCGTGGCGTGGATCAAAGGTTCTGTGGTTTTCCCTCGAGGCTTTCCCTCGAGGCTTTCCCACAGGGCTGTCCCACGTGCCACCGTGGTGTGAGTCGATCCTCGGCGTGAAAGATGAGCCAGTGCAGGGCAAAGAGGTTCCTCTGGAATGGACTGAGACATCTGGGGGACTCTTGGAATGGTGGTTCGACCATGGAGTTCCTCTCGCCTTTCCTGTTGAGAGTGCCTCCTCTTGAGATGCGACGGGAACGCCGGGAATTCTTTCCCGTTGAAAGCAGGGAATGGATCCCTCATCTCGAGCTCAGAGGGGGAAACGGGGCTCCTCTGGATGTGGGCGGGACCATCGTGCTTCCTCTCGAGTGGAGACGGGTATGGCGGTGAACTTCTTGAGTTGCAGCAAGGGTGTGAAAGACCCTTTCGAAGTTCCAGAGGTTAGGTGTCATTAGTCTCCAGACGCCTCATCGGAAATAGGCCTCATCTCGCCTGGAAGGGAGAACGTCCTGGATTTTCTCGAGTTGCGGCAGGTGTTCTCGAGTTATGCCGAGGACCTCAGGGACCCGCCCTGGTGGCCTCAGGAGAGGCCAGTCCCCATGCGAGTTGCTAGGGGGCCTCTCGGGATTCCTCTCCCGTCGATACCGGGGCCAAAAATCTTGTGTTGAGTCAAGGCCTGAACCGAGGATTCCTCTCAGGGGCTGACATGGATCTTTGGGTACTTCTGGAGTCTCCACAGGGGAGTCAGGCCTCGTCTCGAGTGGGGGCATGCACGTGCGCTTTCCTTCCAGGCTGTAGCAGCAATGTCACGCTTCCCGTCGCGTGGATCAAAGGATCTGTGGTTTTCCCTCGAGGCTTTCCCTCAAGGCTTTCCCACAGGGCTGTCCCACGTGCCACCGTGGTGTGAGTCGATCCTCGGCGTGAAAGATGAGCGAGTGCAGGGCAAAGAGGTTCCTCTGGAATGGACTGAGACATCTGGGGGACTCTTGGAATGGTGGTACGACCATGGAGTTCCTCTCGCCTTTCCTGTTGAGAGTGCCTCCTCTTGAGATGCGACGGGAACGCCGGGAATTCTTTCCCGTTGAAAGCAGGGAAAGGATCCCTCATCTCGAGCTCCGAGGGGGAATTGGGGCTCCTCTGGATGTGGGCGGGACCATCGTGCTTCCTCTCGAGTGGAGACGGGTATGGCGGTGAACTTCTTGAGTTGCAGCAAGGGTGTGAAAGACCCTTGCGAAGTTCCAGAGGTTAGGTGTCATTAGTCTCCAGACGCCTCATCGGAAATAGGCCTCATCTCGCCTGGAAGGGAGAACTTCCTGGATTTTCTCGAGTTGCGGCAGGTGTTCTCGAGTTACTTCGGGGACCTCAGGGACCCGCCCTGGTGGCCTCAGGAGAGGCCAGTCCCCATGCGAGGTGCTAGGGGCCCTCTCGGGATTCCTCTCCCGTCGATACCGGGGCCAAAATCCTTGTGTGGATTCAGGGCCGGAACCGAGGATTCCTCTCAGGGGCTGACATGGATCTTTGGGTACTTCTGGAGTCTCCCCAGGGGAGTCAGGCCTCGTCTCGAGTGGGGGCATGCACGTGCGCTTTCCTTCCAGGCTTTAGCAGCAATGTCACACTTCCTGTCGCGTGGATCAAAGGATCTGTGGTTTTCCCTCGAGGCTTTCCCTCGAGGCTTTCCCACAGGGCTGTCCCACGTGCCACCGTGGTGTGAGTCGATCCTCGGCGTGAAAGATGAGCCAGTGCAGGGCAAAGAGGTTCCTCTGGAATGGACTGAGACATCTGGGGGACTCTTGGAATGGTGGTACGACCATGGAGTTCCTCTCGCCTTTCCTGTTGAGAGTGCCTCCTCTTGAGATGCGACGGGAACGCCGGGAATTCTTTCCCGTTGAAAGCAGGGAAAGGATCCCTCATCTCGAGCTACGAGGGGGAAACGGGGCTCCTCTGGATGTGGGCGGGACCATCGTGCTTCCTCTTGAGTGGAGACGGGTATGGCGGTGAACTTCTTGAGTTGCAGCAAGGGTGTGAAAGACCCTTTCGAAGTTCCAGAGGTTAGGTGTCGTTAGTCTCCAGACGCCTCATCGGAAATAGGCCTCATCTCGCCTGGAAGGGAGAACTTCCTGGATTATCTCGAGTTGCAGCAGGTGTTCTCGAGTTACGACGGGGACCTCAGGGACCCGCCCTGGTGGCCTCAGGAGAGGCCAGTCCCCATGCGAGTTGCTAGGGGGCCTCTGGGGATTCCTCTCCCGTCGATACCGGGGCCAAAAACCTTGTGTGGAGTCAGGGCCGGAACCGAGGATTCCTCTCAGGGGCTGACATGGATCTTTGGGTACTTGTGGAGTCTCCCCAGCGGAGTCAGGCCTCGTCTCGAGTGGGGGCATGCACGTGCGCTTTCCTTCCAGGCTGTAGCAGCAATGTCACGCTTCCCGTCGCAGGGATCAAAGAATCTGTGGTTTTCCCTCGAGGCTTTCCCTCGAGGCTTTCCCACAGGGCTGTCCCACGTGCCACCCTGGTGTGAGTCGATCCTCGGCGTGAAAGATGAGCCAGTGCAGGGCAAAGAGGTTCCTCTGGAATGGACTGAGACATATGGGGGACTCTTGGAATGGTGGTACTACCATGGAGTTCCTCTCGCCTTTCCTGTTGAGAGTGCCTCCTCTTGAGATGCGACGGGAACGCCGGGAATTCTTTCCCATTGAAAGCAGGGAAAGGATCCCTCATCTCGAGCTCCGAGGGGGAAACGGTGCTCCTCTGGATGTGGGCGGGACCATCGTGCTTCCTCTCGAGTGGAGACGGGTATGGCGGTGAACTTCTTGAGTTGCAGCAAGGGTGTGAAAGACCCTTTCGAAGTTCCAGAGGTTAGGTGTCATTAGTCTCCAGACGACTTATCGGAAATAGGCCTCATCTCGCCTGGAAGGGAGAACTTCCTGGATTTTCTCGAGTTGCGGCAGGTGTTCTCGAGTTACGACGGGGACCTCAGGGACCCGCCCTGGTGGCCTCAGGAGAGGCCAGTCCCCATGCGAGGTGCTAGGAGGCCTCTCGGGATTCCTCACCCGTCGATACCGGGGCCAAAAATCTTGTGTGGAGTCAGGGCCAGAACCGAGATTCCTCTCAGGGGCTGACATGGATCTTTGGGTACTTCTGGAGTCTCCCCAGGGGAGTCAGGCCTCGTCTCGAGTGGGGGCATGCACGTGCGCTTTCCTTCCAGGCTGTAGCAGCAATGTCACGCTTCCCGTCGCGTGGATCAAAGGATCTGTGGTTTTCCCTCGAGGCTTTCCCTCGAGGCTTTCCCACAGGGCTGTCCCACGTGCCACCGTGGTGTGAGTCGATCCTCGGCGTGAAAGATGAGCCAGTGCAGGGTAAAGAGGTTCCTCTGGAATGGACTGAGATATCTGGGGGAATCTTGGAATGGTGGTACGACCATGGAGTTCCTCTCGCCTTTCCTGTTGAGAGTGCCTCCTCTTGAGATGCGACGGGAACGCCGGGAATTCTTTCCCGTTGAAAGCAGGGAAAGGATACCTCATCTCGAGCTACGAGGGGGAAACGGGGCTCCTCTGGATGTGGGCGGGACCATCGTGCTTCCTCTCGAGTGGAGACGGGTATGGCGGTGAACTTCTTGAGTTACAGCAAGGGTGTGAAAGACCCTTTCGAAGTTCCAGAGGTTAGGTGTCATTAGTCTCCAGACGCCTCATCGGAAATAGGCCTCATCTCGCCTGGAAGGGAGAACTTCCTGGATTATCTCGAGTTGCGACAGGTGTTCTCGAGTTACTACGGGGACCTCAGGGACCCGCCCTGGTGGCCTCAGGAGAGGCCATTCCCCATGCGAGTTGCTAGGGGGCCTCTGGGGATACCTCTCCCATCGATTCCGGGGCCAAAAACCTTGTGTGGAGTCAGGGCCGGAACCGAGGATTCCTCTCAGGGGCTGACATGGATCTTTGGGTACTTGTGGAGTCTCCCCAGCGGATTCAGGCCTCGTCTCGAGTGGGGGCATGCACGTGCACTTTCCTTCCAGGCTGTAGCAGCAATGTCACGCTTCCCGTCGCAGGGATCAAAGGATCTGTGGTTTTCCCTCGAGGCTTTCCCTCGAGGCTTTCCCACAGGGCTGTCCCACGTGCCACCCTGGTGTGAGTCGATCCTCGGCGTGAATGATGAGCCAGTGCAGGGCAAAGAGGTTCCTCTGGAATGGACTGAGACATCTGGGGGACTCTTGGAATGGTGGTACTACCATGGAGTTCCTCTCGCCTTTCCTGTTGAGAGTGCCTCCTCTTGAGATGCGACGGGAACGCCGGGAATTCTTTCCCGTTGAAAGCAGGGAAAGGATCCCTCATCTCGAGCTCCGAGGGGGAAACGGGGCTCCTCTGGATGTGGGCGGGACCATCGTGCTTCCTCTCGAGTGGAGACGGGTATGGCGGTGAACTTCTTGAGTTGCAGCAAGGGTGTGAAAGACCCTTTCGAAGTTCCAGAGGTTAGGTGTCATTAGTCTCCAGACGACTTATCGGAAATAGGCCTCATCTCGCCTGGAAGGGAGAACTTCCTGGATTTTCTCGAGTTGCGGCAGGTGTTCTCGAGTTACGACGGGGACCTCAGGGACCCGCCCTGGTGGCCTCAGGAGAGGCCAGTCCCCATGCGAGGTGCTAGGAGGCCTCTCGGGATTCCTCTCCCGTCGATACCGGGGCCAAAAACCCTGTGTGGAGGCAGGGACGGAACCGAGATTCCTCTCAGGGGCTGACATGGATCTTTGGGTACTTCTGGAGTCTCCCCAGGGGAGTCAGGCCTCGTCTCGAGTGGGGGCATGCACGTGCGCTTTCCTTCCTGGCTGTAGCAGCAATGACACGCTTCCCGTGGCGTGGATAAAAGGATCTGTGGTTTTCCCTCGAGGCTTTCCCTCGAGGCTTTCCCACAGGGCTGTCCCACGTGCCACCGTGGTGTGAGTCGATCCTCGGCGTGAAAGATGAGCCAGTGCAGGGCAAAGAGGTTCCTCTGGAATGGACTGAGACATCTGGGGGACTCTTGGAATGGTGGTACGACCATGGAGTTCCTCTCGCCTTTCCTGTTGAGAGTGCCTCCTCTTGAGATGCGACGGGAACGCCGGGAATTCTTTCCCGTTGAAAGCAGGGAAAGGATCCCTCATCTCGAGCTCCGAGGGGGAAACGGGGCTCCTCTGGCTGTGGGCGGGACCATCGTGCTCCTTCTCGAGTGGAGACGGGTATGGCGGTGAACTTCTTGAGTTGCAGCAAGGGTGTGAAAGACCCTTTCGAAGTTCCAGAGGTTAGGTGTCATTAGTCTCCAGACGCCTCATCGGAAATAGGCCGCATCTCGCCTGGAAGGGAGAACTTCCTGGATTTTCTCGAGTTGCGGCAGGTGTTCTCGAGTTACGACGGGGACCTCAGGGACCCGCCCTGGTGGCCTCAGGAGAGGCCATTCCCCATGCGAGTTGCTAGGGGGCCTCTCGAGATTCCTCTCCCGTCGATACCGGGGCCAAAAACCTTTTGTGGAGTCAGGGCCGGAACCGAGGATTCCTCCCAGGGGCTGACAAGGATCTTTGGGTACTTCTGGAGTCTCCCCAGGGGAGTCAGGCCTCGTCTCGAGTGGGGGCATGCACGTGCGCTTTCCTTCCAGGCTGTAGCAGCAATGTCATGCTTCCCGTGGCGTGGATCAAAGGATCTGTGGTTTTCCCTCGAGACTTTCCCTCGAGGCTTTCCCACAGGGCTGTCCCACGTGCCACCGTGGTGTGAGTCGATCCTCGGCGTGAAAGATGAGCCAGTGCAGGGTAAAGAGGTTCCTCTGGAATGGACTGAGACATCTGGGGGACTCTTGGAATGGTGGTACGACCATGGAGTTCCTCTCGCCTTTCCTGTTGAGAGTGCCTCCTCTTGAGATGCGACGGGAACGCCGGGAATTCTTTCCCGTTGAAAGCAGGGAAAGGATCCCTCATCTCGAGCTCCGAGGGGGAAACGGGGCTCCTCTGGATGTGGGCGGGACCATCATGCTTCCTCTCGAGTGGAGACGGGTATGGCGGTGAACTTCTTGAGTTGCAGCAAGGGTGTGAAAGACCCTTTCGAAGTTCCAGAGGTTAGTTGTCATTAGTCTCCAGACGCCTCATCGGAAATAGGCCTCATCTCGCCTGGAAGGGAGAACTTCCTGGATTTTCTCGAGTTGCGGCAGGTGTTCTCGAGTTATGACGGGGACCTGAGGGACCCGCCCTGGTGGCCTCAGGAGAGGCCAGTCCCCATGCGAGTTGCTAGGGGGCCTCTCGGGATTACTCTCCCGTCGATACCGGGGCCAAAACCCTTGTGTGGAGTCAGGGCCGGAACCGAGGATTCCTCTCAGGGGCTGACATGGATCTTTGGGTACTTCTGGAGTCTCCCCAGGGGAGTCAGGCCTCGTCTCGAGTGGGGGCATGCACGTGCGCTTTCCTTCCAGGCTGTAGCAGCAATGTCACGCTTCCAGTGGCGTGGATGAAAGGATCTGTGATTTTCCCTCGAGGCTTTCCCTCGAGGCTTTCCCACAGGGCTGTCCCACGTGCCACCGTGGTGTGAGTCGATCCTCGGCATGGAAGATGAGCCAGTGCAGGGCAAAGAGGTTCCTCTGGAATGGACTGAGACATCTGGGGGACTTTTAGAATGGTGGTACGACCATGGAGTTCCTCTCGCCTTTCCTGTTGAGAGTGCCTCCTCTTGAGATGCGACGGGAACGCCGGGAATTCTTTCCCGTTGAAAGCAGGGAAAGGATCCCTCATCTCGAGCTCCGAGGGGGAAACGGGGCTCCTCTGGATGTGGGCGGGACCATCGTGCTTCCTCTCGAGTGGAGACGGGTATGGCGGTGAACTTCTTGAGTTGCAGCAAGGGTGTGAAAGACCCTTTCGAAGTTCCAGAGGTTAGGTGTCCTTAGTCTCCAGAAGCCTCATGGGAAATAGGCCACATCTCGCCTGGAAGGGAGAACTTCCTGGATTTTGTCGAGTTGCGGCAGGTGTTCTCGAGTTACGACGGGGACCTCAGGGACCCGCCCTGGTGGCCTCAGGAGAGGCCAGTCCCCATGCGAGTTGCTATGGGGCCTCTCGGGATTCCTCTCCCTTCGATACCGGGGCCAAAAACCTTGTGTGGAGTCAGGGCCGGAACCGAGGATTCCTCTCAGGGGCTGACATGGATATTTGGGTACTTCTGGAGTCTCCTCAGGGGAGTCAGGCCTCGTCTCGAGTGGGGGCATGCACGTGCGCTTTCCTTCCTGGCTGTAGCAGCAATGACACGCTTCCCGTGGCGTGGATCAAAGGATCTGTGGTTTTCCCTCGAGGCTTTCCCTCGAGGCTTTCCCACAGGGCTGTCCCACGTGCCACCGTGGTGTGAGTCGATCCTCGGCGTGAAAGATGAGCCAGTGCAGGGCAAAGAGGTTCCTCTGGAATGGACTGAGACATCTGGGGGACTCTTGGAATGGTGGTACGACCATGGAGTTCCTCTCGCCTTTCCTGTTGAGAGTGCCTCCTCTTGAGATGCGACGGGAACGCCGGGAATTCTTTCCCGTTGAAAGCAGGGAAAGGATCCCTCATCTCGAGCTACGAGGGGGAAACGGGGCTCCTCTGGATGTCTGCGGGACCATCGTGCTTCCTCTCGAGTGGAGACGGGTATGGCGGTGAACTTCTTGAGTTGCAGCAAGCGTGTGAAAGACCCTTTCGAAGTTCCAGAGGTTAGGTGTCATTAGTCTCCAGACGCCTCATCGGAAATAGGCCTCATCTCGCCTGGAAGGGAGAACTTCCTGGATTTTCTCGAGTTGTGGCAGGTGTTCTCGAGTTACGACGGGGACCTCAGGGACCCGCCCTGGTGTCCTCAGGAGAGGCCAGTCCCCATGCGAGTTGCTAGGGGGCCTCTCGGGATTCCTCTCCCGTCGATACCGGGGCCAAAAACCTTGTGTGGAGTCAGGGCCGGAACCGAGGATTCCTCTCAGGGGCTGACATGGATCTTTGGGTACTTGTGGAGTCTCCCCAGGGGAGTCAGGCCTCGTCTCGAGTGGGGGCATGCACGTGCGCTTTCCTTCCAGGCTGTAGCAGCAATGTCACGCTTCCCTTCGCGTGGATCAAAGGATCTGTGGTTTTCCCTCGAGGCTTTCCCTCGAGGCTTTCCCACAGGGCTGTCCCACTTGCCACCGTGGTGTGAGTCGATCCTCGGCGTGAAAGATGAGCCAGTGCAGGGCAAAGAGGTTCCTCTGGAATGGACTGAGACATCTGGGGGACTCTTGGAATGGTGGTACGACCATGGAGTTCCTCTCGCCTTTCCTGTTGAGAGTGCCTCCTCTTGAGATGCGACGGGAACGCCGGGAATTCTTTCCCGTTGAAAGCAGGGAAAGGATCCCTCATCTCGAGCTCCGAGGGGGAAACGGGGCTCCTCTGGATGTGGGCGGGACCATCATGCTTCCTCTCGAGTGGAGACGGGTATGGCGGTGAACTTCTTGAGTTGCAGCAAGGGTGTGAAAGACCCTTTCGAAGTTCCAGAGGTTAGTTGTCATTAGTCTCCAGACGCCTCGTCGGAAATAGGCCTCATCTCGCCTGGAAGGGAGAACTTCCTGGATTTTCTCGAGTTGCGGCAGGTGTTCTCGAGTTATGAAGGGGACCTGAGGGACCCGCCCTGGTGGCCTCAGGAGAGGCCAGTCCCCATGCGAGTTGCTAGGGGGCCTCTCGGGATTACTCTCCCGTCGATACCGGGGCCAAAACCCTTGTGTGGAGTCAGGGCCGGAACCGAGGATTTCTCTCAGGGGCTGACATGGATCTTTGGGTACTTCTGGAGTCTCCCCAGGGGAGTCAGGCCTCGTCTCGAGTGGGGGCATGCACGTGCGCTTTCCTTCCAGGCTGTAGCAGCAATGTCACGCCTCCAGTGGCGTGGATGAAAGGATCTGTGATTTTCCCTCGAGGCTTTCCCTCGAGGCTTTCCCACAGGGCTGTCCCACGTGCCACCGTGGTGTGAGTCGATCCTCGGCATGAAAGATGAGCCAGTGCAGGGCAAAGAGGTTCCTCTGGAATGGACTGAGACATCTGGGGGACTTTTAGAATGGTGGTACGACCATGGAGTTCCTCTCGCCTTTCCTGTTGAGAGTGCCTCCTCTTGAGATGCGACGGGAACGCCGGGAATTCTTTCCCGTTGAAAGCAGGGAAAGGATCCCTCATCTCTAGCTCCGAGGGGGAAACGGGGCTCCTCTGGATGTGGGCGGGACCATCGTGCTTCCTCTCGAGTGGAGACGGGTATGGCGGTGAACTTCTTGAGTTGCAGCAAGGGTGTGAAAGACCCTTTCGAAGTTCCAGAGGTTAGGTGTCATTAGTCTCCAGAAGCCTCATGGGAAATAGGCCACATCTCGCCTGGAAGGGAGAACTTCCTGGATTTTGTCGAGTTGCGGCAGGTGTTCTCGAGTTACGACGGGGCCCTCAGGGACCCGCCCTGGTGGCCTCAGGAGAGGCCAGTCCCCATGCGAGTTGCTAGGGGGCCTCTCGGGATTCCTCTCCCGTCGATACCGGGCCCAAAAACCTTGCGTGGAGTCAGGGCCGGAACCGAGGATTCCTCTCAGGGGCTGACATGGATCTTTGGGTACTTCTGGAGTCTGCCCAGGGGAGTCAGGCCTCGTCTCGAGTGGGGGCATGCACGTGCGCTTTCCTTCCAGGCTGTAGCAGCAATGACACGCTTCCCGTGGCGTGGATCAAAGGATCTGTGGTTTTCCCTCGAGGCATTCCCTCGAGGCTTTCCCACAGGGCTGTCCCAGGTGCCACCGTGGTGTGAGTCGATCCTCGGCGTGAAAGATGAGCCAGTGCAGGGCAAAGAGTTTCCTCTGGAATGGACTGAGACATCTGGGGGACTCTAGGAATGGTGGTACGACCATGGAGTTCCTCTCGCCTTTCCTGTTGAGAGTGCCTCCTCTTGAGATGCGATGGGAACGCCGGGAATTCTTTCCCGTTGAAAGCAGGGAAAGGATCCCTCATCTCGAGCTCCGAGGGGGAAACGGGGCTCCTCTGGATGTGGGCGGGACCATCGTGTTTCCTCTCGAGTGGAGACGGTTATGGCGGTGAACTTCTTGAGTTGCAGCAAGGGTGTGAAAGACCCTTTCGAAGTTCCAGAGGTTAGGTGTCATTAGTCTCCAGACGCCTCATCGGAAATAGGCCTCATCTCACCTGGAAGGGAGAACTTCCTGGATTTTCTCGAGTTGCGGCAGGTGTTCTCAAGTTACGACGGGGACCTCAGGGACCCGCCCTGGTGGCCTCAGGAGAGGCCAGTCCCCATGCGAGGTGCTAGGGGGCCTCTCGGGATTCCTCTCCCGTCGATTCCGGGGCCAAAATCCTTGTGTGGAGTCAGGCCCGGAACCGAGGATTCCTCTCAAGGGCTGACATGGATCTTTGGGTACTTCTGGAGTCTGCCCAGGGGAGTCAGGCCTCGTCTCGAGTGGGGGCATGCACGTGCGCTTTCCTTCCAGGCTGTAGTAGCAATGTCACGCTTCCCGTCGCGAGGATCATAGGATCTGTGGTTTTCCCTCGAGGCTTTCCCTCGAGGCTTTCCCACAGGGCTGTCCCACGTGCCACCGTGGTGTGAGTCGATCCTCGGCGTGAAAGATGAGCCAGTACAGGGCAAAGAGGTTCCTCTGGAATGGACTGAGACATCTGGGGGACTCTTGAAATGGTGGTAAGACCATGAAGTTCCTCTCGCCTTTCCTGTTGAGAGTGCCTCCTCTTGAGATGCGACGGGAACGCCGGGAATTCTTTCCCGTTGAAAGCAGGGAAAGGATCCCTCATCTCAAGCTCCGAGGGGGAAACGGGGCTCCTCTGGATGTGGGCGGGACCATCGTGCTTCCTCTCGAGTGGAGACGGGTATGGCGGTGAACTTCTTGAGTTGCAGCAAGGGTGTGAAAGACCCTTTCGAAGTTCCAGATGTTAGGTGTCATTAGTCTCCAGACGCCTCATCGGAAATAGGCCTCATCTCGCCTGGAAGGGAGAACTTCCTGGATTTTCTCGAGTTGCGGCAGGTGTTCTCGAGTTACGACGTGGACCTCAGGGACCCGCCCTGGTGGCCTCAGGAGAGGCCAGTCCCCATGCGAGTTGCTAGGGGGCCTCTCGGGATTCCTCTCCCGTCGATACCGGGGCCCAAAACCTTGTGTGGAGTCAGGGCCGGAACCGAGGATTCCTCTCAGGGGCTGACATGGATCTTTGTGTACTTGTGGAGTCTTCCCAGGGGAGTCAGGCCTCGTCTCGAGTGGGGGCATGCACGTGCGCTTTCCTTCCAGGCTGTAGCAGCAATGTCACGCTTCCCGTGGCGTGGATCAAAGGATCTGTGGTTTTCCCTCGAGGCTTTCCCACAGGGCTGTCCCACGTGCCACCCTGGTGTGAGTCGTACCTCGGCGTGAAAGATGAGCCAGTGCAGGGCAAAGAGGTTCCTCTGGAATGGACTGAGACATCTGGGGGACTCTTGGAATGGTGGTACGACCATGGAGTTCCTCTCGCCTTTCCTGTTGAGAGTGCCTCCTCTTGAGATGCGACGGGAACGCCGGGAATTCTTTCCCGTTGAAAGCAGGGAAAGGATCCCTCATCTCGAGCTCCGAGGGGGAAACGGGGCTCCTCTGGATGTGGGCGGGACCATCGTGCTTCCTCTCGAGTGGAGACGGTTATGGCGGTGAACTTCTTGAGTTGCAGCAAGGGTGTGAAAGACCCTTTCGAATTCCAGAGGTTAGGTGTCATTAGTCTCCAGACGCCTCATCGGAAATAGGCCTCATCTCGCCTGGAAGGGAGAACTTCCTGGATTTTCTCGAGTTGCGGCAGGTGTTCTCGAGTTACGTCGGGGACCTCAGGGACCCGCCCTGGTGGCCTCACGAGAGGCCAGTCCCCATGCGAGGTGCTAGGGGGCCTCTCGGGATTCCTCTCCCGTCGATACCGGGGCCAAAAACCTTGTGTGGAGTCAGGGCCGGAACCGAGGATTCCTCTCAGGGGCTGACATGGATCTTTGGGTACTTGTGGAGTCTCCCCAGGGGAGTCAGGCCTCGTCTCGAGTGGGGGCATGCACGTGCGCTTTCCTTCCAGGCTGTAGCCGCAATGTCACGCTTCCCGTGGCGTGGATCAAAGGATCTGTGGTTTTCCCTCGAGGCTTTCCCTCGAGGCTTTCCCACAGGGCTGTCCCACGTGCCACCGTGGTGTGAGTCGATCCTCGGCGTGAAAGACGAGCCAGTGCAGGGCAAAGAGGTTCCTCTGGAATGGACTGAGACATCTGGGGGACTCTTGGAATGGTGGTACGACCATGGAGTTCCTCTCGCCTTTCCTGTTGAGAGTGCCTCCTCTTGAGATCCGACGGGAACGCCGGGAATTCTTTCCCGTTGAAAGCAGGGACAGGATCCCTCATCTCGAGCTCCGAGGGGGAAACGGGTCTCCTCTGGATCTGGGCGGGACCATCGTGCTTCCTCTCGAGTGGAGACGGGTATGGCGGTGAACTTCTTGAGTTGCAGCAAGGGTGTGAAAGACCCTTTCGAAGTTCCAGAGGTTAGGTGTCATTAGTCTCCAGACGCCTCATCGGAAATAGGCCTCATCTCGCCTGGAAGGGAGAACTTCCTGGATTTTCTCGAGTTGCGGCAGGTGTTCTCGAGTTACGACGGGGACCTCAGGGACCCGCCCTGGTGGCCTCAGGAGAGGCCAGTCCCCATGCGAGTTGCTAGGGGCCCTCTCAGGATTCCTCTCCCGTAGATACCCGGGCCAAAAACCTTCTGTGGAGTCAGGGCCGGAACCGAGGATTCCTCTCAGGGGCTGACATGGATCTTTGGGTACTTCTGGAGTCTGCCCAGGGGAGTCAGGCCTCGTCTCAAGTGGGGGCATGCACGTGCCCTTTCCTTCCAGGCTGTAGCAGCAATGTCACGCTTCCTGTCGCGTGGATCAAAGGATCTGTGGTTTTCCCTCGAGGCTTTCCCTCGAGGCTTTCCCACAGGGCTGTCCCACGTGCCACCGTGGTGTGAGTCGATCCTTGGTGTGAAAAATGAGCCAGTGCAGGGCAAAGAGGTTCCTCTGGAATGGACTGAGACATCTGGGGGACTCTTGGAATGGTGGTACGACCATGGATTTCCTCTCGCCTTTCCTGTTGAGAGTGCCTCCTCTTGAGATGCGACGGGAACGCCGGGAATTCTTTCCCGTTGAAAGCAGGGAAACGATCCCTCATCTCGAGCTCCGAGGGGGAAACGGGGCTCCTCTGGATGTGGGCGGGACCATCGTGCTTCCTCTCGAGTGGAGACGGGTATGGCGGTGAACTTCTTGAGTTGCAGCAAGGGTGTGAAAGACCCTTTCGAAGTTCCAGAGGTTAGGTGTCATTAGTCTCCAGACGCCTCATCGGAAATAGGCCTCATCTCGCCTGGAAGGGAGAACTTCCTGGATTTTCTCGAGTTGCAGCAGGTGTTCTCGAGTTACGACGGGGACCTCAGGGACCCGCCCTGGTGGCCTCAGGAGAGGCCAGTCCCCATGCGAGTTGCTAGGGGGCCTCTCGGGATTCCTCTCCCGTCGATACCGGGGCCAAAAACCTTGTGTGGAGTCAGGGCCGGAACCGAGGATTCCTCTCAGGGGCTGACATGTATCTTTGGGTACTTCCGGAGTCTCCTCAGGGGAGTCAGGCCTCGTCTCGAGTGGGGGCATGCACGTGCGATTTCCTTCCAGGCTGGAGCAGCAATGCCATGCTTCCCGTCGCGTGGATCAAAGGATCTGTGGTTTTCCCTCGAGGCTTTCCCTCGAGGCTTTACCACAGGGCTGACCCACGTGCCACCGTGGTGTGAATCGATCCTCGGCGTGAAAGATGAGCCAGTGCAGGGCAAAGAGGTTCCTCTGGAATGGACTGAGACATCTGGGGGACTCTTGGAATGGTGGTACGACCATGGAGTTCCTCTCGCCTTTCCTGTTGAGAGTGCCTCCTCTTGAGATGCGATGGGAACGCCGGGAATTTTTTCCCGTTGAAAGCAGGGAAAGGATCCCTCATCTCGAGCTACGAGGGGGAAACGGGGCTCCTCTGGATGTGGGCGGGACCATCGTGCTTCCTCTCGAGTGGAGACGGGTATGGCGGTGAACTTCTTGAGTTGCAGCAAGGGTGTGAAAGACCCTTTCGAAGTTCCAGAGGTTAGGTGTCATTAGTCTCCAGAAGCCTCATGGGAAATAGGCCACATCTCGCCTGGAAGGGAGAACTTCCTGGATTTTGTCGAGTTGCGGCAGGTGTTCTCGAGTTACGACGGGGCCCTCAGGGACCCGCCCTGGTGGCCTCAGGAGAGGCCAGTCCCCATGCGAGTTGCTAGGGGGCCTCTCGGGATTCCTCTCCCGTCGATACCGGGCCCAAAAACCTTGCGTGGGGTCAGGGCCGGAACCGAGGATTCCTCTCAGGGGCTGACATGGATCTTTGGGTACTTCTGGAGTCTGCCCAGGGGAGTCAGGCCTCGTCTCGAGTGGGGGCATGCACGTGCGCTTTCCTTCCAGGCTGTAGCAGCAATGTCACGCTTCCCGTCGCGAGGATCATAGGATCTGTGGTTTTCCCTCGAGGCTTTCCCTCGAGGCTTTCCCACAGGGCTGTCCCACGTGCCACCGTGGTGTGAGTCGATCCTCGGCGTGAAAGATGAGCCAGTACAGGGCAAAGAGGTTCCTCTGGAATGGACTGAGACATCTGGGGGACTCTTGAAATGGTGGTAAGACCATGAAGTTCCTCTCGCCTTTCCTGTTGAGAGTGCCTCCTCTTGAGATGCGACGGGAACGCCGGGAATTCTTTCCCGTTGAAAGCAGGGAAAGGATCCCTCATCTCAAGCTCCGAGGGGGAAACGGGGCTCCTCTGGATGTGGGCGGGACCATCGTGCTTCCTCTCGAGTGGAGACGGGTATGGCGGTGAACTTCTTGAGTTGCAGCAAGGGTGTGAAAGACCCTTTCGAAGTTCCAGATGTTAGGTGTCATTAGTCTCCAGACGCCTCATCGGAAATAGGCCTCATCTCGCCTGGAAGGGAGAACTTCCTGGATTTTCTCGAGTTGCGGCAGGTGTTCTCGAGTTACGACGGGGACCTCAGGGACCCGCCCTGGTGGCCTCAGGAGAGGCCAGTCCCCATGCGAGTTGCTAGGGGGCCTCTCGGGATTCCTCTCCCGTCGATACCGGGGCCCAAAACCTTGTGTGGAGTCAGGGCCGGAACCGAGGATTCCTCTCAGGGGCTGACATGGATCTTTGTGTACTTGTGGAGTCTTCCCAGGGGAGTCAGGCCTCGTCTCGAGTGGGGGCATGCACGTGCGCTTTCCTTCCAGGCTGTAGCAGCAATGTCACGCTTCCCGTGGCGTGGATCAAAGGATCTGTGGTTTTCCCTCGAGGCTTTCCCACAGGGCTGTCCCACGTGCCACCGTGGTGTGAGTCGTACCTCGGCGTGAAAGATGAGCCAGTGCAGGGCAAAGAGGTTCCTCTGGAATGGACTGAGACATCTGGGGGACTCTTGGAATGGTGGTACGACCATGGAGTTCCTCTCGCCTTTCCTGTTGAGAGTGCCTCCTCTTGAGATGCGACGGGAACGCCGGGAATTCTTTCCCGTTGAA
This sequence comes from Capricornis sumatraensis, assembly GCF_032405125.1. Classification (NCBI taxonomy): domain Eukaryota; kingdom Metazoa; phylum Chordata; class Mammalia; order Artiodactyla; family Bovidae; genus Capricornis; species Capricornis sumatraensis. Next base: position 1,208,465 of record NC_091077.1, on the reverse strand, counting down.
AGCAGGGAAAGGATCCCTCATCTCGAGCTCCGAGGGGGAAACGGGGCTCCTCTGGATGTGGGCGGGACCATCGTGCTTCCTCTCGAGTGGAGACGGTTATGGCGGTGAACTTCTTGAGTTGCAGCAAGGGTGTGAAAGACCCTTTCGAATTCCAGAGGTTAGGTGTCATTAGTCTCCAGACGCCTCATCGGAAATAGGCCTCATCTCGCCTGGAAGGGAGAACTTCCTGGATTTTCTCGAGTTGCGGCAGGTGTTCTCGAGTTACGTCGGGGACCTCAGGGACCCGCCCTGGTGGCCTCACGAGAGGCCAGTCCCCATGCGAGGTGCTAGGGGGCCTCTCGGGATTCCTCTCCCGTCGATACCGGGGCCAAAAACCTTGTGTGGAGTCAGGGCCGGAACCGAGGATTCCTCTCAGGGGCTGACATGGATCTTTGGGTACTTGTGGAGTCTCCCCAGGGGAGTCAGGCCTCGTCTCGAGTGGGGGCATGCACGTGCGCTTTCCTTCCAGGCTGTAGCCGCAATGTCACGCTTCCCGTGGCGTGGATCAAAGGATCTGTGGTTTTCCCTCGAGGCTTTCCCTCGAGGCTTTCCCACAGGGCTGTCCCACGTGCCACCGTGGTGTGAGTCGATCCTCGGCGTGAAAGACGAGCCAGTGCAGGGCAAAGAGGTTCCTCTGGAATGGACTGAGACATCTGGGGGACTCTTGGAATGGTGGTACGACCATGGAGTTCCTCTCGCCTTTCCTGTTGAGAGTGCCTCCTCTTGAGATCCGACGGGAACGCCGGGAATTCTTTCCCGTTGAAAGCAGGGACAGGATCCCTCATCTCGAGCTCCGAGGGGGAAACGGGTCTCCTCTGGATCTGGGCGGGACCATCGTGCTTCCTCTCGAGTGGAGACGGGTATGGCGGTGAACTTCTTGAGTTGCAGCAAGGGTGTGAAAGACCCTTTCGAAGTTCCAGAGGTTAGGTGTCATTAGTCTCCAGACGCCTCATCGGAAATAGGCCTCATCTCGCCTGGAAGGGAGAACTTCCTGGATTTTCTCGAGTTGCGGCAGGTGTTCTCGAGTTACGACGGGGACCTCAGGGACCCGCCCTGGTGGCCTCAGGAGAGGCCAGTCCCCATGCGAGTTGCTAGGGGCCCTCTCAGGATTCCTCTCCCGTCGATACCCGGGCCAAAAACCTTCTGTGGAGTCAGGGCCGGAACCGAGGATTCCTCTCAGGGGCTGACATGGATCTTTGGGTACTTCTGGAGTCTCCCCAGGGGAGTCAGGCCTCGTCTCAAGTGGGGGCATGCACGTGCCCTTTCCTTCCAGGCTGTAGCAGCAATGTCACGCTTCCCGTCGCGTGGATCAAAGGATCTGTGGTTTTCCCTCGAGGCTTTCCCTCGAGGCTTTCCCACAGGGCTGTCCCACGTGCCACCGAGGTGTGAGTCGATCCTCGGTGTGAAAAATGAGCCAGTGCAGGGCAAAGAGGTTCCTCTGGAATGGACTGAGACATCTGGGGGACTCTTGGAATGGTGGTACGACCATGGATTTCCTCTCGCCTTTCCTGTTGAGAGTGCCTCCTCTTGAGATGCGACGGGAACGCCGGGAATTCTTTCCCGTTGAAAGCAGGGAAACGATCCCTCATCTCGAGCTCCGAGGGGGAAACGGGGCTCCTCTGGATGTGGGCGGGACCATCGTGCTTCCTCTCGAGTGGAGACGGGTATGGCGGTGAACTTCTTGAGTTGCAGCAAGGGTGTGAAAGACCCTTTCGAAGTTCCAGAGGTTAGTTGTCATTAGTCTCCAGACGCCTCATCGGAAATAGGCCTCATCTCGCCTGGAAGGGAGAACTTCCTGGATTTTCTCGAGTTGCGGCAGGTGTTCTCGAGTTACGACGGGGACCTCAGGGACCCGCCCTGGTGGCCTCAGGAGAGGCCAGTCCCCATGCGAGTTGCTAGGGGGCCTCTCGGGATTCCTCTCCCGTCGATACCGGGGCCAAAAACCTTGTGTGGAGTCAGGGCCGGAACCGAGGATTCCTCTCAGGGGCTGACATGTATCTTTGGGTACTTCCGGAGTCTCCTCAGGGGAGTCAGGCCTCGTCTCGAGTGGGGGCATGCACGTGCGATTTCCTTCCAGGCTGTAGCAGCAATGCCATGCTTCCCGTCGCGTGGATCAAAGGATCTGTGGTTTTCCCTCGAGGCTTTCCCTCGAGGCTTTACCACAGGGCTGACCCACGTGCCACCGTGGTGTGAATCGATCCTCGGCGTGAAAGATGAGCCAGTGCAGGGCAAAGAGGTTCCTCTGGAATGGACTGAGACATCTGGGGGACTCTTGGAATGGTGGTACGACCATGGAGTTCCTCTCGCCTTTCCTGTTGAGAGTGCCTCCTCTTGAGATGCGATGGGAACGCCGGGAATTTTTTCCCGTTGAAAGCAGGGAAAGGATCCCTCATCTCGAGCTACGAGGGGGAAACGGGGCTCCTCTGGATGTGGGCGGGACCATCGTGCTTCCTCTCGAGTGGAGACGGGTATGGCGGTGAACTTCTTGAGTTGCAGCAAGGGTGTGAAAGACCCTTTCGAAGTTCCAGAGGTTAGGTGTCATTAGTCTCCAGAAGCCTCATGGGAAATAGGCCACATCTCGCCTGGAAGGGAGAACTTCCTGGATTTTGTCGAGTTGCGGCAGGTGTTCTCGAGTTACGACGGGGCCCTCAGGGACCCGCCCTGGTGGCCTCAGGAGAGGCCAGTCCCCATGCGAGTTGCTAGGGGGCCTCTCGGGATTCCTCTCCCGTCGATACCGGGCCCAAAAACCTTGCGTGGAGTCAGGGCCGGAACCGAGGATTCCTCTCAGGGGCTGACATGGATCTTTGGGTACTTCTGGAGTCTGCCCAGGGGAGTCAGGCCTCGTCTCGAGTGGGGGCATGCACGTGCGCTTTCCTTCCAGGCTGTAGCAGCAATGACACGCTTCCCGTGGCGTGGATCAAAGGATCTGTGGTTTTCCCTCGAGGCATTCCCTCGAGGCTTTCCCACAGGGCTGTCCCAGGTGCCACCGTGGTGTGAGTCGATCCTCGGCGTGAAAGATGAGCCAGTGCAGGGCAAAGAGTTTCCTCTGGAATGGACTGAGACATCTGGGGGACTCTAGGAATGGTGGTACGACCATGGAGTTCCTCTCGCCTTTCCTGTTGAGAGTGCCTCCTCTTGAGATGCGATGGGAACGCCGGGAATTCTTTCCCGTTGAAAGCAGGGAAAGGATCCCTCATCTCGAGCTCCGAGGGGGAAACGGGGCTCCTCTGGATGTGGGCGGGACCATCGTGTTTCCTCTCGAGTGGAGGCGGTTATGGCGGTGAACTTCTTGAGTTGCAGCAAGGGTGTGAAAGACCCTTTCGAAGTTCCAGAGGTTAGGTGTCATTAATCTCCAGACGCCTCATCGGAAATAGGCCTCATCTCACCTGGAAGGGAGAACTTCCTGGATTTTCTCGAGTTGCGGCAGGTGTTCTCAAGTTACGACGGGGACCTCAGGGACCCGCCCTGGTGGCCTCAGGAGAGGCCAGTCCCCATGCGAGGTGCTAGGGGGCCTCTCGGGATTCCTCTCCCGTCGATTCCGGGGCCAAAATCCTTGTGTGGAGTCAGGCCCGGAACCGAGGATTCCTCTCAAGGGCTGACATGGATCTTTGGGTACTTCTGGAGTCTGCCCAGGGGAGTCAGGCCTCGTCTCGAGTGGGGGCATGCACGTGCGCTTTCCTTCCAGGCTGTAGCAGCAATGTCACGCTTCCCGTCGCGAGGATCATAGGATCTGTGGTTTACCCTCGAGGCTTTCCCTCGAGGCTTTCCCACAGGGCTGTCCCACGTGCCACCGTGGTGTGAGTCGATCCTCGGCGTGAAAGATGAGCCAGTACAGGGCAAAGAGGTTCCTCTGGAATGGACTGAGACATCTGGGGGACTCTTGAAATGGTGGTAAGACCATGAAGTTCCTCTCGCCTTTCCTGTTGAGAGTGCCTCCTCTTGAGATGCGACGGGAACGCCGGGAATTCTTTCCCGTTGAAAGCAGGGAAAGGATCCCTCATCTCAAGCTCCGAGGGGGAAACGGGGCTCCTCTGGATGTGGGCGGGACCATCGTGCTTCCTCTCGAGTGGAGACGGGTATGGCGGTGAACTTCTTGAGTTGCAGCAAGGGTGTGAAAGACCCTTTCGAAGTTCCAGATGTTAGGTGTCATTAGTCTCCAGACGCCTCATCGGAAATAGGCCTCATCTCGCCTGGAAGGGAGAACTTCCTGGATTTTCTCGAGTTGCGGCAGGTGTTCTCGAGTTACGACGGGGACCTCAGGGACCCGCCCTGGTGGCCTCAGGAGAGGCCAGTCCCCATGCGAGTTGCTAGGGGGCCTCTCGGGATTCCTCTCCCGTCGATACCGGGGCCCAAAACCTTGTGTGGAGTCAGGGCCGGAACCGAGGATTCCTCTCAGGGGCTGACATGGATCTTTGTGTACTTGTGGAGTCTTCCCAGGGGAGTCAGGCCTCGTCTCGAGTGGGGGCATGCACGTGCGCTTTCCTTCCAGGCTGTAGCAGCAATGTCACGCTTCCCGTGGCGTGGATCAAAGGATCTGTGGTTTTCCCTCGAGGCTTTCCCACAGGGCTGTCCCACGTGCCACCGTGGTGTGAGTCGTACCTCGGCGTGAAAGATGAGCCAGTGCAGGGCAAAGAGGTTCCTCTGGAATGGACTGAGACATCTGGGGGACTCTTGGAATGGTGGTACGACCATGGAGTTCCTCTCGCCTTTCCTGTTGAGAGTGCCTCCTCGTGAGATGCGACTTGAACGCCGGGAATTCTTTCCCGTTGAAAGCAGGGAAAGGATCCCTCATCTCGAGCTCCGAGGGGGAAACGGGGCTCCTCTGGATGTGGGCGGGACCATCGTGCTTCCTCTCGAGTGGAGACGGTTATGGCGGTGAACTTCTTGAGTTGCAGCAAGGGTGTGAAAGACCCTTTCGAATTCCAGAGGTTAGGTGTCATTAGTCTCCAGACGCCTCATCGGAAATAGGCCTCATCTCGCCTGGAAGGGAGAACTTCCTGGATTTTCTCGAGTTGCGGCAGGTGTTCTCGAGTTACGTCGGGGACCTCAGGGACCCGCCCTGGTGGCCTCACGAGAGGCCAGTCCCCATGCGAGGTGCTAGGGGGCCTCTCGGGATTCCTCTCCCGTCGATACCGGGGCCAAAAACCTTGTGTGGAGTCAGGGCCGGACCCTAGGATTTCTCTCAGGGGCTGACATGGATCTTTGGGTACTTCTGGAGTCTCCCCAAGGGACTCAGGCCTCGTCTCGAGTGGGGGCATGCACGTGCACTTTTCTTCCAGGCTGTAGCAGCAATGTCACGCTTCCCGTCGCGTGGATCAAAGGATCTGTGGTTTTCCCTCGAGGCTTTCCCTCGAGGCTTTCCCACAGGGCTGTCCCACGTGCCACCGTGGTGTGAGTCGTTCCTCGGCGTGAAAGATGAGCCACTGCAGGGCAAAGAGGCTCCTCTGGAATGGACTGAGACATCTGGGGGACTCTTGGAATGGTGGTACGACCATGGAGTTGCTCTCGCCTTTCCTGTTGAGAGTGCCTCCTCTTGAGATGCGACGGGAACCCCGGGAATTCTTTCCCGTTGAAAGCAGGGAAAGGATCCCTCATCTCGAGCTACGAGGGGGAAACGGGGCTCCTCTGGATGTGGGCGGGACCATCGTGCTTCCTCTCGAGTGGAGACGGGTATGGCGGTGAACTTCTTGAGTTGCAGCAAGGGTGTGAAAGACCCTTTCGAAGTTCCAGAGGTTAGGTGTCATTAGTCTCCAGACGCCTCATCGGAAATAGGCCTCATCTCGCCTGGAAGGGAGAACTTCCTGGATTTTCTCGAGTTGCGGCAGGTGTTCTCGAGTTACGTCGGGGACCTCAGGGACCCGCCCTGGTGGCCTCACGAGAGGCCAGTCCCCATGCGAGGTGCTAGGGGGCCTCTCGGGATTCCTCTCCCGTCGATACCGGGGCCAAAAACCTTGTGTGGAGTCAGGGCCGGAACCGAGGATTCCTCTCAGGGGCTGACATGGATCTTTGGGTACTTGTGGAGTCTCCCCAGGGGAGTCAGGCCTCGTCTCGAGTGGGGGCATGCACGTGCGCTTTCCTTCCAGGCTGTAGCCGCAATGTCACGCTTCCCGTGGCGTGGATCAAAGGATCTGTGGTTTTCCCTCGAGGCTTTCCCTCGAGGCTTTCCCACAGGGCTGTCCCACGTGCCACCGTGGTGTGAGTCGATCCTCGGCGTGAAAGACGAGCCAGTGCAGGGCAAAGAGGTTCCTCTGGAATGGACTGAGACATCTGGGGGACTCTTGGAATGGTGGTACGACCATGGAGTTCCTCTCGCCTTTCCTGTTGAGAGTGCCTCCTCTTGAGATCCGACGGGAACGCCGGGAATTCTTTCCCGTTGAAAGCAGGGACAGGATCCCTCATCTCGAGCTCCGAGGGGGAAACGGGTCTCCTCTGGATCTGGGCGGGACCATCGTGCTTCCTCTCGAGTGGAGACGGGTATGGCGGTGAACTTCTTGAGTTGCAGCAAGGGTGTGAAAGACCCTTTCGAAGTTCCAGAGGTTAGGTGTCATTAGTCTCCAGACGCCTCATCGGAAATAGGCCTCATCTCGCCTGGAAGGGAGAACTTCCTGGATTTTCTCGAGTTGCGGCAGGTGTTCTCGAGTTACGACGGGGACCTCAGGGACCCGCCCTGGTGGCCTCAGGAGAGGCCAGTCCCCATGCGAGTTGCTAGGGGCCCTCTCAGGATTCCTCTCCCGTCGATACCCGGGCCAAAAACCTTCTGTGGAGTCAGGGCCGGAACCGAGGATTCCTCTCAGGGGCTGACATGGATCTTTGGGTACTTCTGGAGTCTCCCCAGGGGAGTCAGGCCTCGTCTCAAGTGGGGGCATGCACGTGCCCTTTCCTTCCAGGCTGTAGCAGCAATGTCACGCTTCCCGTCGCGTGGATCAAAGGATCTGTGGTTTTCCCTCGAGGCTTTCCCTCGAGGCTTTCCCACAGGGCTGTCCCACGTGCCACCGTGGTGTGAGTCGATCCTCGGTGTGAAAAATGAGCCAGTGCAGGGCAAAGAGGTTCCTCTGGAATGGACTGAGACATCTGGGGGACTCTTGGAATGGTGGTACGACCATGGATTTCCTCTCGCCTTTCCTGTTGAGAGTGCCTCCTCTTGAGATGCGACGGGAACGCCGGGAATTCTTTCCCGTTGAAAGCAGGGAAACGATCCCTCATCTCGAGCTCCGAGGGGGAAACGGGGCTCCTCTGGATGTGGGCGGGACCATCGTGCTTCCTCTCGAGTGGAGACGGGTATGGCGGTGAGCTTCTTGAGTTGCAGCAAGGGTGTGAAAGACCCTTTCGAAGTTCCAGAGGTTAGGTGTCATTAGTCTCCAGACGCCTCATCGGAAATAGGCCTCATCTCGCCTGGAAGGGAGAACTTCCTGGATTTTCTCGAGTTGCGGCAGGTGTTCTCGAGTTACGACGGGGACCTCAGGGACCCGCCCTGGTGGCCTCAGGAGAGGCCAGTCCCCATGCGAGTTGCTAGGGGGCCTCTCGGGATTCCTCTCCCGTCGATACCGGGGCCAAAAACCTTGTGTGGAGTCAGGGCCGGAACCGAGGATTCCTCTCAGGGGCTGACATGTATCTTTGGGTACTTCCGGAGTCTCCTCAGGGGAGTCAGGCCTCGTCTCGAGTGGGGGCATGCACGTGCGATTTCCTTCCAGGCTGTAGCAGCAATGCCATGCTTCCCGTCGCGTGGATCAAAGGATCTGTGGTTTTCCCTCGAGGCTTTCCCTCGAGGCTTTACCACATGGCTGACCCACGTGACACCGTGGTGTGAATCGATCCTCGGCGTGAAAGATGAGCCAGTGCAGGGCAAAGAGGTTCCTCTGGAATGGACTGAGACATCTGGGGGACTCTTGGAATGGTGGTACGACCATGGAGTTCCTCTCGCCTTTCCTGTTGAGAGTGCCTCCTCTTGAGATGCGATGGGAACGCCGGGAATTTTTTCCCGTTGAAAGCAGGGAAAGGATCCCTCATCTCGAGCTACGAGGGGGAAACGGGGCTCCTCTGGATGTGGGCGGGACCATCGTGCTTCCTCTCGAGTGGAGACGGGTATGGCGGTGAACTTCTTGAGTTGCAGCAAGGGTGTGAAAGACCCTTTCGAAGTTCCAGAGGTTAGGTATCATTAGCCTCCAGACGCCTCATCGGAAATAGGCCTCATCTCGCCTGGAAGGGAGAACTTCCTGGATTTTCTCGAGTTGCGGCAGGTGTTCTCGAGTTACGCCGGCGACCTCAGGGACCCGCCCTGGTGGCCTCAGGAGAGGCCAGTCCCTATGCGAGTTTCTACGTGGCCTCTTGGGATTCCTCTCCCTTCGATACCGGGGCCAAAATCCTTGTGTGGAGTCAGGGCCGGAACCGAGGATTCCTCTCAGGGGCTGACATGGATCTTTGGGTACTTGTGGAGTCTCCCCAGGGGAGTCAGGCCTCGTCTCGAGTGGGGGCATGCACGTGCGCTTTCCTTCCAGGCTGTAGCAGCAATGTCACGCTTCCCGTCGCGGGGATCATAGGATCTGTGGTTTTCCTTCGAGGCTTTCCCTCGAGGCTTTCCCACAGGGCTGTCCCACGTGCCACCGTGATGTGAGTCGATCCTCGGCGTGAAAGATGAGCCAGTGCAGGGCAAAGAGGTTCCTCTGGAATGGACTGAGACATCTGGGGGACTCTAGGAATGGTGGTACGACCATGGAGTTCCTCTCGCCTTTCCTGTTGAGAGTGCCTCCTCTTGAGATGCGACGGGAACGCCGGGAATTCTTTCCCGTTGAAAGCAGGGAAAGGATCCCTCATCTCGAGCTCCGAGGGGGAAACGGGGCTCCTCTGGATGTGGGCGAGACCATCGTGCTTCCTCTCGAGTGGAGACGGTATGGCGGTGAACTTCTTGAGTTGCAGCAAGGGTGTGAAAGACCCTTTCGAAGTTCCAGAGGTTAGGTGTCATTAGTCCCCAGACGCCTCATCGGAAATAGGCCTCATCTCGCCTGGAAGGGAGAACTTCCTGGATTTTCTCGAGTTGCGGAAGGTGTTCTCGAGTTACGACGGGGACCTCAGGGACACGCCCTGGTGGCCTCAGGAGAGGCCAGTCCCCATGCAAGTTGCTAGGGGTCCTCTCAGGATTCCTCTCCCGTCGATACCGGGGCCAAAATCCTTGTGTGGAGTCAGGGCCGGAACCGAGGATTCCTCTCAGGGGCTGACATGGATCTTTGGGTACTTCTGGAGTCTCCCCAGGGGAGTCAGGCCTCGTCTCGAGTGGGGGCATGCACGTGCGCTTTCCTTCCAGGCTGTAGCAGCAATGTCACGCTTCCCGTGGCGTGGATCAAAGGATCTGTGGTTTTCCCTCGAGGCTTTCCCTCGAAGCTTTCCCACAGGGCTGTCCCACGTGCCACCGTGGTGTGAGTCGATCCTCGGCGTGAAAGATGAGCCATTGCAGGGCAAAGAGGTTCCTCTGGAATGGACTGAGTCATCTGGGGGACTCTTGGAATGGTGGTACGACCATGGAGTTATTCTCGCCTTTCCTGTTGAGAGTGCCTCCTCTTGAGATGCGACGGGAACGCCGGGAATCCTTTCCCGTTGAAAGCAGGGAAAGGATCCCTCATCTCGAGCTCCGAGGGGGAAACGGGGCTCCTCTGGATGTGGGCGGGACCATCGTGCTTCCTCTCGAGTGGAGACGGGTATGGCGGTGAACTTCTTGAGTTGCAGCAAGGGTGTGAAGGACCCTTTCGAAGTTCCAGAGGCTAGGTGTCATTAGTCTCCAGACGCCTCATCGGAAATAGGCCTCATCTCGCCTGGAAGGGAGAACTTCCTGGATTTTCTCGAGTTGCGGCAGGTGTTCTCGAGTTACGACGAGGACCTCAGGGACCCGCCCTGGTGGCCTCAGGAGAGGCCAGTCCCCATGCAAGGTGCTAGGGGGCCTCTCGGGATTCCTCTCCCGTCGATACCGGGGCCAAAATACTTGTGTGGAGTCAGGCCCGGAACCGAGGATTCCTCTCATGGGCTGACATGGATCTTTGGGTACTTCTGGGGTCTTCCCAGGGGAGTCAGGCCTCGTCTCGATTGGGGGCCTGCACGTGCGCTTTCCTTCCAGGCTGTAGCAGCAATGTCACGCTTCCCGGCGCGTGGATCAAAGGATCTGTGGTTTTCCCTCGAGGCTTTCCCTCGAGGCTTTCCCACAGGGCTGTCCCACGTGCCACCGTGGTGTGAGTCGATCCTCGGCGTGAAAGATGAGCCAGTGCAGGGCAAAGAGGTTCCTCTGGAATGGACTGAGACATCTGGGGGACTCTTGGAATGGTGGTACGACCATGGAGTTCCTCTCGCCTTTCCTGTTGAGAGTGCCTCCTCTTGAGATGCGACGGGAACGCCGGGAATTCTTTCCCGTTGAAAGCAGGGAAAGGATCCCTCATCTCGAGCTACGAGGGGGAAACGGGGCTCCTCTGGATGTGGTCGGGACCATCGTGCTTCCTCTCGAGTGGAGACGGTATGGCGGTGAACTTCTTGAGTTGCAGCAAGGGTGTGAAAGACCCTTTCGAAGTTCCAGAGGTTAGGTGTCATTAGTCTCCAGACGCCTCATCGGAAATAGGCCTCATCTCGCCTGGAAGGGAGAACTTCCTGGATTTTCTCGAGTTGCGGCAGGTGTTCTCAAGTTACGACGGGGACCTCAGGGACACGCCCTGGTGGCCTCAGGAGAGGCCAGTCCGCATGCGAGTTGCTAGGGGGCCTCTCGGGATTCCTCTCCCTTCGATACCGGGGCCAAAAACCTTGTGTGGAGTCAGGGCCGGAACCGAGGATTCCTCTCAGGGCTGACATGGATATTTGGGTACTTGTGGAGTCTCCCCAGGGGAGTCAGGCCTCGTCTCGAGTGGGGGCATGCACTTGCGCTTTCCTTCCAGGCTGTAGCAGCAATGTCACGCTTCCCGTGGCGTGGATCAAAGGATCTGTGGTTTTCCCTCGAGGCTTTCCCTCGAGGCTTTCCCACAGGGCTGTCCCACGTGCCACCGTGGTGTGAGTCGATCCTCGGCGTGAAAGATGAGCCAGTGCAGGGCAAAGAGATTCCTCTGGAATGGACTGAGACATCTGGGGGACTCTTGGAATGGTGGTACGACCATGGAGTTCCTCTCGCCTTTCCTGTTGAGAGTGCCTCCTCTTGAGATGCGACGGGAATGCCGGGAATTCTTTCCCGTTGAAAGCAGGGAAAGGATCCCTCATCTCGAGCTCCGATGGGGAAACGGGGCTCCTCTGGATGTGGGCAGGACCATCGTGCTTCCTCTCGAGTGGAGACGGTATGGCGGTGAACTTCTTGAGTTGCAGTAAGGGTGTGAAAGACCCTTTCAAAGTTCCAGAGGTTAGGTGTCATTAGTCTCCAGACGCCTCATCGGAAATAGGCCTCATCTCGCCTGGAAGGGAGAACTTCCTGGATTTTCTCGAGTTGCGGCAGGTGTTCTCGAGTTACGACGGGGACCTCAGGAACCCGCCTTGGTGGCCTCAGTAGAGGCCAGTCCCCATGTGAGTTGCTATGGGGCCTCTCGGGATTCCTCTCCCGTCGATACCGGGGCCAAAAACCTTGTGTGGAGTCAGGGCCGGAACCGAGGATTCCTCTCAGGGGCTGACATGGATCTTTGGGTACTTCTGGAGTCTCCCCAGGGGAGTCAGGCCTCGTCTCGAGTCGGGGCATGCACGTGCGCTTTCCTTCCAGGCTGTAGCAGCAATGTCACGCTTCCCGTCGCGTGGATCAAAGGATCTGTGGTTTTCCCTCGAGACTTTCCCTCGAGGCTTTCCCACAGGGCTGTCCCACGTGCCACCGTGGTGTGAGTCGATCCTCGGCGTGAAAGATGAGCCAGTGCAGGGCAAAGATGTTCCTCTGGAATGGACTGAGACATCTGGGGGACTCTTGGAATGGTGGTACGAACATGGAGTTCCTCTCGCCTTTCCTGTTGAGAGTTCCTCCTCTTGAGATGCGACGGGAACGCCCGAAATTCTTTCCCGTTAAAGCAGGGAAAGGATCCCTCATCTCGAGCTACGAGGGGGAAACAGGGCTCCTCTGGATGTGGGCGGGACCATCGTGCTTCCTCTCGAGTGGAGACGGGTATGGCGGTGAACTTCTTGAGTTGCAGCAAGGGTGTGAAAGACCCTTTCGAAGTTCCAGAGGTTAGGTGTCATTAGTCTCCAGACACCTCATCGGAAATAGGCCTCATCTCGCCTGGAAGGGAGAACTTCCTGGATTTTCTCGAGTTGCGGCAGGTGTTCTCGAGTTACGACGGGGACCTCAGGGACCCGCCCTGGTGGCCTCAGGAGAGGCCAGTCCCCATGCGAGGTGCTAGGGGGCCTCTCGGGATTCGTCTCCCGTCGATACCGGGGCCAAAAACCTTGTGTGGAATCAGGGCCGGAACCGAGGATTCCTCTCAGGGGCTGACATGGATCTTTGGGTACTTGTGGAGTCTCCTCAGGGGAGTCAGGCCTCGTCTCGAGTGGGGGCATGCACGTGCGCTTTCCTTCCAGGCTGTAGCAGCAATGTCACGCTTCCCGTGGCGTGGATCAAAGGATCTGTGGTTTTCCCTCGAGGCTTTCCCTCGAGGCTTTCCCACAGGGCTGTTCCACGTGCCACCGTGGTGTGAGTCGATCCTCGGCGTGAAAGATGAGCCAGTGCAGGGCAAAGAGGTTCCTCTGGAATGGACTGAGACATTTGGGGGACTCTTGGAATGGTGGTACGACCATGGAGTTCCTCTCGCCTTTCCTGTTGAGAGTGCCTCCTCTTGAGATGCGACGGGAACGCCGGGAATTCTTTCCCGTTGAAAGCAGGGAAAGGATCCCTCATCTCGAGCTCCGAGAGGGAAACGGGGCTCCTCTGGATGTGGGCGGGACCATCGTGCTTCCTCTCGAGTGGAGACGGGTATGGCGGTGAACTTCTTGAGTTGCAGCAAGGGTGTGAAAGACCCTTTCGAAGTTCCAGAGGTTAGGTGTCATTAGTCTCCAGACGCCTCATCGGAAATAGGCCTCATCTCGCCTGGAAGGGAGAACTTCCTGGATTTTCTCGAGTTGCGGCAGGTATTCTCGAGTTACGACGGGGACCTCAGGGACCCGCCCTGGTGGCCTCAGATGAGGCCAGTCCCCATGCGAGTTGCTAGTGGCCCTCTCGGGATTCCTCTCCCGTCGATACCCGGGCCAAAAACCTTGTGTGCAGTCAGGGCCGGAACCGAGGATTCCTCTCAGGGGCTGACATGGATCTTTGGGTACTTCTGGAGTCTCCCCAGGGTAGTCAGGCCTCGTCTCGAGTGGGGGCATGCACGTGGTCTTTCCTTCCAGGCTGTAGCAGCAATGTCACGCTTCCCGTCGCGTGGATCAAAGGATCTGTGGTTTTCCCTCGAAGCTTTCCCTCGAGACTTTCCCACAGGGCTGTCCCACGTGCCACCGTGGTGTGAGTCGATCCTCGGCGTCAAAGATGAGCCAGTGCAGGGCAAAGAGGTTCCTCTGGAATGGACTGAGACATCTGGGGGACTCTTGGAATGGTGGTACGACCATGGAGTTCCTCTCGCCTTTCCTGTTGAGAGTGCCTCCTTTTGAGATGCGACGGGAACGCCGGGAATTCTTTCCCGTTGAAAGCAGGGAAAGGATCCCTCATCTCGAGTTCCGAGGGGGAAACGGGGCTCCTCTGGATGTGGGCGGGACCATCGTGCTTCCTCTCGAGTGGAGACGGGTATGGCGGTGAACTTCTTGAGTTGCAGCAAGGGTGTGAAAGACCCTTTCGAAGTTCCACAGGTTAGGTGTCATTAGTCTCCAGACGCCTCATCGGAAATAGGCCTCATCTCGCCTGGAAGGGAGAAGTTCCTGGATTTTCTCGAGTTGCAGCAGGTGTTCTCGAGTCACGACGGGGACCTCAGGGACCCGCCCTGGTGGCCTCAGGAGAGGCCAGTCACCATGCGAGTTGCTAGGGGGACTCTCGGGATTCCTCTCCCGTCGATACCGGGGCCAAAAACCTTGTGTGGAGTCAGGGCCGTAACCGAGGATTCCTCTCGGGGGCTGACATGGATCTTTGGGTACTTCTGGAGTCTCCCCAGGGCATTCAAGCCTCGTCTCAAGTGGGGGCATGCACGTGCGCTTTCCTTACAGGCTGTAGCAGCAATGTCACGCTTCCCGTCGCGTGGATCAAAGGATCTGTGGTTTTCCCTCGAGGCTTTCCCTCGAGGCTTTCCCATAGGGCTGTCCCACGTGCCACCGTGGTGTTAGTCGATCCTCGGCGTGAAAGATGAGCCAGTGCAGGGCAAAGAGTTTCCTCTGGAATGGACTGAGACTTCTGGGGGACTCTTGGAATGGTGGTACGACCATGGAGTTCCTCTCGCCTTTCCTGTTGAGAGTGCCTCCTGTTGAGATGCGACGGGAACGCCGGGAATTCTTTCCCGTTGAAAGCAGGGAAAGGATCCCTCATCTCGAGCTACGAGGGGGAAACGGGGCTCCTCTGGATGTGGGCGGGACCATCGTGCTTCCTCTCGAGTGGAGACGGGTATGGCGGTGAACCTCTTGAGTTGCAGCAAGGGTGTGAAAGACCCTTTCGAAGTTCCAGAGGTTAGGTGTGATTAGTCTCCAGACGCCTCATCGGAAATAGGCCTCATCTCGCCTGGAAGGGAGAACTTCCTGGATTTTCTCGAGTTGCGGCAGGTGTTCTCGAGTTACGACGGGGACCTCAGGGACCCGCCCTGGTGGCCTCAGGAGAGGCCAGTCCCCTTGCGAGGTGCTAGGGAGCCTCTCGGAATTCCGCTCCCGTCGATACAGGGGCCAAAAACATTGTGTGGAGTCAGTGCCGGAACCGAAGATTCTTCTCAGGGGCTGACATGGATTATTTGGTACTTCTGGAGTCTCCCCAGGGGAGTCAGGCCTCGTCTCGAGTGGGGGCATGCACGTGCGCTTTCCATCCAGGCTGTAGCAGCAATGTCACGCTTCCAGTCTCGTGGATCAAAGGATCTGTGGTTTTCCCTCGAGGCTTTCCCACAGGGCTGTCCCACGTGCCACCGTGGTGTGAATCGATCCTCGGCGTGAAAGATGAGTCAGTGCAGGGCAAAGAGGTTCCTCTGGAATAGACTGAGACATCTAGGGGACTCTTGGAATGGTGGTTCGACCATGAAGTTCCTCTCGCCTTTCCTGTTGAGAGTGCCTCCTCGTGAGATGCGACTTGAACGCCGGGAATTCTTTCCCGTTGAAAGCAGGGAAAGGATCCCTCATCTCGAGCTACGAGGGGGAAACGGGGCTCCTCTGGATGTGGGCGGGACCGTCGTGCTTCCTCTCGAGTGGAGACGGGTATGGCGGTGAACTTCTTGAGTTGCAGCAAGGGTGTGAAAGACCCTTTCGAAGTTCCAGAGGTTAGGTGTCATTAGTCTCCAGACGCCTCATCGGAAATAGGCCTCATCTCGCCTGGAAGGGAGAACTTCCTGGATTTTCTCGAGTTGCGGCAGGTGTTCTCGAGTTACGACGGGGACCTCAGGGACCCGCCCTGATGGCCTCAGGAGAGGCCAGTCCCCATGCGAGTTGCTAGGGGGCCTCTCGGGATTACTCTCCCGTCGATCCCGGGGCCAAAAACCTTGTGTGGAGTCAGGGCCGGACCCTAGGATTTTTCTCAGGGGCTGACATGGATCTTTGGGTACTTCTGGAGTCTCCCCAGGGGAGTCAGTCCTCGTCTCGAGTGGGGGCATGCAGGTGCACTTTTCTTCCAGGCTGTAGTAGCAATGTCACGCTTCCCGTCGCGTGGATCAAAGGATCTGTGGTTTTCCCTCGAGGCTTTCCCTCGAGGCTTTCCCACAGGGCTGTCCCACGTGCCACCGTGGTGTGAGTCGATCCTCGGCGTGAAAGATGAGCCACTGCAGGGCAAAGAGGCTCCTCTGGAATGGACTGAGACATCTGGGGGACTCTTGGAATGGTGGTACGACCATGGAGTTCCTCTCGCCTTTCCTGTTGAGAGTGCCTCCTCTTGAGATGCGACGGGAACGCCGGGAATTCTTTCCCGTTGAAAGCAGGGAAAGGATCCCTCATCTCGAGCTACGAGGGGGAAACGGGGCTCCTCTGGATGTGGGCGGGACCATCGTGCTTCCTCTCGAGTGGAGACGGGTATGGCGGTGAACTTCTTGAGTTGCAGCAAGGGTGTGAAAGACCCTTTCGAAGTTCCAGAGGTTAGGTGTCATTAGACTCCAGACGCCTCATCGGAAATAGGCCTCATCTCGCCTGGAAGGGAGAACTTCCTGGATTTTCTCGAGTTGCGGCAGGTGTTCTCGAGTTACGACGGGGACCTCAGGGACCCGCCCTGGTGGCCTCAGGAGAGACCAGTCCCCATGCGAATTGCTAGGGGGCCTCTCGGGATTCCTCTCCCGTCGATACCGGGGCCAAAAACCTTGTGTGGAGTCAGGGCCGGAACCGAGGATTCCTCTCAGGGGCTGACATGGATCTTTGGGTACTTGTGGAGTCTCCCCAGGGGAGTCAGGCCTCGTCTCGAGTCGGGGCATGCACGTGCGCTTTCCTTCCAGGCTGTAGCAGCAATGTCACGCTTCCCGTCGCGTGGATCAAAGGATCTGTGGTTTTCCCTCGAGGCTTTCCCTCGAGGCTTTCCCACAGGGCTGTCCCACGTTCCACCGTGCTGTGAGTCGATCCTCGGCGTGAAACATGAGCCACTGCAGGGCAAAGAGGTTCCTCTGGAATGGACTGAGACATCTAGGGGACTCTTGGAATGGTGGTTCGACCATGGAGTTCCTCTCGCCTTTCCTGTTGAGAGTGCCTCCTCGTGAAATGCGACTTGAACGCCGGGAATTCTTTCCCGTTGAAAGCAGGGAAAGGATCCCTCATCTCGAGCTACGAGGGGGAAACGGGGCTCCTCTGGATGTGTGCGGGACCGTCGTGCTTCCTCTCGAGTGGAGACGGGCATGGCGGTGAATTTCTTGAGTTGCAGCAAGGGTGTTAAAGACCCTTTCGAAGTTCCAGAGGTTAGGTGTCATTAGTCTCCAGACGCCTCATAGGAAATAGGCCTCATCTCGCCTGGAAGGGAGAACTTCCTGGATTTTCTCGAGTTGCGGCAGGTGTTCTCGAGTTACGACGGGGACCTCAGGGACCCGCCCTGATGGCCTCAGGAGAGGCCAGTCCCCATGCGAGTTGCTAGGGGGCCTCTCGGGATTACTCTCCCGTCGATCCCGGGGCCAAAAACCTTGTGTGGAGTCAGGGCCGGACCCTAGGATTTCTCTCAGGGGATGACATGGATCTTTGGGTACTTCTGGAGTCTCCCCAGGGGAGTCAGGCCTCGTCTCGAGTGGGGGCATGCAGGTGCACTTTTCTTCCAGGCTGTAGCAGCAATGTCACGCTTCCCGTCGTGTGGATCAAAGGATCTGTGGTTTTCCCTCGAGGCTTTCCCTCGAGGCTTTCCCACAGGGCTGTCCCACGTGCCACCGTGGTGTGAGTCGATCCTCGGCGTGAAACATGAGCCACTGCAGGGCAAAGAGGCTCCTCTGGAATGGACTGAGACATCTGGGGGACTCTTGGAATGGTGGTACGACCATGGAGTTCCTCTCGCCTTTCCTGTTGAGAGTGCCTCCTCTTGAGATGCGACGGGAACGCCGGGAATTCTTTCCCGTTGAAAGCAGGGAAAGGATCCCTCATCTCGAGCTACGAGGGTGAAACGGGGCTCCTCTGGATGTGGGCGGGACCATCGTGCTTCCTCTCGAGTGGAGACGGGTATGGCGGTGAACTTCTTGAGTTGCAGCAAGGGTGTGAAAGACCCTTTCGAAGTTCCAGAGGTTAGGTGTCATTAGTCTCCAGACGCCTCATCGGAAATAGGCCTCATCTCGCCTGGAAGGGAGAACTTCCTGGATTTTCTCGAGTTGCGGCAGGTGTTCTCGAGTTACGACGGGGACCTCAGGGACCCGCCCTGATGGCCTCAGGAGAGGCCAGTCCCCATGCGAGTTGCTAGGGGGCCTCTCGGGATTACTCTCCCGTCGATCCCGGGGCCAAAAACCTTGTGTGGATTCAGGGCCGGACCCTAGGATTTCTCTCAGGGGCTGACATGGATCTTTGGGTACTTCTGGAGTCTCCCCAGGGGAGTCAGGCCTCGTCTCGAGTGGGGACATGCAGGTGCACTTTTCTTCCAGGCTGTAGCAGCAATGTCACGCTTCCCGTCGTGTGGATCAAAGGATCTGTGGTTTTCCCTCGAGGCTTTCCCTCGAGGCTTTCCCACAGGGCTGTCCCACGTGCCACCGTGGTGTGAGTCGATCCTCGGCGTGAAACATGAGCCACTGCAGGGCAAAGAGGCTCCTCTGGAATGGACTGAGACATCTGGGGGACTCTTGGAATGGTGGTACGACCATGGAGTTCCTCTCGCCTTTCCTGTTGAGAGTGCCTCCTCTTGAGATGCGATGGGAACGCCGGGAATTCTTTCCCGTTGAAAGCAGGGAAAGGATCCCTCATCTCGAGCTACGAGGGCGAAACGGGGCTCCTCTGGATGTGGGCGGGACCATCGTGCTTCCTCTCGAGTGGAGACGGGTATGGCGGTGAACTTCTTGAGTTGCAGCAAGGGTGTGAAAGACCCTTTCGAAGTTCCAGAGGTTAGGTGTCATTAGTCTCCAGACGCCTCATCGGAAATAGGCCTCATCTCGCCTGGAAGGGAGAACTTCCTGGATTTTCTCGAGTTGCGGCAGGTGTTCTCGAGTTACGACGGGGACCTCAGGGACCCGCCCTGGTGGCATCAGGAGAGGCCAGTCCCCATGCGAATTGCTAGGGGGCCTCTCGGGATTCCTCTCCCGTCGATACCGGGGCCAAAAACCTTGTCTGGAGTCAGGGCCGGAACCGAGGATTCCTCTCAGGGGCTGACATGGATCTTTGGGTACTTGTGGAGTCTCCCCAGGGGAGTCAGGCCTCGTCTCGAGTCGGGGCATGCACGTGCGCTTTCCTTCCAGGCTGTAGCAGCAATGTCACGCTTCCCGTCGCGTGGATCAAAGGATCTGTGGTTTTCCCTCGAGGCTTTCCCTCGAGGCTTTCCCACAGGGCTGTCCCACGTTCCACCGTGCTGTGAGTCGATCCTCGGCGTGAAACATGAGCCACTGCAGGGCAAAGAGGTTCCTCTGGAATGGACTGAGACATCTAGGGGACTCTTGGAATGGTGGTTCGACCATGGAGTTCCTCTCGCCTTTCCTGTTGAGAGTGCCTCCTCGTGAGATGCGACTTGAACGCCGGGAATTCTTTCCCGTTGAAAGCAGGGAAAGGATCCCTCATCTCGAGCTACGAGGGCGAAACGGGGCTCCTCTGGATGTGGGCGGGACCGTCGTGCTTCCTCTCGAGTGGAGACGGGTATGGCGGTGAATTTCTTGAGTTGCAGCAAGGGTGTTAAAGACCCTTTCGAAGTTCCAGAGGTTAGGTGTCATTAGTCTCCAGACGCCTCATGGGAAATAGGCCTCATCTCGCCTGGAAGGGAGAACTTCCTGGATTTTCTCGAGTTGCGGCAGGTGTTCTCGAGTTACGACGGGGACCTCAGGGACCCGCCCTGATGGCCTCAGGAGAGGCCAGTCCCCATGCGAGTTGCTAGGGGGCCTCTCGGGATTACTCTCCCGTCGATACCGGGGCCAAAAACCTTGTGTGGAGTCAGGGCCGGACCCTAGGATTTCTCTCAGGGGCTGACATGGATCTTTGGGTACTTCTGGAGTCTCCCCAGGGGACTCAGGCCTCGTCTCGAGTGGGGGCATGCAGGTGCACTTTTCTTCCAGGCTGTAGCAGCAATGTCACGCTTCCCGTCGTGTGGATCAAAGGATCTGTGGTTTTCCCTCGAGGCTTTCCCTCGAGGCTTTCCCACAGGGCTGTCCCACGTGCCACCGTGGTGTGAGTCGATCCTCGGCGTGAAACATGAGCCACTGCAGGGCAAAGAGGCTCCTCTGGAATGGACTGAGACATCTGGGGGACTCTTGGAATGGTGGTACGACCATGGAGTTCCTCTCGCCTTTCCTGTTGAGAGTGCCTCCTCTTGAGATGCGACGGGAACGCCGGGAATTCTTTCCCGTTGAAAGCAGGGAAAGGATCCCTCATCTCGAGCTACGAGGGCGAAACGGGGCTCCTCTGGATGTGGGCGGGACCATCGTGCTTCCTCTCGAGTGGAGACGGGTATGGCGGTGAACTTCTTGAGTTGCAGCAAGGGTGTGAAAGACCCTTTCGAAGTTCCAGAGGTTAGGTGTCATTAGTCTCCAGACGCCTCATCGGAAATAGGCCTCATCTCGCCTGGAAGGGAGAACTTCCTGGATTTTCTCGAGTTGCGGCAGGTGTTCTCGAGTTACGACGGGGACCTCAGGGACCCGCCCTGGTTGCCTCAGGAGAGGCCAGTCCCCATGCGAATTGCTAGGGGGCCTCTCGGAATTCCTCTCCCGTCGATACCGGGGCCAAAAACCTTGTGTGGAGTCAGGGCCGGAACCGAGGATTCCTCTCAGGGGCTGACATGGATCTTTGGGTACTTCTGGAGTCTCCCCAGGGGAGTCAGGCCTCGTCTCGAGTCCGGGCATGCACGTGCGCGTTCCTTCCAGGCTGTAGCAGCAATGTCACGCTTCCCGTCGCGTGGATCAAAGGATCTGTGGTTTTCCCTCGAGGCTTTCCCTCGAGGCTTTCCCACAGGGCTGTCCCACGTGCCACCGTGGTGTGAGTCGATCCTCGGCGTGAAACATGAGCCACTGCAGGGCAAAGAGTTTCCTCTGGAATGGACTGAGACATCTAGGGGACTCTTGGAATGGTGGTTCGACCATGGAGTTCCTCTCGCCTTTCCTGTTGAGAGTGCCTCCTCGTGAGATGCGACTTGAACGCCGGGAATTCTTTCCCGTTGAAAGCACGGAAAGGATCCCTCATCTCGAGCTACGAGGGGGAAACGGGGCTCCTCTGGATGTGGGCGGGACCGTCGTGCTTCCTCTCGAGTGGAGACGGGTATGGCGGTGAACTTCTTGAGTTGCAGCAAGGGAGTGAAAGACCCTTTCGAAGTTCCAGAGGTTAGGTGTCATTAGTCTCCAGACGCCTCATCGGAAATAGGCCTCATCTCGCCTGGAAGGGAGAACTTCCTGGATTTTCTCGAGTTGCGGCAGGTGTTCTCGAGTTACGACGGGGACCTCAGGGACCCGCCCTGGTGGCCTCAGGAGAGGCCAGTCCCCATGCGAATTGCTAGGGGGCCTCTCGGGATTTCTCTCCCGTCGATACCGGGGCCAAAAACCTTCTGTGGAGTCAGGGCCGGAACCGAGGATTCCTGTCAGGGGCTGACCTGGATCTTTGGGTACTTCTGGAGTCTCCCCAGGGGAGTCAGGCCTCGTCTCGAGTCGGGGCATGCACGTGCGCTTTCCTTCCAGGCTGTAGCAGCAATGTCACGCTTCCCGTCGCGTGGATCAAAGGATCTGTGGTTTTCCCTCGAGGCTTTCCCTCGAGGCTTTCCCACAGGGCTGTCCCACGTGCCACCGTGGTGTGAGTCGATCCTCGGCATGAAAGATGAGCCACTGCAGGGCAAAGAGGCTCCTCTGGAATGGACTGAGACATCTGGGGGACTCTTGGAATGGTGGTACGACCATGGAGTTCCTCTCGCCTTTCCTGTTGAGAGTGCCTCCTCTTGAGATGCGACGGGAACCCCGGGAATTCTTTACCGTTGAAAGCAGGGAAAGGATGACTCATCTCGAGCTACGAGGGGGAAACGGGGCTCCTCTGGATGTGGGCGGGACCATCGTGCTTCCTCTCGAGTGGAGACGGGTATGGCGGTGAACTTCTTGAGTTGCAGCAAGGGTGTGAAAGACCCTTTCGAAGTTCCAGAGGTTAGGTGTCATTAGTCTCCAGACGCCTCATCGGAAATAGGCCTCATCTCGCCTGGAAGGGAGAACTTCCTGGATTTTCTCGAGTTGCGGCAGGTGTTCTCGAGCTACGACGGGGACCTCAGGGACCCGCCCTGGTGGCCTCAGGAGAGGCCAGTCCCCATGCGAATTGCTAGGGGGCCTCTCGGGATTCCTCTCCCGTCGATACCGGGGCCAAAAACCTTGTGTGGAGTCAGGGCCGGAACCGAGGATTCCTCTCAGGGGCTGACATGGATCTTTGGGTACTTCTGGAGTCTCCCCAGGGGAGTCAGGCCTCGTCTCGAGTCGGGGCATGCACGTGCGCTTTCCTTCCAGGCTGTAGCAGCAATGTCACGCTTCCCGTCGCGTGGATCAAAGGATCTGTGGTTTTCCCTCGAGGCGTTCCCTCGAGGCTTTCCCACAGGGCTGTCCCACGTGCCACCGTGGTGTGAGTCGATCCTCGGCGTCAAAGATGAGCCAGTGCAGGGCAAAGAGGTTCCTCTGGAATGGACTGAGACATCTGGGGGACTCTTGGAATGGTGGTACGACCATGGAGTTCCTCTCGCCTTTCCTGTTGAGAGTGCCTCCTTTTGAGATGCGACGGGAACGCCGGGAATTCTTTCCCGTTGAAAGCAGGGAAAGGATCCCTCATCTCGAGTTCCGAGGGGGAAACGGGGCTCCTCTGGATGTGGGCGGGACCATCGTGCTTCCTCTCGAGTGGAGACGGGTATGGCGGTGAACTTCTTGAGTTGCAGCAAGGGTGTGAAAGACCCTTTCGAAGTTCCACAGGTTAGGTGTCATTAGTCTCCAGACGCCTCATCGGAAATAGGCCTCATCTCGCCTGGAAGGGAGAAGTTCCTGGATTTTCTCGAGTTGCAGCAGGTGTTCTCGAGTCACGACGGGGACCTCAGGGACCCGCCCTGGTGGCCTCAGGAGAGGCTAGTCACCATGCGAGTTGCTAGGGGGACTCTCGGGATTCCTCTCCCGTCGATACCGGGGCCAAAAACCTTGTGTGGAGTCAGGGCCGTAACCGAGGATTCCTCTCGGAGGCTGACATGGATCTTTGGGTACTTCTGGAGTCTCCCCAGGGGATTCAAGCCTCGTCTCAAGTGGGGGCATGCACGTGCGCTTTCCTTACAGGCTGTAGCAGCAATGTCACGCTTCCCGTCGCGTGGATCAAAGGATCTGTGGTTTTCCCTCGAGGCTTTCCCTCGAGGCTTTCCCATAGGGCTGTCCCACGTGCCACCGTGGTGTTAGTCGATCCTCGGCGTGAAAGATGAGCCAGTGCAGGGCAAAGAGTTTCCTCTGGAATGGACTGAGACTTCTGGGGGACTCTTGAAATGGTGGTACGACCATGGAGTTCCTCTCGCCTTTCCTGTTGAGAGTGCCTCCTGTTGAGATGCGACGGGAACGCCGGGAATTCTTTCCCGTTGAAAGCAGGGAAAGGATCCCTCATCTCGAGCTACGAGGGGGAAACGGGGCTCCTCTGGATGTGGGCGGGACCATCGTGCTTCCTCTCGAGTGGAGACGGGTATGGCGGTGAACCTCTTGAGTTGCAGCAAGGGTGTGAAAGACCCTTTCGAAGTTCCAGAGGTTAGGTGTGATTAGTCTCCAGACGCCTCATCGGAAATAGGCCTCATCTCGCCTGGAAGGGAGAACTTCCTGGATTTTCTCGAGTTGCGGCAGGTGTTCTCGAGTTACGACGGGGACCTCAGGGACCCGCCCTGGTGGCCTCAGGAGAGGCCAGTCCCCTTGCGAGGTGCTAGGGAGCCTCTCGGAATTCCGCTCCCGTCGATACAGGGGCCAAAAACATTGTGTGGAGTCAGTGCCGGAACCGAAGATTCCTCTCAGGGGCTGACATGGATTATTTGGTACTTCTGGAGTCTCCCCAGGGGAGTCAGGCCTCGTCTCGAGTGGGGGCATGCACGTGCGCTTTCCATCCAGGCTGTAGCAGCAATGTCACGCTTCCCGTCTCGTGGATCAAAGGATCTGTGGTTTTCCCTCGAGGCTTTCCCACAGGGCTGTCCCACGTGCCACCGTGGTGTGAATCGATCCTCGGCGTGAAAGATGAGTCAGTGCAGGGCAAAGAGGTTCCTCTGGAATAGACTGAGACATCTAGGGGACTCTTGGAATGGTGGTTCGACCATGAAGTTCCTCTCGCCTTTCCTGTTGAGAGTGCCTC
Source organism: Capricornis sumatraensis (assembly GCF_032405125.1). NCBI lineage: Eukaryota > Metazoa > Chordata > Mammalia > Artiodactyla > Bovidae > Capricornis > Capricornis sumatraensis. The sequence continues at coordinate 1,184,435 of NC_091077.1, read as the reverse complement.
CTCGTGAGATGCGACTTGAACGCCGGGAATTCTTTCCCGTTGAAAGCAGGGAAAGGATCCCTCATCTCGAGCTACGAGGGGGAAACGGGGCTCCTCTGGATGTGGGCGGGACCGTCGTGCTTCCTCTCGAGTGGAGACGGGTATGGCGGTGAACTTCTTGAGTTGCAGCAAGGGTGTGAAAGACCCTTTCGAAGTTCCAGAGGTTAGGTGTCATTAGTCTCCAGACGCCTCATCGGAAATAGGCCTCATCTCGCCTGGAAGGGAGAACTTCCTGGATTTTCTCGAGTTGCGGCAGGTGTTCTCGAGTTACGACGGGGACCTCAGGGACCCGCCCTGATGGCCTCAGGAGAGGCCAGTCCCCATGCGAGTTGCTAGGGGGCCTCTCGGGATTACTCTCCCGTCGATCCCGGGGCCAAAAACCTTGTGTGGAGTCAGGGCCGGACCCTAGGATATTTCTCAGGGGCTGACATGGATCTTTGGGTACTTCTGGAGTCTCCCCAGGGGAGTCAGTCCTCGTCTCGAGTGGGGGCATGCAGGTGCACTTTTCTTCCAGGCTGTAGTAGCAATGTCACGCTTCCCGTCGCGTGGATCAAAGGATCTGTGGTTTTCCCTCGAGGCTTTCCCTCGAGGCTTTCCCACAGGGCTGTCCCACGTGCCACCGTGGTGTGAGTCGATCCTCGGCGTGAAAGATGAGCCACTGCAGGGCAAAGAGGCTCCTCTGGAATGGACTGAGACATCTGGGGGACTCTTGGAATGGTGGTACGACCATGGAGTTCCTCTCGCCTTTCCTGTTGAGAGTGCCTCCTCTTGAGATGCGACGGGAACGCCGGGAATTCTTTCCCGTTGAAAGCAGGGAAAGGATCCCTCATCTCGAGCTACGAGGGGGAAACGGGGCTCCTCTGGATGTGGGCGGGACCATCGTGCTTCCTCTCGAGTGGAGACGGGTATGGCGGTGAACTTCTTGAGTTGCAGCAAGGGTGTGAAAGACCCTTTCGAAGTTCCAGAGGTTAGGTGTCATTAGACTCCAGACGCCTCATCGGAAATAGGCCTCATCTCGCCTGGAAGGGAGAACTTCCTGGATTTTCTCGAGTTGCGGCAGGTGTTCTCGAGTTACGACGGGGACCTCAGGGACCCGCCCTGGTGGCCTCAGGAGAGACCAGTCCCCATGCGAATTGCTAGGGGGCCTCTCGGGATTCCTCTCCCGTCGATACCGGGGCCAAAAACCTTGTGTGGAGTCAGGGCCGGAACCGAGGATTCCTCTCAGGGGCTGACATGGATCTTTGGGTACTTGTGGAGTCTCCCCAGGGGAGTCAGGCCTCGTCTCGAGTCGGGGCATGCACGTGCGCTTTCCTTCCAGGCTGTAGCAGCAATGTCACGCTTCCCGTCTCGTGGATCAAAGGATCTGTGGTTTTCCCTCGAGGCTTTCCCTCGAGGCTTTCCCACAGGGCTGTCCCACGTTCCACCGTGCTGTGAGTCGATCCTCGGCGTGAAACATGAGCCACTGCAGGGCAAAGAGGTTCCTCTGGAATGGACTGAGACATCTAGGGGACTCTTGGAATGGTGGTTCGACCATGGAGTTCCTCTCGCCTTTCCTGTTGAGAGTGCCTCCTCGTGAAATGCGACTTGAACGCCGGGAATTCTTTCCCGTTGAAAGCAGGGAAAGGATCCCTCATCTCGAGCTACGAGGGGGAAACGGGGCTCCTCTGGATGTGTGCGGGACCGTCGTGCTTCCTCTCGAGTGGAGACGGGCATGGCGGTGAATTTCTTGAGTTGCAGCAAGGGTGTTAAAGACCCTTTCGAAGTTCCAGAGGTTAGGTGTCATTAGTCTCCAGACGCCTCATAGGAAATAGGCCTCATCTCGCCTGGAAGGGAGAACTTCCTGGATTTTCTCGAGTTGCGGCAGGTGTTCTCGAGTTACGACGGGGACCTCAGGGACCCGCCCTGATGGCCTCAGGAGAGGCCAGTCCCCATGCGAGTTGCTAGGGGGCCTCTCGGGATTACTCTCCCGTCGATCCCGGGGCCAAAAACCTTGTGTGGAGTCAGGGCCGGACCCTAGGATTTCTCTCAGGGGATGACATGGATCTTTGGGTACTTCTGGAGTCTCCCCAGGGGAGTCAGGCCTCGTCTCGAGTGGGGGCATGCAGGTGCACTTTTCTTCCAGGCTGTAGCAGCAATGTCACGCTTCCCGTCGTGTGGATCAAAGGATCTGTGGTTTTCCCTCGAGGCTTTCCCTCGAGGCTTTCCCACAGGGCTGTCCCACGTGCCACCGTGGTGTGAGTCGATCCTCGGCGTGAAAGATGAGCCACTGCAGGGCAAAGAGGCTCCTCTGGAATGGACTGAGACATCTGGGGGACTCTTGGAATGGTGGTACGACCATGGAGTTTCTCTCGCCTTTCCTGTTGAGAGTGCCTCCTCTTGAGATGCGACGGGAACGCCGGGAATTCTTTCCCGTTGAAAGCAGGGAAAGGATCCCTCATCTCGAGCTACGAGGGTGAAACGGGGCTCCTCTGGATGTGGGCGGGACCATCGTGCTTCCTCTCGAGTGGAGACGGGTATGGCGGTGAACTTCTTGAGTTGCAGCAAGGGTGTGAAAGACCCTTTCGAAGTTCCAGAGGTTAGGTGTCATTAGTCTCCAGACGCCTCATCGGAAATAGGCCTCATCTCGCCTGGAAGGGAGAACTTCCTGGATTTTCTCGAGTTGCGGCAGGTGTTCTCGAGTTACGACGGGGACCTCAGGGACCCGCCCTGGTGGCCTCAGGAGAGGCCAGTCCCCATGCGAATTGCTAGGGGGCCTCTCGGGATTCCTCTCCCGTCGATACCGGGGCCAAAAACCTTGTTTGGAGTCAGGGCCGGAACCGAGGATTCCTCTCAGGGGCTGACATGGATCTTTGGGTACTTCTGGAGTCTCCCCAGGGGAGTCAGGCCTCGACTCGAGTCCGGGCATGCACGTGCGCTTTCCTTCCAGGCTGTAGCAGCAATGTCACGCTTCCCGTCGCGTGGATCAAAGGATCTGTGGTTTTCCCTCGAGGCTTTCCCTCGAGGCTTTCCCACAGGGCTGTCCCACGTGCCACCGTGGTGTGAGTCGATCCTCGGCGTGAAACATGAGCCACTGCAGGGCAAAGAGGTTCCTCTGGAATGGACTGAGACATCTAGGGGACTCTTGGAATGGTGGTTCGACCATGGAGTTCCTCTCGCCTTTCCTGTTGAGAGTGCCTCCTCGTGAGATGCGACTTGAACGCCGGGAATTCTTTCCCGTTGAAAGCAGGGAAAGGATCCCTCATCTCGAGCTACGAGGAGGAAACGGGGCTCCTCTGTATGTGGGCGGGACCGTCGTGCTTCCTCTCGAGTGGAGACGGGTATGGCGGTGAATTTCTTGAGTTGCAGCAAGGGTGTGAAAGACCCTTTCGAAGTTCCAGAGGTTAGGTGTCATTAGTCTTCAGACGCCTCATCGGAAATAGGCCTCATCTCGCCTGGAAGGGAGAACTTCCTGGATTTTCTCGAGTTGCGGCAGGTGTTCTCGAGTTACGACGGGGACCTCAGGGACCCGCCCTGATGGCCTCAGGAGAGGCCAGTCCCCATGCGAGTTGCTAGGGGGCCTCTCGGGATTACTCTCCCGTCGATCCCGGGGCCAAAAACCTTGTGTGGAGTCAGGGCCGGACCCTAGGATTTCTCTCAGGGGCTGACATGGATCTTTGGGTACTTCTGGAGTCTCCCCAGGGGAGTCAGGCCTCGTCTCGAGTGGGGGCATGCAGGTGCACTTTTCTTCCAGGCTGTAGCAGCAATGTCACGCTTCCCGTCGTGTGGATCAAAGGATCTGTGGTTTTCCCTCGAGGCTTTCCCTCGAGGCTTTCCCACAGGGCTGTCCCACGTGCCACCGTGGTGTGAGTCGATCCTCGGCGTGAAACATGAGCCACTGCAGGGCAAAGAGTTTCCTCTGGAATGGACTGAGACATCTGGGGGACTCTTGGAATGGTGGTACGACCATGGAGTTCCTCTCGCATTTCCTGTTGAGAGTGCCTCCTCTTGAGATGCGACGGGAACGCCGGGAATTCTTTCCCGTTGAAAGCAGGGAAAGGATCCCTCATCTCGAGCTACGAGGGCGAAACGGGGCTCCTCTGGATGTGGGCGGGACCATCGTGCTTCCTCTCGAGTGGAGACGGGTATGGCGGTGAACTTCTTGAGTTGCAGCAAGGGTGTGAAAGACCCTTTCGAAGTTCCAGAGGTTAGGTGTCATTAGTCTCCAGACGCCTCATCGGAAATAGGCCTCATCTCGCCTGGAAGGGAGAACTTCCTGGATTTTCTCGAGTTGCGGCAGGTGTTCTCGAGTTACGACGGGGACCTCAGGGACCCGCCCTGGTGGCATCAGGAGAGGCCAGTCCCCATGCGAATTGCTAGGGGGCCTCTCGGGATTCCTCTCCCGTCGATACCGGGGCCAAAAACCTTGTCTGGAGTCAGGGCCGGAACCGAGGATTCCTCTCAGGGGCTGACATGGATCTTTGGGTACTTGTGGAGTCTCCCCAGGGGAGTCAGGCCTCGTCTCGAGTCGGGGCATGCACGTGCGCTTTCCTTCCAGGCTGTAGCAGCAATGTCACGCTTCCCGTCGCGTGGATCAAAGGATCTGTGGTTTTCCCTCGAGGCTTTCCCTCGAGGCTTTCCCACAGGGCTGTCCCACGTTCCACCGTGCTGTGAGTCGATCCTCGGCGTGAAACATGAGCCACTGCAGGGCAAAGAGGTTCCTCTGGAATGGACTGAGACATCTAGGGGACTCTTGGAATGGTGGTTCGACCATGGAGTTCCTCTCGCCTTTCCTGTTGAGAGTGCCTCCTCGTGAGATGCGACTTGAACGCCGGGAATTCTTTCCCGTTGAAAGCAGGGAAAGGATCCCTCATCTCGAGCTACGAGGGGGAAACGGGGCTCCTCTGGATGTGGGCGGGACCGTCGTGCTTCCTCTCGAGTGGAGACGGGTATGGCGGTGAATTTCTTGAGTTGCAGCAAGGGTGTTAAAGACCCTTTCGAAGTTCCAGAGGTTAGGTGTCATTAGTCTCCAGACGCCTCATGGGAAATAGGCCTCATCTCGCCTGGAAGGGAGAACTTCCTGGATTTTCTCGAGTTGCGGCAGGTGTTCTCGAGTTACGACGGGGACCTCAGGGACCCGCCCTGATGGCCTCAGGAGAGGCCAGTCCCCATGCGAGTTGCTAGGGGGCCTCTCGGGATTACTCTCCCGTCGATCCCGGGGCCAAAAACCTTGTGTGGAGTCAGGGCCGGACCCTAGGATTTCTCTCAGGGGCTGACATGGATCTTTGGGTACTTCTGGAGTCTCCCCAGGGGACTCAGGCCTCGTCTCGAGTGGGGGCATGCAGGTGCACTTTTCTTCCAGGCTGTAGCAGCAATGTCACGCTTCCCGTCGTGTGGATCAAAGGATCTGTGGTTTTCCCTCGAGGCTTTCCCTCGAGGCTTTCCCACAGGGCTGTCCCACGTGCCACCGTGGTGTGAGTCGATCCTCGGCGTGAAACATGAGCCACTGCAGGGCAAAGAGGCTCCTCTGGAATGGACTGAGACATCTGGGGGACTCTTGGAATGGTGGTACGACCATGGAGTTCCTCTCGCCTTTCCTGTTGAGAGTGCCTCCTCTTGAGATGCGACGGGAACGCCGGGAATTCTTTCCCGTTGAAAGCAGGGAAAGGATCCCTCATCTCGAGCTACGAGGGCGAAACGGGGCTCCTCTGGATGTGGGCGGGACCATCGTGCTTCCTCTCGAGTGGAGACGGGTATGGCGGTGAACTTCTTGAGTTGCAGCAAGGGTGTGAAAGACCCTTTCGAAGTTCCAGAGGTTAGGTGTCATTAGTCTCCAGACGCCTCATCGGAAATAGGCCTCATCTCGCCTGGAAGGGAGAACTTCCTGGATTTTCTCGAGTTGCGGCAGGTGTTCTCGAGTTACGACGGGGACCTCAGGGACCCGCCCTGGTGGCCTCAGGAGAGGCCAGTCCCCATGCGAATTGCTAGGGGGCCTCTCGGAATTCCTCTCCCGTCGATACCGGGGCCAAAAACCTTGTGTGGAGTCAGGGCCGGAACCGAGGATTCCTCTCAGGGGCTGACATGGATCTTTGGGTACTTCTGGAGTCTCCCCAGGGGAGTCAGGCCTCGTCTCGAGTCCGGGCATGCACGTGCGCTTTCCTTCCAGGCTGTAGCAGCAATGTCACGCTTCCCGTCGCGTGGATCAAAGGATCTGTGGTTTTCCCTCGAGGCTTTCCCTCGAGGCTTTCCCACAGGGCTGTCCCACGTGCCACCGTGGTGTGAGTCGATCCTCGGCGTGAAACATGAGCCACTGCAGGGCAAAGAGTTTCCTCTGGAATGGACTGAGACATCTAGGGGACTCTTGGAATGGTGGTTCGACCATGGAGTTCCTCTCGCCTTTCCTGTTGAGAGTGCCTCCTCGTGAGATGCGACTTGAACGCCGGGAATTCTTTCCCGTTGAAAGCAGGGAAAGGATCCCTCATCTCGAGCTACGAGGGGGAAACGGGGCTCCTCTGGATGTGGGCGGGACCGTCGTGCTTCCTCTCGAGTGGAGACGGGTATGGCGGTGAACTTCTTGAGTTGCAGGAAGGGAGTGAAAGACCCTTTCGAAGTTCCAGAGGTTAGGTGTCATTAGTCTCCAGACGCCTCATCGGAAATAGGCCTCATCTCGCCTGGAAGGGAGAACTTCCTGGATTTTCTCGAGTTGCGGCAGGTGTTCTCGAGTTACGACGGGGACCTCAGGGACCCGCCCTGGTGGCCTCAGGAGAGGCCAGTCCCCATGCGAATTGCTAGGGGGCCTCTCGGGATTTCTCTCCCGTCGATACCGGGGCCAAAAACCTTCTGTGGAGTCAGGGCCGGAACCGAGGATTCCTGTCAGGGGCTGACATGGATCTTTGGGTACTTCTGGAGTCTCCCCAGGGGAGTCAGGCCTCGTCTCGAGTCGGGGCATGCACGTGCGCTTTCCTTCCAGGCTGTAGCAGCAATGTCACGCTTCCCGTCGCGTGGATCAAAGGATCTGTGGTTTTCCCTCGAGGCTTTCCCTCGAGGCTTTCCCACAGGGCTGTCCCACGTGCCACCGTGGTGTGAGTCGATCCTCGGCATGAAAGATGAGCCACTGCAGGGCAAAGAGGCTCCTCTGGAATGGACTGAGACATCTGGGGGACTCTTGGAATGGTGGTACGACCATGGAGTTCCTCTCGCCTTTCCTGTTGAGAGTGCCTCCTCTTGAGATGCGACGGGAACCCCGGGAATTCTTTACCGTTGAAAGCAGGGAAAGGATGACTCATCTCGAGCTACGAGGGGGAAACGGGGCTCCTCTGGATGTGGGCGGGACCATCGTGCTTCCTCTCGAGTGGAGACGGGTATGGCGGTGAACTTCTTGAGTTGCAGCAAGGGTGTGAAAGACCCTTTCGAAGTTCCAGAGGTTAGGTGTCATTAGTCTCCAGACGCCTCATCGGAAATAGGCCTCATCTCGCCTGGAAGGGAGAACTTCCTGGATTTTCTCGAGTTGCGGCAGGTGTTCTCGAGCTACGACGGGGACCTCAGGGACCCGCCCTGGTGGCCTCAGGAGAGGCCAGTCCCCATGCGAATTGCTAGGGGGCCTCTCGGGATTCCTCTCCCGTCGATACCGGGGCCAAAAACCTTGTGTGGAGTCAGGGCCGGAACCGAGGATTCCTCTCAGGGGCTGACATGGATCTTTGGGTACTTCTGGAGTCTCCCCAGGGGAGTCAGGCCTCGTCTCGAGTCGGGGCATGCACGTGCGCTTTCCTTCCAGGCTGTAGCAGCAATGTCACGCTTCCCGTCGCGTGGATCAAAGGATCTGTGGTTTTCCCTCGAGGCGTTCCCTCGAGGCTTTCCCACAGGGCTGTCCCACGTGCCACCGTGGTGTGAGTCGATCCTCGGCGTGAAACATGAGCCACTGCAGGGCAAAGAGGTTCCTCTGGAATGGACTGAGACATCTAGGGGACTCTTGGAATGGTGGTTCGACCATGGAGTTCCTCTCGCCTTTCCTGTTGAGAGTGCCTCCTCGTGAGATGCGACTTGAACGCCGGGAATTCTTTCCCGTTGAAAGCAGGGAAAGGATCCCTCATCTCGAGCTACGAGGGGGAAACAGGGCTCCTCTGGATGTGGGCGGGACCGTCGTGCTTCCTCTCGAGTGGAGACGGGTATGGCGGTGAACTTCTTGAGTTGCAGCAAGGGTGTGAAAGACCCTTTCGAAGTTCCAGAGGTTAGGTGTCATTAGTCTCCAGACGCCTCATCGGAAATAGGCCTCATCTCGCCTGGAAGGGAGAACTTCCTGGATTTTCTCGAGTTGCGGCAGGTGTTCTCGAGTTACGACGGGGACCTCATGGACCCGCCCTGATGGCCTCAGGAGAGGCCAGTCCCCATGCGAGTTGCTAGGGGGCCTCTCGGGATTACTCTCCCGTCGATCCCGGGGCCAAAAACCTTGTGTGGAGTCAGGGCCGGACCCTAGGATTTCTCTCAGGGGCTGACATGGATCTTTGGGTACTTCTGGAGTCTCCCCAGGGGACTCAGGCCTCGTCTCGAGTGGGGGCATGCACGTGCACTTTTCTTCCAGGCTGTAGCAGCAATGTCACGCTTCCCGTCGCGTGGATCAAAGGATCTGTGGTTTTCCCTCGAGGCTTTCCCTCGAGGCTTTCCCACAGGGCTGTCCCACGTGCCACCGTGGTGTGAGTCGTTCCTCGGCGTGAAAGATGAGCCACTGCAGGGCAAAGAGGCTCCTCTGGAATGGACTGAGACATCTGGGGGACTCTTGGAATGGTGGTACGACCATGGAGTTGCTCTCGCCTTTCCTGTTGAGAGTGCCTCCTCTTGAGATGCGACGGGAACCCCGGGAATTCTTTCCCGTTGAAAGCAGGGAAAGGATCCCTCATCTCGAGCTACGAGGGGGAAACGGGGCTCCTCTGGATGTGGGCGGGACCATCGTGCTTCCTCTCGAGTGGAGACGGGTATGGCGGTGAACTTCTTGAGTTGCAGCAAGGGTGTGAAAGACCCTTTCGAAGTTCCAGAGGTTAGGTGTCATTAGTCTCCAGACGCCTCATCGGAAATAGGCCTCATCTCGCCTGGAAGGGAGAACTTCTTGGATTTTCTCGAGTTGCGGCAGGTGTTCTCGAGTTACGACGGGGACCTCAGGGACCCGCCCTGGTGGCCTCAGGAGAGGCCAGTCCCCATGCGAATTGCTAGGGGGCCTCTCGGGATTCCTCTCCCGTCGATACCGGGGCCAAAAACCTTGTGTGGAGTCAGGGCCGGAACCGAGGATTCCTCTCAGGGGCTGACATGGATCTTTGGGTACTTCTGGAGTCTCCCCAGGGGAGTCAGGCCTCGTCTCGAGTCGGGGCATGCACGTGCGCTTTCCTTCCAGGCTGTAGCAGCAATGTCACGCTTCCCGTCGCGTGGATCAAAGGATCTGTGGTTTTCCCTCGAGGCTTTCCCTCGAGGCTTTCCCACAGGGCTGTCCCACGTGCCACCGTGGTGTGAGTCGATCCTCGGCGTGAAAGATGAGCCAGTGCAGGGCAAAGAGGTTCCTCTGGAATGGACTGAGACATCTGGGGGACTCTTGGAATGGTGGTACGACCATGGAGTTCCTCTCGCCTTTCCTGTTGATAGTGCCTCCTCTTGAGATGCGACGGGAACGCCGGGAATTCTTTCCCGTTGAAAGCAGGGAAAGGATCCCTCATCTCGAGCTACGAGGGGGAAACGGGGCTCCTCTGGATGTGGGCGGGACCATCGTGCTTCCTCTCGAGTGGAGACGGGTATGGCAGTGAACTTCTTGAGTTGCAGCAAGGGTGTGAAAGACCCTTTCGAAGTTCCAGAGGTTAGGTGTCATTAGTCTCCAGACGCCTCATCGGAAATAGGCCTCATCTCGCCTGGAAGGGAGAACTTCCTGGATTTTCTCGAGTTGCGGCAGGTGTTCTCGAGTTACGACGGGGACCTCAGGGACCCGCCCTGGTGGCCTCAGGAGAGGCCAGTCCCCATGCGAGTTGCTAGGGGGCTTCTCGGGATTCCTCTCCCATCGATACCGGGGCCAAAAACCTTGTGTGGAGTCAGGGCCGGAACCGAGCATTCCTCTCAGGGGCTGACATGGATCTTTGGGTACTTCTGGAGTCTCCCCAGGGGAGTCAGGCCTCGTCTCGAGTCGGGGCATGCACGTGCGCTTTCCTTCCAGGCTGTAGCAGCAATGTCACGCTTCCCGTCGCGTGGATCAAAGGATCTGTGGTTTTCCCTCGAGGCGTTCCCTCGAGGCTTTCCCACAGGGCTGTCCCACGTGCCACCGTGGTGTGAGTCGATCCTCGGCGTGAAACATGAGCCACTGCAGGGCAAAGAGGTTCCTCTGGAATGGACTGAGACATCTAGGGGACTCTTGGAATGGTGGTTCGACCATGGAGTTCCTCTCGCCTTTCCTGTTGAGAGTGCCTCCTCGTGAGATGCGACTTGAACGCCGGGAATTCTTTCCCGTTGAAAGCAGGGAAAGGATCCCTCATCTCGAGCTACGAGGGGGAAACGGGGCTCCTCTGGATGTGGGCGGGACCGTCGTGCTTCCTCTCGAGTGGAGACGGGTATGGCGGTGAACTTCTTGAGTTGCAGCAAGGGTGTGAAAGACCCTTTCGAAGTTCCAGAGGTTAGGTGTCATTAGTCTCCAGACGCCTCATCGGAAATAGGCCTCATCTCGCCTGGAAGGGAGAACTTCCTGGATTTTCTCGAGTTGCGGCAGGTGTTCTCGAGTTACGACGGGGACCTCATGGACCCGCCCTGATGGCCTCAGGAGAGGCCAGTCCCCATGCGAGTTGCTAGGGGGCCTCTCGGGATTACTCTCCCGTCGATCCCGGGGCCAAAAACCTTGTGTGGAGTCAGGGCCGGACCCTAGGATTTCTCTCAGGGGCTGACATGGATCTTTGGGTACTTCTGGAGTCTCCCCAGGGGACTCAGGCCTCGTCTCGAGTGGGGGCATGCACGTGCACTTTTCTTCCAGGCTGTAGCAGCAATGTCACGCTTCCCGTCGCGTGGATCAAAGGATCTGTGGTTTTCCCTCGAGGCTTTCCCTCGAGGCTTTCCCACAGGGCTGTCCCACGTGCCACCGTGGTGTGAGTCGTTCCTCGGCGTGAAAGATGAGCCAGTGCAGGGCAAAGAGGCTCCTCTGGAATGGACTGAGACATCTGGGGGACTCTTGGAATGGTGGTACGACCATGGAGTTGCTCTCGCCTTTCCTGTTGAGAGTGCCTCCTCTTGAGATGCGACGGGAACCCCGGGAATTCTTTCCCGTTGAAAGCAGGGAAAGGATCCCTCATCTCGAGCTACGAGGGGGAAACGGGGCTCCTCTGGATGTGGGCGGGACCATCGTGCTTCCTCTCGAGTGGAGACGGGTATGGCGGTGAACTTCTTGAGTTGCAGCAAGGGTGTGAAAGACCCTTTCGAAGTTCCAGAGGTTAGGTGTCATTAGTCTCCAGACGCCTCATCGGAAATAGGCCTCATCTCGCCTGGAAGGGAGAACTTCTTGGATTTTCTCGAGTTGCGGCAGGTGTTCTCGAGTTACGACGGGGACCTCAGGGACCCGCCCTGGTGGCCTCAGGAGAGGCCAGTCCCCATGCGAATTGCTAGGGGGCCTCTCGGGATTCCTCTCCCGTCGATACCGGGGCCAAAAACCTTGTGTGGAGTCAGGGCCGGAACCGAGGATTCCTCTCAGGGGCTGACATGGATCTTTGGGTACTTCTGGAGTCTCCCCAGGGGAGTCAGGCCTCGTCTCGAGTCGGGGCATGCACGTGCGCTTTCCTTCCAGGCTGTAGCAGCAATGTCACGCTTCCCGTCGCGTGGATCAAAGGATCTGTGGTTTTCCCTCGAGGCTTTCCCTCGAGGCTTTCCCACAGGGCTGTCCCACGTGCCACCGTGGTGTGAGTCGATCCTCGGCGTGAAAGATGAGCCAGTGCAGGGCAAAGAGGTTCCTCTGGAATGGACTGAGACATCTGGGGGACTCTTGGAATGGTGGTACGACCATGGAGTTCCTCTCGCCTTTCCTGTTGATAGTGCCTCCTCTTGAGATGCGACGGGAACGCCGGGAATTCTTTCCCGTTGAAAGCAGGGAAAGGATCCCTCATCTCGAGCTACGAGGGGGAAACGGGGCTCCTCTGGATGTGGGCGGGACCATCGTGCTTCCTCTCGAGTGGAGACGGGTATGGCAGTGAACTTCTTGAGTTGCAGCAAGGGTGTGAAAGACCCTTTCGAAGTTCCAGAGGTTAGGTGTCATTAGTCTCCAGACGCCTCATCGGAAATAGGCCTCATCTCGCCTGGAAGGGAGAACTTCCTGGATTTTCTCGAGTTGCGGCAGGTGTTCTCGAGTTACGACGGGGACCTCAGGGACCCGCCCTGGTGGCCTCAGGAGAGGCCAGTCCCCATGCGAGTTGCTAGGGGGCTTCTCGGGATTCCTCTCCCATCGATACCGGGGCCAAAAACCTTGTGTGGAGTCAGGGCCGGAACCGAGCATTCCTCTCAGGGTCTGACATGGATCTTTGGGTACTTCTGGAGTCTCCCCAGGGGATTCAGGCCTCGTCTCGAGTGGGGGCATGCACGTGCGCTTTCCTTACAGCCTGTAGCAGCAATGTCATGCTTCCCGTCGCGTGGATCAAAGGATCTGTGGTTTTCCCTCGAGGCTTTCCCTCGAGGCTTTCCCACAGGGCTGTCCCACGTGCCACCGTGGTGTGAGTCGATCCTCGGCGTGAAAGATGAGCCAGTGCAGGGCAAAGAGGTTCCTCAGGAATGGACTGAGACATCTGCGGGACTCTTGGAATGGTGGTACGACCATGGAGTTTCGCTCGCCTTTCCTGTTGAGAGTACCTAATCTTAAGATGCGACGGGAACGCCGGGAATTCTTTCCCGTTGAAAGCAGGGAAAGGATCCCTCATCTCGAGCTACGAGGGGGAAACGGGGCTCCTCTGAATGTGGGCGGGACCATCGTGCTTCCTCTCGAGTGGAGACGGGTATGGCGGTGAACTTCTTGAGTTGCAGCAAGGGTGTGAAAGACCCTTTCGAAGTTCCAGAGGTTAGGTGTCATTAGTCTCCAGACGCCTCATCGGAAATAGGCCTCATCTCGCCTGGAAGGGAGAACTTCCTTTATTTTCTCGAGTTGCGGCAGGTGTTCTCGAGTTACGACGGGGACCTCAGGGACCCGCCCTGGTGGCCTCAGGAGAGGCCAGTCCCCATGCGAGTTGCTAGGGTGCCTCTCGGGATTCCTCTCCCGTCGATACCGGGGCCAAAAACCTTGTGTGGAGTCAGGGCCGGAACCGAGCATTCCTCTCAGGGTCTGACATGGATCTTTGGGTACTTCTGGAGTCTCCCCAGGGGATTCAGGCCTCGTCTCGAGTGGGGGCATGCACGTGCGCTTTCCTTACAGCCTGTAGCAGCAATGTCATGCTTCCCGTCGCGTGGATCAAAGGATCTGTGGTTTTCCCTCGAGGCTTTCCCTCGAGGCTTTCCCACAGGGCTGTCCCACGTGCCACCGTGGTGTGAGTCGATCCTCGGCGTGAAAGATGAGCCAGTGCAGGGCAAAGAGGTTCCTCAGGAATGGACTGAGACATCTGCGGGACTCTTGGAATGGTGGTACGACCATGGAGTTCCTCTCGCCTTTCCTGTTGAGACTGCCTTCACTTGAGATGCGACGGGAACGCCGGGTATTCTTTCCCGTTGAAAGCAGGGAAAGGATCCCTCATCTCGAGCTACGAGGGGGAAACGGGGCTCCTCTGGATGTGGGCGGGACCATCGTGCTTCCTCTCGAGTGGAGACGGGTATGGCGGTGAACTTCTTGAGTTGCAGCAAGGGTGTGAAAGACCCTTTCGAAGTTCCAGAGGTTAGGTGTCATTAGTCTCCAGACGCCTCATCAGAAATAGGCCTCATCTCGCCTGGAAGGGAGAACTTCCTGGATTTTCTCGAGTTGCGGCAGGTGTTCTCGAGTTACGACGGGGACCTCAGGGACCCGCCCTGGTGGCCTCAGGAGAGGCCAGTCCCCATGCGAGTTGCTAGGGGGCCTCTCGGGATTTCTATCCCGTCGATACCGGGGCCAAAGACCTTGTTTGGAGTCAGGGCCGGAACCGAGGATTCCTCTCAGGGGCTGACATGGATCTTTGGGTACTTCTGGAGTCTCCCCAGGGGAGTCAGGCCTTGTCTCGAGTGGGGGCATGCACGTGCGCTTTCCTTCCAGGCTGTAGCAGCAATGTCACGCTTCCCGTCGCCTGGATCAAAGGATCTGTGGATTTCCCTCGAGGCTTTCCCTCGAGGCTTTCCCACAGGGCTGTCCCACGTGCCACCGTGTTGTGAGTCGATCCTCGGCGTGAAAGATGAGCCAGTGCAGGGCAAAGAGGTTCCTCTGGAATGGACTGAGATATCTGGGGGACTCTTGGAATGGTGGTACGACCATGGAGTTCCTCTCGCCTTTCCTGTTGAGACTGCCTTCACTTGAGATGCGACGGGAACGCCGGGTATTCTTTCCCGTTGAAAGCAGGGAAAGGATCCCTCATCTCGAGCTACGAGGGGGAAACGGGGCTCCTCTGGATGTGGGCGGGACCATCGTGCTTCCTCTCGAGTGGAGACGGGTATGGCGGTGAACTTCTTGAGTTGCAGCAAGGGTGTGAAAGACCCTTTCGAAGTTCCAGAGGTTAGGTGTCATTAGTCTCCAGACGCCTCATGGGAAATAGGCCTCATCTCGCCTGGAAGGGAGAACTTCCTGGATTTTCTCGAGTTGCGGCAGGTGTTCTCGAGTTACGACGGGGACCTCAGGGACCCGCCCTGGTGGCCTCAGGAGAGGCCAGTCCCCATGCGATTTGCAATGGGGCCTCTCGGGATTCCTCTCCCGTCGATACTGGGGCCAAAATCCTTGTGTGGAGTCAGGGCCGGAACCGAGGATTCCTCTGAGGGCCTGACATGGATCTTTGGGTACTTCTGGAGTCTCCCCAGGGGAGTTAGGCCTCGTCTCGAGACGGGGCATGCACGTGCGCTTTCCTTCCAGGCTGTAGCAGCAATGTCACGCTTCCCGTCGCGTGGATCAAAGGATCTGTGGTTTTCCCTCGAGGCTTTCCCTCGAAGCTTTCCCACAGGGCTGTCCCACGTGACACCGTGGTGTGAGTCGATCCTCGGCATGAAAGATGAGCCAGTGCAGGGCAAAGAGGTTCCTCTGGAATGGACTGAGACATCTGCGGGACTCTTGGAATGGTGGTACGACCATGGAGTTCCTCTCGCCTTTCCTGTTGAGAGTGCCTCCACTTGAGATGCGACGGGAACGCCGGGAATTCTTTCCCGTTGAAAGCAGGGAAAGGATCCCTCATCTCGAGCTACGAGGGGGAAACAGGGCTCCTATGGATGTGGGCGGGACCACCGTGCTTCCTCTCGAGTGGAGACGGGTATGGCGGTGAACTTCTTGAGTTGCAGCAAGGGTGTGAAAGACCCTTTCGAGGTTCCAGAGGTTAGGTGTCAGTAGTCTCCAGACGCCTCATCGGAAATAGCCCTCATCTCGCCTGGAAGAGTGAACTTCCTGGATTTTCTCGAGTTGCGGCAGGTGTTCTCGAGTTACGACGGGGACCTCAGGGACCCGCCCTGGTGGCCTCAGGAGAGGCCAGTCCCCATGCGAGTTGCTAGGGGGCCTCTCGGGATTCCTCTCCCGTCGATACCGGGGCCAAAAACCTTGTGTGGTGTCAGGGCCGGAACCGAGCATTCCTCTCAGGGGCTGACATGGATCTTTGGGTACTTCTGGAGTCTCCCCAGGGGAGTCAGGCCTCGTCTCGAGTCGGGGCATGCACGTGCGCTTTCCTTCCAGGCTGTAGCAGCAATGTCACGCTTCCCGTCGCGTGGATCAAAGGATCTGTGGTTTTCCCTCGAGGCTTTCCCTCGAGGCTTTCCCACAGGGCTCTCCCACGTGCCACCGTGGTGTGAGTCGATCCTCGGCGTGAAAGATGAGCCAGTGCAGGGCAAAGAGGTTCCTCTGGAATGGACTGAGACTTCTGGGGTACTCTTGGAATGGTGGTACGACCATGGAGTTCCTCTCGCCTTTCCTGTTGAGAGTGCCTCCTCTTGAGATGCGACGGGAACGCCGGGAATTCTTTCCCGTTGAAAGCAGGGAAAGGATCCCTCATCTCGAGCTACGAGGGGGAAACGGGGCTCCTCTGGATGTGGGCGGGACCATCGTGCTTCCTCTCGAGTGGAGACGGGTATGGCAGTGAACTTCTTGAGTTGCAGCAAGGGTGTGAAAGACCCTTTCGAAGTTCCAGAGGTTAGGTGTCATTAGTCTCCAGACGCCTCATCGGAAATAGGCCTCATCTCGCCTGGAAGGGAGAACTTCCTGGATTTTCTCGAGTTGCGGCAGGTGTTCTCGAGTTACGACGGGGACCTCAGGGACCCGCCCTGGTGGCCTCAGGAGAGGCCAGTCCCCATGCGAGTTGCTAGGGGGCTTCTCGGGATTCCTCTCCCATCGATACCGGGGCCAAAAACCTTGTGTGGAGTCAGGGCCGGAACCGAGCATTCCTCTCAGGGGCTGACATGGATCTTTGGGTACTTCTGGAGTCTCCCCAGGGGAGTCAGGCCTCGTCTCGAGTCGGGGCATGCACGTGCGCTTTCCTTCCAGGCTGTAGCAGCAATGTCACGCTTCCCGTCGCGTGGATCAAAGGATCTGTGGTTTTCCCTCGAGGCGTTCCCTCGAGGCTTTCCCACAGGGCTGTCCCACGTGCCACCGTGGTGTGAGTCGATCCTCGGCGTGAAACATGAGCCACTGCAGGGCAAAGAGGTTCCTCTGGAATGGACTGAGAAATCTAGGGGACTCTTGGAATGGTGGTTCGACCATGGAGTTCCTCTCGCCTTTCCTGTTGAGAGTGCCTCCTCGTGAGATGCGACTTGAACGCCGGGAATTCTTTCCCGTTGAAAGCAGGGAAAGGATCCCTCATCTCGAGCTACGAGGGGGAAACGGGGCTCCTCTGGATGTGGGCGGGACCGTCGTGCTTCCTCTCGAGTGGAGACGGGTATGGCGGTGAACTTCTTGAGTTGCAGCAAGGGTGTGAAAGACCCTTTCGAAGTTCCAGAGGTTAGGTGTCATTAGTCTCCAGACGCCTCATCGGAAATAGGCCTCATCTCGCCTGGAAGGGAGAACTTCCTGGATTTTCTCGAGTTGCGGCAGGTGTTCTCGAGTTACGACGGGGACCTCATGGACCCGCCCTGATGGCCTCAGGAGAGGCCAGTCCCCATGCGAGTTGCTAGGGGGCCTCTCGGGATTACTCTCCCGTCGATCCCGGGGCCAAAAACCTTGTGTGGAGTCAGGGCCGGACCCTAGGATTTCTCTCAGGGGCTGACATGGATCTTTGGGTACTTCTGGAGTCTCCCCAAGGGACTCAGGCCTCGTCTCGAGTGGGGGCATGCACGTGCACTTTTCTTCCAGGCTGTAGCAGCAATGTCACGCTTCCCGTCGCGTGGATCAAAGGATCTGTGGTTTTCCCTCGAGGCTTTCCCTCGAGGCTTTCCCACAGGGCTGTCCCACGTGCCACCGTGGTGTGAGTCGTTCCTCGGCGTGAAAGATGAGCCACTGCAGGGCAAAGAGGCTCCTCTGGAATGGACTGAGACATCTGGGGGACTCTTGGAATGGTGGTACGACCATGGAGTTGCTCTCGCCTTTCCTGTTGAGAGTGCCTCCTCTTGAGATGCGACGGGAACCCCGGGAATTCTTTCCCGTTGAAAGCAGGGAAAGGATCCCTCATCTCGAGCTACGAGGGGGAAACGGGGCTCCTCTGGATGTGGGCGGGACCATCGTGCTTCCTCTCGAGTGGAGACGGGTATGGCGGTGAACTTCTTGAGTTGCAGCAAGGGTGTGAAAGACCCTTTCGAAGTTCCAGAGGTTAGGTGTCATTAGTCTCCAGACGCCTCATCGGAAATAGGCCTCATCTCGCCTGGAAGGGAGAACTTCTTGGATTTTCTCGAGTTGCGGCAGGTGTTCTCGAGTTACGACGGGGACCTCAGGGACCCGCCCTGGTGGCCTCAGGAGAGGCCAGTCCCCATGCGAATTGCTAGGGGGCCTCTCGGGATTCCTCTCCCGTCGATACCGGGGCCAAAAACCTTGTGTGGAGTCAGGGCCGGAACCGAGGATTCCTCTCAGGGGCTGACATGGATCTTTGGGGACTTCTGGAGTCTCCCCAGGGGAGTCAGGCCTCGTCTCGAGTCGGGGCATGCACGTGCGCTTTCCTTCCAGGCTGTAGCAGCAATGTCACGCTTCCCGTCGCGTGGATCAAAGGATCTGTGGTTTTCCCTCGAGGCTTTCCCTCGAGGCTTTCCCACAGGGCTGTCCCACGTGCCACCGTGGTGTGAGTCGATCCTCGGCGTGAAAGATGAGCCAGTGCAGGGCAAAGAGGTTCCTCTGGAATGGACTGAGACATCTGGGGGACTCTTGGAATGGTGGTACGACCATGGAGTTCCTCTCGCCTTTCCTGTTGATAGTGCCTCCTCTTGAGATGCGACGGGAACGCCGGGAATTCTTTCCCGTTGAAAGCAGGGAAAGGATCCCTCATCTCGAGCTACGAGGGGGAAACGGGGCTCCTCTGGATGTGGGCGGGACCATCGTGCTTCCTCTCGAGTGGAGACGGGTATGGCAGTGAACTTCTTGAGTTGCAGCAAGGGTGTGAAAGACCCTTTCGAAGTTCCAGAGGTTAGGTGTCATTAGTCTCCAGACGCCTCATCGGAAATAGGCCTCATCTCGCCTGGAAGGGAGAACTTCCTGGATTTTCTCGAGTTGCGGCAGGTGTTCTCGAGTTACGACGGGGACCTCAGGGACCCGCCCTGGTGGCCTCAGGAGAGGCCAGTCCCCATGCGAGTTGCTAGGGGGCCTCTCGGGATTCCTCTCCCATCGATACCGGGGCCAAAAACCTTGTGTGGAGTCAGGGCCGGAACCGAGCATTCCTCTCAGGGGCTGACATGGATCTTTGGGTACTTCTGCAGTCTCCCCAGGGGATTCAGGCCTCGTCTCGAGTGGGGGCATGCACGTGCGCTTTCCTTACAGCCTGTAGCAGCAATGTCATGCTTCCCGTCGCGTGGATCAAAGGATCTGTGGTTTTCCCTCGAGGCTTTCCCTCGAGGCTTTCCCACAGGGCTGTCCCACGTGCCACCGTGGTGTGAGTCGATCCTCGGCGTGAAAGATGAGCCAGTGCAGGGCAAAGAGGTTCCTCAGGAATGGACTGAGACATCTGCGGGACTCTTGGAATGGTGGTACGACCATGGAGTTCCTCTCGCCTTTCCTGTTGAGAGTACCTAATCTTAAGATGCGACGGGAACGCCGGGAATTCTTTCCCGTTGAAAGCAGGGAAAGGATCCCTCATCTCGAGCTACGAGGGGGAAACGGGGCTCCTCTGAATGTGGGCGGGACCATCGTGCTTCCTCTCGAGTGGAGACGGGTATGGCGGTGAACTTCTTGAGTTGCAGCAAGGGTGTGAAAGACCCTTTCGAATTTCCAGAGGTTAGGTGTCATTAGTCTCCAGACGCCTCATCGGAAATAGGCCTCATCTCGCCTGGAAGGGAGAACTTCCTTTATTTTCTCGAGTTGCGGCAGGTGTTCTCGAGTTACGACGGGGACCTCAGGGACCCGCCCTGGTGGCCTCAGGAGAGGCCAGTCCCCATGCGAGTTGCTAGGGTGCCTCTCGGGATTCCTCTCCCGTCGATACCGGGGCCAAAAACCTTGTGTGGAGTCAGGGCCGGAACCGAGGATTCCTCTCATGGGCTGACATGGATCTTTGGGTACTTCTGGAGTCTCCCCAGGGGAGTCAGGCCTTGTCTCGAGTCGGGGCATGCACGAGCGCTTTCCTTCCAGGCTGTAGCTGCAATGTCACGCTTCCCGTCGCGTGGATCAAAGGATCTGTGGTTTTCCCTCGAGGCTTTCCCTCGAGGCTTTCCCACAGGGCTGTCCCACGTGCCACCGTGGTGTGAGTCGATCCTCGGCGTGATAGACGAGCCAGTGCAGGGCAAAGAGGTTCCACTGGAATGGACTGAGACATCTGGGGGACTCTTGGAATGGTGGTACGACCATGGAGTTCCTCTCGCCTTTCCTGTTGAGAGTGCCTTCACTTGAGATGCGACGGGAACGCCGGGTATTCTTTCCCGTTGAAAGCAGGGAAAGGATCCCTCATCTCGAGCTCCGAGGGGGAAACGGGGCTCCTCTGGATGTGGGCGGGACCATCGTGCTTCCTCTCGAGTGGAGACGGGTATGGCGGTGAACTTCTTGAGTTGCAGCAAGGGTGTGAAAGACCCTTTCGAAGTTCCAGAGGTTAGGTGTCATTAGTCTCCAGACGCCTCATGGGAAATAGGCCTCATCTCGCCTGGAAGGGAGAACTTCCTGGATTTTCTCGAGTTGCGGCAGGTGTTCTCGAGTTACGACGGGGACCTCAGGGACCCGCCCTGGTGGCCTCAGGAGAGGCCAGTCCCCATGCGATTTGCAATGGGGCCTCTCGGGATTCCTCTCCCGTCGATACTGGGGCCAAAATCCTTGTGTGGAGTCAGGGCCGGAACCGAGGATTCCTCTGAGGGGCTGACATGGATCTTTGGGTACTTCTGGAGTCTCCCCAGGGGAGTCAGGCCTCGTCGCGAGACGGGGCATGCACGTGCGCTTTCCTTCCAGGCTGTAGCAGCAATGTCACGCTTCCCGTCGCGTGGATCAAAGGATCTGTGGTTTTCCCTCGAGGCTTTCCCTCGAAGCTTTCCCACAGGGCTGTCCCACGTGACACCGTGGTGTGAGTCGATCCTCGGCATGAAAGATGAGCCAGTGCAGGGCAAAGAGGTTCCTCTGGAATGGACTGAGACATCTGCGGGACTCTTGGAATGGTGGTACGACCATGGAGTTCCTCTCGCCTTTCCTGTTGAGAGTGCCTCCACTTGAGATGCGACGGGAACGCCGGGAATTCTTTCCCGTTGAAAGCAGGGAAAGGATCCCTCATCTCGAGCTACGAGGGGGAAACAGGGCTCCTATGGATGTGGGCGGGACCACCGTGCTTCCTCTCGAGTGGAGACGGGTATGGCGGTGAACTTCTTGAGTTGCAGCAAGGGTGTGAAAGACCCTTTCGAGGTTCCAGAGGTTAGGTGTCAGTAGTCTCCAGACGCCTCATCGGAAATAGCCCTCATCTCGCCTGGAAGAGTGAACTTCCTGGATTTTCTCGAGTTGCGGCAGGTGTTCTCGAGTTACGACGGGGACCTCAGGGACCCGCCCTGGTGGCCTCAGGAGAGGCCAGTCCCCATGCGAGTTGCTAGGGGGCCTCTCGGGATTCCTCTCCCGTCGATACCGGGGCCAAAAACCTTGTGTGGTGTCAGGGCCGGAACCTAGCATTCCTCTCAGGGGCTGACATGGATCTTTGGGTACTTCTGGAGTCTCCCCAGGGGAGTCAGGCCTCGTCTCGAGTCGGGGCATGCACGTGCGCTTTCCTTCCAGGCTGTAGCAGCAATGTCACGCTTCCCGTCGCGTGGATCAAAGGATCTGTGGTTTTCCCTCGAGGCGTTTCCTCGAGGCTTTCCCACAGGGCTCTCCCACGTGCCACCGTGGTGTGAGTCGATCCTCGGCGTGAAAGATGAGCCAGTGCAGGGCAAAGAGGTTCCTCTGGAATGGACTGAGACTTCTGGGGTACTCTTGGAATGGTGGTACGACCATGGAGTTCCTCTCGCCTTTCCTGTTGAGAGTGCCTCCTCTTGAGATGCGACGGGAACGCCGGGAATTCTTTCCCGTTGAAAGCAGGGAAAGGATCCCTCATCTCGAGCTACGAGGGGGAAACGGGGCTCCTCTGGATGTGGGCGGGACCATCGTACTTCCTCTCGAGTGGAGACGGGTATGGCG
This sequence comes from Capricornis sumatraensis, assembly GCF_032405125.1. Taxonomy (NCBI): domain Eukaryota; kingdom Metazoa; phylum Chordata; class Mammalia; order Artiodactyla; family Bovidae; genus Capricornis; species Capricornis sumatraensis. The sequence continues at coordinate 1,162,579 of NC_091077.1, read as the reverse complement.
GTGAACTTCTTGAGTTGCAGCAAGGGTGTGAAAGACCCTTTCGAAGTTCCAGAAGTTAGGTGTCATTAGTCTCCAGACGCCTCATCGGAAATAGGCCTCATCTCGCCTGGAAGGGAGAACTTCCTCGATTTTCTCGAGTTGCGGCAGGTGTTCTCGAGTTACGACGGGGACCTCAGGGACCCGCCCTGGAGGCCTCAGGAGAGGCCAGTCCCCATGCGAGTTGCTAGGGGGCCTCTCGGGATTCCTCTCCCGTCGATACTGGGGCCAAAAACCTTGTGTGGAGTCAGGGCCGGAACCGAGGATTCCTCTCAGGGGCTGACATGGATCTTTGGGTACTTCTGGAGTCTCCCCAGGGGAGTCAGGCCTCGTCTCGAGTGTGGGCATGCACGTGCGCTTTCCTTCCAGGCTGTAGCAGCAATGTCACGCTTCCCGTCGCGTGGATCAAAGGATCTGTGGTTTTCCCTCGAGGCTTTCCCTCGAGGCTTTCCCACAGGGCTGTCCCACGTGCCACCGTGGTGTGAGTCGATCCTCGGCGTGAAAGATGAGCCAGTGCAGGGCAAAGAGGTTCCTCTGGAATGGACTGAGACATCTGGGGGACTCTTGGAATGGTGGTACGACCATGGTGTTCCTCTCGCCTTTCCTGTTGAGAGTGCCTCCTCTTGAGATGCGACGGGAACGCCGGGAATTCTTTCCCGTTGAAAGCAGGGAAAGGATCCCTCATCTCGAGCTCCGAGGGGGAAACGGGGCTCCTCTGGATGTGGGCGGGACCATCGTGCTTCCTCTCGAGTGGACACGGGTATGGCGGTGAACTTCTTGAGTTGCAGAAAGGGTGTGAAAGACCCTTTCGAAGTTCCAGAGGTTAGGTGTCATTAGTCTCCAGACGCCTCATAGGAAATAGGCCTCATTTGCCTGGAAGGGAGAACTTCCTGGATTTTCTCGAGTTGTGGCAGGTGTTCTCGAGTTACGACGGGGACCTCAGGGACCCGCCTTGGTGGCCTCAGGAGAGGCCAGTCCCCATGCGAGTTGCTAGGGGGCCTCTCGGGATTCCTCTCCCGTCGATACCGGGGCCAAAAACCTTGTGTGGAGTCAGGGCCGGAACCGAGGATTCCTCTCAGGGGCTGACATGGATCTTTGGGTACTTCTGGAGTCTCCCCAGGGGAGTCAGGCCTCGTCTCGAGTCGGGGCATGCACGTGCGCTTTCCTTCCAGGCTGTAGCAGCAATGTCACGCTTCCCGTCGCGTGGATCAAAGGATCTGTGGTTTTCCCTCGAGGCGTTCCCTCGAGGCTTTCCCACAGGGCTGTCCCACGCGCCACCGTGGTGTGAGTCGATCCTCGGCGTGAAAGATGAGCCACTGCAGGGCAAAGAGGTTCCTCTGGAATGGACTGAGACATCTAGGGGACTCTTGGAATGGTGGTTCGACCATGGAGTTCCTCTCGCCTTTCCTGTTGAGAGTGCCTCCTCGTGAGATGCGACTTGAACGCCGGGAATTCTTTCCCGTTGAAAGCAGGGAAAGGATCCCTCATCTCGAGCTACGAGGGGGAAACGGGGCTCCACTGGATGTGGGCGGGACCGTCGTGCTTCCTCTCGAGTGGAGACGGGTATGGCGGTGAACTTCTTGAGTTGCAGCAAGGGTGTGAAAGACCCTTTCGAAGTTCCAGAGTTTAGGTGTCATTAGTCTCCAGATGCCTCATCGGAAATAGGCCTCATCTCGCCTGGAAGGGAGAACTTCCTGGATTTTCTCGAGTTGCGGCAGGTGTTCTCGAGTTACGACGGGGACCTCAGGGACCCGCCCTGATGGCCTCAGGAGAGGCCAGTCCCCATGCGAGTTGCTAGGGGGCCTCTCGGGATTACTCTCCCGTCGATCCCGGGGCCAAAAACCTTGTGTGGAGTCAGGGCCGGACCCTAGGATTTCTCTCAGGGGCTGACATGGATCTTTGGGTACTTCTGGAGTCTCCCCAGGGGACTCAGGCCTCGTCTCGAGTGGGGGCATGCACGTGCACTTTTCTTCCAGGCTGTAGCAGCAATGTCACGCTTCCCGTCGCGTGGATCAAAGGATCTGTGGTTTTCCCTCGAGGCTTTCCCTCGAGGCTTTCCCACAGGGCTGTCCCACGTGCCACCGTGGTGTGAGTCGTTCCTCGGCGTGAAAGATGAGCCACTGCAGGGCAAAGAGGCTCCTCTGGAATGGACTGAGACATCTGGGGGACTCTTGGAATGGTGGTACGACCATGGAGTTGCTCTCGCCTTTCCTGTTGAGAGTGCCTCCTCTTGAGATGCGACGGGAACGCCGGGAATTCTTTCCCGTTGAAAGCAGGGAAAGGATCCCTCATCTCGAGCTACGAGGGGGAAACGGGGCTCCTCTGGATGTGGGCGGGACCATCGTGCTTCCTCTCGAGTGGAGACGGGTATGGCGGTGAACTTCTTGAGTTGCAGCAAGGGTGTGAAAGACCCTTTCGAAGTTCCAGAGGTTAGGTGTCATTAGTCTCCAGACGCCTCATCGGAAATAGGCCTCATCTCGCCTGGAAGGGAGAACTTCCTGGATTTTCTCGAGTTGCGGCAGGTGTTCTCGAGTTACGACGGGGACCTCAGGGACCCGCCCTGGTGGCCTCAGGAGAGGCCAGTCCCCACGCGAATTGCTAGGGGGCCTCTCGGGATTCCTCTCCCGTCGATACCGGGGCCAAAAACCTTGTGTGGAGTCAGGGCCGGAACCGAGGATTCCTCTCAGGGGCTGACATGGATCTTTGGGTACTTCTGGAGTCTCCCCAGGGGAGTCAGGCCTCGTCTCGAGTGGGGGCATGCACGTGCGCTTTCCTTCCAGGCTGTAGCAGCAATGTCACGCTTCCCGTCGCGTGGATCAAAGGATCTGTGGTTTTCCCTCGAGGCTTTCCCTCGAGGCTTTCCCACAGGGCTGTCCCAGGTGCCACCGTGGTGTGAGTTGATCATCGGCGTGAAACCTGAGCCACTGCAGGGCAAAGAGGTTCCTCTGGAATGGACTGAGACATCTAGGGGACTCTTGGAATGGTGGTTCGACCATGGAGTTCCTCTCGCCTTTCCTGTTGAGAGTGCCTCCTCGTGAGATGCGACTTGAACGCCGGGAATTCTTTCCCGTTGAAAGCAGGGAAAGGATCCCTCATCTCGAGCTGCGAGGGGGAAACGGGGCTCCTCTGGATGTGGGCGGGACCGTCGTGCTTCCTCTCGAGTGGAGACGGGTATGGCGGTGAACTTCTTGAGTTGCAGCAAGGGTGTGAAAGACCCTTTCGAAGTTCCAGAGGTTAGGTGTCATTAGTCTCCAGACGCCTCATCGGAAATAGGCCTCATCTCGCCTGGAAGGGAGAACTTCCTGGATTTTCTCGAGTTGCGGCAGGTGTTCTCGAGTTACGACGGGGACCTCAGGGACCCGCCCTGATAGCCTCAGGAGAGGCCTGCCCCATGCGAGTTGCTAGGGGGCCTCTCGGGATTCCTCTCCCGTCGATACCAGGGCCAAAAACCTTGTGTGGAGTCAGGGCCGGACCCTAGGATTTCTCTCAAGGGCTGACGTGGATCTTTGGGTACTTCTGGAGTCTCCCCAGGGGAGTCAGGCCTCGTCTCGAGTGGGGGCATGCACGTGCACTTTTCTTCCAGGCTGTAGCAGCAATGTCACGCTTCCCGTCGCGTGAATCAAAGGATCTGTTGTTTTCCCTCGAGGCTTTCCCTCGAGTCTTTCCCACAGGGCTGTCCCACGTGCCACCGTGGTGTGAGTCGATCCTCGGCGTGAAAGATGAGCCACTGCAGGGCAAAGAGGTTCCTCTGGAATGGACTGAGACATCTAGGGGACACTTGGAATGGTGGTTCGACCATGGAGTTCCTCTCGCCTTTCCTGTTGAGAGTGCCTCCTCGTGAGATGCGACTTGAACGCCGGGAATTCTTTCCCGTTGAAAGCAGGGAAAGGATCCCTCATCTCGAGCTACGAGGGGGAAACGGGGCTCCTCTGGATGTGGGCGGGACCGTCGTGCTTCCTCTCGAGTGGAGACGGGTATGGCGGTGAACTTCTTGAGTTGCAGCAAGGGTGTGAAAGACCCTTTCGAAGTTCCAGAGGTTAGGTGTCATTAGTCTCCAGACGCCTCATCGGAAATAGGCCTCATCTCGCCTGGAAGGGAGAACTTCCTGGATTTTCTCGAGTTGCGGCAGGTGTTCTCGAGTTACGACGGGGACCTCAGGGACCCGCCCTGATGGCCTCAGGAGAGGCCAGTCCCCATGCGAGTTGCTAGGGGGCCTCTCGGGATTACTCTCCCGTCGATCCCGGGGCCAAAAACCTTGTGTGGAGTCAGGGCCGGACCCTAGGATTTCTCTCAGGGGCTGACATGGATCTTTGGGTACTTCTGGAGTCTCCCCAGGGGAGTCAGGCCTCGTCTCGAGTGGGGGCATGCACGTGCACTTTTCTTCCAGGCTGTAGCAGCAATGTCACGCTTCCCGTCGCGTGGATCAAAGGATCTGTGGTTTTCCCTCGAGGCTTTCCCTCGAGGCTTTCCCACAGGGCTGCTCCACGTGCCACCGTGGTGTGAGTCGTTCCTCGGCGTGAAAGATGAGCCACTGCAGGGCAAAGAGGCTCCTCTGGAATGGACTGAGACATCTGGGGGACTCTTGGAATGGTGGTACGACCATGGATTTCCTCTCGCCTTTCCTGTTGAGAGTGCCTCCTCTTGAGATGCGACGGGAACGCCGGGAATTCTTTCCCGTTGAAAGCAGGGAAAGGATCCCTCATCTCGAGCTACGAGGGGGAAACGGGGCTCCTCTGGATGTGGGCGGGACCATCGTGCTTCCTCTCGAGTGGAGACGGGTATGGCGGTGAACTTCTTGAGTTGCAGCAAGGGTGTGAAAGACCCTTTCGAAGTTCCAGAGGTTAGGTGTCATTAGTCTCCAGACGCCTCATCGGAAATAGGCCTCATCTCGCCTGGAAGGGAGAACTTCCTGGATTTTCTCGAGTTGCGGCAGGTGTTCTCGAGTTATGACGGGGACCTCAGGGACCCGCCCTGGTGGCCTCAGGAGAGGCCAGTCCCCATGCGAATTGCTAGGGGGCCTCTCGGGATTTCTCTCCCGTCGATACCGGGGCCAAAAACCTTCTGTGGAGTCAGGGCCGGAACCGAGGATTCCTCTCAGGGGCTGACATGGATCTTTGGGTACTTCTGGAGTCTCCCCAGGGGAGTCAGGCCTCGTCTCGAGTCGGGGCATGCACGTGCGCTTTCCTTCCAGGCTGTAGCAGCAATGTCACGCTTCCCGTCGCGTGGATCAAAGGATCTGTGGTTTTCCCTCGAGGCTTTCCCTCGAGGCTTTCCCACAGGGCTGTCCCACGTGCCACCGTGGTGTGAGTCGATCCTCGGCATGAAAGATGAGCCACTGCAGGGCAAAGAGGCTCCTCTGGAATGGACTGAGACATCTGGGGGACTCTTGGAATGGTGGTACGACCATGGAGTTCCTCTCGCCTTTCCTGTTGAGAGTGCCTCCTCTTGAGATGCGACGGGAACGCCGGGAATTCTTTCCCGTTGAAAGCAGGGAAAGGATCCCTCATCTCGAGCTACGAGGGGGAAACGGGGCTCCTCTGGATGTGGGCGGGACCATCGTGCTTCCTCTCGAGTGGAGACGGGTATGGCGGTGAACTTCTTGAGTTGCAGCAAGGGTGTGAAAGACCCTTTCGAAGTTCCAGAGGTTAGGTGTCATTAGTCTCCAGACGCCTCATCGGAAATAGGCCTCATCTCGCCTGGAAGGGAGAACTTCCTGGATTTTCTCGAGTTGCGGCAGGTGTTCTCGAGCTACGACGGGGACCTCAGGGACCCGCCCTGGTGGCCTCAGGAGAGGCCAGTCCCCATGCGAATTGCTAGGGGGCCTCTCGGGATTCCTCTCCCGTCGATACCGGGGCCAAAAACCTTGTGTGGAGTCAGGGCCGGAACCGAGGATTCCTCTCAGGGGCTGACATGGATCTTTGGGTACTTCTGGAGTCTCCCCAGGGGAGTCAGGCCTCGTCTCGAGTCGGGACATGCACGTGCGCTTTCCTTCCAGGCTGTAGCAGCAATGTCACGCTTCCCGTCGCGTGGATCAAAGGATCTGTGGTTTTCCCTCGAGGCGTTCCCTCGAGGCTTTTCCACAGGGCTGTCCCACGTGCCACCGTGGTGTGAGTCGATCCTCGGCGTGAAACATGAGCCACTGCAGGGCAAAGAGGTTCCTCTGGAATGGACTGAGACATCTAGGCGACTCTTGGAATGGTGGTTCGACCATGGAGTTCCTCTCGCCTTTCCTGTTGAGAGTGCCTCCTCGTGAGATGCGACTTGAACGCCGGGAATTCTTTCCCGTTGAAAGCAGGGAAAGGATCCCTCATCTCGAGCTACGAGGGGGAAACGGGGCTCCTCTGGATGTGGGCGGGACCGTCGTGCTTCCTCTCGAGTGGAGACGGGTATGGCGGTGAACTTCTTGAGTTGCAGCAAGGGTGTGAAATACCCTTTCGAAGTTCCAGAGGTTAGGTGTCATTAGTCTCCAGACGCCTCATCGGAAATAGGCCTCATCTCGCCTGGAAGGGAGAACTTCCTGGATTTTCTCGAGTTGCGGCAGGTGTTCTCGAGTTACGACGGGGACCTCAGGGACCCGCCCTGGTGGCCTCAGGAGAGGCCAGTCCCCATGCGAGTTGCTAGGGGGCCTCTCGGGATTCCTCTCCCATCGATACCGGGGCCAAAAACCTTGTGTGGAGTCAGGGCCGGAACCGAGCATTCCTCTCAGGGGCTGACATGGATCTTTGGGTACTTCTGGAGTCTGCCCAGGGGATTCAGGCCTCGTCTCGAGTGGGGGCATGCACGTGCGCTTTCCTTACAGCCTGTAGCAGCAATGTCATGCTTCCCGTCGCGTGGATCAAAGGATCTGTGGTTTTCCCTCGAGGCTTTCCCTGGAGGCTTTCCCACAGGGCTGTCCCACGTGCCACCGTGGTGTGAGTCGATCCTCGGCGTGAAAGATGAGCCAGTGCAGGGCAAAGAGGTTCCTCTGGAATGGACTGAGACATCTGCGGGACTCTTGGAATGGTGGTACGACCATGGAGTTTCGCTCGCCTTTCCTGTTGAGAGTACCTAATCTTAAGATGCGACGGGAACGCCGGGAATTCTTTCCCGTTGAAAGCAGGGAAAGGATCCCTCATCTCGAGCTACGAGGGGGAAACGGGGCTCCTCTGAATGTGGGCGGGACCATCGTGCTTCCTCTCGAGTGGAGACGGGTATGGCGGTGAACTTCTTGAGTTGCAGCAAGGGTGTGAAAGACCCTTTCGAAGTTCCAGAGGTTAGGTGTCATTAGTCTCCAGACGCCTCATGGGAAATAGGCCTCATCTCGCCTGGAAGGGAGAACTTCCTGGATTTTCTCGAGCTGCGGCAGGTGTTCTCGAGTTACGACGGGGACCTCAGGGACCCGCCCTGGTGGCCTCAGGAGAGGCCAGTCCACATGCGAGTTGCTAGGGGGCCTCTCGGGATTCCTCTCCCGTCGATACCGGGGCCAAAAACCTTGTGTGGAGTCAGGGCCGGAACCGAGGATTCCTCTCATGGGCTGACATGGATCTTTGGGTACTTCTGGAGGCTCCCCAGGGGAGTCAGGCCTCGTCTCGAGTCGGGGCATGCACGAGCGCTTTCCTTTCAGGCTGTAGCTGCAATGTCACGCTTCCCGTCGCGTGGATCAAAGGATCTGTGGTTTTCCCTCGAGGCTTTCCCTCGAGGCTTTCCCACAGGGCTGTCCCACGTGCCACCGTGGTGTGAGTCGATCCTCGGCGTGATAGATGAGCCAGTGCAGGGCAAAGAGGTTCCTCTGGAATGGACTGAGACATCTGGGGGACTCTTGGAATGGTGGTACGACCATGGAGTTCCTCTCGCCTTTCCTGTTGAGAGTGCCTTCACTTGAGATGCGACGGGAACGCCGGGTATTCTTTCCCGTTGAAAGCAGGGAAAGGATCCCTCATCTCGAGCTACGAGGGGGAAACGGGGCTCCTCTGGATGTGGGCGAGACCATCGTGCTTCCTCTCGAGTGGAGACGGGTATGGGGGTGAACTTCTTGAGTTGCAGCAAGGGTGTGAAAGACCCTTTCGAAGTTCCAGAGGTTAGGTGTCATTAGTCTCCAGACGCCTCATCGGAAATAGGCCTCATCTCGCCTGGAAGGGAGAACTTCCTGGATTTTCTCGAGTTGCGGCAGGTGTTCTCGAGTTACGACGGGGACCTCAGGGACCCGCCCTGGTGGCCTCAGGAGAGGCCAGTCCCCATGCGAATTGCTAGGGGGCCTCTCGGGATTCCTCTCCCGTCGATACCGGGGCCAAAAACCTTGTGTGGAGTCAGGGCCGGAACCGAGGATTCCTCTCAGGGGCTGACATGGATCTTTGGGTACTTCTGGAGTCTCCCCAGGGGAGTCAGGCCTCGTCTCGAGTCGGGACATGCACGTGCGCTTACTTTCCAGGCTGTAGCAGCAATGTCACGCTTCCCGTCGCGTGGATCAAAGGATCTGTGGTTTTCCCTCGAGGCTTTCCCACAGGGCTGTCCCCCGTGCCACCGTGGTGTGAGTCGATCCTCGGCGTGAAAGATGAGCCAGTGCAGGGCAAAGAGTTTCCTCTGGAATGAACTGAGACATCTGGGGGACTCTTGGAATGGTGGTACGACCATGGAGTTCCACTCGCCTTTCCTGTTGAGATTGCCTCCTCTTGAGATGCGACGGGAACGCCGGGAATTCTTTCCCGTTGAAAGCAGGGAAAGGATCCCTCATCTCGAGCTACGAGGGGGAAACGGGACTCCTCTGGATGTGGGCGGGACCATCGTGCTTCCTCTCGAGTGGAGACGGGTATGGCGGTGAACTTCTAGAATTGCAGCAAGGGTGTGAAAGACCCTTTCGAAGTTCCAGAGGTTAGGTGTCATTAGTCTCCAGACGCCTCATCGGAAATAGGCCTCATCTCGCCTGGAAGGGAGAACTTCCTGGATTTTCTCGAGTTGTGGCAGGTGTTCTCGAGTTACGACGGGGACCTCAGGGACCCGCCCTGGTGGCCTCAGGAGAGGCCAGTCCCCATGCGAGTTGCTAGGGGGCCTCTCGGTATTCCTCTCCCGTCGATACCGGGGCCATAAACCTTGTGTGGCGTCAGGGCCGGAAACGAGGATTCCTCTCATGGGCTGATATGGATCTTTGGGTACTTCTGGAGTCTCCCCAGGGGAGTCAGGCCTCGTCTCGAGTGGGGGCATGCACGTGCGCTTTCCTTCCAGGCTGTAGCAGCAATGTTCCGCTTCCCGTGGCGTGGATCAAAGGATCTGTGGTTTTCACTCGTGGCTTTCCCTCGAGGCTTTCCCACAGGGCTGTCCCACGTGCCACCGTGGTTTGAGTCGATCCTCGGCGTGAAAGATGAGCCAGTGCAGGGCAAAGAGTTTCCTCTAGGTGGACTGAGACATCTGGGGGACTCTTGGAATGGTGGTACGACCATGGAGTTCCTCTCGCCTTTCCTGTTGAGAGTGCCTCCTCTTGAGATGCGACGGGAACGCCGGGAATTCTTTCCAGTTGAAAGCAGGGAAAGGATCCCTCATCTCGAGCTACGAGGGGGAAACGGGGCTCCTCTGGATGTGGGCGGGACCATCGTGCTTCCTCTCGAGTGGAGACGGGTATGGCGGTGAACCTCTTGAGTTGCAGCAAGGGTGTGAAAGACCCTTTCGAAGGTCCAGAGGTTAGGTGTCATTAGTCTCCAGACGCCTCATCTGAAATAGGCCTCATCTCGCCTGGAAGGGAGAACTTCCTGGATTTTCTCGAGTTGCGGCAGGTGTTCTCGAGTTACGACGGGGACCTCAGGGACCCTCCCTGGTGGCCTCAGGAGAGGCCAGTCCCCATGCGAGTTGCTAGGGGGCCTCTCGGGATTCCTCTCCCGTCGATACCGGGGCCAAAAACCTTGTGTGGAGTCAGGGCCGGAACCGAGGATTCCTCTCAAGGGCTGACATGGATCTTTGGGTACTTCTGGAGTCTCCCCAGGGGAGTCAGGCCTCGTCTCGAGTCGGGGCATGCACGTGGCCTTTCCTTTCAGGCGGTAGCAGCAGTGTCTCGCTTCCCGTCGCGTGGATCAAAGGATCTGTGGTTTTCCCTCGAGGCTTTCCCTCAAATCTTTCCCACAGTGCTGTCCCACGTGCCACCGTGGTGTCAGTCGATCCTCGGCGTGAAAGATGAGCCAGTGCAGGGCAAAGAGGTTCCTCTGGAAAGGACTGAGACATCTGGGGGACTCTTGGAATGGTGGTACGACCATGAAGTTCCTCTCGCCTTTCCTGTTGAGAGTGCATCTTCTTGAGATGCGACGGGAACCACGGGAATTCTTTCCCATTTAAAGCAGGGAAAGGATCCCTCATCTCGAGCTACGAGGTGGAATCGGGGCTCCTCTGGATGTGGGTGGAACCATGGTGCTTCCTCTCGAGTGGAGACGGGTATGGCGGTGGACCTCTTGAGTTGCAGCAAGGGTGTGAAAGACCCTTTCGAAGTTCCAGAGGTTAGGTGTCATTAGTCTCCAGACGCCTCATCGGAAATAGGCCTCATCTCGCCTGGAAGGGAGAACTTCCTGGATTTTCTCGAGTTGCGGCAGGTGTTCTCGAGTTACGACGAGGACCTCAGGGACCCGCCCTGGTGGCCTCAGGAGAGGCCAGTCCCCATGCGAGTTGCTAGGGGGCCTCTCGGGATTCCTCTCCCGTCGATACCGGGGCCAAAAACCTTGTGTGGAGTCAGGGCCGGAACCGAGGATTCCTCTCAGGGGCTGACATGGATCTGTGGGTACTTCTGGAGTCTCCCCAGGGGAGTCAGGCCTCGTCTTGAGTGGGGGCATGCACGTGCGCTTTCCTTCCAGGCTGTAGCAGCATTGTAACGCTTCCCGTCACGTGGATCAAAGGATCTGTGGTTTTCCCTCGAGGCTTTCCCTCGAGGCTTTCCCACAGGGTTGTCCCACGTGCCACCGTGGTGTGAGTCGATCCTCGGCGTGAAAGATGAGCCAGTGCAGGTCAAAGAGGTTCCTCTGGATTGGACTGAGACATCTGGAGGACTCTTGGCATGGTGGTTCGACCAAGGAGTTCCTCTCGCCTTTCCTTTTTAGAGTGCCTCCTCTTGAGATGCGATGGGAACGCCGGGAATTCCTTCCCGTTGAAAGCAGGGAAAAGATCCCTCATCTCGAGCTACGAGGGGGAAACGGGGCTCCTCTGGATGTGGGCGGGACCATCGTGCTTCCTCTCGAGTGGAGACGGGTATGGCGGTGAACTTCTAGAGTTGCAGCAAGGGTGTGAAAGACCGTTTCGAAGTTCCAGAGGTTAGGTGTCATTAGTTTCCAGACGCCTCATCGGAAATAGGCCTCATCTCGCCTGGAAGGGAGAACTTCCTGGATTTTCTCGTGTTGCGGCAGGTGTTCTCGAGTTACGACGGGGAACTCAGGGTCCCGCCCTCGTGGCCTCAGGAGAGGCCAGTCCCCATGCGAGTTGCTAGGGGGCCACTAGGGATTCCTCTCCCATCGATACCGGGGCCAAAAACCTTGTGTGGAGTCAGGGCCGGAACCGAGGATTCCTCTCAGGGGCTGACATGGATCTTTGGGTACTTCTGGAGTCTCTCCAGGGGAGTCAGGCCTCGTCTCGAGTGGGGGCATGCACGTGCGCTTTCCTTCCAGGCTGTAGCAGCAATGTCGCGCTTCCCGTCGCGTGGATCAAAGGATCTGTGGTTTTCCCTCGAGGCTTTCCCTCGAGGCTTTCACACAGGGATGTTCCACGTGCCACCGTGGTGTGAGTCCATCCTCGGCGTGAAAGATGAGACAGTGCAAGGCAAAGAGGTTCCTCTGGAATGGACTGAGACATCTGGGGGACTCTTGCAATGGTGGTACGACCATGGAGTTCCTCTCCCCTTTCCTGTTGAGAGTGCCTCCTCTTGAGATGCGACGGGAACGCCGGGAATTCTTTCCCGTTGAAAGCAGGGAAAGGATCCCTCATCTCGAGCTACGAGGGGGAAACGGGGCTCCTCTGGATGTGGGCGGGACCATCGTGCTTCCTCTCGAGTGGAGACGGGTATGGCGGTGAACCTCTTGAGTTGCAGCAAGGGTGTGAAAGACCCTTTCGAAGTTCCAGAGGTTAGGTGTCATTAGTCTCCAGACGCCTCATCGGAAATAGGCCTCATCTCGCCTGGAAGGGAGAACTTCCTGGATTTTCTCGAGTTGCGGCAGATGTTGTCGAGTTACGACGGGGACCTCAGGGACCCTCCCTGGTGGCCTCAGGAGAGGCCAGTCCCCATGCGAGTTGCTAGGGGGCCTCTCGGGATTCCTCTCCCGTCGATACCGGGGCCAAAAACCTTGTGTGGAGTCAGGGCCGGAACCGAGGATTCCTCTCAAGGGCTGACATGGATCTTTGGGTACTTCTGGAGTCTCCCCAGGGGAGTCAGGCCTCGTATCGAGTCGGGGCATGCACGTGGCCTTTCCTTTCAGGCGGTAGCAGCAGTGTCACGCTTCCCTTAGCGTGGATCAAAGGATCTGTGGTTTTCCCTCGAGGCTTTCCCTCGAATCTTTCCCACAGTGCTGTCCCACGTGCCACCGTGGTGTCAGTCGATCCTCGGCGTGAAAGATGAGCCAGTGCAGGGCAAAGAGGTTCCTCTGGAAAGGACTGAGACATCTGGGGGACTTTTGGAATGGTGGTACGACCATGAAGTTCCTCTCGCCTTTCCTGTTGAGAGTGCATCTTCTTGAGATGCGACGGGAACCACGGGAATTCTTTCCCGTTGAAAGCAGGGAAAGGATCCCTCATCTCGAGCTACGAGGTGGAATCGGGGCTCCTCTGGATGTGGGTGGGACCATCGTGCTTCCTCTCGAGTGGAGACGGGTATGGCGGTGGACTTCTTGAGTTGCAGCAAGGGTGTGAAAGACCCTTTCGAAGTTCCAGAGGTTAGGTGTCATTAGTCTCCAGACGCCTCATCGGAAATAGGCCTTATCTCGCCTGGAAGGGAGAACTTCCTGGATTTTCTCGAGTTGCGGCAGGTGTTCTCGAGTTACGACGAGGATCTCAGGGACCCGCCCTGGTGGCCTCAGGAAAGGCCAGTCCCCATGCGAGTTGCTAGGGGGCCTCTCGGGATTCTTCTCCCTTCGATACTGGGGCCAAAAACCTTGTGTGGAGTCAGGGCCGGAACCGAGGATTCCTCTCAGGGGCTGACATGGATCTTTGGGCACTTCTGGAGTCTCCCCAGGGGAGTCAGGCCTCGTCTCGAGTGGGGGCATGCACGTGTGCTTTCCTTCCAGGCTGTCGCAGCAGTGTCTCGCTTCCCGTCGCGTGGATCAAAGGATCTGTGGTTTTCCCTCGAGGCTTTCCCACAGGGCTGTCCCACGTGCCACCGTGGTGTGAGTCGATCCTCGGCGTGAAAGATGAGCCAGTGCAGGGCAAAGAGTTTCCTCTGGAATGGACTGAGACATCTGGGGGACTCTTGGAATGGTGGTACGACCATGGAGTTCCACTCGCCTTTCCTGTTGAGAGTGCCTCCTCTTGAGATGCGACGGGAACGCCGGGAATTCTTTCCCGTTGAGAGCATGGAAAGGATCCCTCATCTCTAGCTACAAGGGGGAAACGGGGCTCCTCTGGATGTGGGCGGGACCATCGTGCTTCCTCTCGAGTGGAGACGGGTATGGCGGTGAACTTCTAGAGTTGCAGCAAGGGTGTGAAAGACCCTTTCGAAGTTCCAGAGGATACGTGTCGTTAGTCTCCAGACGCATCATCGGAAATAGGCCTCATCTCTCCTGGAAGGGAGAACTTCCTGGATTTTCTCGTGTTGCGGCAGATGTTCTCGAGTTACGACGGGGACCTCAGGGACCCGACCTGGTGGCCTCTGGAGAGGCCAGTCCCCATGCGAGTTGCTAGGGGGCCTCTAGGGATTCCTCTCCCGTCGATACCGGGGCCAAAAACCTTGTGTGGAGTCAGGGCCGGAACCGAGGATTCCTCTCAGGGGCTGACATGGATCTTTGGGTACTTCTGGAGTCTCCCCAGGGGAGTCAGGCCTCGTCTCGAGTGGGGGCATTCACGTGCGCTTTCCTTCCAAGCTGTAGCAGCAATGTCACGCTTCCCGTGGCGTGGATCAAAGGATCTGTGTTTTTCACTCATGGCTTTCCCTCGAGGCTTTCCCAGAGGGCTGTCCCACGTGCCACCGTGGTGTGAGTCGATCCTCGGCGTGAAAGATGAGCCAGTGCAGGGCAAAGAGGTTCCTCTGGATTGGACTGAGACATCTGGAGGACTCTTGGCATGGTGGTTCGACCAAGGAGTTCCTCTCGCCTTTCCTTTTTAGAGTGCCTCCTCTTGAGATGCGATGGGAACGCCGGGAATTCCTTCCCGTTGAAAGCAGGGAAAGGATCCCACATCTCGAGCTACGAGGGGGAAACGGGGCTACTCTGGATGTGGGCGGGACCATCGTGCTTCCTCTCGAGTGGAGACGGGTATGGCGGTGAACTTCTAGAGTTGCAGCAAGGGTGTGAAAGACCCTTTCGAAGTTCCAGAGGTTAGGTGTCATTAGTCTCCAGACGCCTCATCGGAAATAGGCCTCATCTCGCCTGGAAGGGAGAACTTCCTGGATTTTCTCGTGTTGCGGCAGATGTTCTCGAGTTACGACGGGGACCTCAGGGACCCGACCTGGTGGCCTCTGGAGAGGCCAGTCCCCATGCGAGTTGCTAGGGGGCCTCTAGGGATTCCTCTCCCGTCGATACCGGGGCCAAAAACCTTGTGTGGAGTCAGGGCCGGAACCGAGGATTCCTCTCAGGGGCTGACATGGATCTTTGGGTACTTCTGGAGTCTCCCCAGGGGAGTCAGGCCTCGTCTCGAGTGGGGGCATTCACGTGCGCTTTCCTTCCAAGCTGTAGCAGCAATGTCACGCTTCCCGTGGCGTGGATCAAAGGATCTGTGTTTTTCACTCATGGCTTTCCCTCGAGGCTTTCCCAGAGGGCTGTCCCACGTGCCACCGTGGTGTGAGTCGATCCTCGGCGTGAAAGATGAGCCAGTGCAGGGCAAAGAGGTTCCTCTGGATTGGACTGAGACATCTGGAGGACTCTTGGCATGGTGGTTCGACCAAGGAGTTCCTCTCGCCTTTCCTTTTTAGAGTGCCTCCTCTTGAGATGCGATGGGAACGCCGGGAATTCCTTCCCGTTGAAAGCAGGGAAAGGATCCCACATCTCGAGCTACGAGGGGGAAACGGCGCTACTCTGGATGTGGGCGGGACCATCGTGCTTCCTCTCGAGTGGAGACGGGTATGGCGGTGAACTTCTAGAGTTGCAGCAAGGGTGTGAAAGACCCTTTCGAAGTTCCAGAGGTTAGGTGTCATTAGTCTCCAGACGCCTCATCGGAAATAGGCCTCATCTCGCCTGGAAGGGAGAACTTCCTGGATTTTCTCGTGTTGAGGCAGGTGTTCTCGAGTTACGACGGGGACCTCAGGGTCCCGCCCTCGTGGCCTCAGGAGAGGCCAGTCCCCATGCGAGTTGCTAGGGGGCCACTAGGGATTCCTCTCCCGTCGATACCGGGGCCAAAAACCTTGTGTGGAGTCAGGGCCGGAACCGAGGATTCCTCTCAGGGGCTGACATGGATCTTTGGGTACTTCTGGAGTCTCACCAGGGGAGTCAGGCCTCGTCTCGAGTGTGGGCATGCACGTGCGCTTTCCTTCCAGGCTGTAGCAGCAATGTCGCGCTTCCCGTCGCGTGGATCAAAGGATCTGTGGTTTTCCCTCGAGGCTTTCCCTCGAGGCTTTCACACAGGGCTGTTCCACGTGCCACCGTGGTGTGAGTCCATCCTCGGCGTGAAAGATGAGACAGTGCAGGGCA
Source organism: Capricornis sumatraensis (assembly GCF_032405125.1). Classification (NCBI taxonomy): domain Eukaryota; kingdom Metazoa; phylum Chordata; class Mammalia; order Artiodactyla; family Bovidae; genus Capricornis; species Capricornis sumatraensis. Next base: position 1,146,773 of record NC_091077.1, on the reverse strand, counting down.
AAGAGGTTCCTCTGGAATGGACTGAGACATCTGGGGGACTCTTGCAATGGTGGTACGACCATGGAGTTCCTCTCGCTTTTCCTGTTGAGAGTGCCTCCTCTTGAGATGCGACGGGAACGCCGGGAATTCTTTCCCGTTGAAAGCAGGGAAAGGATCCCTCATCTCGAGCTACGAGGGGGAAACGGGACTCCTCTGGATGTTGGCGGGACCATCGTGCTTCCTCTCGAGTGGAGACGGGTATGGCGGTGAACTTCTAGAATTGCAGCAAGGGTGTGAAAGACCCTTTCGAAGGTCCAGAGGTTAGGTGTCATTAGTCTCCAGACGCCTCATCGGAAATAGGCTTCATCTCGCCTGGAAGGGAGAACTTCCTGGATTTTCTCGTGTTGCGGCAGGTGTTCTCGAGTTACGACGGGGACCTCAGGGTCCCGCCCTCGTGGCCTCAGGAGAGGCCAGTCCCCATGCGAGTTGCTAGGGGGCCTCTCGGGATTCCTCTCCCGTCGATACCGGGGCCAAAAACCTTGTGTGGAGTCAGGGCCGGAACCGAGGATTCCTCTCAAGGGCTGACATGGATCTTTGGGTACTTCTGGAGTCTCCCCAGGGGAGTCAGGCCTCGTCTCGAGTCGGGGCATGCACGTGGCCTTTCCTTTCAGGCGGTAGCAGCAGTGTCACGCTTCCCGTCACGTGGATCAAAGGATCTGTGGTTTTCCCTCGAGGCTTTCCCTCGAATCTTTCCCACAGTGCTGTCCCACGTGCCACCGTGGTGTCAGTCGATCCTCGGCGTGAAAGGTGAGCCAGTGCAGGGAAAAGAGGTTCCTCTGGAAAGGACTGAGACATCTGGGGGACTTTTGGAATGGTGGTACGACCATGAAGTTCCTCTCGCCTTTCCTGTTGAGAGTGCATCTTCTTGAGATGCGACGGGAACCACGGGAATTCTTTCCCGTTGAAAGCAGGGAAAGGATCCCTCATCTCGAGCTACGAGGTGGAATCGGGGCTCCTCTGGATGTGGGTGGGACCATCGTGCTTCCTCTCGAGTGGAGACGGGTATGGCGGTGGACTTCTTGAGTTGCAGCAAGGGTGTGAAAGACCCTTTCGAAGTTCCAGAGGTTAGGTGTCATTAGTCTCCAGACGCCTCATCGGAAATAGGCCTTATCTCGCCTGGAAGGGAGAACTTCCTGGATTTTCTCGAGTTGCGGCAGGTGTTCTCGAGTTACGACGAGGACCTCAGGGACCCGCCCTGGTGGCCTCAGGAAAGGCCAGTCCCCATGCGAGTTGCTAGGGGGCCTCTCGGGATTCCTCTCCCGTCGATACCGGGGCCAAAAACCTTGTGTGGAGTCAGGGCCGGAACCGAGGATTCCTCTCAGGGGCTGACATGGATCTTTGGGTACTTCTGGAATCTCCCCAGGGGAGTCAGGCCTCGTCTGGAGTGGGGGCATGCACGTGCGCTTTCCTTCCAGGCTGTAGCAGCAATGTCACGCTTCTCGTCGCCTTGCTCAAAGGATCTGTGGTTTTCCCTCGAGGCTTTCCCTCGAGGCTTTCCCACAGGGCGGTCCCACGTGCCACTGTGGTGTGAGTTGATCCTCGGCGTGAAAGATGAGCCAGTGTAGGGCAAAGTGGTTCCTCTGGAATGGACTGAGACATCTGGGGGACTCTTGGAATGGTGGTACGACCATGGAGTTCCTCTCGCCTTTCCTGTTGAGAGTGCCTCCTCTTTAGATGCGACGGGAACGCCGGGAATTCTTTCCCGTTGAAAGCAGGGAAAGGATCCCTCATCTCGAGCTACGAGGGGGAAACGGGGCTCCTCTGATTGTGTGTGTGACCAACGTGCTTCTTCTCGAGAGGAAACCGGTATGGAGGTGAACTTCTTGAGGTGCAGCAAGGGTGTGAAAGATCCTTTCGAAGTTCCAGAGGTTAGGTTTCATTAGCCTCCAGACGCCTCATCGGGAATAGGCCTCATCTCGCCTGGAAGGGAGAACTTCCTGGATTTTCTCGAGTTGCGGCAGGTGTTCTCGACTTACGACGAGGACCTCAGGGACCCGCCCTGGTGGCCTCAGGTGAGGCCAGTCCCCATGCGAGTTGCTAGGGGGCCTCTCGGGATTCCTCTCCTGTCGATACCGGGGCCAAAATCCTTGTGTGGAGTCAGGGCCGGAACCGAGGATTCCTCTCAGGGGCTGACATGGATCTTTGGGTACTTCTGAAGTCTCCCCAGGGGAGTCAGGCCTCGTCTCGAGTGCTGGCCTGCACGTGCGCTTTCCTTCCAGGCTGTAGCAGCAATGTCACGCTTCCCGTCGCGTGGATCAAAGGATCTGTGGTTTTCCCTCGAGTCTTTCCGTCGAGGCTTTCCCACAGGGCTGTCCCACGTGCCACCGTGGAGTGAGTCGATCCTCGGTGTGAAAAATGAGCCAGTGCAGGGCAAAGAGGTTCCTCTGGAATGGACTGAGACATCTGGGGGACTCTTGGAATGGTGGTACGACCATGAATTTCCTCTTGCCTTTCCTGTTGAGAGTGCCTCCTCTTGAGATTCGACGGGAACGCCGGGAATTCTTTCCCGTTGAAAGCAGGGAAAGGATCCCTCATTTCGAGCTACGAGGGGGAAACGGGGCTCCTCTGGATGTGGGCGGGACCATCGTGCTTCCTCTCGAGTGCAGACGGGTATGGCGGTGAACCTCTTGAGTTGCAGCAAGGGTGTGAAAGACCCTTTCGAATTTCCAGAGGTTAGGTGTCATTAGTCTCCAGACGCCTCATCGGAAATAGGCCTCATCTCGCCTGGAAGGGAGAACTTCCTGGATTTACTCGAGTTGCGGCAGGTGTTCTCGAGTTACGACGGGGACCTCAGGGACCCGCCCTGGTGGCCTCAGGAGAGGCCAGTCCCCATGCGAGTTGCTAGGGGGCCTCTCGGGATTCCTCTCCCGTCGATACCGGGGCCAAAAACCTTGTGTGGAGTCAGGGCCGGAACCGAGGATTCCTCTCAGGGGCTGACATGGATCTGTGGGTGCTTCTGGAATCTCCCCAGGGGAGTCAGGCCTCGTCTGGAGTGGGGGCATGCACGTGCGCTTTCCTTCCAGGCTGTAGCAGCAATGTCACGCTTCTCGTCGCCTTGCTCAAAGGATCTGTGGTTTTCCCTCGAGGCTTTCCCTCGAGGCTTTCCCACAGGGCGGTCCCACGTGCCACTGTGTTGTGAGTTGATCCTCGGCGTGAAAGATGAGCCAGTGTAGGGCAAAGTGGTTCCTCTGGAATGGACTGAGACATCTGGGGGACTCTTGGAATGGTGGTACGACCATGGAGTTCCTCTCGCCTTTCCTGTTGAGAGTGCCTCCTCTTTAGATGCGACGGGAACGCCGGGAATTCTTTCCCGTTGAAAGCAGGGAAAGGATCCCTCATCTCGAGCTACGAGGGGGAAACGGGGCTCCTCTGGTTGTGTGTGTGACCAACGTGCTTCCTCTCGAGAGGAAACCGGTATGGAGGTGAACTTCTTGAGGTGCAGCAAGGGTGTGAAAGATCCTTTCGAAGTTCCAGAGGTTAGGTTTCATTAGCCTCCAGACGCCTCATCGGGAATAGGCCTCATCTCGCCTGGAAGGGAGAACTTCCTGGATTTTCTCGAGTTGCGGCAGGTGTTCTCGACTTACGACGAGGACCTCAGGGACCCGCCCTGGTGGCCTCATGTGAGGCCAGTCCCCATGCGAGTTGCTAGGGGGCCTCTCGGGATTCCTCTCCTGTCGATACCGGGGCCAAAATCCTTGTGTGGAGTCAGGGCCGGAACCGAGGATTCCTCTCAGGGGCTGACATGGATCTTTGGGTACTTCTGAAGTCTCCCCAGGGGAGTCAGGCCTCGTCTCGAGTGCTGGCCTGCACGTGCGCTTTCCTTCCAGGCTGTAGCAGCAATGTCACGCTTCCCGTCGCGTGGATCAAAGGATCTGTGGTTTTCCCTCGAGTCTTTCCGTCGAGGCTTTCCCACAGGGCTGTCCCACGTGCCACCGTGGAGTGAGTTGATCCTCGGTGTGAAAGATGAGCCAGTGCAGGGCAAAGAGGTTCCTCTGGAATGGACTGAGACATCTGGGGGACTCTTGGAATGGTGGTACGACCATGAATTTCCTCTTGCCTTTCCTGTTGAGAGTGCCTCCTCCTGAGATTCGACGGGAACGCCGGGAATTCTTTCCCGTTGAAAGCAGGGAAAGGATCCCTCATTTCGAGCTACGAGGGGGAAACGGGCCTCCTCTGGATGTGGGCGGGACCATCGTGCTTCCTCTCGAGTGGAGACGGGTATGGCGGTGAACCTCTTGAGTTGCAGCAAGGGTGTGAAAGACCCTTTCGAATTTCCAGACGTTAGGTGTCATTAGTCTCCAGAAGCCTCATCGGAAATAGGCCTCATCTCGCCTGGAAGGGAGAACTTCCTGGATTTTCTCGAGTTGCGGCAGGTGTTCTCGAGTTACGACGGGGACCTCAGGGACCCGCCCTGGTGGCCTCAGGAGAGGCCAGTCCCCATGCGAGTTGCTAGGGGGCCTCTCGGGATTCCTCTCCCGTCGATACCGGGGCCAAAAACCTTGTATGGAGTCAGGGCCGGAACCGAGGATTCCTCTCAGGGGCTGACATGGATCTGTGGGTACTTCTGGAGTCTCCCCAGGGGAGTCAGGCCTCGTCTCGAGTCGGGACATGCACGTGCGCTTACCTTCCAGGCTGTAGCAGCAATGTCACGCTTCCCGTCTCGTGGATCAAAGGATCTGTGGTTTTCCCTCGAGGCTTTCCCACAGGGCTGTCCCACGTGCCACCGTGGTGTGAGTCGATCCTCGGCGTGAAAGATGAGCCAGTGCAGGGCAAAGAGTTTCCTCTGGAATGAACTGAGACATCTGGGGGACTCTTGGAATGGTGGTACGACCATGGAGTTCCACTCGCCTTTCCTGTTGAGAGTGCCTCCTCTTGAGATGCGACGGGAACGCCGGGAATTCTTTCCCGTTGAAAGCAGGGAAAGGATCCCTCATCTCGAGCTACGAGGGGGAAACGGGGCTACTCTGGATGTGGGCGGGACCATCGTGCTTCCTCTCGAGTGGAGACGGGTATGGCGGTGAACTTCTAGAGTTGCAGCAAGGGTGTGAAAGACCCTTTCGAAGTTCCAGAGGTTAGGTGTCATTAGTCTCCAGACGCCTCATCGGAAATAGGCCTCATCTCGCCTGGAAGGGAGAACTTCCTGGATTTTCTCGTGTTGAGGCAGGTGTTCTCGAGTTACGACGGGGACCTCAGGGTCCCGCCCTCGTGGCCTCAGGAGAGGCCAGTCCCCATGCGAGTTGCTAGGGGGCCACTAGGGATTCCTCTCCCGTCGATACCGGGGCCAAAAACCTTGTGTGGAGTCAGGGCCGGAACCGAGGATTCCTCTCAGGGGCTGACATGGATCTTTGGGTACTTCTGGAGTCTCACCAGGGGAGTCAGGCCTCGTCTCGAGTGGGGGCATGCACGTGCGCTTTCCTTCCAGGCTGTAGCAGCAATGTCGCGCTTCCCGTCGCGTGGATCAAAGGATCTGTGGTTTTCCCTCGAGGCTTTCCCTCGAGGCTTTCACACAGGGCTGTTCCACGTGCCACCGTGGTGTGAGTCCATCCTCGGCGTGAAAGATGAGACAGTACAGGGCAAAGAGGTTCCTCTGGAATGGACTGAGACATCTGGGGGACTTTTGGAATGGTGGTACGACCATGAAGTTCCTCTCGCCTTTCCTGTTGAGAGTGCATCTTCTTGAGATGCGACGGGAACCACGGGAATTCTTTCCCGTTGAAAGCAGGGAAAGGATCCCTCATCTCGAGCTACGAGGTGGAATCGGGGCTCCTCTGGATGTGGGTGGGACCATCGTGCTTCCTCTCGAGTGGAGACGGGTATGGCGGTGGACTTCTTGAGTTGCAGCAAGGGTGTGAAAGACCCTTTCGAAGTTCCAGAAGTTAGGTGTCATTAGTCTCCAGACGCCTCATCGGAAATAGGCCTCATCTCGCCTGGAAGGGAGAACTTCCTGGATTTTCTCGAGTTGCGGCAGGTGTTCTCGAGTTACGACAGGGACCTCAGGGACCCGCGTTGGTGGCCTCAGGAGAGGCCAGTCCCCAAGCGAGTTGCTCGGGGGCCTCTCGGGATTCCTCTCCCGTCGATACCGGGGCCAAAAACCTTGTGTGGAGTCAGGGCCGGAACCGAGGATTCCTCTCAGGGGCTGACATGGATCTTTGGGTACTTGTGGAGTCTCCTCAGGGGAGTCAGGCCTCGTCTCGAGTGGGGGCATGCACGTGCGCTTTCCTTCCAGGCTGTAGCAGCAATGTCACGATTCCCATCGCGTGGATCAAAGGATCTGTGGTTTTCCCTCGAGGCTTTCCCTCGAGGCTTTCCCACAGGGCGGTCCCACGTGCCACTGTGGTGTGAGTTGATCCTCGGCATGAAAGATGAGCCAGTGTAGGGCAAAGTGGTTCCTCTGGAATGGACTGAGACATCTGGGGGACTCTTGGAATGGTGGTACGACCATGGAGTTCCTCTCGCCTTTCCTGTTGAGAGTGCCTCCTCTTGAGATGCGACGGGAACGCCGGGAATTCTTTCCCGTTGAAAGCAGGGAAAGGATCCCTCATCTCGAGCTACGAGGGGGAAACGGGGCTCCTCTGGATGTGTCTGTGACCAAGGTGCTTCCTCTCGAGAGGAAACCGGTATGGAGGTGAACTTCTTGAGGTGCAGCAAGGGTGTGAAAGACCCTTTCGAAGTTCCAGATTTTAGGTTTCATTAGCCTCCAGACGCCTCATCGGGAATAGGCCTCATCTCGCCTGGAAGGGAGAACTTCCTGGATTTTCTCGAGTTGCGGCAGGTGTTCTCGACTTACGACGAGGACCTCAGGGACCCGCCCTGGTGGCCTCAGGTGAGGCCAGTCCCCATGCGAGTTGCTAGGGGGCCTCTCGGGATTCCTCTCCTGTCGATACCGGGGCCAAAATCCTTGTGTGGAGTCAGGGCCGGAACCGAGGATTCCTCTCAGGGGCTGACATGGATCTTTGGGTACTTCTGAAGTCTCCCCAGGGGAGTCAGGCCTCGTCTCGAGTGCTGGCCTGCAAGTGCGCTTTCCTTCCAGGCTGTAGCAGCAATGTCACGCTTCCCGTCGCGTGGATCAAAGGATCTGTGGTTTTCCCTCGAGGCTTTCCCTCGAGGCTTTCCCACAGGGCTGTCCCACGTGCCACCGTGGAGTGAGTCGATCCTCGGTGTGAAAGATGAGCCAGTGCAGGGCAAAGAGGTTCCTCTGGAATGGACTGAGACATCTGGGGGACTCTTGGAATGGTTGTACGATCATGAATTTCCTCTTGCCTTTCCTGTTGAGAGTGCCTCCTCTTGAGATTCGACGGGAACGCCGGGAATTCTTTCCCGTTGAAAGCAGGGAAAGGATCCCTCATCTCGAGCTACGAGGGGGAAACGGGCCTCCTCTGGATGTGGGCGGGACCATCGTGCTTCCTCTCGAGTGGAGACGGGTATGGCGGTGAACCTCTTGAGTTGCAGCAAGGGTGTGAAAGACCCTTTCGAATTTCCAGAGGTTAGGTGTCATTAGTCTCCAGACGCCTCATCGGAAATAGGCCTCATCTCGCCTGGAAGGGAGAACTTCCTGGATTTTCTCGAGTTGTGGCAGGTGTTCTCGAGTTACGACGGGGACCTCAGGGACCCGCCCTGGTGGCCTCAGGAGAGGCCAGTCCCCATGCGAGTTGCTAGGGGGCCTCTCGGGATTCCTCTCCCGTCGATACCGGGGCCAAAAACCTTGTGTGGAGTCAGGGCCGGAACGAGGATTCCTCTCAGGGGCTGACATGGATCTGTGGGTACTTCTGGAGTCTCCCCAGGGGAGTCAGGCCTCGTCTCGCGTCGGGACATGCACGTGCGTTTACCTTCCAGGCTTTAGCAGCAATGTCACGCTTCCCGTCGCGTGGATCAAAGGATCTGTGGTTTTCCCTCGAGGCTTTCCCACAGGGCTGTCCCACGTGCCACCGTGGTGTGAGTCGATCCTTGGCGTGAAAGATGAGCCAGTGCAGGGCAAAGAGTTTCCTCTGGAATGAACTGAGACATCTGGGGGACTCTTGGAATGGTGGTACGACCATGGAGTTCCACTCGCCTTTCCTGTTGAGATTGCCTCCTCTTGAGATGCGACGGGAACGCCGGGAATTCTTTCCCGTTGAAAGCAGGGAAAGGATCCCTCATCTCGAGCTACGAGGGGGAAACGGGGCTCCTCTGGATGTGGGCGGGACCATCGTGCTTCCTCTCGAGTGGAGACGGGTATGGCGGTGAACTTCTTGAGTTGCAGCAAGGGTGTGAAAGACCCTTTCGAAGTTCCAGAGGTTAGGTGTCATTAGTCTCCAGACGCCTCATCGGAAATAGGCCTCATCTCGCCTGGAAGGGAGAACTTCCTGGATTTTCTCGAGTTGCGGCAGGTGTTCTCGAGTTACGACGGGGACCTCAGGGACCCGCCCTGGTGGCCTCAGGAGAGGCCAGTCCCCATGCGAGTTGCTAGGGGGCTACTCGGTATTCCTCTCCCGTCGATACCGGGGCCATAAACCTTGTGTGGCGTCAGGGCCGGAAACGAGGATTCCTCTCATGGGCTGAGATGGATCTTTGGGTACTTCTGGAGTCTCCCCAGGGGAGTCAGGCCTCGTCTCGAGTGGGGGCATGTACGTGCGCTTTCCTTCCAGGCTGTAGCAGCAATGTCCCGCTTCCCGTGGCGTGGATCAAAGGATCTGTGGTTTTGACTCGTGGCTTTCCCTCGAGGCTTTCCCATAGGGCTGTCCCACGTGCCACCGTGGTGTGAGTCGATCCTCGGCGTGAAAGATGAGCCAGTGCAGGGCAAAGAGTTTCCTCTGGATTGGACTGAGACATCTGGAGGACTCTTGGCATGGTGGTTCGACCAAGGAGTTCCTCTCGCCTTTCCTTTTTAGAGTGCCTCCTCTTGAGATGCGATGGGAACGCCGGGAATTCCTTCCCGTTGAAAGCAGGGAAAGGATCCCTCATCTCGAGCTACGAGGGGGAAACGGGGCTCCTCTGGATGTGGGCGGGACCATCGTGCTTCCTCTCGAGTGGAGACGGGTATGGCGGTGAACTTCTAGAGTTGCAGCAAGGGTGTGAAAAACCCTTTCGAAGTTCCAGATGTTAGGTGTCATTAGTCTCCAGACGCCTCATCGGAAATAGGCCTCATCTCGCCTGGAAGGGAGAACTTCCTGGATTTTCTCGAGTTGCGGCAGGTGTTCTCGAGTTACGACGGGGACCTCAGGGACCCTCCCTGGTGGCCTCAGGAGAGGCCAGTCCCCATGCGAGTTGCTAGGTGGCCTCTCGGGATTCCTCTCCCGTCGATACCGGGGCCAAAAACCTTGTGTGGAGTCAGGGCCGGAACCGAGGATTCCTCTCAGGGGCTGACATGGATCTTTGGGTACTTCTGGAGTCTCCCCAGGGGAGTCAGGCCTCGTCTCGAGTCGGGGCATGCACGTGGCCTTTCCTTTCAGGCGGTAGCAGCAGTGTCACGCTTCCCGTCACGTGGATCAAAGGATCTGTGGTTTTCCCGCGAGGCTTTCATTCGAGGCTTTCCCACAGGGCTGTCCCAAGTGCAACCGTGGTGTGAGTCGATCCTCGGCGTGAAAGATGAGCCAGTGCAGGGCAAAGAGTTTCCTCGGGAATGGACTGAGACATCTGGGGGACTCTTGGAATGGTGGTAGGACCATGGAGTTCCTCTCGCCTTTCCTGTTGAGAGTGCCTCCTCTTGAGATGCGACGGGAACGCCGGGAATTCTTTCCCGTTGAAAGCAGGGAAAGGATCCCTCATCTCGAGCTACGAGGGGTAAACGGGTCTCCTCTGGATGTGGGCGGGACCATCGTGCTTCCTCTCGAGTGGAGACGGGTATGGCGGTGAACTTCTTGAGTTGCAGTAAGGGTGTGAAAGACCCTTTCGAAGTTCCAGAGGTTATGTGTCATTAGTCTCCAGACGCCTCATCGGAAATAGGCCTCATCTCGCCTGGAAGGGAGAACTTCCTGGATTTTCTCGAGTTGCGGCAGGTGTTCTCGACTTACGACTGGGACCTCAGGGACTCGCCCTGGTGGCCTCAGGACAGGCCAGTCCCTATGCGAGTTGCTAGGGGGCCTCTCGGGATTCCTCTCCCGTCGATACCGGGGCCAAAAACCTTGTGTGGAGTCAGGGCTGGAACCGAGGATTCCTCTCAGGGACTGACATGGATCTTTGGGTATTTCTGGTGTCTGCCCAGGGGAGTCAGGCCTCGTCTACAGTGGGGGCATGCACGTTTGCTTTCCTTCCAGGCTGTAGCAGCAATGTCACGCTTCCCGTCGCGTGCATCAACGGATCTGTGGTTTTCCCTCGAGGCTTTCGCACAGGGCTGTCCCACGTGCCACTGTGGTGTGAGTCGACCTCGCCGTGAAAGATGTGCCAGTGCAGGGCAAAGAGGTTCCTCTGGAATGGAATGAGACATCTGGGGGACTCTTGGAATGGTGATACGACCATGGAGTTCCTCTCGCCTTTCCTGTTGAGAGTGCCTCCTCTTGAGATGCGACGGGAACGCCGGGATTCTTTCCCGTTGAAAGCAGGGAAAGGATCCCACATCTCGAGGTACGAGGGGGAAACGTGGCTCCTCTGGATGTGGGCGGGACCATCGTGCTTCCTCTCGAGTGGAGACGGGTATGGCGGTGAACTTCTTGAGTTGCAGCAAGTGTGGGAAAGACCCTTTCGAAGTTCCAGAGGTTAGGTGTCATTAGTCTCCAGACGCCTCATCGGAAATAGGCCTCATCTCGCCTGGAAGGGAGAACTTCCTGGATTTTCTCGAGTTGCGGCAGGTGTTCTCGAGTTACGACGGGGAGCTCAGGGACCCGCCCTGGTGGCCTCAGGAGAGGCTAGTCCCCGTGCGAGTTGCTAGGGGGCCTCTCGGGATTCCTCTCCCGTCGATACCGGGGCCAAAAACATTGTGTGGAGTCAGGGCCGGAACCGAGGATGCCTCTCAGGGGCTGACATGGATCTTTGGGTACTTCTGGAGTCTCCCCAGGGGAGTTAGGCCTCGTCTCGAGTGGGGGCATGCACGTGTGCTTTCCTTCCAGGCTGTAGCAGCAATGTCACCCTTCCCGTCGCGTGGAACAAAGGATCTGTGGTTTTCCCTCGAGGCTTTCCCTCGAGGCTTTCCCACAGGGCTGTGCCACGTGCCACCGTGGTGTGAGTCGATCCTCGGCGTGAAAGATGAGCCAGTGCAGGGCAAAGAGGTTCCTCTGGAATGGACTGAGACATCTGGGGGACTCTTGGAATGGTGGTACGACCATGGAGTTCCTCTCGCCTTTCCTGTTGAGAGTGCCTCCTCTTGAGATGCGACGGGAATGCCGGGAATACTTTCCCGTTGAAAGCAGGAAAGGATCCCTCATCTCGAGCTACGAGGGGGAAACGGGGCTCCTTTGGATGTGGGCGGGACCATCGTGCTTCCTCTCGAGTGGAGACGGGTATGGCGGTGAACCTCTTGAGTTGCAGCAAGGGTGTGAAAGACCCTTTCGAATTTCCAGAGGTTAGGTGTCATTAGTCTCCAGACGCCTCATCGGAAATAGGCCTCATCTCGCCTGGAAGGGAGAACTTCCTGGATTTTCTCGAGTTGTGGCAGGTGTTCTCGAGTTACGACGGGGACCTCAGGGACCCGCCCTGGTGGCCTCAGGAGAGGCCAGTCCCCATGCGAGTTGCTAGGGGGCCTCTCGGGATTCCTCTCCCGTCGATACCGGGGCCAAAAACCTTGTGTGGTGTCAGGGCCGGAACGAGGATTCCTCTCAGGGGCTGACATGGATCTGTGGGTACTTCTGGAGTCTCCCCAGGGGAGTCAGGCCTCGTCTCGCGTCGGGACATGCACGTGCGTTTACCTTCCAGGCTGTAGCAGCAATGTCACGCTTCCCGTCGCGTGGATCAAAGGATCTGTGGTTTTCCCTCGAGGCTTTCCCACAGGGCTGTCCCACGTGCCACCGTGGTGTGAGTCGATCCTCGGCGTGAAAGATGAGCCAGTGCAGGGCAAAGAGTTTCCTCTGGAATGAACTGAGACATCTGGGGGACTCTTGGAATGGTGGTACGACCATGGAGTTCCACTCGCCTTTCCTGTTGAGACTGCCTCCTCTTGAGATGCGACGGGAACGCCGGGAATTCTTTCCCGTTGAAAGCAGGGAAAGGATCCCTCATCTCGAGCTACGAGGGGGAAACGGGGCTCCTCTGGATGTGGGCGGGACCATCGTGCTTCCTCTCGAGTGGAGACGGGTATGGCGGTGAACTTCTAGAATTGCAGCAAGGGTGTGAAAGACCCTTTCGAAGTTCCAGAGGTTAGGTGTCATTAGTCTCCAGACGCCTCATCGGAAATAGGCCTCATCTCGCCTGGAAGGGAGAACTTCCTGGATTTTCTCGAGTTGCGGCAGGTGTTCTCGAGTTACGACGGGGACCTCAGGGACCCGCCCTGGTCGCCTCAGGAGAGGCCAGTCCCTATGCGAGTTGCTAGGGGGCCACTCGGTATTCCTCTCCCGTCGATACCGGGGCCATAAACCTTGTGTGGCGTCAGGGCCGGAAACGAGGATTCCTCTCATGGGCTGAGATGGATCTTTGGGTACTTCTGGAGTCTCCCCAGGGGAGTCAGGCCTCGTCTCGAGTGGGGGCATATACGTGCGCTTTCCTTCCAGGCTGTAGCAGCAATGTCCCGCTTCCCGTGGCCTGGATCAAAGGATCTGTGGTTTTGACTCGTGGCTTTCCCTCGAGGCTTTCCCATAGGGCTGTCCCACGTGCCACCATGGTGTGAGTCGATCCTCGGCGTGAAAGATGAGCCAGTGCAGGGCAAAGAGTTTCCTCTGGATTGGACTGAGACATCTGGAGGACTCTTGGCATGGTGGTTCGACCAAGGAGTTCCTCTCGCCTTTCCTTTTTAGAGTGCCTCCTCTTGAGATGCGATGGGAACGCCGGGAATTCCTTCCCGTTGAAAGCAGGGAAAGGATCCCTCATCTCGAGCTACGAGGGGGAAACGGGGCTCCTCTGGATGTGGGCGGGACCATCGTGCTTCCTCTCGAGTGGAGACGGGTATGGCGGTGAACTTCTAGAGTTGCAGCAAGGGTGTGAAAAACCCTTTCGAAGTTCCAGATGTTAGGTGTCATTAGTCTCCAGACGCCTCATCGGAAATAGGCCTCATCTCGCCTGGAAGGGAGAACTTCCTGGATTTTCTCGAGTTGCGGCAGGTGTTCTCGAGTTACGACGGGGACCTCAGGGACCCTCCCTGGTGGCCTCAGGAGAGGCCAGTCCCCATGCGAGTTGCTAGGTGGCCTCTCGGGATTCCTCTCCCGTCGATACCGGGGCCAAAAACCTTGTGTGGAGTCAGGGCCGGAACCGAGGATTCCTCTCAAGGGCTGACATGGATCTTTGGGTACTTCTGGAGTCTCCCCAGGGGAGTCAGGCCTCGTCTCGAGTCGGGGCATGCACGTGGCCTTTCCTTTCAGGCGGTAGCAGCAGTGTCACGCTTCCCGTCACGTGGATCAAAGGATCTGTGGTTTTCCCGCGAGGCTTTCATTCGAGGCTTTCCCACAGGGCTGTCCCAAGTGCCACCGTGGTGTGAGTCGATCCTCGGCGTGAAAGATGAGCCAGTGCAGGGCAAAGAGTTTCCTCGGGAATGGACTGAGATATCTGGGGGACTCTTGGAATGGTGGTAGGACCATGGAGTTCCTCTCGCCTTTCCTGTTGAGAGTGCCTCCTCTTGAGATGCGACGGGAACGCCGGGAATTCTTTCCCGTTGAAAGCAGGGAAAGGATCCCTCATCTCGAGCTACGAGGGGTAAACGGGTCTCCTCTGGATGTGGGCGGGACCATCGTGCTTCCTCTCGAGTGGAGACGGGTATGGCGGTGAACTTCTTGAGTTGCAGTAAGGGTGTGAAAGACCCTTTCGAAGTTCCAGAGGTTATGTGTCATTAGTCTCCAGACGCCTCATCGGAAATAGGCCTCATCTCGCCTGGAAGGGAGAACTTCCTGGATTTTCTCGAGTTGCGGCAGGTGTTCTCGACTTACGACTGGGACCTCAGGGACTCGCCCTGGTGGCCTCAGGACAGGCCAGTCCCTATGCGAGTTGCTAGGGGGCCTCTCGGGATTCCTCTCCCGTCGATACCGGGGCCAAAAACCTTGTGTGGAGTCAGGGCTGGAACCGAGGATTCCTCTCAGGGACTGACATGGATCTTTGGGTATTTCTGGTGTCTGCCCAGGGGAGTCAGGCCTCGTCTACAGTGGGGGCATGCACGTTTGCTTTCCTTCCAGGCTGTAGCAGCAATGTCACGCTTCCCGTCGCGTGCATCAACGGATCTGTGGTTTTCCCTCGAGTCTTTCGCACAGGGCTGTCCCACGTGCCACTGTGGTGTGAGTCGACCTCGCCGTGAAAGATGTGCCAGTGCAGGGCAAAGAGGTTCCTCTGGAATGGAATGAGACATCTGGGGGACTCTTGGAATGGTGATACGACCATGGAGTTCCTCTCGCCTTTCCTGTTGAGAGTGCCTCCTCTTGAGATGCGACGGGAACGCCGGGATTCTTTCCCGTTGAAAGCAGGGAAAGGATCCCACATCTCGAGGTACGAGGGGGAAACGTGGCTCCTCTGGATGTGGGCGGGACCATCGTGCTTCCTCTCGAGTGGAGACGGGTATGGCGGTGAACTTCTTGAGTTGCAGCAAGTGTGGGAAAGACCCTTTCGAAGTTCCAGAGGTTAGGTGTCATTAGTCTCCAGACGCCTCATCGGAAATAGGCCTCATCTCGCCTGGAAGGGAGAACTTCCTGGATTTTCTCGAGTTGCGGCAGGTGTTCTCGAGGTACGACGGGGAGCTCAGGGACCCGCCCTGGTGGCCTCAGGAGAGGCTAGTCCCCGTGCGAGTTGCTAGGGGGCCTCTCGGGATTCCTCTCCCGTCGATACCGGGGCCAAAAACATTGTGTGGAGTCAGGGCCGGAACCGAGGATGCCTCTCAGGGGCTGACATGGATCTTTGGGTACTTCTGGAGTCTCCCCAGGGGAGTTAGGCTTCGTCTCGAGTGGGGGCATGCACGTGTGCTTTCCTTCCAGGCTGTAGCAGCAATGTCACCCTTCCCGTCCCGTGGAACAAAGGATCTGTGGTTTTCCCTCGAGGCTTTCCCTCGAGGCTTTCCCACAGGGCTGTGCCACGTGCCACCGTGGTGTGAGTCGATCCTCGGCGTGAAAGATGAGCCAGTGCAGGGCAAAGAGGTTCCTCTGGAATGGACTGAGACATCTGGGGGACTCTTGGAATGGTGGTACGACCATGGAGTTCCTCTCGCCTTTCCTGTTGAGAGTGCCTCCTCTTGAGATGCGACGGGAATGCCGGGAATACTTTCCCGTTGAAAGCAGGAAAGGATCCCTCATCTCGATCTACGAGGGGGAAACGGGGCTCCTTTGGATGTGGGTGGGACCATCGTGCTTCCTCTCGAGTGGAGACGGGTATGGCGGTGAACTTCTTGAGTTGCAGCAAGGGTGTGAAAGACCCTTTCGAAGTTCCAGAGGTTAGGTGTCATTACTCTCCAGACGCCTCATCGGAAATAGGCCTCATCTCGCCTGGAAGGGAGAACTTCCTGGATTTTCTCGAGTTGCGGCAGGTGTTGTCCAGTTACGACGAGGACCTCAGGGACCCGCCCTGGTGGCCTCAGGAGAGGCCAGTCCCCATGCGAGTTGCCAGGGGGCCTCTCGGGATTCCTCTCCCGTCGATACCGGGGCCAAAAACCTTGTGTGGAGTCAGGGCCGGAACCGAGGATTCCTCTCAGGGGCTGACATGGATCTTTGGGTACTTCTGGAGTCTCCCCAGGGGATTCAGGCCTCGTCTCGAGTGGGGGCATGCACGTGTGCTTTCCTTCCAGGCTGTAGCAGCAATGTCACGCTTCCCGTTGCGTGGATCAAAGGATCTGTGGTTTTCCCTCGAGGCTTTCCCTCGAGGCTTTCCCACAGGGCTGTCCCACGTGCCACCGTGGTGTGAGTCGATCCTCGGCGTGAAAGATGAGCCAGTGCAGGGCAAAGAGGTTCCTCTGGAATGGACTGAGACATCTGGGGGACTCTTGGAATGGTGGTACGACCATGGAGTTCCTCTCGCCTTTCCTTTTGAGAGTGCCTCCTCTTGAGATGCGACGGGAACGCCGGGAATGCTTTCCCGTTGAAAGCAGGAAAGGATCCCTCATTTCGAGCTACGAGGGGGAAACGGGGCTCCTCTGGATGTGGGCGGGACCATCGTGCTTCCTCTCGAGTGGAGACGGGTATGGCGGTGAACTTCTTGAGTTGCAGCAAGGGTGTGAAAGATCCTTTCGAAGTTCCAGAGGTTAGGTGTCATTAGTCTCCAGACGCCTCATCGGAAAGAGGCCTCATCTCGCCTGGAAGGGAGAACTTCCTGGATTTTCTCGAGTTGCGGCAGGTGTTCTCGAGTTACGACGGGGACCTCAGGGACCCGCCCTGGTGGCCTCAGGAGAGGCCAGTCCCCATGCGACTTGCTAGGTGGCCTCTCGGGATTCCTCTCCCGTCGATACCGGGGCCAAAAACCTTGTGTGGAGTCAGGGCCGGAACCGAGGATGCCTCTCAGGGGCTGACATGGATCTTTGGGTACTTCTGGAGTCTCCCCAGGGGAGTCAGGCCTCGTCTCGAGTGGGGGCATGCACGTGTGCTTTCCTTCCAGGCTGTAGCAGCAATGTCACGCTTCCCGTGGCGTGGATCAAAGGATCTGTGGTTTTCCCTCGAGGCTTTCCCTCGAGGCTTTCCCACAGGGCTGTCCCACGTGCCACCGTGGTGTGAGTCGATCCTCGGCGTGAAAGATGGGCCAGTGCAGGGCAAAGAGGTTCCTCTGGAATGGACTGAGACATCTGGGGGACTCTTGGAATGGTGGTACGACCATGGAGTTCCTCTCGCCTTTCCTGTTGAGAGTGCCTCCTCTTGAGATGCGACGGGAACGCCGGGAATGCTTTCCTGTTGAAAGCAGGGAAAGGATCCCTCATTTCGAGCTACGAGGGGGAAACGGGGCTCCTCTGGATGTGGGCGGGACCATCGTGCTTCCTCTCGAGTGGAGACGGGTATGGCGGTGAACTTCTTGAGTTGCAGTAAGGGTGTGAAAGACCCTTTCCAAGTTCCAGAGGTTATGTGTCATTAGTCTCTAGACGCCTCATCGGAAATAGGCCTCATCTCGCCTGGAAGGGAGAACTTCCTGGATTTTCTCGAGTTGCGGCAGGTGTTCTCGAGTTACGACTGGGACCTCAGGGACCCGCCCTGGTGGCCTCAGGACAGGCCAGTCCCTATGCGAGTTGCTAGGGGGCCTCTCGGGATTCCTCTGCCGTCGATACCGGGGCCAAAAACCTTGTGTGGAGCAGGGCTGGAACCGAGGATTCCTCTCAGGGACTGACATGGATCTTTGGGTATTTCTGGTGTCTCCCCAAGGGAGTCAGGCCTCGTCTACAGTGGGGGCATGCACGTTTGCTTTCCTTCCAGGCTGTAGCAGCAATGTCACGCTTCCCGTCGCGTGGATCAACGGATCTGTGGTTTTCCCTCGAGGCTTTCGCACAGGGCTGTCCCACGTGCCACTGTGGTGTGAGTCGACCTCGCCGTGAAAGATGTGCCAGTGCAGGGCAAAGAGGTTCCTCTGGAATGGAATGAGACATCTGGGGGACTCTTGGAATGGTGGTACGACCATGGAGTTCCTCTCGCCTTTCCTGTTGAGAGTGCCTCCTCTTGATATGCGACGGGAACACCGGGATTCTTTCCCGTTCAAAGCAGGGAAAGGATCCCACATCTCGAGCTGCGAGGGGGAAACGTGGCTCCTCTGGATGTGGGCGGGACCATCGTGCTTCCTCTCGAGTGGAGACGGGTATGGCGGTGAACTTCTTGAGTCGCAGCAAGGGTGTGAAAGACCCTTTCTAAGTTCCAGAGGTTAGGTGTCATTAGTCTCCAGACGCCTCATCGGAAATAGGCCTCATCTCGCCTGGAAGGGAGAACTTCCTGGATTTTCTCGAGTTGCGGCAGGTGTTCTCGATTTACGACGGGGACCTCAGGGACCCGCCCTGGTGGCCTCAGGAGAGGCCAGTCCCCATGCGAGTTGCTAGGGGGCCTCTCGGGATTCCTCTCCCGTCGATACCGGGGCCAAAAACCTTGTGTGGAGTCAGGGCCGGAAACGAGGATTTCTCTCAGGGGCTGACATGGCTCTTTGGGTACTTCTGGAGTCTCCCCAGGGGAGTCAGGCCTCGTCTCGAGTGGGGGCATGCACGTGCGCTTTCCTTACAGGCTGTGGCAGAAATGTCACGCTTCCCGTGGCGTGGATCAAAGGATCTGTGGTTTTCCCTCGAGGCTTTCCCTCGAGGCTTTCCCACAGGGCTGTTCCACGTGCCACCGTGGTGTGAGTCGATCCTCGGCGTGAAAGATGAGCCAGTGCAGGGCAAAGAGCTTCCTCTGGAATGGACTGAGACATCTGGGGGACTCTTGGAATGGTGGTACGACCATGGAGTTCCTCTCGCCTTTCCTGTTGAGAGTGCCTCCTCTTGAGATGCGACGGGAACGCCGGGAATTCTTTCCCGTTGAAAGCAGGGAAAGGATCCCTCATCTCGAGCTCCGAGGGGGAAACGGGGCTCCTCTGGATGTGGGCGGGACCATCGTGCTTCCTCTCGAGTGGAGACGGGTATGGCGGTGAACTTCTTGAGTCGCAGCAAGGGTGTGAAAGACCCTTTCGAAGTTCCAGAGTTTAGGTGTCATTAGTCTCCAGACGCCTCATCGAAAATAGGCCTCATCTCGCCTGGAAGGGAGAACTTCCTGGATTTTCTCGAGTTGCGGCAGGTGTTCTCGAGTTACGACGGGGACCTCAGGGACCCGCCCTGGTGGTCTCAGGAGAGGCCAGTCCCCATGCGAGTTGCTAGGGGGCCTCTCGGGATTCCTCTCCCGTTGATACCGGGGCCAAAAACCTTGTGTGGAGTCAGGGCCGGAAACGAGGATTCCTCTCAGGGGCTGACATGAATCTTTGGGTACTTCTGGAGTCTCCCCAGGGGAGTCAGGCCTCGTCTCAAGTGGGGGAATGCACGTGCGCTTTCCTTCCAGGCTGTGGCAGAAATGTCACGCTTCCCGTGGCGTGTATCAAAGGATCTGTGGTTTTCCCTCGAGGCTTTCCCTCGAGGCTTTCCCACAGGGCTGTCCCACGTGCCACCGAGGTGTGAGTCGATCCTCGGCGTGAAAGATGAGCCAGTGCAGGGCAAAGATGTTCCTCTTGAATGGACTGAGACATCTGAGGGACTCTTGGAATGGTGGTACGACCATGGAGTTCCTCTCGCCTTTCCTGTTGAGAGTGCCTCCTCTTGAAATGCGACGGGAACGCCGGGAATTCTTTCCCGTTGAAAGCAGGGAAAGGATCCCTCATCTCGAGCTACGAGGGGGAAACGGGGCTCCTCTGGATGTGGGCGGGACCATCGTGCTTCCTCTCGAGTGGAGACGGGTATGGCGGTGAACTTCTTGAGTTGCAGCAAGGGTGTGAAAGACCCTTTCGAAGTTCCAGAGGTTAGGTGTCATTAGTCTCCAGACGCCTCATCGGAAATAGGCCTCATCTCGCCTGGAAGGGAGAACTTCCTGGATTTTCTCGAGTTGTGGCTGGTGTTCTCGAGTTATGACGGGGACCTCAGGGACCCGCCCTGGTGGCCTCAGGAGAGGCCAGTCCCCATGCGAGTTGCTAGGGGGCCTCTCGGGATTCCTCTCCCGTGGATTCCGGGGCCAAAAACCTTGTGTGGAGTCAGGGCCGGAACCGAGGATTCCTCTCAGGGGCTGACATGGATCTTTGGGTACTTCTGGAGTCTCCGAAGGGGAGTCAGGCCTCGTCTCGAGTGGGGGCATGCACGTGCGCTTTCCTTCCAGGCTGTAGCAGCAATGTCACGCTTCCCGTCGCGTGGATCAAAGGATCTGTGGTATTCCCTCGAGGCTTTCCCTCGAGACTTTCCCACAGGGCTGTCCCATGTGCCACCGTGGTGTGAGTCGATCCTCGGCGTGAAAGATGAGCCAGTGCAGGGCAAAGAGGTTCCGCTGGAATGGACTGAGACATCTGGGGGACACTTGGAATGGTGGTACGACCATGGAGTTCCTCTCGCCTTTCCTGTTGAGAGTGCCTCCTCTTGAGATGCGACGGGAACGGCCGAAATTCTTTCCCGTTGAAAGCAGTGAAAGGATTCCTCATCTCGAGCTACGAGGGGGAAACGGGGCTCCTCTGGATGTGGGCGGGACCATCGTGCTTCCTCTCGAGTGGAGACGGGTATGGCGGCGAACTTCTTGAGTTGCAGCAAGGGTGTGAAAGACCCTTTCGAAGTTCCAGAGGTTACGTGTCATTAGTCCCCGGACGACTCATCGGATATAGGCCTCTTCTCGCCTGGAAGGGAGAACTTCCTGGATTTTCTCGAGTTGCGGCAGGTGTTCTAGAGTTACGACGGGGACTTCAGGGACCCGCCCTGGTTGCCTCAGGAAAGGCCAGTCCCCATGCGAGTTGCTAGGGGGCCTCTCGGGATTCCTCTCCCGTCGATACCCGGGCCAAAATCCTTGTGTGGAGTCAGGGTCGGAACCGAGAATTCCTCTCAGGGGCTGACATGGATCTTTGGGTACTTCTGGAGTCTCCCCAGGGGAGTCAGGCCTCGTCTCGAGTGGGGGCATGCACGTGCGCTTTCCTTCCAGGCTGTAGCAGCAATGTCACGCTTCCCGTGGCGTGGATCAAAGGATCTGTGGTTTTCCCTCGAGGCTTTCCCACAGGGCTGTCCCAAGTGCCACCGTGGTGTCGGTCGATCCTCGGCGTGGAAGATGAGCCAGTGCAGGGCAAAGAGGTTCCTCTGGAATGGACTGAGACATCTGGGGGACTCTTGGAATGGTGGTACGACCATGGAGTTCCTCTCGCCTTTCCTGTTGAGAGTGCCTCCTCTTGAGATGCGACGGGAACGCCGGGAATTCTTTCCCGTTGAAAGCAGGGAAAGGATCCTTCATCTCGAGCTCCGAGCGGGAAACGGGGCTCCTCTGGATGTGGGGGGGACCATCGTGCTTCCTCTCGAGTGGAGACAGGTATGGCGGTGAACTTCTTGAGTTGCAGCAAGAGTGTGAAAGACCCTTTCGAAGTTCCAGAGGTTAGGTGTCATTAATCTCCAGAAGCCTCATCGGAAATAGGCCTCATCTCGCCTGGATGGGAGAACTTCCTGGATTTTCTCGAGTTGCGGCAGGTGTTCTCGAGTTACGACGGGGACCTCAGGGACCCGCCCTGGTGGCCTCAGGAGAGGCCAGTCCCCATGCGAGGTGCTAGGGGGCCTCTCGGGATTCCTCTCTCGTCGATACCGGCGCCAAAAACCTTGTGTGCAGTCAGGGCCGGAACCGAGGATTCCTCTCAGGGGCTGACATGGATCTTTGGGTACTTCTGGAGTCTCCCCAGGGGAGTCACGCCTCGTCTCGAGTGGGGGCATGCACGTGCGCTTTCCTTCCAGGCTGTAGCAGCAATGTCACGCTTCCCGTCGCGTGGACCATAGGATCTGTGGTTTTCCCTCGAGGCTTTCCCTCGAGGCTTTCCCACAGGGCTGTCCCACGTGCCACCGTGGTGTGAGTCGATCCTCGGCGTGAAAGGTGAGCCAGTGCAGGGCAAAGAGGTTCCTCTGGAATGGACTGAGACATCTGGGGGACTCTTGGAATGGTGGTACGACCATGGAGTTCCTCTCGCCTTTCCTGTTGAGAGTGCCTCCTCTTGAGATGCGACGGGAACGCCGGGAATTCTTTCCCGTTGAAAGCAGGTTAAGGATCCCTCCTCTCGAGCTACGAGGGGGAAAAGGGGCTCCTCTGGATGTGGGCGAGACCATCGTACTTCCTCTCGAGTGGAGACGGGTATGGCGGTGAACATCTTGAGTTGCAGCAAGGGTGTGAAAGACCCTTTCGAAGTTCCAGAGGTTAGGTGTCATTAGTCTCCAGACGCCTCATCGGAAATAGGCCTCATCTCGCCTGGAAGGGAGAACTTCCTGGATTTTCTCGAGTTGCGGCAGGTGTTCTCGAGTTACGAGGGGGACCTCAGGGATCCGCCCTGGTGGCGTCAGGAGAGGCCAGTCCTCATGCGAGTTGGTAGGGGGCCTCTCGGGATACCTCTCCCGTCGATACTGGGGCCAAAAACCATGTGTGGAGTCAGGGCCGGAACCCAGGATTCCTCTCAGGGGCTGACATGGATCTTTGGGTACTTCTGGAGTCTCCCCAGGGGAGTCAGGCCTCGTCTCGAGTGGGGGCATGCACGTGCTCTTTCCTTTCAGGCGGTAGCAGCAGTGTCACGCTTCCCGTCACGTGGATCAAAGGATCTGTGGTTTTCCCGCGAGGCTTTCATTCGAGGCTTTCCCACAGGGCTGTCCCAAGTGCCACCGTGGTGTGAGTCGATCCTCGGCGTGAAAGATGAGCCAGTGCAGGGCAAAGAGTTTCCTCGGGAATGGACTGAGACATCTGGGGGACTCTTGGAATGGTGGTAGGACCATGGAGTTCCTCTCGCCTTTCCTGTTGAGAGTGCCTCCTCTTGAGATGCGACGGGAACGCCGGGAATTCTTTCCCGTTGAAAGCAGGGAAAGGATCCCTCATCTCGAGCTACGAGGGGTAAACGGGTCTCCTCTGGATGTGGGCGGGACCATCGTGCTTCCTCTCGAGTGGAGACGGGTATGGCGGTGAACTTCTTGAGTTGCAGTAAGGGTGTGAAAGACCCTTTCGAAGTTCCAGAGGTTATGTGTCATTAGTCTCCAGACGCCTCATCGGAAATAGGCCTCATCTCGCCTGGAAGGGAGAACTTCCTGGATTTTCTCGAGTTGCGGCAGGTGTTCTCGACTTACGACTGGGACCTCAGGGACTCGCCCTGGTGGCCTCAGGACAGGCCAGTCCCTATGCGAGTTGCTAGGGGGCCTCTCGGGATTCCTCTCCCGTCGATACCGGGGCCAAAAACCTTGTGTGGAGTCAGGGCTGGAACCGAGGATTCCTCTCAGGGACTGACATGGATCTTTGGGTATTTCTGGTGTCTGCCCAGGGGAGTCAGGCCTCGTCTACAGTGGGGGCATGCACGTTTGCTTTCCTTCCAGGCTGTAGCAGCAATGTCACGCTTCCCGTCGCGTGCAACAACGGATCTGTGGTTTTCCCTCGAGGCTTTCGCACAGGGCTGTCCCACGTGCCACTGTGGTGTGAGTCGACCTCGCCGTGAAAGATGTGCCAGTGCAGGGCAAAGAGGTTCCTCTGGAATGGAATGAGACATCTGGGGGACTCTTGGAATGGTGATACGACCATGGAGTTCCTCTCGCCTTTCCTGTTGAGAGTGCCTCCTCTTGAGATGCGACGGGAACGCCGGGATTCTTTCCCGTTGAAAGCAGGGAAAGGATCCCACATCTCGAGGTACGAGGGGGTAACGTGGCTCCTCTGGATGTGGGCGGGACCATCGTGCTTCCTCTCGAGTGGAGACGGGTATGGCGGTGAACTTCTTGAGTTGCAGCAAGTGTGGGAAAGACCCTTTCGAAGTTCCAGAGGTTAGGTGTCATTAGTCTCCAGACGCCTCATCGGAAATAGGCCTCATCTCGCCTGGAAGGGAGAACTTCCTGGATTTTCTCGAGTTGCGGCAGGTGTTCTCGAGTTACGATGGGGAGCTCAGGGACCCGCCCTGGTGGCCTCAGGAGAGGCTAGTCCCCGTGCGAGTTGCTAGGGGGCCTCTCGGGATTCCTCTCCCGTCGATACCGGGGCCAAAAACATTGTGTGGAGTCAGGGCCGGAACCGAGGATGCCTCTCAGGGGCTGACATGGATCTTTGGGTACTTCTGGAGTCTCCCCAGGGGAGTTAGGCCTCGTCTCGAGTGGGGGCATGCACGTGTGCTTTCCTTCCAGGCTGTAGCAGCAATGTCACCCTTCCCGTCGAGTGGAACAAAGGATCTGTGGTTTTCCCTCGAGGCTTTCCCTCGAGGCTTTCCCACAGGGCTGTGCCACGTGCCACCGTGGTGTGAGTCGATCCTCGGCGTGAAAGATGAGCCAGTGCAGGGCAAAGAGGTTCCTCTGGAATGGACTGAGACATCTGGGGGACTCTTGGAATGGTGGTACGACCATGGAGTTCCTCTCGCCTTTCCTGTTGAGAGTGCCTCCTCTTGAGATGCGACGGGAATGCCGGGAATACTTTCCCGTTGAAAGCAGGAAAGGATCCCTCATCTCGAGCTACGAGGGGGAAACGGGGCTCCTTTGGATGTGGGCGGGACCATCGTGCTTCCTCTCGAGTGGAGACGGGTATGGCGGTGAACCTCTTGAGTTGCAGCAAGGGTGTGAAAGACCCTTTCGAATTTCCAGAGGTTAGGTGTCATTAGTCTCCAGACGCCTCATCGGAAATAGGCCTCATCTCGCCTGGAAGGGAGAACTTCCTGGATTTTCTCGAGTTGTGGCAGGTGTTCTCGAGTTACGACGGGGACCTCAGGGACCCGCCCTGGTGGCCTCAGGAGAGGCCAGTCCCCATGCGAGTTGCTAGGGGGCCTCTCGGGATTCCTCTCCCGTCGATACCGGGGCCAAAAACCTTGTGTGGAGTCAGGGCCGGAACGAGGATTCCTCTCAGGGGCTGACATGGATCTGTGGGTACTTCTGGAGTCTCCCCAGGGGAGTCAGGCCTCGTCTCGCGTCGGGACATGCACGTGCGTTTACCTTCCAGGCTGTAGCAGCAATGTCACGCTTCCCGTCGCGTGGATCAAAGGATCTGTGGTTTTCCCTCGAGGCTTTCCCACAGGGCTGTCCCACGTGCCACCGTGGTGTGAGTCGATCCTCGGCGTGAAAGATCAGCCAGTGCAGGGCAAAGAGTTTCCTCTGGAATGAACTGAGACATCTGGGGGACTCTTGGAATGGTGGTACGACCATGGAGTTCCACTCGCCTTTCCTGTTGAGATTGCCTCCTCTTGAGATGCGACGGGAACGCCGGGAATTCTTTCCCGTTGAAAGCAGGGAAAGGATCCCTCATCTCGAGCTACGAGGGGGAAACGGGGCTCCTCTGGATGTGGGCGGGACCATCGTGCTTCCTCTCGAGTGGAGACGGGTATGGCGGTGAACTTCTAGAATTGCAGCAAGGGTGTGAAAGACCCTTTCGAAGTTCCAGAGGTTAGGTGTCATTAGTCTCCAGACGCCTCATCGGAAATAGGCCTCATCTCGCCTGGAAGGGAGAACTTCCTGGATTTTCTCGAGTTGCGGCAGGTGTTCTCGAGTTACGACGGGGACCTCAGGGACCCGCCCTGGTGGCCTCAGGAGAGGCCAGTCCCCATGCGAGTTGCTAGGGGGCCTCTCGGGATTCCTCTCCCGTCGATACCGGGGCCATAAACCTTGTGTGGCGTCAGGGCCGGAAACGAGGATTCCTCTCATGGGCTGAGATGGATCTTTGGGTACTTCTGGAGTCTCCCCAGGGGAGTCAGGCCTCGTCTCGAGTGGGGGCATATACGTGCGCTTTCCTTCCAGGCTGTAGCAGCAATGTCCCGCTTCCCGTGGCGTGGATCAAAGGATCTGTGGTTTTGACTCGTGGCTTTCCCTCGAGGCTTTCCCATAGGGCTCTCCCACGTGCCACCATGGTGTGAGTCGATCCTCGGCGTGAAAGATGAGCCAGTGCAGGGCAAAGAGTTTCCTCTGGATTGGACTGAGACATCTGGAGGACTCTTGGCATGGTGGTTCGACCAAGGAGTTCCTCTCGCCTTTCCTTTTTAGAGTGCCTCCTCTTGAGATGCGATGGGAACGCCGGGAATTCCTTCCCGTTGAAAGCAGGGAAAGGATCCCTCATCTCGAGCTACGAGGGGGAAACGGGGCTCCTCTGGATTTGGGCGGGACCATCGTGCTTCCTCTCGAGTGGAGACGGGTATGGCGGTGAACTTCTAGAGTTGCAGCAAGGGTGTGAAAAACCCTTTCGAAGTTCCAGATGTTAGGTGTCATTAGTCTCCAGACGCCTCATCGGAAATAGGCCTCATCTCGCCTGGAAGGGAGAACTTCCTGGATTTTCTCGAGTTGCGGCAGGTGTTCTCGAGTTACGACGGGGACCTCAGGGACCCTCCCTGGTGGCCTCAGGAGAGGCCAGTCCCCATGCGAGTTGCTAGGTGGCCTCTCGGGATTCCTCTCCCGTCGATACCGGGGCCAAAAACCTTGTGTGGAGTCAGGGCCGGAACCGAGGATTCCTCTCAAGGGCTGACATGGATCTTTGGGTACTTCTGGAGTCTCCCCAGGGGAGTCAGGCCTCGTCTCGAGTCGGGGCATGCACGTGGCCTTTCCTTTCAGGCGGTAGCAGCAGTGTCACGCTTCCCGTCACGTGGATCAAAGGATCTGTGGTTTTCCCGCGAGGCTTTCATTCGAGGCTTTCCCACAGGGCTGTCCCAAGTGCCACCGTGGAGTGAGTCGATCCTCGGCGTGAAAGATGAGCCAGTGCAGGGCAAAGAGGTTCCTCTGGAATGGACTGAGACATCTGGGGGACTCTTGGAATGGTGGTACGACCATGGAGTTCCTCTCGCCTTTCCTGTTGAGAGTGCCTCCTCTTGAGATGCGACGGGAACGCCGGGAATTCTTTCCCGTTGAAAGCAGGGAAAGGATCCCTCATCTCGAGCTACGAGGGGGAAACGGGGCTCCTCTGGATGTGGGCGGGACCATCGTGCTTCCTCTCGAGTGGAGACGGGTATGGCGGTGAACTTCTTGAGTTGCAGCAAGGGTGTGAAAGACCCTTTCGAAGTTCCAGAGGTTAGGTGTCATTAGTCTCCAGACGCCTCATCGGAAATAGGCCTCATCTCGCCTGGAAGGGAGAACTTCCTGGATTTTCTCGAGTTGCGGCAGGTGTTCTCGAGTTACGACGGGGACCTCAGGGACCCGCCCTGGTGGCCTCAGGAGAGGCCAGTCCCCATGCGAGTTGCTAGGGGGCCTCTCGGGATTCCTCTCCCGTCGATACCGGGGCCAAAAACCTTGTGTGGAATCAGGGCCAGAACCGAGGATTCCTCTCAGGGGCTGACATGGATCTTTGGGTACTTGTGGAGTCTCCCCAGGGGAGTCAGGCCTCGTCTCGAGTCGGGGCATGCACGTGCGCTTTCCTTCCAGGCTGTAGCAGCAATGTCACCCTTCCCGTGGCGTGGATCAAAAGATCTGTGGTTTTCCCTCGAGGCTTTCCCACAGGGCTGTCCCACGTGCCACCGTGGTGTGAGTCGATCCTCGGCGTGAAAGATGAGCCAGTGCAGGGCAAAGAGGTTCCTCTGGAATGGACTGAGACATCTGGGGGACTCTTGGAATTGTGGTACGACCATGGAGTTCCTCTCGCCTTTCCTGTTGAGAGTGCCTCCTCTTGAGATGCGACGGGAACGCCGGGAATTCTTTCCCGTTGAAAGCAGGGAAAGGATCCCTCATCTCGAGCTATGAGGGGGAAACGGGGGTCCTCTGGATGTGGGCGGGACCATCGTGCTTCCTCTCGAGTGGAGACGGGTATGGCGGTGAACTTCCTGAGTTGCAGCAAGGGTGTGAAAGACCCTTTCGAAGTTCCAGAGGTTAGGTGTCATTAGTCTCCAGACGCCTCATCGGAAATAGGCCTCATCTCGCCTGGAAGGGAGAACTTCCTGGATTTTCTCGAGTTGCGGCAGGTGTTCTCGAGTTACGACGGGGACCTCAGGGACCCGCCCTGGTGGCCTCAGGAGAGGCCAGTCCCCATGCGAGTTGCTAGGGGGCCTCTCGGGATTCCTCTCCCGTCGATACCGGGGCCAAAAACCTTGTGTGCAGTCAGGGCCGGAACGGAGGATTCCTCTCAGGGGCTGACATGGATCTTTGGGTACTTCTGGAGTCTCCCCAGGGGAGTCAGGCCTCGTCTCGAGTGGGGGCATGCACGTGCGCTTTCCTTCCAGGCTGTAGCAGCAATGTCACGCTTGCCGTCACGTGGATCAAAGGATCTGTGGTTTTCCCTCGAGGCTTTCCCACAGGGCTGTCCCACGTGCCACCGTGGTGTGAGTCGATCCTCGGCGTGAAAGATGAGCCAGTGCAGGGCAAAGAGGTTCCTCTGCAATGGACTGAGACATCTGGGGGACTCTTGGAATGGTGGTACGACCATGGAGTTCCTCTCGCCTTTCCTGTTGAGAGTGCCTCCTCTTGAGACGCGACGGGAACGCCGGGAATTCTTTCCCGTTGAAAGCAGGGAAAGGATCCCTCATCTCGAGCTCCGAGGGGGAAACGGGGCTCCTCTGGATGTGGGCGGGACCATCGTGCTTCCTCTCGAGTGGAGACGGGTATGGCGGTGAACTTCTTGAGTTGCAGCAAGGGTGTGAAAGACCCTTTAGAAGTTCCAGAGGTTAGGTGTCATTAGTCTCCAGACGCCTCATCGGAAATAGGCCTCATCTCGCCTGGAAGGGAGAACTTCCTGGATTTTCTCGAGTTGTGGCAGGTGTTCTCGAGTAACGACGGGGACCTCAGGGACCCGCCCTGGTGGCCTCAGGAGAGGCCAGTCCCCATGCGAGTTGCTAGGGGGCCTCTCGGGATTCCTCTCCCGTCGATACCGGGGCCAAAAAACTTGTGTGGAATCAGGGCCAGAACCGAGGATTCCTCTCAGT
The DNA here is from genome assembly GCF_032405125.1 of Capricornis sumatraensis. Taxonomy (NCBI): domain Eukaryota; kingdom Metazoa; phylum Chordata; class Mammalia; order Artiodactyla; family Bovidae; genus Capricornis; species Capricornis sumatraensis. The sequence goes on along the minus strand of NC_091077.1, from coordinate 1,118,234 downwards.
GGCTGACATGGATTTTGGGTACTTCTGGAGTCTCCCCAGGGGAGTCAGGCCTCGTCTCGAGTGGGGGCATGCACGTGCGCTTTCCTTCCAGGCTGTAGCAGCAATGTCACGCTTCCCGTGGCGTGGATCAAAGGATCTGAGGTTTTCCCTCGAGGCTTTCCCTCGAGGCTTTCCCACAGGGCTGCCCACGTGCCACCGTGGTGTGAGTCGATCCTCGGCGTGAAAGATGAGCCAGTGCAGGGCAAAGAGGTTCCTCTGGAATGGACTGAGACATCTGGGGGACTCTTGGAATGGTGGTACGACCATGGAGTTACTCTCGCCTTTCCTGTTGAGAGTGCCTCCTCTTGAGATGCGACGGGAACGCCGGGAATTCTTTCCCGTTGAAAGCAGGAAAGGATCCCTCATCTCGAGCTACGAGGGGGAAACGGGGCTCCTCTGGATGTGGGCGGGACCATCGTGCTTCCTCTCGAGTGGAGACGGTATGGCGGTGAACTTCTTGAGTTGCAGCAAGGGTGTGAAAGACCCTTTCGAAGTTCCAGAGGTTAGGTGTCATTAGTCTCCAGACGCCTCATCGGAAATAGGCCTCATCTCGCCTGGAAGGGAGAACTTCCTGGATTTTCTCGAGTTGCGGCAGGTGTTCTCGAGTTACGACGGGGACCTCAGGGACCCGCCCTGGTGGCCTCAGGAGAGGCCAGTCCCCATGCGAGTTGCTAGGGGGCCTCTCGGGATTCCTCTCCCGTCGATACCGGGGCCAAAAACCTTGTGTGGAGTCAGGGCCGGAACCGAGGATTCCTCTCAGGGGCTGACATGGATCTTTGGGTACTTCTGGAGTCTCCCCAGGGGACTCAGGCCTCGTCTCGAGTGGGGGCATGCACGTGCGCTTTCCTTCCAGGCTGTAGCAGCAATGTCACGCTTCCCGTCGCGTGGATCAAAGGATCTGGGGTTTTCCCTCGTGGCTTTCCCTCGAGGCTTTCCCACAGGGTTGTCCCACGTGCCACCGTGGTGTAATTCGATCCTCGGCGTGAAAGATGAGCCAGTGCAGGGCAAAGAGGTTCCTCTGGAATGGACTGAGACATCTGGGGGACTCTTGGAATGGTGGTACGACCATGGTGTTCCACTCGCCTTTCCTGTTGAGAGTGCCTCCTCTTGAGTTGCGACGGGAACGCCGGGAATTCTTTCCCGTTGAAAGCAGGGAAAGGATCCCTCATCTCGAGCTACGAGGGGGAAACGGGGCTCCTCTGGATGTGGGCGGGACCATCGTGCTTCCTCTCGAGTGGAGACGGGTATGGCGGTGAACTTCTTGAGTTGCAGCAAGGGTGTGAAAGACCCTTTCGAAGTTCCAGAGGTTAGGTGTCATTAGTCTAGAGACACCTCATCGGAAATAGGCCTCATCTCTCCTGGAAGGGAGAACTTCCTGGATTTTCTCGAGTTGCGGCAGGTGTTCTCGAGTTACGACGGGGACCTCAGGGACCCGCCCTGGTGGACTCAGGAGAGGCCAGTCCCCAAGCGCGTTGCTAGGGTGCCTCTCGGGATTCCTCTCCCGTCGATACCGGGGCCAAAAACCTTGTGTGGAGTCAGGGCCGGAACCGAGGATTCCTCTCAGGGCTGACATGGATCTTTGGGTACTTCTGGAGTCTCCCCAGGGGAGTCAGGCCTCGTCTCGACTGGGGGCATGCACGTGCGCTTTCCTTCCAGGCTGTAGCAGCAATGTCACGCTTCCCGTCGCGTGGATCAAAGGATCTGTGGTTTTCCCTGGAGGCTTTCCCTCGAGGCTTTCCCACAGGGCTGTCCCACGTGCCACCGAGGTGTGAGTCGATGGTCGGCGTGAAAGATGAGCCAGTGCAGGGCAGAGAGGTTCCTCTGGAATGGACTGAGACATCTGGGGGACTCTTGGAATGGTGGTACGACCATGGAGTTCCTCTCGCCTTTCCTGTTGAGAGTGCCTCCTCTTGAGATGCGATGGGAACGCCGGGAATTCTTTCCCGTTGAAAGCAGGGAAAGGATCCCTCATCTCGAGCTACGAGGGGGAAACGGGGCTCCTCTGGATGTGGGCGGGACCATCGTGCTTCCTCTCGAGTGGAGACGGGTATGGCGGTGAACTTCTTGAGTTGCAGCAAGGGTGTGAAAGACCCTTTCGAAGTTCCAGAGGTTAGTTGTCATTAGTCTAGAGACGCCTCACCGGAAATAGGCCTCATCTCGCCTGGAAGGGAGAACTTCCTGGATTTTCTCGAGTTGCGGCAGGTGTTCTCGAGTTACGACGGGGACCTCAGGGACCCGCCCTGGTGGACTCAGGAGAGGCCAGTCCCCATGCGAGTTGCTAGGGGGCCTCTCGGGATTCCTCTCCCGTCGATACCGGGGCCAAAAACCTTGTGTGGAGTCAGGGCCGGAAACGAGGATTCCTCTCAGGGGCTGACATGGATCTTTGGGTACTTCTGGAGTCTCCCCAGGGGAGTCAGGCCTCGTCTCGAGTGGGGGCATGCACGTGGGCTTTCCTTCCAGGCTGTAGCAGCAATGTCTCGCTTCCCGTGGCGTGGATCAAAGGATCTGTGGTTTTCCCTCGAGGCTTTCCCTCGAGGCTTTCCCACAGAGCTGCCCACGTGCCACCGTGGTGTGAGTCGATCCTCGGCGTGAAAGATGAGCCAGTGCAGGGCAAAGAGGTTCCTCTGGAATGGACTGAGACATCTGGGGGACTCTTGGAATGGTGGTACGACCATAGAGTTCCTCTCGCCTTTCCTGTTGAGAGTGCCTCCTCTTGAGATTCAACGGGAACGCCGGGAATTCTTTCCCGTTGATAGCAGGAAAGGATCCCTCATCTCGAGCTACGAGGGGGAAACGGGGCTCCTCTGGATGTGGGCGGGACCATCGTGCTTCCTCTCGAGTGGAGACGGGTATGGCAGTGAACTTCTTGAGTTGCAGCAAGGGTGTGAAAGACCCTTTCGAAGTTCCAGAGGTTAGGTGTCTTTAGTCTAGAGACGCCTCATCGGAAATAGGCCTCATCTCGCCTGGAAGGGAGAACTTCCTGGATTTTCTCGAGTTGCGTTAGGTGTTCTCGAGTTACGACGGGGACCTCAGGGACCCGCCCTGGTGGCCTCAGGAGAGGCCAGTCCCCATGCGAGTTGCAAGGGGGCCTCTCGGGATTCCTCTCCCGTCGATACCGGGGCCAAAAACCTTGTGTGGAGTCAGGGCCGGAACCGAGGATTCCTCTCAGGGGCTGACATGGATCTTTGGGTACTTCTGGAGTCTCCCCAGGGGAGTCAGACCTCGTCTCGAGTGGGGGCATGCACGTGCGCTTTCCTTCCAGGCTGTAGCAGCAATGTCACGCTTCCCGTGGCGTGGATCAAAGGATCTGTGGTTTTCCCTCGAGGCTTTCCCTCGAGGCTTTCCCACAGGGCTGTACCACGTGCCACCGTGGTGTGAGTCGATCCTCGGCGTGAAAGATGAGCTAGTGCAGGGCAAAGTGGTTCCTCTGGAATGGACTGAGACATCTGGGGGACTCTTGGAATGGTGGTACGACCATGGAGTTCCTCTCGCCTTTCCTGTTGAGAGTGCCTCCTCTTGAGATGCGACGGAAACGCCGGGAATTCTTTCCCGTTGAAAGCAGGGAAAGGATCCCTCATCTCGAGCTACGAGGGGGAAACGGAGCTCCCCTAGATGTGGGCGGGACCATCGTGCTTCCTCTCGAGTGGAGACGGGTATGGCGGTGAACTTCTTGAGTTGCAGCAAGGGTGTGAAAGACCCTTTCGAAGTTCCAGAGGTTAGGTGTCATTAGTCTCCAGACGCCTCATCGGAAATAGGCCTCATCTCGCCTGGACGGGAGAACTTCCTGGATTTTCTCGAGTTGTGGCAGGTGTTCTCGAGTTATGACGGGGACCTCAGGGAACCGCCCTGGTGGCCTCAGGAGAGGCCAGTCCCCATGCGAGTTGCTAGGGGGCCTCTCGGGATTCCTCTCCCGTCGATACCGGGGCCAAAAACCTTGTGTGGAGTCAGGGCCGGAACCGAGGATTCCTCTCAGGGGCTGACATGGATCTTTGGGTACTTCTGGAGTCTCCCCAGGGGAGTCAGGCCTCGTCTCGAGTGGGGGCATGCACGTGCGCTTTCCTTCCAGGCTGTAGCAGCAATGTCACGCTTCCCGTCGCGTGGATCAAAGGATCTGGGGTTTTCCCTCGTGGCTTTCCCTCGAGGCTTTCCCACAGGGTTGTCCCACGTGCCACCGTGGTGTAATTCGATCCTCGGCGTGAAAGATGAGCCAGTGCAGGGCAAAGAGGTTCCTCTGGAATGGACTGAGACATCTGGGGGACTCTTGGAATGGTGGTACGACCATGGTGTTCCACTCGCCTTTCCTGTTGAGAGTGCCTCCTCTTGAGATGCGACGGGAACGCCGGGAATTCTTTCCCGTTGAAAGCAGGGAAAGGATCCCTCATCTCGAGCTACGAGGGGGAAACGGGGCTCCTCTGGATGTGGGCGGGACCATCGTGCTTCCTCTCGAGTGGAGACTGGTATGGCGGTGAACTTCTTGAGTTGCAGCAAGGGTGTGAAAGACCCTTTCGAAGTTCCAGAGGTTAGGTGTCATTAGTCTAGAGACACCTCATCGGAAATAGGCCTCATCTCTCCTGGAAGGGAGAACTTCCTGGATTTTCTCGAGTTGCGGCAGGTGTTCTCGAGTTACGACGGGGACCTCAGGGACCCGCCCTGGTGGACTCAGGAGAGGCCAGTCCCCAAGCGCGTTGCTAGGGGGCCTCTCGGGATTCCTCTCCCGTCGATACCGGGGCCAAAAACCTTGTGTGGAGTCAGGGCCGGAACCGAGGATTCCTCTCAGGGCTGACATGGATCTTTGGGTACTTCTGGAGTCTCCCCAGGGGAGTCAGGCCTCGTCTCGACTGGGGGCATGCACGTGCGCTTTCCTTCCAGGCTGTAGCAGCAATGTCACGCTTCCCGTCGCGTGGATCAAAGGATCTGTGGTTTTCCCTCGAGGCTTTCCCTCGAGGCTTTCCCACAGGGCTGTCCCACGTGCCACCGAGGTGTGAGTCGATGGTCGGCGTGAAAGATGAGCCAGTGCAGGGCAGAGAGGTTCCTCTGGAATGGACTGAGACATCTGGGGGACTCTTGGAATGGTGGTACGACCATGGAGTTCCTCTCGCCTTTCCTGTTGAGAGTGCCTCCTCTTGAGATGCGACGGGAACGCCGGGAATTCTTTCCCGTTGAAAGCAGGGAAAGGATCCCTCATCTCGAGCTACGAGGGGGAAACGGGGCTCCTCTGGATGTGGGCGGGACCATCGTGCTTCCTCTCGAGTGGAGACGGGTATGGCGGTGAACTTCTTGAGTTGCAGCAAGGGTGTGAAAGACCCTTTCGAAGTTCCAGAGGTTAGGTGTCATTACTCTCCAGACGCCTCATCGGAAATAGGCCTCATCTCGCCTGGAAGGGAGAACTTCCTGGATTTTCTCGAGTTGCGGCAGGTGTTCTCCAGTTACGGCGGGGACCTCAGGGACCCGCCCTGGTGGCGTCAGGAGAGGCCAGTCCCCATGCGAGTTGCTAGGGGGCCTCTCGGGATTCCTCTCCCGTCGATACCAGGGCCAAAAACCTTGTGTGGAGTCAGGGCCGGAACCGAGGATTCCTCTCAGGGGCTGACATGGATCTTTGGGTACTTGTGGAGTCTCCCCAGGGGAGTCAGACCTCGTCTCGAGTGGGGGCATGCACGTGTGCTTTCCTTCCAGGCTGTAGCAGCAATGTCACGCTTCCCGTGGCGTGGATCAAAGGATCTGTGGTTTTCCCTCGAGGCTTTCCCTCGAGGCTTTCCCACAGGGCTCTCCCACGTGCCACCGTGGTGTGAGTCAATCCTCGGCGTGAAAGATGAGCCAGTGCAGGGCAAAGAGGTTCCTCTGGAATGGACTGAGACATCTGGGGGACTCTTGGAATGGTGGTACGACCATGGAGTTCCTCTCGCCTTTCCTGTTGAGAGTGCCTCCTCTTGAGATGCGACGGGAACGCCGGGAATGCTTTCCCGTTGAAAGCAGGGAAAGGATCCCTCATTTCGAGCTACGAGGGGGAAACTGGGCTCCTCTGGATGTGGGCGGGACCATCGTAATTCCTCTCGAGTGGAGACGGGTATGGCGGTGAACTTCTTGAGTTGCAGCAAGGGTGTGAAAGACCCTTTCGAAGTTCCAGAGGTTAGGTGTCATTAGTCTCCAGACGCCTCATCGGAAATAGGCCTCATCTCGCCTGGAAGGGAGAACTTCCTGGATTTTCTCGAGTTTCGGCAGGTGTTCTCGAGTTACGACGGGGACCTCAGGGACCCGCACTGGTGGCCACAGGAGAGGCCAGTCCCCATGCGACTTGCTAGGTGGCCTCTCGGGATTCCTCTCCCGTCGATACCGGGGCCAAAAACCTTGTGTGGAGTCAGGGCCGGAACCGAGGATGCCTCTCAGGGGCTGACATGGATCTTTGGGTACTTCTGGAGTCTCCCCAGGGGAGTCAGGCCTCGTCTCGAGTGGGGGCATGCACGTGTGCTTTCCTTCCAGGCTGTAGCAGCAATGTCATGCTTCCCGTCGCGTGGATCAAAGGATCTGTGGTTTTCCCTCGAGGCTTTCCCTCGAGGCTTTTCCACAGGGCTGTCCCACGTGCCACCGTGGTGTGAGTCGATCCTCGGCGTGAAAGATGAGCCAGTGCAGGGCAAAGAGGTTCCTCTGGAATGGACTGAGACATCTGGGGGACTCTTGGAATGGTGGTACGACCATGGAGTTCCTCTCGCCTTTCCTGTTGAGAGTGCCTCCTCTTGATTTGCGACGGGATCGCCGGGAATTCGTTCACGTTGAAAGCAGGGAAAGGATCCCTCATCTCGAGCTACGAGGGGGAATCTGGGCCCCTCTGGATGTGGGCGGGTCCATCGTGCTTCCTCTCGAGTGGAGACGGGTATGGTGGTGAACTTCTTGAGTTGCAGCAAGGGTGTGAAAGGCCCTTTCGAAGTTCCAGAGGTTAGGTGTCATTAGTCTCCAGATGCCTCATCGGAAATAGGCCTCATTTCGCCTGGAAGGGAGAACTTCCTGGATTTTCTCGAGTGTCGGCAGGTGTTCTCGAGTAACGACGGGGACCTCAGGGACCCGCCCTGGTGGCCTCAGGAGAGGCCAGTCCCCATGCGAGTTGCTAGGGGGCCTCTCGGGATTCCTCTCCCGTCGATACCGGGGCCAAAAAACTTGTGTGGAATCAGGGCCAGAACCGAGGATTCCTCTCAGTGGCTGACATGGATTTTGGGTACTTCTGGAGTCTCCCCAGGGGAGTCAGGCCTCGTCTCGAGTGGGGGCATGCACGTGCGCTTTCCTTCCAGGCTGTAGCAGCAATGTCACGCTTCCCGTGGCGTGGATCAAAGGATCTGAGGTTTTCCCTCGAGGCTTTCCCTCGAGGCTTTCCCACAGGGCTGCCCACGTGCCACCGTGGTGTGAGTCGATCCTCGGCGTGAAAGATGAGCCAGTGCAGGGCAAAGAGGTTCCTCTGGAATGGACTGAGACATCTGGGGGACTCTTGGAATGGTGGTACGACCATGGAGTTACTCTCGCCTTTCCTGTTGAGAGTGCCTCCTCTTGAGATGCGACGGGAACGCCGGGAATTCTTTCCCGTTGAAAGCAGGAAAGGATCCCTCATCTCGAGCTACGAGGGGGAAACGGGGCTCCTCTGGATGTGGGCGGGACCATCGTGCTTCCTCTCGAGTGGAGACGGTATGGCGGTGAACTTCTTGAGTTGCAGCAAGGGTGTGAAAGACCCTTTCGAAGTTCCAGAGGTTAGGTGTCATTAGTCTCCAGACGCCTCATCGGAAATAGGCCTCATCTCGCCTGGAAGGGAGAACTTCCTGGATTTTCTCGAGTTGCGGCAGGTGTTCTCGAGTTACGACGGGGACCTCAGGGACCCGCCCTGGTGGCCTCAGGAGAGGCCAGTCCCCATGCGAGTTGCTAGGGGGCCTCTCGGGATTCCTCTCCCGTCGATACCGGGGCCAAAAACCTTGTGTGGAGTCAGGGCCGGAACCGAGGATTCCTCTCAGGGGCTGACATGGATCTTTGGGTACTTCTGGAGTCTCCCCAGGGGAGTCAGGCCTCGTCTCGAGTGGGGGCATGCACGTGCGCTTTCCTTCCAGGCTGTAGCAGCAATGTCACGCTTCCCGTCGCGTGGATCAAAGGATCTGGGGTTTTCCCTCGTGGCTTTCCCTCGAGGCTTTCCCACAGGGTTGTCCCACGTGCCACCGTGGTGTAATTCGATCCTCGGCGTGAAAGATGAGCCAGTGCAGGGCAAAGAGGTTCCTCTGGAATGGACTGAGACATCTGGGGGACTCTTGGAATGGTGGTACGACCATGGTGTTCCACTCGCCTTTCCTGTTGAGAGTGCCTCCTCTTGAGATGCGACGGGAACGCCGGGAATTCTTTCCCGTTGAAAGCAGGGAAAGGATCCCTCATCTCGAGCTACGAGGGGGAAACGGGGCTCCTCTGGATGTGGGCGGGACCATCGTGCTTCCTCTCGAGTGGAGACGGGTATGGCGGTGAACTTCTTGAGTTGCAGCAAGGGTGTGAAAGACCCTTTCGAAGTTCCAGAGGTTAGGTGTCATTAGTCTAGAGACACCTCATCGGAAATAGGCCTCATCTCTCCTGGAAGGGAGAACTTCCTGGATTTTCTCGAGTTGCGGCAGGTGTTCTCGAGTTACGACGGGGACCTCAGGGACCCGCCCTGGTGGACTCAGGAGAGGCCAGTCCCCAAGCGCGTTGCTAGGGGGCCTCTCGGGATTCCTCTCCCGTCGATACCGGGGCCAAAAACCTTGTGTGGAGTCAGGGCCGGAACCGAGGATTCCTCTCAGGGCTGACATGGATCTTTGGGTACTTCTGGAGTCTCCCCAGGGGAGTCAGGCCTCGTCTCGACTGGGGGCATGCACGTGCGCTTTCCTTCCAGGCTGTAGCAGCAATGTCACGCTTCCCGTCGCGTGGATCAAAGGATCTGTGGTTTTCCCTGGAGGCTTTCCCTCGAGGCTTTCCCACAGGGCTGTCCCACGTGCCACCGAGGTGTGAGTCGATGGTCGGCGTGAAAGATGAGCCAGTGCAGGGCAGAGAGGTTCCTCTGGAATGGACTGAGACATCTGGGGGACTCTTGGAATGGTGGTACGACCATGGAGTTCCTCTCGCCTTTCCTGTTGAGAGTGCCTCCTCTTGAGATGCGATGGGAACGCCGGGAATTCTTTCCCGTTGAAAGCAGGGAAAGGATCCCTCATCTCGAGCTACGAGGGGGAAACGGGGCTCCTCTGGATGTGGGCGGGACCATCGTGCTTCCTCTCGAGTGGAGACGGGTATGGCGGTGAACTTCTTGAGTTGCAGCAAGGGTGTGAAAGACCCTTTCGAAGTTCCAGAGGTTAGTTGTCATTAGTCTAGAGACGCCTCACCGGAAATAGGCCTCATCTCGCCTGGAAGGGAGAACTTCCTGGATTTTCTCGAGTTGCGGCAGGTGTTCTCGAGTTACGACGGGGACCTCAGGGACCCGCCCTGGTGGACTCAGGAGAGGCCAGTCCCCATGCGAGTTGCTAGGGGGCCTCTCGGGATTCCTCTCCCGTCGATACCGGGGCCAAAAACCTTGTGTGGAGTCAGGGCCGGAAACGAGGATTCCTCTCAGGGGCTGACATGGATCTTTGGGTACTTCTGGAGTCTCCCCAGGGGAGTCAGGCCTCGTCTCGAGTGGGGGCATGCACGTGGGCTTTCCTTCCAGGCTGTAGCAGCAATGTCTCGCTTCCCGTGGCGTGGATCAAAGGATCTGTGGTTTTCCCTCGAGGCTTTCCCTCGAGGCTTTCCCACAGAGCTGCCCACGTGCCACCGTGGTGTGAGTCGATCCTCGGCGTGAAAGATGAGCCAGTGCAGGGCAAAGAGGTTCCTCTGGAATGGACTGAGACATCTGGGGGACTCTTGGAATGGTGGTACGACCATGGAGTTCCTCTCGCCTTTCCTGTTGAGAGTGCCTCCTCTTGAGATTCAACGGGAACGCCGGGAATTCTTTCCCGTTGATAGCAGGAAAGGATCCCTCATCTCGAGCTACGAGGGGGAAACGGGGCTCCTCTGGATGTGGGCGGGACCATCGTGCTTCCTCTCGAGTGGAGACGGGTATGGCAGTGAACTACTTGAGTTGCAGCAAGGGTGTGAAAGACCCTTTCGAAGTTCCAGAGGTTAGGTGTCTTTAGTCTAGAGACGCCTCATCGGAAATAGGCCTCATCTCGCCTGGAAGGGAGAACTTCCTGGATTTTCTCGAGTTGCGTTAGGTGTTCTCGAGTTACGACGGGGACCTCAGGGACCCGCCCTGGTGGCCTCAGGAGAGGCCAGTCCCCATGCGAGTTGCAAGGGGGCCTCTCGGGATTCCTCTCCCGTCGATACCGGGGCCAAAAACCTTGTGTGGAGTCAGGGCCGGAACCGAGGATTCCTCTCAGGGGCTGACATGGATCTTTGGGTACTTCTGGAGTCTCCCCAGGGGAGTCAGACCTCGTCTCGAGTGGGGGCATGCACGTGCGCTTTCCTTCCAGGCTGTAGCAGCAATGTCACGCTTCCCGTGGCGTGGATCAAAGGATCTGAGGTTTTCCCTCGAGGCTTTCCCTCGAGGCTTTCCCACAGGGCTGCCCACGTGCCACCGTGGTGTGAGTCGATCCTCGGCGTGAAAGATGAGCCAGTGCAGGGCAAAGAGGTTCCTCTGGAATGGACTGAGACATCTGGGGGACTCTTGGAATGGTGGTACGACCATGGAGTTACTCTCGCCTTTCCTGTTGAGAGTGCCTCCTCTTGAGATGCGACGGGAACGCCGGAAATTCTTTCCCGTTGAAAGCAGGAAAGGATCCCTCATCTCGAGCTACGAGGGGGAAACGGGGCTCCTCTGGATGTGGGCGGGACCATCGTGCTTCCTCTCGAGTGGAGACGGTATGGCGGTGAACTTCTTGAGTTGCAGCAAGGGTGTGAAAGACCCTTTCGAAGTTCCAGAGGTTAGGTGTCATTAGTCTCCAGACGCCTCATCGGAAATAGGCCTCATCTCGCCTGGAAGGGAGAACTTCCTGGATTTTCTCGAGTTGCGGCAGGTGTTCTCGAGTTACGACGGGGACCTCAGGGACCCGCCCTGGTGGCCTCAGGAGAGGCCAGTCCCCATGCGAGTTGCTAGGGGGCCTCTCGGGATTCCTCTCCCGTCGATACCGGGGCCAAAAACCTTGTGTGGAGTCAGGGCCGGAACCGAGGATTCCTCTCAGGGGCTGACATGGATCTTTGGGTACTTCTGGAGTCTCCCCAGGGGAGTCAGGCCTCGTCTCGAGTGGGGGCATGCACGTGCGCTTTCCTTCCAGGCTGTAGCAGCAATGTCACGCTTCCCGTCGCGTGGATCAAAGGATCTGGGGTTTTCCCTCGTGGCTTTCCCTCGAGGCTTTCCCACAGGGTTGTCCCACGTGCCACCGTGGTGTAATTCGATCCTCGGCGTGAAAGATGAGCCAGTGCAGGGCAAAGAGGTTCCTCTGGAATGGACTGAGACATCTGGGGGACTCTTGGAATGGTGGTACGACCATGGTGTTCCACTCGCCTTTCCTGTTGAGAGTGCCTCCTCTTGAGATGCGACGGGAACGCCGGGAATTCTTTCCCGTTGAAAGCAGGGAAAGGATCCCTCATCTCGAGCTACGAGGGGGAAACGGGGCTCCTCTGGATGTGGGCGGGACCATCGTGCTTCCTCTCGAGTGGAGACGGGTATGGCGGTGAACTTCTTGAGTTGCAGCAAGGGTGTGAAAGACCCTTTCGAAGTTCCAGAGGTTAGGTGTCATTAGTCTAGAGACACCTCATCGGAAATAGGCCTCATCTCTCCTGGAAGGGAGAACTTCCTGGATTTTCTCGAGTTGCGGCAGGTGTTCTCGAGTTACGACGGGGACCTCAGGGACCCGCCCTGGTGGACTCAGGAGAGGCCAGTCCCCAAGCGCGTTGCTAGGGGGCCTCTCGGGATTCCTCTCCCGTCGATACCGGGGCCAAAAACCTTGTGTGGAGTCAGGGCCGGAACCGAGGATTCCTCTCAGGGCTGACATGGATCTTTGGGTACTTCTGGAGTCTCCCCAGGGGAGTCAGGCCTCGTCTCGACTGGGGGCATGCACGTGCGCTTTCCTTCCAGGCTGTAGCAGCAATGTCACGCTTCCCGTCGCGTGGATCAAAGGATCTGTGGTTTTCCCTCGAGGCTTTCCCTCGAGGCTTTCCCACAGGGCTGTCCCACGTGCCACCGAGGTGTGAGTCGATGGTCGGCGTGAAAGATGAGCCAGTGCAGGGCAGAGAGGTTCCTCTGGAATGGACTGAGACATCTGGGGGACTCTTGGAATGGTGGTACGACCATGGAGTTCCTCTCGCCTTTCCTGTTGAGAGTGCCTCCTCTTGAGATGCGACGGGAACGCCGGGAATTCTTTCCCGTTGAAAGCAGGGAAAGGATCCCTCATCTCGAGCTACGAGGGGGAAACGGGGCTCCTCTGGATGTGGGCGGGACCATCGTGCTTCCTCTCGAGTGGAGACGGGTATGGCGGTGAACTTCTTGAGTTGCAGCAAGGGTGTGAAAGACCCTTTCGAAGTTCCAGAGGTTAGGTGTCATTACTCTCCAGACGCCTCATCGGAAATAGGCCTCATCTCGCCTGGAAGGGAGAACTTCCTGGATTTTCTCGAGTTGCGGCAGGTGTTCTCCAGTTACGGCGGGGACCTCAGGGACCCGCCCTGGTCGCCTCAGGAGAGGCCAGTCCCCATGCGAGTTGCTAGGGGGCCTCTCGGGATTCCTCTCCCGTCGATACCAGGGCCAAAAACCTTGTGTGGAGTCAGGGCCGGAACCGAGGATTCCTCTCAGGGGCTGACATGGATCTTTGGGTACTTCTGGAGTCTCCCCAGGGGAGTCAGGCCTCGTCTCGAGTGGGGGCATGCACGTGTGCTTTCCTTCCAGGCTGTAGCAGCAATGTCACGCTTCCCGTGGCGTGGATCAAAGGATCTGTGGTTTTCCCTCGAGGCTTTCCCTCGAGGCTTTCCCACAGGGCTCTCCCACGTGCCACCGTGGTGTGAGTCGATCCTCGGCGTGAAAGATGAGCCAGTGCAGGGCAAAGAGGTTCCTCTGGAATGGACTGAGACATCTGGGGGACTCTTGGAATGGTGGTACGACCATGGAGTTCCTCTCGCCTTTCCTGTTGAGAGTGCCTCCTCTTGAGATGCGACGGGAACGCCGGGAATGCTTTCCCGTTGAAAGCAGGGAAAGGATCCCTCATTTCGAGCTACGAGGGGGAAACTGGGCTCCTCTGGATGTGGGCGGGACCATCGTAATTCCTCTCGAGTGGAGACGGGTATGGCGGTGAACTTCTTGAGTTGCAGCAAGGGTGTGAAAGACCCTTTCGAAGTTCCAGAGGTTAGGTGTCATTAGTCTCCAGACGCCTCATCGGAAATAGGCCTCATCTCGCCTGGAAGGGAGAACTTCCTGGATTTTCTCGAGTTTCGGCAGGTGTTCTCGAGTTACGACGGGGACCTCAGGGACCCGCACTGGTGGCCACAGGAGAGGCCAGTCCCCATGCGACTTGCTAGGTGGCCTCTCGGGATTCCTCTCCCGTCGATACCGGGGCCAAAAACCTTGTGTGGAGTCAGGGCCGGAACCGAGGATGCCTCTCAGGGGCTGACATGGATCTTTGGGTACTTCTGGATTCTCCCCAGGGGAGTCAGGCCTCGTCTCGAGTGGGGGCATGCACGTGTGCTTTCCTTCCAGGCTGTAGCAGCAATGTCATGCTTCCCGTCGCGTGGATCAAAGGATCTGTGGTTTTCCCTCGAGGCTTTCCCTCGAGGCTTTCCCACAGGGCTGTCCCACGTGCCACCGTGGTGTGAGTCGATCCTCGGCGTGAAAGATGAGCCACTGCAGGGCAAAGAGGTTCCTCTGGAATGGACTGAGACATCTGGGGGACTCTTGGAATGGTGGTACGACCATGGAGTTCCTCTCGCCTTTCCTGTTGAGAGTGCCTCCTCTTGATTTGCGACGGGATCGCCGGGAATTCGTTCACGTTGAAAGCAGGGAAAGGATCCCTCATCTCGAGCTACGAGGGGGAATCTGGGCCCCTCTGGATGTGGGCGGGTCCATCGTGCTTCCTCTCGAGTGGAGACGGGTATGGTGGTGAACTTCTTGAGTTGCAGCAAGGGTGTGAAAGGCCCTTTCGAAGTTCCAGAGGTTAGGTGTCATTAGTCTCCAGATGCCTCATCGGAAATAGGCCTCATTTCGCCTGGAAGGGAGAACTTCCTGGATTTTCTCGAGTGTCGGCAGGTGTTCTCGAGTTACGACGGGGACCTCAGGGACCCGCCCTGGTGGCCTCAGGAGAAGCCAGTCCCCATGCGAGTTGCTAGGGGGCCTCTTGGGAATCCTCTCCCGTCGATACCGGGGCCAAAAACCTTGTGTGGAGTCAGGGCCGGAACCGAGGATTCCTCTCAGGGGCTGACATGGATCTTTGGGTACTTCTGGAGTCTCCTCAGGGGAGTCAGGCCTCGTCTCGAGTGGGGGCATGCACGTGCGCTTTCCTTCCAGGCTGTAGCAGCAATGTCTCGCTTCCCGTCGCGGGGATCAAAGGACCTGTGGTTTTCCCTCGAGTCTTTCCCACAGGGCTGTCCCACGTGCCACCGTGGTGTGAGTCGATCCTCGGCGTGAAAGATGAGCCAGTGCAGGGCAAAGAGCTTCCTCTGGAATGGACTGAGACATCTGGGGGACTCTTGGAATGGTGGTACGACCATGGAGTTCCTCTCGACTTTCCTGTTGAGAGTGCCTCCACTTGAGATGCGACGGGAACGCCGGCAATTCTTTCCCGTTGAAAGCAGGGAAAGGATCACTCATCTCGAGCTACGAGGGGGAAACGGGGCTCCTCTGGATGTGGGCGGGACCATCGTGCTTCCTCTCGAGTGGAGACGGGTATGGCGGTGAACTTCTTGAGTCGCAGCAAGGGTGTGAAAGACCCTTTCTAAGTTCCAGAGGTTAGGTGTCATTAGTCTCCAGACGCCTCATCGGAAATAGGCCTCATCTCGCCTGGAAGGGAGAACTTCCTGGATTTTCTCGAGTTGCGGCAGGTGTTCTCGATTTACGACGGGGACCTCAGGGACCCGCCCTGGTGGCCTCAGGAGAGGCCAGTCCCCATGCGAGTTGCTAGGGGGCCTCTCGGGATTCCTCTCCCGTCGATACCGGGGCCAAAAACCTTGTGTGGAGTCAGGGCCGGAAACGAGGATTTCTCTCAGGGGCTGACATGGCTCTTTGGGTACTTCTGGAGTCTCCCCAGGGGAGTCAGGCCTCGTCTCGAGTGGGGGCATGCACGTGCGCTTTCCTTACAGGCTGTGGCAGAAATGTCACGCTTCCCGTGGCGTGGATCAAAGGATCTGTGGTTTTCCCTCGAGGCTTTCCCTCGAGGCTTTCCCACAGGGCTGTCCCACGTGCCACCGAGGTGTGAGTCGATCCTCGGCGTGAAAGATGAGCCAGTGCAGGGCAAAGATGTTCCTCTTGAATGGACTGAGACATCTGAGGGACTCTTGGAATGGTGGTACGACCATGGAGTTCCTCTCGCCTTTCCTGTTGAGAGTGCCTCCTCTTGAAATGCGACGGGAACGCCAGGAATTCTTTCCCGTTGAAAGCAGGGAAAGGATCCCTCATCTCGAGCTACGAGGGGGAAACGGGGCTCCTCTGGATGTGGGCGGGACCATCGTGCTTCCTCTCGAGTGGAGACGGGTATGGCGGTGAACTTCTTGAGTTGCAGCAAGGGTGTGAAAGACCCTTTCGAAGTTCCAGAGGTTAGGTGTCATTAGTCTCCAGACGCCTCATCGGAAATAGGCCTCATCTCGCCTGGAAGGGAGAACTTCCTGGATTTTCTCGAGTTGTGGCAGGTGTTCTCGAGTTATGACGGGGACCTCAGGGACCCGCCCTGGTGGCCTCAGGAGAGGCCAGTCCCCATGCGAGTTGCTAGGGGGCCTCTCGGGATTCCTCTCCCGTCGATTCCGGGGCCAAAAACCTTGTGTGGAGTCAGGGCCGGAACCGAGGATTCCTCTCAGGGGCTGACATGGATCTTTGGGTACTTCTGGAGTCTCCGAAGGGGAGTCAGGCCTCGTCTCGAGTGGGGGCATGCACGTGCGCTTTCCTTCCAGGCTGTAGCAGCAATGTCACGCTTCCCGTCGCGTGGATCAAAGGATCTGTGGTATTCCCTCGAGGCTTTCCCACAGGGCTGTCCCACGTGCCACCGTGGTGTGAGTCGATCCTCGGCGTTAAAGATGAGCCAGTGCAGGGCAAAGAGGTTCCTCTGGAATGGACTGAGACATCTGGGGGACTCTTGGAATGGTGGTACGACCATGGAGTTCCTCTCGCCTTTCCTGTTGAGAGTGCCTCCTCTTGAGATGCGACGGGAACGCCGGGAATTCTTTCCCGTTGAGAGCAGGGAAAGGATCCCTCATCTCGAGCTACGAGGGGGAAACGGGGCTCCTCTGGATGTGGGCGGGACCATCGTGCTTCCTCTCGAGTGGAGACGGGTATGGCGGTGAACTTCTTGAGTTGCAGCAAGGGTGTGAAAGACCCTTTCGAAGTTCCAGAGGTTAGGTGGCATTAGTCTCCAGACGCCTCATCGGAAATAGGCCTCATCTCGCCTGGAAGGGAGAACTTCCTGGATTTTCTCGAGTTGCGGCAGGTGTTCTCGAGTTACGACGGGGACCTCAGGGACCCGCCCTGGTGGCCTCAGGAGAGGCCAGTCCCCATGCGAGTTGCTAGGGGGCCTCTCGGGATTCCTCTCCCGTCGATACCGGGACCAAAAACCTTGTGTGGAGTCAGGGCCGGAACCGAGGATTCCTCTCAGGGGCTGACATGGATCTTTGGGTACTTCTGGAGTCTCCCCAGGGGAGTCAGGCCTCGTCTCTAGTGGGGGCATGCACGTGCGCTTTCCTTCCAGGCTGAAGCAGCAATGTCACGCTTCCCGTCGCGTGGATCAAAGGATCTGTGGTTTTCCCTCGAGGCATTCCCTCGAGGCTTTCCCACAGGGCTGTCCCACGTGCCACCGTGGTGTGAGTCGATCCTCGGCGTGAAAGATGAGCCAGTGCAGGGCAAAGAGTTTCCTCTGGAATGGACTGAGACATCTGGGGGACTCTTGGAATGGTGGTACGACCATGGAGTTCCTCTCGCCTTTCCTGTTGAGAGTGCCTCCTCTTGAGATGCGACGGGAACGCCGGGAATTCTTTCCCGTTGAAAGCAGGGAAAGGATCCCTCATCTCGAACTATGAGGGGCAAACGGGGCTCCTCTGGATGTGGGCGGGACCATCGTGCTTCCTCTCGAGTGGAGACGGGTATGGCGGTGAACTTCTTGAGTTGCAGCAAGGGTGTGAAAGACCCTTTCGAAGTTACAGAGATTAGGTGTCATTAGTCTCCAGACGCCTCATCGGAAATAGGCCTCATCTCGCCTGGAAGGGAGACCTTCCTGGATTTTCTCGAGTTGCGGGAGGTGTTCTCGAGTTACGACGGGGACCTCAGGGACCCGCCCTGGTGGCCTCAGGAAAGGCCAGTCCCCGTGCGAGTTGAAAGGGGGCCTCTCGGGATTCCTCTCCCGTCGATACCGGGGAAAAAACCTTGTGTGGAGTCAGGGCCAGAACCGCGGACTCCTCTCAGGGGCTGATATTGATCTTTGGGTACTTCTGGAGTCTCCCCAGGGGAGTCAGGCCTCGTCTCGAGTGGGGGCATGCACGTGCGCTTTCCTTCCAGGCTGTAGCAGCAATGTCATGCTTCCCGTCCCGGGGATCAAAGGATCTGTGGTTTTCCCTCGAGGCTTTCCCACAGGGCTGTCCCACGTGCCACCGTGGTGTGAGTCGATCCTCGGCGTGAAAGATGAGCCAGTGCAGGGCACAGAGGTTCCTCTGGAATGGACTGAGACATCTGGGGGACTCTTGCAATGGTGCTTCGACCATGGAGTACCTCTCGCCTTTCCTGTTGAGAGTGCCTCCTCTTGAGATGCGACGGGAACGCCGGGAATTCTTTCCCGTTGAAAGCAGGGAAAGGATTCCTCATCTCGAGCTACGAGGGGAAACGCGGCTCCTCTGGATGTGGGCGGGACCATCGTGCTTCCTCTCGAGTGGAGACGGGTATGTCGGTGAACTTCTTGAGTTGCAGCAAGGGTGTGAAAGACCCTTTCGAAGTTCCAGAGGTTTGGTGTCATTAGTCTCCAGACGCCTCATCGGAAATAGGCCTCATCTCGCCTGGAAGGGAGAACTTCCAGGATTTTCTCGAGTTGCGGCAGGTGTTCTCGAGTTACGACGGGGACCTCAGGGACCCGCCCTGGTGGCCTCAGGAGAGGCCAGTCCCCATGCGAGGTGCTAGGGGGCCTCTCGGGATTCCTCTCCCGTCGATACCGGGGCCAAAAACCTTTTGTGGAGTCAGGGCCGGAAACGAGGATTCCTCTCAGGGGCTGACATGGATCTTTGGGTACTTCTGGTGTCTTCCCAGGGGAGTCAGGCCTCGTCTCGAGTGGGGGCATGCACGTGCACTCTCCTTCCAGGCTGTAGCAGCAATGTCACACTTCCCGTCCCGTGGTTCAAAGGATCTGTGGTTTTCCCTCGAGGCTTTCCCTCGAGGCTTTCCCACAGGGCTGTCCCACGTGCCACCGTGGTGTGAGTCGATCCTCGGCGTGAAAGATGAGCCAGTGCAGGGCAAAGAGGTTCCTCTGGAATGGACTGAGACATCTGGGGGACTCTTGGAATGGTGGTACTACCATGGAGTTCCTCTCGCCTTTCCTGTTGAGAGTGCCTCCTCTTGAGATGCGACGGGAACGCCGGGAATTCTTTCCCGTTGAAAGTAGGGAAAGGATCCTTCATCTCGAGCTCCGAGGGGGAAACGGGGCTCCTCTGGATGTGGGCGGGACCATCGTGCTTCCTCTCGAGTGGAGACGGGTATGGCGGTGAACTTCTTGAGTTGCAGCAAGGGTGTGAAAGACCCTTTCGAAGTTCCAGAGGTTAGGTGTCATTAGTCTCCAGACGCCTCATCGGAAATAGGCCTCATCTCGCCTGGAAGGGAGAACTTCCTGGATTTTCTCGAGTTGCGGCAGGTGTTCTCGAGTTACGACGGGGACCTCAGGGACACGCCCTGGTGGCCTCAGGAGAGGCCAGTCCCCATGCGAGTTGCTAGGGGGCCTCTCGCGATTCCTCTCCCGTCGATACCGGGGCCAAAAACCTTTTGTGGAGTCAGGGCCGGAACCGAGGATTCCTCTCAGGGGCTGATATGGATCTTTGGGTACTTCTGGAGTCTCGCCAGGGGAGACAGGCCACGTCTCGAGTGGGGGCATGCACGTGCGCTTTCCTTCCAGGCTGTAGCAGCAATGTCACGCTTCCCTTCGCGAGGATCAAAGGGTCTGTTGTTTTCCATCGAGGCTTTCCCTCGAGGCTTTCCCACAGGGCTGTCCCACGTGCCACCGTGGTGTGAGTCGATCCTCGGCGTGAAAGATGAGCCAGTGCAGGGCAAAGAGGTTCCTCTGGAATGGACTGAGACATCTGGGGGACTCTTGCAATGGTGGTACGACCATGGAGTTCCTCTCGCCTTTCCTGTTGAGAGTGCCTCCTCTTGAGATGCGACGGGAACGCCGGGAATTCTTTCCCGTTGAAAGCAGGGAAAGGATCCCTCATCTCGAGCTACGAGGGGGAAACGGGGCTCCTCTGGATGTGGGCGGGACCATCGTGCTTCACCTCGAGTGGAGACGGGTATGGGGGAGAACTTCTTGAGGTGCAGCAAGGGTGTGAAAGACCCTTTCGAAGTTCCAGAGGTTAGGTGTCATTAGTCTCCAGACGCCTCATCGGAAATAGTCCTCATCTCGCCTGGAAGGGAGAACTTCCTGGATTGTCTCGAGCTGCGGCAGGTGTTCTCGAGTTTCGACGGGGACCTCAGGGACCCGCCCTGGTGGCCTCAGGAGAGGCCAGTCCCAATGCGAGTTGCTAGGGAGCCTCTCGGGATTCCTCTCCCGTCGATACCGGGGCCAAAAACCTTGTGTGGAGTCAGGGCCGGAACCGAGGATTCCTCTCAGGGGCTGACATGGATCTTTGGGTACTTGTGGAGTCTCCCCAGGGGAGTCAGGCCTCGGCTCGAGTGGAGGCATGCACGTGCGCTTTCCTTCCAGGCTGTAGCAGCAATGTCACGCTTCCCGTCGCGGGGATCAAAGGATCTGTGGTTTTCCCTCGAGGCTTTCCCTCGAGGCTTTCCCACAGGGCTGTCCCACGTGCCACCGTGGTGTGAGTCGATCATCGGCGTGAAAGATGAGCCAGTGCAGGGCAAACAGGTTCCTCTGGAATAGACTGAGACATCTGGGGGACTCTTGGAATGGTGGTACGACCATGGAGTTCCTCTCGCCTTTCCTGTTGAGAGGGCCTCCTCTTGAGATGCGACGGGAACGCTGGGAATTCTTTCCCGTTGAAAGCAGGGAAAGGATCAATCATCTCGAGCTCCGAGGGGGAAACGGGGCTCCTCTGGAAGTGGGCGGGCCATCGTGCTTCCTCTCGAGTGGAGACGGGTATGGCGGTGAACTTCTTGAGTTGCAGCAAGGGTTTGAAAGACCCTTTCGAAGTTACAGAGATTAGGTGTCATTAGTCTCCAGACGCCTCATCGGAAATAGGCCTCATCTCGCCTGGAAGGGAGACCTTCCTGGATTTTCTCGAGTTGCGGGAGGTGTTCTCGAGTTACGACGGGGACCTCAGGGACCCGCCCTGGTGGCCTCAGGAAAGGCCAGTCCCCGTGCGAGTTGAAAGGGGGCCTCTCGGGATTCCTCTCCCGTCGATACCGGGGAAAAAACCTTGTGTGGAGTCAGGGCCAGAACCGCGGACTCCTCTCAGGGGCTGATATTGATCTTTGGGTACTTCTGGAGTCTCCCCAGGGGAGTCAGGCCTCGTCTCGAGTGGGGGCATGCACGTGCGCTTTCCTTCCAGGCTGTAGCAGCAATGTCATGCTTCCCGTCCCGGGGATCAAAGGATCTGTGGTTTTCCCTCGAGGCTTTCCCACAGGGCTGTCCCACGTGCCACCGTGGTGTGAGTCGATCCTCGGCGTGAAAGATGAGCCAGTGCAGGGCACAGAGGTTCCTCTGGAATGGACTGAGACATCTGGGGGACTCTTGCAATGGTGCTTCGACCATGGAGTACCTCTCGCCTTTCCTGTTGAGAGTGCCTCCTCTTGAGATGCGACGGGAACGCCGGGAATTCTTTCCCGTTGAAAGCAGGGAAAGGATTCCTCATCTCGAGCTACGAGGGGAAACGCGGCTCCTCTGGATGTGGGCGGGACCATCGTGCTTCCTCTCGAGTGGAGACGGGTATGTCGGTGAACTTCTTGAGTTGCAGCAAGGGTGTGAAAGACCCTTTCGAAGTTCCAGAGGTTTGGTGTCATTAGTCTCCAGACGCCTCATCGGAAATAGGCCTCATCTCGCCTGGAAGGGAGAACTTCCAGGATTTTCTCGAGTTGCGGCAGGTGTTCTCGAGTTACGACGGGGACCTCAGGGACCCGCCCTGGTGGCCTCAGGAGAGGCCAGTCCCCATGCGAGGTGCTAGGGGGCCTCTCGGGATTCCTCTCCCGTCGATACCGGGGCCAAAAACCTTTTGTGGAGTCAGGGCCGGAAACGAGGATTCCTCTCAGGGGCTGACATGGATCTTTGGGTACTTCTGGTGTCTTCCCAGGGGAGTCAGGCCTCGTCTCGAGTGGGGGCATGCACGTGCACTCTCCTTCCAGGCTGTAGCAGCAATGTCACACTTCCCGTCCCGTGGTTCAAAGGATCTGTGGTTTTCCCTCGAGGCTTTCCCTCGAGGCTTTCCCACAGGGCTGTCCCACGTGCCACCGTGGTGTGAGTCGATCCTCGGCGTGAAAGATGAGCCAGTGCAGGGCAAAGAGGTTCCTCTGGAATGGACTGAGACATCTGGGGGACTCTTGGAATGGTGGTACTACCATGGAGTTCCTCTCGCCTTTCCTGTTGAGAGTGCCTCCTCTTGAGATGCGACGGGAACGCCGGGAATTCTTTCCCGTTGAAAGTAGGGAAAGGATCCTTCATCTCGAGCTCCGAGGGGGAAACGGGGCTCCTCTGGATGTGGGCGAGACCATCGTGCTTCCTCTCGAGTGGAGACGGGTATGGCGGTGAACTTCTTGAGTTGCAGCAAGGGTGTGAAAGACCCTTTCGAAGTTCCAGAGGTTAGGTGTCATTAGTCTCCAGACGCCTCATCGGAAATAGGCCTCATCTCGCCTGGAAGGGAGAACTTCCTGGATTTTCTCGAGTTGCGGCAGGTGTTCTCGAGTTACGACGGGGACCTCAGGGACACGCCCTGGTGGCCTCAGGAGAGGCCAGTCCCCATGCGAGTTGCTAGGGGGCCTCTCGCGATTCCTCTCCCGTCGATACCGGGGCCAAAAACCTTTTGTGGAGTCAGGGCCGGAACCGAGGATTCCTCTCAGGGGCTGATATGGATCTTTGGGTACTTCTGGAGTCTCGCCAGGGGAGACAGGCCACGTCTCGAGTGGGGGCATGCACGTGCGCTTTCCTTCCAGGCTGTAGCAGCAATGTCACGCTTCCCTTCGCGAGGATCAAAGGGTCTGTTGTTTTCCATCGAGGCTTTCCCTCGAGGCTTTCCCACAGGGCTGTCCCACGTGCCACCGTGGTGTGAGTCGATCCTCGGCGTGAAAGATGAGCCAGTGCAGGGCAAAGAGGTTCCTCTGGAATGGACTGAGACATCTGGGGGACTCTTGCAATGGTGGTACGACCATGGAGTTCCTCTCGCCTTTCCTGTTGAGAGTGCCTCCTCTTGAGATGCGACGGGAACGCCGGGAATTCTTTCCCGTTGAAAGCAGGGAAAGGATCCCTCATCTCGAGCTACGAGGGGGAAACGGGGCTCCTCTGGATGTGGGCGGGACCATCGTGCTTCACCTCGAGTGGAGACGGGTATGGGGGAGAACTTCTTGAGGTGCAGCAAGGGTGTGAAAGACCCTTTCGAAGTTCCAGAGGTTAGGTGTCATTAGTCTCCAGACGCCTCATCGGAAATAGTCCTCATCTCGCCTGGAAGGGAGAACTTCCTGGATTTTCTCGAGCTGCGGCAGGTGTTCTCGAGTTTCGACGGGGACCTCAGGGACCCGCCCTGGTGGCCTCAGGAGAGGCCAGTCCCAATGCGAGTTGCTAGGGGGCCTCTCGGGATTCCTCTCCCGTCGATACCGGGGCCAAAAACCTTGTGTGGAGTCAGGGCCGGAACCGAGGATTCCTCTCAGGGGCTGACATGGATCTTTGGGTACTTGTGGAGTCTCCCCAGGGGAGTCAGGCCTCGGCTCGAGTGGAGGCATGCACGTGCGCTTTCCTTCCAGGCTGTAGCAGCAATGTCACGCTTCCCGTCGCGGGGATCAAAGGATCTGTGGTTTTCCCTCGAGGCTTTCCCTCGAGGCTTTCCCACAGGGCTGTCCCACGTGCCACCGTGGTGTGAGTCGATCATCGGCGTGAAAGATGAGCCAGTGCAGGGCAAACAGGTTCCTCTGGAATAGACTGAGACATCTGGGGGACTCTTGGAATGGTGGTACGACCATGGAGTTCCTCTCGCCTTTCCTGTTGAGAGGGCCTCCTCTTGAGATGCGACGGGAACGCTGGGAATTCTTTCCCGTTGAAAGCAGGGAAAGGATCAATCATCTCGAGCTCCGAGGGGGAAACGGGGCTCCTCTGGAAGTGGGCGGGCCATCGTGCTTCCTCTCGAGTGGAGACGGGTATGGCGGTGAACTTCTTGAGTTGCAGCAAGGGTGTGAAAGACCCTTTCGAAGTTCCAGAGGTTAGGTGTCATTAGTCTCCAGACGCCTCATCGGAAATAGGCCTCATCTCGCCTGGAAGGGAGAACTTCCTGGATTTCTCAAGTTGCGGCAGGTGTTCTCGAGTTACGACGGGGACCTCAGGGACCCGCCCTGGTGGCCTCAGGAGAGGCCAGTCCCCATGCGAGTTGCTAGGGGGCCTCTCGGGATTCCTCTCCCGTCGATACCGGGGCCAAAGCCTTGTGTGGAGTCAGGGCCGGAACCGAGGATTCCTCTCAGGGGCTGACATGGATCTTTGGGTACTTCTGGAGTCTCCCCAGGGGAGTCAGGCCTCGTCTCGAGTGGGGGCATGTTCGTGCGCATTCCTTCCAGGCTGTAGCAGCAATGTCACGCTTCCCGTCGCATGGATCAAAGGATCTGTGGTTTTCCCTCGAGGCTTTCCCTCGAGGCTTTCCCACAGGGCTGTCCCACGTGCCACCGTGGTGTGAGTCGATCCTCGGCGTGAAAGATGAGCCAGTGCAGGGCAAAGAGGTTGCTCTGGAATGGACTGAGACATCTGGGGGGCTCTTGGAATGGTGGTACGACCATGGAGTTCCTCTCGCCTTTCCTGTTGAGAGTGCCTCCTCTTGAGATGCGACGGGAACGCCGGGAATTCTTTCCTGTTGAAAGCAGGGAAGGGATCCCTCATCTCGAGCTCCGAGGGGGAAACGGGGCTCCTCTGGATGTGGGCGGGACCATCGTGCTTCCTCTCGAGTGGAGACGGGTATGGCGGTGAACTTCTTGAGTTGCAGCAAGGGTGTGAATGACGCTTTCGAAGTTCCAGAGGATATGTGTCATTAGTCTCCAGACGCCTCATCTGAAATAGGCCTCATCTCGCCTGGAAGGGAGAACTTCCTGGATTTTCTCGAGTTGCGGCAGGTGTTCTCGAGTTACGACGGGGACCTCAGGGACTCGCCCTGTTGGCCTCAGGAGAGGCCAGTCCGCATGCGAGGTGCTAGGGGGCCCCTCGGGATTCCTCTCCCGTCGATACCGGGGCCAAAAACCTTGTGTGCAGTCAGGGCCGGAACCGAGGATTCCTCTCATGGGCTGACATGGATCTTTGGGTACTTCTGGAGTCTCCCCAGGGGAGTCAGGCCTCGTCTCGAGTGGGGGCATGCACGTGCGCTTTCCTTCCAGGCTGTAGCAGCAATGTCACGCTTCCCGTCGCATGGATCAAAGGATCTGTGGTTTTCCCTCGAGGCTTTCCCTCGAGGCTTTCCCACAGGGCTGTCCCACGTGCCACCGTGGTGTGAGTCGATCCTCGGCGTGAAAGATGAGCCAGTGCAGGGCAAAGAGGTTCCTCTGGAATGGACTGAGACATCTGGGGGACTCTTGGAATGGTGGTACGACCATGGAGTTCCTCTCGCCTTTCCTGTTGAGAGTGCCTCCTCTTGAGATGCGACGGGAACGCCGGGAATTCTTTCCCGTTGAAAGCAGGGAAAGGATCCCTCATCTTGAGCTCCGAGGGGGAAACGGGGCTCCTCTGGATGTGGGCGGGAACATCGTGCTTCCTCTCGAGTGGAGACAGGTATGGCGGTGAACTTCTTGAGTTGCAGCAAGGGTGTGAAAGACCCTTTCGAAGTTCCAGAGGTTAGGTGTCATTAGTCTCCAGACGCCTCATCGGAAATAGGCCTCATCTCGCCTGGAAGGGAGAACTTCCTGGATTTTCTCGAGTTGCGGCAGGTGTTCTCGAGTTACGACGGGGACCTCAGGGACCCGCCCTGGTGGCCTCAGGAGAGGCCAGTCCCCATGCGAGTTGCTAGGGGGCCTCTCGGGATTCCTCTCCCGTCGATACCGGGGCCAAAGCCTTGTGTGGAGTCAGGGCCGGAACCGAGGATTCCTCTCAGGGGCTGACATGGATCTTTGGGTACTTCTGGAGTCTCCCCAGGGGAGTCAGGCCTCGTCTCGAGTGGGGGCATGTTCGTGCGCTTTCCTTCCAGGGTGTAGCAGCAATGTCTCGCTTCCCGTCACGTGGATCAAAGGATCTGTGGTTTTCCCTCGAGGCTTTCCCTCGAGGCTTTCCCACAGGGCTGTCCCACGTGCCACCGTGGTGTGAGTCGATCATCGGCGCGAAAGATGAGCCAGTGCAGGGCAAACAGGTTCCTCTGGAATAGACTGAGACATCTGGGGGACTCTTGGAATGGTGGTACGACCATGGAGTTCCTCTCGCCTTTCCTGTTGAGAGGGCCTCCTCTTGAGATGCGACGGGAACGCTGGGAATTCTTTCCCGTTGAAAGCATGGAAAGGATCAATCATCTCGAGCTCCGAGGGGGAAACGGGGCTCCTCTGGAAGTGGGCGGGCCATCGTGCTTCCTCTCGAGTGGAGACGGGTATGGCGGTGAACTTCTTGAGTTGCAGCAAGGGTGTGAAAGACCCTTTCGAAGTTCCAGAGGTTAGGTGTCATTAGTCTCCAGACGCCTCATCGGAAATAGGCCTCATCTCGCCTGGAAGGGAGAACTTCCTGGATTTCTCAAGTTGCGGCAGGTGTTCTCGAGTTACGACGGGGACCTCAGGGACCCGCACTGATGGCCTCAGGAGAGGCCAGTCCCCATGCGAGTTGCTAGGGGGCCTCTCGGGATTCCTCTCCCGTCGATACCGGGGCCAAAGCCTTGTGTGGAGTCAGGGCCGGAACCGAGGATTCCTCTCAGGGGCTGACATGGACCTTTGGGTACTTCTGGAGTCTCCCCAGGGGAGTCAGGCCTCGTCTCGAGTGGGGGCATGTTCGTGCGCTTTCCTTCCCGGCTGTAGCAGCAATGTCACGCTTCCCGTGGCGTGGATCAAAGGATCTGTGGTTTTCCCTCGAGGCTTTCCCTCGAGGCTTTCCCACAGGGCTGTCCCACGTGCCACCGTGGTGTGAGTCGATCCTCGGCGTGAAAGATGAGCCAGTGCAGGGCAAAGAGGTTCCTCTGGAATGGACTGAGACATCTGGGGGACTCTTGAAATTGTGGTACGACCATGGAGTTCCTCTCGCCTTTCCTGTTGAGAGTGCCTCCTCTTGAGTTGCGACGGGAACGCCGGGAATTCTTTCCCGTTGAAAGCAGGGAAAGGATACCTCATCTCGAGCTACGAGGGGGAAACGGGGCTCCTCTGGATGTGGGCGGTACCATCGTGCTTCCTCTCGAGTGGAGACAGGTATAGCGGTGAACTTCTTGAGTTGCAGCAAGGGTGTGAAAGACCCTTTCGAAGTTCCAGAGGTTAGGTGTCATTAGTCTCCAGACGCCTCATCGGAAATAGGCCTCATCTCGCCTGGAAGGGAGAACTTCCTGGATTTTCTCGAGTTGCGGCAGGTGTTCTCGAGTTACGACGGGAACCACAGGGACCCGCCCTGGTGGCCTCAGGAGAGGCCAGTCCCCATGCGAGTTGCTAGGGGGCCTCTCGGGATTCCTCTCCCGTCGATACCGGGGCCAAAAACCTTGTGTGGAGTCAAACCGGAACCGAGGATTCCTTTCAGGGGCTGACATGTATCTTTGGGTACTTCTGGAGTCTCCCCAGGGGAGTCAGGCCTCGTCTCGAGTGGGGGCATGCACGTGCGCTTTCCTTCCAGGCTGTAGCAGCAATGTCACGCTTCCTGTCGCGTGGAACAAAGGATCTGTGGTTTTCCCTCGAGGCTTTCCCTCGAGGCTTTCCCACAGGGCTGTCCCACGTGCCACCGTGGTGTGAGTCGATCCTCGGCGTGATAGATGAGCCAGTGCAGGGCAAAGAGGTTCCTCTGGAATGGACTGAGACATCTGGGGGACACTTGGAATGGTGGTACGACCATGGAGTTCCTTTCGCCTTTCCTGTTGAGAGTGCCTCCGCTTGAGATGCGACGGGTATGCCGGTAATTCTTTCCCGTTGAAAGCAGGGAAAGGATGCCTCATCTCGATCTACGAGGGGGAAACGGGGCTCCTCTGGATGTGGGCGGGACCAACGTGCTTCCTCTCTAGTGGAGACGGGTATGGCGGTGAACTTCTTGAGTTGCAGCAAGGGTGTGAAAGACCCTTTCGAAGTTCCAGAAGTTAGGTGTCATTAGTCTCCAGACACCTCATCGGAAATAGGCCTCATCTCGCCTGGAAGGGAGAACTTCCTGGATTTTCTCGAGTTGCGGCAGGTGTTCTCGAGTTACGAAGGGGACCTCAGGGACCCGCCCTGGTGGCCTCAGGAGAGGCCAGTCCCCATGCGAGGTGCTAGGGGGCCTCTCGGGATTCCTCTCCCGTCGATACCGGGGCCAGAAACCTTGTGTGGAGTCAGGGCCGGAACCGAGGATTCCTCTCAGGGGCTGACATTCATCTTTGGGTGCTTCTGGAGTCTCCACAGGGGAGTCAGGCCTCGTCTCGAGTGGGGGCATGCACGTGCGCTTTCCTTCCAGGCTGTAGCAGCAATGTCACGCTTCCCGTGTCGTGGATCAAAGGATCTGTGGTTTTCCCTCGAGGCTTTCCCTCGAGGCTTTCCCACAGGGCTGTCCCACCTGCCACCGTGGTGTGAGTCGATCCTCGGCGTGAAAGATGAGCCAGTGCAGGGCAAAGAGGTTCCTCTGGAATGGACTGAGACATCTGGGGGACTCTTGGAATGGTGGTACGACCATGGAGTTCCTCTCGCCTTTCCTGTTGAGAGTGCCTCCTCTTGAGATGCGACGGGAACACAGGGAATACTTTCCCGTTGAAAGCAGGGAAAGGATCCCTCATCTCGAGCTCCGAGGGGGAAACGGGGCTCCCCTGGATGTGGGCGGGACCATCGTACTTCCTCTCGAGTGGAGACGGGTATGGCGGTGAACTTCTTGAGTTGCAGCAAGGGTGTGAAAGACCCTTTCGAAGTTCCAGAGGTTAGGTGTCATTAGTCTCCAGACGCCTCATCGGAAATAGGCCTCATCTCGCCTGGAAGGGAGAACTTCCTGGATTTTCTCGAGTTGCGGCAGGTGTTCTCGAGTTACGACGGGGACCTCAGGGACCCGCCCTGGTGGCCTCACGAGAGGCCAGTCCCCATGCGAGTTGCTAGGGGGCCTCTCGGGATTCCTCTCCCGTCGATACCGGGGCCAAAAACCTTGTGTGGAGTCAGGGCCGGAACCGAGGATTCCTCTCAGGGGCTGACATGGATCTTTGGGTACTTCTGGAGTCTCCCCAGGGGAGTCAGGCCTCGTCTCGAGTGGGGGCATGCACGTGCGCTTTCCTTCCAGGCTGTAGCAGCAATATCACGCTTCCCGTGGCGTGGATCAAAGGATCTGTGGTTTTCCCTCGAGGCTTTCCCTCGAGGCTTTCCCTCGAGGCTTTCCCACAGGGCTGTCCCACGTGCCACCGTGGTGTGAGTCGATCCTCGGCGTGAAAGATGAGCCAGTGCAGGGCAAAGAGGTTCCTCTGGAATGGACTGAGACATCTGGGGGACTCTTGAAATTGTGGTACGACCATGGAGTTCCTCTCGCCTTTCCTGTTGAGAGTGCCTCCTCTTGAGTTGCGACGGGAACGCCGGGAATTCTTTCCCGTTGAAAGCAGGGAAAGGATACCTCATCTCGAGCTACGAGGGGGAAACGGGGCTCCTCTGGATGTGGGCGGTACCATCGTGCTTCCTCTCGAGTGGAGACAGGTATAGCGGTGAACTTCTTGAGTTGCAGCAAGGGTGTGAAAGACCCTTTCGAAGTTCCAGAGGTTAGGTGTCATTAGTCTCCAGACGCCTCATCGGAAATAGGCCTCATCTCGCCTGGAAGGGAGAACTTCCTGGATTTTCTCGAGTTGCGGCAGGTGTTCTCGAGTTACGACGGGAACCACAGGGACCCGCCCTGGTGGCCTCAGGAGAGGCCAGTCCCCATGCGAGTTGCTAGGGGGCCTCTCGGGATTCCTCTCCCGTCGATACCGGGGCCAAAAACCTTGTGTGGAGTCAAACCGGAACCGAGGATTCCTTTCAGGGGCTGACATGTATCTTTGGGTACTTCTGGAGTCTCCCCAGGGGAGTCAGGCCTCGTCTCGAGTGGGGGCATGCACGTGCGCTTTCCTTCCAGGCTGAAGCAGCAATGTCACGCTTCCCGTCGCGTGGATCAAATGATCTGTGGTTTTCCCTCGAGGCATTCCCTCGAGGCTTTCCCACAGGGCTGTCCCACGTGCCACCGTGGTGTGAGTCGATCCTCGGCGTGAAAGATGAGCCAGTGCAGGGCAAAGAGTTTCCTCTGGAATGGACTGAGACATCTGGGGGACTCTTGGAATGGTGGTACGACCATGGAGTTCCTCTCGCCTTTCCTGTTGAGAGTGCCTCCTCTTGAGATGCGACGGGAACGCCGGGAATTCTTTCCCGTTGAAAGCAGGGAAAGGATCCCTCATCTCGAACTACGAGGGGCAAACGGGGCTCCTCTGGATGTGGGCGGGACCATCGTGCTTCCTCTCGAGTGGAGACGGGTATGGCGGTGAAATTCTTGAGTTGCAGCAAGGGTGTGAAAGACCCTTTCGAAGTTACAGAGATTAGGTGTCATTAGTCTCCAGACGCCTCATCGGAAATAGGCCTCATCTCGCCTGGAAGGGAGACCTTCCTGGATTTTCTCGAGTTGCGGGAGGTGTTCTCGAGTTACGACGGGGACCTCAGGGACCCGCCCTGGTGGCCTCAGGAAAGGCCAGTCCCCGTGCGAGTTGAAAGGGGGCCTCTCGGGATTCCTCTCCCGTCGATACCGGGGAAAAAACCTTGTGTGGAGTCAGGGCCAGAACCGCGGACTCCTCTCAGGGGCTGATATTGATCTTTGGGTACTTCTGGAGTCTCCCCAGGGGAGTCAGGCCTCGTCTCGAGTGGGGGCATGCACGTGCGCTTTCCTTCCAGGCTGTAGCAGCAATGTCATGCTTCCCGTCCCGGGGATCAAAGGATCTGTGGTTTTCCCTCGAGGCTTTCCCACAGGGCTGTCCCACGTGCCACCGTGGTGTGAGTCGATCCTCGGCGTGAAAGATGAGCCAGTGCAGGGCACAGAGGTTCCTCTGGAATGGACTGAGACATCTGGGGGACTCTTGCAATGGTGCTTCGACCATGGAGTACCTCTCGCCTTTCCTGTTGAGAGTGCCTCCTCTTGAGATGCGACGGGAACGCAGGGAATTCTTTCCCGTTGAAAGCAGGGAAAGGATTCCTCATCTCGAGCTACGAGGGGAAACGCGGCTCCTCTGGATGTGGGCGGGACCATCGTGCTTCCTCTCGAGTGGAGACGGGTATGTCGGTGAACTTCTTGAGTTGCAGCAAGGGTGTGAAAGACCCTTTCGAAGTTCCAGAGGTTTGGTGTCATTAGTCTCCAGACGCCTCATCGGAAATAGGCCTCATCTCGCCTGGAAGGGAGAACTTCCAGGATTTTCTCGAGTTGCGGCAGGTGTTCTCGAGTTACGACGGGGACCTCAGGGACCCGCCCTGGTGGCCTCAGGAGAGGCCAGTCCCCATGCGAGGTGCTAGGGGGCCTCTCGGGATTCCTCTCCCGTCGATACCGGGGCCAAAAACCTTTTGTGGAGTCAGGGCCGGAAACGAGGATTCCTCTCAGGGGCTGACATGGATCTTTGGGTACTTCTGGTGTCTTCCCAGGGGAGTCAGGCCTCGTCTCGAGTGGGGGCATGCACGTGCACTCTCCTTCCAGGCTGTAGCAGCAATGTCACACTTCCCGTCCCGTGGTTCAAAGGATCTGTGGTTTTCCCTCGAGGCTTTCCCTCGAGGCTTTCCCACAGGGCTGTCCCACGTGCCACCGTGGTGTGAGTCGATCCTCGGCGTGAAAGATGAGCCAGTGCAGGGCAAAGAGGTTCCTCTGGAATGGACTGAGACATCTGGGGGACTCTTGGAATGGTGGTACTACCATGGAGTTCCTCTCGCCTTTCCTGTTGAGAGTGCCTCCTCTTGAGATGCGACGGGAACGCCGGGAATTCTTTCCCGTTGAAAGCAGGGAAAGGATCCTTCATCTCGAGCTCCGAGGGGGAAACGGGGCTCCTCTGGATGTGGGCGGGACCATCGTGCTTCCTCTCGAGTGGAGACGGGTATGGCGGTGAACTTCTTGAGTTGCAGCAAGGGTGTGAAAGACCCTTTCGAAGTTCCAGAGGTTAGGTGTCATTAGTCTCCAGACGCCTCATCGGAAATAGGCCTCATCTCGCCTGGAAGGGAGAACTTCCTGGATTTTCTCCAGTTGCGGCAGGTGTTCTCGAGTTACGACGGGGACCTCAGGGACACGCCCTGGTGGCCTCAGGAGAGGCCAGTCCCCATGCGAGTTGCTAGGGGGCCTCTCGCGATTCCTCTCCCGTCGATACCGGGGCCAAAAACCTTTTGTGGAGTCAGGGCCGGAACCGAGGATTCCTCTCAGGGGCTGATATGGATCTTTGGGTACTTCTGGAGTCTCGCCAGGGGAGACAGGCCACGTCTCGAGTGGGGGCATGCACGTGCGCTTTCCTTCCAGGCTGTAGCAGCAATGTCACGCTTCCCTTCGCGTGGATCAAAGGGTCTGTTGTTTTCCCTCGAGGCTTTCCCTCGAGGCTTTCCCACAGGGCTGTCCCACGTGCCACCGTGGTGTGAGTCGATCCTCGGCGTGAAAGATGAGCCAGTGCAGGGCAAAGAGGTTCCTCTGGAATGGACTGAGACATCTGGGGGACTCTTGCAATGGTGGTACGACCATGGAGTTCCTCTCGCCTTTCCTGTTGAGAGTGCCTCCTCTTGAGATGCGACGAGAACGCCGGGAATTCTTTCCCGTTGAAAGCAGGGAAAGGATCCCTCATCTCGAGCTACGAGGGGGAAACGGGGCTCCTCTGGATGTGGGCGGGACCATCGTGCTTCACCTCGAGTGGAGACGGGTATGGGGGAGAACTTCTTGAGGTGCAGCAAGGGTGTGAAAGACCCTTTCGAAGTTCCAGAGGTTAGGTGTCATTAGTCTCCAGACGCCTCATCGGAAATAGTCCTCATCTCGCCTGGAAGGGAGAACTTCCTGGATTTTCTCGAGCTGCGGCAGGTGTTCTCGAGTTTCGACGGGGACCACAGGGACCCGCCCTGGTGGCCTCAGGAGAGGCCAGTCCCAATGCGAGTTGCTAGGGGGCCTCTCGGGATTCCTCTCCCGTCGATACCGGGGCCAAAAACCTTGTGTGGAGTCAGGGCCGGAACCGAGGATTCCTCTCAGGGGCTGACATGGATCTTTGGGTACTTGTGGAGTCTCCCCAGGGGAGTCAGGCCTCGGCTCGAGTGGAGGCATGCACGTGCGCTTTCCTTCCAGGCTGTAGCAGCAATGTCACGCTTCCCGTCGCGGGGATCAAAGGATCTGTGGTTTTCCCTCGAGGCTTTCCCTCGAGGCTTTCCCACAGGGCTGTCCCACGTGCCACCGTGGTGTGAGTCGATCCTCGGCGTGAAAGATGAGCCAGTGCAGGGCAAAGAGGTTCCTCTGGAATGGACTGAGACATCTGGGGGACTCTTGGCATGGTGGTACGACCATGGAGTTCCTCTCGCCTTTCCTGTTGAGAGTGCCTCCTCTTGAGATGCGACGGGAACGCCGGGAATTCTTTCCCGTTGAAAGCAGGGAAAGGATCCCTCATCTTGAGCTCCGAGGGGGAAACGGGGCTCCTCTGGATGTGGGCGGGAACATCGTGCTTCCTCTCGAGTGGAGACAGGTATGGCGGTGAACTTCTTGAGTTGCAGCAAGGCTGTGAAAGACCCTTTCGAAGTTCCAGAGGTTAGGTGTCATTAGTCTCCAGACGCCTCATCGGAAATAGGCCTCATCTCGCCTGGAAGGGAGAACTTCCTGGATTTTCTCGAGTTGCGGCAGGTGTTCTCGAGTTACGACGGGGACCTCAGGGACCCGCCCTGGTGGCCTCAGGAGAGGCCAGTCCCCATGCGAGTTGCTAGGGGGCCTCTCGGGATTCCTCTCCCGTCGATACCGGGGCCAAAGCCTTGTGTGGAGTCAGGGCCGGAACCGAGGATTCCTCTCAGGGGCTGACATGGATCTTTGGGTACTTCTGGAGTCTCCCCAGGGGAGTCAGGCCTCGTCTCGAGTGGGGGCATGTTCGTGCGCTTTCCTTCCAGGGTGTAGCAGCAATGTCCCGCTTCCCGTCACGTGGATCAAAGGATCTGTGGTTTTCCCTCGAGGCTTTCCCTCGAGGCTTTCCCACAGGGCTGTCCCACGTGCCACCGTGGTGTGAGTCGATCATCGGCGCGAAAGATGAGCCAGTGCAGGGCAAACAGGTTCCTCTGGAATAGACTGAGACATCTGGGGGACTCTTGGAATGGTGGTACGACCATGGAGTTCCTCTCGCCTTTCCTGTTGAGAGGGCCTCCTCTTGAGATGCGACGGGAACGCTGGGAATTCTTTCCCGTTGAAAGCAGGGAAAGGATCAATCATCTCGAGCTCCGAGGGGGAAACGGGGCTCCTCTGGAAGTGGGCGGGCCATCGTGCTTCCTCTCGAGTGGAGACGGGTATGGCGGTGAACTTCTTGAGTTGCAGCAAGGGTGTGAAAGACCCTTTCGAAGTTCCAGAGGTTAGGTGTCATTAGTCTCCAGACGCCTCATCGGAAATAGGCCTCATCTCGCCTGGAAGGGAGAACTTCCTGGATTTCTCAAGTTGCGGCAGGTGTTCTCGAGTTACGACGGGGACCTCAGGGACCCGCACTGGTGGCCTCAGGAGAGGCCAGTCCCCATGCGAGTTGCTAGGGGGCCTCTCGGGATTCCTCTCCCGTCGATACCGGGGCCAAAGCCTTGTGTGGAGTCAGGGCCGGAACCGAGGATTCCTCTCAGGGGCTGACATGGACCTTTGGGTACTTCTGGAGTCTCCCCAGGGGAGTCAGGCCTCGTCTCGAGTGGGGGCATGTTCGTGCGCTTTCCTTCCCGGCTGTAGCAGCAATGTCACGCTTCCCGTGGCGTGGATCAAAGGATCTGTGGTTTTCCCTCGAGGCTTTCCCTCGAGGCTTTCCCACAGGGCTGTCCCACGTGCCACCGTGGTGTGAGTCGATCCTCGGCGTGAAAGATGAGCCAGTGCAGGGCAAAGAGGTTCCTCTGGAATGGACTGAGACATCTGGGGGACTCTTGAAATTGTGGTACGACCATGGAGTTCCTCTCGCCTTTCCTGTTGAGAGTGCCTCCTCTTTAGTTGCGACGGGAACGCCGGGAATTCTTTCCCGTTGAAAGCAGGGAAAGGATACCTCATCTCGAGCTACGAGGGGGAAACGGGGCTCCTCTGGATGTGGGCGGTACCATCGTGCTTCCTCTCGAGTGGAGACAGGTATAGCGGTGAACTTCTTGAGTTGCAGCAAGGGTGTGAAAGACCCTTTCGAAGTTCCAGAGGTTAGGTGTCATTAGTCTCCAGACGCCTCATCGGAAATAGGCCTCATCTCGCCTGGAAGGGAGAACTTCCTGGATTTTCTCGAGTTGCGGCAGGTGTTCTCGAGTTACGACGGGAACCACAGGGACCCGCCCTGGTGGCCTCAGGAGAGGCCAGTCCCCATGCGAGTTGCTAGGGGGCCTCTCGGGATTCCTCTCCCGTCGATACCGGGGCCAAAAACCTTGTGTGGAGTCAAACCGGAACCGAGGATTCCTTTCAGGGGCTGACATGTATCTTTGGGTACTTCTGGAGTCTCCCCAGGGGAGTCAGGCCTCGTCTCGAGTGGGGGCATGCACGTGCGCTTTCCTTCCAGGCTGTAGCAGCAATGTCACGCTTCCTGTCGCGTGGAACAAAGGATCTGTGGTTTTCCCTCGAGGCTTTCCCTCGAGGCTTTCCCACAGGGCTGTCCCACGTGCCACCGTGGTGTGAGTCGATCCTCGGCGTGATAGATGAGCCAGTGCAGGGCAAAGAGGTTCCTCTGGAATGGACTGAGACATCTGGGGGACACTTGGAATGGTGGTACGACCATGGAGTTCCTTTCGCCTTTCCTGTTGAGAGTGCCTCCGCTTGAGATGCGACGGGTATGCCGGTAATTCTTTCCCGTTGAAAGCAGGGAAAGGATGCCTCATCTCGATCTACGAGGGGGAAACGGGGCTCCTCTGGATGTGGGCGGGACCAACGTGCTTCCTCTCTAGTGGAGACGGGTATGGCGGTGAACTTCTTGAGTTGCAGCAAGGGTGTGAAAGACCCTTTCGAAGTTCCAGAAGTTAGGTGTCATTAGTCTCCAGACACCTCATCGGAAATAGGCCTCATCTCGCCTGGAAGGGAGAACTTCCTGGATTTTCTCGAGTTGCGGCAGGTGTTCTCGAGTTACGAAGGGGACCTCAGGGACCCGCCCTGGTGGCCTCAGGAGAGGCCAGTCCCCATGCGAGGTGCTAGGGGGCCTCTCGGGATTCCTCTCCCGTCGATACCGGGGCCAGAAACCTTGTGTGGAGTCAGGGCCGGAACCGAGGATTCCTCTCAGGGGCTGACATTCATCTTTGGGTGCTTCTGGAGTCTCCACAGGGGAGTCAGGCCTCGTCTCGAGTGGGGGCATGCACGTGCGCTTTCCTTCCAGGCTGTAGCAGCAATGTCACGCTTCCCGTGTCGTGGATCAAAGGATCTGTGGTTTTCCCTCGAGGCTTTCCCTCGAGGCTTTCCCACAGGGCTGTCCCACCTGCCACCGTGGTGTGAGTCGATCCTCGGCGTGAAAGATGAGCCAGTGCAGGGCAAAGAGGTTCCTCTGGAATGGACTGAGACATCTGGGGGACTCTTGGAATGGTGGTACGACCATGGAGTTCCTCTCGCCTTTCCTGTTGAGAGTGCCTCCTCTTGAGATGCGACGGGAACACAGGGAATACTTTCCCGTTGAAAGCAGGGAAAGGATCCCTCATCTCGAGCTCCGAGGGGGAAACGGGGCTCCCCTGGATGTGGGCGGGACCATCGTACTTCCTCTCGAGTGGAGACGGGTATGGCGGTGAACTTCTTGAGTTGCAGCAAGGGTGTGAAAGACCCTTTCGAAGTTCCAGAGGTTAGGTGTCATTAGTCTCCAGACGCCTCATCGGAAATAGGCCTCATCTCGCCTGGAAGGGAGAACTTCCTGGATTTTCTCGAGTTGCGGCAGGTGTTCTCGAGTTACGACGGGGACCTCAGGGACCCGCCCTGGTGGCCTCAGGAGAGGCCAGTCCCCATGCGAGTTGCTAGGGGGCCTCTCGGGATTCCTCTCCCGTCGATACCGGGGCCAAAAACCTTGTGTGGAGTCAGGGCCGGAACCGAGGATTCCTCTCAGGGGCTGACATGGATCTTTGGGTACTTCTGGAGTCTCCCCAGGGGAGTCAGGCCTCGTCTCGAGTGGGGGCATGCACGTGCGCTTTCCTTCCAGGCTGTAGCAGCAATATCACGCTTCCCGTGGCGTGGATCAAAGGATCTGTGGTTTTCCCTCGAGGCTTTCCCTCGAGGCTTTCCCTCGAGGCTTTCCCACAGGGCTGTCCCACGTGCCACCGTGGTGTGAGTCGATCCTCGGCGTGAAAGATGAGCCAGTGCAGGGCAAAGAGGTTCCTCTGGAATGGACTGAGACATCTGGGGGACTCTTGAAATTGTGGTACGACCATGGAGTTCCTCTCGCCTTTCCTGTTGAGAGTGCCTCCTCTTGAGTTGCGACGGGAACGCCGGGAATTCTTTCCCGTTGAAAGCAGGGAAAGGATACCTCATCTCGAGCTACGAGGGGGAAACGGGGCTCCTCTGGATGTGGGCGGTACCATCGTGCTTCCTCTCGAGTGGAGACAGGTATAGCGGTGAACTTCTTGAGTTGCAGCAAGGGTGTGAAAGACCCTTTCGAAGTTCCAGAGGTTAGGTGTCATTAGTCTCCAGACGCCTCATCGGAAATAGGCCTCATCTCGCCTGGAAGGGAGAACTTCCTGGATTTTCTCGAGTTGCGGCAGGTGTTCTCGAGTTACGACGGGAACCACAGGGACCCGCCCTGGTGGCCTCAGGAGAGGCCAGTCCCCATGCGAGTTGCTAGGGGGCCTCTCGGGATTCCTCTCCCGTCGATACCGGGGCCAAAAACCTTGTGTGGAGTCAAACCGGAACCGAGGATTCCTTTCAGGGGCTGACATGTATCTTTGGGTACTTCTGGAGTCTCCCCAGGGGAGTCAGGCCTCGTCTCGAGTGGGGGCATGCACGTGCGCTTTCCTTCCAGGCTGTAGCAGCAATGTCACGCTTCCTGTCGCGTGGAACAAAGGATCTGTGGTTTTCCCTCGAGGCTTTCCCTCGAGGCTTTCCCACAGGGCTGTCCCACGTGCCACCGTGGTGTGAGTCGATCCTCGGCGTGATAGATGAGCCAGTGCAGGGCAAAGAGGTTCCTCTGGAATGGACTGAGACATCTGGGGGACACTTGGAATGGTGGTACGACCATGGAGTTCCTTTCGCCTTTCCTGTTGAGAGTGCCTCCGCTTGAGATGCGACGGGTATGCCGGTAATTCTTTCCCGTTGAAAGCAGGGAAAGGATGCCTCATCTCGATCTACGAGGGGGAAACGGGGCTCCTCTGGATGTGGGCGGGACCAACGTGCTTCCTCTCTAGTGGAGACGGGTATGGCGGTGAACTTCTTGAGTTGCAGCAAGGGTGTGAAAGACCCTTTCGAAGTTCCAGAAGTTAGGTGTCATTAGTCTCCAGACACCTCATCGGAAATAGGCCTCATCTCGCCTGGAAGGGAGAACTTCCTGGATTTTCTCGAGTTGCGGCAGGTGTTCTCGAGTTACGAAGGGGACCTCAGGGACCCGCCCTGGTGGCCTCAGGAGAGGCCAGTCCCCATGCGAGGTGCTAGGGGGCCTCTCGGGATTCCTCTCCCGTCGATACCGGGGCCAGAAACCTTGTGTGGAGTCAGGGCCGGAACCGAGGATTCCTCTCAGGGGCTGACATTCATCTTTGGGTGCTTCTGGAGTCTCCACAGGGGAGTCAGGCCTCGTCTCGAGTGGGGGCATGCACGTGCGCTTTCCTTCCAGGCTGTAGCAGCAATGTCACGCTTCCCGTGTCGTGGATCAAAGGATCTGTGGTTTTCCCTCGAGGCTTTCCCTCGAGGCTTTCCCACAGGGCTGTCCCACCTGCCACCGTGGTGTGAGTCGATCCTCGGCGTGAAAGATGAGCCAGTGCAGGGCAAAGAGGTTCCTCTGGAATGGACTGAGACATCTGGGGGACTCTTGGAATGGTGGTACGACCATGGAGTTCCTCTCGCCTTTCCTGTTGAGAGTGCCTCCTCTTGAGATGCGACGGGAACACAGGGAATACTTTCCCGTTGAAAGCAGGGAAAGGATCCCTCATCTCGAGCTCCGAGGGGGAAACGGGGCTCCCCTGGATGTGGGCGGGACCATCGTACTTCCTCTCGAGTGGAGACGGGTATGGCGGTGAACTTCTTGAGTTGCAGCAAGGGTGTGAAAGACCCTTTCGAAGTTCCAGAGTTTAGGTGTCATTAGTCTCCAGACGCCTCATCGGAAATAGGCCTCATCTCGCCTGGAAGGGAGAACTTCCTGGATTTTCTCGAGTTGCGGCAGGTGTTCTCGAGTTACGACGGGGACCTCAGGGACCCGCCCTGGTGGCCTCACGAGAGGCCAGTCCCCATGCGAGTTGCTAGGGGGCCTCTCGGGATTCCTCTCCCGTCGATACCGGGGCCAAAAACCTTGTGTGGAGTCAGGGCCGGAACCGAGGATTCCTCTCAGGGGCTGACATGGATCTTTGGGTACTTCTGGAGTCTCCCCAGGGGAGTCAGGCCTCGTCTCGAGTGGGGGCATGCACGTGCGCTTTCCTTCCAGGCTGTAGCAGCAATATCACGCTTCCCGTGGCGTGGATCAAAGGATCTGTGGTTTTCCCTCGAGGCTTTCCCTCGAGGCTTTCCCTCGAGGCTTTCCCACAGGGCTGTCCCACGTGCCACCGTGGTGTGAGTCGATCCTCGGCGTGAAAGATGAGCCAGTGCAGGGCAAAGAGGTTCCTCTGGAATGGACTGAGATATCTGGGGGACTCTTGGAATGGTGGTACGACCATGGAGTTCCTCTCGCCTTTCCTGTTGAGAGTGCCTCCACTTGAGATGCGACGGGAACGCCGGGAATTCTTTCCCGTTGAAAGCAGGGAAAGGATCCCTCATCTCGAGCTCCGAGGGGGAAACGGGGCTCCTCTGGATGTGGACGGGACCATCGTGCTTCCTCTCGAGTGGAGACGGGTATGGCGGTGAACTTCTTGAGTTGCAGCAAGGGTGTGAAAGACCCTTTCGAAGTTCCAGAGGTTAGGTGTCATTAGTCTCCAGACGCCTCATCGGAAATAGGCCTCATCTCGCCTGGAAGGGAGAACTTCCTGGATTTTCTCGAGTTGCGGCAGGTGTACTCGAGTTACGACGGGGACCTCAGGGACCCGCCCTGGTGGCCTCAGGAGAGGCCAGTCCCCATGCGAGGTGCTAGGGGGCCTCTCGGGATTCCTCTCCCGTCGATACCGGGGCCAAAAACCTTGTGTGGAGTCAGGGCCGGAACCGAGGATTCCTCTCAGGGGCTGACATGGATCTTTGGGTACTTGTGGAGTCTCCCCAGGGGAGTCAGGCCTCGTCTCGAGTGGGGGCATGCACGTGCGCTTTCCTTCCAGGCTGTAGCAGCAATGTCACGCTTCCTGTGGCGTGGATCAAAGGATCTGTGGTTTTCCCTCGAGGCTTTCCCTCGAGGCTTTCCCACAGGGCTGTCCCACGTGCCACCGTGGTGTGAGTCGATCCTCGGCGTGAAAGATGAGCCAGTGCAGGGCAAAGAGGTTCCTCTGGAATGGACTGAGACATCTGGGTGACTCTTGGAATGGTGGTACGACCATGGAGTTCCTCTCGCCTTTCCTGTTGAGAGTGCCTCCTCTTGAGATGCGACGGGAACGCCGGGAATTCTTTCCCGTTGAAAGCAGGGAAAGGATCCCTCATCTCGAGCTCCGAGGGGGAAACGGAGCTCCTCTGGCTGTGGGCGGGACCATCGTACTTCCTCTCGAGTGGAGACGGGTATGGCGGTGAACTTCTTGAGTTGCAGCAAGGGTGTGAAAGACCCTTTCGAAGTTCCAGAGGTTAGGTGTCATTAGTCTCCAGACGCCTCATCGGAAATAGGCTTCATCTCGCCTGGAAGGGAGAACTTCCTGGATTTTCTCGAGTTGCGGCAGGTGTTCTCGAGTTACGACGGGGACCTCAGGGACCCGCCCTGGTGGCCTCACGAGAGGCCAGTCCCCATGCGAGTTGCTAGGAGGCCTCTCGGGATTCCTCTCCCGTCGATACCGGGGCCAAAAACCTTGTGTGGAGTCAGGGCCGGAACCGAGGATTCCTCTCAGGGGCTGACATGGATCTTTGGGTACTTCTGGAGTCTCCCCAGGGGAGTCAGGCCTCGTCTCGAGTGGGGGCATGCACGTGCGCTTTCCTTCCAGGCTGTAGCAGCAATATCACGCTTCCCGTGGCGTGGATCAAAGGATCTGTGGTTTTCCCTCGAGGCTTTCCCTCGAGGCTTTCCCTCGAGGCTTTCCCACAGGGCTGTCCCACGTGCCACCGTGGTGTGAGTCGATCCTCGGCGTGAAAGATGAGCCAGTGCAGGGCAAAGAGGTTCCTCTGGAATGGACTGAGACATCTGGGGGACTCTTGGAATGGTGGTACGACCATGGAGTTCCTCTCGCCTTTCCTGTTGAGAGTGCCTCCACTTGAGATGCGACGGGAACGCCGGGAATTCTTTCCCGTTGAAAGCAGGGAAAGGATCCCTCATCTCGAGCTCCGAGGGGGAAACGGGGCTCCTCTGGATGTGGACGGGACCATCGTGCTTCCTCTCGAGTGGAGACGGGTATGGCGGTGAACTTCTTGAGTTGCAGCAAGGGTGTGAAAGACCCTTTCGAAGTTCCAGAGGTTAGGTGTCATTAGTCTCCAGACGCCTCATCGGAAATAGGCCTCATCTCGCCTGGAAGGGAGAACTTCCTGGATTTTCTCGAGTTGCGGCAGGTGTTCTCGAGTTACGACGGGGACCTCAGGGACCCGCCCTGGTGGCCTCAGGAGAGGCCAGTCCCCATGCGAGGTGCTAGGGGGCCTCTCGGGATTCCTCTCCCGTCGATACCGGGGCCAAAAACCTTGTGTGGAGTCAGGGCCGGAACCGAGGATTCCTCTCAGGGGCTGACATGGATCTTTGGGTACTTGTGGAGTCTCCCCAGGGGAGTCAGGCCTCGTCTCGAGTGGGGGCATGCACGTGTGCTTTCCTTCCAGGCTGTAGCAGCAATGTCACGCTTCCTGTGGCGTGGATCAAAGGATCTGTGGTTTTCCCTCGAGGCTTTCCCTCGAGGCTTTCCCACAGGGCTGTCCCACGTGCCACCGTGGTGTGAGTCGATCCTCGGAGTGAAAGATGAGCCAGTGCAGGGCAAAGAGGTTCCTCTGGAATGGACTGAGACATCTGGGGGACTCTTGGAATGGTGGTACGACCATGGAGTTCCTCTCGCCTTTCCTGTTGAGAGTGCCTCCTCTTGAGATGCGACGGGAACGCCGGGAATTCTTTCCCGTTGAAAGCAGGGAAAGGATCCCTCATCTCGAGCTCCGAGGGGGAAACGGGGCTCCTCTGGATGTGGGCGGGACCATCGTGCTTCCTCTCGAGTGGAGACTGGTATGGCGGTGAACTTCTTGAGTTGCAGCAAGGGTGTGAAAGACCCTTTCGAAGTTCCAGAGGTTAGGTGTCATTAGTCTCCAGACGCCTCATCGGAAATAGGCCTCATCTCGCCTGGAAGGGAGAACTTCCTAGATTTTCTCGAGTTGCGGCAAGTGTTCTCGAGTTACGACGGGAACCTCAGGGACCCGCCCTGGTGGCCTCAGGAGAGGCCAGACCCCATGCGAGTTGCTAGGGGGCCTCTCGGGATTCCTCTCCCGTCGATACCGGGGCCAAAAACCTTGTGTGGAGTCAGGGCCGGAACCGAGGATTCCTCTCATGGGCTGACATGGATCTTTGGGTACTTCTGGAGTCTCCCCAGGGGAGTCAGACCTCGTCTCGAGTGGGGGCATGCACGTGAGCTTTCCTTCCAGGCTGTAGCAGCAATGTCACGCTTCCTGTGGCGTGGATCAAAGGATCTGTGCTTTTCCCTCGAGGCTTTCCCTCGAGGCTTTCCCACAGGGCTGTCCCACGTGCCACCGAGGTGTGAGTCAATCCTCGGCGTGAAAGATGAGCCAGTGCAGGGCAAAGAGGTTCCTCTGGAATGGACTGAGACATCTGGGGGACTCTTGGAATGGTAGTACGACCATGGAGTTCCTCTCGCCATTCCTGTTGAGAGTGCCTCCTCTTGAGATGCGACGGGAACGCCGGGAATACTTTCCCGTTGAAAGCAGGGAAAGGATCCCTCATCTCGAGCTCCGAGGGGGAAACGGGGCTCCTCTGGATGTGGGCGGGACCATCGTGCTTCCTCTCGAGTGGAGACGGGTATGGCGGTGAACTTCTTGAGTTGCAGCAAGGGTGTGAAAGACCCTTTCGAAGTTCCAGAGGTTAGGTGTCATTAGTCTCCAGACGCCTCATCGGAAATAGGCCTCATCTCGCCTGGAAGGGAGAACTTCCTGGATTTTCTCGAGTTGCGGCAGGTGTTCTCGAGTTACGACGGGGACCTCAGGGACCCGCCCTGGTGGCCTCAGGAGAGGCCAGTCCCCATGCGAGGTGCTAGGGGGCCTCTTGGGATTCCCCTCCCGTCGATACCGCGGCCAAAAACCTTGTGTGGAGTCAGGGCCGGAACCGAGGATTCCTCTCAGGGGCTGACATGGATCTTTGGGTACTTCTGGAGTCTCCCCAGGGGAGTCAGGCCTCGTCTCGAGTGGGGGCATGCACGTGCGCTTTCCTTCCAGGCTGTAGCAGCAATGTCACGCTTCCTGTGGCGTGGATCAAAGGATCTGTGGTTTTCCCTCGAGGCTTTCCCTCGAGGCTTTCCCACAGGGCTGTCCCACGTGCCACCGTGGTGTGAGTCGATCCTCGGCGTGAAAGATGAGCCAGTGCA
Organism: Capricornis sumatraensis; assembly: GCF_032405125.1. NCBI lineage: Eukaryota > Metazoa > Chordata > Mammalia > Artiodactyla > Bovidae > Capricornis > Capricornis sumatraensis. The sequence continues at coordinate 1,074,631 of NC_091077.1, read as the reverse complement.
GGGCAAAGAGGTTCCTCTGGAATGGACTGAGACATCTGGGGGACTCTTGGAATGGTGGTACGACCATGGAGTTCCTCTCGCCTTTCCTGTTGAGAGTGCCTCCTCTTGAGATGCGACGGGAACACAGGGAATTCTTTCCCGTTGAAAGCAGGGAAAGGATCCCTCATCTCGAGCTCCGAGGGGGAAACGGGGCTCCCCTGGATGTGGGCGGGACCATCGTACTTCCTCTCGAGTGGAGACGGGTATGGCGGTGAACTTCTTGAGTTGCAGCAAGGGTGTGAAAGACCCTTTCGAAGTTCCAGAGGTTAGGTGTCATTAGTCTCCAGACGCCTCATCGGAAATAGGCCTCATCTCGCCTGGAAGGGAGAACTTCCTGGATTTTCTCGAGTTGCGGCAGGTGTTCTCGAGTTACGACGGGGACCTCAGGGACCCGCCCTGGTGGCCTCACGAGAGGCCAGTCCCCATGCGAGTTGCTAGGGGGCCTCTCGGGATTCCTCTCCCGTCGATACCGGGGCCAAAAACCTTGTGTGGAGTCAGGGCCGGAACCGAGGATTCCTCTCAGGGGCTGACATGGATCTTTGGGTACTTCTGGAGTCTCCCCAGGGGAGTCAGGCCTCGTCTCGAGTGGGGGCATGCACGTGCGCTTTCCTTCCAGGCTGTAGCAGCAATGTCACGCTTCCTGTGGCGTGGATCAAAGGATCTGTGGTTTTCCCTCGAGGCTTTCCCTCGAGGCTTTCCCACAGGGCTGTACCACGTGCCACCGTGGTGTGAGTCGATCCTCGGCGTGAAAGATGAGCCAGTGCAGGGCAAAGAGGTTCCTCTGGAATGGACTGAGACATCTGCGGGACTCTTGGAATAGTGGTACGACCATGGAGTTCCTCTCGCCTTTCCTGTTGAGAGTGCCTCCTCTTGAGATGCGACGGGAACACAGGGAATACTTTCCCGTTGAAAGCAGGGAAAGGATCCCTCATCTCGAGCTCCGAGGGGGAAACGGGGCTCCCCTGGATGTGGGCGGGACCATCGTACTTCCTCTCGAGTGGAGACGGGTATGGCGGTGAACTTCTTGAGTTGCAGCAAGGGTGTGAAAGACCCTTTCGAAGTTCCAGAGGTTAGGTGTCATTAGTCTCCAGACGCCTCATCGGAAATAGGCCTCATCTCGCCTGGAAGGGAGAACTTCCTGGATTTTCTCGAGTTGCGGCAGGTGTTCTCGAGTTACGACGGGGACCTCAGGGACCCGCCCTGGTGGCCTCACGAGAGGCCAGTCCCCATGCGAGGTGCTAGGGGGCCTCTCGGGATTCCTCTCCCGTCGATACCGGGGCCAAAAACCTTGTGTGGAGTCAGGGCCGGAACCGAGGATTCCTCTCAGGGGCTGACATGGATCTTTGGGTACTTCTGGAGTCTCCCCAGGGGAGTCAGGCCTCGTCTCGAGTGGGGGCATACACGTGCGCTTTCCTTCCAGGCTGTAGCAGCAATGTCACGCTTCCCGTGGCGTGGATCAAAGGATCTGTGGTTTTCCCTCGAGGCTTTCCCTCGAGGCTTTCCCACAGGGCTGTCCCACGTGCCACCGTGGTGTGAGTCGATCCTCGGCCTGAAAGATGAGCCAGTGCAGGGCAAAGAGGTTCCTCTGGAATGGACTGAGACATCTGGGGGACTCTTGGAATGGTGGTACGACCATGGAGTTCCTCTCGCCTTTCCTGTTGAGAGTACCTCCTCTTGAGATGCGACGGGAACGCCGGGAATTCTTTCCCGTAGAAAGTAGGGAAAGGATCCCTCATCTCGAGCTCGGAGGGGGAAACGGGGCTCCTCTGGATGTGGGCGGGACCATCGTGCTTCCTCTCGAGTGGAGACGGGTATGGCGGTGAACTTCTTGAGTTGCAGCAAGGGTGTGAAAGACCCTTTCGAAGTTCCAGAGGTTAGGTGTCATTAGTCTCCAGACGCCTCATCGGAAATAGGCCTCATCTCGCCTGGAAGGGAGAACTTCCTGGATTTTCTCGAGTTGCGGCAGGTGTTCTCGAGTTACGACGGGGACCTCAGGGACCCGCCCTGGTGGCCTCAGGAGAGGCCAGTCCCCATGCGAGTTGCTAGGGGGCCTCTCGGGATTCCTCTCCCGTCGATACCGGGGCCAAAAACCTTGTGTGGAGTCAGGGCCGGAACCGAGGATTCCTCTCAGGGGCTGACATGGATCTTTGTGTACTTCTGGAGTCTCCCCAGGGGAGTCAGGCCTCGTCTCGAGTGGGGGCATGCACGTGCGCTTTCCTTCCAGGCTGTAGCAGCAATGTCACGCTTCCCGTGGCGTGGATCAAAGGATCTGTGGTTTTCCCTCGAGGCTTTCCCTCGAGGCTTTCCCACAGGGCTGTCCCACGTGCCACCGTGGTGTGAGTCGATCCTCGGCCTGAAAGATGAGCCAGTGCAGGGCAAAGAGGTTCCTCTGGAATGGACTGAGACATCTGGGGGACTCTTGGAATGGTGGTACGACCATGGAGTTCCTCTCGCCTTTCCTGTTGAGAGTACCTGCTCTTGAGATGCGACGGGAACGCCGGGAATTCTTTCCCGTAGAAAGCAGGGAAAGGATCCCTCATCTCGAGCTCGGAGGGGGAAACGGGGCTCCTCTGGATGTGGGCGGGACCATCGTGCTTCCTCTCGAGTGGAGACGGGTATGGCGGTGAACTTCTTGAGTTGCAGCAAGGGTGTGAAAGACCCTTTCGAAGTTCCGGAGGTTAGGTGTCATTAGTCTCCAGACGCCTCATCGGAAATAGGCCTCATCTCGCCTGGAAGGGAGAACTTCCTGGATTTTCTCGAGTTGCGGCAGGTGTTCTCGAGTTACGACGGGCACCTCAGGGACCCGCCCTGGTGGCCTCAGGAGAGGCCAGTCCCCATGCGAGTTGCTAGGGGGCCTCTCGGGATTCCTCTCCCGACGATACCGGGGCCAAAAACCTTGTGTGGAGTCAGGGCCGGAACCGAGGATTCCTCTCAGGGGCTGACATGGATCTTTGGGTACTTCTGGAGTCTCCCCAGGGGAGTCAGGCCTCGTCTCGAGTGGGGGCATGCACGTGCGCTTTCCTTCCAGGCTGTAGCAGCAATGTCACGCTTCCCGTGGCGTGGATCAAAGGATCTGTGGTTTTCCCTCGAGGCTTTCCCTCGAGGCTTTCTCACAGGGCTGTCCCACGTGCCACCGTGGTGTGAGTCGATCCTCGGCGTGAAAGATGAGCCAGTGCAGGGCAAAGAGGTTCCTCTGGAATGGACTGAGACATCTGGGGGACTCTTGGAATGGTGGTACGACCATGGAGTTCCTGTCGCCTTTCCTGTTGAGAGTACCTCCTCTTGAGGTGCGACGGGAACGCCGGGAATTCTTTCCCGTTGAAAGCAGCGAAAGGATCCCTCATCTCGAGCTCCGAGGGGGAAACGGGGCTCCTCTGGATGTGGGCGGGACCATCGTGCTTCCTCTCGAGTGGAGACGGGTATGGCGGTGAACTTCTTGAGTTGCAGCAAGGGTGTGAAAGACCCTTTCGAAGTTCCAGAGGTTAGGTGTCATTAGTCTCCAGACGCCTCATCGGAAATAGGCCTCATCTCGCCTGGAAGGGAGAACTTCCTGGATTTTCTCGAGTTGCGGCAGGTGTTCTCGAGTTACGACGGGGACCTCAGGGACCCGCCCTGGTGGCCTCACGAGAGGCCAGTCCCCATGCGAGGTGCTAGGGGGCCTCTCGGGATTCCTCTCCCGTCGATACCGGGGCCAAAAACCTTGTGTGGAGTCAGGGCCGGAACCGAGGATTCCTCTCAGGGGCTGACATGGATCTTTGGGTACTTCTGGAGTCTCCCCAGGGGAGTCAGGCCTCGTCTCGAGTGGGGGCATACACGTGCGCTTTCCTTCCAGGCTGTAGCAGCAATGTCACGCTTCCCGTGGCGTGGATCAAAGGATCTGTGGTTTTCCCTCGAGGCTTTCCCTCGAGGCTTTCCCACAGGGCTGTCCCACGTGCCACCGTGGTGTGAGTCGATCCTCGGCCTGAAAGATGAGCCAGTGCAGGGCAAAGAGGTTCCTCTGGAATGGACTGAGACATCTGGGGGACTCTTGGAATGGTGGTACGACCATGGAGTTCCTCTCGACTTTCCTGTTGAGAGTACCTCCTCTTGAGATGCGACGGGAACGCCGGGAATTCTTTCCCGTAGAAAGCAGGGAAAGGATCCCTCATCTCGAGCTCGGAGGGGGAAACGGGGCTCCTCTGGATGTGGGCGGGACCATCGTGCTTCCTCTCGAGTGGAGACGGGTATGGCGGTGAACTTCTTGAGTTGCAGCAAGGGTGTGAAAGACCCTTTCGAAGTTCCAGAGGTTAGGTGTCATTAGTCTCCAGACGCCTCATCGGAAATAGGCCTCATCTCGCCTGGAAGGGAGAACTTCCTGGATTTTCTCGAGTTGCGGCAGGTGTTCTCGAGTTACGACGGGGACCTCAGGGACCCGCCCTGGTGGCCTCAGGAGAGGCCAGTCCCCATGCGAGTTGCTAGGGGGCCTCTCGGGATTCCTCTCCCGTCGATACCGGGGCCAAAAACCTTGTGTGGAGTCAGGGCCGGAACCGAGGATTCCTCTCAGGGGCTGACATGGATCTTTGGGTACTTCTGGAGTCTCCCCAGGGGAGTCAGGCCACGTCTCGAGTGGGAGCATGCACGTGCGCTTTCCTTCCAGGCTGTAGCAGCAATGTCACGCTTCCTGTGGCGTGGATCAAAGGATCTGTGGTTTTCCCTCGAGGCTTTCCCTCGAGGCTTTCCCACAGGGCTGTCCCACGTGCCACCGTGGTGTGAGTCGATCCTAGGCGTGAAAGATGAGCAGTGCAGGGCAAAGAGGTTCCTCTGGAATGGACTGAGACATCTGGGGGACTCTTGGAATGGTGGTACGACCATGGAGTTCCTCTCGCCTTTCCTGTTGAGAGTGCCTCCTCTTGAGATGCGACGGGAACGCCGGGAATTCTTTCCCGTTGAAAGCAGGGAAAGGATCCCTCATCTCGAGCTCCGAGGGGGAAACGGGGCTCCTCTGGAAGTGGGCGGGCCATCGTGCTTCCTCTCGAGTGGAGACGGGTATGGCGGTGAACTTCTTGAGTTGCAGCAAGGGTGTGAAAGACCCTTTCGAAGTTCCAGAGGTTAGGTGTCATTAGTCTCCAGACGCCTCATCGGAAATAGGCCTCATCTCGCCTGGAAGGGAGAACTTCCTGGATTTTCTCGAGTTGCGGCAGGTGTTCTCGAGTTACGACGGGCACCTCAGGGACCCGCCCTGGTGGCCTCACGAGAGGCCAGTCCCCATGCGAGTTGCTAGGGGGCCTCTCGGGATTCCTCTCCCGTCGATACCGGGGCCAAAAACCTTGTGTGGAGTCAGGGCCGGAACCGAGGATTCCTCTCAGGGGCTGACATGGATCTTTGGGTACTTATGGAGTCTCCCCAGGGGAGTCAGGCCTCGTCTCGAGTGGGGGCATGCACGTGCGCTTTCCTTCCAGGCTGTAGCAGCAATGTCACGCTTCCCGTGGCGTGGATCAAAGGATCTGTGGTTTTCCCTCGAGGCTTTCCCTCGAGGCTTTCTCACAGGGCTGTCCCACGTGCCACCGTGGTGTGAGTCGATCCTCGGCGTGAAAGATGAGCCAGTGCAGGGCAAAGAGGTTCCTCTGGAATGGACTGAGACATCTGGGGGACTCTTGGAATGGTGGTACGACCATGGAGTTCCTGTCGCCTTTCCTGTTGAGAGTACCTCCTCTTGAGGTGCGACGGGAACGCCGGGAATTCTTTCCCGTTGAAAGCAGCGAAAGGATCCCTCATCTCGAGCTCCGAGGGGGAAACGGGGCTCCTCTGGATGTGGGCGGGACCATCGTGCTTCCTCTCGAGTGGAGACGGGTATGGCGGTGAACTTCTTGAGTTGCAGCAAGGGTGTGAAAGACCCTTTCGAAGTTCCAGAGGTTAGGTGTCATTAGTCTCCAGACGCCTCATCGGAAATAGGCCTCATCTCGCCTGGAAGGGAGAACTTCCTGGATTTTCTCGAGTTGCGGCAGGTGTTCTCGAGTTACGACGGGGACCTCAGGGACCCGCCCTGGTGGCCTCACGAGAGGCCAGTCCCCATGCGAGGTGCTAGGGGGCTTCTCGGGATTCCTCTCCCGTCGATACCGGGGCCAAAAACCTTGTGTGGAGTCAGGGCCGGAACCGAGGATTCCTCTCAGGGGCTGACATGGATCTTTGGGTACTTCTGGAGTCTCCCCAGGGGAGTCAGGCCTCGTCTCGAGTGGGGGCATACACGTGCGCTTTCCTTCCAGGCTGTAGCAGCAATGTCACGCTTCCCGTGGCGTTCATCAAAGGATCTGTGGTTTTCCCTCGAGGCTTTCCCTCGAGGCTTTCCCACAGGGCTGTCCCACGTGCCACCGTGGTGTGAGTCGATCCTCGGCCTGAAAGATGAGCCAGTGCAGGGCAAAGAGGTTCCTCTGGAATGGACTGAGACATCTGGGGGACTCTTGGAATGGTGGTACGACCATGGAGTTCCTCTCGCCTTTCCTGTTGAGAGTACCTCCTCTTGAGATGCGACGGGAACGCCGGGAATTCTTTCCCGTAGAAAGCAGGGAAAGGATCCCTCATCTCGAGCTCGGAGGGGGAAACGGGGCTCCTCTGGATGTGGGCGGGACCATCGTGCTTCCTCTCGAGTGGAGACGGGTATGGCGGTGAACTTCTTGAGTTGCAGCAAGGGTGTGAAAGACCCTTTCGAAGTTCCAGAGGTTAGGTGTCATTAGTCTCCAGACGCCTCATCGGAAATAGGCCTCATCTCGCCTGGAAGGGAGAACTTCCTGGATTTTCTCGAGTTGCGGCAGGTGTTCTCGAGTTACGACGGGGACCTCAGGGACCCGCCCTGGTGGCCTCAGGAGAGGCCAGTCCCCATGCGAGTTGCTAGGGGGCCTCTCGGGATTCCTCTCCCGTCGATACCGGGGCCAAAAACCTTGTGTGGAGTCAGGGCCGGAACCGAGGATTCCTCTCAGGGGCTGACATGGATCTTTGGGTACTTCTGGAGTCTCCCCAGGGGAGTCAGGCCACGTCTCGAGTGGGGGCATGCACGTGCGCTTTCCTTCCAGGCTGTAGCATCAATGTCACGCTTCCTGTGGCGTGGATCAAAGGATCTGTGGTTTTCCCTCGAGGCTTTCCCTCGAGGCTTTCCCACAGGGCTGTCCCACGTGCCACCGTGGTGTGAGTCGATCCTCGGCGTGAAAGATGAGCCAGTGCAGGGCAAAGAGGTTCCTCTGGAATGGACTGAGACATCTGGGGGACTCTTGGAATGGTGGTACGACCATGGAGTTCCTCTCGCCTTTCCTGTTGAGAGTGCCTCCTCTTGAGATGCGACGGGAACGCCGGGAATTCTTTCCCGTTGAAAGCAGGGAAAGGATCCCTCATCTCGAGCTCCGAGGGGGAAACGGGGCTCCTCTGGATGTGGGCGGGACCATCGTGCTTCCTCTCGAGTGGAGACGGGTATGGCGGTGAACTTCTTGAGTTGCAGCAAGGGTGTGAAAGACCCTTTGGAAGTTCCAGAGGTTAGGTGTCATTAGTCTCCAGACGCCTCATCGGAAATAGGCCTCATTTCGCCTGGAAGGGAGAACTTCCTGGATTTTCTCGAGTTGTGGCAGGTGTTCTCGAGTTACGACGGGCACCTCAGGGACCCGCCCTGGTGGCCTCAGGAGAGGCCAGTCCCCATGCGAGTTGCTAGGGGGCCTCTCGGGATTCCTCTCCCGTCGATACCGGGGCCAAAAACCTTGTGTGGAGTCAGGGCCGGAACCGAGGATTCCTCGCAGGGGCTGACATGGATCTTTGGGTACTTCTGGAGTCTCCCCAGGGGAGTCAGGCCTCGTCTCGAGTGGGGGCATGCACGTGCCCTTTCCTTCCAGGCTGTAGCAGCAATGTCACGCTTCCCGTGGCGTTCATCAAAGGATCTGTGGTTTTCCCTCGAGGCTTTCCCTCGAGGCTTTCCCACAGGGCTGTCCCACGTGCCACCGTGGTGTGAGTCGATCCTCGGCCTGAAAGATGAGCCAGTGCAGGGCAAAGAGGTTCCTCTGGAATGGACTGAGACATCTGGGGGACTCTTGGAATGGTGGTACGACCATGGAGTTCCTCTCGCCTTTCCTGTTGAGAGTACCTCCTCTTGAGATGCGACGGGAACGCCGGGAATTCTTTCCCGTAGAAAGCAGGGAAAGGATCCCTCATCTCGAGCTCGGAGGGGGAAACGGGGCTCCTCTGGATGTGGGCGGGACTATCGTGCTTCCTCTCGAGTGGAGACGGGTATGGCGGTGAACTTCTTGAGTTGCAGCAAGGGTGTGAAAGACCCTTTCGAAGTTCCAGAGGTTAGGTGTCATTAGTCTCCAGACGCCTCATCGGAAATAGGCCTCATCTCGCCTGGAAGGGAGAACTTCCTGGATTTTCTCGAGTTGCGGCAGGTGTTCTCGAGTTACGACGGGCACCTCAGGGACCCGCCCTGGTGGCCTCAGGAGAGGCCAGTCCCCATGCAAGTTGCTAAGGGGCCTCTCGGGATTCCTCTCCCGTCGATACCGGGGCCAAAAACCTTGTGTGGACTCAGGGCCGGAACCGAGGATTCCTCTCAGGGGCTGACATGGATCTTTGGGTACTTGTGGAGTCTCCCCAGGGGAGTCAGGCCTCGTCTCGAGTGGGGGCATGCACGTGCGCTTTCCTTCCAGGCTGTAGCAGCAATGTCACGCTTCCTGTGTCGTGGATCAAAGAATCTGTGGTTTTCCCTCGAGGCTTTACCTCGAGGCTTTCCCACAGGGCTGTCCTACGTGCCACAGTGGTGTGAGTCGATCCTCGGCGTGAAAGATGAGCCAGTGCAGGGCAAAGAGGTTCCTCTGGAATGGACTGAGACATCTGGGGGACTCTTGGAATGGTGGTACGACCATGGAGTTCCTCTCGCCTTTCCTGTTGAGAGTGCCTCCTCTTGAGATGCGACGGGAACGCCGGGAATTCTTTCCCGTTGAAAGCAGGGAAAGGATCCCTCATCTCGAGCTCCGAGGGGGAAACGGGGCTCCTCTGGATGTGGGCGGGACCATCGTGCTTCCTCTCGAGTGGAGACGGGTATGGCGGTGAACTTCTTGAGTTGCAGCAAGGGTGTGAAAGACCCTTTCGAAGTTCCAGAGGTTAGGTGTCATTAGGCTCCAGACGCCACATCGGAAATAGGCCTCATCTCGCCTGGAAGGGAGAACTTCCTGGATTTTCTCGAGTTGCGGCAGGTGTTCTCGAGTTACGACGGGGACCTCAGGGACCCGCCCTGGTGGCCTCAGGAGAGGCCAGTCCCCATGCGAGTTGCTAGGGGGCCTCTCGGGATTCCTCTCCCGTCGATACCGGGGCCAAAAACCTTGTGTGGAGTCAGGGCCAGAACCGAGGATTCCTCTCAGGGGCTGACATGGATCTTTGGGTACTTGTGGAGTCTCCCCAGGGGAGTCAGGCCTCGTCTCGAGTGGGGGCATGCACGTGCGCTTTCCTTCCAGGCTGTAGCAGCAATGTCACGCTTCCTGTGGCGTGGATCAAAGGATCTGTGGTTTTCCCTCGAGGCTTTCCCTCGAGGCTTTCCCACAGGGCTGTCCCACGTGCCACCGTGGTGTGAGTCGATACTCGGCGTGAAAGATGAGCCAGTGCAGGGCAAAGAGATTCCTCTGGAATGGACTGAGACATCTGGGGGACTCTTGGAATGGTGGTACGACCATGGAGTTCCTCTCGCCTTTCCTGTTGAGAGTGCCTCCTCTTGAGATGCGACGGGAACGCCGGGAATTCTTTCCCGTTGAAAGCAGGGAAAGGATCCCTCATCTCGAGCTCCGAGGGGGAAACAGGGCTCCTCTGGATGTGGGCGGGACCATCGTGCTTCCTCTCGAGTGGAGACGGGTATGGCGGTGAACTTCTTGAGTTGCAGCAAGGGTGTGAAAGACCCTTTCGAAGTTCCAGAGGTTAGGTGTCATTAGTCTCCAGACGCCTCATTGGAAATAGGCCTCATCTCGCCTGGAAGGGAGAACTTCCTGGATTTTCTCGAGTTGCGGCAGGTGTTCTCGAGTTACGACGGGGACCTCAGGGACCCGCCCTGGTGGCCTCAGGAGAGGCCAGTCCCCATGCGAGCTGATAGGGGGCCTCTCGGGATTCCTCTCCCGTCGATACCGGGGCCAAAAACCTTGTGTGGAATCAGGGCCGGAACCGAGGATTCCTCTCAGGGGCTGACATGGATCTTTGGGTACTTCTGGAGTCTCCCCAGGGGAGTCAGGCCTCGTCTCGAGTGGGGGCATGCACGTGCGCTTTCCTTCCAGGCTGTAGCAGCAATGTCACGCTTCCCGTCGCGTGAATCAAAGGATCTGTGCTTTTCCCTCGAGGCTTTCCCTCGAGGCTTTCCCACAGGGCTGTCCCACGTGCCACCGTGGGGTGAGTCGACCCTCAGCGTGAAAGATGAGCCAGTGCAGGGCAAAGAGGTTCCTCTGGAATGGACTGAGATATCTGGGGGACTCTTGGAATGGTGGTACGACCATGGAGTTCCTCTCGCCTTTCCAGTTGAGAGTGCCTCCTCTTGAGATGCGACGGGAACGCCGGGAATTCTTTCCCGTTGAAAGCAGGGAAAGGATCCCTCATCTCGAGCTCCGAGGGGGAAACGGGGCTCCTCTGGATGTGGGCGGGACCATCGTGCTTCCTCTCGTGTGGAGACGGGTATGGCAGTGATCTTCTTGAGTTGCAGCAAGGGTGTGAAAGACCCTTTCGAAGTTCCAGAGGTTAGGTGTCATTAGTCTCCAGATGCCTCATCGGAAATAGGCCTCATCTCGCCTGGAAGAGAGAACTTCCTGGATTTTCTCGAGTTGCGGCAGGTGTTCTCGAGTTACGACGGGGACCTCAGGGACCCGCCCTGGTGGCCTCAGGAGAGGCCAGTCCCCATGCAAGTTGCTAGGGGGCCTCTCGGGATTCCTCTCCCGTCGATACCGGGGCCAAAAACCTTGTGTGGAGTCAGGGCCGGAACCGAGGATTCCTCTCAGGGGCTGACATGGATCTTTGGGTACTTGTGGAGTCTCCCCAGGGGAGTCAGGCCTCGTCTCGAGTGGGGGCATGCACGTGCGCTTTCCTTCCAGGCTGTAGCAGCAATGTCACGCTTCCTGTGTCGTGGATCAAAGAATCTGTGGTTTTCCCTCGAGGCTGTACCTCGAGGCTTTCCCACAGGGCTGTCCTACGTGCCACAGTGGTGTGAGTCGATCCTCGGCGTGAAAGATGAGCCAGTGCAGGGCAAAGAGGTTCCTCTGGAATGGACTGAGACATCTGGGGGACTCTTGGAATGGTGGTACGACCATGGAGTTCCTCTCGCCTTTCCTGTTGAGAGTGCCTCCTCTTGAGATGCGACGGGAACGCCGGGAATTCTTTCCCGTTGAAAGCAGGGAAAGGATCCCTCATCTCGAGCTCCGAGGGGGAAACGGGGCTCCTCTGGATGTGGGCGGGACCATCCTGCTTCCTCTCGAGTGGAGACGGGTATGGCGGTGAACTTCTTGAGTTGCAGCAAGGGTGTGAAAGACCCTTTAGAAGTTCCAGAGGTTAGGTGTCATTAGTCTCCGGACGCCTCATCAGAAATAGGCCTCATCTCGCCTGGAAGGGAGAACTTCCTGGATTTTCTCGAGTGGCGGCAGGTGTTCTCGAGTTACGACGGGGACCTCAGGGACCCGGCCTGGTGGCCTCAGGAGAGGCCAGTCCCCATGCGAGTTGCTAGGGGGCCTCTCGGGATTCCTCTCCCGTCGATACCGGGGCCAAAAGCCTTGTGTGGAGTCAGGGCCGGAACCGAGGATTCCTCTCAGGGGCTGACATGGATCTTTGGGTACTTCTGGAGTCTCCCCAGGGGAGTCAGGTATCGTCTCGAGTGGGGGCATGCACGTGCGCTTTCCTTCCAGGCTCTAGCAGCAATGTCACGCTTCCCGTGGTGTGGATCAAAGGATCTGTGGTTTTCCCTCGAGGCTTTCCCTCGAGGCTTTCCAACAGGGCTGTCCCACGTGCCACCGTGGTGTGAGTCGATCCTCGGCGTGAAAGATGAGCCAGTGCAGGGCAAAGAGCTTCCTCTGGAATGGACTGAGCCATCTGGGGGACTCTTGGAATGGTGGTACGACCATGGAGTTCCTCTCGCCTTTCCTGTTGAGAGTGCCTCCTCTTGAGATGCGACGGGAACGCCGGGAATTCTTTCCCGTTGAAAGCAGGGAAAGGATCCCTCATCTCGAGCTCCGAGGGGGAAACGGGGCTCCTCTGGATGTGGGCGGGACCATCGTGCTTCCTCTCGAGTGGAGACGGGTATGGCGGTGAACTTCTTGATTTGCAGCAAGGGTGTGAAAGACCCTTTCGAAGTTCCAGAGGTTAGGTGTCATTAGGCTCCAGACGCCACATCGGAGATAGGCCTCATCTCGCCTGGAAGGGAGAACTTCCTGGATTTTCTCGAGTTGTGGCAGGTGTTCTCGAGTTACGACGGGGACCTCAGGGACCCGCCCTGGTGGCCTCAGGAGAGGCCAGTCCCCATGCGAGTTGCTAGGGGGCCTCTCGGGATTCCTCTCCCGTCGATACCGGGGCCAAAAACCTTGTGTGGAGTCAGGGCCGGAACCGAGGATTCCTCTCAGGGGCTGACATGGATCTTTGGGTACTTGTGGAGTCTCCCCAGGGGAGTCAGGCCTCGTCTCGAGTGGGGGCATGCACGTGCGCTTTCCTTCCAGGCTGTAGCAGCAATGTCACGCTTCCTGTGGCGTGGATCAAAGGATCTGTGGTTTTCCCTCGAGGCTTTCCCTCGAGGCTTTCCCACAGGGCTGTCCCACGTGCCACCGTGGTGTGAGTCGATCCTCGGCGTGAAAGATGAGCCAGTGCAGGGCAAAGAGGTTCCTCTGGAATGGACTGAGACATCTGGGGGACTCTTGGAATGGTGGTACGACCATGGAGTTCCTCTCGCCTTTCCTGTTGAGAGTGCCTCCTCTTGAGATGCGACGGGAACGCCGGGAATTCTTTCCCGTTGAAAGCAGGGAAAGGATCCCTCATCTCGAGCTCCGAGGGGGAAACGGGGCTCCTCTGGATGTGGGCGGGACCATCGTGCTTCCTCTCGAGTGGAGACGGGTATGGCGGTGAACTTCTTGAGTTGCAGCAAGGGTGTGAAAGACCCTTTCGAAGTTCCAGAGGTTAGGTGTCATTAGTCTCCAGACGCCTCATCCGAAATAGGCCTCATCTCGCCTGGAAGGGAGAACTTCCTGGATTTTCTCGAGTTGCGGCAGGTGTTCTCGAGTTACGACGGGGACCTCAGGGACCCGCCCTGGTGGCCTCAGGAGAGGCCAGTCCCCATGCGAGTTGCTAGGGGGCCTCTCGGGATTCCTCTCCCGTCGATACCGGGGCCAAAAACCTTGTGTGGAGTCAGGGCCGGAACCGAGGATTCCTCTCAGGGGCTGACATGGATCTTTGGGTACTTCTGGAGTCTCCCCAGGGGAGTCAGGCCTCGTCTCGAGTGGGGGCATGCACGTGCGCTTTCCTTCCAGGCTGTAGCAGCAATGTCACGCTTCCCGTCGCGTGGATCAAAGGATCTGTGGTTTTCCCTCGAGGCTTTCCCTCGAGGCTTTCCCACAGGGCTGTCCCACGTGCCACCGTGGTGTGAGTCGATCCTCGGCGTGAAAGATGAGCCAGTGCAGGGCAAAGAGTTTCCTCTGGAATGGACTGAGACATCTGGGGGACTCTTGGAATGGTGGTACGACCATGGAGTTCCTCTCGCCTTTCCTGTTGAGAGTGCCTCCTCTTGAGATGCGACGGGAACGCCGGGAATTCTTTCCCGTTGAAAGCAGGGAAAGGATCCCTCATCTCGAGCTCCGAGGGGGAAACGGGGCTCCTCTGGATGTGGGCGGGACCATCGTGCTTCCTCTCGAGTGGAGACGGGTATGGCGGTGAACTTCTTGAGTTGCAGCAAGGGTGTGAAAGACCCTTTCGAAGTTCCAGAGGTTAGGTGTCATTAGTCTCCAGACGCCTCATCCGAAATAGGCCTCATCTCGCCTGGAAGGGAGAACTTCCTGGATTTTCTCGAGTTGCGGCAGGTGTTCTCGAGTTACGACGGGGACCTCAGGGACCCGCCCTGGTGGCCTCAGGAGAGGCCAGTCCCCATGCGAGCTGATAGGGGGCCTCTCGGGATTCCTCTCCCGTCGATACCGGGGCCAAAAACCTTGTGTGGAATCAGGGCCGGAACCGAGGATTCCTCTCAGGGGCTGACATGAATCTTTGGGTACTTCTGGAGTCTCCCCAGGGGAGTCAGGCCTCGTCTCGAGTGGGGGCATGCACGTGCGCTTTCCTTCCAGGCTGTAGCAGCAATGTCACGCTTCCCGTCGCGTGGATCAAAGGATCTGTGCTTTTCCCTCGAGGCTTTCCCTCGAGGCTTTCCCACAGGGCTGTCCCACGTGCCACCGTGGGGTGAGTCGACCCTCGGCGTGAAAGATGAGCCAGTGCAGGGCAAAGAGGTTCCTCTGGAATGGACTGAGACATCTGGGGGACTCTTGGAATGGTGGTACGACCATGGAGTTCCTCTCGCCTTTCCTGTTGAGAGTGCCTCCTCTTGAGATGCGACGGGAACGCCGGGAATTCTTTCCCGTTGAAAGCAGGGAAAGGATCCCACATCTCGAGCTCCGAGGGGGAAACGGGGCTCCTCTGGATGTGGGCGGGACCATCGTGCTTCCTCTCGTGTGGAGACGGGTATGGCAGTGATCTTCTTGAGTTGCAGCAAGGGTGTGAAAGACCCTTTCGAAGTTCCAGAGGTTAGGTGTCATTAGTCTCCAGATGCCTCATCGGAAATAGGCCTCATCTCGCCTGGAAGAGAGAACTTCCTGGATTTTCTCGAGTTGCGGCAGGTGTTCTCGAGTTACGACGGGGACCTTAGGGACCCGCCCTGGTGGCCTCAGTAGAGGCCAGTCCCCATGCAAGTTGCTAGGGGGCCTCTCGGGATTCCTCTCCCGTCGATACCGGGGCCAAAAACCTTGTGTGGAATCAGGGCCGGAACCGAGGATTCCTCTCAGGGGCTGACATGGATCTTTGGGTACTTGTGGAGTCTCCCCAGGGGAGTCAGGCCTCGTCTCGAGTGGGGGCATGCACGTGCGCTTTCCTTCCAGGCTGTAGCAGCAATGTCACGCTTCCTGTGTCGTGGATCAAAGAATCTGTGGTTTTCCCTCGAGGCTTTACCTCGAGGCTTTCCCACAGGGCTGTCCTACGTGCCACAGTGGTGTGAGTCGATCCTCGGCGTGAAAGATGAGCCAGTGCAGGGCAAAGAGGTTCCTCTGGAATGGACTGAGACATCTGGGGGACTCTTGGAATGGTGGTACGACCATGGAGTTCCTCTCGACTTTCCTGTTGAGAGTGCCTCCTCTTGAGATGCGACGGGAACGCCGGGAATTCTTTCCCGTTGAAAGCAGGGAAAGGATCCCTCATCTCGAGCTCCGAGGGGGAAACGGGGCTCCTCTGGATGTGGGAGGGACCATCGTGCTTCCTCTCGAGTGGAGACGGGTATGGCGGTGAACTTCTTGAGTTGCAGCAAGGGTGTGAAAGACCCTTTAGAAGTTCCAGAGGTTAGGTGTCATTAGTCTCCGGACGCCTCATCAGAAATAGGCCTCATCTCGCCTGGAAGGGAGAACTTCCTGGATTTTCTCGAGTGGCGGCAGGTGTTCTCGAGTTACGACGGGGACCTCAGGGACCCGCCCTGGTGGCCTCAGGAGAGGCCAGTCCCCATGCGAGTTGCTAGGGGGCCTCTCGGGATTCCTCTCCCGTCGATACCGGGGCCAAAAACCTTGTGTGGAGTCAGGGCCGGAACCGAGGATTCCTCTCAGGGGCTGACATGGATCTTTGGGTACTTCTGGAGTCTCCGCAGGGGAGTCAGGTATCGTCTCGAGTGGGGGCATGCACGTGCGCTTTCCTTCCAGGCTGTAGCAGCAATGTCACGCTTCCCGTGGTGTGGATCAAACGATCTGTGGTTTTCCCTCGAGGCTTTCCCTCGAGGCTTTCCGACAGGGCTGTCCCACGTGCCACCGTGGTGTGAGTCGATCCTCGGCGTGAAAGATGAGCCAGTGCAGGGCAAAGAGGTTCCTCTGGAATGGACTGAGCCATCTGGGGGACTCTTGGAATGGTGGTACGACCATGGAGTTCCTCTCGCCTTTCCTGTTGAGAGTGCCTCCTCTTGAGATGCGACGGGAACGCCGGGAATTCTTTCCCGTTGAAAGCAGGGAAAGGATCCCTCATCTCGAGCTCCGAGGGGGAAACGGGGCTCCTCTGGATGTGGGCGGGACCATCGTGCTTCCTCTCGAGTGGAGACGGGTATGGCGGTGAACTTCTTGAGTTGCAGCAAGGGTGTGAAAGACCCTTTCGAAGTTCCAGAGGTTAGGTGTCATTAGTCTCCAGACGCCTCATCGGAAATAGGCCTCATCTCGCCTGGAAGGGAGAACTTCCTGGATTTTCTCGAGTTGAGGCAGGTGTTCTCGAGTTACGACGGGGACTTCAGGGACCCGCCCTGGTGGCCTCAGGAGAGGCCAGTCCCCATGCGAGTTGCTAGGGGGCCTCTCGGGATTCCTCTCCCGTCGATACCGGGGCCAAAAACCTTGTGTGGAGTCAGGGCCGGAACCGAGGATTCCTCTCAGGGGCTGACATGGATCTTTGGGTACTTCTGGAGTCTCCCCAGGGGAGTCAGGCCTCGTCTCGAGTGGGGGCATGCACGTGCGCTTTCCTTCCAGGCTGTAGCAGCAATGTCACGCTTCCCGTGGCGTGGATCAAAGGATCTGTGGTTTTCCCTCGAGGCTTTCCCTCGAGGCTTTCCCACAGGGCTGTCCCACGTGCCACCGTGGTGTGAGTCGTTCCTCGGCGTGAAAGATGAGCCAGTGCAGGGCAAAGAGGTTCCTCTGGAATGGACTGAGACATCTGGGGGTCTCTTGGAATGGTGGTACGACCATGGAGTTCCTCTCGCCTTTCCTGTTGAGAGTGCCTCCACTTGAGATGCGACGGGAACGCCGGGAATTCTTTCCCGTTGAAAGCAGGGAAAGGATCCCTCATCTCGAGCTCCGAGGGGGAAACGGGGCTCCTCTGGATGTGGGCGGGACCATCGTGCTTCCTCTCGAGTGGAGACGGGTATGGCGGTGAACTTCTTGAGTTGCAGCAAGGGTGTGAAAGACCCTTTCGAAGTTCCAGAGGTTAGGTGTCATTAGTCTCCAGACGCCTCATCGGAAATAGGCCTCATCTCGCCTGGAAGGGAGAACTTCCTGGATTTTCTCGAGTTGCGGCAGGTGTTCTCGAGTTACGACGGGGACCTCAGGGACCCGCCCTGGTGGCCTCAGGAGAGGCCAGTCCCCATGCGAGTTGCTAGGGGGCCTCTCGGGATTCCTCTCCCGTCGATACCGGGGCCAAAAACCTTGTGTGGAGTCAGGGCCGGAACCGAGGATTCCTCTCAGGGGCTGACATGGATCTTTGGGTACTTCTGGAGTCTCTCCAGGGGAGTCAGGCCTCGTCTCAAGTGGGAGCATGCACTTGCGCTTTCCTTCCAGGCTGTAGCAGCAATGTCACGCTTCCCGTCGCGTGGATCAAAGGATCTGTGGTTTTCCCTCGAGGCTTTCCCTCGAGGCTTTCCCACAGGGCTGTCCCACGTGCCACCGTGGTGTGAGTCGATCCTTGGCGTGAAAGATGAGCCAGTGCAGGGCAAAGAGGTTCCTCTGGAATGGACTGAGACATCTGGGGGACTCTTGGAATGGTGGTACGACCATGGAGTTCCTCTCGCCTTTCCTGTTGAGAGTGCCTCCTCTTGAGATGCGACGGGAACGCCGGGAATTCTTTCCCGTTGAAAGCAGGGAAAGGATCCCTCATCTCGAGCTCCGAGGGGGAAACGGGGCTCCTCTGGATGTGGGCGGGACCATCGTGCTTCCTCTCGAGTGGAGACGGGTATGGCGGTGAACTTCTTGAGTTGCAGCAAGGGTGTGAAAGACCCTTTAGAAGTTCCAGAGGTTAGGTGTCATTAGTCTCCGGACGCCTCATCAGAAATAGGCCTCATCTCGCCTGGAAGGGAGAACTTCCTGGATTTTCTCGAGTGGCGGCAGGTGTTCTCGAGTTACGACGGGGACCTCAGGGACCCGCCCTGGTGGCCTCAGGAGAGGCCAGTCCCCATGCGAGTTGCTAGGGGGCCTCTCGGGATTCCTCTCCCGTCGATACCGGGGCCAAAAACCTTGTGTGGAGTCAGGGCCGGAACCGAGGATTCCTCTCAGGGGCTGACATGGATCTTTGGGTACTTCTGGAGTCTCCGCAGGGGAGTCAGGTATCGTCTCGAGTGGGGGCATGCACGTGCGCTTTCCTTCCAGGCTGTAGCAGCAATGTCACGCTTCCCGTGGTGTGGATCAAAGGATCTGTGGTTTTCCCTCGAGGCTTTCCCTCGAGGCTTTCCGACAGGGCTGTCCCACGTGCCACCGTGGTGTGAGTCGATCCTCGGCGTGAAAGATGAGCCAGTGCAGGGCAAAGAGGTTCCTCTGGAATGGACTGAGCCATCTGGGGGACTCTTGGAATGGTGGTACGACCATGGAGTTCCTCTCGCCTTTCCTGTTGAGAGTGCCTCCTCTTGAGATGCGACGGGAACGCCGGGAATTCTTTCCCGTTGAAAGCAGGGAAAGGATCCCTCATCTCGAGCTCCGAGGGGGAAACGGGGCTCCTCTGGATGTGGGCGGGACCATCGTGCTTCCTCTCGAGTGGAGACGGGTATGGCGGTGAACTTCTTGAGTTGCAGCAAGGGTGTGAAAGACCCTTTCGAAGTTCCAGAGGTTAGGTGTCATTAGGCTCCAGACGCCACATCGGAAATAGGCCTCATCTCGCCTGGAAGGGAGAACTTCCTGGATTTTCTCGAGTTGCGGCAGGTGTTCTCGAGTTACGACGGGGACCTCAGGGACCCGCCCTGGTGGCCTCAGGAGAGGCCAGTCCCCATGCGAGTTGCTAGGGGGCCTCTCGGGATTCCTCTCCCGTCGATACCGGGGCCAAAAACCTTGTGTGGAGTCAGGGCCGGAACCGAGGATTCCTCTCAGGGGCTGACATGGATCTTTGGGTACTTGTGGAGTCTCCCCAGGGGAGTCAGGCCTCGTCTCGAGTGGGGGCATGCACGTGCGCTTTCCTTCCAGGCTGTAGCAGCAATGTCACGCTTCCTGTGGCGTGGATCAAAGGATCTGTGGTTTTCCCTCGAGGCTTTCCCTCGAGGCTTTCCCACAGGGCTGTCCCACGTGCCACCGTGGTGTGAGTCGATCCTCGGCGTGAAAGATGAGCCAGTGCAGGGCAAAGAGTTTCCTCTGGAATGGACTGAGACATCTGGGGGACTCTTGGAATGGTGGTACGACCATGGAGTTCCTCTCGCCTTTCCTGTTGAGAGTGCCTCCACTTGAGATGCGACGGGAACGCCGGGAATTCTTTCCCGTTGAAAGCAGGGAAAGGATCCCTCATCTCGAGCTCCGAGGGGGAAACGGGGCTCCTCTGGATGTGGGCGGGACCATCGTGCTTCCTCTCGAGTGGAGACGGGTATGGCGGTGAACTTCTTGAGTTGCAGCAAGGGTGTGAAAGACCCTTTCGAAGTTCCAGAGGTTAGGTGTCATTAGTCTCCAGACCCCTCATCCGAAATAGGCCTCATCTCGCCTGGAAGGGAGAACTTCCTGGATTTTCTCGAGTTGCGGCAGGTGTTCTCGAGTTACGACGGGGACCTCAGGGACCCGCCCTGGTGGCCTCAGGAGAGGCCAGTCCCCATGCGAGTTGCTAGGGGGCCTCTCGGGATTCCTCTCCCGTCGATACCGGGGCCAAAAACCTTGTGTGGAGTCAGGGCCGGAACCGAGGATTCCTCTCAGGGGCTGACATGGATCTTTGGGTACTTGTGGAGTCTCCCCAGGGGAGTCAGGCCTCGTCTCGAGTGGGGGCATGCACGTTCGCTTTCCTTCCAGGCTGTAGCAGCAATCTAACGCTTCCCGTCGCGTGGATCAAAGGATCTGTGGTTTTCCCTCGAGGCTTTCCCTCGAGGCTTTCCCACAGGGCTGTCCCACGTGCCACCGTGGTGTGAGTCGATCCTCGGCGTGAAAGATGAGCCAGTGCTGGGCAAAGAGGTTCCTCTGGAATGGACTGAGACATCTGGGGGACTCTTGGAATGGTGGTACGACCATGGAGTTCCTCTCGCCTTATCTGTTGAGAGTGCCTCCTCTTGAGATGCGACGGGAACGCCGGGAATTCTTTGCCGTTGAAAGCAGGGAAAGGATCCCTCATCTCGAGCTCCGAGGGGGTAACGGGGCTCCTCTGGATGTGGGCGGGACCATCGTGCTTCCTCTCGAGTGGAGACGGGTATGGCGGTGAACTTCTTGAGTTGCAGCAAGGGTGTGAAAAACCCTTTCGAAGTTCCAGAGGTTAGGTGTCATTAGTCTCCAGACGCCTCATCGGAAATAGGCCTCATCTCGCCTGGAAGGGAGAACTTCCTGGATTTTCTCGAGTTGCGGCAGGTGTTCTCGAGTTACGACGGGGACCTCAGGGACCCGCCCTGGTGGCCTCAGGAGAGGCCAGTCCCCATGCGAGCTGATAGGGGGCCTCTCGGGATTCCTCTCCCGTCGATACCGGGGCCAAAAACCTTGTGTGGAATCAGGGCCGGAACCAAGGATTCCTCTCAGGGGCTGACATGGATCTTTGGGTACTTCTGGAGTCTCCCCAGGGGAGTCAGGCCTCGTCTCGAGTGGGGGCATGCACGTGCGCTTTCCTTCCAGGCTGTAGCAGCAATGTCAGGCTTCCCGTCGCGTGGATCAAAGGATCTGTGCTTTTCCCTCGAGGCTTTCCCTCGAGTCTTTCCCACAGGGCTGTCCCACGTGCCACCGTGGGGTGAGTCGACCCTCGGCGTGAAAGATGAGCCAGTGCAGGGCAAAGAGGTTCCTCTGGAATGGACTGAGATATCTGGGGGACTCTTGGAATGGTGGTACGACCATGGAGTTCCTCTCGCCTTTCCTGTTGAGATTGCCTACTCTTGAGATGCGACGGGAACGCCGGGAATTCTTTCCCGTTGAAAGCAGGGAAAGGATCCCTCATCTCGAGCTCCGAGGGGGAAACGGGGCTCCTCTGGATGTGGGCGGGACCATCGTGCTTCCTCTCGAGTGGAGACGGGTATGGCGGTGAACTTCTTGAGTTGCAGCAAGGGTGTGAAAGACCCTTTCGAAGTTCCAGAGGTTAGGTGTCATTAGTCTCCAGACGCCTCATCCGAAATAGGCCTCATCTCGCCTGGAAGGGAGAACTTCCTGGATTTTCTCGAGTTGCGGCAGGTGTTCTCGAGTTACGACGGGGACCTCAGGGACCCGCCCTGGTGGCCTCAGGAGAGGCCAGTCCCCATGCGAGTTGCTAGGGGGCCTCTCGGGATTCCTCTCCCGTCGATACCGGGGCCAAAAACCTTGTGTGGAGTCAGGGCCGGAACCAAGGATTCCTCTCAGGGGCTGACATGGATCTTTGGGTACTTGTGGAGTCTCCCCAGGGGAGTCAGGCCTCGTCTCGAGTGGGGGCATGCACGTTCGCTTTCCTTCCTGGCTCTAGCAGCAATGTCACGCTTCCCGTCGCGTGGATCAAAGGATCTGTGGTTTTCCCTCGAGGCTTTCCCTCGAGGCTTTCCCACAGGGCTGTCCCACGTGCCACCGTGGTGTGAGTCGATCCTCGGCGTGAAAGATGAGCCAGTGCTGGGCAAAGAGGTTCCTCTGGAATGGACTGAGACATCTGGGGGACTCTTGGAATGGTGGTACGACCATGGAGTTCCTCTCGCCTTTCCTGTTGAGAGTGCCTCCTCTTGAGATGCGACGGGAACGCCGGGAATTCTTTGCCGTTGAAAGCAGGGAAAGGATCCCTCATCTCGAGCTCCGAGGGGGTAACGGGGCTCCTCTTGATGTGGGCGGGACCATCGTGCTTCCTCTCGAGTGGAGACAGGTATGGCGGTGAACTTCTTGAGTTGCAGCAAGGGTGTGAAAAACCCTTTCGAAGTTCCAGAGGTTAGGTGTCATTAGTCTCCAGACGCCTCATCGGAAATAGGCCTCATCTCGCCTGGAAGGGAGAACTTCCTGGATTTTCTCGAGTTGCGGCAGGTGTTCTCGAGTTACGACGGGGACCTCAGGGACCCGCCCTGGTGGCCTCAGGAGAGGCCAGTCCCCATGCGAGCTGATAGGGGGCCTCTCGGGATTCCTCTCCCGTCGATACCGGGGCCAAAAACCTTGTGTGGAATCAGGGCCGGAACCAAGGATTCCTCTCAGGGGCTGACATGGATCTTTGGGTACTTCTGGAGTCTCCCCAGGGGAGTCAGGCCTCGTCTCGAGTGGGGGCATGCACGTGCGCTTTCCTTCCAGGCTGTAGCAGCAATGTCAGGCTTCCCGTCGCGTGGATCAAAGGATCTGTGCTTTTCCCTCGAGGCTTTCCCTCGAGTCTTTCCCACAGGGCTGTCCCACGTGCCACCGTGGGGTGAGTCGACCCTCGGCGTGAAAGATGAGCTAGTGCAGGGCAAAGAGGTTCCTCTGGAATGGACTGAGATATCTGGGGGACTCTTGGAATGGTGGTACGACCATGGAGTTCCTCTCGCCTTTCCTGTTGAGAGTGCCTCCTCTTGAGATGCGACGGGAACGCCGGGAATTCTTTCCCGTTGAAAGCAGGGAAAGGATCCCTCATCTCGAGCTCCGAGGGGGAAACGGGGCTCCTCTGGATGTGGGCGGGACCATCGTGCTTCCTCTCGAGTGGAGACGGGTATGGCGGTGAACTTCTTGAGTTGCAGCAAGGGTGTGAAAGACCCTTTAGAAGTTCCAGAGGTTAGGTGTCATTAGTCTCCAGACGCCTCATCAGAAATAGGCCTCATCTCGCCTGGAAGGGAGAACTTCCTGGATTTTCTCGAGTGGCGGCAGGTGTTCTCGAGTTACGACGGGGACCTCAGGGACCCGCCCTGGTGGCCTCAGGAGTGGCCAGTCCCCATGCGAGTTGCTAGGGGGCCTCTCGGGATTCCTCTCCCGTCGATACCGGGGCCAAAAACCTTGTGTGGAGTCAGGGCCGGAACCGAGGATTCCTCTCAGGGGCTGACATGGATCTTTGGGTACTTCTGGAGTCTCCGCAGGGGAGTCAGGTATCGTCTCGAGTGGGGACATGCACGTGCGCTTTCCTTCCAGGCTGTAGCAGCAATGTCACGCTTCCCGTGGTGTGGATCAAAGGATCTGTGGTTTTCCCTCGAGGCTTTCCCTCGAGGCTTTCCGACAGGGCTGTCCCACGTGCCACCGTGGTGTGAGTCGATCCTCGGCGTGAAAGATGAGCCAGTGCAGGGCAAAGAGGTTCCTCTGGAATGGACTGAGACATCTGGGGGACTCTTGGAATGGTGGTACGACCATGGAGTTCCTCTCGCCTTTCCTGTTGAGAGTGCCTCCTCTTGAGATGCGACGGGAACGCCGGGAATTCTTTCCCGTTGAAAGCAGGGAAAGGATCCCTCATCTCGAGCTCCGAGGGGGAAACGGGGCTCCTCTGGATGTGGGCGGGACCATCGTGCTTCCTCTCGAGTGGAGACGGGTATGGCGGTGAACTTCTTGAGTTGCAGCAAGGGTGTGAATGACCCTTTCGTAGTTCCAGAGGTTAGGTGTCATTAGGCTCCAGACGCCACATCGGAAATAGGCCTCATCTCGCCTGGAAGGGAGAACTTCCTGGATTTTCTCGAGTTGCGGCAGGTGTTCTCGAGTTACGACGGGGACCTCAGGGACCCGCCCTGGTGGCCTCAGGAGAGGCCAGTCCCCATGCGAGTTGCTAGGGGGCCTCTCGGGATTCCTCTCCCGTCGATACCGGGGCCAAAAACCTTGTGTGGAGTCAGGGCCGGAACCGAGGATTCCTCTCAGGGGCTGACATGGATCTTTGGGTACTTGTGGAGTCTCCCCAGGGGAGTCAGGCCTCGTCTCGAGTGGGGGCATGCACGTGCGCTTTCCTTCCAGGCTGTAGCAGCAATGTCACGCTTCCTGTGGCGTGGATCAAAGGATCTGTGGTTTTCCCTCGAGGCTTTCCCTCGAGGCTTTCCCACAGGGCTGTCCCACGTGCCACCGTGGTGTGAGTCGATCCTCGGCGTGAAAGATGAGCCAGTGCAGGGCAAAGAGGTTCCTCTGGAATGGACTGAGACATCTGGGGGACTCTTGGAATGGTGGTACGACCATGGAGTTCCTCTCGCCTTTCCTGTTGAGAGTGCCTCCTCTTGAGATGCGACGGGAACGCCGGGAATTCTTTCCCGTTGAAAGCAGGGAAAGGATCCCTCATCTCGAGCTCCGAGGGGGAAACGGGGCTCCTCTGGATGTGGGCGGGACCATCGTACTTCCTCTCGAGTGGAGACGGGTATGGCGGTGAACTTCTTGAGTTGCAGCAAGGGTGTGAAAGACCCTTTCGAAGTTCCAGAGGTTAGGTGTCATTAGTCTCCAGACGCCTCATCGGAAATAGGCCTCATCTCGCCTGGAAGGGAGAACCTCCTGGATTTTCTCGAGTTGCGGCAGGTGTTCTCGAGTTACGACGGGGACCTCAGGAACCCGCCCTGGTGGCCTCACGAGAGGCCAGTCCCCATGCGAGTTGCTAGGGGGCCTCTCGGGATTCCTCTCCCGTCGATACCGGGGCCAAAAACCTTGTGTGGAGTCAGGGCCGGAACCGAGGATTCCTCTCAGGGGCTGACATGGATCTTTGGGTACTTCTGGAGTCTCCCCAGGGGAGTCAGGCCTCGTCTCGTGTGGGGGCATGTACGTGCGCTTTCCTTCCAGGCTGTAGCAGCAATGTCACGCTTCCCGTGGCGTGGATCAAAGGATCTGTGGTTTTCCCTTGAGGCTTTCCCTTGAGGCTTTCCCACAGGGCTGTCCCACGTGCCACCGTGGTGTGAGTCGATCCTCGGCGTGAAAGATGAGCCAGTGCAGGGCAAAGAGGTTCCTCTGCAATGGACTGAGACATGTGGGGGACTCTTGGAATGGTGGTACGACCATGGAGTTCCTCTCGCCTTTCCTGTTGAGAGTACCTCCTCTTGAGATGCGACGGGAACGCCGGGAATTCTTTCCCGTTGAAAGCAGGGAAAGGATCCCTCATCTCGAGCTCCGAGGGGGAAACGGGGCTCCTCTGGATGTGGGCGGGACCATCGTGCTTCCTCTCGAGTGGAGACGGGTATGGCGGTGAACTTCTTGAGTTGCAGCAAGGGTGTGAAAGACCCTTTCGAAGTTCCAGAGGTTAGGTGTCATTAGTCTCCAGACGCCTCATCCGAAATAGGCCTCATCTCGCCTGGAAGGGAGAACTTCCTGGATTTTCGCGAGTTGCGGCAGGTGTTCTCGAGTTACGACGGGGACCTCAGGGACCCGCCCTGGTGGCCTCAGGAGAGGCCAGTCCCCATGCGAGTTGCTAGGGGGCCTCTCGGGATTCCTCTCCCGTCGATACCGGGGCCAAAAACCTTGTGTGGAGTCAGGGCCGGAACCGAGGATTCCTCTCAGGGGCTGACATGGATCTTTGGGTACTTGTGGAGTCTCCCCAGGGGAGTCAGGCCTCGTCTCGAGTGGGGGCATGCACGTTCGCTTTCCTTCCAGGCTGTAGCTGCAATGTCACGCTTCCCGTCGCGTGGATCAAAGGATCTGTGGTTTTCCCTCGAGGCTTTCCCTCGAGGCTTTCCCACAGGGCTGTCCCACGTGCCACCGTGGTGTGAGTCGATCCTCGGCGTGAAAGATGAGCCAGTGCTGGGCAAAGAGGTTCCTCTGGAATGGACTGAGACATCTGGGGGACTCTTGGAATGGTGGTACGACCATGGAGTTCCTCTCGCCTTTCCTGTTGAGAGTGCCTCCTCTTGAGATGCGACGGGAACGCCGGGAATTCTTTGCCGTTGAAAGCAGGGAAAGGATCCCTCATCTCGAGCTCCGAGGGGGTAACGGGGCTCCTCTTGATGTGGGCGGGACCATCGTGCTTCCTCTCGAGTGGAGACGGGTATGGCGGTGAACTTCTTGAGTTGCAGCAAGGGTGTGAAAAACCCTTTCGAAGTTCCAGAGGTTAGGTGTCATTAGTCTCCAGACGCCTCATCGGAAATAGGCCTCATCTCGCCTGGAAGGGAGAACTTCCTGGATTTTCTCGAGTTGCGGCAGGTGTTCTCGAGTTACGACGGGGACCTCAGGGACCCGCCCTGGTGGCCTCAGGAGAGGCCAGTCCCCATGCGAGCTGATAGGGGGCCTCTCGGGATTCCTCTCCCGTCGATACCGGGGCCAAAAACCTTGTGTGGAATCAGGGCCGGAACCAAGGATTCCTCTCAGGGGCTGACATGGATCTTTGGGTACTTCTGGAGTCTCCCCAGGGGAGTCAGGCCTCGTCTCGAGTGGGGGCATGCACGTGCGCTTTCCTTCCAGGCTGTAGCAGCAATGTCAGGCTTCCCGTCGCGTGGATCAAAGGATCTGTGCTTTTCCCTCGAGGCTTTCCCTCGAGTCTTTCCCACAGGGCTGTCCCACGTGCCACCGTGGGGTGAGTCGACCCTCGGCGTGAAAGATGAGCTAGTGCAGGGCAAAGAGGTTCCTCTGGAATGGACTGAGATATCTGGGGGACTCTTGGAATGGTGGTACGACCATGGAGTTCCTCTCGCCTTTCCTGTTGAGAGTGCCTCCTCTTGAGATGCGACGGGAACGCCGGGAATTCTTTCCCGTTGAAAGCAGGGAAAGGATCCCTCATCTCGAGCTCCGAGGGGGAAACGGGGCTCCTCTGGATGTGGGCGGGACCATCGTGCTTCCTCTCGAGTGGAGACGGGTATGGCGGTGAACTTCTTGAGTTGCAGCAAGGGTGTGAAAGACCCTTTAGAAGTTCCAGAGGTTAGGTGTCATTAGTCTCCAGACGCCTCATCAGAAATAGGCCTCATCTCGCCTGGAAGGGAGAACTTCCTGGATTTTCTCGAGTGGCGGCAGGTGTTCTCGAGTTACGACGGGGACCTCAGGGACCCGCCCTGGTGGCCTCAGGAGTGGCCAGTCCCCATGCGAGTTGCTAGGGGGCCTCTCGGGATTCCTCTCCCGTCGATACCGGGGCCAAAAACCTTGTGTGGAGTCAGGGCCGGAACCGAGGATTCCTCTCAGGGGCTGACATGGATCTTTGGGTACTTCTGGAGTCTCCGCAGGGGAGTCAGGTATCGTCTCGAGTGGGGACATGCACGTGCGCTTTCCTTCCAGGCTGTAGCAGCAATGTCACGCTTCCCGTGGTGTGGATCAAAGGATCTGTGGTTTTCCCTCGAGGCTTTCCCTCGAGGCTTTCCGACAGGGCTGTCCCACGTGCCACCGTGGTGTGAGTCGATCCTCGGCGTGAAAGATGAGCCAGTGCAGGGCAAAGAGGTTCCTCTGGAATGGACTGAGACATCTGGGGGACTCTTGGAATGGTGGTACGACCATGGAGTTCCTCTCGCCTTTCCTGTTGAGAGTGCCTCCTCTTGAGATGCGACGGGAACGCCGGGAATTCTTTCCCGTTGAAAGCAGGGAAAGGATCCCTCATCTCGAGCTCCGAGGGGGAAACGGGGCTCCTCTGGATGTGGGCGGGACCATCGTGCTTCCTCTCGAGTGGAGACGGGTATGGCGGTGAACTTCTTGAGTTGCAGCAAGGGTGTGAATGACCCTTTCGAAGTTCCAGAGGTTAGGTGTCATTAGGCTCCAGACGCCACATCGGAAATAGGCCTCATCTCGCCTGGAAGGGAGAACTTCCTGGATTTTCTCGAGTTGCGGCAGGTGTTCTCGAGTTACGACGGGGACCTCAGGGACCCGCCCTGGTGGCCTCAGGAGAGGCCAGTCCCCATGCGAGTTGCTAGGGGGCCTCTCGGGATTCCTCTCCCGTCGATACCGGGGCCAAAAACCTTGTGTGGAGTCAGGGCCGGAACCGAGGATTCCTCTCAGGGGCTGACATGGATCTTTGGGTACTTGTGGAGTCTCCCCAGGGGAGTCAGGCCTCGTCTCGAGTGGGGGCATGCACGTGCGCTTTCCTTCCAGGCTGTAGCAGCAATGTCACGCTTCCTGTGGCGTGGATCAAAGGATCTGTGGTTTTCCCTCGAGGCTTTCCCTGAGGCTTTCCCACAGGGCTGTCCCACGTGCCACCGTGGTGTGAGTCGATCCTCGGCGTGAAAGATGAGCCAGTGCAGGGCAAAGAGGTTCCTCTGGAATGGACTGAGACATCTGGGGGACTCTTGGAATGGTGGTACGACCATGGAGTTCCTCTCGCCTTTCCTGTTGAGAGTGCCTCCTCTTGAGATGCGACGGGAACGCCGGGAATTCTTTCCCGTTGAAAGCAGGGAAAGGATCCCTCATCTCGAGCTCCGAGGGGGAAACGGGGCTCCTCTGGATGTGGGCGGGACCATCGTACTTCCTCTCGAGTGGAGACGGGTATGGCGGTGAACTTCTTGAGTTGCAGCAAGGGTGTGAAAGACCCTTTCGAAGTTCCAGAGGTTAGGTGTCATTAGTCTCCAGACGCCTCATCGGAAATAGGCCTCATCTCGCCTGGAAGGGAGAACCTCCTGGATTTTCTCGAGTTGCGGCAGGTGTTCTCGAGTTACGACGGGGACCTCAGGAACCCGCCCTGGTGGCCTCACGAGAGGCCAGTCCCCATGCGAGTTGCTAGGGGGCCTCTCGGGATTCCTCTCCCGTCGATACCGGGGCCAAAAACCTTGTGTGGAGTCAGGGCCGGAACCGAGGATTCCTCTCAGGGGCTGACATGGATCTTTGGGTACTTCTGGAGTCTCCCCAGGGGAGTCAGGCCTCGTCTCGTGTGGGGGCATGTACGTGCGCTTTCCTTCCAGGCTGTAGCAGCAATGTCACGCTTCCCGTGGCGTGGATCAAAGGATCTGTGGTTTTCCCTTGAGGCTTTCCCTTGAGGCTTTCCCACAGGGCTGTCCCACGTGCCACCGTGGTGTGAGTCGATCCTCGGCGTGAAAGATGAGCCAGTGCAGGGCAAAGAGGTTCCTCTGCAATGGACTGAGACATGTGGGGGACTCTTGGAATGGTGGTACGACCATGGAGTTCCTCTCGCCTTTCCTGTTGAGAGTACCTCCTCTTGAGATGCGACGGGAACGCCGGGAATTCTTTCCCGTTGAAAGCAGGGAAAGGATCCCTCATCTCGAGCTCCGAGGGGGAAACGGGGCTCCTCTGGATGTGGGCGGGACCATCGTGCTTCCTCTCGAGTGGAGACGGGTATGGCGGTGAACTTCTTGAGTTGCAGCAAGGGTGTGAAAGACCCTTTCGAAGTTCCAGAGGTTAGGTGTCATTAGTCTCCAGACGCCTCATCGGAAATAGGCCTCATCTCGCCTGGAAGGGAGAACTTCCTGGATTTTCTCGAGTTGCGGCAGGTGTTCTCGAGTTACGACGGGGACCTCAGGGACCCGCCCTGGTGGCCTCAGGAGAGGCCAGTCCCCATGCGAGTTGCTAGGGGGCCTCTCGGGATTCCTCTCCCGTCGATAACGGGGCCAAAAACCTTGTGTGGAGTCAGGGCCGGAACCGAGGATTCCTCTCAGGGGCTGACATGGATCTTTGGGTACTTCTGGAGTCTCCCCAGGGGAGTCAGGCCTCGTCTCGAGTGGGGGCATGCACGTGCGCTTTCCTTCCAGGCTGTAGCAGCAATGTCACGCTTCCTGTGGCGTGGATCAAAGGATCTGTGGTTTTCCCTCGAGGCTTTCCCTCGAGGCTTTCCCACAGGGCTGTCCTACGTGCCACCGTGGTGTGAGTCGATCCTCGGCGTGAAAGATGAGCCAGTGCAGGGCAAAGAGGTTCCTCTGGAATGGACTGAGACATCTGGGGGACTCTTGGAATGGTGGTACGACCATGGAGTTCCTTTCGCCTTTCCTGTTGAGAGTGCCTCCTCTTGAGATGCGACGGGAACGCCGGGAATTCTTTGCCGTTGAAAGCAGGGAAAGGATCCCTCATCTCGAGCTACGAGGGGGAAACGGGGCTCCTCTGGATGTGGGCGGGACCATCGTGCTTCCTCTCGAGTGGAGACGGGTATGGCGGTGAACTTCTTGAGTTGCAGCAAGGGTGTGAATGACCCTTTCGAAGTTCCAGAGGTTAGGTGTCATTAGGCTCCAGACGCCACATCGGAAATAGGCCTCATCTCGCCTGGAAGGGAGAACTTCCTGGATTTTCTCGAGTTGCGGCAGGTGTTCTCGAGTTACGACGGGGACCTCAGGGACCCGCCCTGGTGGCCTCAGGAGAGGCCAGTCCCCATGCGAGTTGCTAGGGGGCCTCTCGGGATTCCTCTCCCGTCGATACCGGGGCCAAAAACCTTGTGTGGAGTCAGGGCCGGAACCGAGGATTCCTCTCAGGGGCTGACATGGATCTTTGGGTACTTGTGGAGTCTCCCCAGGGGAGTCAGGCCTCGTCTCGAGTGGGGGCATGCACGTGCGCTTTCCTTCCAGGCTGTAGCAGCAATGTCACGCTTCCTGTGGCGTGGATCAAAGGATCTGTGGTTTTCCCTCGAGGCTTTCCCTCGAGGCTTTCCCACAGGGCTGTCCCACGTGCCACCGTGGTGTGAGTCGATCCTCGGCGTGAAAGATGAGCCAGTGCAGGGCAAAGAGGTTCCTCTGGAATGGACTGAGACATCTGGGGGACTCTTGGAATGGTGGTACGACCATGGAGTTCCTCTCGCCTTTCCTGTTTAGAGTGCCTCCTCTTGAGATGCGACGGGAACGCCGGGAATTCTTTCCCGTTGAAAGCAGGGAAAGGATCCCTCATCTCGAGCTCCGAGGGGGAAACGGGGCTCCTCTGGATGTGGGCGGGACCATCGTACTTCCTCTCGAGTGGAGACGGGTATGGCGGTGAACTTCTTGAGTTGCAGCAAGGGTGTGAAAGACCCTTTCGAAGTTCCAGAGGTTAGGTGTCATTAGTCTCCAGACGCCTCATCGGAAATAGGCCTCATCTCGCCTGGAAGGGAGAACCTCCTGGATTTTCTCGAGTTGCGGCAGGTGTTCTCGAGTTACGACGGGGACCTCAGGAACCCGCCCTGGTGGCCTCACGAGAGGCCAGTCCCCATGCGAGTTGCTAGGGGGCCTCTCGGGATTCCTCTCCCGTCGATACCGGGGCCAAAAACCTTGTGTGGAGTCAGGGCCGGAACCGAGGATTCCTCTCAGGGGCTGACATGGATCTTTGGGTACTTCTGGAGTCTCCCCAGGGGAGTCAGGCCTCGTCTCGAGTGGGGGCATGCACGTGCGCTTTCCTTCCAGGCTGTAGCAGCAATGTCACGCTTCCCGTGGCGTGGATCAAAGGATCTGTGCTTTTCCCTTGAGGCTTTCCCTTGAGGCTTTCCCACAGGGCTGTCCCACGTGCCACCGTGGTGTGAGTCGATCCTCGGCGTGAAAGATGAGCCAGTGCAGGGCAAAGAGGTTCCTCTGCAATGGACTGAGACATCTGGGGGACTCTTGGAATGGTGGTACGACCATGGAGTTCCTCTCGCCTTTCCTGTTGAGAGTACCTCCTCTTGAGATGCGACGGGAACGCCGGGAATTCTTTCC
Source organism: Capricornis sumatraensis (assembly GCF_032405125.1). Taxonomy (NCBI): domain Eukaryota; kingdom Metazoa; phylum Chordata; class Mammalia; order Artiodactyla; family Bovidae; genus Capricornis; species Capricornis sumatraensis. The sequence continues at coordinate 1,043,139 of NC_091077.1, read as the reverse complement.
CGTTGAAAGCAGGGAAAGGATCCCTCATCTCGAGCTCCGAGGGGGAAACGGGGCTCCTCTGGATGTGGGCGGGACCATCGTGCTTCCTCTCGAGTGGAGACGGGTATGGCGGTGAACTTCTTGAGTTGCAGCAAGGGTGTGAAAGACCCTTTCGAAGTTCCAGAGGTTAGGTGTCATTAGTCTCCAGACGCCTCATCGGAAATAGGCCTCATCTCGCCTGGAAGGGAGAACTTCCTGGATTTTCTCGAGTTGCGGCAGGTGTTCTCGAGTTACGACGGGGACCTCAGGGACCCGCCCTGGTGGCCTCAGGAGAGGCCAGTCCCCATGCGAGTTGCTAGGGGGCCTCTCGGGATTCCTCTCCCGTCGATACCGGGGCCAAAAACCTTGTGTGGAGTCAGGGCCGGAACCGAGGATTCATCTCAGGGGCTGACATGGATCTTTGGGTACTTCTGGAGTCTCCCCAGGGGAGTCAGGCCTCGTCTCGAGTGGGGGCATGCACGTGCGCTTTCCTTCCAGGCTGTAGCAGCAATGTCACGCTTCCCGTCGCGTGGATCAAAGGATCTGTGGTTTTCCCTCGAGGCTTTCCCTCGAGGCTTTCCCACAGGGCTGTCCCACGTGCCACCGTGGTGTGAGTCGATCCTTGGTGTGAAAGATGAGCCAGTGCAGGGCAAAGAGGTTCCTCTGGAATGGACTGAGACATCTGGGGGACTCTTGGAATGGTGGTACGACCATGGAGTTCCTCTCGCCTTTCCTGTTGAGAGTGCCTCCTCTTGAGATGCGACGGGAACGCCGGGAATTCTTTCCCGTTGAAAGCAGGGAAAGGATCCCTCATCTCGAGCTCCGAGGGGGAAACGGGGCTCCTCTGGATGTGGGCGGGACCATCGTGCTTCCTCTCGAGTGGAGACGGGTATGGCGGTGAACTTCTTGAGTTGCAGCAAGGGTGTGAATGACCCTTTCGAAGTTCCAGAGGTTAGGTGTCATTAGGCTCCAGCCGCCACATCGGAAATAGGCCTCATCTCGCCTGGAAGGGAGAACTTCCTGGATTTTCTCGAGTTGCGGCAGGTGTTCTCGAGTTACGACGGGGACCTCAGGGACCCGCCCTGGTGGCCTCAGGAGAGGCCAGTCCCCATGCGAGTTGCTAGGTGGCCTCTCGGGATTCCTCTCCCGTCGATACCGGGGCCAAAAACCTTGTGTGGAGTCAGGGCCGGAACCGAGGATTCCTCTCAGGGGCTGACATGGATCTTTGGGTACTTGTGGAGTCTCCCCAGGGGAGTCAGGCCTCGTCTCGAGTGGGGGCATGCACGTGCGCTTTCCTTCCAGGCTGTAGCAGCAATGTCACGCTTCCTGTGGCGTGGATCAAAGGATCTGTGGTTTTCCCTCGAGGCTTTCCCTCGAGGCTTTCCCACAGGGCTGTCCCACGTGCCACCGTGGTGTGAGTCGATCCTCGGCGTGAAAGATGAGCCAGTGCAGGGCAAAGAGGTTCCTCTGGAATGGACTGAGACATCTGGGGGACTCTTGGAATGGTGGTACGACCATGGAGTTCCTCTCGCCTTTCCTGTTGAGAGTGCCTCCTCTTGAGATGCGACGGGAACGCCGGGAATTCTTTCCCGTTGAAAGCAGGGAAAGGATCCCTCATCTCGAGCTCCGAGGGGGAAACGGGGCTCCTCTGGATGTGGGCGGGACCATCGTACTTCCTCTCGAGTGGAGACGGGTATGGCGGTGAACTTCTTGAGTTGCAGCAAGGGTGTGAAAGACCCTTTCGAAGTTCCAGAGGTTAGGTGTCATTAGTCTCCAGACGCCTCATCGGAAATAGGCCTCATCTCGCCTGGAAGGGAGAACCTCCTGGATTTTCTCGAGTTGCGGCAGGTGTTCTCGAGTTACGACGGGGACCTCAGGAACCCGCCCTGGTGGCCTCACGAGAGGCCAGTCCCCATGCGAGTTGCTAGGGGGCCTCTCGGGATTCCTCTCCCGTCGATACCGGGGCCAAAAACCTTGTGTGGAGTCAGGGCCGGAACCGAGGATTCCTCTCAGGGGCTGACATGGATCTTTGGGTACTTCTGGAGTCTCCCCAGGGGAGTCAGGCCTCGTCTCGAGTGGGGGCATGCACGTGCGCTTTCCTTCCAGGCTGTAGCAGCAATGTCACGCTTCCCGTGGCGTGGATCAAAGGATCTGTGGTTTTCCCTTGAGGCTTTCCCTTGAGGCTTTCCCACAGGGCTGTCCCACGTGCCACCGTGGTGTGAGTCGATCCTCGGCGTGAAAGATGAGCCAGTGCAGGGCAAAGAGGTTCCTCTGCAATGGACTGAGACATCTGGGGGACTCTTGGAATGGTGGTACGACCATGGAGTTCCTCTCGCCTTTCCTGTTGAGAGTACCTCCTCTTGAGATGCGACGGGAACGCCGGGAATTCTTTCCCGTTGAAAGCAGGGAAAGGATCCCTCATCTCGAGCTCCGAGGGGGAAACGGGGCTCCTCTGGATGTGGGCGGGACCATCGTGCTTCCTCTCGAGTGGAGACGGGTATGGCGGTGAACTTCTTGAGTTGCAGCAAGGGTGTGAAAGACCCTTTCGAAGTTCCAGAGGTTAGGTGTCATTAGTCTCCAGACGCCTCATCGGAAATAGGCCTCATCTCGCCTGGAAGGGAGAACTTCCTGGATTTTCTCGAGTTGCGGCAGGTGTTCTCGAGTTACGACGGGGACCTCAGGGACCCGCCCTGGTGGCCTCAGGAGAGGCCAGTCCCCATGCGAGTTGCTAGGGGGCCTCTCGGGATTCCTCTCCCGTCGATACCGGGGCCAAAAACCTTGTGTGGAGTCAGGGCCGGAACCGAGGATTCATCTCAGGGGCTGACATGGATCTTTGGGTACTTCTGGAGTCTCCCCAGGGGAGTCAGGCCTCGTCTCGAGTGGGGGCATGCACGTGCGCTTTCCTTCCAGGCTGTAGCAGCAATGTCACGCTTCCCGTCGCGTGGATCAAAGGATCTGTGGTTTTCCCTCGAGGCTTTCCCTCGAGGCTTTCCCACAGGGCTGTCCCACGTGCCACCGTGGTGTGAGTCGATCCTTGGTGTGAAAGATGAGCCAGTGCAGGGCAAAGAGGTTCCTCTGGAATGGACTGAGACATCTGGGGGACTCTTGGAATGGTGGTACGACCATGGAGTTCCTCTCGCCTTTCCTGTTGAGAGTGCCTCCTCTTGAGATGCGACGGGAACGCCGGGAATTCTTTCCCGTTGAAAGCAGGGAAAGGATCCCTCATCTCGAGCTCCGAGGGGGAAACGGGGCTCCTCTGGATGTGGGCGGGACCATCGTGCTTCCTCTCGAGTGGAGACGGGTATGGCGGTGAACTTCTTGAGTTGCAGCAAGGGTGTGAATGACCCTTTCGAAGTTCCAGAGGTTAGGTGTCATTAGGCTCCAGACGCCACATCGGAAATAGGCCTCATCTCGCCTGGAAGGGAGAACTTCCTGGATTTTCTCGAGTTGCGGCAGGTGTTCTCGAGTTACGACGGGGACCTCAGGGACCCGCCCTGGTGGCCTCAGGAGAGGCCAGTCCCCATGCGAGTTGCTAGGGGGCCTCTCGGGATTCCTCTCCCGTCGATACCGGGGCCAAAAACCTTGTGTGGAGTCAGGGCCGGAACCGAGGATTCCTCTCAGGGGCTGACATGGATCTTTGGGTACTTGTGGAGTCTCCCCAGGGGAGTCAGGCCTCGTCTCGAGTGGGGGCATGCACGTGCGCTTTCCTTCCAGGCTGTAGCAGCAATGTCACGCTTCCTGTGGCGTGGATCAAAGGATCTGTGGTTTTCCCTCGAGGCTTTCCCTCGAGGCTTTCCCACAGGGCTGTCCCACGTGCCACCGTGGTGTGAGTCGATCCTCGGCGTGAAAGATGAGCCAGTGCAGGGCAAAGAGGTTCCTCTGGAATGGACTGAGACATCTGGGGGACTCTTGGAATGGTGGTACGACCATGGAGTTCCTCTCGCCTTTCCTGTTGAGAGTGCCTCCTCTTGAGATGCGACGGGAACGCCGGGAATTCTTTCACGTTGAAAGCAGGGAAAGGATCCCTCATCTCGAGCTCCGAGGGGGAAACGGGGCTCCTCTGGATGTGGGCGGGACCATCGTACTTCCTCTCGAGTGGAGACGGGTATGGCGGTGAACTTCTTGAGTTGCAGCAAGGGTGTGAAAGACCCTTTCGAAGTTCCAGAGGTTAGGTGTCATTAGTCTCCAGACGCCTCATCGGAAATAGGCCTCATCTCGCCTGGAAGGGAGAACTTCCTGGATTTTCTCGAGTTGCGGCAGGTGTTCTCGAGTTACGACGGGGACCTCAGGAACCCGCCCTGGTGGCCTCACGAGAGGCCAGTCCCCATGCGAGTTGCTAGGGGGCCTCTCGGGATTCCTCTCCCGTCGATACCGGGGCCAAAAACCTTGTGTGGAGTCAGGGCCGGAACCGAGGATTCCTCTCAGGGGCTGACATGGATCTTTGGGTACTTCTGGAGTCTCCCCAGGGGAGTCAGGCCTCGTCTCGAGTGGGGGCATGCACGTGCGCTTTCCTTCCAGGCTGTAGCAGCAATGTCACGCTTCCCGTGGCGTGGATCAAAGGATCTGTGGTTTACCCTTGAGGCTTTCCCTTGAGGCTTTCCCACAGGGCTGTCCCACGTGCCACCGTAGTGTGAGTCGATCCTCGGCGTGAAAGATGAGCCAGTGCAGGGCAAAGAGGTTCCTCTGCAATGGACTGAGACATGTGGGGGACTCTTGGAATGGTGGTACGACCATGGAGTTCCTCTCGCCTTTCCTGTTGAGAGTACCTCCTCTTGAGATGCGACGGGAACGCCGGGAATTCTTTCCCGTTGAAAGCAGGGAAAGGATCCCTCATCTCGAGCTCCGAGGGGGAAACGGGGCTCCTCTGGATGTGGGCGGGACCATCGTGCTTCCTCTCGAGTGGAGACGGGTATGGCGGTGAACTTCTTGAGTTGCAGCAAGGGTGTGAAAGACCCTTTCGAAGTTCCAGAGGTTAGGTGTCATTAGTCTCCAGACGCCTCATCGGAAATAGGCCTCATCTCGCCTGGAAGGGAGAACTTCCTGGATTTTCTCGAGTTGCGGCAGGTGTTCTCGAGTTACGACGGGGACCTCAGGGACCCGCCCTGGTGGCCTCAGGAGAGGCCAGTCCCCATGCGAGTTGCTAGGGGGCCTCTCGGGATTCCTCTCCCGTCGATACCGGGGCCAAAAACCTTGTGTGGAGTCAGGGCCGGAACCGAGGATTCCTCTCAGGGGCTGACATGGATCTTTGGGTACTTCTGGAGTCTCCCCAGGGGAGTCAGGCCTCGTCTCGAGTGGGGGCATGCACGTGCGCTTTCCTTCCAGGCTGTAGCAGCAATGTCACGCTTCCTGTGGCGTGGATCAAAGGATCTGTGGTTTTCCCTCGAGGCTTTCCCTCGAGGCTTTCCCACAGGGCTGTCCTACGTGCCACCGTGGTGTGAGTCGATCCTCGGCGTGAAAGATGAGCCAGTGCAGGGCAAAGAGGTTCCTCTGGAATGGACTGAGACATCTGGGGGACTCTTGGAATGGTGGTACGACCATGGAGTTCCTTTCGCCTTTCCTGTTGAGAGTGCCTCCTCTTGAGATGCGACGGGAACGCCGGGAATTCTTTGCCGTTGAAAGCAGGGAAAGGATCCCTCATCTCGAGCTCCGAGGGGGAAACGGGGCTCCTCTGGATGTGGGCGGGACCATCGTACTTCCTCTCGAGTGGAGACGGGTATGGCGGTGAACTTCTTGAGTTGCAGCAAGGGTGTGAAAGACCCTTTCGAAGTTCCAGAGGTTAGGTGTCATTAGTCTCCAGACGCCTCATCGGAAATAGGCCTCATCTCGCCTGGAAGGGAGAACTTCCTGGATTTTCTCGAGTTGCGGCAGGTGTTCTCGAGTTACGACGGGGACCTCAGGGACCCGCCCTGGTGGCCTCACGAGAGGTCAGTCCCCATGCGAGTTGCTAGGGGGCCTCTCGGGATTCCTCTCCCGTCGATACCGGGGCCAAAAACCTTGTGTGGAGTCAGGGCCGGAACCGAGGATTCCTCTCAGGGGCTGACATGGATCTTTGGGTACTTCTGGAGTCTCCCCAGGGGAGTCAGGCCTCGTCTCGAGTGGGGGCATGCACGTGCGCTTTCCTTCCAGGCTGTAGCAGCAATGTCACGCTTCCCGTGGCGTGGATCAAAGGATCTGTGGTTTTCCCTCGAGGCTTTCCCTCGAGGCTTTCCCACAGGGCTGTCCCACGTGCCACCGTGGTGTGAGTCGATCCTCGGCGTGAAAGATGAGCCAGTGCAGGGCAAAGAGGTTCCTCTGGAATGGACTGAGACATCTGGGGGACTCTTGGAATGATGGTACGACCATGGAGTTCCTCTCGCCTTTCCTGTTGAGAGTACCTCCTCTTGAGATGCGACGGGAACGCCGGGAATTCTTTCCCGTTGAAAGCAGCGAAAGGATCCCTCATCTCGAGCTCCGAGGGGGAAACGGGGCTCCTCTGGATGTGGGCGGGACCATCGTGCTTCCTCTCGAGTGGAGACGGGTATGGCGGTGAACTTCTTGAGTTGCAGCAAGGGTGTGAAAGACCCTTTCGAAGTTCCAGAGGTTAGGTGTCATTAGTCTCCAGACGCCTCATCGGAAATAGGCCTCATCTCGCCTGGAAGGGAGAACTTCCTGGATTTTCTCGAGTTGAGGCAGGTGTTCTCGAGTTACGACGGGGACTTCAGGGACCCGCCCTGGTGGCCTCAGGAGAGGCCAGTCCCCATGCGAGTTGCTAGGGGGCCTCTCGGGATTCCTCTCCCGTCGATACCGGGGCCAAAAACCTTGTGTGGAGTCAGGGCCGGAACCGAGGATTCCTCTCAGGGGCTGACATGGATCTTTGGGTACTTCTGGAGTCTCCCCAGGGGAGTCAGGCCTCGTCTCGAGTGGGGGCATGCACGTGCGCTTTCCTTCCAGGCTGTAGCAGCAATGTCACGCTTCCCGTGGCGTGGATCAAAGGATCTGTGGTTTTCCCTCGAGGCTTTCCCTCGAGGCTTTCCCACAGGGCTGTCCCACGTGCCACCGTGGTGTGAGTCATTCCTCGGCGTGAAAGATGAGCCAGTGCAGGGCAAAGAGGTTCCTCTGGAATGGACTGAGACATCTGGGGGTCTCTTGGAATGGTGGTACGACCATGGAGTTCCTCTCGCCTTTCCTGTTGAGAGTGCCTCCACTTGAGATGCGACGGGAACGCCGGGAATTCTTTCCCGTTGAAAGCAGGGAAAGGATCCCTCATCTCGAGCTCCGAGGGGGAAACGGGGCTCCTCTGGATGTGGGCGGGACCATCGTGCTTCCTCTCGAGTGGAGACGGGTATGGCGGTGAACTTCTTGAGTTGCAGCAAGGGTGTGAAAGACCCTTTCGAAGTTCCAGAGGTTAGGTGTCATTAGTCTCCAGACGCCTCATCGGAAATAGGCCTCATCTCGCCTGGAAGGGAGAACTTCCTGGATTTTCTCGAGTTGCGGCAGGTGTTCTCGAGTTACGACGGGGACCTCAGGGACCCGCCCTGGTGGCCTCAGGAGAGGCCAGTCCCCATGCGAGTTGCTAGGGGGCCTCTCGGGATTCCTCTCCCGTCGATACCGGGGCCAAAAACCTTGTGTGGAGTCAGGGCCGGAACCGAGGATTCCTCTCAGGGGCTGACATGGATCTTTGGGTACTTCTGGAGTCTCTCCAGGGGAGTCAGGCCTCGTCTCGAGTGGGAGCATGCACGTGCGCTTTCCTTCCAGGCTGTAGCAGCAATGTCACGCTTCCCGTCGCGTGGATCAAAGGATCTGTGGTTTTCCCTCGAGGCTTTCCCTCGAGGCTTTCCCACAGGGCTGTCCCACGTGCCACCGTGGTGTGAGTCGATCCTTGGCGTGAAAGATGAGCCAGTGCAGGGCAAAGAGGTTCCTCTGGAATGGACTGAGACATCTGGGGGACTCTTGGAATGGTGGTACGACCATGGAGTTCCTCTCGCCTTTCCTGTTGAGAGTGCCTCCTCTTGAGATGCGACGGGAACGCCGGGAATTCTTTCCCGTTGAAAGCAGGGAAAGGATCCCTCATCTCGAGCTCCGAGGGGGAAACGGGGCTCCTCTGGATGTGGGCGGGACCATCGTGCTTCCTCTCGAGTGGAGACGGGTATGGCGGTGAACTTCTTGAGTTGCAGCAAGGGTGTGAAAGACCCTCTCGAAGTTCCAGAGGTTAGGTGTCATTAGTCTCCAGACGCCTCATCGGAAATAGGCCTCATCTCGCCTGGAAGGGAGAACTTCCTGGATTTTCTCGAATTGCGGCAGGTGTTCTCGAGTTACGACGGGGACCTCAGGGACCCGCCCTGGTGGCCTCACGAGAGGCCAGTCCCCATGCGAGTTGCTAGGGGGCCTCTCGGGATTCCTCTCCCGTCGATACCGGGGCCAAAAACCTTGTGTGGAGTCAGGGCCGGAACCGAGGATTCCTCTCAGGGGCTGACATGGATCTTTGGGTACTTCTGGAGTCTCCCCAGGGGAGTCAGGCCTCGTCTCGAGTGGGGGCATGCACGTGCGCTTTCCTTCCAGGCTGTAGCAGCAATGTCACGCTTCCCGTGGCGTGGATCAAAGGATCTGTGGTTTTCCCTCGAGGCTTTCCCTCGAGGCTTTCCCACAGGGCTGTCCCACGTGCCACCGTGGTGTGAGTCGTTCCTCGGCGTGAAAGATGAGCCAGTGCAGGGCAAAGAGGTTCCTCTGGAATGGACTGAGACATCTGGGGGTCTCTTGGAATGGTGGTACGACCATGGAGTTCCTCTCGCCTTTCCTGTTGAGAGTGCCTCCACTTGAGATGCGACGGGAACGCCGGGAATTCTTTCCCGTTGAAAGCAGGGAAAGGATCCCTCATCTCGAGCTCCGAGGGGGAAACGGGGCTCCTCTGGATGTGGGCGGGACCATCGTGCTTCCTCTCGAGTGGAGACGGGTATGGCGGTGAACTTCTTGAGTTGCAGCAAGGGTGTGAAAGACCCTTTCGAAGTTCCAGAGGTTAGGTGTCATTAGTCTCCAGACGCCTCATCGGAAATAGGCCTCATCTCGCCTGGAAGGGAGAACTTCCTGGATTTTCTCGAGTTGCGGCAGGTGTTCTCGAGTTACGACGGGGACCTCAGGGACCCGCCCTGGTGGCCTCAGGAGAGGCCAGTCCCCATGCGAGTTGCTAGCGGGCCTCTCGGGATTCCTCTCCCGTCGATACCGGGGCCAAAAACCTTGTGTGGAGTCAGGGCCGGAACCGAGGATTCCTCTCAGGGGCTGACATGGATCTTTGGGTACTTCTGGAGTCTCTCCAGGGGAGTCAGGCCTCGTCTCGAGTGGGAGCATGCACGTGCGCTTTCCTTCCAGGCTGTAGCAGCAATGTCACGCTTCCCGTCGCGTGGATCAAAGGATCTGTGGTTTTCCCTCGAGGCTTTCCCTCGAGGCTTTCCCACAGGGCTGTCCCACGTGCCACCGTGGTGTGAGTCGATCCTTGGCGTGAAAGATGAGCCAGTGCAGGGCAAAGAGGTTCCTCTGGAATGGACTGAGACATCTGGGGGACTCTTGGAATGGTGGTACGACCATGGAGTTCCTCTCGCCTTTCCTGTTGAGAGTGCCTCCTCTTGAGATGCGACGGGAACGCCGGGAATTCTTTCCCGTTGAAAGCAGGGAAAGGATCCCTCATCTCGAGCTACGAGGGGGAAACGGGGCTCCTCTGGATGTGGGCGGGACCATCGTGCTTCCTCTCGAGTGGAGACGGGTATGGCGGTGAACTTCTTGAGTTGCAGCAAGGGTGTGAAAGACCCTCTCGAAGTTCCAGAGGTTAGGTGTCATTAGTCTCCAGACGCCTCATCGGAAATAGGCCTCATCTCGCCTGGAAGGGAGAACTTCCTGGATTTTCTCGAATTGCGGCAGGTGTTCTCGAGTTACGACGGGGACCTCAGGGACCCGCCCTGGTGGCCTCACGAGAGGCCAGTCCCCATGCGAGTTGCTAGGGGGCCTCTCGGGATTCCTCTCCCGTCGATACCGGGGCCAAAAACCTTGTGTGGAGTCAGGGCCGGAACCGAGGATTCCTCTCAGGGGCTGACATGGATCTTTGGGTACTTCTGGAGTCTCCCCAGGGGAGTCAGGCCTCGTCTCGAGTGGGGGCATGCACGTGCGCTTTCCTTCCAGGCTGTAGCAGCAATGTCACGCTTCCCGTCGCTTGGATCAAAGGATCTGTGGTTTTCCCTCGAGGCTTTCCCTCGAGGCTTTCCCACAGGGCTGTCTCACGTGCCACCGTGGTGTTAGTCGATCCTCGGCGTGAAAGATGAGACAGTGCAGGGCAAAGAGGTTCCTCTGGAATGGACTGAGACATCTGGGGGTCTCTTGGAATGGTGGTACGACCATGGAGTTCCTCTCGCCTTTCCTGTTGAGAGTGCCTCCACTTGAGATGCGACGGGAACGCCGGGAATTCTTTCCCGTTGAAAGCAGGGAAAGGATCCCTCATCTCGAGCTCCGAGGGGGAAACGGGGCTCCTCTGGATGTGGGCGGGACCATCGTGCTTCCTCTCGAGTGGAGACGGGTATGGCGGTGAACTTCTTGAGTTGCAGCAAGGGTGTGAAAGACCCTTTCGAAGTTCCAGAGGTTAGGTGTCATTAGTCTCCAGACGCCTCATCGGAAATAGGCCTCATCTCGCCTGGAAGGGAGAACTTCCTGGATTTTCTCGAGTTGCGGCAGGTGTTCTCGAGTTTCGACGGGGACCTCAGGGACCCGCCCTGGTGGCCTCAGGAGAGGCCAGTCCCCATGCGAGTTGCTAGGGGGCCTCTCGGGATTCCTCTCCCGTCGATACCGGGGCCAAAAACCTTGTGTGGAGTCAGGGCCGGAACCGAGGATTCCTCTCAGGGGCTGACATGGATCTTTGGGTACTTCTGGAGTCTCTCCAGGGGAGTCAGGCCTCGTCTCGAGTGGGAGCATGCACGTGCGCTTTCCTTCCAGGCTGTAGCAGCAATGTCACGCTTCCCGTCGCGTGGATCAAAGGATCTGTGGTTTTCCCTCGAGGCTTTCCCTCGAGGCTTTCCCACAGGGCTGTCCCACGTGCCACCGTGGTGTGAGTCGATCCTTGGCGTGAAAGATGAGCCAGTGCAGGGCAAAGAGGTTCCTCTGGAATGGACTGAGACATCTGGGGGACTCTTGGAATGGTGGTACGACCATGGAGTTCCTCTCGCCTTTCCTGTTGAGAGTGCCTCCTCTTGAGATGCGACGGGAACGCCGGGAATTCTTTCCCGTTGAAAGCAGGGAAAGGATCCCTCATCTCGAGCTCCGAGGGGGAAACGGGGCTCCTCTGGATGTGGGCGGGACCATCGTGCTTCCTCTCGAGTGGAGACGGGTATGGCGGTGAACTTCTTGAGTTGCAGCAAGGGTGTGAAAGACCCTCTCGAAGTTCCAGAGGTTAGGTGTCATTAGTCTCCAGACGCCTCATCGGAAATAGGCCTCATCTCGCCTGGAAGGGAGAACTTCCTGGATTTTCTCGAATTGCGGCAGGTGTTCTCGAGTTACGACGGGGACCTCAGGGACCCGCCCTGGTGGCCTCACGAGAGGCCAGTCCCCATGCGAGTTGCTAGGGGGCCTCTCGGGATTCCTCTCCCGTCGATACCGGGGCCAAAAACCTTGTGTGGAGTCAGGGCCGGAACCGAGGATTCCTCTCAGGGGCTGACATGTATCTTTGGGTACTTCTGGAGTCTCCCCAGGGGAGTCAGGCCTCGTCTCGAGTGGGGGCATGCACGTGCGCTTTCCTTCCAGGCTGTAGCAGCAATGTCACGCTTCCCGTGGCGTGGATCAAAGGATCTGTGGTTTTCCCTCGAGGCTTTCCCTCGAGGCTTTCCCACAGGGCTGTCCCACGTGCCACCGTGGTGTGAGTCGTTCCTCGGCGTGAAAGATGAGCCAGTGCAGGGCAAAGAGGTTCCTCTGGAATGGACTGAGACATCTGGGGGTCTCTTGGAATGGTGGTACGACCATGGAGTTCCTCTCGCCTTTCCTGTTGAGAGTGCCTCCACTTGAGATGCGACGGGAACGCCGGGAATTCTTTCCCGTTGAAAGCAGGGAAAGGATCCCTCATGTCGAGCTCCGAGGGGGAAACGGGGCTCCTCTGGATGTGGGCGGGACCATCGTGCTTCCTCTCGAGTGGAGACGGGTATGGCGGTGAACTTCTTGAGTTGCAGCAAGGGTGTGAAAGACCCTTTCGAAGTTCCAGAGGTTAGGTGTCATTAGTCTCCAGACGCCTCATCGGAAATAGGCCTCATCTCGCCTGGAAGGGAGAACTTCCTGGATTTTCTCGAGTTGCGGCAGGTGTTCTCGAGTTACGACGGGGACCTCAGGGACCCGCCCTGGTGGCCTCAGGAGAGGCCAGTCCCCATGCGAGTTGCTAGCGGGCCTCTCGGGATTCCTCTCCCGTCGATACCGGGGCCAAAAACCTTGTGTGGAGTCAGGGCCGGAACCGAGGATTCCTCTCAGGGGCTGACATGGATCTTTGGGTACTTCTGGAGTCTCTCCAGGGGAGTCAGGCCTCGTCTCGAGTGGGAGCATTCACGTGCGCTTTCCTTCCAGGCTGTAGCAGCAATGTCACGCTTCCCGTCGCGTGGATCAAAGGATCTGTGGTTTTCCCTCGAGGCTTTCCCTCGAGGCTTTCCCACAGGGCTGTCCCACGTGCCACCGTGGTGTGAGTCGATCCTTGGCGTGAAAGATGAGCCAGTGCAGGGCAAAGAGGTTCCTCTGGAATGGACTGAGACATCTGGGGGACTCTAGGAATGGTGGTACGACCATGGAGTTCCTCTCGCCTTTCCTGTTGAGAGTGCCTCCTCTTGAGATGCGACGGGAACGCCGGGAATTCTTTCCCGTTGAAAGCAGGGAAAGGATCCCTCATCTCGAGCTACGAGGGGGAAACGGGGCTCCTCTGGATGTGGGCGGGACCATCGTGCTTCCTCTCGAGTGGAGACGGGTATGGCGGTGAACTTCTTGAGTTGCAGCAAGGGTGTGAAAGACCCTCTCGAAGTTCCAGAGGTTAGGTGTCATTAGTCTCCAGACGCCTCATCGGAAATAGGCCTCATCTCGCCTGGAAGGGAGAACTTCCTGGATTTTCTCGAATTGCGGCAGGTGTTCTCGAGTTACGACGGGGACCTCAGGGACCCGCCCTGGTGGCCTCAGGAGAGGCCAGTCCCCATGCGAGTTGCTAGGGGGCCTCTCGGGATTCCTCTCCCGTCGATACCGGGGCCAAAAACCTTGTGTGGAGTCAGGGCCGGAACCGAGGATTCCTCTCAGGGGCTGACATGGATCTTTGGGTACTTCTGGAGTCTCCCCAGGGGAGTCAGGCCTCGTCTCGAGTGGGGGCATGCACGTGCGCTTTCCTTCCAGGCTGTAGCAGCAATGTCACGCTTCCCGTCGCTTGGATCAAAGGATCTGTGGTTTTCCCTCGAGGCTTTCCCTCGAGGCTTTCCCACAGGGCTGTCTCACGTGCCACCGTGGTGTTAGTCGATCCTCGGCGTGAAAGATGAGACAGTGCAGGGCAAAGAGGTTCCTCTGGAATGGACTGAGACATCTGGGGGACTCTTGGAATAGTGGTACGACCATGGAGTTCCTCTCGCCTTTCCTGTTGAGAGTGCCTCCTCTTGAGATGCGACGGGAACGCCGGGAATTCTTTCCCGTTGAAAGCAGGGAAAGGATCCCTCATCTCGAGCTACGAGGGGGAAACGGGGCGCCTCTGGATGTGGGCGGGACCATCGTGCTTCCTCTCGAGTGGAGACGGGTATGGCGGTGAACTTCTTGAGTTGCAGCAAGGGTGTGAAAGACCCTTTCGAAGTTCCAGAGGTTAGGTGTCATTAGTCCCCAGACGCCTCATCGGAAATAGGCCTCATCTCGCCTGGAAGGGAGAACTTCCTGGATTTTCTCGAGTTGAGGCAGGTGTTCTCGAGTTACGACGGGGACTTCAGGGACCCGCCCTGGTGGCCTCAGGAGAGGCCAGTCCCCATGCGAGTTGCTAGGGGGCCTCTCGGGATTCCTCTCCCGTCGATACCGGGGCCAAAAACCTTGTGTGGAGTCAGGGCCGGAACCGAGGATTCCTCTCAGGGGCTGACATGGATCTTTGGGTACTTCTGGAGTCTCCCCAGGGGAGTCAGGCCTCGTCTCGAGTGGGGGCATGCACGTGCGCTTTCCTTCCAGGCTGTAGCAGCAATGTCACGCTTCCCGTGGCGTGGATCAAAGGATCTGTGGTTTTCCCTCGAGGCTTTCCCTCGAGGCTTTCCCACAGGGCTGTCCCACGTGCCACCGTGGTGTGAGTCGTTCCTCGGCGTGAAAGATGAGCCAGTGCAGGGCAAAGAGGTTCCTCTGGAATGGACTGAGACATCTGGGGGTCTCTTGGAATGGTGGTACGACCATGGAGTTCCTCTCGCCTTTCCTGTTGAGAGTGCCTCCACTTGAGATGCGACGGGAACGCCGGGAATTCTTTCCCGTTGAAAGCAGGGAAAGGATCCCTCATCTCGAGCTCCGAGGGGGAAACGGGGCTCCTCTGGATGTGGGCGGGACCATCGTGCTTCCTCTCGAGTGGAGACGGGTATGGCGGTGAACTTCTTGAGTTGCAGCAAGGGTGTGAAAGACCCTTTCGAAGTTCCAGAGGTTAGGTGTCATTAGTCTCCAGACGCCTCATCGGAAATAGGCCTCATCTCGCCTGGAAGGGAGAACTTCCTGGATTTTCTCGAGTTGCGGCAGGTGTTCTCGAGTTACGACGGGGACCTCAGGGACCCGCCCTGGTGGCCTCACGAGAGGCCAGTCCCCATGCGAGTTGCTAGGGGGCCTCTCGGGATTCCTCTCCCGTCGATACCGGGGCCAAAAACCTTGTGTGGAGTCAGGGCCGGAACCGAGGATTCCTCTCAGGGGCTGACATGGATCTTTGGGTACTTCTGGAGTCTCTCCAGGGGAGTCAGGCCTCGTCTCGAGTGGGAGCATGCACGTGCGCTTTCCTTCCAGGCTGTAGCAGCAATGTCACGCTTCCCGTCGCGTGGATCAAAGGATCTGTGGTTTTCCCTCGAGGCTTTCCCTCGAGGCTTTCCCACAGGGCTGTCCCACGTGCCACCGTGGTGTGAGTCGATCCTTGGCGTGAAAGATGAGCCAGTGCAGGGCAAAGAGGTTCCTCTGGAATGGACTGAGACATCTGGGGGACTCTTGGAATGGTGGTACGACCATGGAGTTCCTCTCGCCTTTCCTGTTGAGAGTGCCTCCTCTTGAGATGCGACGGGAACGCCGGGAATTCTTTCCCGTTGAAAGCAGGGAAAGGATCCCTCATCTCGAGCTACGAGGGGGAAACGGGGCTCCTCTGGATGTGGGCGGGACCATCGTGCTTCCTCTCGAGTGGAGACGGGTATGGCGGTGAACTTCTTGAGTTGCAGCAAGGGTGTGAAAGACCCTCTCGAAGTTCCAGAGGTTAGGTGTCATTAGTCTCCAGACGCCTCATCGGAAATAGGCCTCATCTCGCCTGGAAGGGAGAACTTCCTGGATTTTCTCGAATTGCGGCAGGTGTTCTCGAGTTACGACGGGGACCTCAGGGACCCGCCCTGGTGGCCTCACGAGAGGCCAGTCCCCATGCGAGTTGCTAGGGGGCCTCTCGGGATTCCTCTCCCGTCGATACCGGGGCCAAAAACCTTGTGTGGAGTCAGGGCCGGAACCGAGGATTCCTCTCAGGGGCTGACATGGATCTTTGGGTACTTCTGGAGTCTCCCCAGGGGAGTCAGGCCTCGTCTCGAGTGGGGGCATGCACGTGCGCTTTCCTTCCAGGCTGTAGCAGCAATGTCACGCTTCCCGTCGCGTGGATCAAAGGATCTGTGTTTTTCCCTCGAGGCTTTCCCTCGAGGCTTTCCCACAGGGCTGTCCCACGTGCCACCGTGGTGTTAGTCGATCCTCGGCGTGAAAGATGAGCCAGTGCAGGGCAAAGAGGTTCCTCTGGAATGGACTGAGACATCTGGGGGACTCTTGGAATGGTGGTACGACCACGGAGCTCCTCTCGCCTTTCCTGTTGAGAGTGCCTCCTCTTGAGATGCGACGGGAACGCCGGGAATTCTTTCCCGTTGAAAGCAGGGAAAGGATCCCTCATCTCGTGCTACGAGGGGGAAACGGGGCGCCTCTGGATGTGGGCGGGACCATCGTGCTTCCTCTCGAGTGGAGACGGGTATGGCGGTGAACTTCTTGAGTTGCAGCAAGGGTGTGAAAGACCCTTTCGAAGTTCCAGAGGTTAGGTGTCATTAGTCTCCAGACGCCTCATCGGAAATAGGCCTCATCTCGCCTGGAAGGGAGAACTTCCTGGATTTTCTCGAGTTGCGGCAGGTGTTCTCGAGTTACGACGGGGACCTCAGGGACCCGCCCTGGTGGCCTCAGGAGAGGCCAGTCCACATGCGAGTTGCTAGGGGGCCTCTCGGGATTCCTCTCCCGTCGATACCGGGGCCAAAAACCTTGAGTGGAGTCAGGGCCGGAACCGAGGATTCCTCTCAGGGGCTGACATGGATCTTTGGGTACTTGTGGAGTCTCCCCAGGGGAGTTAGGCCTCGTCTCGAGTGGGGGCATGCACGTGCGCTTTCCTTCCAGGCTGTAGCAGCAATGTCACGCTTCCTGTGGCGTGGATCAAAGGATCTGTGGTTTTCCCTCGAGGCTTTCCCTCGAGGCTTTCCCACAGGGCTGTCCCACGTGCCAAGGTGGGGTGAGTCGACCCTCGGCGTGAAAGATGAGCCAGTGCAGGGCAAAGAGGTTCCTCTGGAATGGACTGAGACATCTGGTGGACTGTTGGAATTGTGGTACGACCATGGAGTTCCTCTCGCCTTTCCTGTTTAGAGTGCCTCCTCTTGAGATGCGACCGGAACGCCGGGAATTCTTTCCCGTTGAAAGCAGGGAAAGGATCCCTCATCTCGAGCTCCGAGGGGGAAACGGGTTCCTCTGGATGTGGGCGGGACCATCGTGCTTCCTCTCGAGTGGAGACGGGTATGTCGGTGAACTTCTTGAGTTGCAGCAAGGGTGTGAAAGACCCTTTCGAAGTTCCAGAGGTTAGGTGTCATTAGTCTCCAGACGCCTCATCGGAAATAGGCCTCATCTCGCCTGGAAGGGAGAACTTCCTGGATTTTCTCGAGTTGAGGCAGGTGTTCTCGAGTTACGACGGGGACCTCAGGGACCCGCCCTGGTGGCCTCACGAGAGGCCAGTCCCCATGCGAGTTGCTAGGGGGCCTCTCGGGATTCCTCTCCCGTCGATACCGGGGCCAAAAACCTTGTGTGGAGTCAGGGCCGGAACCGAGGATTCCTCTCAGGGGCTGACATGGATCTTTGGGTACTTCTGGAGTCTCCCCAGGGGAGTCAGGCCTCGTCTCGAGTGGGGGCATGCACGTGCGCTTTCCTTCCAGGCTGTAGCAGCAATGTCACGCTTCCCGTGGCGTGGATCAAAGGATCTGTGGTTTTCCCTCGAGGCTTTCCCTCGAGGCTTTCCCACAGGGCTGTCCCACGTGCCACCGTGGTGTGAGTCGTTCCTCGGCGTGAAAGATGAGCCAGTGCAGGGCAAAGAGGTTCCTCTGGAATGGACTGAGACATCTGGGGGTCTCTTGGAATGGTGGTACGACCATGGAGTTCCTCTCGCCTTTCCTGTTGAGAGTGCCTCCACTTGAGATGCGACGGGAACGCCGGGAATTCTTTCCCGTTGAAAGCAGGGAAAGGATCCCTCATCTCGAGCTCCGAGGGGGAAACGGGGCTCCTCTGGATGTGGGCGGGACCATCGTGCTTCCTCTCGAGTGGAGACGGGTATGGCGGTGAACTTCTTGAGTTGCAGCAAGGGTGTGAAAGACCCTTTCGAAGTTCCAGAGGTTAGGTGTCATTAGTCTCCAGACGCCTCATCGGAAATAGGCCTCATCTCGCCTGGAAGGGAGAACTTCCTGGATTTTCTCGAGTTGCGGCAGGTGTTCTCGAGTTACGACGGGGACCTCAGGGACCCGCCCTGGTGGCCTCAGGAGAGGCCAGTCCCCATGCGAGTTGCTAGGGGGCCTCTCGGGATTCCTCTCCCGTCGATACCGGGGCCAAAAACCTTGTGTGGAGTCAGGGCCGGAACCGAGGATTCCTCTCAGGGGCTGACATGGATCTTTGGGTACTTCTGGAGTCTCTCCAGGGGAGTCAGGCCTCGTCTCGAGTGGGAGCATGCACTTGCGCTTTCCTTCCAGGCTGTAGCAGCAATGTCACGCTTCCCGTCGCGTGGATCAAAGGATCTGTGGTTTTCCCTCGAGGCTTTCCCTCGAGGCTTTCCCACAGGGCTGTCCCACGTGCCACCGTGGTGTGAGTCGATCCTTGGCGTGAAAGATGAGCCAGTGCAGGGCAAAGAGGTTCCTCTGGAATGGACTGAGACATCTGGGGGACTCTTGGAATGGTGGTACGACCATGGAGTTCCTCTCGCCTTTCCTGTTGAGAGTGCCTCCTCTTGAGATGCGACGGGAACGCCGGGAATTCTTTCCCGTTGAAAGCAGGGAAAGGATCCCTCATCTCAAGCTACGAGGGGGAAACGGGGCGCCTCTGGATGTGGGCGGGACCATCGTGCTTCCTCTCGAGTGGAGACGGGTATGGCGGTGAACTTCTTGAGTTGCAGCAAGGGTGTGAAAGACCCTTTCGAAGTTCCAGAGGTTAGGTGTCATTAGTCTCCAGACGCCTCATCGGAAATAGGCCTCATCTCGCCTGGAAGGGAGAACTTCCTGGATTTTCTCGAATTGCGGCAGGTGTTCTCGAGTTACGACGGGGACCTCAGGGACCCGCCCTGGTGGCCTCAGGAGAGGCCAGTCCACATGCGAGTTGCTAGGGGGCCTCTCGGGATTCCTCTCCCGTCGATACCGGGGCCAAAAACCTTGTGTGGAGTCAGGGCCGGAACCGAGGATTCCTCTCAGGGGCTGACATGGATCTTTGGGTACTTGTGGAGTCTCCCCAGGGGAGTTAGGCCTCGTCTCGAGTGGTGGCATGCACGTGCGCTTTCCTTCCAGGCTGTAGCATCAATGTCACGCTTCCTGTGGCGTGGATCAAAGGATCTGTGGTTTTCCCTCGAGGCTTTCCCTCGAGGCTTTCCCACAGGGCTGTCCCACGTGCCACCGTGGTGTGAGTCGATCCTCGGCGTGAAAGATGAGCCAGTGCAGGGCAAAGAGGTTCCTCTGGAATGGACTGAGACATCTGGGGGACTCTTGGAATGATGGTACGACCATGGAGTTCCTCTCGCCTTTCCTGTTGAGAGTACCTCCTCTTGAGATGCGACGGGAACGCCGGGAATTCTTTCCCGTTGAAAGCAGCGAAAGGATCCCTCATCTCGAGCTCCGAGGGGGAAACGGGGCTCCTCTGGATGTGGGCGGGACCATCGTGCTTCCTCTCGAGTGGAGACGGGTATGGCGGTGAACTTCTTGAGTTGCAGCAAGGGTGTGAAAGACCCTTTCGAAGTTCCAGAGGTTAGGTGTCATTAGTCTCCAGACGCCTCATCGGAAATAGGCCTCATCTCGCCTGGAAGGGAGAACTTCCTGGATTTTCTCGAGTTGAGGCAGGTGTTCTCGAGTTACGACGGGGACTTCAGGGACCCGCCCTGGTGGCCTCAGGAGAGGCCAGTCCCCATGCGAGTTGCTAGGGGGCCTCTCGGGATTCCTCTCCCGTCGATACCGGGGCCAAAAACCTTGTGTGGAGTCAGGGCCGGAACCGAGGATTCCTCTCAGGGGCTGACATGGATCTTTGGGTACTTCTGGAGTCTCCCCAGGGGAGTCAGGCCTCGTCTCGAGTGGGGGCATGCACGTGCGCTTTCCTTCCAGGCTGTAGCAGCAATGTCACGCTTCCCGTGGCGTGGATCAAAGGATCTGTGGTTTTCCCTCGAGGCTTTCCCTCGAGGCTTTCCCACAGGGCTGTCCCACGTGCCACCGTGGTGTGAGTCATTCCTCGGCGTGAAAGATGAGCCAGTGCAGGGCAAAGAGGTTCCTCTGGAATGGACTGAGACATCTGGGGGTCTCTTGGAATGGTGGTACGACCATGGAGTTCCTCTCGCCTTTCCTGTTGAGAGTGCCTCCACTTGAGATGCGACGGGAACGCCGGGAATTCTTTCCCGTTGAAAGCAGGGAAAGGATCCCTCATCTCGAGCTCCGAGGGGGAAACGGGGCTCCTCTGGATGTGGGCGGGACCATCGTGCTTCCTCTCGAGTGGAGACGGGTATGGCGGTGAACTTCTTGAGTTGCAGCAAGGGTGTGAAAGACCCTTTCGAAGTTCCTGAGGTTAGGTGTCATTAGTCTCCAGACGCCTCATCGGAAATAGGCCTCATCTCGCCTGGAAGGGAGAACTTCCTGGATTTTCTCGAGTTGCGGCAGGTGTTCTCGAGTTACGACGGGGACCTCAGGGACCCGCCCTGGTGGCCTCAGGAGAGGCCAGTCCCCATGCGAGTTGCTAGGGGGCCTCTCGGGATTCCTCTCCCGTCGATACCGGGGCCAAAAACCTTGTGTGGAGTCAGGGCCGGAACCGAGGATTCCTCTCAGGGGCTGACATGGATCTTTGGGTACTTTTGGAGTCTCTCCAGGGGAGTCAGGCCTCGTCTCGAGTGGGAGCATGCACGTGCGCTTTCCTTCCAGGCTGTAGCAGCAATGTCACGCTTCCCGTCGCGTGGATCAAAGGATCTGTGGTTTTCCCTCGAGGCTTTCCCTCGAGGCTTTCCCACAGGGCTGTCCCACGTGCCACCGTGGTGTGAGTCGATCCTTGGCGTGAAAGATGAGCCAGTGCAGGGCAAAGAGGTTCCTCTGGAATGGACTGAGACATCTGGGGGACTCTTGGAATGGTGGTACGACCATGGAGTTCCTCTCGCCTTTCCTGTTGAGAGTGCCTCCTCTTGAGATGCGACGGGAACGCCGGGAATTCTTTCCCGTTGAAAGCAGGGAAAGGATCCCTCATCTCGAGCTCCGAGGGGGAAACGGGGCTCCTCTGGATGTGGGCGGGACCATCGTGCTTCCTCTCGAGTGGAGACGGGTATGGCGGTGAACTTCTTGAGTTGCAGCAAGGGTGTGAAAGACCCTCTCGAAGTTCCAGAGGTTAGGTGTCATTAGTCTCCAGACGCCTCATCGGAAATAGGCCTCATCTCGCCTGGAAGGGAGAACTTCCTGGATTTTCTCGAATTGCGGCAGGTGTTCTCGAGTTACGACGGGGACCTCAGGGACCCGCCCTGGTGGCCTCACGAGAGGCCAGTCCCCATGCGAGTTGCTAGGGGGCCTCTCGGGATTCCTCTCCCGTCGATACCGGGGCCAAAAACCTTGTGTGGAGTCAGGGCCGGAACCGAGGATTCCTCTCAGGGGCTGACATGGATCTTTGGGTACTTCTGGAGTCTCCCCAGGGGAGTCAGGCCTCGTCTCGAGTGGGGGCATGCACGTGCGCTTTCCTTCCAGGCTGTAGCAGCAATGTCACGCTTCCCGTGGCGTGGATCAAAGGATCTGTGGTTTTCCCTCGAGGCTTTCCCTCGAGGCTTTCCCACAGGGCTGTCCCACGTGCCACCGTGGTGTGAGTCGTTCCTCGGCGTGAAAGATGAGCCAGTGCAGGGCAAAGAGGTTCCTCTGGAATGGACTGAGACATCTGGGGGTCTCTTGGAATGGTGGTACGACCATGGAGTTCCTCTCGCCTTTCCTGTTGAGAGTGCCTCCACTTGAGATGCGACGGGAACGCCGGGAATTCTTTCCCGTTGAAAGCAGGGAAAGGATCCCTCATCTCGAGCTCCGAGGGGGAAACGGGGCTCCTCTGGATGTGGGTGGGACCATCGTGCTTCCTCTCGAGTGGAGACGGGTATGGCGGTGAACTTCTTGAGTTGCAGCAAGGGTGTGAAAGACCCTTTCGAAGTTCCAGAGGTTAGGTGTCATTAGTCTCCAGACGCCTCATCGGAAATAGGCCTCATCTCGCCTGGAAGGGAGAACTTCCTGGATTTTCTCGAGTTGCGGCAGGTGTTCTCGAGTTACGACGGGGACCTCAGGGACCCGCCCTGGTGGCCTCAGGAGAGGCCAGTCCCCATGCGAGTTGGTAGCGGGCCTCTCGGGATTCCTCTCCCGTCGATACCGGGGCCAAAAACCTTGTGTGGAGTCAGGGCCGGAACCGAGGATTCCTCTCAGGGGCTGACATGGATCTTTGGGTACTTCTGGAGTCTCTCCAGGGGAGTCAGGCCTCGTCTCGAGTGGGAGCATGCACGTGCGCTTTCCTTCCAGGCTGTAGCAGCAATGTCACGCTTCCCGTCGCGTGGATCAAAGGATCTGTGGTTTTCCCTCGAGGCTTTCCCTCGAGGCTTTCCCACAGGGCTGTCCCACGTGCCACCGTGGTGTGAGTCGATCCTTGGCGTGAAAGATGAGCCAGTGCAGGGCAAAGAGGTTCCTCTGGAATGGACTGAGACATCTGGGGGACTCTTGGAATGGTGGTACGACCATGGAGTTCCTCTCGCCTTTCCTGTTGAGAGTGCCTCCTCTTGAGATGCGACGGGAACGCCGGGAATTCTTTCCCGTTGAAAGCAGGGAAAGGATCCCTCATCTCGAGCTACGAGGGGGAAACGGGGCTCCTCTGGATGTGGGCGGGACCATCGTGCTTCCTCTCGAGTGGAGACGGGTATGGCGGTGAACTTCTTGAGTTGCAGCAAGGGTGTGAAAGACCCTCTCGAAGTTCCAGAGGTTAGGTGTCATTAGTCTCCAGACGCCTCATCGGAAATAGGCCTCATCTCGCCTGGAAGGGAGAACTTCCTGGATTTTCTCGAATTGCGGCAGGTGTTCTCGAGTTACGACGGGGACCTCAGGGACCCGCCCTGGTGGCCTCACGAGAGGCCAGTCCCCATGCGAGTTGCTAGGGGGCCTCTCGGGATTCCTCTCCCGTCGATACCGGGGCCAAAAACCTTGTGTGGAGTCAGGGCCGGAACCGAGGATTCCTCTCAGGGGCTGACATGGATCTTTGGGTACTTCTGGAGTCTCCCCAGGGGAGTCAGGCCTCGTCTCGAGTGGGGGCATGCACGTGCGCTTTCCTTCCAGGCTGTAGCAGCAATGTCACGCTTCCCGTCGCTTGGATCAAAGGATCTGTGGTTTTCCCTCGAGGCTTTCCCTCGAGGCTTTCCCACAGGGCTGTCTCACGTGCCACCGTGGTGTCAGTCGATCCTCGGCGTGAAAGATGAGACAGTGCAGGGCAAAGAGGTTCCTCTGGAATGGACTGAGACATCTGGGGGTCTCTTGGAATGGTGGTACGACCATGGAGTTCCTCTCGCCTTTCCTGTTGAGAGTGCCTCCACTTGAGATGCGACGGGAACGCCGGGAATTCTTTCCCGTTGAAAGCAGGGAAAGGATCCCTCATCTCGAGCTCCGAGGGGGAAACGGGGCTCCTCTGGATGTGGGCGGGACCATCGTGCTTCCTCTCGAGTGGAGACGGGTATGGCGGTGAACTTCTTGAGTTGCAGCAAGGGTGTGAAAGACCCTTTCGAAGTTCCAGAGGTTAGGTGTCATTAGTCTCCAGACGCCTCATCGGAAATAGGCCTCATCTCGCCTGGAAGGGAGAACTTCCTGGATTTTCTCGAGTTGCGGCAGGTGTTCTCGAGTTACGACGGGGACCTCAGGGACCCGCCCTGGTGGCCTCAGGAGAGGCCAGTCCCCATGCGAGTTGCTAGGGGGCCTCTCGGGATTCCTCTCCCGTCGATACCGGGGCCAAAAACCTTGTGTGGAGTCAGGGCCGGAACCGAGGATTCCTCTCAGGGGCTGACATGGATCTTTGGGTACTTCTGGAGTCTCTCCAGGGGAGTCAGGCCTCGTCTCGAGTGGGAGCATGCACGTGCGCTTTCCTTCCAGGCTGTAGCAGCAATGTCACGCTTCCCGTCGCGTGGATCAAAGGATCTGTGGTTTTCCCTCGAGGCTTTCCCTCGAGGCTTTCCCACAGGGCTGTCCCACGTGCCACCGTGGTGTGAGTCGATCCTTGGCGTGAAAGATGAGCCAGTGCAGGGCAAAGAGGTTCCTCTGGAATGGACTGAGACATCTGGGGGACTCTTGGAATGGTGGTACGACCATGGAGTTCCTCTCGCCTTTCCTGTTGAGAGTGCCTCCTCTTGAGATGCGACGGGAACGCCGGGAATTCTTTCCCGTTGAAAGCAGGGAAAGGATCCCTCATCTCGAGCTCCGAGGGGGAAACGGGGCTCCTCTGGATGTGGGCGGGACCATCGTGCTTCCTCTCGAGTGGAGACGGGTATGGCGGTGAACTTCTTGAGTTGCAGCAAGGGTGTGAAAGACCCTCTCGAAGTTCCAGAGGTTAGGTGTCATTAGTCTCCAGACGCCTCATCGGAAATAGGCCTCATCTCGCCTGGAAGGGAGAACTTCCTGGATTTTCTCGAATTGCGGCAGGTGTTCTCGAGTTACGACGGGGACCTCAGGGACCCGCCCTGGTGGCCTCACGAGAGGCCAGTCCCCATGCGAGTTGCTAGGGGGCCTCTCGGGATTCCTCTCCCGTCGATACCGGGGCCAAAAACCTTGTGTGGAGTCAGGGCCGGAACCGAGGATTCCTCTCAGGGGCTGACATGGATCTTTGGGTACTTCTGGAGTCTCCCCAGGGGAGTCAGGCCTCGTCTCGAGTGGGGGCATGCACGTGCGCTTTCCTTCCAGGCTGTAGCAGCAATGTCACGCTTCCCGTGGCGTGGATCAAAGGATCTGTGGTTTTCCCTCGAGGCTTTCCCTCGAGGCTTTCCCACAGGGCTGTCCCACGTGCCACCGTGGTGTGAGTCGTTCCTCGGCGTGAAAGATGAGCCAGTGCAGGGCAAAGAGGTTCCTCTGGAATGGACTGAGACATCTGGGGGTCTCTTGGAATGGTGGTACGACCATGGAGTTCCTCTCGCCTTTCCTGTTGAGAGTGCCTCCACTTGAGATGCGACGGGAACGCCGGGAATTCTTTCCCGTTGAAAGCAGGGAAAGGATCCCTCATGTCGAGCTCCGAGGGGGAAACGGGGCTCCTCTGGATGTGGGCGGGACCATCGTGCTTCCTCTCGAGTGGAGACGGGTATGGCGGTGAACTTCTTGAGTTGCAGCAAGGGTGTGAAAGACCCTTTCGAAGTTCCAGAGGTTAGGTGTCATTAGTCTCCAGACGCCTCATCGGAAATAGGCCTCATCTCGCCTGGAAGGGAGAACTTCCTGGATTTTCTCGAGTTGCGGCAGGTGTTCTCGAGTTACGACGGGGACCTCAGGGACCCGCCCTGGTGGCCTCAGGAGAGGCCAGTCCCCATGCGAGTTGCTAGCGGGCCTCTCGGGATTCCTCTCCCGTCGATACCGGGGCCAAAAACCTTGTGTGGAGTCAGGGCCGGAACCGAGGATTCCTCTCAGGGGCTGACATGGATCTTTGGGTACTTCTGGAGTCTCTCCAGGGGAGTCAGGCCTCGTCTCGAGTGGGAGCATTCACGTGCGCTTTCCTTCCAGGCTGTAGCAGCAATGTCACGCTTCCCGTCGCGTGGATCAAAGGATCTGTGGTTTTCCCTCGAGGCTTTCCCTCGAGGCTTTCCCACAGGGCTGTCCCACGTGCCACCGTGGTGTGAGTCGATCCTTGGCGTGAAAGATGAGCCAGTGCAGGGCAAAGAGGTTCCTCTGGAATGGACTGAGACATCTGGGGGACTCTTGGAATGGTGGTACGACCATGGAGTTCCTCTCGCCTTTCCTGTTGAGAGTGCCTCCTCTTGAGATGCGACGGGAACGCCGGGAATTCTTTCCCGTTGAAAGCAGGGAAAGGATCCCTCATCTCGAGCTACGAGGGGGAAACGGGGCTCCTCTGGATGTGGGCGGGACCATCGTGCTTCCTCTCGAGTGGAGACGGGTATGGCGGTGAACTTCTTGAGTTGCAGCAAGGGTGTGAAAGACCCTCTCGAAGTTCCAGAGGTTAGGTGTCATTAGTCTCCAGACGCCTCATCGGAAATAGGCCTCATCTCGCCTGGAAGGGAGAACTTCCTGGATTTTCTCGAATTGCGGCAGGTGTTCTCGAGTTACGACGGGGACCTCAGGGACCCGCCCTGGTGGCCTCAGGAGAGGCCAGTCCCCATGCGAGTTGCTAGGGGGCCTCTCGGGATTCCTCTCCCGTCGATACCGGGGCCAAAAACCTTGTGTGGAGTCAGGGCCGGAACCGAGGATTCCTCTCAGGGGCTGACATGGATCTTTGGGTACTTCTGGAGTCTCCCCAGGGGAGTCAGGCCTCGTCTCGAGTGGGGGCATGCACGTGCGCTTTCCTTCCAGGCTGTAGCAGCAATGTCACGCTTCCCGTCGCTTGGATCAAAGGATCTGTGGTTTTCCCTCGAGGCTTTCCCTCGAGGCTTTCCCACAGGGCTGTCTCACGTGCCACCGTGGTGTTAGTCGATCCTCGGCGTGAAAGATGAGACAGTGCAGGGCAAAGAGGTTCCTCTGGAATGGACTGAGACATCTGGGGGACTCTTGGAATAGTGGTACGACCATGGAGTTCCTCTCGCCTTTCCTGTTGAGAGTGCCTCCTCTTGAGATGCGACGGGAACGCCGGGAATTCTTTCCCGTTGAAAGCAGGGAAAGGATCCCTCATCTCGAGCTACGAGGGGGAAACGGGGCGCCTCTGGATGTGGGCGGGACCATCGTGCTTCCTCTCGAGTGGAGACGGGTATGGCGGTGAACTTCTTGAGTTGCAGCAAGGGTGTGAAAGACCCTTTCGAAGTTCCAGAGGTTAGGTGTCATTAGTCCCCAGACGCCTCATCGGAAATAGGCCTCATCTCGCCTGGAAGGGAGAACTTCCTGGATTTTCTCGAGTTGAGGCAGGTGTTCTCGAGTTACGACGGGGACTTCAGGGACCCGCCCTGGTGGCCTCAGGAGAGGCCAGTCCCCATGCGAGTTGCTAGGGGGCCTCTCGGGATTCCTCTCCCGTCGATACCGGGGCCAAAAACCTTGTGTGGAGTCAGGGCCGGAACCGAGGATTCCTCTCAGGGGCTGACATGGATCTTTGGGTACTTCTGGAGTCTCCCCAGGGGAGTCAGGCCTCGTCTCGAGTGGGGGCATGCACGTGCGCTTTCCTTCCAGGCTGTAGCAGCAATGTCACGCTTCCCGTGGCGTGGATCAAAGGATCTGTGGTTTTCCCTCGAGGCTTTCCCTCGAGGCTTTCCCACAGGGCTGTCCCACGTGCCACCGTGGTGTGAGTCGTTCCTCGGCGTGAAAGATGAGCCAGTGCAGGGCAAAGAGGTTCCTCTGGAATGGACTGAGACATCTGGGGGTCTCTTGGAATGGTGGTACGACCATGGAGTTCCTCTCGCCTTTCCTGTTGAGAGTGCCTCCACTTGAGATGCGACGGGAACGCCGGGAATTCTTTCCCGTTGAAAGCAGGGAAAGGATCCCTCATCTCGAGCTCCGAGGGGGAAACGGGGCTCCTCTGGATGTGGGCGGGACCATCGTGCTTCCTCTCGAGTGGAGACGGGTATGGCGGTGAACTTCTTGAGTTGCAGCAAGGGTGTGAAAGACCCTTTCGAAGTTCCAGAGGTTAGGTGTCATTAGTCTCCAGACGCCTCATCGGAAATAGGCCTCATCTCGCCTGGAAGGGAGAACTTCCTGGATTTTCTCGAGTTGCGGCAGGTGTTCTCGAGTTACGACGGGGACCTCAGGGACCCGCCCTGGTGGCCTCACGAGAGGCCAGTCCCCATGCGAGTTGCTAGGGGGCCTCTCGGGATTCCTCTCCCGTCGATACCGGGGCCAAAAACCTTGTGTGGAGTCAGGGCCGGAACCGAGGATTCCTCTCAGGGGCTGACATGGATCTTTGGGTACTTCTGGAGTCTCTCCAGGGGAGTCAGGCCTCGTCTCGAGTGGGAGCATGCACGTGCGCTTTCCTTCCAGGCTGTAGCAGCAATGTCACGCTTCCCGTCGCGTGGATCAAAGGATCTGTGGTTTTCCCTCGAGGCTTTCCCTCGAGGCTTTCCCACAGGGCTGTCCCACGTGCCACCGTGGTGTGAGTCGATCCTTGGCGTGAAAGATGAGCCAGTGCAGGGCAAAGAGGTTCCTCTGGAATGGACTGAGACATCTGGGGGACTCTTGGAATGGTGGTACGACCATGGAGTTCCTCTCGCCTTTCCTGTTGAGAGTGCCTCCTCTTGAGATGCGACGGGAACGCCGGGAATTCTTTCCCGTTGAAAGCAGGGAAAGGATCCCTCATCTCGAGCTACGAGGGGGAAACGGGGCTCCTCTGGATGTGGGCGGGACCATCGTGCTTCCTCTCGAGTGGAGACGGGTATGGCGGTGAACTTCTTGAGTTGCAGCAAGGGTGTGAAAGACCCTCTCGAAGTTCCAGAGGTTAGGTGTCATTAGTCTCCAGACGCCTCATCGGAAATAGGCCTCATCTCGCCTGGAAGGGAGAACTTCCTGGATTTTCTCGAATTGCGGCAGGTGTTCTCGAGTTACGACGGGGACCTCAGGGACCCGCCCTGGTGGCCTCACGAGAGGCCAGTCCCCATGCGAGTTGCTAGGGGGCCTCTCGGGATTCCTCTCCCGTCGATACCGGGGCCAAAAACCTTGTGTGGAGTCAGGGCCGGAACCGAGGATTCCTCTCAGGGGCTGACATGGATCTTTGGGTACTTCTGGAGTCTCCCCAGGGGAGTCAGGCCTCGTCTCGAGTGGGGGCATGCACGTGCGCTTTCCTTCCAGGCTGTAGCAGCAATGTCACGCTTCCCGTCGCGTGGATCAAAGGATCTGTGTTTTTCCCTCGAGGCTTTCCCTCGAGGCTTTCCCACAGGGCTGTCCCACGTGCCACCGTGGTGTTAGTCGATCCTCGGCGTGAAAGATGAGCCAGTGCAGGGCAAAGAGGTTCCTCTGGAATGGACTGAGACATCTGGGGGACTCTTGGAATGGTGGTACGACCATGGAGCTCCTCTCGCCTTTCCTGTTGAGAGTGCCTCCTCTTGAGATGCGACGGGAACGCCGGGAATTCTTTCCCGTTGAAAGCAGGGAAAGGATCCCTCATCTCGTGCTACGAGGGGGAAACGGGGCGCCTCTGGATGTGGGCGGGACCATCGTGCTTCCTCTCGAGTGGAGACGGGTATGGCGGTGAACTTCTTGAGTTGCAGCAAGGGTGTGAAAGACCCTTTCGAAGTTCCAGAGGTTAGGTGTCATTAGTCTCCAGACGCCTCATCGGAAATAGGCCTCATCTCGCCTGGAAGGGAGAACTTCCTGGATTTTCTCGAGTTGCGGCAGGTGTTCTCGAGTTACGACGGGGACCTCAGGGACCCGCCCTGGTGGCCTCAGGAGAGGCCAGTCCACATGCGAGTTGCTAGGGGGCCTCTCGGGATTCCTCTCCCGTCGATACCGGGGCCAAAAACCTTGAGTGGAGTCAGGGCCGGAACCGAGGATTCCTCTCAGGGGCTGACATGGATCTTTGGGTACTTGTGGAGTCTCCCCAGGGGAGTTAGGCCTCGTCTCGAGTGGGGGCATGCACGTGCGCTTTCCTTCCAGGCTGTAGCAGCAATGTCACGCTTCCTGTGGCGTGGATCAAAGGATCTGTGGTTTTCCCTCGAGGCTTTCCCTCGAGGCTTTCCCACAGGGCTGTCCCACGTGCCACCGTGGGGTGAGTCGACCCTCGGCGTGAAAGATGAGCCAGTGCAGGGCAAAGAGGTTCCTCTGGAATGGACTGAGACATCTGGTGGACTGTTGGAATTGTGGTACGACCATGGAGTTCCTCTCGCCTTTCCTGTTTAGAGTGCCTCCTCTTGAGATGCGACCGGAACGCCGGGAATTCTTTCCCGTTGAAAGCAGGGAAAGGATCCCTCATCTCGAGCTCCGAGGGGGAAACGGGTTCCTCTGGATGTGGGCGGGACCATCGTGCTTCCTCTCGAGTGGAGACGGGTATGTCGGTGAACTTCTTGAGTTGCAGCAAGGGTGTGAAAGACCCTTTCGAAGTTCCAGAGGTTAGGTGTCATTAGTCTCCAGATGCCTCATCGGAAATAGGCCTCATCTCGCCTGGAAGGGAGAACTTCCTGGATTTTCTCGAGTTGCGGCAGGTGTTCTCGAGTTACGACGGGGACCTCAGGGACCCGCCCTGGTGGCCTCAGGAGAGGCCAGTCCCCATGCAAGTTGCTAGGGGGCCTCTCGTGATTCCTCTCCCGTCGATACCGGGGCCAAAAACCTTGTTTGGAGTCAGGGCCGGAACCGAGGATTCCTCTCAGGGGCTGACATGGATCTTTGGGTACTTGTGGAGTCTCCCCAGGGGAGTCAGGCCTCGTCTCGAGTGGGGGCATGCACGTGCGCTTTCCTTCCAGGCTGTAGCAGCAATGTCACTCTTCCTGTGTCGTGGATCAAAGAATCTGTGGTTTTCCCTCGAGGCTTTACCTCGAGGCTTTCCCACAGGGCTGTCCTACGTGCCACCGTGGTGTGAGTCGATCCTCGGCGTGAAAGATGAGCCAGTGCAGGGCAAAGAGGTTCCTCTGGAATGGACTGAGACATCTGGGGGACTCTTGGAATGGTGGTACGACCATGGAGTTCCTCTCGCCTTTCCTGTTGAGAGTGCCTCCTCTTGAGATGCGACGGGAACGCCGGGAATTCTTTCCCGTTGAAAGCAGCGAAAGGATCCCTCATCTCGAGCTCCGAGGGGGAAACGGGGCTCCTCTGGATGTGGGCGGGACCATCGTGCTTCCTCTCGAGTGGAGACGGGTATGGCGGTGAACTTCTTGAGTTGCAGCAAGGGTGTGAAAGACCCTCTCGAAGTTCCAGAGGTTAGGTGTCATTAGTCTCCAGACGCCTCATCGGAAATAGGCCTCATCTCGCCTGGAAGGGAGAACTTCCTGGATTTTCTCGAATTGCGGCAGGTGTTCTCGAGTTACGACGGGGACCTCAGGGACCCGCCCTGGTGGCCTCACGAGAGGCCAGTCCCCATGCGAGTTGCTAGGGGGCCTCT
The DNA here is from genome assembly GCF_032405125.1 of Capricornis sumatraensis. Taxonomy (NCBI): domain Eukaryota; kingdom Metazoa; phylum Chordata; class Mammalia; order Artiodactyla; family Bovidae; genus Capricornis; species Capricornis sumatraensis. The sequence goes on along the minus strand of NC_091077.1, from coordinate 1,012,242 downwards.
CGGGATTCCTCTCCCGTCGATACCGGGGCCAAAAACCTTGTGTGGAGTCAGGGCCGGAACCGAGGATTCCTCTCAGGGGCTGACATGGATCTTTGGGTACTTCTGGAGTCTCCCCAGGGGAGTCAGGCCTCGTCTCGAGTGGGGGCATGCACGTGCGCTTTCCTTCCAGGCTGTAGCAGCAATGTCACGCTTCCCGTGGCGTGGATCAAAGGATCTGTGGTTTTCCCTCGAGGCTTTCCCTCGAGGCTTTCCCACAGGGCTGTCCCACGTGCCACCGTGGTGTGAGTCGTTCCTCGGCGTGAAAGATGAGCCAGTGCAGGGCAAAGAGGTTCCTCTGGAATGGACTGAGACATCTGGGGGTCTCTTGGAATGGTGGTACGACCATGGAGTTCCTCTCGCCTTTCCTGTTGAGAGTGCCTCCACTTGAGATGCGACGGGAACGCCGGGAATTCTTTCCCGTTGAAAGCAGGGAAAGGATCCCTCATCTCGAGCTCCGAGGGGGAAACGGGGCTCCTCTGGATGTGGGTGGGACCATCGTGCTTCCTCTCGAGTGGAGACGGGTATGGCGGTGAACTTCTTGAGTTGCAGCAAGGGTGTGAAAGACCCTTTCGAAGTTCCAGAGGTTAGGTGTCATTAGTCTCCAGACGCCTCATCGGAAATAGGCCTCATCTCGCCTGGAAGGGAGAACTTCCTGGATTTTCTCGAGTTGCGGCAGGTGTTCTCGAGTTACGACGGGGACCTCAGGGACCCGCCCTGGTGGCCTCAGGAGAGGCCAGTCCCCATGCGAGTTGGTAGCGGGCCTCTCGGGATTCCTCTCCCGTCGATACCGGGGCCAAAAACCTTGTGTGGAGTCAGGGCCGGAACCGAGGATTCCTCTCAGGGGCTGACATGGATCTTTGGGTACTTCTGGAGTCTCTCCAGGGGAGTCAGGCCTCGTCTCGAGTGGGAGCATGCACGTGCGCTTTCCTTCCAGGCTGTAGCAGCAATGTCACGCTTCCCGTCGCGTGGATCAAAGGATCTGTGGTTTTCCCTCGAGGCTTTCCCTCGAGGCTTTCCCACAGGGCTGTCCCACGTGCCACCGTGGTGTGAGTCGATCCTTGGCGTGAAAGATGAGCCAGTGCAGGGCAAAGAGGTTCCTCTGGAATGGACTGAGACATCTGGGGGACTCTTGGAATGGTGGTACGACCATGGAGTTCCTCTCGCCTTTCCTGTTGAGAGTGCCTCCTCTTGAGATGCGACGGGAACGCCGGGAATTCTTTCCCGTTGAAAGCAGGGAAAGGATCCCTCATCTCGAGCTACGAGGGGGAAACGGGGCTCCTCTGGATGTGGGCGGGACCATCGTGCTTCCTCTCGAGTGGAGACGGGTATGGCGGTGAACTTCTTGAGTTGCAGCAAGGGTGTGAAAGACCCTCTCGAAGTTCCAGAGGTTAGGTGTCATTAGTCTCCAGACGCCTCATCGGAAATAGGCCTCATCTCGCCTGGAAGGGAGAACTTCCTGGATTTTCTCGAATTGCGGCAGGTGTTCTCGAGTTACGACGGGGACCTCAGGGACCCGCCCTGGTGGCCTCACGAGAGGCCAGTCCCCATGCGAGTTGCTAGGGGGCCTCTCGGGATTCCTCTCCCGTCGATACCGGGGCCAAAAACCTTGTGTGGAGTCAGGGCCGGAACCGAGGATTCCTCTCAGGGGCTGACATGGATCTTTGGGTACTTCTGGAGTCTCCCCAGGGGAGTCAGGCCTCGTCTCGAGTGGGGGCATGCACGTGCGCTTTCCTTCCAGGCTGTAGCAGCAATGTCACGCTTCCCGTCGCTTGGATCAAAGGATCTGTGGTTTTCCCTCGAGGCTTTCCCTCGAGGCTTTCCCACAGGGCTGTCTCACGTGCCACCGTGGTGTCAGTCGATCCTCGGCGTGAAAGATGAGACAGTGCAGGGCAAAGAGGTTCCTCTGGAATGGACTGAGACATCTGGGGGTCTCTTGGAATGGTGGTACGACCATGGAGTTCCTCTCGCCTTTCCTGTTGAGAGTGCCTCCACTTGAGATGCGACGGGAACGCCGGGAATTCTTTCCCGTTGAAAGCAGGGAAAGGATCCCTCATCTCGAGCTCCGAGGGGGAAACGGGGCTCCTCTGGATGTGGGCGGGACCATCGTGCTTCCTCTCGAGTGGAGACGGGTATGGCGGTGAACTTCTTGAGTTGCAGCAAGGGTGTGAAAGACCCTTTCGAAGTTCCAGAGGTTAGGTGTCATTAGTCTCCAGACGCCTCATCGGAAATAGGCCTCATCTCGCCTGGAAGGGAGAACTTCCTGGATTTTCTCGAGTTGCGGCAGGTGTTCTCGAGTTACGACGGGGACCTCAGGGACCCGCCCTGGTGGCCTCAGGAGAGGCCAGTCCCCATGCGAGTTGCTAGGGGGCCTCTCGGGATTCCTCTCCCGTCGATACCGGGGCCAAAAACCTTGTGTGGAGTCAGGGCCGGAACCGAGGATTCCTCTCAGGGGCTGACATGGATCTTTGGGTACTTCTGGAGTCTCTCCAGGGGAGTCAGGCCTCGTCTCGAGTGGGAGCATGCACGTGCGCTTTCCTTCCAGGCTGTAGCAGCAATGTCACGCTTCCCGTCGCGTGGATCAAAGGATCTGTGGTTTTCCATCGAGGCTTTCCCTCGAGGCTTTCCCACAGGGCTGTCCCACGTGCCACCGTGGTGTGAGTCGATCCTTGGCGTGAAAGATGAGCCAGTGCAGGGCAAAGAGGTTCCTCTGGAATGGACTGAGACATCTGGGGGACTCTTGGAATGGTGGTACGACCATGGAGTTCCTCTCGCCTTTCCTGTTGAGAGTGCCTCCTCTTGAGATGCGACGGGAACGCCGGGAATTCTTTCCCGTTGAAAGCAGGGAAAGGATCCCTCATCTCGAGCTCCGAGGGGGAAACGGGGCTCCTCTGGATGTGGGCGGGACCATCGTGCTTCCTCTCGAGTGGAGACGGGTATGGCGGTGAACTTCTTGAGTTGCAGCAAGGGTGTGAAAGACCCTCTCGAAGTTCCAGAGGTTAGGTGTCATTAGTCTCCAGACGCCTCATCGGAAATAGGCCTCATCTCGCCTGGAAGGGAGAACTTCCTGGATTTTCTCGAATTGCGGCAGGTGTTCTCGAGTTACGACGGGGACCTCAGGGACCCGCCCTGGTGGCCTCACGAGAGGCCAGTCCCCATGCGAGTTGCTAGGGGGCCTCTCGGGATTCCTCTCCCGTCGATACCGGGGCCAAAAACCTTGTGTGGAGTCAGGGCCGGAACCGAGGATTCCTCTCAGGGGCTGACATGGATCTTTGGGTACTTCTGGAGTCTCCCCAGGGGAGTCAGGCCTCGTCTCGAGTGGGGGCATGCACGTGCGCTTTCCTTCCAGGCTGTAGCAGCAATGTCACGCTTCCCGTCGCTTGGATCAAAGGATCTGTGGTTTTCCCTCGAGGCTTTCCCTCGAGGCTTTCCCACAGGGCTGTCTCACGTGCCACCGTGGTGTCAGTCGATCCTCGGCGTGAAAGATGAGACAGTGCAGGGCAAAGAGGTTCCTCTGGAATGGACTGAGACATCTGGGGGTCTCTTGGAATGGTGGTACGACCATGGAGTTCCTCTCGCCTTTCCTGTTGAGAGTGCCTCCACTTGAGATGCGACGGGAACGCCGGGAATTCTTTCCCGTTGAAAGCAGGGAAAGGATCCCTCATCTCGAGCTCCGAGGGGGAAACGGGGCTCCTCTGGATGTGGGCGGGACCATCGTGCTTCCTCTCGAGTGGAGACGGGTATGGCGGTGAACTTCTTGAGTTGCAGCAAGGGTGTGAAAGACCCTTTCGAAGTTCCAGAGGTTAGGTGTCATTAGTCTCCAGACGCCTCATCGGAAATAGGCCTCATCTCGCCTGGAAGGGAGAACTTCCTGGATTTTCTCGAGTTGCGGCAGGTGTTCTCGAGTTACGACGGGGACCTCAGGGACCCGCCCTGGTGGCCTCAGGAGAGGCCAGTCCCCATGCGAGTTGCTAGGGGGCCTCTCGGGATTCCTCTCCCGTCGATACCGGGGCCAAAAACCTTGTGTGGAGTCAGGGCCGGAACCGAGGATTCCTCTCAGGGGCTGACATGGATCTTTGGGTACTTCTGGAGTCTCTCCAGGGGAGTCAGGCCTCGTCTCGAGTGGGAGCATGCACGTGCGCTTTCCTTCCAGGCTGTAGCAGCAATGTCACGCTTCCCGTCGCGTGGATCAAAGGATCTGTGGTTTTCCATCGAGGCTTTCCCTCGAGGCTTTCCCACAGGGCTGTCCCACGTGCCACCGTGGTGTGAGTCGATCCTTGGCGTGAAAGATGAGCCAGTGCAGGGCAAAGAGGTTCCTCTGGAATGGACTGAGACATCTGGGGGACTCTTGGAATGGTGGTACGACCATGGAGTTCCTCTCGCCTTTCCTGTTGAGAGTGCCTCCTCTTGAGATGCGACGGGAACGCCGGGAATTCTTTCCCGTTGAAAGCAGGGAAAGGATCCCTCATCTCGAGCTCCGAGGGGGAAACGGGGCTCCTCTGGATGTGGGCGGGACCATCGTGCTTCCTCTCGAGTGGAGACGGGTATGGCGGTGAACTTCTTGAGTTGCAGCAAGGGTGTGAAAGACCCTCTCGAAGTTCCAGAGGTTAGGTGTCATTAGTCTCCAGACGCCTCATCGGAAATAGGCCTCATCTCGCCTGGAAGGGAGAACTTCCTGGATTTTCTCGAATTGCGGCAGGTGTTCTCGAGTTACGACGGGGACCTCAGGGACCCGCCCTGGTGGCCTCACGAGAGGCCAGTCCCCATGCGAGTTGCTAGGGGGCCTCTCGGGATTCCTCTCCCGTCGATACCGGGGCCAAAAACCTTGTGTGGAGTCAGGGCCGGAACCGAGGATTCCTCTCAGGGGCTGACATGGATCTTTGGGTACTTCTGGAGTCTCCCCAGGGGAGTCAGGCCTCGTCTCGAGTGGGGGCATGCACGTGCGCTTTCCTTCCAGGCTGTAGCAGCAATGTCACGCTTCCCGTGGCGTGGATCAAAGGATCTGTGGTTTTCCCTCGAGGCTTTCCCTCGAGGCTTTCCCACAGGGCTGTCCCACGTGCCACCGTGGTGTGAGTCGTTCCTCGGCGTGAAAGATGAGCCAGTGCAGGGCAAAGAGGTTCCTCTGGAATGGACTGAGACATCTGGGGGTCTCTTGGAATGGTGGTACGACCATGGAGTTCCTCTCGCCTTTCCTGTTGAGAGTGCCTCCACTTGAGATGCGACGGGAACGCCGGGAATTCTTTCCCGTTGAAAGCAGGGAAAGGATCCCTCATGTCGAGCTCCGAGGGGGAAACGGGGCTCCTCTGGATGTGGGCGGGACCATCGTGCTTCCTCTCGAGTGGAGACGGGTATGGCGGTGAACTTCTTCAGTTGCAGCAAGGGTGTGAAAGACCCTTTCGAAGTTCCAGAGGTTAGGTGTCATTAGTCTCCAGACGCCTCATCGGAAATAGGCCTCATCTCGCCTGGAAGGGAGAACTTCCTGGATTTTCTCGAGTTGCGGCAGGTGTTCTCGAGTTACGACGGGGACCTCAGGGACCCGCCCTGGTGGCCTCAGGAGAGGCCAGTCCCCATGCGAGTTGCTAGCGGGCCTCTCGGGATTCCTCTCCCGTCGATACCGGGGCCAAAAACCTTGTGTGGAGTCAGGGCCGGAACCGAGGATTCCTCTCAGGGGCTGACATGGATCTTTGGGTACTTCTGGAGTCTCTCCAGGGGAGTCAGGCCTCGTCTCGAGTGGGAGCATTCACGTGCGCTTTCCTTCCAGGCTGTAGCAGCAATGTCACGCTTCCCGTCGCGTGGATCAAAGGATCTGTGGTTTTCCCTCGAGGCTTTCCCTCGAGGCTTTCCCACAGGGCTGTCCCACGTGCCACCGTGGTGTGAGTCGATCCTTGGCGTGAAAGATGAGCCAGTGCAGGGCAAAGAGGTTCCTCTGGAATGGACTGAGACATCTGGGGGACTCTTGGAATGGTGGTACGACCATGGAGTTCCTCTCGCCTTTCCTGTTGAGAGTGCCTCCTCTTGAGATGCGACGGGAACGCCGGGAATTCTTTCCCGTTGAAAGCAGGGAAAGGATCCCTCATCTCGAGCTACGAGGGGGAAACGGGGCTCCTCTGGATGTGGGCGGGACCATCGTGCTTCCTCTCGAGTGGAGACGGGTATGGCGGTGAACTTCTTGAGTTGCAGCAAGGGTGTGAAAGACCCTCTCGAAGTTCCAGAGGTTAGGTGTCATTAGTCTCCAGACGCCTCATCGGAAATAGGCCTCATCTCGCCTGGAAGGGAGAACTTCCTGGATTTTCTCGAATTGCGGCAGGTGTTCTCGAGTTACGACGGGGACCTCAGGGACCCGCCCTGGTGGCCTCAGGAGAGGCCAGTCCCCATGCGAGTTGCTAGGGGGCCTCTCGGGATTCCTCTCCCGTTGATACCGGGGCCAAAAACCTTGTGTGGAGTCAGGGCCGGAACCGAGGATTCCTCTCAGGGGCTGACATGGATCTTTGGGTACTTCTGGAGTCTCCCCAGGGGAGTCAGGCCTCGTCTCGAGTGGGGGCATGCACGTGCGCTTTCCTTCCAGGCTGTAGCAGCAATGTCACGCTTCCCGTCGCTTGGATCAAAGGATCTGTGGTTTTCCCTCGAGGCTTTCCCTCGAGGCTTTCCCACAGGGCTGTCTCACGTGCCACCGTGGTGTTAGTCGATCCTCGGCGTGAAAGATGAGACAGTGCAGGGCAAAGAGGTTCCTCTGGAATGGACTGAGACATCTGGGGGACTCTTGGAATAGTGGTACGACCATGGAGTTCCTCTCGCCTTTCCTGTTGAGAGTGCCTCCTCTTGAGATGCGACGGGAACGCCGGGAATTCTTTCCCGTTGAAAGCAGGGAAAGGATCCCTCATCTCGAGCTACGAGGGGGAAACGGGGCGCCTCTGGATGTGGGCGGGACCATCGTGCTTCCTCTCGAGTGGAGACGGGTATGGCGGTGAACTTCTTGAGTTGCAGCAAGGGTGTGAAAGACCCTTTCGAAGTTCCAGAGGTTAGGTGTCATTAGTCCCCAGACGCCTCATCGGAAATAGGCCTCATCTCGCCTGGAAGGGAGAACTTCCTGGATTTTCTCGAGTTGAGGCAGGTGTTCTCGAGTTACGACGGGGACTTCAGGGACCCGCCCTGGTGGCCTCAGGAGAGGCCAGTCCCCATGCGAGTTGCTAGGGGGCCTCTCGGGATTCCTCTCCCGTCGATACCGGGGCCAAAAACCTTGTGTGGAGTCAGGGCCGGAACCGAGGATTCCTCTCAGGGGCTGACATGGATCTTTGGGTACTTCTGGAGTCTCCCCAGGGGAGTCAGGCCTCGTCTCGAGTGGGGGCATGCACGTGCGCTTTCCTTCCAGGCTGTAGCAGCAATGTCACGCTTCCCGTGGCGTGGATCAAAGGATCTGTGGTTTTCCCTCGAGGCTTTCCCTCGAGGCTTTCCCACAGGGCTGTCCCACGTGCCACCGTGGTGTGAGTCGTTCCTCGGCGTGAAAGATGAGCCAGTGCAGGGCAAAGAGGTTCCTCTGGAATGGACTGAGACATCTGGGGGTCTCTTGGAATGGTGGTACGACCATGGAGTTCCTCTCGCCTTTCCTGTTGAGAGTGCCTCCACTTGAGATGCGACGGGAACGCCGGGAATTCTTTCCCGTTGAAAGCAGGGAAAGGATCCCTCATCTCGAGCTCCGAGGGGGAAACGGGGCTCCTCTGGATGTGGGCGGGACCATCGTGCTTCCTCTCGAGTGGAGACGGGTATGGCGGTGAACTTCTTGAGTTGCAGCAAGGGTGTGAAAGACCCTTTCGAAGTTCCAGAGGTTAGGTGTCATTAGTCTCCAGACGCCTCATCGGAAATAGGCCTCATCTCGCCTGGAAGGGAGAACTTCCTGGATTTTCTCGAGTTGCGGCAGGTGTTCTCGAGTTACGACGGGGACCTCAGGGACCCGCCCTGGTGGCCTCACGAGAGGCCAGTCCCCATGCGAGTTGCTAGGGGGCCTCTCGGGATTCCTCTCCCGTCGATACCGGGGCCAAAAACCTTGTGTGGAGTCAGGGCCGGAACCGAGGATTCCTCTCAGGGGCTGACATGGATCTTTGGGTACTTCTGGAGTCTCTCCAGGGGAGTCAGGCCTCGTCTCGAGTGGGAGCATGCACGTGCGCTTTCCTTCCAGGCTGTAGCAGCAATGTCACGCTTCCCGTCGCGTGGATCAAAGGATCTGTGGTTTTCCCTCGAGGCTTTCCCTCGAGGCTTTCCCACAGGGCTGTCCCACGTGCCACCGTGGTGTGAGTCGATCCTTGGCGTGAAAGATGAGCCAGTGCAGGGCAAAGAGGTTCCTCTGGAATGGACTGAGACATCTGGGGGACTCTTGGAATGGTGGTACGACCATGGAGTTCCTCTCGCCTTTCCTGTTGAGAGTGCCTCCTCTTGAGATGCGACGGGAACGCCGGGAATTCTTTCCCGTTGAAAGCAGGGAAAGGATCCCTCATCTCGAGCTCCGAGGGGGAAACGGGGCTCCTCTGGATGTGGGCGGGACCATCGTGCTTCCTCTCGAGTGGAGACGGGTATGGCGGTGAACTTCTTGAGTTGCAGCAAGGGTGTGAAAGACCCTCTCGAAGTTCCAGAGGTTAGGTGTCATTAGTCTCCAGACGCCTCATCGGAAATAGGCCTCATCTCGCCTGGAAGGGAGAACTTCCTGGATTTTCTCGAATTGCGGCAGGTGTTCTCGAGTTACGACGGGGACCTCAGGGACCCGCCCTGGTGGCCTCACGAGAGGCCAGTCCCCATGCGAGTTGCTAGGGGGCCTCTCGGGATTCCTCTCCCGTCGATACCGGGGCCAAAAACCTTGTGTGGAGTCAGGGCCGGAACCGAGGATTCCTCTCAGGGGCTGACATGGATCTTTGGGTACTTCTGGAGTCTCCCCAGGGGAGTCAGGCCTCGTCTCGAGTGGGAGCATGCACGTGCGCTTTCCTTCCAGGCTGTAGCAGCAATGTCACGCTTCCCGTCGCGTGGATCAAAGGATCTGTGTTTTTCCCTCGAGGCTTTCCCTCGAGGCTTTCCCACAGGGCTGTCCCACGTGCCACCGTGGTGTTAGTCGATCCTCGGCGTGAAAGATGAGCCAGTGCAGGGCAAAGAGGTTCCTCTGGAATGGACTGAGACATCTGGGGGACTCTTGGAATGGTGGTACGACCATGGAGCTCCTCTCGCCTTTCCTGTTGAGAGTGCCTCCTCTTGAGATGCGACGGGAACGCCGGGAATTCTTTCCCGTTGAAAGCAGGGAAAGGATCCCTCATCTCGTGCTACGAGGGGGAAACGGGGCGCCTCTGGATGTGGGCGGGACCATCGTGCTTCCTCTCGAGTGGAGACGGGTATGGCGGTGAACTTCTTGAGTTGCAGCAAGGGTGTGAAAGACCCTTTCGAAGTTCCAGAGGTTAGGTGTCATTAGTCTCCAGACGCCTCATCGGAAATAGGCCTCATCTCGCCTGGAAGGGAGAACTTCCTGGATTTTCTCGAGTTGCGGCAGGTGTTCTCGAGTTACGACGGGGACCTCAGGGACCCGCCCTGGTGGCCTCAGGAGAGGCCAGTCCACATGCGAGTTGCTAGGGGGCCTCTCGGGATTCCTCTCCCGTCGATACCGGGGCCAAAAACCTTGAGTGGAGTCAGGGCCGGAACCGAGGATTCCTCTCAGGGGCTGACATGGATCTTTGGGTACTTGTGGAGTCTCCCCAGGGGAGTTAGGCCTCGTCTCGAGTGGGGGCATGCACGTGCGCTTTCCTTCCAGGCTGTAGCAGCAATGTCACGCTTCCTGTGGCGTGGATCAAAGGATCTGTGGTTTTCCCTCGAGGCTTTCCCTCGAGGCTTTCCCACAGGGCTGTCCCACGTGCCACCGTGGGGTGAGTCGACCCTCGGCGTGAAAGATGAGCCAGTGCAGGGCAAAGAGGTTCCTCTGGAATGGACTGAGACATCTGGTGGACTGTTGGAATTGTGGTACGACCATGGAGTTCCTCTCGCCTTTCCTGTTTAGAGTGCCTCCTCTTGAGATGCGACCGGAACGCCGGGAATTCTTTCCCGTTGAAAGCAGGGAAAGGATCCCTCATCTCGAGCTCCGAGGGGGAAACGGGTTCCTCTGGATGTGGGCGGGACCATCGTGCTTCCTCTCGAGTGGAGACGGGTATGTCGGTGAACTTCTTGAGTTGCAGCAAGGGTGTGAAAGACCCTTTCGAAGTTCCAGAGGTTAGGTGTCATTAGTCTCCAGATGCCTCATCGGAAATAGGCCTCATCTCGCCTGGAAGGGAGAACTTCCTGGATTTTCTCGAGTTGCGGCAGGTGTTCTCGAGTTACGACGGGGACCTCAGGGACCCGCCCTGGTGGCCTCAGGAGAGGCCAGTCCCCATGCAAGTTGCTAGGGGGCCTCTCGGGATTCCTCTCCCGTCGATACCGGGGCCAAAAACCTTGTTTGGAGTCAGGGCCGGAACCGAGGATTCCTCTCAGGGGCTGACATGGATCTTTGGGTACTTGTGGAGTCTCCCCAGGGGAGTCAGGCCTCGTCTCGAGTGGGGGCATGCACGTGCGCTTTCCTTCCAGGCTGTAGCAGCAATGTCACTCTTCCTGTGTCGTGGATCAAAGAATCTGTGGTTTTCCCTCGAGGCTTTACCTCGAGGCTTTCCCACAGGGCTGTCCTACGTGCCACCGTGGTGTGAGTCGATCCTCGGCGTGAAAGATGAGCCAGTGCAGGGCAAAGAGGTTCCTCTGGAATGGACTGAGACATCTGGGGGACTCTTGGAATGGTGGTACGACCATGGAGTTCCTCTCGCCTTTCCTGTTGAGAGTGCCTCCTCTTGAGATGCGACGGGAACGCCGGGAATTCTTTCCCGTTGAAAGCAGCGAAAGGATCCCTCATCTCGAGCTCCGAGGGGGAAACGGGGCTCCTCTGGATGTGGGCGGGACCATCGTGCTTCCTCTCGAGTGGAGACGGGTATGGCGGTGAACTTCTTGAGTTGCAGCAAGGGTGTGAAAGACCCTTTCGAAGTTCCAGAGGTTAGGTGTCATTAGTCTCCAGACGCCTCATCGGAAATAGGCCTCATCTCGCCTGGAAGGGAGAACTTCCTGGATTTTCTCGAGTTGAGGCAGGTGTTCTCGAGTTACGACGGGGACCTCAGGGACCCGCCCTGGTGGCCTCACGAGAGGCCAGTCCCCATGCGAGTTGCTAGGGGGCCTCTCGGGATTCCTCTCCCGTCGATACCGGGGCCAAAAACCTTGTGTGGAGTCAGGGCCGGAACCGAGGATTCCTCTCAGGGGCTGACATGGATCTTTGGGTACTTCTGGAGTCTCCCCAGGGGAGTCAGGCCTCGTCTCGAGTGGGGGCATGCACGTGCGCTTTCCTTCCAGGCTGTAGCAGCAATGTCATGCTTCCCGTGGCGTGGATCAAAGGATCTGTGGTTTTCCCTCGAGGCTTTCCCTCGAGGCTTTCCCACAGGGCTGTCCCACGTGCCACCGTGGTGTGAGTCGTTCCTCGGCGTGAAAGATGAGCCAGTGCAGGGCAAAGAGGTTCCTCTGGAATGGACTGAGACATCTGGGGGTCTCTTGGAATGGTGGTACGACCATGGAGTTCCTCTCGCCTTTCCTGTTGAGAGTGCCTCCACTTGAGATGCGACGGGAACGCCGGGAATTCTTTCCCGTTGAAAGCAGGGAAAGGATCCCTCATCTCGAGCTCCGAGGGGGAAACGGGGCTCCTCTGGATGTGGGCGGGACCATCGTGCTTCCTCTCGAGTGGAGACGGGTATGGCGGTGAACTTCTTGAGTTGCAGCAAGGGTGTGAAAGACCCTTTCGAAGTTCCAGAGGTTAGGTGTCATTAGTCTCCAGACGCCTCATCGGAAATAGGCCTCATCTCGCCTGGAAGGGAGAACTTCCTGGATTTTCTCGAGTTGCGGCAGGTGTTCTCGAGTTACGACGGGGACCTCAGGGACCCGCCCTGGTGGCCTCAGGAGAGGCCAGTCCCCATGCGAGTTGCTAGGGGGCCTCTCGGGATTCCTCTCCCGTCGATACCGGGGCCAAAAACCTTGTGTGGAGTCAGGGCCGGAACCGAGGATTCCTCTCAGGGGCTGACATGGATCTTTGGGTACTTCTGGAGTCTCTCCAGGGGAGTCAGGCCTCGTCTCGAGTGGGAGCATGCACGTGCGCTTTCCTTCCAGGCTGTAGCAGCAATGTCACGCTTCCCGTCGCGTGGATCAAAGGATCTGTGGTTTTCCCTCGAGGCTTTCCCTCGAGGCTTTCCCACAGGGCTGTCCCACGTGCCACCGTGGTGTGAGTCGATCCTTGGCGTGAAAGATGAGCCAGTGCAGGGCAAAGAGGTTCCTCTGGAATGGACTGAGACATCTGGGGGACTCTTGGAATGGTGGTACGACCATGGAGTTCCTCTCGCCTTTCCTGTTGAGAGTGCCTCCTCTTGAGATGCGACGGGAACGCCGGGAATTCTTTCCCGTTGAAAGCAGGGAAAGGATCCCTCATCTCGAGCTACGAGGGGGAAACGGGGCTCCTCTGGATGTGGGCGGGACCATCGTGCTTCCTCTCGAGTGGAGACGGGTATGGCGGTGAACTTCTTGAGTTGCAGCAAGAGTGTGAAAGACCCTCTCGAAGTTCCAGAGGTTAGGTGTCATTAGTCTCCAGACGCCTCATCGGAAATAGGCCTCATCTCGCCTGGAAGGGAGAACTTCCTGGATTTTCTCGAATTGCGGCAGGTGTTCTCGAGTTACGACGGGGACCTCAGGGACCCGCCCTGGTGGCCTCACGAGAGGCCAGTCCCCATGCGAGTTGCTAGGGGGCCTCTCGGGATTCCTCTCCCGTCGATCCCGGGGCCAAAAACCTTGTGTGGAGTCAGGGGCGGAACCGAGGATTCCTCTCAGGGGCTGACATGGATCTTTGGGTACTTGTGGAGTCTCCCCAGGGGAGTCAGGCCTCGTCTCGAGTGGGGGCATGCACGTGCGCTTTCCTTCCAGGCTGTAGCAGCAATGTCACGCTTCCCATCGCGTGGATCAAAGGATCTGTGGTTTTCCCTCGAGGCTTTCCCTCGAGGCTTTCCCACAGGGCTGTCCCACGTGCCACCGTGGTGTGAGTCGATCCTCGGTGTGAAAGATGAGCCAGTGCAGGGCAAAGAGGTTCCTCTGGAATGGACTGAGACATCTGGGGGACACTTGGAATGGTGGTACGACCATGGAGTTCCTCTCGCCTTTCCTGTTGAGAGTGCCTCCTCTTGAGATGCGACGGGAACGCCGGGAATTCTTTCCCGTTGAAAGCAGGGAAAGGATCCCTCATCTCAAGCTACGAGGGGGAAACGGGGCGCCTCTGGATGTGGGCGGGACCATCGTGCTTCCTCTCGAGTGGAGACGGGTATGGCGGTGAACTTCTTGAGTTGCAGCAAGGGTGTGAAAGACCCTTTCGAAGTTCCAGAGGTTAGGTGTCATTAGTCTCCAGACGCCTCATCGGAAATAGGCCTCATCTCGCCTGGAAGGGAGAACTTCCTGGATTTTCTCGAATTGCGGCAGGTGTTCTCGAGTTACGACGGGGACCTCAGGGACCCGCCCTGGTGGCCTCAGGAGAGGCCAGTCCACATGCGAGTTGCTAGGGGGCCTCTCGGGATTCCTCTCCCGTCGATACCGGGGCCAAAAACCTTGTGTGGAGTCAGGGCCGGAACCGAGGATTCCTCTCAGGGGCTGACATGGATCTTTGGGTACTTGTGGAGTCTCCCCAGGGGAGTTAGGCCTCGTCTCGAGTGGTGGCATGCACGTGCGCTTTCCTTCCAGGCTGTAGCATCAATGTCACGCTTCCTGTGGCGTGGATCAAAGGATCTGTGGTTTTCCCTCGAGGCTTTCCCTCGAGGCTTTCCCACAGGGCTGTCCCACGTGCCACCGTGGGGTGAGTCGACCCTCGGCGTGAAAGATGAGCCAGTGCAGGGCAAAGAGGTTCCTCTGGAATGGACTGAGACATCTGGTGGACTGTTGGAATTGTGGTACGACCATGGAGTTCCTCTCGCCTTTCCTGTTGAGAGTGCCTCCTCTTGAGATGCGACCGGAACGCCGGGAATTCTTTCCCGTTGAAAGCAGGGAAAGGATCCCTCATCTCGAGCTCCGAGGGGGAAACGGGGCTCCTCTGGATGTGGGCGGGACCATCGTGCTTCCTCTCGAGTGGAGACGGGTATGGCGGTGAACTTCTTGAGTTGCAGCAAGGGTGTGAAAGACCCTTTCGAAGTTCCAGAGGTTAGGTGTCATTAGTCTCCAGATGCCTCATCGGAAATAGGCCTCATCTCGCCTGGAAGGGAGAACTTCCTGGATTTTCTCGAGTTGCGGCAGGTGTTCTCGAGTTACGACGGGGACCTCAGGGACCCGCCCTGGTGGCCTCAGGAGAGGCCAGTCCCCATGCAAGTTGCTAGGGGGCCTCTCGGGATTCCTCTCCCGTCGATACCGGGGCCAAAAACCTTGTTTGGAGTCAGGGCCGGAACCGAGGATTCCTCTCAGGGGCTGACATGGATCTTTGGGTACTTGTGGAGTCTCCCCAGGGGAGTCAGGCCTCGTCTCGAGTGGGGGCATGCACGTGCGCTTTCCTTCCAGGCTGTAGCAGCAATGTCACTCTTCCTGTGTCGTGGATCAAAGAATCTGTGGTTTTCGCTCGAGGCTTTACCTCGAGGCTTTCCCACAGGGCTGTCCTACGTGCCACCGTGGTGTGAGTCGATCCTCGGCGTGAAAGATGAGCCAGTGCAGGGCAAAGAGGTTCCTCTGGAATGGACTGAGACATCTGGGGGACTCTTGGAATGGTGGTACGACCATGGAGTTCCTCTCGCCTTTCCTGTTGAGAGTGCCTCCTCTTGAGATGCGACGGGAACGCCGGGAATTCTTTCCCGTTGAAAGCAGGGAAAGGATCCCTCATCTCGAGCTCCGAGGGGGAAACGGGGCTCCTCTGGATGTGGGCGGGACCATCGTGCTTCCTCTCGAGGGGAGACGGGTATGGCGGTGAACTTCTTGAGTTGCAGCAAGGGTGTGAAAGACCCTTTCGAAGTTCCAGAGGTTAGGTGTCATTAGTCTCCAGACGCCTCATCAGAAATAGGCCACATCTCGCCTGGAAGGGAGAACTTCCTGGATTTTCTCGAGTGGCGGCAGGTGTTCTCGAGTTACGACGGGGACCTCAGGGAACCGCCCTGGTGGCCTCAGGAGACGCCAGTCCCCATGCGAGTTGCTAGGGGGCCTCTCGGGATTCCTCTCCCGTCGATACCGGGGCCAAAAACCTTGTGTGGAGTCAGGGCCGGAACCGAGGATTCCTCTCAGGGGCTGACATGGATCTTTGGGTACTTCTGGAGTCTCCCCAGGGGAGTCAGGCCTCGTCTCGAGTGGGAGCATGCACGTGCGCTTTCCTTCCAGGCTGTAGCAGCAATGTCACGCTTCCCGTCGCGTGGATCAAAGGATCTGTGCTTTTCCCTCGAGGCTTTCCCTCGAGGCTTTCCCACAGGGCTGTCCCACGTGCCACCGTGGTGTGAGTCGATCCTCGGCGTGAAAGATGAGCCAGTGCAGGGCAAAGAGCTTCCTCTGGAATGGACTGAGACATCTGGGGGACTCTTGGAATGGTGGTACGACCATGGAGTTCCTCTCGCCTTTCCTGTTGAGAGTGCCTCCTCTTGAGATGCGACGGGAACGCCGGGAATTCTTTCCCGTTGAAAGCAGGGAAAGGATCCCTCATCTCGAGCTACGAGGGGGAAACGGGGCTCCTCTGGATGTGGGCGGGACCATCGTGCTTCCTCTCGAGTGGAGACGGGTATGGCGGTGAACTTCTTGAGTTGCAGCAAGGGTGTGAAAGACCCTTTCGAAGTTCCAGAGGTTAGGTGTCATTAGTCTCCAGACGCCTCATCGGAAATAGGCCTCATCTCGCCTGGAAGGGAGAACTTCCTGGATTTTCTCGAGTTGCGGCAGGTGTTCTCGAGTTACAACGGGGACCTCAGGGACCCGCCCTGGTGGCCTCAGGAGAGGCCAGTCCCCATGCGAGCTGATAGGGGGCCTCTCGGGATTCCTCTCCCGTCGATACCGGGGCCAAAAACCTTGTGTGGAATCAGGGCCGGAACCAAGGATTTCTCTCAGGGGCTGACATGGATCTTTGGGTACTTCTGGTGTCTCCCCAGGGGAGTCAGGCCTCGTCTCGAGTGGGGGCATGCACGTGCGCTTTCCTTCCAGGCTGTAGCAGCAATGTCACGCTTCCCGTCGCGTGGATCAAAGGATCTGTGCTTTTCCCTCGAGGCTTTCCCTCGAGGCTTTCCCACAGGGCTGTCCAACGTGCCACCGTGGGGTGAGTCGACCCTCGCCGTGAAAGATGAGCCAGTGCAGGGCAAAGAGGTTCCTCTGGAATGGACTGAGATATCTGGGGGACTCTTGGAATGGTGGTACGACCATGGAGTTCCTCTCGCCTTTCCTGTTGAGAGTGCCTCCTCTTGAGATGCGACGGGAACGCCGGGAATTCTTTCCCGTTGAAAGCAGGGAAAGGATCCCTCATCTCGAGCTCCGAGGGGGAAACGGGGCTCCTCTGGATGTGGGCGGGACCATCGTGCTTCCTATCGTGTGGAGACGGGTATGGCAGTGATCTTCTTGAGTTGCAGCAAGGGTGTGAAAGACCCTTTCGAAGTTCCAGAGGTTAGGTGTCATTAGTCTCCAGATGCCTCATCGGAAATAGGCCTCATCTCGCCTGGAAGGGAGAACTTCCTGGATTTTCTCGAGTTGCGGCAGGTGTTCTCGAGTTACGACGGGGACCTCAGGGACCCGCCCTGGTGGCCTCAGGAGAGGCCAGTCCCCATGCGAGTTGCTAGGGGGCCTCTCGGGATTCCTCTCCCGTCGATACCGGGGCCAAAAACCTTGTGTGGAGTCAGGGCCGGAACCGAGGATTCCTCTCAGGGGCTGACATGGATCTTTGGGTACTTCTGGAGTCTCCCCAGGGGAGTCAGGCCTCGTCTCGAGTGGGGGCATGCACGTGCGCTTTCCTTCCAGGCTGTAGCAGCAATGTCACGCTTCCTGTGTCGTGGATCAAAGAATCTGTGGTTTTCCCTCGAGGCTTTACCTCGAGGCTTTCCCACAGGGCTGTCCCACGTGCCACCGTGGTGTGAGTCGATCCTCGGCGTGAAAGATGAGCCAGTGCAGGGCAAAGAGGTTCCTCTGGAATGGACTGAGACATCTGGGGGACTCTTGGAATGGTGGTACGACCATGGAGTTCCTCTCGCCTTTCCTGTTGAGAGTGCCTCCTCTTGAGATGCGACGGGAACGCCGGGAATTCTTTCCCGTTGAAAGCAGGGAAAGGATCCCTCATCTCGAGCTCCGAGGGGGAAACGGGGCGCCTCTGGATGTGGGCGGGACCATCGTGCTTCCTCTCGAGTGGAGACGGGTATGGCGGTGAACTTCTTGAGTTGCAGCAAGGGTGTGAAAGACCCTTTCGAAGTTCCAGAGTTTAGGTGTCATTAGTCTCCAGACGCCTCATCGGAAATAGGCCTAATCTCGCCTGGAAGGGAGAACTTCCTGGAATTTCTCGAGTGGCGGCAGGTGTTCTCGAGTTACGACGGGGATCTCAGGGAACCGCCCTGGTGGCCTCAGGAGAGGCCAGTCCCCATGCGAGTTGCTAGGGGGCCTCTCGGGATTCCTCTCCCGTCGATACCGGGGCCAAAAACCTTGTGTGGAGTCAGGGCCGGAACCGAGGATTCCTCTCAGGGGCTGACATGGATCTTTGGGTACTTCTGGAGTCTCCCCAGGGGAGTCAGGCCTCGTCTCGAGTGGGGGCATGCACGTGCGCTTTCCTTCCAGGCTGTAGCAGCAATGTCACGCTTCCCGTCGCGTGGATCAAAGGATCTGTGGTTTTCCCTCGAGGCTTTCCCTCGAGGCTTTCCCACAGGGCTGTCCCACGTGCCACCGTGGTGTGAGTCGATCCTCGGCGTGAAAGATGAGCCAGTGCAGGGCAAAGAGGTTCCTCTGGAATGGACTGAGACATCTGGGGGATTCTTGGAATGGTGGTACGACCATGGAGTTCCTCTCGCCTTTCCTGTTGAGAGTGCCTCCTCTTGAGATGCGACGGGAACGCCGGGAATTCTTTCCCGTTGAAAGCAGGGAAAGGATCCCTCATCTCGAGCTACGAGGGGGAAACAGGGCTCCTCTGGATGTGGGCGGGACCATCGTGCTTCCTCTCGAGTGGAGACGGGTATGGCGGTGAACTTCTTGAGTTGCAGCAAGGGTGTGAAAGACCCTTTCGAAGTTCCAGAGGTTAGGTGTCATTAGTCTCCAGACGCCTCATCGGAAATAGGCCTCATCTCGCCTGGAAGGGAGAACTTCCTGGATTTTCTCGAATTGCGGCAGGTGTTCTCGAGTTACGACGGGGACCTCAGGGACCCGCCCTGGTGGCCTCAGGAGAGGCCAGTCCCCATGCGAGTTGCTAGGGGGCCTCTCGGGATTCCTCTCCCGTCGATACCGGGGCCAAAAACCTTGTGTGGAGTCAGGGCCGGAACCGAGGATTCCTCTCAGGGGCTGACATGGATCTTTGGGTACTTATGGAGTCTCCCGAGGGGAGTCAGGCCTCGTCTCGAGTGGGGGCATGCACGTGCGCTTTCCTTCCAGGCTGTAGCAGCAATGTCACGCTTCCCGTCGCGTGGATCAAAGGATCTGTGGTTTTCCCTCGAGGCTTTCCCTCGAGGCTTTCCCACAGGGCTGTCCCACGTGCCACCGTGGTGTTAGTCGATCCTCGGCGTGAAAGATGAGCCAGTGCAGGGCTAAGAGGTTCCTCTGGAATGGACTGAGACATCTGGGGGACTCTTGGAATGGTGGTACGACCATGGAGTTCCTCTCGCCTTTCCTGTTGAGAGTGCCTCCTCTTGAGATGCGACGGGAACGCCGGGAATTCTTTCCCGTTGAAAGCAGGGAAAGGATCCCTCATCTCGAGCTACGAGGGGGAAACGGGGCGCCTCTGGATGTGGGCGGGACCATCGTGCTTCCTCTCGAGTGGAGACGGGTATGGCGGTGAACTTCTTGAGTTGCAGCAAGGGTGTGAAAGACCCTTTCGAAGTTCCAGAGGTTAGGTGTCATTAGTCTCCAGACGCCTCATCGGAAATAGGCCTCATCTCGCCTTGAAGGGAGAACTTCCTGGATTTTCTCAAGTTGCGGCAGGTGTTCTCGAGTTACGACGGGGACCTCAGGGACCCGCCCTGGTGGCCTCAGGAGAGGCCAGTCCACATGCGAGTTGCTAGGGGGCCTCTCGGGATTCCTCTCCCGTCGATACCGGGGCCAAAAACCTTGTGTGGAGTCAGGGCCGGAACCGAGGATTCCTCTCAGGGGCTGACATGGATCTTTGGGTACTTCTGGAGTCTCCCCAGGGGAGTCAGGCCTCGTCTCGAGTGGGAGCATGCACGTGCGCTTTCCATCCAGGCTGTAGCAGCAATGTCACGCTTCCCGTCGCGTGGATCAAAGGATCTGTGGTTTTCCCTCGAGGCTTTCCCTCGAGGCTTTCCCACAGGGCTGTCCCACGTGCCACCGTGGTGTGAGTCGATCCTCGGCGTGAAAGATGAGCCAGTGCAGGGCAAAGAGGTTCCTCTGGAATGGACTGAGACATCTGGGGGACTCTTGGAATGGTGGTACGACCATGGAGTTCCTCTCGCCTTTCCTGTTGAGAGTGCCTCCTCTTGAGATGCGACGGGAACGCCGGGAATTCTTTCCCGTTGAAAGCAGGGAAAGGATCCCTCATCTCGAGCTACGAGGGGGAAACAGGGCTCCTCTGGATGTGGGCGGGACCATCGTGCTTCCTCTCGAGTGGAGACGGGTATGGCGGTGAACTTCTTGAGTTGCAGCAAGGGTGTGAAAGACCCTTTCGAAGTTCCAGAGGTTAGGTGTCATTAGTCTCCAGACGCCTCATCGGAAATAGGCCTCATCTCGCCTGGAAGGGAGAACTTCCTGGATTTTCTCGAATTGCGGCAGGTGTTCTCGAGTTACGACGGGGACCTCAGGGACCCGCCCTGGTGGCCTCAGGAGAGGCCAGTCCCCATGCAAGTTGCTAGGGGGCCTCTCGGGATTCCTCTCCCGTCGATACCGGGGCCAAAAACTTTGTGTGGAGTCAGGGCCGGAACCGAGGATTCCTCTCAGGGGCTGACATGGATCTTTGGGTACTTATGGAGTCTCCCCAGGGGAGTCAGGCCTCGTCTCGAGTGGGGGCATGCACGTGCGCTTTCCTTCCAGGCTGTAGCAGCAATGTCACGCTTCCCGTCGCGTGGATCAAAGGATCTGTGGTTTTCCCTCGAGGCTTTCCCTCGAGGCTTTCCCACAGGGCTGTCCCACGTGCCACCGTGGTGTGAGTCGATCCTCGGCGTGAAAGATGAGCCAGTGCAGGGCAAAGAGGTTCCTCTGGAATGGACTGAGACATCTGGGGGACTCCTGGAATGGTGGTACGACCATGGAGTTCCTCTCGCCTTTCCTGTTGAGAGTGCCTCCTCTTGAGATGCGACGGGAACGCCGGGAATTCTTTCCCGTTGAAAGCAGGGAAAGGATCCCTCATCTCGAGCTACGAGGGGGAAACGGGGCGCCTCTGGATGTGGGCGGGACCATCGTGCTTCCTCTCGAGTGGAGACGGGTATGGCGGTGAACTTCTTGAGTTGCAGCAAGGGTGTGAAAGACCCTTTCGAAGTTCCAGAGGTTAGGTGTCATTAGTCTCCAGACGCCTCATCGGAAATAGGCCTCATCTCGCCTGGAAGGGAGAACTTCCTGGATTTTCTCGAGTGGCGGCAGGTGTTCTCGAGTTACGACGGGGACCTCAGGGAACCGCCCTGGTGGCCTCAGGAGAGGCCAGTCCCCATGCGAGTTGCTAGGGGGCCTCTCGGGATTCCTCTCCCGTCGATACCGGGGCCAAAAACCTTGTGTGGAGTCAGGGCCGGAACCGAGGATTCCTCTCAGGGGCTGACATGGATCTTTGGGTACTTCTGGAGTCTCCCCAGGGGAGTCAGGCCTCGTCTCGAGTGGGGGCATGCACGTGCGCTTTCCTTCCAGGCTGTAGCAGCAATGTCACGCTTCCCGTCGCGTGGATCAAGGGATCTGTGGTTTTCCCTCGAGGCTTTCCCTCGAAGCTTTCCCACATGGCTGTCCCACGTGCCACCGTGGTGTTAGTCGATCCTCGGCGTGAAAGATGAGCCAGTGCAGGGCAAAGAGGTTCCTCTGGAATGGACTGAGACATCTGGGGGACTCTTGGAATGGTGGTACGACCATGGAGTTCCTCTCGCCTTTCCTGTTGAGAGTGCCTCCTCTTGAGATGCGACGCGAACACCGGGAATTCTATCCCGTTGAAAGCAGGGAAAGGATCCCTCATCTCGAGCTACGAGGGGGAAACGGGGCGCCTCTGGATGTGGGCGGGACCATCGTGTTTCCTCTCGAGTGGAGACGGGTATGGCGGTAAACTTCTTGAGTTGCAGCAAGGGTGTGAAAGACCCTTTCGAAGTTCCAGAGGTTAGGTGTCCTTAGTCTCCAGACGCCTCATCGGAAATAGGCCTCATCTCGCCTGGAAGGGAGAACTTCCTGGATTTTCTCGAGTTGCGGCAGGTGTTCTCGAGTTACGACGGGGACCTCAGGGACCCGGCCTGGTGGCCTCAGGAGAGGCCAGTCCACATGCGAGTTGCTAGGGGGCCTCTCGGGATTCCTCTCCCGTCGATACCGGGGCCAAAAACCTTGTGTGGAGTCAGGGCCGGAACCGAGGATTCCTCTCAGGGGCTGACATGGATCTTTGGGTACTTCTGGAGTCTCCCCAGGGGAGTCAGGCCTCGTCTCGAGTGGGGGCATGCACGTGCGCTTTCCTTCCAGGCTGTAGCAGCAATGTCACGCTTCCCGTCGCGTGGATCAAAGGATCTGTGGTTTTCCCTCGAGGCTTTCCCTCGAGGCTTTCCCACAAGGCTGTCCCACGTGCCACCGTGGTGTGAGTCGATCCTCGGCGTGAAAGATGAGCAGTGCAGGGCAAAGAGGTTCCTCTGGAATGGACTGAGACATCTGGGGGACTCTTGGAATGGTGGTACGACCATGGAGTTCCTCTCGCCTTTCCTGTTGAGAGTGCCTCCTCTTGAGATGCGACGGGAACGCCGGGAAATCTTTCCCGTTGAAAGCAGGGAAAGGATCCCTCATCTCGAGCTCCGAGGGGGAAACGGGGCTCCTCTGGATGTGGGCGGGACCATCGTGCTTCCTCTCGAGTGGAGACGGGTATGGCGGTGAACTTCTTGAGTTGCAGCTAGGGTGTGAAAGACCCTTTCGAAGTTCCAGAGGTTAGGTGTCATTAGTCTCCAGACGCCTCATCGGAAATAGGCCTCATCTCGCCTGGAAGGGAGAACTTCCTGGATTTTCTCGAGTTGCGGCAGATGTTCTCGAGTTATGACGGGGACCTCAGGGACCCGCCCTGGTGGCCTAAGGAACGGCCAGTCCCCATGCGAGTTGCTAGGGGGCCTCTCGGGATTCCTCTCCCGTCGATACCGGGGCCAAAAACCTGGTGTGTAGTCAGGGCCGGAACCGATGATTCCTCTCAGGGGCTCACATGGATCTTTGGGTACTTCTGGAGTCTCCCCAAGGGAGTCAGGCCTCGTCTCGAGTGGGGGCATGCACGTGCGCTTTCCTTCCAGGCTGTAGCAGCAATGTCACGCTTCCCGTGGCGTGGATAAAAGGATCTGTGGTTTTCCCTCGATCCTTTCCCTCGAGGATTTCCCACAGGGCTGTCCCACGTGCCACCGTGGTGTGAGTCGATCCTCGGAGTGAAAGATAAGCCAGTGCAGGGCAAAGAGGTTCCTCTGGAATGGACTGAGACATCTGGGGGACTCTTGGAATGGTGGTACGACCATGGAGTTCCTCTCGCCTTTCCTGTTGAGAGTGCCTCCTCTTGAGATGCGAAGGGATCGCCGGGAATTCTTTCCCGTTGAAAGCAGGGAAAGGATCCCTCATCTCGAGCACCGAGGGGGAAACGGGGCTCCTCTGGATGTGGGCGGGACCATCGTGCTTCCTCTCGAGTGGAGACGGGTATGGCGGTGTACTTCTTGAGTTGCAGCAAGGGTGTGAAAGACCCTTTCGAAGTTCCAGAGGTTAGGTGTCATTAGTCTCCAGACGCCTCATCGGAAATAGGCCTCATCTCGCCTGGAAGGGAGAACTTCCTGGATTTTTTCGAGTTGCGGCAGGTGTTCTCGAGTTACGACGGGAACCTCAGGGACCCGCCCTGGTGGCCTCAGGAGAGGCCAGTCCCCATGCGAGTTGCTAGGGGGCCTCTCGGGATTCCTCTCCCGTCGATACCGGGGCCAAAAACCTCGTGTGGAGTCAGGGCCGGAACCGACGATTACTCTCAGGGGCTGACATCGATCTTTGGGTACTTCTGGAGTCTCCCCAGGGGAGTCAGGCCTCGTCTCGAGTGGGGGCATGCACGTGCGCTTTCCTTCCAGGCTGTAACAGCAATGTCACGCTTCCCGTCGCGTGGATCAAAGGATCTGTGCTTTTCCCTCGAGGCTTTCCCTCGAGGCTTTCGCACAGGGCTGTCCCACGTGCCACCGTGGTGTGAGTCGATCCTCGGCGTGAAAGATGAGCCAGTGCAGGGCAAAGAGTTTCCTCTGGAATGGACTGAGTCATCTGGGGGACTCTTGGAATGGTGGTACGACCATGGAGTTCCTCTCGCCTTTCCTGTTGAGAGTGCCACCTCTTGAGATGCGACGGGAACGCCGGGAATTCTTTCCCGTTGAAAGAAGGGAAAGGATCCCTCATCTCGAGCTACGAGGGGGAAACGGGGCTCCTCTGGATGTGGGCGGGACCATCGTACTTCCTCTCGCGTGGAGACGGGTATGGCGGTGAACTTCTTGAGTTGCAGCAAGGGTGTGAAAGACCCTTTCGATGTTCCAGAGGTTAGGTGTCATTAGTCTCCAGACGCCTCATCGGAAATAGGACTCATCTCACCTGGAAGGGAGAACTTCCTGGATTTCCTCGAGTTGTGGCAGGTGTTCTCGAGTTACGACGGGGACCTCAGGGACACGCCCTGGTGGCCTCAGGAGAGGCCAGTCCCCATGCGAGTTGCTAGGGGGCCTCTCGGGATTCCTCTCCCGTCAACACCGGGGCCAAAAACCTTGTGTGGAGTCAGGGCCGGAACCGAGGATTCCTCTCAGGGGCTGACATGGATCTTTGGGTACTTCTGGAGTCTCCCCAGGGAAGTCAGGCCTCGTCTCGACTGGGGGCATGCACGTGCGCTTTCCTTCCAGGCTGTAGCAGCAATGTCACGCTTCCCGTGGCCTGGAACAAAGGATCTGTGGTTTTCCCTCGAGGCTTTCCCTCGAGGCTTTCCCACAGGGCTGTCCCACGTGCCACCGTGGTGTGAGTCGATCCTCGGCGTGAAAGATGAGCCAGTGCAGGGCAAAGAGGTTCCTTTGGAATGGACTGAGACATCTGGGGGACTCTTGGAATGGTGGTACGAGCATGGAGCTCCTCTCGCCTTTCCTGTTGAGAGTGCCTCCTCTTGAGATGCGAAGGGATCGCCGGGAATTCTTTCCCGTTGAAAGCAGGGAAAGGATCCCTCATCTCGAGCACCGAGGGGGAAACGGGGCTCCTCTGGATGTGGGCGGGACCATCGTGCTTCCTTTCGAGTGGAGACGGGTATGGCGGTGTACTTCTTGAGTTGCAGCAAGGGTGTGAAAGACCCTTTCGAAGTTCCAGAGGTTAGGTGTCATTAGTCTCCAGACGCCTCATCGGAAATAGGCCTCATCTCGCCTGGAAGGGAGAACTTCCTGGATTTTTTCGAGTTGCGGCAGGTGTTCTCGAGTTACGACGGGGACCTCAGGGACCCGCCCTGGTGGCCTCAGGAGAGGCCAGTCCCCATGCGAGTTGCTATGGGGCCTCTCGGGATTCCTCTCCCGTCGATACCGGGGCCAAAAACCTCGTGTGGAGTCAGGGCCGGAACCGACGATTACTCTCAGGGGCTGACATGGATCTTTGGGTACTTCTGGAGTCTCCCCAGGGGAGTCAGGCCTCGTCTCGAGTGGGGGCATGCACGTGCGCTTTCCTTCCAGGCTGTAGCAGCAATGTCACGCTTCCCGTCGCGTGGATCAAAGGATCTGTGGTTTTCCCTCGAGGCTTTCCCTCGAGGCTTTCCCACAGGGCTGTCCCACGTGCCACCGTGGTGTGAGTCGATCCTCGGCGTGAAAGATGAGCCAGTGCAGGGCAAAGAGTTTCCTCTGGAATGGACTGAGTCATCTGGGGGACTCTTGGAATGGTGGTACGACCATGGAGTTCCTCTCGCCTTTCCTGTTGAGAGTGCCACCTCTTGAGATGCGACGGGAACGCCGGGAATTCTTTCCCGTTGAAAGAAGGGAAAGGATCCCTCATCTCGAGCTACGAGGGGGAAACGGGGCTCCTCTGGATGTGGGCGGGACCATCGTGCTTCCTCTCGCGTGGAGACGGGTATGGCGGTGAACTTCTTGAGTTGCAGCAAGGGTGTGAAAGACCCTTTCGATGTTCCAGAGG
Organism: Capricornis sumatraensis; assembly: GCF_032405125.1. Lineage (NCBI taxonomy): Eukaryota > Metazoa > Chordata > Mammalia > Artiodactyla > Bovidae > Capricornis > Capricornis sumatraensis. Next base: position 986,697 of record NC_091077.1, on the reverse strand, counting down.
TTAGGTGTCATTAGTCTCCAGACGCCTCATCGGAAATAGGCCTCATCTCACCTGGAAGGGAGAACTTCCTGGATTTCCTCGAGTTGTGGCAGGTGTTCTCGAGTTACGACGGGGACCTCAGGGACACGCCCTGGTGGCCTCAGGAGAGGACAGTCCCCATGCGAGTTGCTAGGGGGCCTCTCGGGATTCCTCTCCCGTCAACACCGGGGCCAAAAACCTTGTGTGGAGTCAGGGCCGGAACCGAGGATTCCTCTCAGGGGCTGACATGGATCTTTGGGTACTTCTGGAGTCTCCCCAGGGAAGTCAGGCCTCGTCTCGACTGGGGGCATGCACGTGGGCTTTCCTTCCAGGCTGTAGCAGCAATGTCACGCTTCCCGTGGCCTGGAACAAAGGATCTGTGGTTTTCCCTCGAGGCTTTCCCTCGAGGCTTTCCCACAGGGCTGTCCCACGTGCCACCGTGGTGTGAGTCGATCCTCGGCGTGAAAGATGAGCCAGTGCAGGGCAAAGAGGTTCCTCTGGAATGGACTGAGACATCTGGGGGACTCTTGGAATGGTGGTACGAGCATGGAGCTCCTCTCGCCTTTCCTGTTGAGAGTGCCTCCTCTTGAGATGCGACGGGAACGCCGGGAAATCTTTCCCGTTGAAAGCAGGGAAAGGATCCCTCATCTCGAGCTACGATGGGGAAACGAGGCTCCTCTGGATGTGGGCGGGACCATCGTGCTTCCTCTCGAGGGGAGACTGGTATGGCGGTGAACTTCTTGAGTTGCAGCAAGGGTGTGAAAGTCCCTTTCGAAGTTCCAGAGGTTAGGTGTCATTAGTCTCCAGACGCCTCATCGGAAATAGGCCTCATCTCGCCTGGAAGGGAAAACTTCCTGGATTTTCTCGAGTCGCAGCAGGTGTTCTCGAGTTACGACGGGGACCTCAGGGACCCGCCCTGGTGGCGTCAGGAGAGGCCAGTCCCCATGCGAGTTGCTAGGGGGCCTCTCGGGATTCCTCTCCCGTCGATACCGGGGCCAAAAACCTTGTGTGGTTTCAGGGCCGGAACCGAGCATTCCTCTCAGTGGCTGACATGGATGTTTGGGTACTTCTGGAGTCTCCCCAGGGGAGTCAGGCCTCGTCTCGAGTGGGGGCATGCACGTGCGCTTTCCTTCCAGGCTGTAGCAGCAATGTCACGCTTCCCGTGGCGTGGATCAAAGGATCTGTGGTTTTCCCTCGAGGCTTTCCCTCGAGGCTTTCCCACAGGGCTGTCCCACGTGCCACCGTGGTGTGAGTCGATCCTCCGCGTGAAAGATGAGCCAGTGCAGGGCAAAGAGGTTCCTCTGGAATTGAATGAGATATCTGGGGGACTCTTGGAATGGTGGTACGACCATGGAGTTCCTCTCGCTTTTCCTGTTGAGAGTGCCTCCTCTTGAGATGCGACGGGAATGCCGGGAATTCTTTCCCGTAGAAAGCAGGGAAAGGATCCCTCATCTCGAGCTACGAGGGGGAAACGGGGCTCCTCTGGATGTGGTCGGGACCATCGTGCTTCCTCTCGAGTGGAGACGGGTATGGCGGTGAACTTCTTGAGTTGCAGCAAGGGTGTGAAAGACCCTTTCGAAGTTCCAGAGGTTAGGTGTCATTAGTCTCCAGACGCCTCATCGGAAATAGGCCTCATCTCGCCTGGAAGGGAGAACTTCCTGGATTTTCTCGAGTTGCGGCAGGTGTTCTCGAGTTACGACGGGGACAACAGGGACCCGCCCTGGTGGCCTCAGGAACGGCCAGTCCCCATGCGAGTTGCTAGGGCGCCTCTCTGGATTCCTCTCCCGTCGATACCCGGGACAAAAACCTTGTGTGGACTCAGGCCCGGAACCGAGGATTCCTCTCAGGGGCTGACATGGATCTTTGGGTACTTCTGGAGTCTCCCCAGGGGAGTCAGGCCTCGTCTCGAGTGGGGGCATGCACGTGCGCTTTCCTTCCAGGCAGTAGCAGCAATGTCACGCTTCCCGTTTCGTTGATCAAAGGATCTGTGGTTTTCCCTCGAGGCTTTCCCTCGAGGCTTTCCCACAGGGCTGTCCCACGTGCCACCGTGGTGTGAGTCGATCCTCGGCGTGAAAGATGAGCCAGTGCAGGCAAAGAGTTTCCTCTGGAATGGAATGAGACATCTGGGGGACTCTTGGAATGGTGGTACGACCATGGAGTTCCTCTCGCCTTTCCTGTTGAGAGTGCCTCCTCTTGAGATGCGACGGGAACGCCGGGAATTCTTCCCCGTAGAAAGCAGGGAAAGGATCCCTCATCTCGAGCTACAAGGGGGAAACGGGGCTCCTCCGCATGTTGGCGGGACCATCGTGCTTCCTCTCGAGTGGAGACGGGTATGGCGGTGAACTTCTTGAGTTGCAGCAAGGGTGTGAAAGGCCCTTTCGAAGTTCCAGAGGTTAGGTGTCATTAGTCTCCAGACGCCTCATCGGAAATAGGCCTCTTCTCGCCTGGAAGGGAGAACTTCCTGGATTTTCTCGAGTTGCGGCAGGTGTTCTCGAGTTACGACGGGGACCTCAGGGACCCGCCCTGGTGGCCTCAGGAGAGGCCAGTCCCCATGCGAGTTGCTAGGGGGCCTCTCGGGATTCCTCTACCGTCGATACCGGGGCCAAAAACCTTGTGTGGAGTCAGGGCCGGAACCGAGGATTCCTCTCAGGGGCTGACATGGATCTTTGGGTACTTCTGGAGTCTCCCCAGGGGAGTCAGGCCTCGTCTCGAGTGGGGGCATGCACGTGCGCTTTCCTTCCAGGCTGTAGCAGCAATGTCACACTTCCCGTCGCGTGGATCAAAGGATCTGTGGTTTTCCCTCAAGGCTTTCCCACAGGGCTGTCCCACGTGCCACCGTGGTGTGAGTTGATCCTCGGCGTGACAGATGAGCCAGTGCAGGGCAAAGAGCTTCCTCTGGAATGGACTGAGACATCTGGGGGACTCTTGGAATGGTGGTACGACCATGGAGTTCCTCTCGCCTTTTCTGTTGAGAGTGCCTCCTCTTGAGATGCGACGAGAACGCCGAGAATTCTTTCCCGTTGAAAGCAGGGAAAGGATCCCTCATCTCGAGCTACGAGGGGGAAACGGGGCTCCTCTGGATGTGGGCGGGACTACCGTGCTTCTGCTCGAGTGGAGACGGGTATGGCGGTGAACTTCTTGAGTTGCAGCAAGGGTGTGAAAGACCCTTTCGAAGTTCCAGACGTTAGGTGTCATTAGTCTCCAGACGCCTCATCGGAAATAGGCCTCATCTCGCCTGGAAGGGAGAACTTCCTGGATTTTCTCGAGTTGCGACAGGTGTTCTCGAGATACGACGGGGACCTCATGGACCCGCCCTGGAGGCCTCAGGAAATGACAGTCCCCATGCGAGTTGCTATGGGGCCTCTCGGGATTCCTCTCCCGTAGATACCTGGGCCAAAATCCTTGTGTGGAGTCAGGGCCGGAACCGAGGATTCCTCTCAGGGGCTGACATGGATCTTTGGGTACTTCTGGAGTCTCTCGATGGGAGACAGGCCTCGTCTCGAGTGGGGGCATGCACGTGCGCTTTCGTTCCAGGCTCTAGCAGCAATGTCACGCTTCCCGTCGTGTGGATCATAGGATCTGTGGTTTTCCCTCTAGGCTTCCCCACAGGGCTGTCCCACGTGCCACCGTGGTGTGATTCGATCCTCGGCGTGAAAGATGAGCCAGTGCAGGGCAAAGAGGTTCCTCTGGAATAGACTGAGACATCTGGGGGACTCTTGGAATGGTGGTACGAACATGGAGTTCCTCTCGCCATTCCTGTTGAGAGTGCCTCCTCTTGAGATGCGACGGGAACGCCGGGAATTCTTTCCCGTTGAAAGCAGGGCAAGGATCCCTCATCTCGAGCTACGAGGGGGAAACTGGGTTCTTCTGGATGTGGGTGGGACCATCGTACTTCCTCTCGAGTGGAGACGGGTATGGCGGTGAACTTCTTGAGTTGCAGCAAGGGTGTGAAAGGCCCTTTCGAAGTTCCAGAGGTTAGGTGTCATTAGTCTCCAGACGCCTCATCGGAAAAAGGCCTCATCTCGCCTGGAAGGGAGAACTTCCTGGATTTTCTCGAGTTGCAGCAGGTGTTCTCGAGTTACGACGGGGACCTCAGGGACCCGCCCTGGTGGCGTCAGGAGAGGCTAGTCCCCATGCGAGTTGCTAGGGGGCCTCTCGGGATTCCTCTCCCATCGATACCGGGGCCAAAAACCTTGTGTGGATTCAGGGCCGGAAACGAGCATACCTCTCAGTGGCTGACATGGATCTTTGGGTACTTCTGGAGTCTCCCCAGGGGAGTCAGGCCTCGTCTCGAGTGGGGGCATGCACGTGCGCTTTCCTTCCAGGCTGTAGCAGCAATGTCACGCTTCCCGTGGCGTGGATCAAAGGATCTGTGGTTTTCCCTCGAGGCTTTCCCTCGAGGCTTTCCCACAGGGCTGTCCCACGTGCCACCGTGGTGTGAGTCGATCGTCGGCGTGAAAGATGAGCCAGTGCAGGGCAAAGAGGTTCCTCTGGAATGGACTGAGACATCTGGGGGACTCTTGGAATGGTGGTACGACCATGGAGTTCCTCTCGCCTTTCCTGTTGAGAGTGCCTCCTCTTGAGATGCGACGGGAACGCCGGGAATTCTTTCCCGTAGAAAGCAGGGAAAGGATCCCTCATCTCGAGCTACGAGGGGGAAACGGGGCTCCTCTGGATGTGGGCGGGACCATCGTGCTTCCTCTCGAGTGGAGACGGGTATGGCGGTGAACTTCTTGAGTTGCAGCAAGGGTGTGAAAGACCCTTTCGAAGTTCCAGAGGTTAGGTGTCATTAGTCTCCAGACGCCTCATCGGAAATAGGCCTCATCTCGCCTGGAAGGGAGAACTTCCTGGATTTTCTCGAGTTGCGGCAGGTGTTCTCGAGTTACGACGGGGACCTCAGGGACCCGCCCTGGTGGCCTCAGGAACGGCCAGTCCCCATGCGAGTTGCTAGGGCGCCTCTCGGGATTCCTCTCCCGTCGATACCGGGGCCAAAAACCTTGTGTGGAGTCAGGGCCGGAACCGAGGATTCCTCTCATGGACTGACATGGATCTTTGGGTACTTCTGGAGTCTCCCCAGGGGAGTCAGGCCTCGTCTCGAGTGGGGGCATGCACGTGCGCTTTCCTTCCAGGCTGTAGCAGCAATGTCACGCTTCCTGTGGCCTGGATCAAAGGATCTTTGGTTTTCCCTCGAAGCTTTCCCTCGAGGCTTTCCCACAGGGCTGTCCCACGTGCCACCGTGGTGTGAGTCGATCCTCGGCGTGAAAGATGAGCCAGTGCAGGGCAAAGAGGTTCCTCTGGAATGGACTGAGACATCTGGGGGACTCTTGGAATGGTGGTACGACCATGGAGTTCCTCTCGCCTTTCCTGTTGAGAGTGCCTCCTCTTGAGATGCGACAGGAACTCTGGGAATTCTTTCCCGTTGAAAGCAGGGAAAGGATCCCTCATCTCGAGCTACGATGGGGAAACGAGGCTCCTCTGGATGTGGGCGGGACCATCGTGCTTCCTCTCGAGGGGAGACTGGTATGGCGGTGAACTTCTTGAGTTGCAGCAAGGGTGTGAAAGGCCCTTTCGAAGTTCCAGAGGTTAGGTGTCATTAGTCTCCAGACGCCTCATCGGAAATAGGCCTCATCTCGCCTGGAAGGGAGAACTTCCTGGATTTTCTCGAGTTGCGGCAGGTGTTCTCGAGTTACGACGGGGACCTCAGGGACCCGCCCTGGTGGCCTCAGGAGAGGCCAGTCCCCATGCGAGTTGCTAGGAGGCCTCTCGGGATTCCTCTACCGTCGATACCGGGGCCAAAAACCTTGTGTGGAGTCAGGGCCGGAACCGAGGATTCCTCTCAGGGGCTGACATGGATCTTTGGGTACTTCTGGAGTCTCCCCAGGGGAGTCAGGCCTCGTCTCGAGTGGGGGCATGCACGTGCGCTTTCCTTCCAGGCTGTAGCAGCAATGTCACACTTCCCGTCGCGTGGATCAAAGGATCTGTGGTTTTCCCTCAAGGCTTTCCCACAGGGCTGTCCCACGTGCCACCGTGGTGTGAGTTGATCCTCGGCGTGACAGATGAGCCAGTGCAGGGCAAAGAGCTTCCTCTGGAATGGACTGAGACATCTGGGGGACTCTTGGAATGGTGGTATGACCATGGAGTTCCTCTCGCCTTTCCTGTTGAGAGTGCTTCCTCTTGAGATGCGACGGGAACGCCGAGAATTCTTTCCCGTTGAAAGCAGGGAAAGGATCCCTCATCTCGAGCTACGAGGGGGAAACGGGGCTCCTCTGGATGTGGGCGGGACTACCGTGCTTCTGCTCGAGTGGAGACGGGTATGGCGGTGAACTTCTTGAGTTGCAGCAAGGGTGTGAAAGACCCTTTCGAAGTTCCAGACGTTAGGTGTCATTAGTCTCCAGACGCCTCATCGGAAATAGGCCTCATCTCGCCTGGAAGGGAGAACTTCCTGGATTTTCTCGAGTTGCAGCAGGTGTTCTCGAGTTACGACGGGGACAACAGGGACCCGCCCTGGTGGCCTCAGGAACGGCCAGTCCCCATGCGAGTTGCTAGGGCGCCTCTCTTGATTCCTCTCCCATCGATACCCGGGACAAAAACCTTGTGTGGAGTCAGGGCCGGAACCGAGGATTCCTCTCAGGGGCTGACATGGATCTTTGGGTACTTCTGGAGTCTCCCCAGGGGAGTCAGGCCTCGTCTCGAGTGGGGGCATGCACGTGCGCTTTCCTTCCAGGCAGTAGCAGCAATGTCACGCTTCCCGTTTCGTGGATCAAAGGATCTGTGGTTTTCCCTCGAGGCTTTCCCTCGAGGCTTTCCCACAGGGCTGTCCCACGTGCCACCGTGGTGTGAGTCGATCCTCGGCGTGAAAGATGAGCCAGTGCAGGGCAAAGAGTTTCCTCTGGAATGGAATGAGACATCTGGGGGACTCTTGGAATGGTGGTACGACCATGGAGTTCCTCTCGCCTTTCCTGTTGAGAGTGCCTCCTCTTGAGATGCGACGGGAACGCCGGGAATTCTTCCCCGTAGAAAGCAGGGAAAGGATCCCTCATCTCGAGCTACGAGGGGGAAACGGGGCTCCTCCGCATGTGGGCGGGACCATCGTGCTTCCTCTCGAGTGGAGACGGGTATGGCGGTGAACTTCTTGAGTTGCAGCAAGGGTGTGAAAGGCCCTTTCGAAATTCCAGAGGTTAGGTGTCATTAGTCTCCAGACGCCTCATCGGAAATAGGCCTCTTCTCGCCTGGAAGGGAGAACTTCCTGGATTTTCTCGAGTTGCGGCAGGTGTTCTCGAGTTACGACGGGGACCTCAGAGACCCGCCCTGGTGGCCTCAGGAGAGGCCAGTCCCCATGCGAGTTGCTAGGGGGCCTCTCGGGATTCCTCTCCCGTCGATACCGGGGCCAAAAACCTTGTGTGGAGTCAGGGCCGGAACCGAGGATTCCTCTCAGGGGCTGACATGGATCTTTGGGTACTTCTGGAGTCTCCCCAGGGGAGTCAGGACTCGTCTCGAGTGGGGGCATGCACGGGCGCTATCCTTCCAGGCTGTAGCAGCAATGTCACGCTTTCCATCGCGTGTATCAAAGATCTGTGGTTTTCCCTCGAGGCGTTCCCTCGAGGCTTTTCCACAGGGCTGTCCCACGTGCCACCATGGTGTGAGTCGATCCTCGGCGTGAAAGATGAGCCAGTGCAGGGCAAAGAGGTTCCCCTGGAATGGACTGAGACATCTGGGGGACTCTTGGAATGGTGGTACAACCATGGAGTTCCTCTCGCCTTTCCAGTTGAGAGTGCCTCCTATTGAGATGCGATGGTAACGCCGGGAATTCTTTCCCGTTGAAAGCAGGGAATGGATCCCTCATCTCGAAAAACGATGGGGAAACGGGGCTCCTCTGAATGTTGGCGGGCCCATCGTGCTTCCTCTCGAGTGGAGACGGGTATGGCGGTGAACTTCTTGAGTTGCAGCAAGGGTGTGAAAGACCCTTTCGAAGTTCCAGAGGTTAGGTGTCATTAGTCTCCAGACGCCTCATCGGAAATAGGCCTCATCTCGCCTGAAAGGGAGAACTTCATGGATTTTCTCGAGTTGCGGCAGGTGTTCTCGAGTTACGACGGGGACCTCAGGGACCCGCCCTGGTGGCCTCGGGATGGGCCAGTCCCCATGCGAGTTGCTACGGGGCCTCTCGGGATTCCTTTCCCGTCGATACCGGGGCCAAAAACCTTGTGTGGTTTAAGGGCCGGAACCGAGGATTCCTCTCAGGGGCTGACATGGACCTTTGGGTACTTCTCGAGTCTCCCCAGGGGAGTCAGGCCTCGTCTCGAGTGGGGGCATGTACGCGCGCTTTCCTTCCAGGCGGTGGCAGCAAAGTCACGCTTCCCGTCGCGTGGATCAAAGGATCTGTGGTTTTCCCTCGAGGCTTTCCCTCGAGGCTTTCCCACAGGGCTGTCCCACGTGCCACCGTGGTGTGAGTCGATCCTCGGCGTGAAAGATGAGCCAGTGCAGGGCAAAGAGTTTCCTCTGGAATGGAATGAGACATCTGGGGGACTCTTGGAATGGTGGTACGACCATGGAGTTCCTCTCGCCTTTCCTGTTGAGAGTGCCTCCTCTTGAGATGCGACGGGAACGCCGGGAATTCTTCCCCGTAGAAAGCAGGGAAAGGATCCCTCATCTCGAGCTACGAGGGGGAAACGGGGCTCCTCCGCATGTGGGCGGGACCATCGTGCTTCCTCTCGAGTGGAGACGGGTATGGCGGTGAACTTCTTGAGTTGCAGCAAGGGTGTGAAAGGCCCTTTCGAAATTCCAGAGGTTAGGTGTCATTAGTCTCCAGACGCCTCATCGGAAATAGGCCTCTTCTCGCCTGGAAGGGAGAACTTCCTGGATTTTCTCGAGTTGCGGCAGGTGTTCTCGAGTTACGACGGGGACCTCAGGGACCCGCCCTGGTGGCCTCAGGAGAGGCCAGTCCCCATGCGAGTTGCTAGGGGGCCTCTCGGGATTCCTCTCCCGTCGATACCGGGGCCAAAAACCTTGTGTGGAGTCAGGGCCGGAACCGAGGATTCCTCTCAGGGGCTGACATGGATCTTTGGGTACTTCTGGAGTCTCCCCAGGGGAGTCAGGACTCGTCTCGAGTGGGGGCATGCACGGGCGCTTTCCTTCCAGGCTGTAGCAGCAATGTCACGCTTTCCATCGCGTGTATCAAAGATCTGTGGTTTTCCCTCGAGGCGTTCCCTCGAGGCTTTTCCACAGGGCTGTCCCACGTGCCACCATGGTGTGAGTCGATCCTCGGCGTGAAAGATGAGCCAGTGCAGGGCAAAGAGGTTCCCCTGGAATGGACTGAGACATCTGGGGGACTCTTGGAATGGTGGTACAACCATGGAGTTCCTCTCGCCTTTCCAGTTGAGAGTGCCTCCTATTGAGATGCGATGGTAACGCCGGGAATTCTTTCCCGTTGAAAGCAGGGAATGGATCCCTCATCTCGAACAACGATGGGGAAACGGGGCTCCTCTGAATGTTGGCGGGCCCATCGTGCTTCCTCTCGAGTGGAGACGGGTATGGCGGTGAACTTCTTGAGTTGCAGCAAGGGTGTGAAAGACCCTTTCGAAGTTCCAGAGGTTAGGTGTCATTAGTCTCCAGACGCCTCATCGGAAATAGGCCTCATCTCGCCTGAAAGGGAGAACTTCCTGGATTTTCTCGAGTTGCGGCAGGTGTTCTCGAGTTACGACGGGGACCTCAGGGACCCGCCCTGGTGGCCTCGGGATGGGCCAGTCCCCATGCGAGTTGCTACGGGGCCTCTCGGGATTCCTTTCCCGTCGATACCGGGGCCAAAAACCTTGTGTGGTTTAAGGGCCGGAACCGAGGATTCCTCTCAGGGGCTGACATGGACCTTTGGGTACTTCTGGAGTCTCCCCAGGGGAGTCAGGCCTCGTCTCGAGTGGGGGCATGTACGCGCGCTTTCCTTCCAGGCGGTGGCAGCAAAGTCACGCTTCCCGTCGCGTGGATCAAAGGATCTGTGGTTTTCCCTCCAGGCTTTCCCACAGGGCTGTCCCACGTGCCATCGTGGTGTGAGTCGATCCTCGGCGTGAAAGATGAGCCAGTGCAGGGCAAAGAGTTTCCTCTGGAATGGACTGAGACATCTGGGGGACTCTTGGATTGGTGGTTCGACCATGGAGTTCCTCTCGCCTTTCCTGTTGAGAGTGCCTCCTCTTGAGATGCGACAGGAACGCCGGGAATTCTTTCCCGTTGAAAGCAGGGAAAGGATCCCTCATCTCGAGGTAAGAGGGGGAAACGGGGCTCCTCTGGATGTGGGCGGGACCTTCGTGCTTCCTCTCGAGTGGAGACGGGTATGGCTGTGAACTTCTTGAGTTGCAGCAAGGGTGTGGAAGACCCTTTCGAAGTTCCAGAGGTTAGGTGTCATTAGTCTTCAGATGCCTCATCGGAAATAGGCCTCATCTCGCCTGGAAGGGAGAACTTCCTGGATTTTCTCGAGTTGCGGCAGGTGTTCTCGAGTTACGACGGGGACCTCAGGGACCCGCCCTGGTGGTCTCAGGAGAGGCCAGTCCCCATGAGCGATGCTAGGGGGCCTCTGGGATTCCTCTGCCGTCGAATCCGGGGCCAAAAACCTTGTGTGGAGTCAGGGCCGGAACCGAGGATTCCTCTCAGGGGCTAACATGGATCTTCGGGTACTTCTGGAGTTTCCCCAGGGGAGTCAGGCCTCCTCTCGAGTGGGGGCATGCACGTGCGCTTTCCTTCCAGGCTGTAGCAGCAATGTCACGCTTCCCGTCGCGAGGATCAAAGGATCTGTGGTTTTCCCTCGAGGCTTTCCCTCGAGGCTTTCCCACAGCGCTGTCCCACGTGCCCCCGTGCTGTGAGTCGATCCTCGGCGTGAAAGATGAACCAGTGCAGGGCAAAGAGTTTCCTCTGGAATGGACTGAGACATCTGGGGGACTCTTGGAATGGTGGTACGACCATGGAGTTCCTCTCGCCTTTCCTGTTGAGAGTGCCTCCTCTTGAGATGTGACGGGAACGCCGGGAATTCTTTCCCGTTGAAAGCGGGGTAAGGATCCCTCATCTCGAGCTACGAGGGGGAAACGGGGCTCCTCTGGATGTGGGCGGGACCATCGTGCTTCCTCTCGAGTGGAGACAGGTATGGCGGTGAACTTCTTGAGTTTCAGCAAGGGTGTGAAAGACCCTTTCGAAGTTCCAGAGGTTAGGTGTCATTAGTCTCCAGACGCCTCATCGGAAATAGGCCTCATCTCGCCTGGAAGGGAAAACTTCCTGGATTTTCTCGAGTTGCGGCAGGTGTTCTCGAGTTACGACGGGGAACTCAGGGACCCGCCCTGGTGGCCTCAGGAGAGGCCAGTCCCCATGCGAGTTGCTAGGGGGCCACTCGGGATTCCTCTCCCGTCGATACCGGGGCCAAAAACTTTGTGTGGAGTCAGGGCCGGAACCGAGGATTCCTCTAAGGGGCTGACATGGATCTTTGGGTACTTCTGGAGTCTCCCCAGGGGAGTCAGGCCTCGTCTCGAGTGGGGGCATGCACGTGTGCTTTCCTTCCAAACGGTGGCAGCAATGTCACGCTTCCCGTTGTAGTGGATCGAAGGATCTGTGGTTTTCCCTTGAGGCTTTTCCACAGGGCTGTCCCACGTGCCACCGTGGTGTGAGTCGATTCTCGGCATGACAGATGAGCCAGTGCAGGGAAAAGAGGTTCCTCTGGAATGGACTGAGACATTTGGGGGACTCTTGGCATGGTGGTACAACCATGGAGATCCTCTCGCCTTTCCTGTTGAGAGTGCCTCCTCTTGAGATGCGTCGTGAATGCCGGGAACTCTTTCCCGTTGAAAGCAGGGAAAGGATCCCTCATCTCGAGCTACGAGGGGGAAACGGGGCTCCTCTGGATGTGGGCGGGACCATCGTACTTCCTCGCGAGTGGAGACGGATATGGAGGTGAACTTCTTGAGTTGCAGCAAGGGTGTGAAAGACCCTTTCAAAATTCAAGAGGTTCGGTGTCATTAGTCTCCAGACGCCTCATCGGAAAAAAGCCTCATCTCGCTGGGAAGGGAGAACTTCCTGGATTTTTTCGCGTTGCGGCAGGTGTTCTCGACTTACGAAGGGGACCTCAGGGACCCGCCCTGGTGGCCTCAGGAAAGGCCAGTCCCCATGCGAGTTGCTAGGGGGCCTCTCGGGATTCCTCTCCCATCGATACCGGGGCCAAAATCCTTGTGTGGAGTTAGGGCCGGAACCGAGGATTCCTCTCAGGCGCTGACATGGACCTTTGGGTACTTCTGGAGTCTCCCCAGGGGAGTCAGGCCTCGTCTCGAGTGGGGACATGCACGTGCGCTTTCCTTCCAGGCTGTAGCAGCAATGTCACGCTTCCCGTCGCGTGGATCAATGATCTGTGGTTTTCCCTCGAGGCTTTCCCTCGAGGCTTTCCCACAGGGCTGTCCCACGTGCGACCGTGGTGTGAGTCGATCCTCGGCGTGAAAGATGAGCCAGTGCAGGGCAAAGAGCTTCCTCTGGAATGGACTGAGACATCTGGTGGACCCTTGGAATGGTGGTACCATCATGGAGTTCCTCTCGCCTTTCCTGTTGAGAGTGCCTCCTCTTGAGATGAGACGGGAACGCCGGGAATTCTTTCCAGTTGAAAGCAGGGAAAGGATCCCTCATCTCGAGCTACGAGGGGGAACCAGGGCTCCTCTGGATGTGGGCGTGACCGTCGTGCTTCCTCTCGAGTGGAGACGGGTATGGCAGTGAACTTCTTGAGTTGCAGCAAGGGTGTGAAAGACTCTTTCGAAGTTCCAGAGGTTAGGTGTCATTAGTCTCCAGACGCCTCATCGGAAATAGGCCTCATCTCGCCTGGAAGGGAGAACTTCCTGGATTTTCTGGAGTTGCAGCAGGTGTTCTCGAGTTATGACGGGGACGTCAGGGACCCGCCCTGGTGGCCTCAGGAAAGGCCAGTCCCCATTCGAGTTGCTAGGGGGCCTCTCGGGATTCCTCTCCCGTCGATACCGGGGCCAAAATCCTTGTGTGGAGTCAGGGGCGGAACCGAGGATTCCTCTCAGGGTGTGACATGGATCTTTGGGTACTTCTGGAGACTCCCCAGGGGAGTCAGGCCACGTCTCGAGTCGGGGCATGCAAGTGCGCTTTCCTTCCAGGCTGTAGCAGCAATGTCACGCTTTCCGTCGCGTCGATCAAAGATCTGTGGTTTTCCCTCGAGGCTTTCGCTTTAGCCTTTCCCACAGGGATGTCCCACGTGCCACCGTGGTGTGAGTCGATCCTCGGCGTGAAAGATGAGCCAGAGCAGGGCAAAGAGGTTCCTCTGGAATGGACTGAGACATCTGGGGGACTCTTGGAATGGTGGTACGACCATGGAGTTCCTCTCGCCTTTCCTGTTGAGAGTGCCTCCTCTTGAGATGCGACGGGAACGGCGGGAATTCTTTCCCGTTGCAAGCAGGGAAAGGATCCCTCATCTCGAGCTATGAGGGGGAAACGGGGCTCCTCTGGATGTGGGCGGGACCATCTTGCTTCCTCTCGAGTGGAGACGGGTATTGCGGTGAACTTCTTGAGATGCTGCAAGGGATTGAAAGACCCTTTCGAAGTTCCAGAGGTTAGGTGTCATTACACTCCAGACGCCTCATCGGAAATAGGCCTCATCTCGCCTGGAAGGGAGAACTTCCTGGATTTTCTCTAGTTGCGGCAGGTGTTCTCGAGTTATGACGGGAACCTCAGGGACCCGCCCTTGTGGCCTGAGTAAAGGCCAGTTCCCATGCGAGTTGCTAGGGGGCCTCTCGGGATTCCTCTCCCGTCGATACCGGGGCCAAAAACCTTGTGTGGAGTCAGGGCCGGAACCGAGGATTTCTCTCAGGGGATGACATGGAACTTGGGGTACGATGGAGTCTCCCCAGGGGAGTCAGGCCTCATCTCGAGTGGGGGCATGCACATGCGCTTTCCTTCCAGGCTGTAGCAGCAATGTCCCGCTCCCGTCGCGTGGATCAAAGGATCTGTGGTTTTCCCTCGAGGCTTTCCCTCGAGGCTTTCCCACAGGGCTGTCCCACGTGCCACCGTGTTGTGAGTCGATCCTCGGCATGACAGATGAGCCAGTGCAGGGCAAAGATCTTCCTCTGGAATGGACTGAGACATCTGGGGGACTCTTGGAATGGTGGTACGACCATGGAGTTCCTCTCGCCTTTCCTGTTGAGAGTGCCTCCTCTTGGAATGCGACGGGAACGCCGGGCATTCTTTCCCGTTGATAGCATGGAAAGGATCCCTCATCTCGAGTTACGAGGGGGAAACGGAGCTCCTCTGGATGTGGGCGGGACCCTCGTGCTTCCTCTCGAGTGGAGACGGGTACGGCGGTGAAATTATGAGTTGCAGCTAGGGTGTGAAAGACCCTTTCGAAGTTCCAGAGGTTAGGTGTCATTAGTCTCCAGACCCCTCATCGGAAATAGGCCTCATCTCGCCTGGAAGGGAGAACTTCCTGGATTTTCTCGACTTGTGGCAGGTGTTCTCGAGTTACGACGGGGACCTCAGGGACCCGCCCTGGTGGCCTCAGGAAAGGCCAGTCCCCATGCGAGTTGCTAGGGGGCCTCTAGGGATTCCACTCCCGTCGATACCGGGGCAACAAACCTTGTGTGGAGTCTGGGCCGGAACCGAGGATTCCTCTCAGGGGCTGACATGGATCTTTGGGTACTTCTGGAGTCTCCCCAGGGGAGTCAGGCCTCGTCTCGAGTGGGGGCATGCACGTGCGCTTTCCTTCCAGGCTGTAGCAGCAATGTCACGCTTCCCGTCGCGTGGATCATAGGATCTGTGGTTTTCCCTTGAGGCTTTACCTCGAGGCTTTGCCACAGGGCTGTCCCACGTGCCACCGTGGTGTGAGTCGATCCTCGGCGTGAACGATGAACCAGTGCAGGGCAAAGAGGTTCCTCTGGAATGGACTGAGGCATCTGGGGGACTGTTGGAATGGTGGTACGACCATGGAATTCCTCTCGCCTTTCCTGTTGAGAGTGCCTCCTTTGAGATGCGACGGGAACGCCGGGAATTCTTTCCCGTTGAAAGCAGGGAAAGGATCCCTCATCGCGAGCTACGAGGGGGAAACGGGGCTCCTCTGGATGTGGGCGGGACCATCGTGCTTCCTCAAGAGAAGATACGATTATGGCGGTGAACTTCTTGAGTTGCAGCAAGGGTGTGAAAGACCCTGTCGAAGTTCCAGAGGTTACGTGTCATTAGTCTCCAGACGCCTCATCGGAAATAGGCCTCATCTCGCCTGGAAGGGAGAACTTCCTGGATTTTCTGGAGTTGCGGCAGGTGTTCTCGAGTTACGAAGGGGACCTCAGGGACCCGCCTGGTGGCCTCAGGAAAGGCCAGTTCCCATGCGAGTTGCTAGGGGCCCTCTCGGGATTCCTCTCCCGTCGTTACTGGGGCCAAAATCCTTGTGTGGAGTCAGGGCCGGAAGCGAGGATTACTCTCAGGGGCTGACATGGATCTTTGGGTACCTCTGGAGTCTCCCCAGGGTAGTCAGGCCTCGTCTCAAGTGGGGGAAGGCACGTGAGCTTTCCTTCCAGGCTGCAGCAGCAATATCACGCTTCCCGTCGCGTGGATCAAAGGATCTGTGGTTTTCCCTCGAGGCTTTCCCTCGAGGCTTTCCCACAGGGCTGTAACACGTGCCACCATTGTGTGAGTCGATCCTCGGCGTGAAAGATGAGCCAGTGCAGGGCAAAGAGGTTCCTCTGGAATGGACTGAGACATCTGGGGGACTCTTGGAATGGTGGTACAACCATGGAGTTCCTCTCGCCTTTCCTGATGAGAGTGCCTACTCTTGAGATGCGACGGGAACGCCGGCAATTCTTTCCCGTTGAAAGGAGGGAAAGGATTCCTCATCTCGAGCTACGAGGGGGTAACGGGGCTCCTTTGGATGAGGGCGGGACCATCGTGCTTCCTCTCGAGTGGAGACGGGTATGGCGGTGAACTTCTTGAGTTGCAGCAAGGGTGTGAAAGACCCTTTTGAAGTTCCAGAGGTTAAGTGTCATTAGTCTCCAGACGCCTCATCGGAAATAGGCCTCATCTCGCCTGGAAGAGAGAACTTCCTGGATTTTCTCGAGTTGCGGCAGGTGTTCTCGAGTTACGACGGGGACCTCAGGGACCCGCCCTGGTGGCCTTAGTAAAGGCCAGTCCCCATGCGAGTTGCGAGGGGGCCTCTCGGGATTCCTCTCCCATCTATACTGGGGCCAAAAACCTTGTGTGGAGTCAGGGCCGGAACAGAGGATTCCTCTCACGGACTGACATGGATCTTTGGTTACTTCTGGAGTCTCCCCAGGGGAGTCAGGCCTCGTCTCGAGTGGGGGCATGCACGTGCGCTTTCCTTCCAGGCTGTAGCAGCAATGTCACACTTCCCGTCGCCTGGATCAAAGGATCTGTGGTTTTCCCTGGAGGCTTTCCCTCGAGGCTTACCCACAGGGCTGTCCCACGTGCCACCGTGGTGTGAGTCGATCCTCAGCGTGAAAGATGAGCCAGAGAAGGGCAAAGAGGTTCCTCTGGAATGGCCTGAGACATCTGGGGGACTCTTGGCATGGTGGTACGACCATGGATTTCCTCTTGCCTTTCCTGTTGAGAGTGCCTCCTCTTGAGATGCGACTTGAACGCCGGGAATTCTTTCCCGTTGAAAGCAGGGAAAAGGTCCCTCATCTCGATCTACGAGGGGGAAACGGGGCTCCTCTGGATGTGGGCGGGGCCATCGTGCTTCCTCTCGTGTGGTGACGGGTATGGCGGTGAACTTCTTGAGTTGCATCAAGGGTGTGAAAGACCCTTTAGAATTTCCAGAGTTTAGGTGTCATTAGTCTCCTGACGCCTCATCGGAAATAGGCCTCATCTCGCCTGGAAGGGAGAACTTCCTGGATTTTCTCGAGTTGCGGCAGGTGTTCTCGAGTTACGACGGGGACCTCAGGGACCCGCCCTGGTGGCCTCAGAAAAGGCCAGTCCCCATGCGAGTTGCTAGGGGGCCTCTCAGGATTCCTCTCGCGTCGATACCGGGGCCAAAAACCTTGTGAGGAGTCAGGGCCGGAA
The DNA here is from genome assembly GCF_032405125.1 of Capricornis sumatraensis. Classification (NCBI taxonomy): domain Eukaryota; kingdom Metazoa; phylum Chordata; class Mammalia; order Artiodactyla; family Bovidae; genus Capricornis; species Capricornis sumatraensis. The sequence goes on along the minus strand of NC_091077.1, from coordinate 969,648 downwards.
CCGAGGATTCCTCTCAGGGGCTGACATGGATCTTTGGGTACTTCGGGAGTCTCCCCAGGGGAGTCAGGCCTCGTCTCGAGTGGGGGCATGCACGTGCGCTTTCCTTCCAGGCTGTAGCAGCAATGTCTCGCTTCCCGTCGTGTGGATCAAAGGATCTGTGGTTTTCCCTCGAGGCTTTCCCTCGAGGGTTTCCCACAGGGCTGTCCCACGTGCCACCGTGGCGTGAGTCGATCCTCGGCATGAAAGATGAGCCAGTGCAGGGAAAAGAAGTTCCTCTGGAATGGACTGAGACATCTGGGGGACTCTTGGCATGGTGGTACGACCATGGAGTTCCTCTCGCCTTTCCTGTTGAGAGTGCCTCCTCTTGAGATGAGACGGGAACGCCGGGAATTCTTTCCCGTTGAAAGCAGGGAAAGGATCCCTTATCTCGAGCTACAAGGGGGAAACGGGGCTCCTCTGGATTTGGGCGGGACCATCGTGCTTCCTCTCGAGTGGAGACGGGTATGGCGGTGAACTTCTTGAGTTGCAGGAAGGGTGTGAAAGACCCTTTTGAAGTTCCAGAGGTTAGGTGTCATTAGTGTCCTGACGCCTCATCGGAAATAGGCCTCATCTCGCCTAGAAGGGAGAACTTCAAGGATTTTCTCGAGTTGCGGCAGGTGTTCTCGAGTTACGACAGGGACCTCAGCGACCCGCCCTGGTGGCCTCAGGAAAGGCCAGTTCCCATGCGAGTTGCTAGGGGGCCTCTCGGGATTCCTCTCCCGTCGTTACTGAGGCCAAAATCCTTGTGTGGAGTCAGGGCCGTAAGCGAGGATTACTCTCAGGGCTGACATGGATCTTTGGGTACTTCTGGAGTCTCCCAAGGGGAGACAGGCCTCGTCTCGAGTGGAGGCATGCAGCTGCGCTTTCCTTCCTGGCTGTAGCAGCAATGTCACGCTTCCCGTCGCGTGGATCAAAGGATCTGTGGTTTTCCCTCGAGGCTTTCCCACAGGGCTGTCCCACGTGCCACCGTGGTGTGAGTCGATCCTCGGCGTGAAAAATTAGCCAGTGCAGGGCAAAGAGGTTCCTCTGGAATGGACTGAGACATCTGGGGGACTCTTGGAATGGTGGTACGACCATGCAGTTCCTCTCGCCTTTCCTGTTGAGAGTGCCTCCTCTTGAGATGCGACGGGAATGCCGGGAATACTTTCCCGTTGAAAGCAGGGAAAGGATCCCTCATCTCGAGGTACGAGGGGGAAACGGGGCTCCTCTGGATGTGGGCGGGACCATCGTGCTTCCTCTCGAGTGGAGACGGGTATGGCGGTGAACTAATTGAGTTGCCGCAATGGTGTGAAAGACCCTTTCGAAGTTCCAGAGGTTAGGTGTCATTAGTCTCCAGACGCCTCATCGGAAATAGGCCTCATCTCGCCTGGAAGGGAGAACTTCCTGGATTTTCTCGAGTTGCGGCAGGTGCTCTCGAGTTACGACGGTGACCTCAGGGACCCGCCCTGGTGGCCTTAGTAAAGGCCAGTCCCCATGCGAGTTGCTAGGGGGCCTCTCGGGATTCCTCTCCCATCTATACTGGGGCCAAAAACCTTGTGTAGAGTCAGGGCCGGAACCGAGGATTCCTCTCACGGACTGACATGGATCTTTGGTTACTTCTGGAGTCTCCCCAGGGGAGTCAGGCCTCGTCTCGAGTGGGGGCATGCACGTGTGCTTTCCTTCCAGGCTGTAGCAGCAATGTCACGCTTCCCGTCGCGTGGATCAAAGGATCTGTGGTTTTCACTCGAGGCTTTCCCTCGAGGCTTACCCATAGGCCTGTCCCACGTGCCACCGTGGTGTGAGTCGATCCTCGGCGTGAAAGATGAGCCAGTGCAGGGCAAAGAGGTTCCTCTGGCATGGACTGAGACATCTGGGTGACTCTAGGAATGGTGGTACGACCATGGAGTTCCTCTCGCCTTTCCTGTTGAGAGTGCCTCCTCTTGAGATGGGACCGGAACGCCGGGAATTCTTTCCCGTTGAAAGCAGGGAAAGGATCCCTCATCTCGAGCTACGCGGGGGAAACGGGGCTCCTCTGGATGTGGGCGGGACCATCGTGCTTCCTCTCGAGTGGATACGGGTATGGCGGTGTACTTCTTGAGTTGCAGCAAGGGTGTGAAAGACCCTTTGAAGTTCCAGAGTTTAGGTGTCATTAGTCTCCAGACGCCTCTCGGAAATAGGCCTCATCTCGCCTGGAAGGGAGAACTTCCTGGATTTTCTCGAGTTGCGGCAGGTGTTCTCGAGTTACGACAGGGACCTCAGCGACCCGCCCTTGTGGCCTCAGGAGAGGCCAGTCCCCATGCGAGTTGCTAGGGGGCCTCTCGGGATTACTCTCCCGTCGATACCGGGGCCAAAAACCTTGTGTGAAGTCAGGGCCGGAACCGAGGATTCCTCTCAGGGGCTGACATGGATCTTTGGGTACTTCTGGAGTCTCCCCAGGGGAGTCAGGCCTCGTCTCGAGTGGGGGCATGCGCGTGCGCTTTCCTTTCAGGCTCTAGCAGCAATGTCACGCTTCCCGTCGCGTGGATCAAAGGATCTGTGGTTTTCCCTCTAGGCTTTCCCTCGAGGCTTTCCCACAGGGCTGTCCCACGTGCCACCGTGGTGTGAGTCGATCCTCTGCGTGACAGATGAGCCAGTGCATTGCAAATAGCTTCCTCTGGAATGGACTGAGACCTCTGGGGGACTCTTGGAATGGTGGTACGACCATGGAGTTCCTCCCGCCTTTCCTGTTGAGAGTGCCTCCTCTTGAGATGCGACGGGAACGCCGGGAATTCTTTCCCTTTGAAGTCAGGGAAAGGATCCCTCATCTCGAGCTACGAGGAGGAAACGGGGCTCCTCTGGATGTGGGCGGGACCACCGTGCTTCTGCTGGAGTGGAGACGGGTATGGCGGTGAACTTCTTGAGTTGCAGCAAGGGTGTGAAAGACCCTTTCGAAGTTCCAGACGTTAGGTGTCATAAGTCTCCAGACGCCTCATCGGAAATAGGCCTCATGTCGCCTGGAAGGGAGAACTTCCTGGATTTTCTCGAGTTGCGACAGGTGTTCTCGAGATACGACGGGGACCTCAGGGACCCGCCCTGGTGGCCTCAGGAAATGCCAGTCCCCTTGCGATTTGCTATGGGGCCTCTCGGGATTCCTCTCCCGTCAATACCGGGACCACAAACCTTGTTTAGAGTCATGGCCGGAACCGAGGATACCTCTCAGGGGCTGACATGGATCTTTGGGTACTTCTGGAGTCTCCCCAGGGGAGTCAGCCTTCGTCTCGAGTGGGGGCATGCACGTGCACTTTCCTTTCAGGCTCTAGCAGCAATGTCTCGCTTCCCGTCGCGTGTATCAAAGGATCTGTGGTTTTCCCTCGAGGCTTTCCCTCGAGGCTTTCCCACAGGGCTGTCCCACGTGCCACCGAGGTGTGAATCGATCTTCGGCGTGAACGATGAACAAGTGCAGGGCAAAGAGGTTCCTCTGGAATGGACTGAGACATCTGGGGGACTCTTGGAATGGTGGTACGACCATGGAGTTCCTCTCGCCTTTCCTGTTGAGAGTGCCTCCCCTTGAGATGCGACGGGAACACCGGGAATTCATTCCCGTTGAAAGCATGGAAAGGATCCCTCATCTCGAGCTACGAGGGGGAAACGGGGCTCCTCTGGATGTGGGCGGGACCATCGTGCTTCCTCTCGAGTGGAGACGGGTATGGCGGTGAACTTCTTGAGTTGCAGCAAGGGTGTGAAAGACCCTTTCGAAGTTCCAGAGGTTAGGTGTCATTAGTCTCCAGACGCCTCATCGGAAATAGGCCTCATCTCGCCTGGAAGAGAGAACTTCCTGGATTTTCTCGAGTTGCGGCAGGTGTTCTCGAGTTACGACGGTGACTTCAGGGACCCGCCCTGGTGGCCTTAGTATAGGCCAGTCCCCATGCGAGTTGCTAGGGGGCCTCTCGGGATTCCTCTTCCGTCGATACCGGGGCCAAAATCCTTGTGAGGAGTCAGGGCCGGAACCGAGGATTCCTCTCAGGGGCTGACATTGATCTTTGGGTACTTCTGGAGTCTCCCCAGGGGAGTCAGGCCTCGTCTCGAGTGGGGGCATGCACGTGCGCTTTCCTTCCAGGCTGTAGCAGCAATGTCTCGCTTTCCGTCGTGTGGATCAAAGGATCTGTGATTTTCCCTGGAGGCTTTCCCTCGAGGCTTTCCCACAGGGCTGTCCCACGTGCCACCGTGGTGTGAGTCGATCCTCGGCGTGAAAGATGAGCCACTGCAGGGCAAAGAGGTTCCTCTGGAATGGACTGAGACATCTGGGGGTCTCTTGGAATGGTGGTACGACCATGGAGTTCCTCTCGCCTTTCCTGTTGAGAGTGCCTCCTCTTGAGATGCGACGGGAACGCCGGGAATTCTTTCCCGTTGAAAGCAGGGAAAGGATCCCTCATCTCGAGGTACGAGGGGGAAACGGGGCTCCTCTGGATGTGGGCGGGACCCTCGTGCTTCCTCTCGTGTGGAGATGGGTATGGCGGTGAACTTCTTGAGTTGCAGCAAGGGTGTGAAAGACCCTTTCGAAGTTCCAGAGGTTAGGTGTCATTAGTCTCCAGACGCCTCATCGGAAATAGGCCTCATCTCGCCTGGGAGGGAGAACTTCCTGGATTTTCTCGAGTTGCGGCAGGTGTTCTCGAGTTATGACGGGGACCTCAGGGACCCGCCCTGGTGGCCTCAGGAAAGGCCAGTCCCCATGCGAGTTGCTAGGGGGCCTCTCGGGATTCCTCTCCCGTCGATACCGGGGCCAAAAACCTTGTGTGGTGTCAGGGCCGGAACCAAGGATTCCTCTTATGGGCTGACATGGATCTTTGGGTACTTCTGGAGTCTTCCCAGGGGATTCAGGCCTCGTCTCGAGTGGGGGAATGCACGTGCGCTTTCCTTCCAAGCTGTAGCAGCAATGTCACGCATCCCGTCGCGTGGATCAAAGGATCTGTGGTTTTCCCTCGAGGCTTTCCCACAGGGCTGTCCCACAGGTCTGTCCCACGTGCCACCGTGGCGTGAGTCGATCCTCGGCATGAAAGATGAGCCAGTGCAGGGAAAAGAGGTTCCTCTGGAATGGACTGAGACATCTGGGGGACTCTTGGCATGGTGGTACGACCATGCAGTTCCTCTCGCCTTTCCTGTTGAGAGTGCCTCCTCTTGAGATGCGACAGGAACGCCGGGAATTCTTTCCCGTTGAAAGCAGGGAAAGGATCCCTCATCTCGAGGTACAAGGGGGAAACGGGGCTCCTCTGGATGTGGGCGGGACCATCGTGCTTCTTCTCGAGTGGAGACGGGTATGACGGTGAACTTCTTGAGTTGCTGCAAGGGTGTGAAAGACCCTTTTGAAGTTCCAGAGGTTAGGTGTCATTAGTCTCCAGACGCCTCATTGGAAATAGGCCTCATCTCGCCTGGAAGGGAGAACTTCCTGGATTTTCTCGAGTTGCGGCAGGTGTACTCCAGTTACGACGGGGACCTCAGGGACCTGCCCTGGTGGCCTCAGGAATGGCCAGTCCCCATGCGAGTTGCTAGGGGGCCTCTCGGGATTCCTCTCCCGTCGATACGGGGGCCAAAAATCATGTGTGGAGTCAGGGCCTGAACCGAGGATTCCTCTCAGGGGCTGACATGGATCTTTGGGTACTTCTGGAGTCTCCCCAGGGGAGACAGGCCTCGTCTCGAGTGGAGGCATGCAGCTGCGCTTTCCTTCCAGGCTGTAGCAGCAATGTCACGCTTCCCGTCGCGTGGATCAAAGGATCTGTGGTTTTCCCTCGAGGCTTTCCCACAGGGCTGTCCCACGTGCCACCGTGGTGTGAGTCGATCCTCGGCGTGAAAGATGAGCCAGTGCAGGGCAAAGAGGTTCCTCTGGAATGGACTGAGACATCTGGGGGACTCTTGGAATGGTGGTACGACCATGCAGTTCCTCTCGCCTTTCCTGTTGAGAGTGCCTCCTCTTGAGATGCGACAGGAACGCCGGGAATTCTTTCCCGTTGAAAGCAGGGAAAGGATCCCTCCTCTCGAGGTACGAGGGGGAAACGGGGCTCCTCTGGATGTGGGCGGGACCATCGTGCTTCCTCTCGAGTGGAGACGGGTATGGCGGTGAACTAATTGAATTGCCGCAATGGTGTGAAAGACCCTTTCGAAGTTCCAGAGGTTAGGTGTCATTAGTCTCCAGACGCCTCATCGGAAATAGGCCTCATCTCGCCTGGAAGGGAGAACTTCCTGGATTTTCTCGAGTTGCGGCAGGTGTTCTCGAGTTACGACGGGGACCTCAGGGAACCGCCCTGGTGGCCTCAGAAAAGGCCAGTCCCCATGCGAGTTGCTAGGGGGCCTCTCGGGATTCCTCTCCCGTCGATACCGGGGCCAAAAACCTTGTGTGGAGTCAGGGCCGGAACCGAGAATTCCTCTCAGGGGCTGACATGGAACTTTGGGTACTTCTGGAGTCTCCCCAGGGGAGTCAGGCCTCGTCTCGAGTGGGGGCATGCACGTGCGCTTTCCTTCCAGGCTGTAGCAGCAATGTCACACTTCCGGTCGCGTGGATCAAAGGATCTGTGGTTTTCCCTCAAGGCTTTCCCTCGATGCTTTCCCACAGGTATGTCCCACGTGCCACCGTGGTGTGGGTCGATCTTCGGCGTGAAAGATGTGCCAGTGCAGGGCAAAGAGTTTCCTCTGGAAGGGACTGAGACATCTGGTGGACTCTTGGAATGGTGGTACAACCATGGAGTTCCTCTCGCCTTTCCTGTTGAGAGTGCCTCCTCTTGAGATGCGACGGGAACGCCGGCAATTCTTTCCCGTTGAAAGCAGGGAAAGGATTCCTCATCTCGAGCTACGAGGGGGTAACGGGGCTCCTTTGGATGTGGGCGGGACCATCGTGCTTCCTCTCGAGTGGAGACAGGTATGGAGGTGAACTTCTTGAGTTGCAGCAAGGGTGTGAAAGACCCTTTTGAAGTTCCAGTGGTTAGATGTCATTAGTCTCCAGACGCCTCATCGGAAATAGGCCTCATCTCGCCTGGAAGAGAGAACTTCCTGGATTTTCTCGAGTTGCGGCAGGTGTTCTCGAGTTACGACGGTGACCTCAGGGACCCGCCCTGGTGGCCTTAGTAAAGGCCAGTCCCCATGCGAGTTGCTAGGGGGCCTCTCGGGATTCCTCTCCCATCTATACCGGGGCCAAAAACCTTGTGTGGAGTCAGGGCCGGAACCGAGGATTCCTCTCACGGACTGACATGGATCTTTGGTTAGTTCTGGAGTCTCCCCAGGGGAGTCAGGCCTCGTCTCGAGTGGGGGCATGCACGTGCGCTTTCCTTCCAGGCTGTAGCAGCAATGTCACGGTTCGCGTCGCGTGGATCAAAGTATCTGTGGTTTTCCCTCGAGGCTTTCCCTCGAGGCTTACCCACTGTGCTGTCCCACGTGCCACCGTGGTGTGAGTCGATCCTCAGCGTGCAAGATGAGCCAGTGAAGGGCAAAGAGGTTCCTCTGGAATGGACTGAGACATCTGGGGGACTCTTGGAATGGTGGTACGACCATGGAGTTCCTCTTGCCTTTCCTGTTGAGAGTGCCTCCTCTTGAGATGAGACGGGAACGCCGGGAATTCTTTCCCGTTGAAAGCAGGGAAAGGATCCCTCATCTCGATCTACGAGGGGGAAACGGGGCTCCTCTGGATGTGGGCGGGACAATCGTGCTTCCTCTCGTGGGTGACGGGTATGGCGGTGAACTTCTTGAGTTGCATCAAGGGTGTGAAAGACCCTTTCGAATTTCCAGAATTTAGGTGTCATTAGTCTCCTGACGCCTCATCGAAAATAGGCCTCATCTCGCCTGGAAGGGAGAACTTCTTGGATTTTCTCGAGTTGCGGCAGGTGTTCTCGAGTTACGACGGGGACCTCAGGGACCCGCCCTGGTGGCCTCAGGAAAGGCCAGTCCCCATGCGAGTTGCTAGGGGGCCTCTCGGGATTCCTCTCGCGTCGATACCGGGGCCAAAAACCTTGTGAGGAGTCAGGGCCGGAACCGAGGATTCCTCTCAGGGGCTGACATGGATCTTTGGGTACTTCTGGAGTCTCCCCAGGGGAGTCAGGCCTCGTCTCGAGTGGGGGCATGCACGTGCGCTTTCCGTCCAGGCTGTAGCAGCAATGTCACGCTTCCCGTCGCGTGGATCAAAGGATCTGTGGTTTTCCCTCGAGGCTTTCCCACAGGGCTGTCCCACGTTCCACCGTGGTGTGAGTCGATCCTCGGCGTGAAAGATGAGCCAGTGCAGGGCAAAGAGGTTGCTCTGGAATGGACTGAGACATCTGGGGGACTCTTGGCATGGTGGTACGACCATGGAGTTCCTCTCGCCTTTCCTGTTGAGAGTGCCTCCTCTTGAGATGCGACGGGAAAGCCGGGAATTCTTTCCAGGTGAAAGCAGGGAAAGGATCGCTCATCTCGAGCTACGAGGGGGAAACGGGGCTCCTCTGGATGTGGGCGGGACCATCGTGCTTCCTCTTGAGTGGAGACGGGTATGGCGGTGAACTTCTTGAATTGCAGCAAGGGTGTGAAAGACCCTTTCGAAGTTCCAGAGGTTAGGTGTCATTAGTCTCCTGACGCCTCATCGGAAATAGGCCTCATCTCGCCTGGAAGGGAGAACTTCCTGGATTTTCTCGAGTTGCGGCAGGTGTTCTCCAGTTACGACGGGGACCTCAGGGACCCGCCCTGGTGGCCTTAGTAAAGGCCAGTCCCCATGCGAGTTGCTAGGGGGCCTCTCGGGATTCCTCTCCCATCGATACCGGGGCCAAAAACCTTGTGTGGAGTCAGGGCCGGAACCGAGGATTCCTCTCACGGACTGACATGGATCTTTGGTTAGTTCTGGAGTCTCCCCAGGGGAGTCAGGCCTCGTCTCGAGTGGGGGCATGCACGTGAGCTTTCCTTCCAGGCTGTAGCAGCAATGTCACGCTTCCCGTCGCGTGGATCAAAGGAACTGTGGTTTTCCCTCGAGGCTTTCCCTCGAGGCTTACCCACTGGGCTGTCCCACGTGCCACCGTGGTGTGAGTCGATCCTCAGCGTGCAAGATGAGCCAGTGAAGGGCAAAGAGGTTCCTCTGGAATGGCCTGAGACATCTGGGGGACTCTTGGAATGGTGGTACGACCATGGAGTTCCTCTTGCCTTTCCTGTTGAGAGTGCCTCCTCTTGAGATGCGACGGGAACGCCGGGAATTCTTTCCCGTTGAAAGCAGGGAAAGGATCCCTCATCTCGAGGTACGAGGGGGAAACGGGGCTCCTCTGGATGTGGGCGGGACAATCGTGCTTCCTCTCGTGGGTGACGGGTATGGCGGTGAACTTCTTGAGTTGCATCAAGGGTGTGAAAGACCCTTTCGAATTTCCAGAGATTAGGTGTCATTAGTCTCCTGACGCCTCATCGGAAATAGGCCTCATCTCGCCTGGAAGGGAGAACTTCCTGGATTTTCTCGAGTTGCGGCAGGTGTTCTCGAGTTACGACGGGGACCTCAGGGACCCGCCCTGGTGGCCTCAGGAAAGTCCAGTCCCCATGCGAGTTGCTAGGGGGCCTCTCGGGATTTCTCTCGCGTCGATACCGGGGCCAAAAACCTTGTGAGGAGTCAGGGCCGGAACCGAGGATTCCTCTCAGGGGCTGACATGGATCTTTGGGTACTTCTGGAGTCTCCCAAGGGGAGTCAGGCCTCGTCTCGAGTGGGGGCATGCACGTGCGCTTTCCTTCCAGGCTGTAGCAGCAATGTCACGCTTCCCGTCGTGTGGATCAAAGGATCTGTGGTTTTCCCTGGAGGCTTTCCCTCGAGGCTTTCCCACAGGGCTGTCCCACGTGCACCCGTGGTGTGAGTTGATCTTCGGCGTGAAAGATGAGCCAGTGCAGGGCAAAGAGGTTCCTCTGGAATGGACTGAGACATCTGGGGGTCTCTTGGAATGGTGGTACGACCATGGAGTTCCTCTCGCCTTTCCTGTTGAGAGTGCCTCCTCTTGAGATTCGACGGGAATGCCGGGAATTCTTTCCCGTTGAAAGCAGGGAAAGGATCCCTCATCTCGAGGTACGAGGTGGAAACGGGGCTCCTCTGGATGTGGGCGGGACCATCGTGCTTCCTCTCGAGTGGAGACGGGTATGGCGGTGAACTTCTTGAGTTGCAGCAAGGGTGTGAAAGACCTTTTCGAAGTTCCAGAGGTTAGGTGTCATTAGTCTCCAGACGCCTCATCGGAAATAGGCCTCATCTCGCCTGGAAGGGAGAACTTCCTGGATTTTCTCGAGTTGCGGCAGGTGTTCTCGAGTTATGACGGGGACCTCAGCGACCCGCCCTGGTGGCCCCAGGAAAGGCCAGTCCCCATGCGAGTTGCTAGGGGGCCTCTCGGGATTCCTCTCCCGTCGATACCGGGGCCAAAAACCTTGTGTGGAGTCAGGGCCGGAACCGAGGATTCCTCTCATGGGCTGACATGGATCTTTGGGTACTTCTGGAGTCTCCCCAGGGGAGTCAGGCCTCGTCTCGAGTGGGGGCATGCACGTGCGCTTTCCTTCCAGGCTGTAGCAGCAATGTCATGCTTCCCGTCGCGTGGATCAAAGGATCTGTGGTTTTCAATCGAGGCTTTCCCTCGAGGCTTTCCCACAGGGCTGTCCCACGTGCCACCGTGGTGTGAGTCGATCCTCAGCGTGAAAGATGAGCCAGTGCAGGGCAAAGAGGTTCCTCTGGAATGGACTGAGACATCTGGGGGACTCTTGGAATGGTGGTACGACCATGGAGTTCCTCTCGCCTTTCCTGTTGAGAGTGCCTCCTCTTGAGATGCGATGGGAACGCCGGGAATTCTTTCCCGTTGAAAGCAGGGAAAGGATCCCTCATCTTGAGGTACCAGGGGGAAACGGGGCTCCAATGGATGTGGGCGGGACCATCGTGCTTCCTCTCGAGTGGAGACGGGTATGGCGGTGAACTTCTTCAATTTCAGCAAGGGTGTGAAAGACCCTTTCGAAGTTCCAGAGGTTAGGTGTCATTAGTCTCCAGACGCCTCATCGGAAATAGGCCTCATCTCGCCTGGAAGGGAGAACTTCCTGGATTTTCTTGAGTTGCAGCAGGTGTTCTCGAGTTACGACGGGGACCTCAGGGACCCTCCCTGGTGGCCACAGGAGAGGCCAGTCCCTATGCGAGTTGCTAGGGGGCCTCTAGTGATTCCTGTCCCGTCGATTCGGGGGCCAAAAACCTTGTGTGGCTTCAGGGCCGGAACCGAGGATTCCTCTCAGGGGCTGACATGGATCTTTGGGTACTTCTGGAGTCTCCCCAGGGGAGGCAGGCCTCGTCTCGAGTGGGGGCATGCACGTGCGCTTTCCTTCCAGGCTGTAGCAGCAATGTCACGCTTCCCATTGCGTGGATCAAAGGATCTGTGATTTTCCCTCGAGGCTTTCCCTCGAGGCTTTCCCACAGGGCTGTCCCACGTGCCACGGTGGTGTGAGTCCATCCTCGGTGTGAAAGATGAGCCAGTGCAGGGCAAAGAGGTTCCTCTGGAATGGACTGAGACATCTGGGGGACTTTTGGAATGGTGGTACGGCCATGGAGTTCCTCTCGCCTTTCCTGTTGAGAGTGCCTCCTTTGAGATGCGACGTGAACGCCGGGAATTCTTTCCCGTTGAAAGCAGGGAAAGGATCCCTCATCTCGAGCTACGAGGGGGAAACGGGGCTCCAATTGATGTGGGCGGGACCATCGTGCTTCCCTTCGAGTGGGGACGGGTATGGTGGTGAACTTCTTGAGTTGCAGCAAAGGTGTGAAAGACCCTTTCGAAGTTCCAGAGGTTAGGTGTCATTACTCTCCAGACGCCTCATCTGAAATAGGCCTCATCTCGCCTGGAAGGGAGAACTTCCTGGATTTTCTCGAGTTGCGGCAGGTGTTCTCGAGTTATGACGGGGACCTCAGGGACCCGCCCTGGTGGCCTCAGGAAAGGCCAGTCCCCATGCGAGTTGCTAGGGGGCCTCTCGGGATTCCTCTCCCGTCGATACCGGGGCCAAAAACTTTGTGTGGAGTCAGGGCCGGAACCGAGGATTCCTCTCAGGGGCTGGCATGGATCTTTGGGTACTTCTGGAGTCTCCCCAGGGGAGTCAGGCCTCGTCTCGAGTGGGGGCATGCACTTGCGCTTTCCTTCCAGGCTGTAGCAGCAATGTCACGCTTCCCGTCGCGTGGATCAAAGGATCTCTGGTTTTCAATGGAATCTTTCCCTCGAGGCTTTCCCACAGGGCTGTCCCACGTGCCACCGAGGTGTGAGTCGATCCTCGGCATGAAAGATGAGCCAGTGCAGGGCAAAGAGTTTCCTCTGGAATGGACTGAGATATCTGGGTGACTCTTGGCATGGTGATACTAACATGGAGTTCCTCTCGCCTTTCTTGTTGAGAGTGCCTCCTCTTGAGATGCGACGGGAACGCCGGGAATTCTTTCCCGTTGAAAGCAGGGAAAGGATACCGCATCTCGAGCTACGAGGGGGAAACGGGGCTCCTCTGGATGGGGGCGGGACCATCGTGCTTCCTCTCGAGTGGAGACGGGTATGGCGGTGAACTTCTTGAGTTGCAGCAGGGTGTGAAAACCCATTCGAAGTTCCAGAGTTTAGGTGTCATTAGTCTCCAGACGGCTCATCGGAAATAGGCCTCATCTCGCCTGGAAGGGAGAACTTCCTGGATTTTCTCGAGTTGTGGCAGGTGTTCTCGAGTTTCGACGGGGACCTCAGGGACCCGCCCTGGTGGCCTCAGGAGAGGCCAGTCCCCAAGCGAGTTGCTATGGGGCCTCTCGGGATTCCACTTCTGTCGATACCAGGGCCAAAAACCTTGTGTGGAGTCAGGGCCTGAACCGAGGATTCCTCTCAGCGGCTGACATGGATCTTTGGGTACTTCTGCAGTCTCCCCAGGGGAGTCAGGCCTCGTCTCGAGTGGGGGCATGCACGTGCGCTTTCCTTCCAGGCTGTAGCAGCAATGTCACACTTCCCGTCGCGTGGATCAAAGGATCTGTGGTTTTCCCTCGAGGCTTTCCCTCGATTCTTTCCCACAGGGCTGTCCCACGTTCCACCGTGGTGTGAGTCGATCCTCGGCGTGAAAGATGAGCCAGTGCAGGGCAAAGAGGTTGCTCTGGAATGGACTGAGACATCTGGGGGACTCTTGGCATGGTGGTACGACCATGGAGTTCCTCTCGCCTTTCCTGTTGAGAGTGCCTCCTCTTGAGATGCGACGGGAAAGCCGGGAATTCTTTCCAGGTGAAAGCAGGGAAAGGATCGCTCATCTCGAGCTACGAGGGGGAAACGAGGCTCCTCTGGATGTAGGCGGGACCATCGTGCTTCCTCTTGAGTGGAGACGGGTATGGCGGTGAACTTCTTGAATTGCAGCAAGGGTGTGAAAGACCCTTTCGAAGTTCCAGAGGTTAGGTGTCATTAGTCTCCTGACGCCTCATCGGAAATAGGCCTCATCTCGCCTGGAAGGGAGAACTTCCTGGATTTTCTCGAGTTGCGGCAGGTGTTCTCGAGTTACGACGGGGACCTCAGGGACCCGCCCTGGTGGCCTCACGAGAGGCCAGTCCCCATGCGAGTTGCTAGGGGGCCTCTCGGGATTCCTCTCCCGTCGATACCGGGGCCAAAAACCTTGTGTGGAGTCAGGGCCGGAACCGAGAATTCCTCTCAGGGGCTGACATGGATCTTTGGGTACTTCTGGAGTCTCCCCAGGGGAGTCAGGCCTGGTCTCGAGTGGGGGCATGCAGGTTCGCTTTCCTTCCAGGCTGTAGCAGCAATGTCACGCTTCCCGTCGCGTGGATCAAAGGATCTCTGGTTTTCAATGGAATCTTTCCCTCGAGGCTTTCCCACAGGGCTGTCCCACGTGCCACCGAGGTGTGAGTCGATCCTCGGCATGAAAGATGAGCCAGTGCAGGGCAAAGAGTTTCCTCTGGAATGGACTGAGATATCTGGGTGACTCTTGGCATGGTGATACTAACATGGAGTTCCTCTCGCCTTTCTTGTTGAGAGTGCCTCCTCTTGAGATGCGACGGGAACGCCGGGAATTCTTTCCCGTTGAAAGCAGGGAAAGGATCCCTCATCTCGAGCTACGAGGGGGAAACGGGGCTCCTCTGGATGTGGGCGGGACCATCGTGCTTCCTCTCGAGTGGAGACGGGTATGGCGGTGAACTTCTTGAGTTGCAGCAAGGGTGTGAAAGACCCTTTCGAAGTTCCAGAGGTTAGGTGTCATTAGTCTCCAGACGCCTCATCGGAAATAGGCCTCATCTCGCCTGGAAGGGAGAATTTCCTGGATTTTCTCGAGTTGCGGCAGGTGTTCTCGAGTTACGACAGGGACCACAGGGACCCGCCCTGGTGGCCTCAGGAGAGGCCAGTCCCCATGCGAGTTGCTAGGGGGCCTCTCGGGATTCCTCTCCCGTCGATACCGGGGCCAAAAACCTTGTGTGGAGTCAGGGCCGGAACCGAGGATTCCTCTCAGGGGCTGACATGGATTTTTGGGTACTTCTGGAGTCTCCCCAGGGGAGTCAGGCCTCGTCTCGAGTGGGAGCATGCACGTGCGCTTTCCCTCCAGGCTGTAGCAGCAATGTCACGCTTCCCGTCGCGTCGATCAAAGGGTCTGTGGTTTTTCCTCGAGGCTTTCCCTCTAGGCTTTCCCTCGAGGCTTTCCCACAGGGCTGTCCCACGTGCCACCGTGGTGTGAGTCGATCCTCGGCGTGAAACATGAGCCAGTGCAGGGCAAAGAGGTTCCTCTGGAATGGACTGAGACATCTGGGGGACTCTTGTCATGGTGGTACGACCATGGAGTTCCTCTCGCCTTTCCTGTTGAGAGTGCCTCCTCTTGAGATTCGACGGGAACGCCGGCAATTCTTTCCCGTTGAAAGCAGGGAAAGGATCCCTCATCTCGAGCTATGAGGGGGAAACGGGGCACCTCTGGATGTGGGCGGGACCATGGTGCTTCCTCTCGAGTGGAGACGGGTATGGCGGTGAACTTCTTGAGTTGCAGCAAGGGTGTGAAAGACCCTTTCGAAGTTCCAGAGGTTAGGTGTCATTAGTCTCCAGACGCCTCATCGGAAATAGGCCTCATCTCGCCTGGAAGGGAGAACTTCCTGGATTTTCTCGAGTTGCGGCAGGTGTCCTCGAGTTACGACGGGGACCTCAGGGACCCGCCCTGGTTGCCTCAGGAGAGGCCAGTCCCCATGCGAGTTGCTAGGGGGCCTCTCGGGATTCCTCTCCCGTCAATACCGGGGCCAAAAACCTTGGGTGGAGTCAGGGCCGTAACGGAGGATTACTCTCAGGGGCTGACATGGATCTTTGGGTACTTCTGGAGTCTCCCCAGGGGAGTCAGGCCTCGTCTCGAGAGAGGGCATGCACGTGCGCTTTCCTTCCAGGCTGTAGCAGCAATGTCACGCTTCCCGTCGCGTGGATCAAAGGATCTGTGGTTTTCCCTCGAGGCTTTCCCACAGGGCTGTCCCACGTGCCACCGAGGTGTGAGTCGATCCTCGGCATGAAAGATGAGCCAGTGCAGGGCTAAGAGTTTCCTCTGGAATGGACTGAGATATCTGGGTGACTCTTGGCATGGTGATACTAACATGGAGTTCCTCTCGCCTTTCTTGTTGAGAGTGCCTCCTCTTGAGATGCGCCGGGAACGCCGGGAATTCTTTCCCGTTGAAAGCAGGGAAAGGATCCCTCATCTCGAGCTACGAGGGGGAAACGGGGCTCCTCTGGATGTGGGCGGGACCATCGTGCTTCCTCTCGAGTGGAGACGGGTATGGCGGTGAACTTCTTGAGTTGCAGCAAGGGTGTGAAAGAGCCTTTCGAAGTTCCAGAGGTTAGGTGTCATTAGTCTCCAGACGCCTCATCGGAAATAGGCCTCATCTCTCCTGGAAGGGAGAACTTTCTGGATTTTCTCCAGTTGTGGCAGGTGTTCTCGAGTTACGACGGGGACCTCAGGGACCCGCCGTGGTGGCCTCAGGAGAGGCCAGTCCCCATGCGAGTTGCTAGGGGGCCTCTCGGGATTCCTCTCCCGTCGATACCGGGGCCAAAAACCTTGTGTGGATTCAGGGCTGGAACCGAGGATTCCTCTCAGGGGCTGACATGGATCTTTGGGTACTTCTGTAGTCTCCCCAGGGGAGTCAGGCCTCGTCTCGAGTGGGGGCATGCACGTGCGCTTTCCTTCCAGGCTGTAGCAGCAATGTCACGCTTCCCGTCGCATGGATCAAAGGATCTGTGGGTTTCCCTCGAAGCTTTCCCTCGAGGCTTTTCCACAGGGCTGTCCCACGTGCCACCGTGGTGTGAGTCGATCCTTGGCGTGAAAGATGAGCCAGTGCAGGGCAAAGAGGTTCCTCTGGAATGGACTGAGACATCTGGGGGACTCTTGGAATGGTGGTACGACCATGGAGTTCCTCTCGCCTTTCCTGTTGAGAGTGCCTCCTCTTGAGATGCGACGTGAACGCCGGAAATTCTTTCCCGTTGAAAGCAGGGAAAGGATCCCTCATCTCGAGCTACGAGCGGGAAACGGGGCTCCTCTGGATGTGGGCGGGACCTTCGTGCTTCCTCTCAAGTGGAGAGGCGTATGGCGGTGAACTTCTTCAGTTGCAGCAAGGGTGTGAAAGACCCTTTCGAAGTTCCAGAGGTTAGGTGTCATTAGTCTCCAGACGCCTCATCAGAAATAGGCCTCATCTCGCCTGGAAGGGAGAACTTCCTGGATTTTCTCGAGTTGCGGTAGGTGTTCTCGAGTTACGACGGGGACCACAGGGACCCGCCCTGGTGGCCTCAGGAGAGGCCAGTCCCCATGCGAGTTGCTAGGGGGCCTCTCGGGATTCCTCTCCCGTCGATACCGGGGCCAAAAACATTGTGTGGAGTCAGGGCCGGAACCGAGGATTCCTCTCAGGGGCTGACATGGATCTTTGGGTACTTCTGGAATCTCCCCAGGGGAGTCAGGCCTCGTCTCGAGTGGGGGCATGCACGTGCGCTTTCCTTCCAGGCTGTAGCAGCAATGTCACGCTTCCCGACGCGTGGATCAAAGGATCTGTGGTTTTCCCTCGAAGCTTTCCCTCGAGGCTTTCCCACAGGCCTGTCCCACGTGCCACCGTGGTGTGAGTCGATCCCCGGCGTGAAAGATGAGCCAGTGCAGGGCAAAGAGGTTCCTCTGGAATGGACTGAGACATCTGGGGGACTGTTGGCATGGTGGTACTACCATGGAGTTCCTCTCGCCTTTCCTGTTGAGAGTGCCTCCTCTTGAGATGCGAACGGAACGCCGGGAATTCATTCCCGTTGAAAGCAGGGAAAGGATCCCTCATCTCGAGCTACGAGGGGGAAACGGGGCTCCTCTGGATGTGGGCGGGACCATCGTGCTTCCTCTTGAGTGGAGACGGGTATGGCGGTGAACTTCTTGAGTTGCAGCAAGGGTGTGAAAGACCCTTTCGAAGTTCCAGGGGTTAGGTGTCATTAGTCTCCAGACGCTTCATCGGAAATAGGCCTCATCTCGCCTGGAAGGGAGAACTTCCTGGATTTTCTCGAAGTGCGGCAGGTGTTCTCGAGTTAAGACGGGGAACTCAGGGACCCGCCCTGGTGGCCTCAGGAGAGTCCAATCCCCATGCGAGTTGCTAGGGGGCCTCTCGGGATTCCTCTCCCGTGGATACCGGGGCCAAAAACCTTGTGTGGAGTCAGGGCCGAAACCGAGGATTCCTCTCAGGGGCTGACATGGATCTTTGGGTACTTCTGGAGTCTCCCCAGGGGAGTCAGGCCTCGTCTCGAGTGGGGGCATGCAAGTTCGCTTTCCTTCCAGGCTGTAGCAGCAATGTCACGCTTTCCGTCGCGTGGATCAAAGGATCTGTGGTTTTCAATCGAATCTTTCCCTCGAGGCTTTCCCACAGGGCTGTCCCACGTGCCACCGTGGGGTGAGTCGATCCTCGGCGTGAAAGATGAGCCAGTGCAGGGCAAAGAGTTTCCACTGGAATGGACTGAGACATCTGGGGGACTCTTGGCATGGTGGTATGACCACTGAGTTCCTCTCGCCTTTCCTGTTGAGAGTGAATCCTCTTGAGTTGCGACTGGAACGCCGGGAATTCTTTACCGTTGAAAGCAGGGAACGGATCCCTCATCTCGAGCTACGAGGTGGAAACGGGGCTCCTCTGGATGTGGGCGGAACCATCGTGCTTCCTCTCGAGTGGAGACGGGTATGGCGGTGAACTTCTTTAGTTGCAGCAAGGGTGTGAAAGACCCTTTCGAAGTTCCAGAGGTTAGGTGTCATTAGTCTCCAGACGCCTCATCGGAAATAGGCCTCATCTCGCCTGGAAGGGAGAACTTCCTGGATTTTCTAGAGTTGCGGCAGGTGTTCTCGAGTTACGACGGGGACCACAGGGACCCGCACTGGTGGCCTCAGGAGAGGCCAGTCCCCATGCGAGTTGCTAGGGCGCCTCTCGGGATTCCTCTCCCGTCGATACCGGGGCCAAAAACCTTGTGGGGAGTCAGGGCTGGAAACGAGGATTCCTCTCAGGGGCTGACATGGATCTTTGGGTACTTCTGGAGTCTCCCCAGGGGAGTCAGGCCTCGTCTCGAGTGGGGGCATGCACTTGCGCTTTCCTTCCAGGCTGTAGCAGCAATGTCACGCTTCCCGTGGCCTGGATCAAAGGATCTGTGGTTTTCCCTCGAGGCTTTCCCTCGAGGCTTTCCCACAGGGCTGTCCCACGTGCCACCGTGGTGTGAGTCGATTCTCGGCGTGAAAGATGAGCCAGTGCAGGGCAAAGAGGTTCCTCTGGAATGGACTGAGACATCTGGGGGACTCTTGGAATGGTGGTACGACCATGGAGTTCCACTCGCCTTTCCTGTTGAGAGTGCCTCCACTTGAGATGCGACGGGAATGCCGGGAATTCTTTCCCGTAGAAAGCAGGGAAAGGATCCCTCATCTCGAGCTACGAGGGGGAAACGGGGCTCCTCCGGATGTGGGCGGGACCATCGTGCTTCCTCTCGAGTGGAGACGGGTATGGCGGTGAACTTCTTGAGTTGCAGAAAGGGTGAGAAAGACCCTTTCGAAGTTCCAGAGGTTAGGTGTCATTAGTCTCCAGACGCCTCATCGGAAATAGGCCTCATCTCTCCTCGAAGGGAGAACTTCCTGGATTTTCTCGAGTTGCGGCAGGTGTTCTCGAGTTACGACGGGGACCTCAGGGTCCCGCCCTGGTGGCCTCAGGAGAGGCCAGTCCCCATGCGAGTTGCTAGGGCGCCTCTCGGGATTCCTCTCCCGTCGATACCGGGGCCAAAAACCTTGTGTGGAGTCAGGGCCGGAACCGAGGATTCCTCTCAGGGGCTGACATGGATCTTTGGGTACTTCTGGAGTCTCCCCAGGGGAGTCAGGCCTCGTCTCGAGTGGGGGCATGCACGTGCGCTTTCCTTCCAGGCTGTAGCAGCAATGTCACGCTTCCCGTGGCGTGAATCAAAGGATCTGTGGTTTTCCCTCGAGGCTTTCCCTCGAGGCTTTCCCACAGGGTTGTCCCACGTGCCACCGTGGTGTGAGTCGATCCTCGGCGTGAAAGATGAGCCAGTGCAGGGCAAAGAGGTTCCTCTGGAATGGACTGAGACATCTGGGGGACTCTTGGAATGGTGGTACGACCATGGAGTTCCTCTCGCCTTTCCTGTTGAGAGTGCCTCCTCTTGAGATGCGACGGGAATCCCGGGAATTCTTTCCCGTAGAAAGCAGGGAAAGGATCCCTCATCTCGAGCTACGAGGGGGAAACGGGGCTCCTACGGATGTGGGCGGGACCATCGTGCTTCCTCTCGAGTGGAGACGGGTATGGCGGTGAACTTCTTGAGGTGCAGCAAGGGTGTGAAAGGCCCTTTCGAAGTTCCAGAGGTTAGGTGTCATTAGTCTCCAGACGCCTCATCGGAAATAGGCCTCATCTCGCCTGGAAGGGAGAACTTCCTGGATTTTCTAGAGTTGCGGCACGTGTTCTCGAGTTACGACGGGGACCTCAGGGACCCGCCCTGGTGGCCTCAGGAGAGGCCAGTCCCCATGCGAGTTGCTAGGTGGCCTCTCGGGATTCCTCTCCCGTCGATACCGGGGCCAAAAACCTTGTGTGGAGTCAGGGCCGGAACCGAGGATTCCTCTCAGGGGCTGACATGGATCTTTGGGTTCTTCTGGAGTCTCCCCAGGGGAGTCAGGCCTCGTCTCGAGTGGGGGCATGCACGTGCGCTTTCCTTCCAGGCTGTAGCAGCAATGTCACGCTTCCCGTGGCGTGGATCAAAGGATCTGTGGTTTTCCCTCGAGGCTTTCCCTCGAGTCTTTCCCACAGGGCTGTCCCACGTGCCACCGTGGTGTGAGTCGATCCTCGGCGTGAAAGATGAGCCAGTGCAGGACAAAGAGTTTCCTCTGGAATGGACTGAGACATCTGGGGGACTCTTGGAATGGTGGTACGACCATGGAGTTCCTCTCGCCTTTCCTGTTGAGAGTGCCTCCTCTTGAGATGCGACGGGAATGCTGGGAATTCTTTCCCGTAGAAAGCAGGGAAAGGATCCCTCATCTCGAGCTACGAGGGGGAAACGGGGCTCCTCCGGATGTGGGCGGGACCATCGTGCTTCCTCTCGAGTGGAGACGGGTATGGCGGTGAAATTCTTGAGTTGCAGAAAGGGTGTGAAAGACCCTTTCGAAGTTCCAGAGGTTAGGTGTCATTAGTCTCCAGACGCTTCATCGGAAATAGGCCTCATCTCTCCTGGAAGGGAGAACTTCCTGGATTTTCTCGAGTTGCGGCAGGTGTTCTCGAGTTACGACGGGGACCTCAGGGTCCCGCCCTGGTGGCCTCAGGAGAGGCCAGTCCCCATGCGAGTTGCTAGGGCGCCTCTCGGGATTCCTCTCCCGTCGATACCGGTGCCAAAAACCTTATGTGGAGTCACGGCCGGAACCGAGGATTCCTCTCAGGGGCTGACATGGATCTTTGGGTACTTATGGAGTCTCCCCAGGGGAGTCAGGCCTCGTCTCGAGTGGGGGCATGCATGTGCGCTTTCCTTCCAGGCTGTAGCAGCAATGTCACGCTTCCCGTGGCCTGGATCAAAGGATCTGTGGTTTTCCCTCGAGGCTTTCCCTCGAGGCTTTCCCACAGGGCTGTCCCACGTGCCACCGTGGTGTGAGTCGATCCTCGGCGTGAAAGATGAGCCAGTGCAGGGCAAAGAGGTTCCTCTGGAATGGACTGAGACATCTGGGGGAGTCTTGAAATGGTGGTACGACCATGGAGTTCATCTCGCCTTTCCTGTTGAGAGTGCCTCCTCTGGAGATGCGACGGGAACGCCGGGAATTCTTTCCCGTTGAAAGCAGGGAAAGGATCCCTCATCTCGAGCTACGAGGGGGAAACGGGGCTCCTCTGGATGTGGGCGGGACCATCGTGCTTCCTCTCGAGTGGAGACGGGTATGGCGGTGAACTTCTTGAGTTGCAGCAAGGGTGTGAAAGACCCTTTCGAAGTTCCAAAGGTTAGGTGTCATTAGTCTCCAGACGCCTCATCGGAAATAGGCCTCATCTCGCCTGGAAGGGAGAACTTCCTGGATTTTCTCGAGTTGCGGCAGGTGTTCTCGAGTTACGACGGGGACCTCAGGGACCCGCCCTGGTGGCCTCAGAAGAGGCCAGTCCCCATGCGAGTTGCTAGGGCGCCTCTCGGGATTCCTCTCCCGTCGATACCGGGGCCAAAAACCTTGTGTGGAGTCAGGGCCGGAACCGAGGATTCCTCTCAGGGGCTGACATGGATCTTTGGGTACATCTGGAGTCTCCCCAGGGGAGTCAGGCCTCGTCTCGAGTCGGGGCATGCACGTGCGCTTTCCTTCCAGGCTGTAGCAGCAATGTTACGCTTCCCGTGGCGTGGATCAAAGGATCTGTGGTTTTCCCTCGAAGCTTTCCCTCGAGGCTTTCCCACAGGGCTGTCCCACGTGCCACCGTGGTGTGAGTCGATCCTCGGCGTGAAAGATGAGCCAGTGCAGGGCAAAGAGGTTCCTCGGGAATGGACTGAGACATCTGGGGGACTCTTGGAATGGTGGTACGACCATGGAGTTCCTCTCGCCTTTCCTGTTGAGAGTGCCTCCGCTTGAAATGCGACGGGAACGCCGGGAATTCTTTCCCATTGAAAGCAGGGAAAGGATTCCTCATCTCGAGCTACGAGGGGGAAAGGGGGCTCCTCTGGATGTGGGCGGGACGATCGTGCTTCCTCTCGAGTGGAGACGGGTATGGCGGTGAACTTCTTGAGTTGCAACAAGGGTGTGAAAGACCCTTTCGAAGTTCCAGAGGTTAGGTGTCATTAGTCTCCAGACGCCTCATCGGAAATAGGCCTCATCACGCCTGGAAGGGAGAACTTCCTGGATTTTCTCGAGTTGCGGCAGGTGTTCTCGAGTTACGACGGGGACCTCAGGGACCGGCACTGGTGGCCTCAGGAGAGGCCAGTCCCCATGCGACTTGCTAGGGGGCCTCTCGGGATTCCTCTCCCATCGATACCCGGACCAAAAACCTTGTGTGGAATCAGGGCCGTAACCGAGGATTCCTCTCACTGGCTGATATGGATCTTTGGGTACTTCTGGATTCTCGCCAGGGGAGACAGGCCTCATCTCGAGTGGGGGCATGCACGTGCGCTTTCCTTCCAGGCAGTAGCAGCAATGTCACGCTTCCCATCGCGTGGATCAAAAGATCTGTGGTTTTCCCTCGAGGCTTTCCCACAGGGCTGTCCCACGTGCCACCGTGGTGTGAGTCGATCCTCGGCGTGCAAGATGAGCCAGTGCAGGGCAAAGAGGTTCCTCGGGAATGGACTGAGACATCTGGGGGACTCTTGGAATGGTGGTACGACCATGGAGTTCCTCTCTCCTTTCCTGTTGAGAGTGCCTCCTCTTGAGATGCGACGGGAACGCCGGGAATTCTTTCCCGTTGAAAGCAGGGAAAGGATCCCTCATCTCGAGCTCCGAGGGGGAAACGGGGCTCCTCTGGATGTGGGCGGGACCAACGTGCTTCCTCTCGAGTGGAGACTGGTATGGCGGTGAACTTCTTGAGTTGCAGCAAGGGTGTGAAAGACCCTTTCGAAGTTCCAGAGGTTAGGTGTCATTAGTCTCCAGACGCCTCATCGGAAATAGGCCTCATCTCGCCTGGAAGGGAGAACTTCCTGGATTTTCTCGAGTTGCGGCAGGTGTTCTCGAGTTAGGACGGGGACCTCAGGGACCCGCCCTGGTGGCCTCAGGAGAGGCCAGTCCCCATGCGAGTTGCTAGGGGGCCTCTCGGGATTCCTCTCCAGTCGATACCGGGGCCAAAAACCTTGTGTGGAGTCAGGGCCCGAACCGAGGATTCCTCTCAGGGGCTGATATGGATCTTTGGGTACTTCTGGAGTCTCCCCAGGGGAGACAGGTCTCGTCTCGAGTCGGGGCATGCACGTGCACTTTCCTTCCAGGCTGTAGCAGCAATGTCACGCTTTCCGTCGCGTGGATCAAAGGATCTGTGGTTTTCCCTCGAGGCTTTCCCTCGAGGCTTTCCCACAGGGCTGTCCCACGTGCCACCGTGGTGTGAGTCGATCGTCGGCGTGAAAGATGAGCCAGTGCAGGGCAAAGAGGTTCCTCTGGAATGGACTGAGACATCTGGGGGACTCTTGGAATGGTGGTACGACCATGGAGTTCCTCTCGCCTTTCCTGTTGAGAGTGCCTCCTCTTGAGATGGGACGGGAACACCGGGAATTCTTTCCCGTTGAAAGCAGGGAAAGGATCCCTCATCTCGAGCTACGAGGGGGAAACGGGGCTCCTCTGTATGTGGGCGGGACCATCGTGCTTCCTCTCGAGTGGAGACGGGTATGGCGGTGAACTTCTTGAGTTGCAGCAAGGGTGTGAAAGACCCTTTCGAAGTTCCAGAGGTTAGGTGTCATTAGTCTCCAGACGCCGGATCGGAAATAGGCCTCATCTCGCCTGGAAGGGAGAACTTCCTGGATTTTCTCGAGTTGCGGCAGGTGTTCTCGAGTTACGACGGGGACCTCAGGGACCCGCCCTGGTGGCCTCAGGAGAGGCCAGTCCCCATGCGACTTGCTAGGGGGCCTCTCGGGATTCCTCTCCCGTCGATACCGGGGCCAAAAACCTTGTGTGGAGTCAGGGCCGGAACCGAGGATTCCTCTCAGGGGCTGACATGGATCTTTGGGTACTTCTGGAGTCTCCCCAGGGGAGTCAGGCCTCGTCTCGAGTCGGGGCATGCACGTGCACTTTCCTTCCAGGCTGTAGCAGCAATGTCACGCTTCCCGTGGCATGGATCAAAGGATCTGTGGTTTTCCCTCGAGGCTTTCCCTCGAGGCTTTCCCACAGGGCTGTCCCACGTGCCACCGTGGTGTGAGTCGATCCTCGGCGTGAAAGATGAGCCAGTGCAGGGCAAAGAGCTTCCTCTGGAATGGACTGAGACATCTGGGGGACTCTTGGAATGGTGGTACGACCATGGAGTTCCTCTCGCCTTTCCTGTTGAGAGTGCCTCAGCTTGAGATGTGACGGGAACGCCGGGAATTCTTTCCCATTGAAAGCAGGGAAAGGATTCCTCATCTCGAGCTACGAGGGGGAAAGGGGGCTCCTCTGGATGTGGGCGGGACGATCGTGCTTCCTCTCGAGTGGAGACGGGTATGGCGGTGAACTTCTTGAGTTGCAGCAAGGGTGTGAAAGACCCTTTCGAAGTTCCAGAGGTTAGGTGTCATTAGTCTCCAGACGCCTCATCGGAAATAGGCCTCATCTCGCCTGGAAGGGGGAACTTCCTGGAATTTCTCGAGTTGCGGCAGGTGTTCTCGAGTTACGACGGGGACCACAGGGACCCGCCCTGGTGGCCTCAGGAGAGGCCAGTCCCCATGCGAGTTGCTAGGGGGCCTCTCGGGATTCCTCTCCCATCGATACCGGGGCCAAAAACCTTGTGTGGAGTTAGGGCCGGAACCGAGGATTCCTTTCAGGGGCTGATATGTATCTTTGGGTACTTCTGGAGTCTCGCCAGGGGAGACAGGCCTCATCTCGAGTGGGGGCATGCATGTGCGCTTTCCTTCCAGGCTGTAACAGCAATGTCACGCTTCCCATCGCGTGGATCAAAGGATCTGTGGTTTTCCCTCGAGGCTTTCCCACAGGGCTGTCCCACGTGCCACCGTGGTGTGAGTCGATCCTCGGCGTGAAAGATGAGCCAGTGCAGGGCAAAGAGGTTCCTCTGGAATGGACTGAGACATCTGGGGGACTCTTGGAATGGTGGTACGACCATGGAGTTCCTCTCGCCTTTCCTGTTGAGAGTGCCTCCTCTTGAGATGCGACGGGAACGCCGGGAATTCTTTCCCGTTGAAAGCAGGGAAAGGATCCCTCATCTCGAGCTACGAGGGGGAAACGGGGCTCCTCTGGATGTGGGCGGGACCATCGTGCTTCCTCTCGAGTGGAGACGGGTGTGGCGGTGAACTTCTTGAGTTGCAGCAAGGGTGTGAAAGACCCTTTCGAAGTTCCAGAGGTTAGGTGTCATTAGCCTCCAGACGCCTCATTGGAAATAGGCCTCATCTCGCCTGGAAGGGGGAACTTCCAGGAATTTCTCGAGTTGTGGCAGGTGTTCTCGAGTTACGACGGGGACCTCAGGGACCCGCCCTGGTGGCCTTAGGAGAGGCCAGTCCCCATGCGAGTTGCTAGGGGGCCTCTCGGGATTCCTCTCCCATCGATACCGGGGCCAAAAACCTTGTGTGGAGTCAGGGCCGGAACCGAGGATTCCTCTCAGTGGCTGACATGTATCTTTGGGTACTTCTGGAGTCTCCCCAGGGGAGTCAGGCCTTGTCTCGAGTGGGGGCATGCACGTGTGCTTTCCTTCAAGGCTTTAGCAGCAATGTCACGCTTCCCGTGGCGTGAATCAAACGATCTGTGGTTTTCCCTGGAGGCTTTCCCTCGAGGCTTTCCCACAGGGCTGTCCCACGTGCCACCGTGGTGTGAGTCGATCCTCGGCGTGAAAGATGAGCCAGTGCAGGGCAAAGAGGTTCCTCTTGAATGGACTGAGACATCTGGGGGACTCTTGGAATGGTGGTACGACCATGGAGTTCCTCTCGCCTTTCCTGTTGAGAGTGCCTCCCCTTGAGATGCGAAGGGAACGCCGGGAATTCTTTCCCGTTGAAAGCAGGGAAAGGATCCCTCATCTCGAGCTACGAGGGGGAAACGGGGCTCCTCTGGATGTGGGCGGGACCATCGTGCTTCCTCTCGAGTGGAGACGGGTATGGCGGTGAACTTCTTGAGTTGCAGCAAGGGTGTGAAAGACCCTTTCGAAGTTCCAGAGGTTAGGTGTCATTAGTCTCCAGACGCCTCATCGGAAATAGGCCTCATCTCGCCTGGAAGGGGGAACTTCCAGGATTTTCTCGCGTTGCGGCAGGTGTTCTCGAGTTACGACGGGGACCTCAGGGACCCGCCCTGGTGGCCTCAGGAGAGGCCAGTCCCCATGCGAGTTGCTAGGGGGCCTCTCGGGATTCCTCTCCCATCGATACCGGGGCCAAAAACCTTGTGTGGAGTTAGGGCCGGAACCGAGGATTCCTTTCAGGGGCTGATATGGATCTTTGGGTACTTCTGGAGTCTCGCCAGGGGAGACAGGCCTCATCTCGAGTGGGGGCATGCACGTGCGCTTTCCTTCCAGGCAGTAGCAGCAATGTCACGCTTCCCATCGCGTGGATCAAAAGATCTGTGGTTTTCCCTCGAGGCTTTCCCACAGGGCTGTCCCACGTGCCACCGTGGTGTGAGTCGATCCTCGGCGTGAAAGATGAGCCAGTGCAGGGCAAAGAGGTTCCTCTGGAATGGACTGAGACATCTGGGGGACTCTTGGAATGGTGGTACGACCATGGAGTTCCTCTCTCCTTTCCTGTTGAGAGTGCCTCCTCTTGAGATGCGACGGGAACGCCGGGAATTCTTTCCCGTTGAAAGCAGGGAAAGGATCCCTCATCTCGAGCTCCGAGGGGGAAACGGGGCTCCTCTGGATGTGGGCGGGACCAACGTGCTTCCTCTCGAGTGGAGACGGGTATGGCGGTGAACATCTTGAGTTGCAGCAAGGGTGTGAAAGACCCTTTCGAATTTCCAGAGGTTAGGTGTCATTAGTCTCCAGACGCCTCATCGGAAATAGGCCTCATCTCGCCTGGAAGGGAGAACTTCCTGGATTTTCTCGAGTTGCGGCAGGTGTTCTCGAGTTACGACGGGGACCTCAGGGACCCGCCCTGGTGGCCTCAGGAGAGGCCAGTCCCCATGCGAGTTGCTAGGGGGCCTCTCGGGATTCCTCTCCCGTCGATACCGGGGCCAAAAACCTTGTGTGGGGTCAGGGCCCGAACCGAGGATTCCTCTCAGGGGCTGATATGGATCTTTGGGTACTTCTGGAGTCTCCCCATGGAAGTATGGCCTCGTCTCGAGTGGGGGCATGCACGTGCGCTTTCCTTCCAGGCTGTAGCAGCAATGTCACGCTTCCCGTGGCGTGGATCAAAGGATCTGTGGTTTTCCCTCGAGGCTTTTCCTCGAGGCTTTCCCACAGGGCTGTCCCACGTGCCACCGTGGTGTGAATCGATCCTCGGCGTGAAAGATGAGCCAGTGCAGGGCAAAGAGGTTCCTCTGGAATGGACTGAGACATCTGGGGGACTCTTGGAATGGTGGTACGACCATGGAGTTCCCCTCGCCTTTCCTGTTGAGAGTGCCTCCTCTTGAGATGCGACGGGAACGCCGGGAATTCTTTCCCGTTGAAAGCAGGGAAAGGATCCCTCATCTCGAGCTACGAGGGGGAAACGGGGCTCCTCTGGATGTGGGCGGGACCATCGTGCTTCCTCTCGAGTGGAGACGGGTGTGGCGGTGAACTTCTTGAGTTGCAGCAAGGGTGTGAAAGACCCTTTCGAAGTTCCAGAGGTTAGGTGTCATTAGTCTCCAGACGCCTAATCGGAAATAGGCCTCATCTCGCCTGGAAGGGGGAACTTCCTGGAATTTCTCGAGTTGTGGCAGGTGTTCTCGAGTTATGACGGGGACCTCAGGGACCCGCCCTGGTGGCCTCAGGAGAGGCCAGTCCCCATGCGAGTTGCTAGGGGGCCTCTCGGGATTCCTCTCCCGTCGATACCGGGCCAAAAACCTTGTGTGGAGTCAGGGCCGGAACCGAAGATTCCTCTCAGGGGCTGACATGGATCTTTGGGTACTTCTGGAGTCTCCCCAGGGGAGTCAGGCCTCGTCTCGAGTCGGGGCATGCACGTGCACTTTCCTTCCAGGCTGTAGCAGCAATGTCACGCTTCCCGTGGCGTGGATCAAAGGATCTGTGGTTTTCACTCGAGGCTTTCCCTCGAGGCTTTCCCACAGGGCTGTCCCACGTGCCACCGTGGTGTGAGTCGATCCTCGGCGTGAAAGATGAGCCAGTGCAGGGCAAAGAGGTTCCTCTGGAATGGACTGAGACATCTGGGGGACTCTTGGAATGGTGGTACGACCATGGAGTTCCTCTCGCCTTTCCTGTTGCGAGTGCCTCCGCTTGAGATGCGACGGGAACGCCGGGAATTCTTTCCCGTTGAAAGCAGGGAAAGGATTCCTCATCTCGAGCTACGAGGGGGAAAGGGGGCTCCTCTGGATGTGGGCGGGACGATCGTGCTTCCTCTCGAGTGGAGACGGGTATGGCGGTGAACTTCTTGAGTTGCAGCAAGGGTGTGAAAGACCCTTTCGAAGTTCCAGAGGTTAGGTGTCATTAGTCTCCAGACGCCTCATCGGAAATAGGCCTCATCTCGCCTGGAAGGGAGAACTTCCTGGATTTTCTCGAGTTGCGGCAGGTGTTCTTGAGTTACGACGGGGACCTCAGGGACCCGCCCTGGTGGCCTCAGGAGAGGCCAGTCCCCATGCGAGTTGCTAGGGGGCCTCTCGGGATTCCTCTCCCGTCGATACCCGGGCCAAAAACCTTGTGTGGAGTCAGGGCCGGAACCGAGGATTCCTCTCACGGGCTGATATGGATCTTTGGGTACTTCTGGAGTCTCGCCAGGGGAGACAGGCCTCATCTCGAGCGGGGGCATGCACGTGCGCTTTCCTTCCAGGCTGTAGCAGCAATGTCACTCTTCCCATCGCGTGGATCAAAGGATCTGTGGTTTTCCCTCGAGGCTTTCCCTCGAGGCTTTCCCACAGGGCTGTCCCACGTGCCACCGTGGTGTGAGTCGATCCTCGGCGTGAAAGATGAGCCAGTGCAGGGCAAAGAGGTTCCTCTGGAATGGACTGAGACATCTGGGGGACTCTTGGAATGGTGGTACGACCATGGAGTACCTCTCGCCTTTCCTGTTGAGAGTGCCTCCTCTTGAGATACGACGGGAACGCCGGGAATTCTTTCCCGTTGAAAGCAGGGAAAGGATCGCTCATCTCGAGCTAGGAGGGGGAAACGGGGCTCCTCTGGATGTGGGCGGGACCATCGTGCTTCCTCTAGAGTGGAGACGGGTATGGCGGTGAACTTCTTGAGTTGCAGCAAGGGTGTGAAAGACCCTTTCGAAGTTCCAGAGTTTAGGTGTCATTAGTCTCCAGACGCCTCATCGGAAATAGGCCTCATCTCGCCTGGAAGGGAGAACTTCCTGGATTTTCTCGAGTTGCGGCAGGTGTTCTCGAGTTACGACGGGGACCTCAGGGACCCGCCCTGGTGGCCTCAGGAGAGGCCAGTCCCCATGCGAGTTGCTAGGGGGCCTCTCGGGATTCCTCTCCCGTCGATACCGGGGCCAAAAACCTTGTGTGGAGTCTCGGCCGGAACCGAGGATTCCTCTCAGGGGCTGACATGGATCTTCGGGTACTTCTGGAGTCTCCCTATGGGAGTATGGCCTCGTCTCGAGTGGGGGCATGCACGTGCGCTTTCCTTCCAGGCTGTAGCAGCAATGTCACGCTTCCTGTGGCGTGGATCAAAGGATCTGTGGTTTTCCCTCGAGGCTTTCCCTCGAGGCTTTCCCACAGGGCTGTCCCACGTGCCACCGTGGTGTGAATCGATCCTCGGCGTGAAAGATGAGCCAGTGCAGGGCAAAGAGGTTCCTCTGGAATGGACTGAGACATCTGGTGGACTCTTGGAATGGTGGTACGACCATGGAGTTCCCCTCGCCTTTCCTGTTGAGAGTGCCTCCTCTTGAGATGCGACGGGAACGCCGGGAATTCTTTCCCGTTGAAAGAAGGGAAAGGATCCCTCATCTCGAGCTACGAGGGGGAAACGGGGCTCCTCTGGATGTGGGCGGGACCATCGTGCTTCCTCTCGAGTGGAGACGGGTGTGGCAGTGAACTTCTTGAGTTGCAGCAAGGGTGTGAAAGACCCTTTCGAAGTTCCAGAGTTTAGGTGTCATTAGTCTCCAGACGCCTAATCGGAAATAGGCCTCATCTCGCCTGGAAGGGGGAACTTCCTGGAATTTCTCGAGTTGTGGCAGGTGTTCTCGAGTTATGACGGGGACCTCAGGGACCCGCCCTGGTGGCCTCAGGAGAGGCCAGTCCCCATGCGAGTTGCTAGGGGGCCTCTCGGGATTCCTCTCCCGTCGATACCGGGGCAAAAACCTTGTGTGCAGTCAGGGCCGGAACCGAGGATTCCTCTCAGGGGCTGACATGGATCTTTGGGTACTTCTGGAGTCTCCCCAGGGGAGTCAGGCCTCGTCTCGAGTCGGGGCATGCACGTGCACTTTCCTTCCAGGCTGTAGCAGCAATGTCACGCTTCCCGTGGGGTGGATCAAAGGATCTGTGGTTTTCCCTCGAGGCTTTTTCTCGAGGCTTTCCCACAGGGCTGTCCCACGTGCCACCGTGGTGTGAGTCGATCCTCGGCATGAAAGATGAGCCAGTGCAGGGCAAAGAGGTTCCCCTGGAATGGACTGAGACATCTGGGGGACTCTTGGAATGGTGGTACGACCATGGAGTTCCTCTCGCCTTTCCTGTTGAGAGTGCCTCCGCTTGAGATGCGACGGGAACGCCGGGAATTCTTTCCGATTGAAAGCAGGGAAAGGATTCCTCATCTCGAGCTACGAGGGGGAAAGGGGGATCCTCTGGATGTGGGCGGGACGATCGTGCTTCCTCTCGAGTGGAGACGGGTATGGCGGTGAACTTCTTGAGTTGCAGCAAGGGTGTGAAAGACCCTTTCGAAGTTCCAGAGTTTAGGTGTCATTAGTCTCCAGACGCCTCATCGGAAATAGGCCTCATCTCGCCTGGAAGGGAGAACTTCCTGGATTTTCTCGAGTTGCGGCAGGTGTTCTCGAGTTACGACGGGGACCTCAGGGAACCGCCCTGGTGGCCTCAGGAGAGGCCAGTCCCCATGCGAGTTGCTAGGGGGCCTCTCGGGATTCCTCTCCCGTCGATACCCGGGCCAAAAACCTTGTGTGGAGTCAGGGCCGGAACCGAGGATTCCTCTCAGGGGCTGATATGGATATTTGGGTACTTCTGGAGTCTCGCCAGGGGAGACAGGCCTCATCTCGAGTGGGGGCATGCACGTGCGCTTTCCTTCCAGGCTGTAGCAGCAATGTCACGCTTCCCGTCGCGTGGATCAAAGGATCTGTGGTTTTCCCTCGAGGCTTTCCCTCGAGGCTTTCCCACAGGGCTGTCCCACGTGCCACCGTGGTGTGAGTCGATCCTCGGCGTGAAAGATGAGCCAGTGCAGGGCAAAGAGGTTCCTCTGGAATGGACTGAGACATCTGGGGGACTCTTGGAATGGTGGTACGACCATGGAGTTCCTCTCGCCTTTCCTGTTGAGAGTGCCTCCTCTTGAGATGCGATGGGAACGCCGGGAAATCTTTCCCATTGAAAGCAGGGAAAGGATCGCTCATCTCGAGCTAGGAGGGGGAAACGGGGCTCCTCTGGATGTGGGCGGGACCATCGTGCTTCCTCTAGAGTGGAGACGGGTATGGCGGTGAACTTCTTGAGTTGCAGCAAGGGTGTGAAAGACCCTTTCGAAGTTCTAGAGTTTAGGTGTCATTAGTCTCCAGACGCCTGATCGGAAATAGGCCTCATCTCGCCTGGAAGGGAGAACTTCCTGGATTTTCTCGAGTTGCGGCAGGTGTTCTCGAGTTACGACGGGGACCTCAGGGACCCGCCCTGGTGGCCTCAGGAGAGGCCAGTCCCCATGCGAGTTGCTAGGGGCCCTCTCGGGATTCCTCTCCCGTCGATACCGGGGCCAAAAACCTTGTGTGGTGTCAAGGCCGGAACCGAGGATTTCTCTCAGGGGCTGACATGGATCTTTGGGTACTTCTGGAGTCTCCCCAGGGGAGTCAGGCCTTGTCTCGAGTCGGGGCATGCACGTGCGCTTTCCTTCCAGGCTGTAGCAGCAATGTCACGCTTCCCGTCGCGTGGATCAAAGGATCTGTGGTTTTCCCTAGAGGCTTTCCCTCGAGGCTTTCCCACAGGGCTGTCCCACGTGCCACCGTGGTGTGAGTCGATCCTCGGCGTGAAAGATGTGCCAGTGTAGGGCAAAGAGGTTCCTCTGGAATGGACTGAGACATCTGGGGGACTCTTGGAATGGTGGTACGACCATGGAGTTCCTCTCGCCTTTCCTGTTGAGAGTGTCTCCTCTTGAGATGCGACGGGAACGCCGGGAATTCTTTCCCGTTGAAAGCAGGGAAAGGATCCCTCATCTCGAGCTACGAGGGGAAACGGGGCTCCTCTGGATGTGGGCGGGACTATCGTGCTTCCTCTCGAGTGGAGACGGGTATGGCGGTGAACTTCTTGAGTTGCAGCAAGGGTGTGAAAGACCCTTTCGAAGTTCCAGAGGTTAGGTGTCATTAGTCTCCAGACGCCTGATCGGAAATAGGCCTCATCTCGCCTGGAAGGGAGAACTTCCTGGATTTTCTCGAGTTGCGGCAGGTGTTCTCGAGTTACGACGGGGACATCAGGGACCCGCCCTGGTGGCCTCAGTAGAGGCCAGTCCCCAGGCGAGTTGCTAGGAGGCCTCTCGGGATTCCTCTTCCTTCGATACCGGGGCCAAAATCCTTGTGTGGAGTCAGGGCCGGAACCGAGGATTCCTCTCAGGGGCTGACATGGATCTTTGGGTACTTCTGGAGTCTCCCCAGGGGAGTCAGGCCTCGGCTCGAGTGGGGCCATGCACGTGCGCTTTCCTTCCAGGCTGTAGCAGCAATGTCACGCTTCCCATCGCGTGGATCAAAGGATCTGTGGTTTTCCCTCGAGGCTTTCCCTCGATTCTTTCCCACAGGGCTGTCCCAGGTGCCACCGTGGTGTGAGTCGATCCTCGGCGTGAAAGATGAGCCAGTGCAGGGCAAAGAGGTTCCTCTGGAATGGACTGAGACATCTGGGGGACTCTTGGAATGGTGGTACGACCATGGAGTTCCTCTCGCCTTTTCTGTTGAGAGTGCCTCCTCTTGAGAAGCGACGGGAACGCCTGGAATTCTTTCCCGTTGAAAGCAGGGAAAGGATCGCTCATCTCGAGCTACGAGGGGGAAACGGGGCTCCTCTGGATGTGGGCGGGACCATCGTGCTTCCTCTAGAGTGGAGACGGGTATGGCGGTGAACTTCTTGAGTTGCAGCAAGGGTGTGAAAGACCCTTTCGAAGTTCCAGAGGTTAGGTGTCATTAGTCTCCAGACGCCTCATCGGAAATAGGCCTCATCTCGCCTGGAAGGGAGAACTTCCTGGATTTTCTCGAGTTGCGGCAGGTGTTCTCGAGTTACGATGGGGACCTCAGGGACCCGCCCTGGTGGCCTCAGGAGAGGCCAGTCCCCATGCGAGTTGCTAGGGGGCCTCTCGGGATTCCTCTCCCGTCGATACCCGGGCCAAAAACCTTGTGTGGAGTCAGGGCCGGAACCGAGGATTCCTCTCACGGGCTGATATGGATCTTTGGGTACTTCTGGAGTCTCCTCTGGGGAGACAGGCCTTATCTCGAGTGGGTGCATGCACGTGCGCTTTCCTTCCAGGCTGTAGCAGCAATGTCACGCTTCCCGTGGCGTGGATCAAAGGATCTGTGGTTTTCCCTCGAGGCTTTCCCTCGAGGCTTTCCCACAGGACTGTCCCACGTGCCACCGTGGTGTGAGTCGATCCTCGGCGTGAAAGATGAGCCAGTGCAGGGCAAAGAGGTTCCTCTGGAATGGACTGAGACATCTGGGGGACTCTTGGAATGGTGGTACGACCATGGAGTTCCTCTCGCCTTTCCTGTTGAGAGTGCCTCCTCTTGAGATGCGACGGGAACGCCGGGAATTCTTTCCCGTTGAAAGCAGGGAAAGGATCGCTCATCTCGAGCTAGGAGGGGGAAACGGGGCTCCTCTGGATGTGGGCGGGACCATCGTGCTTCCTCTAGAGTGGAGACGGGTATGGCGGTGAACTTCTTGAGTTGCAGCAAGGGTGTGAAAGACCCTTTCGAAGTTCCAGAGTTTAGGTGTCATTAGTCTCCAGACGCCTGATCGGAAATAGGCCTCATCTCGCCTGGAAGGGAGAACTTCCTGGATTTTCTCGAGTTGCGGCAGGTGTTCTCGAGTTACGACGGGGACCTCAGGGACCCGCCCTGGTGGCCTCAGGAGAGGGCAGTCCCCATGCGAGTTGCTAGGGGCCCTCTCGGGATTCCTCTCCCGTCGATACTGGGGCCAAAAACCTTGTGTGGTGTCAAGGCCGGAACCGAGGATTTCTCTCAGGGGCTGACATGGTTCTTTGGGTACTTCTGGAGTCTCCCCTGGGGAGTCAGGCCTTGTCTCGAGTCGGGGCATGCACGTGCGCTTTCCTTCCAGGCTGTAGCAGCAATGTCTCGCTTCCCGTGGCGTGGATCAAAGGATCTGTGGTTTTCCCTCGAGGCTTTCCCTCGAGGCTTTCCCACAGGGCTGTCCCACGTGCCACCGGGGTGTGAGTCGATCCTCGGCGTGAAAGATGAGCCAGTGTAGGGCAAAGAGGTTCCTCTGGAATGGACTGAGACATCTGGGGGACTCTTGGAATGGTGGTACGACCATGGAGTTCCTCTCGCCTTTCCTGTTGAGAGTGTCTCCTCTTGAGATGCGACGGGAACGCCGGGAATTCTTTCCCGTTGAAAGCAGGGAAAGGATCCCTCATCTCGAGCTACGAGGGGAAACGGGGCTCCTCTGGATGAGGGCGGTACTATCGTGCTTCCTCTCGAGTGGAGACGGGTATGGCGGTGAACTTCTTGAGTTGCAGCAAGGGTGTGAAAGACCCTTTCGAAGTTCCAGAGGTTAGGTGTCATTAGTCTCCAGACGCCTCATCGGAAATAGGCCTCATCTCGCCTGGAAGGGAGAACTTCCTGGATTTTCTCGAGTTGCGGCAGGTGTTCTCGAGTTACGACGGGGACCTCAGGGACCCGCCCTGGTGGCCTCAGAAGAGGCCAGTCCCCATGCGAGTTGCTAGGGGGCCTCTCGGTATTCCTCTCCCATCGATTCCGGGGCCAAAAACGTTGTGTGGAGTTAGGGCCGGAACAGAGGATTCCTTTCAGTGGCTGATATGGATCTTTGGGTACTTCTGGAGTCTCGCCAGGGGAGACATGCCTCATCTCGAGTGGGGGCATGCACGTGCGCTTTCCTTCCAGGCTGTAGCAGCAATGTCACGCTTCCCATCGCGTGGATCAAAGGATCTGTGGTTTTCCCTCGAGGCTTTCCCACAGGGCTGTCCCACGTGCCACCGTGGTGTGAGTCGATCCTCGGCGTGAAAGATGAGCCAGTGCAGGGCAAAGAGGTTCCTCTGGAATGGACTGAGACATCTGGGGAACTCTTGAAATGGTGGTACGACCATGCAGTTCCTCTCGCCTTTCTTGTTGAGAGTGCCTCCTCTTGAGATGCGACGGGAACGCCGGGAATTCTTTCCCGTTGAAAGCAGGGAAGGGATCCCTCATCTCGAGCTACGAGGGGGAAACGGGGCTCCTCTGGATGTGGGCGGGACCATCGTGCTTCCTCTCGAGTGGAGACGGGTATGGGGGTGAACTTCTTGAGTTGCAGCAAGGGTGTGAAAGACCCTTTCGAAGTTCCAGAGGTTAGGTGTCATTAGTCTCCAGACGCCTCATCGGAAATAGGCCTCATCTCGCCTGCAAGGGAGAACTTCATGGATTTTCTCGAGTTGCCGCAGGTGTTCTCGAGTTACGACGGGGACCTCAGGGACCCGCCCTGGTGGCCTCAGGAGAGGCCAGTCCCCATGCGAGTTGCTAGGGGGCCTCTCGGGATTCCTCTCCCGTCGATACCGGGGCCAAAAACCTTGTGTGGAGTCAGGGCCGGGACCGAGGATTCCTCTCAGGGGCTGATATGGATCTTTGGGTACTTCTGGAGTCTCCCCAGGGGAGTCAGGCCTCGTCTCGAGTGGGGGCATGCACGTGCGCTTTCCTTCCAGGCTGTAGCAGCAATGTCACGATTCCCGTCGCATTTATCAAAGGATCTGTGGCTTTCCCTCGAGGCTTTCCCTCGAGGCTTTCCCACAGGGCTGTCCCACGTGCCACCGTGGTGTGAGTCGATCCTCGGCGTGAAAGATGAGCCAGTGCAGGGCAAAGAGGTTCCTCTGGAATGGACTGAGACATCTGGGGGACTCTTGGAATGGTGGTACGACCATGGAGTTCCTCTCGCCTTTCCTGTTGAGAGTGCCTCCTCTTGAGATGCGACGGGAACGCCGGGAATTCTTTCCCGTTGAAAGCAGGGAAAGGATCCCTCATCTCGAGCTACGAGGGGGAAACGGGGCTCCTCTGGATGTGGGCGGGACCATCGTGCTTCCTCTCGAGTGGAGACGGGTATGGCGGTGAACTTCTTGAGTTGCAGCAAGGGTGTGAAAGACCCTTTCGAAGTTCCAGAGGTTAGGTGTCATTAGTCTCCAGACGCCTCATCGGAAATAGGCCTCATCTCGCCTGCAAGGGAGAACTTCCTGGATTTTCTCGAGTTGCGGCAGGTGTTCTCCAGTTACGACGGGGACCTCAGGGACCCGCCCTGGTTGCCTCAGGAGAGGCCAGTCCCCATGCGAGTTGCTAGGGGGCCTCTCGGGATTCCTCTCCCGTCGATACCGGGGCCAAAAACCTTGTGTGGAGTCAGGGCCGCGACCGAGGATTCCTCTCAGGGGCTGACATGGATCTTTGGGTACTTCTGGAGTCTCCCCACGGGAGTCAGGCCTCGTCTCGAGTGGGGGCATGCACGTGCGCTTTCCTTCCAGGCTGTAGCAGCAATGTCACGATTCCCGTCGCATTTATCAAAGGATCTGTGGCTTTCCCTCGAGGCTTTCCCTCGAGGCTTTCCCACAGGGCTGTCCCACGTGCCACCGTGGTGTGAGTCGATCCTCGGCGTGAAAGATGAGCCAGTGCGGGGCAAAGAGGTTCCTCTGGAATGGACTGAGACATCTGGGGGAGTCTTGGAATGGTGATACGACCATGGAGTTCCTCTCGCCTTTCCTGTTGAGAGTGCCTCCTCTTGAGATGCGACGGGAACGCCGGGAATTCTTTCCCGTTGAATGCAGGGAAAGGATCCCTCATCTCGAGCTCCGAGGGGGAAACGGGGCTCCTCTGGATGTGGGCGGGACCATCGTACTTCCTCTCGAGTGGAGACGGGTATGGCGGTGAACTTCTTGAGTCTCAGCAAGGGTGTGAAAGACCCTTTCGAAGTTCCAGAGGTTAGGTGTCATTAGTCTCCAGACGCCTCATCGGAAATAGGCCTCATCTCGCCTGCAAGGGAGAACTTCCTGGATTTTCTCGAGTTGCGGCAGGTGTTCTCGAGTTACGACGGGGACCTCAGGGACCCGCCCTGGTTGCCTCAGGAGAGGCCAGTCCCCATGCGAGTTGCTAGGGGGCCTCTCGGGATTCCTCTCCCGTCGATACCGGGGCCAAAAACCTTGTGTGGAGTCAGGGCCGGAACCGAGGATTCCTCTCAGGGGTGACATGTATCTTTGGGTACTTCTGGAGTCTCCTCATGGGAGTCAGGCCACGTCTCGAGTGGGGGCATGCACGTGCGCTTTCCTTCCAGGCTGTAGCAGCAATGTCACGCTTCCCGTCGAGTGGATCAAAGGATCTGTGGTTTTCCCTCGAGGCTTTCCCTCGAGGCTTTCCCACAAGGCTGTCCCACGTGCCACCGTGGTGTGAGTCGATCCTCGGCGTGAAAGATGAGCCAGTGCAGGGCAAAGAGGTTCCTCTGGAATGGACTGAGACATCTCGGGGACTCTTGGAATGGTGGTACGACCATGGAGTTCCTCTCGCCTTTCCTGTTGAGAGTGCCTCCTCTTGAATGCGACGGGAACGCTGGGAATTCTTTCCCGTTGAAAGCAGGGAAAGGATCCCTCATCTCGAGCTACGAGGGGGAAACGGGGCTCCTCTGGATGTGGGCGGGACCATCGTGCTTCCTCTCGAGTGGAGACGGGTATGGCGGTGTACTTCTTGAGTTGCAGCAAGGGTGTGAAAGACCCTTTCGAAATTCCAGAGGTTAGGTGTCATTAGTCTCCAGACGCCTCATCGGAAATAGGCCTCATCTCACCTGGAAGGGAGAACTTCCTGGATTTTCTCGAGTTGCGGCAGGTGTTTTCGAGTTACGACGGGGACCTCAGGGACCCGCCCTGGTGGCCTCAGGAGAGGCCAGTCCCCATGCGAGTTGCTAGGGGGCCTCTCGGGATTCCTCTCCCGTCGATACCGGGGCCAATAACCTTGTGTGGAGTCAGGGCCCGAACCGAGGATTCCTCTCAGGGGCTGACATGGATCTTTGAGTACTTCTGGAGTCTCCCCAGGGGAGTCAGGCCTCGTCTCGTGTGGGGGCATGCACGTGCGCTTTCCTTCCAGACTGTAGCAGCAATGTCACACTTCCCGTCGCGTGGATCAAAGGATCTATGGTTTTCCCTCGAGGCTTTCCCTCGAGGCTTTCCCACAGGGCTGTCCCACGTGCCACCGTGGTGTGAGTCGATCCTCGGCGTGAAAGATGAGCCAGTGCAGGGCAAAGAGGTTCCTCTGGAATGGACTGAGACATCTGGGGGACTCTTGGAATGGTGGTACGACCATGGAGTTCCTCTCGCCTTTCCTGTTGAGAGTGCCTCCTCTTGAGATGCGACGGGAACGCCGGGAATTCTTTCCCGTTGAAAGCAGGGAAAGGATCCCTCATCTCGAGCTCCGAGGGGGAAACGGGGCTCCTCTGGATGTGGGCGGGACCATCGTGCTTCCTCTCGAGTGGAGACGGGTATGGCGGTGAACTTCTTGAGTTGCAGCAAGGGTGTGAAAGACCCTTTCGAAGTTCCAGAGGTTAGGTGTCATTAGTCTCCAGACGCCTCATCGGAAATAGGCCTCATCTCGCCTGGAAGGGAGAACTTCCTGGATTTTCTCGAGTTGCGGCAGGTGTTCTCGAGTTACGACGGGGACCTCAGGGACCCGCCCTGGTTGCCTCAGGAGAGGCCAGTCCCCATGCGAGTTGCTAGGGGGCCTCTCGGGATTCCTCTCCCGTCGATACCGGGGCCAAAAACCTTGTGTGGAGTCAGGGCCGGAACCGAGGATTCCTCTCAGGGGTGACATGTATCTTTGGGTACTTCTGGAGTCTCCCCAGGGGAGTCAGGCCTCGTCTCGAGTTGGGGCATGCACGTGCGCTTTCCTTCCAGACTGTAGCAGCAATGTCATACTTCCCGTCGCGTGGATCAAAGGATTTGTGGTTTTCCCTCGAGGCTTTCCCTCGAGGCTTTCCCACAGGGCTGTTCCACGTGCCACCGTGGTGTGAGTCGATCCTCGGCGTGAAAGATGAGCCAGTGCAGGGCAAAGAGGTTCCTCTGGAATGGACTGAGACATCTGGGGGACTCTTGGAATGGTGGTACGACCATGGAGTTCCTCTCGCCTTTCCTGTTGAGAGTGCCTCCTCTTGAGATGCGACGGGAACGCCGGGAATTCTTTCCCGTTGAAAGCAGGGAAAGGATCCCTCATCTCGAGCTCCGAGGGGGAAACGGGGCTCCTCTGGATGTGGGCTGGACCATCGTGCTTCCTCTCGAGTGGAGACGGGTATGGCGGTGAACTTCTTGAGTTGCAGCAAGGGTGTGAAAG
Source organism: Capricornis sumatraensis (assembly GCF_032405125.1). Taxonomy (NCBI): domain Eukaryota; kingdom Metazoa; phylum Chordata; class Mammalia; order Artiodactyla; family Bovidae; genus Capricornis; species Capricornis sumatraensis. The sequence continues at coordinate 929,815 of NC_091077.1, read as the reverse complement.
ACCCTTTCGAAGTTCCAGAGGTTAGGTGTCATTAGTCTCCAGTCGCCTCATCGGAAATAGGCCTCATCTCGCCTGGAAGGGAGAACTTCCTGGATTTTCTCGAGTTGCGGCAGGTGTTCTCGAGTTACGACGGGGACCTCAGGGACCCGCCCTGGTGGCCTCAGGAGAGGCCAGTCCCCATGCGAGTTGCTAGGGGGCCTCTCGGGATTCCTCTCCCGTCGATACCGGGGCAAAAAACCTTGTGTGGAGTCAGGGCCGGGACCGAGGATTCCTCTCAGGGGTGACATGGATCTTTGGGTACTTCTGGAGTCTCCCCAGGGGAGTCAGGCCTCCTCTCGAGGGGGGCCATGCACGTGCGCTTTCCTTCCAGGCTGTAGCAGCAATGTCACGCTTCCCGTCGCGTGGATCAAAGGATCTGTGGTTTTCCCTCGAGGCTTTCCCTCGAGGCTTTCCCACAGGGCTGTCCCACGTGCCACCGTGGTGTGAGTCGATCCTCGGCGTGAAAGATGAGCCAGTGCAGGGCAAAGAGGTTCCTCTGGAATGGACTGAGACATCTGGGGGAGTCTTGGAATGGTGGTACGACCATGGAGTTCCTCTCCCCATTCCTGTTGAGAGTGCCTCCTCTTGAGATGCGACGGGAACGCCGGGAATTCTTTCCCGTTGAAAGCAGGGAAAGGATCCCTCATCTCGAGCTCCGAGGGGGAAACGGGGCTCCTCTGGATGTGGGCGGGACCATCGTACTTCCTCTCGAGTGGAGACGGGTATGGCGGTGAACTTCTTGAGTTGCAGCAAGGGTGTGAAAGACCCTTTCGAAGTTCCAGAGGTTAGGTGTCATTAGTCTCCAGACGCCTCATCGGAAATAGGCCTCATCTCGCCTGGAAGGGAGAACTTCCTGGATTTTCTTGAGTTGCGGCAGGTGTTCTCGAGTTACGACGGGGACCTCAGGGACCCGCCCGGGTGGCCTCAAGAGAGGCCAGTCCCCATGCGAGTTGCTAGGGGGCCTCTCGGGATTCCTCTCCCGTCGATACCGGGGCCAAAAACCTTGTGTGGAGTCAGGGCCGGGACCGAGGATTCCTCTCAGTGGTGACAAGGATCTTTGGGTACTTCTGGAGTCTCCCCAGGTGAGTGAGGCCTCGTCTCGAGTGGGGGCATGCACGTTCGCTTTCGTTCCAGGCTGTAGCAGCAATGTCACGCTTCCCGTCGCGTGGATCAAAGGTTCTGTGGTTTTCCCTCGAGGCTTTCCCTCGAGGCTTTCCCAGAGGGCTGTCCCACGTGCCACCGTGGTGTGAGTCGATCCTCGGCGTGAAAGATGAGCCAGTGCAGGGCAAAGAGGTTCCTCTGGAATGGACTGAGTCATCTGGGGGACTCTTGGAATGGTGGTACGACCATGGAGTTCCTCTCGCCTTTCCTGTTGAGATTGCCTCCTCTTGAGATGCGACGGGAACGCCGGGAATTCTTTCCCGTTGAAAGCAGGGAAAGGATCCCTCATCTCGAGCTACGAGGGGGAAACGGGGCTCCTCTGGATGTGGGCGGGACCATCGTGCTTCCTCTCGAGTGGAGACGGGTATGGCGGTGAACTTCTTGAGTTGCAGCAAGGGTGTGAAAGACCCTTTCGAAGTTCCAGAGGTTAGGTGTCATTAGTCTCCAGACGCCTCATCGGAAATAGGCCTCATCTCGCCTGCAACGGAGAACTTCCTGGATTTTCTCGAGTTGCGGCTGGTGTTCTCGAGTTACGACGGGGACCTCAGGGACCCGCCCTGGTTGCCTCAGGAGAGGCCAGTGCCCATGCGAGTTGCTAGGGGGCCTCTCGGGATTCCTCTCCCGTCGATACCGGGGCCAAAAACCTTGTGTGGAGTCAGGGCCGGAACCGAGGATTCCTCTCAGGGGTGACATGTATCTTTGGGTACTTCTGGAGTCTCCCCAGGGGAGTCAGGCCTCGTCTCGAGTGGGGGCATGCACGTGCGCTTTCCTTCCAGGCTGTAGCAGCAATGTCACGCTTCCCGTCGAGTGGATCAAAGGATCTGTGGTTTTCCCTCGAGGCTTTCCCTCGAGGCTTTCCCACAAGGCTGTCCCACGTGCCACCGTGGTGTGAGTCGATCCTCGGCGTGAAAGATGAGCCAGTGCAGGGCAAAGAGGTTCCTCTGGAATGGACTGAGACATCTGGGGGACTCTTGGAATGGTGGTACGACCATGGAGTTCCTCTCGCCTTTCCTGTTGAGAGTGCCTCCTCTTGAGATGCGACGGGAACGCTGGGAATTCTTTCCCGTTGAAAGCAGGGAAAGGATCCCTCATTTCGAGCTACGAGGGGGAAACGGGGCTCCTCTGGATGTGGGCGGGACCATCGTGCTTCCTCTCGAGTGGAGACGGGTATGGCGGTGTACTTCTTGAGTTGCAGCAAGGGTGTGAAAGACCCTTTCGAAATTCCAGAGGTTAGGTGTCATTAGTCTCCAGACGCCTCATCGGAAATAGGCCTCATCTCACCTGGAAGGGAGAACTTCCTGGATTTTCTCGGGTTGCGGCAGGTGTTCTCGAGTTACGACGGGGACCTCAGGGACCCGCCCTGGTGGCCTCAGGAGAGGCCAGTCCCCATGCGAGTTGCTAGGGGGCCTCTCGGGATTCCTCTCCCGTCGATACCGGGGCCAATTACCTTGTGTGGAGTCAGGCCCCGAACCGAGGATTCCTCTCAGGGGCTGACATGGATCTTTGAGTACTTCTGGAGTCTCCCCAGGGGAGTCAGGCCTCGTCTCGAGTGGGGGCATGCACGTGCGATTTCCTTCCAGACTGTAGCAGCAATGTCACACTTCCCGTCGCGTGGATCAAAGGATCTGTGGTTTTCCCTCGAGGCTTTCCCTCGAGGCTTTCCCACAGGGCTGTCCCACGTGCCACCGTGGTGTGAGTCGATCCTCGGCGTGAAAGATGAGCCAGTGCAGGGCAAAGAGGTTCCTCTGGAATGGACTGAGACATCTGGGGGACTCTTGGAATGGTGGTACGACCATGGAGTTCCTCTCGCCTTTCCTGTTGAGAGTGCCTCCTCTTGAGATGCGACGGGAACGCCGGGAATTCTTTCCCGTTGAAAGCAGGGAAAGGATCCCTCATCTCGAGCTCCGAGGGGGAAACGGGGCTCCTCTGGATGTGGGCGGGACCATCGTGCTTCCTCTCGAGTGGAGACGGGTATGGCGGTGAACTTCTTGAGTTGCAGCAAGGGTGTGAAAGACCCTTTCGAAATTCCAGAGGTTAGGTGTCATTAGTCTCCAGACGCCTCATCGGAAATAGGCCTCATCTCGCCTGGAAGGGAGAACTTCCTGGATTTTCTCGAGTTACGGCAGGTGTTCTCGAGTTACGACGGGGACCTCAGGGACCCGCCCTGGTGGCCTAAGGAGAGGCCAGTCCCCATGCGAGTTGCTAGGGGGCCTCTCGGGATTCCTCTCCCGTCGATACCGGGGCCAAGAACCTTGTGTGGAGTCAGGGCCCGAACCGAGGATTCCTCTCAGGGGCTGACATGGATCTTTGGGTACTTCTGGAGTCTCCCCAGGGGAGTCAGGCCTCGTCTCGAGTGGGGGCATGCACGTGTGCTTTCCTTCCAGGCTGTAGCAGCAATGTCACGCTTCCCGTCGCGTGGATCAAAGGATCTGTGGTTTTCCCTCGAGGCTTTCCCTCGAGGCTTTCCCACAGGGCTGTCCCACGTGCCACCGTGGTGTGAGTCGATCCTCGGCGTGAAAGATGAGCCAGTGCGGGGCAAAGAGGTTCCTCTGGAATGGACTGAGACATCTGGGGGACTCTTGGAATGGTGGTACGACCATGGAGTTCCTCTCGCCTTTCCTGTTGAGAGTGCCTCCTCTTGAGATGCGACGGGAACGCCGGGAATTCTTTCCCGTTGAAAGCAGGGAAAGGATCCCTCATCTCGAGCTCCGAGGGGGAAACGGGGCTCCTCTGGATGTCGGCGGGACCATCGTGCTTCCTCTCGAGTGGAGACGGGTATGGCGGTGAACTTCTTGAGTTGCAGCAAGGGTGTGAAAGACCCTTTCGAAGTTCCAGAGGTTAGGTGTCATTAGTCTCCAGACGCCTCATCGGAAATAGGCCTCATCTCGCCTGGAAGGGAGAACTTCCTGGATTTTCTCGAATTGCGGCAGGTGTTCTCGAGTTACGACGGGGACCTCAGGGACCCGCCCTGGTGGCCTCAGGAGATGCCAGTCCCCATGCGAGTTGCTAGGGGGCCTCTCGGGATTCCTCTCCCGTCGATACCGGGGCCAAAAACCTTGTGTGGTGTCAGGGCCGGGACCGAGGATTCCTCTCAGGGGTGACATGGATCTTTGGGTACTTCTGGAGTCTCCCCAGGGGAGTCAGGCCTCCTCTCGAGTGGGGCCATGCACGTGCGCTTTCCTTCCAGGCTGTAGCAGCAATGTCACGCTTCCCGTCGCGTGGATCAAAGGATCTGTGGTTTTCCCTCGAGGCTTTCCCTCGAGGCTTTCCCACAGGGCTGTCCCACGTGCCACCGTGGTGTGAGTCGATCCTCGGCGTGAAAGATGAGCCAGTGCAGGGCAAAGAGGTTCCTCTGGAATGGACTGAGACATCTGGGGGACTCTTGGAATGGTGGTACGACCATGGAGTTCCTCTCGCCTTTCCTGTTGAGAGTGCCTCCTCTTGAGATGCGACGGGAACGCCGGGAATTCTTTCCCGTTGAAAGCAGGGAAAGGATCCCTCATCTCGAGCAACGAGGGGGAAACGGGGCTCCTCTGGATGTGGGCGGGACCATCGTGCTTCCTCTCGAGTGGAGACGGGTATGGCGGTGAACTTCTTGAGTTGCAGCAAGGGTGTGAAAGACCCTTTCCAAGTTCCAGAGGTTAGGTGTCATTAGTCTCCAGACGCCTCATCGGAAATAGGCCTCATCTCGCCTGCAAGGGAGAACTTCCTGGATTTTCTCGAGTTGCGGCAGGTGTTCTCGAGTTACGACGGGGACCTCAGGGACCCGCCCTGGTTGCCTCAGGAGAGGCCAGTCCCCATGCGAGTTGCTAGGGGGCCTCTCGGGATTCCTATCCCGTCGATACCGGGGCCAAAAACCTTGTGTGGAGTCAGGGCCGGAACCGAGGATTCCTCTCAGGGGTGACATGTATCTTTGGGTACTTCTGGAGTCTCCCCAGGGGAGTCAGGCCTCGTCTCGAGTGGGGGCATGCACGTGCGCTTTCCTTCCAGGCTGTAGCAGCAATGTCACGCTTCCCGTCGAGTGGATCAAAGGATCTGTGGTTTTCCCTCGAGGCTTTCCCTCGAGGCTTTCCCACAAGGCTGTCCAACGTGCCACCGTGGTGTGAGTCGATCCTCGGCGTGAAAGATGAGCCAGTGCAGGGCAAAGAGCTTCCTCTCGAATGGACTGAGACATCTGGGGGACTCTTGGAATGGTGGTACGACCATGGAGTTCCTCTCGCCTTTCCTGTTGAGAGTGCCTCCTCTTGAGATGCGACGGGAACGCTGGGAATTCTTTCCCGTTGAAAGCAGGGAAAGGATCCCTCATCTCGAGCTACGAGGGGGAAACGGGGCTCCTCTGGATGTGGGCGGGACCATCGTGCTTCCTCTCGAGTGGAGACGGGTATGGCGGTGTACTTCTTGAGTTGCAGCAAGGGTGTGAAAGACCCTTTCGAAATTCCAGAGGTTAGGTGTCATTAGTCTCCAGACGCCTCATCGGAAATAGGCCTCATCTCGCCTGGAAGGGAGAACTTCCTGGATTTTCTCGAGTTGCGGCAGGTGTTCTCGAGTTACGACGGGGACCTCAGGGACCCGCCCTGGTGGCCTCAGGAGAGGCCAGTCCCCATGCGAGTTGCTAGGGGGCCTCTCGGGATTCCTCTCCCGTCGATACCGGGGCCAATAACCTTGTGTGGAGTCAGGGCCCGAACCGAGGATTCCTCTCAGGGGCTGACATGGATCTTTGAGTACTTCTGGAGTCTCCCCAGGGGAGTCAGGCCTCTTCTCGAGTGGGGGCATGCACGTGCGCTTTCCTTCCAGACTGTAGCAGCAATGTCACACTTCCCGTCGCGTGGATCAAAGGATCTGTGGTTTTCCCTCGAGGCTTTCCCTCGAGGCTTTCCCACAGGGCTGTCCCACGTGCCACCGTGGTGTGAGTCGATCCTCGGCGTGAAAGATGAGCCAGTGCAGGGCAAAGAGGTTCCTCTGGAATGGACTGAGACATCTGGGGGACTCTTGGAATGGTGGTACGACCATGGAGTTCCTCTCGCCTTTCCTGTTGAGAGTGCCTCCTCTTGAGATGCGACGGGAACGCCGGGAATTCTTTCCCGTTGAAAGCAGGGAAAGGATCCCTCATCTCGAGCTACGAGGGGGAAACGGGGCTCCTCTGGATGTGGGCGGGACCATCGTGCTTCCTCTCGAGTGGAGACGGGTATGGCGGTGAACTTCTTGAGTTGCAGCAAGGGTGTGAAAGACCCTTTCTAAATTCCAGAGGTTAGGTGTCATTAGTCTCCAGACGCCTCATCGGAAATAGGCCTCATCTCGCCTGGAAGGGAGAACTTCCTGGATTTTCTCGAGTTACGGCAGGTGTTCTCGAGTTACGACGGGGACCTCAGGGACCCGCCCTGGTGGCCTCAGGAGAGGCCAGTCCCCATGCGAGTTGCTAGGGGGCCTCTCGGGATTCCTCTCCCGACCATACCGGGGCCAAAAACCTTGTGTGGAGTCAGGGCCGGAACCGAGGATTCCTCTCAGGGGTTACATGGATCTTTGGGTACTTCTGGAGTCTCCCCAGGGGAGTGAGGCCTCGTCTCGAGTGGGGGCACGCACGTGCGCTTTACTTCCAGGCTGTAGCAGCAATGTCACGCTTCTCGTCGCGTGGATCAAAGGATCTGTGGTTTTCCCTCGAGGCTTTGCCTCGAGGCTTTCCCACAGGGTTGTCCCACGTGCCGCCGTGGTGTGAGTCGATCCTCGGCGTGAAAGATGAGCCAGTGCAGGGCAAAGAGGTTCCTCTGGAATGGACTGAGACATCTGGGGGACTCTTGGAATGGTGGTACGACCATGGAGTTCTTCTCGCCTTTCCTGTTGAGAGTGCCTCCTCTTGAGATGCGACGGAAATGCCGGGAAGTCTTTCCCGTTAAAAGCAGGGAAAGGATACCTCATCTCGAGCTACGAGGGGAAACGGGGCTCCTCTGGATGTGGGCGGGACCATCGTGCTTCCTCTCGAGTGGAGACGGGTATGGCGGTGAACTTCTTGTGTTGCAGCAAGGGTGTGAAAGACCCTTTCGAAGTTCCAGAGGTTAGGTGTCATTAGTCTCCAGACGCCTCATTGGAAATAGGCCTCATCTCGCCTGGAAGGGAGAACATCCTGGATTTTCGCGAGTTGCGGCAGGTGTTCTCGAGTTACGACGGGGACCTCAGGGACCCGCCCTGGTGGCCTCCAGAGAGGCCAGTTCCCATGCGAGTTGCTAGGGGGCCTCTCAGGATTCCTCTCCCGTCGATACCGGGGCCAAAAACCTTGTGTGAAGTCAGGGCCGGAACCGGGGATTCCTCTCAGGGGCTGACATGGATCTTTGGGTACTTCTGGAGTCTCCCCAGGGGAGTCAGGCCTCGTTTCGAGTCGGGGCATGCACGTGCGCTTTCCTTCCAGGCTGTAGCAGCAATGTCACACTTCCCGTCGCGTGGATCAAAGGATCTGTGGTTTTCCCTCGAGGCTTTCCCTCGAGGCTTTCCCACAGGGCTGTCCCACGTGCCACCGTGGTGTGAGTCGATCCTCGGCGTGAAAGATGAGCCAGTGCAGGGCAAAGAGGTTCCTCTGGAATGGACTGAGACATCTGGGGGACTCTTGGAATGGTGGTACGACCATGGAGTTCCTCTCGCCTTTCCTGTTGAGAGTGCCTCCTCTTGAGATGCGACGGGAACGCCGGGAATTCTTTCCCGTTGAAAGCAGGGAAAGGATCCCTCATCTCGAGCTACGAGGGGGAAACGGGGCTCCTCTGGATGTGGGCGGGACCATCGTGCTTCCTCTCGAGTGGAGACGGGTATGGCGGTGAACTTCTTGAGTTGCAGCAAGGGTGTGAAAGACCCTTTCTAAATTCCAGAGGTTAGGTGTCATTAGTCTCCAGACGCCTCATCGGAAATAGGCCTCATCTCGCCTGGAAGGGAGAACTTCATGGATTTTCTCGAGTTACGGCAGGTGTTCTCGAGTTACGATGGGGACCTCAGGGACCCGCCCTGGTGGCCTCAGGAGAGGCCAGTCCCCATGCGAGTTGCTAGGGGGCCTCTCGGGATTCCTCTCCCGTCCATACCGGGGCCAAAAACCTTGTGTGGAGTCAGGGCCGGAACCGAGGATTCCTGTCAGGGGTTACATGGATCTTTGGGTACTTCTGGAGTCTCCCCAGGGGAGTGAGGCCTCGTCTCGAGTGGGGGCACGCACGTGCGCTTTCCTTCCAGGCTGTAGCAGCAATGTCACGCTTCTCGTCGCGTGGATCAAAGGATCTGTGGTTTTCCCTCGAGGCTTTCCCTCGAGGCTTTCCCACAGGGTTGTCCCACGTGCCGCCGTGGTGTGAGTCGATCCTCGGCGTGAAAGATGAGCCAGTGCAGGGCAAAGAGGTTCCTCTGGAATGGACTGAGACATCTGGGGGACTCTTGGAATGGTGGTACGACCATGGAGTTCTTCTCGCCTTTCCTGTTGAGAGTGCCTCCTCTTGAGATGCGACGGAAATGCCGGGAAGTCTTTCCCGTTAAAAGCAGGGAAAGGATACCTCATCTCGAGCTACGAGGGGAAACGGGGCTCCTCTGGATGTGGGCGGGACCATCGTGCTTCCTCTCGAGTGGAGCCGGGTATGGCGGTGAAATTCTTGTGTTGCAGCAAGGGTGTGAAAGACCCTTTCGAAGTTCCAGAGGTTAGGTGTCATTAGTCTCCAGACGCCTCATTGGAAATAGGCCTCATCTCGCCTGGAAGGGAGAACATCCTGGATTTTCGCGAGTTGCGGCAGGTGTTCTCGAGTTACGACGGGGACCTCAGGGACCCGCCCTGGTGGCCTCCAGAGAGGCCAGTTCCCATGCGAGTTGCTAGGGGGCCTCTCAGGATTCCTCTCCCGTCGATACCGGGGCCAAAAACCTTGTGTGAAGTCAGGGCCGGAACCGGGGATTCCTCTCAGGGGCTGACATGGATCTTTGGGTACTTCTGGAGTCTCCCCAGGGGAGTCAGGCCTCGTTTCGAGTCGGGGCATGCACGTGCGCTTTCCTTCCAGGCTGTAGCAGCAATGTCACACTTCCCGTCGCGTGGATCAAAGGATCTGTGGTTTTCCCTCGAGGCTTTCCCTCGAGGTTTTCCCACAGGGCTGTCCCACGTGCCACCGTGGTGTGAGTCGATCCTCGGCGTGAAAGATGAGCCAGTGCAGGGCAAATTGGTTCCTCTGGGATGGACTGAGACATCTGGGGGACTCTTGGAATGGTGGTACGACCATGGAGTTCCTATCGCCTTTTCTGTTGAGAGTGCCTCCTCTTGAGATGCGACGGGAACTCCGGGAATTCTTTCCCGTTGAAAGCAGGGAAAGGATCCCTCATCTCGAGCTAGGAGGGGGAAACGGGGCTCCTCTGGATGTGGGCGGGACCATCGTGCTTCCTCTCGAGTGGAGACGGGTATGGCGGTGAACTTCTTGAGTTGCAGCAAGGGTGTGAAAGACCCTTTCGAAGTTCCAGAGGTTAGGTGTCATTAGTCTCCAGATGCCTCATCGGAAATAGGCTTCATCTCGCCTGGAAGGGAGAACTTCCTGGATTTTCTCGAGATGCGGCAGGTGTTCTCGCGTTACGACGGGGACCTCAGGGACCCGCCCTGGTGGCCTCAGGAACGGCCAGTCCCCATGCGAGTTGCTAGGGGGCCTCTCGGGATTCCTCTCCCGTCGATACCGGGGGCAAAAACCTTGTGTGGAGTCAGGGCCGGAACCGAGGATTCCTCTCAGGCGTGACATGGATCTTTGGGTACTTCTGGAGTCTCCCCAGGGGAGTGAGGCCTCGTCTCGAGTGGGGGCATGCACGTGCGCTTTCCTTCCAGGCTGTAGCAGCAATGTCACGCTTCTCGTCGCGTGGATCAAAGGATCTGTGGTTTTCCCTCGAGGCTTTGCCTCGAGTCTTTCCCACAGGTTTGTCCCACGTGCCGCCGTGGTGTGAGTCGATCCTCGGCGTGAAAGATGAGCCAGTGCAGGGCAAAGAGGTTCCTCTGGAATGGACTGAGACATCTGGGGGACTCTTGGAATGGTGGTACGACCATGGAGTTCTTCTCACCTTTCCTGTTGAGAGTGCCTCCTCTTGAGATGCGACGGAAATGCCGGGAATTCTTTCCCGTTAAAAGCAGGGAAAGGATCCCTCATCTCGAGCTACGAGGGGAAACGGGGCTCCTCTGGATGTGGGCGGGACCATCGTGCTTCCTCTCGAGTGGAGACGGGTATGACGGTGAACTTCTTGTGTTGCAGCAAGGGTGTGAAAGACCCTTTCAAAGTTCCAGAGGTTAGGTGTCATTAGTCTCCAGACGCCTCATTGGAAATAGGCCTCATCTCGCCTGGAAGGGAGAACATCCTGGATTTTCTCGAGTTGCGGCAGGTGTTCTCGAGTTACGGCGGGGACCTCAGGGAACCGCCCTGGTGGCCTCAGGAAAAGCCAGTCCCCATGCGAGTTGCTAGGGGGCCTCTCAGGATTCCTCTCCTGTCGATATCGGGGCCAAAAACCTTGTTTGGAGTCAGGGCCGGAACCGAGGGTTCGTCTCAGGGGCTGACATGGATCTTTGGGTACTTCTGGAGTCTCCCCACTGGAGTCAGGCCTCGTTTCGAGTGGGGGCATGCACGAGCGCTTTTCTTCCAGGCTGTAGCAGCAATGTCACGCTTACCTTCGCGTGGATCAAAGGATCTGTGGTTTTCCCTCGAGGCTTTCCCTCGAGGCTTTCCCACAGGGCTGTCCCACTTGCCACCGTGGTGTGAGTCGATCCTCGGCGTGAAAGATGAGCCAGTGCAGGGCAAAGAGGTTCCTCTGGAATGGACTGAGACATCTGGGGGATTCTTGGAATGGTGGTACGACCATAGAGTTCCTCTCGCCTTTCCTGTTGAGAGTGCCTCCTCTTGAGATGCGAGGGGAATGCCGGGAATTCTTTCCCGTTGAAAGCAGGGAAAGGATCCCTCATCTCGAGCTAGGAGGGGGAAACGGGGCTCCTCTGGATGTGGGCGGGACCATCGTGCTTCCTCTCGAGTGGAGACGGGTATGGCGGTGAACTTCTTGAGTTGCAGCAAGGGTGTGAAAGACCCTTTCGAAGTTCCAGAGGTTAGGTGTCATTAGTCTCCAGATGCCTCATCGGAAATAGGCTTCATCTCGCCTGGAAGGGAGAACTTCCTGGATTTTCTCGAGATGCGGCAGGTGTTCTCGCGTTACGACGGGGACCTCAGGGACCCGCCCTGGTGGCCTCAGGAACGGCCAGTCCCCATGCGAGTTGCTAGGGGGCCTCTCGGGATTCCTCTCCCGTCGATACCGGGGGCAAAAACCTTGTGTGGAGTCAGGGCCGGAACCGAGGATTCCTCTCAGGCGTGACATGGATCTTTGGGTACTTCTGGAGTCTCCCCAGGGGAGTGAGGCCTCGTCTCGAGTGGGGGCATGCACGTGCGCTTTCCTTCCAGGCTGTAGCAGCAATGTCACGCTTCTCGTCGCGTGGATCAAAGGATCTGTGGTTTTCCCTCGAGGCTTTGCCTCGAGTCTTTCCCACAGGTTTGTCCCACGTGCCGCCGTGGTGTGAGTCGATCCTCGGCGTGAAAGATGAGCCAGTGCAGGGCAAAGAGGTTCCTCTGGAATGGACTGAGACATCTGGGGGACTCTTGGAATGGTGGTACGACCATGGAGTTCTTCTCACCTTTCCTGTTGAGAGTGCCTCCTCTTGAGATGCGACGGAAATGCCGGGAATTCTTTCCCGTTAAAAGCAGGGAAAGGATCCCTCATCTCGAGCTACGAGGGGAAACGGGGCTCCTCTGGATGTGGGCGGGACCATCGTGCTTCCTCTCGAGTGGAGACGGGTATGACGGTGAACTTCTTGTGTTGCAGCAAGGGTGTGAAAGACCCTTTCAAAGTTCCAGAGGTTAGGTGTCATTAGTCTCCAGACGCCTCATTGGAAATAGGCCTCATCTCGCCTGGAAGGGAGAACATCCTGGATTTTCTCGAGTTGCGGCAGGTGTTCTCGAGTTACGGCGGGGACCTCAGGGAACCGCCCTGGTGGCCTCAGGAAAAGCCAGTCCCCATGCGAGTTGCTAGGGGGCCTCTCAGGATTCCTCTCCTGTCGATATCGGGGCCAAAAACCTTGTTTGGAGTCAGGGCCGGAACCGAGGGTTCGTCTCAGGGGCTGACATGGATCTTTGGGTACTTCTGGAGTCTCCCCACTGGAGTCAGGCCTCGTTTCGAGTGGGGGCATGCACGAGCGCTTTTCTTCCAGGCTGTAGCAGCAATGTCACGCTTACCTTCGCGTGGATCAAAGGATCTGTGGTTTTCCCTCGAGGCTTTCCCTCGAGGCTTTCCCACAGGGCTGTCCCACTTGCCACCGTGGTGTGAGTCGATCCTCGGCGTGAAAGATGAGCCAGTGCAGGGCAAAGAGGTTCCTCTGGAATGGACTGAGACATCTGGGGGATTCTTGGAATGGTGGTACGACCATAGAGTTCCTCTCGCCTTTCCTGTTGAGAGTGCCTCCTCTTGAGATGCGAGGGGAATGCCGGGAATTCTTTCCCGTTGAAAGCAGGGAAAGGATCCCTCATCTCGAGCTACGAGGGGGAAACGGGGCTCCTCTGGATATGGGCGGGACCACCGTGCTTCCTCTCGAGTGGAGACGGGTATGGCGGTGAACTTCTTGAGTTGCAGCAAGGGTGTGAAAGACCCTTTCGAAGTTCCAGAGGTTAGGTGTCATTACTCTCCAGACGCCTCATTGGAAATAGGCCTCATCTCGCCTGGAAGGGAGAACTTCCTGGATTTTCTCGAGTTGCGGCAGGAGTTCTCGAGTTACGACGGGGACCTCAGGGACCCGCCATGGTGGCCTCAGGAAAGGCCAGTCCCCATGCGAGTTGCTAGGGGGCCTCTCAGGATTCCTCTCCCGTCGATACCGGGGCCAAAAACCTTGTGTGGAGACAGGGCCGGAACCGAGGTTTTCTCTCAGGGCTGACATGGATCTTTGGGTACTTCTGGAGTCTCCCCAGGGGAGTCAGGCCTCGTCTCGAATGGGGCCATGCACGTGCGCTTTCTTTCCAGGCTGTAGCAGCAATGTCACGCTTCCCGTCGCGTGGATCAAAGGATCTGTGGTTTTCCCTCGAGGCTTTCCCTCGAGGCTTTCCCACAGGGCTGTCCCACGTGCCACCGTGGTGTGAGTCGATCCTCGGCGTGAAAGATGAGCCAGTGCAAGGCAAAGAGCTTCCTCTCGAATGTACTGAGACATCTGGGGGACTCTTGGAATGGTGGTACGACCATGGAGTTCCTCTCGCCTTTCCTGTTGAGAGTGCCTCCTCTTGAGATGCGACGGGAACGCCGGGAATTCTTTCCCGTTGAAAGCAGGGAAAGGATCCCTCATCTCGAGCTACGAGGGGGAAACGGGGCTCCTCTGGATGTGGGCGGGACCATCGTGCTTCCTCTCGAGTGGAGACGGGTATGGCGGTGAACTTCTTGAGTAGCAGCAAGGGTGTGAAAGACCCTCTCGAAATTCCAGAGGTTAGGTGTCATTAGTCTCCAGACGCCTCATCGGAAATAGGCCTCATCTCGCCTGGAAGGGAGAACTTCATGGATTTTCTCGAGTTGCGGCAGGTGTTCTCGAGTTACGACGGGGACCTCAGGGACCCGCCCTGGTGGCCCCAGGAGAGGCCAGTCCCCATGCGAGTTGCTACGGGGCCTCTCGGGATTCCTCTCCCGTTGATACCGGGGCCAAAAACCTTGTGTGGAGTCAGGGTCGGAACCGAGGTTTCCTCTCAGTGGTGACATGGATCTTTGGGTATTTCTGGAGTCTCCCCAGGGGAGTCAGGCCTCGTCTCGAGTGGGGGCATGCACGTGCGCTTTCCTTCCAGGCTGTAGCAGCAATGTCACGCTTCCCGTGGCGTGGATCAAAGGATCTGTGGTTTTCCCTCGAGGCTTTCCCTCGAGGCTTTGCCACAGGGCTGTCCCACGTGCCACCGTGGTGTGAGTCTATCCTCGGCGTGAAAGATGAGCCAGTGCAAGGCAAAGAGGTTCCTCTGGAATGGACTGAGACATCTGGGGGACTCTTGGAATGGTGGTACGACCATGGAGTTCCTCTCGCCTTTCCTGTTGAGAGTGCCTCCTCTTGAGATGCGACGGGAACGCCCGGAATTCTTTCCCGTTGAAAGCAGGGAAAGGATCCCTCATCTCGAGCTACGAGGGGGAAACGGGGCTCCTCTGGATGTGGGCGGGACCATCGTGCTTCCTCTCGAGTGGAGACGGGTATGGCGGTGAACTTCTTGAGTAGCAGCAAGGGTGTGAAAGACCCTTTCGAAGTTCCAGAGGTTAGGTGTCATTAGTCTCCAGACGCCTCATAGGAAATAGGCCTCATCTCGCCTGGAAGGGAGAACTTCCTGGATTTTCTCGAGTTGCGGCAGGTGTTCCCGAGTTACGACGGGGACCTCAGGGACCCGCCCTGGTGGACTCAGGAGAGGCCAGTCCCCATGCGGGTTGCTAGGGGGCCTCTCGGGATTCCTCTCCCTTCGATACCGGCGCCAAAAACCTTGTGTGGAGTCAGGGCCGGAACCGAGGATTCCTCTCAGGGGCTGACATGGATCTTTGGGTACTTCTGGAGTCTCCCCAGGGGAGTCAGGCCTCGTCTCGAGTGGGGGCATGCACGTGTGCTTTCCTTCCAGGCTGTAGCAGCAATGTCACGCTTCCCGTCGCGTGGATCAAAGGATCCGTGGTTTTCCCTCGAGGCTTTCCCTCGAGGCTTTCCCACAGGGCTGTCCCACGTGCCACCGTGGTGTGAGACGATCCTCGGCGTGAAAGATGAGCCAGTGCAGGGCAAAGAGGTTCCTCTGGAATGGACTGAGACATCTGGGGGACTCTTGGAATGGTGGTACGACCATGGAGTTCCTCTCGCCTTTCCTGTTGAGAGCGCCTCCTCTTGAGATGCGACGGGAATACCGGGAATTCTTTCCCGTTGAAAGCAGGGAAAGGATCCCTCATCTCAAGCTACGAGGGGGAAACGTGGCTCCTCTGTATGTGGGCGGGACCATCGTGCTTTCTCTCGTGTGGAGACGGGTATGGCGGTAAACTTCTTGAGTTGCAGCAAGGGTGTGAAAGACCCTTTCGAAGTTCCAGAGGTTAGGTGTCATTAGTCTCCAGACGCCTCATCAGAAATAGGCCTCATCTCGCCTGGAAGGGAGAACTTCCTGGATTTTCTCGAGTTGCGGCAGGTGTCCTCGAGTTACGACGGGGACCTCAGGGACCCGCCCTGGTGGCCTCAGGAGAGGCCAGTCCCCATGCGAGTTGCTAGGGGGCCTCTCGGGATTCCTCTCCCGTCGATACCGGGGCCAAAAACCTTGTGTGGAGTCACGGCCGGAACCGAGGATTCCTCTCAGGGGCTGACATGGATCTTTGGGTACTTCTGGAGTCTCCCCAGGGGAGTCAGGCCTCGTCTCGAGTGGGGGCATGCACGTTTGCTTTCCTTCCAGGCTGTAGCAGCAATGTCACGCTTCCCGTCGCGTGGATCAAAGGATCTGTGGTTTTCCCTCGAGGCTTTCCCTCGAGGCTTTCCCACAGGGCTGTCCCACGTGCCACCGTGGTGTGAGTCGATCCTCGGCGTGAAAGATGAGCCAGTGCAGGGCAAAGAGGTTCCTCTGGAATGGACTGAGACATCTGGGGGACTCTTGGAATGGTGGTACGACCATGGAGTTCCTCTCGCCTTTCCTGTTGAGAGTGCCTCCTCTTGAGATGCGATGGGAACGCCGGGAATTCTTTCCCGTTGAAAGCAGGGAAAGGATCCCTCATCTCGAGCTACGAGGGGGAAACGGGGCTCCTCGGGATGTGGGCGGGACCATCGTGCTTCCTCTCGAGTGGACACGGGTATGTCGGTGAACTTCTTGAGTTGCAGCAAGGGTGTGAAAGACCCTTTCGAAGTTCCAGAGGTTAGGTGTCATTAGTCTCCAGACGCCTCATCGGAAATAGGCCTCATCTCGCCTGCAACGGAGAACTTCCTGGATTTTCTCGAGTTGCGGCTGGTGTTCTCGAGTTACGACGGGGACCTCAGGGACCCGCCCTGGTTGCCTCAGGAGAGGCCAGTGCCCATGCGAGTTGCTAGGGGGCCTCTCGGGATTCCTCTCCCGTCGATACCGGGGCCAAAAACCTTGTGTGGAGTCAGGGCCGGAACCGAGGATTCCTCTCAGGGGTGACATGTATCTTTGGGTACTTCTGGAGTCTCCCCAGGGGAGTCAGGCCTCGTCTCGAGTGGGGGCATGCACGTGCGCTTTCCTTCCAGGCTGTAGCAGCAATGTCACGCTTCCCGTCGAGTGGATCAAAGGATCTGTGGTTTTCCCTCGAGGCTTTCCCTCGAGGCTTTCCCACAAGGCTGTCCCACGTGCCACCGTGGTGTGAGTCGATCCTCGGCGTGAAAGATGAGCCAGTGCAGGGCAAAGAGGTTCCTCTGGAATGGACTGAGACATCTGGGGGACTCTTGGAATGGTGATACGACCATGGAGTTCCTCTCGCCTTTCCTGTTGAGAGTGCCTCCTCTTGAGATGCGACGGGAACGCTGGGAATTCTTTCCCGTTGAAAGCAGGGAAAGGATCCCTCATTTCGAGCTACGAGGGGGAAACGGGGCTCCTCTGGATGTGGGCGGGACCATCGTGCTTCCTCTCGAGTGGAGACGGGTATGGCGGTGTACTTCTTGAGTTGCAGCAAGGGTGTGAAAGACCCTTTCGAAATTCCAGAGGTTAGGTGTCATTAGTCTCCAGACGCCTCATCGGAAATAGGCCTCATCTCACCTGGAAGGGAGAACTTCCTGGATTTTCTCGGGTTGCGGCAGGTGTTCTCGAGTTACGACGGGGACCTCAGGGACCCGCCCTGGTGGCCTCAGGAGAGGCCAGTCCCCATGCGAGTTGCTAGGGGGCCTCTCGGGATTCCTCTCCCGTCGATACCGGGGCCAATAACCTTGTGTGGAGTCAGGCCCCGAACCGAGGATTACTCTCAGGGGCTGACATGGATCTTTGAGTACTTCTGGAGTCTCCCCAGGGGAGTCAGGCCTCGTCTCGAGTGGGGGCATGCACGTGCGATTTCCTTCCAGACTGTAGCAGCAATGTCACACTTCCCGTCGCGTGGATCAAAGGATCTGTGGTTTTCCCTCGAGGCTTTCCCTCGAGGCTTTCCCACAGGGCTGTCCCACGTGCCACCGTGGTGTGAGTCGATCCTCGGCGTGAAAGATGAGCCAGTGCAGGGCAAAGAGGTTCCTCTGGAATGGACTGAGACATCTGGGGGACTCTTGGAATGGTGGTACGACCATGGAGTTCCTCTCGCCTTTCCTGTTGAGAGTGCCTCCTCTTGAGATGCGACGGGAACGCCGGGAATTCTTTCCCGTTGAAAGCAGGGAAAGGATCCCTCATCTCGAGCTCCGAGGGGGAAACGGGGCTCCTCTGGATGTGGGCGGGACCATCGTGCTTCCTCTCGAGTGGAGACGGGTATGGCGGTGAACTTCTTGAGTTGCAGCAAGGGTGTGAAAGACCCTTTCGAAATTCCAGAGGTTAGGTGTCATTAGTCTCCAGACGCCTCATCGGAAATAGGCCTCATCTCGCCTGGAAGGGAGAACTTCCTGGATTTTCTCGAGTTACGGCAGGTGTTCTCGAGTTACGACGGGGACCTCAGGGACCCGCCCTGGTGGCCTAAGGAGAGGCCAGTCCCCATGCGAGTTGCTAGGGGGCCTCTCGGGATTCCTCTCCCGTCGATACCGGGGCCAAGAACCTTGTGTGGAGTCAGGGCCCGAACCGAGGATTCCTCTCAGGGGCTGACATGGATCTTTGGGTACTTCTGGAGTCTCCCCAGGGGAGTCAGGCCTCGTCTCGAGTGGGGGCATGCACGTGTGCTTTCCTTCCAGGCTGTAGCAGCAATGTCACGCTTCCCGTCGCGTGGATCAAAGGATCTGTGGTTTTCCCTCGAGGCTTTCCCTCGAGGCTTTCCCACAGGGCTGTCCCACGTGCCACCGTGGTGTGAGTCGATCCTCGGCGTGAAAAATGAGCCAGTGCAGGGCAAAGAGGTTCCTCTGGAATGGACTGAGACATCTGGGGGACTCTTGGAATGGTGGTACGACCATGGAGTTCCTCTCGCCTTTCCTGTTGAGAGTGCCTCCTCTTGAGATGCGACGGGAACGCCGGGAATTCTTTCCCGTTGAAAGCAGGGAAAGGATCCCTCATCTCGAGCTCCGAGGGGGAAACGGGGCTCCTCTGGATGTCGGCGGGACCATCGTGCTTCCTCTCGAGTGGAGACGGGTATGGCGGTGAACTTCTTGAGTTGCAGCAAGGGTGTGAAAGACCCTTTCGAAGTTCCAGAGGTTAGGTGTCATTAGTCTCCAGACGCCTCATCGGAAATAGGCCTCATCTCGCCTGGAAGGGAGAACTTCCTGGATTTTCTCGAATTGCGGCAGGTGTTCTCGAGTTGCGACGGGGACCTCAGGGACCCGCCCTGGTGGCCTCAGGAGAGGCCAGTCCCCATGCGAGTTGCTAGGGGGCCTCTCGGGATTCCTCTCCCGTCGATACCGGGGCCAAAAACCTTGTGTGGTGTCAGGGCCGGGACCGAGGATTCCTCTCAGGGGTGACATGGATCTTTGGGTACTTCTGGAGTCTCCCCAGGCGAGTCAGGCCTCCTCTCGAGTGGGGCCATGCACGTGCGCTTTCCTTCCAGGCTGTAGCAGCAATGTCACGCTTCCCGTCGCGTGGATCAAAGGATCTGTGGTTTTCCCTCGAGGCTTTCCCTCGAGGCTTTCCCATAGGGCTGTCCCACGTGCCACCGTGGTGTGAGTCGATCCTCGGCGTGAAAGATGAGCCAGTGCAGGGCAAAGAGGTTCCTCTGGAATGGACTGAGACATCTGGGGGACTCTTGGAATGGTGGTACGACCATGGAGTTCCTCTCGCCTTTCCTGTTGAGAGTGCCTCCTCTTGAGATGCGACGGGAACGCCGGGAATTCTTTCCCGTTGAAAGCAGGGAAAGGATCCCTCATCTCGAGCAACGAGGGGGAAACGGGGCTCCTCTGGATGTGGGCGGGACCATCGTGCTTCCTCTCGAGTGGAGACGGGTATGGCGGTGAACTTCTTGAGTTGCAGCAAGGGTGTGAAAGACCCTTTCGAAGTTCCAGAGGTTAGGTGTCATTAGTCTCCAGACGCCTCATCGGAAATAGGCCTCATCTCGCCTGCAAGGGAGAACTTCCTGGATTTTCTCGAGTTGCGGCAGGTGTTCTCGAGTTACGACGGGGACCTCAGGGACCCGCCCTGGTTGCCTCAGGAGAGGCCAGTCCCCATGCGAGTTGCTAGGGGGCCTCTCGGGATTCCTATCCCGTCGATACCGGGGCCAAAAACCTTGTGTGGAGTCAGGGCCGGAACCGAGGATTCCTCTCAGGGGTGACATGTATCTTTGGGTACTTCTGGAGTCTCCCCAGGGGAGTCAGGCCTCGTCTCGATTGGGGGCATGCACGTGCGCTTTCCTTCCAGGCTGTAGCAGCAATGTCACGCTTCCCGTCGAGTGGATCAAAGGATCTGTGGTTTTCCCTCGAGGCTTTCCCTCGAGGCTTTCCCACAAGGCTGTCCAACGTGCCACCGTGGTGTGAGTCGATCCTCGGCGTGAAAGATGAGCCAGTGCAGGGCAAAGAGGTTCCTCTGGAATGGACTGAGACATCTGGGGGACTCTTGGAATGGTGGTACGACCATGGAGTTCCTCTCGCCTTTCCTGTTGAGAGTGCCTCCTCTTGAGATGCGACGGGAACGCTGGGAATTCTTTCCCGTTGAAAGCAGGGAAAGGATCCCTCATCTCGAGCTCCGAGGGGGAAACGGGGCTCCTCTGGATGTGGGCGGGACCATCGTGCTTCCTCTCGAGTGGAGACGGGTATGGCGGTGTACTTCTTGAGTTGCAGCAAGGGTGTGAAAGACCCTTTCGAAATTCCAGAGGTTAGGTGTCATTAGTCTCCAGACGCCTCATCGGAAATAGGCCTCATCTCACCTGGAAGGGAGAACTTCCTGGATTTTCTCGAGTTGCGGCAGGTGTTCTCGAGTTACGACGGGGACCTCAGGGACCCGCCCTGGTGGCCTCAGGAGAGGCCAGTCCCCATGCGAGTTGCTAGGGGGCCTCTCGGGATTCCTCTCCCGTCGATACCGGGGCCAATAACCTTGTGTGGAGTCAGGGCCCGAACCGAGGATTCCTCTCAGGGGCTGACATGGATCTTTGAGTACTTCTGGAGTCTCCCCAGGGGAGTCAGGCCTCTTCTCGAGTGGGGGCATGCACGTGCGCTTTCCTTCCAGACTGTAGCAGCAATGTCACACTTCCCGTCGCGTGGATCAAAGGATCTGTGGTTTTCCCTCGAGGCTTTCCCTCGAGGCTTTCCCACAGGGCTGTCCCACGTGCCACCGTGGTGTGAGTCGATCCTCGGCGTGAAAGATGAGCCAGTGCAGGGCAAAGAGGTTCCTCTGGAATGTACTGAGACATCTGGGGGACTCTTGGAATGGTGGTACGACCATGGAGTTCCTCTCGCCTTTCCTGTTGAGAGTGCCTCCTCTTGAGATGCGACGGGAACGCCGGGAATTCTTTCCCGTTGAAAGCAGGGAAAGGATCCCTCATCTCGAGCTACGAGGGGGAAACGGGGCTCCTCTGGATGTGGGCGGGACCATCGTGCTTCCTCTCGAGTGGAGACGGGTATGGCGGTGAACTTCTTGAGTTGCAGCAAGGGTGTGAAAGACCCTTTCTAAATTCCAGAGGTTAGGTGTCATTAGTCTCCAGACGCCTCATCGGAAATAGGCCTCATCTCGCCTGGAAGGGAGAACTTCCTGGATTTTCTCGAGTTACGGCAGGTGTTCTCGAGTTACGACGGGGACCTCAGGGACCCGCCCTGGTGGCCTCAGGAGAGGCCAGTCCCCATGCGAGTTGCTAGGGGGCCTCTCGGGATTCCTCTCCCGACCATACCGGGGCCAAAAACCTTGTGTGGAGTCAGGGCCGGAACCGAGGATTCCTCTCAGGGGTTACATGGATCTTTGGGTACTTCTGGAGTCTCCCCAGGGGAGTGAGGCCTCGTCTCGAGTGGGGGCACGCACGTGCGCTTTACTTCCAGGCTGTAGCAGCAATGTCACGCTTCTCGTCGCGTGGATCAAAGGATCTGTGGTTTTCCCTCGAGGCTTTGCCTCGAGGCTTTCCCACAGGGTTGTCCCACGTGCCGCCGTGGTGTGAGTCGATCCTCGGCGTGAAAGATGAGCCAGTGCAGGGCAAAGAGGTTCCTCTGGAATGGACTGAGACATCTGGGGGACTCTTGGAATGGTGGTACGACCATGGAGTTCTTCTCGCCTTTCCTGTTGAGAGTGCCTCCTCTTGAGATGCGACGGAAATGCCGGGAAGTCTTTCCCGTTAAAAGCAGGGAAAGGATACCTCATCTCGAGCTACGAGGGGAAACGGGGCTCCTCTGGATGTGGGCGGGACCATCGTGCTTCCTCTCGAGTGGAGACGGGTATGGCGGTGAACTTCTTGTGTTGCAGCAAGGGTGTGAAAGACCCTTTCGAAGTTCCAGAGGTTAGGTGTCATTAGTCTCCAGACGCCTCATTGGAAATAGGCCTCATCTCGCCTGGAAGGGAGAACATCCTGGATTTTCGCGAGTTGCGGCAGGTGTTCTCGAGTTACGACGGGGACCTCAGGGACCCGCCCTGGTGGCCTCCAGAGAGGCCAGTTCCCATGCGAGTTGCTAGGGGGCCTCTCAGGATTCCTCTCCCGTCGATACCGGGGCCAAAAACCTTGTGTGAAGTCAGGGCCGGAACCGGGGATTCCTCTCAGGGGCTGACATGGATCTTTGGGTACTTCTGGAGTCTCCCCAGGGGAGTCAGGCCTCGTTTCGAGTCGGGGCATGCACGTGCGCTTTCCTTCCAGGCTGTAGCAGCAATGTCACACTTCCCGTCGCGTGGATCAAAGGATCTGTGGTTTTCCCTCGAGGCTTTCCCTCGAGGCTTTCCCACAGGGCTGTCCCACGTGCCACCGTGGTGTGAGTCGATCCTCGGCGTGAAAGATGAGCCAGTGCAGGGCAAAGAGGTTCCTCTGGAATGGACTGAGACATCTGGGGGACTCTTGGAATGGTGGTACGACCATGGAGTTCCTCTCGCCTTTCCTGTTGAGAGTGCCTCCTCTTGAGATGCGACGGGAACGCCGGGAATTCTTTCCCGTTGAAAGCAGGGAAAGGATCCCTCATCTCGAGCTACGAGGGGGAAACGGGGCTCCTCTGGATGTGGGCGGGACCATCGTGCTTCCTCTCGAGTGGAGACGGGTATGGCGGTGAACTTCTTGAGTTGCAGCAAGGGTGTGAAAGACCCTTTCGAAGTTCCAGAGGTTAGGTGTCATTAGTCTCCAGAGGCCTCATCGGAAATAAGCCTCATCTCGCCTGGAAGGGAGAACTTCCTGGATTTTCTCGAGTTGCGGCAGGTGTTCTCGAGTTACGACGGGGACCTCAGGGACCCGCCATGGTGGCCTCAGGAAAGGCCAGTCCCCATGCGAGTTGCTAGGGGGCCTCTCAGGATTCCTCTCCCGTCGATACCGGGGCCAAAAATCTTGTGTGGAGTCAGGGTCGGAACCGAGGTTTCCTCTCAGTGGTGACATGGAACTTTGGGTATTTCTGGAGTCTCCCCAGGGGAGTCAGGCCTCGTCTCGAGTGGGGGCATGGACGTGCGCTTTCCTTCCAGGATGTAGCAGCAATGTCACGCTTCCCGTCGCGTGGATTAAAGGATCTGTGGTTTTCCCTCGAGGCTTTCCCTCGAGGCTTTGCCACAGGGCTGTCCCACGTGCCACCGTGGTGTGAGTCGATCCTCGGCGTGAAAGATGAGCCAGTGCAGGGCAAAGAGGTTCCTCTGGAATGGACTGAGACATCTGGGGGACTCTTGGAATGGTGGTACGACCATGGAGTTCCTCTCGCCTTTCCTGTTGAGAGTGCCTCCTCTTGAGATGCGACGGGAACGCCGGGAATTCTTTCCCGTTGAAAGCAGGGAAAGGATCCCTCATCTCGAGCTACGAGGGGGAAACGGGGCTCCTCTGGATGTGGGCGGGACCATCGTGCTTCCTCTCGAGTGGAGACGGGTATGGCGGTGAACTTCTTGAGTAGCAGCAAGGGTGTGAAAGACCCTTTCGAAGTTCCAGAGGTTAGGTGTCATTAGTCTCCAGACGCCTCCTAGGAAATAGGCCTCATCTCGCCTGGAAGGGAGAACTTCCTGGATTTTCTCGAGTTGCGGCAGGTGTTCTCGAGTTACGACGGGGACCTCAGGGACCCGCCATGGTGGCCTCAGGAAAGGCCAGTCCCCATGCGAGTTGCTAGGGGGCCACTCAGGATTCCTCTGCCGTCGATACCGGGGCCAAAAACCTTGTGTGGAGTAAGGGCCGGAACCGAGGTTTTCTCTCAGGGGTGACATGGAACTTTGGGTATTTCTGGAGTCTCCCCAGGGGAGTCAGGCCTCGTCTCGAGTGGGGGCATGCACGTGCGCTTTCCTTCCAGGCTGTAGCAGCAATGTCACGCTTCCCGTCGCGTGGATCAAAGGATCTGTGGTTTTCCCTCGAGGCTTTCCCACAGGGCTGTCCCACGTGCCACCGTGGTGTGAGTCGATCCTCGGCGTGAAAGATGAGCCAGTGCAAGGCAAAGAGGTTCCTCTGGAATGGACTGAGACATCTGGGGGACTCTTGGAATGGTGGTACGACCATGGAGTTCCTCTCGCCTTTCCTGTTGAGAGTGCCTCCTCTTGAGATGCGACGGGAACGCCGGGAATTCTTTCCCGTTGAAAGCAGGGAAAGGATCCCTCATCTCGAGCTACGAGGGGGAAACGGGGCTCCTCTGGATGTGGGCGGGACCATCGTGCTTCCTCTCGAGTGGAGACGGGTATGGCGGTGAACTTCTTGAGTAGCAGCAAGGGTGTGAAAGACCCTTTCGAAGTTCCAGAGGTTAGGTGTCATTAGTCTCCAGACGCCTCATCGGAAATAGGCCTTATCTCGCCTGGAAGGGAGAACTTCCTGGATTTTCTCGAGTTGCGGCAGGTGTTCTCGAGTTACGACGGGGACCTCAGGGACCCGCCCTGGTGGCCTCAGGAGAGGCCAGTCCCCATGCGAGTTGCTAGGGGGCCTCTCGGGATTCCTCTCCCGTCGATACCGGGGCCAAAAACCTTGTGTGGAGTCAGGGCCGGAACCGAGGATTCCTCTCAGGAGCTGACATGGATCTTTGGGTACTTCTGGAGTCTCCCCAGGGGAGTCAGGCCTCGTCTCGATTGGGGCCATGCACGTGTGCTTTCCTTCCAGGCTGTAGCAGCAATGTCACGCTTCCCGTCGCGTGGATCAAAGGATCTGTGGTTTTCCCTCGAGGCTTTCCCTCGAGGCTTTCCCACAGGGCTGTCCCACGTGCCACCGTGGTGTGAGTCGATCCTCGGCGTGAAAGATGAGCCAGTGCAGGGCAAAGAGCTTCCTCTCGAATGTACTGAGACATCTGGGGGACTCTTGGAATGGTGGTACGACCATGGAGTTCCTCTCGCCTTTCCTGTTGAGAGTGCCTCCTCTTGAGATGCGACGGGAACGCCGGGAATTCTTTCCCGTTGAAAGCAGGGAAAGGATCCCTCATCTCGAGCTACGAGGGGGAAACGGGGCTCCTCTGGATGTGGGCGGGACCATCGTGCTTCCTCTCGAGTGGAGACGGGTATGGCGGTGAACTTCTTGAGTAGCAGCAAGGGTGTGAAAGACCCTCTCGAAATTCCAGAGGTTAGGTGTCATTAGTCTCCAGACGCCTCATCGGAAATAGGCCTCATCTCGCCTGGAAGGGAGAACTTCATGGATTTTCTCGAGTTGCGGCAGGTGTTCTCGAGTTACGACGGGGACCTCAGGGACCCGCCCTGGTGGCCCCAGGAGAGGCCAGTCCCCATGCGAGTTGCTACGGGGCCTCTCGGGATTCCTCTCCCGTTGATACCGGGGCCAAAAACCTTGTGTGGAGTCAGGGTCGGAACCGAGGTTTCCTCTCAGTGGTGACATGGATCTTTGGGTATTTCTGGAGTCTCCCCAGGGGAGTCAGGCCTCGTCTCGAGTGGGGGCATGCACGTGCGCTTTCCTTCCAGGCTGTAGCAGCAATGTCACGCTTCCCGTGGCGTGGATCAAAGGATCTGTGGTTTTCCCTCGAGGCTTTCCCTCGAGGCTTTGCCACAGGGCTGTCCCACGTGCCACCGTGGTGTGAGTCTATCCTCGGCGTGAAAGATGAGCCAGTGCAAGGCAAAGAGGTTCCTCTGGAATGGACTGAGACATCTGGGGGACTCTTGGAATGGTGGTACGACCATGGAGTTCCTCTCGCCTTTCCTGTTGAGAGTGCCTCCTCTTGAGATGCGACGGGAACGCCGGGAATTCTTTCCCGTTGAAAGCAGGGAAAGGATCCCTCATCTCGAGCTACGAGGGGGAAACGGGGCTCCTCTGGATGTGGGCGGGACCATCGTGCTTCCTCTCGAGTGGAGACGGGTATGGCGGTGAACTTCTTGAGTAGCAGCAAGGGTGTGAAAGACCCTTTCGAAGTTCCAGAGGTTAGGTGTCATTAGTCTCCAGACGCCTCATAGGAAATAGGCCTCATCTCGCCTGGAAGGGAGAACTTCCTGGATTTTCTCGAGTTGCGGCAGGTGTTCCCGAGTTACGACGGGGACCTCAGGGACCCGCCCTGGTGGACTCAGGAGAGGCCAGTCCCCATGCGGGTTGCTAGGGGGCCTCTCGGGATTCCTCTCCCTTCGATACCGGCGCCAAAAACCTTGTGTGGAGTCAGGGCCGGAACCGAGGATTCCTCTCAGGGGCTGACATGGATCTTTGGGTACTTCTGGAGTCTCCCCAGGGGAGTCAGGCCTCGTCTCGAGTGGGGGCATGCACGTGTGCTTTCCTTCCAGGCTGTAGCAGCAATGTCACGCTTCCCGTCGCGTGGATCAAAGGATCCGTGGTTTTCCCTCGAGGCTTTCCCTCGAGGCTTTCCCACAGGGCTGTCCCACGTGCCACCGTGGTGTGAGACGATCCTCGGCGTGAAAGATGAGCCAGTGCAGGGCAAAGAGGTTCCTCTGGAATGGACTGAGACATCTGGGGGACTCTTGGAATGGTGGTACGACCATGGAGTTCCTCTCGCCTTTCCTGTTGAGAGCGCCTCCTCTTGAGATGCGACGGGAATACCGGGAATTCTTTCCCGTTGAAAGCAGGGAAAGGATCCCTCATCTCAAGCTACGAGGGGGAAACGTGGCTCCTCTGTATGTGGGCGGGACCATCGTGCTTTCTCTCGTGTGGAGACGGGTATGGCGGTAAACTTCTTGAGTTGCAGCAAGGGTGTGAAAGACCCTTTCGAAGTTCCAGAGGTTAGGTGTCATTAGTCTCCAGACGCCTCATCAGAAATAGGCCTCATCTCGCCTGGAAGGGAGAACTTCCTGGATTTTCTCGAGTTGCGGCAGGTGTCCTCGAGTTACGACGGGGACCTCAGGGACCCGCCCTGGTGGCCTCAGGAGAGGCCAGTCCCCATGCGAGTTGCTAGGGGGCCTCTCGGGATTCCTCTCCCGTCGATACCGGGGCCAAAAACCTTGTGTGGAGTCACGGCCGGAACCGAGGATTCCTCTCAGGGGCTGACATGGATCTTTGGGTACTTCTGGAGTCTCCCCAGGGGAGTCAGGCCTCGTCTCGAGTGGGGGCATGCACGTGTGCTTTCCTTCCAGGCTGTAGCAGCAATGTCACGCTTCCCGTCGCGTGGATCAAAGGATCTGTGGTTTTCCCTCGAGGCTTTCCCTCGAGGCTTTCCCACAGGGCTGTCCCACGTGCCACCGTGGTGTGAGTCGATCCTCGGCGTGAAAGATGAGCCAGTGCAGGGCAAAGAGGTTCCTCTGGAATGGACTGAGACATCTGGGGGACTCTTGGAATGGTGGTACGACCATGGAGTTCCTCTCGCCTTTCCTGTTGAGAGTGCCTCCTCTTGAGATGCGATGGGAACGCCGGGAATTCTTTCCCGTTGAAAGCAGGGAAAGGATCCCTCATCTCGAGCTACGAGGGGGAAACGGGGCTCCTCGGGATGTGGGCGGGACCATCGTGCTTCCTCTCGAGTGGACACGGGTATGTCGGTGAACTTCTTGAGTTGCAGCAAGGGTGTGAAAGACCCTTTCGAAGTTCCAGAGGTTAGGTGTCATTAGTCTCCAGACGCCTCATCGGAAATAGGCCTCATCTCGCCTGGAAGGGAGAACTTCCTGGATTTTCTCGAGGTGCGGCAGGTGTTTTCGAGTTACGACGGGTACCACAGGGACCCGCCCTGATCGCCTCAGGAGAGGCCAGTCCCCATGCGAGTTGCTAGGGGGCCTCTCGGGATTCCTCTCCCGTCGATCCCGGGGCCAAAAACCTTGTATGGAGTCAGGGCCAGAACCGAGGATTCCTCTCAGGGGCTGACATGGATCTTTGTGTACTTCTGGAGTCTCCCCAGGGGAGTCAGGCCTCGTCTCGAGTGGGGGCATGCACGTGCGCTTTCCTTCCAGGCTGTAGCAGCAATGTCACGCTTCCCGTCGCGTGCATCAAAGGATCTGTGGTTTTCCCTCGAGGCTTTCCCTCGAGGCTTTCCCACAGGGCTGTCCCACGTGCCACCGTGGTGTGAGTCGATCCTCGGCGTGAAAGATGAACCAGTGCAGGGCAAAGAGGTTCCTCTGGAATGGACTGAGACATCTGGGGGACTCTTGGAATGGTGGTACGACCATGGAGTTCCTCTCGCCTTTCCTGTTGAGAGTGCCTCCTCTTGAGTTGTGACGGGAACGCCGGGAATTCTTTCCCGTTGAAAGCAGGGAAAGGATCCCTCATCTCGAGCTACGAGGGGGAAACGGGGCTCCTCGGGATGTGGGCGGGACCATCGTGCTTCCTCTCGAGTGGACACGGGTATGGCGGTGAACTTCTTGAGTTGCAGCAAGGGTGTGAAAGACCCTTTCGAAGTTCCAGAGGTTAGGTGTCATTAGTCTCCAGACGCCTCATCGGAAATAGGCCTCATCTCGCCTGGAAGGGAGAACTTCCTTGATTTTCTCGAGTTGCGGCAGGTGTTCTCGAGTTACGACGGGGACCTCAGGGACCCGCCCTGGTGGCCTCAGGAGAGGCCAGTCCCCATGCGATTTGCTAGGGGGCCTCTCGGGATTCCTCTCCCGTCGATCCCGGGGCCAAAAACCTTGTGTGGAGTCAGGGCCGGAACCGAGGATTCCTCTCAGGGGCTGACATGGATCTTTGGGTACTTCAGGAGTCTCCCCAGGGGAGTCAGGCCTCGTCTCGAGTGGGGGCATGCACGTGTGCTTTCCTTCCAGGCTGTAGCAGCAATGTCACGCTTCCCGTCGCGTGGATCAAAGGATCTCTGGTTTTCCCTCGAGGCTTTCCCTTGAGGCTTTCCCACAGGGCTGTCCCACGTGCCACCGTGGTGTGAGTCGATCCTCGGCGTGAAAGATGAGCCAGTGCAGGGCAAAGAGGTTCCTCTGGAATGGACTGAGACATCTGGGGTACTCTTGGAATGGTGGTACGACCATGGAGTTGCTCTCGCCTTTCCTGTTGAGAGTGCCTCCTCTTGAGATGCGACGGGAACGCCGGGAATTCTTTCCCGTTGAAAGCAGGGAAAGGATACCTCATCTCGAGCTACGAATGTGAAACGGGGCTCCTCTGGATGTGGGCGGGACCATCGTGCTTCCTCTCGAGTGGAGACGGGTATGGCGGTGAACTTCTTGAGTTGCAGCAAGGGTGTGAAAGACCCTTTCGAAGTTCCAGAGGTTAGGTGTCATTAGTCTCCAGACGCCTCATAGGAAATAGGCCTCATCTCGCCTGGAAGGGAGAACTTCCTGGATTTTCTCGAGTTGCGGCAGGTGTTCCCGAGTTACGACGGGGACCTCAAGGACCCGCCCTGGTGGACTCAGGAGAGGCCAGTCCCCATGCGAGTTGCTAGGGGGCCTCTCGGGATTCCTCTCCCTTCGATACCGGCGCCAAAAACCTTGTGTGGAGTCAGGGCCGGAACCGAGGATTCCTCTCAGGGGCTGACATGGATCTTTGGGTACTTCTGGAGTCTCCCCAGGGGAGTCAGGCCTCGTCTCGAGTGGGGGCATGCACGTGTGCTTTCCTTCCAGGCTGTAGCAGCAATGTCACGCTTCCCGTCGCGAGGATCAAAGGATCCGTGGTTTTCCCTCGAGGCTTTCCCTCGAGGCTTTCCCACAGGGCTGTCCCACGTGCCACCGTGGTGTGAGTCGATCCTCGGCGTGAAAGATGAGCCAGTGCAGGGCAAAGAGGTTCCTCTGGAATGGACTGAGACATCTGGGGGACTCTTGGAATGGTGGTACGACCATGGAGTTCCTCTCGCCTTTCCTGTTGAGAGTGCCTCCTCTTGAGATGCGACGGGAACGCTGGGAATTCTTTCCCGTTGAAAGCAGGGAAAGGATCCCTCATCTCAAGCTACGAGGGGGAAACGTGGCTCCTCTGTATGTGGGCGGGACCATCGTGCTTTCTCTCGTGTGGAGACGGGTATGGCGGTAAACTTCTTGAGTTGCAGCAAGGGTGTGAAAGACCCTTTCGAAGTTCCAGAGGTTAGGTGTCATTAGTCTCCAGACGCCTCATCAGAAATAGGCCTCATCTCGCCTGGAAGGGAGAACTTCCTGGATTTTCTCGAGTTGCGGCAGGTGTTCTCGAGTTACGACGGGGACCTCAGGGACCCGCCCTGGTGGCCTCAGGAGAGGCCAGTCCCCATGCGAGTTGCTAGGGGGCCTCTCGGGATTCCTCTCCCGTCGATACCGGGGCCAAAAACCTTGTGTGGAGTCACGGCCGGAACCGAGGATTCCTCTCAGGGGCTGACATGGATCTTTGGGTACTTCTGGAGTCTCCCCAGGGGAGTCAGGCCTCGTCTCGAGTGGGGGCATGCACGTGTGCTTTCCTTCCAGGCTGTAGCAGCAATGTCACGCTTCCCGTCGCGTGGATCAAAGGATCTGTGGTTTTCCCTCGAGGCTTTCCCTCGAGGCTTTCCCACAGGGCTGTCCCACGTGCCACCGTGGTGTGAGTCGATCCTCGGCGTGAAAGATGAGCCAGTGCAGGGCAAAGAGGTTCCTCTGGAATGGACTGAGACATCTGGGGGACTCTTGGAATGGTGGTACGACACTGGAGTTCCTCTCGCCTTTCCTGTTGAGAGTGCCTCCTCTTGAGATGCGATGGGAACGCCGGGAATTCTTTCCCGTTGAAAGCAGGGAAAGGATCCCTCATCTCGAGCTACGAGGGGGAAACGGGGCTCCTCGGGATGTGGGCGGGACCATCGTGCTTCCTCTCGAGTGGACACGGGTATGTCGGTGAACTTCTTGAGTTGCAGCAAGGGTGTGAAAGACCCTTTCGAAGTTCCAGAGGTTAGGTGTCATTAGTCTCCAGACGCCTCATCGGAAATAGGCCTCATCTCGCCTGGAAGGGAGAACTTCCTGGATTTTCTCGAGGTGCGGCTGGTGTTTTCGAGTTACGACGGGTACCACAGGGACCCGCCCTGATCGCCTCAGGAGAGGCCAGTCCCCATGCGAGTTGCTAGGGGGCCTCTCGGGATTCCTCTCCCGTCGATACCGGCGCCAAAAACCTTGTGTGGAGTCAGGGCCAGAACCGAGGATTCCTCTCAGGGGCTGACATGGATCTTTGGGTACTTCTGGAGTCTCCCCAGGGGAGTCAGGCCTCGTCTCGAGTGGGGGCATGCACGTGCGCTTTCCTTCCAGGCTGTAGCAGCAATGTCACGCTTCCCGTCGCGTGCATCAAAGGATCTGTGGTTTTCCCTCGAGGCTTTCCCTCGAGGCTTTCCCACAGGGCTGTCCCACGTGCCACCGTGGTGTGAGTCGATCCTCGGCGTGAAAGATGAACCAGTGCAGGGCAAAGAGGTTCCTCTGGAATGGACTGAGACATCTGGGGGACTCTTGGAATGGTGGTACGACCATGGAGTTCCTCTCGCCTTTCCTGTTGAGAGTGCCTCCTCTTGAGTTGTGACGGGAACGCCGGGAATTCTTTCCCGTTGAAAGCAGGGAAAGGATCCCTCATCTCGAGCTACGAGGGGGAAACGGGGCTCCTCGGGATGTGGGCGGGACCATCGTGCTTCCTCTCGAGTGGACACGGGTATGTCGGTGAACTTCTTGAGTTGCAGCAAGGGTGTGAAAGACCCTTTCGAAGTTCCAGAGGTTAGGTGTCATTAGTCTCCAGACGCCTCATCGGAAATAGGCCTCATCTCGCCTGGAAGGGAGAACTTCCTGGATTTTCTCGAGGTGCGGCAGGTGTTTTCGAGTTACGACGGGTACCACAGGGACCCGCCCTGATGGCCTCAGGAGAGGCCAGTCCCCATGCGAGTTGCTAGGGGGCCTCCCGGGATTCCTCTCCAGTCGATACCGGGGCCAAAAACCTTGTGTGGAGTCAGGGCCAGAACCGAGGATTCCTCTCAGGGGCTGACATGGATCTTTGGGTACTTCTAGAGTCTCCCCAGGGGAGTCAGGCCTCGTCTCGAGTGGGGGCATGCACGTGCGCTTTCCTTCCAGGCTGTAGCAGCAATGTCACGCTTCCCGTCGCGTGGATCAAATGATCTGTGGTTTTCCCTCGAGGCTTTCCCTCGAGGCTTTCCCACAGGGCTGTCCCATGTGCCACCGTGGTGTGAGTCGTTCCTCGGAGTGAAAGATGAGCCAGTGCAGGGCAAAGAGGTTCCTCTGGAATGGACTGAGACATCTGGGGGACTCTTGGAATGGTGGTACGACCATGGAGTTCCTCTCGCCTTTCCTGTTGAGAGTGCCTCCTCTTGAGATGCGACGGGAACGCTGGGAATTCTTTCCCGTTGAAAGCAGGGAAAGGATCCCTCATCTCAAGCTACGAGGGGGAAACGTGGCTCCTCTGTATGTGGGCGGGACCATCGTGCTTTCTCTCGTGTGGAGACGGGTATGGCGGTAAACTTCTTGAGTTGCAGCAAGGGTGTGAAAGACCCTTTCGAAGTTCCAGAGGTTAGGTGTCATTAGTCTCCAGACGCCTCATCAGAAATAGGCCTCATCTCGCCTGGAAGGGAGAACTTCCTGGATTTTCTCGAGTTGCGGCAGGTGTTCTCGAGTTACGACGGGGACCTCAGGGACCCGCCCTGGTGGCCTCAGGAGAGGCCAGTCCCCATGCGAGTTGCTAGGGGGCCTCTCGGGATTCCTCTCCCGTCGATACCGGGGCCAAAAACCTTGTGTGGAGTCACGGCCGGAACCGAGGATTCCTCTCAGGGGCTGACATGGATCTTTGGGTACTTCTGGAGTCTCCCCAGGGGAGTCAGGCCTCGTCTCGAGTGGGGGCATGCACGTGTGCTTTCCTTCCAGGCTGTAGCAGCAATGTCACGCTTCCCGTCGCGTGGATCAAAGGATCTGTGGTTTTCCCTCGAGGCTTTCCCTCGAGGCTTTCCCACAGGGCTGTCCCACGTGCCACCGTGGTGTGAGTCGATCCTCGGCGTGAAAGATGAGCCAGTGCAGGGCAAAGAGGTTCCTCTGGAATGGACTGAGACATCTGGGGGACTCTTGGAATGGTGGTACGACCATGGAGTTCCTCTCGCCTTTCCTGTTGAGAGTGCCTCCTCTTGAGATGCGATGGGAACGCCGGGAATTCTTTCCCGTTGAAAGCAGGGAAAGGATCCCTCATCTCGAGCTACGAGGGGGAAACGGGGCTCCTCGGGATGTGGGCGGGACCATCGTGCTTCCTCTCGAGTGGACACGGGTATGTCGGTGAACTTCTTGAGTTGCAGCAAGGGTGTGAAAGACCCTTTCGAAGTTCCAGAGGTTAGTTGTCATTAGTCTCCAGACGCCTCATCAGAAATAGGCCTCATCTCGCCTGGAAGGGAGAACTTCCTGGATTTTCTCGAGGTGCGGCAGGGGTTTTCGAGTTACGACGGGTACTACAGGGACCCGCCCTGATCGCCTCAGGAGAGGCCAGTCCCCATGCGAGTTGCTAGGGGGCCTCTCGGGATTCCTCTCCCGTCGATACCGGCGCCAAAAACCTTGTGTGGAGTCAGGGCCAGAACCGAGGATTCCTCTCAGGGGCTGACATGGATGTTTGGGTACTTCTAGAGTCTCCCCAGGGGAGTCAGGCCTCGTCTCGAGTGGGGGCATGCACGTGCGCTTTCCTTCCAGGCTGTAGCAGCAATGTCACGCTTCCCGTCGCGTGGATCAAAGTATCTGTGGTTTTCCCTCTAGGCTTTCCCTCGAGGCTTTCCCACAGGGCTGTCCCACGTGCCACCGTGGTGTGAGTCGATTCTCGGCGTGAAAGATGAGCCAGTGCAGGGCAAAGAGGTTCCTCTGGAATGGACTGAGACATCTGGGGGACTCTTGGAATGGTGGTACGACCATGGAGTTCCTCTCGCCTTTCCTGTTGAGAGTGCCTCCTCTTGAGATGCGACGGGAATGCCGGGAATTCTTTCCCGTTGAAAGCAGGGAAAGGATCCCTCATCTCGAGCTACGAGGGGGAAACGGGGCTCCTCTGGATGTGGGCGGGACCATCGTGCTTTCTCTCGTGTGGAGACGGGTATGGCGGTAAACTTCTTGAGTTGCAGCAAGGGTGTGAAAGACCCTTTCGAAGTTCCTGAGTTTGGGTGTCATTAGTCTCCAGACGCCTCATCGGAAATAGGCCTCATCTCGCCTGGAAGGGAGAACTTCCTGGATTTTTTCGAGTTGCGGCAGGTGTTCTCGAGTTACGACGGGGACCTCAGGGACCCGCCCTGGTGGCCTCAGGAGAGGCCAGTCCCCATGCGAGTTGCTAGGGGGCCTCTCGGGATTCCTCTCCCTTCGATACCGGCGCCAAAAACCTTGTGTGGAGTCAGGGCCGGAACCGAGGATTCCTCTCAGGGGCTGACATGGATCTTTGGGTACTTCTGGAGTCTCCCCAGGGGAGTCAGGCCTCGTCTCGAGTGGGGGCATGCACGTGTGCTTTCCTTCCAGGCTGTAGCAGCAATGTCACGCTTCCCGTCGCGTGGATCAAAGGATCCGTGGTTTTCCCTCGAGGCTTTCCCTCGAGGCTTTCCCACAGGGCTGTCCCACGTGCCACCGTGGTGTGAGTCGATCCTCGGCGTGAAAGATGAGCCAGTGCAGGGCAAAGAGGTTCCTCTGGAATGGACTGAGACATCTGGGGGACTCTTGGAATGGTGGTACGACCATGGAGTTCCTCTCGCCTTTCCTGTTGAGAGTGCCTCCTCTTGAGATGCGACGGGAACGCTGGGAATTCTTTCCCGTTGAAAGCAGGGAAAGGATCCCTCATCTCAAGCTACGAGGGGGAAACGTGGCTCCTCTGTATGTGGGCGGGACCATCGTGCTTTCTCTCGTGTGGAGACGGGTATGGCGGTAAACTTCTTGAGTTGCAGCAAGGGTGTGAAAGACCCTTTCGAAGTTCCAGAGGTTAGGTGTCATTAGTCTCCAGACGCCTCATCAGAAATAGGCCTCATCTCGCCTGGAAGGGAGAACTTCCTGGATTTTCTCGAGTTGCGGCAGGTGTTCTCGAGTTACGACGGGGACCTCAGGGACCCGCCCTGGTGGCCTCAGGAGAGGCCAGTCCCCATGCGAGTTGCTAGGGGGCCTCTCGGGATTCCTCTCCCGTCGATACCGGGGCCAAAAACCTTGTGTGGAGTCACGGCCGGAACCGAGGATTCCTCTCAGGGGCTGACATGGATCTTTGGGTACTTCTGGAGTCTCCCCAGGGGAGTCAGGCCTCGTCTCGAGTGGGGGCATGCACGTGTGCTTTCCTTCCAGGCTGTAGCAGCAATGTCACGCTTCCCGTCGCGTGGATCAAAGGATCTGTGGTTTTCCCTCGAGGCTTTCCCTCGAGGCTTTCCCACAGGGCTGTCCCACGTGCCACCGTGGTGTGAGTCGATCCTCGGCGTCAAAGATGAGCCAGTGCAGGGCAAAGAGGTTCCTCTGGAATGGACTGAGACATCTGGGGGACTCTTGGAATGGTGGTACGACCATGGAGTTCCTCTCGCCTTTCCTGTTGAGAGTGCCTCCTCTTGAGATGCGATGGGAACGCCGGGAATTCTTTCCCGTTGAAAGCAGGGAAAGGATCCCTCATCTCGAGCTACGAGGGGGAAACGGGGCTCCTCGGGATGTGGGCGGGACCATCGTGCTTCCTCTCGAGTGGACACGGGTATGTCGGTGAACTTCTTGAGTTGCAGCAAGGGTGTGAAAGACCCTTTCGAAGTTCCAGAGGTTAGGTGTCATTAGTCTCCAGACGCCTCATCGGAAATAGGCCTCATCTCGCCTGGAAGGGAGAACTTCCTGGATTTTCTCGAGGTGCGGCAGGTGTTTTCGAGTTACGACGGGTACCACAGGGACCCGCCCTGATCGCCTCAGGAGAGGCCAGTCCCCATGCGAGTTGCTAGGGGGCCTCTCGGGATTCCTCTCCCGTCGATACCGGCGCCAAAAACCTTGTGTGGAGTCAGGGCCAGAACCGAGGATTCCTCTCAGGGGCTGACATGGATCTTTGGGTACTTCTGGAGTCTCCCCAGGGGAGTCAGGCCTCGTCTCGAGTGGGGGCATGCACGTGCGCTTTCCTTCCAGGCTGTAGCAGCAATGTCACGCTTCCCGTCGCGTGCATCAAAGGATCTGTGGTTTTCCCTCGAGGCTTTCCCTCGAGGCTTTCCCACAGGGCTGTCCCACGTGCCACCGTGGTGTGAGTCGATCCTCGGCGTGAAAGATGAACCAGTGCAGGGCAAAGAGGTTCCTCTGGAATGGACTGAGACATCTGGGGGACTCTTGGAATGGTGGTACGACCATGGAGTTCCTCTCGCCTTTCCTGTTGAGAGTGCCTCCCCTTGAGTTGTGACGGGAACGCCGGGAATTCTTTCCCGTTGAAAGCAGGGAAAGGATCCCTCATCTCGAGCTACGAGGGGTAAACGGGGCTCCTCGGGATGTGGGCGGGACCATCGTGCTTCCTCTCGAGTGGACACGGGTATGTCGGTGAACTTCTTGAGTTGCAGCAAGGGTGTGAAAGACCCTTTCGAAGTTCCAGAGGTTAGGTGTCATTAGTCTCCAGACGCCTCATCGGAAATAGGCCTCATCTCGCCTGGAAGGGAGAACTTCCTGGATTTTCTCGAGGTGCGGCAGGTGTTTTCGAGTTACGACGGGTACCACAGGGACCCGCCCTGATGGCCTCAGGAGAGGCCAGTCCCCATGCGAGTTGCTAGGGGGCCTCCCGGGATTCCTCTCCAGTCGATACCGGGGCCAAAAACCTTGTGTGGAGTCAGGGCCAGAACCGAGGATTCCTCTCAGGGGCTGACATGGATCTTTGGGTACTTCTAGAGTCTCCCCAGGGGAGTCAGGCCTCGTCTCGAGTGGGGGCATGCACGTGCGCTTTCCTTCCAGGCTGTAGCAGCAATGTCACGCTTCCCGTCGCGTGGATCAAATGATCTGTGGTTTTCCCTCGAGGCTTTCCCTCGAGGCTTTCCCACAGGGCTGTCCCATGTGCCACCGTGGTGTGAGTCGATCCTCGGAGTGAAAGAT
Organism: Capricornis sumatraensis; assembly: GCF_032405125.1. Lineage (NCBI taxonomy): Eukaryota > Metazoa > Chordata > Mammalia > Artiodactyla > Bovidae > Capricornis > Capricornis sumatraensis. Next base: position 893,162 of record NC_091077.1, on the reverse strand, counting down.
GAGCCAGTGCAGGGCAAAGAGGTTCCTCTGGAATGGACTGAGACATCTGGGGGACTCTGGGAATGGTGGTACGACCATGGAGTTCCTCTCGCCTTTCCTGTTGAGAGTGCCTCCTCTTGAGATGCGACGGGAACGCTGGGAATTCTTTCCCGTTGAAAGCAGGGAAAGGATCCCTCATCTCAAGCTACGAGGGGGAAACGTGGCTCCTCTGTATGTGGGCGGGACCATCGTGCTTTCTCTCGTGTGGAGACGGGTATGGCGGTAAACTTCTTGAGTTGCAGCAAGGGTGTGAAAGACCCTTTCGAAGTTCCAGAGGTTAGGTGTCATTAGTCTCCAGACGCCTCATCAGAAATAGGCCTCATCTCGCCTGGAAGAGAGAACTTCCTGGATTTTCTCGAGTTGCGGCAGGTGTTCTCGAGTTACGACGGGGACCTCAGGGACCCGCCCTGGTGGCCTCAGGAGAGGCCAGTCCCCATGCGAGTTGCTAGGGGGCCTCTCGGGATTCCTCTCCCGTCGATACCGGGGCCAAAAACCTTGTGTGGAGTCACGGCCGGAACCGAGGATTCCTCTCAGGGGCTGACATGGATCTTTGGGTACTTCTGGAGTCTCCCCAGGGGAGTCAGGCCTCGTCTCGAGTGGGGGCATGCACGTGCGCTTTCCTTCCAGGCTGTAGCAGCAATGTCACGCTTCCCGTCGCGTGCATCAAAGGATCTGTGGTTTTCCCTCGAGGCTTTCCCTCGAGGCTTTCCCACAGGGCTGTCCCACGTGCCACCGTGGTGTGAGTCGATCCTCGGCGTGAAAGATGAACCAGTGCAGGGCAAAGAGGTTCCTCTGGAATGGACTGAGACATCTGGGGGACTCTTGGAATGGTGGTACGACCATGGAGTTCCTCTCGCCTTTCCTGTTGAGAGTGCCTCCCCTTGAGTTGTGACGGGAACGCCGGGAATTCTTTCCCGTTGAAAGCAGGGAAAGGATCCCTCATCTCGAGCTACGAGGGGGAAACGGGGCTCCTCGGGATGTGGGCGGGACCATCGTGCTTCCTCTCGAGTGGACACGGGTATGTCGGTGAACTTCTTGAGTTGCAGCAAGGGTGTGAAAGACCCTTTCGAAGTTCCAGAGGTTAGGTGTCATTAGTCTCCAGACGCCTCATCGGAAATAGGCCTCATCTCGCCTGGAAGGGAGAACTTCCTGGATTTTCTCGAGGTGCGGCAGGTGTTTTCGAGTTACGACGGGTACCACAGGGACCCGCCCTGATGGCCTCAGGAGAGGCCAGTCCCCATGCGAGTTGCTAGGGGGCCTCCCGGGATTCCTCTCCAGTCGATACCGGGGCCAAAAACCTTGTGTGGAGTCAGGGCCAGAACCGAGGATTCCTCTCAGGGGCTGACATGGATCTTTGGGTATTTCTAGAGTCTCCCCAGGGGAGTCAGGCCTCGTCTCGAGTGGGGGCATGCACGTGCGCTTTCCTTCCAGGCTGTAGCAGCAATGTCACGCTTCCCGTCGCGTGGATCAAATGATCTGTGGTTTTCCCTCGAGGCTTTCCCTCGAGGCTTTCCCACAGGGCTGTCCCATGTGCCACCGTGGTGTGAGTCGATCCTCGGAGTGAAAGATGAGCCAGTGCAGGGCAAAGAGGTTCCTCTGGAATGGACTGAGACATCTGGGGGACTCTGGGAATGGTGGTACGACCATGGAGTTCCTCTCGCCTTTCCTGTTGAGAGTGCCTCCTCTTGAGATGCGACGGGAACGCTGGGAATTCTTTCCCGTTGAAAGCAGGGAAAGGATCCCTCATCTCGAGCTACGAGGGGGAAACGGGGCTCCTCTGGATGTGGGCGGGACCATCGTGCTTTCTCTCGTGTGGAGACGGGTATGGCGGTAAACTTCTTGAGTTGCAGCAAGGGTGTGAAAGACCCTTTCGAAGTTCCAGAGTTTGGGTGTCATTAGTCTCCAGACGCCTCATCGGAAATAGGCCTCATCTCGCCTGGAAGGGAGAACTTCCTGGATTTTCTCGAGTTGCGGCAGGTGTTTTCGAGTTACGACGGGGACCTCAGGGACCCGCCCTGGTGGCCTCAGGAGAGGCCAGTCCCCATGCGAGTTGCTAGGGGGCCTCTCGGGATTCCTCTCCCGTCGATACCGGGGCCAAAAACCTTGTGTGGAGTCAGGGCCAGAACCGAGGATTCCTCTCAGGGGCTGACATGGATCTTTGGGTACTTCTGGAGTCTCCCCAGGGGAGTCAGGCCTCGTCTCGAGTGGGGGCATGCACGTGCGCTTTCCTTCCAGGCTGTAGCAGCAAGGTCACGCTTCCCGTCGCGTGGATCAAAGGATCTGTGGTTTTCCCTCGAGGCTTTCCCTCGAGGCTTTCCCACAGGGCTGTCCCACGTGCCACCGTGGTGTGAGTCGATCCTCGGCGCGAAAGATGAGCCAGTGCAGGGCAAAGAGGTTCCTCTGGAATGGACTGAGACATCTGGGGGACTCTTGGATTGGTGGTACGACCATGGAGTTCCTCTCGCCTTTCCTGTTAAGAGTGAATCCTCTTGAGATCCGACGGGAACGCCGGGAATTCTTTCCCGTTGAAAGCAGGGAAAGGATCCCTCATCTCGAGCTATGAGGGGGAAACGGGGCTCCTCTGGATGTGGGCGGGACCATCGTGCTTCCTCTCGAGTGGAGACGGGTATGGCGGTGAACTTCTTGAGTTGCAGCAAGGGTGTGAAAGACCCTTTCGAAGTTCCAGAGGTTAGGTGTCATTAGTCTCCAGACGCCTCATCGGAAATAGGCCTCATCTCGCCTGGAAGGGAGAACTTCCTGGATTTTCTCGAGTTGCGGCAGGTGTTCTCGAGTTACGACGGGGACCTCAGGGACCCGCCCTGGTGGCCTCAGGAGAGGCCAGTCCCCATGCGAGTTGCTAGGGGGCCACTCGGGATTCCTCTCCCGTCGATACCGGGGCCAAAAACCTTGTGTGGAGTCAGGGCCGGAACCGAGGATTCCTCTCAGGGGCTGACATGTATCTTTGGGTACTTCTACAGTCTCCCCAGGGGAGTCAAGCCTCGTCTCGAGTGGGGGCATGCACGTGCGCTTTCCTTTCAGGCTGTAGCAGCAATGTCACGCTTCCCGTCGGGTGGATCAAATGATCTGTGGTTTTCCCTCGAGGCTTTCCCTCGAGGCTTTCCCACAGGGCTGTCCCACGTGCCACCGTGGTGTGAGTCGATCCTCGGCGTGAAAGATGAGCCAGTGCAGGGCAAAGGGGTTCCTCTGGAATGGACTGAGACATCTGGGGGACTCTTGGAATGGTGGTACGACCATGGAGTTCCTCTCGCCTTTCCTGTTGAGAGTGCCTCCTCTTGAGATGCGACGGGAACGCCGGGAATTCTTTCCCGTTGAAAGCAGGGAAAGGATCCCTCATCTCGAGCTCCGAGGGGGAAACGGGGCTCCTCTGGATGTGGGCGGGACCATCGTGCTTCCTCCCGAGTGGACACGGGTATGGCGGTGAACTTCTTGAGTTGCAGCAAGGGTGTGAAAGACCCTTTCGAAGTTCCAGAGGTTAGGTGTCATTAGTCTCCAGACGCCTCATCGGAAATAGGCCTCATCTCGCCTGGAAGGGAGAACTTCCTGGATTTTCTCGAGTTGCGGCAGGTGTTCTCGAGTTACGACGGGGACCTCAGGGACCCGCCCTGGTGGCCTCAGTAGAGGCCAGTCCCCATGCGAGTTGCTATGGGGCCTCTCGGGTTTCCTCTCCCGTCGTTACCGGGGCCAAAAGCCTTGTGTGGAGTCAGGGCCGGAACCGAGCATTCCTCTCAGGGGTTACATGGATCTTTGGGTACTTCTGGAGTCTCCCCAGGGGAGTCAGGCCTCGTCTCGAGTGGGGGCATGCACGTGCGCTTTCCTTCCAGGCTGTAGCAGCAATGTCACGCTTCCCATCGCGAGGATTAAAGGATCTGTGGTTTTCCCTCGAGGCTTTCCCTCGAGGCTTTCCCACAGGGCTGTCCCACGTGCCACCGTGGTGTGAGTCGATCCTCGGCGTGAAAGATGAGCCAGTGCAGGGCAAAGAGGTTCCCCTGGAATGGACTGAGACATCTGGGGGACTCTTGGAATGGTGGTACGACCCTGGAGTTCCTCTCGCCTTTCCTGTTGAGAGTGCCTCCACTTGAGCTGCGACGGGAATGCCGGGAATTCTTTCCCGTTGGAAGCAGGGAAAGGATCCCTCATCTCGAGCTACGAGGGGGAAACGTGGCTCCTCTGTATGTGGGCGGGACCATCGTGCTTTCTCTCGTGTGGAGACGGGTATGGAGGTAAACTTCTTGAGTTGCAGCAAGGGTGTGAAAGACCCTTTCGAAGTTCCAGAGGTTAGGTGTCATTAGTCTCCAGACGCCTCATCGGAAATAGGCCTCATCTCGCCTGGAAGGGAGAACTTCCTGGATTTTCTCGAGTTGCGGCAGGTGTTCTCGAGTTACGACGGGGACCTCAGGGACCCGCCCTGGTGGCCTCAGGAGAGGCCAGTCCCCATGCAAGTTGCTAGGGAGCCTCTCGGGATTCCTCTCCCGTCGATACCGGGGCCAAAAACCTTGTGTGGAGTCAGGGCCAGAACCGAGGATTCCTCTCAGGGGCTGACATGGATCTTTGGGTACTTCTGGAGTCTCCCCAGGGGAGTCAGGCCTCGTCTCGAGTGGGGGCATGCACGTGTGCTTTCCTTCCAGGCTGTAGCAGCAATGTCACGCTTCCCGTCGCGTGGATCAAAGGATCTGTGGTTTTCCCTCTTGGCTTTCCCTCGAGGCTTTCCCACAGGGCTGTCCCACGTGCCACCGTGGTGTGAGTCGATCCTCGGCGTGAAAGATGAGCCAGTGCAGGGCAAAGAGGTTCCTCTGGAATGGACTGAGACATCTGGGGGACTCTTGGAATGGTGGTACGACCATGGAGTTCCTCTCGCCTTTCCTGTTGAGAGTGCCTCCTCTTGAGATGCGCCGGGAACGCCGGGAATTCTTTCCCGTTGAAAGCAGGGAAAGGATCCCTCTTCTCGAGCTACGAGGGGGAAACAGGGCTCCTCTGGATGTGGGCGGGACCATCGTGCTTCCTCTCGAGTGGAGACGGGCATGGCGGTGAACTTCTTGAGTTGCAGCAAGGGTGTGAAAGACCCTTTCGAAGTTCCAGAGGTTAGGTGTCATTAGTCTCCAGAAGCCTCATCGGAAATAGGCCTCATCTAGCCTGGAGGGGAGAACTTCCTGAATTTTCTCGAGGTGCGGCAGGTGTTCTCGAGTTACGACGGGTACCACAGGGACCCGCCCTGATGGCCTCAGGAACGGCCAGTCTCCATGCGAGTTGCTAGGGGGCCTCTCGTGATTCCTCTCCCGTCGATACCGGGGCCAAAAACCTTGTGTGGAGTCAGGGCCGGAACCGAGGATTCCTCTCAGGGGCTGACATGGATCTTTGGGTACTTCTAGAGACTCCCCAGGGCAGTCAGGCCTCGTCTCGAGTGGGGGCATGCACGTGCGCTTTCCTTCCAGGCTGTAGCAGCAATGTCACGCTTCCCGTCTTGTGGATCAAAGGATCTGTGGTTTTCCCTCGAGGCTTTCCCTCGAGGCTTTCCCACAGGGCTGTTCCACGTGCCACCGTGGTGTGAGTCGATCCTCGGCGTGAAAGATGAGCCAGTGCAGGGCAAAGAGGTTCCTCTGGAATGGACTGAGACATCTGGGGGACTCTTGGAATGGTGGTACGACCATGGAGTTCCTCTCGCCTTTCCTGTTGAGAGTGCCTCCTCTTGAGATGCGAAGGGAATGCCGGGAATTCTTTCCCGTTGAAAGCAGGGAAAGGATCCCTCATCTCGAGCTCCGAGGGGGAAACGGGGCTCCTCTGGATGTGGGCGGGACCATCGTGCTTTCTCTCGTGTGGAGACGGGTATGGCGGTAAACTTCTTGAGTTGCAGCAAGGGTGTGAAAGACCCTTTCGAAGTTCCAGAGGTTAGGTGTCATTAGTCTCCAGACGCCTCATCGGAAATAGGCCTCATCTCGCCTGGAAGGGAGAACTTCCCGGATTTTCTCGAGGTGCGGCCGGTGTTCTCGAGTTACGACGGGGACCTCAGGGACCCGCCCTGGTGGCCTCAGGAGAGGCCAGTCCCCATGCGAGTTGCTAGGGGGCCTCTCGGGATTCCTCTCCCGTCGATACCGGGGCCAAAAACCTTGTGTGGAGTCAGGGCTGGAACCGAGGATTCCTCTCAGGAGCTGACATGGATCTTTGGGTACTTCTGAAGTCCCACCAGGGGAGTCAGGCCTCTTCTCGATTGGGGGCATGCACGTGTGCTTTCCTTCCAGGCTGTAGCAGCAATGTCACGCTTCCCGTCGCGTGCATCAAAGGATCTGTGGTTTTCCCTCGAGGCTTTCCCTCGAGGCTTTCCCACAGGGCTGTCCCACGTGCCACCGTGGTGTGAGTCGATCCTCGGCGTGAAAGATGAGCCAGTGCAGGGCAAAGAGGTTCCTCTGGAATGGACTGAGACATCTGGGGGACTCTTGGAATGGTGGTACGACCATGGAGTTCCTCTCGCCTTTCCTGTTGAGAGTGCCTCCTCTTTGGATGCGACGGGAACGCCGGGAATTCTTTCCCGTTGAAAGCAGGGAAAGGATCCCTCATCTCGAGCTCCGAGGGGGAAACGGGGCTCCTCTGGATGTGGGCGGGACCATCGTGCTTCCTCTCGAGTGGACACGGGTATGGCGGTGAACTTCTTGAGTTGCAGCAAGGGTGTGAAAGACCCTTTCGAAATTCCAGAGGTTAGGTGTCATTAGTCTCCAGACGCCTCATCGGAAATAGGCCTCATCTCGCCTGGAAGGGAGAACTTCCTGGATATTCTCGATTTGCGGCAGGTGTTCTCGAGTTATGACGGGGACCTCAGGGACCCGCCCTGGTGGCCTCAGGAGAGGCCAGTCCCCATGCGAGTTGCTAGGGGGCATCTCGGGATTCCTCTCCCGTCGATACCGGGGCCAAAAACCTTGTGTGGAGTCAGGGCCGGAACCGAGGATTCCTCTCAGGGGTGACATGGATCTTTGGGCACTTCTGGAGTCTCCCCAGGGGAGTCAGGCCTCGTCTCGAGTGGGGACATGCACGTGCGCTTTCCTTCCAGGCTGTAGCAGCATTGTCACGCTTCCCGTCGCGTGCATCAAAGGATCTGTGGTTTTCGCTCGAGGCTTTCCCTCGAGGCTTTCCCACAGGGCTGTCCCACGTGCCACCGTGGTGTGAGTCGATCCTCGGCGTGAAAGATGAGCCAGTGCAGGGCAAAGAGGTTCCTCTGGAATGGACTGAGACATCTGGGGGACTCTTGGAATGGTGGTACGACCATGGAGTTCCTCTTGCCTTTCCTGTTGAGAGTGCCTCCTCTTGAGATGCGATGGGAACGCCGGGAATTCTTTCCCGTTGAAAACAGGGAAAGGATCCCTCATCTCGAGCTCCGAGGGGGAAACGGGGCTCCTCTGGATGTGGGCGGGACCATCGTGCTTCCTCTCGAGTGGAGACGGGTATGGTGGTGAACTTCTTGAGTTGCAGCAAGGGTGTGAAAGACCCTTTCGACGTTCCAGAGGTTAGGTGTCATTAGTCTCCAGACGCCTCATCGGAAATAGGCCTCATCTCGCCTGGAAGGGAGAACTTCCTGGATTTTCTCGAGTTGCGGCAGGTGTTCTCGAGTTACGACGGGGACCTCAGGGACCCGCCCTGGTGGCCTCAGGAGAGGCCAGTCCCCATGCGAGTTGCTAGGGGGCCTCTCGGGATTCCTCTCCCGTCGATACCGGGGCCAAAAACCTTGTGTGGAGTCAGGGCTGGAACCGAGGATTCCTCTCAGGGGCTGACATGGATCTTTGGGTACTTCTGGAGTCTCCCCAGGGGAGTCAGGCCTCGTCTCGAGTGGGGGCATGCACGTGCGCTTTCCTTCCAGGCTGTAGCAGCAATGTCACGCTTCCCGTCGCGTGCATCAAAGAATCTGTGGTTTTCCCTCGAGGCTTTCCCTCGAGGCTTTCCAGCAGGGCTGTCCCACGTGCCACCGTGGTGTGAGTCGATCCTCGGCGTGAAAGATGAGCCAGTTCAGGGCAAAGACGTTCCTCTGGAATGGACTGAGACATCTGGGCGACTCTTGGAATGGTGGTACGACCATGGAGTTCCTCTCGCCTTTCCTGTTGAGAGTGCCTCCTCTTGAGATGCGACGGGAACGCCGGGAATTCTTTCCCGTTGAAAGCAGGGAAAGGATCCCTCATTTCGAGCTACGAGGGTGAAACGGGGCTCCTCTGGATGTGGGCGGGACCATCGTGCTTCCTCTCGAGTGGACACGGGTATGGCGCTGAACTTCTTGAGTTGCAGCAAGGGTGTGAAAGACCCTTTCGAAGTTCCAGAGGTTAGGTGTCATTAGTCTCCAGACGCCTCATCGGAAATAGGCCTCATCTCGCCTGGAAGGGAGAACTTCCTGGATTTTCTCGATTTGCGGCAGGTGTTCTCGAGTTACGACGGCGACCTCAGGGACCCGCCCTGGTGGCCTCAGGAGAGGCCAGTCCCCATGCGAGTTGCTAGGGGGCCTCTCGGGATTCCTCTCCCGTCGATACCGGGGCCAAAAACCTTGTGTGGAGTCAAGGCCGGAACCGAGGATTCCTCTCAGGGGCTGACATGGATCTTTGGGTACTTCTGGAGTCTCCCCAGGGGAGTCAGGCCTCGTCTCGAGTGGGGGCATGCACGTGCGCTTTCCTTCCAGGCTGTAGCAGCAATGTCACGCTTCCCGTCGCGTGCATCAAAGGATCTGTGGTTTTCCCTCGAGGCTTTCCCTCGAGGCTTTCCCGCAGGGCTGTCCCACGTGCCACCGTGGTGTGAGTCGATCCTCGGCGTCAAAGATGAGCCAGTGCAGGGCAAAGAGGTTCCTCTGGAATGGACTGAGACATCTGGGGGACTCTTGGAATGGTGGTACGACCATGGAGTTCCTCTCGCCTTTCCTGTTGAGAGTGCCTCCTCTTGAGATGCGACGGGAACGCCGGGAATTCTTTCCCGTTGAAAGCAGGGAAAGGATCCCTCATCTCGAGCTACGAGGGGGAAACTGGGCTCCTCTGGATGTGGGTGGGACCATCGTGCTTCCTCTCGATTGGAGACGGGTATGGCGGTGAACTTCTTGAGTTGCAGCAAGGGTGTGAAAGACCCTTTCGAAGTTCCAGAGGTTACGTGACAGTCTCCAGATGCCTCATCGGAAATAGGCCTCATCTCGCCTGGAAGGGAGAACTTCCTGGATTTTCTCGAGTTGCGGCAGCTGTTCTCGAGTTACGACGGGTACCACAGGGACCCGCCCTGATGGCCTCAGGAGAGGCCAGTCCCCATGCGAGTTGCTAGGGGGCCTCTCGGGATTCCTCTCCCGTCGATACTAGGGCCAAAAACCTTGTGTGGAGTCAGGGCCGGAACCGAGGATTCCTCACAGGGGTGACATGGATCTTTGGGTACTTCTGGAGTCTCCCCAGGGGAGTCAGGCCTCGTCTCGAGTGGGGGCATGCACGTGCGCTTTCCTTCCAGGCTGTAGCAGCAATGTCACGCTTCCCGTCGCGTGCATCAAAGGATCTGTGGTTTTCCCTCGAGGCTTTCCCTCGAGGCTTTCCCGCAGGGCTGTCCCACGTGCCACCGTGGTGTGAGTCGATCCACGGCGTCAAAGATGAGCCAGTGCAGGGCAAAGAGGTTCCTCTGGAATGGACTGAGACATCTGGGGGACTCTTGGAATGGTGGTACGACCATGGAGTTCCTCTCGCCTTTCCTGTTGAGAGTGCCTCCTCTTGAGATGCGACGGGAACGCCGGGAATTCTTTCCCGTTGAAAGCAGGGAAAGGATCCCTCATCTCGAGCTCCGAGGGGGAAACGGGGCTCCTCTGGATGTGGGCGGGACCATCGTGCTTCCTCTCGAGTGGAGACGGGTATGGCGGTGAACTTCTTGAGTTTCAGCAAGGGTGTGAAAGACCCTTTCGAAGTTCCAGAGGTTAGGTGTCATTAGTCTCCAGACGCCTCATCGGAAACAGGCCTCATCTCGCCTGGAAGGGAGAAGTTCCTGGATTTTCTCGAGTTGCGGCAGGTGTTCTCGAGTTACGACGGGGACCTCAGGGACCCGCCCTGGTGGCCTCAAGAACAGCCAGTCCCCATGCGAGTTGCTAGGGGGCCTCTCGGGATTCCTCTCCCGTCGATACCGGGGCCAAAAACCTTGTGTGGAGTCAGGGCCGGAACCGAGGATTCCTCTCAGGGGCTGACATGGATCTTTGGGTACTTCTGGAGTCTCCCCAGGGGAGTCAGGCCTCGTCTCTAGTGTGGGCAAGCACGTGTGCTTTCCTTCCAGGCTGTAGCAGCAATGTCACGCTTCCCGTCGCGTGGATCAAAGGATCTGTGGTTTTCCCTCGAGGCTTTCCCTCGAGGCTTTCCCACAGGGCTGTCCCACGTGCCACCGTGGTGTGAGTCGATCCTCGGCATGAAAGATGAGCCAGTGCAGGGCAAAGAGGTTCCTCTGGAATGGACTGAGACATCTGGGGGACTCGTGGAATGGTGGTACGACCATGGAGTTCCTCTCGCCTTTCCTGTTGAGAGTGCCTCCTCTTGAGATGCGACGGGAACGCCGGGAATTCTTTCCCGATGAAAGCAGGGAAAGGATCCCTCATCTCGAGCTACGAGGGGGAAACGGGGCTCCTCTGGATTTGGGTAGGACCATCGTGCTTCCTCTCGAGTGGAGACGGGTATGGCGGTGAACTTCTTGAGTTGCAGCAAGGGTGTGAAAGACCCTTTCGAAGTTCCAGAGGTTACGTGTCAGTCTCCAGATGCCTCATCGGAAATAGACCTCATCTCGCCTGGAAGGGAGAACTTCCTGGATTTTCTCGAGGTGCGGCAGGTGTTCTCGAGTTACGACGGGTACCACAGGGACCCGCCCTGATGGCCTCAGGAGAGGCCAGTCCCCATGCGAGTTGCTAGGGGGCCTCTCGGGATTCCTCTCCCGTCGATACTAGGGCCAAAAACCTTGTGTGGAGTCAGGGCCGGAACTGAGGATTCCTCACAGGGGTGACATGGATTTTTGGGTACTTCTGGAGTCTCCCCAGGGGATTCAGGCCTCGTCTCGAGTGGGGGCATGCACGTGCGCTTTCCTTCCAGGCTGTAGCAGCAATGTCACGCTTCCCATCGCGTGGATCAAAGGATCTGTGGTTTTCCCTCGAGGCTTTCCCTCGAGGCTTTCGCACATGGCTGTGCCACGTGCCACCGTGGTGTGAGTCGATTCTCGGCGTGAAACATGAGCCAGTGCAGGGCAAAGAGGTTCCTCTGGAATGGACTGAGACATCTGGGGGACTCTTGGAATGGTGGTACGACCATGGAGTTCCTCTCGCCTTTCCTGTTGAGAGTGCCTCCTCTTGAGATGCGACGGGAATGACAGGAATACTTTCCCGTTGAAAGCAGGGAAAGGATCCCTCATCTCGAGGTACGAGGGGGAAACGGGGCTCCTCTGGATGTGGGCGGGACCATCGTGCTTCCTCTCGAGTGGAGACGGGTATGGCGGTGAACTTCTTGAGTTGCAGCAAGTGTGTGAAAGACCCTTTCGAAGTTCCAGAGGTTAGGTGTCATTAGTCTCCAGACGACTCATCGGAAATAGGCCTCATCTCGCCTGGAAGGGAGAACTTCCTGGATTTTCTCGAGTTGCGGCAGGTGTTCTCGAGTTACGACGGGGACCTCAGGGACCCGCCCTGGTGGCCTCAGGAGAGGCCAGTACCCATGCGAGGTGCTAGGGGGCCTTTCGGGATTCCTCTCCCGTCGATACCGGGGCCAAAAACCTTGTGTGGAGTCAGGGCCGGAACCGAGGATTCCTCTCAGGGGCTGACATGGATCTTTGGGTACTTCTGGAGTCTCCCCAGGGGAGTCAGGCCTCGTCTCGAGTGGGGGCATGCACGTGCGCTTTCCTTACAGGCTGTAGCAGCAATGTCACGCTTCCCGTGGCGTGGATCAAAGGATCTGTGGTTTTCCCTCGAGGCTTTCCCACAGGGCTGTCCCACGTGCCACCGTGGTGTGAGTCGATTCTCGGCGTGAAAGATGAGCCAGTGCAGGGCAAAGAGGTTCCTCTGGAATGGACTGAGACATCTGGGGGACTCTTGGAATGGTGGTACGACCATGGAGTTCCTCTCGCCTTTCCTGTTGAGAGTGCCTCCTCTTGAGATACGACGGGAACACCGGGAATTCTTTCCCGTTGAAAGCAGGGAAAGGATCCCTCATCTCGAGCTACGAGGGGGAAACGGGGCTCCTCTGGATGTGGGCGGGACCATCGTGCTTCCTCTCGAGTGGAGACGGGTATGGCGGTGAACTTCTTGAGTTGCAGCAAGGGTGTGAAAGACCCTTTCGAAGTTCCAGAGTTTAGGTGTCATTAGTCTCCAGACGCCTCATCGGAAATAGGCCTCATCTCGCCTGGAAGGGAGAACTTCCTGGATTTTCTCGAGTTGCGGCAGGTGTTCTCGAGTTACGACGGGGACCTCAGGGACCCGCCCTGGTGGCCTCAGGAGAGACCAGTCCCCATGCGAGGTGCTAGGGGGCCTCTCGGGATTCCTCTCCCGTCGATACCAAGGCCAAAAACCTTGTGTGGAGTCAGGGTCGGAACCGAGGATTCCTCTCAGGGGCTTATATGGATCTTTGGGTACTTCTGGAGTCTCGCCAGGGGAGACAGGCCTCGTCTCGAGTGGGGGCATGCACGTGCGCTTTCCTTCCAGGCTGTAGCAGCAATGTCACGCTTCCCGTCGCGTGGATCAAAGGATCTGTGGTTTTCCCTCGAGGCTTTCCCTCGAGGCTTTCCCACAGGGCTGTCCCACGTGCCTCCGTGGTGTGAGTCGATCCTCGGCGTGAAAGATGAGCCAGTGCAGGGCAAAGAGGTTCCTCTGGAATGGACTGAGACATCTGCGGGACTCTAGGAATGGTGGTACGACCATGGAGTTCCTCTCGCCTTTCCTGTTGAGAGTGCCTCCTCTTGAGATGCCACGGGAACGCCGGGAATTCCTTCCCGTTGAAAGCAGGAAAGGATCCCTCATCTCGAGCTCCGAGAGGGAAACGGGGCTCCTCTGGATGAGGGCGGGACCATCGTGCTTCCTCTCGAGTGGAGACGGGTATGGCGGTGAACTTCTTGAGTTGCAGCAAGGGTGTGAAAGACCCTTTCGAAATTCCAAAGGTTAGGTGTCATTAGTCTCCAGACGCCTCATCGGAAATAGGCCTCATCTCGCCTGGAAGGGAGAACTTCCTGGATTTTCTCGAGTTGCGGCAGGTGTTCTCGAGTTACGACGGGGACCTCAGGGACCCGCCCTGGTGGCCTCAGGAGAGGCCAGTCCACATGCGAGTTGCTAGGGGGCCTCTCGGGATTCCTCTCCCGTCGATACCGGGGCCAAAAACCTTGTGTGGAGTCAGGGCCGGAAACGAGGATTCTTCTCAGGGGCTGACATGGATCTTTGGGTACTTCTGGAGTCTCCGCAGGGGAGTCAGGCCTCGTCTCGAGTGGGGGCATGCACGTGCGTTTTCTTTCCATGCTGTAGCAGCAATGTCACGCTTCCCGTCGCGTGGATCAAAGGATCTGTGGTTTTCCCTCGAGGCTTTCCCACAGGGCTGTCCCACGTGCCACCGTGGTGTGATTCGATCCTCGGCGTGAAAGATGAGCCATTGCAGGGCAAAGAGGTTCCTCTGGAATGGACTGAGACATCTGGGGGACTCTTGGAATTGTGGTACGACCATGGAGTTCCTCTCGCCTTTCCTGTTGAGAGTGCCTCCTCTTGAGATGCGACGGGAACTCCGGGAATTCTTTCCCGTTGAAAGCAGGCAAAGGATCCCTCATCTGGAGCTACGAGGGGGAAACGGGGCTCCTCTGGATGTGGGCGGGACCATCGTGCTTCCTCTCGAGTGGAGACGGGTATGGCGGTGAACTTCTTGAGTTGCAGCAAGGGTGTGAAAGACCCTTTCGAAGTTCCAGAGGTTAGGTGTCATTAGTCTCCAGACGCCTCATCGGAAATAGGCCTCATCTCGCCTGGAAGGGAGAACTTCCTGGATTTTCTCGAGTTGCGGCAGGTGTTCTCGAGTTACGACGGGGACCTCAGGGACCCACACTGGTGGCCTCAGGAGTGGCCAGTCACCAGGCGACTTGCTAGGGGGCCTCTCGGGATTCCTCTCCCGTCGATACCGGGGCCAAAAACCTTGTGTGGAGTCAGGGCCAGAACCGAGGATTCCTCTCAGGGGCTGATATGGATCTTTGGGTACTTCTGGTGTCTCGCCAGGGGAGACAGGCCTCGTCTCGTGAGGGGGCATGCACGTGCACTTTCCTTCCAGGCTGTAGCAGCAATGTCACGCTTCCCGTCGCGTGGATCATAGGATCTGTGGTTTTCCCTCGAGGCTTTCCCACAGGGCTGTCCCACGTGCCACCGTGGTGTGAGTCGATCCTCGGCGTGAAAGATGAGCCAGTGCAGGGCAAAGAGCTTCCTCTGGAATGGACTGAGACATCTGGGGGACTCTTGGAATGGTGGTACCACCATGGAGTTCCTCTCGCCTTTCCTGTTGAGAGTGCCTCCTCTTGAGATGCGATGGGAATGCCGGGAATTCTTTCCCGTTGAAAGCAGGCAAAGGATCCCTCATCTCGAGCTACGAGGGGGAAACGGGGCTCCTCTGGATGTGGGCGGGACCATCCTGCTTCCTCTCGAGTGGAGACGGGTATGGAAGTGAACTTCTTGAGTTGCAGCAAGGGTGTGAAAGACCCTTTCGAAATTCCAGAGGTTAGGTGTCATTAGTCTCCAGACGCCTCATCGGAAATAGGATTCTTCTCGCCTGGAAGGGAGAACTTCCTGGATTTTCTCGAGATGCGGCAGGTGTTCTCGAGTTACGACGGGGACCTCAGGGACCCGCCCTGGTGGCCTCAGGAGAGGCCAGTCCACATGCGAGTTGCTAGGGGGCCTCTCGGAATTCCTCTCCCGTCGATACCGGGGCCAAAAACCTTGTGTGGAGTCAGGGCCGGAAACGAGGATTCCTCTCAGGGGCTGACATGGATCTTTGGGTACTTCTGGAGTCTCCGCAGGGGAGTCAGGCCTCGTCTCGAGTGGGGGCATGCACGTGCGCTATCCTTCCAAGCTGTAGCAGCAATGTCACGCTTCTCGAACCATGGATCAAAGGATCTGTGGTTTTCCCTCCAGGCTTTCCCACAGGGGTGTCCCACGTGCCACCGTGGTTTGAGTCGATCTTCGGCGTGAAAGATGAGCCAGTGCAGGGCAAAGAGGTTCCTCTGGAATGGACTGATACATCTGGGGGACTCTTGGAATGGTGGTACGATCATGGAGTTCCTCTCGCCTTTCCTGTTGAGAGTGCCTCCTCTTGAGATGCGACGGGAACGCCTGGAATTCTTTCCCGTTGAAAGCAGGGAAAGGATCCCTCATCTCGAGCTACGAGGTGGAAACGGGGCTCCTCTGGATGTGGGCGGGACCATCGTGCATCCTCTCGAGTGGAGACGGGTATGGCGGTGAACTTCTTGAGTTGCAGCAAGGGTGTGAAAGACCCTTTCGAAGTACCAGAGTTTAGGTGTCATTAGTCTCCAGAAGCCTCATCGGAAATAGGCCTCATCTCGCCTTGAAGGGAGAACTTCCTGGATTTTCTCGAGTTGCAGCAGGTGTTCTCGAGTTACGACGTGGACCTCAGGGACCCTCCCTGGTGGCCTCAGGAAAGGCCAGTCCCCATGCGAGTTGCTAGGGGGCCTCTCGGGATTCCTCTCCCGTCGATACCGGTGCCAAATACCTTGTGTGGAGTCAGGGCCGGAACCGAGGATTCCTCTCAGGGGCTGACATGGATCTTTGGGTACTTCTGGAGTCTCCCCAGGGGAGTCAGGCCTCGTCTCGAGTGGGGGCATGCACGTGTGCTTTCCTTCCAGGCTGTAGCAGCAATGTCACGCTTCCCGTCGCGTGGATCATAGGATCTGTGGTTTTCCCTCGAGGCTTTCCCTCGAGGCTTTCCCACAGGGCTGTCCCACGTGCCACCGTGGTGTGAGTCGATCCTCGGCGTGAAAGATGAACCAGTGCAGGGCAAAGAGCTTCCTCTGGAATGGACTGAGACATCTGGGGGACTCTTGGAATGGTGGTACGAACATGGAGTTCCTCTCGCCTTTCCTGTTGAGAGTGCCTCCTCTTGAGATGCGACGGGAACGCCGGGAATTCTTTCCCGTTGAAAGCAGGCAAAGGATCCCTCATCTCGAGCTACGAGGGGGAAACGGGGCTCCTCTGGATGTGGGCGGGACCATCCTGCTTCCTCTCGAGTGGAGACGGGTATGGAAGTGAACTTCTTGAGTTGCAGCAAGGGTGTGAAAGACCCTTTCGAAGTTCCAGAGGTTAGGTGTCATTAGTCTCCAGACGCCTCATCGGAAATAGTCCTCATCTCGCCTGGAAGGGAGAACTTCCTGGATTTTCTCGAGATGCGGCAGGTGTTCTCGAGTTACGACGGGGACCTCAGGGACCCGCCCTGGTGGCCTCAGGAGAGGCCAGTCCACATGCGAGTTGCTAGGGGGCCTCGCGGGATTCCTCTCCCGTCGATACCGGGGCCAAAAACCTTGTGTGGAGTCAGGGCCGGAAACGAGGATTCCTCTCAGGGGCTGACATGGATCTTTGGGTACTTCTGGAGTCTCCGCAGGGGAGTCAGGCCTCGTCTCGAGTGGGGGCATGCACGTGCGTTTTCTTTCCAGGCTGTAGCAGCAATGTCACGCTTCCCGTCGCGTGGATCAAAGGATCTGTGGTTTTCCCTCGAGGCTTTCCCACAGGGCTGTCCCACGTTCCACCGTGGTGTGAGTCGATCCTCGGCGTGAAAGATGAGCCAGTGCAGGGCACAGAGGTTCCTCTGGAATGGACTGAGACATCTGGGGGACTCTTGGAATGGTGGTACGACCATGGAGTTCCTCTCGCCTTTCCTGTTGAGAGTGCCTCCTCTTGAGATGCGACGGGAACGCCGGGAATTCTTTCCCGTTGAAAGCAGGGAAAGGATCCCTCATCTCGAGCTACGAGGGGGAAACGGGGCTCCTCTGGAGGTGGGCGGGACCTTCGTGCTTCCTCTCTAGTGGAGACGGGTATTGCCGGGGTCCAGCCCCGGTGGATCCAGGGAATTCGAAGGGTGGACGGCGTTGGCGTGGAAAGACTTGTTTTTTTATTAATATAAGATTAGATTAAGAAACTGTAGTGCAGTAGGAAGATTAAGTGGAGAAAGAGGGCTGAATAGCTTGGTTTACGCGGAAGACCAATAAAATTCCAGACAAGGAATTTGCACCATCTACGTTGGGCCACCGGTGCCCGCTTGAATATCTAAGGGTGCCTCGCCTTAAGCTCCCTTTTTCGCGGATCTTAATAACCAGGGCAAATAAGTAGACCTGGCGAGCCTCCGCGCCCCAGATGGAAATTCAGCCTGAAATTAAAGTAAAGAGCAGAGGGAAGAAAAGGGAGAGAAAAAGAGAGAGAGAGAGAGACACGGGGGGAGCCATATTCCCAAGACACCAGGCCGAGACTAGTCCGAGAAACTGGTCTGAGAATCTGGTCCCGTCCTTTATTGTTCAGAAGGCCTTTTATACTTTTGATAAAACATGGAGATCAATGGGTAACACAAAGTTATGCAGCGTTAGCAGTCCAGACTCTTATCAAAACCAGGCTTTTCTCTCTGCATACCTAATTGTATACACAAGTCTTAGGTAATTTACATCATCTTCCAACCAAAAGGGCCAATTAACATTTTACAGCCTTTTTTCTGATAAGGGTTTGTCAACCACAAGACTTATTTGTGTTGATCTTCCCAAGGTCTGGTGCCACTCTCGGAAAGCACTAAAGAAAGTTACATTCTTAGACAGCAAGGATACAGCAACTTATAACAAGTAGAGGGAGTGCAGTGATTTATAGCAAAAGAGAAGCAATTAACTCAAAAGTCTAGTGTTGCTAACATCAAAACTACTATGTATCTTTTTCTACATCCTGCTTACATTAACATCCTTCCAGGTGCCTAAAAGATAAAGAATAAGGAGGTCTGGCAGCAATCCTTGAGTCAACAGTGAAAACCCTCTACCAATATAATTTTTAACTCTTTAGAAAAGGCTCTGTATCTTTAAGATGCTTTTAAGCTTTGTGCCTCCCGCGGTTGGGGGGCTGTAAGCAATTCACAAGCTGTAAGCTTTGTGCCTCTCGCGGTTGGGGGGCTGTAAGCAATTCACAAGCTGTAAGAGGTCTGGGGAACCTGTTAGGCAGAATAGAGAGCTATCAGAGGGGTTTAACTGAAACATCCCTTTCAAATGCAGAAGACTAAAACCCTGAATTGACTTTTTTCCAGAGAATATCAGAAAAGTGGAAAAGCAGAGCACAAAAGCCGGCAGATTTTTGCTGGGGTACATGCTTAGGAATATCCAGAGGGGTCCCTGAAGTCTGAGCACGCCTTGCGTATGTCAGCTTCCTTCCTCATGACCTTGTCACGGGCGGGATTCCTCACACTGGCTTCCGGCAACTCCCCCTTCTTTATTAGTTTTTTAAAAAAATTAGGTGCAGTTCAGTCGCGAGATTCCGAATGCTCTGCCGAAGAGTCCTGACAACACAAGGAAGCACGATTACAAGGAGCAGGATTATGGCAC
This sequence comes from Capricornis sumatraensis, assembly GCF_032405125.1. Lineage (NCBI taxonomy): Eukaryota > Metazoa > Chordata > Mammalia > Artiodactyla > Bovidae > Capricornis > Capricornis sumatraensis. The sequence continues at coordinate 874,565 of NC_091077.1, read as the reverse complement.
CCACAGCAGCATAGCTAGAGACAGTAGTCAGAAGAGTTTTTCCAGAAATGAAGTCAGAGAAGGTGTGGAAAAAGTCATTGGCTTCTCCTGCGGCGGTAAAATCTAATCGGGAGTGTTCCAAGGTCTGAATCTGATTATGAAGTTTCCCTAAATCTAAACTAATATCTGAGCTGTTCCAGACACCTAAAATATGATTTTTGACCCTCTCCCATTTAAAATCTGTCTCATTTACTTTCAGGGATGTAACACATATCCACCGGTAATCGGCATGACATGAAAGAGCCAATTTCATTTTCAGACTCTGTAATTCATTCCCAATATGCATTACTGCTTCTTCTAAGGCATCAATCCTTATTTCTAGCTTCCTATCTATAATTTCCTGGGTTGCCAGCGTTAGAGAAACATTTTTGGATACGGTGTCAACATATTGGGCAGTATACACTTGTTGAGACAATGATAATGTCGCCACAGTAACAGAAGTAATTGCGGTTATCAAAGCTGATATTCCCAAAACAAGTAAGCCCACAAACCGTCGTGTTCGCATTAAATCTTGTAGCTGTTGCAGTACAGCTAGGCCATGGTTATCATACCAATACGTGGCTACAGTTACAGGTACCATGAGATAGGGCGGACGTTTTAAAACCATGAAAGAGCAAACTTTATATTGAGGAGTTAAACAGGATGAAAGCATACATTGTTCACAAGACACTACATGGGGTCCACCTGTATAATTCAATTGTATGTTAAGTCTTTCAGAATCATTAGTGAAAAGAAAAACATAAGGAGAGGGTAGACAAGCTAAAATAGAGTAAATAGAGGTATTTTTTGGTCGGATTAAAATAATAGGGGCGGTAGCCGCAAGGGCTCTCCAAATTTCTGGCTGCCAAAAGGTTTTACCTCTAGTTATATAAGACAGCATAGGGGGAACAAATTGGTTATGATGCCGTCTGGTGGCAACTAACGGCCAAGAAATTGAATATTCTTTCCAATTATCCAATCTATTGATAAAGTCATCGTCAGACTCAGGGTCTTGACCTGGATTTGGGTTGCTCCAGTCCTGAATCGCACAATTTCTTCCTCCCGGCATATTGTAATCTACTCTCGAATTATAAATACAAGATTTCCAAATCGGATATCCTGAATGATCATCTATAGTTTTCCAAATAACATCTGAGGGAGCAACATCATCACAATTTGGATATTCTGATGGAGTTTTGAGAGACAAAGACTTATAGGGGCCAAGGACCCCAGGCATACGGGCTCGTAATATCCAAGCAGACCGATCCCCTATAGATGCAAATTTAGAGGTTGGGGAATCTGTCATAACTGCTTTTGTGGAGGCTCCAATGCATCCTGTCTTGGTAAAGAAGTCTCCTGTAAGGCCAGGAGGAAAATTAAAGCAGACAGGAAAATCATCTGCTAGTCCTTTAAAGGTATAATTGAAATTAATAGGGTATTGGTCTTTTGTATAGGAAGTATAAGATCCTCCCAAAAGGCGAGGCTGGTCTGTACTAACTCGTATGGGGTCACTGTTCCAAGTAACAACTTGGAAAGTTGGAGGATCCGGGAGAAACGCCCAATATTTGGTTGGAATGGGAGCAGCGCTTACCTGGCAAGAGAGCAAGGCAAGCATGGCAATAAACACCTTTTCAGGAGAGACTGACGATCCCTGTAGGGTAGCTATCCCCTGTGCCTGGCGACAGAGAGCTTTAATCTGTCCCCAGGTGGGCAAGGAGGCTTGTTGGGTTGACTGAGCTGGGCGTCCTAATGGATTCCTGCGAGGCAAAAAATCAGGGGGTGCAATATCCTGTATCTGAAGTCGTGACATCTGTCCAGTGGGTGGCTCCGATCCGCGCCTATCCGGGATCTCCAATGTCAGCTGTCCTGGGGTCAGCGGCGTTTCCCGTGCTGGCGGAGGGAGCGGGGGAAGAGGGAGTTTCTTCCTTTTTAGAGATCGCGGTGGCGGGGGATTCTGGTATCCGGGGAGCTGAGACATGGCGAATTAGTCTGTCTGGAACCCAAATCGGAGCGTCCGCGTCCTGTGGAAAAACACAAGCATACCCTCGCCCATTGGTTAATAAGGGGTCAGGACCTTTCCATTGTCCGGAAAGAAGGTCCCTCCATTTTACTAATGGTTTTGCATTCAATTGCTCTGGGCACCAATGGCGAAGCATTGCAGTGTTTCCGGATGAATCAGCATTTAAGTTATTTATTACGAAAAGAGCATGTTGCAAAATCTGATGGGGGGAACTATATTTAAATTCCCCTTCTTTTAGTTTTTGAATATGGATTTTCAGTGTTTGATGTGCTCTTTCCACAATGGCTTGTCCTTGTGGGTTATAAGGGATGCCGGTGTTATGTTTAATTTGAAATCTTGTACAGAATTGCTGAAAAGATTTAGAAGTGTAAGCAGGAGCATTATCAGTTTTTAAAGCTTTTGGCAAGCCCAGATAGGAAAAGCATGTAAAAAGATGTTGTATTACATCTTTAACTGCTTCCCCTGTACGAGCAGTGGCAATAATAACATGAGAGAAGGTATCTACAGTTACATGAACAAAAGACAGTTTTCCAAATGAAGAGACATGGGTTACATCCATTTGCCAGAGTGCATTAGGTTTGAGACCGCGAGGGTTAACTCCCAGAGGCAAAGCATTCACGGTAGTAGGACAATGTGAAGAAGAACGAACAATCTCTCGGGCAGATTCTCGAGGAATTTGAAACTGGTATCGTAAGGCAGTGGCATTTTGGTGATGAAGTGAGTGAGAAGCTCGAGCTTCTTCAAAAACAGAAGCCACTGAAATCCTGGTTAACGAATCTGCCAATTCATTGAGAGCATTTAAAGGGCCAGGCAGGCCGGAATGAGCCCGAATGTGGCCGATAAAGAACGCCCGATTTCTTTTCCATATTTGCTGCTGCAGTTTAGTTAACAAATGGAAGATAGCAGTTTTGTTTTCAGGCAAAACTGCAGTCTCAATGTGTGGAAACAGCCTGACCACATACTGAGAGTCAGAATAAAGGTTAAATTCTTTCTCCGCAAACATAACAAAGGCCTCAATAACAGCTGTGATTTCAGCCCTTTGAGCTGAAGTTTCTTGTGTTTCCAAAAGTTTTTGATGATCTCTTGTGACTATAGAGGCTCTACCGTTAGCCGATCCATCAGTAAAGACTACCTGAGCATCTGAAATAGGGAACTGTTTACACCGGACAGGAAAAATAACTGGATGGTTAGACATAAAATTTAGTAAAACATGCGAGGGTAAATGATGCAAAATTTGACCACAGTAATTCCCTATGGCAATCTGCCAGTCTTCATCAAACATTAAAAGAGCATCAAGCTGCTCCTTATTATATGGAATTACAATCTCTGATGGCTCTTTACCAAACAATTCAATGCTCCGCTTCCTTCCTTTTAGCATTAATGTGGCAATTAAACCAGGATAAGAAGCCACGACTTTTTTAGCTTGGGTAGGAAGATGGATCCATTCTAAAGGGCCGCGTTGCCACAGAACTCCCGTAGGCGCCGTTGGAGTAGCTAGGCAAAGGAACTGCCACGTCATCGTCAAATCAATTCTTTTTACATAGCTATTTGATAAGGCTGCTTCTACTTTGCCTAGGGCTTCTTGAGCCTCAGCTGTTAATTGTCTTTTTGAGGTTGGATCAGGATCCCCGCGTAAAGTGTTAAAAAGAGGTTTTAATTCGGCAGTGGTTAATTTTAAATATGGTCTAATCCAATTAATATCACCTAAGAGTTTTTGATAATCATTTAAAGTAATAAGATGGTCTTTTCTCAATTGCAGCGGGGTATGAGTCACCGTTTCCGAATTTATGACTCTTCCTAAGTAAGTTATGGGCGGATTGATTTGAATTTTTTCTGGGGCAATTTTTAGGCCTCTGTCTGTCAATGCCTGGGTCAGGTCCTGGAGCACAGTCTGCAGGTGAACTCTATCAGGATGAGCTATTAAAATATCATCCATATAGTGAATCATATACACGTGTTCATATTTAGCCCTAGTATCTTCTAGAGCGGCATTAACAAATTTTTGGCATAAAGTAGGGCTATTTTTCATTCCCTGAGGCAGAACCTTCCACTGAAACCGTAAATAAGGCTGTTTAAGATTTTCTGATGGCAGACTAAAGGCAAATCGCTTTTTATCCTCAGGATTTAAGGGAATAGTGAAAAAACAATCTTGTAAATCAATAACAATTATATTATATCCCTCTGGAACGGCTACTGGGGAAGGGAGCCCAGGCTGTAAGGCCCCCATGTCCTCCATGGTGGCATTAATAGCTCTCAAATCCTGTAAAAGTCGCCATTTACCAGATTTTTTCTTAATGACAAAAATAGGAGTGTTCCAGGGGCTATTGGAGGGCTCAATATGTCCCAATTCTAATTGTTCAAAGATTAATGCTTTAGCTGCCAATAATTTTTCCTTATGCAGAGGCCACTGTTCTACCCACACCGGATCTTGAGATTTCCATGTGATGGGGTCGGCAGCAAAAACAATGGCCTCAATTATAAATTTGGATATCCCAATCCAGCACGTAGCTTGCGAGGAGTTGGGCAAATTGGCTCAATTATTCCTGTCTGTTGTTTACCCAATCCTTTTGATGGATCATAGCCCATCTGCAACATCTGAGAGGTCACTTTATCATCAGGGCTAAAAAGTAACACTCCCATTTGAGATAGCACGTCCCTCCCCCACAGGGTAAGGGGGAGCGAAGGAACGACATAAGGTTGGAAAGTTCCACGGGTATCCTCAAATTGCCAATCTAAAATTTTTGCACTTTTGGCTATTGTGGGGGCTCTTCCTATCCCCACCAAGTTATTTTCAGTAGTATGTGTGGGCCAGGAGCTGGGCCAGTCTTTTCCTGAAATGCAAGAAACATCTGCTCCTGTGTCTAATAACCCCACAATAGACTTGCCATTAATCAGGATAGTCTTCATAGGACGTTTCTGAGTAATTTCTGTTATCCAAAAAACCATATCACTAGACCCAAATCCTTTATCCTGCCTTTCATTTTGAGTAGCTGTGCGCCCAATTGCAGTGTGGTAAGGCAAAAGCAAAAGTTGGGCTATTCTTTGTCCCTGATGTATTTGGAAAGTTTTAGTTGGGGGTGAAATCATTATCTGGATTTCTCCTGTATAATCTGAGTCAATTACTCCAGGGATGATTGTGAGACCTTGCATAGCTAAGGAACTTCTGCCTAGTATAATTCCTACTAAACCTGTTGGTAATGGGCCTTTAACTCCTGTAGGTATTTTTACAGTGGGGCTATCTGGTGTTAATATTGCTGAGGTGGTGGAACTGAGGTCCAGTCCTGCGCTGCCTGGGGTTGCTCTGATGAGTTCTGCGATGGGACGAAGGGAATGAATGGGTTCAGTGAGGCTGCCCCAATTGTTGTCGGGGCCTGAGGCTGGCCCCTCAATCCGTTTCCCGACTGCTGGTCGGGGCCCAAAAAGGCTCCATTTCTATGGAATTGTGACCTACATTCTTTTGCCCAGTGATATCCTTTTTGACAACGAGGGCAGAGAGATCTAGGGAGATTAGTAGGCACAGCCGGGGAGGGAGAATTCGGCAGAGAAGAACCGGCTGCTTTTTGGGGACAAGCTCGCATAAGGTGCCCTTCCCGTCCGCAAGAGAAGCAGGCCTTGGATAAACCAATATTCTGGCCTGGACTACTGGAATGACTCTTTGACGGGTTATTTCTATTTGTAAAAAAGGACTGTACTGCCTGCTGGTAAGAATTTCCCTTTATGGCTGCAGCTATGGCAACGCCCTGCATCATCGCTGGTCCTACATCTGCACATTGCCTGATATAATCTATTATTTCCCCAGTTTTTTTAATAGGACGTAAAATGGCCTGGCAGGTAGAATTAGCATTTTCAAATGCCAGTTGTTTTATCAATATACTAGCTGCCTCAGTGTTGGAAATTACTCTGTTGACTGCCTCTGCAAGTCTTGATATAAAGTCTTCATATGGCTCTTCTGGTTTTTGTTTAACATTTGAGAAGGAAGAGGTAGATTCTTTCCCTTCAGGCAACAAACGCCAAGCCCCAAGGGCGCAGGCGGTTACTTGATCTAAAGTGGTTTTATCTAATCCCATTTGATCTCTAAGTGTTCCAAAATCATTAGTCCCTGCCAACATATTTTTTATAATATATCTTGGGCCATATTTTTGGTTAGCATCAGCCTGTTTTTGGGCTAGATCTTCATATTCAGTTCTCCAAAGTACATATTGACCTCCAGACAGACAAGCTTTAGCGACTGTCTTCCAGTCATGGGGTGTCATCCATCTGCCCGCTAAAGCTTCCACCAATGATACAGTGTACGGGGCTTTAGGCCCATACAAAGCACAAGCCTGTTTGAGTTCTTTAATCATTTTCATTGGAATGGGTTCCCAGTGGGGGGCTGTTCTCCCACCACTTCCACCAAATATTATGGGGAAACAAGCCTCAAGGTGGGGATCAAGTTCATCATCTGGGCTAGAGAAAACTCTTCTTCGGGGAGCTTCTAGTGGAGGCCCCTCACCCTTATAGGGGGGGGGGGCAAGGGGTGTCCTATGTCACTTTCTTCGTACTTTGGGAATTTTTTATCCGTTCTGTGTTTAGGTCTTACGGATGTTTTATCTGGGGAATCTGGCCTTAAACTCTCAGGTGCATATAATCTGATGGGGGACATTTGTCTTGAGCCTCTGGAAGCAGAAGGCTTAATTAAGGAAATTTCTCTTGAATTTGTGGAAGCAGGTGGTCTGGTTGGGGAAGTTTTTATTAAGCTCTTTGGAGCAGATAATCTAATTGGAGAAGTTTCTCTTAAACTCCTTGGAGCATCTTTATTTAATAAAGACCAGTCCTCATCAGAATGATCTTGACTTACTTCCTCTTCCAAATCTTCCTCATCTGAAAGCTGCTCTTTTTTGTCATCTCTATCTATTACCTTTTCTTGGGCAGTCATTGCAGCTATCATTTGACTCAACTGCCGATAGTTAGGTGTAGCCTCCTTTTCATCACTCTCCTCTTCGATAGATACCTTTTTCTCTGCACTTTCCTCTTTAAGATGTACCTTTTCAGATTCAGGGGCAGGGTCTAGAGCGTCCCTAATTATATTCCATAAGGAAAAGGCGTCAGTAGGCACCTTTTGTGAGCCATGTTCAGCATGGTAAGTTTTTAGTTGTTTTCCTACTCTCTCCCAGGTGTCTAAGTTAACAGTGCCTTCTTCTGGAAACCAGGGACACTGTTCTTGTACAAAGGAAAAAAATGAATGAATATTGGATTTTTTAACTTTAATTCCTCGTTTAGTTAGTAACTGCAAGATTACTCCTGTAAAAAGCTGTCTTTCTTTTGATTCACTGTTACCCATGTCAGAAAATTAAGTCTTATAGAAAAGTCTACCTCAACAAAAAGGTTTTACCTTTGGCGAGGGGGGTTTTGTTTTCAACCCTAAGATAGCAGGTTTCTTTTCAACCTCTAGAGCACCAGGTTTCTCTTAAACCCTTGAACACTTCCCACTCCTCCTCACCCTGTCTATCCTACAGGGGGGTCCGCGGCACCCTGAGTGGGTCCTAGCCGTCCCGAACACTCAACACTGGGGGAGTACCCGAAAGTACTCCGGGGGGAGTGATTAAGTCACTCCGGGGGGGAGCAACAGAAAGTGCTCCGGGGGGAGCTACAGAGAGTGCTCCGGGGGGAGCTTTTGCTCCGAGGAACCTACCTTCGAATAGCCTGTTCCGGGCGCCACTTGCCGGGGTCCAGCCCCGGTGGATCCAGGGAATTCGAAGGGTGGACGGCGTTGGCGTGGAAAGACTTGTTTATTTATTAATATAAGATTAGATTAAGAAACTGTAGTGCAGTAGGAAGATTAAGTGGAGAAAGAGGGCTGAATAGCTTGGTTTACGCGGAAGACCAATAAAATTCCAGACAAGGAATTTGCACCATCTACGTTGGGCCACCGGTGCCCGCTTGAATATCTAAGGGTGCCTCGCCTTAAGCTCCCTTTCTCGCGGATCTTAATAACCAGGGCAAATAAGTAGACCTGGCGAGCCTCCGCGCCCCAGATGGAAATTCAGCCTGAAATTAAAGTAAAGAGCAGAGGGAAGAAAAGGGAGAGAAAAAGAGAGAGAGAGAGAGACAGGGGGGGAGCCAGATTCCCAAGAAACCAGGCCGAGACTAGTCCGAGAAACTGGTCTGAGAATCTGGTCCCGTCCTTTATTGTTCAGAAGGCCTTTTATACTTTTGATAAAACATGGAGATCAATGGGTAACACAAAGTTATGCAGTGTTAGCAGTCCAGACTCTTATCAAAACCAGGCTTTTCTCTCTGCATACCTAATTGTATACACAAGTCTTAGGTAATTTACATCATCTTCCAACCAAAAGGGCCAATTAACATTTTACAGCCTTTTTTCTGATAAGGGTTTGTCAACCACAAGACTTATTTGTGTTGATCTTCCCAAGGTCTGGTGCCACTCTCGGAAAGCACTAAAGAAAGTTACATTCTTAGACAGCAAGGATACAGCAACTTATAACAAGTAGAGGGAGTGCAGTGATTTATAGCAAAAGAGAAGCAATTAACTCAAAAGTCTAGTGTTGCTAACATCAAAACTACTATGTATCTTTTTCTACATCCTGCTTACATTAACATCCTTCCAGGTGCCTAAAAGATAAAGAATAAGGAGGTCTGGCAGCAATCCTTGAGTCAACAGTGAAAACCCTCTACCAATATAATTTTTAACTCTTTAGAAAAGGCTCTGTATCTTTAAGATGCTTTTAAGCTTTGTGCCTCCCGCGGTTGGGGGGCTGTAAGCAATTCACAAGCTGTAAGCTTTGTGCCTCTCGCGGTTGGGGGGCTGTAAGCAATTCACAAGCTGTAAGAGGTCTGGGGAACCTGTTAGGCAGAATAGAGAGCTATCAGAGGGGTTTAACTGAAACATCCCTTTCAAATGCAGAAGACTAAAACCCTGAATTGACATTTTTCCAGAGAATATCAGAAAAGTGGAAAAGCAGAGCACAAAAGCCGGCAGATTTTTGCTGGGGTACATGCTTAGGAATATCCAGAGGGGTCCCTGAAGTCTGAGCACGCCTTGCGTATGTCAGCTTCCTTCCTCATGACCTTGTCACGGGCGGGATTCCTCACACTGGCTTCCGGCAGGGTATGGTGGTGAACTTCTTGAGTTGCAGCAAGGCTGTGAAAGACCCTTTCGAAGTTCCAGAGGTAAGGTGTCATTAGTCTCCAGACGCCTCATCGGAAATAGGCCTCATCTCGCCTGGAAGGGAGAACTTCCTGGATTTTCTCGAGTTGCGGCAGGTGTTCTCGAGTTACGACGGGGACCTCAGGGACCCGCCCTGGTGGCCTCAGGAGAGGCCAGTCCCTATGCGAGTTGCTAGGGGGCCTCTCGGGATTCCTCTCCCGTCGATACCGGGGCCAAAAACCTTGTGTGGAGTCAGGGCCGGAACCGAGGATTCCTCTCAGGGGCTGACATGGATCTTTGGGTACTTCTGGAGTCTCCCCAGGGGAGTCAGGCCTCGTCTCGAGTGGGGGCATGCACGTGCACTTTCCTTCCAGGCTGTAGCAGCAATGTCACGCTACCTGTCGCGTGGATCAAATGATCTGTGGTTTTCCCTCGAGGCTTTCCCACAGGGCTGTCCCACGTGCCACCGTGGTGTGAGTCGATCCTGGCGTGAAAGATGAGCCAGTGCAGGGCAAAGAGGTTCCGCTGGAATGGACTGAGACATCAGGGGGACTCTTGGAATGGTGGTACGCCCATGGAGTTCCTCTCGCCTTTCCTGTTGAGAATGCCTCCTTTTGAGATGCGACGGGAACGCCGGGAATTCTTTCCCGTTGAAAGCAGGGAAAGGATCCCTCATCTCGAGCTACGAGGGGGAAACGGGGCTCCTCTGGATGTGGGCGGGACCATCGTGCTTCCTCTCGAGTGGAGACGGGTATGGCGGTGAACTTCTTGAGTTGCAGCAAGGGTGTGAAAGACCCTTTCGAAGTTCCAGAGGTTAGGTGTCATTAGTCTCCAGACGCCTCATCGGAAATAGGCCTCATCTCGCCTGGAAGGGAGAACTTCCTGGATTTTCTCGAGTTGCGGCAGGTGTTCTCGAGTTACGACGGGGACCTCAGGGACCCGCCCTGGTGGCCTCAGGAGAGGCCAGTCCCCATGCGAGTTGCTAGGGGGCCTCTCGGGATTCCTCTCCCGTCGATACCGGGGCCAAAAACCTTGTGTGGAGTCAGGGCCGGAACCGAGGATTCCTCTCAGGGGCTGACATGGATCTTTGGGTACTTGTGGAGTCTCCACAGGGGAGTCAGGCCACGTCACGAGTGGGGGCATGCACGTGCGCTTTCCTTCCAGGCTGTAGCAGCAATGTCACGCTTCCCTTCGCGTGGATCAAAGGATCTGTGGTTTCCCTCGAGGCTTTCCCTCGAGGCTTTCCCACAGGGCTGTCCCACGTGCCACCGTGGTGTGAGTCGATCCTGGCGTGAAAGATGAGCCAGTGCAGGGAACAGAGGTTCCGCTGAAATAGACTGAGACATCTGGGGGACTCTTGGAATGGTGGTACGACCATGGAGTTCCTCTCGCCTTTCCTGTTGAGAATGCCTCCTTTTGAGATGCGACGGGAACGCCGGGAATTCTTTCCCGTTGAAAGCAGGGAAAGGATCGCTCATCTCGAGCTACGAGGGGGAAACGGGGCTCCTCTGGATGTGGGCGGGACCATCGTGCTTCCTCTCGAGTGGAGACGGGTATGGCGGTGAACTTCTTGAGTTGCAGCAAGGGTGTGAAAGACCCTTTCGAAGTTCCAGAGGTTAGGTGTCATTAGTCTCCAGACGCCTCATCGGAAATAGGCCTCATCTCGCCTGGAAGGGAGAACTTCCTGGATTTTCTCGAGTTGCGGCAGGTGCTCTCGAGTTACGACGGGGACCTCAGGGACCCGCCCTGGTGGCCTCAGGAGAGGCCAGTCCCCATGCGAGATGCTAGGGGGCCTCTCGGGATTCCTCTCCCGTCGATACCGGGGCCAAAAACTTTCTGTGGAGTCAGGTCCGGAAACGAGGATTCCTCTCAGGGGCTGACATGGATCTTTGGGTACTTCTGGAGTCTCCCCAGGGGAGTCAGGCCTCGTCTCGAGTCGGGGCATGCACGTGCGCTTTCCTTCCAGGCTGTAGCAGCAATGTCACGCTTCCCGTCGCGTGGATCAAAGGATCTGTGGTTTTCCCTCGAGGCTTTCCCACAGGGCTGTCGCACGTGCCACCGTGGTGTGAATCGATCCTCGGCGTGAAAGATGAGCCAGTGCAGGGCAAAGAGGTTCCTCTGGAATGGACTGAGACATCTGGGGGACTCTTGGAATGGTGGTACGACCATGGAGTTCCTCTCGCCTTTCCTGTTGAGAGTGCCTCCTCTTGAGATGCGACGGGAATGCCGGGAATTCTTTCCCGTTGAAAGCAGGGAAAGGATCCCACATCTCGAGCTACGATGGGGAAACGGGGCTCCTCTGGATGTGGGCGGGACCATCGTGTTTCCTCTCGAGTGGAGACGGGTATGGCGGTGAACTTCTTGAGTTGCAGCAAGGGTGTGAAAGACCCTTCCGAAGTTCCAGAGGTTTGGTGTCATTAGTCTCCAGATGCCTCATCGGAAATAGGCCTCATCTCGCCTGGAATGGTGAACTTCCTGGATTTTCTCGAGTTGCGGCAGGTGTTCTCGAGTTACGACGGGGACCTCAGGGACCCGCCCTGGTGACCTCAGGAGAGGCCAGTCCCCATGCGAGTTGCTAGGGGGCCTCTCGGGATTCCTCTCCCGTCGATACCGGGGCCAAAAACCTTGTGTGGAGTCAGGGCCGGAACCGAGGATTCCTCTCAGAGGCTGACATGGATCTTTGGGTACTTCTGGAGTCTCCCCAGGGGAGTCAGGCCTCGTCTCGAGTGGGGGCATGCACGTGCGCTTTCCTTCCAGGCTGTAGCAGCAATGTCACGCTTCCATTCGCGTGGATCAAAGGATCTGTGGTTTTCCCTCGAGGCTTTCCCTCGAGGCTTTCCCACAGGGCTGTCCCACGTGCCACCGTGGTGTGAGTCGATCCTGGCGTGAAAGATGAGCCAGTGCAGGGCAAAGAGGTTCCTCTGGAATGGACTGAGACATCTGCGGGACTCTTGGAATGGTGGTACGACCATGGAGTTCCTCTCGCCTTTCCTGTTGAGAGTGCCTCCTCTTGAGATGCGACGGAACGCCGGGAATTCTTTCCCGTTGAAAGCAGGGAAAGGATCCCTCATCTCGAGCTACGAGGAGGAAACGGGGCTCCTCTGGATGTGGGCGGGACCATCGTGCTTCCTCTCGAGTGGAGACGGGTATGGCGGTGAACTTCTTGAGTTGCAGCAAGGGTGTGAAAGACCCTTTCGAAGTTCCAGAGGTTAGGTCTCATTAGTCTCCAGACGCCTCATCGGAAATAGGCCTCATCTCGCCTGGAAGGGAGAACTTCCTGGATTTTCTCGAGTTGCGGCAGGTGTTCTCGAGTTACGACGGGGACCTCAGGGACCCGCCCTGGTGGCCTCAGGAGAGGCCAGTCCCCATGCGAGTTGCTAGGGGGCCTCTCGGGATTCCTCTCCCGTCAATACCGGGGCCAAAAACCTTGTGTGGAGTCAGGGCCGGAACCGAGGATTCCTCTCAGGGGCTGACATGGATCTTTGGGTACTTCTGGAGTCTCCCCAGGGGAGTCAGGCCTCGTCTCGAGTGGGGGCATGCACGTGCGCTTTCCTTCCAGGCTGTAGCAGCAATGTCACGCTTCCCGTCGCGTGGATTAAAGGGTCTGTGGTTTTCCCTCGAGGCTTTCCCTCGAGGCTTTCCCACAAGCCTCTCCCACGTGCCACCGTGGTGTGAGTCGATCCTCGGCGTGAAAGATGAGCCAGTGCAGGGCAAAGAGGTTCCTCTGGAATGGACTGAGACATCTGGGGGACTCTTGGAATGGTGGTACGACCATGGAGTTCCTCTCGCCTTTCCTGTTGAGAGTGCCTCCTCTTGAGATGCGACGGGAACGCCGGGAATTCTTTCCCGTTGAAAGCAGGGAAAGGATCCCTCATCTTGAGCTACGAGGGGGAAACGGGGCTCCTCTGGATTTGGGAGGGACCATCGTGCTTCCTCGCGAGTGGAGACGGGTATGGCGGTGAACTTCTTGAGTTGCAGCAAGGGTGTGAAAGACCCTTTCGAAGTTCCAGAGGTTAAGTGTCATTAGTCTCCAGACGCCTCATCGGAAATAGGCCTCATCTAGCCTGCAAGGGAGAATTTCCTGGATTTTCTCGAGTTGCAGCCGGTGTTCTCGTGTTACGATGGGGACCTCAGGGACCCCCCCTGGTGGCCTCAGGAGAGGCCAGTCCCCAGGCGAGTTGCTAGGGGGCCTCTCGGGATTCCTCTCCCTTCGATACCGGGGCCAAAAACCTTGTGTGGAGTCAGGGCCGGAACCGAGGATTCCTCTCAGGGGCTGACATGGATCTTTGGGTACTTGTGGAGTCTCCACAGGGGAGTCAGGCCTCGTCTCGAGTGGGGGCATGCACGTGTGCTTTCCTTCCAGGCTGTAGCAGTAATGTCACGCTTCCCGTGGCCTGGATCAAAGGATCTGTGATTTTCCCTCGAGGCTTTCCCTCGAGGCTTTCCCACAGGGCTGTCCCACGTGCCACCGTGGTGTGAGTCTATCCTCGGCGTGAAAGATGAGCCAGTGCAGGGCAAAGAGGTTCCTCTGGAATGGACTGAGACTTCTGGGGGACTCTTAGAATGGTGGTACGACCATGGAGTTCCTCTCGCCTTTCCTGTTGAGAGTGCCTCCTCTTGAGATGCGACGGGAACGCCGGGAATTCTTTCCCGTTGAAAGCAGGGAAAGGATCCCTCATCTCGAGCTACGAGGGGGAAACGGGGATCCTCTGGATGTGGGCGGGACCATCGTGCTTCCTCTCGAGTGGAGACGGGTATGGCGGTGAACTTCTTGAGTCGCAGCAAGGGTGTGAAAGACCCTTTCGAAGTTCCAGAGGTTAGGTGTCATTAGTCTCCAGACGCCTCATCGGAAATACGCCTCATCTCGCCTGGAAGGGAGAACTTCCTGGATTTTCTCGAGTTGCGGCAGGTGCTCTCGAGTTACGACGGGAACCTCAGGGACCCGCTCTGGTGGCCTCAGGAGAGGCCAGTCCCTATGCGAGTTGCTAGGGGGCCTCTCGGGATTCCTCTCCCGTCGATACCGGGGCCAAAAACTTTGTGTGGAGTCAGGGCCGGAACCGAGGATTCCTCTCAGGGGCTGACATGGATCTTTGGGTACTTCTGGAGTCTCCCCAGGGGAGTCAGGCCTCGTCTCGAGTGGGGGCATGCACGTGCGCTTTCCTTTCAGGCTGTAGCAGCAATGTCACGCTTCCCGTCGTGTGGATCAAAGGATCTGTGATTTTCCCTCGAGGCATTCCCTCGAGGCTTTCCCACAGGGCTGTCCCACGTGCCACCGTGGTGTGAGTCGATCCTCGGCGTGAAAGATGAGCCAGTGCAGGGCAAAGAGGTTCCTCTGGAATGGACTGAGATATCTGGGGGACTCTTGGAATGGTGGTACGACCATGGAGTTCCTCTCGCCTTTCCTGTTGAGAGTTCCTCCTCTTGAGATGCGACAAGAACACCGGGAATTCTTTCCCGTTGAAAGCAGGGAAAGGATCGCTCATCTCGTGCTACGAGGGGGAAACGGGGCTCCTCTGGATGTGGGCGGGACCATCGTGCTTCCTCTCGAGTGGAGACGGGTATGGCGGTGAATTTCTTGAGTTTCAGCAAGGGTGTGAAAGACCCTTTCGAAGTTCCAGAGGTTAGGTGTCATTAATCTCCAGACGCCTCATCGGAAATAGGCCTCATCTCGCCTGGAAAGGAGAACTTCCTGGATTTTCTCGAGTTGCGGCAGGTGTTCTCGAGTTACGACGGGGACCTCAGGGACCCGCCCTGGTGGCCTCAGGAGAGGCCAGTCCCCATGCGAGTTGCTAGGGGGCCTCTCGGGATTCCTCTCCCGTCAATACCGGGGCCAAAAACCTTGTGTGGAGTCAGGGCCGGAACCGAGGATTCCTCTCAGGGGCTGACATGGATCTTTGGGTACTTCTGGAGTCTCCCCAGGGGAGTCAGGCCTCGTCTCGAGTGGGGGCATGCAAGTGCGCTTTCCTTCCAGGCTGTAGCAGCAATGTCACGCTTCCCGTCGCGCGGATCAAAGGATCTGTGGTTTTCCCTCGAGGCTTTCCCACAGGGCTGTCCCACGTGCCACCGTGGTGTGAGTCGATCCTCGGCGTGAAAGATGAGCCAGTGCAGGGCAAAGAGGTTCCTCTGGAATGGACTGAGACATCTGGGGGACTCTTGGAATGGTGGTACGACCATGGAGTTCCTCTCGCCTTTCCTGTTGAGAGTGCCTCCTCTTGAGATGCGACGGGAACGCCGGCAATTCTTTCCCGTGGAAAGCAGGGAAAGGATCCCTCATCTCGAGCTACGAGGGGGACACGGGGCTCCTCTGGATCTGGGCGGGACCATCGTGCTTCCCTTCGAGTGGAGACGGGTATGGCGGTGAACTTCTTGAGTTGCAGCAAGGGTGTGAAAGACCCTTTCGAAGTTCCAGAGGTTAGGTGTCATTAGTCTCCAGACGCCTCATCGGAAATAGGCCTAATCTCGCCTGGAAGGGAGAACTTCCTGGATTTTCTCGAGTTGCGGCAGGTGTTCTCGAGTTACGACGGGGACCTCAGGGACCCGCCCTGGTGGCCTCAGGAGAGGCCAGTCCCCATGCGA
Source organism: Capricornis sumatraensis (assembly GCF_032405125.1). Classification (NCBI taxonomy): domain Eukaryota; kingdom Metazoa; phylum Chordata; class Mammalia; order Artiodactyla; family Bovidae; genus Capricornis; species Capricornis sumatraensis. The sequence continues at coordinate 858,804 of NC_091077.1, read as the reverse complement.
GTTGCTAGGGGGCCTCTTGGGGTTCCTCTCCCGTCAATTCCGGGGCCATAAACCTTGTGTGTAGTCAGGGCCGGAACCGAGGATTCCTCTCAGGGGCTGACATGGATCTTTGGGTACTTCTGGAGTCTCCCCAGGGGAGTCAGGCCTCGTCTCGAGTGGGGGCATGCACGTGCGCTTTCCTTCGAGGCTGTAGCAGCAATGTCACGCTTCTTGTGGCGTGGATCAAAGGATCTGTGGTTTTCCCTCGAGGCTTTCCCTCGAGGATTTCCCACAGGGCTGTCCCACGTGCCACCGTGGTGTGAATCGATCCTCGGGGTGAAAGATGAGCCAGTGCAGGGCAAAGAAGTTCCTCTGGAATGGACTGAGACATCTGGGGGACTCTTGGAACGGTGGTACGACCATGGAGTTCCTCTCGCCTTTCCTGTTGAGAGTGCCTCCTCTTGAGATGCAATGGGAACGCCGGGAATTCTTTCCCGTTGAAAGCAGGGAAAGGATCCGTCATCTCGAGCTCCGAGAAGGAAACGGGGCTCCTATAGATGTGGGCGGGACCATCGTGCTTCCTCTCGAGTGGAGACGGGTATGGCGGTGAACTTCTTGAGTTGCAGCAAGGGTGTGAAAGACCCTTTCGAAGTTCCAAACGTTAGGGGTCATTAGTCTCCAGACGCCTCATCGCAAATAGGCCTCATCTCGCCTGGAAGGGAGAACTTCCTGGATTTTCTCGAGTTGCGGCAGGTGTTCTCGAGTTACGACGGGGACCTCAGGGACCCGTCCTGGTGGCCTCAGGAGAGGCCAGTCCCCATGCGAGGTGATAGGGGGCCTCTCGGGATTCCTCTCCCGTCGATACCGGGGCCAAAAACCTTGTGTGGAGTCAGGGCCGGAACCGAGGATTCTTCTCAGGGGCCGAGATGGATCTTTGGGTACTTCTGAGGTCTCCCCAGGGGAGTCAGGCCTCGTCTCGAGTGGGGGCATGCACGTGCGCTTTCCTTCCAGGCTGTAGCAGCAATGTAACGCTTCCCGTGGCGTGGATCAAAGGATCTGTGGTTTTCCCTCGAGGCTTTCCCACAGGGTTGTCCCACGTGCCACCGTGGTGTGAGTCGATCCTAGGCGTGAAAGATGAGCCAGTGCAGGGCAAAGAGGTTCCTCTGGAATGGACTGAGACATCTGGGGGACTCTTGGCATGGTGGTACGACCATGGAGTTCCTCTCGCCTTTCCTGTTGAGAGTGCCTCCTCTTGAGATGCGATGGGAACGCTGGGAATTCTTTCCCGTTGAAAGCAGGGAAAGGATCCCTCATCTCGACCTACGAGGGGGAAACGGGGCTCCTCTGGATGTGGGCGGGACCATCGTGCTTCCTTTCGAGTGGAGACGGGTATGGCGGTGAACTTCTTGAGTTGCAGCAAGGGTGTGAAAGACCCTTTCGAAGTTGCAGAGGTTAGGTGTCATTAGTCTCCAGATGCCTCATCGGAAATAGGCCTCATCTCGCCTGGAAGGGAGAACTTCCTGGATATTCTCGAGTTGCGGCAGGTGTTCTCGAGTTACGAAGGGGACCTCAGGGACCCGCCCTGGTGGCCTCAGGAGAGGCCAGTCCCCATGCGAGTTGCTAGGGGGCCTCTCGGGATTTCTCTCTCGTCGATACCGGGGTCAAAAACCTTGTGTGGAGTCAGGGCCGGAACCGAGGATTCCTCTCATGGGTGACATGGATCTTTGGGTACTTCTGGAGTCTCCCCAGGGGAGTCAGGCCTCGTCTCGAGTGGGGGCATGCACGTGCGCTTTCCTTCCAGGCTGTAGCAGCAATGTCACGCTTCCCGTCGCGTGGATCAAAGTATCTGTGGTTTTCCCCCGAGGCTTTCCCACAGGGCTGTCCCACGTGCCACCGTGGTGTGAGTCGATCCTCGGCGTGAAAGATGAGCCAGTGCATGGCAAAGAGGTTCCTCTGGAATGGACTGAAACATCTGGGGGACTCTTGGAATGGTGGTACGACCATGGAGTTCCTCTCGCCTTTCCTGTTGAGAGTGCCTCCTCTTGAGATGCGACGGGAACGCCGGGAATTCTTTCCCGTTGAAAGCAGGGAAAGGATCCCTCATCTCGAACTCCTAGGGGGAAACGGGGCTCCTCTGGATGTGGGCGGGACCATCGTGCTTCCTCTGGAGTGGAGACGGGTATGGCGGTGAACTTCTTGAGTTGCAGCAAGGGTGTGAAAGACCCTTTCGAAGTTCCATAGGTTAGGTGTCATTAGTCTCCAGACGCCTCATCGGAAATAGGCCTCATCTCGCCTGGAAGGGAGAACTTCCTGGGTTTTCTCGAGTTGCGGGAGGTGTTCTCGAGTTAAGACGGGGACCTCAGGGACCCGTCCTGGTGGCCTCAGGAGAGGCCAGTCCCCATGCAAGTTGCTAGGGGGCCTCTCGGGATTCCTCTCCCGTCGATACCGGGGCCAAAAACCTTGTGTGGAGTCAGGGCGGGAACCCAGGATTCCTCTCAGGGGTGACATGGATCTTTGGGTACTTCTGGAGTCTCCCCAGGGGAGTCAGGCCTCGTCTCGAGTGGGGGCATGCACGTGCGCTTTCCTTCCAGGCTGTAGCTGCAATGTCACGCTTCCCGTCGCGTGGATCAAAGGATCTGTGGTTTTCCCTCGAGGCTTTCCCTCGACGCTTTCCCACTGGGCTGTCTAACGTGCCACCGTGGTGTGAGTCGATCCTAGGCGTGAAAGATGGGCCAGTGCAGGGCAAAGAGGTTCCTCTGGAATGGACTGAGATATCTTGGGGACTCTTGGCATGGTGGTACGACCATGGAGTTCCTCTCGCCTTTCCTGTTGAGAGTGCCTCCTCTTGAGATGCGATGGGAACGCTGGGAATTCTTTCCCGTTGAAAGCAGGGAAAGGATCCCTCATCTCGAGCTAAGAGGGGGAAACGGGGCTCCTCTGGATGTGGGCGGGACCATCGTGCTTCCTCTCGAGTGGAGATGGGTATGGCGGTGAACTTCTTGAGTTGCAGCAAGGGTGTGAAAGATCCTTTCGAAGTTCCAGAGGTTAGGTGTCATTAGTCTCCAGATGCCTCATCGGAAATAGGCCTCATCTCGCCTGGAAGGGAGAACTTCCTGGATATTCTCGAGTTGCGGCAGGTGTTCTCGAGTTACGAAGGGGACCTCAGGGACCCGCCCTGGTGGCCTCAGGAGAGGCCAGTCCCCATGCGAGTTGCTAGGGGGCCTCTCGGGATTTCTCTCTCGTCGATACCGGGGTCAAAAACCTTGTGTGGAGTCAGGGCCGGAACCGAGGATTCCTCTCATGGGTGACATGGATCTTTGGGTACTTCTGGAGTCTCCCCAGGGGAGTCAGGCCTCGTCTCGAGTGGGGGCATGCACGTGCGCTTTCCTTCCAGGCTGTAGCAGCAATGTCACGCTTCCCGTCGCGTGGATCAAAGTATCTGTGGTTTTCCCCCGAGGCTTTCCCACAGGGCTGTCCCACGTGCCACCGTGGTGTGAGTCGATCCTCGGCGTGAAAGATGAGCCAGTGCATGGCAAAGAGGTTCCTCTGGAATGGACTGAAACATCTGGGGGACTCTTGGAATGGTGGTACGACCATGGAGTTCCTCTCGCCTTTCCTGTTGAGAGTGCCTCCTCTTGAGATGCGACGGGAACGCCGGGAATTCTTTCCCGTTGAAAGCAGGGAAAGGATCCCTCATCTCGAACTCCTAGGGGGAAACGGGGCTCCTCTGGATGTGGGCGGGACCATCGTGCTTCCTCTGGAGTGGAGACGGGTATGGCGGTGAACTTCTTGAGTTGCAGCAAGGGTGTGAAAGACCCTTTCGAAGTTCCATAGGTTAGGTGTCATTAGTCTCCAGACGCCTCATCGGAAATAGGCCTCATCTCGCCTGGAAGGGAGAACTTCCTGGGTTTTCTCGAGTTGCGGGAGGTGTTCTCGAGTTAAGACGGGGACCTCAGGGACCCGCCCTGGTGGCCTCAGGAGAGGCCAGTCCCCATGCGAGATGCTAGGGGGCCTCTCGGGATTCCTCTCCCGTCGATACCGGGGCCAAAAACTTTGTGTGGAGTCAGGTCCGGAAACGAGGATTCCTCTCAGGGGCTGACATGGATCTTTGGGTACTTCTGGAGTCTCCCCAGGGGAGTCAGGCCTCGTCTCGAGTCGGGGCATGCACGTGCGCTTTCCTTCCAGGCTGTAGCAGCAATGTCACGCTTCCCGTCGCGTGGATCAAAGGATCTGTGGTTTTCCCTCGAGGCTTTCCCACAGGGCTGTCGCACGTGCCACCGTGGTGTGAATCGATCCTCGGCGTGAAAGATGAGCCAGTGCAGGGCAAAGAGGTTCCTCTGGAATGGACTGAGACATCTGGGGGACTCTTGGAATGGTGGTACGACCATGGAGTTCCTCTCGCCTTTCCTGTTGAGAGTGCCTCCTCTTGAGATGCGACGGGAATGCCGGGAATTCTTTCCCGTTGAAAGCAGGGAAAGGATCCCACATCTCGAGCTACGATGGGGAAACCGGGCTCCTCTGGATGTGGGCGGGACCATCGTGTTTCCTCTCGAGTGGAGACGGGTATGGCGGTGAACTTCTTGAGTTGCAGCAAGGGTGTGAAAGACCCTTCCGAAGTTCCAGAGGTTTGGTGTCATTAGTCTCCAGATGCCTCATCGGAAATAGGCCTCATCTCGCCTGGAATGGTGAACTTCCTGGATTTTCTCGAGTTGCGGCAGGTGTTCTCGAGTTACGACGGGGACCTCAGGGACCCGCCCTGGTGACCTCAGGAGAGGCCAGTCCCCATGCGAGTTGCTAGGGGGCCTCTCGGGATTCCTCTCCCGTCGATACCGGGGCCAAAAACCTTGTGTGGAGTCAGGGCCGGAACCGAGGATTCCTCTCAGAGGCTGACATGGATCTTTGGGTACTTCTGGAGTCTCCCCAGGGGAGTCAGGCCTCGTCTCGAGTGGGGGCATGCACGTGCGCTTTCCTTCCAGGCTGTAGCAGCAATGTCACGCTTCCATTCGCGTGGATCAAAGGATCTGTGGTTTTCCCTCGAGGCTTTCCCTCGAGGCTTTCCCACAGGGCTGTCCCACGTGCCACCGTGGTGTGAGTCGATCCTGGCGTGAAAGATGAGCCAGTGCAGGGCAAAGAGGTTCCTCTGGAATGGACTGAGACATCTGCGGGACTCTTGGAATGGTGGTACGACCATGGAGTTCCTCTCGCCTTTCCTGTTGAGAGTGCCTCCTCTTGAGATGCGACGGAACGCCGGGAATTCTTTCCCGTTGAAAGCAGGGAAAGGATCCCTCATCTCGAGCTACGAGGGGGAAACGGGGCTCCTCTGGATGTGGGCGGGACCATCGTGCTTCCTCTCGAGTGGAGACGGGTATGGCGGTGAACTTCTTGAGTTGCAGCAAGGGTGTGAAAGACCCTTTCGAAGTTCCAGAGGTTAGGTCTCATTAGTCTCCAGACGCCTCATCGGAAATAGGCCTCATCTCGCCTGGAAGGGAGAACTTCCTGGATTTTCTCGAGTTGCGGCAGGTGTTCTCGAGTTACGACGGGGACCTCACGGACCCGCCCTGGTGGCCTCAGGAGAGGCCAGTCCCCATGCGAGTTGCTAGGGGGCCTCTCGGGATTCCTCTCCCGTCAATACCGGGGCCAAAAACCTTGTGTGGAGTCAGGGCCGGAACCGAGGATTCCTCTCAGGGGCTGACATGGATCTTTGGGTACTTCTGGAGTCTCCCCAGGGGAGTCAGGCCTCGTCTCGAGTGGGGGCATGCACGTGCGCTTTCCTTCCAGGCTGTAGCAGCAATGTCACGCTTCCCGTCGCGTGGATTAAAGGGTCTGTGGTTTTCCCTCGAGGCTTTCCCTCGAGGCTTTCCCACAAGCCTCTCCCACGTGCCACCGTGGTGTGAGTCGATCCTCGGCGTGAAAGATGAGCCAGTGCAGGGCAAAGAGGTTCCTCTGGAATGGACTGAGACATCTGGGGGACTCTTGGAATGGTGGTACGACCATGGAGTTCCTCTCGCCTTTCCTGTTGAGAGTGCCTCCTCTTGAGATGCGACGGGAACGCCGGGAATTCTTTCCCGTTGAAAGCAGGGAAAGGATCCCTCATCTTGAGCTACGAGGGGGAAACGGGGCTCCTCTGGATTTGGGAGGGACCATCGTGCTTCCTCGCGAGTGGAGACGGGTATGGCGGTGAACTTCTTGAGTTGCAGCAAGGGTGTGAAAGACCCTTTCGAAGTTCCAGAGGTTAAGTGTCATTAGTCTCCAGACGCCTCATCGGAAATAGGCCTCATCTAGCCTGCAAGGGAGAATTTCCTGGATTTTCTCGAGTTGCAGCCGGTGTTCTCGTGTTACGATGGGGACCTCAGGGACCCCCCCTGGTGGCCTCAGGAGAGGCCAGTCCCCAGGCGAGTTGCTAGGGGGCCTCTCGGGATTCCTCTCCCTTCGATACCGGGGCCAAAAACCTTGTGTGGAGTCAGGGCCGGAACCGAGGATTCCTCTCAGGGGCTGACATGGATCTTTGGGTACTTGTGGAGTCTCCACAGGGGAGTCAGGCCTCGTCTCGAGTGGGGGCATGCACGTGTGCTTTCCTTCCAGGCTGTAGCAGTAATGTCACGCTTCCCGTGGCCTGGATCAAAGGATCTGTGATTTTCCCTCGAGGCTTTCCCTCGAGGCTTTCCCACAGGGCTGTCCCACGTGCCACCGTGGTGTGAGTCTATCCTCGGCGTGAAAGATGAGCCAGTGCAGGGCAAAGAGGTTCCTCTGGAATGGACTGAGACTTCTGGGGGACTCTTAGAATGGTGGTACGACCATGGAGTTCCTCTCGCCTTTCCTGTTGAGAGTGCCTCCTCTTGAGATGCGACGGGAACGCCGGGAATTCTTTCCCGTTGAAAGCAGGGAAAGGATCCCTCATCTCGAGCTACGAGGGGGAAACGGGGATCCTCTGGATGTGGGCGGGACCATCGTGCTTCCTCTCGAGTGGAGACGGGTATGGCGGTGAACTTCTTGAGTCGCAGCAAGGGTGTGAAAGACCCTTTCGAAGTTCCAGAGGTTAGGTGTCATTAGTCTCCAGACGCCTCATCGGAAATACGCCTCATCTCGCCTGGAAGGGAGAACTTCCTGGATTTTCTCGAGTTGCGGCAGGTGCTCTCGAGTTACGACGGGAACCTCAGGGACCCGCTATGGTGGCCTCAGGAGAGGCCAGTCCCTATGCGAGTTGCTAGGGGGCCTCTCGGGATTCCTCTCCCGTCGATACCGGGGCCAAAAACTTTGTGTGGAGTCAGGGCCGGAACCGAGGATTCCTCTCAGGGGCTGACATGGATCTTTGGGTACTTCTGGAGTCTCCCCAGGGGAGTCAGGCCTCGTCTCGAGTGGGGGCATGCACGTGCGCTTTCCTTTCAGGCTGTAGCAGCAATGTCACGCTTCCCGTCGTGTGGATCAAAGGATCTGTGATTTTCCCTCGAGGCATTCCCTCGAGGCTTTCCCACAGGGCTGTCCCACGTGCCACCGTGGTGTGAGTCGATCCTCGGCGTGAAAGATGAGCCAGTGCAGGGCAAAGAGGTTCCTCTGGAATGGACTGAGATATCTGGGGGACTCTTGGAATGGTGGTACGACCATGGAGTTCCTCTCGCCTTTCCTGTTGAGAGTTCCTCCTCTTGAGATGCGACAAGAACACCGGGAATTCTTTCCCGTTGAAAGCAGGGAAAGGATCGCTCATCTCGTGCTACGAGGGGGAAACGGGGCTCCTCTGGATGTGGGCGGGACCATCGTGCTTCCTCTCGAGTGGAGACGGGTATGGCGGTGAATTTCTTGAGTTTCAGCAAGGGTGTGAAAGACCCTTTCGAAGTTCCAGAGTTTAGGTGTCATTAATCTCCAGACGCCTCATCGGAAATAGGCCTCATCTCGCCTGGAAAGGAGAACTTCCTGGATTTTCTCGAGTTGCGGCATGTGTTCTCGAGTTACGACGGGGACCTCAGGGACCCGCCCTGGTGGCCTCAGGAGAGGCCAGTCCCCATGCGAGTTGCTAGGGGGCCTCTCGGGATTCCTCTCCCGTCAATACCGGGGCCAAAAACCTTGTGTGGAGTCAGGGCCGGAACCGAGGATTCCTCTCAGGGGCTGACATGGATCTTTGGGTACTTCTGGAGTCTCCCCAGGGGAGTCAGGCCTCGTCTCGAGTGGGGGCATGCACGTGCGCTTTCCTTCCAGGCTGTAGCAGCAATGTCACGCTTCCCGTCGCGCGGATCAAAGGATCTGTGGTTTTCCCTCGAGGCTTTCCCACAGGGCTGTCCCACGTGCCACCGTGGTGTGAGTCGATCCTCGGCGTGAAAGATGAGCCAGTGCAGGGCAAAGAGGTTCCTCTGGAATGGACTGAGACATCTGGGGGACTCTTGGAATGGTGGTACGACCATGGAGTTCCTCTCGCCTTTCCTGTTGAGAGTGCCTCCTCTTGAGATGCGACGGGAACGCCGGCAATTCTTTCCCGTGGAAAGCAGGGAAAGGATCCCTCATCTCGAGCTACGAGGGGGACACGGGGCTCCTCTGGATCTGGGCGGGACCATCGTGCTTCCCTTCGAGTGGAGACGGGTATGGCGGTGAACTTCTTGAGTTGCAGCAAGGGTTTGAAAGACCCTTTCGAAGTTCCAGAGGTTAGGTGTCATTAGTCTCCAGACGCCTCATCGGAAATAGGCCTAATCTCGCCTGGAAGGGAGAACTTCCTGGATTTTCTCGAGTTGCGGCAGGTGTTCTCGAGTTACGACGGGGACCTCAGGGACCCGCCCTGGTGGCCTCAGGAGAGGCCAGTCCCCATGCGAGTTGCTAGGGGGCCTCTTGGGGTTCCTCTCCCGTCAATTCCGGGGCCATAAACCTTGTGTGTAGTCAGGGCCGGAACCGAGGATTCCTCTCAGGGGCTGACATGGATCTTTGGGTACTTCTGGAGTCTCCCCAGGGGAGTCAGGCCTCGTCTCGAGTGGGGGCATGCACGTGCGCTTTCCTTCGAGGCTGTAGCAGCAATGTCACGCTTCTTGTGGCGTGGATCAAAGGATCTGTGGTTTTCCCTCGAGGCTTTCCCTCGAGGATTTCCCACAGGGCTGTCCCACGTGCCACCGTGGTGTGAATCGATCCTCGGGGTGAAAGATGAGCCAGTGCAGGGCAAAGAAGTTCCTCTGGAATGGACTGAGACATCTGGGGGACTCTTGGAATGGTGGTACGACCATGGAGTTCCTCTCGCCTTTCCTGTTGAGAGTGCCTCCTCTTGAGATGCAATGGGAACGCCGGGAATTCTTTCCCGTTGAAAGCAGGGAAAGGATCCGTCATCTCGAGCTCCGAGAAGGAAACGGGGCTCCTATAGATGTGGGCGGGACCATCGTGCTTCCTCTCGAGTGGAGACGGGTATGGCGGTGAACTTCTTGAGTTGCAGCAAGGGTGTGAAAGACCCTTTCGAAGTTCCAAACGTTAGGGGTCATTAGTCTCCAGACGCCTCATCGCAAATAGGCCTCATCTCGCCTGGAAGGGAGAACTTCCTGGATTTTCTCGAGTTGCGGCAGGTGTTCTCGAGTTACGACGGGGACCTCAGGGACCCGCCCTGGTGGCCTCAGGAGAGGCCAGTCCCCATGCGAGGTGATAGGGGGCCTCTCGGGATTCCTCTCCCGTCGATACCGGGGCCAAAAACCTTGTGTGGAGTCAGGGCCGGAACCGAGGATTCTTCTCAGGGGCCGAGATGGATCTTTGGGTACTTCTGAGGTCTCCCCAGGGGAGTCAGGCCTCGTCTCGAGTGGGGGCATGCACGTGCGCTTTCCTTCCAGGCTGTAGCAGCAATGTAACGCTTCCCGTGGCGTGGATCAAAGGATCTGTGGTTTTCCCTCGAGGCTTTCCCACAGGGTTGTCCCACGTGCCACCGTGGTGTGAGTCGATCCTAGGCGTGAAAGATGAGCCAGTGCAGGGCAAAGAGGTTCCTCTGGAATGGACTGAGACATCTGGGGGACTCTTGGCATGGTGGTACGACCATGGAGTTCCTCTCGCCTTTCCTGTTGAGAGTGCCTCCTCTTGAGATGCGATGGGAACGCTGGGAATTCTTTCCCGTTGAAAGCAGGGAAAGGATCCCTCATCTCGACCTACGAGGGGGAAACGGGGCTCCTCTGGATGTGGGCGGGACCATCGTGCTTCCTTTCGAGTGGAGACGGGTATGGCGGTGAACTTCTTGAGTTGCAGCAAGGGTGTGAAAGACCCTTTCGAAGTTGCAGAGGTTAGGTGTCATTAGTCTCCAGATGCCTCATCGGAAATAGGCCTCATCTCGCCTGGAAGGGAGAACTTCCTGGATATTCTCGAGTTGCGGCAGGTGTTCTCGAGTTACGAAGGGGACCTCAGGGACCCGCCCTGGTGGCCTCAGGAGAGGCCAGTCCCCATGCGAGTTGCTAGGGGGCCTCTCGGGATTTCTCTCTCGTCGATACCGGGGTCAAAAACCTTGTGTGGAGTCAGGGCCGGAACCGAGGATTCCTCTCATGGGTGACATGGATCTTTGGGTACTTCTGGAGTCTCCCCAGGGGAGTCAGGCCTCGTCTCGAGTGGGGGCATGCACGTGCGCTTTCCTTCCAGGCTGTAGCAGCAATGTCACGCTTCCCGTCGCGTGGATCAAAGTATCTGTGGTTTTCCCCCGAGGCTTTCCCACAGGGCTGTCCCACGTGCCACCGTGGTGTGAGTCGATCCTCGGCGTGAAAGATGAGCCAGTGCATGGCAAAGAGGTTCCTCTGGAATGGACTGAAACATCTGGGGGACTCTTGGAATGGTGGTACGACCATGGAGTTCCTCTCGCCTTTCCTGTTGAGAGTGCCTCCTCTTGAGATGCGACGGGAACGCCGGGAATTCTTTCCCGTTGAAAGCAGGGAAAGGATCCCTCATCTCGAACTCCTAGGGGGAAACGGGGCTCCTCTGGATGTGGGCGGGACCATCGTGCTTCCTCTGGAGTGGAGACGGGTATGGCGGTGAACTTCTTGAGTTGCAGCAAGGGTGTGAAAGACCCTTTCGAAGTTCCATAGGTTAGGTGTCATTAGTCTCCAGACGCCTCATCGGAAATAGGCCTCATCTCGCCTGGAAGGGAGAACTTCCTGGGTTTTCTCGAGTTGCGGGAGGTGTTCTCGAGTTAAGACGGGGACCTCAGGGACCCGTCCTGGTGGCCTCAGGAGAGGCCAGTCCCCATGCAAGTTGCTAGGGGGCCTCTCGGGATTCCTCTCCCGTCGATACCGGGGCCAAAAACCTTGTGTGGAGTCAGGGCGGGAACCGAGGATTCCTCTCAGGGGTGACATGGATCTTTGGGTACTTCTGGAGTCTCCCCAGGGGAGTCAGGCCTCGTCTCGAGTGGGGGCATGCACGTGCGCTTTCCTTCCAGGCTGTAGCTGCAATGTCACGCTTCCCGTCGCGTGGATCAAAGGATCTGTGGTTTTCCCTCGAGGCTTTCCCTCGACGCTTTCCCACTGGGCTGTCTAACGTGCCACCGTGGTGTGAGTCGATCCTAGGCGTGAATGATGGGCCAGTGCAGGGCAAAGAGGTTCCTCTGGAATGGACTGAGATATCTTGGGGACTCTTGGCATGGTGGTACGACCATGGAGTTCCTCTCGCCTTTCCTGTTGAGAGTGCCTCCTCTTGAGATGCGATGGGAACGCTGGGAATTCTTTCCCGTTGAAAGCAGGGAAAGGATCCCTCATCTCGAGCTAAGAGGGGGAAACGGGGCTCCTCTGGATGTGGGCGGGACCATCGTGCTTCCTCTCGAGTGGAGATGGGTATGGCGGTGAACTTCTTGAGTTGCAGCAAGGGTGTGAAAGATCCTTTCGAAGTTCCAGAGGTTAGGTGTCATTAGTCTCCAGATGCCTCATCGGAAATAGGCCTCATCTCGCCTGGAAGGGAGAACTTCCTGGATATTCTCGAGTTGCGGCAGGTGTTCTCGAGTTACGAAGGGGACCTCAGGGACCCGCCCTGGTGGCCTCAGGAGAGGCCAGTCCCCATGCGAGTTGCTAGGGGGCCTCTCGGGATTTCTCTCTCGTCGATACCGGGGTCAAAAACCTTGTGTGGAGTCAGGGCCGGAACCGAGGATTCCTCTCATGGGTGACATGGATCTTTGGGTACTTCTGGAGTCTCCCCAGGGGAGTCAGGCCTCGTCTCGAGTGGGGGCATGCACGTGCGCTTTCCTTCCAGGCTGTAGCAGCAATGTCACGCTTCCCGTCGCGTGGATCAAAGTATCTGTGGTTTTCCCCCGAGGCTTTCCCACAGGGCTGTCCCACGTGCCACCGTGGTGTGAGTCGATCCTCGGCGTGAAAGATGAGCCAGTGCATGGCAAAGAGGTTCCTCTGGAATGGACTGAAACATCTGGGGGACTCTTGGAATGGTGGTACGACCATGGAGTTCCTCTCGCCTTTCCTGTTGAGAGTGCCTCCTCTTGAGATGCGACGGGAACGCCGGGAATTCTTTCCCGTTGAAAGCAGGGAAAGGATCCCTCATCTCGAACTCCTAGGGGGAAACGGGGCTCCTCTGGATGTGGGCGGGACCATCGTGCTTCCTCTGGAGTGGAGACGGGTATGGCGGTGAACTTCTTGAGTTGCAGCAAGGGTGTGAAAGACCCTTTCGAAGTTCCATAGGTTAGGTGTCATTAGTCTCCAGACGCCTCATCGGAAATAGGCCTCATCTCGCCTGGAAGGGAGAACTTCCTGGGTTTTCTCGAGTTGCGGGAGGTGTTCTCGAGTTAAGACGGGGACCTCAGGGACCCGTCCTGGTGGCCTCAGGAGAGGCCAGTCCCCATGCAAGTTGCTAGGGGGCCTCTCGGGATTCCTCTCCCGTCGATACCGGGGCCAAAAACCTTGTGTGGAGTCAGGGCGGGAACCGAGGATTCCTCTCAGGGGTGACATGGATCTTTGGGTACTTCTGGAGTCTCCCCAGGGGAGTCAGGCCTCGTCTCGAGTGGGGGCATGCACGTGCGCTTTCCTTCCAGGCTGTAGCTGCAATGTCACGCTTCCCGTCGCGTGGATCAAAGGATCTGTGGTTTTCCCTCGAGGCTTTCCCTCGACGCTTTCCCACTGGGCTGTCTAACGTGCCACCGTGGTGTGAGTCGATCCTAGGCGTGAAAGATGGGCCAGTGCAGGGCAAAGAGGTTCCTCTGGAATGGACTGAGATATCTTGGGGACTCTTGGCATGGTGGTACGACCATGGAGTTCCTCTCGCCTTTCCTGTTGAGAGTGCCTCCTCTTGAGATGCGATGGGAACGCTGGGAATTCTTTCCCGTTGAAAGCAGGGAAAGGATCCCTCATCTCGAGCTAAGAGGGGGAAACGGGGCTCCTCTGGATGTGGGCGGGACCATCGTGCTTCCTCTCGAGTGGAGATGGGTATGGCGGTGAACTTCTTGAGTTGCAGCAAGGGTGTGAAAGATCCTTTCGAAGTTCCAGAGGTTAGGTGTCATTAGTCTCCAGATGCCTCATCGGAAATAGGCCTCATCTCGCCTGGAAGGGAGAACTTCCTGGATATTCTCGAGTTGCGGCAGGTGTTCTCGAGTTACGACGGGGACTTCAGGGACCCGCCCTGGTGGCCTCAGGAGAGGCCAGTCCCCATGCGAGTTGCTAGGGGGCCTCTCGGTATTCCTCTCCCGCCGATACCGGGGCCAAAAACCTTGTGTGGAGTCAGGGCCGGAACCGAGGATTCCTCTCACGGGTGACATGGATCTTGGGTACTTCTGGAGTCTCCCCAGGGGAGTCAGGCCTCGTCTCGAGTGGGGGCATGCACGTGCGCTTTCCTTCCAGGCTGTAGCAGCAATGGCACGCTTCCCGTCACGTGGATCAAAGGATCTGTGGTTTTCCCCCGAGGCTTTCCCTCGAGGCTTTCCCACAGGGCTGTCCCACGTGCCACCGTGGTGTGAGTCGATCCTAGGCGTGAAAGATGAGCCAGTGCAGGGCAAAGAGGTTCCTCTGGAATGGACTGAGACATCTGGGGGACTCTTGGAATGGTGGTACGACCATGGAGTTCCTCTCGCCTTTCCTGTTGAGAGTGCCTCCTCTTGAGATGCGACGGGAACGCCGGGAATTCTTTCCCGTCGAATGCAGGGAAAGGATCCCTCATCTCGAGCTACGAGGGGGAAACGGGGCTCCTCTGGATGTGGGCGGGACCGTCGTGCTTCCTCTCGAGTGGAGACGGGTATGGTGGTGAACTTCTTGAGTTGCAGCAAGGGTGTGAAAGGCCCTTTCGAAGTTCCAGAGGTTAGGTGTCATTAGTCTCCAGACGCCTCATCGGAAATAGGCCTCATCTCGCCTGGAAGGGAGAACTTCCTGGATTTTCTCGAGTTGCGGCAGGTGTTCTCGAGTTACGACGGGGACCTCAGGGACCCGCCCTGATGGCCTCAGGAGAGGCCAGGCCCATGCGAGTTGCTAGGGGGCCTCTCGGGATTCCTCTCCTGTCGATACCGGGGCCAAAAACCTTGTGTGGAGTCAGGGCCGGAACCGAGGATTCCTCTCAGGGGTGACATGGATCTTTGGGTACTTCTGGAGTCTCCCCAGGGGAGTCAGGCCTCGTCTCGAGTGGGGGCATGCACGTGCGCTTTCCTTACAGGCTGTAGCAGCAATGTCACGCTTCCCGTGGCGTGGATCAAAGGATCTGTGGTTTTCCCTCGAGGCTTTCCCACAGGGCTGTCCCACGTGCCACCGTGGTGTGAGTCGATCCTCGGCGTGAAAGATGAGCCAGTGCAGGGCAAAGAGGTTCCTCTGGAATGGACTGAGACATCTGTGGGACTCTTGGAATGGTGGTACGACCATGGAGTTCCTCTCGCCTTTCCTGTTGAGAGTGTCTCCTCTTGAGATGCGACGGGAACGCCGGGAATTCTTTCCCGTTGAAAGCAGGGAAAGGATCGCTCATCTCGAGCTAGGAGATGGAAACGGGGCTCCTCTGGATGTGGGCGGGACCATCGTGCTTCCTCTAGAGTGGAGATGGGTATGGCGGTGAACTTCTTGAGTTGCAGCAAGGGTGTGAAAGACCCTTTCGAAGTTCCAGAGTTTAGGTGTCATTAGTCTCCAGACGCCTCATCGGAAATAGGCCTCATCTCGCCTGGAAGGGAGAACTTCCTGGATTTTCTCGAGTTGCGGCAGGTGTTCTCGAGTTACGACGGGGACCTCAGGGACCCGCCCTGGTGGCCTCAGGAGAGGCCAGTCCCCATGCGAGTTGCTAGGGGGCCTCTCGGGATTCCTCTCCCGTCGATACCGGGGCCAAAAACCTTGTGTGGAGTCAGGGCCGGAACCGAGGATTCCTCTCAGTGGCTGACATGGATCTTTGGGTACTTCTGGAGTCTCACCAGGGGAGTCAGGCCTCGTCTCGAGTGGGGGCATGCACGTGCGCTTTCCTTCCAGGCTGTAGCAGCAATGTCACGCTTCCCGTCGCGCGGATCAAAGGATCTGTGGTTTTCCCTCGAGGCTTTCCCATAGGGCTGTCCCACGTGCCACCGTGGTGTGAGTCGATCCTCGGCGTGAAAGATGAGCCAGTGCAGGGCAAAGAGGTTCCTCTGGAATGGACTGAGACATCTGGGGGACTCTTGGAATGGTGGTACGACCATGGAGTTCCTCTCGCCTTTCCTGTTGAGAGTGCCTCCTCTTGAGATGCGACGGGAACGCCGGCAATTCTTTCCCGTGGAAAGCAGGGAAAGGATCCCTCATCTCGAGCTACGAGGGGGACACGGGGCTCCTCTGGATCTGGGCGGGACCATCGTGCTTCCCTTCGAGTGGAGACGGGTATGGCGGTGAACTTCTTGAGTTGCAGCAAGGGTGTGAAAGACCCTTTCGAAGTTCCAGAGGTTAGGTGTCATTAGTCTCCAGACGCCTCATCGGAAATAGGCCTAATCTCGCCTGGAAGGGAGAACTTCCTGGATTTTCTCGAGTTGCGGCAGGTGTTCTCGAGTTACGACGGGGACCTCAGGGACCCGCCCTGGTGGCCTCAGGAGAGGCCAGTCCCCATGCGAGTTGCTAGGGGGCCTCTTGGGGTTCCTCTCCCGTCAATTCCGGGGCCATAAACCTTGTGTGTAGTCAGGGCCGGAACCGAGGATTCCTCTCAGGGGCTGACATGGATCTTTGGGTACTTCTGGAGTCTCCCCAGGGGAGTCAGGCCTCGTCTCGAGTGGGGGCATGCACGTGCGCTTTCCTTCGAGGCTGTAGCAGCAATGTCACGCTTCTTGTGGCGTGGATCAAAGGATCTGTGGTTTTCCCTCGAGGCTTTCCCTCGAGGATTTCCCACAGGGCTGTCCCACGTGCCACCGTGGTGTGAATCGATCCTCGGGGTGAAAGATGAGCCAGTGCAGGGCAAAGAAGTTCCTCTGGAATGGACTGAGACATCTGGGGGACTCTTGGAATGGTGGTACGACCATGGAGTTCCTCTCGCCTTTCCTGTTGAGAGTGCCTCCTCTTGAGATGCAATGGGAACGCCGGGAATTCTTTCCCGTTGAAAGCAGGGAAAGGATCCGTCATCTCGAGCTCCGAGAAGGAAACGGGGCTCCTATAGATGTGGGCGGGACCATCGTGCTTCCTCTCGAGTGGAGACGGGTATGGCGGTGAACTTCTTGAGTTGCAGCAAGGGTGTGAAAGACCCTTTCGAAGTTCCAAACGTTAGGGGTCATTAGTCTCCAGACGCCTCATCGCAAATAGGCCTCATCTCGCCTGGAAGGGAGAACTTCCTGGATTTTCTCGAGTTGCGGCAGGTGTTCTCGAGTTACGACGGGGACCTCAGGGACCCGCCCTGGTGGCCTCAGGAGAGGCCAGTCCCCATGCGAGGTGATAGGGGGCCTCTCGGGATTCCTCTCCCGTCGATACCGGGGCCAAAAACCTTGTGTGGAGTCAGGGCCAGAACCGAGGATTCTTCTCAGGGGCTGAGATGGATCTTTGGGTACTTCTGAGGTCTCCCCAGGGGAGTCAGGCCTCGTCGCGAGTGGGGGCATGCACGTGCGCTTTCCTTCCAGGCTGTAGCAGCAATGTCACGCTTCCCGTGGCGTGGATCAAAGGATCTGTGGTTTTCCCTCGAGGCTTTCCCACAGGGTTGTCCCACGTGCCACCGTGGTGTGAGTCGATCCTCGGCGTGAAAGATGAGCCAGTGCAGGGCAAAGAGGTTCCTCTGGAATGGACTGAGACATCTGGGGGACTCTTGGCATGGTGGTACGACCATGGAGTTCCTCTCGCCTTTCCTGTTGAGAGTGCCTCCTCTTGAGATGCGATGGGAACGCTGGGAATTCTTTCCCGTTGAAAGCAGGGAAAGGATCCCTCATCTCGACCTACGAGGGGGAAACGGGGCTCCTCTGGATGTGGGCGGGACCATCGTGCTTCCTCTCGAGTGGAGACGGGTATGGCGGTGAACTTCTTGAGTTGCAGCAAGGGTGTGAAAGACCCTTTCGAAGTTGCAGAGGTTAGGTGTCATTAGTCTCCAGATGCCTCATCGGAAATAGGCCTCATCTCGCCTGGAAGGGAGAACTTCCTGGATATTCTCGAGTTGCGGCAGGTGTTCTCGAGTTACGAAGGGGACCTCAGGGACCCGCCCTGGTGGCCTCAGGAGAGGCCAGTCCCCATGCGAGTTGCTA
Source organism: Capricornis sumatraensis (assembly GCF_032405125.1). Taxonomy (NCBI): domain Eukaryota; kingdom Metazoa; phylum Chordata; class Mammalia; order Artiodactyla; family Bovidae; genus Capricornis; species Capricornis sumatraensis. The sequence continues at coordinate 841,265 of NC_091077.1, read as the reverse complement.
GGGGGCCTCTCGGGATTTCTCTCTCGTCGATACCGGGGTCAAAAACCTTGTGTGGAGTCAGGGCCGGAACCGAGGTTTCCTCTCATGGGTGACATGGATCTTTGGGTACTTCTGGAGTCTCACCAGGGGAGTCAGGCCTCGTCTCGAGTGGGGGCATGCACGTGCGCTTTCCTTCCAGGCTGTAGCAACAATGTCACGCTTCCCGTCGCGTGGATCAAAGTATCTGTGGTTTTCCCCCGAGGCTTTCCCACAGGGCTGTCCCACGTGCCACCGTGGTGTGAGTCGATCCTCGGCGTGAAAGATGAGCCAGTGCATGGCAAAGAGGTTCCTCTGGAATGGACTGAAACATCTGGGGGACTCTTGGAATGGTGGTACGACCATGGAGTTCCTCTCGCCTTTCCTGTTGAGAGTGCCTCCTCTTGAGATGCGACGGGAACGCCGGGAATTCTATCCCGTTGAAAGCAGGGAAAGGATCCCTCATCTCGAACTCCTAGGGGGAAACGGGGCTCCTCTGGATGTGGGCGGGACCATCGTGCTTCCTCTGGAGTGGAGACGGGTATGGCGGTGAACTTCTTGAGTTGCAGCAAGGGTGTGAAAGACCCTTTCGAAGTTCCATAGGTTAGGTGTCATTAGTCTCCAGACGCCTCATCGGAAATAGGCCTCATCTCGCCTGGAAGGGAGAACTTCCTGGGTTTTCTCGAGTTGCGGGAGGTGTTCTCGAGTTAAGACGGGGACCTCAGGGACCCGTCCTGGTGGCCTCAGGAGAGGCCAGTCCCCATGCGAGTTGCTAGGGGGCCTCTCGGGATTCCTCTCCCGTCGATACCGGGGCCAAAAACCTTGTGTGGAGTCAGGGCGGGAACCGAGGATTCCTCTCAGGGGTGACATGGATCTTTGGGTACTTCTGGAGTCTCCCCAGGGGAGTCAGGCCTCGTCTCGAGTGGGGGCATGCACGTGCGCTTTCCTTCCAGGCTGTAGCTGCAATGTCACGCTTCCCGTCGCGTGGATCAAAGGATCTGTGGTTTTCCCTCGAGGCTTTCCCTCGACGCTTTCCCACTGGGCTGTCCCACGTGCCACCGTGGTGTGAGTCGATCCTAGGCGTGAAAGATGGGCCAGTGCAGGGCAAAGAGGTTCCTCTGGAATGGACTGAGATATCTTGGGGACTCTTGGCATGGTGGTACGACCATGGAGTTCCTCTCGCCTTTCCTGTTGAGAGTGCCTCCTCTTGAGATGCGATGGGAACGCTGGGAATTCTTTCCCGTTGAAAGCAGGGAAAGGATCCCTCATCTCGAGCTAAGAGGGGGAAACGGGGCTCCTCTGGATGTGGGCGGGACCATCGTGCTTCCTCTCGAGTGGAGATGGGTATGGCGGTGAACTTCTTGAGTTGCAGCAAGGGTGTGAAAGATCCTTTCGAAGTTCCAGAGGTTAGGTGTCATTAGTCTCCAGATGCCTCATCGGAAATAGGCCTCATCTCGCCTGGAAGGGAGAACTTCCTGGATATTCTCGAGTTGCGGCAGGTGTTCTCGAGTTACGACGGGGACTTCAGGGACCCGCCCTGGTGGCCTCAGGAGAGGCCAGTCCCCATGCGAGTTGCTAGGGGGCCTCTCGGTATTCCTCTCCCGCCGATACCGGGGCCAAAAACCTTGTGTGGAGTCAGGGCCGGAACCGAGGATTCCTCTCACGGGTGACATGGATCTTGGGTACTTCTGGAGTCTCCCCAGGGGAGTCAGGCCTCGTCTCGAGTGGGGGCATGCACGTGCGCTTTCCTTCCAGGTTGTAGCAGCAATGTCACGCTTCCCGTCGCGCGGATCAAAGGATCTGTGGTTTTCCCTCGAGGCTTTCCCATAGGGCTGTCCCACGTGCCACCGTGGTGTGAGTCGATCCTCGGCGTGAAAGATGAGCCAGTGCAGGGCAAAGAGGTTCCTCTGGAATGGACTGAGACATCTGGGGGACTCTTGGAATGGTGGTACGACCATGGAGTTCCTCTCGCCTTTCCTGTTGAGAGTGCCTCCTCTTGAGATGCGACGGGAACGCCGGCAATTCTTTCCCGTGGAAAGCAGGGAAAGGATCCCTCATCTCGAGCTACGAGGGGGACACGGGGCTCCTCTGGATCTGGGCGGGACCATCGTGCTTCCCTTCGAGTGGAGACGGGTATGGCGGTGAACTTCTTGAGTTGCAGCAAGGGTGTGAAAGACCCTTTCGAAGTTCCAGAGGTTAGGTGTCATTAGTCTCCAGACGCCTCATCGGAAATAGGCCTAATCTCGCCTGGAAGGGAGAACTTCCTGGATTTTCTCGAGTTGCGGCAGGTGTTCTCGAGTTACGACGGGGACCTCAGGGACCCGCCCTGGTGGCCTCAGGAGAGGCCAGTCCCCATGCGAGTTGCTAGGGGGCCTCTTGGGGTTCCTCTCCCGTCAATTCCGGGGCCATAAACCTTGTGTGTAGTCAGGGCCGGAACCGAGGATTCCTCTCAGGGGCTGACATGGATCTTTGGGTACTTCTGGAGTCTCCCCAGGGGAGTCAGGCCTCGTCTCGAGTGGGGGCATGCACGTGCGCTTTCCTTCGAGGCTGTAGCAGCAATGTCACGCTTCTTGTGGCGTGGATCAAAGGATCTGTGGTTTTCCCTCGAGGCTTTCCCTCGAGGATTTCCCACAGGGCTGTCCCACGTGCCACCGTGGTGTGAATCGATCCTCGGGGTGAAAGATGAGCCAGTGCAGGGCAAAGAAGTTCCTCTGGAATGGACTGAGACATCTGGGGGACTCTTGGAATGGTGGTACGACCATGGAGTTCCTCTCGCCTTTCCTGTTGAGAGTGCCTCCTCTTGAGATGCAATGGGAACGCCGGGAATTCTTTCCCGTTGAAAGCAGGGAAAGGATCCGTCATCTCGAGCTCCGAGAAGGAAACGGGGCTCCTATAGATGTGGGCGGGACCATCGTGCTTCCTCTCGAGTGGAGACGGGTATGGCGGTGAACTTCTTGAATTGCAGCAAGGGTGTGAAAGACCCTTTCGAAGTTCCAAACGTTAGGGGTCATTAGTCTCCAGACGCCTCATCGCAAATAGGCCTCATCTCGCCTGGAAGGGAGAACTTCCTGGATTTTCTCGAGTTGCGGCAGGTGTTCTCGAGTTACGACGGGGACCTCAGGGACCCGCCCTGGTGGCCTCAGGAGAGGCCAGTCCCCATGCGAGGTGATAGGGGGCCTCTCGGGATTCCTCTCCCGTCGATACCGGGGCCAAAAACCTTGTGTGGAGTCAGGGCCAGAACCGAGGATTCTTCTCAGGGGCTGAGATGGATCTTTGGGTACTTCTGAGGTCTCCCCAGGGGAGTCAGGCCTCGTCGCGAGTGGGGGCATGCACGTGCGCTTTCCTTCCAGGCTGTAGCAGCAATGTCACGCTTCCCGTGGCGTGGATCAAAGGATCTGTGGTTTTCCCTCGAGGCTTTCCCACAGGGTTGTCCCACGTGCCACCGTGGTGTGAGTCGATCCTCGGCGTGAAAGATGAGCCAGTGCAGGGCAAAGAGGTTCCTCTGGAATGGACTGAGACATCTGGGGGACTCTTGGCATGGTGGTACGACCATGGAGTTCCTCTCGCCTTTCCTGTTGAGAGTGCCTCCTCTTGAGATGCGATGGGAACGCTGGGAATTCTTTCCCGTTGAAAGCAGGGAAAGGATCCCTCATCTCGACCTACGAGGGGGAAACGGGGCTCCTCTGGATGTGGGCGGGACCATCGTGCTTCCTCTCGAGTGGAGACGGGTATGGCGGTGAACTTCTTGAGTTGCAGCAAGGGTGTGAAAGACCCTTTCGAAGTTGCAGAGGTTAGGTGTCATTAGTCTCCAGATGCCTCATCGGAAATAGGCCTCATCTCGCCTGGAAGGGAGAACTTCCTGGATATTCTCGAGTTGCGGCAGGTGTTCTCGAGTTACGAAGGGGACCTCAGGGACCCGCCCTGGTGGCCTCAGGAGAGGCCAGTCCCCATGCGAGTTGCTAGGGGGCCTCTCGGGATTTCTCTCTCGTCGATACCGGGGTCAAAAACCTTGTGTGGAGTCAGGGCCGGAACCGAGGTTTCCTCTCATGGGTGACATGGATCTTTGGGTACTTCTGGAGTCTCACCAGGGGAGTCAGGCCTCGTCTCGAGTGGGGGCATGCACGTGCGCTTTCCTTCCAGGCTGTAGCAACAATGTCACGCTTCCCGTCGCGTGGATCAAAGTATCTGTGGTTTTCCCCCGAGGCTTTCCCACAGGGCTGTCCCACGTGCCACCGTGGTGTGAGTCGATCCTCGGCGTGAAAGATGAGCCAGTGCATGGCAAAGAGGTTCCTCTGGAATGGACTGAAACATCTGGGGGACTCTTGGAATGGTGGTACGACCATGGAGTTCCTCTCGCCTTTCCTGTTGAGAGTGCCTCCTCTTGAGATGCGACGGGAACGCCGGGAATTCTATCCCGTTGAAAGCAGGGAAAGGATCCCTCATCTCGAACTCCTAGGGGGAAACGGGGCTCCTCTGGATGTGGGCGGGACCATCGTGCTTCCTCTGGAGTGGAGACGGGTATGGCGGTGAACTTCTTGAGTTGCAGCAAGGGTGTGAAAGACCCTTTCGAAGTTCCATAGGTTAGGTGTCATTAGTCTCCAGACGCCTCATCGGAAATAGGCCTCATCTCGCCTGGAAGGGAGAACTTCCTGGGTTTTCTCGAGTTGCGGGAGGTGTTCTCGAGTTAAGACGGGGACCTCAGGGACCCGTCCTGGTGGCCTCAGGAGAGGCCAGTCCCCATGCGAGTTGCTAGGGGGCCTCTCGGGATTCCTCTCCCGTCGATACCGGGGCCAAAAACCTTGTGTGGAGTCAGGGCGGGAACCGAGGATTCCTCTCAGGGGTGACATGGATCTTTGGGTACTTCTGGAGTCTCCCCAGGGGAGTCAGGCCTCGTCTCGAGTGGGGGCATGCACGTGCGCTTTCCTTCCAGGCTGTAGCTGCAATGTCACGCTTCCCGTCGCGTGGATCAAAGGATCTGTGGTTTTCCCTCGAGGCTTTCCCTCGACGCTTTCCCACTGGGCTGTCCCACGTGCCACCGTGGTGTGAGTCGATCCTAGGCGTGAAAGATGGGCCAGTGCAGGGCAAAGAGGTTCCTCTGGAATGGACTGAGATATCTTGGGGACTCTTGGCATGGTGGTACGACCATGGAGTTCCTCTCGCCTTTCCTGTTGAGAGTGCCTCCTCTTGAGATGCGATGGGAACGCTGGGAATTCTTTCCCGTTGAAAGCAGGGAAAGGATCCCTCATCTCGAGCTAAGAGGGGGAAACGGGGCTCCTCTGGATGTGGGCGGGACCATCGTGCTTCCTCTCGAGTGGAGATGGGTATGGCGGTGAACTTCTTGAGTTGCAGCAAGGGTGTGAAAGATCCTTTCGAAGTTCCAGAGGTTAGGTGTCATTAGTCTCCAGATGCCTCATCGGAAATAGGCCTCATCTCGCCTGGAAGGGAGAACTTCCTGGATATTCTCGAGTTGCGGCAGGTGTTCTCGAGTTACGACGGGGACTTCAGGGACCCGCCCTGGTGGCCTCAGGAGAGGCCAGTCCCCATGCGAGTTGCTAGGGGGCCTCTCGGTATTCCTCTCCCGCCGATACCGGGGCCAAAAACCTTGTGTGGAGTCAGGGCCGGAACCGAGGATTCCTCTCACGGGTGACATGGATCTTGGGTACTTCTGGAGTCTCCCCAGGGGAGTCAGGCCTCGTCTCGAGTGGGGGCATGCACGTGCGCTTTCCTTCCAGGCTGTAGCAGCAATGGCACGCTTCCCGTCGCGTGGATCAAAGGATCTGTGGTTTTCCCCCGAGGCTTTCCCTCGAGGCTTTCCCACAGGGCTGTCCCACGTGCCACCGTGGTGTGAGTCGATCCTAGGCGTGAAAGATGAGCCAGTGCAGGGCAAAGAGGTTCCTCTGGAATGGACTGAGACATCTGGGGGACTCTTGGAATGGTGGTACGACCATGGAGTTCCTCTCGCCTTTCCTGTTGAGAGTGCCTCCTCTTGAGATGCGACGGGAACGCCGGGAATTCTTTCCCGTCGAATGCAGGGAAAGGATCCCTCATCTCGAGCTACGAGGGGGAAACGGGGCTCCTCTGGATGTGGGCGGGACCGTCGTGCTTCCTCTCGAGTGGAGACGGGTATGGTGGTGAACTTCTTGAGTTGCAGCAAGGGTGTGAAAGACCCTTTCGAAGTTCCAGAGGTTAGGTGTCATTAGTCTCCAGACGCCTCATCGGAAATAGGCCTAATCTCGCCTGGAAGGGAGAACTTCCTGGATTTTCTCGAGTTGCGGCAGGTGTTCTCGAGTTACGACGGGGACCTCAGGGACCCGCCCTGATGGCCTCAGGAGAGGCCAGGCCCATGCGATTTGCTAGGGGGCCTCTCGGGATTCCTCTCCTGTCGATACCGGGGCCAAAAACCTTGTGTGGAGTCAGGGCCGGAACCGAGGATTCCTCTCAGGGGTGACATGGATCTTTGGGTACTTCTGGAGTCTCCCCAGGGGAGTCAGGCCTCGTCTCGAGTGGGGGCATGCACGTGCGCTTTCCTTACAGGCTGTAGCAGCAATGTCACGCTTCCCGTGGCGTGGATCAAAGGATCTGTGGTTTTCCCTCGAGGCTTTCCCACAGGGCTGTCCCACGTGCCACCGTGGTGTGAGTCGATCCTCGGCGTGAAAGATGAGCCAGTGCAGGGCAAAGAGCTTCCTCTCGAATGGACTGAGACATCTGGGGGACTCTTGGAATGGTGGTACGACCATGGAGTTCCTCTCGCCTTTCCTGTTGAGAGTGCCTCCGCTTGAGATGCGACGGGAACGCCGGGAATTCTTTCCCATTGAAAGCAGGGAAAGGATTCCTCATCTCGAGCTACGAGGGGGAAATTGGACTCCTCTGGATGTGGGCGGGAGGATCGTGCTTCCTCTCGAGTGGAGACGGGTATGGCGGTGAACTTCTTGAGTTGCAGCAAGGGTGTGAAAGACCCTTTCGAAGTTACAGAGGTTAGGTGTCATTAGTTTCCAGACGCCTCATCGGAAATAGGCCTCATCCTGCCTGGAAGGGGGAACTTCCTGGATTTTCTCGAGTTGCGGCAGGTGTTCTCGAGTTACGACGGGGACCTCAGGGACCCGCCCTGGTGGCCTCAGGAGAGGCCAGTCCCCATGCGAGTTGCTAGGGGGCCTCTCGGGATTCCTCTCCCGTCGATACCCGGGCCAAAAACCTTGTGTGGAGTCAGGGCCGGAACCGAGGATTCCTCTCAGGGGCTGATATGGATCTTTGGGTACTTCTGGAGTCTCACCAGGGGAGACAGGCCTCGTCTCGAGTGGGGGCATGCACGTGCACTTTCCTTCCAGGCTGTAGCAGCAATGTCACGCTTCCCGTCGCGTTGATCAAAGGATCTGTGGTTTTCCCTCTAGGCTTTCCCTCGAGGCTTTCCCACAGGGCTGTCCCACGTGCCACCGTGGTGTGAGTCGATCCTCGGCGTGATAGATGAGCCAGTGCAGGGCAAAGAGGTTCCCCTGGAATGGACTGAGACATCTGGGGGACTCTTGGAATGGTGGTACGACCATGGAGTTCCTCTCGCCTTTCCGGTTGAGAGTGCCTCCTCTTGAGATGCGACGGGAACGCCGGGAATTCTTTCCCGTTGAAAGCGGGGAAAGGATCACTCATCTCGAGCTACGAGGGGGAAACGGGGCTCCTCTGGATGTGGGCGGGACCATCGTGCTTCCTCTCGAGTGGAGACGGGTATGGCGGTGAACTTCTTGAGTTGCAGCAAGGGTGTGAAAGACCCTTTCGAAGTTCCAGAGGTTAGGTGTCATTAGTCTCCAGACGCCTCATCGGAAATAGGCCTCATCTCGCCTGGAAGGGGGAACTTCCTGGAATATCTCGAGTTGCGGCAGGTGTTCTCGAGTTAAGACGGGGACCTCAGGGACCCGCCCTGGTGGCCTCAGGAGAGGCCAGTCCCCATGCGAGTTGCTAGGGGGCCTCTCGGGATTCCTCTCCCGTCGATACCCGGGCCAAAAACCTTGTGTGGAGTCAGGGCCGGAACCGAGGATTCCTCTCACGGGCTGATATGGATCTTTGGGTACTTCTGGAGTCTCGCCAGGGGAGACAGGCCTCATCTCGAGTGGGGGCATGCACGTGCGCTTTCCTTCCAGGCTGTAGCAGCAATGTCACGCTTCCCATCGCGTGGATCAAAGGATTTGTGGTTTTCCCTCGAGGCTTTCCCTCAAGGCTTTCCCACAGGGCTGTCCCACGTGCCACCGTGGTGTGAGTCGATCCTCGGCGTGAAAGATGAGCCAGTGCAGGGCAAAGAGGTTCCTCTGGAATGGACTGAGACATCTGTGGGACTCTTGGAATGGTGGTACGACCATGGAGTTCCTCTCGCCTTTCCTGTTGAGAGTGTCTCCTCTTGAGATGCGACGGGAACGCCGGGAATTCTTTCGCGTTGAAAGCAGGGAAAGGATCGCTCATCTCGAGCTAGGAGATGGAAACGGGGCTCCTCTGGATGTGGGCGGGACCATCGTGCTTCCTCTAGAGTGGAGATGGGTATGGCGGTGAACTTCTTGAGTTGCAGCAAGGGTGTGAAAGACCCTTTCGAAGTTCCAGAGTTTAGGTGTCATTAGTCTCCAGACGCCTCATCGGAAATAGGCCTCATCTCGCCTGGAAGGGAGAACTTCCTGGATTTTCTCGAGTTGCGGCAGGTGTTCTCGAGTTACGACGGGGACCTCAGGGACCCGCCCTGGTGGCCTCAGGAGAGGCCAGTCCCCATGCGAGTTGCTAGGGGGCCTCTCGGGATTCCTCTCCCGTCGATACCGGGGCCAAAAACCTTGTGTGGAGTCAGGGCCGGAACCGAGGATTCCTCTCAGTGGCTGACATGGATCTTTGGGTACTTCTGGAGTCTCACCAGGGGAGTCAGGCCTCGTCTCGAGTGGGGGCATGCACGTGCGCTTTCCTTCAAGGCTGTAGCAGCAATGTCACGCTTCCCGTGGCGTGAATCAAACGATCAGTGGTTTTCCCTCGAGGCTTTCCCTCAAGGCTTTCCCACAGGGCTGTCCCACGTGCCACCGTGGTGTGAGTCGATCCTCGGCGTGAAAGATGAGCCAGTGTAGGGCAAAGAGCTTCCTCTGGAATGGACTGAGACATCTGGGGGACTCTTGGAATGGTGGTACGACCATGGAGTTCCTCTCGCCTTTCCTGTTGAGAGTGCCTCCACTTGAGATGCGACGGGAACGCCGGGAATTCTTTCCCGTTGAAAGCAGGGAAAGGATCCCTCATCTCGAGCTACGAGGGGGAAACGGGGCTCCTCTGGATGTGGGCGGGATCATCGTGCTTCCTCTCGAGTGGAGACGGGTATGGCGGTGAACTTCTTGAGTTGCAGCAAGGGTGTGAAAGACCCTTTCGAAGTTCCAGAGGTTAGGTGTCATTAGTCTCCAGATGCCTCATCGGAAATAGGCCTCATCTCGCCTGGAAGGGAGAACTTCCTGGATTTTCTCGAGTTGCGGCAGGTGTTCTCGAGTTACGACGGGGACCTCAGGGACCCGCCCTGGTGGCCTCAGGAACGGCCACTCCCCATGCGAGTTGCTAGGGGGCCTCTCGGGATTCCTCTCCCGTCGATACCGGGGCCAAAAACCTTGTGTGGAGTCAGGGCCGGAACCGAGGAATCCTCTCAGGGGCTGACATGAATCTTTGGGTACTTCTGTAGTCTCCCCATGGGAGTCAGGCCTCGTCTCGAGTGGGGGCATGCACGTGCGCTTTCCTTCCAGGCTGTAGCAGCAATGTCACGCTTCCCGTGTCGTGGATCAAAGGATCTGTGTTTTTCCTTCGAGGCTTTCCCTCGAGGCTTTCCTACAGGGCTGTCCCACGTGCCACCGTGGTGTGAGTCGATCCTCGGCGTGAAAGATGAGCCAGTGCAGGGCAAAGAGCTTCCTCTGGAATGGACTGAGACATCTGGGGGACTCTTGGAATGGTGGTACGACCATGGAGTTCCTCTCGCCTTTCCTGTTGAGAGTGCCTCCTCTTGAGATGCGACGGGAACGCCGGGAATTCTTTCCCGTTGAAAGCAGGGAAAGGATCCCTCATCTCGAGCTACGAGGGGGAAACGGGGATCCTCTGGATGTGGGCGGGACCATCGTGCTTCCTCTCGAGTGGAGACGGGTGTGGCGGTGAACTTCTTGAGTTGCAGCAAGGGTGTGAAAGACCCTTTCGAAGTTCCAGAGGTTAGGTGTCATTAGTCTCCAGACGCCTCATCGGAAATAGGCCTCATCTCGCCTGGAAGGGGGAACTTCCTGGAATATCTCGAGTTGCGGCAGGTGTTCTCGAGTTACGACGGGGACCTCAGGGACCCGCCCTGGTGGCCTCAGGAGAGGCCAGTCCCCATGCGAGTTGCTAGGGGGCCTCTCGGGATTCCTCTCCCGTCGATACCGGGGCCAAAAACCTTGTGTGGAGTCAGGGCCGTACCCGAGGATTCCTCTCAGGGGCTGACATGGATCTTTGGGTACTTCTGGAGTCTCCCCAGGGGAGTGAGGCCTCGTCTCGAGTCAGGGCATGCACGTGCACTTTCCTTCCAGGCTGTAGCAGCAATGTCACGCTTCCCGTGGCGTGGATCAAAGGATCTGTGGTTTTCCCTTGAGGCTTTCCCTCGAGGCTTTCCCACAGGGCTGTCCCACGTGCCACCGTGGTGTGAGTCGATCCTCGGCGTGAAAGATGAGCCAGTGCAGGGCAAAGAGGTTCCTCTGGAATGGACTGAGACATCTGGGGGACTCTTGGAATGGTGGTACGACCATGGAGTTCCTCTCGCCTTTCCTGTTGAGAGTGCCTCCGCTTGAGATGTGACGGGAACGCCGGGAATTCTTTCCCGTTGAAAGCAGGGAAAGGATCCCTCATCTCGAGCTACGAGGGGGAAACGGGGCTCCTCTGGATGTGGGCGGGACCATCGTGCTTCCTCTCGAGTGGAGACGGGTATGGCGGTGAACTTCTTGAGTTGCAGCAAGGGTGTGAAAGACCCTTTCGAAGGTCCAGAGGTTAGGTGTCATTAGTCTCCAGACGCCTCATCGGAAATAGGCCTCATCTCGCCTGGTAGGGGAAACTTCCTGGAATTTCTCGAGTTGCGGCAGGTGTTCTCGAGTTACGACGGGGACCTCAGGGACCCGCCCTGGTGGCCTCAGGAGAGGCCAGTCCCCATGCGATTTGCTAGGGGGCCTCTCGGGATTCCTCTCTCGTCGATACCGGGGCCAAAAACCTTGTGTTGGGTCAGGGCCGGAACCGAGGATTCCTCTCAGTGGCTGACATGTATCTTTGGGTACTTCTGGAGTCTCCCCAGGGGAGTCAGGCCTCGTCTCGAGTGGGGGCATGCACGTGTGCTTTCCTTCAAGGCTGTAGCAGCAATGTCACCCTTCCCGTGGCGTGAATCAAACGATCTGTGGTTTTCCCTCGAGGCTTTCCCTCGAGGCTTTCCCACAGGGCTGTCCCACGTGCCACCGTGGTGTGAGTCGATCCTCGGCGTGAAAGATGAGCCAGTGCAGGGCAAAGAGGTTCCTCTTGAATGGACTGAGACATCTGGGGGACTCTTGGAATGGTGGTACGACCATGGAGTTCCTCTCGCCTTTCCTGTTGAGAGTGCCTCCTCTTGAGATGCGAAGGGAACGCCGGGAATACTTTCCCGTTGAAAGCAGGGAAAGGATCCCTCATCTCGAGCTACGAGGGGGAAACGGGGCTCCTCTGGATGTGGGCGGGACCATCGTGCTTCCTCTCGAGTGGAGACGGGTATGGCGGTGAACTTCTTGAGTTGCAGCAAGGGTGTGAAAGACCCTTTCGAAGTTCCAGAGGTTAGGTGTCATTAGTCTCCAGACGCCTCATCGGAAATAGGCCTCATCTCGCCTGGAAGGGAGAACTTCCTGGATTTTCTCGAGTTGCGGCAGGTGTTCTCGAGTTACGACGGGGACCTCAGGGACCCGCCCTGGTGGCCTCAGGAGAGGCCAGTCCCCATGCGAGTTGCTAGGGGGCCTCTCGGGATTCCTCTCCCATCGATACCGGGGCCAAAAACCTTGTGTGGAGTTAGGGCCGGAACCGAGGATTCCTTTCAGGGGCTGATATGGATCTTTGGGTACTTCTGGAGTCTCGCCAGGGGAGACAGGCCTCATCTCGAATGGGGGCCTGCACGTGCGCTTTCCTTCCAGGCAGTAGCAGCAATGTCACGCTTCCCATCGCGTGGATCAAAAGATCTGTGGTTTTCCCTCGAGGCTTTCCCACAGGGCTGTCCCACGTGCCACCGTGGTGTGAGTCGATCCTCGGCGTGAAAGATGAGCCAGTGCAGGGCAAAGAGGTTCCTCTGGAATGGACTGAGACATCTGGGGGACTCTTGGAATGGTGGTACGACCATGGAGTTCCTCTCGCCTTTGCTGTTGAGAGTGCCTCCTCTTGAGATGGGACGGGAACACCGGGAATTCTTTCCCGTTGAAAGCAGGGAAAGGATCCCTCATCTCGAGCTACGAGGGGGAAACGGGGCTCCTCTGGATGTGGGCGGGACCATCGTGCTTCCTCTCGAGTGGAGACGGGTATGGCGGTGAACTTCTTGAGTTGCAGCAAGGGTGTGAAAGACCCTTTCGAAGTTCCAGAGGTTAGGTGTCATTAGTCTCTTGACGCCGGATCGGAAATAGGCCTCATCTCGCCTGGAAGGGAGAACTTCCTGGATTTTCTCGAGTTGCGGCAGGTGTTCTCGAGTTACGACGGGGACCTCAGGGACGCGCCCTGGTGGCCTCAGGAGAGGCCAGTCCCCATGCGACTTGCTAGGGGGCCTCTCGGGATTCCTCTCCCGTCGATACCGGGGCCAAAAACCTTGTGTGGAGTCAGGGCCGGAACCGAGGATTCCTCTCAGGGGCTGACATGGATCTTTGGGTACTTCTGGAGTCTCCCCAGGGGAGTCAGGCCTCGTCTCGAGTCGGGGCATGCACGTGCACTTTCCTTCCAGGCTGTAGCAGCAATGTCACGCTTCCCGTCGCGTGGATCAAAGGATCTGTGGTTTTCCCTCGAGGCTTTCCCACAGGGCTGTCCCACGTGCCACCGTGGTGTGAGTCGATCCTCGGCGTGAAAGATGAGCCAGTGCAGGGCAAAGAGCTTCCTCTGGAATGGACTGAGACATCTGGGGGACTCTTGGAATGGTGGTACGACCATGGAGTTCCTCTCGCCTTTCCTGTTGAGAGTGCCTCCGCTTGAGATGTGACGGGAACGCCGGGAATTCTTTCCCATTGAAAGCAGGGAAAGGATTCCTCATCTCGAGCTACGAGGGGGAAAGGGGGCTCCTCTGGATGTGGGCGGGACGATCGTGCTTCCTCTCGAGTGGAGACGGGTATGGCGGTGAACTTCTTGAGTTGCAGCAAGGGTGTGAAAGACCCTTTCGAAGTTCCAGAGGTTAGGTGTCATTAGTCTCCAGACGCCTCATTGGAAATAGGCCTCATCTCGCCTGGAAGGGGGAACTTCCAGGAATTTCTCGAGTTGTGGCAGGTGTTCTCGAGTTACGACGGGGACCTCAGGGACCCGCCCTGGTGGCCTTAGGAGAGGCCAGTCCCCATGCGAGTTGCTAGGGGGCCTCTCGGGATTCCTCTCCCGTCGATACCAGGGCCAAAAACCTTGTGTGGAGTCAGGGCCGGAACCGAGGATTCCTCTCAGTGGCTGACATGTATCTTTGGGTACTCATGGAGTCTCCCCAGGGGAGTCAGGCCTCGTCTCGAGTGGGGGCATGCACGTGTGCTTTCCTTCAAGGCTGTAGCAGCAATGTCACGCTTCCCGTGGCGTGAATCAAACGATCTGTGGTTTTCCCTCGAGGCTTTCCCTCGAGGCTTTCCCACAGGGCTGTCCCACGTGCCACCGTGGTGTGAGTCGATCCTCGGCGTGAAAGATGAGCCAGTGCAGGGCAAAGAGGTTCCTCTTGAATGGACTGAGACATCTGGGGGACTCTTGGAATGGTGGTACGACCATGGAGTTCCTCTCGCCTTTCCTGTTGAGAGTGCCTCCTCTTGAGATGCGAAGGGAACGCCGGGAATTCTTTCCCGTTGAAAGCAGGGAAAGGATCCCTCATCTCGAGCTACGAGGGGGAAACGGGGCTCCTCTGGATGTGGGCGGGACCATCGTGCTTCCTCTCGAGTGGAGACGGGTATGGCGGTGAACTTCTTAAGTTGCAGCAAGGGTGTGAAAGACCCTTTCGAAGTTCCAGAGGTTAGGTGTCATTAGTCTCCAGACGCCTCATCGGAAATAGGCCTCATCTCGCCTGGAAGGGAGAACTTCCTAGATTTTCTCGAGTTGCGGCAGGTGTTCTCGAGTTACGACGGGGACCTCAGGGACCCGCCCTGGTGGCCTCAGGAGAGGCCAGTCCCCATGCGAATTGCTAGGGAGCCTCTCGGGATTCCTCTCCCATCGATACCGGGGCCAAAAACCTTGTGTGGAGTTAGGGCCGGAACCGAGGATTCCTTTCAGGGATGATATGGATCTTTGGGTACTTCTGGAGTCTCGCCAGGGGAGACAGGCCTCATCTCGAGTGTGGGCATGCACGTGCGCTTTCCTTCCAGGCTGTAGCAGCAATGTCACGCTTCCCGTCGAGTGGATCAAAGGATCTGTGGTTTTCCCTCGAGGCTTTCCCTCGAGGCTTTCCCACAGGGCTGTCCCACGTGCCACCGAGGTGTGAGTCGATCCTCGGCGTGAAAGATGAGCCAGTGCAGGGCAATGAGCTCCCTCTGGAATGGACTGAGACATCTGGGGGACTGTTGGAATGGTGGTACGACCATGGAGTTCCTCTCGCCTTTCCTGTTGAGAGTGCCTCCTCTTGAGAAGCGACGGGAACGCCGGGAATTCTTTCCCGTTGAAAGCAGGGAAAGGATCGCTCATCTCGAGCTACGAGGCGGAAACGGGGCTCCTCTGGATGTGGGCGGGACCATCGTGCTTCCTCTAGAGTGGAGACGGGTATGGCGGTGAACTTCTTGAGTTGCAGCAAGGGTGTGAAAGACCCTTTCGAAGTTCCAGGGTTTAGGTGTCATTAGTCTCCAGACGCCTCATCGGAAATAGGCCTCATCTCGCCTGGAAGGGAGAACTTCCTGGATTTTCTCGAGTTGCGGCAGGTGTTCTCGAGTTACGACGGGGACCTCAGGGACCCGCCCTGGTGGCCTCAGGAGAGGCCAGTCCCCATGCGAGTTGCTAGGGGGCCTCTCGGGATTCCTCTCCCGTCGATACCGGAGCCAAAAACCTTGTGTGGAGTCAGGGCCGGAACCGAGGATTCCTCTCAGGGGCTGACATGGATCTTTGGGTACTTCTGGAGTCTCCCCAGGGGAGTCAGGCCTCGTCTCGTGTCGGGGCATGCACGTGCACTTTCCTTCCAGGCTGTAGCAGCAATGTCACGCTTCCCGTCGCGTGGATCAAAGGATCTGTGGTTTTCCCTCGAGGCTTTCCCTCGAGGCTTTCCCACAGGGCTGTCCCACGTGCCACCGTGGTGTGAGTCGATCCTCGGCGTGAAAGATGAGCCAGTGCAGGGCAAATAGGTTCCTCTGGAATGGACTGAGACATCTGGGGGACTCTTGGAATGGTGGTACGACCATCGAGTTCCTCTCGCCTTTCCTGTTGAGAGTGCCTCCGCTTGAGATGCGACGGGAACGCCGGGAATTCTTTCCCATTGAAAGCAGGGAAAGGATTCCTCATCTCGAGCTATGAGGGGGAAAGGGGGCTCCTCTGGATGTGGGCGGGACGATCGTGCTTCCTCTCGAGTGGAGACGGGTATGGCGGTGAACTTCTTGAGCTGCAGCAAGGGTGTGAAAGACCCTTTCGAAGTTCCAGAGGTTAGGTGTCATTAGTCTCCAGACGCCTCATCGGAAATAGGCCTCATCTCGCCTGGAAGGGGGAACTTCCTGGAATTTCTCGAGTTGCGGCAGGTGTTCTCGAGTTACGACGGGGACCTCAGGGACCCGCCGTGGTGGCCTCAGGAGAGGCCAGTCCCCATGCGAGTTGCTAGGGGGCCTCTCGGGATTCCTCTCCCGTCGATACCCGGGCCAAAAACCTTGTGTGGAGTCAGGGCCGGAACCGAGGATTTCTCTCACGGGCTGATATGGATCTTTGGGTACTTCTGGAGTCTCGCCAGGGGAGACAGGCCTCATCTCGAGTGGGGGCATGCTCGTGCGCTTTCCTTCCAGGCTGTAGCAGCAATGTCACGCTTCCCGTCGCGTGGATCAAAGGATCTGTGGTTTTCCCTCGAGACTTTCCCTCGAGGCTTTCCCACAGGGCTGTCCCACGTGCCACCGTGGTGTGAGTCGATCCTCGGCGTGAAAGATGAGCCAGTGCAGGGCAAAGAGTTTCCTCTGGAATGGACTGAGACATCTGGGGGACTCTTGGAATGGTGGTACGACCATGGAGTTCCTCTCGCCTTTGCTGTTGAGAGTGCCTCCTCTTGAGATGGGACGGGAACACCGGGAATTCTTTCCCGTTGAAAGCAGGGAAAGGATCCCTCATCTCGAGCTACGAGGGGGAAACGGGGCTCCTCTGGATGTGGGCGGGACCATCGTGCTTCCTCTCGAGTGGAGACGGGTATGGCGGTGAACTTCTTGAGTTGCAGCAAGGGTGTGAAAGACCCTTTCGAAGTTCCAGAGGTTAGGTGTCATTAGTCTCTTGACGCCGGATCGGAAATAGGCCTCATCTCGCCTGGAAGGGAGAACTTCCTGGATTTTCTCGAGTTGCGGCAGGTGTTCTCGAGTTACGACGGGGACCTCAGGGACGCGCCCTGGTGGCCTCAGGAGAGGCCAGTCCCCATGCGACTTGCTAGGGGGCCTCTCGGGATTCCTCTCCCGTCGATACCGGGGCCAAAAACCTTGTGTGGAGTCAGGGCCGGAACCGAGGATTCCTCTCAGGGGCTGACATGGATCTTTGGGTACTTCTGGAGTCTCCCCAGGGGAGTCAGGCCTCGTCTCGAGTCGGGGCATGCACGTGCACTTTCCTTCCAGGCTGTAGCAGCAATGTCACGCTTCCCGTCGCGTGGATCAAAGGATCTGTGGTTTTCCCTCGAGGCTTTCCCACAGGGCTGTCCCACGTGCCACCGTGGTGTGAGTCGATCCTCGGCGTGAAAGATGAGCCAGTGCAGGGCAAAGAGCTTCCTCTGGAATGGACTGAGACATCTGGGGGACTCTTGGAATGGTGGTACGACCATGGAGTTCCTCTCGCCTTTCCTGTTGAGAGTGCCTCCGCTTGAGATGTGACGGGAACGCCGGGAATTCTTTCCCATTGAAAGCAGGGAAAGGATTCCTCATCTCGAGCTACGAGGGGGAAAGGGGGCTCCTCTGGATGTGGGCGGGACGATCGTGCTTCCTCTCGAGTGGAGACGGGTATGGCGGTGAACTTCTTGAGTTGCAGCAAGGGTGTGAAAGACCCTTTCGAAGTTCCAGAGGTTAGGTGTCATTAGTCTCCAGACGCCTCATTGGAAATAGGCCTCATCTCGCCTGGAAGGGGGAACTTCCAGGAATTTCTCGAGTTGTGGCAGGTGTTCTCGAGTTACGACGGGGACCTCAGGGACCCGCCCTGGTGGCCTTAGGAGAGGCCAGTCCCCATGCGAGTTGCTAGGGGGCCTCTCGGGATTCCTCTCCCGTCGATACCAGGGCCAAAAACCTTGTGTGGAGTCAGGGCCGGAACCGAGGATTCCTCTCAGTGGCTGACATGTATCTTTGGGTACTTATGGAGTCTCCCCAGGGGAGTCAGGCCTCGTCTCGAGTGGGGGCATGCACGTGTGCTTTCCTTCAAGGCTGTAGCAGCAATGTCACGCTTCCCGTGGCGTGAATCAAACGATCTGTGGTTTTCCCTCGAGGCTTTCCCTCGAGGCTTTCCCACAGGGCTGTCCCACGTGCCACCGTGGTGTGAGTCGATCCTCGGCGTGAAAGATGAGCCAGTGCAGGGCAAAGAGGTTCCTCTTGAATGGACTGAGACATCTGGGGGACTCTTGGAATGGTGGTACGACCATGGAGTTCCTCTCGCCTTTCCTGTTGAGAGTGCCTCCTCTTGAGATGCGAAGGGAACGCCGGGAATTCTTTCCCGTTGAAAGCAGGGAAAGGATCCCTCATCTCGAGCTACGAGGGGGAAACGGGGCTCCTCTGGATGTGGGCGGGACCATCGTGCTTCCTCTCGAGTGGAGACGGGTATGGCGGTGAACTTCTTGAGTTGCAGCAAGGGTGTGAAAGACCCTTTCGAAGTTCCAGAGGTTAGGTGTCATTAGTCTCCAGACGCCTCATCGGAAATAGGCCTCATCTCGCCTGGAAGGGAGAACTTCCTAGATTTTCTCGAGTTGCGGCAGGTGTTCTCGACTTACGACGGGGACCTCAGGGACCCGCCCTGGTGGCCTCAGGAGAGGCCAGTCCCCATGCGACTTGCTAGGGAGCCTCTCGGGATTCCTCTCCCATCGATACCGGGGCCAAAAACCTTGTGTGGAGTTAGGGCCGGAACCGAGGATTCCTTTCAGGGATGATATGGATCTTTGGGTACTTCTGGAGTCTCGCCAGGGGAGACAGGCCTCATCTCGAGTGTGGGCATGCACGTGCGCTTTCCTTCCAGGCTGTAGCAGCAATGTCACGCTTCCCGTCGAGTGGATCAAAGGATCTGTGGTTTTCCCTCGAGGCTTTCCCTCGAGGCTTTCCCACAGGGCTGTCCCACGTGCCACCGAGGTGTGAGTCGATCCTCGGCGTGAAAGATGAGCCAGTGCAGGGCAATGAGCTCCCTCTGGAATGGACTGAGACATCTGGGGGACTGTTGGAATGGTGGTACGACCATGGAGTTCCTCTCGCCTTTCCTGTTGAGAGTGCCTCCTCTTGAGAAGCGACGGGAACGCCGGGAATTCTTTCCCTTTGAAAGCAGGGAAAGGATCGCTCATCTCGAGCTACGAGGGGGAAACGGGGCTCCTCTGGATGTGGGCGGGACCATCGTGCTTCCTCTAGAGTGGAGACGGGTATGGCGGTGAACTTCTTGAGTTGCAGCAAGGGTGTGAAAGACCCTTTCGAAGTTCCAGAGTTTAGGTGTCATTAGTCTCCAGACGCCTCATCGGAAATAGGCCTCATCTCGCCTGGAAGGGAGAACTTCCTGGATTTTCTCGAGTTGCGGCAGGTGTTCTCGAGTTACGACGGGGACCTCAGGGACCCGCCCTGGTGGCCTCAGGAGAGGCCAGTCCCCATGCGAGTTGCTAGGGGGCCTCTCGGGATTCCTCTCCCGTCGATACCGGAGCCAAAAACCTTGTGTGGAGTCAGGGCCGGAACCGAGGATTCCTCTCAGGGGCTGACATGGATCTTTGGGTACTTCTGGAGTCTCCCCAGGGGAGTCAGGCCTCGTCTCGTGTCGGGGCATGCACGTGCACTTTCCTTCCAGGCTGTAGCAGCAATGTCACGCTTCCCGTCGCGTGGATCAAAGGATCTGTGGTTTTCCCTCGAGGCTTTCCCTCGAGGCTTTCCCACAGGGCTGTCCCACGTGCCACCGTGGTGTGAGTCGATCCTCGGCGTGAAAGATGAGCCAGTGCAGGGCAAAGAGGTTCCTCTGGAATGGACTGAGACATCTGGGGGACTCTTGGAATGGTGGTACGACCATCGAGTTCCTCTCGCCTTTCCTGTTGAGAGTGCCTCCGCTTGAGATGCGACGGGAACGCCGGGAATTCTTTCCCATTGAAAGCAGGGAAAGGATTCCTCATCTCGAGCTATGAGGGGGAAAGGGGGCTCCTCTGGATGTGGGCGGGACGATCGTGCTTCCTCTCGAGTGGAGACGGGTATGGCGGTGAACTTCTTGAGCTGCAGCAAGGGTGTGAAAGACCCTTTCGAAGTTCCAGAGGTTAGGTGTCATTAGTCTCCAGACGCCTCATCGGAAATAGGCCTCATCTCGCCTGGAAGGGGGAACTTCCTGGAATTTCTCGAGTTGCGGCAGGTGTTCTCGAGTTACGACGGGGACCTCAGGGACCCGCCGTGGTGGCCTCAGGAGAGGCCAGTCCCCATGCGAGTTGCTAGGGGGCCTCTCGGGATTCCTCTCCCGTCGATACCCGGGCCAAAAACCTTGTGTGGAGTCAGGGCCGGAACCGAGGATTTCTCTCACGGGCTGATATGGATCTTTGGGTACTTCTGGAGTCTCGCCAGGGGAGACAGGCCTCATCTCGAGTGGGGGCATGCTCGTGCGCTTTCCTTCCAGGCTGTAGCAGCAATGTCACGCTTCCCATCGCGTGGATCAAAGGATCTGTGGTTTTTCCTCGAGGCTTTCCCTCGAGGCTTTCCCACAGGGCTGTCCCACGTGCCACCGTGGTGTGAGTCGATCCTCGGGGTGAAAGATGAGCCAGTGCAGGGCAAAGAGGTTCCTCTGGAATGGACTGAGACATCTGGGGGACTCTTGGAATGGTGGTACGACCATGGAGTTCCTCTCGCCTTTCCTGTTGAGAGTGCCTCCTCTTGAGATGCGACGGGAACGCCGGGAATTCTTTCCCGTTGAAAGCAGGGAAAGGATCGCTCATCTCGAGCTAGGAGGGGGAAACGGGGCTCCTCTGGATGTGGGCGGGACCATCGTGCTTCCTCTCGAGTGGAGACGGATATGGCGGTGAACTTCTTGAGTTGCAGCAAGGGTGTGAAAGACCCTTTCGAAGTTCCAGAGGTTAGGTGTCATTAGTCTCCAGACGCCTGATCGGAAATAGGCCTCATCTCGCCTGGAAGGGAGAAATTCCTGGATTTTCTCGAGTTGCGACAGGTGTTCTCGAGTTACGACGGGGACCACAGGGACCCGCCCTGATGGCCTCAGGAGAGGCCAGTCCCCATGCGAGTTGCTAGGGGGCCTCTCGGGATTCCTCTCCCGTCGATACCGGGGCCAAATACCTTGTGTGGAGTCAGGGCCGGAACCGAGGATTCCTCTCAGGGGCTGACATGGATCTTTGGGTACTTCTGGAGTCTCCCCAGGGGAGTCAGGCCTCGGCTCGAGTGGGGGCATTCACGTGCGCTTTCCTTCCAGGCTGTAGCAGCAATGTCACGCTTCCCGTGGCGTGGATGAAAGGATCTGTGGTTTTCCCTCGAGGCTTTCCCTCGAGGCTTTCCCACTGGGCTGTCCCACGTGCCACCGTGGTGTGAGTCGATCCTCGGCGTGAAAGATGAGCCAGTGCAGGGCAAAGAGGTTCCTCTGGAATGGACTGATACATCTGGGGGACTCTTGGAATGGTGGTAAGACCATGGAGTTCCTCTCGCCTTTCCTGTTGAGAGTGCCTCCTCTTGAGATGCGACGGGAACGCCGGGAATTCTTTCCCGTTGAAAGCAGGGAAAGGATCGCTCATCTCGAGCTAGGAGGGGGAAAGGGGGCTCCTCTGGATGTGGGCGGGACGATCGTGCTTCCTCTCGAGTGGAGCCGGGTATGGCGGTGAACTTCTTGAGTTGCAGCAAGGGTGTGAAAGACCCTTTCGAAGTTCCAGAGTTTAGGTGTCATTAGTCTCCAGACGCCTCATCGGAAATAGGCCTCATCTCGCCTGGAAGGGAGAACTTCCTGGATTTTCTCGAGTTGCGGCAGGTGTTCTCGAGTTACGACGGGGACATCAGGGACCCGCCCTGGTGGTCTCAGGAGAGGCCAGTCCCCAGGCGAGTTGCTAGGGGGCCTCTCGGGATTCCTCTCCCGTCGATACCGGGGCCAAAATCCTTGTGTGGAGTCAGGGCCGGAAACGAGGATTCCTCTCAGGGGATGACATGGATCTTTGGGTACTTCTGGAGTCTCCCCAGGGGAGTCAGGCCTCGGCTCGAGTGGGGCCATGCACGTGCGCTTTCCTTCCAGGCTGTAGCAGCAATGTCACGCTTCCCATCGCGTGGATCAAAGGATCTGTGGTTTTCCCTCGAGGCTTTCCCTCGAGGCTTTCCCACAGGGCTGTCCCACGTGCCACCGTGGTGTGAGTCGATCCTCGGCGTGAAAGATGAGCCAGTGCAGGGCAAAGAGGTTCCTCTGGAATGGACTGAGACATCTGGGGGACTCTTGGAATGGTGGTACGACCATCGAGTTCCTCTCGCCTTTCCTGTTGAGAGTGCCTCCTCTTGAGATGCGACGGGAACGCCGGGAATTCTTTCCCGTTGAAAGCAGGGAAAGGATCGCTCATCTCGAGCTAGGAGGGGGAATCGGGGCTCCTCTGGATGTGGGCGGGACCATCGTCCTTCCTCTCGAGTGGAGACGGATATGGCGGTGAACTTCTTGAGTTGCAGCAAGGGTGTGAAAGACCCTTTCGAAGTTCCAGAGGTTAGGTGTCATTAGTCTCCAGACGCCTGATCGGAAATAGGCCTCATCTCGCCTGGAAGGGAGAAATTCCTGGATTTTCTCGAGTTGCGACAGGTGTTCTCGAGTTACGACGGGGACCACAGGGACCCGCCCTGATGGCCTCAGGAGAGGCCAGTCCCCATGCGAGTTGCTAGGGGGCCTCTCGGGATTCCTCTCCCGTCGATACCGGGGCCAAATACCTTGTGTGGAGTCAGGGCCGGAACCGAGGATTCCTCTCAGGGGCTGACATGGATCTTTGGGTACTTCTGGAGTCTCCCCAGGGGAGTCAGGCCTCGGCTCGAGTGGGGGCATGCACGTGCGCTTTCCTTCCAGGTTGTAGCAGCAATGTCACGCTTCCCGTGGCATGGATGAAAGGATCTGTGGTTTTCCCTCGAGGCTTTCCCTCGAGGCTTTCCCACTGGGCTGTCCCACGTGCCACCGTGGTGTGAGTCGATCCTCGGCGTGAAAGATGAGCCAGTGCAGGGCAAAGAGGTTCCTCTGGAATGGACTGAGACATCTGGGGGACTCTTGGAATGGTGGTACGACCATCGAGTTCCTCTCGCCTTTCCTGTTGAGAGTGCCTCCTCTTGAGATGCGACGGGAACGCCGGGAATTCTTTCCCGTTGAAAGCAGGGAAAGGATCGCTCATCTCGAGCTAGGAGGGGGAAAGGGGGCTCCTCTGGATGTGGGCGGGATGATCGTGCTTCCTCTCGAGTGGAGACGGGTATGGCGGTGAACTTCTTGAGTTGCAGCAAGGGTGTGAAAGACCCTTTCGAAGTTCCAGAGTTTAGGTGTCATTAGTCTCCAGACGCCTCATCGGAAATATGACTCATCTCGCCTGGAAGGGAGAACTTCCTGGATTTTCTCGAGTTGCGGCAGGTTTTCTCGAGTTACGACGGGGACATCAGGGACCCGCCCTGGTGGCCTCAGGAGAGGCCAGTCCCCAGGCGAGTTGCTAGGGGGCCTCTCGGGATTCCTCTCCCGTCGATACCGGGGCCAAAATCCTTGTGTGGAGTCAGGGCCAGAAACGAGGATTTCTCTCAGGGGCTGACATGGATCTTTGGGTACTTCTGGAGTCTCCCCAGGGGAGTCAGGCCTCGGCTCGAGTGGGGCCATGCACGTGCGCTTTCCTTCCAGGCTGTAGCAGCAATGTCACGCTTCCCGTGGCGTGGATCAAAGGATCTGTGGTTTTCCCTCGAGGCTTTCCCTCGAGGCTTTCCCACAGGGCTGTCCCACGTGCCACCGTGGTGTGCGTCGATCCTCGGCGTGAAAGATGAGCCAGTGCAGGGCAAAGAGGTTCCTCTGGAATGGACTGAGACATCTGGGGGACTCTTGGAATGGTGGTACGACCATGGAGTTCCTCTCGCCTTTTCTGTTGAGAGTGCCTCCTCTTGAGAAGCGACGGGAACGCCGGGAATTCTTTCCCGTTGAAAGCAGGGAAAGGATCGCTCATCTCGAGCTACGAGGGGGAAACGGGGCTCCTCTGGATGTGGGCGGGACCATCGTGCTACCTCTGGAGTGGAGACGGGTATGGCGGTGAACTTCTTGAGTTGCAGCAAGGGTGTGAAAGACCCTTTCGAAGTTCCAGAGTTTAGGTGTCATTAGTCTCCAGACGCCTGATCGGAAATAGGCCTCATCTCGCCTGGAAGGGAGAACTTCCTGGATTTTCTCTAGTTGCGGCAGGTGTTCTCGAGTTACGACGGGGACCTCAGAGACCCGCCCTGGTGGCCTCAGGAGAGGCCAGTCCCCATGCGAGTTGCTAGGGGGCCTCTCGGGATTCCTCTCCCGTCGATACCGGGGCCAAAAACCTTGTGTGGAGTCAGGGCCGGAACCGAGGATTCCTCTCAGGGGCTGACATGGATCTTTCGGTACTTCTGGAGTCTCCCCAGGGGAGTCAGGCCTCGTCTCGTGTCGGGGCATGCAGGTGCACTTTCCTTCCAGGCTGTAGCAGCAATGTCACGCTTCCCGTGGCGTGGATCAAAGGATCTGTGGTTTTCCCTCGAGGCTTTCCCTCGAGGCTTTCCCACAGGGCGGTCCCACGTGCCACCGTGGTGTGAGTCGATCCTCGGCGTGAAAGATGAGCCAGTGCAGGGCAAAGAGGTTCCTCTGGAATGGACTGAGACATCTGGGGGACTCTTGGAATGGTGGTACGACCATGGAGTTCCTCTCGCCTTTCCTGTTGAGAGTGCCTCCTCTTGAGATGCGACGGGAACGCCGGGAATTCTTTCCCATTGAAAGCAGGGAAAGGATTCCTCATCTCGAGCTAGGAGGGGGAAAGGGGTCTCCTCTGGATGTGGGCGGGACGATCGTGCTTCCTCTCGAGTGGAGACGGGTATGGCGGTGAACTTCTTGAGTTGCAGCAAGGGTGTGAAAGACCCTTTCGAAGTTCCAGAGTTTAGGTGTCATTAGTCTCCAGACGCCTCATCGGAAATAGGACTCATCTCGCCTGGAAGGGAGAACTTCCTGGATTTTCTCGAGTTGCGGCAGGTGTTCTCGAGTTACGATGGGGACATCAGGGACCCGCCCTGTTGGCCTCAGGAGAGGCCAGTCCCCATTCGAGTTGCTAGGGGGCCTCTCGGGATTCCTCTCCCGTCGATACCGGGGCCAAAATCCTTGTGTGGAGTCAGGGCCGGAAACGAGGATTCCTCTCAGGGGCTGACATGGACCTTTGGGGACTTCTGGAGTCTCCCCAGGGGAGTCAGGCCTCGGCTCGAGTGGGGCCATGCACGTGCGCTTTCCTTCCAGGCTGTAGCAGCAATGTCACGCTTCCCATCGCGTGGATCAAAGGATCTGTGGTTTTCCCTCGAGGCTTTCCCTCGAGGCTTTCCCACAGGACTGTCCCACGTGCCACCGTGGTGTGAGTCGATCCTCGGCGTGAAAGATGAGCCAGTGCAGGGCAAAGAGGTTCCTCTGGAATGGACTGAGACATCTGGGGGACTCTTGGAATGGTGGTACGACCATGGAGTTCCTCTCGCCTTTTCTGTTGAGAGTGCCTCCTCTTGAGAAGCGACGGGAACGCCGGGAATTCTTTCCCGTTGAAAGCAGGGAAAGGATCGCTCCTCTCGAGCTACGAGGGGGAAACGGGGCTCCTCTGGATGTGGGCGGGACAATCGTGCTTCCTCTAGAGTGGAGACGGGTATGGCGGTGAACTTCTTGAGTTGCAGCAAGGGTGTGAAAGACCCTTTCGAAGTTCCAGAGTTTAGGTGTCATTAGTCTCCAGACGCCTCATCGGAAATAGGCCTCATCTCGCCTGGAAGGGAGAACTTCCTGGATTTTCTCGAGTTGCGGCAGGTGTTCTCGAGTTACGACGGGGACCTCAGGGACCCGCCCTGGTGGCCTCAGGAGAGGCCAGTCCCCATGCGAGTTGCTAGGGGGCCTCTCGGGATTCCTCTCCCGTCGATACCGGGTCCAAAAACCTTGTGTGGAGTCAGGGCCGGAACCGAGGATTCCTCTCAGGGGCTGACATGGATCTTTGGGTACTTCTGGAGTCTCCCCAGGGGAGTCAGGCCTCGTCTCGTGTCGGGGCATGCACGTGCACTTTCCTTCCAGGCTGTAGCAGCAATGTCACGCTTCCCGTCGCGTGGATCAAAGGATCTGTGGTTTTCCCTCGAGGCTTTCCCTCGAGGCTTTCCCACAGGGCTGTCCCACGTGCCACCGTGGTGTGAGTCGATCCTCGGCGTGAAAGATGAGCCAGTGCAGGGCAAAGAGGTTCCTCTGGAATGGACTGAGACATCTGGGGGACTCTTGGAATGGTGGTACGACCATCGAGTTCCTCTCGCCTTTCCTGTTGAGAGTGCCTCCGCTTGAGATGCGACGGGAACGCCGGGAATTCTTTCCCATTGAAAGCAGGGAAAGGATTCCTCATCTCGAGCTATGAGGGGGAAAGGGGGCTCCTCTGGATGTGGGCGGGACGATCGTGCTTCCTCTCGAGTGGAGACGGGTATGGCGGTGAACTTCTTGAGCTGCAGCAAGGGTGTGAAAGACCCTTTCGAAGTTCCAGAGGTTAGGTGTCATTAGTCTCCAGACGCCTCATCGGAAATAGGCCTCATCTCGCCTGGAAGGGGGAACTTCCTGGAATTTCTCGAGTTGCGGCAGGTGTTCTCGAGTTACGACGGGGACCTCAGGGACCCGCCGTGGTGGCCTCAGGAGAGGCCAGTCCCCATGCGAGTTGCTAGGGGGCCTCTCGGGATTCCTCTCCCGTAGATACCCGGGCCAAAAACCTTGTGTGGAGTCAGGGCCGGAACCGAGGATTTCTCTCACGGGCTGATATGGATCTTTGGGTACTTCTGGAGTCTCGCCAGGGGAGACAGGCCTCATCTCGAGTGGGGGCATGCTCGTGCGCTTTCCTTCCAGGCTGTAGCAGCAATGTCACGCTTCCCATCGCGTGGATCAAAGGATCTGTGGTTTTTCCTCGAGGCTTTCCCTCGAGGCTTTCCCACAGGGCTGTCCCACGTGCCACCGTGGTGTGAGTCGATCCTCGGCGTGAAAGATGAGCCAGTGCAGGGCAAAGAGGTTCCTCTGGAATGGACTGAGACATCTGGGGGACTCTTGGAATGGTGGTACGACCATGGAGTTCCTCTCGCCTTTCCTGTTGAGAGTGCCTCCTCTTGAGATGCGACGGGAACGCCGGGAATTCTTTCCCGTTGAAAGCAGGGAAAGGATCGCTCATCTCGAGCTAGGAGGGGGAAACGGGGCTCCTCTGGATGTGGGCGGGACCATCGTGCTTCCTCTCGAGTGGAGACGGATATGGCGGTGAACTTCTTGAGTTGCAGCAAGGGTGTGAAAGACCCTTTCGAAGTTCCAGAGGTTAGGTGTCATTAGTCTCCAGACGCCTGATCGGAAATAGGCCTCTTCTCGCCTGGAAGGGAGAAATTCCTGGATTTTCTCGAGTTGCGGCAGGTGTTCTCGAGTTACGACGGGGACCACAGGGACCCGCCCTGATGGCCTCAGGAGAGGCCAGTCCCCATGCGAGTTGCTAGGGGGCCTCTCGGGATTTCTCTCCCGTCGATACCGGGGCCAAAAACCTTGTGTGGAGTCAGGGCCGGAACCGAGGATTCCTCTCAGGGGCTGACATGGATCTTTGGGTACTTCTGGAGTCTCCCCAGGGGAGTCAGGCCTCGGCTCGAGTGGGGGCATGCACGTGCGCTTTCCTTCCAGGCTGTAGCAGCAATGTCACGCTTCCCGTGGCGTGGATGAAAGGATCTGTGGTTTTCCCTCGAGGCTTTCCCTCGAGGCTTTCCCACTGGGCTGTCCCACGTGCCACCGTGGTGTGAGTCGATCCTCGGCGTGAAAGATGAGCCAGTGCAGGGCAAAGAGGTTCCTCTGGAATGGACTGAGACATCTGGGGGACTCTTGGAATGGTGGTAAGACCATGGAGTTCCTCTCGCCTTTCCTGTTGAGAGTGCCTCCTCTTGAGATGCGACGGGAACGCCGGGAATTCTTTCCCGTTGAAAGCAGGGAAAGGATCGCTCATCTCGAGCTAGGAGGGGGAAAGGGGGCTCCTCTGGATGTGCGCGGGACGATCGTGCTTTCTCTCGAGTGGAGACGGGTATGGCGGTGAACTTCTTGAGTTGCAGCAAGGGTGTGAAAGACCCTTTCGAAGTTCCAGAGTTTAGGTGTCATTAGTCTCCAGACGCCTCATCGGAAATAGGCCTCATCTCGCCTGGAAGGGAGAACTTCCTGGATTTTCTCGAGTTGCGGCAGGTGTTCTCGAGTTACGCCGGGGACATCAGGGACCCGCCCTGGTGGTCTCAGGAGAGGCCAGTCCCCAGGCGAGTTGCTAGGGGGCCTCTCGGGATTCCTCTCCCATCGATACCGGGGCCAAAATCCTTGTGTGGAGTCAGGGCCGGAAACGAGGATTCCTCTCAGGGGATGACATGGATCTTTGGGTACTTCTGGAGTCTCCCCAGGGGAGTCAGGCCTCGGCTCGAGTGGGGCCATGCACGTGCGCTTTCCTTCCAGGCTGTAGCAGCAATGTCACGCTTCCCATCGCGTGGATCAAAGGATCTGTGGTTTTCCCTCGAGGCTTTCCCTCGAGGCTTTCCCACAGGGCTGTCCCAAGTGACACCGTGGTGTGAGTCGATCCTCGGCGTGAAAGATGAGCCAGTGCAGGGCAAAGAGGTTCCTCTGGAATGGACTGAGACATCTGGGGGACTCTTGGAATGGTGGTACGACCATCGAGTTCCTCTCGCCTTTCCTGTTGAGAGTGCCTCCGCTTGAGATGCGACGGGAACGCCGGGAATTCTTTCCCATTGAAAGCAGGGAAAGGATTCCTCATCTCGAGCTATGAGGGGGATAGGGGGCTCCTCTGGATGTGGGCGGGACGATCGTGCTTCCTCTCGAGTGGAGACGGGTATGGCGGTGAACTTCTTGAGCTGCAGCAAGGGTGTGAAAGACCCTTTCGAAGTTCCAGAGGTTAGGTGTCATTAGTCTCCAGACGCCTCATCGGAAATAGGCCTCATCTCGCCTGGAAGGGGGAACTTCCTGGAATTTCTCGAGTTGCGGCAGGTGTTCTTGAGTTACGACGGGGACCTCAGGGACCCGCCGTGGTGGACTCAGGAGAGGCCAGTCCCCATGCGAGTTGCTAGGGGGCCTCTCGGGATTCCTCTCCCGTCGATACCCGGGCCAAAAACCTTGTGTGGAGTCAGGGCCGGAACCGAGGATTCCTCTCAGGGGCTGACATGGATGTTTGGGTACTTCTGGAGTCTCCCCAGGGGAGTCAGGCCTCGGCTCGAGTGGGGGCATGCACGTGCGCTTTCCTTCCAGGCTGTAGCAGCAATGTCACGCTTCCCGTGGCGTGGATGAAAGGATCTGTGGTTTTCCCTCGAGGCTTTCCCTCGAGGCTTTCCCACTGGGCTGTCCCACGTGCCACCGTGGTGTGAGTCGATCCTCGGCGTGAAAGATGAGCCAGTGCAGGGCAAAGAGGTTCCTCTGGAATGGACTGAGACATCTGGGGGACTCTTGGAATGGTGGTAAGACCATGGAGTTCCTCTCGCCTTTCCTGTTGAGAGTGCCTCCTCTTGAGATGCGACGGGAACGCCGGGAATTCTTTCCCGTTGAAAGCAGGGAAAGGATCGCTCATCTCGAGCTAGGAGGGGGAAAGGGGGCTCCTCTGGATGTGGGCGGGACGATCGTGCTTCCTCTCGAGTGGAGACGGGTATGGCGGTGAACTTCTTGAGTTGCAGCAAGGGTGTGAAAGACCCTTTCGAAGTTCCAGAGTTTAGGTGTCATTAGTCTCCAGACGCCTCATCGGAAATATGACTCATCTCGCCTGGAAGGGAGAACTTCCTGGATTTTCTCGAGTTGCGGCAGGGGTTCTCGAGTTACGACGGGGAAATCAGGGACCCGCCCTGGTGGCCTCAGGAGAGGCCAGTCCCCAGGCGAGTTGCTAGGGGGCCTCTCGGGATTCCTCTCCCGTCGATACCGGGGCCAAAATCCTTGTGTGGAGTCAGGGCCGGAAACGAGGATTTCTCTCAGGGGCTGACATGGATCTTTGGGTACTTCTGGAGTCTCCCCAGGGGAGTCAGGCCTCGGCTCGAGTGGGGCCATGCACGTGCGCTTTCCTTCCAGGCTGTAGCAGCAATGTCACGCTTCCCGTGGCGTGGATCAAAGGATCTGTGGTTTTCCCTCGAGGCTTTCCCTCGAGGCTTTCCCACAGGGCTGTCCCACGTGCCACCGTGGTGTGAGTCGATCCTCGGCGTGAAAGATGAGCCAGTGCAGGGCAAAGAGGTTCCTCTGGAATGGACTGAGACATCTGGGGGACTCTTGGAATGGTGGTACGACCATGGAGTTCCTCTCGCCTTTTCTGTTGAGAGTGCCTCCTCTTGAGAAGCGACGGGAACGCCGGGAATTCTTTCCCGTTGAAAGCAGGGAAAGGATCGCTCATCTCGAGCTACGAGGGGGAAACGGGGCTCCTCTGGATGTGGGCGGGACCATCGTGCTACCTCTGGAGTGGAGACGGGTATGGCGGTGAACTTCTTGAGTTGCAGCAAGGGTGTGAAAGACCCTTTCGAAGTTCCAGAGTTTAGGTGTCATTAGTCTCCAGACGCCTGATCGGAAATAGGCCTCATCTCGCCTGGAAGGGAGAACTTCCTGGATTTTCTCGAGTTGCGGCAGGTGTTCTCGAGTTACGACGGGGACCTCAGAGACCCGCCCTGGTGGCCTCAGGAGAGGCCAGTCCCCATGCGAGTTGCTAGGGGGCCTCTCGGGATTCCTCTCCCGTCGATACCGGGGCCAAAAACCTTGTGTGGAGTCAGGGCCGGAACCGAGGATTCCTCTCAGGGGCTGACATGGATCTTTGGGTACTTCTGGAGTCTCCCCAGGGGAGTCAGGCCTCGTCTCGTGTCGGGGCATGCAGGTGCACTTTCCTTCCAGGCTGTAGCAGCAATGTCACGCTTCCCGTGGCGTGGATCAAAGGATCTGTGGTTTTCCCTCGAGGCTTTCCCTCGAGGCTTTCCCACAGGGCTGTCCCACGTGCCACCGTGGTGTGAGTCGATCCTCGGCGTGAAAGATGAGCCAGTGCAGGGCAAAGAGGTTCCTCTGGAATGGACTGATACATCTGGGGGACTCTTGGAATGGTGGTACGACCATGGAGTTCCTCTCGCCTTTCCTGTTGAGAGTGCCTCCGCTTGAGATGCGACGGGAACGCCGGGAATTCTTTCCCATTGAAAGCAGGGAAAGGATTCCTCATCTCGAGCTACGAGGGGGAAAGGGGGATCCTCTGGATGTGGGCGGGACGATCGTGCTTCCTCTCGAGTGGAGACGGGTATGGCGGTGAACTTCTTGAGTTGCAGCAAGGGTGTGAAAGACCCTTTCGAAGTTCCAGAGGTTAGGTGTCATTAGTCTCCAGACGCCTCATCGGAAATAGGTCTCATCTCGACTGGAAGGGAGAACTTCCTGGATTTTCTCGAGTTGCGGCAGGTGTTCTCGAGTTACGACGGGGACCTCAGGGAACCGCCCTGGTGGCCTCAGGAGAGGCCAGTCCCCATGCGAGTTTCTAGGGGGCCTCTCGGGATTCCTCTCCCGTCGATACCCGGGCCAAAAACCTTGTGTGGAGTCAGGGCCGGAACCGAGGATTCCTCTCACGGGCTGATATGCATCTTTGGGTACTTCTGGAGTCTCGCCAGGGGAGACAGGCCTCATCTCGAGTGGGGGCATGCACGTGCACTTTCCTTCCAGGCTGTAGCAGCAATGTCACGCTTCCCGTCGCGTGGATCAAAGGATCTGTGTTTTTCCCTCGAGGCTTTCCCTCGAGGCTTTCCCACAGGGCTGTCCCACGTGCCACCGTGGTGTGAGTCGATCCTCGGCGTGAAAGATGAGCCAGTGCAGGGCAAAGAGGTTCCTCTGGAATGGACTGAGACATCTGGGGGACTCTTGGAATGGTGGTACGACCATGGAGTTCCTCTCGCCTTTCCTGTTGAGAGTGCCTCCTCTTGAGATGCGACGGGAACGCCGGGAATTCTTTCCCGTTGAAAGCAGGGAAAGGATCGCTCATCTCGAGCTAGGAGGGGGAAACGGGGCTCCTCTGGATGTGGGCGGGACCATCGTGCTTCCTCTCGAGTGGAGACGGATATGGCGGTGAACTTCTTGAGTTGCAGCAAGGGTGTGAAAGACCCTTTCGAAGTTCCAGAGGTTAGGTGTCATTAGTCTCCAGACGCCTGATCGGAAATAGGCCTCTTCTCGCCTGGAAGGGAGAAATTCCTGGATTTTCTCGAGTTGCGGCAGGTGTTCTCGAGTTACGACGGGGACCACAGGGACCCGCCCTGATGGCCTCAGGAGAGGCCAGTCCCCATGCGAGTTGCTAGGGGGCCTCTCGGGATTTCTCTCCCGTCGATACCGGGGCCAAAAACCTTGTGTGGAGTCAGGGCCGGAACCGAGGATTCCTCTCAGGGGCTGACATGGATCTTTGGGTACTTCTGGAGTCTCCCCAGGGGAGTCAGGCCTCGGCTCGAGTGGGGGCATGCACGTGCGCTTTCCTTCCAGGCTGTAGCAGCAATGTCACGCTTCCCGTGGCGTGGATGAAAGGATCTGTGGTTTTCCCTCGAGGCTTTCCCTCGAGGCTTTCCCACTGGGCTGTCCCACGTGCCACCGTGGTGTGAGTCGATCCTCGGCGTGAAAGATGAGCCAGTGCAGGGCAAAGAGGTTCCTCTGGAATGGACTGAGACATCTGGGGGACTCTTGGAATGGTGGTAAGACCATGGAGTTCCTCTCGCCTTTCCTGTTGAGAGTGCCTCCTCTTGAGATGCGACGGGAACGCCGGGAATTCTTTCCCGTTGAAAGCAGGGAAAGGATCGCTCATCTCGAGCTAGGAGGGGGAAAGGGGGCTCCTCTGGATGTGCGCGGGACGATCGTGCTTTCTCTCGAGTGGAGACGGGTATGGCGGTGAACTTCTTGAGTTGCAGCAAGGGTGTGAAAGACCCTTTCGAAGTTCCAGAGTTTAGGTGTCATTAGTCTCCAGACGCCTCATCGGAAATAGGCCTCATCTCGCCTGGAAGGGAGAACTTCCTGGATTTTCTCGAGTTGCGGCAGGTGTTCTCGAGTTACGACGGGGACATCAGGGACCCGCCCTGGTGGTCTCAGGAGAGGCCAGTCCCCAGGCGAGTTGCTAGGGGGCCTCTCGGGATTCCTCTCCCATCGATACCGGGGCCAAAATCCTTGTGTGGAGTCAGGGCCGGAAACGAGGATTCCTCTCAGGGGATGACATGGATCTTTGGGTACTTCTGGAGTCTCCCCAGGGGAGTCAGGCCTCGGCTCGAGTGGGGCCATGCACGTGCGCTTTCCTTCCAGGCTGTAGCAGCAATGTCACGCTTCCCATCGCGTGGATCAAAGGATCTGTGGTTTTCCCTCGAGGCTTTCCCACAGGGCTGTCCCACGTGCCACTGTGGTGTGAGTCGACTTCTCCGTGAAAGATGAGCCAGTGCAGGGCAAAGAGGTTCCTCTGGAATGGAATGAGACATCTGGGGGACTCTTGGAATGGTGGTACGGCCATGGAGTTCCTCTCGCCTTTCCTGTTGAGAGTGCCTACTCTTGAGATGCGACGCGAACGCAGGAATTCTTTCCCGTTGAAAGCAGGGAAAGGATCCCTCATCTCGATCTCCGAGGGGGAAACGGGGCTCCGCTGGATGGGGGCGGGACCATCGTTCTTCCTCTCGAGTGGAGACGGGTATGGCGGTGAACTTCTTGAGTTGCAGCAAGGGTGTGAAAGACCCTTTCGAAGTTCCAGAGGTTAGGTGTCATTAGTCTTCAGACGCCTCATCGGAAATAGGCCTCATCTCGCTGGAAGGGAGAACTTCCTGGATTTTCTCGAGTTGCGGCAGGTGTTCTCGAGTTACGACGGGGACCTCAGGGACCCGCCTGGTGGCCTCAGGAGAGGCCAGTCCCCATGCGAGTTGCTAGGGGGCCTCTCGAGATTCCTCTCCCGTCGATACCGGGCCAAAAACCTTGTGTGGAGTCAGGGCCGGAACCGAGGATTCCTCTCAGGGGCTGACATGGATCTCTGGGTACTTCTGGAGTCTCCCCAGGGGAGTCAGGCCTCGTCTCGAGTCGGGGCATGCACGTGCACTTTCCTTCCAGGCTGTAGCAGCAATGTCACGCTTCCCGTGGCGTGGATCAAAGGATCTGTGGTTTTCCCTCGAGGCTTTCCCTCGAGGCTTTCCCACAGGGCTGTCCCACGTGCCACCGTGGTGTGAGTCGATCCTCGGCGTGAAAGATGAGCCAGTGCAGGGCAAAGAGGTTCCTCTGGAATGGACTGAGACATCTGGGGGACTCTTGGAATGGTGGTACGACCATGGAGTTCCTCTCGCCTTTCCTGTTGAGAGTGCCTCCGCTTGAAATGCGACGGGAACGCTGGGAATTCTTTCCCGTTGAAAGCAGGGAAAGGATCGCTCATTTCGAGCTAGGAGGGGGAAACGGGGCTCCTCTGGATGTGGGCGGGAACATCGTGCTTCCTCTAGTGTGGAGACGGGTTTGGCGGTGAACTTCTTGAGTTGCAGCAAGGGTGTGAAAGACCCTTTCGAAGTTCCAGAGGTTAGGTGTCATTCGTCTCCAGACGCATCATCGGAAATAGGCCTCATCTCGCCTAGAAGGGAGAACTTCCTGGATATTCTCGAGTTGTGGCAGGTGTTCTCGAGTTATGACGGGGACCTCAGGGACCCGCCCTGGTGTCCTCAGTAAAGGCCAGTCCCCATGCGAGTTGCTAGGGGGCCTCTCGGGATTCCTCTCCCGTCGATACCGGGGCCAAAATCCGTGTCTGGAGTCAGGGCCGGAACCGAGGATTCCTCTCAGGGGCTGACATGGATCTTTGGGTATTTCTGGAGTCTCCCCAGGGGAGTCAGGCCTCGTCTCGAGTGGGGGCATGCACGTGTGCTTTCCTTCCAGGCTGTAGCAGCAATGTCACGCTTCCCGTGGCGTGGATCTAAGGATCTGTGGTTTTCCCTCGAGGCTTTCCCACAGGGCTGTCCCACGTGCCACTGTGGTGTGAGTCGACTTCTCCGTGAAAGATGAGCCAGTGCAGGGCAAAGAGGTTCCTCTGGAATGGAAAGAGACATCTGGGGGACTCTTGGAATGGTGGTACGGCCATGGAGTTCCTCTCGCCTTTCCTGTTGAGAGTGCCTCCTCTTGAGATGCGACGGGAACGCAGGAATTCTTTCCCGTTGAAAGCAGGGAAAGGATCCCTCATCTCGATCTCCGAGGGGGAAACGGGGCTCCTCTGGTTGGGGGCGGGACCATCGTTCTTCCTCTCGAGTGGAGATGGGTATGGCGGTGAACTTCTTGAGTTGCAGCAAGGGTGTGAAAGACCCTTTCGATGTTCCAGAGGTTAGGTGTCATTAGTCTCCAGACGCCTCATCGGAAATAGGCCTCATCTCGCTGGAAGGGAGAACTTCCTGGATTTTCTCGAGTTGCGGCAGGTGTTCTCGAGTTACGACGGGGACCTCAGGGACCCGCCCTGGTGGCCTCAGGAGAGGCCAGTCCCCATGCGAGTTGCTAGGGGGATTCTCGGGATTCCTCTCCCGTCGATACCCGGGCCAAAAACCTTGTGTGGATTCTGGGCCGGAACCGAGGATACCTCTCACGGGCTGATATGGATCTTTGGGTACTTCTGGAGTCTCGCCACGGGAGAAAGGCCTCATCTCGAGTGGGGGCATGCACGTGCACTTTCCTTCCAGGCTGTAGCAGCAATGACACGCTTCCCATCGCGTGGATCAAAGGATCTGTGGTTTTCCCTCGAGGCTTTCCCTCGAGGCTTTCCCACAGGGCTGTCCACGTGCCACCGTGGTGTGAGTCGATCCTCGGCGTGAAAGATGAGCCAGTGCAGGGCAAAGAGGTTCCTCTGGAATGGACTGAGACATCGGGGGGACTCTTGGAATGGTGGTACGACCATGGAGTTCCTCTCGCCTTTCCTGTTGAGAGTGCCTCCTCTTGAGATGCGACGGGAACGCCGGGAATTCTTTCCCGTTGAAAGCAGGGAAAGGATCGCTCATCTAGAGCTAGGAGGGGGAAACGGGGCTCCTCTGGATGGGGGCGGGACCATCGTGCTTCCTCTAGAGTGGAGACGGGTATGGCGGTGAACTTCTTGATTTGCAGCAAGGGTGTGAAAGACCCTTTCGAAGTTCCAGAGTTTAGGTGTCATTAGTCTCCAGACGCCTCATCGGAAATAGGCCTCATCTCGCCTGGAAGGGAGAACTTCCTGGATTTTCTCGAGTTGCGGCAGGTGTTCTCGAGTTACGACGGGGACCTCAGGGACCCGCCCTGGTGGCCTCAGGAGAGGCCAGTCCCCATGCGAGTTGCTAGGGGGCCTCTCGGGATTCCTCTCCCGTCGATACCGGGGCCAAAAACCTTGTGTGGAGTCAGGGCCGGAACCGAGGATTCCTCTCAGTGGCTGACATGGATCTTTGGGTACTTCTGGAGTCTCCCCAGGGGAGTCAGGCCTCGTCTCGAGTGGGGGCATGCACGTGCGCTTTCCTTCAAGGCTGTAGCAGCAATGTCACGCTTCCCGTGGCGTGAATCAAACGATCTGTGGTTTTCCCTCGAGGCTTTCCCTCGAGGCTTTCCCACAGGGCTGTCCCACGTGCCACCGTGGTGTGAGTCGATCCTCGGCGTGAAAGATGAGCCAGTGCAGGGCAAAGAGGTTCCTCTGGAATGGACTGAGACATCTGGGGGACTCTTGGAATGGTGGTACGACCATGCAGTTCCTCACGCCTTTCTTGTTGAGAGTGCCTCCTCTTGAGATGCGACGGGAACGCCGGGAATTCTTTCCCGTTGAAAGCAGGGAAAGGATCCCTCATCTCGAGCTACGAGGGGGAAACGGGGCTCCTCTGGATGTGGGCGGGACCAT
This sequence comes from Capricornis sumatraensis, assembly GCF_032405125.1. Lineage (NCBI taxonomy): Eukaryota > Metazoa > Chordata > Mammalia > Artiodactyla > Bovidae > Capricornis > Capricornis sumatraensis. The sequence goes on along the minus strand of NC_091077.1, from coordinate 804,691 downwards.
CGTGCTTCCTCTCGAGTGGAGACGGGTATGGCGGTGAACTTCTTGAGTTGCAGCAAGGGTGTGAAAAACCCTTTCGAAGTTCCACAGGTTAGGTGTCATTAGTCTCCAGACGCCTCATCGGAAATAGGCCTCATCTCTCCTGGAAGGGAGAAATTCCTGGATTTTCTCGAGTTGCGGCAGGTGTTCTCGAGTTACGACGGGAACCACAGGGACCCGCCCTGATGGCCTCAGGAGAGGCCAGTCCCCATGCGAGTTGCTAGGGGGCCTCTCGGGATTCCTCTACCGTCGATACCGGCGCCAAAAACCTTGTGTGGAGTCAGGGTCGGAACCGAGGATTCCTCTCAGGGGCTGACATGGATGTTTGGGTACTTCTGGAGTCTCCCCAGGGGAGTCAGGCCTCGGCTCGAGTGGGGGCATGCACGTGCGCTTTCCTTCCAGGCTGTAGCAGGAATGTGACGCTTCCCGTCGCGTGGATCAAAGGATCTGTGTTTTTCCCTCGAGGCTTTCCCTCGAGGCTTTCCCACAGGGCTGTCCCACGTGCCACCGTGGTGTGAGTCGATCCTCGGCGTGAAAGATGAGCCAGTGCAGGGCAAAGAGGTTCGTCTGGAATGGACTGAGACATCTGGGGTACTCTTGGAATGGTGGTACGACCATGGAGTTAATCTCGGCTTTTCTGTTGAGAGTGCCTTGTCTTGAGATGCGACGGGAACGCCGGGAATTCTTTCCCGTTGAAAGCAGGGAAAGGATCCCTCATCTCGAGCTACGAGGGGGAAACGGGGCTCCTCTGGATGTGGGCGGGACCATCGTGCTTCCTCTAGAGTGGAGACGGGTATGGCGGTGAACTTCTTGAGTTGCAGCAAGGGTGTGAAAGACCCTTTCGAAGTTCCAGAGGTTAGGTGTCATTAGACTCCAGACGCCTCATCGGAAATAGGCCTCATCTCGCCTGGAAGGGAGAACTTCCTGGATTTTCTCGAGTTGCGGCAGGTGTTCTCGAGTTACGACGGGGACCTCAGGGACCCGCCCTGGTGGCCTCAGGAGAGGCCAGTCCCCATGCGAGTTGCTAGGGGGCCTCTCGGGATTCCTCTCCCGTCGATACCGGGGCCAAAATCCTTGTGTGGAGTCAGGGCCGGAACCGAGGATTCCTCTCAGGGGCTGACATGGATCTTTGGGTACTTCTGGAGTCTCCCCAGGGGAGTCAGGCCTCGTCTCGAGTGGGGGCATGCACGTGCGCTTTCCTTCCAGGCTGTAGCAGCAATGTCACGCTTCCCGTCGCGTGGATCAAAGGATCTGTGGTTTTCCCTCGAGGCTTTCCCTCGAGGCTTTCCCACAGGACTGTCCCACGTGCCACCGTGGTGTGAGTCGATCCTCGGCGTGAAAGATGAGCCAGTGCAGGGCAAAGAGGTTCCTCTTGAATGGACTGAGACATCTGGGGGACTCTTGGAATGGTGGTACGACCATGGAGTTCCTCTCGCCTTTTCTGTTGAGAGTGCCTCCTCTTGAGATGCGACGGGAACGCTGGGAATTCTTTCCCGTTGAAAGCAGGGAAAGGATCCCTCATCTCGAGCTACGAGGGGGAAACGGGGCTCCTCTGGATGTAGGTGGGACCATCGTGCTTCCTCTAGAGTGGAGACGGGTATGGCGGTGAACTTCTTGAGTTGCAGCAAGGGTGTGAAAGACCCTTTCGAAGTTCCAGAGGTTAGGTGTCATTCGTCTCCAGACGCCTCATCGGAAATAGGCCTCATCTCGCCTGGAAGGGAGAACTTCCTGGATTTTCTCGAGTTGCGGGAGGTGTTCTAGAGTTAAGACGGGGACCTCAGGGACCCGCCCTGGTGGCCTCAATAGAGAACAGTCCCCATGTGTCTTGCTAGGTGGCCTCTCGTGATTCTTCTCCCGTTGATACCGGGGCCAAAAAACTTGTGTGGAGTCAGGGCCGGAACCGAGGATTCCTCTCAGGGGCTGACATGGATCTTTGGGTACTTCTGGAGTCTCCCCAGCTGAGTCAGGCCTCGTCTCGAGTGGGGACATGCACGTGCGCTTTCCTTCGAGGCTGTAGCAGCAATGTCACGCTTCCCGTGGCGTGGATCAAAGGATCTGTGGTTTTCCCTCGAGGCTTTCCCTCGAGGCTTTCCCACAGGGCTGTCCCACGTGCCACCGTGGTGTGAGTCGATCCTCGGCGTGAAAGATGAGCCAGTGCAGGGCAAAGAGGTTCGTCTGGAATGGACTGAGACATCTGGGGGACTCTTGGAATGGTGGTACGACCATGGAGTTCCTCTCGCCTTTCCTGTTGAGAGTGCCTCCTCTTGAGATGTGACGGGAACGCCGGGAATTCTTTCCCGTTGAATGCAGGGAAAGGATCACTCATCTCGAGCTACGAGGGGGAAACGGGGCTCCTCTGGATGTGGTCGGGACCGTCGTGCTTCCTCTCGAGTGGAGATGGGTATGGCGGTGAACTTCTTGAGTTGCAGCAAGGGTGTGAAAGACCCTTTCGAAGTTCCAGAGGTTAGGTGTCATTAGTCTCCAGACGCCTCATCGGAAATAGGCCTTATCTGGCCTGTAAGGGAGAACTTCCTGGATTTTCTTGAGTTGCGGCAGGTGTTCTCGAGTTACGACGGGGACCTCAGGGACCCGCCCTGATGGCCTCAGGAGAGGCCAGGTCCATGCGAGTTGCTAGGAGGCCTCTCGGGATTCCTCTCCTGTCGATACCGGGGCCAAAAATCTTGTGTGGAGTCAGGGCCGGAACCGAGGATTCCTCTCAGGGGTGACATGGATCTTTGGGTACTTCTGGAGTCTCCTCAGGGGAGTCAGGCCTCATCTCGAGCGGGGGCATGCACGTGCGCTTTCCTTCCAGGCTGTAGCAGCAATGTGACGCTTCCCGTCGCGTCGATCAAAGGATCTGTGGTTTTCCCTCGAGGCATTCCCTCGAGGCTTTCCCACAGGGCTGTCCCACGTGCCACCGTGGTGTGAGTCGATCCTCGGCGTGAAAGATGAGCCAGTGCAGGGCAAAGAGGTTCCTCTGGAATGGACTGAGATATCTGGGGGACTCTTGGAATGGTGGTACGACCATGGAGTTCCTCTCGCCTTTCCTGTTGAGAGTGCCTCCTCTTGAGATGCGACGGGAACGCCGGGAATTCTTTCCCGTTGAAAGCAGGGAAAGGATCCCTCATCTCGAGCTCCGAGGGGGAAACGGGGCTCCTCTGGATGTGGGCGGGACCATCGTGCTTCCTCTCGAGTGGAGACGGTTATGGCGGTGAACTTCTTGAGTTGCAGCAAGGGTGTGAAAGACCCTTTCGAAGTTCCAGAGGTTAGGTGTCATTAGTCTCCAGACGCCTCATCGGAAATAGGCCACATCTTGCCTGGAAGGGAGAACTTCCTGGATTTTCTCGAGTTGCGGGAGGTGTTCTCGAGTTAAGACGGGGACCTCAGGGACCCGTCCTGGTGGCCTCAGGAGAGGCCAGACCCCATGCGAGTTGCTAGGGGGCCTCTCGGGATTCCTCTCCCGTCGATACCGGGGCCAAAATCCTTGTGTGGAGTCAGGGCCGGAACCGAGGATTACTCTCAGGGGTGACATGGTTCTTTGGGTACTTCTGGAGACTCCCCAGGGGAGTCAGGCCTCGTCTCGAGTGGGGGCATGCACGTGCGCTTTCCTTCCAGGCTGTAGCAGCAATGTCACGCTTCCCGTCGCGTGGATCAAAGGATCTGTGGTTTTCCCTCGAGGCTTTCCCTCGAGGCTTTCCCACAAGACTGTCCCACGTGCCACCGTGGTGTGAGTCGATCCTCGGCGTGAAAGATGAGCCAGTGCAGGTCATAGAGGTTCCTCTTGAATGGACTGAGACATCTGGGGGACTCTTGGAATGGTGGTACGACCATGGAGTTCCTCTCGCCTTTTCTGTTGAGAGTGCCTCCTCTTGAGATGCGACGGGAACGCTGGGAATTCTTTCCCGTTGAAAGCAGGGAAAGGATCCCTCATCTCGAGCTACGAGGGGGAAACGGGGCTCCTCTGGATGTGGGCGGGACCATCGTGCTTCCTCTAGAGTGGAGACGGGTATGGCGGTGAACTTCTTGAGTTGCAGCAAGGGTGTGAAAGACCCTTTCGAAGTTCCAGAGGTTAGGTGTCATTAGTCTCCAGACGCCTCATCGGAAATAGGCCTCATCTCGCCTGGAAGGGAGAACTTCCTGGATTTTCTCGAGTTGCGGGAGGTGTTCTAGAGTTAAGACGGGGACCTCAGGGACCCGCCCTGGTGGCCTCAATAGAGAACAGTCCCCATGCGTCTTGCTAGGTGGCCTCTCGTGATTCTTCTCCCGTCGATACCGGGGCCAAAAAACTTGTGTGGAGTCAGGGCCGGAACTGAGGATTCCTCTCAGGGGCTGACATGGATCTTTGGGTACTTCTGGAGTCTCCCCAGGGGAGTCAGGCCTCGTCTCGAGTGGGGGCATGCACGTGCGCTTTCCTTCCAGGCTGTAGCAGCAATGTCATTCTTCCCGTCGCATTTATGAAAGGATCTGTGGCTTTCCCTCGAGGCTTTCCCTCGAGGCTTTCCCACAGGGCTGTCCCACGTGGCACCGTGGTGTGCGTCGATCCTCGGCGTGAAAGATGAGCCAGTGCAGGTCAAAGAGGTTCCTCTGGAATGGACTGAGACATCTAGGGGACTCTAGGAATGGTGGTACGACCATGGAGTTCCTCTCGCCTTTCCTGTTGAGATTGCCTCCTCTTGAGATGCGACGGGAATGCTGGGAATTTTTTCCCGTTGAAAGGAGGGAAACGATCCCTCATCTCGAGCTCCGAGGGGGAAACGGGGCTCCTCTGGATGTGGGCGGGACCATCGTGCTTCCTCTCGAGTGGAGACTGGTATGGCGGTGAACTTCTTGAGTTGCAGCAAGGGTGTGAAAGACCCTTTCGAAGTTCCAGAGGTTAGGTGTCATTAGTCTCCAGACGCCTCATCGGAAATAGGCCTCATCTCGCCTGGAAGGGAGAACTTCCTGGATTTTCTCGAGTTGCGGCAGGTGTTCTCGAGTTACGACGGGGACCTCAGGGACCCGCACTGGTGGCCTCAGGAGAGGCCAGTCCCCATGCGAGTTGCTAGGGGGCCTCTCGGGATTCCTCTCCCGTCGATACTGGGGCCAAAAACCTTCTGTGGAGTCAGGCCCGGAACCGAGGATTCCTGTCAGGGGCTGACCTGGATCTTTGGGTACTTCTGGAGTCTCCCCAGGGGAGTCAGGCCTCGTCTTGAGTGGGAGCATGCACGTGCGCTTTCCTTCCAGGCTGTAGCAGCAATGTCACGCTTCCCGTCGCCTGGATCAAAGGATCTGTGGTTTTCCCTCGAGGCTTTCCCACAGGGCTGCCCCACGTGCCACCGTGGTGTGAGTCGATCCTCGGCGTGAAAGATGAGCCAGTGCAGGGCAAAGAGGTTCCTCTGGAATGGACTGAGACATCTGGGGGACTCTTGGAATGGTGGTACGACCATGGAGTTCCTCTCGCCTTTCCTGTTGAGAGTGCCTCCTCTTGAGATGCGACGGGAACGCCGGGAATTCTTTCCCGTTGAAAGCAGGGAAAGGATCCCTCATCTCGAGCTCCGAGGGGGAAACGGGGCTCCTCTGGATGTGGGCGGGACCATCGTGCTTCCTCCCGAGTGGAGAAGGGTATGGCGGTGAACTTCTTGAGTTGCAGCAAGGGTGTGAATGACCCTTTCGAAGTTCCAGAGGTTAGGTGTCATTAGTCTCCAGACGCCTCATCGGAAATAGGCCTCATCTGGCCTGGAAGGGAGAACTTCCTGGATTTGCTCGAGTTGCGGCTGGTGTTCTCGAGTTACGACGGGGACCTCAGGGACCCGCCCTGGTGGCCTCAGGAGAGGCCAGTCCCCATGCTAGTTGCTAGGGGGCCTCTCGGGATTCCTCTCCCTTCTATACCGGGGCCAAAAACCTTGTGTGGAGTCAGGGCCGGAACCGAGGATTCCTCTCAGGGGCTGACATGGATCTTTGGGTACTTCTGGAGTCTCCCCAGGGGAGTCAGGCCTCGTCTCGAGTGGGGGCATGCACGTGCGCTTTCCTTCCAGGCTGTAGCAGCAATGTCATTCTTCCCGTCGCATTTATCAAAGGATCTGTGGCTTTCCCTCGAGACTTCCCCTCGAGGCTTTCCCACAGGGCTGTCCCACGTGCCACCGTGGTGTGAGTCGATCCTCGGCGTGAAAGATGAGCCAGTGCAGGGCAAAGAGGTTCCTCTGGAATTGACTGAGACATCTGGGGGAAGCTTGGAATGGTGGTACGACCATGGAGTTCCTCTCGCCTTTCCTGTTGAGAGTGCCTCCTCTTGAGATGCGACGGGAACGCCGGGAAATCTTTCCCGTTGAAAGCAGGGAAAGGATCCCTCATCTCAAGCTCCGAGGGGGAAACGGGGCTCCTCTGGATGTGGGCGGGACCATCGTGCTTCCTCCCGAGTGGAGACGGGTATTTCGGTGAAATTCTTGAGTTGCAGCAAGGGTGTGAATGACCCTTTCGAAGTTCCTGAGGTTAGGTGTCATTAGTCTCCAGACGCCTCATCGGAAATAGGCCTCATCTCGCCTGGAAGGGAGAACTTCCTGGATTTGCTCGAGTTGCGGAAGGTGTTCTCGAGTTACGACGGGGACCTCAGGGACCCGCCCTGGTGGCCTCAGGAGAGGCCAGAACCCATGCTAGTTGCTAGGGGGCCCCTCGGGATTCCTCTCCCGTCGATACCGGGGCCAAAAACCTTGTGTGGAGTCAGGGCCGGAACCGAGGATTCCTCTCAGGGGCTGACATGGATCTTTGGGTACTTCTGGAGTCTCCCCAGGGGAGTCAGGCCTCGTCTCGAGTGGGGGCATGCACGTGCGCTTTCCTTCCAGGCTCTAGCAGCAATGTCACGCTTCCCGTCGCGTGGATCAAAGAATCTGTGGTTTTTCCTCCAGGCTTTCCCATGAGGCTTTCCCACAGGGCTGTCCCACGTTCCACCGTGGTGTGAGTCGATCCTCGGCGTGAAAGATGAGCCAGTGCAGGGCAAAGAGGTTCCTCTGGAATGGACTGAGACATCTGGGGGACTCTTGGAATGGTGGTACGACCATGGAGTTCCTCTCGCCTTTCCTGTTGAGAGTGCCTCCTCTTGAGATGCGACGGGAACGCCGGGAATTCTTTCCCGTTGAAAGCAGGGAAAGGATCCCTCATCTCGAGCTACGAGGGGGAAACGGGGCTCCTCTGGATGTGGGCGGGACCATCGTGCTTCCTCCCGAGTGGAGACGGGTATGGCGGTGAACTTCTTGATTTGCAGCAAGGGTGTGAATGACCCTTTCGAAGTTCCAGAGGTTAGGTGTCATTAGTCTCCAGACGCCTCATCGGAAATAGGCCTCATCTGGCCTGGAAGGGAGAACTTTCTGGATTTGCTCGAGTTGCGGCAGGTGTTCTCGAGTTACGACGGGGACCTCAGGGACCCGCCCTGGTGGCCTCAGGAGAGGCCAGTCCCCATGCTAGTTGCTAGGGGGCCCCTCGGGATTCCTCTCCCTTCGATACCGGGGCCAAAAACCTTGTGTGGAGTCAGGGCCGGAACCGAGGATTCCTCTCAGGGGCTGACATGGATCTTTGGGTACTTCTGGAGTCTCCCCAGGGGAGTCAGGCCTCGTCTCGCGCGGGGGCATGCACGTGCGCTTTCCTTCCAGGCTGTAGCAGCAATGTCATTCTTCCCGTCGCATTTATCAAAGGATCTGTGGCTTTCCCTCGAGACTTCCCCTCGAGGCTTTCCCACAGGGCTGTCCCACGTGCCACCGTGGTGTGAGTCGATCCTCGGCGTGAAAGATGAGCCAGTGCAGGGCAAAGAGTTTCCTCTGGAATGGACTGAGACATCTGGGGGAGTCTTGGAATGGTGGTACGACCATGGAGTTCCTCTCGCCTTTCCTGTTGAGAGTGCCTCCTCTTGAGATGCGACGGGAACGCCGGGAATTCTTTCCCGTTGAAAGCAGGGAAAGGATCCCTCATCTCGAGCTACGAGGGGGAAACGGGGCTCCTCTGGATGTGGGCGGGACCATCGTGCTTCCTCTCGAGTGGAGACGGGTATGGCGGTGAACTTCTTGAGTTGCAGCAATGGTGTGAAAGACCCTTTCGAAGTTCCAGAGGTTAGGTGTCATTAGTCTCCAGACGCCTCATCGGAAATAGGCCTCATCTCGCCTGGAAGGGAGAACTTCCTGGATTTTCTCGAGTTGCGGCAGGTGTTCTCGAGTTACGACGGGGACCTCAGGGACCCGCCCTGGTGGCCTCAGGAGAGGCCAGTCCCCATGCGAGTTGATAGGGGGCCTCTCGGGATTCCTCTCCCGTCGATACCGGGGACAAAAACCTTGTGTGGAGTCAGGGCCGGAACCGAGGATTCCTCTCAGGGGTGACATGTATCTTTGGGTACTTCTGGAGTCTCCAAAGGGGAGTCAGGCCTCGTCTCGAGTGGGGGCATGCACGTGCGCTTTCCTTCCAGGCTGTAGCAGCAATGTCACGCTTCCCGTCGCGTGGATCAAAGGATCTGTGGTTTTCCCTCGAGGCTTTCATTCGAGGCTTTCCCACAGGGCTGTCCCACGTGCCACCGTGGTGTGAGTCGATCCTCGGCGTGAAAGATGAGCTAGTGCAGGGCAAAGAGGTTCCTCTGGAATGGACTGAGACATCTGGGCAATCCTGGAATGGTGGTACGACCATGGAGTTCCTCTCGCCTTTCCTGTTGAGAATGCCTCCTCTTGAGATGCGACGGGAACACTGGGAATTCTTTCCCGTTGAAAGCAGGGAAAGGATCCCTCATCTCGAGCTCCGAGGGGGAAACGGGGCTCCTCTGGATGTGGGCGGGACCATCGTGCTTCCTCTCGAGTGGAGACGGGTATGGCGGTGAACTTCTTGAGTTGCAGCAAGGGTGTGAAAGACCCTTTCGAAGTTCCAGAGGTTAGGTGTCATTAGTCTCCAGACGCCTCATCGGAAATAGGCCACATGTCGCCTGGAAGGGAGAACTTCCTGGATTTTCTCGAGTTGCGGCAGGTGTTCTCGAGTTACGACGGGGACCTCAGGGAACCGCCCTGGTGGCCTCAGGAGAGGCCAGTCCCCATGCAATTTGCTAGGGGGCCTCTCGGGATTCCTCTCCCGTCGATACCGGGGCCAAAAACCTTGTGTGGAGTCAGGCCCGGAACCGAGGATTCCTCTCAGGGGCTGATATGCATCTTTGGGTACTTCTGGAGTCTCCCCAGGGGAGTCAGGCCTCGTCTCGAGTGGGGGCATGCACGTGCGCTTTCCTTCCAGGCTGTAGCAGCAATGTCACGCTTCCCGTCGCGTGGATCAAAGGATCTGTGGTTTTCCCTCGAGGCTTTCCCTCGAGGCTTTCCCACAGGGCTGTCCCACGTGCCACCGTGGTGTGAGTCGATCCTCGGCGTCAAAGATGAGCCAGTGCAGGGCAAAGAGGTTCCTCTGGAATGGACTGAGACATCTGGGGGACTCTTGGAATGGTGGTACGACCATGGAGTTCCTCTCGCCTTTCCTGTTGAGAGTGCCTCCTCTTGAGATGCGACGGGAACGCCGGGAATTCTTTCCCGTTGAAAGCAGGGAAAGGATCCCTCATCTCGAGCTACGAGGGGGAAACGGGGCTCCTCTGTATGTGGGCGGGACCATCGTGCTTCCTCTCGAGTGGAGACGGGTATGGCGGTGAACTTCTTGAGTTGCAGCAAGGGTTTGAAAGACCCTTTCGAAGTTCCAGAGGTTAGGTGTCATTAGTCTCCAGACGCCTCATCGGAAATAGGCCTCATCTCGCCTGCAAGGGAGAACTTCCTGGATTTTCTCGAGTTGCGGCAGGTGTTCTCGAGTTACGACGGGGACCTCAGGGACCCGCCCTGGTTGCCTCAGGAGAGGCCAGTCCCCATGCTAGTTGCTAGGGGGCCCCTCGGGATTCCTCTCCCGTCGATACCGGGGCCAAAAACCTTGTGTGGAGTCAGGGCCGGAACCGAGGATTCCTCTCAGGGGCTGACATGGATCTTTGGGTACTTCTGGAGTCTCCCCAGGGGAGTCAGGCCTCGTCTCGAGTGGGGGCATGCACGTGCGCTTTCCTTCCAGGCTGTAGCAGCAATGTCATTCTTCCCGTCGCATTTTTCAAAGGATCTGTGGCTTTCCCTCGAGGCATTCCCTCGAGGCTTTCCCACAGGGTGTCCCACGTGCCACCGTGGTGTGAGTCGATCCTCGGCGTGAAAGATGAGCCAGTGCAGGTCAAAGAGGTTCCTCTGGAATGGACTGAGACATCTAGGGGACTCTAGGAATGGTGTTACGACCATTGAGTTCCTCTCGCCTTTCCTGTTGAGAGTGCCTCCTCTTGAGATGCGACGGGAATGCTGGGAATTTTTTCCTGTTGAAAGCAGGGAAACGATCCCTCATCTCGAGCTCCTAGGGGGAAACGGGGCTCCTCTGGATGTGGGCGGGACCATCGTGCTTCCTCTCGAGTGGAGACGGGTATGGCGGTGAACTTCTTGAGTTGCAGCAAGGGTGTGAAAGACCCTTTCGAAGTTCCAGAGTTTAGGTGTCATTAGTCTCCAGACGCCTCATCGGAAATAGGCCTCATCTCGCCTGGAAGGGAGAACTTCCTGGATTTTCTCGAGTTGCGGCAGGTGTTCTCGAGTTACGACGGGGACCTCAGGGACCCGCCCTGGTGGCCTCAGGAGAGACCAGTCCCCATGCGAGGTGCTAGGGGGCCTCTCGGGATTCCTCTCCCGTCGATACCAAGGCCAAAAACCTTGTGTGGAGTCAGGGTCGGAACCGAGGATTCCTCTCAGGGGCTTATATGGATCTTTGGGTACTTCTGGAGTCTCGCCAGGGGAGACAGGCCTCGTCTCGAGTGGGGGCATGCACGTGCGCTTTCCTTCCAGGCTGTAGCAGCAATGTCACGCTTCCCGTCGCGTGGATCAAAGGATCTGTGGTTTTCCCTCGAGGCTTTCCCTCGAGGCTTTCCCACAGGGCTGTCCCACGTGCCTCCGTGGTGTGAGTCGATCCTCGGCGTGAAAGATGAGCCAGTGCAGGGCAAAGAGGTTCCTCTGGAATGGACTGAGACATCTGCGGGACTCTAGGAATGGTGGTACGACCATGGAGTTCCTCTCGCCTTTCCTGTTGAGAGTGCCTCCTCTTGAGATGCCACGGGAACGCCGGGAATTCCTTCCCGTTGAAAGCAGGAAAGGATCCCTCATCTCGAGCTCCGAGAGGGAAACGGGGCTCCTCTGGATGAGGGCGGGACCATCGTGCTTCCTCTCGAGTGGAGACGGGTATGGCGGTGAACTTCTTGAGTTGCAGCAAGGGTGTGAAAGACCCTTTCGAAATTCCAAAGGTTAGGTGTCATTAGTCTCCAGACGCCTCATCGGAAATAGGCCTCATCTCGCCTGGAAGGGAGAACTTCCTGGATTTTCTCGAGTTGCGGCAGGTGTTCTCGAGTTACGACGGGGACCTCAGGGACCCGCCCTGGTGGCCTCAGGAGAGGCCAGTCCACATGCGAGTTGCTAGGGGGCCTCTCGGGATTCCTCTCCCGTCGATACCGGGGCCAAAAACCTTGTGTGGAGTCAGGGCCGGAAACGAGGATTCTTCTCAGGGGCTGACATGGATCTTTGGGTACTTCTGGAGTCTCCGCAGGGGAGTCAGGCCTCGTCTCGAGTGGGGGCATGCACGTGCGTTTTCTTTCCATGCTGTAGCAGCAATGTCACGCTTCCCGTCGCGTGGATCAAAGGATCTGTGGTTTTCCCTCGAGGCTTTCCCACAGGGCTGTCCCACGTGCCACCGTGGTGTGAGTCGATCCTCGGCGTGAAAGATGAGCCATTGCAGGGCAAAGAGGTTCCTCTGGAATGGACTGAGACATCTGGGGGTCTCTTGGAATTGTGGTACGACCATGGAGTTCCTCTCGCCTTTCCTGTTGAGAGTGCCTCCTCTTGAGATGCGACGGGAACTCCGGGAATTCTTTCCCGTTGAAAGCAGGCAAAGGATCCCTCATCTGGAGCTACGAGGGGGAAACGGGGCTCCTCTGGATGTGGGCGGGACCATCGTGCTTCCTCTCGAGTGGAGACGGGTATGGCGGTGAACTTCTTGAGTTGCAGCAAGGGTGTGAAAGACCCTTTCGAAGTTCCAGAGGTTAGGTGTCATTAGTCTCCAGACGCCTCATCGGAAATAGGCCTCATCTCGCCTGGAAGGGAGAACTTCCTGGATTTTCTCGAGTTGCGGCAGGTGTTCTCGAGTTACGACGGGGACCTCAGGGACCCACACTGGTGGCCTCAGGAGTGGCCAGTCACCAGGCGACTTGCTAGGGGGCCTCTCGGGATTCCTCTCCCGTCGATACCGGGGCCAAAAACCTTGTGTGGAGTCAGGGCCAGAACCGAGGATTCCTCTCAGGGGCTGATATGGATCTTTGGGTACTTCTGGTGTCTCGCCAGGGGAGACAGGCCTCGTCTCGTGAGGGGGCATGCACGTGCACTTTCCTTCCAGGCTGTAGCAGCAATGTCACGCTTCCCGTCGCGTGGATCATAGGATCTGTGGTTTTCCCTCGAGGCTTTCCCACAGGGCTGTCCCACGTGCCACCGTGGTGTGAGTCGATCCTCGGCGTGAAAGATGAGCCAGTGCAGGGCAAAGAGCTTCCTCTGGAATGGACTGAGACATCTGGGGGACTCTTGGAATGGTGGTACCACCATGGAGTTCCTCTCGCCTTTCCTGTTGAGAGTGCCTCCTCTTGAGATGCGATGGGAATGCCGGGAATTCTTTCCCGTTGAAAGCAGGCAAAGGATCCCTCATCTCGAGCTACGAGGGGGAAACGGGGCTCCTCTGGATGTGGGCGGGACCATCCTGCTTCCTCTCGAGTGGAGACGGGTATGGAAGTGAACTTCTTGAGTTGCAGCAAGGGTGTGAAAGACCCTTTCGAAATTCCAGAGGTTAGGTGTCATTAGTCTCCAGACGCCTCATCGGAAATAGGATTCTTCTCGCCTGGAAGGGAGAACTTCCTGGATTTTCTCGAGATGCGGCAGGTGTTCTCGAGTTACGACGGGGACCTCAGGGACCCGCCCTGGTGGCCTCAGGAGAGGCCAGTCCACATGCGAGTTGCTAGGGGGCCTCTCGGAATTCCTCTCCCGTCGATACCGGGGCCAAAAACCTTGTGTGGAGTCAGGGCCGGAAACGAGGATTCCTCTCAGGGGCTGACATGGATCTTTGGGTACTTCTGGAGTCTCCGCAGGGGAGTCAGGCCTCGTCTCGAGTGGGGGCATGCACGTGCGCTATCCTTCCAAGCTGTAGCAGCAATGTCACGCTTCTCGAACCATGGATCAAAGGATCTGTGGTTTTCCCTCCAGGCTTTCCCACAGGGGTGTCCCACGTGCCACCGTGGTTTGAGTCGATCTTCGGCGTGAAAGATGAGCCAGTGCAGGGCAAAGAGGTTCCTCTGGAATGGACTGATACATCTGGGGGACTCTTGGAATGGTGGTACGATCATGGAGTTCCTCTCGCCTTTCCTGTTGAGAGTGCCTCCTCTTGAGATGCGACGGGAACGCCTGGAATTCTTTCCCGTTGAAAGCAGGGAAAGGATCCCTCATCTCGAGCTACGAGGTGGAAACGGGGCTCCTCTGGATGTGGGCGGGACCATCGTGCATCCTCTCGAGTGGAGACGGGTATGGCGGTGAACTTCTTGAGTTGCAGCAAGGGTGTGAAAGACCCTTTCGAAGTACCAGAGTTTAGGTGTCATTAGTCTCCAGAAGCCTCATCGGAAATAGGCCTCATCTCGCCTTGAAGGGAGAACTTCCTGGATTTTCTCGAGTTGCAGCAGGTGTTCTCGAGTTACGACGTGGACCTCAGGGACCCTCCCTGGTGGCCTCAGGAAAGGCCAGTCCCCATGCGAGTTGCTAGGGGGCCTCTCGGGATTCCTCTCCCGTCGATACCGGTGCCAAATACCTTGTGTGGAGTCAGGGCCGGAACCGAGGATTCCTCTCAGGGGCTGACATGGATCTTTGGGTACTTCTGGAGTCTCCCCAGGGGAGTCAGGCCTCGTCTCGAGTGGGGGCATGCACGTGTGCTTTCCTTCCAGGCTGTAGCAGCAATGTCACGCTTCCCGTCGCGTGGATCATAGGATCTGTGGTTTTCCCTCGAGGCTTTCCCTCGAGGCTTTCCCACAGGGCTGTCCCACGTGCCACCGTGGTGTGAGTCGATCCTCGGCGTGAAAGATGAACCAGTGCAGGGCAAAGAGCTTCCTCTGGAATGGACTGAGACATCTGGGGGACTCTTGGAATGGTGGTACGAACATGGAGTTCCTCTCGCCTTTCCTGTTGAGAGTGCCTCCTCTTGAGATGCGACGGGAACGCCGGGAATTCTTTCCCGTTGAAAGCAGGCAAAGGATCCCTCATCTCGAGCTACGAGGGGGAAACGGGGCTCCTCTGGATGTGGGCGGGACCATCCTGCTTCCTCTCGAGTGGAGACGGGTATGGAAGTGAACTTCTTGAGTTGCAGCAAGGGTGTGAAAGACCCTTTCGAAGTTCCAGAGGTTAGGTGTCATTAGTCTCCAGACGCCTCATCGGAAATAGTCCTCATCTCGCCTGGAAGGGAGAACTTCCTGGATTTTCTCGAGATGCGGCAGGTGTTCTCGAGTTACGACGGGGACCTCAGGGACCCGCCCTGGTGGCCTCAGGAGAGGCCAGTCCACATGCGAGTTGCTAGGGGGCCTCGCGGGATTCCTCTCCCGTCGATACCGGGGCCAAAAACCTTGTGTGGAGTCAGGGCCGGAAACGAGGATTCCTCTCAGGGGCTGACATGGATCTTTGGGTACTTCTGGAGTCTCCGCAGGGGAGTCAGGCCTCGTCTCGAGTGGGGGCATGCACGTGCGTTTTCTTTCCAGGCTGTAGCAGCAATGTCACGCTTCCCGTCGCGTGGATCAAAGGATCTGTGGTTTTCCCTCGAGGCTTTCCCACAGGGCTGTCCCACGTTCCACCGTGGTGTGAGTCGATCCTCGGCGTGAAAGATGAGCCAGTGCAGGGCACAGAGGTTCCTCTGGAATGGACTGAGACATCTGGGGGACTCTTGGAATGGTGGTACGACCATGGAGTTCCTCTCGCCTTTCCTGTTGAGAGTGCCTCCTCTTGAGATGCGACGGGAACGCCGGGAATTCTTTCCCGTTGAAAGCAGGGAAAGGATCCCTCATCTCGAGCTACGAGGGGGAAACGGGGCTCCTCTGGAGGTGGGCGGGACCTTCGTGCTTCCTCTCTAGTGGAGACGGGTATTGCCGGGGTCCAGCCCCGGTGGATCCAGGGAATTCGAAGGGTGGACGGCGTTGGCGTGGAAAGACTTGTTTTTTTATTAATATAAGATTAGATTAAGAAACTGTAGTGCAGTAGGAAGATTAAGTGGAGAAAGAGGGCTGAATAGCTTGGTTTACGCGGAAGACCAATAAAATTCCAGACAAGGAATTTGCACCATCTACGTTGGGCCACCGGTGCCCGCTTGAATATCTAAGGGTGCCTCGCCTTAAGCTCCCTTTTTCGCGGATCTTAATAACCAGGGCAAATAAGTAGACCTGGCGAGCCTCCGCGCCCCAGATGGAAATTCAGCCTGAAATTAAAGTAAAGAGCAGAGGGAAGAAAAGGGAGAGAAAAAGAGAGAGAGAGAGAGACACGGGGGGAGCCATATTCCCAAGACACCAGGCCGAGACTAGTCCGAGAAACTGGTCTGAGAATCTGGTCCCGTCCTTTATTGTTCAGAAGGCCTTTTATACTTTTGATAAAACATGGAGATCAATGGGTAACACAAAGTTATGCAGCGTTAGCAGTCCAGACTCTTATCAAAACCAGGCTTTTCTCTCTGCATACCTAATTGTATACACAAGTCTTAGGTAATTTACATCATCTTCCAACCAAAAGGGCCAATTAACATTTTACAGCCTTTTTTCTGATAAGGGTTTGTCAACCACAAGACTTATTTGTGTTGATCTTCCCAAGGTCTGGTGCCACTCTCGGAAAGCACTAAAGAAAGTTACATTCTTAGACAGCAAGGATACAGCAACTTATAACAAGTAGAGGGAGTGCAGTGATTTATAGCAAAAGAGAAGCAATTAACTCAAAAGTCTAGTGTTGCTAACATCAAAACTACTATGTATCTTTTTCTACATCCTGCTTACATTAACATCCTTCCAGGTGCCTAAAAGATAAAGAATAAGGAGGTCTGGCAGCAATCCTTGAGTCAACAGTGAAAACCCTCTACCAATATAATTTTTAACTCTTTAGAAAAGGCTCTGTATCTTTAAGATGCTTTTAAGCTTTGTGCCTCCCGCGGTTGGGGGGCTGTAAGCAATTCACAAGCTGTAAGCTTTGTGCCTCTCGCGGTTGGGGGGCTGTAAGCAATTCACAAGCTGTAAGAGGTCTGGGGAACCTGTTAGGCAGAATAGAGAGCTATCAGAGGGGTTTAACTGAAACATCCCTTTCAAATGCAGAAGACTAAAACCCTGAATTGACTTTTTTCCAGAGAATATCAGAAAAGTGGAAAAGCAGAGCACAAAAGCCGGCAGATTTTTGCTGGGGTACATGCTTAGGAATATCCAGAGGGGTCCCTGAAGTCTGAGCACGCCTTGCGTATGTCAGCTTCCTTCCTCATGACCTTGTCACGGGCGGGATTCCTCACACTGGCTTCCGGCAACTCCCCCTTCTTTATTAGTTTTTTAAAAAAATTAGGTGCAGTTCAGTCGCGAGATTCCGAATGCTCTGCCGAAGAGTCCTGACAACACAAGGAAGCACGATTACAAGGAGCAGGATTATGGCACCCACAGCAGCATAGCTAGAGACAGTAGTCAGAAGAGTTTTTCCAGAAATGAAGTCAGAGAAGGTGTGGAAAAAGTCATTGGCTTCTCCTGCGGCGGTAAAATCTAATCGGGAGTGTTCCAAGGTCTGAATCTGATTATGAAGTTTCCCTAAATCTAAACTAATATCTGAGCTGTTCCAGACACCTAAAATATGATTTTTGACCCTCTCCCATTTAAAATCTGTCTCATTTACTTTCAGGGATGTAACACATATCCACCGGTAATCGGCATGACATGAAAGAGCCAATTTCATTTTCAGACTCTGTAATTCATTCCCAATATGCATTACTGCTTCTTCTAAGGCATCAATCCTTATTTCTAGCTTCCTATCTATAATTTCCTGGGTTGCCAGCGTTAGAGAAACATTTTTGGATACGGTGTCAACATATTGGGCAGTATACACTTGTTGAGACAATGATAATGTCGCCACAGTAACAGAAGTAATTGCGGTTATCAAAGCTGATATTCCCAAAACAAGTAAGCCCACAAACCGTCGTGTTCGCATTAAATCTTGTAGCTGTTGCAGTACAGCTAGGCCATGGTTATCATACCAATACGTGGCTACAGTTACAGGTACCATGAGATAGGGCGGACGTTTTAAAACCATGAAAGAGCAAACTTTATATTGAGGAGTTAAACAGGATGAAAGCATACATTGTTCACAAGACACTACATGGGGTCCACCTGTATAATTCAATTGTATGTTAAGTCTTTCAGAATCATTAGTGAAAAGAAAAACATAAGGAGAGGGTAGACAAGCTAAAATAGAGTAAATAGAGGTATTTTTTGGTCGGATTAAAATAATAGGGGCGGTAGCCGCAAGGGCTCTCCAAATTTCTGGCTGCCAAAAGGTTTTACCTCTAGTTATATAAGACAGCATAGGGGGAACAAATTGGTTATGATGCCGTCTGGTGGCAACTAACGGCCAAGAAATTGAATATTCTTTCCAATTATCCAATCTATTGATAAAGTCATCGTCAGACTCAGGGTCTTGACCTGGATTTGGGTTGCTCCAGTCCTGAATCGCACAATTTCTTCCTCCCGGCATATTGTAATCTACTCTCGAATTATAAATACAAGATTTCCAAATCGGATATCCTGAATGATCATCTATAGTTTTCCAAATAACATCTGAGGGAGCAACATCATCACAATTTGGATATTCTGATGGAGTTTTGAGAGACAAAGACTTATAGGGGCCAAGGACCCCAGGCATACGGGCTCGTAATATCCAAGCAGACCGATCCCCTATAGATGCAAATTTAGAGGTTGGGGAATCTGTCATAACTGCTTTTGTGGAGGCTCCAATGCATCCTGTCTTGGTAAAGAAGTCTCCTGTAAGGCCAGGAGGAAAATTAAAGCAGACAGGAAAATCATCTGCTAGTCCTTTAAAGGTATAATTGAAATTAATAGGGTATTGGTCTTTTGTATAGGAAGTATAAGATCCTCCCAAAAGGCGAGGCTGGTCTGTACTAACTCGTATGGGGTCACTGTTCCAAGTAACAACTTGGAAAGTTGGAGGATCCGGGAGAAACGCCCAATATTTGGTTGGAATGGGAGCAGCGCTTACCTGGCAAGAGAGCAAGGCAAGCATGGCAATAAACACCTTTTCAGGAGAGACTGACGATCCCTGTAGGGTAGCTATCCCCTGTGCCTGGCGACAGAGAGCTTTAATCTGTCCCCAGGTGGGCAAGGAGGCTTGTTGGGTTGACTGAGCTGGGCGTCCTAATGGATTCCTGCGAGGCAAAAAATCAGGGGGTGCAATATCCTGTATCTGAAGTCGTGACATCTGTCCAGTGGGTGGCTCCGATCCGCGCCTATCCGGGATCTCCAATGTCAGCTGTCCTGGGGTCAGCGGCGTTTCCCGTGCTGGCGGAGGGAGCGGGGGAAGAGGGAGTTTCTTCCTTTTTAGAGATCGCGGTGGCGGGGGATTCTGGTATCCGGGGAGCTGAGACATGGCGAATTAGTCTGTCTGGAACCCAAATCGGAGCGTCCGCGTCCTGTGGAAAAACACAAGCATACCCTCGCCCATTGGTTAATAAGGGGTCAGGACCTTTCCATTGTCCGGAAAGAAGGTCCCTCCATTTTACTAATGGTTTTGCATTCAATTGCTCTGGGCACCAATGGCGAAGCATTGCAGTGTTTCCGGATGAATCAGCATTTAAGTTATTTATTACGAAAAGAGCATGTTGCAAAATCTGATGGGGGGAACTATATTTAAATTCCCCTTCTTTTAGTTTTTGAATATGGATTTTCAGTGTTTGATGTGCTCTTTCCACAATGGCTTGTCCTTGTGGGTTATAAGGGATGCCGGTGTTATGTTTAATTTGAAATCTTGTACAGAATTGCTGAAAAGATTTAGAAGTGTAAGCAGGAGCATTATCAGTTTTTAAAGCTTTTGGCAAGCCCAGATAGGAAAAGCATGTAAAAAGATGTTGTATTACATCTTTAACTGCTTCCCCTGTACGAGCAGTGGCAATAATAACATGAGAGAAGGTATCTACAGTTACATGAACAAAAGACAGTTTTCCAAATGAAGAGACATGGGTTACATCCATTTGCCAGAGTGCATTAGGTTTGAGACCGCGAGGGTTAACTCCCAGAGGCAAAGCATTCACGGTAGTAGGACAATGTGAAGAAGAACGAACAATCTCTCGGGCAGATTCTCGAGGAATTTGAAACTGGTATCGTAAGGCAGTGGCATTTTGGTGATGAAGTGAGTGAGAAGCTCGAGCTTCTTCAAAAACAGAAGCCACTGAAATCCTGGTTAACGAATCTGCCAATTCATTGAGAGCATTTAAAGGGCCAGGCAGGCCGGAATGAGCCCGAATGTGGCCGATAAAGAACGCCCGATTTCTTTTCCATATTTGCTGCTGCAGTTTAGTTAACAAATGGAAGATAGCAGTTTTGTTTTCAGGCAAAACTGCAGTCTCAATGTGTGGAAACAGCCTGACCACATACTGAGAGTCAGAATAAAGGTTAAATTCTTTCTCCGCAAACATAACAAAGGCCTCAATAACAGCTGTGATTTCAGCCCTTTGAGCTGAAGTTTCTTGTGTTTCCAAAAGTTTTTGATGATCTCTTGTGACTATAGAGGCTCTACCGTTAGCCGATCCATCAGTAAAGACTACCTGAGCATCTGAAATAGGGAACTGTTTACACCGGACAGGAAAAATAACTGGATGGTTAGACATAAAATTTAGTAAAACATGCGAGGGTAAATGATGCAAAATTTGACCACAGTAATTCCCTATGGCAATCTGCCAGTCTTCATCAAACATTAAAAGAGCATCAAGCTGCTCCTTATTATATGGAATTACAATCTCTGATGGCTCTTTACCAAACAATTCAATGCTCCGCTTCCTTCCTTTTAGCATTAATGTGGCAATTAAACCAGGATAAGAAGCCACGACTTTTTTAGCTTGGGTAGGAAGATGGATCCATTCTAAAGGGCCGCGTTGCCACAGAACTCCCGTAGGCGCCGTTGGAGTAGCTAGGCAAAGGAACTGCCACGTCATCGTCAAATCAATTCTTTTTACATAGCTATTTGATAAGGCTGCTTCTACTTTGCCTAGGGCTTCTTGAGCCTCAGCTGTTAATTGTCTTTTTGAGGTTGGATCAGGATCCCCGCGTAAAGTGTTAAAAAGAGGTTTTAATTCGGCAGTGGTTAATTTTAAATATGGTCTAATCCAATTAATATCACCTAAGAGTTTTTGATAATCATTTAAAGTAATAAGATGGTCTTTTCTCAATTGCAGCGGGGTATGAGTCACCGTTTCCGAATTTATGACTCTTCCTAAGTAAGTTATGGGCGGATTGATTTGAATTTTTTCTGGGGCAATTTTTAGGCCTCTGTCTGTCAATGCCTGGGTCAGGTCCTGGAGCACAGTCTGCAGGTGAACTCTATCAGGATGAGCTATTAAAATATCATCCATATAGTGAATCATATACACGTGTTCATATTTAGCCCTAGTATCTTCTAGAGCGGCATTAACAAATTTTTGGCATAAAGTAGGGCTATTTTTCATTCCCTGAGGCAGAACCTTCCACTGAAACCGT
Source organism: Capricornis sumatraensis (assembly GCF_032405125.1). Lineage (NCBI taxonomy): Eukaryota > Metazoa > Chordata > Mammalia > Artiodactyla > Bovidae > Capricornis > Capricornis sumatraensis. The sequence goes on along the minus strand of NC_091077.1, from coordinate 783,828 downwards.
AAATAAGGCTGTTTAAGATTTTCTGATGGCAGACTAAAGGCAAATCGCTTTTTATCCTCAGGATTTAAGGGAATAGTGAAAAAACAATCTTGTAAATCAATAACAATTATATTATATCCCTCTGGAACGGCTACTGGGGAAGGGAGCCCAGGCTGTAAGGCCCCCATGTCCTCCATGGTGGCATTAATAGCTCTCAAATCCTGTAAAAGTCGCCATTTACCAGATTTTTTCTTAATGACAAAAATAGGAGTGTTCCAGGGGCTATTGGAGGGCTCAATATGTCCCAATTCTAATTGTTCAAAGATTAATGCTTTAGCTGCCAATAATTTTTCCTTATGCAGAGGCCACTGTTCTACCCACACCGGATCTTGAGATTTCCATGTGATGGGGTCGGCAGCAAAAACAATGGCCTCAATTATAAATTTGGATATCCCAATCCAGCACGTAGCTTGCGAGGAGTTGGGCAAATTGGCTCAATTATTCCTGTCTGTTGTTTACCCAATCCTTTTGATGGATCATAGCCCATCTGCAACATCTGAGAGGTCACTTTATCATCAGGGCTAAAAAGTAACACTCCCATTTGAGATAGCACGTCCCTCCCCCACAGGGTAAGGGGGAGCGAAGGAACGACATAAGGTTGGAAAGTTCCACGGGTATCCTCAAATTGCCAATCTAAAATTTTTGCACTTTTGGCTATTGTGGGGGCTCTTCCTATCCCCACCAAGTTATTTTCAGTAGTATGTGTGGGCCAGGAGCTGGGCCAGTCTTTTCCTGAAATGCAAGAAACATCTGCTCCTGTGTCTAATAACCCCACAATAGACTTGCCATTAATCAGGATAGTCTTCATAGGACGTTTCTGAGTAATTTCTGTTATCCAAAAAACCATATCACTAGACCCAAATCCTTTATCCTGCCTTTCATTTTGAGTAGCTGTGCGCCCAATTGCAGTGTGGTAAGGCAAAAGCAAAAGTTGGGCTATTCTTTGTCCCTGATGTATTTGGAAAGTTTTAGTTGGGGGTGAAATCATTATCTGGATTTCTCCTGTATAATCTGAGTCAATTACTCCAGGGATGATTGTGAGACCTTGCATAGCTAAGGAACTTCTGCCTAGTATAATTCCTACTAAACCTGTTGGTAATGGGCCTTTAACTCCTGTAGGTATTTTTACAGTGGGGCTATCTGGTGTTAATATTGCTGAGGTGGTGGAACTGAGGTCCAGTCCTGCGCTGCCTGGGGTTGCTCTGATGAGTTCTGCGATGGGACGAAGGGAATGAATGGGTTCAGTGAGGCTGCCCCAATTGTTGTCGGGGCCTGAGGCTGGCCCCTCAATCCGTTTCCCGACTGCTGGTCGGGGCCCAAAAAGGCTCCATTTCTATGGAATTGTGACCTACATTCTTTTGCCCAGTGATATCCTTTTTGACAACGAGGGCAGAGAGATCTAGGGAGATTAGTAGGCACAGCCGGGGAGGGAGAATTCGGCAGAGAAGAACCGGCTGCTTTTTGGGGACAAGCTCGCATAAGGTGCCCTTCCCGTCCGCAAGAGAAGCAGGCCTTGGATAAACCAATATTCTGGCCTGGACTACTGGAATGACTCTTTGACGGGTTATTTCTATTTGTAAAAAAGGACTGTACTGCCTGCTGGTAAGAATTTCCCTTTATGGCTGCAGCTATGGCAACGCCCTGCATCATCGCTGGTCCTACATCTGCACATTGCCTGATATAATCTATTATTTCCCCAGTTTTTTTAATAGGACGTAAAATGGCCTGGCAGGTAGAATTAGCATTTTCAAATGCCAGTTGTTTTATCAATATACTAGCTGCCTCAGTGTTGGAAATTACTCTGTTGACTGCCTCTGCAAGTCTTGATATAAAGTCTTCATATGGCTCTTCTGGTTTTTGTTTAACATTTGAGAAGGAAGAGGTAGATTCTTTCCCTTCAGGCAACAAACGCCAAGCCCCAAGGGCGCAGGCGGTTACTTGATCTAAAGTGGTTTTATCTAATCCCATTTGATCTCTAAGTGTTCCAAAATCATTAGTCCCTGCCAACATATTTTTTATAATATATCTTGGGCCATATTTTTGGTTAGCATCAGCCTGTTTTTGGGCTAGATCTTCATATTCAGTTCTCCAAAGTACATATTGACCTCCAGACAGACAAGCTTTAGCGACTGTCTTCCAGTCATGGGGTGTCATCCATCTGCCCGCTAAAGCTTCCACCAATGATACAGTGTACGGGGCTTTAGGCCCATACAAAGCACAAGCCTGTTTGAGTTCTTTAATCATTTTCATTGGAATGGGTTCCCAGTGGGGGGCTGTTCTCCCACCACTTCCACCAAATATTATGGGGAAACAAGCCTCAAGGTGGGGATCAAGTTCATCATCTGGGCTAGAGAAAACTCTTCTTCGGGGAGCTTCTAGTGGAGGCCCCTCACCCTTATAGGGGGGGGGGGCAAGGGGTGTCCTATGTCACTTTCTTCGTACTTTGGGAATTTTTTATCCGTTCTGTGTTTAGGTCTTACGGATGTTTTATCTGGGGAATCTGGCCTTAAACTCTCAGGTGCATATAATCTGATGGGGGACATTTGTCTTGAGCCTCTGGAAGCAGAAGGCTTAATTAAGGAAATTTCTCTTGAATTTGTGGAAGCAGGTGGTCTGGTTGGGGAAGTTTTTATTAAGCTCTTTGGAGCAGATAATCTAATTGGAGAAGTTTCTCTTAAACTCCTTGGAGCATCTTTATTTAATAAAGACCAGTCCTCATCAGAATGATCTTGACTTACTTCCTCTTCCAAATCTTCCTCATCTGAAAGCTGCTCTTTTTTGTCATCTCTATCTATTACCTTTTCTTGGGCAGTCATTGCAGCTATCATTTGACTCAACTGCCGATAGTTAGGTGTAGCCTCCTTTTCATCACTCTCCTCTTCGATAGATACCTTTTTCTCTGCACTTTCCTCTTTAAGATGTACCTTTTCAGATTCAGGGGCAGGGTCTAGAGCGTCCCTAATTATATTCCATAAGGAAAAGGCGTCAGTAGGCACCTTTTGTGAGCCATGTTCAGCATGGTAAGTTTTTAGTTGTTTTCCTACTCTCTCCCAGGTGTCTAAGTTAACAGTGCCTTCTTCTGGAAACCAGGGACACTGTTCTTGTACAAAGGAAAAAAATGAATGAATATTGGATTTTTTAACTTTAATTCCTCGTTTAGTTAGTAACTGCAAGATTACTCCTGTAAAAAGCTGTCTTTCTTTTGATTCACTGTTACCCATGTCAGAAAATTAAGTCTTATAGAAAAGTCTACCTCAACAAAAAGGTTTTACCTTTGGCGAGGGGGGTTTTGTTTTCAACCCTAAGATAGCAGGTTTCTTTTCAACCTCTAGAGCACCAGGTTTCTCTTAAACCCTTGAACACTTCCCACTCCTCCTCACCCTGTCTATCCTACAGGGGGGTCCGCGGCACCCTGAGTGGGTCCTAGCCGTCCCGAACACTCAACACTGGGGGAGTACCCGAAAGTACTCCGGGGGGAGTGATTAAGTCACTCCGGGGGGGAGCAACAGAAAGTGCTCCGGGGGGAGCTACAGAGAGTGCTCCGGGGGGAGCTTTTGCTCCGAGGAACCTACCTTCGAATAGCCTGTTCCGGGCGCCACTTGCCGGGGTCCAGCCCCGGTGGATCCAGGGAATTCGAAGGGTGGACGGCGTTGGCGTGGAAAGACTTGTTTATTTATTAATATAAGATTAGATTAAGAAACTGTAGTGCAGTAGGAAGATTAAGTGGAGAAAGAGGGCTGAATAGCTTGGTTTACGCGGAAGACCAATAAAATTCCAGACAAGGAATTTGCACCATCTACGTTGGGCCACCGGTGCCCGCTTGAATATCTAAGGGTGCCTCGCCTTAAGCTCCCTTTCTCGCGGATCTTAATAACCAGGGCAAATAAGTAGACCTGGCGAGCCTCCGCGCCCCAGATGGAAATTCAGCCTGAAATTAAAGTAAAGAGCAGAGGGAAGAAAAGGGAGAGAAAAAGAGAGAGAGAGAGAGACAGGGGGGGAGCCAGATTCCCAAGAAACCAGGCCGAGACTAGTCCGAGAAACTGGTCTGAGAATCTGGTCCCGTCCTTTATTGTTCAGAAGGCCTTTTATACTTTTGATAAAACATGGAGATCAATGGGTAACACAAAGTTATGCAGTGTTAGCAGTCCAGACTCTTATCAAAACCAGGCTTTTCTCTCTGCATACCTAATTGTATACACAAGTCTTAGGTAATTTACATCATCTTCCAACCAAAAGGGCCAATTAACATTTTACAGCCTTTTTTCTGATAAGGGTTTGTCAACCACAAGACTTATTTGTGTTGATCTTCCCAAGGTCTGGTGCCACTCTCGGAAAGCACTAAAGAAAGTTACATTCTTAGACAGCAAGGATACAGCAACTTATAACAAGTAGAGGGAGTGCAGTGATTTATAGCAAAAGAGAAGCAATTAACTCAAAAGTCTAGTGTTGCTAACATCAAAACTACTATGTATCTTTTTCTACATCCTGCTTACATTAACATCCTTCCAGGTGCCTAAAAGATAAAGAATAAGGAGGTCTGGCAGCAATCCTTGAGTCAACAGTGAAAACCCTCTACCAATATAATTTTTAACTCTTTAGAAAAGGCTCTGTATCTTTAAGATGCTTTTAAGCTTTGTGCCTCCCGCGGTTGGGGGGCTGTAAGCAATTCACAAGCTGTAAGCTTTGTGCCTCTCGCGGTTGGGGGGCTGTAAGCAATTCACAAGCTGTAAGAGGTCTGGGGAACCTGTTAGGCAGAATAGAGAGCTATCAGAGGGGTTTAACTGAAACATCCCTTTCAAATGCAGAAGACTAAAACCCTGAATTGACATTTTTCCAGAGAATATCAGAAAAGTGGAAAAGCAGAGCACAAAAGCCGGCAGATTTTTGCTGGGGTACATGCTTAGGAATATCCAGAGGGGTCCCTGAAGTCTGAGCACGCCTTGCGTATGTCAGCTTCCTTCCTCATGACCTTGTCACGGGCGGGATTCCTCACACTGGCTTCCGGCAGGGTATGGTGGTGAACTTCTTGAGTTGCAGCAAGGCTGTGAAAGACCCTTTCGAAGTTCCAGAGGTAAGGTGTCATTAGTCTCCAGACGCCTCATCGGAAATAGGCCTCATCTCGCCTGGAAGGGAGAACTTCCTGGATTTTCTCGAGTTGCGGCAGGTGTTCTCGAGTTACGACGGGGACCTCAGGGACCCGCCCTGGTGGCCTCAGGAGAGGCCAGTCCCTATGCGAGTTGCTAGGGGGCCTCTCGGGATTCCTCTCCCGTCGATACCGGGGCCAAAAACCTTGTGTGGAGTCAGGGCCGGAACCGAGGATTCCTCTCAGGGGCTGACATGGATCTTTGGGTACTTCTGGAGTCTCCCCAGGGGAGTCAGGCCTCGTCTCGAGTGGGGGCATGCACGTGCACTTTCCTTCCAGGCTGTAGCAGCAATGTCACGCTACCTGTCGCGTGGATCAAATGATCTGTGGTTTTCCCTCGAGGCTTTCCCACAGGGCTGTCCCACGTGCCACCGTGGTGTGAGTCGATCCTGGCGTGAAAGATGAGCCAGTGCAGGGCAAAGAGGTTCCGCTGGAATGGACTGAGACATCAGGGGGACTCTTGGAATGGTGGTACGCCCATGGAGTTCCTCTCGCCTTTCCTGTTGAGAATGCCTCCTTTTGAGATGCGACGGGAACGCCGGGAATTCTTTCCCGTTGAAAGCAGGGAAAGGATCCCTCATCTCGAGCTACGAGGGGGAAACGGGGCTCCTCTGGATGTGGGCGGGACCATCGTGCTTCCTCTCGAGTGGAGACGGGTATGGCGGTGAACTTCTTGAGTTGCAGCAAGGGTGTGAAAGACCCTTTCGAAGTTCCAGAGGTTAGGTGTCATTAGTCTCCAGACGCCTCATCGGAAATAGGCCTCATCTCGCCTGGAAGGGAGAACTTCCTGGATTTTCTCGAGTTGCGGCAGGTGTTCTCGAGTTACGACGGGGACCTCAGGGACCCGCCCTGGTGGCCTCAGGAGAGGCCAGTCCCCATGCGAGTTGCTAGGGGGCCTCTCGGGATTCCTCTCCCGTCGATACCGGGGCCAAAAACCTTGTGTGGAGTCAGGGCCGGAACCGAGGATTCCTCTCAGGGGCTGACATGGATCTTTGGGTACTTGTGGAGTCTCCACAGGGGAGTCAGGCCACGTCACGAGTGGGGGCATGCACGTGCGCTTTCCTTCCAGGCTGTAGCAGCAATGTCACGCTTCCCTTCGCGTGGATCAAAGGATCTGTGGTTTCCCTCGAGGCTTTCCCTCGAGGCTTTCCCACAGGGCTGTCCCACGTGCCACCGTGGTGTGAGTCGATCCTGGCGTGAAAGATGAGCCAGTGCAGGGAACAGAGGTTCCGCTGAAATAGACTGAGACATCTGGGGGACTCTTGGAATGGTGGTACGACCATGGAGTTCCTCTCGCCTTTCCTGTTGAGAATGCCTCCTTTTGAGATGCGACGGGAACGCCGGGAATTCTTTCCCGTTGAAAGCAGGGAAAGGATCGCTCATCTCGAGCTACGAGGGGGAAACGGGGCTCCTCTGGATGTGGGCGGGACCATCGTGCTTCCTCTCGAGTGGAGACGGGTATGGCGGTGAACTTCTTGAGTTGCAGCAAGGGTGTGAAAGACCCTTTCGAAGTTCCAGAGGTTAGGTGTCATTAGTCTCCAGACGCCTCATCGGAAATAGGCCTCATCTCGCCTGGAAGGGAGAACTTCCTGGATTTTCTCGAGTTGCGGCAGGTGCTCTCGAGTTACGACGGGGACCTCAGGGACCCGCCCTGGTGGCCTCAGGAGAGGCCAGTCCCCATGCGAGATGCTAGGGGGCCTCTCGGGATTCCTCTCCCGTCGATACCGGGGCCAAAAACTTTCTGTGGAGTCAGGTCCGGAAACGAGGATTCCTCTCAGGGGCTGACATGGATCTTTGGGTACTTCTGGAGTCTCCCCAGGGGAGTCAGGCCTCGTCTCGAGTCGGGGCATGCACGTGCGCTTTCCTTCCAGGCTGTAGCAGCAATGTCACGCTTCCCGTCGCGTGGATCAAAGGATCTGTGGTTTTCCCTCGAGGCTTTCCCACAGGGCTGTCGCACGTGCCACCGTGGTGTGAATCGATCCTCGGCGTGAAAGATGAGCCAGTGCAGGGCAAAGAGGTTCCTCTGGAATGGACTGAGACATCTGGGGGACTCTTGGAATGGTGGTACGACCATGGAGTTCCTCTCGCCTTTCCTGTTGAGAGTGCCTCCTCTTGAGATGCGACGGGAATGCCGGGAATTCTTTCCCGTTGAAAGCAGGGAAAGGATCCCACATCTCGAGCTACGATGGGGAAACGGGGCTCCTCTGGATGTGGGCGGGACCATCGTGTTTCCTCTCGAGTGGAGACGGGTATGGCGGTGAACTTCTTGAGTTGCAGCAAGGGTGTGAAAGACCCTTCCGAAGTTCCAGAGGTTTGGTGTCATTAGTCTCCAGATGCCTCATCGGAAATAGGCCTCATCTCGCCTGGAATGGTGAACTTCCTGGATTTTCTCGAGTTGCGGCAGGTGTTCTCGAGTTACGACGGGGACCTCAGGGACCCGCCCTGGTGACCTCAGGAGAGGCCAGTCCCCATGCGAGTTGCTAGGGGGCCTCTCGGGATTCCTCTCCCGTCGATACCGGGGCCAAAAACCTTGTGTGGAGTCAGGGCCGGAACCGAGGATTCCTCTCAGAGGCTGACATGGATCTTTGGGTACTTCTGGAGTCTCCCCAGGGGAGTCAGGCCTCGTCTCGAGTGGGGGCATGCACGTGCGCTTTCCTTCCAGGCTGTAGCAGCAATGTCACGCTTCCATTCGCGTGGATCAAAGGATCTGTGGTTTTCCCTCGAGGCTTTCCCTCGAGGCTTTCCCACAGGGCTGTCCCACGTGCCACCGTGGTGTGAGTCGATCCTGGCGTGAAAGATGAGCCAGTGCAGGGCAAAGAGGTTCCTCTGGAATGGACTGAGACATCTGCGGGACTCTTGGAATGGTGGTACGACCATGGAGTTCCTCTCGCCTTTCCTGTTGAGAGTGCCTCCTCTTGAGATGCGACGGAACGCCGGGAATTCTTTCCCGTTGAAAGCAGGGAAAGGATCCCTCATCTCGAGCTACGAGGGGGAAACGGGGCTCCTCTGGATGTGGGCGGGACCATCGTGCTTCCTCTCGAGTGGAGACGGGTATGGCGGTGAACTTCTTGAGTTGCAGCAAGGGTGTGAAAGACCCTTTCGAAGTTCCAGAGGTTAGGTCTCATTAGTCTCCAGACGCCTCATCGGAAATAGGCCTCATCTCGCCTGGAAGGGAGAACTTCCTGGATTTTCTCGAGTTGCGGCAGGTGTTCTCGAGTTACGACGGGGACCTCACGGACCCGCCCTGGTGGCCTCAGGAGAGGCCAGTCCCCATGCGAGTTGCTAGGGGGCCTCTCGGGATTCCTCTCCCGTCAATACCGGGGCCAAAAACCTTGTGTGGAGTCAGGGCCGGAACCGAGGATTCCTCTCAGGGGCTGACATGGATCTTTGGGTACTTCTGGAGTCTCCCCAGGGGAGTCAGGCCTCGTCTCGAGTGGGGGCATGCACGTGCGCTTTCCTTCCAGGCTGTAGCAGCAATGTCACGCTTCCCGTCGCGTGGATTAAAGGGTCTGTGGTTTTCCCTCGAGGCTTTCCCTCGAGGCTTTCCCACAAGCCTCTCCCACGTGCCACCGTGGTGTGAGTCGATCCTCGGCGTGAAAGATGAGCCAGTGCAGGGCAAAGAGGTTCCTCTGGAATGGACTGAGACATCTGGGGGACTCTTGGAATGGTGGTACGACCATGGAGTTCCTCTCGCCTTTCCTGTTGAGAGTGCCTCCTCTTGAGATGCGACGGGAACGCCGGGAATTCTTTCCCGTTGAAAGCAGGGAAAGGATCCCTCATCTTGAGCTACGAGGGGGAAACGGGGCTCCTCTGGATTTGGGAGGGACCATCGTGCTTCCTCGCGAGTGGAGACGGGTATGGCGGTGAACTTCTTGAGTTGCAGCAAGGGTGTGAAAGACCCTTTCGAAGTTCCAGAGGTTAAGTGTCATTAGTCTCCAGACGCCTCATCGGAAATAGGCCTCATCTAGCCTGCAAGGGAGAATTTCCTGGATTTTCTCGAGTTGCAGCCGGTGTTCTCGTGTTACGATGGGGACCTCAGGGACCCCCCCTGGTGGCCTCAGGAGAGGCCAGTCCCCATGCGAGTTGCTAGGGGGCCTCTCGGGATTCCTCTCCCTTCGATACCGGGGCCAAAAACCTTGTGTGGAGTCAGGGCCGGAACCGAGGATTCCTCTCAGGGGCTGACATGGATCTTTGGGTACTTGTGGAGTCTCCACAGGGGAGTCAGGCCTCGTCTCGAGTGGGGGCATGCACGTGTGCTTTCCTTCCAGGCTGTAGCAGTAATGTCACGCTTCCCGTGGCCTGGATCAAAGGATCTGTGATTTTCCCTCGAGGCTTTCCCTCGAGGCTTTCCCACAGGGCTGTCCCACGTGCCACCGTGGTGTGAGTCTATCCTCGGCGTGAAAGATGAGCCAGTGCAGGGCAAAGAGGTTCCTCTGGAATGGACTGAGACTTCTGGGGGACTCTTAGAATGGTGGTACGACCATGGAGTTCCTCTCGCCTTTCCTGTTGAGAGTGCCTCCTCTTGAGATGCGACGGGAACGCCGGGAATTCTTTCCCGTTGAAAGCAGGGAAAGGATCCCTCATCTCGAGCTACGAGGGGGAAACGGGGATCCTCTGGATGTGGGCGGGACCATCGTGCTTCCTCTCGAGTGGAGACGGGTATGGCGGTGAACTTCTTGAGTCGCAGCAAGGGTGTGAAAGACCCTTTCGAAGTTCCAGAGGTTAGGTGTCATTAGTCTCCAGACGCCTCATCGGAAATACGCCTCATCTCGCCTGGAAGGGAGAACTTCCTGGATTTTCTCGAGTTGCGGCAGGTGCTCTCGAGTTACGACGGGAACCTCAGGGACCCGCTCTGGTGGCCTCAGGAGAGGCCAGTCCCTATGCGAGTTGCTAGGGGGCCTCTCGGGATTCCTCTCCCGTCGATACCGGGGCCAAAAACTTTGTGTGGAGTCAGGGCCGGAACCGAGGATTCCTCTCAGGGGCTGACATGGATCTTTGGGTACTTCTGGAGTCTCCCCAGGGGAGTCAGGCCTCGTCTCGAGTGGGGGCATGCACGTGCGCTTTCCTTTCAGGCTGTAGCAGCAATGTCACGCTTCCCGTCGTGTGGATCAAAGGATCTGTGATTTTCCCTCGAGGCATTCCCTCGAGGCTTTCCCACAGGGCTGTCCCACGTGCCACCGTGGTGTGAGTCGATCCTCGGCGTGAAAGATGAGCCAGTGCAGGGCAAAGAGGTTCCTCTGGAATGGACTGAGATATCTGGGGGACTCTTGGAATGGTGGTACGACCATGGAGTTCCTCTCGCCTTTCCTGTTGAGAGTTCCTCCTCTTGAGATGCGACAAGAACACCGGGAATTCTTTCCCGTTGAAAGCAGGGAAAGGATCGCTCATCTCGTGCTACGAGGGGGAAACGGGGCTCCTCTGGATGTGGGCGGGACCATCGTGCTTCCTCTCGAGTGGAGACGGGTATGGCGGTGAATTTCTTGAGTTTCAGCAAGGGTGTGAAAGACCCTTTCGAAGTTCCAGAGGTTAGGTGTCATTAATCTCCAGACGCCTCATCGGAAATAGGCCTCATCTCGCCTGGAAAGGAGAACTTCCTGGATTTTCTCGAGTTGCGGCAGGTGTTCTCGAGTTACGACGGGGACCTCAGGGACCCGCCCTGGTGGCCTCAGGAGAGGCCAGTCCCCATGCGAGTTGCTAGGGGGCCTCTCGGGATTCCTCTCCCGTCAATACCGGGGCCAAAAACCTTGTGTGGAGTCAGGGCCGGAACCGAGGATTCCTCTCAGGGGCTGACATGGATCTTTGGGTACTTCTGGAGTCTCCCCAGGGGAGTCAGGCCTCGTCTCGAGTGGGGGCATGCAAGTGCGCTTTCCTTCCAGGCTGTAGCAGCAATGTCACGCTTCCCGTCGCGCGGATCAAAGGATCTGTGGTTTTCCCTCGAGGCTTTCCCACAGGGCTGTCCCACGTGCCACCGTGGTGTGAGTCGATCCTCGGCGTGAAAGATGAGCCAGTGCAGGGCAAAGAGGTTCCTCTGGAATGGACTGAGACATCTGGGGGACTCTTGGAATGGTGGTACGACCATGGAGTTCCTCTCGCCTTTCCTGTTGAGAGTGCCTCCTCTTGAGATGCGACGGGAACGCCGGCAATTCTTTCCCGTGGAAAGCAGGGAAAGGATCCCTCATCTCGAGCTACGAGGGGGACACGGGGCTCCTCTGGATCTGGGCGGGACCATCGTGCTTCCCTTCGAGTGGAGACGGGTATGGCGGTGAACTTCTTGAGTTGCAGCAAGGGTGTGAAAGACCCTTTCGAAGTTCCAGAGGTTAGGTGTCATTAGTCTCCAGACGCCTCATCGGAAATAGGCCTAATCTCGCCTGGAAGGGAGAACTTCCTGGATTTTCTCGAGTTGCGGCAGGTGTTCTCGAGTTACGACGGGGACCTCAGGGACCCGCCCTGGTGGCCTCAGGAGAGGCCAGTCCCCATGCGAGTTGCTAGGGGGCCTCTTGGGGTTCCTCTCCCGTCAATTCCGGGGCCATAAACCTTGTGTGTAGTCAGGGCCGGAACCGAGGATTCCTCTCAGGGGCTGACATGGATCTTTGGGTACTTCTGGAGTCTCCCCAGGGGAGTCAGGCCTCGTCTCGAGTGGGGGCATGCACGTGCGCTTTCCTTCGAGGCTGTAGCAGCAATGTCACGCTTCTTGTGGCGTGGATCAAAGGATCTGTGGTTTTCCCTCGAGGCTTTCCCTCGAGGATTTCCCACAGGGCTGTCCCACGTGCCACCGTGGTGTGAATCGATCCTCGGGGTGAAAGATGAGCCAGTGCAGGGCAAAGAAGTTCCTCTGGAATGGACTGAGACATCTGGGGGACTCTTGGAACGGTGGTACGACCATGGAGTTCCTCTCGCCTTTCCTGTTGAGAGTGCCTCCTCTTGAGATGCAATGGGAACGCCGGGAATTCTTTCCCGTTGAAAGCAGGGAAAGGATCCGTCATCTCGAGCTCCGAGAAGGAAACGGGGCTCCTATAGATGTGGGCGGGACCATCGTGCTTCCTCTCGAGTGGAGACGGGTATGGCGGTGAACTTCTTGAGTTGCAGCAAGGGTGTGAAAGACCCTTTCGAAGTTCCAAACGTTAGGGGTCATTAGTCTCCAGACGCCTCATCGCAAATAGGCCTCATCTCGCCTGGAAGGGAGAACTTCCTGGATTTTCTCGAGTTGCGGCAGGTGTTCTCGAGTTACGACGGGGACCTCAGGGACCCGTCCTGGTGGCCTCAGGAGAGGCCAGTCCCCATGCGAGGTGATAGGGGGCCTCTCGGGATTCCTCTCCCGTCGATACCGGGGCCAAAAACCTTGTGTGGAGTCAGGGCCGGAACCGAGGATTCTTCTCAGGGGCCGAGATGGATCTTTGGGTACTTCTGAGGTCTCCCCAGGGGAGTCAGGCCTCGTCTCGAGTGGGGGCATGCACGTGCGCTTTCCTTCCAGGCTGTAGCAGCAATGTAACGCTTCCCGTGGCGTGGATCAAAGGATCTGTGGTTTTCCCTCGAGGCTTTCCCACAGGGTTGTCCCACGTGCCACCGTGGTGTGAGTCGATCCTAGGCGTGAAAGATGAGCCAGTGCAGGGCAAAGAGGTTCCTCTGGAATGGACTGAGACATCTGGGGGACTCTTGGCATGGTGGTACGACCATGGAGTTCCTCTCGCCTTTCCTGTTGAGAGTGCCTCCTCTTGAGATGCGATGGGAACGCTGGGAATTCTTTCCCGTTGAAAGCAGGGAAAGGATCCCTCATCTCGACCTACGAGGGGGAAACGGGGCTCCTCTGGATGTGGGCGGGACCATCGTGCTTCCTTTCGAGTGGAGACGGGTATGGCGGTGAACTTCTTGAGTTGCAGCAAGGGTGTGAAAGACCCTTTCGAAGTTGCAGAGGTTAGGTGTCATTAGTCTCCAGATGCCTCATCGGAAATAGGCCTCATCTCGCCTGGAAGGGAGAACTTCCTGGATATTCTCGAGTTGCGGCAGGTGTTCTCGAGTTACGAAGGGGACCTCAGGGACCCGCCCTGGTGGCCTCAGGAGAGGCCAGTCCCCATGCGAGTTGCTAGGGGGCCTCTCGGGATTTCTCTCTCGTCGATACCGGGGTCAAAAACCTTGTGTGGAGTCAGGGCCGGAACCGAGGATTCCTCTCATGGGTGACATGGATCTTTGGGTACTTCTGGAGTCTCCCCAGGGGAGTCAGGCCTCGTCTCGAGTGGGGGCATGCACGTGCGCTTTCCTTCCAGGCTGTAGCAGCAATGTCACGCTTCCCGTCGCGTGGATCAAAGTATCTGTGGTTTTCCCCCGAGGCTTTCCCACAGGGCTGTCCCACGTGCCACCGTGGTGTGAGTCGATCCTCGGCGTGAAAGATGAGCCAGTGCATGGCAAAGAGGTTCCTCTGGAATGGACTGAAACATCTGGGGGACTCTTGGAATGGTGGTACGACCATGGAGTTCCTCTCGCCTTTCCTGTTGAGAGTGCCTCCTCTTGAGATGCGACGGGAACGCCGGGAATTCTTTCCCGTTGAAAGCAGGGAAAGGATCCCTCATCTCGAACTCCTAGGGGGAAACGGGGCTCCTCTGGATGTGGGCGGGACCATCGTGCTTCCTCTGGAGTGGAGACGGGTATGGCGGTGAACTTCTTGAGTTGCAGCAAGGGTGTGAAAGACCCTTTCGAAGTTCCATAGGTTAGGTGTCATTAGTCTCCAGACGCCTCATCGGAAATAGGCCTCATCTCGCCTGGAAGGGAGAACTTCCTGGGTTTTCTCGAGTTGCGGGAGGTGTTCTCGAGTTAAGACGGGGACCTCAGGGACCCGTCCTGGTGGCCTCAGGAGAGGCCAGTCCCCATGCAAGTTGCTAGGGGGCCTCTCGGGATTCCTCTCCCGTCGATACCGGGGCCAAAAACCTTGTGTGGAGTCAGGGCGGGAACCCAGGATTCCTCTCAGGGGTGACATGGATCTTTGGGTACTTCTGGAGTCTCCCCAGGGGAGTCAGGCCTCGTCTCGAGTGGGGGCATGCACGTGCGCTTTCCTTCCAGGCTGTAGCTGCAATGTCACGCTTCCCGTCGCGTGGATCAAAGGATCTGTGGTTTTCCCTCGAGGCTTTCCCTCGACGCTTTCCCACTGGGCTGTCTAACGTGCCACCGTGGTGTGAGTCGATCCTAGGCGTGAAAGATGGGCCAGTGCAGGGCAAAGAGGTTCCTCTGGAATGGACTGAGATATCTTGGGGACTCTTGGCATGGTGGTACGACCATGGAGTTCCTCTCGCCTTTCCTGTTGAGAGTGCCTCCTCTTGAGATGCGATGGGAACGCTGGGAATTCTTTCCCGTTGAAAGCAGGGAAAGGATCCCTCATCTCGAGCTAAGAGGGGGAAACGGGGCTCCTCTGGATGTGGGCGGGACCATCGTGCTTCCTCTCGAGTGGAGATGGGTATGGCGGTGAACTTCTTGAGTTGCAGCAAGGGTGTGAAAGATCCTTTCGAAGTTCCAGAGGTTAGGTGTCATTAGTCTCCAGATGCCTCATCGGAAATAGGCCTCATCTCGCCTGGAAGGGAGAACTTCCTGGATATTCTCGAGTTGCGGCAGGTGTTCTCGAGTTACGAAGGGGACCTCAGGGACCCGCCCTGGTGGCCTCAGGAGAGGCCAGTCCCCATGCGAGTTGCTAGGGGGCCTCTCGGGATTTCTCTCTCGTCGATACCGGGGTCAAAAACCTTGTGTGGAGTCAGGGCCGGAACCGAGGATTCCTCTCATGGGTGACATGGATCTTTGGGTACTTCTGGAGTCTCCCCAGGGGAGTCAGGCCTCGTCTCGAGTGGGGGCATGCACGTGCGCTTTCCTTCCAGGCTGTAGCAGCAATGTCACGCTTCCCGTCGCGTGGATCAAAGTATCTGTGGTTTTCCCCCGAGGCTTTCCCACAGGGCTGTCCCACGTGCCACCGTGGTGTGAGTCGATCCTCGGCGTGAAAGATGAGCCAGTGCATGGCAAAGAGGTTCCTCTGGAATGGACTGAAACATCTGGGGGACTCTTGGAATGGTGGTACGACCATGGAGTTCCTCTCGCCTTTCCTGTTGAGAGTGCCTCCTCTTGAGATGCGACGGGAACGCCGGGAATTCTTTCCCGTTGAAAGCAGGGAAAGGATCCCTCATCTCGAACTCCTAGGGGGAAACGGGGCTCCTCTGGATGTGGGCGGGACCATCGTGCTTCCTCTGGAGTGGAGACGGGTATGGCGGTGAACTTCTTGAGTTGCAGCAAGGGTGTGAAAGACCCTTTCGAAGTTCCATAGGTTAGGTGTCATTAGTCTCCAGACGCCTCATCGGAAATAGGCCTCATCTCGCCTGGAAGGGAGAACTTCCTGGGTTTTCTCGAGTTGCGGGAGGTGTTCTCGAGTTAAGACGGGGACCTCAGGGACCCGCCCTGGTGGCCTCAGGAGAGGCCAGTCCCCATGCGAGATGCTAGGGGGCCTCTCGGGATTCCTCTCCCGTCGATACCGGGGCCAAAAACTTTGTGTGGAGTCAGGTCCGGAAACGAGGATTCCTCTCAGGGGCTGACATGGATCTTTGGGTACTTCTGGAGTCTCCCCAGGGGAGTCAGGCCTCGTCTCGAGTCGGGGCATGCACGTGCGCTTTCCTTCCAGGCTGTAGCAGCAATGTCACGCTTCCCGTCGCGTGGATCAAAGGATCTGTGGTTTTCCCTCGAGGCTTTCCCACAGGGCTGTCGCACGTGCCACCGTGGTGTGAATCGATCCTCGGCGTGAAAGATGAGCCAGTGCAGGGCAAAGAGGTTCCTCTGGAATGGACTGAGACATCTGGGGGACTCTTGGAATGGTGGTACGACCATGGAGTTCCTCTCGCCTTTCCTGTTGAGAGTGCCTCCTCTTGAGATGCGACGGGAATGCCGGGAATTCTTTCCCGTTGAAAGCAGGGAAAGGATCCCACATCTCGAGCTACGATGGGGAAACGGGGCTCCTCTGGATGTGGGCGGGACCATCGTGTTTCCTCTCGAGTGGAGACGGGTATGGCGGTGAACTTCTTGAGTTGCAGCAAGGGTGTGAAAGACCCTTCCGAAGTTCCAGAGGTTTGGTGTCATTAGTCTCCAGATGCCTCATCGGAAATAGGCCTCATCTCGCCTGGAATGGTGAACTTCCTGGATTTTCTCGAGTTGCGGCAGGTGTTCTCGAGTTACGACGGGGACCTCAGGGACCCGCCCTGGTGACCTCAGGAGAGGCCAGTCCCCATGCGAGTTGCTAGGGGGCCTCTCGGGATTCCTCTCCCGTCGATACCGGGGCCAAAAACCTTGTGTGGAGTCAGGGCCGGAACCGAGGATTCCTCTCAGAGGCTGACATGGATCTTTGGGTACTTCTGGAGTCTCCCCAGGGGAGTCAGGCCTCGTCTCGAGTGGGGGCATGCACGTGCGCTTTCCTTCCAGGCTGTAGCAGCAATGTCACGCTTCCATTCGCGTGGATCAAAGGATCTGTGGTTTTCCCTCGAGGCTTTCCCTCGAGGCTTTCCCACAGGGCTGTCCCACGTGCCACCGTGGTGTGAGTCGATCCTGGCGTGAAAGATGAGCCAGTGCAGGGCAAAGAGGTTCCTCTGGAATGGACTGAGACATCTGCGGGACTCTTGGAATGGTGGTACGACCATGGAGTTCCTCTCGCCTTTCCTGTTGAGAGTGCCTCCTCTTGAGATGCGACGGAACGCCGGGAATTCTTTCCCGTTGAAAGCAGGGAAAGGATCCCTCATCTCGAGCTACGAGGGGGAAACGGGGCTCCTCTGGATGTGGGCGGGACCATCGTGCTTCCTCTCGAGTGGAGACGGGTATGGCGGTGAACTTCTTGAGTTGCAGCAAGGGTGTGAAAGACCCTTTCGAAGTTCCAGAGGTTAGGTCTCATTAGTCTCCAGACGCCTCATCGGAAATAGGCCTCATCTCGCCTGGAAGGGAGAACTTCCTGGATTTTCTCGAGTTGCGGCAGGTGTTCTCGAGTTACGACGGGGACCTCACGGACCCGCCCTGGTGGCCTCAGGAGAGGCCAGTCCCCATGCGAGTTGCTAGGGGGCCTCTCGGGATTCCTCTCCCGTCAATACCGGGGCCAAAAACCTTGTGTGGAGTCAGGGCCGGAACCGAGGATTCCTCTCAGGGGCTGACATGGATCTTTGGGTACTTCTGGAGTCTCCCCAGGGGAGTCAGGCCTCGTCTCGAGTGGGGGCATGCACGTGCGCTTTCCTTCCAGGCTGTAGCAGCAATGTCACGCTTCCCGTCGCGTGGATTAAAGGGTCTGTGGTTTTCCCTCGAGGCTTTCCCTCGAGGCTTTCCCACAAGCCTCTCCCACGTGCCACCGTGGTGTGAGTCGATCCTCGGCGTGAAAGATGAGCCAGTGCAGGGCAAAGAGGTTCCTCTGGAATGGACTGAGACATCTGGGGGACTCTTGGAATGGTGGTACGACCATGGAGTTCCTCTCGCCTTTCCTGTTGAGAGTGCCTCCTCTTGAGATGCGACGGGAACGCCGGGAATTCTTTCCCGTTGAAAGCAGGGAAAGGATCCCTCATCTTGAGCTACGAGGGGGAAACGGGGCTCCTCTGGATTTGGGAGGGACCATCGTGCTTCCTCGCGAGTGGAGACGGGTATGGCGGTGAACTTCTTGAGTTGCAGCAAGGGTGTGAAAGACCCTTTCGAAGTTCCAGAGGTTAAGTGTCATTAGTCTCCAGACGCCTCATCGGAAATAGGCCTCATCTAGCCTGCAAGGGAGAATTTCCTGGATTTTCTCGAGTTGCAGCCGGTGTTCTCGTGTTACGATGGGGACCTCAGGGACCCCCCCTGGTGGCCTCAGGAGAGGCCAGTCCCCAGGCGAGTTGCTAGGGGGCCTCTCGGGATTCCTCTCCCTTCGATACCGGGGCCAAAAACCTTGTGTGGAGTCAGGGCCGGAACCGAGGATTCCTCTCAGGGGCTGACATGGATCTTTGGGTACTTGTGGAGTCTCCACAGGGGAGTCAGGCCTCGTCTCGAGTGGGGGCATGCACGTGTGCTTTCCTTCCAGGCTGTAGCAGTAATGTCACGCTTCCCGTGGCCTGGATCAAAGGATCTGTGATTTTCCCTCGAGGCTTTCCCTCGAGGCTTTCCCACAGGGCTGTCCCACGTGCCACCGTGGTGTGAGTCTATCCTCGGCGTGAAAGATGAGCCAGTGCAGGGCAAAGAGGTTCCTCTGGAATGGACTGAGACTTCTGGGGGACTCTTAGAATGGTGGTACGACCATGGAGTTCCTCTCGCCTTTCCTGTTGAGAGTGCCTCCTCTTGAGATGCGACGGGAACGCCGGGAATTCTTTCCCGTTGAAAGCAGGGAAAGGATCCCTCATCTCGAGCTACGAGGGGGAAACGGGGATCCTCTGGATGTGGGCGGGACCATCGTGCTTCCTCTCGAGTGGAGACGGGTATGGCGGTGAACTTCTTGAGTCGCAGCAAGGGTGTGAAAGACCCTTTCGAAGTTCCAGAGGTTAGGTGTCATTAGTCTCCAGACGCCTCATCGGAAATACGCCTCATCTCGCCTGGAAGGGAGAACTTCCTGGATTTTCTCGAGTTGCGGCAGGTGCTCTCGAGTTACGACGGGAACCTCAGGGACCCGCTCTGGTGGCCTCAGGAGAGGCCAGTCCCTATGCGAGTTGCTAGGGGGCCTCTCGGGATTCCTCTCCCGTCGATACCGGGGCCAAAAACTTTGTGTGGAGTCAGGGCCGGAACCGAGGATTCCTCTCAGGGGCTGACATGGATCTTTGGGTACTTCTGGAGTCTCCCCAGGGGAGTCAGGCCTCGTCTCGAGTGGGGGCATGCACGTGCGCTTTCCTTTCAGGCTGTAGCAGCAATGTCACGCTTCCCGTCGTGTGGATCAAAGGATCTGTGATTTTCCCTCGAGGCATTCCCTCGAGGCTTTCCCACAGGGCTGTCCCACGTGCCACCGTGGTGTGAGTCGATCCTCGGCGTGAAAGATGAGCCAGTGCAGGGCAAAGAGGTTCCTCTGGAATGGACTGAGATATCTGGGGGACTCTTGGAATGGTGGTACGACCATGGAGTTCCTCTCGCCTTTCCTGTTGAGAGTTCCTCCTCTTGAGATGCGACAAGAACACCGGGAATTCTTTCCCGTTGAAAGCAGGGAAAGGATCGCTCATCTCGTGCTACGAGGGGGAAACGGGGCTCCTCTGGATGTGGGCGGGACCATCGTGCTTCCTCTCGAGTGGAGACGGGTATGGCGGTGAATTTCTTGAGTTTCAGCAAGGGTGTGAAAGACCCTTTCGAAGTTCCAGAGTTTAGGTGTCATTAATCTCCAGACGCCTCATCGGAAATAGGCCTCATCTCGCCTGGAAAGGAGAACTTCCTGGATTTTCTCGAGTTGCGGCATGTGTTCTCGAGTTACGACGGGGACCTCAGGGACCCGCCCTGGTGGCCTCAGGAGAGGCCAGTCCCCATGCGAGTTGCTAGGGGGCCTCTCGGGATTCCTCTCCCGTCAATACCGGGGCCAAAAACCTTGTGTGGAGTCAGGGCCGGAACCGAGGATTCCTCTCAGGGGCTGACATGGATCTTTGGGTACTTCTGGAGTCTCCCCAGGGGAGTCAGGCCTCGTCTCGAGTGGGGGCATGCACGTGCGCTTTCCTTCCAGGCTGTAGCAGCAATGTCACGCTTCCCGTCGCGCGGATCAAAGGATCTGTGGTTTTCCCTCGAGGCTTTCCCACAGGGCTGTCCCACGTGCCACCGTGGTGTGAGTCGATCCTCGGCGTGAAAGATGAGCCAGTGCAGGGCAAAGAGGTTCCTCTGGAATGGACTGAGACATCTGGGGGACTCTTGGAATGGTGGTACGACCATGGAGTTCCTCTCGCCTTTCCTGTTGAGAGTGCCTCCTCTTGAGATGCGACGGGAACGCCGGCAATTCTTTCCCGTGGAAAGCAGGGAAAGGATCCCTCATCTCGAGCTACGAGGGGGACACGGGGCTCCTCTGGATCTGGGCGGGACCATCGTGCTTCCCTTCGAGTGGAGACGGGTATGGCGGTGAACTTCTTGAGTTGCAGCAAGGGTTTGAAAGACCCTTTCGAAGTTCCAGAGGTTAGGTGTCATTAGTCTCCAGACGCCTCATCGGAAATAGGCCTAATCTCGCCTGGAAGGGAGAACTTCCTGGATTTTCTCGAGTTGCGGCAGGTGTTCTCGAGTTACGACGGGGACCTCAGGGACCCGCCCTGGTGGCCTCAGGAGAGGCCAGTCCCCATGCGAGTTGCTAGGGGGCCTCTTGGGGTTCCTCTCCCGTCAATTCCGGGGCCATAAACCTTGTGTGTAGTCAGGGCCGGAACCGAGGATTCCTCTCAGGGGCTGACATGGATCTTTGGGTACTTCTGGAGTCTCCCCAGGGGAGTCAGGCCTCGTCTCGAGTGGGGGCATGCACGTGCGCTTTCCTTCGAGGCTGTAGCAGCAATGTCACGCTTCTTGTGGCGTGGATCAAAGGATCTGTGGTTTTCCCTCGAGGCTTTCCCTCGAGGATTTCCCACAGGGCTGTCCCACGTGCCACCGTGGTGTGAATCGATCCTCGGGGTGAAAGATGAGCCAGTGCAGGGCAAAGAAGTTCCTCTGGAATGGACTGAGACATCTGGGGGACTCTTGGAATGGTGGTACGACCATGGAGTTCCTCTCGCCTTTCCTGTTGAGAGTGCCTCCTCTTGAGATGCAATGGGAACGCCGGGAATTCTTTCCCGTTGAAAGCAGGGAAAGGATCCGTCATCTCGAGCTCCGAGAAGGAAACGGGGCTCCTATAGATGTGGGCGGGACCATCGTGCTTCCTCTCGAGTGGAGACGGGTATGGCGGTGAACTTCTTGAGTTGCAGCAAGGGTGTGAAAGACCCTTTCGAAGTTCCAAACGTTAGGGGTCATTAGTCTCCAGACGCCTCATCGCAAATAGGCCTCATCTCGCCTGGAAGGGAGAACTTCCTGGATTTTCTCGAGTTGCGGCAGGTGTTCTCGAGTTACGACGGGGACCTCAGGGACCCGCCCTGGTGGCCTCAGGAGAGGCCAGTCCCCATGCGAGGTGATAGGGGGCCTCTCGGGATTCCTCTCCCGTCGATACCGGGGCCAAAAACCTTGTGTGGAGTCAGGGCCGGAACCGAGGATTCTTCTCAGGGGCCGAGATGGATCTTTGGGTACTTCTGAGGTCTCCCCAGGGGAGTCAGGCCTCGTCTCGAGTGGGGGCATGCACGTGCGCTTTCCTTCCAGGCTGTAGCAGCAATGTAACGCTTCCCGTGGCGTGGATCAAAGGATCTGTGGTTTTCCCTCGAGGCTTTCCCACAGGGTTGTCCCACGTGCCACCGTGGTGTGAGTCGATCCTAGGCGTGAAAGATGAGCCAGTGCAGGGCAAAGAGGTTCCTCTGGAATGGACTGAGACATCTGGGGGACTCTTGGCATGGTGGTACGACCATGGAGTTCCTCTCGCCTTTCCTGTTGAGAGTGCCTCCTCTTGAGATGCGATGGGAACGCTGGGAATTCTTTCCCGTTGAAAGCAGGGAAAGGATCCCTCATCTCGACCTACGAGGGGGAAACGGGGCTCCTCTGGATGTGGGCGGGACCATCGTGCTTCCTTTCGAGTGGAGACGGGTATGGCGGTGAACTTCTTGAGTTGCAGCAAGGGTGTGAAAGACCCTTTCGAAGTTGCAGAGGTTAGGTGTCATTAGTCTCCAGATGCCTCATCGGAAATAGGCCTCATCTCGCCTGGAAGGGAGAACTTCCTGGATATTCTCGAGTTGCGGCAGGTGTTCTCGAGTTACGAAGGGGACCTCAGGGACCCGCCCTGGTGGCCTCAGGAGAGGCCAGTCCCCATGCGAGTTGCTAGGGGGCCTCTCGGGATTTCTCTCTCGTCGATACCGGGGTCAAAAACCTTGTGTGGAGTCAGGGCCGGAACCGAGGATTCCTCTCATGGGTGACATGGATCTTTGGGTACTTCTGGAGTCTCCCCAGGGGAGTCAGGCCTCGTCTCGAGTGGGGGCATGCACGTGCGCTTTCCTTCCAGGCTGTAGCAGCAATGTCACGCTTCCCGTCGCGTGGATCAAAGTATCTGTGGTTTTCCCCCGAGGCTTTCCCACAGGGCTGTCCCACGTGCCACCGTGGTGTGAGTCGATCCTCGGCGTGAAAGATGAGCCAGTGCATGGCAAAGAGGTTCCTCTGGAATGGACTGAAACATCTGGGGGACTCTTGGAATGGTGGTACGACCATGGAGTTCCTCTCGCCTTTCCTGTTGAGAGTGCCTCCTCTTGAGATGCGACGGGAACGCCGGGAATTCTTTCCCGTTGAAAGCAGGGAAAGGATCCCTCATCTCGAACTCCTAGGGGGAAACGGGGCTCCTCTGGATGTGGGCGGGACCATCGTGCTTCCTCTGGAGTGGAGACGGGTATGGCGGTGAACTTCTTGAGTTGCAGCAAGGGTGTGAAAGACCCTTTCGAAGTTCCATAGGTTAGGTGTCATTAGTCTCCAGACGCCTCATCGGAAATAGGCCTCATCTCGCCTGGAAGGGAGAACTTCCTGGGTTTTCTCGAGTTGCGGGAGGTGTTCTCGAGTTAAGACGGGGACCTCAGGGACCCGTCCTGGTGGCCTCAGGAGAGGCCAGTCCCCATGCAAGTTGCTAGGGGGCCTCTCGGGATTCCTCTCCCGTCGATACCGGGGCCAAAAACCTTGTGTGGAGTCAGGGCGGGAACCGAGGATTCCTCTCAGGGGTGACATGGATCTTTGGGTACTTCTGGAGTCTCCCCAGGGGAGTCAGGCCTCGTCTCGAGTGGGGGCATGCACGTGCGCTTTCCTTCCAGGCTGTAGCTGCAATGTCACGCTTCCCGTCGCGTGGATCAAAGGATCTGTGGTTTTCCCTCGAGGCTTTCCCTCGACGCTTTCCCACTGGGCTGTCTAACGTGCCACCGTGGTGTGAGTCGATCCTAGGCGTGAAAGATGGGCCAGTGCAGGGCAAAGAGGTTCCTCTGGAATGGACTGAGATATCTTGGGGACTCTTGGCATGGTGGTACGACCATGGAGTTCCTCTCGCCTTTCCTGTTGAGAGTGCCTCCTCTTGAGATGCGATGGGAACGCTGGGAATTCTTTCCCGTTGAAAGCAGGGAAAGGATCCCTCATCTCGAGCTAAGAGGGGGAAACGGGGCTCCTCTGGATGTGGGCGGGACCATCGTGCTTCCTCTCGAGTGGAGATGGGTATGGCGGTGAACTTCTTGAGTTGCAGCAAGGGTGTGAAAGATCCTTTCGAAGTTCCAGAGGTTAGGTGTCATTAGTCTCCAGATGCCTCATCGGAAATAGGCCTCATCTCGCCTGGAAGGGAGAACTTCCTGGATATTCTCGAGTTGCGGCAGGTGTTCTCGAGTTACGACGGGGACTTCAGGGACCCGCCCTGGTGGCCTCAGGAGAGGCCAGTCCCCATGCGAGTTGCTAGGGGGCCTCTCGGTATTCCTCTCCCGCCGATACCGGGGCCAAAAACCTTGTGTGGAGTCAGGGCCGGAACCGAGGATTCCTCTCACGGGTGACATGGATCTTGGGTACTTCTGGAGTCTCCCCAGGGGAGTCAGGCCTCGTCTCGAGTGGGGGCATGCACGTGCGCTTTCCTTCCAGGCTGTAGCAGCAATGGCACGCTTCCCGTCACGTGGATCAAAGGATCTGTGGTTTTCCCCCGAGGCTTTCCCTCGAGGCTTTCCCACAGGGCTGTCCCACGTGCCACCGTGGTGTGAGTCGATCCTAGGCGTGAAAGATGAGCCAGTGCAGGGCAAAGAGGTTCCTCTGGAATGGACTGAGACATCTGGGGGACTCTTGGAATGGTGGTACGACCATGGAGTTCCTCTCGCCTTTCCTGTTGAGAGTGCCTCCTCTTGAGATGCGACGGGAACGCCGGGAATTCTTTCCCGTCGAATGCAGGGAAAGGATCCCTCATCTCGAGCTACGAGGGGGAAACGGGGCTCCTCTGGATGTGGGCGGGACCGTCGTGCTTCCTCTCGAGTGGAGACGGGTATGGTGGTGAACTTCTTGAGTTGCAGCAAGGGTGTGAAAGGCCCTTTCGAAGTTCCAGAGGTTAGGTGTCATTAGTCTCCAGACGCCTCATCGGAAATAGGCCTCATCTCGCCTGGAAGGGAGAACTTCCTGGATTTTCTCGAGTTGCGGCAGGTGTTCTCGAGTTACGACGGGGACCTCAGGGACCCGCCCTGATGGCCTCAGGAGAGGCCAGGCCCATGCGAGTTGCTAGGGGGCCTCTCGGGATTCCTCTCCTGTCGATACCGGGGCCAAAAACCTTGTGTGGAGTCAGGGCCGGAACCGAGGATTCCTCTCAGGGGTGACATGGATCTTTGGGTACTTCTGGAGTCTCCCCAGGGGAGTCAGGCCTCGTCTCGAGTGGGGGCATGCACGTGCGCTTTCCTTACAGGCTGTAGCAGCAATGTCACGCTTCCCGTGGCGTGGATCAAAGGATCTGTGGTTTTCCCTCGAGGCTTTCCCACAGGGCTGTCCCACGTGCCACCGTGGTGTGAGTCGATCCTCGGCGTGAAAGATGAGCCAGTGCAGGGCAAAGAGGTTCCTCTGGAATGGACTGAGACATCTGTGGGACTCTTGGAATGGTGGTACGACCATGGAGTTCCTCTCGCCTTTCCTGTTGAGAGTGTCTCCTCTTGAGATGCGACGGGAACGCCGGGAATTCTTTCCCGTTGAAAGCAGGGAAAGGATCGCTCATCTCGAGCTAGGAGATGGAAACGGGGCTCCTCTGGATGTGGGCGGGACCATCGTGCTTCCTCTAGAGTGGAGATGGGTATGGCGGTGAACTTCTTGAGTTGCAGCAAGGGTGTGAAAGACCCTTTCGAAGTTCCAGAGTTTAGGTGTCATTAGTCTCCAGACGCCTCATCGGAAATAGGCCTCATCTCGCCTGGAAGGGAGAACTTCCTGGATTTTCTCGAGTTGCGGCAGGTGTTCTCGAGTTACGACGGGGACCTCAGGGACCCGCCCTGGTGGCCTCAGGAGAGGCCAGTCCCCATGCGAGTTGCTAGGGGGCCTCTCGGGATTCCTCTCCCGTCGATACCGGGGCCAAAAACCTTGTGTGGAGTCAGGGCCGGAACCGAGGATTCCTCTCAGTGGCTGACATGGATCTTTGGGTACTTCTGGAGTCTCACCAGGGGAGTCAGGCCTCGTCTCGAGTGGGGGCATGCACGTGCGCTTTCCTTCCAGGCTGTAGCAGCAATGTCACGCTTCCCGTCGCGCGGATCAAAGGATCTGTGGTTTTCCCTCGAGGCTTTCCCATAGGGCTGTCCCACGTGCCACCGTGGTGTGAGTCGATCCTCGGCGTGAAAGATGAGCCAGTGCAGGGCAAAGAGGTTCCTCTGGAATGGACTGAGACATCTGGGGGACTCTTGGAATGGTGGTACGACCATGGAGTTCCTCTCGCCTTTCCTGTTGAGAGTGCCTCCTCTTGAGATGCGACGGGAACGCCGGCAATTCTTTCCCGTGGAAAGCAGGGAAAGGATCCCTCATCTCGAGCTACGAGGGGGACACGGGGCTCCTCTGGATCTGGGCGGGACCATCGTGCTTCCCTTCGAGTGGAGACGGGTATGGCGGTGAACTTCTTGAGTTGCAGCAAGGGTGTGAAAGACCCTTTCGAAGTTCCAGAGGTTAGGTGTCATTAGTCTCCAGACGCCTCATCGGAAATAGGCCTAATCTCGCCTGGAAGGGAGAACTTCCTGGATTTTCTCGAGTTGCGGCAGGTGTTCTCGAGTTACGACGGGGACCTCAGGGACCCGCCCTGGTGGCCTCAGGAGAGGCCAGTCCCCATGCGAGTTGCTAGGGGGCCTCTTGGGGTTCCTCTCCCGTCAATTCCGGGGCCATAAACCTTGTGTGTAGTCAGGGCCGGAACCGAGGATTCCTCTCAGGGGCTGACATGGATCTTTGGGTACTTCTGGAGTCTCCCCAGGGGAGTCAGGCCTCGTCTCGAGTGGGGGCATGCACGTGCGCTTTCCTTCGAGGCTGTAGCAGCAATGTCACGCTTCTTGTGGCGTGGATCAAAGGATCTGTGGTTTTCCCTCGAGGCTTTCCCTCGAGGATTTCCCACAGGGCTGTCCCACGTGCCACCGTGGTGTGAATCGATCCTCGGGGTGAAAGATGAGCCAGTGCAGGGCAAAGAAGTTCCTCTGGAATGGACTGAGACATCTGGGGGACTCTTGGAATGGTGGTACGACCATGGAGTTCCTCTCGCCTTTCCTGTTGAGAGTGCCTCCTCTTGAGATGCAATGGGAACGCCGGGAATTCTTTCCCGTTGAAAGCAGGGAAAGGATCCGTCATCTCGAGCTCCGAGAAGGAAACGGGGCTCCTATAGATGTGGGCGGGACCATCGTGCTTCCTCTCGAGTGGAGACGGGTATGGCGGTGAACTTCTTGAGTTGCAGCAAGGGTGTGAAAGACCCTTTCGAAGTTCCAAACGTTAGGGGTCATTAGTCTCCAGACGCCTCATCGCAAATAGGCCTCATCTCGCCTGGAAGGGAGAACTTCCTGGATTTTCTCGAGTTGCGGCAGGTGTTCTCGAGTTACGACGGGGACCTCAGGGACCCGCCCTGGTGGCCTCAGGAGAGGCCAGTCCCCATGCGAGGTGATAGGGGGCCTCTCGGGATTCCTCTCCCGTCGATACCGGGGCCAAAAACCTTGTGTGGAGTCAGGGCCAGAACCGAGGATTCTTCTCAGGGGCTGAGATGGATCTTTGGGTACTTCTGAGGTCTCCCCAGGGGAGTCAGGCCTCGTCGCGAGTGGGGGCATGCACGTGCGCTTTCCTTCCAGGCTGTAGCAGCAATGTCACGCTTCCCGTGGCGTGGATCAAAGGATCTGTGGTTTTCCCTCGAGGCTTTCCCACAGGGTTGTCCCACGTGCCACCGTGGTGTGAGTCGATCCTCGGCGTGAAAGATGAGCCAGTGCAGGGCAAAGAGGTTCCTCTGGAATGGACTGAGACATCTGGGGGACTCTTGGCATGGTGGTACGACCATGGAGTTCCTCTCGCCTTTCCTGTTGAGAGTGCCTCCTCTTGAGATGCGATGGGAACGCTGGGAATTCTTTCCCGTTGAAAGCAGGGAAAGGATCCCTCATCTCGACCTACGAGGGGGAAACGGGGCTCCTCTGGATGTGGGCGGGACCATCGTGCTTCCTCTCGAGTGGAGACGGGTATGGCGGTGAACTTCTTGAGTTGCAGCAAGGGTGTGAAAGACCCTTTCGAAGTTGCAGAGGTTAGGTGTCATTAGTCTCCAGATGCCTCATCGGAAATAGGCCTCATCTCGCCTGGAAGGGAGAACTTCCTGGATATTCTCGAGTTGCGGCAGGTGTTCTCGAGTTACGAAGGGGACCTCAGGGACCCGCCCTGGTGGCCTCAGGAGAGGCCAGTCCCCATGCGAGTTGCTAGGGGGCCTCTCGGGATTTCTCTCTCGTCGATACCGGGGTCAAAAACCTTGTGTGGAGTCAGGGCCGGAACCGAGGTTTCCTCTCATGGGTGACATGGATCTTTGGGTACTTCTGGAGTCTCACCAGGGGAGTCAGGCCTCGTCTCGAGTGGGGGCATGCACGTGCGCTTTCCTTCCAGGCTGTAGCAACAATGTCACGCTTCCCGTCGCGTGGATCAAAGTATCTGTGGTTTTCCCCCGAGGCTTTCCCACAGGGCTGTCCCACGTGCCACCGTGGTGTGAGTCGATCCTCGGCGTGAAAGATGAGCCAGTGCATGGCAAAGAGGTTCCTCTGGAATGGACTGAAACATCTGGGGGACTCTTGGAATGGTGGTACGACCATGGAGTTCCTCTCGCCTTTCCTGTTGAGAGTGCCTCCTCTTGAGATGCGACGGGAACGCCGGGAATTCTATCCCGTTGAAAGCAGGGAAAGGATCCCTCATCTCGAACTCCTAGGGGGAAACGGGGCTCCTCTGGATGTGGGCGGGACCATCGTGCTTCCTCTGGAGTGGAGACGGGTATGGCGGTGAACTTCTTGAGTTGCAGCAAGGGTGTGAAAGACCCTTTCGAAGTTCCATAGGTTAGGTGTCATTAGTCTCCAGACGCCTCATCGGAAATAGGCCTCATCTCGCCTGGAAGGGAGAACTTCCTGGGTTTTCTCGAGTTGCGGGAGGTGTTCTCGAGTTAAGACGGGGACCTCAGGGACCCGTCCTGGTGGCCTCAGGAGAGGCCAGTCCCCATGCGAGTTGCTAGGGGGCCTCTCGGGATTCCTCTCCCGTCGATACCGGGGCCAAAAACCTTGTGTGGAGTCAGGGCGGGAACCGAGGATTCCTCTCAGGGGTGACATGGATCTTTGGGTACTTCTGGAGTCTCCCCAGGGGAGTCAGGCCTCGTCTCGAGTGGGGGCATGCACGTGCGCTTTCCTTCCAGGCTGTAGCTGCAATGTCACGCTTCCCGTCGCGTGGATCAAAGGATCTGTGGTTTTCCCTCGAGGCTTTCCCTCGACGCTTTCCCACTGGGCTGTCCCACGTGCCACCGTGGTGTGAGTCGATCCTAGGCGTGAAAGATGGGCCAGTGCAGGGCAAAGAGGTTCCTCTGGAATGGACTGAGATATCTTGGGGACTCTTGGCATGGTGGTACGACCATGGAGTTCCTCTCGCCTTTCCTGTTGAGAGTGCCTCCTCTTGAGATGCGATGGGAACGCTGGGAATTCTTTCCCGTTGAAAGCAGGGAAAGGATCCCTCATCTCGAGCTAAGAGGGGGAAACGGGGCTCCTCTGGATGTGGGCGGGACCATCGTGCTTCCTCTCGAGTGGAGATGGGTATGGCGGTGAACTTCTTGAGTTGCAGCAAGGGTGTGAAAGATCCTTTCGAAGTTCCAGAGGTTAGGTGTCATTAGTCTCCAGATGCCTCATCGGAAATAGGCCTCATCTCGCCTGGAAGGGAGAACTTCCTGGATATTCTCGAGTTGCGGCAGGTGTTCTCGAGTTACGACGGGGACTTCAGGGACCCGCCCTGGTGGCCTCAGGAGAGGCCAGTCCCCATGCGAGTTGCTAGGGGGCCTCTCGGTATTCCTCTCCCGCCGATACCGGGGCCAAAAACCTTGTGTGGAGTCAGGGCCGGAACCGAGGATTCCTCTCACGGGTGACATGGATCTTGGGTACTTCTGGAGTCTCCCCAGGGGAGTCAGGCCTCGTCTCGAGTGGGGGCATGCACGTGCGCTTTCCTTCCAGGTTGTAGCAGCAATGTCACGCTTCCCGTCGCGCGGATCAAAGGATCTGTGGTTTTCCCTCGAGGCTTTCCCATAGGGCTGTCCCACGTGCCACCGTGGTGTGAGTCGATCCTCGGCGTGAAAGATGAGCCAGTGCAGGGCAAAGAGGTTCCTCTGGAATGGACTGAGACATCTGGGGGACTCTTGGAATGGTGGTACGACCATGGAGTTCCTCTCGCCTTTCCTGTTGAGAGTGCCTCCTCTTGAGATGCGACGGGAACGCCGGCAATTCTTTCCCGTGGAAAGCAGGGAAAGGATCCCTCATCTCGAGCTACGAGGGGGACACGGGGCTCCTCTGGATCTGGGCGGGACCATCGTGCTTCCCTTCGAGTGGAGACGGGTATGGCGGTGAACTTCTTGAGTTGCAGCAAGGGTGTGAAAGACCCTTTCGAAGTTCCAGAGGTTAGGTGTCATTAGTCTCCAGACGCCTCATCGGAAATAGGCCTAATCTCGCCTGGAAGGGAGAACTTCCTGGATTTTCTCGAGTTGCGGCAGGTGTTCTCGAGTTACGACGGGGACCTCAGGGACCCGCCCTGGTGGCCTCAGGAGAGGCCAGTCCCCATGCGAGTTGCTAGGGGGCCTCTTGGGGTTCCTCTCCCGTCAATTCCGGGGCCATAAACCTTGTGTGTAGTCAGGGCCGGAACCGAGGATTCCTCTCAGGGGCTGACATGGATCTTTGGGTACTTCTGGAGTCTCCCCAGGGGAGTCAGGCCTCGTCTCGAGTGGGGGCATGCACGTGCGCTTTCCTTCGAGGCTGTAGCAGCAATGTCACGCTTCTTGTGGCGTGGATCAAAGGATCTGTGGTTTTCCCTCGAGGCTTTCCCTCGAGGATTTCCCACAGGGCTGTCCCACGTGCCACCGTGGTGTGAATCGATCCTCGGGGTGAAAGATGAGCCAGTGCAGGGCAAAGAAGTTCCTCTGGAATGGACTGAGACATCTGGGGGACTCTTGGAATGGTGGTACGACCATGGAGTTCCTCTCGCCTTTCCTGTTGAGAGTGCCTCCTCTTGAGATGCAATGGGAACGCCGGGAATTCTTTCCCGTTGAAAGCAGGGAAAGGATCCGTCATCTCGAGCTCCGAGAAGGAAACGGGGCTCCTATAGATGTGGGCGGGACCATCGTGCTTCCTCTCGAGTGGAGACGGGTATGGCGGTGAACTTCTTGAATTGCAGCAAGGGTGTGAAAGACCCTTTCGAAGTTCCAAACGTTAGGGGTCATTAGTCTCCAGACGCCTCATCGCAAATAGGCCTCATCTCGCCTGGAAGGGAGAACTTCCTGGATTTTCTCGAGTTGCGGCAGGTGTTCTCGAGTTACGACGGGGACCTCAGGGACCCGCCCTGGTGGCCTCAGGAGAGGCCAGTCCCCATGCGAGGTGATAGGGGGCCTCTCGGGATTCCTCTCCCGTCGATACCGGGGCCAAAAACCTTGTGTGGAGTCAGGGCCAGAACCGAGGATTCTTCTCAGGGGCTGAGATGGATCTTTGGGTACTTCTGAGGTCTCCCCAGGGGAGTCAGGCCTCGTCGCGAGTGGGGGCATGCACGTGCGCTTTCCTTCCAGGCTGTAGCAGCAATGTCACGCTTCCCGTGGCGTGGATCAAAGGATCTGTGGTTTTCCCTCGAGGCTTTCCCACAGGGTTGTCCCACGTGCCACCGTGGTGTGAGTCGATCCTCGGCGTGAAAGATGAGCCAGTGCAGGGCAAAGAGGTTCCTCTGGAATGGACTGAGACATCTGGGGGACTCTTGGCATGGTGGTACGACCATGGAGTTCCTCTCGCCTTTCCTGTTGAGAGTGCCTCCTCTTGAGATGCGATGGGAACGCTGGGAATTCTTTCCCGTTGAAAGCAGGGAAAGGATCCCTCATCTCGACCTACGAGGGGGAAACGGGGCTCCTCTGGATGTGGGCGGGACCATCGTGCTTCCTCTCGAGTGGAGACGGGTATGGCGGTGAACTTCTTGAGTTGCAGCAAGGGTGTGAAAGACCCTTTCGAAGTTGCAGAGGTTAGGTGTCATTAGTCTCCAGATGCCTCATCGGAAATAGGCCTCATCTCGCCTGGAAGGGAGAACTTCCTGGATATTCTCGAGTTGCGGCAGGTGTTCTCGAGTTACGAAGGGGACCTCAGGGACCCGCCCTGGTGGCCTCAGGAGAGGCCAGTCCCCATGCGAGTTGCTAGGGGGCCTCTCGGGATTTCTCTCTCGTCGATACCGGGGTCAAAAACCTTGTGTGGAGTCAGGGCCGGAACCGAGGTTTCCTCTCATGGGTGACATGGATCTTTGGGTACTTCTGGAGTCTCACCAGGGGAGTCAGGCCTCGTCTCGAGTGGGGGCATGCACGTGCGCTTTCCTTCCAGGCTGTAGCAACAATGTCACGCTTCCCGTCGCGTGGATCAAAGTATCTGTGGTTTTCCCCCGAGGCTTTCCCACAGGGCTGTCCCACGTGCCACCGTGGTGTGAGTCGATCCTCGGCGTGAAAGATGAGCCAGTGCATGGCAAAGAGGTTCCTCTGGAATGGACTGAAACATCTGGGGGACTCTTGGAATGGTGGTACGACCATGGAGTTCCTCTCGCCTTTCCTGTTGAGAGTGCCTCCTCTTGAGATGCGACGGGAACGCCGGGAATTCTATCCCGTTGAAAGCAGGGAAAGGATCCCTCATCTCGAACTCCTAGGGGGAAACGGGGCTCCTCTGGATGTGGGCGGGACCATCGTGCTTCCTCTGGAGTGGAGACGGGTATGGCGGTGAACTTCTTGAGTTGCAGCAAGGGTGTGAAAGACCCTTTCGAAGTTCCATAGGTTAGGTGTCATTAGTCTCCAGACGCCTCATCGGAAATAGGCCTCATCTCGCCTGGAAGGGAGAACTTCCTGGGTTTTCTCGAGTTGCGGGAGGTGTTCTCGAGTTAAGACGGGGACCTCAGGGACCCGTCCTGGTGGCCTCAGGAGAGGCCAGTCCCCATGCGAGTTGCTAGGGGGCCTCTCGGGATTCCTCTCCCGTCGATACCGGGGCCAAAAACCTTGTGTGGAGTCAGGGCGGGAACCGAGGATTCCTCTCAGGGGTGACATGGATCTTTGGGTACTTCTGGAGTCTCCCCAGGGGAGTCAGGCCTCGTCTCGAGTGGGGGCATGCACGTGCGCTTTCCTTCCAGGCTGTAGCTGCAATGTCACGCTTCCCGTCGCGTGGATCAAAGGATCTGTGGTTTTCCCTCGAGGCTTTCCCTCGACGCTTTCCCACTGGGCTGTCCCACGTGCCACCGTGGTGTGAGTCGATCCTAGGCGTGAAAGATGGGCCAGTGCAGGGCAAAGAGGTTCCTCTGGAATGGACTGAGATATCTTGGGGACTCTTGGCATGGTGGTACGACCATGGAGTTCCTCTCGCCTTTCCTGTTGAGAGTGCCTCCTCTTGAGATGCGATGGGAACGCTGGGAATTCTTTCCCGTTGAAAGCAGGGAAAGGATCCCTCATCTCGAGCTAAGAGGGGGAAACGGGGCTCCTCTGGATGTGGGCGGGACCATCGTGCTTCCTCTCGAGTGGAGATGGGTATGGCGGTGAACTTCTTGAGTTGCAGCAAGGGTGTGAAAGATCCTTTCGAAGTTCCAGAGGTTAGGTGTCATTAGTCTCCAGATGCCTCATCGGAAATAGGCCTCATCTCGCCTGGAAGGGAGAACTTCCTGGATATTCTCGAGTTGCGGCAGGTGTTCTCGAGTTACGACGGGGACTTCAGGGACCCGCCCTGGTGGCCTCAGGAGAGGCCAGTCCCCATGCGAGTTGCTAGGGGGCCTCTCGGTATTCCTCTCCCGCCGATACCGGGGCCAAAAACCTTGTGTGGAGTCAGGGCCGGAACCGAGGATTCCTCTCACGGGTGACATGGATCTTGGGTACTTCTGGAGTCTCCCCAGGGGAGTCAGGCCTCGTCTCGAGTGGGGGCATGCACGTGCGCTTTCCTTCCAGGCTGTAGCAGCAATGGCACGCTTCCCGTGGCGTGGATCAAAGGATCTGTGGTTTTCCCTCGAGGCTTTCCCACAGGGCTGTCCCACGTGCCACCGTGGTGTGAGTCGATCCTCGGCGTGAAAGATGAGCCAGTGCAGGGCAAAGAGCTTCCTCTCGAATGGACTGAGACATCTGGGGGACTCTTGGAATGGTGGTACGACCATGGAGTTCCTCTCGCCTTTCCTGTTGAGAGTGCCTCCGCTTGAGATGCGACGGGAACGCCGGGAATTCTTTCCCATTGAAAGCAGGGAAAGGATTCCTCATCTCGAGCTACGAGGGGGAAATTGGACTCCTCTGGATGTGGGCGGGAGGATCGTGCTTCCTCTCGAGTGGAGACGGGTATGGCGGTGAACTTCTTGAGTTGCAGCAAGGGTGTGAAAGACCCTTTCGAAGTTACAGAGGTTAGGTGTCATTAGTTTCCAGACGCCTCATCGGAAATAGGCCTCATCCTGCCTGGAAGGGGGAACTTCCTGGATTTTCTCGAGTTGCGGCAGGTGTTCTCGAGTTACGACGGGGACCTCAGGGACCCGCCCTGGTGGCCTCAGGAGAGGCCAGTCCCCATGCGAGTTGCTAGGGGGCCTCTCGGGATTCCTCTCCCGTCGATACCCGGGCCAAAAACCTTGTGTGGAGTCAGGGCCGGAACCGAGGATTCCTCTCAGGGGCTGATATGGATCTTTGGGTACTTCTGGAGTCTCACCAGGGGAGACAGGCCTCGTCTCGAGTGGGGGCATGCACGTGCACTTTCCTTCCAGGCTGTAGCAGCAATGTCACGCTTCCCGTCGCGTTGATCAAAGGATCTGTGGTTTTCCCTCTAGGCTTTCCCTCGAGGCTTTCCCACAGGGCTGTCCCACGTGCCACCGTGGTGTGAGTCGATCCTCGGCGTGATAGATGAGCCAGTGCAGGGCAAAGAGGTTCCCCTGGAATGGACTGAGACATCTGGGGGACTCTTGGAATGGTGGTACGACCATGGAGTTCCTCTCGCCTTTCCGGTTGAGAGTGCCTCCTCTTGAGATGCGACGGGAACGCCGGGAATTCTTTCCCGTTGAAAGCGGGGAAAGGATCACTCATCTCGAGCTACGAGGGGGAAACGGGGCTCCTCTGGATGTGGGCGGGACCATCGTGCTTCCTCTCGAGTGGAGACGGGTATGGCGGTGAACTTCTTGAGTTGCAGCAAGGGTGTGAAAGACCCTTTCGAAGTTCCAGAGGTTAGGTGTCATTAGTCTCCAGACGCCTCATCGGAAATAGGCCTCATCTCGCCTGGAAGGGGGAACTTCCTGGAATATCTCGAGTTGCGGCAGGTGTTCTCGAGTTAAGACGGGGACCTCAGGGACCCGCCCTGGTGGCCTCAGGAGAGGCCAGTCCCCATGCGAGTTGCTAGGGGGCCTCTCGGGATTCCTCTCCCGTCGATACCCGGGCCAAAAACCTTGTGTGGAGTCAGGGCCGGAACCGAGGATTCCTCTCACGGGCTGATATGGATCTTTGGGTACTTCTGGAGTCTCGCCAGGGGAGACAGGCCTCATCTCGAGTGGGGGCATGCACGTGCGCTTTCCTTCCAGGCTGTAGCAGCAATGTCACGCTTCCCATCGCGTGGATCAAAGGATTTGTGGTTTTCCCTCGAGGCTTTCCCTCAAGGCTTTCCCACAGGGCTGTCCCACGTGCCACCGTGGTGTGAGTCGATCCTCGGCGTGAAAGATGAGCCAGTGCAGGGCAAAGAGGTTCCTCTGGAATGGACTGAGACATCTGTGGGACTCTTGGAATGGTGGTACGACCATGGAGTTCCTCTCGCCTTTCCTGTTGAGAGTGTCTCCTCTTGAGATGCGACGGGAACGCCGGGAATTCTTTCGCGTTGAAAGCAGGGAAAGGATCGCTCATCTCGAGCTAGGAGATGGAAACGGGGCTCCTCTGGATGTGGGCGGGACCATCGTGCTTCCTCTAGAGTGGAGATGGGTATGGCGGTGAACTTCTTGAGTTGCAGCAAGGGTGTGAAAGACCCTTTCGAAGTTCCAGAGTTTAGGTGTCATTAGTCTCCAGACGCCTCATCGGAAATAGGCCTCATCTCGCCTGGAAGGGAGAACTTCCTGGATTTTCTCGAGTTGCGGCAGGTGTTCTCGAGTTACGACGGGGACCTCAGGGACCCGCCCTGGTGGCCTCAGGAGAGGCCAGTCCCCATGCGAGTTGCTAGGGGGCCTCTCGGGATTCCTCTCCCGTCGATACCGGGGCCAAAAACCTTGTGTGGAGTCAGGGCCGGAACCGAGGATTCCTCTCAGTGGCTGACATGGATCTTTGGGTACTTCTGGAGTCTCACCAGGGGAGTCAGGCCTCGTCTCGAGTGGGGGCATGCACGTGCGCTTTCCTTCAAGGCTGTAGCAGCAATGTCACGCTTCCCGTGGCGTGAATCAAACGATCAGTGGTTTTCCCTCGAGGCTTTCCCTCAAGGCTTTCCCACAGGGCTGTCCCACGTGCCACCGTGGTGTGAGTCGATCCTCGGCGTGAAAGATGAGCCAGTGTAGGGCAAAGAGCTTCCTCTGGAATGGACTGAGACATCTGGGGGACTCTTGGAATGGTGGTACGACCATGGAGTTCCTCTCGCCTTTCCTGTTGAGAGTGCCTCCACTTGAGATGCGACGGGAACGCCGGGAATTCTTTCCCGTTGAAAGCAGGGAAAGGATCCCTCATCTCGAGCTACGAGGGGGAAACGGGGCTCCTCTGGATGTGGGCGGGATCATCGTGCTTCCTCTCGAGTGGAGACGGGTATGGCGGTGAACTTCTTGAGTTGCAGCAAGGGTGTGAAAGACCCTTTCGAAGTTCCAGAGGTTAGGTGTCATTAGTCTCCAGATGCCTCATCGGAAATAGGCCTCATCTCGCCTGGAAGGGAGAACTTCCTGGATTTTCTCGAGTTGCGGCAGGTGTTCTCGAGTTACGACGGGGACCTCAGGGACCCGCCCTGGTGGCCTCAGGAACGGCCACTCCCCATGCGAGTTGCTAGGGGGCCTCTCGGGATTCCTCTCCCGTCGATACCGGGGCCAAAAACCTTGTGTGGAGTCAGGGCCGGAACCGAGGAATCCTCTCAGGGGCTGACATGAATCTTTGGGTACTTCTGTAGTCTCCCCATGGGAGTCAGGCCTCGTCTCGAGTGGGGGCATGCACGTGCGCTTTCCTTCCAGGCTGTAGCAGCAATGTCACGCTTCCCGTGTCGTGGATCAAAGGATCTGTGTTTTTCCTTCGAGGCTTTCCCTCGAGGCTTTCCTACAGGGCTGTCCCACGTGCCACCGTGGTGTGAGTCGATCCTCGGCGTGAAAGATGAGCCAGTGCAGGGCAAAGAGCTTCCTCTGGAATGGACTGAGACATCTGGGGGACTCTTGGAATGGTGGTACGACCATGGAGTTCCTCTCGCCTTTCCTGTTGAGAGTGCCTCCTCTTGAGATGCGACGGGAACGCCGGGAATTCTTTCCCGTTGAAAGCAGGGAAAGGATCCCTCATCTCGAGCTACGAGGGGGAAACGGGGATCCTCTGGATGTGGGCGGGACCATCGTGCTTCCTCTCGAGTGGAGACGGGTGTGGCGGTGAACTTCTTGAGTTGCAGCAAGGGTGTGAAAGACCCTTTCGAAGTTCCAGAGGTTAGGTGTCATTAGTCTCCAGACGCCTCATCGGAAATAGGCCTCATCTCGCCTGGAAGGGGGAACTTCCTGGAATATCTCGAGTTGCGGCAGGTGTTCTCGAGTTACGACGGGGACCTCAGGGACCCGCCCTGGTGGCCTCAGGAGAGGCCAGTCCCCATGCGAGTTGCTAGGGGGCCTCTCGGGATTCCTCTCCCGTCGATACCGGGGCCAAAAACCTTGTGTGGAGTCAGGGCCGTACCCGAGGATTCCTCTCAGGGGCTGACATGGATCTTTGGGTACTTCTGGAGTCTCCCCAGGGGAGTGAGGCCTCGTCTCGAGTCAGGGCATGCACGTGCACTTTCCTTCCAGGCTGTAGCAGCAATGTCACGCTTCCCGTGGCGTGGATCAAAGGATCTGTGGTTTTCCCTTGAGGCTTTCCCTCGAGGCTTTCCCACAGGGCTGTCCCACGTGCCACCGTGGTGTGAGTCGATCCTCGGCGTGAAAGATGAGCCAGTGCAGGGCAAAGAGGTTCCTCTGGAATGGACTGAGACATCTGGGGGACTCTTGGAATGGTGGTACGACCATGGAGTTCCTCTCGCCTTTCCTGTTGAGAGTGCCTCCGCTTGAGATGTGACGGGAACGCCGGGAATTCTTTCCCGTTGAAAGCAGGGAAAGGATCCCTCATCTCGAGCTACGAGGGGGAAACGGGGCTCCTCTGGATGTGGGCGGGACCATCGTGCTTCCTCTCGAGTGGAGACGGGTATGGCGGTGAACTTCTTGAGTTGCAGCAAGGGTGTGAAAGACCCTTTCGAAGGTCCAGAGGTTAGGTGTCATTAGTCTCCAGACGCCTCATCGGAAATAGGCCTCATCTCGCCTGGTAGGGGAAACTTCCTGGAATTTCTCGAGTTGCGGCAGGTGTTCTCGAGTTACGACGGGGACCTCAGGGACCCGCCCTGGTGGCCTCAGGAGAGGCCAGTCCCCATGCGATTTGCTAGGGGGCCTCTCGGGATTCCTCTCTCGTCGATACCGGGGCCAAAAACCTTGTGTTGGGTCAGGGCCGGAACCGAGGATTCCTCTCAGTGGCTGACATGTATCTTTGGGTACTTCTGGAGTCTCCCCAGGGGAGTCAGGCCTCGTCTCGAGTGGGGGCATGCACGTGTGCTTTCCTTCAAGGCTG
This sequence comes from Capricornis sumatraensis, assembly GCF_032405125.1. Taxonomy (NCBI): domain Eukaryota; kingdom Metazoa; phylum Chordata; class Mammalia; order Artiodactyla; family Bovidae; genus Capricornis; species Capricornis sumatraensis. The sequence continues at coordinate 745,657 of NC_091077.1, read as the reverse complement.
TAGCAGCAATGTCACCCTTCCCGTGGCGTGAATCAAACGATCTGTGGTTTTCCCTCGAGGCTTTCCCTCGAGGCTTTCCCACAGGGCTGTCCCACGTGCCACCGTGGTGTGAGTCGATCCTCGGCGTGAAAGATGAGCCAGTGCAGGGCAAAGAGGTTCCTCTTGAATGGACTGAGACATCTGGGGGACTCTTGGAATGGTGGTACGACCATGGAGTTCCTCTCGCCTTTCCTGTTGAGAGTGCCTCCTCTTGAGATGCGAAGGGAACGCCGGGAATACTTTCCCGTTGAAAGCAGGGAAAGGATCCCTCATCTCGAGCTACGAGGGGGAAACGGGGCTCCTCTGGATGTGGGCGGGACCATCGTGCTTCCTCTCGAGTGGAGACGGGTATGGCGGTGAACTTCTTGAGTTGCAGCAAGGGTGTGAAAGACCCTTTCGAAGTTCCAGAGGTTAGGTGTCATTAGTCTCCAGACGCCTCATCGGAAATAGGCCTCATCTCGCCTGGAAGGGAGAACTTCCTGGATTTTCTCGAGTTGCGGCAGGTGTTCTCGAGTTACGACGGGGACCTCAGGGACCCGCCCTGGTGGCCTCAGGAGAGGCCAGTCCCCATGCGAGTTGCTAGGGGGCCTCTCGGGATTCCTCTCCCATCGATACCGGGGCCAAAAACCTTGTGTGGAGTTAGGGCCGGAACCGAGGATTCCTTTCAGGGGCTGATATGGATCTTTGGGTACTTCTGGAGTCTCGCCAGGGGAGACAGGCCTCATCTCGAATGGGGGCCTGCACGTGCGCTTTCCTTCCAGGCAGTAGCAGCAATGTCACGCTTCCCATCGCGTGGATCAAAAGATCTGTGGTTTTCCCTCGAGGCTTTCCCACAGGGCTGTCCCACGTGCCACCGTGGTGTGAGTCGATCCTCGGCGTGAAAGATGAGCCAGTGCAGGGCAAAGAGGTTCCTCTGGAATGGACTGAGACATCTGGGGGACTCTTGGAATGGTGGTACGACCATGGAGTTCCTCTCGCCTTTGCTGTTGAGAGTGCCTCCTCTTGAGATGGGACGGGAACACCGGGAATTCTTTCCCGTTGAAAGCAGGGAAAGGATCCCTCATCTCGAGCTACGAGGGGGAAACGGGGCTCCTCTGGATGTGGGCGGGACCATCGTGCTTCCTCTCGAGTGGAGACGGGTATGGCGGTGAACTTCTTGAGTTGCAGCAAGGGTGTGAAAGACCCTTTCGAAGTTCCAGAGGTTAGGTGTCATTAGTCTCTTGACGCCGGATCGGAAATAGGCCTCATCTCGCCTGGAAGGGAGAACTTCCTGGATTTTCTCGAGTTGCGGCAGGTGTTCTCGAGTTACGACGGGGACCTCAGGGACGCGCCCTGGTGGCCTCAGGAGAGGCCAGTCCCCATGCGACTTGCTAGGGGGCCTCTCGGGATTCCTCTCCCGTCGATACCGGGGCCAAAAACCTTGTGTGGAGTCAGGGCCGGAACCGAGGATTCCTCTCAGGGGCTGACATGGATCTTTGGGTACTTCTGGAGTCTCCCCAGGGGAGTCAGGCCTCGTCTCGAGTCGGGGCATGCACGTGCACTTTCCTTCCAGGCTGTAGCAGCAATGTCACGCTTCCCGTCGCGTGGATCAAAGGATCTGTGGTTTTCCCTCGAGGCTTTCCCACAGGGCTGTCCCACGTGCCACCGTGGTGTGAGTCGATCCTCGGCGTGAAAGATGAGCCAGTGCAGGGCAAAGAGCTTCCTCTGGAATGGACTGAGACATCTGGGGGACTCTTGGAATGGTGGTACGACCATGGAGTTCCTCTCGCCTTTCCTGTTGAGAGTGCCTCCGCTTGAGATGTGACGGGAACGCCGGGAATTCTTTCCCATTGAAAGCAGGGAAAGGATTCCTCATCTCGAGCTACGAGGGGGAAAGGGGGCTCCTCTGGATGTGGGCGGGACGATCGTGCTTCCTCTCGAGTGGAGACGGGTATGGCGGTGAACTTCTTGAGTTGCAGCAAGGGTGTGAAAGACCCTTTCGAAGTTCCAGAGGTTAGGTGTCATTAGTCTCCAGACGCCTCATTGGAAATAGGCCTCATCTCGCCTGGAAGGGGGAACTTCCAGGAATTTCTCGAGTTGTGGCAGGTGTTCTCGAGTTACGACGGGGACCTCAGGGACCCGCCCTGGTGGCCTTAGGAGAGGCCAGTCCCCATGCGAGTTGCTAGGGGGCCTCTCGGGATTCCTCTCCCGTCGATACCAGGGCCAAAAACCTTGTGTGGAGTCAGGGCCGGAACCGAGGATTCCTCTCAGTGGCTGACATGTATCTTTGGGTACTCATGGAGTCTCCCCAGGGGAGTCAGGCCTCGTCTCGAGTGGGGGCATGCACGTGTGCTTTCCTTCAAGGCTGTAGCAGCAATGTCACGCTTCCCGTGGCGTGAATCAAACGATCTGTGGTTTTCCCTCGAGGCTTTCCCTCGAGGCTTTCCCACAGGGCTGTCCCACGTGCCACCGTGGTGTGAGTCGATCCTCGGCGTGAAAGATGAGCCAGTGCAGGGCAAAGAGGTTCCTCTTGAATGGACTGAGACATCTGGGGGACTCTTGGAATGGTGGTACGACCATGGAGTTCCTCTCGCCTTTCCTGTTGAGAGTGCCTCCTCTTGAGATGCGAAGGGAACGCCGGGAATTCTTTCCCGTTGAAAGCAGGGAAAGGATCCCTCATCTCGAGCTACGAGGGGGAAACGGGGCTCCTCTGGATGTGGGCGGGACCATCGTGCTTCCTCTCGAGTGGAGACGGGTATGGCGGTGAACTTCTTAAGTTGCAGCAAGGGTGTGAAAGACCCTTTCGAAGTTCCAGAGGTTAGGTGTCATTAGTCTCCAGACGCCTCATCGGAAATAGGCCTCATCTCGCCTGGAAGGGAGAACTTCCTAGATTTTCTCGAGTTGCGGCAGGTGTTCTCGAGTTACGACGGGGACCTCAGGGACCCGCCCTGGTGGCCTCAGGAGAGGCCAGTCCCCATGCGAATTGCTAGGGAGCCTCTCGGGATTCCTCTCCCATCGATACCGGGGCCAAAAACCTTGTGTGGAGTTAGGGCCGGAACCGAGGATTCCTTTCAGGGATGATATGGATCTTTGGGTACTTCTGGAGTCTCGCCAGGGGAGACAGGCCTCATCTCGAGTGTGGGCATGCACGTGCGCTTTCCTTCCAGGCTGTAGCAGCAATGTCACGCTTCCCGTCGAGTGGATCAAAGGATCTGTGGTTTTCCCTCGAGGCTTTCCCTCGAGGCTTTCCCACAGGGCTGTCCCACGTGCCACCGAGGTGTGAGTCGATCCTCGGCGTGAAAGATGAGCCAGTGCAGGGCAATGAGCTCCCTCTGGAATGGACTGAGACATCTGGGGGACTGTTGGAATGGTGGTACGACCATGGAGTTCCTCTCGCCTTTCCTGTTGAGAGTGCCTCCTCTTGAGAAGCGACGGGAACGCCGGGAATTCTTTCCCGTTGAAAGCAGGGAAAGGATCGCTCATCTCGAGCTACGAGGCGGAAACGGGGCTCCTCTGGATGTGGGCGGGACCATCGTGCTTCCTCTAGAGTGGAGACGGGTATGGCGGTGAACTTCTTGAGTTGCAGCAAGGGTGTGAAAGACCCTTTCGAAGTTCCAGGGTTTAGGTGTCATTAGTCTCCAGACGCCTCATCGGAAATAGGCCTCATCTCGCCTGGAAGGGAGAACTTCCTGGATTTTCTCGAGTTGCGGCAGGTGTTCTCGAGTTACGACGGGGACCTCAGGGACCCGCCCTGGTGGCCTCAGGAGAGGCCAGTCCCCATGCGAGTTGCTAGGGGGCCTCTCGGGATTCCTCTCCCGTCGATACCGGAGCCAAAAACCTTGTGTGGAGTCAGGGCCGGAACCGAGGATTCCTCTCAGGGGCTGACATGGATCTTTGGGTACTTCTGGAGTCTCCCCAGGGGAGTCAGGCCTCGTCTCGTGTCGGGGCATGCACGTGCACTTTCCTTCCAGGCTGTAGCAGCAATGTCACGCTTCCCGTCGCGTGGATCAAAGGATCTGTGGTTTTCCCTCGAGGCTTTCCCTCGAGGCTTTCCCACAGGGCTGTCCCACGTGCCACCGTGGTGTGAGTCGATCCTCGGCGTGAAAGATGAGCCAGTGCAGGGCAAATAGGTTCCTCTGGAATGGACTGAGACATCTGGGGGACTCTTGGAATGGTGGTACGACCATCGAGTTCCTCTCGCCTTTCCTGTTGAGAGTGCCTCCGCTTGAGATGCGACGGGAACGCCGGGAATTCTTTCCCATTGAAAGCAGGGAAAGGATTCCTCATCTCGAGCTATGAGGGGGAAAGGGGGCTCCTCTGGATGTGGGCGGGACGATCGTGCTTCCTCTCGAGTGGAGACGGGTATGGCGGTGAACTTCTTGAGCTGCAGCAAGGGTGTGAAAGACCCTTTCGAAGTTCCAGAGGTTAGGTGTCATTAGTCTCCAGACGCCTCATCGGAAATAGGCCTCATCTCGCCTGGAAGGGGGAACTTCCTGGAATTTCTCGAGTTGCGGCAGGTGTTCTCGAGTTACGACGGGGACCTCAGGGACCCGCCGTGGTGGCCTCAGGAGAGGCCAGTCCCCATGCGAGTTGCTAGGGGGCCTCTCGGGATTCCTCTCCCGTCGATACCCGGGCCAAAAACCTTGTGTGGAGTCAGGGCCGGAACCGAGGATTTCTCTCACGGGCTGATATGGATCTTTGGGTACTTCTGGAGTCTCGCCAGGGGAGACAGGCCTCATCTCGAGTGGGGGCATGCTCGTGCGCTTTCCTTCCAGGCTGTAGCAGCAATGTCACGCTTCCCGTCGCGTGGATCAAAGGATCTGTGGTTTTCCCTCGAGACTTTCCCTCGAGGCTTTCCCACAGGGCTGTCCCACGTGCCACCGTGGTGTGAGTCGATCCTCGGCGTGAAAGATGAGCCAGTGCAGGGCAAAGAGTTTCCTCTGGAATGGACTGAGACATCTGGGGGACTCTTGGAATGGTGGTACGACCATGGAGTTCCTCTCGCCTTTGCTGTTGAGAGTGCCTCCTCTTGAGATGGGACGGGAACACCGGGAATTCTTTCCCGTTGAAAGCAGGGAAAGGATCCCTCATCTCGAGCTACGAGGGGGAAACGGGGCTCCTCTGGATGTGGGCGGGACCATCGTGCTTCCTCTCGAGTGGAGACGGGTATGGCGGTGAACTTCTTGAGTTGCAGCAAGGGTGTGAAAGACCCTTTCGAAGTTCCAGAGGTTAGGTGTCATTAGTCTCTTGACGCCGGATCGGAAATAGGCCTCATCTCGCCTGGAAGGGAGAACTTCCTGGATTTTCTCGAGTTGCGGCAGGTGTTCTCGAGTTACGACGGGGACCTCAGGGACGCGCCCTGGTGGCCTCAGGAGAGGCCAGTCCCCATGCGACTTGCTAGGGGGCCTCTCGGGATTCCTCTCCCGTCGATACCGGGGCCAAAAACCTTGTGTGGAGTCAGGGCCGGAACCGAGGATTCCTCTCAGGGGCTGACATGGATCTTTGGGTACTTCTGGAGTCTCCCCAGGGGAGTCAGGCCTCGTCTCGAGTCGGGGCATGCACGTGCACTTTCCTTCCAGGCTGTAGCAGCAATGTCACGCTTCCCGTCGCGTGGATCAAAGGATCTGTGGTTTTCCCTCGAGGCTTTCCCACAGGGCTGTCCCACGTGCCACCGTGGTGTGAGTCGATCCTCGGTGTGAAAGATGAGCCAGTGCAGGGCAAAGAGCTTCCTCTGGAATGGACTGAGACATCTGGGGGACTCTTGGAATGGTGGTACGACCATGGAGTTCCTCTCGCCTTTCCTGTTGAGAGTGCCTCCGCTTGAGATGTGACGGGAACGCCGGGAATTCTTTCCCATTGAAAGCAGGGAAAGGATTCCTCATCTCGAGCTACGAGGGGGAAAGGGGGCTCCTCTGGATGTGGGCGGGACGATCGTGCTTCCTCTCGAGTGGAGACGGGTATGGCGGTGAACTTCTTGAGTTGCAGCAAGGGTGTGAAAGACCCTTTCGAAGTTCCAGAGGTTAGGTGTCATTAGTCTCCAGACGCCTCATTGGAAATAGGCCTCATCTCGCCTGGAAGGGGGAACTTCCAGGAATTTCTCGAGTTGTGGCAGGTGTTCTCGAGTTACGACGGGGACCTCAGGGACCCGCCCTGGTGGCCTTAGGAGAGGCCAGTCCCCATGCGAGTTGCTAGGGGGCCTCTCGGGATTCCTCTCCCGTCGATACCAGGGCCAAAAACCTTGTGTGGAGTCAGGGCCGGAACCGAGGATTCCTCTCAGTGGCTGACATGTATCTTTGGGTACTTATGGAGTCTCCCCAGGGGAGTCAGGCCTCGTCTCGAGTGGGGGCATGCACGTGTGCTTTCCTTCAAGGCTGTAGCAGCAATGTCACGCTTCCCGTGGCGTGAATCAAACGATCTGTGGTTTTCCCTCGAGGCTTTCCCTCGAGGCTTTCCCACAGGGCTGTCCCACGTGCCACCGTGGTGTGAGTCGATCCTCGGCGTGAAAGATGAGCCAGTGCAGGGCAAAGAGGTTCCTCTTGAATGGACTGAGACATCTGGGGGACTCTTGGAATGGTGGTACGACCATGGAGTTCCTCTCGCCTTTCCTGTTGAGAGTGCCTCCTCTTGAGATGCGAAGGGAACGCCGGGAATTCTTTCCCGTTGAAAGCAGGGAAAGGATCCCTCATCTCGAGCTACGAGGGGGAAACGGGGCTCCTCTGGATGTGGGCGGGACCATCGTGCTTCCTCTCGAGTGGAGACGGGTATGGCGGTGAACTTCTTGAGTTGCAGCAAGGGTGTGAAAGACCCTTTCGAAGTTCCAGAGGTTAGGTGTCATTAGTCTCCAGACGCCTCATCGGAAATAGGCCTCATCTCGCCTGGAAGGGAGAACTTCCTAGATTTTCTCGAGTTGCGGCAGGTGTTCTCGACTTACGACGGGGACCTCAGGGACCCGCCCTGGTGGCCTCAGGAGAGGCCAGTCCCCATGCGACTTGCTAGGGAGCCTCTCGGGATTCCTCTCCCATCGATACCGGGGCCAAAAACCTTGTGTGGAGTTAGGGCCGGAACCGAGGATTCCTTTCAGGGATGATATGGATCTTTGGGTACTTCTGGAGTCTCGCCAGGGGAGACAGGCCTCATCTCGAGTGTGGGCATGCACGTGCGCTTTCCTTCCAGGCTGTAGCAGCAATGTCACGCTTCCCGTCGAGTGGATCAAAGGATCTGTGGTTTTCCCTCGAGGCTTTCCCTCGAGGCTTTCCCACAGGGCTGTCCCACGTGCCACCGAGGTGTGAGTCGATCCTCGGCGTGAAAGATGAGCCAGTGCAGGGCAATGAGCTCCCTCTGGAATGGACTGAGACATCTGGGGGACTGTTGGAATGGTGGTACGACCATGGAGTTCCTCTCGCCTTTCCTGTTGAGAGTGCCTCCTCTTGAGAAGCGACGGGAACGCCGGGAATTCTTTCCCTTTGAAAGCAGGGAAAGGATCGCTCATCTCGAGCTACGAGGGGGAAACGGGGCTCCTCTGGATGTGGGCGGGACCATCGTGCTTCCTCTAGAGTGGAGACGGGTATGGCGGTGAACTTCTTGAGTTGCAGCAAGGGTGTGAAAGACCCTTTCGAAGTTCCAGAGTTTAGGTGTCATTAGTCTCCAGACGCCTCATCGGAAATAGGCCTCATCTCGCCTGGAAGGGAGAACTTCCTGGATTTTCTCGAGTTGCGGCAGGTGTTCTCGAGTTACGACGGGGACCTCAGGGACCCGCCCTGGTGGCCTCAGGAGAGGCCAGTCCCCATGCGAGTTGCTAGGGGGCCTCTCGGGATTCCTCTCCCGTCGATACCGGAGCCAAAAACCTTGTGTGGAGTCAGGGCCGGAACCGAGGATTCCTCTCAGGGGCTGACATGGATCTTTGGGTACTTCTGGAGTCTCCCCAGGGGAGTCAGGCCTCGTCTCGTGTCGGGGCATGCACGTGCACTTTCCTTCCAGGCTGTAGCAGCAATGTCACGCTTCCCGTCGCGTGGATCAAAGGATCTGTGGTTTTCCCTCGAGGCTTTCCCTCGAGGCTTTCCCACAGGGCTGTCCCACGTGCCACCGTGGTGTGAGTCGATCCTCGGCGTGAAAGATGAGCCAGTGCAGGGCAAAGAGGTTCCTCTGGAATGGACTGAGACATCTGGGGGACTCTTGGAATGGTGGTACGACCATCGAGTTCCTCTCGCCTTTCCTGTTGAGAGTGCCTCCGCTTGAGATGCGACGGGAACGCCGGGAATTCTTTCCCATTGAAAGCAGGGAAAGGATTCCTCATCTCGAGCTATGAGGGGGAAAGGGGGCTCCTCTGGATGTGGGCGGGACGATCGTGCTTCCTCTCGAGTGGAGACGGGTATGGCGGTGAACTTCTTGAGCTGCAGCAAGGGTGTGAAAGACCCTTTCGAAGTTCCAGAGGTTAGGTGTCATTAGTCTCCAGACGCCTCATCGGAAATAGGCCTCATCTCGCCTGGAAGGGGGAACTTCCTGGAATTTCTCGAGTTGCGGCAGGTGTTCTCGAGTTACGACGGGGACCTCAGGGACCCGCCGTGGTGGCCTCAGGAGAGGCCAGTCCCCATGCGAGTTGCTAGGGGGCCTCTCGGGATTCCTCTCCCGTCGATACCCGGGCCAAAAACCTTGTGTGGAGTCAGGGCCGGAACCGAGGATTTCTCTCACGGGCTGATATGGATCTTTGGGTACTTCTGGAGTCTCGCCAGGGGAGACAGGCCTCATCTCGAGTGGGGGCATGCTCGTGCGCTTTCCTTCCAGGCTGTAGCAGCAATGTCACGCTTCCCATCGCGTGGATCAAAGGATCTGTGGTTTTTCCTCGAGGCTTTCCCTCGAGGCTTTCCCACAGGGCTGTCCCACGTGCCACCGTGGTGTGAGTCGATCCTCGGGGTGAAAGATGAGCCAGTGCAGGGCAAAGAGGTTCCTCTGGAATGGACTGAGACATCTGGGGGACTCTTGGAATGGTGGTACGACCATGGAGTTCCTCTCGCCTTTCCTGTTGAGAGTGCCTCCTCTTGAGATGCGACGGGAACGCCGGGAATTCTTTCCCGTTGAAAGCAGGGAAAGGATCGCTCATCTCGAGCTAGGAGGGGGAAACGGGGCTCCTCTGGATGTGGGCGGGACCATCGTGCTTCCTCTCGAGTGGAGACGGATATGGCGGTGAACTTCTTGAGTTGCAGCAAGGGTGTGAAAGACCCTTTCGAAGTTCCAGAGGTTAGGTGTCATTAGTCTCCAGACGCCTGATCGGAAATAGGCCTCATCTCGCCTGGAAGGGAGAAATTCCTGGATTTTCTCGAGTTGCGACAGGTGTTCTCGAGTTACGACGGGGACCACAGGGACCCGCCCTGATGGCCTCAGGAGAGGCCAGTCCCCATGCGAGTTGCTAGGGGGCCTCTCGGGATTCCTCTCCCGTCGATACCGGGGCCAAATACCTTGTGTGGAGTCAGGGCCGGAACCGAGGATTCCTCTCAGGGGCTGACATGGATCTTTGGGTACTTCTGGAGTCTCCCCAGGGGAGTCAGGCCTCGGCTCGAGTGGGGGCATTCACGTGCGCTTTCCTTCCAGGCTGTAGCAGCAATGTCACGCTTCCCGTGGCGTGGATGAAAGGATCTGTGGTTTTCCCTCGAGGCTTTCCCTCGAGGCTTTCCCACTGGGCTGTCCCACGTGCCACCGTGGTGTGAGTCGATCCTCGGCGTGAAAGATGAGCCAGTGCAGGGCAAAGAGGTTCCTCTGGAATGGACTGATACATCTGGGGGACTCTTGGAATGGTGGTAAGACCATGGAGTTCCTCTCGCCTTTCCTGTTGAGAGTGCCTCCTCTTGAGATGCGACGGGAACGCCGGGAATTCTTTCCCGTTGAAAGCAGGGAAAGGATCGCTCATCTCGAGCTAGGAGGGGGAAAGGGGGCTCCTCTGGATGTGGGCGGGACGATCGTGCTTCCTCTCGAGTGGAGCCGGGTATGGCGGTGAACTTCTTGAGTTGCAGCAAGGGTGTGAAAGACCCTTTCGAAGTTCCAGAGTTTAGGTGTCATTAGTCTCCAGACGCCTCATCGGAAATAGGCCTCATCTCGCCTGGAAGGGAGAACTTCCTGGATTTTCTCGAGTTGCGGCAGGTGTTCTCGAGTTACGACGGGGACATCAGGGACCCGCCCTGGTGGTCTCAGGAGAGGCCAGTCCCCAGGCGAGTTGCTAGGGGGCCTCTCGGGATTCCTCTCCCGTCGATACCGGGGCCAAAATCCTTGTGTGGAGTCAGGGCCGGAAACGAGGATTCCTCTCAGGGGATGACATGGATCTTTGGGTACTTCTGGAGTCTCCCCAGGGGAGTCAGGCCTCGGCTCGAGTGGGGCCATGCACGTGCGCTTTCCTTCCAGGCTGTAGCAGCAATGTCACGCTTCCCATCGCGTGGATCAAAGGATCTGTGGTTTTCCCTCGAGGCTTTCCCTCGAGGCTTTCCCACAGGGCTGTCCCACGTGCCACCGTGGTGTGAGTCGATCCTCGGCGTGAAAGATGAGCCAGTGCAGGGCAAAGAGGTTCCTCTGGAATGGACTGAGACATCTGGGGGACTCTTGGAATGGTGGTACGACCATCGAGTTCCTCTCGCCTTTCCTGTTGAGAGTGCCTCCTCTTGAGATGCGACGGGAACGCCGGGAATTCTTTCCCGTTGAAAGCAGGGAAAGGATCGCTCATCTCGAGCTAGGAGGGGGAATCGGGGCTCCTCTGGATGTGGGCGGGACCATCGTCCTTCCTCTCGAGTGGAGACGGATATGGCGGTGAACTTCTTGAGTTGCAGCAAGGGTGTGAAAGACCCTTTCGAAGTTCCAGAGGTTAGGTGTCATTAGTCTCCAGACGCCTGATCGGAAATAGGCCTCATCTCGCCTGGAAGGGAGAAATTCCTGGATTTTCTCGAGTTGCGACAGGTGTTCTCGAGTTACGACGGGGACCACAGGGACCCGCCCTGATGGCCTCAGGAGAGGCCAGTCCCCATGCGAGTTGCTAGGGGGCCTCTCGGGATTCCTCTCCCGTCGATACCGGGGCCAAATACCTTGTGTGGAGTCAGGGCCGGAACCGAGGATTCCTCTCAGGGGCTGACATGGATCTTTGGGTACTTCTGGAGTCTCCCCAGGGGAGTCAGGCCTCGGCTCGAGTGGGGGCATGCACGTGCGCTTTCCTTCCAGGTTGTAGCAGCAATGTCACGCTTCCCGTGGCATGGATGAAAGGATCTGTGGTTTTCCCTCGAGGCTTTCCCTCGAGGCTTTCCCACTGGGCTGTCCCACGTGCCACCGTGGTGTGAGTCGATCCTCGGCGTGAAAGATGAGCCAGTGCAGGGCAAAGAGGTTCCTCTGGAATGGACTGAGACATCTGGGGGACTCTTGGAATGGTGGTACGACCATCGAGTTCCTCTCGCCTTTCCTGTTGAGAGTGCCTCCTCTTGAGATGCGACGGGAACGCCGGGAATTCTTTCCCGTTGAAAGCAGGGAAAGGATCGCTCATCTCGAGCTAGGAGGGGGAAAGGGGGCTCCTCTGGATGTGGGCGGGATGATCGTGCTTCCTCTCGAGTGGAGACGGGTATGGCGGTGAACTTCTTGAGTTGCAGCAAGGGTGTGAAAGACCCTTTCGAAGTTCCAGAGTTTAGGTGTCATTAGTCTCCAGACGCCTCATCGGAAATATGACTCATCTCGCCTGGAAGGGAGAACTTCCTGGATTTTCTCGAGTTGCGGCAGGTTTTCTCGAGTTACGACGGGGACATCAGGGACCCGCCCTGGTGGCCTCAGGAGAGGCCAGTCCCCAGGCGAGTTGCTAGGGGGCCTCTCGGGATTCCTCTCCCGTCGATACCGGGGCCAAAATCCTTGTGTGGAGTCAGGGCCAGAAACGAGGATTTCTCTCAGGGGCTGACATGGATCTTTGGGTACTTCTGGAGTCTCCCCAGGGGAGTCAGGCCTCGGCTCGAGTGGGGCCATGCACGTGCGCTTTCCTTCCAGGCTGTAGCAGCAATGTCACGCTTCCCGTGGCGTGGATCAAAGGATCTGTGGTTTTCCCTCGAGGCTTTCCCTCGAGGCTTTCCCACAGGGCTGTCCCACGTGCCACCGTGGTGTGCGTCGATCCTCGGCGTGAAAGATGAGCCAGTGCAGGGCAAAGAGGTTCCTCTGGAATGGACTGAGACATCTGGGGGACTCTTGGAATGGTGGTACGACCATGGAGTTCCTCTCGCCTTTTCTGTTGAGAGTGCCTCCTCTTGAGAAGCGACGGGAACGCCGGGAATTCTTTCCCGTTGAAAGCAGGGAAAGGATCGCTCATCTCGAGCTACGAGGGGGAAACGGGGCTCCTCTGGATGTGGGCGGGACCATCGTGCTACCTCTGGAGTGGAGACGGGTATGGCGGTGAACTTCTTGAGTTGCAGCAAGGGTGTGAAAGACCCTTTCGAAGTTCCAGAGTTTAGGTGTCATTAGTCTCCAGACGCCTGATCGGAAATAGGCCTCATCTCGCCTGGAAGGGAGAACTTCCTGGATTTTCTCTAGTTGCGGCAGGTGTTCTCGAGTTACGACGGGGACCTCAGAGACCCGCCCTGGTGGCCTCAGGAGAGGCCAGTCCCCATGCGAGTTGCTAGGGGGCCTCTCGGGATTCCTCTCCCGTCGATACCGGGGCCAAAAACCTTGTGTGGAGTCAGGGCCGGAACCGAGGATTCCTCTCAGGGGCTGACATGGATCTTTCGGTACTTCTGGAGTCTCCCCAGGGGAGTCAGGCCTCGTCTCGTGTCGGGGCATGCAGGTGCACTTTCCTTCCAGGCTGTAGCAGCAATGTCACGCTTCCCGTGGCGTGGATCAAAGGATCTGTGGTTTTCCCTCGAGGCTTTCCCTCGAGGCTTTCCCACAGGGCGGTCCCACGTGCCACCGTGGTGTGAGTCGATCCTCGGCGTGAAAGATGAGCCAGTGCAGGGCAAAGAGGTTCCTCTGGAATGGACTGAGACATCTGGGGGACTCTTGGAATGGTGGTACGACCATGGAGTTCCTCTCGCCTTTCCTGTTGAGAGTGCCTCCTCTTGAGATGCGACGGGAACGCCGGGAATTCTTTCCCATTGAAAGCAGGGAAAGGATTCCTCATCTCGAGCTAGGAGGGGGAAAGGGGTCTCCTCTGGATGTGGGCGGGACGATCGTGCTTCCTCTCGAGTGGAGACGGGTATGGCGGTGAACTTCTTGAGTTGCAGCAAGGGTGTGAAAGACCCTTTCGAAGTTCCAGAGTTTAGGTGTCATTAGTCTCCAGACGCCTCATCGGAAATAGGACTCATCTCGCCTGGAAGGGAGAACTTCCTGGATTTTCTCGAGTTGCGGCAGGTGTTCTCGAGTTACGATGGGGACATCAGGGACCCGCCCTGTTGGCCTCAGGAGAGGCCAGTCCCCATTCGAGTTGCTAGGGGGCCTCTCGGGATTCCTCTCCCGTCGATACCGGGGCCAAAATCCTTGTGTGGAGTCAGGGCCGGAAACGAGGATTCCTCTCAGGGGCTGACATGGACCTTTGGGGACTTCTGGAGTCTCCCCAGGGGAGTCAGGCCTCGGCTCGAGTGGGGCCATGCACGTGCGCTTTCCTTCCAGGCTGTAGCAGCAATGTCACGCTTCCCATCGCGTGGATCAAAGGATCTGTGGTTTTCCCTCGAGGCTTTCCCTCGAGGCTTTCCCACAGGACTGTCCCACGTGCCACCGTGGTGTGAGTCGATCCTCGGCGTGAAAGATGAGCCAGTGCAGGGCAAAGAGGTTCCTCTGGAATGGACTGAGACATCTGGGGGACTCTTGGAATGGTGGTACGACCATGGAGTTCCTCTCGCCTTTTCTGTTGAGAGTGCCTCCTCTTGAGAAGCGACGGGAACGCCGGGAATTCTTTCCCGTTGAAAGCAGGGAAAGGATCGCTCCTCTCGAGCTACGAGGGGGAAACGGGGCTCCTCTGGATGTGGGCGGGACAATCGTGCTTCCTCTAGAGTGGAGACGGGTATGGCGGTGAACTTCTTGAGTTGCAGCAAGGGTGTGAAAGACCCTTTCGAAGTTCCAGAGTTTAGGTGTCATTAGTCTCCAGACGCCTCATCGGAAATAGGCCTCATCTCGCCTGGAAGGGAGAACTTCCTGGATTTTCTCGAGTTGCGGCAGGTGTTCTCGAGTTACGACGGGGACCTCAGGGACCCGCCCTGGTGGCCTCAGGAGAGGCCAGTCCCCATGCGAGTTGCTAGGGGGCCTCTCGGGATTCCTCTCCCGTCGATACCGGGTCCAAAAACCTTGTGTGGAGTCAGGGCCGGAACCGAGGATTCCTCTCAGGGGCTGACATGGATCTTTGGGTACTTCTGGAGTCTCCCCAGGGGAGTCAGGCCTCGTCTCGTGTCGGGGCATGCACGTGCACTTTCCTTCCAGGCTGTAGCAGCAATGTCACGCTTCCCGTCGCGTGGATCAAAGGATCTGTGGTTTTCCCTCGAGGCTTTCCCTCGAGGCTTTCCCACAGGGCTGTCCCACGTGCCACCGTGGTGTGAGTCGATCCTCGGCGTGAAAGATGAGCCAGTGCAGGGCAAAGAGGTTCCTCTGGAATGGACTGAGACATCTGGGGGACTCTTGGAATGGTGGTACGACCATCGAGTTCCTCTCGCCTTTCCTGTTGAGAGTGCCTCCGCTTGAGATGCGACGGGAACGCCGGGAATTCTTTCCCATTGAAAGCAGGGAAAGGATTCCTCATCTCGAGCTATGAGGGGGAAAGGGGGCTCCTCTGGATGTGGGCGGGACGATCGTGCTTCCTCTCGAGTGGAGACGGGTATGGCGGTGAACTTCTTGAGCTGCAGCAAGGGTGTGAAAGACCCTTTCGAAGTTCCAGAGGTTAGGTGTCATTAGTCTCCAGACGCCTCATCGGAAATAGGCCTCATCTCGCCTGGAAGGGGGAACTTCCTGGAATTTCTCGAGTTGCGGCAGGTGTTCTCGAGTTACGACGGGGACCTCAGGGACCCGCCGTGGTGGCCTCAGGAGAGGCCAGTCCCCATGCGAGTTGCTAGGGGGCCTCTCGGGATTCCTCTCCCGTAGATACCCGGGCCAAAAACCTTGTGTGGAGTCAGGGCCGGAACCGAGGATTTCTCTCACGGGCTGATATGGATCTTTGGGTACTTCTGGAGTCTCGCCAGGGGAGACAGGCCTCATCTCGAGTGGGGGCATGCTCGTGCGCTTTCCTTCCAGGCTGTAGCAGCAATGTCACGCTTCCCATCGCGTGGATCAAAGGATCTGTGGTTTTTCCTCGAGGCTTTCCCTCGAGGCTTTCCCACAGGGCTGTCCCACGTGCCACCGTGGTGTGAGTCGATCCTCGGCGTGAAAGATGAGCCAGTGCAGGGCAAAGAGGTTCCTCTGGAATGGACTGAGACATCTGGGGGACTCTTGGAATGGTGGTACGACCATGGAGTTCCTCTCGCCTTTCCTGTTGAGAGTGCCTCCTCTTGAGATGCGACGGGAACGCCGGGAATTCTTTCCCGTTGAAAGCAGGGAAAGGATCGCTCATCTCGAGCTAGGAGGGGGAAACGGGGCTCCTCTGGATGTGGGCGGGACCATCGTGCTTCCTCTCGAGTGGAGACGGATATGGCGGTGAACTTCTTGAGTTGCAGCAAGGGTGTGAAAGACCCTTTCGAAGTTCCAGAGGTTAGGTGTCATTAGTCTCCAGACGCCTGATCGGAAATAGGCCTCTTCTCGCCTGGAAGGGAGAAATTCCTGGATTTTCTCGAGTTGCGGCAGGTGTTCTCGAGTTACGACGGGGACCACAGGGACCCGCCCTGATGGCCTCAGGAGAGGCCAGTCCCCATGCGAGTTGCTAGGGGGCCTCTCGGGATTTCTCTCCCGTCGATACCGGGGCCAAAAACCTTGTGTGGAGTCAGGGCCGGAACCGAGGATTCCTCTCAGGGGCTGACATGGATCTTTGGGTACTTCTGGAGTCTCCCCAGGGGAGTCAGGCCTCGGCTCGAGTGGGGGCATGCACGTGCGCTTTCCTTCCAGGCTGTAGCAGCAATGTCACGCTTCCCGTGGCGTGGATGAAAGGATCTGTGGTTTTCCCTCGAGGCTTTCCCTCGAGGCTTTCCCACTGGGCTGTCCCACGTGCCACCGTGGTGTGAGTCGATCCTCGGCGTGAAAGATGAGCCAGTGCAGGGCAAAGAGGTTC
Source organism: Capricornis sumatraensis (assembly GCF_032405125.1). Classification (NCBI taxonomy): domain Eukaryota; kingdom Metazoa; phylum Chordata; class Mammalia; order Artiodactyla; family Bovidae; genus Capricornis; species Capricornis sumatraensis. Next base: position 729,459 of record NC_091077.1, on the reverse strand, counting down.
CTCTGGAATGGACTGAGACATCTGGGGGACTCTTGGAATGGTGGTAAGACCATGGAGTTCCTCTCGCCTTTCCTGTTGAGAGTGCCTCCTCTTGAGATGCGACGGGAACGCCGGGAATTCTTTCCCGTTGAAAGCAGGGAAAGGATCGCTCATCTCGAGCTAGGAGGGGGAAAGGGGGCTCCTCTGGATGTGCGCGGGACGATCGTGCTTTCTCTCGAGTGGAGACGGGTATGGCGGTGAACTTCTTGAGTTGCAGCAAGGGTGTGAAAGACCCTTTCGAAGTTCCAGAGTTTAGGTGTCATTAGTCTCCAGACGCCTCATCGGAAATAGGCCTCATCTCGCCTGGAAGGGAGAACTTCCTGGATTTTCTCGAGTTGCGGCAGGTGTTCTCGAGTTACGCCGGGGACATCAGGGACCCGCCCTGGTGGTCTCAGGAGAGGCCAGTCCCCAGGCGAGTTGCTAGGGGGCCTCTCGGGATTCCTCTCCCATCGATACCGGGGCCAAAATCCTTGTGTGGAGTCAGGGCCGGAAACGAGGATTCCTCTCAGGGGATGACATGGATCTTTGGGTACTTCTGGAGTCTCCCCAGGGGAGTCAGGCCTCGGCTCGAGTGGGGCCATGCACGTGCGCTTTCCTTCCAGGCTGTAGCAGCAATGTCACGCTTCCCATCGCGTGGATCAAAGGATCTGTGGTTTTCCCTCGAGGCTTTCCCTCGAGGCTTTCCCACAGGGCTGTCCCAAGTGACACCGTGGTGTGAGTCGATCCTCGGCGTGAAAGATGAGCCAGTGCAGGGCAAAGAGGTTCCTCTGGAATGGACTGAGACATCTGGGGGACTCTTGGAATGGTGGTACGACCATCGAGTTCCTCTCGCCTTTCCTGTTGAGAGTGCCTCCGCTTGAGATGCGACGGGAACGCCGGGAATTCTTTCCCATTGAAAGCAGGGAAAGGATTCCTCATCTCGAGCTATGAGGGGGATAGGGGGCTCCTCTGGATGTGGGCGGGACGATCGTGCTTCCTCTCGAGTGGAGACGGGTATGGCGGTGAACTTCTTGAGCTGCAGCAAGGGTGTGAAAGACCCTTTCGAAGTTCCAGAGGTTAGGTGTCATTAGTCTCCAGACGCCTCATCGGAAATAGGCCTCATCTCGCCTGGAAGGGGGAACTTCCTGGAATTTCTCGAGTTGCGGCAGGTGTTCTTGAGTTACGACGGGGACCTCAGGGACCCGCCGTGGTGGACTCAGGAGAGGCCAGTCCCCATGCGAGTTGCTAGGGGGCCTCTCGGGATTCCTCTCCCGTCGATACCCGGGCCAAAAACCTTGTGTGGAGTCAGGGCCGGAACCGAGGATTCCTCTCAGGGGCTGACATGGATGTTTGGGTACTTCTGGAGTCTCCCCAGGGGAGTCAGGCCTCGGCTCGAGTGGGGGCATGCACGTGCGCTTTCCTTCCAGGCTGTAGCAGCAATGTCACGCTTCCCGTGGCGTGGATGAAAGGATCTGTGGTTTTCCCTCGAGGCTTTCCCTCGAGGCTTTCCCACTGGGCTGTCCCACGTGCCACCGTGGTGTGAGTCGATCCTCGGCGTGAAAGATGAGCCAGTGCAGGGCAAAGAGGTTCCTCTGGAATGGACTGAGACATCTGGGGGACTCTTGGAATGGTGGTAAGACCATGGAGTTCCTCTCGCCTTTCCTGTTGAGAGTGCCTCCTCTTGAGATGCGACGGGAACGCCGGGAATTCTTTCCCGTTGAAAGCAGGGAAAGGATCGCTCATCTCGAGCTAGGAGGGGGAAAGGGGGCTCCTCTGGATGTGGGCGGGACGATCGTGCTTCCTCTCGAGTGGAGACGGGTATGGCGGTGAACTTCTTGAGTTGCAGCAAGGGTGTGAAAGACCCTTTCGAAGTTCCAGAGTTTAGGTGTCATTAGTCTCCAGACGCCTCATCGGAAATATGACTCATCTCGCCTGGAAGGGAGAACTTCCTGGATTTTCTCGAGTTGCGGCAGGGGTTCTCGAGTTACGACGGGGAAATCAGGGACCCGCCCTGGTGGCCTCAGGAGAGGCCAGTCCCCAGGCGAGTTGCTAGGGGGCCTCTCGGGATTCCTCTCCCGTCGATACCGGGGCCAAAATCCTTGTGTGGAGTCAGGGCCGGAAACGAGGATTTCTCTCAGGGGCTGACATGGATCTTTGGGTACTTCTGGAGTCTCCCCAGGGGAGTCAGGCCTCGGCTCGAGTGGGGCCATGCACGTGCGCTTTCCTTCCAGGCTGTAGCAGCAATGTCACGCTTCCCGTGGCGTGGATCAAAGGATCTGTGGTTTTCCCTCGAGGCTTTCCCTCGAGGCTTTCCCACAGGGCTGTCCCACGTGCCACCGTGGTGTGAGTCGATCCTCGGCGTGAAAGATGAGCCAGTGCAGGGCAAAGAGGTTCCTCTGGAATGGACTGAGACATCTGGGGGACTCTTGGAATGGTGGTACGACCATGGAGTTCCTCTCGCCTTTTCTGTTGAGAGTGCCTCCTCTTGAGAAGCGACGGGAACGCCGGGAATTCTTTCCCGTTGAAAGCAGGGAAAGGATCGCTCATCTCGAGCTACGAGGGGGAAACGGGGCTCCTCTGGATGTGGGCGGGACCATCGTGCTACCTCTGGAGTGGAGACGGGTATGGCGGTGAACTTCTTGAGTTGCAGCAAGGGTGTGAAAGACCCTTTCGAAGTTCCAGAGTTTAGGTGTCATTAGTCTCCAGACGCCTGATCGGAAATAGGCCTCATCTCGCCTGGAAGGGAGAACTTCCTGGATTTTCTCGAGTTGCGGCAGGTGTTCTCGAGTTACGACGGGGACCTCAGAGACCCGCCCTGGTGGCCTCAGGAGAGGCCAGTCCCCATGCGAGTTGCTAGGGGGCCTCTCGGGATTCCTCTCCCGTCGATACCGGGGCCAAAAACCTTGTGTGGAGTCAGGGCCGGAACCGAGGATTCCTCTCAGGGGCTGACATGGATCTTTGGGTACTTCTGGAGTCTCCCCAGGGGAGTCAGGCCTCGTCTCGTGTCGGGGCATGCAGGTGCACTTTCCTTCCAGGCTGTAGCAGCAATGTCACGCTTCCCGTGGCGTGGATCAAAGGATCTGTGGTTTTCCCTCGAGGCTTTCCCTCGAGGCTTTCCCACAGGGCTGTCCCACGTGCCACCGTGGTGTGAGTCGATCCTCGGCGTGAAAGATGAGCCAGTGCAGGGCAAAGAGGTTCCTCTGGAATGGACTGATACATCTGGGGGACTCTTGGAATGGTGGTACGACCATGGAGTTCCTCTCGCCTTTCCTGTTGAGAGTGCCTCCGCTTGAGATGCGACGGGAACGCCGGGAATTCTTTCCCATTGAAAGCAGGGAAAGGATTCCTCATCTCGAGCTACGAGGGGGAAAGGGGGATCCTCTGGATGTGGGCGGGACGATCGTGCTTCCTCTCGAGTGGAGACGGGTATGGCGGTGAACTTCTTGAGTTGCAGCAAGGGTGTGAAAGACCCTTTGGAAGTTCCAGAGGTTAGGTGTCATTAGTCTCCAGACGCCTCATCGGAAATAGGTCTCATCTCGACTGGAAGGGAGAACTTCCTGGATTTTCTCGAGTTGCGGCAGGTGTTCTCGAGTTACGACGGGGACCTCAGGGAACCGCCCTGGTGGCCTCAGGAGAGGCCAGTCCCCATGCGAGTTTCTAGGGGGCCTCTCGGGATTCCTCTCCCGTCGATACCCGGGCCAAAAACCTTGTGTGGAGTCAGGGCCGGAACCGAGGATTCCTCTCACGGGCTGATATGCATCTTTGGGTACTTCTGGAGTCTCGCCAGGGGAGACAGGCCTCATCTCGAGTGGGGGCATGCACGTGCACTTTCCTTCCAGGCTGTAGCAGCAATGTCACGCTTCCCGTCGCGTGGATCAAAGGATCTGTGTTTTTCCCTCGAGGCTTTCCCTCGAGGCTTTCCCACAGGGCTGTCCCACGTGCCACCGTGGTGTGAGTCGATCCTCGGCGTGAAAGATGAGCCAGTGCAGGGCAAAGAGGTTCCTCTGGAATGGACTGAGACATCTGGGGGACTCTTGGAATGGTGGTACGACCATGGAGTTCCTCTCGCCTTTCCTGTTGAGAGTGCCTCCTCTTGAGATGCGACGGGAACGCCGGGAATTCTTTCCCGTTGAAAGCAGGGAAAGGATCGCTCATCTCGAGCTAGGAGGGGGAAACGGGGCTCCTCTGGATGTGGGCGGGACCATCGTGCTTCCTCTCGAGTGGAGACGGATATGGCGGTGAACTTCTTGAGTTGCAGCAAGGGTGTGAAAGACCCTTTCGAAGTTCCAGAGGTTAGGTGTCATTAGTCTCCAGACGCCTGATCGGAAATAGGCCTCTTCTCGCCTGGAAGGGAGAAATTCCTGGATTTTCTCGAGTTGCGGCAGGTGTTCTCGAGTTACGACGGGGACCACAGGGACCCGCCCTGATGGCCTCAGGAGAGGCCAGTCCCCATGCGAGTTGCTAGGGGGCCTCTCGGGATTTCTCTCCCGTCGATACCGGGGCCAAAAACCTTGTGTGGAGTCAGGGCCGGAACCGAGGATTCCTCTCAGGGGCTGACATGGATCTTTGGGTACTTCTGGAGTCTCCCCAGGGGAGTCAGGCCTCGGCTCGAGTGGGGGCATGCACGTGCGCTTTCCTTCCAGGCTGTAGCAGCAATGTCACGCTTCCCGTGGCGTGGATGAAAGGATCTGTGGTTTTCCCTCGAGGCTTTCCCTCGAGGCTTTCCCACTGGGCTGTCCCACGTGCCACCGTGGTGTGAGTCGATCCTCGGCGTGAAAGATGAGCCAGTGCAGGGCAAAGAGGTTCCTCTGGAATGGACTGAGACATCTGGGGGACTCTTGGAATGGTGGTAAGACCATGGAGTTCCTCTCGCCTTTCCTGTTGAGAGTGCCTCCTCTTGAGATGCGACGGGAACGCCGGGAATTCTTTCCCGTTGAAAGCAGGGAAAGGATCGCTCATCTCGAGCTAGGAGGGGGAAAGGGGGCTCCTCTGGATGTGCGCGGGACGATCGTGCTTTCTCTCGAGTGGAGACGGGTATGGCGGTGAACTTCTTGAGTTGCAGCAAGGGTGTGAAAGACCCTTTCGAAGTTCCAGAGTTTAGGTGTCATTAGTCTCCAGACGCCTCATCGGAAATAGGCCTCATCTCGCCTGGAAGGGAGAACTTCCTGGATTTTCTCGAGTTGCGGCAGGTGTTCTCGAGTTACGACGGGGACATCAGGGACCCGCCCTGGTGGTCTCAGGAGAGGCCAGTCCCCAGGCGAGTTGCTAGGGGGCCTCTCGGGATTCCTCTCCCATCGATACCGGGGCCAAAATCCTTGTGTGGAGTCAGGGCCGGAAACGAGGATTCCTCTCAGGGGATGACATGGATCTTTGGGTACTTCTGGAGTCTCCCCAGGGGAGTCAGGCCTCGGCTCGAGTGGGGCCATGCACGTGCGCTTTCCTTCCAGGCTGTAGCAGCAATGTCACGCTTCCCATCGCGTGGATCAAAGGATCTGTGGTTTTCCCTCGAGGCTTTCCCACAGGGCTGTCCCACGTGCCACTGTGGTGTGAGTCGACTTCTCCGTGAAAGATGAGCCAGTGCAGGGCAAAGAGGTTCCTCTGGAATGGAATGAGACATCTGGGGGACTCTTGGAATGGTGGTACGGCCATGGAGTTCCTCTCGCCTTTCCTGTTGAGAGTGCCTACTCTTGAGATGCGACGCGAACGCAGGAATTCTTTCCCGTTGAAAGCAGGGAAAGGATCCCTCATCTCGATCTCCGAGGGGGAAACGGGGCTCCGCTGGATGGGGGCGGGACCATCGTTCTTCCTCTCGAGTGGAGACGGGTATGGCGGTGAACTTCTTGAGTTGCAGCAAGGGTGTGAAAGACCCTTTCGAAGTTCCAGAGGTTAGGTGTCATTAGTCTTCAGACGCCTCATCGGAAATAGGCCTCATCTCGCTGGAAGGGAGAACTTCCTGGATTTTCTCGAGTTGCGGCAGGTGTTCTCGAGTTACGACGGGGACCTCAGGGACCCGCCTGGTGGCCTCAGGAGAGGCCAGTCCCCATGCGAGTTGCTAGGGGGCCTCTCGAGATTCCTCTCCCGTCGATACCGGGCCAAAAACCTTGTGTGGAGTCAGGGCCGGAACCGAGGATTCCTCTCAGGGGCTGACATGGATCTCTGGGTACTTCTGGAGTCTCCCCAGGGGAGTCAGGCCTCGTCTCGAGTCGGGGCATGCACGTGCACTTTCCTTCCAGGCTGTAGCAGCAATGTCACGCTTCCCGTGGCGTGGATCAAAGGATCTGTGGTTTTCCCTCGAGGCTTTCCCTCGAGGCTTTCCCACAGGGCTGTCCCACGTGCCACCGTGGTGTGAGTCGATCCTCGGCGTGAAAGATGAGCCAGTGCAGGGCAAAGAGGTTCCTCTGGAATGGACTGAGACATCTGGGGGACTCTTGGAATGGTGGTACGACCATGGAGTTCCTCTCGCCTTTCCTGTTGAGAGTGCCTCCGCTTGAAATGCGACGGGAACGCTGGGAATTCTTTCCCGTTGAAAGCAGGGAAAGGATCGCTCATTTCGAGCTAGGAGGGGGAAACGGGGCTCCTCTGGATGTGGGCGGGAACATCGTGCTTCCTCTAGTGTGGAGACGGGTATGGCGGTGAACTTCTTGAGTTGCAGCAAGGGTGTGAAAGACCCTTTCGAAGTTCCAGAGGTTAGGTGTCATTCGTCTCCAGACGCATCATCGGAAATAGGCCTCATCTCGCCTAGAAGGGAGAACTTCCTGGATATTCTCGAGTTGTGGCAGGTGTTCTCGAGTTATGACGGGGACCTCAGGGACCCGCCCTGGTGTCCTCAGTAAAGGCCAGTCCCCATGCGAGTTGCTAGGGGGCCTCTCGGGATTCCTCTCCCGTCGATACCGGGGCCAAAATCCGTGTCTGGAGTCAGGGCCGGAACCGAGGATTCCTCTCAGGGGCTGACATGGATCTTTGGGTATTTCTGGAGTCTCCCCAGGGGAGTCAGGCCTCGTCTCGAGTGGGGGCATGCACGTGTGCTTTCCTTCCAGGCTGTAGCAGCAATGTCACGCTTCCCGTGGCGTGGATCTAAGGATCTGTGGTTTTCCCTCGAGGCTTTCCCACAGGGCTGTCCCACGTGCCACTGTGGTGTGAGTCGACTTCTCCGTGAAAGATGAGCCAGTGCAGGGCAAAGAGGTTCCTCTGGAATGGAAAGAGACATCTGGGGGACTCTTGGAATGGTGGTACGGCCATGGAGTTCCTCTCGCCTTTCCTGTTGAGAGTGCCTCCTCTTGAGATGCGACGGGAACGCAGGAATTCTTTCCCGTTGAAAGCAGGGAAAGGATCCCTCATCTCGATCTCCGAGGGGGAAACGGGGCTCCTCTGGTTGGGGGCGGGACCATCGTTCTTCCTCTCGAGTGGAGATGGGTATGGCGGTGAACTTCTTGAGTTGCAGCAAGGGTGTGAAAGACCCTTTCGATGTTCCAGAGGTTAGGTGTCATTAGTCTCCAGACGCCTCATCGGAAATAGGCCTCATCTCGCTGGAAGGGAGAACTTCCTGGATTTTCTCGAGTTGCGGCAGGTGTTCTCGAGTTACGACGGGGACCTCAGGGACCCGCCCTGGTGGCCTCAGGAGAGGCCAGTCCCCATGCGAGTTGCTAGGGGGATTCTCGGGATTCCTCTCCCGTCGATACCCGGGCCAAAAACCTTGTGTGGATTCTGGGCCGGAACCGAGGATACCTCTCACGGGCTGATATGGATCTTTGGGTACTTCTGGAGTCTCGCCACGGGAGAAAGGCCTCATCTCGAGTGGGGGCATGCACGTGCACTTTCCTTCCAGGCTGTAGCAGCAATGACACGCTTCCCATCGCGTGGATCAAAGGATCTGTGGTTTTCCCTCGAGGCTTTCCCTCGAGGCTTTCCCACAGGGCTGTCCACGTGCCACCGTGGTGTGAGTCGATCCTCGGCGTGAAAGATGAGCCAGTGCAGGGCAAAGAGGTTCCTCTGGAATGGACTGAGACATCGGGGGGACTCTTGGAATGGTGGTACGACCATGGAGTTCCTCTCGCCTTTCCTGTTGAGAGTGCCTCCTCTTGAGATGCGACGGGAACGCCGGGAATTCTTTCCCGTTGAAAGCAGGGAAAGGATCGCTCATCTAGAGCTAGGAGGGGGAAACGGGGCTCCTCTGGATGGGGGCGGGACCATCGTGCTTCCTCTAGAGTGGAGACGGGTATGGCGGTGAACTTCTTGATTTGCAGCAAGGGTGTGAAAGACCCTTTCGAAGTTCCAGAGTTTAGGTGTCATTAGTCTCCAGACGCCTCATCGGAAATAGGCCTCATCTCGCCTGGAAGGGAGAACTTCCTGGATTTTCTCGAGTTGCGGCAGGTGTTCTCGAGTTACGACGGGGACCTCAGGGACCCGCCCTGGTGGCCTCAGGAGAGGCCAGTCCCCATGCGAGTTGCTAGGGGGCCTCTCGGGATTCCTCTCCCGTCGATACCGGGGCCAAAAACCTTGTGTGGAGTCAGGGCCGGAACCGAGGATTCCTCTCAGTGGCTGACATGGATCTTTGGGTACTTCTGGAGTCTCCCCAGGGGAGTCAGGCCTCGTCTCGAGTGGGGGCATGCACGTGCGCTTTCCTTCAAGGCTGTAGCAGCAATGTCACGCTTCCCGTGGCGTGAATCAAACGATCTGTGGTTTTCCCTCGAGGCTTTCCCTCGAGGCTTTCCCACAGGGCTGTCCCACGTGCCACCGTGGTGTGAGTCGATCCTCGGCGTGAAAGATGAGCCAGTGCAGGGCAAAGAGGTTCCTCTGGAATGGACTGAGACATCTGGGGGACTCTTGGAATGGTGGTACGACCATGCAGTTCCTCACGCCTTTCTTGTTGAGAGTGCCTCCTCTTGAGATGCGACGGGAACGCCGGGAATTCTTTCCCGTTGAAAGCAGGGAAAGGATCCCTCATCTCGAGCTACGAGGGGGAAACGGGGCTCCTCTGGATGTGGGCGGGACCATCGTGCTTCCTCTCGAGTGGAGACGGGTATGGCGGTGAACTTCTTGAGTTGCAGCAAGGGTGTGAAAAACCCTTTCGAAGTTCCACAGGTTAGGTGTCATTAGTCTCCAGACGCCTCATCGGAAATAGGCCTCATCTCTCCTGGAAGGGAGAAATTCCTGGATTTTCTCGAGTTGCGGCAGGTGTTCTCGAGTTACGACGGGAACCACAGGGACCCGCCCTGATGGCCTCAGGAGAGGCCAGTCCCCATGCGAGTTGCTAGGGGGCCTCTCGGGATTCCTCTACCGTCGATACCGGCGCCAAAAACCTTGTGTGGAGTCAGGGTCGGAACCGAGGATTCCTCTCAGGGGCTGACATGGATGTTTGGGTACTTCTGGAGTCTCCCCAGGGGAGTCAGGCCTCGGCTCGAGTGGGGGCATGCACGTGCGCTTTCCTTCCAGGCTGTAGCAGGAATGTGACGCTTCCCGTCGCGTGGATCAAAGGATCTGTGTTTTTCCCTCGAGGCTTTCCCTCGAGGCTTTCCCACAGGGCTGTCCCACGTGCCACCGTGGTGTGAGTCGATCCTCGGCGTGAAAGATGAGCCAGTGCAGGGCAAAGAGGTTCGTCTGGAATGGACTGAGACATCTGGGGTACTCTTGGAATGGTGGTACGACCATGGAGTTAATCTCGGCTTTTCTGTTGAGAGTGCCTTGTCTTGAGATGCGACGGGAACGCCGGGAATTCTTTCCCGTTGAAAGCAGGGAAAGGATCCCTCATCTCGAGCTACGAGGGGGAAACGGGGCTCCTCTGGATGTGGGCGGGACCATCGTGCTTCCTCTAGAGTGGAGACGGGTATGGCGGTGAACTTCTTGAGTTGCAGCAAGGGTGTGAAAGACCCTTTCGAAGTTCCAGAGGTTAGGTGTCATTAGACTCCAGACGCCTCATCGGAAATAGGCCTCATCTCGCCTGGAAGGGAGAACTTCCTGGATTTTCTCGAGTTGCGGCAGGTGTTCTCGAGTTACGACGGGGACCTCAGGGACCCGCCCTGGTGGCCTCAGGAGAGGCCAGTCCCCATGCGAGTTGCTAGGGGGCCTCTCGGGATTCCTCTCCCGTCGATACCGGGGCCAAAATCCTTGTGTGGAGTCAGGGCCGGAACCGAGGATTCCTCTCAGGGGCTGACATGGATCTTTGGGTACTTCTGGAGTCTCCCCAGGGGAGTCAGGCCTCGTCTCGAGTGGGGGCATGCACGTGCGCTTTCCTTCCAGGCTGTAGCAGCAATGTCACGCTTCCCGTCGCGTGGATCAAAGGATCTGTGGTTTTCCCTCGAGGCTTTCCCTCGAGGCTTTCCCACAGGACTGTCCCACGTGCCACCGTGGTGTGAGTCGATCCTCGGCGTGAAAGATGAGCCAGTGCAGGGCAAAGAGGTTCCTCTTGAATGGACTGAGACATCTGGGGGACTCTTGGAATGGTGGTACGACCATGGAGTTCCTCTCGCCTTTTCTGTTGAGAGTGCCTCCTCTTGAGATGCGACGGGAACGCCTTGAATTCTTTCCCGTTGAAAGCAGGGAAAGGATCCCTCATCTCGAGCTACGAGGGGGAAACGGGGCTCCTCTGGATGTAGGTGGGACCATCGTGCTTCCTCTAGAGTGGAGACGGGTATGGCGGTGAACTTCTTGAGTTGCAGCAAGGGTGTGAAAGACCCTTTCGAAGTTCCAGAGGTTAGGTGTCATTCGTCTCCAGACGCCTCATCGGAAATAGGCCTCATCTCGCCTGGAAGGGAGAACTTCCTGGATTTTCTCGAGTTGCGGGAGGTGTTCTAGAGTTAAGACGGGGACCTCAGGGACCCGCCCTGGTGGCCTCAATAGAGAACAGTCCCCATGTGTCTTGCTAGGTGGCCTCTCGTGATTCTTCTCCCGTTGATACCGGGGCCAAAAAACTTGTGTGGAGTCAGGGCCGGAACCGAGGATTCCTCTCAGGGGCTGACATGGATCTTTGGGTACTTCTGGAGTCTCCCCAGCTGAGTCAGGCCTCGTCTCGAGTGGGGACATGCACGTGCGCTTTCCTTCGAGGCTGTAGCAGCAATGTCACGCTTCCCGTGGCGTGGATCAAAGGATCTGTGGTTTTCCCTCGAGGCTTTCCCTCGAGGCTTTCCCACAGGGCTGTCCCACGTGCCACCGTGGTGTGAGTCGATCCTCGGCGTGAAAGATGAGCCAGTGCAGGGCAAAGAGGTTCGTCTGGAATGGACTGAGACATCTGGGGGACTCTTGGAATGGTGGTACGACCATGGAGTTCCTCTCGCCTTTCCTGTTGAGAGTGCCTCCTCTTGAGATGTGACGGGAACGCCGGGAATTCTTTCCCGTTGAATGCAGGGAAAGGATCACTCATCTCGAGCTACGAGGGGGAAACGGGGCTCCTCTGGATGTGGTCGGGACCGTCGTGCTTCCTCTCGAGTGGAGATGGGTATGGCGGTGAACTTCTTGAGTTGCAGCAAGGGTGTGAAAGACCCTTTCGAAGTTCCAGAGGTTAGGTGTCATTAGTCTCCAGACGCCTCATCGGAAATAGGCCTTATCTGGCCTGTAAGGGAGAACTTCCTGGATTTTCTTGAGTTGCGGCAGGTGTTCTCGAGTTACGACGGGGACCTCAGGGACCCGCCCTGATGGCCTCAGGAGAGGCCAGGTCCATGCGAGTTGCTAGGAGGCCTCTCGGGATTCCTCTCCTGTCGATACCGGGGCCAAAAATCTTGTGTGGAGTCAGGGCCGGAACCGAGGATTCCTCTCAGGGGTGACATGGATCTTTGGGTACTTCTGGAGTCTCCTCAGGGGAGTCAGGCCTCATCTCGAGCGGGGGCATGCACGTGCGCTTTCCTTCCAGGCTGTAGCAGCAATGTGACGCTTCCCGTCGCGTCGATCAAAGGATCTGTGGTTTTCCCTCGAGGCATTCCCTCGAGGCTTTCCCACAGGGCTGTCCCACGTGCCACCGTGGTGTGAGTCGATCCTCGGCGTGAAAGATGAGCCAGTGCAGGGCAAAGAGGTTCCTCTGGAATGGACTGAGATATCTGGGGGACTCTTGGAATGGTGGTACGACCATGGAGTTCCTCTCGCCTTTCCTGTTGAGAGTGCCTCCTCTTGAGATGCGACGGGAACGCCGGGAATTCTTTCCCGTTGAAAGCAGGGAAAGGATCCCTCATCTCGAGCTCCGAGGGGGAAACGGGGCTCCTCTGGATGTGGGCGGGACCATCGTGCTTCCTCTCGAGTGGAGACGGTTATGGCGGTGAACTTCTTGAGTTGCAGCAAGGGTGTGAAAGACCCTTTCGAAGTTCCAGAGGTTAGGTGTCATTAGTCTCCAGACGCCTCATCGGAAATAGGCCACATCTTGCCTGGAAGGGAGAACTTCCTGGATTTTCTCGAGTTGCGGGAGGTGTTCTCGAGTTAAGACGGGGACCTCAGGGACCCGTCCTGGTGGCCTCAGGAGAGGCCAGACCCCATGCGAGTTGCTAGGGGGCCTCTCGGGATTCCTCTCCCGTCGATACCGGGGCCAAAATCCTTGTGTGGAGTCAGGGCCGGAACCGAGGATTACTCTCAGGGGTGACATGGTTCTTTGGGTACTTCTGGAGACTCCCCAGGGGAGTCAGGCCTCGTCTCGAGTGGGGGCATGCACGTGCGCTTTCCTTCCAGGCTGTAGCAGCAATGTCACGCTTCCCGTCGCGTGGATCAAAGGATCTGTGGTTTTCCCTCGAGGCTTTCCCTCGAGGCTTTCCCACAAGACTGTCCCACGTGCCACCGTGGTGTGAGTCGATCCTCGGCGTGAAAGATGAGCCAGTGCAGGTCATAGAGGTTCCTCTTGAATGGACTGAGACATCTGGGGGACTCTTGGAATGGTGGTACGACCATGGAGTTCCTCTCGCCTTTTCTGTTGAGAGTGCCTCCTCTTGAGATGCGACGGGAACGCTGGGAATTCTTTCCCGTTGAAAGCAGGGAAAGGATCCCTCATCTCGAGCTACGAGGGGGAAACGGGGCTCCTCTGGATGTGGGCGGGACCATCGTGCTTCCTCTAGAGTGGAGACGGGTATGGCGGTGAACTTCTTGAGTTGCAGCAAGGGTGTGAAAGACCCTTTCGAAGTTCCAGAGGTTAGGTGTCATTAGTCTCCAGACGCCTCATCGGAAATAGGCCTCATCTCGCCTGGAAGGGAGAACTTCCTGGATTTTCTCGAGTTGCGGGAGGTGTTCTAGAGTTAAGACGGGGACCTCAGGGACCCGCCCTGGTGGCCTCAATAGAGAACAGTCCCCATGCGTCTTGCTAGGTGGCCTCTCGTGATTCTTCTCCCGTCGATACCGGGGCCAAAAAACTTGTGTGGAGTCAGGGCCGGAACTGAGGATTCCTCTCAGGGGCTGACATGGATCTTTGGGTACTTCTGGAGTCTCCCCAGGGGAGTCAGGCCTCGTCTCGAGTGGGGGCATGCACGTGCGCTTTCCTTCCAGGCTGTAGCAGCAATGTCATTCTTCCCGTCGCATTTATGAAAGGATCTGTGGCTTTCCCTCGAGGCTTTCCCTCGAGGCTTTCCCACAGGGCTGTCCCACGTGGCACCGTGGTGTGCGTCGATCCTCGGCGTGAAAGATGAGCCAGTGCAGGTCAAAGAGGTTCCTCTGGAATGGACTGAGACATCTAGGGGACTCTAGGAATGGTGGTACGACCATGGAGTTCCTCTCGCCTTTCCTGTTGAGATTGCCTCCTCTTGAGATGCGACGGGAATGCTGGGAATTTTTTCCCGTTGAAAGCAGGGAAACGATCCCTCATCTCGAGCTCCGAGGGGGAAACGGGGCTCCTCTGGATGTGGGCGGGACCATCGTGCTTCCTCTCGAGTGGAGACTGGTATGGCGGTGAACTTCTTGAGTTGCAGCAAGGGTGTGAAAGACCCTTTCGAAGTTCCAGAGGTTAGGTGTCATTAGTCTCCAGACGCCTCATCGGAAATAGGCCTCATCTCGCCTGGAAGGGAGAACTTCCTGGATTTTCTCGAGTTGCGGCAGGTGTTCTCGAGTTACGACGGGGACCTCAGGGACCCGCACTGGTGGCCTCAGGAGAGGCCAGTCCCCATGCGAGTTGCTAGGGGGCCTCTCGGGATTCCTCTCCCGTCGATACTGGGGCCAAAAACCTTCTGTGGAGTCAGGCCCGGAACCGAGGATTCCTGTCAGGGGCTGACCTGGATCTTTGGGTACTTCTGGAGTCTCCCCAGGGGAGTCAGGCCTCGTCTTGAGTGGGAGCATGCACGTGCGCTTTCCTTCCAGGCTGTAGCAGCAATGTCACGCTTCCCGTCGCCTGGATCAAAGGATCTGTGGTTTTCCCTCGAGGCTTTCCCACAGGGCTGCCCCACGTGCCACCGTGGTGTGAGTCGATCCTCGGCGTGAAAGATGAGCCAGTGCAGGGCAAAGAGGTTCCTCTGGAATGGACTGAGACATCTGGGGGACTCTTGGAATGGTGGTACGACCATGGAGTTCCTCTCGCCTTTCCTGTTGAGAGTGCCTCCTCTTGAGATGCGACGGGAACGCCGGGAATTCTTTCCCGTTGAAAGCAGGGAAAGGATCCCTCATCTCGAGCTCCGAGGGGGAAACGGGGCTCCTCTGGATGTGGGCGGGACCATCGTGCTTCCTCCCGAGTGGAGAAGGGTATGGCGGTGAACTTCTTGAGTTGCAGCAAGGGTGTGAATGACCCTTTCGAAGTTCCAGAGGTTAGGTGTCATTAGTCTCCAGACGCCTCATCGGAAATAGGCCTCATCTGGCCTGGAAGGGAGAACTTCCTGGATTTGCTCGAGTTGCGGCTGGTGTTCTCGAGTTACGACGGGGACCTCAGGGACCCGCCCTGGTGGCCTCAGGAGAGGCCAGTCCCCATGCTAGTTGCTAGGGGGCCTCTCGGGATTCCTCTCCCTTCTATACCGGGGCCAAAAACCTTGTGTGGAGTCAGGGCCGGAACCGAGGATTCCTCTCAGGGGCTGACATGGATCTTTGGGTACTTCTGGAGTCTCCCCAGGGGAGTCAGGCCTCGTCTCGAGTGGGGGCATGCACGTGCGCTTTCCTTCCAGGCTGTAGCAGCAATGTCATTCTTCCCGTCGCATTTATCAAAGGATCTGTGGCTTTCCCTCGAGACTTCCCCTCGAGGCTTTCCCACAGGGCTGTCCCACGTGCCACCGTGGTGTGAGTCGATCCTCGGCGTGAAAGATGAGCCAGTGCAGGGCAAAGAGGTTCCTCTGGAATTGACTGAGACATCTGGGGGAAGCTTGGAATGGTGGTACGACCATGGAGTTCCTCTCGCCTTTCCTGTTGAGAGTGCCTCCTCTTGAGATGCGACGGGAACGCCGGGAAATCTTTCCCGTTGAAAGCAGGGAAAGGATCCCTCATCTCAAGCTCCGAGGGGGAAACGGGGCTCCTCTGGATGTGGGCGGGACCATCGTGCTTCCTCCCGAGTGGAGACGGGTATTTCGGTGAAATTCTTGAGTTGCAGCAAGGGTGTGAATGACCCTTTCGAAGTTCCTGAGGTTAGGTGTCATTAGTCTCCAGACGCCTCATCGGAAATAGGCCTCATCTCGCCTGGAAGGGAGAACTTCCTGGATTTGCTCGAGTTGCGGAAGGTGTTCTCGAGTTACGACGGGGACCTCAGGGACCCGCCCTGGTGGCCTCAGGAGAGGCCAGAACCCATGCTAGTTGCTAGGGGGCCCCTCGGGATTCCTCTCCCGTCGATACCGGGGCCAAAAACCTTGTGTGGAGTCAGGGCCGGAACCGAGGATTCCTCTCAGGGGCTGACATGGATCTTTGGGTACTTCTGGAGTCTCCCCAGGGGAGTCAGGCCTCGTCTCGAGTGGGGGCATGCACGTGCGCTTTCCTTCCAGGCTCTAGCAGCAATGTCACGCTTCCCGTCGCGTGGATCAAAGAATCTGTGGTTTTTCCTCCAGGCTTTCCCATGAGGCTTTCCCACAGGGCTGTCCCACGTTCCACCGTGGTGTGAGTCGATCCTCGGCGTGAAAGATGAGCCAGTGCAGGGCAAAGAGGTTCCTCTGGAATGGACTGAGACATCTGGGGGACTCTTGGAATGGTGGTACGACCATGGAGTTCCTCTCGCCTTTCCTGTTGAGAGTGCCTCCTCTTGAGATGCGACGGGAACGCCGGGAATTCTTTCCCGTTGAAAGCAGGGAAAGGATCCCTCATCTCGAGCTACGAGGGGGAAACGGGGCTCCTCTGGATGTGGGCGGGACCATCGTGCTTCCTCCCGAGTGGAGACGGGTATGGCGGTGAACTTCTTGATTTGCAGCAAGGGTGTGAATGACCCTTTCGAAGTTCCAGAGGTTAGGTGTCATTAGTCTCCAGACGCCTCATCGGAAATAGGCCTCATCTGGCCTGGAAGGGAGAACTTTCTGGATTTGCTCGAGTTGCGGCAGGTGTTCTCGAGTTACGACGGGGACCTCAGGGACCCGCCCTGGTGGCCTCAGGAGAGGCCAGTCCCCATGCTAGTTGCTAGGGGGCCCCTCGGGATTCCTCTCCCTTCGATACCGGGGCCAAAAACCTTGTGTGGAGTCAGGGCCGGAACCGAGGATTCCTCTCAGGGGCTGACATGGATCTTTGGGTACTTCTGGAGTCTCCCCAGGGGAGTCAGGCCTCGTCTCGCGCGGGGGCATGCACGTGCGCTTTCCTTCCAGGCTGTAGCAGCAATGTCATTCTTCCCGTCGCATTTATCAAAGGATCTGTGGCTTTCCCTCGAGACTTCCCCTCGAGGCTTTCCCACAGGGCTGTCCCACGTGCCACCGTGGTGTGAGTCGATCCTCGGCGTGAAAGATGAGCCAGTGCAGGGCAAAGAGTTTCCTCTGGAATGGACTGAGACATCTGGGGGAGTCTTGGAATGGTGGTACGACCATGGAGTTCCTCTCGCCTTTCCTGTTGAGAGTGCCTCCTCTTGAGATGCGACGGGAACGCCGGGAATTCTTTCCCGTTGAAAGCAGGGAAAGGATCCCTCATCTCGAGCTACGAGGGGGAAACGGGGCTCCTCTGGATGTGGGCGGGACCATCGTGCTTCCTCTCGAGTGGAGACGGGTATGGCGGTGAACTTCTTGAGTTGCAGCAATGGTGTGAAAGACCCTTTCGAAGTTCCAGAGGTTAGGTGTCATTAGTCTCCAGACGCCTCATCGGAAATAGGCCTCATCTCGCCTGGAAGGGAGAACTTCCTGGATTTTCTCGAGTTGCGGCAGGTGTTCTCGAGTTACGACGGGGACCTCAGGGACCCGCCCTGGTGGCCTCAGGAGAGGCCAGTCCCCATGCGAGTTGATAGGGGGCCTCTCGGGATTCCTCTCCCGTCGATACCGGGGACAAAAACCTTGTGTGGAGTCAGGGCCGGAACCGAGGATTCCTCTCAGGGGTGACATGTATCTTTGGGTACTTCTGGAGTCTCCAAAGGGGAGTCAGGCCTCGTCTCGAGTGGGGGCATGCACGTGCGCTTTCCTTCCAGGCTGTAGCAGCAATGTCACGCTTCCCGTCGCGTGGATCAAAGGATCTGTGGTTTTCCCTCGAGGCTTTCATTCGAGGCTTTCCCACAGGGCTGTCCCACGTGCCACCGTGGTGTGAGTCGATCCTCGGCGTGAAAGATGAGCTAGTGCAGGGCAAAGAGGTTCCTCTGGAATGGACTGAGACATCTGGGCAATCCTGGAATGGTGGTACGACCATGGAGTTCCTCTCGCCTTTCCTGTTGAGAATGCCTCCTCTTGAGATGCGACGGGAACACTGGGAATTCTTTCCCGTTGAAAGCAGGGAAAGGATCCCTCATCTCGAGCTCCGAGGGGGAAACGGGGCTCCTCTGGATGTGGGCGGGACCATCGTGCTTCCTCTCGAGTGGAGACGGGTATGGCGGTGAACTTCTTGAGTTGCAGCAAGGGTGTGAAAGACCCTTTCGAAGTTCCAGAGGTTAGGTGTCATTAGTCTCCAGACGCCTCATCGGAAATAGGCCACATGTCGCCTGGAAGGGAGAACTTCCTGGATTTTCTCGAGTTGCGGCAGGTGTTCTCGAGTTACGACGGGGACCTCAGGGAACCGCCCTGGTGGCCTCAGGAGAGGCCAGTCCCCATGCAATTTGCTAGGGGGCCTCTCGGGATTCCTCTCCCGTCGATACCGGGGCCAAAAACCTTGTGTGGAGTCAGGCCCGGAACCGAGGATTCCTCTCAGGGGCTGATATGCATCTTTGGGTACTTCTGGAGTCTCCCCAGGGGAGTCAGGCCTCGTCTCGAGTGGGGGCATGCACGTGCGCTTTCCTTCCAGGCTGTAGCAGCAATGTCACGCTTCCCGTCGCGTGGATCAAAGGATCTGTGGTTTTCCCTCGAGGCTTTCCCTCGAGGCTTTCCCACAGGGCTGTCCCACGTGCCACCGTGGTGTGAGTCGATCCTCGGCGTCAAAGATGAGCCAGTGCAGGGCAAAGAGGTTCCTCTGGAATGGACTGAGACATCTGGGGGACTCTTGGAATGGTGGTACGACCATGGAGTTCCTCTCGCCTTTCCTGTTGAGAGTGCCTCCTCTTGAGATGCGACGGGAACGCCGGGAATTCTTTCCCGTTGAAAGCAGGGAAAGGATCCCTCATCTCGAGCTACGAGGGGGAAACGGGGCTCCTCTGTATGTGGGCGGGACCATCGTGCTTCCTCTCGAGTGGAGACGGGTATGGCGGTGAACTTCTTGAGTTGCAGCAAGGGTTTGAAAGACCCTTTCGAAGTTCCAGAGGTTAGGTGTCATTAGTCTCCAGACGCCTCATCGGAAATAGGCCTCATCTCGCCTGCAAGGGAGAACTTCCTGGATTTTCTCGAGTTGCGGCAGGTGTTCTCGAGTTACGACGGGGACCTCAGGGACCCGCCCTGGTTGCCTCAGGAGAGGCCAGTCCCCATGCTAGTTGCTAGGGGGCCCCTCGGGATTCCTCTCCCGTCGATACCGGGGCCAAAAACCTTGTGTGGAGTCAGGGCCGGAACCGAGGATTCCTCTCAGGGGCTGACATGGATCTTTGGGTACTTCTGGAGTCTCCCCAGGGGAGTCAGGCCTCGTCTCGAGTGGGGGCATGCACGTGCGCTTTCCTTCCAGGCTGTAGCAGCAATGTCATTCTTCCCGTCGCATTTTTCAAAGGATCTGTGGCTTTCCCTCGAGGCATTCCCTCGAGGCTTTCCCACAGGGTGTCCCACGTGCCACCGTGGTGTGAGTCGATCCTCGGCGTGAAAGATGAGCCAGTGCAGGTCAAAGAGGTTCCTCTGGAATGGACTGAGACATCTAGGGGACTCTAGGAATGGTGTTACGACCATTGAGTTCCTCTCGCCTTTCCTGTTGAGAGTGCCTCCTCTTGAGATGCGACGGGAATGCTGGGAATTTTTTCCTGTTGAAAGCAGGGAAACGATCCCTCATCTCGAGCTCCTAGGGGGAAACGGGGCTCCTCTGGATGTGGGCGGGACCATCGTGCTTCCTCTCGAGTGGAGACGGGTATGGCGGTGAACTTCTTGAGTTGCAGCAAGGGTGTGAAAGACCCTTTCGAAGTTCCAGAGGTTAGGTGTCATTAGTCTCCAGACGCCTCATCGGAAATAGGCCTCATCTCGCCTGGAAGGGAGAACTTCCTGGATTTTCTCGAGTTTCGGCAGGAGTTCTCGAGTTACGACGGGGACCTCAGGGACCCGCCCTGGTGGCCTCAGGAACGGCCAGTCCCCATGCGAGTTGCTAGGGGGCCTCTCGGGATTCCTCTCCCATCAATACTGGGGCCAAAACATTGTGTGGAGTCAGGGCCGGAACCGAGGATTCCTCTCAGGGGCTGACATGGATCTTTGGGTATTTCTGGAGTCTCCCCAGGGGAGTCAGGCCTCGTCTCGAGTGGGGGCATGCACGTGCGCTTTCCTTCCAGGCTGTAGCAGCAATGTCACGCTTTCCGTGGCGTGGATCAAAGGATCTGTGGTTTTCCCTCGAGGCTTTCCCTCGAGGCTTTCCCACAGGGCTGTCCCACGTGCCACCGTGGTGTGAGTCGATCCTCGGCGTGAAAGATGAGCCAGTGCAGGGCAAAGTGGTTCCTCTGGAATGGACTGAGACATCTCGGGGACTCTTGGAATGGTGGTACCACCATGGAGTTCCTCTCGCCTTTCCTGTTGAGAGTGCCTCCTCTTGAGATGCGACGGGAACGCTGGGAATTCTTTCCCGTTGAAAGCAAGGAAAGGATCCCTCATCTCGAGCTACGAGGGGGAAACGGGGCTCCTCTGGATGTGGTCGGGACCATCGTGCTTCCTCTCGAGTGGAGACGGGTATGGCGGTGAACTTCTTGAGTTGCAGCAATTGTGTGAAAGACCCTTTCGAAGTTCCAGAGGTTAGGTGTCATTAGTCTCCAGACGACTCATCGGAAATAGGCCTCATCTCGCCTGGAAGGGAGAACTTCCTGGATTTTCTCGAGTTGCGGCAGGTGTTCTCGAGTTACGACGGGGACGTTAGGGACCCGCCCTGGTGGCCTCAGGAGAGGCCACTCCCCATGCGAGTTGCTAGGCGGCCTCTCGGGATTCCTCTCCCGTTGATACCGGGGCCAAAAACCTTGTGTGGAGTCAGGGCCGGAACCGAGGATTCCTCTCAGGGGCTGACATGGATCTTTGGGTACTTCTGGAGTCTCCCCAGGGGAGTCAGGCCTCGTCTCGAGTGGTGGCATGCACTTGCGCTTTCCTTCCAGGCTGTAGCAGCAATATCACGCTTCCCGTCGCGTGGATCAAAGGATATGTGGTTTTCCCTCGAGGCTTTCCCTCGAGGCTTTCCCACAGGGCTGTCCCACGTGCGACCGTGGTGTGAGTCGATCCTCGGCGTGAAAGATGAGCCAGTGCAGGGCAAAGAGGTTCCTCTGGAATGGACTGAGACATCTGGGGGACTCTTGGAATGGTGGTACGACCATGGAGTTCCTCTCGCCTTTCCTGTTGAGAGTGCCTCCTCTTGAGATGCGACGGGAACGCCGGGAATTCTTTCCCGTTGAAAGCAGGGAAAGGATCCCTCATCTCGAGGTACGAGGTGGAAACGGGGCTCCTCTGGATGTGGGCGGGACCATCGTGCTTCCTCCCGAGTGGAGACGGGTATGGCGGTGAACTTCTTGATTTGCAGCAAGGGTGTGAATGACCCTTTCGAAGTTCCAGAGGTTAGGTGTCATTAGTCTCCAGACGCCTCATCGGAAATAGGCCTCATCTGGCCTGGAAGGGAGAACTTCCTGGATTTGCTCGAGTTGCGGCAGGTGTTCTCGAGTTACGACGGGGACCTCAGGGACCCGCCATGGTGGCCTCAGGAGAGGCCAGTCCCCATGCTAGTTGCTAGGGGGCCCCTCGGGATTCCTCTCCCTAAGATACCGGGGCCAAAAACCTTGTGTGGAGTCAGGGCCGGAACCGAGGATTCCTCTCAGGGGCTGACATGGATCTTTGGGTACTTCTGGAGTCTCCCCAGGGGAGTCAGGCCTCGTCTCGCGCGTGGGCATGCACGTGCGCTTTCCTTCCAGGCTGTAGCAGCAATGTCATTCTTCCCGTCGCATTTATCAAAGGATCTGTGGCTTTCCCTCGAGACTTCCCCTCGAGGCTTTCCCACAGGGCTGTCCCACGTGCCACCGTGGTGTGAGTCGATCCTCGGCGTGAAAGATGAGCCAGTGCAGGGCAAAGAGGTTCGTCTGGAATGGACTGAGACATCTGGGGGACTCTTGGAATGGTGGTACGACCATGGAGTTCCTCTCGCCTTTCCTGTTGAGAGTGCCTCCTCTTGAGATGTGACGGGAACGCCGGGAATTCTTTCCCGTTGAATGCAGGGAAAGGATCACTCATCTCGAGCTACGATGGGGAAACGGGGCTCCTCTGGATGTGGGCGGGACCGTCGTGCTTCCTCTTGAGTGGAGATGGGTATGGCGGTGAACTTCTTGAGTTGCAGCAAGGGTGTGAAAGACCCTTTCGAAGTTCCAGAGGTTAGGTGTCATTAGTCTCCAGACGCCTCATCGGAAATAGGCCTCATCTCGCCTGGAAGGGAGAACTTCCTGGATTTTCTTGAGTTGCGGCAGGTGTTCTCGAGTTACGACGGGGACCTCAGGGATCCGCCCTGGTGGCCTAAGGAACGGAGAGTCCCGATGCGAGTTGCTAGGGGGTCTCTCGGGATTCCTCTCCCATCGATACTGGGGCCAAAAACCTTGTGTGGAGTCAGGGCCGGAACCGAGGATTCCTCTCAGGGGCTGACATGGATCTTTGGGTACTTCTGGAGTCTCCCCAGGGGAGTCAGGCCTCGTCTCGAGTGGGGGCATTCACGTGCGCTTTCCTTCCAGGCTGTAGCAGCAATGTCACATTTCCTGTCGCGTGGATCAAAGGATCTGTGGTTTTCCCTCGAGGCTTTCCCTCGAGGCTTTCCGACAGGGCTGTCCCACGTGCCACTGTGGTGTGAGTCAATCCTCGGCGTGAAAGATGAGCCAGTGCAGGGCAAAGAGGTTCCTCTGGAATGGACTGAGACATCTGGGGGACTCTTTGAATGGTGGTACGACCATGGAGTTCCTCTCGCCTTTCCTGTTGAGAGTGCCTCCTCTTGAGATGCGACGGGAACGCCAGGAATTCTTTTCCGTTGAAAGCAGGGAAAGGATCCCTCATCTCGAGCTCCGAGGGGGAAACGGGGCTCCTCTGGATGTGGGCGGGACCATCGTGCTTCCTCCCGAGTGGAGACGGGTATGGCGGTGAAATTCTTGAGTTGCAGCAAGGTTGTGAATGACCCTTTCGAAGTTCCAGAGGTTAGGTGTCATTAGGCTCCAGACGCCTCATCGGAAATAGGCCTCATCTCGCCTGGAAGGGAGAACTTCCTGGATTTTCTCGAGTTGCGGCAGGTGTTCTCGAGTTACGACGGGGACCTCAGGGACCCGCCCTGGTGGCCTCAGGAGAGGCCAGTCCCCATGCGAGTTGCTAGGGGGCCTCTCGGGATTCCTCTCCCGTCGATACCGGGGCCAAAAACCTTCTGTGGAGTCAGGCCCGGAACAGAGGATTCCTGTCAGGGGCTGACATGGATCTTTGGGTACTTCTGGAGTCTCCCCAGGGGAGTCAGGCCTCGTCTTGGGTGGGAGCATGCACGTGCGCTTTCCTTCCAGGCTGTAGCAGCAATGTCACGCTTCCCGTCGCGTGGATCAAAGGATCTGTGGTTTTCCCTCGAGGCTTTCCCTCGAGGCTTTCCCACAGGGCTGTCCCACGTGCCACCGTGGTGTGAGTCGATCCTCGGCGTGAAAGATGAGCCAGTGCAGGGCAAAGAGGTTCCTCTGGAATGGACTGAGACATCTGGGGGACTCTTGGAATGGTGGTACGACCATGGAGTTCCTCTCGCCTTTCCTGTTGAGAGTGCCTCCTCTTGAGATGCGACGGGAACGCCGGGAATTCTTTCCCGTTGAAAGCAGGGAAAGGATCCCTCATCTCGAGCTAAGAGGGGGAAACGGGGCTCCTCTGGATGTGGGCGGGACCATCGTGCTTCCTCCCGAGTGGAGACGGGTATTTCGGTGAACTTCTTGAGTTGCAGCAAGGGTGTGAATGACGCTTTCGAAGTTCCTGAGGTTAGGTGTCATTAGTCTCCAGACGCCTCATCGGAAATAGGCCTCATCTCGCCTGGAAGGGAGAACTTCCTGGATTTGCTCGAGTTGCGGCAGGTGTTCTCGAGTTACGACGGGGACCTCAGGGACCCGCCCTGGTGGCCTCAGGAGAGGCCAGTCCCCATGCTATTTGCTAGGGGGCCCCTCGGTATTCCTCTCCCGTCGATACCGGGGCCAAAAATCTTGTGTGGAGTCAGGGCCGGAACCGAGGATTCCTCTCAGGGGCTGACATGGATCTTTGGGTACTTCTGGAGTCTCCCCAGGGGAGTCAGGCCTCGTTTCGAGTGGGGGCATGCACGTGCGCTTTCCTTCCAGGCTGTAGCAGCAATGTCATTCTTCCCGTCGCATTTATCAAAGGATCTGTGGCTTTCCCTCGAGGCTTTCCCTCGAGGCTTTCCCACAGGGCTGTCCCACGTGCCACCGTGGTGTGAGTCGATCCTCGGCGTGAAAGATGAGCCAGTGCAGGTCAAAGAGGTTCCTCTGGAATGGACTGAGACATCTAGGGGACTCTAGGAATGGTGGTACGACCATTGAGTTCCTCTCGCCTTTCCTGTTGAGAGTGCCTCCTCTTGAGATGCGACGGGAATGCTGGGAATTTTTTCCTGTTGAAAGCAGGGAAACGATCCCTCATCTCGAGCTCCGAGGGGGAAACGGGGCTCCTCTGGATGTGGGCGGGACCATCGTGCTTCCTCTCGAGTGGAGACGGGTATGGCGGTGAACTTCTTGAGTTGCAGCAAGGGTGTGAAAGACCCTTTCGAAGTTCCAGAGGTTAGGTGTCATTAGTCTCCAGACGCCTCATCGGAAATAGGCCTCATCTCGCCTGGAAGGGAGAACTTCCTGGATTTTCTCGAGTTGCGGCAGGTGTTCTCGAGTTAGGACGGGGACCTCAGGGACCCGCCTGGTGGCCTCAGGAACGGCCAGTCCCCATGCGAGTTGCTAGGGGGCCTCTCGGGATTCCTCTCCCATCAATACTGGGGCCAAAAACATTGTGTGGAGTCAGCGCCGGAACCGAGGATTCCTCTCAGGGGCTGACATGGATCTTTGGGTACTTCTGGAGTCTCCCCAGGGGAGTCAGGCCTCGTCTCGAGTGGGGGCATGCACGTGCGCTTTCCTTCCAGGCTGTAGCAGCAATGTCACGCTTTCCGTGGCGTGGATCAAAGGATCTGTGGTTTTCCCTCGAGGCTTTCCCTCGAGGCTTTCCCACAGGGCTGTCCCACGTGCCACCGTGGTGTGAGTCGATCCTCGGCGTGAAAGATGAGCCAGTGCAGTGCAAAGAGGTTCCTCTGGAATGGACTGAGACATCTGGGGGACTCTTGGAATGGTGGTACGACCATGGTGTTCCTCTCGCCTTTCCTGTTGAGAGTGCCTCCTCTTGACATGCGACGGGAACGCCAGGAATTCTTTTCCGTTGAAAGCAGGGAAAGGATCCCTCATCTCGAGGTCCGAGGGGGAAACGGGGCTCCTCTGGATGTGGGCGGGACCATCGTGCTTCCTCCCGAGTGGAAACGGGTATTGCGGTGAACTTCTTGAGTTGCAGCAAGGGTGTGAAAGACCCTTTCGAAGTTCCAGAGGTTAGGTGTCATTAGTCTCCAGACGCCTCATCGGAAATAGGCCTCATCTCGCCTGGAAGGGAGAACTTCCTGGATTTTGTCGAGTTGCGGGAGGTGTTCTCGAGTTACGACGGGGACCTCAGGGACCCGCCCTGGTGGCCTCAGGAGAGGCCAGTCCCCATGCTAGTTGCTAGGGGGCCCCTCGGGATTCCTCTCCCGTCGATACCGGGGCCAAAAACCTTGTGTGGAGTCAGGGCCGGAACCGAGGATTCCTCTCAGGGGCTGACATGGATCTTTGGGTACTTCTGGAGTCTCCCCAGGGGAGTCAGGCCTCGTCTCGAGTGGGGGCATGCACGTGCGCTTTCCTTCCAGGCTCTAGCAGCAATGTCACGCTTCCCGTCGCGTGGATCAAAGGATCTGTGGTTTTCCCTCGAGGCTTTCCCTCGAGGCTTTCCCACAGGGCTGTCCCACGTGCCACCATGGTGTGAGTCGATCCTCGGCGTGAAAGATGAGCCAGTGCAGGTCAAAGAGGTTCCTCTGGAATGGACTGAGACATCTGGGGGACTCTTGGAATGGTGGTACGACCATGGAGTTCCTCTCGCCTTTCCTGTTGAGAGTGCCTCCTCTTGAGATGCGACGGGAACGCCGGGAATTCTTTCCCGTTGAAAGCAGGGAAAGGATCCCTCATCTCGAGCTACGAGGGGGAAACGGGGCTCCTCTGGATGTGGGCGGGACCATCGTGCTTCCTCTCGAGTGGAGACGGGTATGGCGGTGAACTTCTTGAGTTGCAGCAAGGGTGTGAAAGACCCTTTCGAAGTTCCAGAGGTTAGGTGTCATTAGTCTCCAGACGCCTCATCGGAAATAGGCCTCATCTCGCCTGGAAGGGAGAACTTCCTGGATTTTCTCGAGTTGCGGCAGGTGTTCTCGAGTTACGACGGGGACCTCAGGGACCCGCCCTGGTGGCCTCAGAAGAGGCCAGTCCCCATGCGAGTTGATAGGGGACCTCTCGGGATTCCTCTCCCGTCGATACCGGGGACGAAAACCTTGTGTGGAGTCAGGGCCGGAACCGAGGATTCCTCTCAGGGGTGACATGTATATTTGGGTACTTCTGGAGTCTCCAAAGGGGAGTCAGGCCTCGTCTCGAGTGGGGTCATGCACGTGCGTTTTCCTTCCAGGCTGTAGCATCAATGTCACGATTCCCGTCGCATTTATCAAAGGGTCTGTAGCTTTCCCTCGAGTCTTTCCCTCGAGGCTTTCCCACAGGGCTGTCCCACGTGCCACCGTGGTGTGAATCGATCCTCGGCGTGAAAGATGAGCCAGTGCAGGTCAAAGAGGTTCCTCTGGAATGGACTGAGACATCTAGGGGACTCTAGGAATGGTGGTACGACCATGGAGTTCCTCTCGCCTTTCCTGTTGAGAGTGCCTCTTCTTGAGATGCGACAGGAACGCTGGGAATTCTTTCCCGTTGAAAGCAGGGAAAGGATCCCTCATCTCGAGCTACGAGGGGGAAACGGGGCTCCTCTGGATGTGGGCGGGACCATCGTGCTTCCTCTCAAGTGGAGACGGGTATGGCGGTGAACTTCTTGAGTTGCAGCAAGGGTGTGAAAGACCCTTTCGAAGTTCCAGAGGTTAGGTGTCATTAGTCTCCAGACGCCTCATCGGAAATAGGCCTCATCTCGCCTGCAAGGGAGAACTTCCTGGATTTTCTCGAGTTGCGGCAGGTGTTCTAGAGTTACGACGGGGACCTCAGGGACCCGCCCTGGTTGCCTCAGGAGAGGCCAGTCCCCATGCGAGTTGATAGGGGGCCTCTCGGGATTCCTCTCCCGTCGATACCGGGGACAAAAACCTTGTGTGGAGTCAGGGCCGGAACCGAGGATTCCTCTCAGGGGTGACATGTATCTTTGGGTACTTCTGGAGTCTCCAAAGGGGAGTCAGGCCTCGTCTCGAGTGGGGGCATGCACGTGCGCTTTCCTTCCAGGCTGTAGCAGCAATGTCACGCTTCCCGTCGCGTGGATCAAAGGATCTGTGGTTTTCCCTCGAGGCTTTCCCACAGGGCTGTCCCACGTGCCACCGTGGTGTGAGTCGATCCTCGGCGTGAAAGATGAGCCAGTGCAGGGCAAAGAGGTTCCTCTGGAATGGACTGAGACATCTGGGGGACTCTTGCAATGGTGGTACGACCATGGAGTTCCTCTCGCCTTTCCTGTTGAGAGTGCCTCCTCTTGAGATGCGACGGGAACGCCGGGAATACTTTCCCGTTGAAAGCAGGGAAAGGATCCCTCATCTCGAGCTACGAGGGGGAAACGGGGCTCCTCTGGATGTGGGCGGGACCATCGTGCTTCCTCTCGAGTGGAGACGGGTATGGCGGTGAACTTCTTGAGTTGCAGCAAGGGTGTGAAAGACCCTTTCGAAGTTCCAGAGGTTAGGTGTCATTAGTCTCCAGACGCCTGATCGGAAATAGGCCTCATCTCGCCTGGAAGGGAGAACTTCCTGGATTTTCTCGAGTTGCGGCAGGTGTTCTCGAGTTACCACGAGGACCTCAGGGACCCGCCATGGTGGCCTCAGGAAAGGCCAGTCCCCATGCGAGTTGCTAGGGGGTCTCTCAGGATTCCTCTCCCGTCGATACCGGGGCCAAAAACCTTGTGTGGAGTCAGGGCCGGAACCGAGGTTTTCTCTCAGGGGTGACATGGAACTTTGGGTATTTCTGGAGTCTCCCCAGGGGAGTCAGGCCTCGTCTCGAGTGGGGGCATGCACGTGCGCTTTCCTTCCAGGCTGTAGCAGCAATGTCACACTTCCCGTCGCGTGGATCAAAGGATCTGTGGTTTTCCCTCGAGGCTTTCCCTCGAGGCTTTCCCACAGGGCTGTCCCACTTGCCACCGTGGTGTGAGTCGATCCTCGGCGTGAAAGCTGAGCCAGTGCAGGGCAAAGAGCTTCCTCTCGAATGGACTGAGACATCTGGGGGACTCTTGGAATGGTGGTACGACCATGGAGTTCCTCTCGCCTTTCCTGTTGAGAGTGCCTCCTCTTGAGATGCGACGGGAACGCCGGGAATTCTTTCCCGTTGAAAGCAGGGAAAGGATCCCTCATCTCGAGCTACGAATGTGAAACGGGGCTCCTCTGGATGTGGGCGGGACCATCGTGCTTCCTCTCGAGTGGAGACGGGTATGGCTGTGAACTTCTTGAGTAGCAGCAAGGTTGTGAAAGACCCTCTCGAAATTCCAGAGGTTAGGTGTCATTAGTCTCCAGACGCCTGATCGGAAATAGGCCTCATCTCGCCTGGAAGGGAGAACTTCATGGATTTTCTCGAGTTGCGGCAGGTGTTCTCGAGTTACGACGGGGAGTTCAGGGACCCGCCCTGGTGGCCCCAGGAGAGGCCAGTCCCCATGCGAGTTGCGACGGGGCCTCTCGGGATTCCTCTCCCGTCGATACCGGGGCCAAAAACCTTGTGTGGAGTCAGGGCCGGAACCGGGGATTCCTCTCAGGGGCTGACATGGATCTTTGGGTACTTCTGGAGTCTCCCCAGGGGATTCAGGCCTCGTTTCGAGTGGGGGCATGCACGTGCGCTTACCTTCCAGGCTGTAGCAGCAATGTCACACTTCCCGTCGCGTGGATCAAAGGATCTGTGGTTTTCCCTCGAGGCTTTCCATCGAAGCTTTCCCACAGGGCTGTCCCACGTGCCACCGTGGTGTGAGTCGATCCTCGGCGTGAAAGATGAGCCAGTGCAGGGCAAAGAGGTTCCTCTGGAATGGACTGAGACATCTGGGGGACTCTTGGAATGGTGGTACGACCATGGAGTTCCTATCGCCTTTTCTGTTGAGAGTGCCTCCTCTTGAGATGCGACGGGAACGCCGGGAATTCTTTCCCGTTGAAAGCAGGGAAAGGATCCCTCATCTCGAGCTACGAGGGGGAAACGGGGCTCCTCTGGATGTGGGCGGGACCATCGTGCTTCCTCTCGATTGCAGACGGGTATGGCGGTGAACTTCTTGAGTTGCAGCAAGGGTGTGAAAGACCCTTTCGAAGTTCCAGAGGTTAGGTGTCATTAGTCTCCAGACGCCTCATCGGAAATAGGCCTCATCTCGCCTGGAAGGGAGAACTTCCTGGATTTTCTCGAGTTGCGGCAGGTGTTCTCGAGTTACGACGGGGACCTCAGGGACCCGCCCTGGTGGCCTCAGGAGAGGCCAGTCCCCATGAGATTTGCTAGGGGGCCTCTCGGGATTCCTCTCCCGTCGATACCGGGGCCAAAAACCTTGTGTGGAGTCAGGGCCGGAACCGAGGATTCCTCTCAGGGGCTGACATGGATCTTTGGGTACTTCTGGAGTCTCCCCAGGGGAGTCAGGCCTCGTCTCGAGTGGGGGAATGCACGTGTGCTTTCCTTCCTGGCTGTAGCAGCAATGTCACGCTTCCCGTCGCGTGGATCAAAGGATCTGTGGTTTTCCCTCGAGGCTTTCCCTTGAGGCTTTCCCACAGGGCTGTCCCACGTGCCACCGTGGTGTGAGTCGATCCTCGGCGTGAAAGATGAGCCAGTGCAGGGCAAAGAGGTTCCTCTGGAATGGACTGAGACATCTGGGGGACTCTTGGAATGGTGGTACGACCATGGAGTTCCTCTCGCCTTTCCTGTTGAGAGTGCCTCCTCTTGAGATGCGACGGGAACGCCGGGAATTCTTTCCCGTTGAAAGCAGGGAAAGGATCCCTCATCTCGAGCTACGAATGTGAAACGGGGCTCCTCTGGATGTGGGCGGGACCATCGTGCTTCCTCTCGAGTGGAGACGGGTATGGCGGTGAACTTCTTGAGTTGCAGCAAGGGTGTGAAAGACCCTTTCGAAGTTCCAGAGGTTAGGTGTCATTAGTCTCCAGACGCCTCATCGGAAATAGGCCTCATCTCGCCTGGAAGGGAGAACTTCCTGGATTTTCTCGAGTTGCGGCAGGTGTTCTCGAGTTACGACGGGGACCTCAGGGACCCGCCCTGGTGGCCTCAGGAGAGGCCAGTCCCCATGCGAGTTGCTAGGGGGCCTCTCGGGATTCCTCTCCCGTCGATACCGGGGCCAAAAACCTTGTGTGGAGTCAGGGCCGGAACCGAGGATTCCTCTCAGGGGCTGACATGGATCTTTGGGTACTTCTGGAGTCTCCCCACGGGAGTCAGGCCTCGTCTCGAGTGGGGGCATGCACGTGCGCTTTCCTTCCAGGCTGTAGCAGCAATGTCACGATTCCCGTCGCATTTATCAAAGGATCTGTGGCTTTCCCTCGAGGCTTTCCCTCGAGGCTTTCCCACAGGGCTGTCCCACGTGCCACCATGGTGTGAGTCGATCCTCGGCGTGAAAGCTGAGCCAGTGCAGGGCAAAGAGCTTCCTCTCGAATGGACTGAGACATCTGGGGGACTCTTGGAATGGTGGTACGACCATGGAGTTCCTCTCGCCTTTCCTGTTGAGAGTGCCTCCTCTTGAGATGCGACGGGAACGCCGGGAATTCTTTCCTGTTGAAAGCAGGGAAAGGATCCCTCATCTCGAGCTACGAATGTGAAACGGGGCTCCTCTGGATGTGGGCGGGACCATCGTGCTTCCTCTCGAGTGGAGACGGGTATGGCGGTGAACTTCTTGAGTAGCAGCAAGGGTGTGAAAGACCCTCTCGAAATTCCAGAGGTTAGGTGTCATTAGTCTCCAGACGCCTCATCGGAAATAGGCCTCATCTCGCCTGGAAGGGAGAACTTCATGGATTTTCTCGAGTTGCGGCAGGTGTTCTCGAGTTACGACGGGGACTTCAGGGACCCGCCCTGGTGGCCCCAGGAGAGGCCAGTCCCCATGCGAGTTGCTACGGGGCCTCTCGGGATTCCTCTCCCGTTGATACCGGGGCCAAAAACCTTGTGTGGAGTCAGGGCCGGAACCGGGGATTCCTCTCAGGGGCTGACATGGATCTTTGGGTACTTCTGGAGTCTCCCCAGGGGAGTCAGGCCTCGTCTCGATTGGGGCCATGCACGTGCGCTTTCCTTCCAGGCTGTAGCAGCAATGTCATTCTTCCCGTCGCATTTATCAAAGGATCTGTGGCTTTCCCTCGAGGCTTTCCCTCGAGGCTTTCCCACAGGGCTGTCCCACGTGCCACCGTGGTGTGAGTCGATCCTCGGCGTGAAAGATGAGCCAGTGCAGGTCAAAGAGGTTCCTCTGGAATGGACTGAGACATCTAGGGGACTCTAGGAATGGTGGTACGACCATTGAGTTCCTCTCGCCTTTCCTGTTGAGAGTGCCTCCTCTTGAGATGCGACGGGAATGCTGGGAATTTTTTCCTGTTGAAAGCAGGGAAACGATCCCTCATCTCGAGCTCCGAGGGGGAAACGGGGCTCCTCTGGATGTGGGCGGGACCATCGTGCTTCCTCTCGAGTGGAGACGGGTATGGCGGTGAACTTCTTGAGTTGCAGCAAGGGTGTGAAAGACCCTTTCGAAGTTCCAGAGGTTAGGTGTCATTAGTCTCCAGACGCCTCATCGGAAATAGGCCTCATCTCGCCTGGAAGGGAGAACTTCCTGGATTTTCTCGAGTTGCGGCAGGTGTTCTCGAGTTAGGACGGGGACCTCAGGGACCCGCCCTGGTGGCCTCAGGAACGGCCAGTCCCCATGCGAGTTGCTAGGGGGCCTCTCGGGATTCCTCTCCCATCAATACTGGGGCCAAAAACATTGTGTGGAGTCAGCGCCGGAACCGAGGATTCCTCTCAGGGGCTGACATGGATCTTTGGGTACTTCTGGAGTCTCCCCAGGGGAGTCAGGCCTCGTCTCGAGTGGGGGCATGCACGTGCGCTTTCCTTCCAGGCTGTAGCAGCAATGTCACGCTTTCCGTGGCGTGGATCAAAGGATCTGTGGTTTTCCCTCGAGGCTTTCCCTCGAGGCTTTCCCACAGGGCTGTCCCACGTGCCACCGTGGTGTGAGTCGATCCTCGGCGTGAAAGATGAGCCAGTGCAGTGCAAAGAGGTTCCTCTGGAATGGACTGAGACATCTGGGGGACTCTTGGAATGGTGGTACGACCATGGTGTTCCTCTCGCCTTTCCTGTTGAGAGTGCCTCCTCTTGACATGCGACGGGAACGCCAGGAATTCTTTTCCGTTGAAAGCAGGGAAAGGATCCCTCATCTCGAGGTCCGAGGGGGAAACGGGGCTCCTCTGGATGTGGGCGGGACCATCGTGCTTCCTCCCGAGTGGAAACGGGTATTGCGGTGAACTTCTTGAGTTGCAGCAAGGGTGTGAAAGACCCTTTCGAAGTTCCAGAGGTTAGGTGTCATTAGTCTCCAGACGCCTCATCGGAAATAGGCCTCATCTCGCCTGGAAGGGAGAACTTCCTGGATTTTGTCGAGTTGCGGCAGGTGTTCTCGAGTTACGACGGGGACCTCAGGGACCCGCCCTGGTGGCCTCAGGAGAGGCCAGTCCCCATGCTAGTTGCTAGGGGGCCCCTCGGGATTCCTCTCCCGTCGATACCGGGGCCAAAAACCTTGTGTGGAGTCAGGGCCGGAACCGAGGATTCCTCTCAGGGGCTGACATGGATCTTTGGGTACTTCTGGAGTCTCCCCAGGGGAGTCAGGCCTCGTCTCGAGTGGGGGCATGCACGTGCGCTTTCCTTCCAGGCTCTAGCAGCAATGTCACGCTTCCCGTCGCGTGGATCAAAGGATCTGTGGTTTTCCCTCGAGGCTTTCCCTCGAGGCTTTCCCACAGGGCTGTCCCACGTGCCACCATGGTGTGAGTCGATCCTCGGCGTGAAAGATGAGCCAGTGCAGGTCAAAGAGGTTCCTCTGGAATGGACTGAGACATCTGGGGGACTCTTGGAATGGTGGTACGACCATGGAGTTCCTCTCGCCTTTCCTGTTGAGAGTGCCTCCTCTTGAGATGCGACGGGAACGCCGGGAATTCTTTCCCGTTGAAAGCAGGGAAAGGATCCCTCATCTCGAGCTACGAGGGGGAAACGGGGCTCCTCTGGATGTGGGCGGGACCATCGTGCTTCCTCTCGAGTGGAGACGGGTATGGCGGTGAACTTCTTGAGTTGCAGCAAGGGTGTGAAAGACCCTTTCGAAGTTCCAGAGGTTAGGTGTCATTAGTCTCCAGACGCCTCATCGGAAATAGGCCTCATCTCGCCTGGAAGGGAGAACTTCCTGGATTTTCTCGAGTTGCGGCAGGTGTTCTCGAGTTACGACGGGGACCTCAGGGACCCGCCCTGGTGGCCTCAGAAGAGGCCAGTCCCCATGCGAGTTGATAGGGGACCTCTCGGGATTCCTCTCCCGTCGATACCGGGGACGAAAACCTTGTGTGGAGTCAGGGCCGGAACCGAGGATTCCTCTCAGGGGTGACATGTATATTTGGGTACTTCTGGAGTCTCCAAAGGGGAGTCAGGCCTCGTCTCGAGTGGGGGCATGCACGGGCGCTTTCCTTCCAGGCTGTAGCAGCAATGTCACGATTCCCGTCGCATTTATCAAAGGGTCTGTGGCTTTCCCTCGAGTCTTTCCCTCGAGGCTTTCCAACAGGGCTGTCCCACGTGCCACCGTGGTGTGAATCGATCCTCGGCGTGAAAGATGAGCCAGTGCAGGTCAAAGAGGTTCCTCTGGAATGGACTGAGACATCTAGGGGACTCTAGGAATGGTGGTACGACCATGGAGTTCCTCTCGCCTTTCCTGTTGAGAGTGCCTCCTCTTGAGATGCGACAGGAACGCCGGGAATTCTTTCCCGTTGAAAGCAGGGAAAGGATCCCTCATCTCGAGCTACGAGGGGGAAACGGGGCTCCTCTGGATGTGGGCGGGACCATCGTGCTTCCTCTCGAGTGGAGACGGGTATGGCGGTGAACTTCTTGAGTTGCAGCAAGGGTGTGAAAGACCCTTTCGAAGTTCCAGAGGTTAGGTGTCATTAGTCTCCAGACGCCTCATCGGAAATAGGCCTCATCTCGCCTGCAAGGGAGAACTTCCTGGATTTTCTCGAGTTGCGGCAGGTGTTCTCGAGTTACGACGGGGACCTCAGGGACCCGCCCTGGTGGCCTCAGGAGAGGCCAGTCCCCATGCGAGTTGATAGGGGGCCTCTCGGGATTCCTCTCCCGTCGATACCAGGGACAAAAACCTTGTGTGGAGTCAGGGCCGGAACCGAGGATTCCTCTCAGGGGTGACATGTATCTTTGGGTACTTCTGGAGTCTCCAAAGGGGAGTCAGGCCTCGTCTCGAGTGGGGGCATGCACGTGCGCTTTCCTTCCAGGCTGTAGCAGCAATGTCACGCTTCCCGTCGCGTGGATCAAAGGATCTGTGGTTTTCCCTCGAGGCTTTCATTCGAGGCTTTCCCACAGGGCTGTCCCACGTGCCACCGTGGTGTGAGTCGATCCTCGGCGTGAAAGATGAGCCAGTGCAGGGCAAAGAGGTTCCTCTGGAATGGACTGAGACATCTGGGCAATCCTGGAATGGTGGTACGACCATGGAGTTCCTCTCGCCTTTCCTGTTGAGAGTGCCTCCTCTTGAGATGCGACGGGAACGCCGGGAATTCGTTCCCGTTGAAAGCAGGGAAAGGATCCCTCATCTCGAGCTACGAGGGGGAAACGGGGCTCCTCTGGATGTGGGCGGGACCATCGTGCTTCCTCTCGAGTGGAGACGGGTATGGCGGTGAACTTCTTGAGTTGCAGCAAGGGTGTGAAAGACCCTTTCGAAGTTCCAGAGGTTAGGTGTCATTAGTCTCCAGACGCCTCATCGGAAATAGGCCTCATCTCGCCTGGAAGGGAGAACTTCCTGGATTTTCTCGAGTTGCGGCAGGTGTTCTCGAGTTACGACGGGGACGTCAGGGACCCGCCCTTCTGGAATCAGGAGAGGCCACTCCCCGTGCCAGTTGCTAGGCGGCCTCTCGGGATTCCTCTCCCGTCGATATCGGGGCCAAAAACCTTGTGTGGAGTCAGGCCCGAAACCGAGGATTCCTCTCAGGGGTGACATGTATCTTTGGGTACTTCTGGAGTCTCCCCAGGGGAGTCAGGCCTCGTCTCGAGTGGGGTCATGCACGTGCGTTTTCCTTCCAGGCTGTAGCAGCAATGTCACGATTCCCGTCGCATTTATCAAAGGGTCTGTGGCTTTCCCTCGAGTCTTTCCCTCGAGGCTTTCCCACAGGGCTGTCCCACGTGCCACCGTGGTGTGAATCGATCCTCGGCGTGAAAGATGAGCCAGTGCAGGTCAAAGAGGTTCCTCTGGAATGGACTGAGACATCTAGGGGACTCTAGGAATGGTGGTACGACCATGGAGTTCCTCTCGCCTTTCCTGTTGAGAGTGTCTCTTCTTGAGATGCGACAGGAACGCCGGGAATTCTTTCCCGTTGAAAGCAGGGAAAGGATCCCTCATCTCGAGCTACGAGGGGGAAACGGGGCTCCTCTGGATGTGGGCGGGACCATCGTGCTTCCTCTCAAGTGGAGACGGGTATGGCGGTGAACTTCTTGAGTTGCAGCAAGGGTGTGAAAGACCCTTTCGAAGTTCCAGAGGTTAGGTGTCATTAGTCTCCAGACGCCTCATCGGAAATAGGCCTCATCTCGCCTGCAAGGGAGAACTTCCTGGATTTTCTCGAGTTGCGGCAGGTGTTCTAGAGTTACGACGGGGACCTCAGGGACCCGCCCTGGTTGCCTCAGGAGAGGCCAGTCCCCATGCGAGTTGATAGGGGGCCTCTCGGGATTCCTCTCCCGTCGATACCGGGGACAAAAACCTTGTGTGGAGTCAGGGCCGGAACCGAGGATTCCTCTCAGGGGTGACATGTATCTTTGGGTACTTCTGGAGTCTCCAAAGGGGAGTCAGGCCTCGTCTCGAGTGGGGGCATGCACGTGCGCTTTCCTTCCAGGCTGTAGCAGCAATGTCACGCTTCCCGTCGCGTGGATCAAAGGATCTGTGGTTTTCCCTCGAGGCTTTCCCACAGGGCTGTCCCACGTGCCACCGTGGTGTGAGTCGATCCTCGGCGTGAAAGATGAGCCAGTGCAGGGCAAAGAGGTTCCTCTGGAATGGACTGAGACATCTGGGGGACTCTTGCAATGGTGGTACGACCATGGAGTTCCTCTCGCCTTTCCTGTTGAGAGTGCCTCCTCTTGAGATGCGACGGGAACGCCGGGAATACTTTCCCGTTGAAAGCAGGGAAAGGATCCCTCATCTCGAGCTACGAGGGGGAAACGGGGCTCCTCTGGATGTGGGCGGGACCATCGTGCTTCCTCTCGAGTGGAGACGGGTATGGCGGTGAACTTCTTGAGTTGCAGCAAGGGTGTGAAAGACCCTTTCGAAGTTCCAGAGGTTAGGTGTCATTAGTCTCCAGACGCCTGATCGGAAATAGGCCTCATCTCGCCTGGAAGGGAGAACTTCCTGGATTTTCTCGAGTTGCGGCAGGTGTTCTCGAGTTACCACGAGGACCTCAGGGACCCGCCATGGTGGCCTCAGGAAAGGCCAGTCCCCATGCGAGTTGCTAGGGGGTCTCTCAGGATTCCTCTCCCGTCGATACCGGGGCCAAAAACCTTGTGTGGAGTCAGGGCCGGAACCGAGGTTTTCTCTCAGGGGTGACATGGAACTTTGGGTATTTCTGGAGTCTCCCCAGGGGAGTCAGGCCTCGTCTCGAGTGGGGGCATGCACGTGCGCTTTCCTTCCAGGCTGTAGCAGCAATGTCACACTTCCCGTCGCGTGGATCAAAGGATCTGTGGTTTTCCCTCGAGGCTTTCCCTCGAGGCTTTCCCACAGGGCTGTCCCACTTGCCACCGTGGTGTGAGTCGATCCTCGGCGTGAAAGCTGAGCCAGTGCAGGGCAAAGAGCTTCCTCTCGAATGGACTGAGACATCTGGGGGACTCTTGGAATGGTGGTACGACCATGGAGTTCCTCTCGCCTTTCCTGTTGAGAGTGCCTCCTCTTGAGATGCGACGGGAACGCCGGGAATTCTTTCCCGTTGAAAGCAGGGAAAGGATCCCTCATCTCGAGCTACGAATGTGAAACGGGGCTCCTCTGGATGTGGGCGGGACCATCGTGCTTCCTCTCGAGTGGAGACGGGTATGGCTGTGAACTTCTTGAGTAGCAGCAAGGTTGTGAAAGACCCTCTCGAAATTCCAGAGGTTAGGTGTCATTAGTCTCCAGACGCCTGATCGGAAATAGGCCTCATCTCGCCTGGAAGGGAGAACTTCATGGATTTTCTCGAGTTGCGGCAGGTGTTCTCGAGTTACGACGGGGAGTTCAGGGACCCGCCCTGGTGGCCCCAGGAGAGGCCAGTCCCCATGCGAGTTGCGACGGGGCCTCTCGGGATTCCTCTCCCGTCGATACCGGGGCCAAAAACCTTGTGTGGAGTCAGGGCCGGAACCGGGGATTCCTCTCAGGGGCTGACATGGATCTTTGGGTACTTCTGGAGTCTCCCCAGGGGATTCAGGCCTCGTTTCGAGTGGGGGCATGCACGTGCGCTTTCCTTCCAGGCTGTAGCAGCAATGTCACACTTCCCGTCGCGTGGATCAAAGGATCTGTGGTTTTCCCTCGAGGCTTTCCATCGAAGCTTTCCCACAGGGCTGTCCCACGTGCCACCGTGGTGTGAGTCGATCCTCGGCGTGAAAGATGAGCCAGTGCAGGGCAAAGAGGTTCCTCTGGAATGGACTGAGACATCTGGGGGACTCTTGGAATGGTGGTACGACCATGGAGTTCCTATCGCCTTTTCTGTTGAGAGTGCCTCCTCTTGAGATGCGACGGGAACGCCGGGAATTCTTTCCCGTTGAAAGCAGGGAAAGGATCCCTCATCTCGAGCTACGAGGGGGAAACGGGGCTCCTCTGGATGTGGGCGGGACCATCGTGCTTCCTCTCGATTGCAGACGGGTATGGCGGTGAACTTCTTGAGTTGCAGCAAGGGTGTGAAAGACCCTTTCGAAGTTCCAGAGGTTAGGTGTCATTAGTCTCCAGACGCCTCATCGGAAATAGGCCTCATCTCGCCTGGAAGGGAGAACTTCCTGGATTTTCTCGAGTTGCGGCAGGTGTTCTCGAGTTACGACGGGGACCTCAGGGACCCGCCCTGGTGGCCTCAGGAGAGGCCAGTCCCCATGAGATTTGCTAGGGGGCCTCTCGGGATTCCTCTCCCGTCGATACCGGGGCCAAAAACCTTGTGTGGAGTCAGGGCCGGAACCGAGGATTCCTCTCAGGGGCTGACATGGATCTTTGGGTACTTCTGGAGTCTCCCCAGGGGAGTCAGGCCTCGTCTCGAGTGGGGGAATGCACGTGTGCTTTCCTTCCTGGCTGTAGCAGCAATGTCACGCTTCCCGTCGCGTGGATCAAAGGATCTGTGGTTTTCCCTCGAGGCTTTCCCTTGAGGCTTTCCCACAGGGCTGTCCCACGTGCCACCGTGGTGTGAGTCGATCCTCGGCGTGAAAGATGAGCCAGTGCAGGGCAAAGAGGTTCCTCTGGAATGGACTGAGACATCTGGGGGACTCTTGGAATGGTGGTACGACCATGGAGTTCCTATCGCCTTTTCTGTTGAGAGTGCCTCCTCTTGAGATGCGACGGGAACGCCGGGAATTCTTTCCCGTTGAAAGCAGGGAAAGGATCCCTCATCTCGAGCTACGAGGGGGAAACGGGGCTCCTCTGGATGTGGGCGGGACCATCGTGCTTCCTCTCGATTGCAGACGGGTATGGCGGTGAACTTCTTGAGTTGCAGCAAGGGTGTGAAAGACCCTTTCGAAGTTCCAGAGGTTAGGTGTCATTAGTCTCCAGACGCCTCATCGGAAATAGGCCTCATCTCGCCTGGAAGGGAGAACTTCCTGGATTTTCTCGAGTTGCGGCAGGTGTTCTCGAGTTACGACGGGGACCTCAGGGACCCGCCCTGGTGGCCTCAGGAGAGGCCAGTCCCCATGAGATTTGCTAGGGGGCCTCTCGGGATTCCTCTCCCGTCGATACCGGGGCCAAAAACCTTGTGTGGAGTCAGGGCCGGAACCGAGGATTCCTCTCAGGGGCTGACATGGATCTTTGGGTACTTCTGGAGTCTCCCCAGGGGAGTCAGGCCTCGTCTCGAGTGGGGGAATGCACGTGTGCTTTCCTTCCTGGCTGTAGCAGCAATGTCACGCTTCCCGTCGCGTGGATCAAAGGATCTGTGGTTTTCCCTCGAGGCTTTCCCTTGAGGCTTTCCCACAGGGCTGTCCCACGTGCCACCGTGGTGTGAGTCGATCCTCGGCGTGAAAGATGAGCCAGTGCAGGGCAAAGAGGTTCCTCTGGAATGGACTGAGACATCTGGGGGACTCTTGGAATGGTGGTACGACCATGGAGTTCCTCTCGCCTTTCCTGTTGAGAGTGCCTCCTCTTGAGATGCGACGGGAACGCCGGGAATTCTTTCCCGTTGAAAGCAGGGAAAGGATCCCTCATCTCGAGCTACGAATGTGAAACGGGGCTCCTCTGGATGTGGGCGGGACCATCGTGCTTCCTCTCGAGTGGAGACGGGTATGGCGGTGAACTTCTTGAGTTGCAGCAAGGGTGTGAAAGACCCTTTCGAAGTTCCAGAGGTTAGGTGTCATTAGTCTCCAGACGCCTCATCGGAAATAGGCCTCATCTCGCCTGGAAGGGAGAACTTCCTGGATTTTCTCGACTTGCGGCAGGTGTTCTCGAGTTACGACGGGGACCTCAGGGACCCGCCCTGGTGGCCTCAGGAGAGGCCAGTCCCCATGAGATTTGCTAGGGGGCCTCTCGGGATTCCTCTCCCGTCGATACCGGGGCCAAAAACCTTGTGTGGAGTCAGGGCCGGAACCGAGGATTCCTCTCAGGGGCTGACATGGATCTTTGGGTACTTCTGGAGTCTCCCCAGGGGAGTCAGGCCTCGTCTCGAGTGGGGGAATGCACGTGTGCTTTCCTTCCTGGCTGTAGCAGCAATGTCACGCTTCCCGTCGCGTGGATCAAAGGATCTGTGGTTTTCCCTCGAGGCTTTCCCTTGAGGCTTTCCCACAGGGCTGTCCCACGTGCCACCGTGGTGTGAGTCGATCCTCGGCGTGAAAGATGAGCCAGTGCAGGGCAAAGAGGTTCCTCTGGAATGGACTGAGACATCTGGGGGACTCTTGGAATGGTGGTACGACCATGGAGTTCCTATCGCCTTTTCTGTTGAGAGTGCCTCCTCTTGAGATGCGACGGGAACGCCGGGAATTCTTTCCCGTTGAAAGCAGGGAAAGGATCCCTCATCTCGAGCTACGAGGGGGAAACGGGGCTCCTCTGGATGTGGGCGGGACCATCGTGCTTCCTCTCGATTGCAGACGGGTATGGCGGTGAACTTCTTGAGTTGCAGCAAGGGTGTGAAAGACCCTTTCGAAGTTCCAGAGGTTAGGTGTCATTAGTCTCCAGACGCCTCATCGGAAATAGGCCTCATCTCGCCTGGAAGGGAGAACTTCCTGGATTTTCTCGAGTTGCGGCAGGTGTTCTCGAGTTACGACGGGGACCTCAGGGACCCGCCCTGGTGGCCTCAGGAGAGGCCAGTCCCCATGAGATTTGCTAGGGGGCCTCTCGGGATTCCTCTCCCGTCGATACCGGGGCCAAAAACCTTGTGTGGAGTCAGGGCCGGAACCGAGGATTCCTCTCAGGGGCTGACATGGATCTTTGGGTACTTCTGGAGTCTCCCCAGGGGAGTCAGGCCTCGTCTCGAGTGGGGGAATGCACGTGTGCTTTCCTTCCTGGCTGTAGCAGCAATGTCACGCTTCCCGTCGCGTGGATCAAAGGATCTGTGGTTTTCCCTCGAGGCTTTCCCTTGAGGCTTTCCCACAGGGCTGTCCCACGTGCCACCGTGGTGTGAGTCGATCCTCGGCGTGAAAGATGAGCCAGTGCAGGGCAAAGAGGTTCCTCTGGAATGGACTGAGACATCTGGGGGACTCTTGGAATGGTGGTACGACCATGGAGTTCCTCTCGCCTTTCCTGTTGAGAGTGCCTCCTCTTGAGA
This sequence comes from Capricornis sumatraensis, assembly GCF_032405125.1. Classification (NCBI taxonomy): domain Eukaryota; kingdom Metazoa; phylum Chordata; class Mammalia; order Artiodactyla; family Bovidae; genus Capricornis; species Capricornis sumatraensis. Next base: position 688,449 of record NC_091077.1, on the reverse strand, counting down.
TGCGACGGGAACGCCGGGAATTCTTTCCCGTTGAAAGCAGGGAAAGGATCCCTCATCTCGAGCTACGAATGTGAAACGGGGCTCCTCTGGATGTGGGCGGGACCATCGTGCTTCCTCTCGAGTGGAGACGGGTATGGCGGTGAACTTCTTGAGTTGCAGCAAGGGTGTGAAAGACCCTTTCGAAGTTCCAGAGGTTAGGTGTCATTAGTCTCCAGACGCCTCATCGGAAATAGGCCTCATCTCGCCTGGAAGGGAGAACTTCCTGGATTTTCTCGAGTTGCGGCAGGTGTTCTCGAGTTACGACGGGGACCTCAGGGACCCGCCCTGGTGGCCTCAGGAGAGGCCAGTCCCCATGCGAGTTGCTAGGGGGCCTCTCGGGATTCCTCTCCCGTCGATACCGGGGCCAAAAACCTTGTGTGGAGTCAGGGCCGGAACCGAGGATTCCTCTCAGGGGCTGACATGGATCTTTGGGTACTTCTGGAGTCTCCCCACGGGAGTCAGGCCTCGTCTCGAGTGGGGGCATGCACGTGCGCTTTCCTTCCAGGCTGTAGCAGCAATGTCACGATTCCCGTCGCATTTATCAAAGGATCTGTGGCTTTCCCTCGAGGCTTTCCCTCGAGGCTTTCCCACAGGGCTGTCCCACGTGCCACCATGGTGTGAGTCGATCCTCGGCGTGAAAGCTGAGCCAGTGCAGGGCAAAGAGCTTCCTCTCGAATGGACTGAGACATCTGGGGGACTCTTGGAATGGTGGTACGACCATGGAGTTCCTCTCGCCTTTCCTGTTGAGAGTGCCTCCTCTTGAGATGCGACGGGAACGCCGGGAATTCTTTCCTGTTGAAAGCAGGGAAAGGATCCCTCATCTCGAGCTACGAATGTGAAACGGGGCTCCTCTGGATGTGGGCGGGACCATCGTGCTTCCTCTCGAGTGGAGACGGGTATGGCGGTGAACTTCTTGAGTAGCAGCAAGGGTGTGAAAGACCCTCTCGAAATTCCAGAGGTTAGGTGTCATTAGTCTCCAGACGCCTCATCGGAAATAGGCCTCATCTCGCCTGGAAGGGAGAACTTCATGGATTTTCTCGAGTTGCGGCAGGTGTTCTCGAGTTACGACGGGGACTTCAGGGACTCGCCCTGGTGGCCCCAGGAGAGGCCAGTCCCCATGCGAGTTGCTACGGGGCCTCTCGGGATTCCTCTCCCGTTGATACCGGGGCCAAAAACCTTGTGTGGAGTCAGGGCCGGAACCGGGGATTCCTCTCAGGGGCTGACATGGATCTTTGGGTACTTCTGGAGTCTCCCCAGGGGAGTCAGGCCTCGTCTCGAGTGGGGGCATGCACGTGCGCTTTCCTTCCAGGCTCTAGCAGCAATGTCACGCTTCCCGTCGCGTGGATCAAAGGATCTGTGGTTTTCCCTCGAGGCTTTCCCTCGAGGCTTTCCCACAGGGCTGTCCCACGTGCCACCATGGTGTGAGTCGATCCTCGGCGTGAAAGATGAGCCAGTGCAGGTCAAAGAGGTTCCTCTGGAATGGACTGAGACATCTGGGGGACTCTTGGAATGGTGGTACGACCATGGAGTTCCTCTCGCCTTTCCTGTTGAGAGTGCCTCCTCTTGAGATGCGACGGGAACGCCGGGAATTCTTTCCCGTTGAAAGCAGGGAAAGGATCCCTCATCTCGAGCTACGAGGGGGAAACGGGGCTCCTCTGGATGTGGGCGGGACCATCGTGCTTCCTCTCGAGTGGAGACGGGTATGGCGGTGAACTTCTTGAGTTGCAGCAAGGGTGTGAAAGACCCTTTCGAAGTTCCAGAGGTTAGGTGTCATTAGTCTCCAGACGCCTCATCGGAAATAGGCCTCATCTCGCCTGGAAGGGAGAACTTCCTGGATTTTCTCGAGTTGCGGCAGGTGTTCTCGAGTTACGACGGGGACCTCAGGGACCCGCCCTGGTGGCCTCAGAAGAGGCCAGTCCCCATGCGAGTTGATAGGGGACCTCTCGGGATTCCTCTCCCGTCGATACCGGGGACGAAAACCTTGTGTGGAGTCAGGGCCGGAACCGAGGATTCCTCTCAGGGGTGACATGTATATTTGGGTACTTCTGGAGTCTCCAAAGGGGAGTCAGGCCTCGTCTCGAGTGGGGGCATGCACGTGCGCTTTCCTTCCAGGCTGTAGCAGCAATGTCACGATTCCCGTCGCATTTATCAAAGGGTCTGTGGCTTTCCCTCGAGTCTTTCCCTCGAGGCTTTCCAACAGGGCTGTCCCACGTGCCACCGTGGTGTGAATCGATCCTCGGCGTGAAAGATGAGCCAGTGCAGGTCAAAGAGGTTCCTCTGGAATGGACTGAGACATCTAGGGGACTCTAGGAATGGTGGTACGACCATGGAGTTCCTCTCGCCTTTCCTGTTGAGAGTGCCTCCTCTTGAGATGCGACAGGAACGCCGGGAATTCTTTCCCGTTGAAAGCAGGGAAAGGATCCCTCATCTCGAGCTACGAGGGGGAAACGGGGCTCCTCTGGATGTGGGCGGGACCATCGTGCTTCCTCTCGAGTGGAGACGGGTATGGCGGTGAACTTCTTGAGTTGCAGCAAGGGTGTGAAAGACCCTTTCGAAGTTCCAGAGGTTAGGTGTCATTAGTCTCCAGACGCCTCATCGGAAATAGGCCTCATCTCGCCTGCAAGGGAGAACTTCCTGGATTTTCTCGAGTTGCGGCAGGTGTTCTCGAGTTACGACGGGGACCTCAGGGACCCGCCCTGGTGGCCTCAGGAGAGGCCAGTCCCCATGCGAGTTGATAGGGGGCCTCTCGGGATTCCTCTCCCGTCGATACCAGGGACAAAAACCTTGTGTGGAGTCAGGGCCGGAACCGAGGATTCCTCTCAGGGGTGACATGTATCTTTGGGTACTTCTGGAGTCTCCAAAGGGGAGTCAGGCCTCGTCTCGAGTGGGGGCATGCACGTGCGCTTTCCTTCCAGGCTGTAGCAGCAATGTCACGCTTCCCGTCGCGTGGATCAAAGGATCTGTGGTTTTCCCTCGAGGCTTTCATTCGAGGCTTTCCCACAGGGCTGTCCCACGTGCCACCGTGGTGTGAGTCGATCCTCGGCGTGAAAGATGAGCCAGTGCAGGGCAAAGAGGTTCCTCTGGAATGGACTGAGACATCTGGGCAATCCTGGAATGGTGGTACGACCATGGAGTTCCTCTCGCCTTTCCTGTTGAGAGTGCCTCCTCTTGAGATGCGACGGGAACGCCGGGAATTCGTTCCCGTTGAAAGCAGGGAAAGGATCCCTCATCTCGAGCTACGAGGGGGAAACGGGGCTCCTCTGGATGTGGGCGGGACCATCGTGCTTCCTCTCGAGTGGAGACGGGTATGGCGGTGAACTTCTTGAGTTGCAGCAAGGGTGTGAAAGACCCTTTCGAAGTTCCAGAGGTTAGGTGTCATTAGTCTCCAGACGCCTCATCGGAAATAGGCCTCATCTCGCCTGGAAGGGAGAACTTCCTGGATTTTCTCGAGTTGCGGCAGGTGTTCTCGAGTTACGACGGGGACGTCAGGGACCCGCCCTTCTGGAATCAGGAGAGGCCACTCCCCGTGCCAGTTGCTAGGCGGCCTCTCGGGATTCCTCTCCCGTCGATATCGGGGCCAAAAACCTTGTGTGGAGTCAGGCCCGAAACCGAGGATTCCTCTCAGGGGTGACATGTATCTTTGGGTACTTCTGGAGTCTCCCCAGGGGAGTCAGGCCTCGTCTCGAGTGGGGTCATGCACGTGCGTTTTCCTTCCAGGCTGTAGCAGCAATGTCACGATTCCCGTCGCATTTATCAAAGGGTCTGTGGCTTTCCCTCGAGTCTTTCCCTCGAGGCTTTCCCACAGGGCTGTCCCACGTGCCACCGTGGTGTGAATCGATCCTCGGCGTGAAAGATGAGCCAGTGCAGGTCAAAGAGGTTCCTCTGGAATGGACTGAGACATCTAGGGGACTCTAGGAATGGTGGTACGACCATGGAGTTCCTCTCGCCTTTCCTGTTGAGAGTGCCTCTTCTTGAGATGCGACAGGAACGCCGGGAATTCTTTCCCGTTGAAAGCAGGGAAAGGATCCCTCATCTCGAGCTACGAGGGGGAAACGGGGCTCCTCTGGATGTGGGCGGGACCATCGTGCTTCCTCTCAAGTGGAGACGGGTATGGCGGTGAACTTCTTGAGTTGCAGCAAGGGTGTGAAAGACCCTTTCGAAGTTCCAGAGGTTAGGTGTCATTAGTCTCCAGACGCCTCATCGGAAATAGGCCTCATCTCGCCTGCAAGGGAGAACTTCCTGGATTTTCTCGAGTTGCGGCAGGTGTTCTAGAGTTACGACGGGGACCTCAGGGACCCGCCCTGGTTGCCTCAGGAGAGGCCAGTCCCCATGCGAGTTGATAGGGGGCCTCTCGGGATTCCTCTCCCGTCGATACCGGGGACAAAAACCTTGTGTGGAGTCAGGGCCGGAACCGAGGATTCCTCTCAGGGGCTGACATGGATCTTTGGTTACTTCTGGAGTCTCCCCAGGGGAGTCAGGCCTCGTCTCGAGTGGGGGAATGCACGTGTGCTTTCCTTCCTGGCTGTAGCAGCAATGTCACGCTTCCCGTCGCGTGGATCAAAGGATCTGTGGTTTTCCCTCGAGGCTTTCCCTTGAGGCTTTCCCACAGGGCTGTCCCACGTGCCACCGTGGTGTGAGTCGATCCTCGGCGTGAAAGATGAGCCAGTGCAGGGCAAAGAGGTTCCTCTGGAATGGACTGAGACATCTGGGGGACTCTTGGAATGGTGGTACGACCATGGAGTTCCTCTCGCCTTTCCTGTTGAGAGTGCCTCCTCTTGAGATGCGACGGGAACGCCGGGAATTCTTTCCCGTTGAAAGCAGGGAAAGGATCCCTCATCTCGAGCTACGAATGTGAAACGGGGCTCCTCTGGATGTGGGCGGGACCATCGTGCTTCCTCTCGAGTGGAGACGGGTATGGCGGTGAACTTCTTGAGTTGCAGCAAGGGTGTGAAAGACCCTTTCGAAGTTCCAGAGGTTAGGTGTCATTAGTCTCCAGACGCCTCATCGGAAATAGGCCTCATCTCGCCTGGAAGGGAGAACTTCCTGGATTTTCTCGAGTTGCGGCAGGTGTTCTCGAGTTACGACGGGGACCTCAGGGACCCGCCCTGGTGGCCTCAGGAGAGGCCAGTCCCCATGCGAGTTGCTAGGGGGCCTCTCGGGATTCCTATCCCGTCGATACCGGGGCCAAAAACCTTGTGTGGAGTCAGGGCCGGAACCGAGGATTCCTCTCAGGGGCTGACATGGATCTTTGGGTACTTCTGGAGTCTCCCCACGGGAGTCAGGCCTCGTCTCGAGTGGGGGCATGCACGTGCGCTTTCCTTCCAGGCTGTAGCAGCAATGTCACGATTCCCGTCGCATTTATCAAAGGATCTGTGGCTTTCCCTCGAGGCTTTCCCTCGAGGCTTTCCCACAGGGCTGTCCCACGTGCCACCATGGTGTGAGTCGATCCTCGGCGTGAAAGCTGAGCCAGTGCAGGGCAAAGAGCTTCCTCTCGAATGGACTGAGACATCTGGGGGACTCTTGGAATGGTGGTACGACCATGGAGTTCCTCTCGCCTTTCCTGTTGAGAGTGCCTCCTCTTGAGATGCGACGGGAACGCCGGGAATTCTTTCCTGTTGAAAGCAGGGAAAGGATCCCTCATCTCGAGCTACGAATGTGAAACGGGGCTCCTCTGGATGTGGGCGGGACCATCGTGCTTCCTCTCGAGTGGAGACGGGTATGGCGGTGAACTTCTTGAGTAGCAGCAAGGGTGTGAAAGACCCTCTCGAAATTCCAGAGGTTAGGTGTCATTAGTCTCCAGACGCCTCATCGGAAATAGGCCTCATCTCGCCTGGAAGGGAGAACTTCATGGATTTTCTCGAGTTGCGGCAGGTGTTCTCGAGTTACGACGGGGACTTCAGGGACCCGCCCTGGTGGCCCCAGGAGAGGCCAGTCCCCATGCGAGTTGCTACGGGGCCTCTCGGGATTCCTCTCCCGTTGATACCAGGGCCAAAAACCTTGTGTGGAGTCAGGGCCGGAACCGGGGATTCCTCTCAGGGGCTGACATGGATCTTTGGGTACTTCTGGAGTCTCCCCAGGGGAGTCAGGCCTCGTCTCGATTGGGGCCATGCACGTGCGCTTTCCTTCCAGGCTGTAGCAGCAATGTCACACTTCCCGTCGCGTGGATCAAAGGATCTGTGGTTTTCCCTCGAGGCTTTCCCTCGAGGCTTTCCCACAGGGCTGTCCCACGTGCCACCGTGGTGTGAGTCGATACTCGGCGTGAAAGATGAGCCAGTGCAGGGCAAAGAGGTTCCTCTGGAATGGACTGAGACATCTGGGGGACTCTTGGAATGGTGGTACGACCATGGAGTTCCTATCGCTTTTTCTGTTGAGAGTGCCTCCTCTTGAGATGCGACGGGAACGCCGGGAATTCTTTCCCGTTGAAAGCAGGGAAAGGATCCCTCATCTCGAGCTACGAGGGGGAAACGGGGCTCCTCTGGATGTGGGCGGGACCATCGTGCTTCCTCTCGATTGGAGACGGGTATGGCGGTGAACTTCTTGAGTTGCAGCAAGGGTGTGAAAGACCCTTTCGAAGTTCCAGAGGTTAGGTGTCATTAGTTTCCAGACGCCTCATCAGAAATAGGCCTCATCTCGCCTGGAAGGGAGAACTTCCTGGATTTTCTCGAGTTGCGGCAGGTGTTCTCGAGTTACGACGGGGACCTCAGGGACCCACCCTGGTGGCCTCAGGAGAGGCCAGTCCCCATGCGATTTGCTAGGGGGCCTCTCGGGATTCCTCTCCCGTCGATACCGGGGCCAAAAACCTTGTGTGGAGTCAGGGCCGGAACCGAGGATTCCTCTCAGGGGCTGACATGGATCTTTGAGTACTTCTGGAGTCTCCCCAGGGGAGTCAGGCCTCGTCTCGAGTGGGGGCATGCACGTGTGCTTTCCTTCCAGGCTGTAGCAGCAATGTCACGCTTCCCGTCGCGTGGATCAAAGGATCTGTGGTTTTCCCTCGAGGCTTTCCCTTGAGGCTTTCCCACAGGGCTGTCCCACGTGCCACCGTGGTGTGAGTCGATCCTCGGCGTGAAAGATGAGCCAGTGCAGGGCAAAGAGGTTCCTCTGGAATGGACTGAGACATCTGGGGTACTCTTGAAATGGTGGTACGACCATGGAGTTCCTCTCGCCTTTCCTGTTGAGAGTGCCTCCTCTTGAGATGCGACGGGAACGCCGGGAATTCTTTCCCGTTGAAATCAGGGAAAGGATCCCTCATCTCGAGCTACGAATGTGAAACGGGGCTCCTCTGGATGTGGGCGGGACCATCGTGCTTCCTCTCGAGTGGAGACGGGTATGGCGGTGAACTTCTTGAGTTGCAGCAAGGGTGTGAAAGACCCTTTCGAAGTTCGAGAGGTTAGGTGTCATTAGTCTCCAGACGCCTCATCGGAAATATGCCTCATCTCGCTTGGAAGGGAGAACTTCCTGGATTTTCTCGAGTTGCGGCAGGTGTTCTCGAGTTACGACGGGGACCTCAGGGACCCGCCATGGTGGCCTCAGGAAAGGCCAGTCCCCATGCGAGTTGCTAGGGGGCCTCTCAGGATTCCTCTCCCGTCGATACCGGGGCCAAAAACCTTGTGTGGAGTCAGGGTCGGAACCGAGGTTTCCTCTCAGGGGTGACATGGAACTTTGGGTATTTCTGGAGTCTCCCCAGGGGAGTCAGGCCTCGTCTCGAGTGGGGGCATGCACGTGCGCTTTCCTTCCAGGCTGTAGCAGCAATGTCACGCTTCCCGTCGCGTGGATCAAAGGATATGTGGTTTTCCCTCGAGGCTTTCCCTCGAGGCTTTCCCACAGGGCTGTCCCACGTGCCACCGTGGTGTGAGTCGATCCTCGGCGTGAAAGATGAGCCAGTGCAGGGCAAAGAGGTTCCTCTGGAATGGACTGAGACATCTGGGGGACTCTTGGAATGGTGGTACGACCATGGAGTTCCTATCGCCTTTTCTGTTGAGAGTGCCTCCTCTTGAGATGCGACGGGAACGCCGGGAATTCTTTCCCGTTGAAAGCAGGGAAAGGATCCCTCATCTCGAGCTACGAGGGGGAAACGGGGCTCCTATGGATGTGGGCGGGACCATCGTGCTTCCTCTCGATTGGAGACGGGTATGGCGGTGAACTTCTTGAGTTGCAGCAAGGGTGTGAAAGACCCTTTCGAAGTTCCAGAGGTTAGGTGTCATTAGTCTCCAGACGCCTCATCAGAAATAGGCCTCATCTCGCCTGGAAGGGAGAACTTCCTGGATTTTCTCGAGTTGCGGCAGGTGTTCTCGAGTTACGACGGGGACCTCAGGGACCCGCCCTGGTGGCCTCAGGAGAGGCCAGTCCCCATGCGATTTGCTAGGGGGCCTCTCGGGATTCCTCTCCCGTCGATACCGGGGCCAAAAACCTTGTGTGGAGTCAGGGCCGGAACCGAGGATTCCTCTCAGGGGCTGACATGGATCTTTGGGTACTTCTGGAGTCTCCCCAGGGGAGTCAGGCCTCGTCTCGAGTGGGGACATGCACGTGTGCTTTCCTTCCAGGCTGTAGCAGCAATGTCACGCTTCCCGTCGCGTGGATCAAAGGATCTGTGGTTTTCCATCGAGGCTTTCCCTTGAGGCTTTCCCACAGGGCTGTCCCACGTGCCACCGTGGTGTGAGTCGATCCTCGGCGTGAAAGATGAGCCAGTGCAGGGCAAAGAGGTTCCTCTGGAATGGACTGAGACATCTGGGGTACTCTTGGAATGGTGGTACGACCATGGAGTTCCTCTCGCCTTTCCTGTTGAGAGTGCCTCCTCTTGAGATGCGACGGGAACGCCGGGAATTCTTTCCCGTTGAAATCAGGGAAAGGATCCCTCATCTCGAGCTACGAATGTGAAACGGGGCTCCTCTGGATGTGGGCGGGACCATCGTGCTTCCTCTCGAGTGGAGACGGGTATGGCGGTGAACTTCTTGAGTTGCAGCAAGGGTGTGAAAGACCCTTTCGAAGTTCCAGAGGTTAGGTGTCATTAGTCTCCAGACGCCTCATCGGAAATATGCCTCATCTCGCTTGGAAGGGAGAACTTCCTGGATTTTCTCGAGTTGCGGCAGGTGTTCTCGAGTTACGACGGGGACCTCAGGGACCCGCCATGGTGGCCTCAGGAAAGGCCAGTCCCCATGCGAGTTGCTAGGGGGCCTCTCAGGATTCCTCTCCCGTCGATACCGGGGCCAAAAACCTTGTGTGGAGTCAGGGTCGGAACCGAGGTTTCCTCTCAGGGGTGACATGGAACTTTGGGTATTTCTGGAGTCTCCCCAGGGGAGTCAGGCCTCGTCTCGAGTGGGGGCATGCACGTGCGCTTTCCTTTCAGGCTGTAGCAGCAATGTCACGCTTCCCGTCGCGTGGATCAAAGGATCTGTGGTTTTCCCTCGAGGCTTTCCCTCGAGGCTTTGCCACAGGGCTGTCCCACGTGCCACCGTGGTGTGAGTCGATCCTCGGCGTGAAAGATGAGCCAGTGCAGGGCAAAGAGGTTCCTCTGGAATGGACTGAGACATCTGGGGGACTCTTGGAATGGTGGTACGACCATGGAGTTCCTCTCGCCTTTCCTGTTGAGAGCGCCTCCTCTTGAGATGCGACGGGAACGCCGGGAATTCTTTCCCGTTGAAAGCAGGGAAAGGATCCCTCATCTCGAGCTACGAGGGGGAAACGGGACTCCTCTGGATGTGGGCAGGACCATCGTGCTTCCTCTCGGGTGGAGACGGGTATGGCGGTGAACTTCTTGAGTAGCAGCAAGGGTGTGAAAGACCCTTTCGAAGTTCCAGAGGTTAGGTGTCATTAGTCTCCAGACGCCTCATCGGAAATAGGCCTTATCTCGCCTGGAAGGGAGAACTTCCTGGATTTTCTCGAGTTGCGGCAGGTGTTCTCGAGTTACGACGGGGACCTCAGGGACCCGCCCTGGTGGCCTCAGGAGAGGCCAGTCCCCATGCGAGTTGCTAGGGGGCCTCTCGGGATTCCTCTCCCGTCGATACCGGGGCCAAAAACCTTGTGTGGAGTCAGGGCCGGAACCGAGGATTCCTCTCAGGAGCTGACATGGATCTTTGGGTACTTCTGGAGTCTCCCCAGGGGAGTCAGGCCTCGTCTCGATTGGGGCCATGCACGTGCGCTTTCTTTCCAGGCTGTAGCAGCAATGTCACTCTTCCCGTCGCGTGGATCAAAGGATCTGTGGTTTTCCCTCGAGGCTTTCCCTTGAGGCTTTCCCACAGGGCTGTCCCACGTGCCACCGTGGTGTGAGTCGATCCTCGGCGTGAAAGATGAGCCAGTGCAGGGCAAAGAGGTTCCTCTGGAATGGACTGAGACATCTGGGTTACTCTTGGAATGGTGGTACGACCATGGAGTTCCTCTCGCCTTTCCTGTTGAGAGTGCCTCCTCTTGAGATGCGACGGGAACGCCGGGAATTCTTTCCCGTTGAAAGCAGGGAAAGGATCCCTCATCTCGAGCTACGAGGGGGAAACGGGGCTCCTCTGGATGTGGGCGGGACCATCGTGCTTCCTCTCGAGTGGAGACGGGTATGGCGGTGAACTTCTTGAGTTGCAGCAAGGGTGTGAAAGACCCTTTCGAAGTTCCAGAGGTTAGGTGTCATTAGTCTCCAGACGGCTCATCGGAAATAGGCCTCATCTCGCCTGGAAGGGAGAACTTCCTGGATTTTCTCGAGTTGCGGCAGGTGTTCTCGAGTTACGACGGGGACCTCAGGGACCCGCCTTGGTGGCCTCAGGAAAGGCCAGTCCCCATGCGAGTTGCTAGGTGGCCTCTCAGGATTCCTCTCCCGTCGATACCGGGGCCAAAAACCTTGTGTGGAGTCAGGGTCGGAACCGAGGTTTCCTCTCAGAGGTGACATGGAACTTTGGGTATTTCTGGAGTCTCCCCAGGGGAGTCAGGCCTCGTCTCGAGTGGGAGCATGCATGTGCGCTTTCCTTCCAGGCTGTAGCAGCAATGTCACGCTTCCCGTTGCGTGGATCAAAGGATCTGTGGTTTTCCCTCGAGGCATTCCCTCGAGGCTTTGCCACAGGGATGTCCCACGTGCCACCGTGGTGTGAGTCGATCCTCGGCGTGAAAGATGAGCCAGTGGAGAGCAAAGAGGTTCCTCTGGAATGGACTGAGACATCTGGGGGACTCTTGGAATGGTGGTACGACCATGGAGTTCCTCTCGCCTTTCCTGTTGAGAGTGCCTCCTCTTGAGATGCGACGGGAACGCCGGGAATTCTTTCCCGTTGAAAGCAGGGAAAGGATCCCTCATCTCGAGCTACGAGGGGGAAACGGGGCTCCTCTGGATGTGGGCGGGACCATCGTGCTTCCTCTCGAGTGGAGACGGGTATGGCGGTGAACTTCTTGAGTAGCAGCAAGGGTGTGAAAGACCCTTTCGAAGTTCCAGAGGTTAGGTGTCATTAGTCTCCAGACGCCTCATCGGAAATAGGCCTCATCTCGGCTGGAAGGGAGAACTTCCTGGATTTTCTCGAGTTGCGGCAGGTGTTCTCGAGTTACGACGGGGACCTCAGGGACCCGCCATGGTGGCCTCAGGAAAGGCCATTCCCCATGCGACTTGCTAGGGGGCCTCTCAGGATTCCTCTCCCGTCGATACCGGGGCCAAAAACCTTGTGTGGAGTCAGGGCCGGAACCGAGGATTCCTCTCAGGGGTGACATGGATCTTTGGGTACTTCTGGAGTCTCCCTAGGGGAGTCAGGCCTCGTCTCGAGTGGGGGCATGCACGTGCGCTTTCCTTCCAGGCTGTAGCAGCAATGTCACGCTTCCCGTCGCGTGGATCAAAGGATCTGTGGTTTTCCCTCGAGGCTTTCCCACAGGGCTGTCACACGTGCCACCGTGGTGTGAGTTGATCCTCGGCGTGAAAGATGAGCCAGTGCAGGGCAAAGAGGTTCCTCTGGAATGGACTGAGACATCTGGGGGACTCTTGGAATGGTGGTACGACCATGGAGTTCCTCTCGCCTTTCCTGTTGAGAGTGCCTCCTCTTGAGATGCGACGGGAACGCCGGGAATTCTTTCCCGTTGAAAGCAGGGAAAGGATCCCTCATCTCGAGCTACGAGGGGGAAACGGGGCTCCTCTGGATGTGGGCGGGACCATCGTGCTTCCTCTCGAGTGGAGACGGGTATGGCGGTGAACTTCTTGAGTTGCAGCAAGGGTGTGAAAGACCCTTTCGAAGTTCCAGAGGTTAGGTGTCATTAGTCTCCAGACGCCTCATTGGAAATAGGCCTCATCTCTCCTGGAAGGGAGAACTTCCTGGATTTTCTCGAGTTGCGGCAGGTGTTCTCGAGTTACGATGGGGACCTCAGGGACCCGCCATGGTGGCCTCAGGAAAGGCCAGTCCCCATGCGAGTTGCTAGGGGGCCTCTCAGGATTCCTCTCCCGTCGATACCGGGGCCAAAAACCTTGTGTGAAGTCAGGGCCGGAACCGGGGATTCCTCTCAGGGGCTGACATGGATCTTTGGGTACTTCTGGAGTCTCCCCAGGGGAGTGAGGCCTCGTCTCGAGTGGGGGCATGCACGTGCGCTTTCCTTCCAGGCTGTAGCAGCAATGTCACGCTTCTCGTCGCGTGAATCAAAGGATCTGTGGTTTTCCCTCTAGGCTTTCCCTCGAGGCTTTCCCACAGGGTTGTCCCACGTGCCGCCGTGGTGTGAGTCGATCCTCGGCGTGAAAGATTATCCAGTGCAGGGCAAAGAGGTTCCTCTGGAATGGACTGAGACATCTGGGGTACTCTTGGAATGGTGGTACGACCATGGAGTTCTTCTCGCCTTTCCTGTTGAGAGTGCCTCCTCTTGAGATGCGACGGAAATGCCGGGAATTCTTTCCCGTTAAAAGCAGGGAAAGGATCCCTCATCTCGAGCTACGAGGGGAAACGGGGCTCCTCTGGATGTGGGCGGGACCATCGTGCTTCCTCTCGAGTGGAGACGGGTATGGCGGTGAACTTCTTGTGTTGCAGCAAGGGTGTGAAAGACCCTTTCGAATTTCCAGAGGTTAGGTGTCATTAGTCTCCAGACGCCTCATTGGAAATAGGCCTCATCTCGCCTGGAAGGGAGAACATCCTGGATTTTCTCGAGTTGCGGCAGGTGTTCTCGAGTTACGACGGGGACCTTACGGAACCGCCCTGGTGGCCTCAGAAAAAGCCAGTCCCCATGCGAGTTGCTAGGGGGCCTCTCAGGATTCCTCTCCTGTCGATACCGGGGCCAAAAACCTTGTTTGGAGTCAGGGCCGGAACCGAGGATTCCTCTCAGGGGCTGACATGGATCTTTGGGTACTTCTGGAGTCTCCCCACTGGAGTCAGGCCTCGTTTCAAGTGGGGGCATGCACGAGCGCTTTTCTTCCAGGCTGTAGCAGCAATGTCACACTTACCTTCGCGTGGATCAAAGGATCTGTGGTTTTCCCTCGAGGCTTTCCCTCGAGGATTTCCCACAGGGCTGTCCCACGTGCCACCGTGGTGTGAGTCGATCCTCGGCGTGAAAGATGAGCCAGTGCAGTGCAAAGAGGTTCCTCTGGAATGGACTGAGACATCTGGGGGACTCTTGGAATGGTGGTATGAACATGGAGTTCCTCTCGCCTTTCCTGTTGAGAGTGCCTCCTCTTGAGATGCGACGGGAACGCCGGGAATTCTTTCCCGTTGAAAGCAGGGAAAGGATCCCTCATCTCGAGCTACGAGGGGGAAACGGGGCTCCTCTGGATGTGGGCGGAACCATCGTGCTTCCTCTCGAGTGGAGACGGGTATGGCGGTGAACTTCTTGAGTTGCAGCAAGGGTGTGAAAGACCCTTTCGAAGTTCCAGAGGTTAGGTGTCATTAGTCTCCAGACGCCTCATCGGAAATAGGCCTCATCTCGCCTGGAAGGGAGAACTTCCTGGATTTTCTCGAGTTGCGGCAGGTGTTCTCGAGTTACGACGGGGACCTCAGGGACCCGCCCTGGTGGCCTCAGGAGAGGCCAGTCCCCATGCGAGTTGCTAGGGGGCCTCTCGGGATTCCTCTGCCATCGATACCGGGGCCAAAAACCTTGTGTGGAGTCAGGGCCGGAACCGAGGATTCCTCTCAGGGGCTGACATGGATCTTTGGGTACTTCTGGAGTCTCCCCAGGGGAGTCAGGCCTCGTCTCGAGAGGGGGCATGCACGTGCGCTTTCCTTCCAGGCTGTAGCAGCAATGTCACGCTTCCCGTCTCGTGGATCAAAGGATCTGTGGTTTTTCCTCGAGGCTTTCCCTCGAGGATTTCCCACAGGGCTGTCCCACGTGCCACCGTGGTGTGAGTCGATCCTCGGCGTGAAAGATGAGCCAGTGCAGGGCAAAGAGGTTCCTCTGGAATGGACTGAGACATCTGGGGGACTCTTGGAATGGTGGTATGAACATGGAGTTCCTCTCGCCTTTCCTGTTGAGAGTGCCTCCTCTTGAGATGCGACGGGAACGCCGGGAATTCTTTCCCGTTGAAAGCAGGGAAAGGATCCCTCATCTCGAGCTACGAGGGGGAAACGGGGCTCCTCTGGATGTGGGCGGGACCATCGTGCTTCCTCTCGAGTGGAGACGGGTATGGCGGTGAACTTCTTGAGTTGCAGCAAGGGTGTGAAAGACCCTTTCGAAGTTCCAGAGGTTAGGTGTCATTAGTCTCCAGACGCCTCATCGGAAATAGGCCTCATCTCGCCTGGAAGGGAGAACTTCCTGGATTTTCTCGAGTTGCGGCAGGTGTTCTCGAGTTACGACGGGGACCTCAGGGACCCGCCCTGGTGGCCTCAGGAGAGGCCAGTCCCCATGCGAGTTGCTAGGGGGCCTCTCGGGATTCCCCTCCCGTCGATACCGGGGCCAAAAACCTTGTGTGGAGTCAGGGCCGGAACCGAGGATTCCTCTCAGGGACTGACATGGATCTTTGGGTACTTCTGGAGTCTCCCCAGGGGAGTCAGGCCTCGTCTCGAGTGGGGGCATGCACGTGCGCTTTCCTTCCAGGCTGTAGCAGCAATGTCACGCTTCCCGTGGCTTGGATCAAAGGATCTGTGGTTTTCCATCGAGGCTTTCCCTCGAGGCTCTCCCACAGGGCTGTCCCACGTGCCACCGTGGTGTGAGTCGATCCTTGGCGTGAAAGATGAGCCAGTGCAGGGCAAAGAGGTTCCTCTGGAATGGACTGAGACATCTGGGGGACTCTTGGAATGGTGGTACGACCATGGAGTTCCTCTCGCCTTTCCTGTTGAGAGTGCCTCCTCTTGAGATGCGACGGGAACGCCGGGAATTCTTTCCCCTTGAAAGCAGGGAAAGGATCCCTCATCTCGAGCTACGAGGGGGAAACGGGGCTCCTCTGGATGTGGGCGGGACCATCGTGCTTCCTCTCGAGTGGAGATGGGTATGGCGGTGAACTTCTTGAGTTGCAGCAAGGGTGTGAAAGACCCTTTCGAAGTTCCAGAGGTTAGGCGTCATTAGTCTCCAGACGCCTCATCGGAAATAGGCCTCATCTCGCCTGGAAGGGAGAACTTCCTGGATTTTCTCGAGTTGCGGCATGTGTTCTCGAGTTACGACGGGGACCTCAGGGACCCGCCCTGGTGGCCTCAGGAACGGCTAATCCCCATGCGAGTTGCTAGGGGGCCTTTCGGGATTCCTCTCCCGTCGATACCGGGGCCAATAACCTTGTGTGGAGTCAGGGCCGGAACCGAGGATTCCTCTCAGGGGCTGACATTGACCTTTGGGTACTTCTGGATTCTCCCCAGGGGAGTCGGGCCTCGTCTCCAGTGGGGGCATGCACGTGCGCTTTCCTTCCAGGCTGTAGCAGCAATGTCACGCTTCCCGTCGCGTGGATCAAACGATCTGTGGTTTTCCCTCGAGGCTTTCCCTCGAGGCTGTCCCACAGGGCTGTCCCACGTGCCACCGTGGTGTGAGTCGATCCTTGGCGTGAAAGATGAGCCAGTGCAGGGCAAAGAGGTTCCTCTGGAATGGACTGAGACATCTGGGGGACTCTTGGAATGGTGGTACGACCAGGGAGTTCCTCTCGCCTTTCCTGTTGAGAGTGCCTCCTCGAGATGCGACGGGAACGCCGGGAATTCTTTCCCGTTGAAAGCAGGGAAAGGATATCTCATCTCGAGCTCCGAGGGGGAAACGGGGCTCCTCTGGATGTGGGCGGGACCATCGTGCTTCCTCTCGAGTGGAGACGGGTATGGCGGTGAACTTCTTGAGTTGCAGCAAGGGTGTGAAAGACCCTTTCGAAGTTCCAGAGGTTAGGTGTCATTAGTCTCCAGACGCCTCATCGGAAATAGGCCTCATCTCGCCTGGAAGGGAGAACTTCCTGGATTTTCTCGAGTTGCGGCAGGTGTTCTCGAGTTACGACGGGGACCTCAGGGACCCGCCCTGGTGGCCTCAGGAGAGGCTAGTCCCCATGCGAGTTGCTAGGGGGCCTCTCGGGATTCCCCTCCCGTCGATACCGGGGCCAAAAACCTTGTGTGGAGTCAGAGCCGGAACCGAGGATTCCTCTCAGGGGCTGACATGGATCTTTGGGTACTTCTGGAGTCTCCCCAGGGGAGTCAGGCCTCGTCTCGAGTGGGGGCATGCACGTGCGCTTTCCTTCCAGGCTGTAGCAGCAATGTCACGCTTCCCGTGGCCTGGATCAAAGGATCTGTGGTTTTCCATCGAGGCTTTCCCTCGAGGCTCTCCCACAGGGCTGTCCCACGTGCCACCGTGGTGTGAGTCGATCCTTGGCGTGAAAGATGAGCCAGTGCAGGGCAAAGAGGTTCCTCTGGAATGGACTGAGACATCTGGGGGACTCTTGGAATGGTGGTACGACCATGGAGTTCCTCTCGACTTTCCTGTTGAGAGTGCCTCCTCTTGAGATGCGACGGGAACGCCGGGAATTCTTTCCCGTTGAAAGCAGGGAAAGGATCCCTCATCTCGAGCTACGAGGGGGAAACGGGGCTCCTCTGGATGTGGGCGGGACCATCGTGCTTCCTCTCGAGTGGAGACGGGTATGGCGGTGAACTTCTTGAGTTGCAGCAAGGGTGTGAAAGACCCTTTCGAAGTTCCAGAGGTTAGGTGTCATTAGTCTCCAGACGCCTCATCGGAAATAGGCCTCATCTCGCCTGGAAGGGAGAACTTCCTGGATTTTCTCGAGTTGCGGCAGGTGTTCTCGAGTTACGACGGGGACCTCAGGGACCCGCCCTGGTGGCCTCAGGAGAGGCCAGTCCCCATGCGAGTTGCTAGGGGGCCTCTCGGGATTCCTCTCCCATCGATACCGGGGCCAAAAACCTTGTGTGGAGTCAGGGCCGGAACCGAGGATTCCTCTCAGGGGCTGACATGGATCTTTGGGTACTTCTGGAGTCTCCCCAGGGGAGTCAGGCCTCGTCTCGAGAGGGGGCATGCACGTGCGCTTTCCTTCCAGGCTGTAGCAGCAATGTCACGCTTCCCGTCTCGTGGATCAAAGGATCTGTGGTTTTTCCTTGAGGCTTTCCCTCGAGGATTTCCCACAGGGCTGTCCCACGTGCCACCGTGGTGTGAGTCGATTCTCGGCGTGAAAGATGAGCCAGTGCAGGGCAAAGAGGTTCCTCTGGAATGGACTGAGACATCTGGGGGACTCTTGGAATGGTGGTATGAACATGGAGTTCCTCTCGCCTTTCCTGTTGAGAGTGCCTCCTCTTGAGATGCGACGGGAACGCCGGGAATTCTTTCCCGTTGAAAGCAGGGAAAGGATCCCTCATCTCGAGCTACGAGGGGGAAACGGGGCTCCTCTGGATGTGGGCGGGACCATCGTGCTTCCTCTCGAGTGGAGACGGGTATGGCGGTGAACTTCTTGAGTTGCAGCAAGGGTGTGAAAGACCCTTTCGAAGTTCCAGAGGTTAGGTGTCATTAGTCTCCAGACGCCTCATCGGAAATAGGCCTCATCTCGCCTGGAAGGGAGAACTTCCTGGATTTTCTCGAGTTGCGGCAGGTGTTCTCGAGTTACGACGGGGACCTCAGGGACCCGCCCTGGTGGCCTCAGGAGAGGCCAGTCCCCATGCGAGTTGCTAGGGGGCCTCTCGGGATTCCCCTCCCGTCGATACCGGGGCCAAAAACCTTGTGTGGAGTCAGGGCCGGAACCGAGGATTCCTCTCAGGGACTGACATGGATCTTTGGGTACTTCTGGAGTCTCCCCAGGGGAGTCAGGCCTCGTCTCGAGTGGGGGCATGCACGTGCGCTTTCCTTCCAGGCTGTAGCAGCAATGTCACGCTTCCCGTGGCCTGGATCAAAGGATCTGTGGTTTTCCATCGAGGCTTTCCCTCGAGGCTCTCCCACAGGGCTGTCCCACGTGCCACCGTGGTGTGAGTCGATCCTTGGCGTGAAAGATGAGCCAGTGCAGGGCAAAGAGGTTCCTCTGGAATGGACTGAGACATCTGGGGGACTCTTGGAATGGTGGTACGACCATGGAGTTCCTCTCGACTTTCCTGTTGAGAGTGCCTCCTCTTGAGATGCGACGGGAACGCCGGGAATTCTTTCCCCTTGAAAGCAGGGAAAGGATCCCTCATCTCGAGCTACGAGGGGGAAACGGGGCTCCTCTGGATGTGGGCGGGACCATCGTGCTTCCTCTCGAGTGGAGATGGGTATGGCGGTGAACTTCTTGAGTTGCAGCAAGGGTGTGAAAGACCCTTTCGAAGTTCCAGAGTTTAGGCGTCATTAGTCTCCAGACGCCTCATCGGAAATAGGCCTCATCTCGCCTGGAAGGGAGAACTTCCTGGATTTTCTCGAGTTGCGGCATGTGTTCTCGAGTTACGACGGGGACCTCAGGGACCCGCCCTGGTGGCCTCAGGAACGGCTAATCCCCATGCGAGTTGCTAGGGGGCCTCTCGGGATTCCTCTCCCGTCGATACCGGGGCCAATAACCTTGTGTGGAGTCAGGGTCGGAACCGAGGATTCCTCTCAGGGGCTGACATTGACCTTTGGGTACTTCTGGATTCTCCCCAGGGGAGTCGGGCCTCGTCTCGAGTGGGGGCATGCACGTGCGCTTTCCTTCCAGGCTGTAGCAGCAATGTCACGCTCCCCGTCGCGTGGATCAAACGATCTGTGGTTTTCCCTCGAGGCTTTCCCTCGAAGCTGTCCCACAGGGCTGTCCCACGTGCCACCGTGGTGTGAGTCGATCCTTGGCGTGAAAGATGAGCCAGTGCAGGGCAAAGAGGTTCCTCTGGAATGGACTGAGACATCTGGGGGACTCTTGGAATGGTGGTACGACCAGGGAGTTCCTCTCGCCTTTCCTGTTGAGAGTGCCTCCTCGAGATGCGACGGGAACGCCGGGAATTCTTTCCCGTTGAAAGCAGGGAAAGGATATCTCATCTCGAGCTCCGAGGGGGAAACGGGGCTCCTCTGGATGTGGGCGGGACCATCGTGCTTCCTCTCGAGTTGAGACGGGTATGGCGGTGAACTTCTTGAGTTGCAGCAAGGGTGTGAAAGACCCTTTCGAAGTTCCAGAGGTTAGGTGTCATTAGTCTCCAGACGCCTCATCGGAAATAGGCCTCATCTCGCCTGGAAGGGAGAACTTCCTGGATTTTCTCGAGTTGCGGCAGGTGTTCTCGAGTTACGACGGGGACCTCAGGGACCCGCCCTGGTGGCCTCAGGAGAGGCTAGTCCCCATGCGAGTTGCTAGGGGGCCTCTCGGGATTCCCCTCCCGTCGATACCGGGGCCAAAAACCTTGTGTGGAGTCAGAGCCGGAACCGAGGATTCCTCTCAGGGACTGACATGGATCTTTGGGTACTTCTGGAGTCTCCCCAGGGGAGTCAGGCCTCGTCTCGAGAGGGGGCATGCACCTGCGCTTTCCTTCCAGGCTGTAGCAGCAATGTCACGCTTCCCGTCTCGTGGATCAAAGGATCTGTGGTTTTTCCTCGAGGCTTTCCCTCGAGGATTTCCCACAGGGCTGTCCCATGTGCCACCGTGGTGTGAGTCGATCCTCGGCGTGAAAGATGAGCCAGTGCAGGGCAAAGAGGTTCCTCTGGAATGGACTGAGACATCTGGGGGACTCTTGGAATGGTGGTATGAACATGGAGTTCCTCTCGCCTTTCCTGTTGAGAGTGCCTCCTCTTGAGATGCGACGGGAACGCCGGGAATTCTTTCCCGTTGAAAGCAGGGAAAGGATCCCTCATCTCGAGCTACGAGGGGGAAACGGGGCTCCTCTGGATGTGGGCGGGACCATCGTGCTTCCTCTCGAGTGGAGACGGGTATGGCGGTGAACTTCTTGAGTTGCAGAAAGGGTGTGAAAGACCCTTTCGAAGTTCCAGAGGTTAGGTGTCATTAGTCTCCAGACGCCTCATCGGAAATAGGCCTCATCTCGCCTGGAAGGGAGAACTTCCTGGATTTTCTCGAGTTGCGGCAGGTGTTCTCGAGTTACGACGGGGACCTCAGGGACCCGCCCTGGTGGCCTCAGGAGAGGCCAGTCCCCATGCGAGTTGCTAGGGGGCCTCTCGGGATTCCCCTCCCGTCGATACCGGGGCCAAAAACCTTGTGTGGAGTCAGTGCCGGAACCGAGGATTCCTCTCAGGGACTGACATGGATCTTTGGGTACTTCTGGAGTCTCCCCAGGGGAGTCAGGCCTCGTCTCGAGTGGGGGCATGCACGTGCGCTTTCCTTCCAGGCTGTAGCAGCAATGTCACGCTTCCCGTGGCCTGGATCAAAGGATCTGTGGTTTTCCATCGAGGCTTTCCCTCGAGGCTCTCCCACAGGGCTGTCCCACGTGCCACCGTGCTGTGAGTCGATCCTTGGCGTGAAAGATGAGCCAGTGCAGGGCAAAGAGGTTCCTCTGGAATGGACTGAGACATCTGGGGGACTCTTGGAATGGTGGTACGACCATGGAGTTCCTCTCGACTTTCCTGTTGAGAGTGCCTCCTCTTGAGATGCGACGGGAACGCCGGGAATTCTTTCCCCTTGAAAGCAGGGAAAGGATCCCTCATCTCGAGCTACGAGGGGGAAACGGGGCTCCTCTGGATGTGGGCGGGACCATCGTGCTTCCTCTCGAGTGGAGATGGGTATGGCGGTGAACTTCTTGAGTTGCAGCAAGGGTGTGAAAGACCCTTTCGAAGTTCCAGAGGTTAGGCGTCATTAGTCTCCAGACGCCTCATCGGAAATAGGCCTCATCTCGCCTGGAAGGGAGAACTTCCTGGATTTTCTCGAGTTGCGGCATGTGTTCTCGAGTTACGACGGGGACCTCAGGGACCCGCCCTGGTGGCCTCAGGAACGGCTAATCCCCATGCGAGTTGCTAGGGGGCCTCTCGGGATTCCTCTCCCGTCGATACCGGGGCCAATAACCTTGTGTGGAGTCAGGGCCGGAACCGAGGATTCCTCTCAGGGGCTGACATTGACCTTTGGGTACTTCTGGAGTCTCCCCAGGGGAGTCGGGCCTCGTCTCGAGTGGGGGCATGCACGTGCGCTTTCCTTCCAGGCTGTAGCAGCAATGTCACGCTTCCCGTCGCGTGGATCAAACGATCTGTGGTTTTCCCTCGAGGCTTTCCCTCGAGGCTGTCCCACAGGGCTGTCCCACGTGCCACCGTGGTGTGAGTCGATCCTTGGCGTGAAAGATGAGCCAGTGCAGGGCAAAGAGGTTCCTCTGGAATGGACTGAGACATCTGGGGGACTCTTGGAATGGTGGTACGACCAGGGAGTTCCTCTCGCCTTTCCTGTTGAGAGTGCCTCCTCGAGATGCGACGGGAACGCCGGGAATTCTTTCCCGTTGAAAGCAGGGAAAGGATATCTCATCTCGAGCTCCGAGGGGGAAACGGGGTTCCTCTGGATGTGGGCGGGACCATCGTGCTTCCTCTCGAGTAGAGACGGGTATGGCGGTGAACTTCTTGAGTTGCAGCAAGGGTGTGAAAGACCCTTTCGAAGTTCCAGAGGTTAGGTGTCATTAGTCTCCAGACGCCTCATCGGAAATAGGCCTCATCTCGCCTGGAAGGGAGAACTTCCTGGATTTTCTCGAGTTGCGGCAGGTGTTCTCGAGTTACGACGGGGACCTCAGGGACCCGCCCTGGTGGCCTCAGGAGAGGCTAGTCCCCATGCGAGTTGCTAGGGGGCCTCTCGGGATTCCCCTCCCGTCGATACCGGGGCCAAAAACCTTGTGTGGAGTCAGAGCCGGAACCGAGGATTCCTCTCAGGGGCTGACATGGATCTTTGGGTACTTCTGGAGTCTCCCCAGGGGAGTCAGGCCTCGTCTCGAGTGGGGGCATGCACGTGCGCTTTCCTTCCAGGCTGTAGCAGCAATGTAACGCTTCCCGTGGCCTGGATCAAAGGATCTGTGGTTTTCCCTCGAGGCTTTCCCTCGAGGCTTTCCCACAGGGCTGTCCCACGTGCCACCATGGTGTGAGTCGATCCTCGGCGTGAAAGATGAGCCAGTGCTGTGCAAAGAGGTTGCTCTGGAATAGACTGAGACATCTGGGGGACTCTTGGAATGGTGGTACGACCATGGAGTTCCTCTCGCCTTTCCTGTTGAGAGTGCCTCCTCTTGAGATGCGACGGGAACGCCGGGAAATCTTTCCCGTTGAAAGCAGGGGAAGGATCCCTCATCTCGAGCTACGAGGGGGAAACGGGGCTCCTCTGGATGTGGGCGGAACCATCGTGCTTCCTCTCGAGTGGAGACGGGTATGGCGGTAAACTTCTTGAGTTGCAGCAAGGGTGTGAAAGACCCTTTCGAAGTTCCAGAGGTTAGGTGTCATTAGTCTCCAGACGCCTCATCGGAAATAGGCCTCATCTCGCCTGGAAGGGAGAACTTCCTGGATTTTCTCCAGTTGCGGCAGGTGTTCTCGAGTTACGACGGGGACCTAAGGGACCCGCCCTGGTGGCCTCAGGAGAGGCCAGTCCCCATGCGAGTTGCTAGGGGGCCTCTCGGGATTCCTCTCCCGCTGATACCGGGGCCAAAAACCTTGTGTGGAGTCAGGGCCGGAACCGAGGATTCCTCTCAGGGGCTGATATGGATCTTTGGGTACTTCTGGAGTCTCCCCAGGGGAGTCAGGCCTCGTCTCGAGTGGGGGCATGCACGTGCGCTTTCCTTCCAGGCTGTAGCAGCAATGTCACGCTTCCCGTCGCGTGGATCAAAGGATCTGTGGTTTTCCCTCGAGGCTTTCCCTCGAGGCTTTCCCACAGGGCTGTCCCACGTGTCACCGTGGTGTGAGTCGATCCTCGGCGTGAAAGATGAGCCAGTGCAGGGCAAAGAGGTTCCTCTGGAATGGACTGAGACATCTGGGGGACTCTTGGAATGGTGGTACGACCATGGAGTTCCTCTCGCCTTTCCTGTTGAGAGTGCCTCCTCTTGAGATGCGACGGGAACGCCGGGAATTCTTTCCCGTTGAAAGCAGGGAAAGGATCCCTCATCTCGAGCTACGAGGGGGAAACGGGGCTCCTCTGGATGTGGGCGGGATCATCGTGCTTCCTCTCGAGTGGAGACGGGTATGGCGGTGAACTTCTTGAGTTGCAGCAAGGGTGTGAAAGACCCTTTCGAAGTTCTAGAGGTTACGTGTCATTAGTCTCCAGACGCCTCATCGGAAATAGGCCTCATCTAGCCTGGAAGGGAGAACTTCCTGGATTTTCTCGAGTTGCGGCAGGTGTTCTCGAGTTACGACGGGGACCTCAGGGAGCCGCCCTGGTGGCCTCAGGAGAGGCCAGTCCCCATGCGAGTTGCTAGGGGGCCTCTCGGGATTCCTCTCCCGTCGATACCGGGGCCAAAAACCTTGTGTGGAGTCAGGGCCGGAACCGAGGATTCCTCTCACGGGCTGACATGGATCTTTGGGTACTTCTAGAGTCTCTCCAGGGGAGTCAGGCCTCGTCTCGAGTGGGGGCATGGACGTGCGCTTTCCTTCCAGGCTGTAGCAGCAATGTCACGCTTCCCGTCGCGTGGATCAAATGATCTGTGGTTTTCTCTCGAGGCTTTCCCACAGGGCTGTCCCACGTGCCACCGTGGTGTGAGTCGATCCTCGGAGTGAAAGATGAGCCAGTGCAGGGCAAAGAGGTTCCTCTGGAATGGACTGAGACATCTGGGGGACTCTTGGAATGGTGGTACGACCATGGAGTTCCTCTCGCCTTTCCTGTTGAGAGTGCCTCCTCTTGAGTTGTGACGGGAACTCCGGGAATTCTTTCCCGTTGAAAGCAGGGAAAGGATCCCTCATCTCGAGCTACGAGGGGGAAACGGGGCTCCTCGGGATGTGGGCGGGACCATCGTGCTTCCTCTCGAGTGGACACGGGTATGTCGGTGAACTTCTTGATTTGCAGCAAGGGTGTGAAAGACCCTTTCGAAGTTCCAGAGGTTGGGTGTCATTAGACTCCAGACGCCTCATCGGAAATAGGCCTTATCTCGCCTGGAAGGGAGAACTTCCTGGATTTTCTCGAGTTGCGGCAGGTGTTCTCGAGTTACGACGGGGACCTCAGGGACCCGCCCTGGTGGCCTCAGGAGAGGCCAGTCCCCATGCGAGTTGCTAGGGGGCCTCTCGGGATTCCTCTCCCATCGATACCGGGGCCAAAAACCTTGTGTGGAGTCAGGGCCGGAACCGAGGATTCCTCTCAGGGGCTGACATGGATCTTTGGGTACTTCTGGAGTCTCCCCAGGGGAGTCAGGCCTCGTCTCGAGTGGGGGCATGCACGTGTGCTTTCCTTCCAGGCTGTAGCAGCAATGTCACGCTTCCCGTCGCGTGGATCAAAGGATCTGTGGTTTTCCCTCGAGGCTTTCCCTCGAGGCTTTCCCACAGGGCTGTCCCACGTGCCACCGTGTTGTGAGTCGATCCTCGGCGTGAAAGATGAGCCAGTGCAGGGCAAAGAGGTTCCTCTGGAATGGACTGAGACATCTGGGGGACTCTTGGAATGGTGGTACGACCATGGAGTTCCTCTCGCCTTTCCTGTTGAGAGTGCCTCCTCTTGAGATGCGACGGGAACGCCGGGAATTCTTTCCCGTTGAAAGCAGGGAAAGGATCCCTCATCTCGAGCTACGAGGGGGAAACGGGGCTCCTCGGGATGTGGGCGGGACCATCGTGCTTCCTCTCGAGTGGACACGGGTACGTCGGTTAACTTCTTGAGTTGCAGCAAGGGTGTGAAAGACCCTTTCGAAGTTCCAGAGGTTAGGTGTCATTAGTCTCCAGACGCCTCATCGGAAATAGGCCTCATCTAGCCTGGAAGGGAGAACTTCCTGGATTTTCTCGAGTTGCGGCAGGTGTTCTCGAGTTACGACGGGGACCTCAGGGAGCCGCCCTGGTGGCCTCAGGAGAGGCCAGTCCCCATGCGAGTTGCTAGGGGGCCTCTCGGGATTCCTCTCCCGTCGATACCGGGGCCAAAAACCTTGTGTGGAGTCAGGGCCGGAACCGAGGATTCCTCTCAGGGGCTGACATGGATCTTTGGGTACTTCTAGAGTCTCCCCAGGGGAGTCAGGCCTCGTCTCGAGTGGGGGCATGCACGTGTGCTTTCCTTCCAGGCTGTAGCAGCAATGTAACGCTTCCCGTCGCGTGGATCAAAGGATCTGTGGTTTTCCCTCGAGGCTTTCCCTCGAGGCTTTCCCACAGGGCTCTCCCACGTGCCACCGTGGTGTGAGTCGATCTTCGGCGTGAAAGATGAGCCAGTGCAGGGCAAAGAGGTTCCTCTGGAATGGACTGAGACATCTGGGGGACTCTTGGAATGGTGGTACGACCATGGAGTTCCTCTCGCCTTTCCTGTTGAGAGTGCCTCCTCTTGAGTTGTGACGGGAACTCCGGGAATTCTTTCCCGTTGAAAGCAGGGAAAGGATCCCTCATCTCGAGCTACGAGGGGGAAACGGGGCTCCTCGGGATGTGGGCGGGACCATCGTGCTTCCTCTCGAGTGGACACGGCTATGTCGGTGAACTTCTTGAGTTGCAGCAAGGGTGTGAAAGACCCTTTCGAAGTTCCAGAGGTTGGGTGTCATTAGTCTCCAGACGCCTCATCGGAAATAGGCCTCATCTCGCCTGGAAGGGAGAACTTCCTGGATTTTCTCGAGTTGCGGCAGGTGTTCTCGAGTTACGACGGGGACCTCAGGGACCCTCCCTGGTGGCCTCAGGAGAGGCCAGTCCCCTTGCGAGTTGCTAGGGGGCCTCTCGGGATTCCTCTCCCGTCGATACCGGGGCCAAAAACCTTGTGTGGAGTCAGGGCTGGAACCGAGGATTCCTCTCAGGGGCTGACATGGATCTTTGGGTACTTCTGGAGTCTCCCCAGGGGAGTCAGGCCTCGTCTCGAGTGGGGGCATGCACGTGTGCTTTCCTTCCAGGCTGTAGCAGCAATGTCACGCTTCCCGTCGCGTGGATCAAAGGATCTGTGGTTTTCCCTCGAGGCATTCCCTCGAGGCTTTCCCACAGGGCTGTCCCACGTGCCACCGTGGTGTGAGTCGATCCTCGGCGTGAAAGATGAGCCAGTGCAGGGCAAAGAGGTTCCTCTGGAATGGACTGAGACACCTGGGGGACTCTTGGAATGGTGGTACGACCATGGAGTTCCTCTCGCCTTTCCTGTTGAGAGTGCCTCCTCTTGAGATGCGATGGGAACGCCGGGAATTCTTTCCCGTTGAAAGCAGGGAAAGGATCCCTCATCTCGAGCTACGAGGGGGAAACGGGGCTCCTCGGGATGTGGGCAGGACCATCGTGCTTCCTCTCGAGTGGACACGGGTATGTCGGTGAACTTCTTGAGTTGCAGCAAGGGTGTGAAAGACCCTTTCGAAGTTCCAGAGGTTAGGTGTCATTAGTCTCCAGACGCCTCATCGGAAATAGGCCTCATCTAGCCTGGAAGGGAGAACTTCCTGGATTTTCTCGAGGTGCGGCAGGTGTTCTCGAGTTACGACGGGTACCACAGGGACCCGCCCTCATGGCCTCAGGAGAGGCCAGTCCCCATGCGAGTTGCTAGGGGGCCTCTCGGGATTCCTCTCCCGTCGATACCGGGGCCAAAAACCTTGTGTGGAGTCAGGGCCAGAACCGAGGATTCCTCTCAGGGGCTGACATGGATCTTTGGGTACTTCTAGAGTCTCCCCAGGGGAGTCAGGCCTGGTCTCGAGTGGGGGCATGGACGTGCGCTTTCCTTCCAGGCTGTAGCAGCAATGTCACGCTTCCCGTCGCGTGGATCAAATGATCTGTGGTTTTCTCTCGAGGCTTTCCCACAGGGCTGTCCCACGTGCCACCGTGGTGTGAGTCGATCCTCGGAGTGAAAGATGAGCCAGTGCAGGGCAAAGAGGTTCCTCTGGAATGGACTGAGACATCTGAGGGACTCTTGGAATGGTGGTACGACCATGGAGTTCCTCTCGCCTTTCCTGTTGAGAGTGCCTCCTCTTGAGATGCGACGGGATCGCTGGGAATACTTTCCCGTTGAAAGCAGGGAAAGGATCCCTCATCTCGAGCTACGAGGGGGAAACGGGGCTCCTCTGGATGTGGGCGGGACTATCGTGCTTCCTCTCGAGTGGAGACGGGTATGGCGGTGAACTTCTTGAGTTGCAGCAAGGGTGTGAAAGACCCTTTCGAAGTTCCAGAGGTTACGTGTCAGTCTCCAGACGCCTCATCGGAAATAGACCTCATCTCGCCTGGAAGGGAGAACTTCCTGGATTTTCTCGAGTTGCGGCAGGTGTTCCCGAGTTACGACGGGGACCTCAGGGACCCGCCCTGGTGGCCTCAGGAGAGGCCAGTCCCCATGCGAGTTGCTAGGGGGCCTCTCGGGATTCCTCTCCCGTCGATACCGGGGCCAAAAACCTTGTGAGGAGTCAGGGCCGGAACCGAGGATTCCTCTCAGGGGCTGACATGGATCTTTGGGTACTTCTGGAGTCTCCCCAGGGGAGTCAGGCCTCGTCTCGAGTGGGGGCATGCACGTGTGCTTTCCTTCCAGGCTGTAGCAGCAATGTCACGCTTCCCGTCGCGTGGATCAAAGGATCTGTGGTTTTCCCTCGAGGCTTTCCCTCGAGGCTTTCCCACAGGGCTCTCCCACGTGCCACCGTGGTGTGAGTCGATCCTCGGCGTGAAAGATGAGCCAGTGCAGGGCAAAGAGGTTCCTCTGGAATGGACTGAGACATCTGGAGGACTCTTGGAATGGTGGTACGACCATGGAGTTCCTCTCGCCTTTCCTGTTGAGAGTGCCTCCTCTTGAGATGCGACAGGAATGCCGGGAATTCTTTCCCGTTGAAAGCAGGGAAAGGATCCCTCATCTCAAGCTACGAGGGGGAAACGGGGCTCCTCTGGATGTGGGCGGGACCATCGTGCTTCCTCTCGTGTGGAGACGGGTATGGCGGTAAACTTCTTGAGTTGCTGCAAGGGTGTGAAAGACCCTTTCGAAGTTCCAGAGGTTAGGTGTCATTAGTCTCCAGACGCCTCATCGGAAATAGGCCTCATCTCGCCTGGAAGGGAGAACTTCCTGGATTTTCTCGAGTTGCGGCAGGTGTTCTCGAGTTACGACGGGGACCTCAGGGACCCGCCCTGGTGGCCTCAGGAGAGGCCAGTCCCCATGCGAGTTGCTAGGGGGCCTCTCGGGATTCCTCTCCCGTCGATACCGGGGCCAAAAACCTTGTGAGGAGTCAGGGCCGGAACCGAGGATTCCTCTCAGGGGCTGACATGGATCTTTGGGTACTTCTGGAGTCTCCCCAGGGGAGTCAGGCCTCGTCTCGAGTGGGGGCATGCACGTGTGCTTTCCTTCCAGGCTGTAGCAGCAATGTCACGCTTCCCGTCGCGTGGATCAAAGGATCTGTGGTTTTCCCTCGAGGCTTTCCCTCGAGGCTTTCCCACAGGGCTCTCCCACGTGCCACCGTGGTGTGAGTCGATCCTCGGCGTGAAAGATGAGCCAGTGCAGGGCAAAGAGGTTCCTCTGGAATGGACTGAGACATCTGGAGGACTCTTGGAATGGTGGTACGACCATGGAGTTCCTCTCGCCTTTCCTGTTGAGAGTGCCTCCTCTTGAGATGCGACAGGAATGCCGGGAATTCTTTCCCGTTGAAAGCAGGGAAAGGATCCCTCATCTCAAGCTACGAGGGGGAAACGGGGCTCCTCTGGATGTGGGCGGGACCATCGTGCTTCCTCTCGTGTGGAGACGGGTATGGCGGTAAACTTCTTGAGTTGCTGCAAGGGTGTGAAAGACCCTTTCGAAGTTCCAGAGGTTAGGTGTCATTAGTCTCCAGACGCCTCATCGGAAATAGGCCTCATCTCGCCTGGAAGGGAGAACTTCCTGGATTTTCTCGAGTTGCGGCAGGTGTTCTCGAGTTACGACGGGGACCTCAGGGACCCGCCCTGGTGGCCTCAGGAGAGGCCAGTCCCCATGCGAGTTGCTAGGGGGCCTCTCGGGATTCCTCTCCCGTCGATACCGGGGCCAAAATCCTTGTGTGGAGTCAGGGCCGGAACCGAGGATTCCTCTCAGGGGCTGACATGGATCTTTGGGTACTTCTAGAGTCTCCCCAGGAGAGTCAGGCCTCGTCTCGAGAGGGGGCATGCACGTGCGCTTTCCTTTCAGGCTGTAGCAGCAATGTCACGCTTCCCGACGCGTGGATCAAATGATCTGTGGTTTTCCCTCGAGGCTTTCCCTCGAGGCTTTCCCACAGGGCTGTCCCACGTGCCACCGTGGTGTGAGTCGATCCTCGGCGTGAAAGATGAGCCAGTACAGGGCAAAGGGGTTCCTCTGGAATGGACTGAGACATCTGGGGGACTCTTGGAATGGTGGTACGACCATGGAGTTCCTCTCGCCTTTCCTGTTGAGAGTGCCTCCTCTTGAGATGCGACGGGAACGCCGGAAATTCTTTCCCGTTGAAAGCAGGGAAAGGATCCCACATCTCAGCTCCGAGGGGGAAACGGGGCTCCTCTGGATGTGGGCGGGACCATCGTGCTTCCTCCCGAGTGGACACGGGTATGGCGGTGAACTTCTTGAGTTGCAGCAAGGGTGTGAAAGACCCTTTCGAAGTTCCAGAGGTTAGGTGTCATTAGTCTCCAGACGCCTCATCGGAAATAGGCCTCATCTCGCCTGGAAGGGAGAACTTCCTGGATTTTCTCGAGTTGCGGCAGGTGTTCTCGAGTTACTACGGGGACCTCAGGGACCCGCCCTGGTGGCCTCAGGAGAGGCCAGTCCCCATGCGAGTTGCTAGGGGGCCTCTCGGGATTCCTCTCCCGTCGATACCGGGGCCAAAAACCTTGTGTGGAGTCACGGCCGGAACCGAGGATTCCTCTCAGGGGCTGACATGGATCTTTGGGTACTTCTGGAGTCTCCCCAGGGGAGTCAGGCCTCGTCTCGAGTGGGGGCATGCACGTGCGCTTTCCTTCCAGGCTGTAGCAGCAATGTCACGCTTCCCGTCGCGTGGATCAAAGGATCTGTGGTTTTCCCTCGAGGCATTCCCTCGAGGCTTTCCCACAGGGCTGTCCCACGTGCCACCGTGGTGTGAGTCGATTCTCGGCGTGAAAGATGAGCCAGTGCAGGGCAAAGAGGTTCCTCTGGAATGGACTGAGACATCTGGGGGACTCTTGGAGTGGTGGTACGACCATGGAGTTCCTCTCGCCTTTCCTGTTGAGAGTGCCTCCTCTTGAGATGCGACGGGAATGCCGGGAATTCTTTCCCGTTGAAAGCAGGGAAAGGATCCCTCATCTCGAGCTACAAGGGGGAAACGGGGCTCCTCTGGATGTGGGCGGGACCATCGTCCTTTCTCTCGTGTGGAGACGGGTATGGCGGTAAACTTCTTGAGTTGCAGCAAGGGTGTGAAAGACCCTTTTGAAGTTCCAGAGGTTGGGTGTCATTAGTCTCCAGACGCCTCATCGGAAATAGGCCTCATCTCGCCTGGAAGGGAGAACTTCCTGGATTTTCTCGAGTTGCGGCAGGTGTTCTCGAGTTACGACGGGGACCTCAGGGACCCGCCCTGGTGGCCTCAGGAGAGGCCAGTCCCCATGCGAGTTGCTAGGGGGCCTCTCGGGATTCCTCTCCCATCGATACCGGGGCCAAAAACCTTGTGTGGAGTCAGGGCCGGAACCGAGGATTCCTCTCAGGGGCTGACATGGATCTTTGGGTACTTCTGGAGTCTCCCCAGGGGAGTCAGGCCTCGTCTCGAGTGGGGGCATGCACGTGTGCTTTCCTTCCAGGCTGTAGCAGCAATGTCACGCTTCCCGTCGCGTGGATCAAAGGATCTGTGGTTTTCCCTCGAGGCTTTCCCTCGAGGCTTTCCCACAGGGCTGTCCCACGTGCCACCGTGTTGTGAGTCGATCCTCGGCGTGAAAGATGAGCCAGTGCAGGGCAAAGAGGTTCCTCTGGAATGGACTGAGACATCTGGGGGACTCTTGGAATGGTGGTACGACCATGGAGTTCCTCTCGCCTTTCCTGTTGAGAGTGCCTCCTCTTGAGATGCGACGGGAACGCCGGGAATTCTTTCCCGTTGAAAGCAGGGAAAGGATCCCTCATCTCGAGCTACGAGGGGGAAACGGGGCTCCTCGGGATGTGGGCGGGACCATCGTGCTTCCTCTCGAGTGGACACGGGTACGTCGGTTAACTTCTTGAGTTGCAGCAAGGGTGTGAAAGACCCTTTCGAAGTTCCAGAGGTTAGGTGTCATTAGTCTCCAGACGCCTCATCGGAAATAGGCCTCATCTAGCCTGGAAGGGAGAACTTCCTGGATTTTCTCGAGTTGCGGCAGGTGTTCTCGAGTTACGACGGGGACCTCAGGGAGCCGCCCTGGTGGCCTCAGGAGAGGCCAGTCCCCATGCGAGTTGCTAGGGGGCCTCTCGGGATTCCTCTCCCGTCGATACCGGGGCCAAAAACCTTGTGTGGAGTCAGGGCCGGAACCGAGGATTCCTCTCAGGGGCTGACATGGATCTTTGGGTACTTCTAGAGTCTCCCCAGGGGAGTCAGGCCTCGTCTCGAGTGGGGGCATGCACGTGTGCTTTCCTTCCAGGCTGTAGCAGCAATGTCACGCTTCCCGTCGCGTGGATCAAAGGATCTGTGGTTTTCCCTCGAGGCTTTCCCTCGAGGCTTTCCCACAGGGCTCTCCCACGTGCCACCGTGGTGTGAGTCGATCTTCGGCGTGAAAGATGAGCCAGTGCAGGGCAAAGAGGTTCCTCTGGAATGGACTGAGACATCTGGGGGACTCTTGGAATGGTGGTACGACCATGGAGTTCCTCTCGCCTTTCCTGTTGAGAGTGCCTCCTCTTGAGTTGTGACGGGAACTCCGGGAATTCTTTCCCGTTGAAAGCAGGGAAAGGATCCCTCATCTCGAGCTACGAGGGGGAAACGGGGCTCCTCGGGATGTGGGCGGGACCATCGTGCTTCCTCTCGAGTGGACACGGCTATGTCGGTGAACTTCTTGAGTTGCAGCAAGGGTGTGAAAGACCCTTTCGAAGTTCCAGAGGTTGGGTGTCATTAGTCTCCAGACGCCTCATCGGAAATAGGCCTCATCTCGCCTGGAAGGGAGAACTTCCTGGATTTTCTCGAGTTGCGGCAGGTGTTCTCGAGTTACGACGGGGACCTCAGGGACCCTCCCTGGTGGCCTCAGGAGAGGCCAGTCCCCTTGCGAGTTGCTAGGGGGCCTCTCGGGATTCCTCTCCCGTCGATACCGGGGCCAAAAACCTTGTGTGGAGTCAGGGCTGGAACCGAGGATTCCTCTCAGGGGCTGACATGGATCTTTGGGTACTTCTGGAGTCTCCCCAGGGGAGTCAGGCCTCGTCTCGAGTGGGGGCATGCACGTGTGCTTTCCTTCCAGGCTGTAGCAGCAATGTCACGCTTCCCGTCGCGTGGATCAAAGGATCTGTGGTTTTCCCTCGAGGCTTTCCCTCGAGGCTTTCCCACAGGGCTGTCCCACGTGCCACCGTGGTGTGAGTCGATCCTCGGCGTGAAAGATGAGCCAGTGCAGGGCAAAGAGGTTCCTCTGGAATGGACTGAGACACCTGGGGGACTCTTGGAATGGTGGTACGACCATGGAGTTCCTCTCGCCTTTCCTGTTGAGAGTGCCTCCTCTTGAGATGCGATGGGAACGCCGGGAATTCTTTCCCGTTGAAAGCAGGGAAAGGATCCCTCATCTCGAGCTACGAGGGGGAAACGGGGCTCCTCGGGATGTGGGCAGGACCATCGTGCTTCCTCTCGAGTGGACACGGGTATGTCGGTGAACTTCTTGAGTTGCAGCAAGGGTGTGAAAGACCCTTTCGAAGTTCCAGAGGTTAGGTGTCATTAGTCTCCAGACGCCTCATCGGAAATAGGCCTCATCTAGCCTGGAAGGGAGAACTTCCTGGATTTTCTCGAGGTGCGGCAGGTGTTCTCGAGTTACGACGGGTACCACAGGGACCCGCCCTGATGGCCTCAGGAGAGGCCAGTCCCCATGCGAGTTGCTAGGGGGCCTCTCGGGATTCCTCTCCTGTCGATACCGGGGCCAAAAACCTTGTGTGGAGTCAGGGCCAGAACCGAGGATTCCTCTCAGGGGCTGACATGGATCTTTGGGTACTTCTAGAGTCTCCCCAGGGGAGTCAGGCCTGGTCTCGAGTCGGGGCATGGACGTGCGCTTTCCTTCCAGGCTGTAGCAGCAATGTCACGCTTCCCGTCGCGTGGATCAAATGATCTGTGGTTTTCTCTCGAGGCTTTCCCACAGGGCTGTCCCACGTGCCACCGTGGTGTGAGTCGATCCTAGGAGTGAAAGATGAGCCAGTGCAGGGCAAAGAGGTTCCTCTGGAATGGACTGAGACATCTGAGGGACTCTTGGAATGGTGGTACGACCATGGAGTTCCTCTCGCCTTTCCTGTTGAGAGTGCCTCCTCTTGAGATGCGACGGGATCGCTGGGAATACTTTCCCGTTGAAAGCAGGGAAAGGATCCCTCATCTCGAGCTACGAGGGGGAAACG
Source organism: Capricornis sumatraensis (assembly GCF_032405125.1). NCBI lineage: Eukaryota > Metazoa > Chordata > Mammalia > Artiodactyla > Bovidae > Capricornis > Capricornis sumatraensis. The sequence goes on along the minus strand of NC_091077.1, from coordinate 654,674 downwards.
GGGCTCCTCTGGATGTGGGCGGGACTATCGTGCTTCCTCTCGAGTGGACACGGGTATGTCGGTGAACTTCTTGAGTTGCAGCAAGGGTGTGAAAGACCCTTTCGAAGTTCCAGAGGTTGGGTGTCATTAGTCTCCAGACGCCTCATCGGAAATAGGCCTCATCTCGCCTGGAAGGGAGAACTTCCTGGATTTTCTCGAGTTGCGGCAGGTGTTCTCGAGTTACGACGGGGACCTCAGGGACCCGCCCTGGTGGCCTCAGGAGAGGCCAGTCCCCATGCCAGTTGCTAGGGGGCCTCTCGGGATTCCTCTCCCGTCGATACTGGGGCCAAAAACCTTGTGTGGAGTCAGGGCCGGAACCGAGGATTCCTCTCAGGGGCTGACATGGATCTTTGGGTACTTGTGGAGTCTCCCCAGGGGAGTCAGGCCTCGTCTCGAGTGGGGGCATGCACGTGTGCTTTCCTTCCAGGCTGTAGCAGCAATGTCACGCTTCCCGTCGCGTGGATCAAAGGATCTGTGGTTTTCCCTCGAGGCTTTCCCTCGAGGCTTTCCCACAGGGCTGTCCCACGTGCCACCGTGGTGTGAGTCGATCCTCGGCTTGAAAGATGAGCCAGTGCAGGGCAAAGAGGTTCCTCTGGAATGGACTGAGACATTGGGGGACTCTTGGAATGGTGGTACGACCATGGAGTTCCTCTCGCCTTTCCTGTTGAGAGTGCCTCCTCTTGAGATGCGACGGGAATGCCGGGAATTCTTTCCCGTTGAAAGCAGGGAAAGGATCCCTCATCTCAAGCTACGAGGGGGAAACGGGGCTCCTCTGGATGTGGGCGGGACCATCGTGCTTCCTCTCGTGTGGAGACGGGTATGGCGGTAAACTTCTTGAGTTGCTGCAAGGGTGTGAAAGACCCTTTCGAAGTTCCAGAGGTTAGGTGTCATTAGTCTCCAGACGCCTCATCGGAAATAGGCCTCATCTCGCCTGGAAGGGAGAACTTCCTGGATTTTCTCGAGTTGCGGCAGGTGTTCTCGAGTTACGACGGGGACCTCAGGGACCCGCCCTGGTGGCCTCAGGAGAGGCCAGTCCCCATGCGAGTTGCTAGGGGGCCTCACGGGATTCCTCTCCCGTCGATACCGGGGCCAAAAACCTTGTGTGGAGTCACGGCCGGAACCGAGGATTCCTCTCAGGGGCTGACATGGATCTTTGGGTACTTCTGGAGTCTCCCCAGGGGAGTCAGGCCTCGTCTCGAGTGGGGGCATGCACGTGTGCTTTCCTTCCAGGCTGTAGCAGCAATGTCACGCTTCCCGTCGCGTGGATCAAAGGATCTGTGGTTTTCCCTCGAGGCTTTCCCTCGAGGCTTTCCCACAGGGCTGTCCCACGTGCCACCGTGGTGTGAGTCGATCCTCGGCGTCAAAGATGAGCCAGTGCAGGGCAAAGAGGTTCCTCTGGAATGGACTGAGACATCTGGGGGACTCTTGGAATGGTGGTACGACCATGGAGTTCCTCTCGCCTTTCCTGTTGAGAGTGCCTCCTCTTGAGATGCGACGGGAACGCCGGGAATTCTTTCCCGTTGAAAGCAGGGAAAGGATCCCTCATCTCGAGCTACGAGGGGGAAACGGGGCTCCTCGGGATGTGGGCGGGACCATCGTGCTTCCTCTCGAGTGGACACGGGTATGTCGGTGAACTTCTTGAGTTGCAGCAAGGGTGTGAAAGACCCTTTCGAAGTTCCAGAGGTTAGGTGTCATTAGTCTCCAGACGCCTCATCGGAAATAGGCCTCATCTCGCCTGGAAGGGAGAACTTCCTGGATTTTCTCGAGGTGCGGCAGGTGTTTTCGAGTTACGACGGGTACCACAGGGACCCGCCCTGATGGCCTCAGGAGAGGCCAGTCCCCATGCGAGTTGCTAGGGGGCCTCTCGGGATTCCTCTCCCGTCGATACCGGCGCCAAAAACCTTGTGTGGAGTCAGGGCCAGAACCGAGGATTCCTCTCAGGGGCTGACATGGATCTTTGGGTACTTCTGGAGTCTCCCCAGGGGAGTCAGGCCTCGTCTCGAGTGGGGGCATGCACGTGCGCTTTCCTTCCAGGCTGTAGCAGCAATGTCACGCTTCCCGTCGCGTGGATCAAAGGATCTGTGGTTTTCCCTCGAGGCTTTCCCTCGAGGCTTTCCCACAGGGCTGTCCCACGTGCCACCGTGGTGTGAGTCGATCCTCGGCGTGAAAGATGAGCCAGTGCAGGGCAAAGAGGTTCCTCTGGAATGGACTGAGACATCTGGGGGACTCTTGGAATGGTGGTACGACCATGGAGTTCCTCTCGCCTTTCCTGTTGAGAGTGCCTCCTCTTGAGTTGTGACGGGAACGCCGGGAATTCTTTCCCGTTGAAAGCAGGGAAAGGATCCCTCATCTCGAGCTACGAGGGGTAAACGGGGCTCCTCGGGATGTGGGCGGGACCATCGTGCTTCCTCTCGAGTGGACACGGGTATGTCGGTGAACTTCTTGAGTTGCAGCAAGGGTGTGAAAGACCCTTTCGAAGTTCCAGAGGTTAGGTGTCATTAGTCTCCAGACGCCTCATCGGAAATAGGCCTCATCTAGCCTGGAAGTGAGAACTTCCTGGAATTTCTCGAGGTGCGGCAGGTGTTCTCGAGTTACGACGGGTACCACAGGGACCCGCCCTGATGGCCTCAGGAGAGGCCAGTCCCCATGCGAGTTGCTAGGGGGCCTCCCGGGAATCCCCTCCAGTCGATACCGGGGCCAAAAACCTTGTGTGGAGTCAGGGCCAGAACCGAGGATTCCTCTCAGGGGCTGACATGGATCTTTGGGTACTTCTAGAGTCTCCCCAGTGGAGTCAGGCCTCGTCTCGAGTGGGGGCATGCACGTGCGCTTTCCTTCCAGGCTGTAGCAGCAATGTCACGCTTCCCGTCGCGTGGATCAAATGATCTGTGGTTTTCCCTCGAGGCTTTCCCTCGAGGCTTTCCCACAGGGCTGTCCCACGTGCCACCGTGGTGTGAGTCGATCCTCGGAGTGAAAGATGAGCCAGTGCAGGGCAAAGAGGTTCCTCTGGAATGGACTGAGACATCTGGGGGACTCTTGGAATGGTGGTACGACCATGGAGTTCCTCTCGCCTTTCCTGTTGAGAGTGCCTCCTCTTGAGATGCGACGGGAACGCTGGGAATTCTTTCCCGTTGAAAGCAGGGAAAGGATCCCTCATCTCGAGCTACGAGGGGTAAACGGGGCTCCTCTGGATGTGGGCGGGACCATCGTGCTTCCTCTCGAGTGGAGACGGGTATGGCGGTGAACTTCTTGAGTTGCAGCAAGGGTGTGAAAGACCCTTTCGAAGTTCCAGAGGTTACGTGTCAGTCTCCAGACGCCTCATCGGAAATAGACCTCATCTCGCCTGGAAGGGAGAACTTCCTGGATTTTCTCGAGGTGCGGCAGGTGTTCTCGAGTTACGACTGGTACCACAGGGACCCGCCCTGATGGCCTCAGGAGAGGCCAGTCCCCATGCGTGTTGCTAGGGGGCCTCTCGGGATTCCTCTCCCGTCGATACTGGGGCCAAATACCTTGTGTGGAGTCAGGGCCGGAACCGAGGATTCCTCTCAGGGGCTGACATGGATCTTTGGGTACTTCTGGAGTCTCCCCAGGGGAGTCAGGCCTCGTCTCGAGTGGGGGCATGCACGTGCGCTTTCCTTCCAGGCTGAGGCAGCAATGTCACGCTTCCCGTCGCGTGGATCAAAGTCTCTGTGGTTTTCCCTCGAGGCTTTCCCTCGAGGCTTTCCCACAGGGCTGTCCCACGTGCCACCGTGGTGTGAGTCGATTCTCGGCGTGAAAGATGAGCCAGTGCAGGGCAAAGAGGTTCCTCTGGAATGGACTGAGACATCTGGGGGACTCTTGGAATGGTGGTACGACCATGGAGTTCCTCTCGCCTTTCCTGTTGAGAGTGCCTCCTCTTGAGATGCGACGGGAATGCCGGGAATTCTTTCCCGTTGAAAGAAGGGAAAGGATCGCTCATCTCGAGCTACGAGGGGGAAACGGGGCTCCTCTGGATGTGGGCGGGACCATCGTGCTTTCTCTCGTGTGGAGACGGGTATGGCGGTAAACTTCTTGAGTTGCAGCAAGGGTGTGAAAGACCCTTTCGAATTTCCAGAGTTTGGGTGTCATTAGTCTCCAGACGCCTCATCGGAAATAGGCCTCATCTCGCCTGGAAGGGAGAACTTCCTGGATTTTCTCGAGTTGCGGCAGGTGTTCTCGAGTTACGACGGGGACCTCAGGGACCCGCCCTGGTGGACTCAGGAGAGGCCAGTCCCCATGCGAGTTGCTAGGGGGCCTCTCGGGATTCCTCTCCCGTCGATACCGGGGCCAAAAACCTTGTGTGGAGTCAGGGCCGGAACCGAGGATTCCTCTCATGGGCTGACATGGATCTTTGGGTACTTCTGGAGTCTCCCCAGGGGAGTCAGGCCTCGTCTCGAGTGGGGGCATGCACGTGTGCTTTCCTTCCAGGCTGTAGCAGCAATGTCACGCTTCCCGTCGTGTGGATCAAAGGATCTGTGGTTTTCCCTCGAGGCTTTCCCTCGAGGCTTTCCCACAGGGCTGTCCCACGTGCCACCGTGGTGTGAGTCGATCCTCGGCGTGAAAGATGAGCCAGTGCAGGGCAAAGAGGTTCCTCTGGAATGGACTGAGACATCTGGGGGACTCTTGGAATGGTGGTACGACCATGGAGTTCCTCTCGCCTTTCCTGTTGAGAGTGCCTCCTCTTGAGATGCGACGGGAATGCCGGGAATTCTTTCCCGTTGAAAGCAGGGAAAGGATCCCTCATCTCGAGCTACGAGGGGGAAACGGGGCTCCTCGGGATGTGGGCGGGACCATCGTGCTTCCTCTCGAGTGGAGACGGGTATGGCGGTGAACTTCTTGAGTTGCAGCAAGGGTGTGAAAGACCCTTTTGAAGTCCCAGAGATTAGCTGTCATTAGACTCCTGACGCCTCATCGGAAATAGGCCTCATCTCGCCTGGAACGGAGAACTTCCTGGATTTTCTCGAGTTGCGGCAGGTGTTCTCGAGTTACGACGGGGACGTCAGGGACAAGCCCTGGTGGCCTCAGGAAACTCCAGTCCCCATACGAGTTGCCAGGGTGCCTCTCGGGATTCCTCTCAAGTCGATACCGGGGCCAAAAACCTTGTGTGGAGTCAAGGCCGGAACGGAGGATTCCTCTAAGGGGCTGACATGGATCTTTGGGTCTTTCTGGAGTCTCCCCAGGGGAGTCAGGCCTCGTCTCGAGTGGGGGCATGCACGTGCGCTTTCCTTCCAGGCTGTAGCAGCAATGTCACGCTTCCCGTCGCGTGGATCAAAGGATCTGTGGTTTTCCCTCTTGGCTTTCCCTCGAGGCTATCCCACAGGGCTGTCCCACGTGCCACCGTGGTGTGAGTCGATCTTCGGCATGAAAGATGAGCCAGTGCAGGGCAAAGAGGTTCCTCTGGAATGGACTGAAACATCTGGGGGACTCTTGGAATGGTGGTACGACCATGGAGTTCCTCTCGTCTTTCCTGCTGAGAGTGCCTCCTCTTGAGATGCGACGGGAACGCTGAAAATACTTTCCCGTTGATAGCAGGGAAAGGATCCCTCATCTCGAGCTACGAGGGGCAAACGGGGCTCCTCTGGATGTGGGCGGGACCATCATGTTTCCTCTCGAGTGGAGACGGTTATGGCGGTGAACTTCTTGAGTTGCAGCAAGGGTGTGAAAGACCCTTTCGAAGTTCCAGAGGTTCCGTGTCATTAGTCTCCAGACGCCTCATCGGAAATAGGCCTCATCTCGCCTGGAAGGGAGAACTTCCTGAAGTTTCTCGAGTTGCGGCAGGTGTTCTCGAGTTACGACGGGGACCTCAGGGACCCGCCCTGGTGGCCTCAGGAAAGGCCAATCCCCATGCTAGTTGCTCGGGGGCCTCTCAGGATTCCTCTCCTGTCGATACCGGGGCCAAAAAACTTGTGTGGAGTCAGGGCCGGAACCGAGGATTCCTCTCAGGGGCTGACATGGATCTTTGGGTACTTCTGGAGTCTCCCCAGGGGAGTCAGGCCTCGTCTCGAGTGGGGGCATGCACGTGCGCTTTCCTTCCAGGCTGTAGCCGCAATGTCTCGGTTCCCGTCGCGTGGATCAAAGGATCTGTGGTTTTCCCTCGAGGCTTTCCCACAGGGCTGTCCCACGTGCCACCGTGGTGTGAGTCGATTCTCGGCGTGAAAGATGAGACAGTGCAGGGCAAAGAGGTTCCTCTGGATTGGACTGAGACATCTGGGGGACTCTTGGAATGGTGGTAGGACCATGGAGTTCCTCTCGCCTTTCCTGTTGAGAGTGCCTCCTCTTGAGATGCGACGGGAACGCCGGGAATTCTTCCCGTTGAAAGCAGGGAAAGGATCCCTCATCTCGAGCTACGAGGGGGAAACGGGGCTCCTCTGGATGTGGGCGGGACCATCGTGCTTCCTCTCGAGTGGAGACGGGTATGGCGGTGAAATTCTTGAGTTGCAGCAAGGGTGTGAAAGACCCTTTCGAAGTTCAAGAGGTTAGGTGTCATTAGTCTCCAGACGCCTCATCGGAAATAGGCCTCATTTCGCCTGGAAAGGAGAACTTCCTGGATTTTCTCGAGTTGCGGCAGGTGTTCTCGATTTACGACGGGGACCTCAGGGACCCGCCCTGGTGGCCTCAGGTACGGCCAGTCCCCATGCTAGTTGCTAGGGGGCCTCTCGGGATTCCTCTCCCGTCGATACCGGGGCCAAAAACCTTGTGTGGAGTCAGGGCCGGAACCGAGGATTCCTCTCAGGGGCTGACATGGATCTTTGGGTACTTCTGGAGTCTCCCCAGGGGAGTCAGGACTCGTCTCGAGTGGGGGCATGCACGTGCGCTTTCCTTCCAGGCTGTAGCAGCAATGTCATGCTTCCCGTCGCGTGGATCAAAGGATCTGTGGTTTTCCCTCGAGGCTTTCCCTCGAGGCTTTCCCACAGGGCTGTCCCACGTGCCACCATGGTGTGAGTCGATCCTCGGCGTGAAAGATGAGCCAGTGCAGGGCAAAGAGTTTCCTCTGGAATGGACTGAGAAATCTCGGGGACTCTTGGAATGGTGATACGACCATGGAGTTCCTCTCATCTTTCCTGTTGAGAGTGCCTCCTCTTGAGATGCGACGGGAACGCCGGGAATTCTTTCCCGTTGATAGCAGGGAAAGGATCCCTCATCTCGAGCTACGAGGGGGAAACGGGGCTCCTCTCGATGTGGGCGGGACCATCGTGTTTCCTCTCGAGTGGAGACGGGTATGGCGGTGAACTTCTTGAGTTGCAGCAAGGGTGTGAAAGACCCTTTCGAAGTTCCAGAAGTTCGGTGTCATTAGTCTCCAGACGCCTCATCGGAAATAGGCCTCATCTCGCCTGGAAGGGAGAACTTCCTGGATTTTCTCGAGTTGCGGCAGGTGTTCTCGAGTTACGACGGGGACCTCAGGGACCCGCCCTGGTGTCCTCAGGAAAAGCCAGTCCCCATGCGTGTTGCTCGGGGACCTCTCGGGATTCCTCTCCCGTCGATACCGGGGCCAAAATCCTTCTGTGGCGTCAGGGCCGGAACCGAGGATTCCTCTCAGGGGCTGACATGGGTCTTTGGGTACTTCTGGAGTCTCCCCAGGGGGGTCAGGCCTCGTCTCGAGTGGGGGCATGCACGTGCGCCTTCCTTCCAGGCTGTAGCAGCAATGTCACGCTTCCCGTCGCGTGGATCAAAGGATCTGTGGTTTTCCCTCGAGGCTTTCCTTCGAGGCTTTCCCACAGGGCTGTCTCACGTGCCACCGTTGTGTGAGTCGATCCTCGGCGTGAAAGTTGAGCCAGTGCAGGGCAAACAGGTTCCTCTGGAATGGACTGAGACATCTGGGGGACTCTTGGAATGGTGGTACGACCATGGAGTTCCTCTCGCCTTTCCTGTTGAGAGTGCCTCCTCTTGAGATGCGACGGGAACGCCGGGAATTCTTTCCCGTTGAAAGCAGGGAAAGGATCCCTCATCTCGAGCTACGAGGGGGAAACGGGGCTCCTCTGGATGTGGGCGGGACCATCGTGCTTCCTTTCGAGTGGAGACGGGTATGGCGGTGAAATTCTTGAGTTGCAGCAAGGGTGTGAAAGACCCTTTCGAAGTTCCAGAGGATAGGTGTCATTAGTCTCCAGACGCCTCATCGGAAATAGGCCTCATTTCGCCTGGAAAGGAGAACTTCCTGGATTTTCTCGAGTTGCGGCAGGTGTTCTCGAGTTACGAGGGGGACCTCAGCAACCCGCCCTGGTGGCCTCAGGAAAGGTCAGTCCCCTTGCGAGTTCCTAGGGGGCCTCTCGGGATTCCTCTCCCGTCGGTACCGGGGCCAAAATACTTGTGTGGAGTCAGGGCCGGAACCGAGGATTCCTCTCAGGGGCTGACATGGATCTTTGGGTACTTCTGGAGTCTCCCCAGGGGAGTCAGGCCTCGTCTCGAGTGGGGACATGCACGTGCGCTTTCCTTCCAGGCTGTAGCAGCAATGTCACGGTTCCCGTCGCGTGGATCAAAGGATCTGTGGTTTTCCCTCGAGGCTTTCCCACAGGGCTGTCCCACGTGCCACCGTGGTGTGAGTCGATCCTCGGCGTGAAAGATGAGCCAGTGCAGGGCAAAGAGGTTCCTCTGGAATGGACTGAGACATCTGGGGGACTCTTGGAATGGTGGTACGACCATGGAGTTCCTCTCGCCTTTCCTGTTGAGAGTTCCTCCTCTTGAGATGCGACGGGAACGCCGGGAATTCTTTCCTGTTGAAAGCAGGGAAAGGATCCCTCATCCCGAGCTACGAGGGGGAAACGGGGCTCCTCTGAATGTGGGCGGGACCATCGTGCTTCCTCTCGAGTGGAGACGGGTATGGCGGTGAACTTCTTGAGTTGCAGCAAGGGTGTGAAAGACCCTTTTGAAGTCCCAGAGATTAGCTGTCATTAGACTCCAGACGCCTCATCGGAAATAGGCCTCATCTCGCCTGGAAGGGAGAACTTCCTGGATTTTCTCGAGTTGCGGCAGGTGTTCTCGAGTTACGACGGGGACCTCAGGGACCCGCCCTGGTGGCCTCAGGAGAGGCCAGTCCCCATGCGAGTTGCTAGGGGGCCTCTCGGGATTCCTCTCCCGTCGATACCGGGGCCAAAAACCTTGTGTGGAGTCAGGGCCGGAACCGAGGATTCCTCTCAGGGGCTGACATGGATCTTTGGGTACTTGTGGAGTCTCCCCAGGGGAGTCAGGCCTCGTCTCGAGTGGGGGCATGCACGTGCGCTTTCCTTCCAGGCTGTAGCAGCAATGTCACGCTTCCCGTCGCGTGGATCAAAGGATCTGTGGTTTTCCCTCGAGGCTTTCCCTCGAGGCTTTCCCACAGGGCTGTCCCACGTGCCACCGTGGTGTGTGTGGATCCTCGGCGTGAAAGATGAGCCAGTGCAGGGCAAAGAGGTTCCTCTGGAATGGACTGAGACATCTGGGGGACTCTTGGAATGGTGGTACGACCATGGAGTTCCTCTCGCCTTTCCTGTTGAGAGTGCCTCCTCTTGAGATGCGACGGGAACGCCGGGAATTCTTTCCCGTTGAAAGCAGGGAAAGGATCCCTCATCTCGAGCTCCGAGGGGGAAACGGGGCTCCTCTGGATGTGGGCGGGACCATCGTGCTTCCTCTCGAGTGGAGACGGGTATGGCGGTGAACTTCTTGAGTTGCAGCAAGGGTGTGAAAGACCCTTTCGAAGTTCCAGAGGTTAGGTGTCATTAGTCTCCAGACGCCTCATCGGAAATAGGCCTCATCTCGCCTGGAAGGGAGAGCTTCCTGGATTTTCTCGAGTTGCGTCAGGTGTTCTCGAGTTACGACGGGGACCTCAGGGACCCGCCCTGGTGGCCTCAGGAGAGGCCAGTCCCCATGCGAGTTGCTAGGGGGCCTCTCGGAATTCCTCTCCCGTCGATACCGGGGCCAAAAACCTTTGGTGGAGTCAGGGCCGGAACCGAGGATTCCTCTCAGGGGCTGACATGGATCTTTGGGTACTTCTGGAGTCTCCCCAGGGGAGTCAGGCCTCGTCTCGAGTGGGGGCATGCACGTGCGCTTTCCTTCCAGGCTGTAGCAGCAATGTCACGCTTCCCGTCGCGTGGATCAAAGGATCTGTGGTTTTCCCTCGAGGCTTTCCCTCGAGGCTTTCCCACAGGGCTGTCCCACGTGCCTCCGTGGTGTGAGTGGATCCTCGGCGTGAAACATGAGCCAGTGCAGGGCAAAGAGCTTCCTCTGGAATGGACTGAGACATCTGGGGGACTCTTGGAATGGTGGTACGACCATGGAGTTCCTCTCGCCTTTCCTGTTGAGAGTGCCTCCTCTTGAGATGCGTCGGGAACGCCGGGAATTCTTTCCCGTTGAAAGCAGGGAAAGGATCCCTCATCTCGAGCTCCGAGGGGGAAACGGGGCTCCTCTGGATGTGGGCGGGACCATCGTGCTTCCTCTCGAGTGGAGACGGGTATGGCGGTGAACTTCTTGAGTTGCAGCAAGGGTGTGAAAGACCCTTTCGAAGTTCCAGACGTTAGGTGTCATTAGTCTGCAGACGCCTCATCGGAAATAGGCCTCATCTCGCCTGGAATGGAAAACTTCCTGGATTTTCTCGAGTTGCGGCAGGTGTTCTCGAGTTACGACGGGGACCTCAGGGACCCGCCCTGGTGGCCTCAGGAGAGGCCAGTCCCCATGCGAGTTGCTAGGGGGCCTCTCGGGATTCCTCTCCCGTCGATACCGGGGCCAAAACCCTTTGGTGGAGTCAGGGCCGGAACCGAGGATTCCTCTCAGGGGCTGACATGGATCTTTGGGTACTTCTGGAGTCTCCCCAGGGGAGTCAGGCCTCGTCTCGAGTGGGGGCATGCACGTGCGCTTTCCTTCCAGGCTGTAGCAGCAATCTCACACTTCCCGTGGCTTGGATCAAAGGATCTGTGGTTTTCCCTCGAGGCTTTCCCTCGAGGCTTTCCCACAGGGCTGTCCCACGTGCCACCGTGGTGTGAGTGGATCCTCGGCGTGAAAGATGAGCCAGTGCAGGGCAAAGAGGTTCCTCTGGAATGGACGGAGACATCTGGGGGACTCTTGGAATGGTGGTACGACCATGGAGTTCCTCTCCCCTTTCCTATTGAGAGTGCCTCCTCTTGAGATGCGACGGGAACGCCGGGAATTCTTTCCCGTTGAAAGCAGGGAAAGGATCCCTCATCTCGAGTCAAGAGGGGGAAATGGTGCTCCTCTGGATGTGGGCGGGACCATCGTGCTTCCTCTTGAGTGGACACGGGTATGGCGGTGAACTTCTTGAGTTGCAGCAAGGGTGTGAAAGACCCTTTCGAAGTTCCAGAGGTTAGGTGTCATTAGTTTCCAGACACCTCATCGGAAATAGGCCTCATCTCGCCTGGAAGGGAGAACTTCCTGGATTTTCTCGAGTTGCGGCAGGTGTTCTCGAGTTACGACGGGGACCTCAGGGACCCGCCCTGGTGGCCTCAGGAGACGCCAGTCCCCATGCGAGTTGCTAGGGGGCCTCTCGGGATTCCTCTCCCGTCGATACCGTGGCCAAAAACCTTGTGTGGAGTCAGGGCCGGAACCGAGGATTCCTCTCAGGGTCTGATATGGATCTTTGGGTACATCTGGAGTCTCGCCAGGGGAGACAGGCCTCGTCTCGAGTCGGGGCATGCACGTGCACTTTCCTTCCAGGCTGTAGCAGCAATGTCACGATTCCCGTCGCGTGGATCAAAGGATCTGTGGTTTTCCCTCGAGGCTTTCCCTCGAGGCTTTCCCACAGGGCTGTCCCACGTGCCACCGTGGTGTGAGTCGATCCTCGGCGTGAAAGATGAGCCAGTGCAGGGCAAAGAGGTTCCTCTGGAATGGACTGAGACATTTGGGGGACTCTTGGAATAGTGGAACGACCATGGAGTTCCTCTCGCCTTTCCTGTTGAGAGTGCCTCCTCTTGAGATGCGACGGGAACGCCGGGAAATCTTTCCCGTTGAAAGCAGGGAAAGGATCCCTCATCTCGAGCTACGAGGGGGAAACGGGGCTCCTCTGGATGTGGGCGGGACCATCGTGCTTCCTCTCGAGTGGACACGGGTATGGCGGTGAACTTCTTGAGTCGCAGCAAGGGTGTGAAAGACCCTTTCGAAGTTCCAGAGGTTAGGTGTCATTAGTCTCCAGACGCCTCATCGGAAATAGGCCTCGTCTCGCCTGGAAGGGAGAACTTCCTGGATTTTCTCGAGTTGCGGCAGGTGTTGTCGAGTTACGAAGGGGACCTCAGGGACCCGCCCTGGTGGCCTCAGGAGAGGCCAGTCCCCATGCGATTTGCTAGGGGGCCTCTCGGGATTCCTCTCCCGTCGATACAGGGGCCAAAAACATTTGGTGGAGTCAGGGCCGGAACCGAGGATTCCTCTCAGGGGCTGACATGGATCTTTGGGTACTTCTGGAGTCTCCCCAGGGGAGTCAGGCCTCGTCTCGAGTGGGGGCATGCACGTGCACTTTCCTTCCAGGCTGTAGCAGCAATGTCACGCTTCCCGTCGCGTGGATCAAAGGATCTGTGGTTTTCCCTCGAGGCTTTCCCTCGAGGCTTTCCCACAGGGCTGTCCCACGTGCCACCGTGGTGTGATTCGATCCTCGGCGTGAAAGATGTTCCAGTGCAGGGCAAAGAGGTTCCTTTGGAATGGACTGAGACATCTGGGGGACTCTTGGAATGGTGGTACGACCATGGAGTTCCTCTCGCCTTTCCTGTTGAGAGTGCCTGCTCTTGAGATGCGACGGGAACGCCGGGAATTCTTTCCCGTTGAAAGCAGGGAAAGGATCCCTCATCTCGAGCTACGAGGGGGAAACGGTGCTCCTCTGGATGTGGGCGGGACCATCGTGCTTCCTCTTGAGTGGACACGGGTATGGCGGTGAACTTCTTGAGTTGCAGCAAGGGTGTGAAAGACTCTTTCGAAGTTCCAGAGGTTAGGTGTCATTAGTCTCCAGACGCCTCATCAGAAATAGGCCTCATCTCGCCTGGAAGGGAGAACTTCCTGGATTTTCTCGAGTTGCGGCAGGTGTTCTCGAGTTACGACGGGGACCTCAGGGACCCGCCCTGGTGGCCTCAGGAGACGCCAGTCCCCATGCGAGTTGCTAGGGGGCCTCTCGGGATTCCTCTCCCGTCGATACCGGGGCCAAAAACCTTGTGTGGAGTCAGGGCCGGAACCGAGGATTCCTCTCAGGGGCTGATATGGATCTTTGGGTACATCTGGAGTCTCGCCAGGGGAGACAGGCCTCGTCTCGAGTCGGGGCATGCACGTGCACTTTCCTTCCAGGCTGTAGCAGCAATGTCACGCTTCCCGTCGCGTGGATCAAAGGATCTGTGGTTTTCCCTCGAGGCTGTCCCTGGAGGCTTTCCCACAGGGCTGTCCCACGTGCCACCGTGGTGTGAGTCGATCCTCGGCGTGAAAGATGAGCCAGTGCAGGGCAAAGAGGTTCCTCTGGAATGGACTGAGACATCTGGGGGACTCTTGGAATAGTGGTACGACCATGGAGTTCCTCTCGCCTTTCCTGTTGAGAGTGCCTCCTCTTGAGATGCGACGGGAACGCCGGGAATTCTTTCCCGTTGAAAGCAGGGAAAGGATCCCTCATCTCGAGCTACGAGGGGGAAACGGGGCTCCTCTGGATGTGGGCGGGACCATCGTGCTTCCTCTCGAGTGGAGACGGGTATGGCGGTGAACTTCTTGAGTCGCAGCAAGGGTGTGAAAGACCCTTTCGAAGTTCCAGAGGTTAGGTGTCATTAGTCTCCAGACGCCTCATCGGAAATAGGCCTCATCTCGCCTGGAAGGGAGAACTTCCTGGATTTTCTCGAGTTGCGGCAGGTGTTCTCGAGTTACGACGGGGACCTCAGGGACCCGCCCTGGTGGCCTCAGGAGAGGCGAGTCCCCATGCGAGTTGCTAGGGGGCCTCTCGGGATTCCTCTCCCGTCGATACCGGGGCCAAAAACCTTGTGTGGAGTCAGGGCCGGAACCGAGGATTCCTCTCAGGGGCTGATATGGATCTTTGGGTACATCTGGAGTCTCGCCAGGGGAGACAGGCCTCGTCTCGAGTCGGGGCATGCACGTGCACTTTCCTTCCAGGCTGTAGCAGCAATGTCACGCTTCCCGTCGCGTGGATCAAAGGATCTGTGGTTTTCCCTCGAGGCTTTCCCTCGAGGCTTTCCCACAGGGCTGTCCCACGTGCCACCATGGTGTGAGTCGATCCTCGGCGTGAAAGATGAGCCAGTGCAGGGCAAAGAGGTTCCTCTGGAATGGACTGAGACATCTGGGGGACTCTTGGAATGGTGGTACGACCATGGAGTTCCTCTCGCCTTTCCTGTTGAGAGTGCCTCCTCTTGAGATGCGACGGGAACGCCGGGAATTCTTTCCCGTTGAAAGCATGGAAAGGTTCCCTCATCTCGAGCTACGAGGGGGAAACGGTGCTCCTCTGGATGTGGGCGGGACCATCGTGCTTCCTCTCGAGTGGACACGGGTATGGCGGTGAACTTCTTGAGTCGCAGCAAGGGTGTGAAAGACCCTTTCGAAGTTCCAGAGGTTAGGTGTCATTAGTCTCCAGACGCCTCATCGGAAATAGGCCTCATCTAGCCTGGAAGGGAGAACTTCCTGGATTTTCTCGAGTTGCGGCAGGTGTTCTCGAGTTACGACGGGGACCTCAGGGACCCGCCCTGGTGGCCTCAGGAGAGGCCAGTCCCCATGCGAGTTGCTAGGGGGCCTCTCGGGATTCCTCTCCCGTCGATACCGGGGCCAAAAACCTTTGGTGGTGTCAGGGCCGGAACCGAGGATTCCTCTCAGGGGCTGACATGGATCTTTGAGTACTTCTGGAGTCTCCCTAGGGGAGTCAGGCCTCGTCTCGAGTGGGGGCATGCACGTGCGCTTTCCTTCCAGGCTGTAGCAGCAATGTCACGCTTCCCGTGGCGTGGATCAAAGGATCTGTGGTTTTCCCTCGAGGCTTTCCATCGAGGCTTTCCCACAGGGCTGTCCCACGTGCCACCATGTTGTGAGTCGATCCTCGGCGTGATAGATGAGCCAGTGCAGGTCAAAGAGGTTCCTCTGGAATGGACTGAGACATCTGGGGGACTCTTGGAATGGTGGTACGACCATGGAGTTCCTCTCGCCTTTCCTGCTGAGAGTGCCTCCTCTTGAGATGCGACGGGAACGCCGGGAATTCTTTCCCGTTGAAAGCAGGGAAAGGATCCCTGATCTCGAGCTACGAGGGGGAAACGGGGCTCCTCTGGATGTGGGCGGGACCATCGTACTTCCTCTAGAGTGGACTCGGGTATGGCGGTGAACTTCTTGAGTCTCAGCAAGGGTGTGAAAGACCCTTTCGAAGTTCCAGAGGTTAGGTGTCATTAGTCTCCAGACGCCTCATCGGAAATAGGCCTCATCTCGCCTGGAAGGGAGAACTTCCTGGATTTTCTCGAGTTGCGGCAGGTGTTCTCGAGTTACGACGGGGACCTCAGGGACCCGCCCTGGTGGCCTCAGGAGAGGCCAGTCCCCATGCGAGTTGCTAGGGGGCCTCTCGGGATTCCTCTCCCGTTGATACCGGGGCCAAAAACCTTTGGTGGAGTCAGGGCCGGAACCGAGGATTCCTCTCAGGGGCTGACATGGATCTTTGAGTACTTCTGGAGTCTCCCCAGGGGAGTCAGGCCTCGTCTCGACTGGGGGCATGCACGTGCGCTTTCCTTCCAGGCTGTAGCAGCAATGTCACGCTTCCCGTCGGGTGGATCAAAGGATCTGTGGTTTTCCCTCGAGGCTTTCCCTCGAGGCTTTCCCACAGGGCTGTCCCACGTGCCACCATGGTGTGAGTCGATCCTCGGCGTGATAGATGAGCCAGTGCAGGGCAAAGAGTTTCCTCTGGAATGGACTGAGACATCTGGGGGACTCTTGGAATGGTGGTACGACCATGGAGTTCCTCTCGCCTTTCCTGCTGAGAGTGCCTCCTCTTGAGATGCGACGGGAACGCCGGGAATTCTTTCCCGTTGAAAGCAGGGAAAGGATCCCTCATCTCGAGCTACGAGGGGGAAACGGTGCTCCTCTGGATGTGGGCGGGACCATCGTGCTTCCTCTTGAGTGGACACGGGTATGGCGGTGAACTTCTTGAGTTGCAGAAAGGGTGTGAAAGACCCTTTCGAAGTTCCAGAGGGTAGGTGTCATTAGTCTCCAGACGCCTCATCGGAAATAGGCCTCATCTCGCCTGGAAGGGAGAACTTCCTGGATTTCTCGAGTTGCGGCAGGTGTTCTCGAGTTACGACGGGGACCTCAGGGACCCGCCCTGGTGGCCTCAGGAGAGGCCAGTCCCCATGCGAGTTGCTAGGGGGCCTCTCGGGATCACTCTTCCGTCGATACCGGGGCCAAAACCCTTTGGTGGAGTCAGGGCCGGAACCGAGGATTCCTCTCAGGGGCTGATATGGATCTTTGGGTACATTTGGAGTCTCGCCAGGGGAGACAGGCCTCGTCTCGAGTCGGGGCATGCACGTGCACTTTCCTTCCAGGCTGTAGCAGCAATGTCACGCTTCCCGTCGCGTGGATCAAAGGATCTGTGGTTTTCCCTCGAGGCTTTCCCTCGAGGCTTTCCCACAGGGCTGTCCCACGTGCCACCATGGTGTGAGTCGATCCTCGGCGTGAAAGATGAGCCAGTGCAGGGCAAAGAGGTTCCTCTGGAATGGACTGAGACATCTGGGGGACTCTTGGAATGGTGGTACGACCATGGAGTTCCTCTCGCCTTTCCTGTTGAGAGTGCCTCCTCTTGAGATGCGACGGGAACGCCGGGAATTCTTTCCCGTTGAAAGCATGGAAAGGTTCCCTCATCTCGAGCTACGAGGGGGAAACGGTGCTCCTCTGGATGTGGGCGGGACCATCGTGCTTCCTCTCGAGTGGACACGGGTATGGCGGTGAACTTCTTGAGTCGCAGCAAGGGTGTGAAAGACCCTTTCGAAGTTCCAGAGGTTAGGTGTCATTAGTCTCCAGACGCCTCATCGGAAATAGGCCTCATCTCGCCTGGAAGGGAGAACTTCCTGGATTTTCTCGAGTTGTGGCAGGTGTTCTCGAGTTACGACGGGGACCTCAGGGACCCGCCCTGGTGGCCTCAGGAGAGGCCAGTCCCCATGCGAGTTGCTAGGGGGCCTCTCGGGATTCCTCTCCCGTCGATACCGGGGCCAAAAACCTTTGGTGGAGTCAGGGCTGGAACCGAAGATTCCTCTCAGGGGCTGACATGGATCTTTGAGTACTTCTGGAGTCTCCCTAGGGGAGTCAGGCCTCGTCTCGACTGGGGGCATGCACGTGCGCTTTCCTTCCAGGCTGTAGCAGCAATGTCACGCTTCCCGTGGCATGGATCAAAGGATCTGTGGTTTTCCCTCGAGGCTTTCCATCGAGGCTTTCCCACAGGGCTGTCCCACGTGCCACCATGGTGTGAGTCGATCCTCGGCGTGATACATGAGCCAGTGCAGGGCAAAGAGGTTCCTCTGGAATGGACTGAGACATCTGGGGGACTCTTGGAATGGTGGTACGACCATGGAGTTCCTCTCGCCTTTCCTGCTGAGAGTGCCTCCTCTTGAGATGCGACGGGAACGCCGGGAATTCTTTCCCGTTGAAAGCAGGGAAAGGATCCCTCATCTCGAGCTACGAGGGGGAAACAGGGCTCCTCTGGATGTGGGCGGGACCATCGTGCTTCCTCTCGAGTGGACACGGGTATGGCGGTGAACTTCTTGAGTCGCAGCAAGGGTGTGAAAGACCCTTTCGAAGTTCCAGAGGTTAGGTGTCATTAGTCTCCAGACGCCTCATCGGAAATAGGCCTCATCTCGCCTGGAAGGGAGAACTTCCTGGATTTTCTCGAGTTGCGGCAGGTGTTCTCGAGTTACGACGGGGACCTCAGGGACCCGCCCTGGTGGCCTCAGGAGAGGCCAGTCCCCATGCGAGTTGCTAGGGGGCCTCTCGGGATTCCTCTCCCGTCGATACCGGGGCCAAAAACCTTTGGTGGAGTCAGGGCCGGAACCGAGGATTCCTCTCAGGGGCTGACATGGATCTTTGAGTACTTCTGGAGTCTCCCCAGGGGAGTCAGGCCTCGTCTCGACTGGGGGCATGCACGTGCGCTTTCCTTCCAGGCTGTAGCAGCAATGTCACGCTTCCCGTCGGGTGGATCAAAGGATCTGTGGTTTTCCCTCGAGGCTTTCCCTCGAGGCTTTCCCACAGGGCTGTCCCACGTGCCACCATGGTGTGAGTCGATCCTCGGCGTGATAGATGAGCCAGTGCAGGGCAAAGAGTTTCCTCTGGAATGGACTGAGACATCTGGGGGACTCTTGGAATGGTGGTACGACCATGGAGTTCCTCTCGCCTTTCCTGCTGAGAGTGCCTCCTCTTGAGATGCGACGGGAACGCCGGGAATTCTTTCCCGTTGAAAGCAGGGAAAGGATCCCTCATCTCGAGCTACGAGGGGGAAACGGTGCTCCTCTGGATGTGGGCGGGACCATCGTGCTTCCTCTTGAGTGGACACGGGTATGGCGGTGAACTTCTTGAGTTGCAGAAAGGGTGTGAAAGAACCTTTCGAAGTTCCAGAGGGTAGGTGTCATTAGTCTCCAGACGCCTCATCGGAAATAGGCCTCATCTCGCCTGGAAGGGAGAACTTCCTGGATTTCTCGAGTTGCGGCAGGTGTTCTCGAGTTACGACGGGGACCTCAGGGACCCGCCCTGGTGGCCTCAGGAGAGGCCAGTCCCCATGCGAGTTGCTAGGGGGCCTCTCGGGATCACTCTTCCGTCGATACCGGGGCCAAAACCCTTTGGTGGAGTCAGGGCCGGAACCGAGGATTCCTCTCAGGGGCTGATATGGATCTTTGGGTACATTTGGAGTCTCGCCAGGGGAGACAGGCCTCGTCTCGAGTCGGGGCATGCACGTGCACTTTCCTTCCAGGCTGTAGCAGCAATGTCACGCTTCCCGTCGCGTGGATCAAAGGATCTGTGGTTTTCCCTCGAGGCTTTCCCTCGAGGCTTTCCCACAGGGCTGTCCCACGTGCCACCATGGTGTGAGTCGATCCTCGGCGTGAAAGATGAGCCAGTGCAGGGCAAATAGGTTCCTCTGGAATGGACTGAGACATCTGGGGGACTCTTGGAATGGTGGTACGACCATGGAGTTCCTCTCGCCTTTCCTGTTGAGAGTGCCTCCTCTTGAGATGCGACGGGAACGCCGGGAATTCTTTCCCGTTGAAAGCATGGAAAGGTTCCCTCATCTCGAGCTACGAGGGCGAAACGGTGCTCCTCTGGATGTGGGCGGGACCATCGTGCTTCCTCTCGAGTGGACACGGGTATGGCGGTGAACTTCTTGAGTCGCAGCAAGGGTGTGAAAGACCCTTTCGAAATTCCAGAGGTTAGGTGTCATTAGTCTCCAGACGCCTCATCGGAAATAGGCCTCATCTCGCCTGGAAGGGAGAACTTCCTGGATTTTCTCGAGTTGTGGCAGGTGTTCTCGAGTTACGACGGGGACCTCAGGGACCCGCCCTGGTGGCCTCAGGAGAGGCCAGTCCCCATGCGAGTTGCTAGGGGGCCTCTCGGGATTCCTCTCCCGTCGATACCGGGGCCAAAAACCTTTGGTGGAGTCAGGGCTGGAACCGAAGATTCCTCTCAGGGGCTGACATGGATCTTTGAGTACTTCTGGAGTCTCCCTAGGGGAGTCAGGCCTCGTCTCGACTGGGGGCATGCACGTGCGCTTTCCTTCCAGGCTGTAGCAGCAATGTCACGCTTCCCGTGGCATGGATCAAAGGATCTGTGGTTTTCCCTCGAGGCTTTCCATCGAGGCTTTCCCACAGGGCTGTCCCACGTGCCACCATGGTGTGAGTCGATCCTCGGCGTGATACATGAGCCAGTGCAGGGCAAAGAGGTTCCTCTGGAATGGACTGAGACATCTGGGGGACTCTTGGAATGGTGGTACGACCATGGAGTTCCTCTCGCCTTTCCTGCTGAGAGTGCCTCCTCTTGAGATGCGACGGGAACGCCGGGAATTCTTTCCCGTTGAAAGCAGGGAAAGGATCCCTCATCTCGAGCTACGAGGGGGAAACAGGGCTCCTCTGGATGTGGGCGGGACCATCGTGCTTCCTCTCGAGTGGACACGGGTATGGCGGTGAACTTCTTGAGTCGCAGCAAGGGTGTGAAAGACCCTTTCGAAGTTCCAGAGGTTAGGTGTCATTAGTCTCCAGACGCCTCATCGGAAATAGGCCTCATCTCGCCTGGAAGGGAGAACTTCCTGGATTTTCTCGAGTTGCGGCAGGTGTTCTCGAGTTACGACGGGGACCTCAGGGACCCGCCCTGGTGGCCTCAGGAGAGGCCAGTCCCCATGCGAGTTGCTAGGGGGCCTCTCGGGATTCCTCTCCCGTCGATACCGGGGCCAAAAACCTTTGGTGGAGTCAGGGCCGGAACCGAGGATTCCTCTCAGGGGCTGACATGGATCTTTGAGTACTTCTGGAGTCTCCCCAGGGGAGTCAGGCCTCGTCTCGACTGGGGGCATGCACGTGCGCTTTCCTTCCAGGCTGTAGCAGCAATGTCACGCTTCCCGTGGCGTGGATCAAAGGATCTGTGGTTTTCCCTCGAGACTTTTCATCGAGGCTTTCCCACAGGGCTGTCCCACGTGCCACCATGGTGAGAGTCGATCCTCGGCGTGATAGATGAGCCAGTGCAGGGCAAAGAGGTTCCTCTGGAATGGACTGAGACATCTGGGGGACTCTTGGAATGGTGGTACGACCATGGAGTTCCTCTCGCCTTTCCTGCTGAGAGTGCCTCCTCTTGAGATGCGACGGGAACGCCGGGAATTCTTTCCCGTTGAAAGCAGGGAAAGGATCCCTCATCTCGAGCTACGAGGGGGAAACGGGGCTCCTCTGGATGTGGGCGGGACCATCGTGCTTCCTCTTGAGTGGACACGGGTATGGCGGTGAACTTCTTGAGTTGCAGAAAGGGTGTGAAAGACCCTTTCGAAGTTCCAGAGTTTAGGTGTCATTAGTCTCCAGACGCCTCATCGGAAATAGGCCTCATCTCGCCTGGAAGGGAGAACTTCCTGGATTTCTCGAGTTGCGGCAGGTGTTCTTGAGTTACGACGGGGACCTCAGGGACCCGCCCTGGTGGCCTCAGGAGAGGCCAGTCCCCATGCGAGTTGCTAGGGGGCCTCTCGGGATCACTCTTCCGTCGATACCGGGGCCAAAACCCTTTGGTGGAGTCAGGGCCGGAACCTAGGATTCCTCTCAGGGGCTGACATGGATCTTTGGGTACTTCTGGAGTCTCCCCAGGGGAGTCAGGCCTCGTCTCGAGTGGGGGCATGCACGTGCGCTTTCCTTCCAGGCTGTAGCAGCAATGTCACGCTTCCTGTCGCGTGGATCAAACGATCTGTGGTTTTCCCTCGAGGCTTTCCCTCGAGGCTTTCCCACAGGGCTGTCCCACGTGCCACCGTGGTGTGATTCGATCCTCGGCGTGAAAGATGTGCCAGTGCAGGGCAAAGAGGTTCCTTTGGAATGGACTGAGACATCTGGGGGACTCTTGGAATGGTGGTACGACCATGGAGTTCCTCTCGCCTTTCCTGTTGAGAGTGCCTGCTCTTGAGATGCGACGGGAACGCCGGGAATTCTTTCCCGTTGAAAGCAGGGAAAGGATCCCTCATCTCGAGCTACGAGGGGGAAACGGTGCTCCTCTGGATGTGGGCGGGACCATCGTGCTTCCTCTTGAGTGGACACGGGTATGGCGGTGAACTTGTTGAGTTGCAGCAAGGGTGTGAAAGACTCTTTCGAAGTTCCAGAGGTTAGGTGTCATTAGTCTCCAGACGCCTCATCAGAAATAGGCCTCATCTCGCCTGGAAGGGAGAACTTCCTGGATTTTCTCGAGTTGCGGCAGGTGTTCTCGAGTTACGACGGGGACCTCAGGGACCCGCCCTGGTGGCCTCAGGAGCCGCCAGTCCCCATGCGAGTTGCTAGGGGGCCTCTCGGGATTCCTCTCCCGTCGATACCGGGGCCAAAAACCTTGTGTGGAGTCAGGGCCGGAACCGAGGATTACTCTCATGGGCTGATATGGATCTTTGGGTACATTTGGAGTCTCGCCAGGGGAGACAGGCCTCGTCTCGAGTCGGGGCATGCACGTGCACTTTCCTTCCAGACTGTAGCAGCAATGTCACGCTTCCCGTCGCGTGGATCAAAGGATCTGTGGTTTTCCCTCGAGGCTTTCCCTCGAGGCTTTCCCACAGGGCTGTCCCACGTTCCACCATGGTGTGAGTCGATCCTCGGCGTGAAAGATGAGCCAGTGCAGGGCAAAGAGGTTCCTCTGGAATGGACTGAGACATCTGGGGGAGTCTTGGAATTGTGGTACGACCATGGAGTTCCTCTCGCCTTTCCTGTTGAGAGTGCCTCCTCTTGAGATGCGACGGGAACGCCGGGAATTCTTTCCCGTTGAAAGCATGGAAAGGTTCCCTCATCTCGAGCTACGAGGGGGAAACGGTGCTCCTCTGGATGTGGGCGGGACCATCGTGCTTCCTCTCGAGTGGACACGGGTATGGCGGTGAACTTCTTGAGTCGCAGCAAGGGTGTGAAAGACCCTTTCGAAGTTCCAGAGGTTAGGTGTCATTAGTCTCCAGACGCCTCATTGGAAATAGGCCTCATCTCGCCTGGAAGGGAGAACTTCCTGGATTTTCTCGAGTTGTGGCAGGTGTTCTCGAGTTACGACGGGGACCTCAGGGACCCGCCCTGGTGGCCTCAGGAGAGGCCAGTCCCCATGCGAGTTGCTAGGGGGCCTCTCGGGATTCCTCTCCCGTCGATACCGGGGCCAAAAACCTTTGGTGGAGTCAGGGCCGGAACCGAGGATTCCTCTCAGGGGCTGACATGGATCTTTGAGTACTTCTGGAGTCTCCCTAGGGGAGTCAGGCCTCGTCTCGACTGGGGGCATGCACGTGCGCTTTCCTTCCAGGCTGTAGCAGCAATGTCACGCTTCCCGTGGCGTGGATCAAAGGATCTGTGGTTTTCCCTCGAGGCTTTCCATCGAGGCTTTCCCACAGGGCTGTCCCACGTGCCACCATGGTGTGAGTCGATCCTCGGCGTGATTGATGAGCCAGTGCAGGGCAAAGAGGTTCCTCTGGAATGGACTGAGACATCTGGGGGACTCTTGGAATGGTGGTACGACCATGGAGTTCCTCTCGCCTTTCCTGTTGAGAGTGCCTCCTCTTGAGATGCGACGGGAACGCCGGGAATTCTTTCCCGTTGAAAGCAGGGAAAGGATCCCTCATCTCGAGCTACGAGGGGGAAACGGGGCTCCTCTGGATGTGGCCGGGACCATCGTGTTTCCTCTCGAGTGGACACGGGTATGGCGGTGAACTTCTTGAGTCGCAGCAAGGGTGTGAAAGACCCTTTCGAAGTTCCAGAGGTTAGGTGTCATTAGTCTCCAGACGCCTCATCGGAAATAGGCCTCATCTCGCCTGGAAGGGAGAACTTCCTGGATTTCTCGAGTTGCGGCAGGTGTTCTCGAGTTACGACGGGGACCTCAGGGACCCGCCCTGGTGGCCTCAGGAGAGGCCAGTCCCCATGCGAGTTGCTAGGGGGCCTCTCGGGATCACTCTTCCGTCGATACCGGGGCCAAAACCCTTTGGTGGAGTCAGGGCCGGAACCGAGGATTCCTCTCAGGGGCTGACATGGATCTTTGGGTACTTCTGGAGTCTCCCCAGGGGAGTCAGGCCTCGTCTCGAGTGGGGGCATGCACGTGCGCTTTCCTTCCAGGCTGTAGCAGCAATGTCACGCTTCCTGTCGCGTGGATCAAACGATCTGTGGTTTTCCCTCGAGGCTTTCCCTCGAGGCTTTCCCACAGGGCTGTCCCACGTGCCACCGTGGTGTGATTCGATCCTCGGCGTGAAAGATGTGCCAGTGCAGGGAAACGAGGTTCCTTTGGAATGGACTGAGAAATCTGGGGGACTCTTGGAATGGTGGAACGACCATGGAGTTCCTCTCGCCTTTCCTGTTGAGAGTGCCTGCTCTTGAGATGCGACGGGAACGCCGGGAATTCTTTCCCGTTGAAAGCAGGGAAAGGATCCCTCATCTCGAGCTACGAGGGGGAAACGGTGCTCCTCTGGATGTGGGCGGGACCATCGTGCTTCCTCTTGAGTGGACACGGGTATGGCGGTGAACTTGTTGAGTTGCAGCAAGGGTGTGAAAGACTCTTTCGAAGTTCCAGAGGTTAGGTGTCATTAGTCTCCAGACGCCTCATCAGAAATAGGCCTCATCTCGCCTGGAAGGGAGAACTTCCTGGATTTTCTCGAGTTGCGGCAGGTGTTCTCGAGTTACGACGGGGACCTCAGGGACCCGCCCTGGTGGCCTCAGGAGACGCCAGTCCCCATGCGAGTTGCTAGGGGGCCTCTCGGGATTCCTCTCCCGTCGATACCGGGGCCAAAAACCTTGTGTGGAGTCAGGGCCGGATCCGAGGATTCCTCTCAGGGGCTGATATGGATCTTTGGGTACATCTGGAGTCTCGCCAGGAGAGACAGGCCTCGTCTCGAGTCGGGGCATGCACGTGCACTTTCCTTCCAGGCTGTAGCAGCAATGTCACGCTTCCCGTCGCGTGGATCAAAGGATCTGTGGTTTTCCCTCGAGGCTTTCCCTTGAGGCTTTCCCACAGGGCTGTCCCACGTGCCACCGTGGTGTGAGTCGATCCTCGGCGTGAAAGATGAGCCAGTGCAGGGCAAAGAGGTTCCTCTGGAATGGACTGAGACATCTGGGGGACTCTTGGAATAGTGGTACGACCATGGAGTTCCTCTCGCCTTTCCTGTTGAGAGTGCCTCCTCTTGAGATGCGACGGGAACGCCGGGAATTCTTTCCCGTTGAAAGCAGGGAAAGGATCCCTCATCTCGAGCTACTAGGGGGAAACGGGGCTCCTCTGGATGTGGGCGGGACCATCGTGCTTCCTCTCGAGTGGAGACGGGTATGGCAGTGAACTTCTTGATTCGCAGCAAGGGTGTGAAAGACCCTTTCGAAGTTCCAGAGGTTAGGTGTCATTAGTCTCCAGACGCCTCATCGGAAATAGGCCTCATCTCGCCTGGAAGGGAGAACTTCCTGGATTTTCTCGAGTTGCGGCAGGTGTTCTCGAGTTACGACGGGGACCTCAGGGACCCGCCCTGGTGGCCTCAGGAGAGGCCAGTCCCCATGCGAGTTGCTAGGGGGCCTCTCGGGATTCCTCTCCCGTCGATACCGGGGCCAAAAACCTTGTGTGGAGTCAGGGCCGGAACCGAGGATTACTCTCAGGGGCTGATATGGATCTTTGGGTACATTTGGAGTCTCGCCAGGGGAGACAGGCCTCGTCTCGAGTCGGGGCATGCACGTGCACTTTCCTTCCAGGCTGTAGCAGCAATGTAACGCTTCCCGTCGCGTGGATCAAAGGATCTGTGGGTTTCCCTCGAGGCTTTCCATCGAGGCTTTCCCACAGGGCTGTCCCACGTGCCACCATGGTGTGAGTCGATCCTCGGCGTGAAAGATGAGCCAGTGCAGGGCAAAGAGGTTCCTCTGGAATGGACTGAGACATCTGGGGGACTCTTGGAATGGTGGTACGACCATGGAGTTCCTCTCGCCTTTCCTGTTGAGAGTGCCTCCTCTTGAGATGCGACGGGAACGCCGGGAATTCTTTCCCGTTGAAAGCATGGAAAGGTTCCCTCATCTCGAGCTATGAGGGGGAAACGGTGCTCCTCTGGATGTGGGCGGGACCATCGTGCTTCCTCTCGAGTGGACACGGGTATGGCGGTGAACTTCTTGAGTCGCAGCAAGGGTGTGAAAGACCCTTTCGAAGTTCCAGAGGTTAGGTGTCATTAGTCTCCAGACGCCTCATCGGAAATAGGCCTCATCTCGCCTGGAAGGGAGAACTTCCTGGATTTTCTCGAGTTGCGGCAGGTGTTCTCGAGTTACGACGGGGACCTCAGGGACCCGCCCTGGTGGCCTCAGGAGAGGCCAGTCCCCATGCGAGTTGCTAGGGGGCCTCTCGGGATTCCTCTCCCGTCGATACCGGGGCCAAAAACCTTGTGTGGAGTCAGGGCCGGAACCGAGGATTACTCTCAGGGGCTGATATGGATCTTTGGGTACATTTGGAGTCTCGCCAGGGGAGACAGGCCTCGTCTCGAGTCGGGGCATGCACGTGCACTTTCCTTCCAGGCTGTAGCAGCAATGTAACGCTTCCCGTCGCGTGGATCAAAGGATCTGTGGTTTTCCCTCGAGGCTTTCCCTCGAGGCTTTCCCACAGGGCTGTCCCACGTGCCACCATGGTGTGAGTCGATCCTCGGCGTGAAAGATGAGCCAGTGCAGGGCAAAGAGGTTCCTCTGGAATGGACTGAGACATCTGGGGGACTCTTGGAATGGTGGTACGACCATGGAGTTCCTCTCGCCTTTCCTGTTGAGAGTGCCTCCTCTTGAGATGCGACGGGAACGCCGGGAATTCTTTCCCGTTGAAAGCATGGAAAGGTTCCCTCATCTCGAGCTATGAGGGGGAAACGGTGCTCCTCTGGATGTGGGCGGGACCATCGTGCTTCCTCTCGAGTGGACACGGGTATGGCGGTGAACTTCTTGAGTCGCAGCAAGGGTGTGAAAGACCCTTTCGAAGTTCCAGAGGTTAGGTGTCATTAGTCTCCAGACGCCTCATCGGAAATAGGCCTCATCTCGCCTGGAAGGGAGAACTTCCTGGATTTTCTCGAGTTGTGGCAGGTGTTCTCGAGTTACGACGGGGACCTCAGGGACCCGCCCTGGTGTCCTCAGGAGAGGCCAGTCCCCATGCGAGTTGCTAGGGGGCCTCTCGGGATTCCTCTCCCGTCGATACCGGGGCCAAAAACCTTTGGTGGAGTCAGGGCCGGAACCGAGGATTCCTCTCAGGGGCTGACATGGATCTTTGAGTACTTCTGGAGTCTCCCTAGGGGAGTCAGGCCTCGTCTCGACTGGGGGCATGCACGTGCGCTTTCCTTCCAGGCTGTAGCAGCAATGTCACGCTTCCCGTGGCGTGGATCAAAGGATCTGTGGTTTTCCCTCGAGGCTTTCCATCGAGGCTTTCCCACAGGGCTGTCCCACGTGCCACCATGGTGTGAGTCGATCCTCGGCGTGATTGATGAGCCAGTGCAGGGCAAAGAGGTTCCTCTGGAATGGACTGAGACATCTGGGGGACTCTTGGAATGGTGGTACGACCATGGAGTTCCTCTCGCCTTTCCTGCTGAGAGTGCCTCCTCTTGAGATGCGATGGGAACGCCGGGAATTCTTTCCCGTTGAAAGCAGGGAAAGGATCCCTCATCTCGAGCTACAAGGGGGAAACGGGGCTCCTCTGGATGTGGGCGGGACCATCGTGCTTCCTCTCGAGTGGAGACGGGTATGGCGGTGAACTTCTTGAGTTGCAGCAAGGGTGTGAAAGACCCTTTCGAAGCTCCAGAGGTTAGGTGTCATTAGTCTCCAGACGCCTCATCGGAAATAGGCCTCATCTCGCCTGGAAGGGAGAACTTCCTGGATTTTCTCGAGGTGCGGCAGGTGTTCTCGAGTTACGACGGGGACCTCAGGGACCCGCCCTGGTGGCCTCAGGAGAGGCCAGTCCCCATGCGAGTTGCTAGGGGGCCTCTCGGGATTCCTCTCCCGTCGATACCGGGGCCAAAAACCTTGTGTGGAGTCAGGGCCGGAACCGAGGATTACTCTCAGGGGCTGATATGGATCTTTGGGTACATTTGGAGTCTCGCCAGGGGAGACAGGCCTCGTCTCGAGTCGGGGCATGCACGTGCACTTTCCTTCCAGGCTGTAGCAGCAATGTAACGCTTCCCGTCGCGTGGATCAAAGGATCTGTGGTTTTCCCTCGAGGCTTTCCCTCGAGGCTTTCCCACAGGGCTGTCCCACGTGCCACCATGGTGTGAGTCGATCCTCGGCGTGAAAGATGAGCCAGTGCAGGGCAAAGAGGTTCCTCTGGAATGGACTGAGACATCTGGGGGACTCTTGGAATGGTGGTACGACCATGGAGTTCCTCTCGCCTTTCCTGTTGAGAGTGCCTCCTCTTGAGATGCGACGGGAACGCCGGGAATTCTTTCCCGTTGAAAGCATGGAAAGGTTCCCTCATCTCGAGCTACGAGGGGGAAACGGTGCTCCTCTGGATGTGGGCGGGACCATCGTGCTTCCTCTCGAGTGGACACGGGTATGGCGGTGAACTTCTTGAGTCGCAGCAAGGGTGTGAAAGACCCTTTCGAAGTTCCAGAGGTTAGGTGTCATTAGTCTCCAGACGGCTCATCGGAAATAGGCCTCATCTCGCCTGGAAGGGAGAACTTCCTGGATTTTCTCGAGTTGTGGCAGGTGTTCTCGAGTTACGACGGGGACCTCAGGGACCCGCCCTGGTGGCCTCAGGAGAGGCCAGTCCCCATGCGAGTTGCTAGGGGGCCTCTCGGGATTCCTCTCCCGTCGATACCGGGGCCAAAAACCTTTGGTGGAGTCAGGGCCGGAACCGAGGATTCCTCTCAGGGGCTGACATGGATCTTTGAGTACTTCTGGAGTCTCCCTAGGGGAGTCAGGCCTCGTCTCGACTGGGGGCATGCACGTGTGCTTTCCTTCCAGGCTGTAGCAGCAATGTCACGCTTCCCGTGGCGTGGATCAAAGGATCTGTGGTTTTCCCTCGAGGCTTTCCATCGAGGCTTTCCCACAGGGCTGTCCCACGTGCCACCATGGTGTGAGTCGATCCTCGGCGTGATTGATGAGCCAGTGCAGGGCAAAGAGGTTCCTCTGGAATGGACTGAGACATCTGGGGGACTCTTGGAATGGTGGTACGACCATGGAGTTCCTCTCGCCTTTCCTGCTGAGAGTGCCTCCTCTTGAGATGCGATGGGAACGCCGGGAATTCTTTCCCGTTGAAAGCTGGGAAAGGATCCCTCATCTCGAGCTACGAGGGGGAAACGGGGCTCCTCTGGATGTGGGCGGGACCATCGTGCTTCCTCTCGAGTGGACACGGGTATGGCGGTGAACTTCTTGAGTTGCAGCAAGGGTGTGAAAGACCCTTTCGAAGCTCCAGAGGTTAGGTGTCATTAGTCTCCAGACGCCTCATCGGAAATAGGCCTCATCTCACCTGGAAGGGAGAACTTCCTGGATTTTCTCGAGTTGCGGCAGGTGTTCTCGAGTTACAACGGGGACCTCAGGGACCCGCCCTGGTGGCCTCAGGAGAGGCCAGTCCCCATGCGAGTCGCTAGGGGGCCTCTCGGGATTCCTCTCCCGTCGATACCGGGGCCAAAAACATTTGGTGGAGTCAGGGCCGGAACCGAGGATTCCTCTCAGGGGCTGACATGGATCTTTGGGTACTTCTGGAGTCTCCCCAGGGGAGTCAGGCCTCGTCTCGAGTGGGGGCATGCACGTGCGCTTTCCTTCCAGGCTGTAGCAGCAATGTCACGCTTCCCGTGGCGTGGATCAAAGGATCTGTGGTTTTCCCTCGAGGCTTTCCCTCGAGGCTTTCCCACAGGGCTGTCCCACGTGCCACCGTGGTGTGAGTCGATCCTCGGCGTGAAAGATGTGCCAGTGCAGGGCAAAGAGGTTCCTCTGGAATGGACTGAGACATCTGGGGGACTCTTGGAATGGTGGTACGACCATGGAGTTCCTCTCGCCTTTCCTGTTGAGAGTGCCTGCTCTTGAGATGCGACGGGAACGCCGGGAATTCTTTCCCGTTGAAAGCAGGGAAAGGATCCCTCATCTCGAGCTATGAGGGGGAAACGGTGCTCCTCTGGATGTGGGCGGGACCATCGTGCTTCCTCTTGAGTGGACACGGGTATGGCGGTGAATTTCTTGAGTTGCAGCAAGGGTGTGAAAGACTCTTTCGAAGTTCCAGAGGTTAGGTGTCATTAGTCTCCAGACGCCTCATCAGAAATAGGCCTCATCTCGCCTGGAAGGGAGAACTTCCTGGATTTTCTCGAGTTGCGGCAGGTGTTCTCGAGTTACGACGGGGACCTCAGGGACCCGCCCTGGTGGCCTCAGGAGACGCCAGTCCCCATGCGAGTTGCTAGGGGGCCTCTCGGGATTCCTCTCCCGTCGATACCGGGGCCAAAAACCTTGTGTGGAGTCAGGGCCGGAACCGAGGATACCACTCATGGGCTGATATGGATCTTTGGGTACATCTGGAGTCTCGCCAGGGGAGACAGGCCTCGTCTCGAGTCGGGGCATGCACGTGCACTTTCCTTCCAGGCTGTAGCAGCAATGTCACACTTCCCGTCACGTGGATCAAAGGATCTGTGGTTTTCCCTCGAGGCTTTCCCACAGGGCTGTCCCACGTGCCACCATGGTGTGAGTCGATCCTCGGCGTGAAAGATGAGCCAGTGCAGGGCAAAGAGGTTCCTCTGGAATGGACTGAGACATCTGGGGGACTCTTGGAATGGTGGTACGACCATGGAGTTCCTCTCGCCTTTCCTGTTGAGAGTGCCTCCTCTTGAGATGCGACGGGAACGCCGGGAATTCTTTCCCGTTGAAAGCATGGAAAGGTTCCCTCATCTCGAGCTATGAGGGGGAAACGGTGCTCCTCTGGATGTGGGCGGGACCATCGTGCTGCCTCTCGAGTGGACACGGGTATGGCGGTGAACTTCTTGAGTTGCAGCAAGGGTGTGAAAAACTCTTCCGAAGTTCCAGAGGTTAGGTGTCATTAGTTTCCAGACGGCTCATCGGAAATAGGCCTCATCTCGCCTGGAAGGGAGAACTTCCTGGATTTTCTCGAGTTGTGGCAGGTGTTCTCGAGTTACGACGGGGACCTCAGGGACCCGCCCTGGTGGCCTCAGGAGAGGCCAGTCCCCATGCGAGTTGCTAGGGGGCCTCTCGGGATTCCTCTCACGTCGATACCGGGGCCAAAAACCTTTGGTGGAGTCAGGGCCGGAACCGAGGATTCCTCTCAGGGGCTGACATGGATCTTTGAGTACTTCTGGAGTCTCCCTAGGGGAGTCAGGCCTCGTCTCGACTGGGGGCATGCACGTGTGCTTTCCTTCCAGGCTGTAGCAGCAATGTGACGCTTCCCGTGGCGTGGATCAAAGAATCTGTGGTTTTCCCTCGAGGCTTTCCATCGAGGCTTTCCCACAGGGCTGTCCCACGTGCCACCATGGTGTGAGTCGATCCTCGGCGTGATAGATGAGCCAGTGCAGGGCAAAGAGGTTCCTCTGGAATGGACTGAGACATCTGGGGGACTCTTGGAATGGTGGTACGACCATGGAGTTCCTCTCGCCTTTCCTGCTGAGAGTGCCTCCTCTTGAGATGCGACGGGAACGCCGGGAATTCTTTCCCGTTGAAAGCATGGAAAGGTTCCCTCATTTCGAGCTACGAGGGGGAAACGGTGCTCCTCTGGATGTGGGCGGGACCATCGTGCTTCCTCTCGAGTGGACACGGGTATGGCGGTGAACTTCTTGAGTCGCAGCAAGGGTGTGAAAGACCCTTTCGAAGTTCCAGAGGTTAGGTGTCATTAGTCTCCAGACGCCTCATCGGAAATAGGCCTCATCTCGCCTGGAAGGGAGAACTTCCTGGATTTTCTCGAGTTGCGGCAGGTGTTCTCGAGTTAAGACGGGGACCTCAGGGACCCGCCCTGGTGGCCTCAGGAGAGGCCAGTCCCCATGCGAGTTGCTAGGGGGCCTCTCGGGATTCCTCTCCCGTCGATACCGGGGCCAAAAACCTTGTGTGGAGTCAGGGCCGGAACCGAGGATTCCTCTCATGGGCTGACATGGATCTTTGAGTACTTCTGGAGTCTCCCCAGGGGAGTCAGGCCTCGTCTCGACTGGGGGCATGCACGTGCGCTTTCGTTCCAGGCTGTAGCAGCAATGTCACGCTTCCCGTGGCGTGGATCAAAGGATCTGTGGTTTTCCCTCGAGGCTTTCCATCGAGGCTTTCCCAAAGGGCTGTCCCACGTGCCACCATGGTGTGAGTCGATCCTCGGCGTGATAGATGAGCCAGTGCAGGGCAAAGAGGTTCCTCTGGAATGGACTGAGACATCTGGGGGACTCTTGGAATGGTGGTACGACCATGGAGTTCCTCTCGCCTTTCCTGCTGAGAGTGCCTCCTCTTGAGATGCGACGGGAAAGCCGGGAATTCTTTCCCGTTGAAAGCAGGGAAAGGATCCCTCATCTCGAGCTACGAGTGGGAAACGGGGCTCCTCTGGATGTGGGCGGGACCATCGTGCTTCCTCTCGAGTGGACACGGGTATGGCGGTGAACTTCTTGAGTCGCAGCAAGGGTGTGAAAGACCCTTTCGAAGTTCCAGAGGTTAGGTGTCATTAGTCTCCAGACGCCTCATCGGAAATAGGCCTCATCTCGCCTGGAAGGGAGAACTTCCTGGATTTTCTCGAGTTGCGGCAGGTGTTCTCGAGTTACGACGGGGACCTCAGGGACCCGCCCTGGTGGCCTCAGGAGAGGCCAGTCCCCATGCGAGTTGCTAGGGGGCCTCTCGGGATTTCTCTCCCGTCGATACCGGGGCCAAAAACCTTTGGTGGAGTCAGGGCCGGAACCGAGGATTCCTCTCAGGGGCTGGCATGGATCTTTGAGTACTTCTGGAGTCTCCCCAGGGGAGTCAGGCCTCGTCTCGACTGGGGGCATGCACGTGCGCTTTCCTTCCGGGCTGTAGCAGCAATGTCACGCTTCCCGTCGCGTGGATCAAAGGATCTGTGGTTTTCCCTCGAGGCTTTCCCTCGAGGCTTTCCCACAGGGCTGTCCCACGTGCCACCGTGGTGTGATTCGATCCTCGGCGTGAAAGATGTGCCAGTGCAGGGCAAAGAGGTTCCTCTGGAATGGACTGAGACATCTGGGGGACTCTTGGAATGGTGGTACGACCATGGAGTTCCTCTCGCCTTTCCTGTTGAGAGTGCCTGCTCTTGAGATGCGACGGGAACGCCGGGAATTCTTTCCCGTTGAAAGCAGGGAAAGGATCCCTCATCTCGAGCTACGAGGGGGAAACGGGGCTCCTCTGGATGTGGGCGGGACCATCGTGCTTCCTCTCGAGTGGAGACGGGTATGGCGGTGAACTTCTTGAGTTGCAGCAAGGGTGTGAAAGACCCTTTCGAAGCTCCAGAGGTTAGGTGTCATTAGTCTCCAGACGCCTCATCGGAAATAGGCCTCATCTCGCCTGGAAGGGAGAACTTCCTGGATTTTCTCGAGGTGCGGCAGGTGTTCTCGAGTTACGACGGGGACCTCAGGGACCCGCCCTGGTGGCCTCAGGAGAGGCCAGTCCCCATGCGAGTTGCTAGGGGGCCTCTCGGGATTCCTCTCCCGTCGATACCGGGGCCAAAAACCTTGTGTGGAGTCAGGGCCGGAACCGAGGATTACTCTCAGGGGCTGATATGGATCTTTGGGTACATTTGGAGTCTCGCCAGGGGAGACAGGCCTCGTCTCGAGTCGGGGCATGCACGTGCACTTTCCTTCCAGGCTGTAGCAGCAATGTAACGCTTCCCGTCGCGTGGATCAAAGGATCTGTGGTTTTCCCTCGAGGCTTTCCCTCGAGGCTTTCCCACAGGGCTGTCCCACGTGCCACCATGGTGTGAGTCGATCCTCGGCGTGAAAGATGAGCCAGTGCAGGGCAAAGAGGTTCCTCTGGAATGGACTGAGACATCTGGGGGACTCTTGGAATGGTGGTACGACCATGGAGTTCCTCTCGCCTTTCCTGTTGAGAGTGCCTCCTCTTGAGATGCGACGGGAACGCCGGGAATTCTTTCCCGTTGAAAGCATGGAAAGGTTCCCTCATCTCGAGCTACGAGGGGGAAACGGTGCTCCTCTGGATGTGGGCGGGACCATCGTGCTTCCTCTCGAGTGGACACGGGTATGGCGGTGAACTTCTTGAGTCGCAGCAAGGGTGTGAAAGACCCTTTCGAAGTTCCAGAGGTTAGGTGTCATTAGTCTCCAGACGGCTCATCGGAAATAGGCCTCATCTCGCCTGGAAGGGAGAACTTCCTGGATTTTCTCGAGTTGTGGCAGGTGTTCTCGAGTTACGACGGGGACCTCAGGGACCCGCCCTGGTGGCCTCAGGAGAGGCCAGTCCCCATGCGAGTTGCTAGGGGGCCTCTCGGGATTCCTCTCCCGTCGATACCGGGGCCAAAAACCTTTGGTGGAGTCAGGGCCGGAACCGAGGATTCCTCTCAGGGGCTGACATGGATCTTTGAGTACTTCTGGAGTCTCCCTAGGGGAGTCAGGCCTCGTCTCGACTGGGGGCATGCACGTGCGCTTTCCTTCCAGGCTGTAGCAGCAATGTCACGCTTCCCGTGGCGTGGATCAAAGGATCTGTGGTTTTCCCTCGAGGCTTTCCATCGAGGCTTTCCCACAGGGCTGTCCCACGTGCCACCATGGTGTGAGTCGATCCTCGGCGTGATTGATGAGCCAGTGCAGGGCAAAGAGGTTCCTCTGGAATGGACTGAGACATCTGGGGGACTCTTGGAATGGTGGTACGACCATGGAGTTCCTCTCGCCTTTCCTGCTGAGAGTGCCTCCTCTTGAGATGCGATGGGAACGCCGGGAATTCTTTCCCGTTGAAAGCAGGGAAAGGATCCCTCATCTCGAGCTACGAGGGGGAAACGGGGCTCCTCTGGATGTGGGCGGGACCATCGTGCTTCCTCTCGAGTGGACACGGGTATGGCGGTGAACTTCTTGAGTTGCAGCAAGGGTGTGAAAGACCCTTTCGAAGCTCCAGAGGTTAGGTGTCATTAGTCTCCAGACGCCTCATCGGAAATAGGCCTCATCTCACCTGGAAGGGAGAACTTCCTGGATTTTCTCGAGTTGCGGCAGGTGTTCTCGAGTTACAACGGGGACCTCAGGGACCCGCCCTGGTGGCCTCAGGAGAGGCCAGTCCCCATGCGAGTCGCTAGGGGGCCTCTCGGGATTCCTCTCCCGTCGATACCGGGGCCAAAAACATTTGGTGGAGTCAGGGCCGGAACCGAGGATTCCTCTCAGGGGCTGACATGGATCTTTGGGTACTTCTGGAGTCTCCCCAGGGGAGTCAGGCCTCGTCTCGAGTGGGGGCATGCACGTGCGCTTTCCTTCCAGGCTGTAGCAGCAATGTCACGCTTCCCGTGGCGTGGATCAAAGGATCTGTGGTTTTCCCTCGAGGCTTTCCCTCGAGGCTTTCCCACAGGGCTGTCCCACGTGCCACCGTGGTGTGAGTCGATCCTCGGCGTGAAAGATGTGCCAGTGCAGGGCAAAGAGGTTCCTCTGGAATGGACTGAGACATCTGGGGGACTCTTGGAATGGTGGTACGACCATGGAGTTCCTCTCGCCTTTCCTGTTGAGAGTGCCTGCTCTTGAGATGCGACGGGAACGCCGGGAATTCTTTCCCGTTGAAAGCAGGGAAAGGATCCCTCATCTCGAGCTATGAGGGGGAAACGGTGCTCCTCTGGATGTGGGCGGGACCATCGTGCTTCCTCTTGAGTGGACACGGGTATGGCGGTGAATTTCTTGAGTTGCAGCAAGGGTGTGAAAGACTCTTTCGAAGTTCCAGAGGTTAGGTGTCATTAGTCTCCAGACGCCTCATCAGAAATAGGCCTCATCTCGCCTGGAAGGGAGAACTTCCTGGATTTTCTCGAGTTGCGGCAGGTGTTCTCGAGTTACGACGGGGACCTCAGGGACCCGCCCTGGTGGCCTCAGGAGACGCCAGTCCCCATGCGAGTTGCTAGGGGGCCTCTCGGGATTCCTCTCCCGTCGATACCGGGGCCAAAAACCTTGTGTGGAGTCAGGGCCGGAACCGAGGATACCACTCATGGGCTGATATGGATCTTTGGGTACATCTGGAGTCTCGCCAGGGGAGACAGGCCTCGTCTCGAGTCGGGGCATGCACGTGCACTTTCCTTCCAGGCTGTAGCAGCAATGTCACACTTCCCGTCACGTGGATCAAAGGATCTGTGGTTTTCCCTCGAGGCTTTCCCACAGGGCTGTCCCACGTGCCACCATGGTGTGAGTCGATCCTCGGCGTGAAAGATGAGCCAGTGCAGGGCAAAGAGGTTCCTCTGGAATGGACTGAGACATCTGGGGGACTCTTGGAATGGTGGTACGACCATGGAGTTCCTCTCGCCTTTCCTGTTGAGAGTGCCTCCTCTTGAGATGCGACGGGAACGCCGGGAATTCTTTCCCGTTGAAAGCATGGAAAGGTTCCCTCATCTCGAGCTATGAGGGGGAAACGGTGCTCCTCTGGATGTGGGCGGGACCATCGTGCTGCCTCTCGAGTGGACACGGGTATGGCGGTGAACTTCTTGAGTTGCAGCAAGGGTGTGAAAAACTCTTCCGAAGTTCCAGAGGTTAGGTGTCATTAGTTTCCAGACGGCTCATCGGAAATAGGCCTCATCTCGCCTGGAAGGGAGAACTTCCTGGATTTTCTCGAGTTGTGGCAGGTGTTCTCGAGTTACGACGGGGACCTCAGGGACCCGCCCTGGTGGCCTCAGGAGAGGCCAGTCCCCATGCGAGTTGCTAGGGGGCCTCTCGGGATTCCTCTCACGTCGATACCGGGGCCAAAAACCTTTGGTGGAGTCAGGGCCGGAACCGAGGAT
The DNA here is from genome assembly GCF_032405125.1 of Capricornis sumatraensis. NCBI lineage: Eukaryota > Metazoa > Chordata > Mammalia > Artiodactyla > Bovidae > Capricornis > Capricornis sumatraensis. Next base: position 618,191 of record NC_091077.1, on the reverse strand, counting down.
TCCTCTCAGGGGCTGACATGGATCTTTGAGTACTTCTGGAGTCTCCCTAGGGGAGTCAGGCCTCGTCTCGACTGGGGGCATGCACGTGCGCTTTCCTTCCAGGCTGTAGCAGCAATGTGACGCTTCCCGTGGCGTGGATCAAAGAATCTGTGGTTTTCCCTCGAGGCTTTCCATCGAGGCTTTCCCACAGGGCTGTCCCACGTGCCACCATGGTGTGAGTCGATCCTCGGCGTGATAGATGAGCCAGTGCAGGGCAAAGAGGTTCCTCTGGAATGGACTGAGACATCTGGGGGACTCTTGGAATGGTGGTACGACCATGGAGTTCCTCTCGCCTTTCCTGCTGAGAGTGCCTCCTCTTGAGATGCGACGGGAACGCCGGGAATTCTTTCCCGTTGAAAGCATGGAAAGGTTCCCTCATTTCGAGCTACGAGGGGGAAACGGTGCTCCTCTGGATGTGGGCGGGACCATCGTGCTTCCTCTCGAGTGGACACGGGTATGGCGGTGAACTTCTTGAGTCGCAGCAAGGGTGTGAAAGACCCTTTCGAAGTTCCAGAGGTTAGGTGTCATTAGTCTCCAGACGCCTCATCGGAAATAGGCCTCATCTCGCCTGGAAGGGAGAACTTCCTGGATTTTCTCGAGTTGCGGCAGGTGTTCTCAAGTTAAGACGGGGACCTCAGGGACCCGCCCTGGTGGCCTCAGGAGAGGCCAGTCCCCATGCGAGTTGCTAGGGGGCCTCTCGGGATTCCTCTCCCGTCGATACCGGGGCCAAAAACCTTGTGTGGAGTCAGGGCCGGAACCGAGGATTCCTCTCATGGGCTGACATGGATCTTTGAGTACTTCTGGAGTCTCCCCAGGGGAGTCAGGCCTCGACTCGACTGGGGGCATGCACGTGCGCTTTCCTTCCAGGCTGTAGCAGCAATGTCACGCTTCCCGTGGCGTGGATCAAAGGATCTGTGGTTTTCCCTCGAGGCTTTCCATCGAGGCTTTCCCAAAGGGCTGTCCCACGTGCCACCATGGTGTGAGTCGATCCTCGGCGTGATAGATGAGCCAGTGCAGGGCAAAGAGGTTCCTCTGGAATGGACTGAGACATCTGGGGGACTCTTGGAATGGTGGTACGACCATGGAGTTCCTCTCGCCTTTCCTGCTGAGAGTGCCTCCTCTTGAGATGCGACGGGAAAGCCGGGAATTCTTTCCCGTTGAAAGCAGGGAAAGGATCCCTCATCTCGAGCTACGAGGGGGAAACGGGGCTCCTCTGGATGTGGGCGGGACCATCGTGCTTCCTCTCGAGTGGACACGGGTATGGCGGTGAACTTCTTGAGTCGCAGCAAGGGTGTGAAAGACCCTTTCGAAGTTCCAGAGGTTAGGTGTCATTAGTCTCCAGACGCCTCATCGGAAATAGGCCTCATCTCGCCTGGAAGGGAGAACTTCCTGGATTTTCTCGAGTTGCGGCAGGTGTTCTCGAGTTACGACGGGGACCTCAGGGACCCGCCCTGGTGGCCTCAGGAGAGGCCAGTCCCCATGCGAGTTGCTAGGGGGCCTCTCGGGATTTCTCTCCCGTCGATACCGGGGCCAAAAACCTTTGGTGGAGTCAGGGCCGGAACCGAGGATTCCTCTCAGGGGCTGGCATGGATCTTTGAGTACTTCTGGAGTCTCCCCAGGGGAGTCAGGCCTCGTCTCGACTGGGGGCATGCACGTGCGCTTTCCTTCCAGGCTGTAGCAGCAATGTCACGCTTCCCGTCGCGTGGATCAAAGGATCTGTGGTTTTCCCTCGAGGCTTTCCCTCGAGGCTTTCCCACAGGGCTGTCCCACGTGCCACCGTGGTGTGATTCGATCCTCGGCGTGAAAGATGTGCCAGTGCAGGGCAAAGAGGTTCCTCTGGAATGGACTGAGACATCTGGGGGACTCTTGGAATGGTGGTACGACCATGGAGTTCCTCTCGCCTTTCCTGTTGAGAGTGCCTGCTCTTGAGATGCGACGGGAACGCCGGGAATTCTTTCCCGTTGAAAGCAGGGAAAGGATCCCTCATCTCGAGCTACGAGGGGGAAACGGTGCTCCTCTGGATGTGGGCGGGACCATCGTGCTTCCTCTTGAGTGGACACGGGTATGGCAGTGAACTTCTTGAGTTGCAGCAAGGGTGTGAAAGACTCTTTCGAAGTTCCAGAGGTTAGGTGTCATTAGTCTCCAGACGCCTCATCGGAAATAAGCCTCATCTCGCCTGGAAGGGAGAACTTCCTGGATTTTCTCGAGTTGCGGCAGGTGTTCTCGAGTTACGACGGGGACCTCAGGGACCCGCCCTGGTGGCCTCAGGAGACGCCAGTCCCCATGCGAGTTGCTAGGGGGCCTCTCGGGATTCCTCTCCCGTCGATACCGGGGCCAAAAACCTTGTGTGGAGTCAGGGCCGGAACCGAGGATTCCTCTCAGGGGCTGATATGGATCTTTGGGTACATCTGGAGTCTCGCCAGGGGAGACAGGCCTCGTCTTGAGTCGGGGCATGCACGTGCACTTTCCTTCCAGGCTGTAGCAGCAATGTCACGCTTCCCGTCGCGTGGATCAAAGGATCTGTGGTTTTCCCTCGAGGCTTTCCCTCGAGGCTTTCCCACAGGGCTGTCCCACGTGCCACCGTGGTGTGAGTCGATCCTCGGCGTGAAAGATGAGCCAGTGCAGGGCAAAGAGGTTCCTCTGGAATGGACTGAGACATCTGGGGGACTGTTGGAATGGTGGTTCGACCATGGAGTTCCTCTCGCCTTTCCTGTTGAGAGTGCCTCCTATTGAGATGCGACGGGAACGCCGGGAATTCTTTCCCGTTGAAAGCAGGGAAAGGATCCCTCATCTCGAGCTACGAGGGGGAAACGGGGCTCCTCTGGATGTGGGCGGGACCATCGTGCTTCCTCTCGAGTGGAGACGGGTATGGCGGTGAACTTCTTGAGTTGCAGCAAGGGTGTGAAAGACCCTTTTGAAGTTCCAGAGTTTAGGTGTCATTAGTCTCCAGACGCCTCATCGGAAATAGGCCTCATCTCGCCTGGAAGATAGAACTTCCTGGATTTTCTCGAGTTGCGGCAGGTGTTCTCGAGTTACGACGGGGACCTCAGGGACCCGCCCTGGTGGCCAGAGGCCAGTCCCCATGCGAGTTTCTAGGAGGCCTCTCGGGATTCCTCTCCCGTCCATACCGGGGCCAAAAACATTTGGTGGAGTCAGGGCCGGAACCGAGGATTCCTCTCAGGGGCTGACATGGATCTTTGAGTACTTCTGGAGTCTCCCCAGGGGAGTCAGGCCTCGTCTCGAGTGGGGGCATGCTCATGCACTTTCCTTCCAGGCTGTAGCAGCAATGTCACGCTTCCCGTGGCGTGGATCAAAGGATCTGTGGTTTTCCCTCGAGGCTTTCCCACAGGGCTGTCCCACGTGCCACCGTGGTGTGATTCGATCCTCGGCGTGAAAGATGTGCCAGTGCAGGGCAAAGAGGTTCCTCTGGAATGGACTGAGACATCTGGGGGACTCTTGGAATGGTGGTACGACCATGGAGTTCCTCTCGCCTTTCCTGTTGAGAGTGCCTGCTCTTGAGATGCGACGGGAACGCCGGGAATTCTTTCCCGTTGAAAGCAGGGAAAGGATCCCTCATCTCGAGCTACGAGGGGGAAACGGTGCTCCTCTGGATGTGGGCGGGACCATCGTGCTTCCTCTTGAGTGGACACGGTAATGGCGGTGAACTTCTTGAGTTGCAGCAAGGGTGTGAAAGACCCTTTCGAAGTTCCAGAGGTTAGGTGTCATTAGTCTCCAGACGCCTCATCGGAAATAGGCCTCATCTCGCCTGGAAGGGAGAACTTCCTGGATTTTCTCGAGTTGCGGCAGGTGTTCTCGAGTTACGACGGGGACCTCAGGGACCCGCCCTGGTGGCCTCAGGAGACGCCAGTCCCCATGCGAGTTGCTAGGGGGCCTCTCGGGATTCCTCTCCCGTCGATACCGGGGCCAAAAACCTTGTGTGGAGTCAGAGCCAGAACCGAGGATTCCTCTCAGGGGCTGATATGGATCTTTGGGTACATCTGGAGTCTCGCCAGGGGAGACAGGCCTCGTCTTGAGTCGGGGCATGCACGTGCACTTTCCTTCCAGGCTGTAGCAGCAATGTCACGCTTCCCGTCGCGTGGATCAAAGGATCTGTGGTTTTCCCTCGAGGCTTTCCCTCGAGGCTTTCCCACAGGGCTGTCCCACGTGCCACCATGGTGTGAGTCGATCCTCGGCGTGAAAGATGAGCCAGTGCAGGGCAAAGAGGTTCCTCTGGAATGGACTGAGACATCTGGGGGACTCTTGGAATGGTGGTACGACCATGGAGTTCCTCTCGCCTTTCCTGTTGAGAGTGCCTCCTCTTGAGATGCGACGGGAACGCCGGGAATTCTTTCCCGTTGAAAGCATGGAAAGGTTCCCTCATCTCGAGCTACGAGGGGGAAACGGGGCTCCTCTGGATGTGGGCGGGACCATCGTGCTTCCTCTCGAGTGGACACGGGTATGGCGGTGAACTTCTTGAGTCGCAGCAAGGGTGTGAAAGACCCTTTCGAAGTTCCAGAGGTTAGGTGTCATTAGTCTCCAGACGCCTCATCGGAAATAGGCCTCATCTCGCCTGGAAGGGAGAACTTCCTGGATTTTCTCGAGTTGCGGCAGGTGTTCTCGAGTTACGACGGGGACCTCAGGGACCCTCCCTGGTGGCCTCAGGAGAGGCCAGTCCCCATGCGAGTTGCTAGGGGGCCTCTCCGGATTCCTCTCCCGTCGATACCGGGGCCAAAAACCTTGTGTGGAGTCAGGGCCGGAACCGAGGATTCCTCTCAGGGGCTGACATGGATCTTTGAGTACTTCTGGAGTCTCCCCAGGGGAGTCAGGCCTCGTCTCGACTGGGGGCATGCACGTGAGCTTTCCTTCCAGGCTGTAGCAGCAATGTCACGCTTCCCGTGGCGTGGATCAAAGGATCTGTGGTTTTCCCTCGAGGCTTTCCATCGAGGCTTTCCCACAGGGCTGTCCCACGTGCCACCATGGTGTGAGTCGATCCTCGGCGTGATAGATGAGCCAGTGCAGGGCAAAGAGGTTCCTCTGGAATGGACTGAGACATCCGGGGGACTCTTGGAATGGTGGTACGACCATGGAGTTCCTCTCGCCTTTCCTGCTGAGAGTGCCTCCTCTTGAGATGCGACGGGAACGCCGGGAATTCTTTCCCGTTGAAAGCAGGGAAAGGATCCCTCATCTCGAGCTACGAGGGGGAAACGGGACTCCTCTGGATGTGGGCGGGACCATCGTGCTTCCTCCCGAGTGGAGACGGGTATGGCGGTGAACTTCTTGAGTTGCAGCAAGGGCGTGAAAGACCCTTTCGAAGTTCCAGAAGTTAGGTGTCATTTATCTCCACACGCCTCATCGGAAATAGGCCTCATCTCGCCTGGAAGGGAGAACTTCCTGGATTTTCTCGAGTTGCGGCAGGTGTTCTCGAGTTACGACGGGGACCTCAGGGACCCGCCCTGGTGGCCTCAGGAGAGGCCAGTCCCCATGCGAGTTGCTAGGGGGACTCTCGGGATTCCTCTCCCGTCGATACCGGGCCGAAAAACATTTTTTGGAGTCAGGGCCGGAACCGAGGATTCCTCTCAGGGGCTGACATGGATCTTTGGGTACTTCTGGTGTGTCCCCAAGGCAGTCAGGCCTCGTCTCGAGTCGGGGCATGCACGTGCGCTTTCCTTCCAGGCTGTAGCAGCAATGTCACGCTTCCCGTCGCGTGGATCAAAGGATCTGTGGTTTTCCCTCGAGGCTTTCCCTCGAGGCTTTCCCACAGGGCTGTCCCACGTGCCACCGTGGTGTGAGTCGATCCTCGGCGTGAACGATGAGCCAGTGCAGGGCAAAGAGGTTCCTCTGGAATGGACTGAGACATCTGGGGGACTCTTGGAATGGTGGTACGACCATGGAGTTCCTCTCGCCTTTCCTGTTGAGAGTGCCTCCTCTTGAGATGCGACGGGAACGCCGGGAATTCTTTCCCGTTGAAAGCAGGGAAAGGATCCCTCATCTCGAGCTCCGAGGGGGAAACGGGGCTCCTCTGGATGTTGGCGGGTCCATCGTGCTTCCTCTCGAGTGGAGACGGGTATGGCGGTGAACTTCTTGAGTTGCAGCAAGGGTGTGAAAGACCCTTTCGAAGTTCCAGAGGTTAGGTGTCATTAGTCTCCAGACGCCTCATCGGAAATAGGCCTCATCTCGCCTGGAATGGAGAACTTCCTGGATTTTCTCGAGTTGCGGCAGGTGTTCTCGAGTTACGACGGGGACCTCAGGGACCCGCCCTGGTGGCCTCAGGAGAGGCCAGTCCCCATGCGAGTTGCTAGGGGGCCTCTCGGGATTCCTCTCCCGTTGATACCAGGGCCAAAAACCTTGTGTGGAGTCAGGGCCGGAAGCGAGGATTCCTCTCAGGGGCTGACATGGATCTTTGGGTACTTCTGCAGTCTCCCCAAGGGAGTCAGGCCTCGTCTCGAGTGGGGGCATCCACGTGCGCTTTCCTTCCAGGCTGTAGCTGCAATGTCACGCTTCCCGTCTCGTGGATCAAAGGATCTGTGGTTTTCCCTCGAGGCTTTCCCTCGAGGCTTTCCAACAGGGCTGTCCCACGTGCCACCGTGGTGTGAGTCGATCCTCGGCGTGAAAGATGAGCCAGTGCAGGGCAAAGAGGTTCCTCTGGAATGGACTGAGACATCTGGGGGACTCTTGGAATGGTGGTACGACCATGGAGTTCCTCTCGCCTTTCCTGTTGAGAGTGCCTCCTCTTGAGATGCGACGGGAACGCCGGGAATTCTTTCCCGTTGAAAGCAGGGAAAGGATCCCTCATCTCGAGCTACGAGGGGGAAACGGGGCTCCTCTGGATGTGGGCGGGACCATCGTGCTTCCTCTCGAGTGGAGACGGGTATGGCGGTGAACTTCTTGAGTTGCAGCAAGGGTGTGAAAGACCCTTTCGAAGTTCCAGAGGTTAGATGTCATTAGTCTCCAGACGCCTTATCGGAAATAGGCCTTATCTCGCCTGGAAGGGAGAACTTCCTGGATTTTCTCGAGTTGCGGCAGGTGTTCTCGAGTTACGACGGGGACCTCAGGGACCCGCCCTGGTGGCCTCAGGAGAGGACAATCCCCATGCGAGGTGCTAGGGGGCCTCTCGGGATTCCTCTCCCGTCGATACCGGCGCCAAAAACCTTGTGTGAAGTCAGGGCCGGAACCGAGGATTCCTCTCAGGGGCTGACATGGATCTTTGGGTACTTGTGGAGTCTCCCCAGGGGAGTCAGGCCTCGTCTCGAGTTGGGGCATGCACGTGCGCTTTCCTTCCAGGCTGTAGCAGCAATGTCATTCTTCCCGTCGCGTGGATCAAAGGATCTGTGGTTTTCCCTCGAAGCTTTCCCTAGAGGCTTTCCCACAGGGCTGTCCCACGTGCCACCGTGGTGTGAGTCGATCCTCGGCGTGAAAGATGAGCCAGTGCAGGGCAAAGAGGTTCCTCTGGAATGGACTGAGACATCTGGGGGACTCTTGGAATGGTGGTACGACCATGGAGTTCCTCTCGCCTTTCCTGTTGAGAGTGCCTCCTCTTGAGATGCGACGGGAACGCCGGGAATTCTTTCCCGTTGAAAGCAGGGAAAGGATCCCTCATCTCGAGCTCCGAGGGGGAAACGGGGCTCCTCTGGATGTGGGCGGGACCATCGTGCTTCCTCTCGAGTGGAGACGGGTATGGCGGTAAACTTCTTGAGTTGCAGCAACGGTGTGAAAGACCCTTTCGAAGTTCCAGAGGTTAGGTGTCATTAGTCTCCAGACGCCTCATCGGAAATAGGCCTCATCTCGCCTGGAAGGGAGAACTTCCTGGATTTTCTCGAGTTGCGGCAGGTGTTCTCGAGTTACGACGGGGACCTCAGGGACCCGCCCTGGTGGCCTCAGGAGAGGCCAGTCCCCATGCGAGTTGCTAGGGGGCCTCTCGGGATTCCTCTCCCGTCGATACCGGGTCCAAAAACCTTGTGTGGTGTCAGGGCCGGAACCGAGGATTCCTCTCAGGTGCTGACATGGATCTTTGGGTACTTCTGGAGTCTCCCCAGGGGAGTCAGGCCTCGTCTCGTGTGGGGGCATGCACTTGCGCTTTCCTTCCAGGCTGTAGCAGCAATGTCACGCTTCCCGTGGCGTGGATCAAAGGATCTGTGGTTTTCCCTTGAGGCTTTCCCTCGAGGCTTTCCCACAGGGCTGTCCCACGTGCCACCGTGGTGTGAGTCGATCCTCGGCGTGAAAGATGAGCCAGTGCAGGGCAAAGAGGTTCCTCTGGAATGGACTGAGACATCTGGGGGACTCTTGGAATGGTGGTACGACCATGGAGTTCCTCTCGCCTTTCCTGTTGAGAGTGCCTCCTCTTGAGATGCGACGGGAACGCCGGGAATTCTTTCCCGTTGAAAGTAGGGAAAGGATCCCTCATCTCGAGCTACGAGGGGGAAACGGGACTCCTCTGGATGTGGGCGGGACCATCGTGCTTCCTCCCGAGTGGAGACGGGTATGGCGGTGAACTTCTTGAGTTGCAGCAAGGGTGTGAAAGACCCTTTCGAAGTTCCAGAAGTTAGGTGTCATTTATCTCCAGACGCCTCATCGGAAATAGGCCTCATCTCGCCTGGAAGGGAGAACTTCCTGGATTTTCTCGAGTTGCGGCAGGTGTTCTCGAGTTACGACGGGGACCTCAGGGACCCGCCCTGGTGGCCTCAGGAGAGGCCAGTCCCCATGCGAGTTGCTAGGGGGCCTCTCGGTATTCCTCTCCCGTCGATACCGGGCCGAAAAACATTTTTTGGGGTCAGGGCCGGAACCGAGGATTCCTCTCAGGGGCTGACATGGATCTTTGTGTACTTCTGGAGTGTCCCCAAGGAAGTCAGGCCTCGTCTCGAGTCGGGGCATGCACGTGCGCTTTCCTTCCAGGCTGTAGCAGCAATGTCACGCTTCCCGTCGCGTGGATCAAAGGATCTGTGGTTTTCCCTCGAGGCTTTCCCTCGAGGCTTTCCCACAGGGCTGTCCCACGTGCCACCGTGGTGTGAGTCGATCCTCGGCGTGAAAGATGAGCCAGTGCAGGGCAAAGAGGTTCCTCTGGAATGGACTGAGACATCTGGGGGACTCTTGGAATGGTGGTACGTCCATGGAGTTCCTCTCGCCTTTCCTGTTGAGAGTGCCTCCTCTTGAGATGCGACGGGAACGCCGGGAATTCTTTCCCGTTGAAAGCAGGGAAAGGATCCCTCATCTCGAGCTCCGAGGGGGAAACGGGGCTCCTCTGGATGTGGGCGGGTCCATCGTGCTTCCTCTCGAGTGGAGACGGGTATGGCGGTGAACTTCTTGAGTTGCAGCAAGGGTGTGAAAGACCCTTTCGAAGTTCCAGAGGTTAGGTGTCATTAGTCTCCAGACGCCTCATCGGAAATAGGCCTCATCTCGCCTGGAATGGAGGACTTCCTGGATTTTCTCGAGTTGCGGCAGGTGTTCTCGAGTTACGACGGGGACCTCAGGGACCCGCACTGGTGGCCTCAGGAGAGGCCAGTCCCCATGCGAGTTGCTAGGGGGCCTCTCGGGATTCCTCTCCCGTTGATACCAGGGCCAAAAACCTTGTGTGGAGTCAGGGCCGGAAGCGAGGATTCCTCTCAGGGGCTGACATGGATCTTTGGGTACTTCTGCAGTCTCCCCAAGGGAGTCAGGCCTCGTCTCGAGTGGGGGCATGCACGAGCGCTTTCCTTCCAGGCTGTAGCAGCAATGTCACGCTTCCCGTCTCGTGGATCAAAGGATCTGTGGTTTTCCCTCGAGGCTTTCCCACAGGGCTGTCCCACGTGCCACCGTGGTGTGAGTCGATCCTCGGCGTGAAAGATGAGCCAGTGCAGGGCAAAGAGGTTCCTCTGGAATGGACTGAGACATCTGGGGGACTCTTGGAATGGTGGTACGACCATGGAGTTCCTCTCGCCTTTCCTGTTGAGAGTGCCTCCTATTGAGATGCGACGGGAACGCCTTGAATTCTTTCCCGTTGAAAGCAGGGAAAGGATCCCTCATCTCGAGCTACGAGGGGGAAACGGGGCTCCTCTGGATGTGGGCGGGACCATCGTGCTTCCTCTCGAGTGGAGACGGGTATGGCGGTGAACTTCTTGAGTAGCAGCAAGGGTGTGAAAGACCCTTTCGAAGTTCCAGAGGTTAGGTGTCATTAGTCTCCAGACGCCTTATCGGAAATAGGCCTCATCTCGCCTGGAAGGGAGAACTTCCTGGATTTTCTTGAGTTGCGGCAGGTGTTCTCGAGTTACGACGGGGACCTAAGGGACCCGCCCTGGTGGCCTCAGGAGAGGCCAGTCCCCATGCGAGGTGCTAGGGGGCCTCTCGGGATTCCTCTCCCGTCGATACCGGCGCCAAAATCCTTGTGTGAAGTCAGGGCGGGAACCGAGGATTCCTCTCAGGGGCTGACATGGATCTTTGGGTTCTTGTGGAGTCTCCCCAGGGGAGTCAGGCCTCGTCTCGAGTGGGGGCATGCACGTGCACTTTCCTTCCAGGCTGTAGCAGCAATGTCACGCTTCCCGTCGCGTGGATCAAACGATCTGTGGTTTTCCCTCGAGGCTTTCCCTCGAGGCTTTCCCACAGGGCTGTCCCACGTGCCACCGTGGTGTGAGTCGATCCTCGGCGTGAATGATGAGCCAGTGCAGGGCCAAGAGGTTCCTCTGGAATGGACTGAGACATCTGGGGGACTCTTGAAATGGTGTTACGACCATGGAGTTCCTCTCGCCTTTCCTGTTGAGAGTGCCTCCTATTGAGATGCGACGGGAACGCCGGGAATTCTTTCCCCTTGAAAGCAGGGAAAGGATCCCTCATCTCGAGCTCCGAGGGGGAAACGGGGCTCCTCTGGATGTGGGCGGGACCATCGTGCTTCCTCTCGAGTGGAGACGGGTATGGCGGTGAACTTCTTGAGTTGCAGCAAGGATGTGAAAGGCCCTTTCGAAGTTCCAGAGGTTAGGTGTCATTAGTCTCCAGACGCTTCATCGGAAATAGGCCTCATCTCGCGTGGAAGGGAGAACTTCCTGGATTTTCTCGAGTTGCGGCAGGTGTTCTCGAGTTACGACGGGGACCTCAGGGACCCGCCCTGGTGGCCTCAGGAGAGGCCAGTCCCCATGCGAGTTGCTAGGGGGCCTATCGGGATTCCTCTCCCGTCGATACTGGGGCCAAAAACCTTGTGTGGCGTCAAGGCCGGAACCGAGGATTCCTCTCAGGGGCTGACATGGATCTTTGGGTACTTCTGGAGTCTCCCCAGGGGAGTCAGGCCTCGTCTTGAGTGGGGGCATGCACGTGCGCTTTCCTTCCAGGCTGTAGCAGCAATGTCAATCTTCCCGTCGCGTGGATCAAAGGATCTGTGGTTTTCCCTCGAAGCTTTCCCTAGAGGCTTTCCCACAGGGCTGTCCCACGTGCCACCGTGGTGTGAGTCGATCCTCGGCGTGAAAGATGAGCCAGTGCAGGGCCAAGAGGTTCCTCTGGAATGGACTGAGACATCTGGGGGACTCTTGGAATGGTGGTACGACCATGGAGTTCCTCTCGGCTTTCCTGTGGAGAGTGCCTCCTCTTGAGATGCGACGGGATCGCCGGGAATTCTTTCCCGTTGAAAGCAGGGAAAGGATCCCTCATCTCGAGCTACGAGGGGGAAACGGGGCTCCTCTGGATGTGGGCGGGACCATCGTGCTTCCTCTCGAGTGGAGACGGGTATGGCGGTGAACTTCTTGAGTTGCAGCAAGGGTGTGAAAGACCCTTTCGAAGTTCCAGAGGTTAGGTGTCATTAGTCTCCAGACGCCTCATCGGAAATAGCCCTCATCTCGCCTGGAATGGAGGACTTCCTGGATTTTCTCGAGTTGCGGCAGGTGTTCTCGAGTTACGACGGGGACCTCAGGGACCCGCACTGGTGGCCTCAGGAGAGGCCAGTCCCCATGCGAGTTGCTAGGGGGCCTCTCGGGATTCCTCTCCCGTTGATACCAGGGCCAAAAACCTTGTGTGGAGTCAGGGCCGGAAGCGAGGATTCCTCTCAGGGGCTGACATGGATCTTTGGGTACTTCTGCAGTCTCCCCAAGGGAGTCAGGCCTCGTCTCGAGTGGGGGCATGCACGAGCGCTTTCCTTCCAGGCTGTAGCAGCAATGTCACGCTTCCCGTCTCGTGGATCAAAGGATCTGTGGTTTTCCCTCGAGGCTTTCCCACAGGGCTGTCCCACGTGCCACCGTGGTGTGAGTCGATCCTCGGCGTGAAAGATGAGCCAGTGCAGGGCAAAGAGGTTCCTCTGGAATGGACTGAGACATCTGGGGGACTCTTGGAATGGTGGTACGACCATGGAGTTCCTCTCGCCTTTCCTGTTGAGAGTGCCTCCTATTGAGATGCGACGGGAACGCCTTGAATTCTTTCCCGTTGAAAGCAGGGAAAGGATCCCTCATCTCGAGCTACGAGGGGGAAACGGGGCTCCTCTGGATGTGGGCGGGACCATCGTGCTTCCTCTCGAGTGGAGACGGGTATGGCGGTGAACTTCTTGAGTAGCAGCAAGGGTGTGAAAGACCCTTTCGAAGTTCCAGAGGTTAGGTGTCATTAGTCTCCAGACGCCTTATCGGAAATAGGCCTCATCTCGCCTGGAAGGGAGAACTTCCTGGATTTTCTTGAGTTGCGGCAGGTGTTCTCGAGTTACGACGGGGACCTAAGGGACCCGCCCTGGTGGCCTCAGGAGAGGCCAGTCCCCATGCGAGGTGCTAGGGGGCCTCTCGGGATTCCTCTCCCGTCGATACCGGCGCCAAAATCCTTGTGTGAAGTCAGGGCCGGAACCGAGGATTCCTCTCAGGGGCTGACATGGATCTTTGGGTTCTTGTGGAGTCTCCCCAGGGGAGTCAGGCCTCGTCTCGAGTGGGGGCATGCACGTGCACTTTCCTTCCAGGCTGTAGCAGCAATGTCACGCTTCCCGTCGCGTGGATCAAACGATCTGTGGTTTTCCCTCGAGGCTTTCCCTCGAGGCTTTCCCACAGGGCTGTCCCACGTGCCACCGTGGTGTGAGTCGATCCTCGGCGTGAATGATGAGCCAGTGCAGGGCCAAGAGGTTCCTCTGGAATGGACTGAGACATCTGGGGGACTCTTGGAATGGTGGTACGACCATGGAGTTCCTCTCGCCTTTCCTGTTGAGAGTGCCTCCTCTTGAGATGCGTCGGGAACGCCGGCAATTCTTTCCCGTTGAAAGCAGGGAAAGGATCCCCCATTTCGAGCTCCGAGGGGAAAACGGGGCTCCTCTGGATGTGGGCGGGACCATCGTGCTTCCTCTCGAGTGGAGACGGTTATGGCGGTGAACTTCTTGAGTTGCAGCAAGGGTGTGAAAGACCCTTTCGAAGTTCCAGAGGTTAGGTGTCATTAGTCTTCAGACGCCTCATCGAAAATAGGCCTCATCTCGCCTGGAAGGGAGAACTTCCTGGATTTTCTCGAGTTGCGGCAGGTGTTCCCGAGTTACGACGGGGACCTCAGGGACCCGCCCTGGTGGCCTCAGGAGAGGCCAGTCCCCATGCGAGTTGCTAGGGGGCCTCTCGTGATTTCTCTCCCGTCGATACCGGGGCCAAAAACCTTGTGTGGAGTCAGGGCCGGAACCGAGGATTCCTCTCAGGGGCTGACATGGATCTTTGGGTACTTCTGGAGTCTCCCCAGGGGATTCAGGCCTCGTCTCGAGTGGGGGCATGCACGTGCGCTTTCCTTCCAGGCTGTAGCAGCAATGTCACGCTTCCCGTGGCGTGGATCAAAGGGTCTGTGGTTTTCCCTCGAGGCTTTCCCTCGAGGCTTTCCCACAGGGCTGTCCCACGTGCCACCGTGGTGTGAGTCGATCCTCGGCGTGAAAGATGAGCCAGTGCAGGGCAAAGAGGTTCCTCTGGAATGGACTGAGACATCTGGGGGACTCTTGGAATGGTGGTACGACCATGGAGTTCCTCTCGCCTTTCCTGTTGAGAGTGCCTCCTCTTGAGATGCGACGGGAACGCCGGGAATTCTTTCCCGTTGAAAGCAGGGAAAGGATCCCTCATCTCGAGCTACGAGGGGGAAACGGGGCTCCTCTGGATGTGGGCGGGACCATCGTGCTTCCTCTCGAGTGGAGACGGGTATGGCGGTGAACTTCTTGAGTTGCAGCAAGGGTGTGAAAGACCCTTTCGAAGTTCCAGAGGTTAGGTGTCATTAGTCTCCAGACGCCTCATCGGAAATAGGCCTCATCTCGCCTGGAAGGGAGAACTTCCTGGATTTTCTCGAGTTGCGGCAGGTTATCCCGAGTTACGACGGGGACCTCAGGGACCCGCCCTGGTGGCCTCAGGAGAGGCCAGTCCCCATGCGAGTTGCTAGGGGGCCTCTCGGGAATCCTCTCCCGTCGATACCGGGGCCTAAAACCTTGTGTGGAGTCAGGGCCGGAACCGAGGATTCCTCTCAGGGGCTGATATGGATCTTTGGGTACTTCTGGAGTCTCGCCAGGGGAAACAGGCCTCGTCTCGAGTGGGGGCATGCACGTGCGCTTTCCTTCCAGGCTGTAGCAGCAATGTCACGCTTCCCGTAGCGTTTATCAAAGGGTCTGTTGTTTTCCCTCGAGGCTTTCCCTCGAGGCTTTCCCACAGGGCTGTCCCACGTGCCACCGTGGTGTGAGTCGATCCTCGGCGTGAAAGATGAGCCAGTGCAGGGCAAAGAGTTTCCTCTGGAATGGACTGAGACATCTGGGGGACTCTTGGAATGGTGGTACGACCATGGAGTTCCTCTCGCCTTTCCTGTTGAGAGTGCCTCCTCTTGAGATGCGTCGGGAACGCCGGCAATTCTTTCCCGTTGAAAGCAGGGAAAGGATCCCCCATTTCGAGCTCCGAGGGGAAAACGGGGCTCCTCTGGATGTGGGCGGGACCATCGTGCTTCCTCTCGAGTGGAGACGGTTATGGCGGTGAACTTCTTGAGTTGCAGCAAGGGTGTGAAAGACCCTTTCGAAGTTCCAGAGGTTAGGTGTCATTAGTCTTCAGACGCCTCATCGAAAATAGGCCTCATCTCGCCTGGAAGGGAGAACTTCCTGGATTTTCTCGAGTTGCGGCAGGTGTTCCCGAGTTACGACGGGGACCTCAGGGACCCGCCCTGGTGGCCTCAGGAGAGGCCAGTCCCCATGCGAGTTGCTAGGGGGCCTCTCGTGATTTCTCTCCCGTCGATACCGGGGCCAAAAACCTTGTGTGGAGTCAGGGCCGGAACCGAGGATTCCTCTCAGGGGCTGACATGGATCTTTGGGTACTTCTGGAGTCTCCCCAGGGGATTCAGGCCTCGTCTCGAGTGGGGGCATGCACGTGCGCTTTCCTTCCAGGCTGTAGCAGCAATGTCACGCTTCCCGTGGCGTGGATCAAAGGGTCTGTGGTTTTCCCTCGAGGCTTTCCCTCGAGGCTTTCCCACAGGGCTGTCCCACGTGCCACCGTGGTGTGAGTCGATTCTCGGCGTGAAAGATGAGCCAGTGCAGGGCAAAGAGGTTCCTCTGGAATGGACTGAGACATCTGGGGGACTCTTGGAATGGTGGTACGACCATGGAGTTCCTCTCGCCTTTCCTGTTGAGAGTGCCTCCTCTTGAGATGCGACGGGAACGCCGGGAATTCTTTCCCGTTGAAAGCAGGGAAAGGATCCCTCATCTCGAGCTACGAGGGGGAAACGGGACTCCTCTGGATGTGGGCGGGACCATCGTGCTTCCTGGCGAGTGGACACGGGTATGGCGGTGAACTTCTTGAGTTGCAGCAAGGGTGTGAAAGACCCTTTCGAAGTTCCAGAAGTTAGGTGTCATTTATCTCCAGACGCCTCATCGGAAATAGGCCTCATCTCGCCTGGAAGGGAGAACTTCCTGAATTTTCTCGAGTTGCGGCAGGTGTTCTCGAGTTACGACGGGGACCTCAGGGACCCGCCCTGGTGGCCTCAGGAGAGGCCAGTCCCCATGCGAGTTGCTAGGGGGCCTCTCGGGATTCCTCTCCCGTCGATACCGGGCCCAAAAACATTTTTTGGAGTCAGGGCCGGAACCGAGGATTCCTCTCAGGGGCTGACATGGATCTTTGGGTACTTCTGGAGTATCCCCAGGGGAGTCAGGCCTCGTCTCGAGTGGGGGCATGCACGTGCACTTTCCTTCCAGGCTGTAGCAGCAATGTCACGCTTCCCGTGGCCTGGATCAAACGATCTGTGGTTTTCCCTCGAGGCTTTCCCTTGAGGCTTTCCCACAGGGCTGTCCCACGTGCCACCGTGGTGTGAGTCGAACCTCGGCGTGAAAGATGAGCCAGTGCAGGGCCAAGAGGTTCCTCTGGAATGGACTGAGACATCTGGGGGACTCTTGGAATGGTGGTACGACCATGGAGTTCCTCTCGCCTTTCCTGTTGAGAGTGCCTCCTATTGAGAAGAGACGGGAACGCCGGGAATTCTTTCCCCTTGAAAGCAGGGAAAGGATCCCTCATCTCGAGCTACGAGGGGGAAACGGGGCTCCTCTGGATGTGGGCGGCACCATCGCGCTTCCTCTCGAGTGGAGACGGGTATGGCGGTGAACTTCTTGAGTTGCAGCAAGGGTGTGAAAGACCCTTTCGAAGTTCCAGAATTTAGGTGTCATTAGTCTCCAGACGCTTCATCGGAAATAGGCCTCATCTCGCCTGCAAGGGAGAACTTCCTGGATTTTCTCGAGTTGCGGCAGGTGTTCCCGAGTTACGACGGGGACCTCAGGGACCCGCCCTGGTGGCCTCAGGAGAGGCCAGTACCCATGCGTGTTGCTAGGGGGCCTCTCGGGATTCCTCTCCCGTCGATACCGGGGCCAAAAACCTTCTGTGGCGTCAGGGCCGGAACCGAGGATTCCTCTCAGGGGCTGACATGGATCTTTGGGTACTTCTGGAGTCTCCCCAGGGGAGTCAGGCCTCGTCTCGAATGGGGGTATGCACGTGCGCTTTCCTTCCAGGCTGTAGCAGCAATGGCACGCTTCCCGTCGCGTGGATCAAAGGATCTGTGGTTTTCCCTCGAGGCTTTCCCACAGGGCTGTCCCACGTGCCACCGTGGTGTGAGTCGATCCTCGGCGTGAAAGATGAGCCAGTGCAGGGCAAAGAGGTTCCTCTGGAATGGACTGAGACATCTGGCGGACTCTTGGAATGGTGGTACGACCATGGAGTTCCTCTCGGCTTTCCTGTGGAGAGTGCCTCCTCTTGAGATGGGACGGGATCGCCGGGAATTCTTTCCCGTTGAAAGCAGGGAAAGGATCCCTCATCTCGAGCTCCGAGGGGGAAACGGGGCTCCTCTGGATGTGGGTGGGACCATCGTGCTTCCTCTCGAGTGGAGACGGGTATGGCGGTGAACTTCTTGAGTTGCAGCAAGGGTGTGAAAGACCCTTTCGAAGTTCCAGAGGTTAGGTGTCATTAGTCTCCAGACACCTCATCGGAAATAGGCCTCATCTCGCCTGGAAGGGAGAACTTCCTGGATTTTCTCGAGTTGCGGCAGGTGTTCTCGAGTTACGACGGGGACCTCAGGCACCCGCCCTGGTGGCCTCAGGAGAGGCCAGTCCCCATGCGAGTTGCTAGGGGGCCTCTCGGGATTCCTCTCCCATCGAAACCGGGGCCAAAAACCTTGTGTGGAGTCAGGGCCGGAACCGAGGATTCCTCTCAGGGGCTGACATGGATCTTTGGGTACTTCTGGAGTCTCCCCAGGGGAGTCAGGCCTCGTCTCGTGTGGAGGCATGCACTTGCGCTTTCCTTCCAGGCTGTAGCAGCAATGTCACGCTTCCCGTCGCGTGGATCAAAGGATCTGTGGTTTTCCCTCGAGGCTTTCCCACAGGGCTGTCCCACGTGCCACCGTGGTGTGAGTCGATCCTCGGCGTGAAAGATGAGCCAGTGCAGGACAAAGAGTTTCCTCTGGAATGGACTGAGACATCTGGGGGACTCTTGGAATGGTGGTACGACCATGGAGTTCCTCTCGCCTTTCCTGTTGAGAGTGCCTCCTCTTGAGATGCGACGGGAACGCCGGGAATTCTTTCCCGTTGAAAGCAGGGAAAGGATCCCTCATCTCGAGCTCCGAGGGGGAAACGGGGCTCCTCTGGATGTGGGCGGGACCATCGTGCTTCCTCTCGAGTGGAGACAGGTATGGCGGTGAACTTCTTGAGTTGCAGCAAGGGTGTGAAAGACCCTTTCGAAGTTCCAGAGGTTAGGTGTCATTAGTCTCCAGACGCCTCATCGGAAATAGGCCTCATCTCGCCTGAAAGGGAGAACTTCCTGGATTTTCTCGAGTTACGGCAGGTGTTCCCGAGTTACGACGGGGACCTCAGGGACCCGCCCTGGTGGCCTCAGGAGAGGCCAGTCCCCATGCGAGTTGCTAGGGTGCCTCTCGGGATTCCTCTCCCGTCGATACCGGGCCCAAAAACATTTTTTGGAGTCAGAGCCGGAACCGAGGATTCCTCTCAGGGGCTGACATGGATCTTTGGGTACTTCTTGAGTGTCCCCAATGTAGTCAGGCCTCGTCTCGAGTCGGGGCATGCACGTGCGCTTTCCTTCCAGACTGTAGCAGCAATGTCACGCTTCCCGTCGCGTGGATCAAAGGATCTGTGGTTTTCCCTCGAGGCTTTCCCTCGAGGCTTTCCCACAGGGCTGTCCCACGTGCCACCGTGGTGTGAGTCGATCCTCGGCGTGAAAGATGAGCCAGTGCAGGGCAAAGAGGTTCCTCTGGAATGGACTGAGACATCTGGGGGACTCTTGGAATGGTGGTACGACCATGGAGTTCCTCTCGCCTTTCCTGTTGAGAGTGCCTCCTCTTGAGATGCGACGGGAACGCCGGGAATTCTTTCCCGTTGAAAGCAGGGAAAGGATCCCTCATCTCGAGCTCCGAGGGGGAAACGGGGCTCCTCTGGATGTTGGCGGGTCCATCGTGCTTCCTCTCGAGTGGAGACGGGTATGGCGGTGAACTTCTTGAGTTGCAGCAAGGGTGTGAAAGACCCTTTCGAAGTTCCAGAGGTTAGTTGTCATTAGTCTCCAGACGCCTCATCGGAAATAGGCCTCATCTCGCCTGGAAGGGAGAACTTCCTGGATTTTCTCGAGTTGCGGCAGGTTATCCCGAGTTACGACGGGGACCTCAGGGACCCAACCTGGTGGCCTCAGGAGAGGCCAGTCCCCATGCGAGTTGCTAGGGGGCCTCTTGGGATTCCTCTCCCGTCGATACCGGGGCCAAAAGCCTTGTGTGGAGTCAGGGCCGGAACCGAGGATTCTTCTCAGGGGCTAATATGGATCTTTGGGTACTTCTGGAGTCTCGCCAGGGGAGACAGGCCTCGTCTCGAGTGGGGGCATGCACGTGCGCTTTCCTTCCAGGCTGTAGCAGCAATGTCACGCTTCTCGTCGCGTGGATCAAAGGGTCTGTGGTTTTCGCTCGAGGCATTCCCTCGAGGCTTTCCCACAGGGCTGTCCCACGTGCCACCGTGGTGTGAGTCGATCCTCGGCGTGAAAGATGAGCCAGTGCAGGACAAAGAGTTTCCTCTGGAATGGACTGAGACATCTGGGGGACTCTTGGAATGATGGTACGACCATGGAGTTCCTCTCGCCTTTCCTGTTGAGAGTGCCTCCTCTTGAGATGCGACGGGAACGCCGGGAATTCTTTCCCGTTGAAAGCAGGGAAAGGATCCCTCATCTCGAGCTACGAGGGGGAAACGGGGCTCCTCTGGATGTGGGCGGGACCATCGTGCTTCCTCTCGAGTGGAGACAGGTATGGCGGTGAACTTCTTGAGTTGCAGCAAGGGTGTGAAAGACCCTTTCGAAGTTCCAGAAGTTAGGTGTCATTTATCTCCAGACGCCTCATCGGAAATAGGCCTCATCTCGCCTGGAAGGGAGAACTTCCTGGATTTTCTCGAGTTGCGGCAGGTGTTCTCGAGTTACGACGGGGACCTCAGGGACCCGCCCTGGTGGCCTCAGGAGAGGCCAGTCCCCATGCGAGTCGCTAGGGGGCCTCTCGGGATTCCTCTCCCGTCGATACCGGGCCCAAAAACATTTTTTGGAGTCAGGGCCGGAACCGAGGATTCCTCTCAGGGGCTGACATGGATCTTTGGGTACTTGTGGAGTCTCCCCAGGGGAGTCAGGCCTCGTCTCGAGTGGGGGCATGCACGTGCACTTTCCTTCCAGGCTGTAGCAGCAATGTCACGCTTCCCGTGGCCTGGATCAAACGATCTGTGGTTTTCCCTCGAGGCTTTCCCTTGAGGCTTTCCCACAGGGCTGTCCCACGTGCCACCGTGGTGTGAGTCGAACCTCGGCGTGAAAGATGAGCCAGTGCAGGGCCAAGAGGTTCCTCTGGAATGGACTGAGACATCTGGGGGACTCTTGGAATGGTGGTACGACCATGGAGTTCCTCTCGCCTTTCCTGTTGAGAGTGCCTCCTATTGAGAAGAGACAGGAACGCCGGGAATTCTTTCCCCTTGAAAGCAGGGAAAGGATCCCTCATCTCGAGCTACGAGGGGGAAACGGGGCTCCTCTGGATGTGGGCGGCACCATCGTGCTTCCTCTCGAGTGGAGACGGGTATGGCGGTGAACTTCTTGAGTTGCAGCAAGGGTGTGAAAGACCCTTTCGAAGTTCCAGAATTTAGGTGTCATTAGTCTCCAGACGCTTCATCGGAAATAGGCCTCATCTCGCCTGCAAGGGAGAACTTCCTGGATTTTCTCGAGTTGCGGCAGGTGTTCCCGAGTTACGACGGGGACCTCAGGGACCCGCCCTGGTGGCCTCAGGAGAGGCCAGTACCCATGCGTGTTGCTAGGGGGCCTCTCGGGATTCCTCTCCCGTCGATACCGGGGCCAAAAACCTTCTGTGGCGTCAGGGCCGGAACCGAGGATTCCTCTCAGGGGCTGACATGGATCTTTGGGTACTTCTGGAGTCTCCCCAGGGGAGTCAGGCCTCGTCTCGAATGGGGGTATGCACGTGCGCTTTCCTTCCAGGCTGTAGCAGCAATGGCACGCTTCCCGTCGCGTGGATCAAAGGATCTGTGGTTTTCCCTCGAGGCTTTCCCACAGGGCTGTCCCACGTGCCACCGTGGTGTGAGTCGATCCTCGGCGTGAAAGATGAGCCAGTGCAGGGCAAAGAGGTTCCTCTGGAATGGACTGAGACATCTGGCGGACTCTTGGAATGGTGGTACGACCATGGAGTTCCTCTCGGCTTTCCTGTGGAGAGTGCCTCCTCTTGAGATGGGACGGGATCGCCGGGAATTCTTTCCCGTTGAAAGCAGGGAAAGGATCCCTCATCTCGAGCTCCGAGGGGGAAACGGGGCTCCTCTGGATGTGGGCGGGACCATCGTGCTTCCTCTCGAGTGGAGACGGGTATGGCGGTGAACTTCTTGAGTTGCAGCAAGGGTGTGAAAGACCCTTTCGAAGTTCCAGAGGTTAGGTGTCATTAGTCTCCAGACACCTCATCGGAAATAGGCCTCATCTCGCCTGGAAGGGAGAACTTCCTGGATTTTCTCGAGTTGCGGCAGGTGTTCTCGAGTTACGACGGGGACATCAGGCACCCGCCCTGGTGGCCTCAGGAGAGGCCAGTCCCCATGCGAGTTGCTAGGGGGCCTCTCGGGATTCCTCTCCCATCGAAACCGGGGCCAAAAACCTTGTGTGGAGTCAGGGCCGGAACCGAGGATTCCTCTCAGGGGCTGACATGGATCTTTGGGTACTTCTGGAGTCTCCCCAGGGGAGTCAGGCCTCGTCTCGTGTGGAGGCATGCACTTGCGCTTTCCTTCCAGGCTGTAGCAGCAATGTCACGCTTCCCGTCGCGTGGATCAAAGGATCTGTGGTTTTCCCTCGAGGCTTTCCCACAGGGCTGTCCCACGTGCCACCGTGGTGTGAGTCGATCCTCGGCGTGAAAGATGAGCCAGTGCAGGGCAAAGAGGTTCCTCTGGAATGGACTGAGACATCTGGGGGACTCTTGGAATGGTGGTACGACCATGGAGTTCCTCTCGGCTTTCCTGTGGAGAGTGCCTCCTCTTGAGATGCGACGGGATCGCCGGGAATTCTTTCCCGTTGAAAGCAGGGAAAGGATCCCTCATCTCGAGCTCCGAGGGGGAAACGGGGCTCCTCTGGATGTGGGTGGGACCATCGTGCTTCCTCTCGAGTGGAGACGGGTGTGGCGGTGAACTTCTTGAGTTGCAGCAAAGGTGTGAAAGACCCTTTCGAAGTTCCAGAGGTTAGGTGTCATTAGTCTCCAGACGCCTCATCGGAAATAGGCCTCATCTCGCCTGGAAGGGAGAACTTCCTGGATTTTCTCGAGTTGCGGCAGGTTATCCCGAGTTACGACGGGGACCTCAGTGACCCAACCTGGTGGCCTCAGGAGAGGCCAGTCCCCATGCGAGTTGCTAGGGGGCCTCTCGGGATTCCTCTCCCGTCGATACCGGGGCCAAAAGCCTTGTGTGGAGTCAGGGCCGGAACCGAGGATTCCTCTCAGGGGCTAATATGGATCTTTGGGTACTTCTGGAGTCTCGCCAGGGGAGACAGGCCTCGTCTCGAGTGGGGGCATGCACGTGCGCTTTCCTTCCAGGCTGTAGCAGCAATGTCACGCTTCTCGTCGCGTGGATCAAAGGGTCTGTGGTTTTCGCTCGAGGCTTTCCCTCGAGGCTTTCCCACAGGGCTGTCCCACGTGCCACCGTGGTGTGAGTCGATCCTCGGCGTGAAAGATGAGCCAGTGCAGGACAAAGAGTTTCCTCTGGAATGGACTGAGACATCTGGGGGACTCTTGGAATGGTGGTACGACCATGGAGTTCCTCTCGCCTTTCCTGTTGAGAGTGCCTCCTCTTGAGATGCGACGGGAACGCCGGGAATTCTTTCCCGTTGAAAGCAGGGAAAGGATCCCTCATCTCGAGCTACGAGGGGGAAACGGGGCTCCTCTGGATGTGGGCGGGACCATCGTGCTTCCTCTCGAGTGGAGACCGGTATGGCGGTGAACTTCTTGAGTTGCAGCAAGGGTGTGAAAGACCCTTTCGAAGTTCCAGAGGTTAGGTGTCATTAGTCTCCAGACGCCTCATCGGAAATAGGCCTCATCTCGCCTGAAAGGGAGAACTTCCTGGATTTTCTCGAGTTACGGCAGGTGTTCCCGAGTTACGACGGGGACCTCAGGGACCCGCCCTGGTGGCCTCAGGAGAGGCCAGTCCCCATGCGAGTTGCTAGGGGGCCTCTCGGGATTCCTCTCCCGTTGATACCGGGCCCAAAAACATTTTTTGGAGTCAGGGCCGGAACCGAGGATTCCTCTCAGGGGCTGACATGGATCTTTGGGTATTTCTTGAGTGTCCCCAAGGTAGTCAGGCCTCGTCTCGAGTCGGGGCATGCACGTGCGCTTTCCTTCCAGACTGTAGCAGCAATGTCACGCTTCCCGTCGCGTGGATCAAAGGATCTGTGGTTTTCCCTCGAGGCTTTCCCTCGAGGCTTTCCCACAGGGCTGTCCCACGTGCCACCGTGGTGTGAGTCGATCCTCGGCGTGAAAGATGAGCCAGTGCAGGGCAAAGAGGTTCCTCTGGAATGGACTGAGACATCTGGGGGACTCTTGGAATGGTGGTACGACCATGGAGTTCCTCTCGCCTTTCCTGTTGAGAGTGCCTCCTCTTGAGATGCGACGGGAACGCCGGGAATTCTTTCCCGTTGAAAGCCGGGAAAGGATCCCTCATCTCGAGCTCCGAGGGGGAAACGGGGCTCCTCTGGATGTTGGCGGGTCCATCGTGCTTCCTCTCGAGTGGAGACGGGTATGGCGGTGAACTTCTTGAGTTGCAGCAAGGGTGTGAAAGACCCTTTCGAAGTTCCAGAGGTTAGTTGTCATTAGTCTCCAGACGCCTCATCGGAAATAGGCCTCATCTCGCCTGGAAGGGAGAACTTCCTGGATTTTCTCGAGTTGCGGCAGGTTATCCCGAGTTACGACGGGGACCTCAGGGACCCAACCTGGTGGCCTCAGGAGAGGCCAGTCCCCATGCGAGTTGCTAGGGGGCCTCTTGGGATTCCTCTCCCGTCGATACCGGGGCCAAAAGCCTTGTGTGGAGTCAGGGCCGGAACCGAGGATTCCTCTCAGGGGCTAATATGGATCTTTGGGTACTTCTGGAGTCTCGCCAGGGGAGACAGGCCTCGTCTCGAGTGGGGGCATGCACGTGCGCTTTCCTTCCAGGCTGTAGCAGCAATGTCACGCTTCTCGTCGCGTGGATCAAACGGTCTGTGGTTTTCGCTCGAGGCTTTCCCTCGAGGCTTTCCCACAGGGCTGTCCCACGTGCCACCGTGGTGTGAGTCGATCCTCGGCGTGAAAGATGAGCCAGTGCAGGACAAAGAGTTTCCTCTGGAATGGACTGAGACATCTGGGGGACTCTTGGAATGGTGGTACGACCATGGAGTTCCTCTCGCCTTTCCTGTTGAGAGTGCCTCCTCTTGAGATGCGACGGGAACGCCGGGAATTCTTTCCCGTTGAAAGCAGGGAAAGGATCCCTCATCTCGAGCTACGAGGGGGAAACGGGGCTCCTCTGGATGTGGGCGGGACCATCGTGCTTCCTCTCGAGTGGAGACAGGTATGGCGGTGAACTTCTTGAGTTGCAGCAAGGGTGTGAAAGACCCTTTCGAAGTTCCAGAGGTTAGGTGTCATTAGTCTCCAGACGCCTCATCGGAAATAGGCCTCATCTCGCCTGAAAGGGAGAACTTCCTGGATTTTCTCGAGTTACGGCAGGTGTTCCCGAGTTACGACGGGGACCTCAGGGACCCGCCCTGGTGGCCTCAGGAGAGGCCAGTCCCCATGCGAGTTGCTAGGAGGCCTCTCGGGATTCCTCTCCCGTCGATACCGGGCCCAAAAACATTTTTTGGAGTCAGGGCCGGAACCGAGGATTCCTCTCAGGGGCTGACATGGATCTTTGGGTACTTCTTGAGTGTCCCCAAGGTAGTCAGGCCTCGTCTCGAGTCGGGGCATGCACGTGCGCTTTCCTTCCAGACTGTAGCAGCAATGTCACGCTTCCCGTCGCGTGGATCAAAGGATCTGTGGTTTTCCCTCGAGGCTTTCCCTCGAGGCTTTCCCACAGGGCTGTCCCACGTGCCACCGTGGTGTGAGTCGATCCTCGGCGTGAAAGATGAGCCAGTGCAGGGCAAAGAGGTTCCTCTGGAATGGACTGAGACATCTGGGGGACTCTTGGAATGGTGGTACGACCATGGAGTTCCTCTCGCCTTTCCTGTTGAGAGTGCCTCCTCTTGAGATGCGACGGGAACGCCGGGAATTCTTTCCCGTTGAAAGCAGGGAAAGGATCCCTCATCTCGAGCTCCGAGGGGGAAACGGGGCTCCTCTGGATGTTGGCGGATCCATCGTGCTTCCTCTCGAGTGGAGACGGGTATGGCGGTGAACTTCTTGAGTTGCAGCAAGGGTGTGAAAGACCCTTTTGAAGTTCCAGAGGTTAGGTGTCATTAGTCTCCAGACGCCTCATCGGAAATAGGCCTCATCTCGCCTGGAAGGGAGAACTTCCTGGATTTTCTCGAGTTGCGGCAGGTGTTCTCGAGTTACGACGGGGACCTCAGGGACCCGCCCTGGTGGCCTCAGGAGAGGCCAGTCCCCATGCGAGTTGCTAGGGGGCCTCTCGGGATACCTCTCCCGTTGATACCAGGGCCAAAAACCTTGTGTGGAGTCAGGGCCGGAAGCGAGGATTCCTCTCAGGGGCTGCCATGTATCTTTGGGTACTTCTGCAGTCTCCCCAAGGGAGTCAGGCCTCGTCTCGAGTGGGGGCATGCACGTGCGCTTTCCTTCCAGGCTGTAGCAGCAATGTCACGCTTCCCGTCGCGTGGATCAAAGGATCTGTGGTTTTCCCTCGAGGCTTTCCCTCGAGGCTTTCCCACAGGGCTGTCCCACGTGCCACCGTGGTGTGAGTCGATCCTCGGCGTGAAAGATGAGCCAGTGCAGGGCAAAGAGGTTCCTCTGGAATGGACTGAGACATCTGGGGGACTCTTGGAATGGTGGTACGACCATGGAGTTCCTCTCGCCTTTCCTGTTGAGAGTGCCTCCTCTTGAGATGCGACGGGAACACCGGGAATTCTTTCCCGTTGAAAGCAGGGAAAGGATCCCTCATCTCGAGCTACGAGGGGGAAACGGGGCTCCTCTGGATGTGGGCGGGACCATCGTGCTTCCTCTCGAGTGGAGACGGGTATGGCGGTGAACTTCTTGAGTTGCAGCAAGGGTGTGAAAGACCCTTTCGAAGTTCCAGAGGTTAGGTGTCATTAGTCTCCAGACGCCGTATCGGAAATAGGCCTCATCTCGCCTGGAAGGGAGAACTTCCTGGATTTTCTCGAGTTGCGGCAGGTGTTCTCGAGTTACGACGGGGACCTCAGGGACCCGCCCTGGTGGCCTCAGGAGAGGCCAGTCCCCATGCGAGGTGCTAGGGGGCCTCTCGGGATTCCTCTCCCGTCGATACCGGCGCCAAAAACCTTGTGTGAAGTCAGGGCCGGAACCGAGGATTCCTCTCAGGGGCTGACATGGATCTTTGGGTACTTGTGGAGTCTCCCCAGGGGAGTCAGGCCTCGTCTCGAGTGGGGGCATGAACGTGCACTTTCCTTCCAGGCTGTAGCAGCAATGTCACGCTTCCCGTCGCGTGGATCAAACGATCTGTGGTTTTCCCTCGAGGCGTTCCCTCGAGGCTTTCCCACAGGGCTGTCCCACGTGCCACCGTGGTGTGAGTCGATCCTCGGCGTGAAAGATGAGCCAGTGCAGGGCAAAGAGGTTCCTCTGGAATGGACTGAAACATCTGGGGGACTCTTGGAATGGTGGTACGACCATGGAGTTCCTCTCGTCTTTCCTGCTGAGAGTGCCTCCTCTTGAGATGCGACGGGAACGCCGAAAATACTTTCCCGTTGATAGCAGGGAAAGGATCCCTCATCTCGAGCTACGAGGGGCAAACGGGGCTCCTCTGGATGTGGGCGGGACCATCGTGTTTCCTCTCGAGTGGAGACGGTTATGGCGGTGAACTTCTTGAGTTGCAGCAAGGGTGTGAAAGACCCTTTCGAAGTTCCAGAGGTTCCGTGTCATTAGTCTCCAGACGCCTCATCGGAAATAGGCCTCATCTCGCCTGGAAGGGAGAACTTCCTGAAGTTTCTCGAGTTGCGGCAGGTGTTCTCGAGTTACGACGGGGACCTCAGGGACCCGCCCTGGTGGCCTCAGGAGAGGCCAGTCCCCATGCGAGTTGCTAGGGGGCCTCTCGGGATTCCTCTCCCGTCGATACCGGGGCCAAAAACCTTGTGTGGCGTCATGGCCGTAACCGAGGATTCCTCTCAGGGGCTGACATGGATCTTTGGGGACTTCTGGAGTCTCCCCAGGGGAGTCAGGCCTCGTCTCGAGTGGGGGCATGCACGTGCGCTTTCCTTCCAGGCTGTAGCAGCAATGTCACGCTTCCCGTCGCGTGGATCAAAGGATCTGTGGTTTTCCCTCGAAGCTTTCCCTAGAGGCTTTCCCACAGGGCTGTCCCACGTGCCACCGTGGTGTGAGTCGATCCTCGGCGTGAAAGATGAGCCAGTGCAGGGCAAAGAGGTTCCTCTGGAATGGACTGAGACATCTGGGGGACTCTTGGAATGGTGGTACGACCATGGAGTTCCTCTCGCCTTTCCTGTTGAGAGTGCCTCCTCTTGAGATGCGACGGGAACGCCGGGAATTCTTTCCCGTTGAAAGCAGGGAAAGGATCCCTCATCTCGAGCTACGAGGGGGAAACGGGGCTCCTCTGGATGTGGGCGGGACCATCGTGCTTCCTCTCGAGTGGAGACAGGTATGGCGGTGAACTTCTTGAGTTGCAGCAAGGGTGTGAAAGACCCTTTCGAAGTTCCAGAGGTTAGGTGTCATTAGTCTCCAGACGCCTCATCGGAAATAGGCCTCATCTCGCCTGGAAGGGAGAACTTCCTGGATTTTCTCGAGTTGCGGCAGGGGTTCTCGACTTACGACGGGGACCTCAGGGACCCGCCCTGGTGGCCTCAGGAGAGGCCAGTCCCCATGCGAGTTGCTAGGGGGCCTCTCGGGATTCCTCTCCCGTCGATACCGGGGCCAAAAGAATTTTTTGGAATCAGGGCCGGAACCGAGGATTCCTCTCAGGGGCTGACATGGATCTTTGGGTACTTCTGGAGTCTCCCCAGGGGAGTCAGGCCTCGTCTCGAGTGGGGGCATGCACGTGCGCTTTCCTTCCAGGCTGTAGCAGCAATGTCACGCTTCCCGTCGCGTGGATCAAAGGATCTGTGGTTTTCCCTCGAAGCTTTCCCTAGAGGCTTTCCCACAGGGCTGTCCCACGTGCCACCGTGGTGTGATTCGATCCTCGGCGTGAAAGATGAGCCAGTGCAGGGCAAAGAGGTTCCTCTGGAATGGACTGAGACATCTGGGGGACTCTTGGAATGGTGGTACGACCATGGAGTTCCTCTCGCCTTTCCTGTTGAGAGTGCCTCCTCTTGAGATGCGACGGGAACGCCGGGAATTCTTTCCCGTTGAAAGCAGGGAAAGGATCCCTCATCTCGAGCTACGAGGGGGAAACGGGGCTCCTCTGGATGTGGGCGGGACCATCGTGCTTCCTCTCGAGTGGAGACGGGTATGGCGGTGAACTTCTTGAGTTGCAGAAAGGGTGTGAAAGACCCTTTCGAAGTTCCAGAGGTTAGGTGTCATTAGTCTCCAGACGCCTCATCGGAAATAGGCCTCATCTCGCCTGGAAGGGAGAACTTCCTGGATTTTCTCGAGTTGCGGCAGGTGTTCTCGAGTTACGACGGGGACCTCAGGGACCCGCCCTGGGGCCTCAGGAGAGGCCAGTCCCCATGCGAGTTGCTAGGGGGCCTCTCGGGATTCCTCTCCCGTCGATACCGGGGCCAAAAACCTTGTGTGGAGTCAGGGCCGGAACCGAGGATTCCTCTCAGGGGCTGACATGTATCTTTGGGTACATCTGGAGTCTCCCCAGGGGAGTCAGGCCTCGTCTCGAGTGGGGGCATGCACGTGCGCATTCCTTCCAGGCTGTAGCAGCAATGTCACGCTTCCCGTCGCGTGGATCAAAGGATCTGTGGTTTTCCCTCGAGGCTTTCCCTCGAGGCTTTCCCACAGGGCTGTCCCACGTGCCACCGTGGTGTGAGTCGATCCTCGGCGTGAAAGATGAGCCAGTGCAGGGCAAAGAGGTTCCTCTGGAATGGACTGAGACATCTGGGGGACTCTTGGAATGGTGGTACGACCATGGAGTTCCTCTCGGCTTTCCTGTGGAGAGTGCCTCCTCTTGAGATGCGACGGGATCGCCGGGAATTCTTTCCCGTTGAAAGCAGGGAAAGGATCCCTCATCTCGAGCTCCGAGGGGGAAACGGGGCTCCTCTGGATGTGGGCGGGACCATCGTGCTTCCTCTCGAGTGGAGACGGGTATGGCGGTGAACTTCTTGAGTTGCAGCAAGGGTGTGAAAGACCCTTTCGAAGTTCCAGAGGATAGGTGTCATTAGTCTCCAGACGCCTCATCGGAAATAGGCCTCATCTCGCCTGGAAGGGAGAACTTCCTGGATTTTCTCGAGTTGCGGCAGGTTATCCCGAGTTACGACGGGGACCTCAGGGACCCGCCCTGGTGGCCTCAGGAGAGGCCAGTCCCCATGCGAGTTGCTAGGGGGCCTCTCGGGATTCCTCTCCCGTCGATACCGGGGCCAAAAACCTTGTGTGGAGTCAGGGCCGGAACCGAGGATTCCTCTCAGGGGCTGAAATGGATCTTTGGGTACTTCTGGAGTCTCCCCAGGGGATTCAGGCCTCGTCTCGAGTGGGAGCATGCACGTGCGCTTTCCTTCCAGGCTGTAGCAGCAATGTCATGGTTCCCGTCGCGTGGATCAAAGGATCTGTGGTTTTCCCTCGAGGCTTTCCCTCGAGGCTTTCCCACAGGGCTGTCCCACGTGCCACCGTGGTGTGAGTCGATCCTCGGCGTGAAAGATGAGCCAGTGCAGGGCAAAGAGGTTCCTCTGGAATGGACTGAGACATCTGGGGGACTCTTGGAATGGTGGTACGACCATGGAGTTCCTCTCGGCTTTCCTGTGGAGAGTGCCTCCTCTTGAGATGCGACGGGATCGCCGGGAATTCTTTCCCGTTGAAAGCAGGGAAAGGATCCCTCATCTCGAGCTCCGAGGGGGAAACGGGGCTCCTCTGGATGTGGGCGGGACCATCGTGCTTCCTCTCGAGTGGAGACGGGTATGGCGGTGAACTTCTTGAGTTGCAGCAAGGGTGTGAAAGACCCTTTCGAAGTTCCAGAGGTTAGGTGTCATTAGTCTCCAGACGCCTCATCGGAAATAGGCCTCATCTCGCCTGGAAGGGAGAACTTCCTGGATTTTCTCGAGTTGCGGCAGGTGTTCTCGAGTTACGACGGGGACCTCAGGCACCCGCCCTGGTGGCCTCAGGAGAGGCCAGTCCCCATGCGAGTTGCTAGGGGGCCTCTCGGGATTCCTCTCCCGTCGATACCGGGGCCAAAAACCTTGTGTGGAGTCAGGGCCGGAACCGAGGATTCCTCTCAGGGGCTGACATGGATCTTTGGGTACTTCTGGAGTCTCCCCAGGGGAGTCAGGCCTCGTCTCGTGTGGGGGCATGCACTTGCGGTTTCCTTCCAGGCTGTAGCAGCAATGTCACGCTTCCCGTGGCGTGGATCAAAGGATCTGTGGTTTTCCCTCGAGGCTTTCCCTCGAGGCTTTCCCACAGGGCTGTCCCACGTGCCACCGTGGTGTGAGTCGATCCTCGGCGTGAAAGATGAGCCAGTGCAGGGCAAAGAGGTTCCTCTGGAATGGACTGAGACATCTGGGGGACTCTTGGAATGGTGGTACGACCATGGAGTTCCTCTCGCCTTTCCTGTTGAGAGTGCCTCCTCTTGAGATGCGACGGGAACGCCGGGAATTCTTTCCCGTTGAAAGCAGGGAAAGGATCCCTCATCTCGAACTACGAGGGGAAACGGGACTCCTCTGGATGTGGGCGGGACCATCGTGCTTCCTCCCGAGTGGAGGCGGGTATGGCGGTGAACTTCTTGAGTTGCAGCAAGGGTGTGAAAGACCCTTTCGAAGTTCCAGAAGTTAGGTGTCATTTATCTCCAGACGCCTCATCGGAAATAGGCCTCATCTCGCATGGAAGGGAGAACTTCCTGGATTTTCTCGAGTTGCGGCAGGTGTTCTCGAGTTACGACGGGGACCTCAGGGACCCGCCCTGGTGGCCTCAGGAGAGGCCAGTCCCCATGCGAGTTGCTAGGGGGCCTCTCGGGATTCCTCTCCCGTCGATACCGGGGCCAAAAGAATTTTTTGGAGTCAGGGCCGGAACCGAGGATTCCTCTCAGGGGCTGACATGGATCTTTGGGTACTTCTGGAGTGTCCCCAAGGGAGTCAGGCCTCGTCTCGAGTCGGGGCATGCACGTGCGCTTTCCTTCCAGGCTGTAGCAGCAATGTCACGCTTCCCGTGGCGTGGATCAAAGGATCTGTGGTTTTCCCTCGAGGCTTTCCCTCGAGGCTTTCCCACAGGGCTCTCCCACGTGCCACTGTGGTGTGAGTCGATCCTCGGCGTGAAAGATGAGCCAGTGCAGGGCAAAGAGGTTCCTCTGAAATGGACTGAGACATCTTGGGGACTCTTGGAATGGTGGTACGACCATGGAGTTCCTCTCGCCTTTCCTGTTGAGAGTGCCTCCTCTTGAGATGCGACGGGAACGCCGGGAATTCTTTCCCGTTGAAAGCAGGGAAAGGATCCCTCATCTCGAGCTCCGAGGGGGAAACGGGGCTCCTCTGGATGTTGGCGGGTCCATCGTGCTTCCTCTCGAGTGGAGACGGGTATGGCGGTGAACTTCTTGAGTTGCAGCAAGGGTGTGAAAGACCCTTTCGAAGTTCCAGAGGTTAGGTGTCATTAGTCTCCAGACGCCTCATCGGAAATAGGCCTCATCTCGCCTGGAAGGGAGAACTTCCTGGATTTTCTAGAGTTGCGGCAGGTGTTCTCGAGTTACGACGGGGACCTCAGGGACCCGCCCTGGTGGCCTCAGGAGAGGCCAGTCCCCATGCGAGTTGCTAGGGGGCCTCTCGGGATTCCTCTCCCGTCGATACCGGGGCCAAAAACCTTGTGTGGAGTCAGGGCCGGAACCGAGGATTCCTCTCAGGGGCTGACATGTATCTTTGGGTACATCTGGAGTCTCCCCAGGGGAGTCAGGCCTCGTCTCGAGTGGGGGCATGCACGTGCGCATTCCTTCCAGGCTGTAGCAGCAATGTCACGCTTCCCGTGGCGTGGATCAAAGGATGTGTGGTTTTCCCTCGAGGCTTTCCCTCGAGGCTTTCCCACAGGGCTCTCCCACGTGCCACCGTGGTGTGAGTCGATCCTCGGCGTGAAAGATGAGCCAGTGCAGGGCAAAGAGTTTCCTCTGGAATGGACTGAGACATCTGGGGGACTCTTGGAATGGTGGTACGACCATGGAGTTCCTCTCAGCTTTCCTGTGGAGAGTGCCTCCTCTTGAGATGCGACGGGATCTCCGGGAATTCTTTCCCGTTGAAAGCAGGGAAAGGATCCCTCATCTCGAGCTCCGAGGGGGAAACGGGGCTCCTCTGGATGTGGGCGGGACCATCGTGCTTCCTCTCGAGTGGAGACGGGTATGGCGGTGAACTTCTTGAGTTGCAGCAAGGGTGTGAAAGACCCTTTCGAAGTTCCAGAGGTTAGGTGTCATTAGTCTCCAGACGCCTCATCGGAAATAGGCCTCATCTCGCCTGGAAGGGAGAACTTCCTGGATTTTCTCGAGTTGCGGCAGGTTATCCCGAGTTACGACGGGGACCTCAGGGACCCGCCCTGGTGGCCTCAGGAGAGGCCAGTCCCCATGCGAGTTGCTAGGGGGCCTCTCGGGATTCCTCTCCCCTCGATACCGGGGCCAAAAACCTTGTGTGGAGTCAGGGCCGGAACCGAGGATTCCTCTCAGGGGCTGAAATGGATCTTTGGGTACTTCTGGAGTCTCCCCAGGGGATTCAGGCCTCGTCTCGAGTGGGAGCATGCACGTGCGCTTTCCTTCCAGGCTGTAGCAGCAATGTCATGGTTCCCGTCGCGTGGATCAAAGGATCTGTGGTTTTCCCTCGAGGCTTTCCCTCGAGGCTTTCCCACAGGGCTGTCCCACGTGCCACCGTGGTGTGAGTCGATCCTCGGCGTGAAAGATGAGCCAGTGCAGGGCAAAGAGGTTCCTCTGGAATGGACTGAGACATCTGGGGGACTCTTGGAATGGTGGTACGACCATGGAGTTCCTCTCGCCTTTCCTGTTGAGAGTGCCTCCTCTTGAGATGCGACGGGAACGCCGGGAATTCTTTCCCGTTGAAAGCAGGGAAAGGATCCCTCATCTCGAGCTACGAGGGGGAAACGGGGCTCCTCTGGATGTGGGCGGGACCATCGTGCTTCCTCCCGAGTGGAGGCGGGTATGGCGGTGAACTTCTTGAGTTGCAGCAAGGGTGTGAAAGACCCTTTCGAAGTTCCAGAAGTTAGGTGTCATTTATCTCCAGACGCCTCATCGGAAATAGGCCTCATCTCGCCTGGAAGGGAGAACTTCCTGGATTTTCTCGAGTTGCGGCAGGTGTTCTCGAGTTACGACGGGGACCTCAGGGACCCGCCCTGGTGGCCTCAGGAGAGGCCAGTCCCCATGCGAGTTGCTAGGGTGCCTCTCGGGATTCCTCTCCCGTCGATACCGGGGCCAAAAGAATTTTTTGGAGTCAGGGCCGGAACCGAGGATTCCTCTCAGGGGCTGACATGGATCTTTGGGTACTTCTGGAGTGTCCCCAAGGGAGTCAGGCCTCGTCTCGAGTCGGGGCATGCACGTGCGCTTTCCTTCCAGGCTGTAGCAGCAATGTCACGCTTCCCGTGGCGTGGATCAAAGGATCTGTGGTTTTCCCTCGAGGCTTTCCCTCGAGGCTTTCCCACAGGGCTCTCCCACGTGCCACCGTGGTGTGAGTCGATCCTCGGCGTGAAAGATGAGCCAGTGCAGGGCAAAGAGTTTCCTCTGGAATGGACTGAGACATCTGGGGGACTCTTGCAATGGTGGTACGACCATGGAGTTCCTCTCGCCTTTCCTGTTGAGAGTGCCTCCTCTTGAGATGCGACGGGAACGCCGGGAATTCTTTCCCATTGAAAGCACGGAAAGGATCCCTCATCTCGAGCTCCGAGGGGGAAACGGGGCTCCTCTGGATGTGGGCGGGACCATCGTGCTTCCTCTCGAGTGGAGACAGGTATGGCGGTGAACTTCTTGAGTTGCAGCAAGGGTGTGAAAGACCCTTTCGAAGTTCCAGAGGTTAGGTATCATTAGTCTCCAGACGCCTCATCGGAAATAGGCCTCATCTCGCCTGGAAGGGAGAACTTCCTGGATTTTCTCGAGTTGCGGCAGGTGTTCTCGAGTTACGACGGGGACCTCAGGGACCCGCCCTGGTGGCCTCAGGAGAGGCCAGTCCCCAAGCGAGTTGCTAGGGGTCCTCTCGGGATTCCTCTCCCGTCGATACCAGGGACAAAACCCTTGAGTGGAGTAAGGGCCGGAACCGAGGATTCCTCTCAGGGGCTGACATGGATCTTTGGGTACTCCTGGAGTCTCGCCAGGGGCGTCAGGCCTCGTCTCGAGTGGGGGCATGCACGTGTGCTTGCCTTCCAGGCTGTAGCAGCAATGTCACGCTTCCCGTCGCGTGGATCAAAGGATCTGTGGTTTTCCCTCGAGGCTTTCCCTCGAGGCTTTCCCACAGGGCTGTCCCACGTGCCACCGTG
This sequence comes from Capricornis sumatraensis, assembly GCF_032405125.1. Classification (NCBI taxonomy): domain Eukaryota; kingdom Metazoa; phylum Chordata; class Mammalia; order Artiodactyla; family Bovidae; genus Capricornis; species Capricornis sumatraensis. Next base: position 583,505 of record NC_091077.1, on the reverse strand, counting down.
GTGTGAGTCGATCCTCGGCGTGAAAGATGAGCCAGTGCAGGGCAAAGAGGTTCCTCTGGAATGGACTGAGACATCTGGGGGACTCTTGGCATGGTGGTACGACCATGGAGTTCCTCTCGCCTTTCCTGTTGAGAGTGCCTCCTCTTGAGATGCGACGGGATCACCGGGAATTCTTTCCCGTTGAAAGCAGGGAAAGGATCCCTCATCTCGAGCTACGAGGTGGAAACGGGGCTCCTCTAGATGTGGGCGGGACCATCGTGCTTCCTCTCGAGTGGAGACGGGTATGGGGGTGAAATTCTTTAGTTGCAGCAAGGGTGTGAAAGACCCTTTCGACGTTCCAGAGGTTAGGTGTCATTAGTCTCCAGACGCCTCATCGGAAATAGGCCTCATCTCGCCTGGAAGGGAGAACTTCCTGGATTTTCTCGAGTTGTCGCAGGTGTTCTCGAGTTACGACTGGGACCTCAGCGACCCGCCCTGGTGGCCTCAGGAGAGGCCAGACCCCTAGCGAGTTGCTAGTGGGCCTCTCGGGATTCCTCTACCGTCGATACCGGGGCCAAAAACCTTGTGTGGATTCAGGGCCGGAACCGAGGATTACTCTCAGGGGCTGACATGGATCTTTGGGTACTTCTGAAGTCTCCCCAGGGGAGTCAGGCCTCGTCTCGAGTGGGGGCATGCACGTGCGCTTTCCTTCCAGGCTGTAGCAGCAATGTCATGCTTCCCATCGCGTGGATTAAAGGATCTGTGGTTTTCCCTCGAGGCTTTCCCTCGAGGCTTTCCCACAGGGCTGTCCCACGTGCCACCGTGGTGTGAGTCGATCCTCGGCGTGAAAGATGAGCCAGTGCAGGGCAAAGAGGTTCCTCTGGAATGGACTGAGACATCTGGGGGACTCTTGGAATGGTGGTACGACCATGGAGTTCCTCTCGCCTTTCCTGTTGAGAGTGCCTCCTCTTGAGATGCGACGGGAACGCCGGGAATTCTTTCCCGTTGAAAGCAGGGAAAGGATCCCTCATCTGGAGCTACGAGGGGGAAACGGGGCTCCTCTGGATGTGGGCGGGACCATCGTGCTTCCTCTCGAGTGGAGACGGGTATGGCGGTGAACTTCTTGAGTTGCAGCAAGGGTGTGAAAGACCCTTTCGAAGTTCCAGAGGTTAGGTGTCATTAGTCTCCAGACGCCTCATCGGAAAGAGGCCTCATCTCGCCTGGAAGGGAGAACTTCCTGGTTTTTCTCGAGTTGCGGCAGGTGTTCTCGAGTTAAGACGGGGACCTCAGGGACCCGCCCTGGTGGCCTCAGGAGAGGCCAGTCCCCATGCGAGTTGCTAGGGGCCTCTCGGGATTCCTCTCCCGTCGATACTGGGGCCAAAAACCTTGTGTGGAGTCAGGGCCGGAACCGAGCATTCCTCTCAGGGGCTGACATGGATCTTTGGGTACTTCTGGAGTCTCCCCAGGGGAGTCAGGCCTCGTCTCGAGTGGGGGCATGCACGTGCGTTTTCCTTCCAGGCTGTAGCAGCAATGTCACGCTTCCCGTGGCGTGGATCAAAGGATCTGTGGTTTTCCCTCGAGGCTTTCCCTCGAGGCTTTCCCACAGGGCTGTCCCACGTGCCACCGTGGTGTGAGTCGATCCTCGGCGTGAAAGATGAGCCAGTGCAGGGCAAAGAGGTTCCTCTGGAATGGACTGAGACATCTGGGTGACTCTTGGAATGGTGGTACGACCATGGAGTTCCTCTCGCCTTTCCTGTTGAGAGTGCCTCCTCTTGAAATGCGACGGGATCACCGGGAATTCTTTCCCGTTGAAAGCAGGGAAAGGATCCTTCATCTCGAGCTACGAGGTCGAAACGGGGCTCCTCTGGATGTGGGCGGGACCATCGTGCTTCCTCTCGAGTGGAGACGGGTATGGGGGTGAACTTCTTTAGTTGCAGCAAGGGTGTGAAAGACCCTTTCGAAGTTCCAGAGGTTAGCTGTCATTAGTCTCCAGACGCCTCATCGGAAATAGGCCTCATCTCGCCTGGAAGGGAGAACTTCCTGGATTTTCTCGAGTTGTGGCAGGTGTTCTCGAGTTACCACGGGGACCTCAGCGACCCGCCCTGGTGGCCTCAGGAGAGGCCAGACCCCTAGCGAGTTGCTAGGGGGCCTCTCGGGATTCCTTTCCCGTCGATACCGGGGCCAAAAACCTTGGGTGGAGTCAGGGCCGGAACCGAGGATTCCTCTCAGGGGCTGACATGGATCTTTGGGGCTTTCTGGAGTCTCCCGATGGGAGTCAGGCCTCGTCTCGAGTGGGGGCATGCACGTGCGCTTTCCATCCAGGCTGTAGCAGCAATGTCACGCTTCCCGTCGCGTGGATCAAAGGATCTGTGGTTTTCAATCGAGGCTTTCCCTTGAGGCTTTCCCACAGGGCTGTCCCACGTGACACCGTGGTGTGAATCGATCCTCGTCGTGAAAGATGAGCCAGTGCAGGGCAAAGAGGTTCCTCTGGAGTGGACTGAGACATCTGGGGGACTCTTGGAATGGTGGTACGACCATGGAGTTCCTCTCGCCTTTCCTGTTGAGAGTGCCTCCTCTTGAGATGTGACGGGAACGCCGGGAATTCTTTCCCGTTGAAAGCAGGGAAAGGATCCCTCATCTCGAGCTACGAGGGGGAAACGGGGCTCCTCTGGATGTGGGCGGGACCATCGTGCTTCCTCTCGAGTGGAGACGGGTGTGGTGGTGAACTTCTTGAGTTGCAGCAAGGGTGTGAAAGACCCTTTCGAAGTTCCAGCGGTTAGGTGTCATTAGTCTCCAGATGCCTCATCGGAAATAGGCCTCAACTCGCCTGGAAGGGAGAACTTCCTGGATTTTCTCGAGTTGTGGCCGGTGTTCTCGAGTTACGACGGGGAACTCAGGGACCCGCCCTGGTGGCGACAGGAGAGGCCAGGCCCCATGCGAGTGGCTAGGGGGCCTCACCGGATTCCTCTCCCGTCGATACCGGGGCCAAAAACCTTGTGTGGAGTCAGGGCCAAAACCTAGGATTCCTCTCAGGGGCTGACATGGATCTTTGGATACTTCTGGAGTCTCCCCAGGGGAGTCAGGCCTCGTCTCGAGTGGGGGCATGCACGTGCGCTTTCCTTCCAGGCTGTAGCAGCAATGTCACGCTTCCAGTCTCGTGGATCAAAGGATCTGTGATTTTCCCTCGAGGCTTTCCCACAGGGCTGTCCCACGTGCCACCGTGGTGTGAGTCAATTCTCGGCGTGAAAGATGAGCCAGTGCCGGGCAAAGAGGTTCCTCTGGATTGGACTGAGACATCTGGGGGACTCTTGGAATGATGGCACGACCATGGAGTTCCTCTCGCCTTTCCTGTTGAGAGTGCCTCCTCTTGAGATGCGACGGGAACGCCGGGAATTCTTTCCCGTTGAAAGCAGGGAAAGGATCCCTCATCTCGAGCTACGAGGGGGAAACGGGGCTCCTCTGGATGTGGGCGGGACCATCGTGCTTCCTCTCGAGTGGAGACGGGTATGGCGGTGAAATTCTTGAGTTGCAGCAAGGGTGTGAAAGACCCTTTCGAAGTTCCAGAGCTTAGGTGTCATTAGTCTCCAGACGCCTCATCGGAAATAGGCCTCATTTCGCCTGGAAAGGAGAACTTCCTGGATTTTCTCGAGTTGCGGCAGGTGTTCTCGAGTTACGACGGGGACCTCAGGGACCCGCCCTGGTGGCCTCAGGAACGGCCAGTCCCCATGCTAGTTGCTAGGGGGCCTCTCGGTATTCCTCTCCGGTCGATACCGGGGCCAGAAACCTTGTGTGCAGTCAGGGCCGGAACCGAGGATTCCTCTCAGGGGCTGACATGGATCTTTGGGTACTTCTGGAGTCTCCCCAGGGGAGTCAGGCCTCATCTCGAGTGGGGGCATGCACGTGCGCTTTCCTTCCAGTCTGTAGCAGCAATGTCATGCTTCCCGTTGCGTGGATCAAAGGATCTGTGGTTTGCCCTCGAGGCTTTCCCACAGGGCTGTCCCACGTGCCACCGTGGTGTGAGTCGATCCTCGGCGTGAAAGATGAGCCAGTGCAGGTCAAAGAGGTTCCTCTGGAATGGACTGAGAAATCTCGGGGACTCTTGGAATGGTGGTACGACCATGGAGTTCCTCTCGCCTTTCCTGTTGAGAGTGCCTCCTCTTGAGATGCGACGGAAACGCCGGGAATTCTTTCCCGTTGAAAGCAGGGAAAGGATCCCTCATCTCGAGCTACGAGGGGGAAACGGGGCTCCTCTGGATGTGGGCGGGACCTTCATGTTTCCTCTCGAGTGGAGACGGTTATGGCGGTGAACTTCTTGAGTTGCAGCAAGGGTGTGAAAGACCCTTTCGAACTTCCAGAGGTTCCGTGTCATTAGTCTCCAGACGCCTCATCGGAAATAGGCCTCATCTCGCCTGGAAGGGAGAACTTCCTGGATTTTCTCGAGTTGCGGCAGGTGTTCTCGAGTTACGACGGGGACCTCAGGGACCCGCCCTGGTGGCCTCAGGAAAGGTCAGTCCCCTTGCGAGTTCCTAGGGGGCCTCTCAGGATTCCTCTCCCGTCGATACCGGGGCCAAAATACTTGTGTGGAGTCAGGGCCGGAACCGAGGATTCCTCTCAGGGGCTGACATGGGTCTTTGGGTACTTCTGGAGTCTCCCCAGGGGAGTCAGGCCTCGTCTCGAGTGGGGGCATGCACGTGCGCTTTCCTTCCAGGCTGTAGCAGCAATGTCACGGTTCCCGTCGCGTGAATCAAAGGATCTGTGGTTTTCCCTCGAGGCTTTCCCTCGAGGCTTTCCCACAGGGCTGTCCCACGTGCCACCGTGGTGTGAGTCGATCCTCGGCGTGAAAGATGAGCCAGTGCAGGGCAAAGAGGTTCCTCTGGAATGGACTGAGACATCTGGGGGACTCTTGGAATGGTTGTACGACCATGGAGTTCCTCTCGCCTTTCCTGTTGAGAGTGCCTCCTCTTGAGATGCGACGGAAACGCCGGGAATTCTTTCCCGTTGAAAGCAGGGAGAGGATCCCTCATCTCGAGCTACGAGGGGGAAACGGGGCTCCTCTGGATGTGGGCGGGACCTTCATGCTTCCTCTCGAGTCGACACGAGTATGGCGGTGATCTTCTTGAGTTGCAGCAAGGGTGTGAAAGACCCTTTCGAAGTTCCAGAGGTTCCGTGTCATTAGGCTCCAGACGCCTCATCGGAAATAGGCCTCATCTCGCCTGGAAGGGAGAACTTCCTGAATTTTCTCGAGTTGTGGCAGGTGTTCTCGAGTTACGACGGGGACCTCAGGGAACCGCCCTGGTGGCCTCAGGAAAGGCCAGTCCCCATGCGAGTTGCTCGGGGGCCTCTCGGGATTCCTCTCCTGTCGATACCGGGGCCAAAAAACTTGTGTGGAGTCAGGACCTGAACCGAGGATTCCTCTCAGGGGCTGACATGGATCTTTGGGTACTTCTGGAGTCTCCCCAGGGGAGTCAGGCCTCGTCTCGAGTGGGGGCATGCACGTGCGCTTTCCTTCCAGGCTGTAGCAGCAATGTCATGCTTCCCGTCGCGTGGATCAAAGGATCTGTGGTTTTCCCTCGAGGCTTTCCCACAGGGCTGTCCCACGTGCCACCGTGGTGTGAGTCGATCCTCGGCGTGAAAGATGAGCCAGTGCAGGGCAAAGAGGTTCCTCTGGAATGGACTGAGACATCTGGGGGACTCTTGGAATGGTTGTACGACCATGGAGTTCCTCTCGCCTTTCCTGTTGAGAGTGCCTCCTCTTGAGATGCGACGGAAACGCCGGGAATTCTTTCCCGTTGAAAGCAGGGAGAGGATCCCTCATCTCGAGCTACGAGGGGGAAACGGGGCTCCTCTGGATGTGGGCGGGACCTTCATGCTTCCTCTCGAGTCAACACGAGTATGGCGGTGATCTTCTTGAGTTGCAGCAAGGGTGTGAAAGACCCTTTCGAAGTTCCAGAGGTTCCGTGTCATTAGGCTCCAGACGCCTCATCGGAAATAGGCCTCATCTCGCCTGGAAGGGAGAACTTCCTGAATTTTCTCGAGTTGTGGCAGGTGTTCTCGAGTTACGACGGGGACCTCAGGGAACCGCCCTGGTGGCCTCAGGAAAGGCCAGTCCCCATGCGAGTTGCTCGGGGGCCTCTCGGGATTCCTCTCCTGTCGATACCGGGGCCAAAAAACTTGTGTGGAGTCAGGACCTGAACCGAGGATTCCTCTCAGGGGCTGACATGGATCTTTGGGTACTTCTGGAGTCTCCCCAGGGGAGTCAGGCCTCGTCTCGAGTGGGGGCATGCACGTGCGCTTTCCTTCCAGGCTGTAGCAGCAATGTCATGCTTCCCGTCGCGTGGATCAAAGGATCTGTGGTTTTCAATCGAGGCTTTCCCTTGAGGCTTTCCCACAGGGCTGTCCCACGTGACACCGTGGTGTGAATCGATCCTCGTCGTGAAAGATGAGCCAGTGCAGGGCAAAGAGGTTCCTCTGGAGTGGACTGAGACATCTGGGGGACTCTTGGAATGGTGGTACGACCATGGAGTTCCTCTCGCCTTTCCTGTTGAGAGTGCCTCCTCTTGAGATGTGACGGGAACGCCGGGAATTCTTTCCCGTTGAAAGCAGGGAAAGGATCCCTCATCTCGAGCTACGAGGGGGAAACGGGGCTCCTCTGGATGTGGGCGGGACCATCGTGCTTCCTCTCGAGTGGAGACGGGTGTGGTGGTGAACTTCTTGAGTTGCAGCAAGGGTGTGAAAGACCCTTTCGAAGTTCCAGCGGTTAGGTGTCATTAGTCTCCAGATGCCTCATCGGAAATAGGCCTCAACTCGCCTGGAAGGGAGAACTTCCTGGATTTTCTCGAGTTGTGGCCGGTGTTCTCGAGTTACGACGGGGAACTCAGGGACCCGCCCTGGTGGCGACAGGAGAGGCCAGGCCCCATGCGAGTGGCTAGGGGGCCTCACCGGATTCCTCTCCCGTCGATACCGGGGCCAAAAACCTTGTGTGGAGTCAGGGCCAAAACCTAGGATTCCTCTCAGGGGCTGACATGGATCTTTGGATACTTCTGGAGTCTCCCCAGGGGAGTCAGGCCTCGTCTCGAGTGGGGGCATGCACGTGCGCTTTCCTTCCAGGCTGTAGCAGCAATGTCACGCTTCCAGTCTCGTGGATCAAAGGATCTGTGATTTTCCCTCGAGGCTTTCCCACAGGGCTGTCCCACGTGCCACCGTGGTGTGAGTCAATTCTCGGCGTGAAAGATGAGCCAGTGCCGGGCAAAGAGGTTCCTCTGGATTGGACTGAGACATCTGGGGGACTCTTGGAATGATGGTACGACCATGGAGTTCCTCTCGCCTTTCCTGTTGAGAGTGCCTCCTCTTGAGATGCGACGGGAACGCCGGGAATTCTTTCCCGTTGAAAGCAGGGAAAGGATCCCTCATCTCGAGCTACGAGGGGGAAACGGGGCTCCTCTGGATGTGGGCGGGACCATCGTGCTTCCTCTCGAGTGGAGACGGGTATGGCGGTGAAATTCTTGAGTTGCAGCAAGGGTGTGAAAGACCCTTTCGAAGTTCCAGAGCTTAGGTGTCATTAGTCTCCAGACGCCTCATCGGAAATAGGCCTCATTTCGCCTGGAAAGGAGAACTTCCTGGATTTTCTCGAGTTGCGGCAGGTGTTCTCGAGTTACGACGGGGACCTCAGGGACCCGCCCTGGTGGCCTCAGGAACGGCCAGTCCCCATGCTAGTTGCTAGGGGGCCTCTCGGTATTCCTCTCCGGTCGATACCGGGGCCAGAAACCTTGTGTGCAGTCAGGGCCGGAACCGAGGATTCCTCTCAGGGGCTGACATGGATCTTTGGGTACTTCTGGAGTCTCCCCAGGGGAGTCAGGCCTCATCTCGAGTGGGGGCATGCACGTGCGCTTTCCTTCCAGTCTGTAGCAGCAATGTCATGCTTCCCGTTGCGTGGATCAAAGGATCTGTGGTTTGCCCTCGAGGCTTTCCCACAGGGCTGTCCCACGTGCCACCGTGGTGTGAGTCGATCCTCGGCGTGAAAGATGAGCCAGTGCAGGTCAAAGAGGTTCCTCTGGAATGGACTGAGAAATCTCGGGGACTCTTGGAATGGTGGTACGACCATGGAGTTCCTCTCGCCTTTCCTGTTGAGAGTGCCTCCTCTTGAGATGCGACGGAAACGCCGGGAATTCTTTCCCGTTGAAAGCAGGGAAAGGATCCCTCATCTCGAGCTACGAGGGGGAAACGGGGCTCCTCTGGATGTGGGCGGGACCTTCATGTTTCCTCTCGAGTGGAGACGGTTATGGCGGTGAACTTCTTGAGTTGCAGCAAGGGTGTGAAAGACCCTTTCGAACTTCCAGAGGTTCCGTGTCATTAGTCTCCAGACGCCTCATCGGAAATAGGCCTCATCTCGCCTGGAAGGGAGAACTTCCTGGATTTTCTCGAGTTGCGGCAGGTGTTCTCGAGTTACGACGGGGACCTCAGGGACCCGCCCTGGTGGCCTCAGGAAAGGTCAGTCCCCTTGCGAGTTCCTAGGGGGCCTCTCAGGATTCCTCTCCCGTCGATACCGGGGCCAAAATACTTGTGTGGAGTCAGGGCCGGAACCGAGGATTCCTCTCAGGGGCTGACATGGGTCTTTGGGTACTTCTGGAGTCTCCCCAGGGGAGTCAGGCCTCGTCTCGAGTGGGGGCATGCACGTGCGCTTTCCTTCCAGGCTGTAGCAGCAATGTCACGGTTCCCGTCGCGTGAATCAAAGGATCTGTGGTTTTCCCTCGAGGCTTTCCCTCGAGGCTTTCCCACAGGGCTGTCCCACGTGCCACCGTGGTGTGAGTCGATCCTCGGCGTGAAAGATGAGCCAGTGCAGGGCAAAGAGGTTCCTCTGGAATGGACTGAGACATCTGGGGGACTCTTGGAATGGTTGTACGACCATGGAGTTCCTCTCGCCTTTCCTGTTGAGAGTGCCTCCTCTTGAGATGCGACGGAAACGCCGGGAATTCTTTCCCGTTGAAAGCAGGGAGAGGATCCCTCATCTCGAGCTACGAGGGGGAAACGGGGCTCCTCTGGATGTGGGCGGGACCTTCATGCTTCCTCTCGAGTCGACACGAGTATGGCGGTGATCTTCTTGAGTTGCAGCAAGGGTGTGAAAGACCCTTTCGAAGTTCCAGAGGTTCCGTGTCATTAGGCTCCAGACGCCTCATCGGAAATAGGCCTCATCTCGCCTGGAAGGGAGAACTTCCTGAATTTTCTCGAGTTGTGGCAGGTGTTCTCGAGTTACGACGGGGACCTCAGGGAACCGCCCTGGTGGCCTCAGGAAAGGCCAGTCCCCATGCGAGTTGCTCGGGGGCCTCTCGGGATTCCTCTCCTGTCGATACCGGGGCCAAAAAACTTGTGTGGAGTCAGGACCTGAACCGAGGATTCCTCTCAGGGGCTGACATGGATCTTTGGGTACTTCTGGAGTCTCCCCAGGGGAGTCAGGCCTCGTCTCGAGTGGGGGCATGCACGTGCGCTTTCCTTCCAGGCTGTAGCAGCAATGTCATGCTTCCCGTCGCGTGGATCAAAGGATCTGTGGTTTTCCCTCGAGGCTTTCCCACAGGGCTGTCCCACGTGCCACCGTGGTGTGAGTCGATCCTCGGCGTGAAAGATGAGCCAGTGCAGGGCAAAGAGGTTCCTCTGGAATGGACTGAGACATCTGGGGGACTCTTGGAATGGTTGTACGACCATGGAGTTCCTCTCGCCTTTCCTGTTGAGAGTGCCTCCTCTTGAGATGCGACGGAAACGCCGGGAATTCTTTCCCGTTGAAAGCAGGGAGAGGATCCCTCATCTCGAGCTACGAGGGGGAAACGGGGCTCCTCTGGATGTGGGCGGGACCTTCATGCTTCCTCTCGAGTCAACACGAGTATGGCGGTGATCTTCTTGAGTTGCAGCAAGGGTGTGAAAGACCCTTTCGAAGTTCCAGAGGTTCCGTGTCATTAGGCTCCAGACGCCTCATCGGAAATAGGCCTCATCTCGCCTGGAAGGGAGAACTTCCTGAATTTTCTCGAGTTGTGGCAGGTGTTCTCGAGTTACGACGGGGACCTCAGGGAACCGCCCTGGTGGCCTCAGGAAAGGCCAGTCCCCATGCGAGTTGCTCGGGGGCCTCTCGGGATTCCTCTCCTGTCGATACCGGGGCCAAAAAACTTGTGTGGAGTCAGGACCTGAACCGAGGATTCCTCTCAGGGGCTGACATGGATCTTTGGGTACTTCTGGAGTCTCCCCAGGGGAGTCAGGCCTCGTCTCGAGTGGGGGCATGCACGTGCGCTTTCCTTCCAGGCTGTAGCAGCAATGTCATGCTTCCCGTCGCGTGGATCAAAGGATCTGTGGTTTTCCCTCGAGGCTTTCCCACAGGGCTGTCCCACGTGCCACCGTGGTGTGAGTCGATCCTCGGCGTGAAAGATGAGCCAGTGCAGGGCAAAGAGGTTCCTCTGGAATGGACTGAGAAATCTCGGGGACTCTTGGAATGGTGGTACAACCATGGAGTTCCTCTCGTCTTTCCTGTTGAGAGTGCCTCCTCTTGAGATGCGACGGGAACGCCGAAAATACTTTCCCGTTGATAGCAGGGAAAGGATCCCTCATCTCGAGCTACGAGGGGCAAACGGGGCTCCTCTGGATGTGGGCGGGACCATCATGTTTCCTCTCGAGTGGAGACGGTTATGGCGGTGAACTTCTTGAGTTGCAGCAAGGGTGTGAAAGAACCTTTCGAACTTCCAGAGGTTCCGTGTCATTAGTCTCCAGACGCCTCATCGGAAATAGGCCTCATCTCGCCTGGAAGGGATAACTTCCTGGATTTTCTCGAGTTGCGGCAGGTGTTCTCGAGTTACGACGGGGACCTCAGGGACCCGCCCTGGTGGCCTCAGGAAAGGTCAGTCCCCTTGCGAGTTCCTAGGGGGCCTCTCGGGATTCCTCTCCCGTCGATACCGGGGCCAAAATACTTGTGTGGAGTCAGGGCCGGAACCGAGGATTCCTCTCAGGGGCTGACATGGGTCTTTGGGTACTTCTGGAGTCTCCCCAGGGGAGTCAGGCCTCGTCTCGAGTGGGGGCATGCACGTGCGCTTTCCTTACAGGCTGTAGCAGCAATGTCACGGTTCCCGTCGCGTGGATCAAAGGATCTGTGGTTTTCCCTCGAGGCTTTCCCTCGAGGCTTTCCTACAGGGCTGTCCCACGTGCCACCGTGGTGTGAGTCAATTCTCGGCGTGAAAGATGAGCCAGTGCAGGGCAAAGAGGTTCCTCTAGATTGGACTGAGACATCTGGGGGACTCTTGGAATGATGGTACGACCATGGAGTTCCTCTCGCCTTTCCTGTTGAGAGTGCCTCCTCTTGAGATGCGACGGGAACGCCGGGAATTCTTTCCCGTTGAAAGCAGGGAAAGGATCCCTCATCTCGAGCTACGAGGGGGAAACGGGGCTCCTCTGGATGTGGGCGGGACCATCGTGCTTCCTCTCGAGTGGAGACGGGTATGGGGGTGAAATTCTTGAGTTGCAGCAAGGGTGTGAAAGACCCTTTCGAAGTTCCAGAAGTTAGGTGTCATTTATCTCCAGACGCCTCATCGGAAATAGGCCTCATCTCGCCTGGAAGGGAGAACTTCCTGGATTTTCTCGAGTTGCGGCAGGTGTTCTCGAGTTACGACGGGGACCTCAGGGACCCGCCCTGGTGGCCTCAGGAGAGGCCAGTCCCCATGCGAGTTGCTAGGGTGCCTCTCGGGATTCCTCTCCCGTCGATACCGGGGCCAAAACAATTTTCTGGAGTCAGGGCCGGAACCGAGGATTCTTCTCAGGGGCTGACATGGATCTTTGGGTACTTCTGGAGTGTCCCCAAGGGAGTCAGGCCTCGTCTCGAGTCGGGGCATGCACGTGCGCTTTCCTTCCAGGCTGTAGCAGCAATGTCACGCTTCCCGTGGCGTGGATCAAAGGATCTGTGGTTTTCCCTCGAGGCTTTCCCTCGAGGCTTTCCCACAGGGCTGTCGCACGTGCCACCGTGGTGTGAATCGATCCGCGGCGTGAAAGATGAGCCAGTGCAGGGCAAAGAGTTTCCTCTGGAATGGACTGAGACATCTGGGGGACTCTTGGAATGGTGGTATGACCATGGAGTTCCTCTCGCCTTTCCTGTTGAGAGTGCCTCCTCTTGAGATGCGACGGGAACGCCGGGAATTCTTTCCCATTGAAAGCAGGGAAAGGATCCCTCATCTCGAGCTACGAGGGGGAAACGGGGCTCCTCTGGATGTGGGCGGGACCATCGTGCTTCCTCTCGAGTGGAGACGGGTGTGGTGGTGAACTTCTTGAGTTGCAGCAAGGGTGTGAAAGACCCTTTCGAAGTTCCAGCGGTTAGGTGTCATTAGTCTCCAGATGCCTCATCGGAAATAGGCCTCAACTCGCCTGGAAGGGAGAACTTCCTGGATTTTCTCGAGTTGTGGCCGGTGTTCTCGAGTTACGACGGGGACCTCAGGGACCCGCCCTGGTGGCGACAGGAGAGGCCAGGCCCCATGCGAGTGGCTAGGGGGCCTCACCGGATTCCTCTCCCGTCGATACCGGGGCCAAAAACCTTGTGTGGAGTCAGGGCCAAAACCTAGGATTCCTCTCAGGGGCTGACATGGATCTTTGGATACTTCTGGAGTCTCCCCAGGGGAGTCAGGCCTCGTCTCGAGTGGGGGCATGCACGTGCGCTTTCCTTCCAGGCTGTAGCAGCAATGTCACGCTTCCAGTCTCGTGGATCAAAGGATCTGTGATTTTCCCTCGAGGCTTTCCCACAGGGCTGTCCCACGTGCCACCGTGGTGTGAGTCAATTCTCGGCGTGAAAGATGAGCCAGTGCCGGGCAAAGAGGTTCCTCTGGATTGGACTGAGACATCTGGGGGACTCTTGGAATGATGGTACGACCATGGAGTTCCTCTCGCCTTTCCTGTTGAGAGTGCCTCCTCTTGAGATGCGACGGGAACGCCGGGAATTCTTTCCCGTTGAAAGCAGGGAAAGGATCCCTCATCTCGAGCTACGAGGGGGAAACGGGGCTCCTCTGGATGTGGGCGGGACCATCGTGCTTCCTCTTGAGTGGAGACGGGTATGGCGGTGAAATTCTTGAGTTGCAGCAAGGGTGTGAAAGACCCTTTCGAAGTTCCAGAGGTTAGGTGTCATTAGTCTCCAGACGCCTCATCGGAAATAGGCCTCATTTCGCCTGGAAAGGAGAACTTCCTGGATTTTCTCGAGTTGCGGCAGGTGTTCTCGAGTTACGACGGGGACCTCAGGGACCCGCCCTGGTGGCCTCAGGAACGGCCAGTCCCCATGCTAGTTGCTAGGGGGCCTCTCGGTATTCCTCTCCGGTCGATACCGGGGCCAGAAACCTTGTGTGCAGTCAGGGCCGGAACCGAGGATTCCTCTCAGGGGCTGACATGGATCTTTGGGTACTTCTGGAGTCTCCCCAGGGGAGTCAGGCCTCATCTCGAGTGGGGGCATGCACGTGCGCTTTCCTTCCAGTCTGTAGCAGCAATGTCATGCTTCCCGTTGCGTGGATCAAAGGATCTGTGGTTTGCCCTCGAGGCTTTCCCACAGGGCTGTCCCACGTGCCACCGTGGTGTGAGTCGATCCTCGGCGTGAAAGATGAGCCAGTGCAGGTCAAAGAGGTTCCTCTGGAATGGACTGAGACATCTGGGGGACTCTTGGAATGGTGGTACGACCATGGAGTTCCTCTCGCCTTTCCTGTTGAGAGTGCCTCCTCTTGAGATGCGACGGGAACGCCGAAAATACTTTCCCGTTGATAGCAGGGAAAGGATCCCTCATCTCGAGCTACGAGGGGCAAACGGGGCTCCTCTGGATGTGGGCGGGACCTTCATGCTTCCTCTCGAGTCGACACGAGTATGGCGGTGATCTTCTTTAGTTGCAGCAAGGGTGTGAAAGACCCTTTCGAAGTTCCAGAGGTTCCGTGTCATTAGGCTCCAGACGCCTCATCGGAAATAGGCCTCATCTCGCCTGGAAGGGAGAACTTCCTGAATTATCTCGAGTTGCGGCAGGTGTTCTCGAGTTACGACGGGGACCTCAGGGACCCGCCCTGGTGGCCTCAGGAAAGGTCAGTCCCCTTGCGAGTTCCTAGGGGGCCTCTCGGGATTCCTCTCCCGTCGATACCGGGGCCAAAATACTTGTGTGGAGTCAGGGCCGGAACCGAGGATTCCTCTCAGGGGCTGACATGGGTCTTTGGGTACTTCTGGAGTCTCCCCAGGGGAGTCAGGCCTCGTCTCGAGTGGGGGCATGCACGTGCGCTTTCCTTACAGGCTGTAGCAGCAATGTCACGGTTCCCGTCGCGTGGATCAAAGGATCTGTGGTTTTCCCTCGAGGCTTTCCCTCGAGGCTTTCCCACAGGGCTGTCCCACGTGCCACCGTGGTGTGAGTCGATCCTCGGCGTGAAAGATGAGCCAGTGCAGGGCAAAGAGGTTCCTCTGGAATGGACTGAGACATCTGGGGGACTCTTGGAATCGTGGTACGACCATGGAGTTCCTCTCGCATTTCCTGTTGAGAGTGCCTGCTCTTGAGATGCGACGGGAACGCCGGGAATTCTTTCCCATTGAAAGCAGGGAAAGGATCCCTCATCTCGAGCTACGAGGGGGAAACGGGGCTCCTCTGGATGTGGGCGGGACCATCGTGCTTCCTCTCGAGTGGAGACGGGTGTGGTGGTGAACTTCTTGAGTTGCAGCAAGGGTGTGAAAGACCCTTTCGAAGTTCCAGCGGTTAGGTGTCATTAGTCTCCAGATGCCTCATCGGAAATAGGCCTCAACTCGCCTGGAAGGGAGAACTTCCTGGATTTTCTCGAGTTGTGGCAGGTGTTCTCGAGTTACGACGTGGAACTCAGGGACCCGCCCTGGTGGCGACAGGAGAGGCCAGGCCCCATGCGAGTGGCTAGGGGGCCTCACCGGATTCCTCTCCCGTCGATACCGGGGCCAAAAACCTTGTGTGGAGTCAGGGCCAAAACCGAGGATTCCTCTCAGGGGATGACATGGATCTTTGGATACTTCTGGAGTCTCCCCAGGGGAGTCAGGCCTCGTCTCGAGTGGGGGCATGCACGTGCGCTTTCCTTCCAGGTTGTAGCAGCAATGTCACGCTTCCCGTCTCGTGGATCAAAGGATCTGTGATTTTCCCTCGAGGCTTTCCCACAGGGCTGTCCCACGTGCCACCGTGGTGTGAGTCAATTCTCGGCGTGAAAGATGAGCCAGTGCAGGGCAAAGAGGTTCCTCTAGATTGCACTGAGACATCTGGGGGACTCTTGGAATGATGGTACGACCATGGAGTTCCTCTCGCCTTTCCTGTTGAGAGTGCCTCCTCTTGAGATGCGACGGGAACGCCGGGAATTCTTTCCCGTTGAAAGCAGGGAAAGGATCCCTCATCTCGAGCTACGAGGGGGAAACGGGGCTCCTCTGGATGTGGGCGGGACCATCGTGCTTCCTCTCGCGTGGAGACGGGTATGGCGGTGAAATTCTTGAGTTGCAGCAAGGGTGTGAAAGACCCTTTCGAAGTTCCAGAGGTTAGGTGTCATTAGTCTCCAGACGCCTCATCGGAAATAGGCCTCATTTCGCCTGGAAGGGAGAACTTCCTGGATTTTCTCGAGTTGCGGCAGGTGTTCTCGAGTTACGACGGGGACCTCAGGGACCCGCCCTGGTGGCCTCAGGAACGGCCAGTCCCCATGCTAGTTGCTAGGGGGCCTCTCGGTATTCCTCTCCCGTCGATACCGGGGCCAGAAACCTTGTGTGCAGTCAGAGCCGGAACCGAGGATTCCTCTCAGGGGCTGACATGGATCTTTGGGTACTTCTGGAGTCTCCCCATTGGAGTCAGGCCTCATCTCGAGTGGGGGCATGCACGTGCGCTTTCCTTCCATTCTGTAGCAGCAATGTCATGCTTCCCGTTGCGTGGATCAAAGGATCTGTGGTTTGCCCTCGAGGCTTTCCCACAGGGCTGTCCCACGTGCCACCGTGGTGTGAGTCGATCCTCGGCGTGAAAGATGAGCCAGTGCAGGTCAAAGAGGTTCCTCTGGAATGGACTGAGAAATCTCGGGGACTCTTGGAATGGTGGTACGACCATGGAGTTCCTCTCGCCTTTCCTGTTGAGAGTGCCTCCTCTTGAGATGCGACGGAAAAGCCGGGAATTCTTTCCCGTTGAAAGCAGGGAAAGGATCCCTCATCTCGAGCTACGAGGGGGAAACGGGGCTCCTCTGGATGTGGGCGGGACCATCGTGCTTCCTCTCGAGTGGAGACGGGTATGGCGGTGAAATTCTTGAGTTGCAGCAAGGGTGTGAAAGACCCTTTCGAAGTTCCAGAAGTTAGGTGTCATTTATCTCCAGACGCCTCATCGGAAATAGGCCTCATCTCGCCTGGAAGGGAGAACTTCCTGGATTTTCTCGAGTTGCGGCAGGTGTTCTCGAGTTACGACGGGGACCTCAGGGACCCGCCCTGGTGGCCTCAGGAGAGGCCAGTCCCCATGCGAGTTGCTAGGGTGCCTCTCGGGATTCCTCTCCCGTCCATACCGGGGCCAAAACAATTTTCTGGAGTCAGGGCCGGAACCGAGGATTCCTCTCAGGGGCTGACATGGATCTTTGGGTACTTCTGGAGTGTCCCCAAGGGAGTCAGGCCTCGTCTCGAGTCGGGGCATGCACGTGCGCTTTCCTTCCAGGCTGTAGCAGCAATGTCACGCTTCCCGTGGCGTGGATCAAAGGATCTGTGGTTTTCCCTCGAGGCTTTCCCTCGAGGCTTTCCCACAGGGCTCTCCCACGTGCCACCGTGGTGTGAGTCGATCCTCGGCGTGAAAGATGAGCCAGTGCAGGGCAAAGAGTTTCCTCTGGAATGGACTGAGACATCTGGGGGACTCTTGGAATGGTGGTATGACCATGGAGTTCCTCTCGCCTTTCCTGTTGAGAGTGCCTCCTCTTGAGATGCGACGGGAACGCCGGGAATTCTTTCCCATTGAAAGCAGGGAAAGGATCCCTCATCTCGAGCTACGAGGGGGAAACGGGGCTCCTCTGGATGTGGGCCGGACCATCGTGCTTCCTCTCGAGTGGAGACGGGTGTGGTGGTGAACTTCTTGAGTTGCAGCAAGGGTGTGAAAGACCCTTTCGAAGTTCCAGCGGTTAGGTGTCATTAGTCTCCAGATGCCTCATCGGAAATAGGCCTCAACTCGCCTGGAAGGGAGAACTTCCTGGATTTTCTCGAGTTGTGGCCGGTGTTCTCGAGTTACGACGGGGACCTCAGGGACCCGCCCTGGTGGCGACAGGAGAGGCCAGGCCCCATGCGAGTGGCTAGGGGGCCTCACCGGATTCCTCTCCCGTCGATACCGGGGCCAAAAACCTTGTGTGGAGTCAGGGCCAAAACCTAGGATTCCTCTCAGGGGCTGACATGGATCTTTGGATACTTCTGGAGTCTCCCCAGGGGAGTCAGGCCTCGTCTCGAGTGGGGGCATGCACGTGCGCTTTCCTTCCAGGCTGTAGCAGCAATGTCACGCTTCCAGTCTCGTGGATCAAAGGATCTGTGATTTTCCCTCGAGGCTTTCCCACAGGGCTGTCCCACGTGCCACCGTGGTGTGAGTCAATTCTCGGCGTGAAAGATGAGCCAGTGCCGGGCAAAGAGGTTCCTCTGGATTGGACTGAGACATCTGGGGGACTCTTGGAATGATGGTACGACCATGGAGTTCCTCTCGCCTTTCCTGTTGAGAGTGCCTCCTCTTGAGATGCGACGGGAACGCCGGGAATTCTTTCCCGTTGAAAGCAGGGAAAGGATCCCTCATCTCGAGCTACGAGGGGGAAACGGGGCTCCTCTGGATGTGGGCGGGACCATCGTGCTTCCTCTTGAGTGGAGACGGGTATGGCGGTGAAATTCTTGAGTTGCAGCAAGGGTGTGAAAGACCCTTTCGAAGTTCCAGAGGTTAGGTGTCATTAGTCTCCAGACGCCTCATCGGAAATAGGCCTCATTTCGCCTGGAAAGGAGAACTTCCTGGATTTTCTCGAGTTGCGGCAGGTGTTCTCGAGTTACGACGGGGACCTCAGGGACCCGCCCTGGTGGCCTCAGGAACGGCCAGTCCCCATGCTAGTTGCTAGGGGGCCTCTCGGTATTCCTCTCCGGTCGATACCGGGGCCAGAAACCTTGTGTGCAGTCAGGGCCGGAACCGAGGATTCCTCTCAGGGGCTGACATGGATCTTTGGGTACTTCTGGAGTCTCCCCAGGGGAGTCAGGCCTCATCTCGAGTGGGGGCATGCACGTGCGCTTTCCTTCCAGTCTGTAGCAGCAATGTCATGCTTCCCGTTGCGTGGATCAAAGGATCTGTGGTTTGCCCTCGAGGCTTTCCCACAGGGCTGTCCCACGTGCCACCGTGGTGTGAGTCGATCCTCGGCGTGAAAGATGAGCCAGTGCAGGTCAAAGAGGTTCCTCTGGAATGGACTGAGAAATCTGGGGGACTCTTGGAATGGTGGTACGACCATGGAGTTCCTCTCGCCTTTCCTGTTGAGAGTGCCTCCTCTTGAGATGCGACGGGAACGCCGAAAATACTTTCCCGTTGATAGCAGGGAAAGGATCCCTCATCTCGAGCTACGAGGGGCAAACGGGGCTCCTCTGGATGTGGGCGGGACCTTCATGCTTCCTCTCGAGTCGACACGAGTATGGCGGTGATCTTCTTGAGTTGCAGCAAGGGTGTGAAAGACCCTTTCGAAGTTCCAGAGGTTCCGTGTCATTAGGCTCCAGACGCCTCATCGGAAATAGGCCTCATCTCGCCTGGAAGGGAGAACTTCCTGAATTATCTCGAGTTGCGGCAGGTGTTCTCGAGTTACGACGGGGACCTCAGGGACCCGCCCTGGTGGCCTCAGGAAAGATCAGTCCCCTTGCGAGTTCCTAGGGGGCCTCTCGGGATTCCTCTCCCGTCGATACCGGGGCCAAAATACTTGTGTGGAGTCAGGGCCGGAACCGAGGATTCCTCTCAGGGGCTGACATGGGTCTTTGGGTACTTCTGGAGTCTCCCCAGGGGAGTCAGGCCTCGTCTCGAGTGGGGGCATGCACGTGCGCTTTCCTTACAGGCTGTAGCAGCAATGTCACGGTTCCCGTCGCGTGGATCAAAGGATCTGTGGTTTTCCCTCGAGGCTTTCCCTCGAGGCTTTCCCACAGGGCTGTCCCACGTGCCACCGTGGTGTGAGTCGATCCTCGGCGTGAAAGATGAGCCAGTGCAGGGCAAAGAGGTTCCTCTGGAATGGACTGAGACATCTGGGGGACTCTTGGAATCGTGGTACGACCATGGAGTTCCTCTCGCATTTCCTGTTGAGAGTGCCTGCTCTTGAGATGCGACGGGAACGCCGGGAATTCTTTCCCATTGAAAGCAGGGAAAGGATCCCTCATCTCGAGCTACGAGGGGGAAACGGGGCTCCTCTGGATGTGGGCGGGACCATCGTGCTTCCTCTCGAGTGGAGACGGGTGTGGTGGTGAACTTCTTGAGTTGCAGCAAGGGTGTGAAAGACCCTTTCGAAGTTCCAGCGGTTAGGTGTCATTAGTCTCCAGATGCCTCATCGGAAATAGGCCTCAACTCGCCTGGAAGGGAGAACTTCCTGGATTTTCTCGAGTTGTGGCAGGTGTTCTCGAGTTACGACGTGGAACTCAGGGACCCGCCCTGGTGGCGACAGGAGAGGCCAGGCCCCATGCGAGTGGCTAGGGGGCCTCACCGGATTCCTCTCCCGTCGATACCGGGGCCAAAAACCTTGTGTGGAGTCAGGGCCAAAACCGAGGATTCCTCTCAGGGGATGACATGGATCTTTGGATACTTCTGGAGTCTCCCCAGGGGAGTCAGGCCTCGTCTCGAGTGGGGGCATGCACGTGCGCTTTCCTTCCAGGTTGTAGCAGCAATGTCACGCTTCCCGTCTCGTGGATCAAAGGATCTGTGATTTTCCCTCGAGGCTTTCCCACAGGGCTGTCCCACGTGCCACCGTGGTGTGAGTCAATTCTCGGCGTGAAAGATGAGCCAGTGCAGGGCAAAGAGGTTCCTCTAGATTGCACTGAGACATCTGGGGGACTCTTGGAATGATGGTACGACCATGGAGTTCCTCTCGCCTTTCCTGTTGAGAGTGCCTCCTCTTGAGATGCGACGGGAACGCCGGGAATTCTTTCCCGTTGAAAGCAGGGAAAGGATCCCTCATCTCGAGCTACGAGGGGGAAACGGGGCTCCTCTGGATGTGGGCGGGACCATCGTGCTTCCTCTCGCGTGGAGACGGGTATGGCGGTGAAATTCTTGAGTTGCAGCAAGGGTGTGAAAGACCCTTTCGAAGTTCCAGAGGTTAGGTGTCATTAGTCTCCAGACGCCTCATCGGAAATAGGCCTCATTTCGCCTGGAAGGGAGAACTTCCTGGATTTTCTCGAGTTGCGGCAGGTGTTCTCGAGTTACGACGGGGACCTCAGGGACCCGCCCTGGTGGCCTCAGGAACGGCCAGTCCCCATGCTAGTTGCTAGGGGGCCTCTCGGTATTCCTCTCCCGTCGATACCGGGGCCAGAAACCTTGTGTGCAGTCAGAGCCTGAACCGAGGATTCCTCTCAGGGGCTGACATGGATCTTTGGGTACTTCTGGAGTCTCCCCATTGGAGTCAGGCCTCATCTCGAGTGGGGGCATGCACGTGCGCTTTCCTTCCATTCTGTAGCAGCAATGTCATGCTTCCCGTTGCGTGGATCAAAGGATCTGTGGTTTGCCCTCGAGGCTTTCCCACAGGGCTGTCCCACGTGCCACCGTGGTGTGAGTCGATCCTCGGCGTGAAAGATGAGCCAGTGCAGGTCAAAGAGGTTCCTCTGGAATGGACTGAGAAATCTCGGGGACTCTTGGAATGGTGGTACGACCATGGAGTTCCTCTCGCCTTTCCTGTTGAGAGTGCCTCCTCTTGAGATGCGACGGAAAAGCCGGGAATTCTTTCCCGTTGAAAGCAGGGAAAGGATCCCTCATCTCGAGCTACGAGGGGGAAACGGGGCTCCTCTGGATGTGGGCGGGACCTTCATGCTTCCTCTCGAGTCGACACGGGTATGGCGGTGAACTTCTTGAGTTGCAGCAAGGTTGTGAAAGACCCTTTCGAAGTTCCAGAGGTTCCGTGTCATTAGGCTCCAGACGCCTCTTCGGAAATAGGCCTCATCTCGCCTGGAAGGGAGAACTTCCTGAATTTTCTCGAGTTGCGGCAGGTGTTCTCGAGTTACGACGGGGACCTCAGGGACCCGCCCTGGTGGCCTCAGGAAAGGCCAGTCCCCATGCGAGTTGCTCGGGGGCCTCTCAGGATTCCTCTCCTGTCGATACCGGGGCCATAAAACTTGTGTGGAGTCAGGGCCTGAACCGAGGATTCCTCTCAGGGGCTGACATGGATCTTTGGGTACTTCTGGAGTCTCCCCAGGGGAGTCAGGCCTCGTCTCGAGTGGGGGCATGCACGTGCGCTTTCCTTCCAGGCTGTAGCAGCAATGTCATGCTTCCCGTCGCGTGGATCAAAGGATCTGTGGTTTTCCCTTGAGGCTTTCCCACAGGGCTCTCCCACGTGCCAACGTGGTGTGATTCGATCCTCGGCGTGAAAGATGAGCCAGTGCAGGGCAAAGAGGTTCCTCTGGAATGGACTGAGACATCTGGGGGACTCTTGGAATGGTGGTACGACCATGGAGTTCCTCTCGCCTTTCCTGTTGAGAGTGCCTCCTCTTGAGATGCGACGGGAAAGCCAGGAATTCTTTCCCGTTGAAAGCAGGGAAAGGATCCTTCATCTCGAGCTACGAGGGGGAAACGGGGCTCCTCTGGATGTGGGCGGGACCATCGTGCTTCCTCTCGAGTGGAGACGGGTATGGCGGTGAACTTCTTGAGTTGCAGCAAGGTTGTGAAAGACCCTTTTGAAGTCCCAGATATTAGGTGTCATTAGACTCCAGACGCCTCATCGGAAATAGGCCTCATCTCGCCTGGAATGGAGAACTTCCTGGATATTCTCGAGTTGCGGCATGTGTTCTCGAGTTACGACGGGGACCTCAGGGACCCGCCCTGGGGACTCAGGAAAGGCCAGTCCCCATGCCAGTTGCTCGGGGGCCTCTCGGGATTCCTTTCCTGTCGATACCGGGGCCAAAAACCTTGTGTGGAGTCAGGGCCGGAACCGAGGATTACTCTCAGGGGCTGACATGGATCTTTGGGTACTTCTGGAGTCTCCCCAGGGGAGTCAGGCCTCGTCTCGAGTGGGGGCATGCACGTGCGCTTTCCCTCCAGGCTGTAGCAGCAATGTCTCCCTTCCCGTCGCGTGGATCATAGGATCTGTGGTTTTCCCTCGAGGCTTTCCCACAGGGCTGTCCCACGTGACACCGTGGTGTGAGACGATGCTCGGCGTGAAAGATGAGCCAGTGCAGGGCAAAAGGTTCCTCTGGAATGGACTGAGACATCTGGGGAACTATTGGAATGGTGGTACGACCGTGGAGTTCCTCTCGCCTTTCCTGTTGAGAGTGCCTCCTCTTGAGATGTGACGGGAACGCCGGGAATTATTTCCCGTTGATAGCAGGGAAAGGATCCCTCATCTCGAGCTACGAGGGGGAAACGGGGCTCCTCTGGATGTGGGCGGGACCATCGTGCTTCCTCTCGAGTGGAGACGGGTATGGAAGTGAACTTCTTGAGTTGCAGCAAGGGTGAGAAAGACCCTTTCGAAGTTCCAGAGGTTAGGTGTCGTTAGTCTCCAGAGGCCTCATCGGAAATAGGCCTCAACTCGCCTGGAAGGGAATACTTCCTGGAATTTCTCGAGTTGCGGCAGGTGTTCTCGAGTTACGACGGGGACCTCAGGGACCCGCCCTGGTGGCCTCAGGAGAGGCCAGTCCCCATGCGAGTTCCTAGGGGGCCGCACGGGATTCCTCTCCCGTCGATACCGGGGCCAAAAACCTTGTGTGGAGTCAGGGCCGGAACCGAGGATTCCTCTCAGGGGCTGACATGGATCTTTGGGTACTTCTGGAGTCTCCCCAGGGGAGTCAGGCCTCGTCTCGAGTGGGGGCATGCACGTGCGCTTTCCTTCCAGGCTGTAGCAGCAATGTCAAGCTTCCCGTCGCGTGGATCAAAGGATCTGTGGTTTTCCCTCGAGGCTTTCCCTTGAGGCTTTCCCACAGGGCTGTCCCACGTGCCACCGTGGTGTAAGTCGATCCTCGGCGTGAAAGATGAGCCAGTGAAGGGCAAAGAGGTTGCTCTGGAATGGACTGAGACATCTGGGGGACTCTTGGAATGGTGGTACGACCATGGAGTTCCTCTCGCCTTTCCTGTTGAGAGTGCCTCCTCTTGAGATGCGACAGGAACACCGGGAATTCTTTCCCATTAAAAGCAGGGAAAGGATCCCTCATCTCGAGCTACGAGGGGGAAACGGGGCTCCTCTGGTTGTGGGTGGGACGATCGTGCTTCCTCTCGAGTGGAGACGGGTATGGCGGTGAACTTCTTGAGTTGCAGCAAGGGTGTGAAAGACCCTTTCGAAGTTCCAGAGGTTAGGTGTCATTAGTGTCCAGACGCCTCATCGGAAATAGGTCTCATCTCGCCTGGAAGGGAGAACTTCCTGGATTTTCTCGAGTTGCAGCAGGTGTTCTCGAGTTACGACGGGCACCTCAGGGACCCGCCATGGTGGCCTCAGGAAAGGCCAGTCCTCATGCGAGTTGCTAGGGTGCCTCTCGGTATTCCTCTCCCGTCGATACCTGGACCAAAAACCTTGTGTGGAGTGAGGGCCGGAACCGAGGATTACTCTCAGGGGCTGACATGTATCTTTGGGTCTTTCTGGAGTCTCCCTAGGGGAGTCAGGCCTCGTCTCGAGTGGTGGCATGCACGTGAGCTTTCCTTCCAGGCTGAAGCAGCAAAGACACTCTTCCCGTCGCGTGGATCAAAGGATCTGTGGATTTCCCTCCAGGCTTTCCCTTGAGGCTTTCCCACAGGGCACTCCCACGTGCCAACGTGGTGTGATTCGATCCTCGGCATGAAAGATGAGCCAGTGCAAGGCAAAGAGTTTGCTCTGGAATGGACTGAGACATCTGGGGGACTCTTGAAATGGTGGTACGACCATGCAGTTCCTCTCGCCTTTCCTGTTGAGAGTGCTTCCTCTTGAGATGCGACGGGAACGCCGGGAATTCTTTCCCGTTGAAAGCAGGGAAAGGATCCCTCATCTCGAGCTCCCAGGGGGAAACGGGGCTCCTCTGGATGTGGGCGCGACCATCGTGCTTCCTCTCGAGTGGAGACGGGTATGGCGGTGAACTTCTTGAGTTGCAGCAAGGGTGCGAAAGACCCTTTCGAAGTTCCAGAGGTTAGGTGTCATAAGTCTCCAGACGCCTCATCGGAAATAGGCCTCATCTCGCCTGGAAGGGAGAACTTCCTGAAGTTTCTCGAGTTGCGGCATGTGTTCTCGAGTTACGACGGGGACCTCAGGGACCCGCCCTGGGGACTCAGGAAAGGCCAGTCCCCATGCGAGTTGCTCGGGGGCCGCTCGGGATTCCTTTCCTGCCGATACCGGGGCCAAAAACCTTGTGTGGAGTCAGGGCCGGAACCGAGGATTCCTCTCAGGGGCTGACATGGATCTTTGGGTACTTCTGGAGTCTCCCCAGGGGAGTCAGGCCTCGTCTCGAGTGGGGGCATGCACGTGCGCTTTCCTTCCAGGCTGTAGCAGCAATGTCAAGCTTCCCGTCGCGTGGATCAAAGGATCTGTGGTTTTCCCTCTAGGCTTTCCCTCGAGGCTTTCCCACAGGGCTGTCCCACGTGCCACCGTGGTGTGAGTCGATCCTCGGCGTGAAAGATGAGCCAGTGCAGGGCAAAGAGGTTCCTCTGGAATGGACTGAGACATCTGGGGGACTCTTGGAATGGAGTTACGACCATGGAGCTCCTCTCGCCTTTCCTGTTGAGAGTGCCTCCTCTTGAGATGCGTCGGAAACGCCGGGAATTCTTTCCCGTTGAAAGCAGGGAAAGGATCCCTCATCTCGAGCTACGAGGGGGAAACGGGGCTCCACTGGATGTGGGCGGAACCATCGTGCTTCCTCTCGAGTGGAGACGGGTATGGCGGTGAACTTCTTGAGTTACAGTAAGGGTGTGAAAGACCCTTTCGAAGTTCCAGAGGTTAGGTGTCATTAGTCTGCAGACGCCTCATCGGAAATAGGCCTCATCTCGCCTGGAAGGGAGAACTTCCTGGATTTTCTCGAGTTGCGGCAGGTGTTCTCGAGTTACGACGGGGACCTCAGGGACCCGCCCTGGTGGCCTCAAGAACGGCCAGTCCCCATGCTAGTTGCTAGGGGGCCTCTCGGGATTCCTCTCCCGTAGATACCGGGGCCAAAAACCTTGTGTGGAGTCAGGGCCGGAACCGAGGATTCCTCTCAGGGGCTGACATGGATCTTTGGGTCTTTATAGAGTCTCCCGAGGGGAGTCAGGCCTCGTCTCGAGTGGGGGCATGCACGTGCGCTTTCCATCCAGGCTGTAGCAGCAATGTCACGCTTCCCGTCGCGTGGATCAAAGGATCTGTGGTTTTCCCTCGAGGCTTTCCCACAGGGCTGTCCCACGTGACACCGTGGTGTGAGTCGATCCTCGGCGTGAAAGATGAGCCAGTGCAGGGCAAAAAGGTTCCTCTGGAATGGACTGAGACATCTGGGGGACTCTTGGCATGGTGGTACGGCCATGGAGTTCCTCTCGCCTTTCCTGTTGAGAGTGCCTCCTCTTGAGATGTGACGGGAACGCCGGGAATTATTTCCCGTTGATAGCAGGGAAAGGATCCCTCATCTCGAGCTACGAGGGGGAAACGGGGCTCCTCTGGATGTGGGCGGGACCATCGTGCTTCCTCTCGAGTGGAGACGGGTATGGAAGTGAACTTCTTGAGTTGCAGCAAGGGTGTGAAAGACCCTTTCGAAGTTCCAGAGGTTAGGTGTCGTTAGTCTCCAGAGGCCTCATCGGAAATAGGCCTCAACTCGCCAGGAAGGGAATACTTCCTGGAATTTCTCGAGTTGCGGCAGGTGTTCTCGAGTTACGACGGGGAACTCAGGTACCCGCCCTGGTGGCCTCAGGAGAGGCCAGTCCCCATGCGAGTTGCTAGGGGGCCGCACGGGATTCCTCTCCCGTCGATACCGGGGCCAAAAACCTTTTGTGGAGTCAGGGCCGGAACCGAGGATTCCTCTCAGGGGCTGACATGGATCTTTGGGTACTTCTGGAGTCTCCCCAGGGGAGTCAGGCCTCGTCTCGAGTGGGGGCATGCACGTGCGCTTTCCTTCCAGGCTGTAGCAGCAATGTCAAGCTTCCCGTCGCGTGGATCAAAGGATCTGTGGTTTTCCCTCGAGGCTTTCCCTTGAGGCTTTCCCACAGGGCTGTCCCACGTGCCACCGTGGTGTAAGTCGATCCTCGGCGTGAAAGATGAGCCAGTGAAGGGCAAAGAGGTTGCTCTGGAATGGACTGAGACATCTGGGGGACTCTTGGAATGGTGGTACGACCATGGAGTTCCTCTCGCCTTTCCTGTTGAGAGTGCCTCCTCTTGAGATGCGACAGGAACACCGGGAATTCTTTCCCATTAAAAGCAGGGAAAGGATCCCTCATCTCGAGCTACGAGGGGGAAACGGGGCTCCTCTGGTTGTGGGTGGGACGATCGTGCTTCCTCTCGAGTGGAGACGGGTATGGCGGTGAACTTCTTGAGTTGCAGCAAGGGTGTGAAAGACCCTTTCGAAGTTCCAGAGGTTAGGTGTCATTAGTGTCCAGACGCCTCATCGGAAATAGGTCTCATCTCG
The DNA here is from genome assembly GCF_032405125.1 of Capricornis sumatraensis. Taxonomy (NCBI): domain Eukaryota; kingdom Metazoa; phylum Chordata; class Mammalia; order Artiodactyla; family Bovidae; genus Capricornis; species Capricornis sumatraensis. Next base: position 556,817 of record NC_091077.1, on the reverse strand, counting down.
CCTGGAAGGGAGAACTTCCTGGATTTTCTCGAGTTGCAGCAGGTGTTCTCGAGTTACGACGGGCACCTCAGGGACCCGCCATGGTGGCCTCAGGAAAGGCCAGTCCTCATGCGAGTTGCTAGGGTGCCTCTCGGTATTCCTCTCCCGTCGATACCTGGACCAAAAACCTTGTGTGGAGTGAGGGCCGGAACCGAGGATTACTCTCAGGGGCTGACATGTTTCTTTGGGTCTTTCTGGAGTCTCCCGAGGGGAGTCAGGCCTCGTCTCGAGTGGTGGCATGCATGTGAGCTTTCCTTCCAGGCTGAAGCAGCAAAGACACTCTTCCCGTCGCGTGGATCAAAGGATCTGTGGATTTCCCTCCAGGCTTTCCCTTGAGGCTTTCCCACAGGGCACTCCCACGTGCCAACGTGGTGTGATTCGATCCTCGGCATGAAAGATGAGCCAGTGCAAGGCAAAGAGTTTGCTCTGGAATGGACTGAGACATCTGGGGGACTCTTGAAATGGTGGTACGACCATGCAGTTCCTCTCGCCTTTCCTGTTGAGAGTGCTTCCTCTTGAGATGCGACGGGAACGCCGGGAATTCTTTCCCGTTGAAAGCAGGGAAAGGATCCCTCATCTCGAGCTCCCAGGGGGAAACGGGGCTCCTCTGGATGTGGGCGGGACCATCGTGCTTCCTCTCGAGTGGAGACGGGTATGGCGGTGAACTTCTTGAGTTGCAGCAAGGGTGCGAAAGACCCTTTCGAAGTTCCAGAGGTTAGGTGTCATAAGTCTCCAGACGCCTCATCGGAAATAGGCCTCATCTCGCCTGGAAGGGAGAACTTCCTGAAGTTTCTCGAGTTGCGGCATGTGTTCTCGAGTTACGACGGGGACCTCAGGGACCCGCCCTGGGGACTCAGGAAAGGCCAGTCCCCATGCGAGTTGCTCGGGGGCCGCTCGGGATTCCTTTCCTGCCGATACCGGGGCCAAAAACCTTGTGTGGAGTCAGGGCCGGAACCGAGGATTCCTCTCAGGGGCTGACATGGATCTTTGGGTACTTCTGGAGTCTCCCCAGGGGAGTCAGGCCTCGTCTCGAGTGGGGGCATGCACGTGCACTTTCCTTCCAGGCTGTAGCAGCAATGTCAAGCTTCCCGTCGCGTGGATCAAAGGATCTGTGGTTTTCCCTCTAGGCTTTCCCTCGAGGCTTTCCCACAGGGCTGTCCCACGTGCCACCGTGGTGTGAGTCGATCCTCGGCGTGAAAGATGAGCCAGTGCAGGGCAAAGAGGTTCCTCTGGAATGGACTGAGACATCTGGGGGACTCTTGGAATGGTGGTACGACCATGGAGCTCCTCTCGCCTTTCCTGTTGAGAGTGCCTCCTCTTGAGATGCGACGGAAACGCCGGGAAATCTTTCCCGTTGAAAGCAGGGAAAGGATCCCTCATCTCGAGCTACGAGGGGGAAACGGGGCTCCACTGGATGTGGGCGGAACCATCGTGCTTCCTCTCGAGTGGAGACGGGTATGGCGGTGAACTTCTTGAGTTACAGTAAGGGTGTGAAAGACCCTTTCGAAGTTCCAGAGGTTAGGTGTCATTAGTCTGCAGACGCCTCATCGGAAATAGGCCTCATCTCGCCTGGAAGGGAGAACTTCCTGGATTTTCTCGAGTTGCGGCAGGTGTTCTCGAGTTACGACGGGGACCTCAGGGACCCGCCCTGGTGGCCTCAAGAACGGCCAGTCCCCATGCTAGTTGCTAGGGGGCCTCTCGGGATTCCTCTCCCGTAGATACCGGGGCCAAAAACCTTGTGTGGAGTCAGGGCCGGAACCGAGGATTCCTCTCAGGGGCTGACATGGATCTTTGGGTCTTTATAGAGTCTCCCGAGGGGAGTCAGGCCTCGTCTCGAGTGGGGGCATGCACGTGCGCTTTCCATCCAGGCTGTAGCAGCAATGTCACGCTTCCCGTCGCGTGGATCAAAGGATCTGTGGTTTTCCCTCGAGGCTTTCCCACAGGGCTGTCCCACGTGACACCGTGGTGTGAGTCGATCCTCGGCATGAAAGATGAGCCAGTGCAGGGCAAAAAGGTTCCTCTGGAATGGACTGAGACATCTGGGGGACTCTTGGCATGGTGGTACGACCATGGAGTTCCTCTCGCCTTTCCTGTTGAGAGTGCCTCCTCTTGAGATGCGACGGGAACGCCGGGAATTCTTTCCCGTTGAAAGCAGGGAAAGGATCCCTCATCTCGAGCTACGAGGGGGAAACGGGGCCCCTCTGGATGTGGGCGGGACCATCGTGCTTCCTCTCGAGTGGAGACGGGTATGGCGGTGAACTTCCTTAGTTGCAGCAAGGGTGTGAAAGACCCTTTTGAAGATCCAGAGGTTAGGTGTCATTAGTCTCCAGATGTCTCATCGGAAATAGGCCTCATCTCGGCTGGAAGGGATAACTTCCTGGATTTTCTCGAGTTGCGGCAGGTGTTCTCGAGTTACGACGGGGACCTCAGGGACCCGCCCTGGTGGCCTCAGGAAAGGCCAGTCCCCATGCGAGTTGCTAGATGGCCTCTCGGGATTCCTCTCCCGTCGATACCGGGGCCAAAATCCTTGTGTGGACTCAGGGCCGGAACCGCGGATTCCTTTCCGGGTCTGACATGGATCTTTGGGTACTTGTGGAGTCTCCCCAGGGGAGTCAGGCCTCGTCTCGAGTGGTGGCATGGACGTGCGCTTTCCTTCCAAGCTGTAGCAGCAATGTCACGCTTCCCGTCGCCTGGATCAAACGATCTGTGGTTTTCCCTCGAGGCTTTCCCTCGAGGCTTTCACACAGGGCTGTCCCACGTGCCACCGTGGTGTGAGTCGATCCTCGGCATCAACGATGAGCCAGTGCAGGGCAAAGAGGTTCCTCTGGAATGGACTGAGACATCTGGGGGACTCTTAAAATGGTGGTACGACCATGGAGTTCCTCTCGCCTTTCCTGTTGAGAGTGCCTCCTCTTGAGATGCGACTGAAACGCCGGGAATTCTTTCCCGTTGAAAGCAGGGAAAGGATCCCTCATCTCGAGCTACGAGGGGGAAACGGGGCTCCTCTGGATGTGGGCGGGACCATCGTGCTTCCTCTCGAGTGGAGACGGGTATGGCGGTGAACTTCTTGAGTTGCAGCAAGGGTGTGAAAGACTCTTTCGAAGTTCCAGAGATTAGGTGTCATTAGTCTCCAGACACCTCATCGGAAATAGGCCTCATCTCGCCTGGAAGGGAGAACTTCCTGGATTTTCTCGAGTTGCGGCAGGTGTTCTCGAGTTACGACGGGGACCTCAGGGACCCGCCCTGGTGGCCTCAGGAGAGGCCAGTCCCCATGCGAGTTGCTAGGGGGCCGCACGGGATTCCTCTCCCGTCGATACCGGGGCCAAAAACCTTGTGTGGAGTCAGGGCCGGAACCGAGGATTCCTCTCAGGGGCTGACATGGATCTTTGGGTACTTCTGGAGTCTCCCCAGGGGAGTCAGGCCTCGTCTCGAGTGGGGGCATGCACGTGCGCTTTCCTTCCAGGCTGTAGCAGCAATGTCAAGCTTCCCGTCGCGTGGATCAAAGGATCTGTGGTTTTCCCTCGAGGCTTTCCCTTGAGGCTTTCCCACAGGGCTGTCCCACGTGCCACCGTGGTGTAAGTCGATCCTCGGCGTGAAAGATGAGCCAGTGAAGGGCAAAGAGGTTGCTCTGGAATGGACTGAGACATCTGGGGGACTCTTGGAATGGTGGTACGACCATGGAGTTCCTCTCGCCTTTCCTGTTGAGAGTGCCTCCTCTTGAGATGCGACAGGAACACCGGGAATTCTTTCCCATTAAAAGCAGGGAAAGGATCCCTCATCTCGAGCTACGAGGGGGAAACGGGGCTCCTCTGGTTGTGGGTGGGACGATCGTGCTTCCTCTCGAGTTGAGACGGGTATGGCGGTGAACTTCTTGAGTTGCAGCAAGGGTGTGAAAGACCCTTTCGAAGTTCCAGAGGTTAGGTGTCATTAGTGTCCAGACGCCTCATCGGAAATAGGTCTCATCTCGCCTGGAAGGGAGAACTTCCTGGATTTTCTCGAGTTGCAGCAGGTGTTCTCGAGTTACGACGGGCACCTCAGGGACCCGCCATGGTGGCCTCAGGAAAGGCCAGTCCTCATGCGAGTTGCTAGGGTGCCTCTCGGTATTCCTCTCCCGCCGATACCTGGACCAAAAACCTTGTGTGGAGTGAGGGCCGGAACCGAGGATTACTCTCAGGGGCTGACATGTATCTTTGGGTCTTTCTGGAGTCTCCCGAGGGGAGTCAGGCCTCGTCTCGAGTGGTGGCATGCACGTGAGCTTTCCTTCCAGGCTGAAGCAGCAAAGACACTCTTCCCGTCGCGTGGATCAAAGGATCTGTGGATTTCCCTCCAGGCTTTCCCTTGAGGCTTTCCCACAGGGCACTCCCACGTGCCAACGTGGTGTGATTCGATCCTCGGCATGAAAGATGAGCCAGTGCAAGGCAAAGAGTTTGCTCTGGAATGGACTGAGACATCTGGGGGACTCTTGAAATGGTGGTACGACCATGCAGTTCCCCTCGCCTTTCCTGTTGAGAGTGCTTCCTCTTGAGATGCGACGGGAACGCCGGGAATTCTTTCCCGTTGAAAGCAGGGAAAGGATCCCTCATCTCGAGCTCCCAGGGGGAAACGGGGCTCCTCTGGATGTGGGCGGGACCATCGTGCTTCCTCTCGAGTGGAGACGGGTATGGCGGTGAACTTCTTGAGTTGCAGCAAGGGTGCGAAAGACCCTTTCGAAGTTCCAGAGGTTAGGTGTCATAAGTCTCCAGACGCCTCATCGGAAATAGGCCTCATCTCGCCTGGAAGGGAGAACTTCCTGAAGTTTCTCGAGTTGCGGCATGTGTTCTCGAGTTACGACGGGGACCTCAGGGACCCGCCCTGGGGACTCAGGAAAGGCCAGTCCCCATGCGAGTTGCTCGGGGGCCGCTCGGGATTCCTTTCCTGCCGATACCGGGGCCAAAAACCTTGTGTGGAGTCAGGGCCGGAACCGAGGATTCCTCTCAGGGGCTGACATGGATCTTTGGGTACTTCTGGAGTCTCCCCAGGGGAGTCAGGCCTCGTCTCGAGTGGGGGCATGCACGTGCGCTTTCCTTCCAGGCTGTAGCAGCAATGTCAAGCTTCCCGTCGCGTGGATCAAAGGATCTGTGGTTTTCCCTCTAGGCTTTCCCTCGAGGCTTTCCCACAGGGCTGTCCCACGTGCCACCGTGGTGTGAGTCGATCCTCGGCGTGAAAGATGAGCCAGTGCAGGGCAAAGAGGTTCCTCTGGAATGGACTGAGACATCTGGGGGACTCTTGGAATGGTGGTACGACCATGGAGCTCCTCTTGCCTTTCCTGTTGAGAGTGCCTCCTCTTGAGATGCGACGGAAACGCCGGGAATTCTTTCCCGTTGAAAGCAGGGAAAGGATCCCTCATCTCGAGCTACGAGGGGGAAACGGGGCTCCACTGGATGTGGGCGGAACCATCGTGCTTCCTCTCGAGTGGAGACGGGTATGGCGGTGAACTTCTTGAGTTACAGTAAGGGTGTGAAAGACCCTTTCGAAGTTCCAGAGGTTAGGTGTCATTAGTCTGCAGACGCCTCATCAGAAATAGGCCTCAACTCGCCTGGAAGGGAGAACTTCCTGGATTTTCTCGAGTTGCGGCAGGTGTTCTCGAGTTACGACGGGGACCTCAGGGACCCGCCCTGGTGGCCTCAAGAACGGCCAGTCCCCATGCTAGTTGCTAGGGGGCCTCTCGGGATTCCTCTCCCGTAGATACCGGGGCCAAAAACCTTGTGTGGAGTCAGGGCCGGAACCGAGGATTCCTCTCAGGGGCTGACATGGATCTTTGGGTCTTTATAGAGTCTCCCGAGGGGAGTCAGGCCTCGTCTCGAGTGGGGGCATGCACGTGCGCTTTCCATCCAGGCTGTAGCAGCAATGTCACGCTTCCCGTCGCGTGGATCAAAGGATCTGTGGTTTTCCCTCGAGGCTTTCCCACAGGGCTGTCCCACGTGACACCGTGGTGTGAGTCGATCCTCGGCGTGAAAGATGAGCCAGTGCAGGGCAAAAAGGTTCCTCTGGAATGGACTGAGACATCTGGGGGACTCTTGGCATGGTGGTACGACCATGGAGTTCCTCTCGCCTTTCCTGTTGAGAGTGCCTCCTCTTGAGATGCGACGGGAACGCCGGGAATTCTTTCCCGTTGAAAGCAGGGAAAGGATCCCTCATCTCGAGCTACGAGGGGGAAACGGGGCCCCTCTGGATGTGGGCGGGACCATCGTGCTTCCTCTCGAGTGGAGACGGGTATGGCGGTGAACTTCCTTAGTTGCAGCAAGGGTGTGAAAGACCCTTTTGAAGATCCAGAGGTTAGGTGTCATTAGTCTCCAGATGTCTCATCGGGAATAGGCCTCATCTCGGCTGGAAGGGATAACTTCCTGGATTTTCTCGAGTTGCGGCAGGTGTTCTCGAGTTACGACGGGGACCTCAGGGACCCGCCCTGGTGGCCTCAGGAAAGGCCAGTCCCCATGCGAGTTGCTAGATGGCCTCTCGGGATTCCTCTCCCGTCGATACCGGGGCCAAAATCCTTGTGTGGACTCAGGGCCGGAACCGCGGATTCCTTTCCGGGTCTGACATGGATCTTTGGGTACTTGTGGAGTCTCCCCAGGGGAGTCAGGCCTCGTCTCGAGTGGTGGCATGGACGTGCGCTTTCCTTCCAAGCTGTAGCAGCAATGTCACGCTTCCCGTCGCCTGGATCAAACGATCTGTGGTTTTCCCTCGAGGCTTTCCCTCGAGGCTTTCACACAGGGCTGTCCCACGTGCCACCGTGGTGTGAGTCGATCCTCGGCATCAACGATGAGCCAGTGCAGGGCAAAGAGGTTCCTCTGGAATGGACTGAGACATCTGGGGGACTCTTGGAATGGTGGTACGACCATGGAGTTCCTCTCGCCTTTCCTGTTGAGAGTGCCTCCTCTTGAGATGCGACTGAAACGCCGGGAATTCTTTCCCGTTGAAAGCAGGGAAAGGATCCCTCATCTCGAGCTACGAGGGGGAAACGGGGCTTTCTGGATGTGGGCGGGACCATCGTGCTTTCTCTGGAGTGGAGACGGGGATGGCGGTGATCTTCTTGAGTTGCAGCAAGGGTGTGAAAGGCCCTTTCGAAGTTCCAGAGGTTAGGTGTCATTAGTCTCCAGACGCCTCATCGGAAATAGGCCTCATCTCTCCTGGAAGGGAGAACTTCCTGGATTTTCTCGAGTTGCGGCAGGTGTTCTCGAGTTACGACGGGGACCTCAGGGACCCGCCCTCGTGGCCTCAGGAGAGGCCAGTCCCCATGCGAGTTGCTAGGGGGCCTCTCGGGATTCCTCTCCCGTCGATACCGGGGCCAAAAACCTTGTGTGGAGTCAGGGCCGGAACCGAGGATTCCTCTCAGGGGCTGACATGGATCTTTGGGTACTTCTGGAGTCTCCCCAGGGGAGTCAGGCCTCGTCTCGAGTGGGGGCATGCACGTGCGCTTTCCTTCCAGGCTGTAGCAGCAATGTCACACTTCCCGTCGCGTGGATCAAAGGATCTGTGGTTTTCCCTCGAGGCTTTCCCTCGAGGCTTTCCCACAGGGCTGTCCCACGGGCCACCGTGGTGTGAGTCGATCCTCGGCGTGAAAGATGAGCCAGTGCAGGGCAAAGAGGTTCCTCTGGAATGGACTGAGACATCTGGGGGACTCTTGGAATGGTGGTACGACCATGGAGTTCCTCTCGCCTTTCCTGTTGAGAGTGCCTCCTCTTGAGATGCGACGGGAACGCCGGGAATTCTTTCCCGTTGAAAGCAGGGAAAGGATCCCATATCTCGAGCTACGAGGGGGAAACGGGGCTCCTCTGGATGTGGGCGGGACCATCGTGCTTCCTCTCGAGTGGATACGGGTATGGCGGTGAACTTGTTGAGTTGCAGCAAGGGTGTGAAAGACCCTTTCGAAGTTCCAGAGGTTAGGTGTCATTAGTGTCCAGACGCCTCATCGGAAATAGGCCTCATCTCGCCTGGCAGGGAGAACTTCCTGGATTTTCTCGAGTTGCGGCAGGTGTTCTCGAGTTACGACGGGGACCTCTGGGACCCGTCCAGGTGGCCTCAGGAGAGGCCAGTCCCCATGCGAGTTGCTAGGGGGCCTCTCGGGATTCCTCTCCCGTCGATACCGGGGCCAAAAACCTTGTATGGAGTCAGGGCCGGAACCGAGGATTCTTCTCAGGGGCTGACATGGATCTTTGGGTACTCCTGGAGTCTCCCCAGGGGAGTCAGGACTCGTCTCGAGTGGGGGCATGCACGTGCGCTTTCCTTCCAGGCTGTGGCAGCAATGTCACGCTTCCCGTCGCGTGGATCAAAGGATCTGTGGTTTTCCCTCGAGGCTTTCCCACAGGGCTGTCCCACGTGCCACCGTGGTGTGAGTCGATCCTCGGCGTGAAAGATGAGCCAGTGCAGGGCAAAGAGGTTCCTCTGGAATGGACTGAGACATCTGGGGGACTCTTGGAATGGTGGTACGACCATGGAGTTCCTCTCGCCTTTCCTGTTGAGAGTGCCTCCTCTTGAGATGCGACGGGAACGCCGGGAATTCTTTCCGTTGAAAGCAGGGAAAAGATCCCTCATCTCGAGCTACCAGGGGGAAACGGGGTCCTCTGGATGTGGGCGGGACCATCGTGCTTCCTCTCGAGTGGAGACGGGTATGGCGGTGAACTTCTTGAGTCGCAGCAAGGGTGTGAAAGACCCTTTCGAAGTTCCAGAGGTTAGGTGTCATTAGTCTCCAGACGCCTCATCGGAAATAGGCCTCATCTCGCCTGGAAGGGAGAACTTCCTGGATTTTCTCGAGTTGCGGCAGGTGCTCTCGAGTTACGACGGGGACCTCAGGGACCCGCCCTGGTGGCCTCAGGAGAGGCCAGTCCTCATGCGAGTTGCTAGGGGGCCTCTCGGTATTCCTCTCCCGTCGATACCGGGGCCAAAAACCTTGTGTGGAGTCAGGGCCGGAACTGAGGATTCCTCTCAGGGGCTGACATGGATCTTTGGGTACGCCTGGAGTCTCCCCAGGGGAGTCAGGCCTCGTCTCGAGTGGGGGCATGCACGTGCGCTTTCCTTCCAGGCTGTAGCAGCAATGTCACGCTTCCCGTCGCGTGGATCAAAGAATCTGTGGTTTTCCCTCGAGGCTTTCCCTCGAGCTTTCCCACAGGGCTGTCCCACGTGCCACCGTGGTTTGATTTGATCCTCGGCGTGAAAGATGAGCCAGTGCAGGGCAAAGAGTTTCCTCTGGAATGGACTGAGACATCTGGGGGACTCTTGGAATGGTGGTACGACCATGGAGTTCCTCTCGCCTTTCCTGTTGATAGTGCCTCCTCTTGAGATGGGACGGGAACGCCGGGAATTCTTTCCCGTTGAAAGCAGGGAAAAGATCCCTCATCTCGAGCTACCAGGGGGAAACGGGGTCCTCTGGATGTGGGCGGGACCATCGTGCTTCCTCTCGAGTGGAGACGGGTATGGCGGTGATCTTCTTGAGTTGCAGCAAGGGTGTGAAAGACCCTTTCGAAGTTCCAGAAGTTAGGTGTCATTCGTCTCCAGACGCCTCATCGAAAATAGGCCTCATCTAGCCTGGAAGGGAGAACTTCCTGGATTTTCTCGAGTTGCGGCAGGTGTTCTCGAGTTAAGACGGGGACATCAGGGACCCGCCCTGGTGGCCTCAGGAGAGGCCAGTCCTCATGCCAGTTGCTAGAGTGCCTCTAGGGATTCCTCTCCCGTCGATACCGGGGCCAAAAACCTTGTGTGGTGTCAGGGCCGGCACCGAGGATTCCTCTCAGGGGCTGACATGGATCTTTGGGTACTTCTGGAGTCTCCCCAGGGGAGTCAGGCCTCCTCTCGAGTGGGGGCATGCACGTGTGCTTTCCTTCCAGGCTGTAGCAGCAATGTCACGCTTCCCGTCGCGTGGATCAAAGGATCTGTGGTTTTCCCTCGAGGCTTTCCCTCGAGGCTTTCCCACAGGGCTGTCCCACGTGCCACCGTGGTGTGAGTCGATCCTCGGCGTGAAAGATGAGCCAGTGCAGGGCAACGAGGTTCCTCTGGAATGGACTGAGACATCTGGGGGATTCTTGGAATGGTGGTAGGACCATGGAGTTCCGCTCGCCTTTCCTGTTGAGAGTGCCTCCTCTTGAGATGCGACGGGAACGCCGGGAATTCTTTCCCGTTGAAAGCAGGGAAAGGATACCTCATCTCGAGCTCCGAGGGGGAAACGGGGCTCCTCTGGATGTGGGCGGGACCATCGTGCTTCCTCTCGAGTGGAGACGGGTATGGCGGTGAACTTCTTGAGTTGCAGCAAGGGTGTGAAAGACCCTTTCGAAGTTCCAGAGGTTAGGTGTCATTAGTCTAAAGACGCCTCATCGGAAATAGGCCTCATCTCGCCTGGAAGGGAGAACTTCCTGGATTTTCTCGAGTTGCGGCAGGTGCTCTCGAGTTACGACGGGGACCTCAAGGACCCGCCCTGGTGGCCTCAGGAGAGGCCAGTCCCCATGCGAGTTGCTAGTGGGCCTCTCGGGATTCCGCTCCCGTCGATACCGGGGCCAAAAACCTTGTGAGGAGTCAGGGCCGGAACCGAGGATTCCTCTCAGGGGCTGATATGGATCTTTGGGTACTTCTGGAGTCTCCCCAGGGGAGACAGGCCTCGTCTCGAGTGGGGGCATGCACGTGCGCTTTCCTTCCAGGCTGTAGCAGCAATGTCACGCTTCCCGTCGCGTGGATCAAAGGATCTGTGGTTTTCCCTCGAGGCTTTGCCTCGAGGCTTTCCCACAGGGCTGTCCCACGTGCCACCGTGGTGTGAGTCGATCCTCGGCGTGAAAGATGAGCCAGTGCAGGGCAAAGAGGTTCCTCTGGAATGGACTGAGACATCTGGGGGACTCTTGGAATGGTGGTACGACCATGGAGTTCCTCTCGCCTTTCCTGTTGAGAGTGCCTCCTCTTGAGATTCGCCGGGAACGCCGGGAATTCTTTCCCGTTGAAAGGAGGGAAAGGATCCCTCATCTCGAGCTACGAGGGGGAAACGGGGCTCCTCTGGATGTGGGCGGGACCATCGTGCTTCCTCTCGAGTGGAGACGGGTATGGCGGTGAACTTCTTGAGTTGCAGCAAGGGTGTGAAAGACCCTTTCGAAGTTCCAGAGGTTAGGTGTCATTAGTCTCCAGACGCCTCATCGGAAATAGGCCTCATCTCGCCTGGAAGGGAGAAGTTCCTGGATTTTCTCGAGTTGCGGCAGGTGTTCTCGAGTTACGACGGGGACCTCAGGGACCCGCCCTGGTGGCCTCAGGAGAGGCCAGTCCCCATGCGAGTTGCTAGGGGGCCTCTCGGGATTCCTCTCCCGTCGATACCGGGGCCAAAAACCTTGTGTGGAGTCAGGGCCGGGACCGAGGATTCCTCTCAGGGGCTGACATGGATCTTTGGGTACTTCTGGAGTCTCCACAGGGGAGTCAGGCCTCGTCTCGAGTGGGGGCATGCACGTGCGCTTTCCTTCCAGGCTGTAGCAGCAATGTCACGCTTCCCTTCGCGTGGATCAAAGCATCTGTGGTTTTCCCTCGAGGCTTTCCCTCGAGGCTTTCCCACAGGGCTGTCCCACGTGCCACCGTGGTGTGAGTCGATCCTGGCGTGAAAGATGAGCCAGTGCAGGGCACAGAGGTTCCGCTGGAATGGACTGAGACATCTGGGGGACTCTTGGAATGGTGGTACGACCATGGAGTTCCTCTCGCCTTTCCTGTTGAGAGTGCCTCCTCTTGAGATGGGACGGGAACGCCGGGAATTCTTTCCCGTTGAAAGCAGGGAAAGGATCCCTCATCTCGAGCTACGAGGGGGAAACGGGGCTCCTCTGGATGTGGGCGGGACCATCGTGCTTCCCCTCGAGTGGAGACGGGTATGGCGGTGAACTTCTTGATTTGCAGCAAGGGTGTGAAAGACCTTTTCGAAGTTCCAGAGGTTAGGTGTCATTAGTCTCCAGACGCCTCATCGGAAATAGGCCTCATCTCGCCTGGAAGGGAGAACTTCCTGGATTTTCTCGAGTTGCGGCAGGTGTTCTCGAGTTACGACGGGGACTTCTGGGACCCGCCCTGGTGGCCTCAGGAGAGGCCAGTCCCCATGCGTGTTGCTAGGGGGCCTCTCGGGATTCCTCTCCCGTCGATACCGGGGCCAAGAACCTTGTGTGGAGTCAGGGCCGGAACCGAGGATTCCTCTCAGGGGCTGACATGGATCTTTGGGTACTTCTGGAGTCTCCCCAGGGGAATCAGGCCTCGTCTCGTGTGGGGGCATGCACGTGCGCTTTCCTTCCAGCCTGAAGCAGCAATGTCACGCTTCCCTTCGCGTGGATCAAAGGATCTGTGGTTTTCCCTCGAGGCTTTCCCTCGAGGCTTTCCCACAGGGCTGTCCCACGTGCCACCGTGGTGTGAGTCGATCCTGGCGTGAAAGATGAGCCAGTGCAGAGCAAAGAGGTTCCTCTGGAATGGACTGAGTCATCTGGGGGACTCTTGGAATGGTGGTACGACCATGGAGTTCCTCTCGCCTTTCCTGTTGAGAGTGCCTCCTCTTGAGATGCGACGGGAACGCCGGGAATTCTTTCCCGTTGAAAGCAGGGAAAGGATCCCTCATCTCGAGCTAGGAGGGGGAAACGGGGCTCCTCTGGATGTGGGCGGGACCATCGTGCTTCCTCTCGAGTGGAGACGGGTATGGCGGTGAACTTCTTGAGTTGCAGCAAGGGTGTGAAAGACCCTTTCCAAGTTCCAGAGGTTAGGTGTCATTAGTCTCCAGACGCCTCATCGGAAATAGGCCTCATCTCGCCTGCAAGGGAGAACTTCCTGGATTTTCTCGAGTTGCGGCAGCTGTTCTGGAGTTACGACGGGGACCTCAGGGACCCGCACTGGTGGCCTCAGGAGAGGCCAGTCCCCATGCGAGTTGCTAGGGGGCCTCTCGGGATTCCTCTCCCGTCGATACCGGGGCCAAAAACCTTGTGTGGAGTCAGGGCCGGAACCGAGGATTCCTCTCAGGGGCTGACATGGATCTTTGGGTACTTCTGGAGTCTCCCCAGGGGAGTCAGGCCTCGTCTCGAGTGGGGGCATGCACGTGCGCTTTCCTTCCAGGCTGTAGCAGCAATGTCACGCTTCCCTTCGCGTGGATCAAAGGATCTGTGGTTTTCCCTCGAGGCTTTCCCTCGAGGCTTTTCCACAGGGCTGTCCCACGTGCCAACGTGGTGTGAGTCGATCCTGGCGTGAAAGATGAGCCAGTACAGGGCACAGAGGTTCCGCTGGAATGGACTGAGACATCTGGGGGACTCTTGGAATGGTGGTACGACCAGGGAGTTCCTCTCGCCTTTCCTGTTGAGAGTGCCTCCTTTTGAGATGCGACGGGAACACAGCGAATTCTTTCCCGTTGAAAGCAGGGAAAGGATCGCTCATCTCGAGCTACGAGGGGGAAACGGGGCTCCTCTGGATGTGGGCGGGACCATCGTGCTTCCTCTCGAGTGGAGACGGGTATGGCGGTGAACTTCTTGAGTTGCAGCAAGGGTGTGAAAGACCCTTTCGAATTTCCAGAGGTTAGGTGTCATTAGTCTCCAGACGCCTCATCGGAAATAGGCCTCATCTCGCCTGGAAGGGAGAACTTACTGGATTTTCTCGAGTTGCGGCAGGTGTTCTCGAGTTACGACGGGGACCTCAGGGACCCGCCCTGGTGGCCTCAGGAGAGGCCAGTCCCCATGCGAGTTGCTAGGGGGCCTCTCGGGATTCCTCTCCCGTCGATACCGGGGCCAAAAACCTTGTGTGGAGTCAGGGCCGGAACCGAGGATTCCTCTCAGGGGCTGACATGGATCTTTGGGTACTTCTGGAGTCTCCCCAGGGGAGTCAGGCCTCGTCTCCAGTGGGGGCATGCACGTGCGCTTTCCTTCCAGGCTGTGGCAGAAATGTCACGCTTCCCGTCGCGTGGATCAAAGGATATGTGGTTTTCCCTCGAGGATTTCCTCGAGGCTTTCCCACAGGGCTGTCCCACGTGCCACCGTGGTGTGAGTCGATCCTCGGCGTGAAAGATGAGCCAGTGCAGTGCAAAGAGGTTCCTCTGGAATGGACTGAGACATCTGGGGGACTCTTGGAATGGTGGTACGACCATGGAGTTCCTCTCGCCTTTCCTGTTGAGATTGCCTCCTCTTGAGATGCGACGGGAATGCCGGGAATTCTTTCCCGTTGAAAGCAGGGAAAGGATACCTCATCTCGAGCTACGAGGGGGAAACGGGGCTCCTCTGGATGTGGGCGGGACCATCGTGCTTCCTCTCGAGTGGAGACGGGTATGGCGGTGAACTTCTTGAGTCGCAGCAAGGGTGTGAAAGACCCTTTCGAGTTTCCAGAGGTTAGGTGTCATTAGTCTCCAGACGCCTCATCGGAAATAGGCCTAATCTCGCCTGGAAGGGAGAACTTCCTGGATTTTCTCGAGTTGCGGCAGCTGTTCTGGAGTTACGACGGGGACCTCAGGGACCCGCCCTGGTGGCCTCAGGAGAGGCCAGTCCCCATGCGAGTTGCTAGGGGGCCTCTCGGGATTCCTCTCCCGTCGATACCGGGGCCAAAAACCTTGTGTGGAGTCAGGGCCGGGACCGAGGATTCCTCTCAGGGGCTGACATGGATCTTTGGGTACTTCTGGAGTCTCCACAGGGGAGTCAGGCCTCGTCTCGAGTGGGGGCATGCACGTGCGCTTTCCTTCCAGGCTGTAGCAGCAATGTCACGCTTCCCTTCGCGTGGATCAAAGCATCTGTGGTTTTCCCTCGAGGCTTTCCCTCGAGGCTTTCCCACAGGGCTGTCCCACGTGCCACCGTGGTGTGAGTCGATCCTGGCGTGAAAGATGAGCCAGTGCAGGGCACAGAGGTTCCGCTGGAATGGACTGAGACATCTGTGGGACTCTTGGAATGGTGGTACGACCATGGAGTTCCTCTCGCCTTTCCTGTTGAGAGTGCCTCCTCTTGAGATGGGACGGGAACGCCGGGAATTCTTTCCCGTTGAAAGCAGGGAAAGGATCCCTCATCTCGAGCTACGAGGGGGAAACGGGGCTCCTCTGGATGTGGGCGGGACCATCGTGCTTCCCCTCTAGTGGAGACGGGTATGGCGGTGAACTTCTTGATTTGCAGCAAGGGTGTGAAAGACCCTTTCGAATTTCCAGAGGTTAGGTGTCATTAGTCTCCAGACGCCTCATCGGAAATAGGCCTCATCTCGCCTGGAAGGGAGAACTTCCTGGATTTTCTCGAGTTGCGTCAGGTGTTCTCGAGTTACGACGGGGACCTCAGGGACCCGCCCTGGTGGCCTCAGGAGAGGCCAGTCCCCATGCGAGTTGCTAGGGGGCCTCTCGGGATTCCTCTCCCGTCGATACCGGGGCCAAAAACCTTGTGTGGAGTCAGGGCCGGAACCGAGGATTCCTCTCAGGGGCTGACATGGATCTTTGGGTACTTTTGGAGTCTCCCCAGGGGAGTCAGGCCTCGTCTCGAGTGGGGGCATGCACGTGTGATTTCCTTCCAGGCTGTAGCAGCAATGTCACGCTTCCCGTCGCGTGGATCAAAGGATCTGTGGTTTTCCCTCGAGGCTTTCCCACAGGGCTGTCCCACCTGCCACCGTGGTGTGAGTCGATCCTCGGCGTGAAAGATGAGCCAGTGCAGGGCAAAGAGGTTCCTCTGGAATGGACTGAGACATCTGGGGGACTCTTGGAATGGTGGTACGACCATGGAGTTCCTCTCGCCTTTCCTGTTGAGAGTGCCTCCTCTTGAGATGGGACGGGAACGCCGGGAATTCTTTCCCGTTGAAAGCAGGGAAAGGATCCCTCATCTCGAGCTACGAGGGGGAAACGGGGCTCCTCTGGATGTGGGCGGGACCATCGTGCTTCCTCTCGAGTCGAGACGGGTATGGCGCTGAACTTCTTGAGTTGCACCAAGGGTGTGAAAGACCCTTTAGAAGTTCCAGAGGTTAGGTGTCATTAGTCTCCAGACGCCTCATAGGAAATAGGCCTAATCTCGCCTGGAAGGGAGAACTTCCTGGATTTTCTCGAGTTGCGGCAGCTGTTCTGGAGTTACGACGGGGACCTCAGGGACCCGCACTGGTGGCCTCAGGAGAGGTCAGTCCCCATGCGAGTTGCTAGGGGGCCTCTCGGGATTCCTCTCCCGTCGATACCGGGGCCAAAAACCTTGTGTGGAGTCAGGGCCGGAACCGAGGATTCCTCTCAGGGGCTGACATGGATCTTTGGGTACTTCTGGAGTCTCCCCAGGGGAATCAGGCCTCGTCTCGAGTGGGGGCATGCACGTGCGCTTTCCTTCCAGGCTGTAGCAGCAATGTCACGCTTCCCTTCGCGTGGATCAAAGGATCTGTGGTTTTCCCTCGAGGCTTTCCCTCGAGGCTTTCCCACAGGGCTGTCCCACGTGCCACCGTGGTGTGAGTCGATCCTGGCGTGAAAGATGAGCCAGTGCAGGGCACAGAGGTTCCGCTGGAATGGACTGAGACATCTGGGGGACTCTTGGAATGGTGGTACGACCATGGAGTTCCTCTCGCCTTTCCTGTTGAGAGTGCCTCCTCTTGAGATGCGACGGGAACGCCGGGAATTCTTTCCCGTTGAAAGCAGGGAAAGGATCCCTCATCTCGAGCTACGAGGGGGAAACGGGGCTCCTCTGGATGTGGGCGGGACCATCGTGCTTCCCCTCGAGTGGAGACGGGTATGGCGGTGAACTTCTTGATTTGCAGCAAGGGTGTGAAAGACCTTTTCGAAGTTCTAGAGGTTAGGTGTCATTAGTCTCCAGACGCCTCATCGGAAATAGGCCTCATCTCGCCTGGAAGGGAGAACTTCCTGGATTTTCTCGAGTTGCGGCAGGTGTTCTCGAGTTACGACGGGGACCTCAGGGACCCGCCCTGGTGGCCTCAATAGAGGCCAGTCCCCATGCGAGTTGCTAGGGGGCCTCTCGGGATTCCTCTCCCGTCGATACCGGGGCCAAAAACCTTTTGTGGAGTCAGGGCCGGAACCGAGGATTCCTCTCAGGGGCTGACATGGATCTTTGGGTACTTCTGGAGTCTCCCCAGGGGAATCAGGCCTCGTCTCGAGTGGGGGCATGCACGTGCGCTTTCCTTCCAGGCTGTAGCAGCAATGTCACGCTTCCCTTCGCGTGGATCAAAGGATCTGTGGTTTTCCCTCGAGGCTTTCCCTCGAGGCTTTCCCACAGGGCTGTCCCACGTGCCACCGTGGTGTGAGTCGATGCTGGCGTGAAAGATGAGCCAGTGCAGGGCAAAGAGGTTCCTCTGGAATGGACTGAGACATCTGGGGGACTCTTGGAATGGTGGTACGACCATGGAGTTCCTCTCGCCTTTCCTGTTGAGAGTGCCTCCTCTTGAGATGCGACGGGAACGCCGGGAATTCTTTCCCGTTGAAAGCAGGGAAAGGATCCCTCATCTCGAGCTACGAGGGGGAAACGGGGCTCCTCTGGATGTGGGCGGGACCATCGTGCTTCCTCTCGAGTGGAGACGGGTATGGCGGTGAACTTCTTGAGTTGCAGCACGGGTGTGAAAGACCCTTTCGAAGTTCCAGAGGTTAGGTGTCATTAGTCTCCAGACGCCTCATCGGAAATAGGCCTCATCTCGCCTGGAAGGGAGAACTTCCTGGATTTTCTCGAGATGTGGCAGGTGTTCTCGAGTTACGACGGGGACCTCAGGGACCCGCCCTGGTGGGCTCAGGAGAGGCCAGTCCCCATGCGAGTTGCTAGGGGGCCTCTCCGGATTCCTCTCCCGTCGATACCGGGGCCAAAAACCTTGTGTGGAGTCAGGGCCGGAACCGAGGATTCCTCTCAGGAGCTGACATGGATCTTTGGGTACTTCTGGAGTCTCCCCAGGGGAGTCAGGCCTCGTCTCGAGTGGGGGCATGCACGTGCGCTTTCCTTCCAGGCTGTAGCAGCAATGTCACGCTTCCCGTCGCGTGGATCAAAGGATCTGTGGTTTTCCCTTGAGGCTTTCCCACAGTGCTGTCGCACGTGCCACCGTGGTGTGAATCGATCCTCGGCGTGAAAGATGAGCCAGTGCAGGGCAAAGAGGTTCCTCTGGAATGGACTGAGACATCTGGGGGACTCTTGGAATGGTGGTACGACCATGGAGTTCCTCTCGCCTATCCTGTTGAGAGTGCCTCCTCTTGAGATGGGAAGGGAACGCCGGGAATTCTTTCCCGTTGAAAGCAGGGAAAGGATCCCTCATCTCGAGCTACGAGGGGGAAACGGGGCTCCTCTGGATGTGGGCGGGACCATCGTGCTTCCCCTCGAGTGGAGACGGGTATGGCGGTGAACTTCTTGATTTGCAGCAAGGGTGTGAAAGACCTTTTCGAAGTTCCAGAGGTTAGGTGTCATTAGTCTCCAGACGCCTCATCGGAAATAGGCCTCATCTCGCCTGGAAGGGAGAACTTCCTGGATTTTCTCGAGTTGCGGCAGGTGTTCTCGAGTTACGACGGGGACTTCTGGGACCCGCCCTGGTGGCCTCAGGAGAGGCCAGTCCCCATGCGTGTTGCTAGGGGGCCTCTCGGGATTCCTCTCCCGTCGATACCGGGGCCAAGAACCTTGTGTGGAGTCAGGGCCGGAACCGAGGATTCCTCTCAGGGGCTGACATGGATCTTTGGGTACTTCTGGAGTCTCCCCAGGGGAATCAGGCCTCGTCTCGTGTGGGGGCATGCACGTGCACTTTCCTTCCAGCCTGTAGCAGCAATGTCACGCTTCCCTTCGCGTGGATCAAAGGATCTGTGGTTTTCCCTCGAGGCTTTCCCTCGAGGCTTTCCCACAGGGCTGTCCCACGTGCCACCGTGGTGTGAGTCGATCCTGGCGTGAAAGATGAGCCAGTGCAGAGCAAAGAGGTTCCTCTGGAATGGACTGAGTCATCTGGGGGACTCTTGGAATGGTGGTACGACCATGGAGTTCCTCTCGCCTTTCCTGTTGAGAGTGCCTCCTCTTGAGATGCGACGGGAACGCCGGGAATTCTTTCCCGTTGAAAGCAGGGAAAGGATCCCTCATCTCGAGCTACGAGGGGGAAACGGGGCTCCTCTGGATGTGGGCGGGACCATCGTGCTTCCTCTCGAGTGGAGACGGGTATGGCGGTGAACATCTTGAGTCGCAGCAAGGGTGTGAAAGACCCTTTCGAAGTTCCAGATGTTAGGTGTCATTAGTCTCCAGACGCCTCATCGGAAATAGGCCACATCTCGCCTGGAAGGGAGAACTTCCTGGATTTTCTCGAGTTGCGGCAGGTGCTCTCGAGTTACGTCGGGGACCTCAGGGACCCGCCCTGGTGGCCTCAGGAGAGGCCAGTCCCCATGCGAGTTGCTAGGGGGCCTCTTGGGATTCCTCTCCCGTCGATACCGGGGCCAAAAACCTTGTGTGGAGTCAGGGCCGGAAACGAGGATTCCTCTCAGGGGCTGACATGGATCTTTGGGTACTTCTGGAGTCTCCCCAGGGGAGTCAGGCCTCGTCTCCAGTGGGGGCATGCACGTGCGCTTTCCTTCCAGGCTGTGGCAGAAATGTCACGCTTCCCGTCGCGTGGATCAAAGGATCTGTGGTTTTCCCTCGAGGCTTGCCTCGAGGCTTTCCCACAGGGCTGTCCCACGTGCCACCGTGGTGTGAGTCGATCCTCGGCGTGAAAGATGAGCCAGTGCAGGGCAAAGAGGTTCCTCTGGAATGGACTGAGACATCTGGGGGACTCTTGGAATGGTGGTACGACCATGGAGTTCCTCTCGCCTTTCCTGTTGAGAGTGCCTCCTCTTGAGATGCGACGGGAACGCCGGGAATTCTTTCCCGTTGAAAGCAGGGAAAGGATCCCTCATCTCGAGCTAGGAGGGGGAAACGGGGCTCCTCTGGATGTGGGCGGGACCATCGTGCTTCCTCTCGAGTCGAGACGGGTATGGCGGTGAACTTCTTGAGTTGCAGCAAGGGTGTGAAAGACCCTTTCCAAGTTCCAGAGGTTAGGTGTCATTAGTCTCCAGACGCCTCATCGGAAATAGGCCTAATCTCGCCTGGAAGGGAGAACTTCCTGGATTTTCTCGAGTTGCGGCAGCTGTTCTGGAGTTACGACGGGGACCTCAGGGACCCGCCCTGGTGGCCTCAGGAGAGGCCAGTCCCCATGCGAGTTGCTAGGGGGCCTCTCGGGATTCCTCTCCCGTCGATACCGGGGCCAAAAACCTTGTGTGGAGTCAGGGCCGGGACCGAGGATTCCTCTCAGGGGCTGACATGGATCTTTGGGTACTTCTGGAGTCTCCACAGGGGAGTCAGGCCTCGTCTCGAGTGGGGGCATGCACGTGCGCTTTCCTTCCAGGCTGTAGCAGCAATGTCACGCTTCCCTTCGCGTGGATCAAAGCATCTGTGGTTTTCCCTCGAGGCTTTCCCTCGAGGCTTTCCCACAGGGCTGTCCCACGTGCCACCGTGGTGTGAGTCGATCCTGGCGTGAAAGATGAGCCAGTGCAGGGCACAGAGGTTCCGCTGGAATGGACTGAGACATCTGGGGGACTCTTGGAATGGTGGTACGACCATGGAGTTCCTCTCGCCTTTCCTGTTGAGAGTGCCTCCTCTTGAGATGGGACGGGAACGCCGGGAATTCTTTCCCGTTGAAAGCAGGGAAAGGATCCCTCATCTCGAGCTACGAGGGGGAAACGGGGCTCCTCTGGATGTGGGCGGGACCATCGTGCTTCCCCTCGAGTGGAGACGGGTATGGCGGTGAACTTCTTGATTTGCAGCAAGGGTGTGAAAGACCCTTTCGAATTTCCAGAGGTTAGGTGTCATTAGTCTCCAGACGCCTCATCGGAAATAGGCCTCATCTCGCCTGGAAGGGAGAACTTCCTGGATTTTCTCGAGTTGCGGCAGGTGTTCTCGAGTTACGACGGGGACCTCAGGGACCCGCCCTGGTGGCCTCAGGAGAGGCCAGTCCCCATGCGAGTTGCTAGGGGGCCTCTCGGGATTCCTCTCCCGTCGATACCGGGGCCAAAAACCTTGTGTGGAGTCAGGGCCGGAACCGAGGATTCCTCTCAGGGGCTGACATGGATCTTTGGGTACTTCTGGAGTCTCCCCAGGGGAGTCAGGCCTCGTCTCGAGTGGGGGCATGCACGTGTGATTTCCTTCCAGGCTGTAGCAGCAATGTCACGCTTCCCGTCGCGTGGATCAAAGGATCTGTGGTTTTCCCTCGAGGCTTTCCCACAGGGCTGTCCCACGTGCCACCGTGGTGTGAGTCGATCCTCGGCGTGAAAGATGAGCCAGTGCAGGGCAAAGAGGTTCCTCTGGAATGGACTGAGACATCTGGGGGACTCTTGGAATGGTGGTACGACCATGGAGTTCCTCTCGCCTTTCCTGTTGAGAGTGCCTCCTCTTGAGTTGCGACGGGAACGCCGGGAATTCTTTCCCGTTGAAAGCAGGGAAAGGATCCCTCATCTCGAGCTACGAGGGGGAAACGGGGCTCCTCTGGATGTGGGCGGGACCATCGTGCTTCCTCTCGAGTCGAGACGGGTATGGCGGTGAACTTCTTGAGTTGCACCAAGGGTGTGAAAGACCCTTTAGAAGTTCCAGAGGTTAGGTGTCATTAGTCTCCAGACGCCTCATCGGAAATAGGCCTAATCTCGCCTGGAAGGGAGAACTTCCTGGATTTTCTCGAGTTGCGGCAGCTGTTCTGGAGTTACGACGGGGACCTCAGGGACCCGCACTGGTGGCCTCAGGTGAGGTCAGTCCCCATGCGAGTTGCTAGGGGGCCTCTCGGGATTCCTCTCCCGTCGATACCGGGGCCAAAAACCTTGTGTGGAGTCAGGGCCGGAACCGAGGATTCCTCTCAGGGGCTGACATGGATCTTTGGGTACTTCTGGAGTCTCCCCAGGGGAATCAGGCCTCGTCTCGAGTGGGGGCATGCACGTGCGCTTTCCTTCCAGGCTGTAGCAGCAATGTCACGCTTCCCTTCGTGTGGATCAAAGGATCTGTGGTTTTCCCTCGAGGCTTTCCCTCGAGGCTTTCCCACAGGGCTGTCCCACGTGCCACCGTGGTGTGAGTCGATCCTGGCGTGAAAGATGAGCCAGTGCAGGGCACAGAGGTTCCGCTGGAATGGACTGAGACATCTGGGGGACTCTTGGAATGGTGGTACGACCATGGAGTTCCTCTCGCCTTTCCTGTTGAGAGTGCCTCCTCTTGAGATGCGACGGGAACGCCGGGAATTCTTTCCCGTTGAAAGCAGGGAAAGGATCCCTCATCTCGAGCTACGAGGGGGAAACGGGGCTCCTCTGGATGTGGGCGGGACCATCGTGCTTCCCCTCGAGTGGAGACGGGTATGGCGGTGAACTTCTTGATTTGCAGCAAGGGTGTGAAAGACCCTTTCGAATTTCCAGAGGTTAGGTGTCATTAGTCTCCAGACGCCTCATCGGAAATAGGCCTCATCTCGCCTGGAAGGGAGAACTTCCTGGATTTTCTCGAGTTGCGGCAGGTGTTCTCGAGTTACGACGGGGACCTCAGGGACCCGCCCTGGTGGCCTCAAGAGAGGCCAGTCCCCATGCGAGTTGCTAGGGGGCCTCTCGGGATTCCTCTCCCGTCGATACCGGGGCCAAAAACCTTTTGTGGAGTCAGGGCCGGAACCGAGGATTCCTCTCAGGGGCTGACATGGATCTTTGGGTACTTCTGGAGTCTCCCCAGGGGAATCAGGCCTCGTCTCGAGTGGGGGCATGCACGTGCGCTTTCCTTCCAGGCTGTAGCAGCAATGTCACGCTTCCCGTCGCGTGGATCAAAGGATCTGTGGTTTTCCCTCGAGGCTTTCCCACAGGGCTGTCCCACGTGCCACCGTGGTGTGAGTCGATCCTGGCGTGAAAGATGAGCCAGTGCAGAGCAAAGAGGTTCCTCTGGAATGGACTGAGTCATCTGGGGGACTCTTGGAATGGTGGTACGACCATGGAGTTCCTCTCGCCTTTCCTGTTGAGAGTGCCTCCTCTTGAGATGCGACGGGAACGCCGGGAATTCTTTCCCGTTGAAAGCAGGGAAAGGATCCCTCATCTCGAGCTACGAGGGGGAAACGGGGCTCCTCTGGATGTGGGCGGGACCATCGTGCTTCCTCTCGAGTGGAGACGGGTATGGCGGTGAACATCTTGAGTCGCAGCAAGGGTGTGAAAGACCCTTTCGAAGTTCCAGATGTTAGGTGTCATTAGTCTCCAGACGCCTCATCGGAAATAGGCCACATCTCGCCTGGAAGGGAGAACTTCCTGGATTTTCTCGAGTTGCGGCAGGTGCTCTCGAGTTACGTCGGGGACCTCAGGGACCCGCCCTGGTGGCCTCAGGAGAGGCCAGTCCCCATGCGAGTTGCTAGGGGGCCTCTTGGGATTCCTCTCCCGTCGATACCGGGGCCAAAAACCTTGTGTGGAGTCAGGGCCGGAAACGAGGATTCCTCTCAGGGGCTGACATGGATCTTTGGGTACTTCTGGAGTCTCCCCAGGGGAGTCAGGCCTCGTCTCCAGTGGGGGCATGCACGTGCGCTTTCCTTCCAGGCTGTGGCAGAAATGTCACGCTTCCCGTCGCGTGGATCAAAGGATCTGTGGTTTTCCCTCGAGGCTTGCCTCGAGGCTTTCCCACAGGGCTGTCCCACGTGCCACCGTGGTGTGAGTCGATCCTCGGCGTGAAAGATGAGCCAGTGCAGGGCAAAGAGGTTCCTCTGGAATGGACTGAGACATCTGGGGGACTCTTGGAATGGTGGTACGACCATGGAGTTCCTCTCGCCTTTCCTGTTGAGAGTGCCTCCTCTTGAGATGCGACGGGAACGCCGGGAATTCTTTCCCGTTGAAAGCAGGGAAAGGATCCCTCATCTCGAGCTAGGAGGGGGAAACGGGGCTCCTCTGGATGTGGGCGGGACCATCGTGCTTCCTCTCGAGTCGAGACGGGTATGGCGGTGAACTTCTTGAGTTGCAGCAAGGGTGTGAAAGACCCTTTAGAAGTTCCAGAGGTTAGGTGTCATTAGTCTCCAGACGCCTCATCGGAAATAGGCCTAATCTCGCCTGGAAGGGAGAACTTCCTGGATTTTCTCGAGTTGCGGCAGCTGTTCTGGAGTTACGACGGGGACCTCAGGGACCCGCACTGGTGGCCTCAGGTGAGGTCAGTCCCCATGCGAGTTGCTAGGGGGCCTCTCGGGATTCCTCTCCCGTCGATACCGGGGCCAAAAACCTTGTGTGGAGTCAGGGCCGGAACCGAGGATTCCTCTCAGGGGCTGACATGGATCTTTGGGTACTTCTGGAGTCTCCCCAGGGGAATCAGGCCTCGTCTCGAGTGGGGGCATGCACGTGCGCTTTCCTTCCAGGCTGTAGCAGCAATGTCACGCTTCCCTTCGCGTGGATCAAAGGATCTGTGGTTTTCCCTCGAGGCTTTCCCTCGAGGCTTTCCCACAGGGCTGTCCCACGTGCCACCGTGGTGTGAGTCGATCCTGGCGTGAAAGATGAGCCAGTGCAGGGCACAGAGGTTCCGCTGGAATGGACTGAGACATCTGGGGGACTCTTGGAATGGTGGTACGACCATGGAGTTCCTCTCGCCTTTCCTGTTGAGAGTGCCTCCTCTTGAGATGCGACGGGAACGCCGGGAATTCTTTCCCGTTGAAAGCAGGGAAAGGATCCCTCATCTCGAGCTACGAGGGGGAAACGGGGCTCCTCTGGATGTGGGCGGGACCATCGTGCTTCCCCTCGAGTGGAGACGGGTATGGCGGTGAACTTCTTGATTTGCAGCAAGGGTGTGAAAGACCCTTTCGAATTTCCAGAGGTTAGGTGTCATTAGTCTCCAGACGCCTCATCGGAAATAGGCCTCATCTCGCCTGGAAGGGAGAACTTCCTGGATTTTCTCGAGTTGCGGCAGGTGTTCTCGAGTTACGACGGGGACCTCAGGGACCCGCCCTGGTGGCCTCAAGAGAGGCCAGTCCCCATGCGAGTTGCTAGGGGGCCTCTCGGGATTCCTCTCCCGTCGATACCGGGGCCAAAAACCTTTTGTGGAGTCAGGGCCGGAACCGAGGATTCCTCTCAGGGGCTGACATGGATCTTTGGGTACTTCTGGAGTCTCCCCAGGGGAATCAGGCCTCGTCTCGAGTGGGGGCATGCACGTGCGCTTTCCTTCCAGGCTGTAGCAGCAATGTCACGCTTCCCTTCGCGTGGATCAAAGGATCTGTGGTTTTCCCTCGAGGCTTTCCCTCGAGGCTTTCCCACAGGGCTGTCCCACGTGCCACCGTGGTGTGAGTCGATGCTGGCGTGAAAGATGAGCCAGTGCAGGGCAAAGAGGTTCCTCTGGAATGGACTGAGACATCTGGGGGACTCTTGGAATGGTGGTACGACCATGGAGTTCCTCTCGCCTTTCCTGTTGAGAGTGCCTCCTCTTGAGATGCGACGGGAACGCCGGGAATTCTTTCCCGTTGAAAGCAGGGAAAGGATCCCTCATCTCGAGCTACGAGGGGGAAACGGGGCTCCTCTGGATGTGGGCGGGACCATCGTGCTTCCTCTCGAGTGGAGACGGGTATGGCGGTGAACTTCTTGAGTTGCAGCACGGGTGTGAAAGACCCTTTCGAAGTTCCAGAGGTTAGGTGTCATTAGTCTCCAGACGCCTCATCGGAAATAGGCCTCATCTCGCCTGGAAGGGAGAACTTCCTGGATTTTCTCGAGATGTGGCAGGTGTTCTCGAGTTACGACGGGGACCTCAGGGACCCGCCCTGGTGGCCTCAGGAGAGGCCAGTCCCCATGCGAGTTGCTAGGGGGCCTCTCCGGATTCCTCTCCCGTCGATACCGGGGCCAAAAACCTTGTGTGGAGTCAGGGCCGGAACCGAGGATTCCTCTCAGGAGCTGACATGGATCTTTGGGTACTTCTGGAGTCTCCCCAGGGGAGTCAGGCCTCGTCTCGAGTGGGGGCATGCACGTGCGCTTTCCTTCCAGGCTGTAGCAGCAATGTCACGCTTCCCGTCGCGTGGATCATAGGATCTGTGGTTTTCCCTCGAGGCTTTCCCACAGGGCTGTCGCACGTGCCACCGTGGTGTGAATCGATCCTCGGCGTGAAAGATGAGCCAGTGCAGGGCAAAGAGGTTCCTCTGGAATGGACTGAGACATCTGGGGGACTCTTGGAATGGTGGTACGACCATGGAGTTCCTCTCGCCTTTCCTGTTGAGAGTGCCTCCTCTTGAGATGCGACGGGAACGCCGGGAAATCTTTCCCGTTGAAAGCAGGGAAAGGATCCCACATCTCGAGCTACGAGGGGGAAACGGGGCTCCTCTGGATGTGGGCGGGACCATCGTGCTTCCTCTCGAGTCGAGACGGGTATGGCGGTGAACTTCTTGAGTTGCAGCAAGGGTGTGAAAGACCCTTTCGAAGTTCCAGAGGTTAGGTGTCATTAGTCTCCAGACGCCTCATCGGAAATAGGCCTAATCTCGCCTGGAAGGGAGAACTTGCTGGATTTTCTCGAGTTGCGGCAGCTGTTCTGGAGTTACGACGGGGACCTCAGGGACCCGCACTGGTGGCCTCAGGAGAGGCCAGTCCCCATGCGAGTTGCTAGGGGGCCTCTCGGGATTCCTCTCCCGTCGATACCGGGGCCAAAAACCTTGTGTGGAGTCAGGGCCGGAACCGAGGATTCCTCTCAGGAGCTGACATGGATCTTTGGGTACTTCTGGAGTCTCCCCAGGGGAGTCAGGCCTCGTCTCGAGTGGGGGCATGCACGTGCGCTTTCCTTCCAGGCTGTAGCAGCAATGTCACGCTTCCCGTCGCGTGGATCAAAGGATCTGTGGTTTTCCCTCGAGGCTTTCCCACAGGGCTGTCCCACGTGCCACCGTGGTGTGAGTCGATCCTGGCGTGAAAGATGAGCCAGTGCAGAGCAAAGAGGTTCCTCTGGAATGGACTGAGTCATCTGGGGGACTCTTGGAATGGTGGTACGACCATGGAGTTCCTCTCGCCTTTCCTGTTGAGAGTGCCTCCTCTTGAGATGCGACGGGAACGCCGGGAATTCTTTCCCGTTGAAAGCAGGGAAAGGATCCCTCATCTCGAGCTACGAGGGGGAAACGGGGCTCCTCTGGATGTGGGCGGGACCATCGTGCTTCCTCTCGAGTGGAGACGGGTATGGCGGTGAACATCTTGAGTCGCAGCAAGGGTGTGAAAGACCCTTTCGAAGTTCCAGATGTTAGGTGTCATTAGTCTCCAGACGCCTCATCGGAAATAGGCCACATCTCGCCTGGAAGGGAGAACTTCCTGGATTTTCTCGAGTTGCGGCAGGTGCTCTCGAGTTACGTCGGGGACCTCAGGGACCCGCCCTGGTGGCCTCAGGAGAGGCCAGTCCCCATGCGAGTTGCTAGGGGGCCTCTTGGGATTCCTCTCCCGTCGATACCGGGGCCAAAAACCTTGTGTGGAGTCAGGGCCGGAAACGAGGATTCCTCTCAGGGGCTGACATGGATCTTTGGGTACTTCTGGAGTCTCCCCAGGGGAGTCAGGCCTCGTCTCCAGTGGGGGCATGCACGTGCGCTTTCCTTCCAGGCTGTGGCAGAAATGTCACGCTTCCCGTCGCGTGGATCAAAGGATCTGTGGTTTTCCCTCGAGGCTTGCCTCGAGGCTTTCCCACAGGGCTGTCCCACGAGCCACCGTGGTGTGAGTCGATCCTCGGCGTGAAAGATGAGCCAGTGCAGGGCAAAGAGGTTCCTCTGGAATGGACTGAGACATCTGGGGGACTCTTGGAATGGTGGTACGACCATGGAGTTCCTCTCGCCTTTCCTGTTGAGAGTGCCTCCTCTTGAGATGCGACGGGAACGCCGGGAATTCTTTCCCGTTGAAAGCAGGGAAAGGATCCCTCATCTCGAGCTAGGAGGGGGAAACGGGGCTCCTCTGGATGTGGGCGGGACCATCGTGCTTCCTCTCGAGTCGAGACGGGTATGGCGGTGAACTTCTTGAGTTGCAGCAAGGGTGTGAAAGACCCTTTAGAAGTTCCAGAGGTTAGGTGTCATTAGTCTCCAGACGCCTCATCGGAAATAGGCCTAATCTCGCCTGGAAGGGAGAACTTCCTGGATTTTCTCGAGTTGCGGCAGCTGTTCTGGAGTTACGACGGGGACCTCAGGGACCCGCACTGGTGGCCTCAGGTGAGGTCAGTCCCCATGCGAGTTGCTAGGGGGCCTCTCGGGATTCCTCTCCCGTCGATACCGGGGCCAAAAACCTTGTGTGGAGTCAGGGCCGGAACCGAGGATTCCTCTCAGGGGCTGACATGGATCTTTGGGTACTTCTGGAGTCTCCCCAGGGGAATCAGGCCTCGTCTCGAGTGGGGGCATGCACGTACGCTTTCCTTCCAGGCTGTAGCAGCAATGTCACGCTTCCCTTCGCGTGGATCAAAGGATCTGTGGTTTTCCCTCGAGGCTTTCCCTCGAGGCTTTCCCACAGGGCTGTCCCACGTGCCACCGTGGTGTGAGTCGATCCTGGCGTGAAAGATGAGCCAGTGCAGGGCACAGAGGTTCCGCTGGAATGGACTGAGACATCTGGGGGACTCTTGGAATGGTGGTACGACCATGGAGTTCCTCTCGCCTTTCCTGTTGAGAGTGCCTCCTCTTGAGATGCGACGGGAACGCCGGGAATTCTTTCCCGTTGAAAGCAGGGAAAGGATCCCTCATCTCGAGCTACGAGGGGGAAACGGGGCTCCTCTGGATGTGGGCGGGACCATCGTGCTTCCCCTCGAGTGGAGACGGGTATGGCGGTGAACTTCTTGATTTGCAGCAAGGGTGTGAAAGACCCTTTCGAATTTCCAGAGGTTAGGTGTCATTAGTCTCCAGACGCCTCATCGGAAATAGGCCTCATCTCGCCTGGAAGGGAGAACTTCCTGGATTTTCTCGAGTTGCGGCAGGTGTTCTCGAGTTACGACGGGGACCTCAGGGACCCGCCCTGGTGGCCTCAAGAGAGGCCAGTCCCCATGCGAGTTGCTAGGGGGCCTCTCGGGATTCCTCTCCCGTCGATACCGGGGCCAAAAACCTTTTGTGGAGTCAGGGCCGGAACCGAGGATTCCTCTCAGGGGCTGACATGGATCTTTGGGT
The DNA here is from genome assembly GCF_032405125.1 of Capricornis sumatraensis. Classification (NCBI taxonomy): domain Eukaryota; kingdom Metazoa; phylum Chordata; class Mammalia; order Artiodactyla; family Bovidae; genus Capricornis; species Capricornis sumatraensis. The sequence continues at coordinate 527,786 of NC_091077.1, read as the reverse complement.
ACTTCTGGAGTCTCCCCAGGGGAATCAGGCCTCGTCTCGAGTGGGGGCATGCACGTGCGCTTTCCTTCCAGGCTGTAGCAGCAATGTCACGCTTCCCTTCGCGTGGATCAAAGGATCTGTGGTTTTCCCTCGAGGCTTTCCCTCGAGGCTTTCCCACAGGGCTGTCCCACGTGCCACCGTGGTGTGAGTCGATGCTGGCGTGAAAGATGAGCCAGTGCAGGGCAAAGAGGTTCCTCTGGAATGGACTGAGACATCTGGGGGACTCTTGGAATGGTGGTACGACCATGGAGTTCCTCTCGCCTTTCCTGTTGAGAGTGCCTCCTCTTGAGATGCGACGGGAACGCCGGGAATTCTTTCCCGTTGAAAGCAGGGAAAGGATCCCTCATCTCGAGCTACGAGGGGGAAACGGGGCTCCTCTGGATGTGGGCGGGACCATCGTGCTTCCTCTCGAGTGGAGACGGGTATGGCGGTGAACTTCTTGAGTTGCAGCACGGGTGTGAAAGACCCTTTCGAAGTTCCAGAGGTTAGGTGTCATTAGTCTCCAGACGCCTCATCGGAAATAGGCCTCATCTCGCCTGGAAGGGAGAACTTCCTGGATTTTCTCGAGATGTGGCAGGTGTTCTCGAGTTACGACGGGGACCTCAGGGACCCGCCCTGGTGGCCTCAGGAGAGGCCAGTCCCCATGCGAGTTGCTAGGGGGCCTCTCCGGATTCCTCTCCCGTCGATACCGGGGCCAAAAACCTTGTGTGGAGTCAGGGCCGGAACCGAGGATTCCTCTCAGGAGCTGACATGGATCTTTGGGTACTTCTGGAGTCTCCCCAGGGGAGTCAGGCCTCGTCTCGAGTGGGGGCATGCACGTGCGCTTTCCTTCCAGGCTGTAGCAGCAATGTCACGCTTCCCGTCGCGTGGATCATAGGATCTGTGGTTTTCCCTCGAGGCTTTCCCACAGGGCTGTCGCACGTGCCACCGTGGTGTGAATCGATCCTCGGCGTGAAAGATGAGCCAGTGCAGGGCAAAGAGGTTCCTCTGGAATGGACTGAGACATCTGGGGGACTCTTGGAATGGTGGTACGACCATGGAGTTCCTCTCGCCTTTCCTGTTGAGAGTGCCTCCTCTTGAGATGCGACGGGAACGCCGGGAAATCTTTCCCGTTGAAAGCAGGGAAAGGATCCCACATCTCGAGCTACGAGGGGGAAACGGGGCTCCTCTGGATGTGGGCGGGACCATCGTGCTTCCTCTCGAGTCGAGACGGGTATGGCGGTGAACTTCTTGAGTTGCAGCAAGGGTGTGAAAGACCCTTTCGAAGTTCCAGAGGTTAGGTGTCATTAGTCTCCAGACGCCTCATCGGAAATAGGCCTAATCTCGCCTGGAAGGGAGAACTTGCTGGATTTTCTCGAGTTGCGGCAGCTGTTCTGGAGTTACGACGGGGACCTCAGGGACCCGCACTGGTGGCCTCAGGAGAGGCCAGTCCCCATGCGAGTTGCTAGGGGGCCTCTCGGGATTCCTCTCCCGTCGATACCGGGGCCAAAAACCTTGTGTGGAGTCAGGGCCGGAACCGAGGATTCCTCTCAGGAGCTGACATGGATCTTTGGGTACTTCTGGAGTCTCCCCAGGGGAGTCAGGCCTCGTCTCGAGTGGGGGCATGCACGTGCGCTTTCCTTCCAGGCTGTAGCAGCAATGTCACGCTTCCCGTCGCGTGGATCAAAGGATCTGTGGTTTTCCCTTGAGGCTTTCCCACAGGGCTGTCGCACGTGCCACCGTGGTGTGAATCGATCCTCGGCGTGAAAGATGAGCCAGTGCAGGGCAAAGAGGTTCCTCTGGAATGGACTGAGACATCTGGGGGACTCTTGGAATGGTGGTACGACCATGGAGTTCCTCTCGCCTATCCTGTTGAGAGTGCCTCCTCTTGAGATGGGACGGGAACGCCGGGAATTCTTTCCCGTTGAAAGCAGGGAAAGGATCCCTCATCTCGAGCTACGAGGGGGAAACGGGGCTCCTCTGGATGTGGGCGGGACCATCGTGCTTCCCCTCGAGTGGAGACGGGTATGGCGGTGAACTTCTTGATTTGCAGCAAGGGTGTGAAAGACCTTTTCGAAGTTCCAGAGGTTAGGTGTCATTAGTCTCCAGACGCCTCATCGGAAATAGGCCTCATCTCGCCTGGAAGGGAGAACTTCCTGGATTTTCTCGAGTTGCGGCAGGTGTTCTCGAGTTACGACGGGGACTTCTGGGACCCGCCCTGGTGGCCTCAGGAGAGGCCAGTCCCCATGCGTGTTGCTAGGGGGCCTCTCGGGATTCCTCTCCCGTCGATACCGGGGCCAAGAACCTTGTGTGGAGTCAGGGCCGGAACCGAGGATTCCTCTCAGGGGCTGACATGGATCTTTGGGTACTTCTGGAGTCTCCCCAGGGGAATCAGGCCTCGTCTCGTGTGGGGGCATGCACGTGCGCTTTCCTTCCAGCCTGTAGCAGCAATGTCACGCTTCCCTTCGCGTGGATCAAAGGATCTGTGGTTTTCCCTCGAGGCTTTCCCTCGAGGCTTTCCCACAGGGCTGTCCCACGTGCCACCGTGGTGTGAGTCGATCCTGGCGTGAAAGATGAGCCAGTGCAGAGCAAAGAGGTTCCTCTGGAATGGACTGAGTCATCTGGGGGACTCTTGGAATGGTGGTACGACCATGGAGTTCCTCTCGCCTTTCCTGTTGAGAGTGCCTCCTCTTGAGATGCGACGGGAACGCCGGGAATTCTTTCCCGTTGAAAGCAGGGAAAGGATCCCTCATCTCGAGCTACGAGGGGGAAACGGGGCTCCTCTGGATGTGGGCGGGACCATCGTGCTTCCTCTCGAGTGGAGACGGGTATGGCGGTGAACATCTTGAGTCGCAGCAAGGGTGTGAAAGACCCTTTCGAAGTTCCAGATGTTAGGTGTCATTAGTCTCCAGACGCCTCATCGGAAATAGGCCACATCTCGCCTGGAAGGGAGAACTTCCTGGATTTTCTCGAGTTGCGGCAGGTGCTCTCGAGTTACGTCGGGGACCTCAGGGACCCGCCCTGGTGGCCTCAGGAGAGGCCAGTCCCCATGCGAGTTGCTAGGGGGCCTCTTGGGATTCCTCTCCCGTCGATACCGGGGCCAAAAACCTTGTGTGGAGTCAGGGCCGGAAACGAGGATTCCTCTCAGGGGCTGACATGGATCTTTGGGTACTTCTGGAGTCTCCCCAGGGGAGTCAGGCCTCGTCTCCAGTGGGGGCATGCACGTGCGCTTTCCTTCCAGGCTGTGGCAGAAATGTCACGCTTCCCGTCGCGTGGATCAAAGGATCTGTGGTTTTCCCTCGAGGCTTGCCTCGAGGCTTTCCCACAGGGCTGTCCCACGTGCCACCGTGGTGTGAGTCGATCCTCGGCGTGAAAGATGAGCCAGTGCAGGGCAAAGAGGTTCCTCTGGAATGGACTGAGACATCTGGGGGACTCTTGGAATGGTGGTACGACCATGGAGTTCCTCTCGCCTTTCCTGTTGAGAGTGCCTCCTCTTGAGATGCGACGGGAACGCCGGGAAATCTTTCCCGTTGAAAGCAGGGAAAGGATCCCACATCTCGAGCTACGAGGGGGAAACGGGGCTCCTCTGGATGTGGGCGGGACCATCGTGCTTCCTCTCGAGTCGAGACGGGTATGGCGGTGAACTTCTTGAGTTGCAGCAAGGGTGTGAAAGACCCTTTCGAAGTTCCAGAGGTTAGGTGTCATTAGTCTCCAGACGCCTCATCGGAAATAGGCCTAATCTCGCCTGGAAGGGAGAACTTGCTGGATTTTCTCGAGTTGCGGCAGCTGTTCTGGAGTTACGACGGGGACCTCAGGGACCCGCACTGGTGGCCTCAGGAGAGGCCAGTCCCCATGCGAGTTGCTAGGGGGCCTCTCGGGATTCCTCTCCCGTCGATACCGGGGCCAAAAACCTTGTGTGGAGTCAGGGCCGGAACCGAGGATTCCTCTCAGGAGCTGACATGGATCTTTGGGTACTTCTGGAGTCTCCCCAGGGGAGTCAGGCCTCGTCTCGAGTGGGGGCATGCACGTGCGCTTTCCTTCCAGGCTGTAGCAGCAATGTCACGCTTCCCGTCGCGTGGATCAAAGGATCTGTGGTTTTCCCTCGAGGCTTTCCCACAGGGCTGTCCCACGTGCCACCGTGGTGTGAGTCGATCCTGGCGTGAAAGATGAGCCAGTGCAGAGCAAAGAGGTTCCTCTGGAATGGACTGAGTCATCTGGGGGACTCTTGGAATGGTGGTACGACCATGGAGTTCCTCTCGCCTTTCCTGTTGAGAGTGCCTCCTCTTGAGATGCGACGGGAACGCCGGGAATTCTTTCCCGTTGAAAGCAGGGAAAGGATCCCTCATCTCGAGCTACGAGGGGGAAACGGGGCTCCTCTGGATGTGGGCGGGACCATCGTGCTTCCTCTCGAGTGGAGACGGGTATGGCGGTGAACATCTTGAGTCGCAGCAAGGGTGTGAAAGACCCTTTCGAAGTTCCAGATGTTAGGTGTCATTAGTCTCCAGACGCCTCATCGGAAATAGGCCACATCTCGCCTGGAAGGGAGAACTTCCTGGATTTTCTCGAGTTGCGGCAGGTGCTCTCGAGTTACGTCGGGGACCTCAGGGACCCGCCCTGGTGGCCTCAGGAGAGGCCAGTCCCCATGCGAGTTGCTAGGGGGCCTCTTGGGATTCCTCTCCCGTCGATACCGGGGCCAAAAACCTTGTGTGGAGTCAGGGCCGGAAACGAGGATTCCTCTCAGGGGCTGACATGGATCTTTGGGTACTTCTGGAGTCTCCCCAGGGGAGTCAGGCCTCGTCTCCAGTGGGGGCATGCACGTGCGCTTTCCTTCCAGGCTGTGGCAGAAATGTCACGCTTCCCGTCGCGTGGATCAAAGGATCTGTGGTTTTCCCTCGAGGCTTGCCTCGAGGCTTTCCCACAGGGCTGTCCCACGTGCCACCGTGGTGTGAGTCGATCCTCGGCGTGAAAGATGAGCCAGTGCAGGGCAAAGAGGTTCCTCTGGAATGGACTGAGACATCTGGGGGACTCTTGGAATGGTGGTACGACCATGGAGTTCCTCTCGCCTTTCCTGTTGAGAGTGCCTCCTCTTGAGATGCGACGGGAACGCCGGGAATTCTTTCCCGTTGAAAGCAGGGAAAGGATCCCTCATCTCGAGCTAGGAGGGGGAAACGGGGCTCCTCTGGATGTGGGCGGGACCATCGTGCTTCCTCTCGAGTCGAGACGGGTATGGCGGTGAACTTCTTGAGTTGCAGCAAGGGTGTGAAAGACCCTTTAGAAGTTCCAGAGGTTAGGTGTCATTAGTCTCCAGACGCCTCATCGGAAATAGGCCTAATCTCGCCTGGAAGGGAGAACTTCCTGGATTTTCTCGAGTTGCGGCAGCTGTTCTGGAGTTACGACGGGGACCTCAGGGACCCGCACTGGTGGCCTCAGGTGAGGTCAGTCCCCATGCGAGTTGCTAGGGGGCCTCTCGGGATTCCTCTCCCGTCGATACCGGGGCCAAAAACCTTGTGTGGAGTCAGGGCCGGAACCGAGGATTCCTCTCAGGGGCTGATATGGATCTTTGGGTACTTCTGGAGTCTCCCCAGGGGAATCAGGCCTCGTCTCGAGTGGGGGCATGCACGTGCGCTTTCCTTCCAGGCTGTAGCAGCAATGTCACGCTTCCCTTCGCGTGGATCAAAGGATCTGTGGTTTTCCCTCGAGGCTTTCCCTCGAGGCTTTCCCACAGGGCTGTCCCACGTGCCACCGTGGTGTGAGTCGATCCTGGCGTGAAAGATGAGCCAGTGCAGGGCACAGAGGTTCCGCTGGAATGGACTGAGACATCTGGGGGACTCTTGGAATGGTGGTACGACCATGGAGTTCCTCTCGCCTTTCCTGTTGAGAGTGCCTCCTCTTGAGATGCGACGGGAACGCCGGGAATTCTTTCCCGTTGAAAGCAGGGAAAGGATCCCTCATCTCGAGCTACGAGGCGGAAACGGGGCTCCTCTGGATGTGGGCGGGACCATCGTGCTTCCCCTCGAGTGGAGACGGGTATGGCGGTGAACTTCTTGATTTGCAGCAAGGGTGTGAAAGACCCTTTCGAATTTCCAGAGGTTAGGTGTCATTAGTCTCCAGACGCCTCATCGGAAATAGGCCTCATCTCGCCTGGAAGGGAGAACTTCCTGGATTTTCTCGAGTTGCGGCAGGTGTTCTCGAGTTACGACGGGGACCTCAGGGACCCGCCCTGGTGGCCTCAAGAGAGGCCAGTCCCCATGCGAGTTGCTAGGGGGCCTCTCGGGATTCCTCTCCCGTCGATACCGGGGCCAAAAACCTTTTGTGGAGTCAGGGCCGGAACCGAGGATTCCTCTCAGGGGCTGACATGGATCTTTGGGTACTTCTGGAGTCTCCCCAGGGGAATCAGGCCTCGTCTCGAGTGGGGGCATGCACGTGCGCTTTCCTTCCAGGCTGTAGCAGCAATGTCACGCTTCCCTTCGCGTGGATCAAAGGATCTGTGGTTTTCCCTCGAGGCTTTCCCTCGAGGCTTTCCCACAGGGCTGTCCCACGTGCCACCGTGGTGTGAGTCGATGCTGGCGTGAAAGATGAGCCAGTGCAGGGCAAAGAGGTTCCTCTGGAATGGACTGAGACATCTGGGGGACTCTTGGAATGGTGGTACGACCATGGAGTTCCTCTCGCCTTTCCTGTTGAGAGTGCCTCCTCTTGAGATGCGACGGGAACGCCGGGAATTCTTTCCCGTTGAAAGCAGGGAAAGGATCCCACATCTCGAGCTACGAGGGGGAAACGGGGCTCCTCTGGATGTGGGTTGGGACCATCGTGCTTCCTCTCGAGTCGAGACGGGTATGGCGGTGAACTTCTTGAGTTGCAGCAAGGGTGTGAAAGACCCTTTCGAAGTTCCAGAGGTTAGGTGTCATTAGTCTCCAGACGCCTCATCGGAAATAGGCCTAATCTCGCCTGGAAGGGAGAACTTCCTGGATTTTCTCGAGTTGCGGCAGCTGTTCTGGAGTTACGACGGGGACCTCAGGGACCCGCACTGGTGGCCTCAGGAGAGGCCAGTCCCCATGCGAGTTGCTAGGGGGCCTCTCGGGATTCCTCTCCCGTCGATACCGGGGCCAAAAACCTTGTGTGGAGTCAGGGCCGGAACCGAGGATTCCTCTCAGGGGCTGACATGGATCTTTGGGTACTTCTGGAGTCTCCACAGGGGAGTCAGGCCTCGTCTCGAGTGGGGGCATGCACGTGCGCTTTCCTTCCAGGCTGTAGCAGCAATGTCACGCTTCCCTTCGCGTGGATCAAAGGATCTGTGGTTTTCCCTCGAGGCTTTCCCTCGAGGCTTTCCCACAGGGCTGTCCCACGTGCCACCGTGGTGTGAGTCGATCCTGGCGTGAAAGATGAGCCAGTGCAGGGCAAAGAGGTTCCTCTGGAATGGACTGAGACATCTGGGGGACTCTTGGAATGGTGGTACGACCATGGAGTTCCTCTCGCCTTTCCTGTTGAGAGTGCCTCCTCTTGAGATGCGATGGGAACGCCGGGAATTCTTTCCCGTTGAAAGCAGGGAAAAGATCCCTCATCTCGAGCTACGAGGGGGAAACGGGGCTCCTCTGGATGTGGGCGGGACCATCGTGCTTCCTCTCGAGTGGAGACGGGTATGGCGGTGAACTTCTTGAGTTGCAGCAAGGGTGTGAAAGACCCTTTCGAAGTTCCAGAGTTTAGGTGTCATTAGTCTCCAGACGCCTCATCGGAAATAGGCCTCATCTCGCCTGGAAGGGAGAACTTCCTGGATTTTCTCGAGTTGCGGCAGGTGTTCTCCAGTTACGACGGTGACCTCAGGGACCCGCCCTGGTGGCCTCAGGAGAGGCCAGTCCCCATGCGAGGTGCTAGGGGACCTCTTGGGGTTCCTCTCCCGTCAATTCCGGGGCCAAAAACCTTGTGTGTAGTCAGGGCCGGAACCGAGGATTCCTCTCAGGGGCTGACATGGATCTTTGGGTACTTCTGGAGTCTCCCCAGGGGAGTCAGGCCTCGTCTCGAGTGGGGGCATGCACGTGCGCTTTCCTTCCAGGCTCTAGCAGCAATGTCACGCTTCCCGTGGCCTGGATCAAAGGATCTGTGGTTTTCCCTCGAGGCTTTCCCTTGAGGCTTTCCCACAGGGCTGTCGCACGTGCCACCGTGGTGTGAATCGATCCGCGGCGTGAAAGATGAGCCAGTGCAGGGCAAAGAGGTTCCTCTGGAATGGACTGAGACATCTGGGGGACTCTTGGAATGGTGGTACGACCATGGAGTTCCTCTCCCCTTTCCTGTTGAGAGTGCCTCCTCTTGAGATGCGACGGGAACGCCGGGAATTCTTTCCCGTTGAAAGCAGGGAAAGGATCCCTCATCTCGAGCTACGATGGGGAAACGGGGCTCCTCTGGATGTGGGCGGGACCATCGTGTTTCCTCTCGAGTGGAGACGGGTATGGCGGTGAACTTCTTGAGTTGCAGCAAGGGTGTGAAAGACCCTTCCGAAGTTCCAGAGGTTTGGTGTCATTAGACTCCAGACGCCTCATCGGAAATAGGCCTCATCTCGCCTGGAAGGGAGAACTTCCTGGATTTTCTCGAGTTGCGGCAGGTGTTCTCGAGTTACGACGGGGACCTCAGGGACCCGCCCTGGTGGCCTCAGGAGAGGCCAGTCCCCATGAGAGTTGCTAGGGGGCCTCTCGGGATTCCTCTCCCGTCGATACCGGGGCCAAAAACCTTGTGTGGAGTCAGGGCCGGAACCGAGGATTCCTCTCAGGGGCTGACATGGATCTTTGGGTACTTCTGGAGTCTCCCCAGGGGAGTCAGGCCTCGTCTCGAGTGGGGGCATGCACGTGCGCTTTCCTTCCAGGCTGTAGCAGCAATGTCACGCTTCCCGTGGCGTGGATCAAAGGATCTGTGGTTTTCCCTCGAGGCTTTCCCTCGAGGCTTTCCCACAGGGCTGTCCCACGTGCCACCGTGGTGTGAGTCGATCCTCGGCGTGAAAGATGAGCCAGTGCAGGGCAAAGAGGTTCCTCTGGAATGGACTGAGACATCTGGGGGACTCTTGGAATGGTGGTACGACCATGGAGTTCCTCTCGCCTTTCCTGTTGAGAGTGCCTCCTCTTGAGATGCGACGGGAACGCCGGGAATTCTTTCCCGTTGAAAGCAGGGAAAGGATCCCTCATCTCGAGCTACGAGGGGGAAACGGGGATCCTCTGGATGTGGGCGGAACCATCGTGCTTCCTCTGGAGTGGAGACGGGTATGGCGGTGAACTTCTTGAGTCGCAGCAAAGGTGTGAAAGACCTTTTCGAAGTTCCAGAGGTTAGGTGTCATTAGTCTCCACACGCCTCATCGGAAATATGCCTCATCTCGCCTGGAAGGGAGAACTTCCTGGATTTTCTCGAGTTGCTGCAGGTGTTCTCGAATTACGACGGGGACCTCAGGGACCCGCCTTGGTGGCTTCAGGAGAGGCCAGTCCCCATGCGAGTTGCTAGGGGGCCTCTCGGGTTTCCTCTCTCGTCGATACCGGGGCCAAAATCCTTGTGTGGAGTCAGGGCCGGAACCGAGGATTCCTCTCAGGGGCTGACATGGACCTTTGGGTACTTCTGGAGTCTCCCCAGGGGAGTCAGGCCTCGTCTCGAGTGGGGGCATGCACGTGCGCTTTCCTTCCAGGCTGTAGCAGCAATGTCACGCTTCCCGTCGCGTGGATCAAAGGATCTGCGGTTTTCCCTCGAGGCTTTCCCACAGGGCTGTCCCACGTGCCACCGTGGTGTGAGTCGATGCTGGCGTGAAAGATGAGCCAGTGCAGGGCAAAGAGGTTCCTCTGGAATGGACTGAGACATCTGGGGGACTCTTGGAATGGTGGTACGACCATGGAGTTCCTCTCGCCTTTCCTGTTGAGAGTGCCTCCTCTTGAGATGCGACGGGAACGCCGGGAATTCTTTCCCGTTGAAAGCAGGGAAAGGATCCCACATCTCGAGCTACGAGGGGGAAACGGGGCTCCTCTGGATGTGGGTTGGGACCATCGTGCTTCCTCTCGAGTCGAGACGGGTATGGCGGTGAACTTCTTGAGTTGCAGCAAGGGTGTGAAAGACCCTTTCGAAGTTCCAGAGGTTAGGTGTCATTAGTCTCCAGACGCCTCATCGGAAATAGGCCTAATCTCGCCTGGAAGGGAGAACTTCCTGGATTTTCTCGAGTTGCGGCAGCTGTTCTGGAGTTACGACGGGGACCTCAGGGACCCGCACTGGTGGCCTCAGGAGAGGCCAGTCCCCATGCGAGTTGCTAGGGGGCCTCTCGGGATTCCTCTCCCGTCGATACCGGGGCCAAAAACCTTGTGTGGAGTCAGGGCCGGAACCGAGGATTCCTCTCAGGGGCTGACATGGATCTTTGGGTACTTCTGGAGTCTCCACAGGGGAGTCAGGCCTCGTCTCGAGTGGGGGCATGCACGTGCGCTTTCCTTCCAGGCTGTAGCAGCAATGTCACGCTTCCCTTCGCGTGGATCAAAGGATCTGTGGTTTTCCCTCGAGGCTTTCCCTCGAGGCTTTCCCACAGGGCTGTCCCACGTGCCACCGTGGTGTGAGTCGATCCTGGCGTGAAAGATGAGCCAGTGCAGGGCAAAGAGGTTCCTCTGGAATGGACTGAGACATCTGGGGGACTCTTGGAATGGTGGTACGACCATGGAGTTCCTCTCGCCTTTCCTGTTGAGAGTGCCTCCTCTTGAGATGCGATGGGAACGCCGGGAATTCTTTCCCGTTGAAAGCAGGGAAAAGATCCCTCATCTCGAGCTACGAGGGGGAAACGGGGCTCCTCTGGATGTGGGCGGGACCATCGTGCTTCCTCTCGAGTGGAGACGGGTATGGCGGTGAACTTCTTGAGTTGCAGCAAGGGTGTGAAAGACCCTTTCGAAGTTCCAGAGTTTAGGTGTCATTAGTCTCCAGACGCCTCATCGGAAATAGGCCTCATCTCGCCTGGAAGGGAGAACTTCCTGGATTTTCTCGAGTTGCGGCAGGTGTTCTCCAGTTACGACGGTGACCTCAGGGACCCGCCCTGGTGGCCTCAGGAGAGGCCAGTCCCCATGCGAGGTGCTAGGGGACCTCTTGGGGTTCCTCTCCCGTCAATTCCGGGGCCAAAAACCTTGTGTGTAGTCAGGGCCGGAACCGAGGATTCCTCTCAGGGGCTGACATGGATCTTTGGGTACTTCTGGAGTCTCCCCAGGGGAGTCAGGCCTCGTCTCGAGTGGGGGCATGCACGTGCGCTTTCCTTCCAGGCTCTAGCAGCAATGTCACGCTTCCCGTGGCCTGGATCAAAGGATCTGTGGTTTTCCCTCGAGGCTTTCCCTTGAGGCTTTCCCACAGGGCTGTCGCACGTGCCACCGTGGTGTGAATCGATCCGCGGCGTGAAAGATGAGCCAGTGCAGGGCAAAGAGGTTCCTCTGGAATGGACTGAGACATCTGGGGGACTCTTGGAATGGTGGTACGACCATGGAGTTCCTCTCCCCTTTCCTGTTGAGAGTGCCTCCTCTTGAGATGCGACGGGAACGCCGGGAATTCTTTCCCGTTGAAAGCAGGGAAAGGATCCCTCATCTCGAGCTACGATGGGGAAACGGGGCTCCTCTGGATGTGGGCGGGACCATCGTGTTTCCTCTCGAGTGGAGACGGGTATGGCGGTGAACTTCTTGAGTTGCAGCAAGGGTGTGAAAGACCCTTCCGAAGTTCCAGAGGTTTGGTGTCATTAGACTCCAGACGCCTCATCGGAAATAGGCCTCATCTCGCCTGGAAGGGAGAACTTCCTGGATTTTCTCGAGTTGCGGCAGGTGTTCTCGAGTTACGACGGGGACCTCAGGGACCCGCCCTGGTGGCCTCAGGAGAGGCCAGTCCCCATGAGAGTTGCTAGGGGGCCTCTCGGGATTCCTCTCCCGTCGATACCGGGGCCAAAAACCTTGTGTGGAGTCAGGGCCGGAACCGAGGATTCCTCTCAGGGGCTGACATGGATCTTTGGGTACTTCTGGAGTCTCCCCAGGGGAGTCAGGCCTCGTCTCGAGTGGGGGCATGCACGTGCGCTTTCCTTCCAGGCTGTAGCAGCAATGTCACGCTTCCCGTGGCGTGGATCAAAGGATCTGTGGTTTTCCCTCGAGGCTTTCCCTCGAGGCTTTCCCACAGGGCTGTCCCACGTGCCACCGTGGTGTGAGTCGATCCTCGGCGTGAAAGATGAGCCAGTGCAGGGCAAAGAGGTTCCTCTGGAATGGACTGAGACATCTGGGGGACTCTTGGAATGGTGGTACGACCATGGAGTTCCTCTCGCCTTTCCTGTTGAGAGTGCCTCCTCTTGAGATGCGACGGGAACGCCGGGAATTCTTTCCCGTTGAAAGCAGGGAAAGGATCCCTCATCTCGAGCTACGAGGGGGAAACGGGGATCCTCTGGATGTGGGCGGAACCATCGTGCTTCCTCTGGAGTGGAGACGGGTATGGCGGTGAACTTCTTGAGTCGCAGCAAAGGTGTGAAAGACCTTTTCGAAGTTCCAGAGGTTAGGTGTCATTAGTCTCCACACGCCTCATCGGAAATATGCCTCATCTCGCCTGGAAGGGAGAACTTCCTGGATTTTCTCGAGTTGCTGCAGGTGTTCTCGAATTACGACGGGGACCTCAGGGACCCGCCTTGGTGGCTTCAGGAGAGGCCAGTCCCCATGCGAGTTGCTAGGGGGCCTCTCGGGTTTCCTCTCTCGTCGATACCGGGGCCAAAATCCTTGTGTGGAGTCAGGGCCGGAACCGAGGATTCCTCTCAGGGGCTGACATGGACCTTTGGGTACTTCTGGAGTCTCCCCAGGGGAGTCAGGCCTCGTCTCGAGTGGGGGCATGCACGTGCGCTTTCCTTCCAGGCTGTAGCAGCAATGTCACGCTTCCCGTCGCGTGGATCAAAGGATCTGCGGTTTTCCCTCGAGGCTTTCCCACAGGGCTGTCCCACGTGCCACCGTGGTGTGAGTCGATCCTCGGCGTGAAAGATGAGCCAGTGCAGGGCAAAGAGGTTCCTCTGGAATGGACTGAGACATCTGGGGGACTCTTGGAATGGTGGTACGACAATGGAGTTCTTCTCGCCTTTCCTGTTGAGAGTGCCTCCTTTTGATATGGGATGGGAACGCCGGGAATTCGTTCCCGTTGAAAGCAGGGAAAGGATCGCTCATCTCGAGCTACGAGGGGGAAACGGGGCTCCTCTGGATGTGGGCGGGACCATCGTGCTTCCTCTCGAGTGGAGACGGGTATGGCGGTGAACTTCTTGAGTTGCAGCAAGGGTGTGAAAGACCCTTTCGAAGTTCCAGAGGTTATGTGCCATTAGTCTCCAGACGCCTCATTGGAAATAGGCCTCATCTCGCCTGGAAGGGAGAACTTCCTGGATTTTCTCGAGGTGCGGCAGGTGTTCTCGAGTTACGACGGGGACCTCAGGAACCCGCACTGGTGGCCTCAGGAGAAGCCAGTCCCCATGCTAGTTGCAAGGGGGCCTCTCGGGATTCCTCTCCCGTCGATACCGGGGCCAAAGACCTTGTGTGGAGTCAGGGCCGGAACCGAGGATTCCTCTCAGGGGCAGACATGGATCTTTGGGTACTTCTGGAGTCTCCCCAGGGGAGTCAGGCCTCGTCTCGAGTGGGGGCATGCACGTGCGTTTTCCTTCCAGGCTGTGGCAGAAATGTCACGCTTCCCGTGGCGTGGATCAAAGGATCTGTGGTTTTCCCTCGAGGCTTTCCTCGAGGCTTTCCCACAGGGCTGTCCCACGTGCCACCTTGGTGTGAGTCGATCCTCGGCGTGAAAGATGAGCCAGTGCAGGGCAAAGAGGTTCCTCTGGAATGGACTGAGACATCTGGGGGACTCTTGGAATGCTGGTACGACCATGGAGTTCCTCTCGCCTTTCCTGTTGAGAGTGCCTCCTCTTGAGATGCGACGGAAACGCCGGGAATTCTTTCCCGTTGAAAGCAGGGAAAAGATCCCTCATCTCGAGCTACGAGGGGGAAACGGGGCTCCTCTGGATGTGGGCGGGACCATCGTGCTTCCTCTCGAGTGGAGACGGCTATGTCGGTGAACTTCTTGAGTTGCAGCAAGGGTGTGAAAGACCCTTTCGAAGTTCCAGAGTTTAGGTGTCATTAGTCTCCAGACGCCTCATCGGAAATAGGCCTCATCGCGCCTGGAAGGGAGAACTTCCTGGATTTTCTCGAGTTGCGGCAGGTGTTCTCCAGTTACGACGGGGACCTCAGGGACCCGCCCTGGTGGCCTCAGGAGAGGCCAGTCCCCATGCGAGTTGCTAGGGGGCCTCTCGGGATTCCTCTCCCGTCGATACCGGGGCCAAAAACCTTGTGTGGAGTCAGGGCCGGAACCGAGTATTCCTCTCAGGGGCTGACATGGATCTTTGGGTACTTCTGGAGTCTCCCCAGGGGAGTCAGGCCTCGTCTCGAGTGGGGGCATGCACGTGCGCTTTCCTTCCAGGCTGTAGCAGCAATGTCACGATTCCCGTCGCGTGCATCAAAGGATCTGTGGTTTTCCCTCGAGGCTTTCCCACAGGGCTGTCGCACGTGCCACTGTGGTGTGAGTCGATCCTCGGCGTGAAAGATGAGCCAGTGCAGGGCAAAGAGGTTCCTCTGGAATGGACTGAGACATCTGGGGGACTCTTGGAATGGTGGTACGACCATGGAGTTCCTCTCGCCTTTCCTGTTGAGAGTGCCTCCTCTTGAGATGCGACGGGAACGCCGGGAATTCTTTCCCGTTGAAAGCAGGGAAAGGATCCCTCATCTTGATCTACGAGGGGGAAACGGGGCTCCTCTGGATGTGGGCGGGACCATCGTGCTTCCTCTCGAGTGGAGACGGGTATGGCGGTGAACTTCTTGAGTTGCAGCAAGGGTGTGAAAGACCCTTTCGAAGTTCCAGAGGTTAGGTGTCATTAGTCTCCAGACGCCTCATCGGAAATAGGCCTCATCTCGCCTGGAAGGGAGAACTTCCTGGATTTTCTCGAGTTGCGGCAGGTGTTCTCGAGTTACGACGGTGACCTCAGGGACCCGCCCTGGTGGCCTCAGGAGAGGCCAGTCCCCATGCGAGGTGCTAGGGGACCTCTTGGGGTTCCTCTCCCGTCAATTCCGGGGCCAAAATCCTTGTGTGTAGTCAGGGCCAGAACCGAGGATTCCTCTCAGGGGCTGACATGGATCTTTGGGTACTTCTGGAGAATCCCCAGGGGAGTCAGGCCTCGTCTCGAGTGGGGGCATGCACGTGCGCTTTCCTTCCAGGCTGTAGCAGCAATGTCACGCTTCCCGTCGCGTGGATTAAAGGATCTGTGGTTTTCCCTCGAGGCTTTCCCTCGAGGCTTTCCCACAGGGCTCTCCCACGTGCCACCGTGGTGTGAGTCGATCCTCGGCGTGAAAGATGAGCCAGTGCAGGGCAAAGAGGTTCCTCTGGAATGGACTGAGACATCTGGGGGACTCTTGGAATGGTGGTACGACCATGGAGTTCCTCTCGCCTTTCCTGTTGAGAGTGCCTCCTCTTGAGATGCGACGGGAACGCCGGGAATTCTATCCCGTTGAAAGCAGGGAAAGGATCCCTCATCTCGAGCTACGAGGGGGAAACGGGGCTCCTCTGGATGTGGGCGGGACCATCGTGCTTCCTCTCGAGTGGAGACGGGTATGGCGGTGAACTTCTTGAGTTGCAACAAGGGTGTGAAAGACCCTTTCGAAGTTCCAGAGGTTAGGTGTCATTAGTCTCCAGACGCCTCATCGGAAATAGGCCTCTTCTCGCCTGGAAGGGAGAACTTCCTGGATTTTCTCGAGTTGCGGCAGGTGTTCTCGAGTTACGACAGGGACCTCAGGGACCCGCCCTGGTGGCCTCAGGAGAGGCCAGTCCCCATGCGAGTTGCTAGGGGGCCTCTCGGGATTCCTCTCCCATCGATACCGGGGCCAAAAACCTTGTGTGGAGTCAGAGCCGGAACCGAGGATTCCTCTCAGGGGCTGATATGGATCTTTGGGTACTTCTGGAGACTCGCCAGGGGAGACAGGCCTCGTCTCGAGTGGGGGCATGCACGTGCACTTTCCTTCCAGGCTGTAGCAGCAATGTCACGCTTCCCGTCGCGTTGATCAAAGGATCTGTGGTTTTCCCTCTAGGCTTTCCCTCGAGGCTTTCCCACAGGGCTGTCCCACGTGCCACCGTGGTGTGAGTCGATCCTCGGCGTGAAAGATGAGCCAGTGCAGGGCAAAGAGGTTCCTCTGGAATGGACTGAGACATCTGGCGGACTCTTGAAATGGTGGTACGACCATGCAGTTCCTCTCGCCTTTCCTGTTGAGAGTGCCTCCTCTTGAGATGCGACGGGAACGCCGGGAATTCTTTCCCGTTGAAAGAAGGGAAAGGATCCCTCAACTCGAGCTAGGAGGGGGAAACGGGGCTCCTCTGGATGTGGGCGGGACCATCGTGCTTCCTCTCGAGTGGAGACGGGTATGGCGGTGAACTTCTTGAGTTGCAGCAAGGGTGTGAAAGACCCTTTCGAAGTTCCAGAGGTTAGGTGTCATTAGTCTCCAGACGCCTCATCGGAAATAGGCCTCATCTCGCCTGGAAGGGAGAAATTCCTGGATTTTCTCGAGTTGCGGCAGGTGCTCTCGAGTTACGACGGGGACCTCAGGGACCCGCCCTGATGGCCTCAGGAGAGGCCAGTCCCCATGCGAGTTGCTAGGGGGCCTCTCGGGATTCCTCTCCCATCCATACCGGGGCCAAAAACCTTGTGTGGAGTCAGGGCCGGAACCGAGGATTCCTCTCAGTGGCTGACATGGATCTTTGGGTACTTCTGGAGTCTCCCCAGGGGAGTCAGGCCTCGTCTCGAGTGGGGGCATGCACGTGCGCTTTCCTTCAAGGCTGTAGCAGCAATGTCACGCTTCCCGTGGCGTGAATCAAACGATCTGTGGTTTTCCCTCGAGGCTTTCCCTCGAGGCTTTCCCACATGGCTCTCCCACGTGCCACTGTGGTGTGAGTCGAACCTCGGCGTGAAAGATGAGACAGTGCAGGGCAAAGACGTTCCTCTGGAATGGACTGAGACATCTGGGGGACTCTTGGAATGGTGGTGCGACCATGGAGTTCCTCTCGCCTTTCCTGTTGAGAGTGCCTCCTCTTGAGATGCGACGGGAACGCCGGGAATTCTTTCCCGTTGAAAGCAGGGAAAGGATCCCTCATCTCGAGCTCCGAGGGGGAAACGGGGCTCCTCTGGATGTGGGCGGGACCATCGTGCTTCCTCTCGAGTGGAGACGGGTATGGCGGTGAACTTCTTGAGTTGCAGCAAGGGTGTGAAAGACCCTTTCGAAGTTCCAGAGGTTAGGTGTCATTAGTCTCTAGACGCCTCATCGGAAATAGGCCTCATCTCGCCTGGAAGGGAGAACTTCCTGGATTTTTTCGAGTTGCGGCAGGTGTTCTCGAGTTACGACGGGGACCTCAGGGACCCGCCCTGGTGCCCTCAGGAGAGGCCAGTCCCCATGCGAGTTGCTAGGGGGCCTCTCGGGATTCCTCTCCCGTCGATACCGGGGCCAAAAACCTTGATTGGAGTAAGGGCCCAAACCGAGGATTCCTCTCAGGGGCTGATATGGATCTTTGGGTACTTCTGGAGTCTCGCCAGGGGAGACAGGCCTCGTCTCGAGTGGGGGCATGCACGTGCACTTTCCTTCCAGGCTGTAGCAGCAATGTGACGCTTCCCGTCGCGTGGATCAAAGGATCTGTGGTTTTCCCTCGAGGCTTTCCCTCGAGGCTTTCCCACAGGGCTGTCCCACGTGCCACCGTGGTGTGAGTCGATCCTCGGTGTGAAAGATGAGCCAGTGTAGGGCAAAGAGGTTCCTCTGGAATGGACTGAGACATCTGGGGGACTCTTGGAATGGTGGTACGACGATGGAGTTCCTCTCGCCTTTGCTGTTGAGAGTGCCTCCTCCTGAGATGGGACGGGAATACCGGGAATTCTTTCCCGTTGAAAGCAGGGAAAGGATCGCTCATCTCGATCTAGGAGGGGGAAACGAGGCTCCTCTGGATGTGGGCGGGACCATCGTGCTTCCTCTAGGGTGGAGACGGGTATGGCGGTGAACTTCTTGAGTTGCAGCAAGGGTGTGAAAGACCCTTTCGAAGTTCCAGAGGTTAGGTGTCATTAGTCTCCAAACGCCTCATCGGAAATAGGCCTCATCCTGCCTGGAAGGGAGAACTTCCTGGATTTTCTCGAGTTGCGGCAGGTGTTCTCGAGTTACGACGGGGACCTCAGGGACCCGCCCTGGTGGCCTCAGGAGAGGCCAGTCCCCATGCGAGTTGCTAGGGGGCCTCTCGGGATTCCTCTCCCGTCGATACCCGGGCCAAAAACCTTGTGTGGAGTCAGGGCCGGAACCGAGGATTCCTCTCACGGGCTGATATGGATCTTTGGGTACTTCTGGAGTCTCGCCAGGGGATACAGGCCCCATCTCGAGTGGGGGCATGCACGTGCGCTTTCCTTCCAGGCTGTAGCAGCAATGTCACGCTTTCCATCCCGTGGATCAAAGGATCTGTGGTTTTTCCACAGGTTTGTCCCACGTGCCACCGTGGTGTGAGTCGATCCTCGGCGTGAAAGATGAGCCAGTGCAGGGCAAAGAGTTTCCTCTGGAATGGACTGAGACATCTGGGGGACTCTTGGAATGGTGGTACGACCATGGAGTTCCTCTCGCCTTTCCTGTTGAGAGTGCCTCCTCTTGAGATGCGACGGGAACGCCGGGAATTCTTTCCCGTTGGAAGCAGGGAAAGGATCGCTCATCTCGAGCTAGGAGGGGGAAACGGGGCTCCTCTGGATGTGGGCGGGACCATCGTGCTTCCTCTCGAGTGGAGACGAGTATGGCGGTGAACTTCTTGAGTTGCAGCAAGGGTGTGAAAGACCTTTTCGAAGTTCCAGAGGTTAGGTGTCATTAGTCTCCAGACGCCTCATCGGAAATAGGCCTCATTTCGCCTGGAAAGGAGAACTTCCTGGATTTTCTCGAGTTGCGGCAGGTGTTCTCGTGTTACGACGGGGACCTCAGGGACCCGCCCTGGTGGCCTCACAAGAGGCCAGTCCCCATGCGAGTTGCTAGGGTGCCTCTCGGGATTCCTCTCCCGTCGATACCGGGGCCAAAAACCTTGTGTGGAGTCAGGGCCGGAACCGAGGATTCCTCTCAGTGGCTGACATGGATCTTTGGGTACTTCTGGAGTCTCCCCAGGGGAGTCAGGCCTCGTCTCGAGTGGGGGCATGCACGTGCGCTTTCCTTCAAGGCTGTAGCAGCAATGTCACGCTTCCCGTGGCGTGAATCAAACGATCTGTGGTTTTCCCTCGAGGCTTTCCCTCGAGGCTTTCCCACAGGGCTGTCCCACGTGCCACCGTGGTGTGAGTCGATCCTCGGCGTGAAAGATGAGACAGTGCAGGGCAAAGACGTTCCTCTGGAATGGACTGAGACATCTGGGGGACTCTTGGAATGGTGGTACGACCATGGAGTTCCTCTCGCCTTTCCTGTTGAGAGTGCCTCCTCTTGAGATGCGACGGGAACGCCGGGAATTCTTTCCCGTTGGAAGCAGGGAAAGGATCGCTCATCTCGAGCTAGGAGGGGGAAACGGGGCTCCTCTGGATGTGGGCGGGACCATCGTGCTTCCTCTCGAGTGGAGACGAGTATGGCGGTGAACTTCTTGAGTTGCAGCAAGGGTGTGAAAGACCTTTTCGAAGTTCCAGAGGTTAGGTGTCATTAGTCTCCAGACGCCTCATCGGAAATAGGCCTCATTTCGCCTGGAAAGGAGATCTTCCTGGATTTTCTCGAGTTGCGGCAGGTGTTCTCGTGTTACGACGGGGACCTCAGGGACCCGCCCTGGTGGCCTCAGAAGAGGCCAGTCCCCATGCGAGTTGCTAGGGTGCCTCTCGGGATTCCTCTCCCGTCGATACCGGGGCCAAAAACCTTGTGTGGAGTCAGGGCCGGAACCGAGGATTCCTCTCAGTGGCTGACATGGATCTTTGGGTACTTCTGGAGTCTCCCCAGGGGAGTCAGGCCTCGTCTCGAGTGGGGGCATGCACGTGCGCTTTCCTTCAAGGCTGTAGCAGCAATGTCACGCTTCCCGTGGCGTGAATCAAACGATCTGTGGTTTTCCCTCGAGGCTTTCCCTCGAGGCTTTCCCACAGGGCTGTCCCACGTGCCACCGTGGTGTGAGTCGATCCTCGGCGTGAAAGATGAGACAGTGCAGGGCAAAGACGTTCCTCTGGAATGGACTGAGACATCTGGGGGACTCTTGGAATGGTGGTACGACCATGGAGTTCCTCTCGCCTTTCCTGTTGAGAGTGCCTCCTCTTGAGATGCGACGGGAACGCCGGGAATTCTTTCCCGTTGAAAGCAGGGAAAGGATCCCTCATCTCGAGCTACGAGGGGGAAACGGGGCTCCTCTGGATGTGGGCGGGACCATCGTGCTTCCTCTCGAGTGGAGACGGGTGTGGCGGTGAACTTCTTGAGTTGCAACAAGGGTGTGAAAGACCCTTTCGAAGTTCCAGAGGTTAAGTGTCATTAGTCTTCAGACGCCTCATCGGTAATAGGCCTCATCTCGCCTGGAAGGGGGAACTTCCTGGAATTTCTCGAGTTGTGGCAGGTGTTCTCGAGTTACGACGGGGACCTCAGGGACCCGCCCTGGTGGCCTCAGGAGAGGCCAGTCCCCGAGCGAGTTGCTAGGGGGCCTCTCGGGATTCCTCTCCCGTCGATACCGGGGCCAAAAACCTTGTGTGGAGTCAGGGCCGGAACCGAGGATTCCTCTCACGGGCTGACATGGATCTTTGGGTACTTCTGGAGTCTCCCCAGGGGAGTTAGGCCTCGTCTCGAGTCGGGGCATGCACGTGCACTTTCCTTCCAGGCTGTAGCAGCAATGTCACGCTTCCCGTGGCGTGGTTCAAAGGATCTGTGGTTTTCCCTCGAGGCTTTCCCTCGAGGCTTTCCCACAGGGCTGTCCCACGTGCCACCGTGGTGTGAGTCGATCCTCGGCGTGAAAGATGAGCCAGTGCAGGGCAAAGAGATTCCTCTGGAATGGACTGAGACATCTGGGGGACTCTTGGAATGGTGGTACGACCAT
This sequence comes from Capricornis sumatraensis, assembly GCF_032405125.1. NCBI lineage: Eukaryota > Metazoa > Chordata > Mammalia > Artiodactyla > Bovidae > Capricornis > Capricornis sumatraensis. Next base: position 506,708 of record NC_091077.1, on the reverse strand, counting down.
GGAGTTCCTCTCACTTTTCCTGTTGAGAGTGCCTCCGCTTGAGATGCGACGGGAAAGCCGGGAACTCTTTCCCATTGAAAGCAGGGAAAGGATTCCTCATCTCGAGCTACGAGGGGGAAAGGGGGCTCCTCTGGATGTGGGCGGGACGATTGTGCTTCCTCTCGAGTGGAGACGGGTATGGCGGTGAACTTCTTGAGTTGCAGCAAGGGTGTGAAAGACCCTTTCGAAGTTCCAGAGGTTAGGTGTCATTAGTCTCCAGACGCCTCATCGGAAATAGGCCTCATCCTGCCTGGAAGGGAGAACTTCCTGGATTTTCTCGAGTTGCGGCAGGTGTTCTCGAGTTACGACGGGGACCTCAGGGACCCGCCCTGGTGGCCTCAGGAGAGGCCAGTCCCCATGCGAGTTGCTAGGAGGCCTCTCGGGATTCCTCTCCCGTCGATACCCGGGCCAAAAACCTTGTGTGGAGTCAGGTCCGGAACCGAGGATTCCTCTCACGGGCTGATATGGATCTTTGGGTACTTCTGGAGTCTCGCCAGGGGAGACAGGCCCCATCTCCAGTGGGGGCATGCACGTGCGCTTTCCTTCCAGGCTGTAGCAGCAATGTCACGCTTTCCATCGCGTGGATCAAAGGATCTGTGGTTTTTCCACAGGTTTGTCCCACGTGCCACCGTGGTGTGAGTCGATCCTCGGCGTGAAAGATGAGCTAGTGCAGGGCAAAGAGGTTCCTCTGGAATGGACTGAGACATCTGGGGGACTCTTGGAATGGTGGTACGACCATGGAGTTCCTCTCGCCTTTCCTGTTGAGAGTGCCTCCTCTTGAGATGCGACGGGAACGCCGGGAATTCTTTCCCGTTGGAAGCAGGGAAAGGATCGCTCATCTCGAGCTAGGAGGGGGAAACGGGGCTCCTCTGGATGTGGGCGGGACCATCGTGCTTCCTCTCGAGTGGAGACGGGTATGGCGGTGAACTTCTTGAGTTGCAGCAAGGGTGTGAAAGACCCTTTCGAAGTTCCAGAGGTTAGGTGTCATTAGTCTCCAGACGCCTCATCGGAAATAGGCCTCATCTCGCCTGGAAGGGAGAACTTCCTGGATTTTCTCGAGATGCGGCAGGTGTTCTCGAGTTACGACGGGGACCTCAGGGACCCGCCCTGGTGGCCTCAGGCGAGGCCAGTCCCCATGCGACTTGCTAGGGGGCCTCTCGGGATTCCTCTCCCGTCGATACCGGGGCCAAAAACCTTGTGTGGAGTCAGGGCCGGATCCGAGGATTCCTCTCAGGGGCTGATATGGATCTTTGGGTACTTCTGGAGTCTCCCCAGGGGAGACAGGCCTCGTCGCGAGTGGGGGCATGCACGTGCACTTTCCTTCCAGGCTGTAGCAGCAATGTGACGCTTCCCGTCGCGTGGATCAAAGGATCTGTGGTTTTCCCTCGAGGCTTTCCCTCGAGGCTTTCCCACAGGGCTGTCCCACGTGCCACCGTGGTGTGAGTCGATCCTCGGCGTGAAAGATGAGCCAGTGCAGGGCAAAGAGGTTCCTCTGGAATGGACTGAGACATCTGGGGGACTCTTGGAATGGTGGTACGACCATGGAGTTCCTCTCGCCTTTGCTGTTGAGAGTGCCTCCTCTTGAGATGGGACGGGAATACCGGGAATTCTTTCCCGTTGAAAGCAGGGAAAGGATTCCTCATCTCGAGCTACGAGGGGGAAATGGGGCTCCTCTGGATGTGGGCGGGACCATCGTGCTTCCTCTCGAGTGGAGACGGGTATGGCGGTGAACTTCTTGAGTTGCAGCAAGGGTGTGAAAGACCCTTTCGAAGTTCCAGAGGTTAGGTGTCATTAGTCTCCAGACGCCTCATCGGAAATAGGCCTCATCTCGCCTGGAAGGGAGAACTTCCTGGATTTTCTCGAGTTGCGGCAGGTGTTCTCGAGTTACGACGGGGACCTCAGGGACCCGCCCTGGTGGCCTCAGGAGAGGCCAGTCCCCATGCGAGTTGCTCGGGGGCCTCTCGGGATTCCTCTGCCGTCGATACCGGGGCCAAAAACCTTGTGTGGAGTCAGGGCCGGAACCGAGGATTCCTCTCAGGGGCTGACATGGATCTTTGGGTATTTCTGGAGTCTCCCCATGGGAGTCAGGCCTCGTCTCGAGTGGGGGCATGCACGTGCGCTTTCGTTCCAGGCTGTAGCAGCAATGTCACGCATCCCGTGGCGTGGATCAAAGGATCTGTGGTTTTCCCTCGAGGCTTTCCCTCGAGGCTTTCCCACAGGGCTGTCCCACGTGCCACCGTGGTGTGAGTCGATCCTCGCCGTGAAAGATGAGCCAGTGCAGGGCAAAGAGGTTCCCCTGGAATGGACTGAGACATCTGGGGGACTCTTGGAATGGTGGTACGACCATGGAGTTCCTCTCGCCTTTCCTGTTGAGAGTGCCTCCTCTTGAGATGCGACGGGAACGCCGGGAATTCTTTCCCGTTGAAAGCAGGGAAAGGATCCCTCATCTCGAGCTACGAGGGGGAAACGGGGCTCCTCTGGATGTGGGCGGGACCATCGTGCTTCCTCTCGAGTGGAGACGGGTATGGCGGTGAACTTCTTGAGTTGCAGCAAGGGTGTGAAAGACCCTTTCGAAGTTCCAGAGGTTAGGTGTCATTAGTCTCCAGACGCCTCATCGGAAATAGGCCTCATCTCGCCTGGATGGGAGAACTTCCTGGATTTTCTCGAGTTGCGGCAGGTGTTCTCGAGTTACGACGGGGACCTCAGGGACCCGCCCTGGTGGCCTCAGGAGAGGCCAGTCCCCATGCGAGTTGCTAGGGGCCCTCTCGGGATTCCTCTCCCGTCGATACCGGGGCCAAAACCCTTGTGTGGTGTCAGGGCCGGAACCGAGGATTTCTCTCAGGGGCTGACATGGATCTTTGGGTATTTCTGGAGTCTCCCCAGGGGAGTCAGGCCTTGTCTCGAGTCGGGGCATGCACGTGCGCTTTCCTTCCAGGCTGTAGCAGCAATGTCACGCTTCCCGTTGCGTGGATCAAAGGATCTGTGGTTTTCCCTCGAGGCTTTCCCTCGAGGCTTTCCCACAGGGCTGTCCCACGTGCCACCGTGGTGTTAGTCGATCCTCGGTGTGAAAGATGAGCCAGTGCAGGGTAAAGAGGTTCCTCTGGAATGGACTGAGACATCTGGGGGACTCTTGGAATGGTGGTAAGACCATGGAGTTCCTCTCGCCTTTGCTGTTGAGAGTGCCTCCTCTTGAGATGGGACGGGAATACCGGGAATTCTTTCCCGTTGAAAGCAGGGAAAGGATTCCTCATCTCGAGCTACGAGGGGGAAACGGGGCTCCTCTGGATGTGGGCGGGACCATCGTGCTTCCTCTCGAGTGGAGACGGGTATGGCGGTGAACTTCTTGAGTTGCAGCAAGGGTGTGAAAGACCCTTTCGAAGTTCCAGAGGTTAGGTGTCATTCGTCTCCAGACGCCTCATCGGAAATAGGCCTCATCTCGCCTGGAAGGGTGAACTTCCTGGATTTTCTCGAGTTGCGGCAGGTGTTCTCGAGTTACGACGGGGACTTCAGGGACCCGCCCTGGTGGCCTCAGGAGAGGCCAGTCCCCATTCGACTTGCTAGGGGACCTCTCGGGATTCCTCTCCCTTCGATACCGGGGCCAAAAACCTTTTGTGGAGTTAGGGCCGGAACCGAGGATTCCTTTCAGGGGCTGATATGTATCTTTGGGTACTTCTGGAGTCTCGCCAGGGGAGACAGGCCTCATCTCGAGTGGGGGCATGCACGTGCGCTTTCGTTCCAGGCTGTAGCAGCAATGTCACGCCTCCCGTGGCGTGGATCAAAGGATCTGTGGTTTTCCCTCGAGGCTTTCTCTCGAGGCTTTCCCACAGGGCTGTCCCACGTGCCACCGTGGTGTGAGTCGATCCTCGCCGTGAAAGATGAGCCAGTGCAGGGCAAAGAGGTTCCTCTGAAATGGACTGAGACATCTGGGGGACTCTTGAAATGGTGGTACGACCATGCAGTTCCTCTCGCCTTTCCTGTTGAGAGTGCCTCCCCTTGAGATGCGACGGGAACGCCGGGAATTCTTTCCCGTTGAAAGCAGGGAAAGGATCCCTCATCTCGAGCTACGAGGGGGAAACGGGGCTCCTCTGGATGTGGGCGGGACCATCGTGCTTCCTCTCGAGTGGAGACGGGTATGGCGGTGAACTTCTTGAGTTGCAGCAAGGGTGTGAAAGACCCTTTCGAAGTTCCAGAGGTTAGGTGTCATTAGTCTCCAGACGCCTCATCGGAAATAGGCCTCATCTCGCCTGGAAGGGGGAACTTCCTGGAATTTCTCGAGTTGTGGCAGGTGTTCTCGAGTTACGACGGGGACCTCAGGGACCCGCCCTGGTGGCCTCAGGAGAGGCCAGTCCCCATGCGAGTTGCTAGGCGGCCTCTCGGGATTCCTCTCCCGTCGATACCGGGGCCAAAAACCTTGTGTGAAGTCAGGGCCGGAACCGAGGATTCCTCTCAGGGGCTGACATGGATCTTTGGGTACTTCTGGAGTCTCCCCAGGGGAGTCAGGCCTCGTCTCGAGTCTGGGCATGCACGTGCACTTTCCTTCCAGGCTGTAGCAGCAATGTCACGCTTCCCGTGGCGTGGATCAAAGGATCTGTGGTTTTCCCTCGAGGCTTTCCCTCGAGGCTTTCCCACAGGGCTGTCCCACGTGCCACCGTGGTGTGAGTCGATCCTCGGCGTGAAAGATGAGCCAGTGCAGGGCAAAGAGGTTCCTCTGGAATGGACTGAGACATCTGGGGGACTCTTGGAATGGTGGTACGACCATGGAGTTCCTCTCGCCTTTCCTGTTGAGAGTGCCTCCTCTTGAGATGAGACGGGAACGCCGGGAAGTCTTTCCCGTTGAAAGCAGGGAAAGGATCCCTCATCTCGAGCTACGAGGGGGAAACGGGGCTCCTCTGGATGGGGGCGGGACTATCGTGCTTCCTCTCGAGTGGAGACGGGTATGGCGGTGAACTTCTTGAGTTGCAGCAAGGGTGTGAAAGACCCTTTCGAAGTTCCAGAGGTTAGGTGTCATTAGTCTCCAGACGCCTCATCGGAAATAGGCCTCATCTCGCCTGGAAGGGAGAACTTCCTGGATTTTCTCGAGTTGCGGCAGGTGTTCTCGAGTTACGACGGGGACCTCAGGGACCCGCCCTGGTGGCCTCAGGAGAGGCCAGTCCCCATGGGAGTTGCTAGGGGGCCTCTCGGGATTCCTCTCCCGTCGATACCGGGGCCAAAAACCTTGTGTGGCGTCAGGGCCGGAACCGAGGATTCCTCTCAGGGGCTGATATGGATCTTTGGGTACTTCTGTAGTCTCGCCAGGGGAGACAGGCCTCGTCTCGAGTGGGGGCATGCACGTGCACTTTCCTTCCAGGCTGTAGCAGCAATGTCACGCTTCCCGTCGCATGGATCAAAGGATCTGTGGTTTTCCCTCGAGGCTTTCCCTCGAGGCTTTCCCACAGGGCTGTCCCACGTGCCACCGTGGTGTGAGTCGATCCTCGGCGTGAAAGATGAGCCAGTGCAGGGCAAAGAGGTTCCTCTGGAATGAACTGAGACATCTGGGGGACTCTTGGAATGGTGGTACGACCATGGAGTTCCTCTCGCCTTTGCTGTTGAGAGTGCCTCCTCTTGAGATGGGACGGGAATACCGTGAATTCTTTCCCGTTGAAAGCAGGGAAAGGATTCCTCATCTCGAGCTACGAGGGGGAAACGGGGCTCCTGTGGATGTGGGCGGGACCATCGTGCTTCCTCTCGAGTGGAGACGGGTATGGCGGTGAACTTCTTCAATTGCAGCAAGGGTGTGAAAGACCCTTTCGAAGTTCCAGAGGTTAGGTGTCATTAGTCTCCAGACGCCTCATCGGAAATAGGCCTCATCTCGCCTGGAAGGGAGAACTTCCTGGATTTTCTCGAGTTACGACAGGTGTTCTCGAGTTACGACGGGGACCTCAGGGACCCGCCCTGGTGGCCTCAGGAGAGGCCAGTCCCCATGCGAGTTGCTAGGGGGCCTCTCGGGATTCCTCTCCCGTCGATACCCGGGCCAAAAACCTTGTGTGGAGTCAGGGCCGGAACCGAGGATTCCTCTCACGGGCTGATATGGATCTTTGGGTACTTCTGGAGTCTCGCCAGGGGAGACAGGCCTCGTCTCGAGTGGGGGCATGCACGTGTGCTTTCCTTCCAGGCTGTAGCAGCAATGTCACGCTTCCCATCGCGTGGATCAAAGGATCTGTTGTTTTCCCTCGAGGCTTTCCCTCGAGGCTTTCCCACAGGGCTGTCCCACGTGCCACCGTGGTGTGAGTCGATCCTCGGCGTGAAAGATGAGCCAGTGCAGGGCAAAGAGGTTCCTCTGGAATGGACTGAGACATCTGGGGGACTCTTGGAATGGTGGTACAACCATGGAGTTCCTCTCGCCTTTTCTGTTGAGAGTGCCTCCTCTTGAGATGCGACGGGAACGCCGGGAATTCTTTCCCGTTGAAAGCAGGGAAAGGATCGCTCATCTCGAGCTAGGAGGGGGAAACGGGGCTCCTCTGGATGTGGGCGGGACCATCGTGCTTCCTCTCGAGTGGAGACGGGTATGGCGGTGAACTTCTTGAGTTGCAGCAAGGGTGTGAAAGACCCTTTCGAAGTTCCAGAGGTTAGGTGTCATTAGTCTCCAGACGCCTCATCGGAAATAGGCCTCATCTCGCCTGGAAGGGAGAACTTCCTGGATTTTCTCGAGTTGCGACAGGTGTTCTCGAGTTACGACGGGGACCTCAGGGACCCGCCCTGGTGGCCTCAGGAGAGGCCAGTCCCCATGCGAGTTGCTAGGGGGCCTCTCGGGATTCCTCTCCCGTCGATACCGGGGCCAAAAACCTTGTGTGGAGTCAGGGCCGGAACCGAGGATTCCTCTCAGGGGCTGACATGGATCTGTGGGTACTTCTGGAGTCTCCCCATGGGAGTCAGGCCTCGTCTCGAGTGGGGGCATGCACGTGCGCTTTCCTTCCAGGCTGTAGCAGCAATGTCACGCTTCCCGTGGCGTGGATCAAAGGATCTGTGGTTTTCCCTCGAGGCTTTCCCTCGAGGCTTTCCAACAGGGCTGTCCCACGTGCCACCGTGGTGTGAGTCGATCCTCGGCGTGAAAGATGAGCCAGTGCAGGGCAAAGAGGTTCCTCTGGAATGGACTGAGACATCTGGGGGACTCTTGGAATGGTGGTACGACCATGGAGTTCCTCTCGCCTTTCCTGTTGAGAGTGCCTCCTCTTGAGATGCGACGGGAACGCCGGGAATTCTTTCCCGTTGAAAGCAGGGAAAGGATCCCTCATCTCGAGCTACGAGGGGGAAACGGGGCTCCTCTGGATGTGGGCGGGACCATCGTGCTTCCTCTCGAGTGGAGACGGGTGTGGCGGTGAACTTCTTGAGTTGCAGCAAGGTTGTGAAAGACCCTTTCGAAGTTCCAGAGGTTAGGTGTCATTAGTCTCCAGACGCCTCATCGGAAATAGGCCTCATCTCGCCTGGAAGGGGGAACTTCCTGGAATTTCTCGAGTTGTGGCAGGTGTTCTCGAGTTACGACGGGGACCTCAGGGACCCGCCCTGGTGGCCTCAGGAGATGCCAGTCCCCATGCGAGTTACTAGGGGGCCTCTCGGAATTCCTCTCCCGTCGATACCGGGGCCAAAAACCTTGTGTGGAGTCAGGGCCGGAACCGAGGATTCCTCTCAGGGGCTGACATGGATCTTTGGGTACTTCTGGAGTCTCCCCAGGGGAGTCAGGCCTCGTCTCGAGTCGGGGCATGCACGTGCACTTTCCTTCCAGGCTGTAGCAGCAATGTCACGCTTCCCGTGGCGTGGATCAAAGGATCTGTGGTTTTCCCTCGAGGCTTTCCCTCGAGGCTTTCCCACAGGGCTGTCCCACGTGCCACCGTGGTGTGAGTCGATCCTCGCCGTGAAAGATGAGCCAGTGCAGGGCAAAGAGGTTTCTCTGGAATGGACTGAGACATCTGGGGGACTCTTGAAATGGTGGTACGACCATGCAGTTCCTCTCGCCTTTCCTGTTGAGAGTGCCTCCTCTTGAGATGCGACGGGAACGCCGGGAATTCTTTCCCGTTGAAAGCAGGGAAAGGATCCCTCATCTCGACCTACGAGGGGGAAACGGGGCTCCTCTGGATGTGGGCGGGACCATCGTGCTTCCTCTCGAGTGGAGACGGGTATGGCGGTGAACTTCTTGAGTTGCAGCAAGGGTGTGAAAGACCCTTTCGAAGTTCCAGAGGTTAGGTGTCATTAGTCTCCAGACGCCTCATCGGAAATAGGCCTCATCTCGCCTGGAAGGGGGAACTTCCTGGAATTTCTCGAGTTGTGGCAGGTGTTCTCGAGTTACGACGGGGACCTCAGGGACCCGCCCTGGTGGCCTCAGGAGAGGCCAGTCCCCATGCGAGTTGCTAGGCGGCCTCTCGGGATTCCTCTCCCATCGATACCGGGGCCAAAAACCTTGTGTGAAGTCAGGGCCGGAACCGAGGATTCCTCTCAGGGGCTGACATGGATCTTTGGGTACTTCTGGAGTCTCCCCAGGGGAGTCAGGCCTCGTCTCGAGTCTGGGCATGCACGTGCACTTTCCTTCCAGGCTGTAGCAGCAATGTCAAGCTTCCCGTGGCGTGGATCAAAGGATCTGTGTTTTTCCCTCGAGGCTTTCCCTCGAGGCTTTCCCACAGGGCTGTCCCACGTGCCACCGTGGTGTGAGTCGATCCTCGGCGTGAAAGATGAGCCAGTGCAGGGCAAAGAGGTTCCTCTGGAATGGACTGAGACATCTGGGGGACTCTTGGAATGGTGGTACGACCATGGAGTTCCTCTCGCCTTTCCTGTTGAGAGTGCCTCCGCTTGAGATGCGACGGGAACGCCGGGAATTCTTTCCCATTGAAAGCAGGGAAAGGATTCCTCATCTCGAGCTACGAGGGGGAAAGGGGGCTCCTCTGGATGTGGGCGGGACGATCGTTCTTCCTCTCGAGTGGAGACGGGTATGGCGGTGAACTTCTTGAGTTGCAGCAAGGGTGTGAAAGACCCTTTCGAAGTTCCAGAGGTTAGGTGTCATTAGTCTCCAGACGCCTCATCGGAAATAAGCCTCATCTCGCCTGGAAGGGGGAACTTCCTGGAATTTCTCGAGTTGCGGCTGGTGTTCTCGAGTTACGACGGGGACCTCAGGGACCCGCCCTGGAGGCCTCAGGAGAGGCCAGTCCCCATGCGAGTTACTAGGGGGCCTCTCGGAATTCCTCTCCCGTCGATACCGGGGCCAAAAACCTTGTGTGGAGTCAGGGCCGGAACCGAGGATTCCTCTCAGGGGCTGACATGGATCTTTGGGTACTTCTGGAGTCTCCCCAGGGGAGTCAGGCCTCGTCTCGAGTCGGGGCATGCACGTGCACTTTCCTTCCAGGCTGTAGCAGCAATGTCACGCTTCCCGTGGCGTGGATCAAAGGATCTGTGGTTTTCCCTCGAGGCTTTCCCTCGAGGCTTTCCCACAGGGCTGTCCCACGTGCCACCGTGGTGTGAGTCGATCCTCGCCGTGAAAGATGAGCCAGTGCAGGGCAAAGAGGTTTCTCTGGAATGGACTGAGACATCTGGGGGACTCTTGAAATGGTGGTACGACCATGCAGTTCCTCTCGCCTTTCCTGTTGAGAGTGCCTCCTCTTGAGATGCGACGGGAACGCCGGGAATTCTTTCCCGTTGAAAGCAGGGAAAGGATCCCTCATCTCGACCTACGAGGGGGAAACGGGGCTCCTCTGGATGTGGGCGGGACCATCGTGCTTCCTCTCGAGTGGAGACGGGTATGGCGGTGAACTTCTTGAGTTGCAGCAAGGGTGTGAAAGACCCTTTCGAAGTTCCAGAGGTTAGGTGTCATTAGTCTCCAGACGCCTCATCGGAAATAGGCCTCATCTCGCCTGGAAGGGGGAACTTCCTGGAATTTCTCGAGTTGTGGCAGGTGTTCTCGAGTTACGACGGGGACCTCAGGGACCCGCCCTGGTGGCCTCAGGAGAGGCCAGTCCCCATGCGAGTTGCTAGGCGGCCTCTCGGGATTCCTCTCCCATCGATACCGGGGCCAAAAACCTTGTGTGAAGTCAGGGCCGGAACCGAGGATTCCTCTCAGGGGCTGACATGGATCTTTGGGTACTTCTGGAGTCTCCCCAGGGGAGTCAGGCCTCGTCTCGAGTCTGGGCATGCACGTGCACTTTCCTTCCAGGCTGTAGCAGCAATGTCACGCTTCCCGTGGCGTGGATCAAAGGATCTGTGTTTTTCCCTCGAGGCTTTCCCTCGAGGCTTTCCCACAGGGCTGTCCCACGTGCCACCGTGGTGTGAGTCGATCCTCGGCGTGAAAGATGAGCCAGTGCAGGGCAAAGAGGTTCCTCTGGAATGGACTGAGACATCTGGGGGACTCTTGGAATGGTGGTACGACCATGGAGTTCCTCTCGCCTTTCCTGTTGAGAGTGCCTCCGCTTGAGATGCGACGGGAACGCCGGTAATTCTTTCCCATTGAAAGCAGGGAAAGGATTCCTCATCTCGAGCTACGAGGGGGAAAGGGGGCTCCTCTGGATGTGGGCGGGACCATCGTGCTTCCTCTCGAGTGGAGACGGGTATGGCGGTGAACTTCTTGAGTTGCAGCAAGGGTGTGAAAGACCCTTTCGAAGTTCCAGAGGTTAGGTGTCATTAGTCTCCAGACGCCTCATCGGAAATAAGCCTCATCTCGCCTGGAAGGGGGAACTTCCTGGAATTTCTCGAGTTGCGGCTGGTGTTCTCGAGTTACGACGGGGACCTCAGGGACCCGCCCTGGAGGCCTCAGGAGAGGCCAGTCCCCATGCGAGTTGCTAGGGGGCCTCTCGGGATTCCTCTCCCGTCGATACCGGGGCCAAAAACCTTGTGTGGAGTCAGGGCCGGAAACGAGGATTCCTCTCAGGGGCTGACATGGATCTTTGGGTACTTCTGGAGTCTCCCCAGGGGAGTCAGGCCTCGGCTCGAGTGGGGGCATGCACGTGCACTTTCCTTCCAGGCTGTAGCAGCAATGTCACGCTTCCCGTCGCATGGATCAAAGGATCTGTGGTTTTCCCTCGAGGCTTTCCCTCGAGGCTTTCCCACAGGGCTGTCCCACGTGCCACCGTGGTGTGAGTCGATCCTCGGCGTGAAAGATGAGCCAGTGCAGGGCAAAGAGTTTCCTCTGGAATGGACTGAGACATCTGGGGGACTCTTGGAATGGTGGTACGACCATGGAGTTCCTCTCGCCTTTGCAGTTGAGAGTGCCTCCTCTTGAGATGGGACAGGAATACCGGGAATTCTTTCCCGTTGAAAGCAGGGAAAGGATTCCTCATCTCGAGCTACGAGGGGGAAACGGGACTCCTGTGGATGTGGGCGGGACCATCGTGCTTCCTCTCGAGTGGAGACGGGTATGGCGGTGAACTTCTTCAATTGCAGCAAGGGTGTGAAAGACCCTTTCGAAGTTCCAGAGGTTAGGTGTCATTAGACTCCAGACGCCTCATCGGAAATAGGCCTCATCTCGCCTGGAAGGGAGAACTTCCTGGATTTTCTCGAGTTACGACAGGTGTTCTCGAGTTACGACGGGGACCTCAGGGACCCGCCCTGGTGGCCTCAGGAGAGGCCAGTCCCCTTGCGACTTGCTAGGGGGCCTCTCGGGATTCCTCTCCCGTCGATACCGGGGCCAAAAACCTTGTGTGGAGTCAGGGCCGGAACCGAGGATTCCTCTCAGGGGCTGACATGGATCTTTAGGTACTTCTGGAGTCTCCCCATGGGAGTCAGGCCTCGTCTCGAGTGGGGGCATGCACGTGCGCTTTCCTTCCAGGCTGTAGCAGCAATGTCACGATTCCCGTGGCGTGGATCAAAGGATCTGCGGTTTTCCCTCGAGGCTTTCCCTCGAGGCTTTCCCACAGGGCTGTCCCACGTGCCACCGTGGTGTGAGTCGATCCTCGGCGTGAAAGATGAGCCAGTGCATGGCAAAGAGCTTACTCTGGAATGGACTGAGACATCTGGGGGACTCTTGGAATGGTGGTACGACCATGGAGTTCCTCTCGCCTTTCCTGTTGAGAGTGCCTCCGCTTGAGATGCGACGGGAACGCCGGGAATTCTTTCCCATTGAAAGCAGGGAAAGGATTCCTCATCTCGAGCTACGAGGGGGAAAGGGGGCTCCTCTGGATGTGGGCGGGACGATCGAGCTTCCTCTCGAGTGGAGACGGGTATGGCGGTGAACTTCTTGAGTTGCAGCAAGGGTGTGAAAGACCCTTTCGAAGTTCCAGAGGTTAGGTGTCATTAGTCTCCAGACGCCTCATCGGAAATAGGGCTCATCCTGCCTGGAAGGGAGAACTTCCTGGATTTTCTCGAGTTGCGGCAGGTGTTCTCGAGTTTCGACGGGGAACTCAGGGACCCGCCCTGGTGGCCTCAGGAGAGGCCAGTCCCCATGCGAGTTGCTAGGGGGCCTCTCGGGATTCCTCTCCCGTCGATACCCGGGCCAAAAACCTTGTGTGGAGTCAGGGCCGGAACCGAGGATTCCTCTCACGGGCTGATATGGATCTTTGGGTACTTCTGGAGTCTCGCCAGGGGAGACAGGCCTCATCTCGAGTGGGGGCATGCATGTGCGCTTTCCTTCCAGGCTGTAGCAGCAATGTCACGCTTCCCATCGCGTGGATCAAAGGATCTGTGGTTTTCCCTCGAGGCTTTCCCTCGAGGCTTTCCCACAGGGCTGTGCCACGTGCCACCGTGGTGTGAGTCGATCCTCGGCGTGAAAGATGAGCCAGTGCAGGGCAAAGAGGTTCCTCTGGAATGGACTGAGACATCTGGGGGACTCTTGGAATGGTGGTACAACCATGGAGTTCCTCTCGCCTTTCCTGTTGAGAGTGCCTCCTCTTGAGATGCGACGGGAACGCCGGGAATTCTTTCCCGTTGAAAGCAGGGAAAGGATCGCTCATCTCGAGCTAGGAGGGGGAAACGGGGCTCCTCTGGATGTGGGCGGGACCATCGTGCTTCCTCTCGAGTGGAGACGGGTATGGCGGTGAACTTCTTGAGTTGCAGCAAGGGTGTGAAAGACCCTTTCGAAGTTCCAGAGGTTAGGTGTCATTAGTCTCCAGACGCCTCATCGGAAATAGGCCTCATCTCGCCTGGAAGGGGGAACTTCCTGGATTTTCTCGAGTTGCGGCAGGTGTTCTCGAGTTACGACGGGGACCTCAGGGACCCGCCCTGGTGGCCTCAGGAGAGGCCAGTCCCCATGCGAGTTGCTAGGGGGCCTCTCGGGATTCCTCTCCCGTCGATACCGGGGCCAAAAACCTTGTGTGGAGTCAGGGCCGGAACCGAGGATTCCTCTCAGGGGCTGACATGGATCTGTGGGTACTTCTGGAGTCTCCCCATGGGAGTCAGGCCTCGTCTCGAGTGGGGGCATGCACGTGCGCTTTCCTTCCAGGCTGTAGCAGCAATGTCACGCTTCCCGTGGCGTGGATCAAAGGATCTGTGGTTTTCCCTCGAGGCTTTCCCTCGAGGCTTTCCCACAGGGCTGTCCCACGTGCCACCGTGGTGTGAGTCGATCCTCGGCGTGAAAGATGAGCCAGTGCAGGGCAAAGAGGTTCCTCTGGAATGGACTGAGACATCTGGGGGACTCTTGGAATGGTGGTACGACCATGGAGTTCCTCTCGCCTTTCCTGTTGAGAGTGCCTCCTCTTGAGATGCGACGGGAACGCCGGGAATTCTTTCCCGTTGAAAGCAGGGAAAGGATCCCACATCTCGAGCTACGAGGTGGAAACGGGGCTCCTCTGGATGTGGGCGGGACCATCGTGCTTCCTCTCGAGTGGAGACGGGTGTGGCGGTGAACTTCTTGAGTTGCAGCAAGGGTGTGAAAGACCCTTTCGAAGTTCCAGAGGTTAGGTGTCATTAGTCTCCAGACGCCTCATCAGAAATAGGCCTCATCTCGCCTGGAAGGGGGAACTTCCTGGAATTTCTCGAGTTGTGGCAGGTGTTCTCGAGTTACGACGGGGACCTCAGGGACCCGCCCTGGTGGCCTCAGGAGATGCCAGTCCCCATGCGAGTTACTAGGGGGCCTCTCGGAATTCCTCTCCCGTCGATACCGGGGCCAAAAACCTTGTGTGGAGTCAGGGCCGGAACCGAGGATTCCTCTCAGGGGCTGACATGGATCTTTGGGTACTTCTGGAGTCTCCCCAGGGGAGTCAGGCCTCGTCTCGAGTCGGGGCATGCACGTGCACTTTCCTTCCAGGCTGTAGCAGCAATGTCACGCTTCCCGTGGCGTGGATCAAAGGATCTGTGGTTTTCCCTCGAGGCTTTCCCTCGAGGCTTTCCCACAGGGCTGTCCCACGTGCCACCGTGGTGTGAGTCGATCCTCGCCGTGAAAGATGAGCCAGTGCAGGGCAAAGAGGTTTCTCTGGAATGGACTGAGACATCTGGGGGACTCTTGAAATGGTGGTACGACCATGCAGTTCCTCTCGCCTTTCCTGTTGAGAGTGCCTCCTCTTGAGATGCGACGGGAACGCCGGGAATTCTTTCCCGTTGAAAGCAGGGAAAGGATCCCTCATCTCGACCTACGAGGGGGAAACGGGGCTCCTCTGGATGTGGGCGGGACCATCGTGCTTCCTCTCGAGTGGAGACGGGTATGGCGGTGAACTTCTTGAGTTGCAGCAAGGGTGTGAAAGACCCTTTCGAAGTTCCAGAGGTTAGGTGTCATTAGTCTCCAGACGCCTCATCGGAAATAGGCCTCATCTCGCCTGGAAGGGGGAACTTCCTGGAATTTCTCGAGTTGTGGCAGGTGTTCTCGAGTTACGACGGGGACCTCAGGGACCCGCCCTGGTGGCCTCAGGAGAGGCCAGTCCCCATGCGAGTTGCTAGGCGGCCTCTCGGGATTCCTCTCCCATCGATACCGGGGCCAAAAACCTTGTGTGAAGTCAGGGCCGGAACCGAGGATTACTCTCAGGGGCTGACATGGATCTTTGGGTACTTCTGGAGTCTCCCCAGGGGAGTCAGGCCTCGTCTCGAGTCTGGGCATGCACGTGCACTTTCCTTCCAGGCTGTAGCAGCAATGTCACGCTTCCCGTGGCGTGGATCAAAGGATCTGTGTTTTTCCCTCGAGGCTTTCCCTCGAGGCTTTCCCACAGGGCTGTCCCACGTGCCACCGTGGTGTGAGTCGATCCTCGGCGTGAAAGATGAGCCAGTGCAGGGCAAAGAGGTTCCTCTGGAATGGACTGAGACATCTGGGGGACTCTTGGAATGGTGGTACGACCATGGAGTTCCTCTCGCCTTTCCTGTTGAGAGTGCCTCCGCTTGAGTTGCGACGGGAACGCCGGGAATTCTTTCCCATTGAAAGCAGGGAAAGGATTCCTCATCTCGAGCTACGAGGGGGAAAGGGGGCTCCTCTGGATGTGGGCGGGACGATCGTTCTTCCTCTCGAGTGGAGACGGGTATGGCGGTGAACTTCTTGAGTTGCAGCAAGGGTGTGAAAGACCCTTTCGAAGTTCCAGAGGTTAGGTGTCATTAGTCTCCAGACGCCTCATCGGAAATAAGCCTCATCTCGCCTGGAAGGGGGAACTTCCTGGAATTTCTCGAGTTGCGGCTGGTGTTCTCGAGTTACGACGGGGACCTCAGGGACCCGCCCTGGAGGCCTCAGGAGAGGCCAGTCCCCATGCGAGTTGCTAGGGGGCCTCTCGGGATTCCTCTCCCGTCGATACCGGGGCCAAAAACCTTGTGTGGAGTCAGGGCCGGAAACGAGGATTCCTCTCAGGGGCTGACATGGATCTTTGGGTACTTCTGGAGTCTCCCCAGGGGAGTCAGGCCTCGTCTAGAGTCGGGGCATGCACGTGCACTTTCCTTCCAGGCTGTAGCAGCAATGTCACACTTCCCGTGGCGTGGATCAAAGGATCTGTGGTTTTCCCTCGAGGCTTTCCCTCGAGGCTTTCCCACAGGGCTGTCCCACGTGCCACCGTGGTGTGAGTCGATCCTCGGCGTGAAAGATGAGCCAGTGCAGGGCAAAGATCTTCCTCTGGAATGGACTGAGACATCTGGGGGACTCTTGGAATGGTGGTACGACCATGGAGTTCCTCTCTCCTTTCCTGTTGAGAGTGCCTCCGCTTCAGATGCGACGGGAACGCCGGGAATTCTTTCCCATTGAAAGCAGGGAAAGGATTCCTCATCTCGAGCTACGAGGGGGAAAGGGGGCTCCTCTGGATGTGGGCGGGACGATCGTGCTTCCTCTCGAGTGGAGACGGGTATGGCGGTGAACTTCTTGAGTTGCAGCAAGGGTGTGAAAGACCCTTTCGAAGTTCCAGAGTTTAGGTGTCATTAATCTCCAGACGCCTCATCGGAAATAGGCCTCATCTCGCCTGGAAGGGAGAACTTCCTGGATTTTCTCGAGTTGCGGCAGGTGTTCTCGAGTTACGACGGGGACCTCAGGGACCCGCCCTGGTGGCCTCAGGAGAGGCCAGTCCCCATGCGAGTTGCTAGGGGGCCTCTCGGGATTCCTCTCCCGTCGATACCGGGGCCAAAAACCTTGTGTGGAGTCAGGGCCGGAACCGAGGATTCCTCTCAGGGGCTGACATGGATCTTTGGGTACTTCTGGAGTCTCCCCATGGGAGTCAGGCCTCGTCTCGAGTGGGGGCATGCACGGGAGCTTTCCTTCAAGGCTGTAGCAGCAATGTCACGCTTCCCGTGGCATGAATCAAACGATCTGTGGTTTTCCCTCGAGGCTTTCCCTCGAGGCTTTCCCACAGGGCTGTCCCACGTGCCACCGTGGTGTGAGTCGATCCTCGGCGTGAAAGATGAGCCAGTGTAGGGCAAAGAGCTTCCTCTGGAATGGACTGAGACATCTGGGGGACTCTTGGAATGGTGGTACGACCATGGAGTTCCTCTCGCCTTTCCTGTTGAGAGTGCCTCCTCTTGAGATGCGACGGGAACGCCGGGAATTCTTTCCCGTTGAAAGCAGGGAAAGGATCCCTCATCTCGAGCTACGAGGGGGAAACGGGGCTCCTCTGGATGTGGGCGGGACTATCGTGCTTCCTCTCGAGTGGAGACGGGTATGGCGGTGAACTTCTTGAGTTGCAGCAAGGGTGTGAAAGACCCTTTCGAAGTTCCAGAGGTTAGGTGTCATTAGTCTCCAGACGCCTCATCGGAAATAGGCCTCATCTCGCCTGGAAGGGAGAACTTCCTGGATTTTCTCGAGTTGCGGCAGGTGTTCTCGAGTTACGACGGGGACCTCAGGGACCCGCCCTGGTGGCCTCAGGAGAGGCCAGTCCACATGCGAGTTGCTAGGGGGCCTCTCGGGATTCCTCTCCCGTCGATACCGGGGCCAAAAACCTTGTGTGGAGTCAGGGCCGGAACCGAGGATTCCTCTCAGGGGCTGACATGTATCTTTGGGTGCTTCTGGAGTCTCCCCATGGGAGTCAGGCCTCGTCTCGAGTGGGGGCATGCACGTGCGCTTTCCTTCCAGGCTGTAGCAGCAATGTCACGCTTCCCATCGCGTGGATCAAAGGATCTGTGGTTTTCCCTCGAGGCTTTCCCTCGAGGCTTTCCCACAGGGCTGTCCCACGTGCCACCGTGGTGTGAGTCGATCCTCGGAGTGAAAGATGAGCCAGTGCAGGGCAAAGAGGTTCCTCTGGAATGGACTGAGACATCTGGGGGACTCTTGGAATGGTGGTACGACCATGGAGTTCCTCTCGCCTTTCCTGTTGAGAGTGCCTCCTCTTGAGATGCGACGGGAACGCCGGGAATTCTTTCCCGTTGAAAGCAGGGAAAGGATCGCTCATCTCGAGCTAGGAGGGGGAAACGGGGCTCCTCTGGATGTGGGCGGGACCATCGTGCTTCCTCTAGAGTGGAGACGGGTATGGCGGTGAACTTCTTGAGTTGCAGCAAGGGTGTGAAAGACCCTTTCGAAGTTCCAGAGTTTAGGTGTCATTAGTCTCCAGACGCCTCATCGGAAATAGGCCTCATCTCGCCTGGAAGGGAGAACTTCCTCGATTTTCTCGAGTTGCGGCAGGTGTTCTCGAGTTACGACGGGGACCTCAGGGACCCGCCCTGGTGGCCTCAGGAGAGGCCAGTCCCCATGCGAGTTGCTAGGGGGCCTCTCGGGATTCCTCTCCCGTCGATACCGGGGCCAAAAACCTTGTGTGGAGTCAGGGCCTGAACCGAGGATTCCTCTCAGGGGCTGACATGGATCTCTGGGTACTTCTGGAGTCTCCCCAGGGGAGTCAGGCCTCGTCTCGAGTCGGGGCATGCACGTGCGCTTTCCTTCCAGGCTGTAGCAGCAATGTCACGCTTCCCGTCGCGTGGATCAAAGGATCTGTGGTTTTCCCTCGAGGCTTTCCCTCGAGGCTTTCCCACAGGGCTGTCCCACGTGCCACCGTGGTGTGAGTCGATCCTCGGCGTGAAAGATGAGCCAGTGCAGGGCAAAGAGGTTCCTCTGGAATGGACTGAGACATCTGGGGGACCCTTGGAATGGTGGCACGACCATGGAGTTCCTCTCGCCTTTCCTGTTGAGAGTGCCTCCGCTTGAGATGCGACGGGAACGCCGGGAATTCTTTCCCATTGAAAGCAGGGAAAGGATTCCTCATCTCGAGCTACGAGGGGGAAAGGGGGATCCTCTGGATGTGGGCGGGACGATCGTGCTTCCTCTCGAGTGGAGACGGGTATGGCGGTGAACTTCTTGAGTTGCAGCAAGGGTGTGAAAGACCCTTTCGAAGTTCCAGAGGTTAGGTGTCATTAGTCTCCAGACGCCTCATCGGAAATAGGCCTCATCTCGCCTGGAAGGGAGAACTTCCTGGATTTTCTCGAGTTGCGGCAGGTGTTCTCGAGTTACGACGGGGACCTCAGGGACCCGCCCTGTTGGCCTCAGGAGAGGCCAGTCCCCATGGGAGTTGCTAGGGGCCCTCTCGGGATTCCTCTCCCGTCGATACTGGGGCCAAAAACCTTGTGTGGTGTCAAGGCCGGAACCGAGGATTTCTCTCAGGGGCTGACATGGATCTTTGGGTACTTCTGGAGTCTCCCCAGGGGAGTCAGGCCTTGTCTCGAGTCGGGGCATGCACGTGCGCTTTCCTTCCAGGCTGTAGCAGCAATGTCACGCTTCCCGTCGCGTGGATCAAAGGATCTGTGGTTTTCCCTCGAGGCTTTCCCTCGAGGCATTCCCACAGGGCTGTCCCACGTGCCACCGTGGTGTGAGTCGATCCTCGGCGTGAAAGATGAGCCAGTGTAGGGCAAAGAGGTTCCTCTGGAATGGACTGAGACATCTGGGGGACTCTTGGAATGGTGGTACGACCATGGAGTTCCTCTCGCCTTTCCTGTTGAGAGTGTCTCCTCTTGAGATGCGACGGAAACGCCGGGAATTCTTTCCCGTTGAAAGCAGGGAAAGGATCCCTCATCTCGAGCTACGAGGGGAAACGGGGCTCCTCTGGATGTGGGCGGGACTATCGTGCTTCCTCTCGAGTGGAGACGGGTATGGCGGTGAACTTCTTGAGTTGCAGCAAGGGTGTGAAAGACCCTTTCGAAGTTCCAGAGGTTAGGTGTCATTAGTCTCCAGACGCCTCATCGGAAATAGGCCTCATCTCGCCTGGAAGGGAGAACTTCCTGGATTTTCTCGAGTTTCGGCAGGTGTTCTCGAGTTACGACGGGGACCTCAGGGACCCGCCCTGGTGACCTCAGGAGAGGCCAGTCCCCATGCGAGTTGCTAGGGGGCCTCTCGGGATTCCTCTCCCGTCGATACCGGGGCCAAAAACCTTGTGTGGAGTCAGGGCCGGAACCGAGGATTCCTCTCAGGGGCTGACATGGATGTTTGGGTACTTCTGGAGTCTCCCCAGGGGAGTCAGGCCTCGGCTCGAGTGGGGGCATGCACGTGCGCTTTCCTTCCAGGCTGTAGCAGCAATGTCACGCTTCCCGTGGCGTGGATCAAAGGATCTGTGGTTTTCCCTCGAGGCTTTCCCTCGAGGCTTTCCCACTGGGCTGTCCCACGTGCCACCGTGGTGTGAGTAGATCCTCGGCGTGAAAGATGAGCCAGTGTAGGGCAAAGAGGTTCCTCTGGAATGGACTGAGACATCTGGGGGACTCTTGGAATGGTGGTAAGACCATGGAGTTCCTCTCGCCTTTCCTGTTGAGAGTGCCTCCTCTTGAGATGCGACGGGAACGCCGGGAATTCTTTCCCGTTGAAAGCAGGGAAAGGATCGCTCATCTCGAGCTAGGAGGGGGAAAGGGGGCTCCTCTGGATGTGGGCGGGACGATCGTGCTTCCTCTCGAGTGGAGACGGGTATGGCGGTGAACTTCTTGAGTTGCAGCAAGGGTGTGAAAGACCCTTTCGAAGTTCCAGAGTTTAGGTGTCATTAGTCTCCAGACGCCTCATCGGAAATAGGACTCATCTCGCCTGGAAGGGAGAACTTCCTGGATTTTCTCGAGTTGCGGCAGGTGTTCTCGAGTTACGACGGGGACATCAGGGACCCGCCCTGGTGGCCTCAGGAGAGGCCAGTCCCCAGGCGAGTTGCTAGGGGGCCTCTCGGGATTCCTCTCCCGTCGATACCGGGGCCAAAATCCTTGTGTGGAGTCAGGGCCGGAAACGAGGATTCCTCTCAGGGGCTGACATGGATCTTTGGGTACTTCTGGAGTCTCCCCAGGGGAGTCAGGCCTCGTCTCGAGTGGGGCCATGCACGTGCGCTTTCCTTCCAGGCTGTAGCAGCAATGTCACGCTTCCCATCGCGTGGATCAAAGGATCTGTGGTTTTCCCTCGAGGCTTTCCCTCGAGGCTTTCCAACAGGGCTGTCCCACGTGCCACCGTGGTGTGAGTCGATCCTCGGCGTGAAAGATGTGCCAGTGCAGGGCAAAGAGGTTCCTCTGGAATGGACTGAGACATCTGGGGGACTCTTGGAATGGTCGTACGACCATGGAGTTCCTCTCGCCTTTCCTGTTGAGAGTGCCTCCTCTTGAGATGCGACGGGAACGCCGGGAATTCTTTCCCGTTGAAAGCAGGGAAAGGATCCCTCATCTCGAGCTACGAGGGGGAAACGGGGCTCCTCTGGATGTGGGCGGGACCATCGTGCTTCCTCTCGAGTGGAGACGGGTGTGGCGGTGAACTTCTTGAGTTGCAGCAAGGGTGTGAAAGACCCTTTCGAAGTTCCAGAGGTTAGGTGTCATTAGTCTCCAGACGCCTCATCGGAAATAGGCCTCATCTCGCCTGGAAGGGGGAACTTCCTGGAATTTCTCGAGTTGTGGCAGGTGTTCTCGAGTTACGACGGGGACCTCAGGGACCCGCCCTGGTGGCCTCAGGAGAGGCCAGTCCCCATGCGCGTTGCTAGGGTGCCTCTCGGGATTCCTCTCCCGTCGATACCGGGGCCAAAAACCTTGTGTGGAGTCAGGGCCTGAACCGAGGATTCCTCTCAGGGGCTGACATGGATCTCTGGGTACTTCTGGAGTCTCCCCAGGGGAGTCAGGCCTCGTCTCGAGTCGGGGCATGCACGTGCGCTTTCCTTCCAGGCTGTAGCAGCAATGTCACGCTTCCCGTCGCGTGGATCAAAGGATCTGTGGTTTTCCCTCGAGGCTTTCCCTCGAGGCTTTCCCACAGGGCTGTCCCACGTGCCACCGTGGTGTGAGTCGATCCTCGGCGTGAAAGATGAGCCAGTGCAGGGCAAAGAGGTTCCTCTGGAATGGACTGAGACATCTGGGGGACTCTTGGAATGGTGGTACGACCATGGAGTTCCTCTCGCCTTTCCTGTTGAGAGTGCCTCCGCTTGAGATGCGACGGGAACGCTGGGAATTCTTTCCCATTGAAAGCAGGGAAAGGATTCCTCATCTCGAGCTACGAGGGGGAAAGGGGGATCCTCTGGATGTGGGCGGGACGATCGTGCTTCCTCTCGAGTGGAAACGGGTATGGCGGTGAACTTCTTGAGTTGCAGCAAGGGTGTGAAAGACCCTTTCGAAGTTCCAGAGGTTAGGTGTCATTAGTCTCCAGACGCCTCATCGGAAATAGGCCTCATCTCGCCTGGAAGGGAGAACTTCCTGGATTTTCTCGAGTTGCGGCAGGTGTTCTCGAGTTACGACGGTGACCTCAGAGAACCGCCCTGGTGGCCTCAGGAGAGGCCAGTCCCCATGCGAGTTGCTAGGGGGCCTCTCGGGATTCCTCTCCCGTCGATACCCGGGCCAAAAACCTTGTGTGGAGTCAGGGCCGGAACCTAGGATTCCTCTCACGGGCTGATATGGATCTTTGGGTACTTCTGGAGTCTCGCCAGGGGAGACAGGCCTCATCTCGAGTGGGGGCATGCACGTGCGCTTTCCTTCCAGGCTGTAGCAGCAATGTCACGCTTCCCGTCGCGTGGATCAAAGGATCTGTGGTTTTCCCTCGAGGCTTTCCCTCGAGGCTTTCCCACAGGGCTGTCCCACGTGCCACCGTGGTGTGAGTCGATCCTCGGCGTGAAAGATGTGCCAGTGCAGGGCAAAGAGGTTCCTCTGGAATGGACTGAGACATCTGGGGGACTCTTGGAATGGTGGTACGACCATGGAGTTCCTCTCGCCTTTCCTGTTGAGAGTGCCTCCGCTTGAGATGCGACGGGAACGCCGGGAATTCTTTCCCATTGAAAGCAGGGAAAGGATTCCTCATCTCGAGGTACGAGGGGGAAAGGGGGATCCTCTGGATGTGGGCGGGACGATCATGCTTCCTCTCGAGTGGAGACGGGTATGGCGGTGAACTTCTTGAGTTGCAGCAAGGGTGTGAAAGACCCTTTCGAAGTTCCAGAGGTTAGGTGTCATTAGTCTCCAGACACCTCATCGGAAATAGGCCTCATCTCGCCTGGAAGGGAGAACTTCCTGGATTTTCTCGAGTTGTGGCAGGTGTTCTCGAGTTACGATGGGGACCTCAGGGACCCGCCCTGGTGGCCTTAGGAGAGGCCAGTCCCCATGCGAGTTGCTAGGGGGCCTCTCGGGATTCCTCTCCAGTCGATACCGGGGCAAAAACCTTGTGTGGAGTCAGGGCCGGAACCGAGGATTCCTCTCAGGGGCTGACATGGATCTTTGGGTACTTCTGGAGTCTCCCCAGGGGAGTCAGGCCTCGGCTCGAGTGGGGGCATGCACGTGCGCTTTCCTTCCAGGCTGTAGCAGCAATGTCACGCTTCCCGTGGCGTGGATCAAAGGATCTGTGGTTTTCCCTCGAGGCTTTCCCTCGAGGCTTTCCCACAGGGCTGTCCCACGTGCCACCGTGGTGTGAGTCGATCCTCGGCGTGAAAGATGAGCCAGTGTACGGCAAAGAGGTTCCTCTGGAATGGACTGAGACATCTGGGGGACTCTTGGAATGGTGGTACGACCATGGAGTTCCTCTCGCCTTTCCTGTTGAGAGTGCCTCCTCTTGAGATGTGACGGGAAGGCCGGGAATTCTTTGCGTTGAAAGCAGGGAAAAAATCCCTCATCTCGAGCTTCGAGGGGGAAACGGGGCTCCTCTCGATGTGGGCGGGACCATCGTGCTTCCTCTCGAGTGGAGACGGGTATGGCGGTGAACTTCTTGAGTTGCAGCAAGGGTGTGAAAGACCCTTTCGAAGTTCCAGAGGTTAGGTGTCATTCGTCTCCAGACGCATCATCGGAAATAGGCCTCATCTCGCCTAGAAGGGAGAACTTCCTGGATATTCTCGAGTTGTGGCAGGTGTTCTCGAGTTATGACGGGGACCTCAGGGACCCGCCCTCGTGGCGTCAGTAAAGGCCAGTCCCCATGCGAGTTGCTAGGGGGCCTCTCGGGATTCCTCTCCCGTCGATACCGGGGCCAAAAACCTTGTCTGGAGTCAGGGCCGGAACCGAGGATTCCTCTCAGGGGCTGACATGGATCTTTGGGTACTGCTGGAGTCTCCCCAGGGGAGTCAGGCCTCGTCTCGAGTGGGGGCATGCACGTGTGCTTTCCTTCCAGGCTGTAGCAGCAATGTCACGCTTCCCGTGGCGTGGATCAAAGGATCTGTGGTTTTCCCTCGAGGCTTTCCCACAGGGCTGTCCCACGTGCCACTGTGGTGTGAGTCGACTTCTCCGTGAAAGATGAGCCAGTGCAGGGCAAAGAGGTTCCTCTGGAATGGAATGAGACATCTGGGGGACTCTTGGAATGGTGGTACGGCCATGGAGTTCCTCTCGCCTTTCCTGTTGAGAGTGCCTCCTCTTGAGATGCGACGGGAACGCAGGAATTCTTTCCCGTTGAAAGCAGGGAAAGGATCCCTCATCTCGATCTCCGAGGGGGAAACGGGGCTCCTCTGGATGGGGGCGGGACCATCGTTCTTCCTCTCGAGTGGAGACGGGTATGGCGGTGAACTTCTTGAGTTGCAGCAAGGGTGTGAAAGACCCTTTCGAAGTTCCAGAGGTTAGGTGTCATTAGTCTCCAGACGCCTCATCGGAAATAGGCCTCATCTCGCTGGAAGGGAGAACTTCCTGGATTTTCTCGAGTTGCGGCAGGTGTTCTCGAGTTACGACGGGGACCTCAGGGACCCGCCCTGGTGGCCTCAGGAGAGGCCAGTCCCCATGCGAGTTGCTAGGGGGCCTCTCGAGATTCCTCTCCCGTCGATACCGGGGCCAAAAACCTTGTGTGGAGTCAGGACCAGAACCGAGGATTCCTCTCAGGGGCTGACATGTATCTTTGGGTACTTCTGGAGTCTCCCCAGGGGAGTCAGGCCTCGTCTCGAGTGGGGGCATGCACGTGCGCTTTCCTTCCAGGCTGTAGCAGCAATGTCACGCTTCCCGTCGCGTGGATCAAAGGATCTGTGGTTTTCCCTCGAGGCTTTCCCTCGAGGCTTTCCCAGAGGGTTGTCCCACGTGCCACCGTGGTGTGAGTCGATCCTCGGCGTGAAAGATGAACCAGTGCAGGGCAAAGAGGTTCCTCTGGAATGGACTGAGACATCTGGGGGACTCTTTGTATGGTGGTACGACCATGGAGTTCCGCTCGCCTTTCCTGTTGAGAGTGCCTCCTCTTGAGATGCGTCAGGAACGCCGGGAATTCTTTGCTTTGAAAGCAGTGAAAGGATCCCTCATCTCGAGCTACGAGGGGGAAACGGGGCTCCTCTGGATGTGGGCGGGACCATCGTGCTTCCTCTCGAGTGGAGACGGGTATGGCGGTGAACTTCTTGAGTTGCAGCAAGGGTGTGAAAGACCCTTTCGAAGTTCCAGAGGTTAGGTGTCATTAGTCTCCAGACGCCTCATCGGAAATAGGCCTCATCTCGCCTGGAAGGGAGAACTTCCTGGATTTTCTCGAGTTGCGGCAGGTGTTCTCGAGTTACGACGGGAACCACAGGGACCCGCCCTGATGGCCTCAGGAGAGGCCAGTCCCCATGCGAGTTGCTATGGGGCCTCTCGGGATTCCTCTCCCGTCGATACCGGGGCCAAACACCTTGTGTGGAGTCAGGGCCGGAACCGAGGATTCCTCTCAGGGGCTGACATGGATGTTTGGGTAGTTCTGGAGTCTCCCCAGGGGAGTCAGGCCTCGGCTCGAGTGGGGGCATGCACGTGCGCTTTCCTTCCAGGCTGTAGCAGCAATGTCACGCTTCCCGTGGTGTGGATCAAAGGATCTGTGGTTTTCCCTCGAGGCTTTCCCTCGAGGCTTTCCCACAGGGCTGTCCCACGTGCCACCGTGGTGTGAGTCGATCCTCGGCGTGAAAGATGAGCCAGTGAAGGGCAAAGAGGTTCCTCTGGAATGGACTGAGACATCTGGGGGACTCTTGGAATGGTGATACGACCATGGAGTTCCTCTCGCCTTTCCTGTTGAGAGTGCCTCCTCTTGAGATGCGACGGGAACGCCGGGAATTCTTTCCCGTTGAAAGCAGGGAAAGGATCCCTCATCTCGAGCTACGAGAAGGATACGGGGCTCCTCTGGATGTGCGCGTGATCATCGTGCTTCCTCTCGATTGGAGATGGGTATGGCGGTGAACTTCTTGAGTTGCCGCAAGGGTGTGAAAGACCCTTTCGAATTTCCAGAGGTTAGGTGTCATTACTCTCCAGACGCCTCATCGGAAATTGGCCTCATCTCGCCTGTAAGGGAGAACTTCCTGGATTTTCTCGAGCTGCGGCAGGTGTTCTCGAGATACGACGGGGACATCAGGGACCCGCTCTGGTGGCCTCTGGAAAGGCCAGTCCCCATGCGAGTTGCTAGGGGGCCTCTAGGGATTCCTCTCCCGTCGATATTGGGGCCAAAAACCTTGTGTGGAGTCAGGGCCGGAACCGAGGATTCCTCTCAGGGGCTGACATGAATCTTTGAGTACTTCTGGAGTCTCCCCAGGGGAGTCAGGCCTCGTCTCGAGTGGGGGCATGGACGTGCGCTTTCCTTCCAGACTGTAGCAGCAATGTCACGCTTCCCGTCGCGTGGATCAAAGGATCTGTGGTTTTCCCTCGAGGCTTTCCCACAGGGCTGCCCCACGTGCCACCTTGGTGTGAGTCGATCCTCGGCGTGAAAGATGAGCCAGTGCAGGGCAAAGAGGTTCCTCTGGAATGGACGGAGACATCTGGGGGACTCCTGGAATGGTGGTACGACCATGGAGTTCCTCTCGCCTTTCCTGTTGAGAGTGCCTCCTCTTGAGATGCGACGGGAACGCCGGGAATTCTTTCCCGTTGAAAGCAGGGAAAGGATCCCTCATCTCGAGCTCCGAGGGGGAAATGGGGCTCCTCTGGATGTGGGCGGGACCATCGTGCTTCCTCTCGAGTGGAGACGGGTATGGCGGTGAACTTCTTGAGTTGCAGCAAGGGTGTGAAAGACCCTTTCGAAGTTCCAGAGGTTAGGTGTCATTAGTCTCCAGACGCCTCATCGGAAATAGGCCTCATCTCGCCTGGAAGGGAGGACTTCCTGGATTTTCTCGAGTTGCGGGAGGTGTTCTAGAGTTAAGACGGGGACCTCGGGGACCCGCCCTGGTGGCCTCAATAGAGGACAGTCCCCATGCGTGTTGCTAGGTGGCCTCTCGGGATTCCTCTCCCGTCGATACCGGGGCCAAAAAACTTGTGTGGAGTCAGGGCCGGAACCGAGGATTCCTCTCAGGGGCTGACATGGATCTTTGGGTACTTCTGGAGTCTCCCCAGCTGAGTCAGGCCTCGTCTCGAGTGGGGACATGCACGTGCGCTTTCCTTCGAGGCTGTAGCAGCAATGTCACGCTCCCCGTCGCGTGGATCAAAGGATCTGTGGTTTTCCCTCGAGGCTTTCCCTCGAGGCTTTCCCACAGGGCTGTCCCACGTGCCACCGTGGTGTGAGTCGATCCTCGGCGTGAAAGATGAGCCAGTGCAGGGCAAAGAGGTTCCTCTGGAATGGACTGAGACATCTGGGGGACTCTTGGAATGGTGGTACGACCATGGAGTTCCTCTCGCCTTTTCTGTTGAGAGTGCCTTCTCCTGAGATGCGACGGGAACGCTGGGAATTCTTTCCCGTTGAAAGCAGGGAAAGGATCCCTCATCTCGAGCTACGAGGGGGAAACGGGGCTCCTCTGGATGTGGGCGGGACCATCGTGCTTCCTCTAGAGTGGAGACGGGTATGGCGGTGAACTTCTTGAGTTGCAGCAAGGGTGTGAAAGACCCTTTCGAAGTTCCAGGTTAGGTGTCATTAGACTCCAGACGCCTCATCGGAAATAGGCCTCATCTCGCCTGGAAGGGAGAACTTCCTGGATTTTCTCGAGTTGTGGCAGGTGTTCTCGAGTTACGACGGGGACCTCAGGGACCCGCCCTGGTGGCCTCAGGAGAGGCCAGTCCCCATGCGAGTTGCTAGGGGGCCTCTCGGGATTCCTCTCCCGTCGATACCGGGGCCAAAAACCTTGTGTGGAGTCAGGGCCGGAACCGAGGATTCCTCTCAGGGGCTGACATGGATCTTTGGGTACTTCTGGAGTCTCCCCAGGGGAGTCAGGCCTCGTCTCGAGTGGGGGCATGCACGTGCGCTTTCCTTCCAGGCTGTAGCAGCATTGTCACGCTTCCCGTCGCGTGGATCAAAGGTTTTGTGGTTTTCCCTCGAGGCTTTCCCTCGAGGCTTTCCCACAGGGCTGTCCCACGTGCCACCGTGGTGTGAGTCGATCCTCGGCGTGAAAGATGAGCCAGTGCAGGTCAAAGAGGTTCCTCTTGAATGGACTGAGACATCTGGGGGACTCTTGGAATGGTGGTACGACCATGGAGTTCCTCTCGGCTTTTCTGTTGAGAGTGCCTCCTCTTGAGATGCGACGGGAACGCCGGGAATTCTTTCCCGTTGAAAGCAGGGAAAGGATCCCTCATCTCGAGCTCCGAGGGGGAAACGGGGCTCCTCTGGATGTGGGCGAGACCATCGTGCTTCCTCTCGAGTG
Source organism: Capricornis sumatraensis (assembly GCF_032405125.1). NCBI lineage: Eukaryota > Metazoa > Chordata > Mammalia > Artiodactyla > Bovidae > Capricornis > Capricornis sumatraensis. The sequence continues at coordinate 478,461 of NC_091077.1, read as the reverse complement.
GAGACGGGTATGGCGGTGAACTTCTTGAGTTGCAGCAAGGGTGTGAAAGACCCTTTCGAAGTTCCAGAGGTTAGGTGTCATTAGTCTCCAGACGCCTCATCGGAAATAGGCCTCATCTCGCCTGGAAGGGAGAACTTCCTGGATTTTCTCGAGTTGCGGGAGGTGTTCTCGAGTTAAGACGGGGACCTCAGGGACCCGTCCTGGTGGCCTCAGCAAAGGCCAGTCCCCATGTGAGTTGCTAGGGGGCCTCTCGGGATTCCTCTCCCGTCGATACCGGGGCCAAAAACCTTGTGTGGACTCAGGGCCGGAACCGAGGATTCCTCTCAGGGGTGACATGGTTCTTTGGGTACTTCTGGAGACTCCCCAGGGGAGTCAGGCCTCGTCTCGAGTGGGGGCATGCACGTGCGCTTTCCTTCCAGGCTGAGGCAGTAATGTCACGCTTCCCGTCGCGTGGATCAAAGGATCTGTGGTTTTCCCTCGAGGCTTTCCCTCGAGGCTTTCCCACAGGACTGTCCCACGTGCCACCGTGGTGTGAGTCGATCCTCGGCGTGAAAGATGAACCAGTGCAGGGCAAAGAGGTTCCTCTTGAATTGACTGAGACATCTGGGGGACTCTTGGAATGGTGGTACGACCATGGAGTTCCTCTCGCCTTTTCTGTTGAGAGTGCCTCCTCTTGAGATGCGACGGGAACGCTGGGAATTCTTTCCCGTTGAAAGCAGGGAAAGGATCCCTCATCTCGAGCTTCGAGGGGGAAACGGGGCTCCTCTGGATGTAGGCGGGACCATCGTGCTTCCTCTAGAGTGGAGACGGGTATGGCGGTGAACTTCTTGAGTTGCAGCAAGGGTGTGAAAGACCCTTTCGAAGTTCCAGAGGTTAGGTGTCATTAGTCTCCAGACGCCTCATCGGAAATAGGCCTCATCTCGCCTGGAATGGAGAACTTCCTGGATTTTCTCGAGTTGCGGGAGGTGTTCTAGAGTTAAGACGGGGACCTCAGGGACCCGCCCTGGTGGCCTCAATAGAGAACAGTCCCGATGCATCTTGCTAGGTGGCCTCTCGTGATTCTTCTCCCGTCGATACCGGGGCCAAAAAACTTGTGTGGAGTCAGGGCCGGAACCGAGGATTCCTCTCAGGGGCTGACATGGATCTTTGGGTACTTCTGGAGTCTCCCCAGCTGAGTCAGGCCTCGTCTCGAGTGGGGACATGCACGTGCGCTTTCCTTCGAGGCTGTAGCAGCAATGTCACGTTTCCCGTGGCGTGGATCAAAGGATCTGTGGTTTTCCCTCGAGGCTTTCCCTCGAGGCTTTCCCACAGGGCTGTCCCACGTGCCACCGTGGTGTGAGTCGATCCTCGCCGTGAAAGATGAGCCAGTGCAGGGCAAAGAGGTTCGTCTGGAATGGACTGAGACATCTGGGGGACTCTTGGAATGGTGGTACGACCATGGAGTTCCTCTCGCCTTTCCTGTTGAGATTGCCTCCTCTTGAGATGCGACGGGAATGCTGGGAATTTTTTCCCGTTGAAAGCAGGGAAACGATCCCTCATCTCGAGCTCCGAGGGGGAAACGGGGCTCCTCTAGATGTGGGCGGGACCATCGTGCTTCCTCTCGAGTGGAGACGGGTATGGCGGTGAACTTCTTGAGTTGCAGCAAGGGTGTGAAAGACCCTTTCGAAGTTCCAGAGGTTAGGTGTCATTAGTCTCCAGACGCCTCATCGGAAATAGGCCTCATCTCGCCTGGAAGGGAGAACTTCCTGGATTTTCTCGAGTTGCGGCAGGTGTTCTCGAGTTACGACGGGGACCTCAGGGACCCGCCCTGGTGGCCTAAGGAACGGAGAGTCCCCATGCGAGTTGCTAGGGGGCCTCTCGGGATTCCTCTCCCATCGATACTGGGGCCAAAAACCTTGTGTGGAGTCAGGGCCGGAACCGAGGATTCCTCTCAGGGGCTGACATGGATCTTTGGGTACTTCTGGAGTCTCCCCAGGGGAGTCAGGCCTCGTCTCGAGTGGGGGCATGCACGTGCGCTTTCCTTCCAGGCTGTAGCAGCAATGTCACGTTTCCTGTCGCGTGGATCAAAGGATCTGTGGTTTTCCCTCGAGGCTTTCCCTCGAGGCTTTCCCACAGGGCTGTCCCACGTGCCACTGTGGTGTGAGTCAATCCTCGGCGTGAAAGATGAGCCAGTGCAGGGCAAAGAGGTTCCTCTGGAATGGACTGAGACATCTGGGGGACTCTTTGAATGGTGGTACGACCATGGAGTTCCTCTCGCCTTTCCTGTTGAGAGTGCCTCCTCTTGAGATGCGACGGGAACGCCAGGAATTCTTTTCCGTTGTAAGCAGGGAAAGGATCCCTCATCTCGAGCTCCGAGGGGGAAACGGGGCTCCTCTGGATGTGGGCGGGACCATCGTGCTTCCTCCCGAGTGGAGACGGGTATGGCGGTGAAATTCTTGAGTTGCAGCAAGGTTGTGAATGACCCTTTCGAAGTTCCAGAGGTTAGGTGTCATTAGGCTCCAGACGCCTCATCGGAAATAGGCCTCATCTCGCCTGGAAGGGAGAACTTCCTGGATTTGCTCGAGTTGCGGCAGGTATTCTCGAGTTACGACGGGGACCTCAGGGACCCGCCCTGTTGGCCTCAGGAGAGGCCAGTCCCCATGCGAGTTGCTAGGGGGCCCCTCGGGATTCCTCTCCCTTCGATACCGGGGCCAAAAACCTTGTGTGGAGTCAGGGCCGGAACCGAGGATTCCTCTCAGGGGCTGACATGGATCTTTGGGTACTTCTGGAGTCTCCCCAGGGGAGTCAGGCCTCGTCTCGAGTGGGGGCATGCACGTGCGCTTTCCTTCCAGGCTGTAGCAGCAATGTCATTCTTCCCGTCGCATTTATCAAAGGATCTGTGGCTTTCCCTCGAGACTTCCCCTCGAGGCTTTCCCACAGGGCTGTCCCACGTGCCACCGTGGTGTGAGTCGATCCTCGGCGTGAAAGATGAGCCAGTGCAGGGCAAAGAGGTTCCTCTGGAATTGACTGAGACATCTGGGGGAAGCTTGGAATGGTGGTACGACCATGGAGTTCCTCTCGCCTTTCCTGTTGAGAGTGCCTCCTCTTGAGATGCGACGGGAACGCCGGGAAATCTTTCCCGTTGAAAGCAGGGAAAGGATCCCTCATCTCAAGCTCCGAGGGGGAAACGGGGCTCCTCTGGATGTGGACGGGACCATCGTGCTTCCTCCCGAGTGGAGACGGGCATTTCGGTGAACTTCTTGAGTTGCAGCAAGGGTGTGAATGACCCTTTCGAAGTTCCTGAGGTTAGGTGTCATTAGTCTCCAGACGCCTCATCGGAAATAGGCCTCATCTCGCCTGGAAGGGAGAACTTCCTGGATTTGCTCGAGTTGCGGCAGGTGTTCTCGAGTTACGACGGGGACCTCAGGGACCCGCCCTGGTGGCCTCAGGAGAGGCCAGTCCCCATGCTAGTTGCTAGGGGGCCCCTCGGGATTCCTCTCCCGTCGATACCGGGGCCAAAAACCTTGTGTGGAGTCAGGGCCGGAACCGAGGATTCCTCTCAGGGGCTGACATGGATCTTTGGGTACTTCTGGAGTCTCCCCAGGGGAGTCAGGCCTCGTCTCGAGTGGGGGCATGCACGTGCGCTTTCCTTCCAGGCTGTAGCAGCAATGTCACGCTTTCCGTGGCGTGGATCAAAGGATCTGTGGTTTTCCCTCGAGGCTTTCCCTCGAGGCTTTCCCACAGGGCTGTCCCACGTGCCACTGTGGTGTGAGTCGATCCTCGGCGTGAAAGATGAGCCAGTGCAGGGCAAAGAGGTTCCTCTGGAATGGACTGAGACATCTGGGGGACTCTTGGAATGGTGGTACGACCATGGTGTTCCTCTCGCCTTTCCTGTTGAGAGTGCCTCCTCTTGACATGCGACGGGAACGCCAGGAATTCTTTTCCGTTGAAAGCAGAGAAAGGATCCCTCATCTCGAGCTCCGAGGGGGAAACGGGGCTCCTCTGGATGTGGGCGGGACCATCGTGCTTCCTCCCGAGTGGAGACGGGTATGGCGGTGAACATCTTGAGTTGCAGCAAGGGTGTGAAAGACCCTTTCGAAGTTCCAGAGGTTAGGTGTCATTAGTCTCCAGACGCCTCATCGGAAATAGGCCTCATCTCGCCTGGAAGGGAGAACTTCCTGGATTTTCTCGAGTTGGGGCAGGTGTTCTCGAGTTACGACGGGGACCTCAGGGACCCGCCCTGGTGGCCTCAGGAGAGGCCAGTCCCCATGCTAGTTGCTAGGGGGCCCCTCGGGATTCCTCTCCCGTCGATACCGGGGCCAAAAACCTTGTGTGGAGTCAGGGCCGGAACCGAGGATTCCTCTCAGGGGCTGACATGGATCTTTGGGTACTTCTGGAGTCTCCCCAGGGGAGTCAGGCCTCGTCTCGAGTGGGGGCATGCACGTGCGCTTTCCTTCCAGGCTCTAGCAGCAATGTCACGCTTCCCATCGCGTGGATCAAAGAATCTGTGGTTTTTCCTCGAGGCTTTCCCATGAGGCTTTCCCACAGTGCTGTCCCACGTGCCACCGTGGTGTGAGTCGATCCTCGGCGTGAAAGATGAGCCAGTGCAGGGCAAAGAGGTTCCTCTGGAATGGACTGAGACATCTGGGGGACTCTTGGAATGGTGGTACCACCATGGAGTTCCTCTCGCCTTTCCTGTTGAGAGTGCCTCCTCTTGAGATGCGACGGGAACGCTGGGAATTCTTTCCCGTTGAAAGCAGGGAAAGGATGCTTCATCTCGAGCTACGAGGGGGAAACGGGGCTCCTCTGGATGTGGTCGGGACCATCGTGCTTCCTCTCGAGTGGAGACGGGTATGGCGGTGAACTTCTTGAGTTGCAGCAATTGTGTGAAAGACCCTTTCGAAGTTCCAGAGGTTAGGTGTCATTAGTCTCCAGACGACTCATCGGAAATAGGCCTCATCTCGCCTGGAAGGGAGAACTTCCTGGATTTTCTCGAGTTGCGGCAGGTGTTCTCGAGTTACGACGGGGAGGTTAGGGACCCGCCCTGGTGGCCTCAGGAGAGGCCACTCCCCATGCGAGTTGCTAGGCGGCCTCTCGGGATTCCTCTCCCTTTGATACCGGGGCCAAAAACCTTGTGTGGAGTCAGGGCCGGAACCGAGGATTCCTCTCAGGGGCTGACATGGATCTTTGGGTACTTCTGGAGTCTCCCCAGGGGAGTCAGGCCTCGTCTCGAGTGGTGGCATGCACTTGCGCTTTCCTTCCAGGCTGTAGCAGCAATGTCACGCTTCCCGTCGCGTGGATCAAAGGATATGTGGTTTTCCCTCGAGGCTTTCCCTCGAGGATTTCCCACAGGGCTGTCCCACGTGCGACCGTTGTGTGAGTCGATCCTCGGCGTGAAAGATGAGCCAGTGCAGGGCAAAGAGGTTCCTCTGGAATGGACTGAGACATCTGGGGGACTCTTGGAATGGTGGTACGACCATGGAGTTCCTCTCGCCTTTCCTGTTGAGAGTGCCTCCTCTTGAGATGCGACGGGAACGCCTGGAATTCTTTCCCGTTGAAAGCAGGGAAAGGATCCCTCATCTCGAGCTACGAGGGGGAAACGGGGCTCCTCTGGATGTGGGCGGGAACATCCTGCTTCCTCTCGAGTGGAGACGGGTATGGCGGTGAACTTCTTGAGTTGCAGCAAGGGTGTGAATGACCCTTTCGAAGTTCCAGAGGTTAGGTGTCATTAGTCTCCAGACGCCTCATCGGAAATAGGCCTCATCTGGCCTGGAAGGGAGAACTTCCTGGATTTGCTCGAGTTGCGGCAGGTGTTCTCGAGTTACGACGGGGACCTCAGGGACCCGCCCTGGTGGCCTCAGGAGAGGCCAGTCCCCATGCTAGTTGCTAGGGGGCCCCTCGGGATTCCTCTCCCTTCGATACCGGGGCCAAAAACCTTGTGTGGAGTCAGGGCCGGAACCGAGGATTCCTCTCAGGGGCTGACATGGATCTTTGGGTACTTCTGGAGTCTCCCCAGGGGAGTCAGGCCTCGTCTCGAGTGGGGGCATGCACGTGCGCTTTCCTTCCAGGCTGTAGCAGCAATGTCATTCTTCCCGTCGCATTTATCAAAGGATCGGTGGCTTTCCCTCGAGACTTCCCCTCGAGGCTTTCCCACAGGGCTGTCCCACGTGCCACCGTGGTGTGAGTCGATCCTCGGCGTGAAAGATGAGCCAGTGCAGGGCAAAGAGGTTCCTCTGGAATTGACTGAGACATCTGGGGGACTCTTGGAATGGTGGTACGACCATGGAGTTCCTCTCGCCTTTCCTGTTGAGAGTGCCTCCTCTTGAGATGCGACGGGAACGCCGGGAATTCTTTCCCGTTGAAAGCAGGGAAAGGATCCCTCATCTCGAGCTACGAGGGGGAAACGGGGCTCCTCTGGATGTGGGCGGGACCATCGTGCTTCCTCTCGAGTGGAGACGGGTATGGCGGTGAACTTCTTGAGTTGCAGCAAGGGTGTGAAAGACCCTTTCGAAGTTCCAGAGGTTAGGTGTCATTAGTCTCCAGACGCCTCATCGGAAATAGGCCTCATCTCGCCTGGAAGGGAGAACTTCCTGGATTTTCTCGAGTTGCGGCAGGTGTTCTCGAGTTACGACGGGGACCTCAGGGACCCGCCCTGGTGGCCTCAGGAGAGGCCATTCCCCATGCGAGTTGCTAGGCGGCCTCTCGGGATTCCTCTCCCGTCGATGCCGGGGCCAAAAACCTTGTGTGGAGTCAGGGCCGGGACCGAGGATTCCTCTCAGGGGCTGACATGGATCTTTGGGTACTTCTGGAGTCTCCCTAGGGGAGTCAGGCCTCGTCTCGAGTGGGGGCATGCACGTGCGCTTTCCTTCCAGGCTGTAGCAGCAATGTCACGCTTCCCGTCGCATTTTTCAAAGGATCTGTGGCTTTCCCTCGAGGCTTTCCCTCGAGGCTTTCCCACAGGGATGGCCCACGTGCCACCGTGGTGTGAGTCGATCCTCGGCGTGAAAGATGAGCCAGTGCAGGGCAAAGAGGTTCCTCTGGAATGGACTGAGACATCTGGGGGACTCTTGGAATGGTGGTACGACCATGGAGTTCCTCTCGCCTTTCCTGTTGAGAGTGCCTCCTCTTGAGATGCGACGGGAACGCCGGGAATTCTTTCCCGTTGAAAGCAGGGAAGGGATCCCTCATCTCGAGCTACGAGGGGGAAACGGGGCTCCTCTGGATGTGGGCGGGACCATCGTGCTTCCTCTCGAGTGGAGACGGGTATGGCGGTGAACTTCTTGAGTTGCAGCAAGGGTGTGAAAGACCCTTTCGAAGTTCCAGAGGTTAGGTGTCATTAGTCTCCAGACGCCTCATCGGAAATAGGCCTCATCTCGCCTGCAAGGGAGAACTTCCTGGATTTTCTCGAGTTGCGGCAGGTGTTCTCGAGTTACGACGGGGACCTCAGGGACCCGCTCTGGTGGCCTCAGGAGAGGCCAGTCCCCATGCTAGTTGCTAGTGGGCCTCTCGGGATTCCTCTCCCGTCGATACCGGGGGCAAAAACCTTGTGTGGAGTCAGGGCCGGAACCGAGGATTCCTCTCAGGGGTGACATGGATCTTTGGGTACTTCTGGAGTCTCCCCAGGGGAGTGAGGCCTCGTCTCGAGTGGGGGCATGCACGTGCGCTTTCCTTCCAGGCTGTAGCAGCAATGTCACGCTTCTCGTCGCGTGGATCAAAGGATCTGTGGTTTTCCCTCGAGGCTTTGCCTCGAGGCTTTCCCACAGGGTTGTCCCACGTGCCGCCGTGGTGTGAGTCGATCCTCGGCGTGAAAGATGAGCCAGTGCAGGGCAAAGAGGTTCCTTTGGAATGGACTGAGACATCTGGGGGACTCTTGGAATGGTGGTACGACCATGGAGTTCTTCTCACCTTTCCTGTTGAGAGTGCCTCCTCTTGAGATGCGACGGAAATGCCGGGAATTCTTTCCCGTTAAAAGCAGGGAAAGGATCCCTCATCTCGAGCTACGAGGGGAAACGGGGCTCCTCTGGATGTGGGCGGGACCATCGTGCTTCCTCTCGAGTGGAGACGGGTATGGCGGTGAACTTCTTGTGTTGCAGCAAGGGTGTGAAAGACCCTTTCGAAGTTCCAGAGGTTAGGTGTCATTAGTCTCCAGACGCCTCATTGGAAATAGGCCTCATCTCGCCTGGAAGGGAGAACATCCTGGATTTTCTCGAGTTGCGGCAGGTGTTCTCGAGTTACGACGGGGACCTCAGGAAACCGCCCTGGTGGCCTCAGGAAAAGCCAGTCCCCATGCGAGTTGCTAGGGGGCCTCTCAGGATTCCTCTCCTGTCGATACCGGGGCCAAAAACCTTGTTTGGAGTCAGGGCCGGAACCGAGGGTTCGTCTCAGGGGCTGACATGGATCTTTGGGTACTTCTGGAGTCTCCCCACTGGAGTCAGGCCTCGTTTCGAGTGGGGGCATGCACGAGCGCTTTTCTTCCAGGCTGTAGCAGCAATGTCACGCTTACCTTCGCGTGGATCAAAGGATCTGTGGTTTTCCCTCGAGGCTTTCCCTCGAGGCTTTCCCACAGGGCTGTCCCACTTGCCACCGTGGTGTGAGTCGATCCTCGGCGTGAAAGATGAGCCAGTGCAGGGCAAAGAGGTTCCTCTGGAATGGACTGAGACATCTGGGGGATTCTTGGAATGGTGGTACGACCATAGAGTTCCTCTCGCCTTTCCTGTTGAGAGTGCCTCCTCTTGAGATGCGAGGGGAATGCCGGGAATTCTTTCCCGTTGAAAGCAGGGAAAGGATCCCTCATCTCGAGCTACGAGGGGGAAACGGGGCTTCTCTGGATATGGGCGGGACCACCGTGCTTCCTCTCGAGTGGAGACGGGTATGGCGGTGAACTTCTTGAGTTGCAGCAAGGGTGTGAAAGACCCTTTCGAAGTTCCAGAGGTTAGGTGTCATTACTCTCCAGACGCCTCATTGGAAATAGGCCTCATCTCGCCTGGAAGGGAGAACTTCCTGGATTTTCTCGAGTTGCGGCAGGAGTTCTCGAGTTACGACGGGGACCTCAGGGACCCGCCCTGGTGGCCTCAGGAAAGGCCAGTCCCCATGCGAGTTGCTAGGGGGCCTCTCAGGATTCCTCTCCCGTCGATACCGGGGCCAAAAACCTTGTGTGGAGACAGGGCCGGAACCGAGGTTTTCTCTCAGGGGTGACATGGAACTTTGGGTATTTCTGGAGTCTCCCCAGGGGAGTCAGGCCTCGTCTCGAGTGGGGGCATGCACGTGCGCTTTCCTTCCAGGCTGTAGCAGCAATGTCACGCTTCCCGTCGCGTGGATCAAAGGATCTGTGGTTTTCCCTCGAGGCTTTCCCACAGGGCTGTCCCACGTGCCACCGTGGTGTGAGTCGATCCTCGGCGTGAAAGATGAGCCAGTGCAGGGCAAAGAGCTTCCTCTCGAATGTACTGAGACATCTGGGGGACTCTTGGAATGGTGGTACGACCATGGAGTTCCTCTCGCCTTTCCTGTTGAGAGTGCCTCCTCTTGAGATGCGACGGGAACGCCGGGAATTCTTTCCCGTTGAAAGCAGGGAAAGGATCCCTCATCTCGAGCTACGAGGGGGAAACGGGGCTCCTCTGGATGTGGGCGGGACCATCGTGCTTCCTCTCGAGTGGAGACGGGTATGGCGGTGAACTTCTTGAGTAGCAGCAAGGGTGTGAAAGACCCTCTCGAAATTCCAGAGGTTAGGTGTCATTAGTCTCCATATGCCTCATCGGAAATAGGCCTCATCTCGCCTGGAAGGGAGAACTTCATGGATTTTCTCGAGTTGCGGCAGGTGTTCTCGAGTTACGACGGGGACCTCAGGGACCCGCCCTGGTGGCCCCAGGAGAGGCCAGTCCCCATGCGAGTTGCTACGGGGCCTCTCGGGATTCCTCTCCCGTCGATACCGGGGCCAAAAACCTTGTGTGGAGTCAGGGCCGGAACCGGGGATTCCTCTCAAGGGCTGACATGGATCTTTGGGTACATCTGGAGTCTCCCCAGGGGAGTCAGGCCTCGTTTCGAGTGGGGGCATGCACGTGCGCTTTCCTTCCAGGCTGTAGCAGCAATGTCACACTTCCCGTCGCGTGGATCAAAGGATCTGTGGTTTTCCCTCGAGGCTTTCCCTCGAGGCTTTCCCACAGGGCTGTCCCACGTGCCACCGTGGTGTGAGTCGATCCTCGGCGTGAAAGATGAGCCAGTGCAGGGCAAAGAGGTTCCTCTGGAATGGACTGAGACATCTGGGGGACTCTTGGAATGGTGGTACGACCATGGAGTTCCTCTCGCCTTTCCTGTTGAGAATGCCTCCTCTTGAGATGCGACGGGAACGCCGGGAATTCTTTCCCGTTGAAAGCAGGGAAAGGATCCGTCATCTCGAGCTCCGAGGGGGAAACGGGGCTCCTCTGGATGTGGGCGGGACCATCGTGCTTCCTCTCGATTGGAGACGGGTATGGCGGTGAACATCTTGAGTTGCAGCAAGGGTGTGAAAGACCCTTTCGAAGTTCCAGAGGTTAGGTGTCATTAGTCTCCAGACGCCTCATAGGAAATAGGCCTCATCTCGCCTGGAAGGGAGAACTTCCTGGATTTTCTCGAGTTGCGGCAGGTGTTCTCGAGTTACGACGGGGACCTCAGGGACCCGCCCTGGTGGCCTCAGGAGAGGCCAGTCCCCATGCGATTTGCTAGGGGGCCTCTCGGGATTCCTCTCCCGTCGATACCGGGGCCAAAAACCTTGTGTGGAGTCAGGGCCGGAACCGAGGATTCCTCTCAGGGGCTGACATGGATCTTTGGGTACTTCTGGAGTCTCCCCAGGGGAGTCAGGCCTAGTCTCGCGTGGGGGCATGCACGTGTGCTTTCCTTCCAGGCTGTAACAGCAATGTCACGCTTCCCGTCGCGTGGATCAAAGGATCTGTGGTTTTCCCTCGAGGCTTTCCCTCGAGGCTTTCCCACAGGGCTGTCCCACGTGCCACCGTGGTGTGAGTCGATCCTCGGCGTGAAAGATGAGCCAGTGCAGGGCAAAGAGGTTCCTCTGGAATGGACTGAGACATCTGGGGGACTCTTGGAATGGTGGTACGACCATGGAGTTCCTCTCGCCTTTCCTGTTGAGAGTGCCTCCTCTTGAGATGCGACGGGAACGCCGGGAATTCTTTCCCGTTGAAAGCAGGGAAAGGATCCGTCATCTCGAGCTCCGAGGGGGAAACGGGGCTCCTCTGGATGTGGGCGGGACCATCGTGCTTCCTCTCGAGTGGAGACGGGTATGGCGGTGAACATCTTGAGTTGCAGCAAGGGTGTGAAAGACCCTTTCGAAGTTCCAGAGGTTAGGTGTCATTAGTCTCCAGACGCCTCATAGGAAATAGGCCTCATCTCGCCTGGAAGGGAGAACTTCCTGGATTTTCTCGAGTTGCGGCAGGTGTTCTCGAGTTACGACGGGGACCTCAGGGACCCGCCCTGGTGGCCTCAGGAGAGGCCAGTCCCCATGCGATTTGCTAGGGGGCCTCTCGGGATTCCTCTCCCGTCGATACCGGGGCCAAAAACCTTGTGTGGAGTCAGGGCCGGAACCGAGGATTCCTCTCAGGGGCTGACATGGATCTTTGGGTACTTCTGGAGTCTCCCCAGGGGAGTCAGGCCTAGTCTCGCGTGGGGGCATGCACGTGTGCTTTCCTTCCAGGCTGTAACAGCAATGTCACGCTTCCCGTCGCGTGGATCAAAGGATCTGTGGTTTTCCCTCGAGGCTTTCCCTCGAGGCTTTCCCACAGGGCTGTCCCACGTGCCACCGTGGTGTGAGTCGATCCTCGGCGTGAAAGATGAGCCAGTGCAGGGCAAAGAGGTTCCTCTGGAATGGACTGAGACATCTGGGGGACTCTTGGAATGGTGGTACGACCATGGAGTTCCTCTCGCCTTTCCTGTTGAGAGTGCCTCCTCTTGAGATGCGACGGGAACGCCGGGAATTCTTTCCCGTTGAAAGCAGGGAAAGGATCCCTCATCTCGAGCTACGAGGGGGAAACGGGGCTCCTCTGGATGTGGGCGGGACCATCGTGCTTCCTCTCGAGTGGAGACGGGTATGGCGGTGAACTTCTTGAGTAGCAGCAAGGGTGTGAAAGACCCTTTCGAAGTTCCAGAGGTTAGGTGTCATTAGTCTCCAGACGCCTCATAGGAAATAGGCCTCATCTCGCCTGGAAGGGAGAACTTCCTGGATTTTCTCGAGTTGCGGCAGGTGTTCTCGAGTTACGACGGGGACCTCAGGGACCCGCCATGGTGGCCTCAGGAAAGGCCAGTCCCCATGCGAGTTGCTAGGGGGCCTCTCAGGATTCCTCTCCCGTCGATACCGGGGCCAAAATCCTTGTGTGGAGTAAGGGCCGGAACCGAGGTTTTCTCTCAGGGGTGACATGGAACTTTGGGTATTTCTGGAGTCTCCCTAGGGGAGTCAGGCCTCGTCTCGAGTGGGGGCATGCACGTGCGCTTTCCTTCCAGGCTGTAGCAGCAATGTCACGCTTCCCGTCGCGTGGATCAAAGGATCTGTGGTTTTCCCTCGAGGCTTACCCACAGGGCTGTCCCACGTGCCACCGTGGTGTGAGTCGATCCTCGGCGTGAAAGATGAGCCAGTGCAGGGCAAAGAGGTTCCTCTGGAATGGACTGAGACATCTGGGGGACGCTTGGAATGGTGGTACGACCATGGAGTTCCTCTCGCCTTTCCTGTTGAGAGTGCCTCCTCTTGAGATGCGACGGGAACGCCGGGAATTCTTTCCCGTTGAAAGCAGGGAAAGGATCCCTCATCTCGAGCTACGAGGGGGAAACGGGGCTCCTCTGGATGTGGGCGGGACCATCGTGCTTCCTCTCGAGTGGAGACGGGTATGGCGGTGAACTTCTTGAGTAGCAGCAAGGGTGTGAAAGAACCTTTCGAAGTTCCAGAGGTTAGGTGTCATTAGTCTCCAGACGCCTCATCGGAAATAGGCCTTATCTCGCCTGGAAGGGAGAACTTCCTGGATTTTCTCGAGTTGCGGCAGGTGTTCTCGAGTTACGACGGGGACCTCAGGGACCCGCCCTGGTGGCCTCAGGAGAGGCCAGTCCCCATGCGAGTTGCTAGGGGGCCTCTCGGGATTCCTCTCCCGTCGATACCGGGGCCAAAAACCTTGTGTGGAGTCAGGGCCGGAACCGAGGATTCCTCTCAGGAGCTGACATGGATCTTTGGGTACTTCTGGAGTCTCCCCAGGGGAGTCAGGCCTCGTCTCGATTGGGGCCATGCACGTGCGCTTTCTTTCCAGGCTGTAGCAACAATGTCACGCTTCCCGTCGCGTGGATCAAAGGATCTGTGGTTTTCCCTCGAGGCTTTCCCACAGGGCTGTCCCACGTGCCACCGTGGTGTGAGTCGATCCTCGGCGTGAAAGATGAGCCAGTGCAGGGCAAAGAGGTTCCTCTGGAATGGACTGAGACATCTGGGGGACTCTTGGAATGGTGGTACGACCATGGAGTTCCTCTCGCCTTTCCTGTTGAGAGTGCCTCCTCTTGAGATGCGACGGGAACCCCGGGAATTCTTTCCCGTTGAAAGCAGGGAAAGGATCCCTCATCTCGAGCTACGAGGGGGAAACGGGCCTCCTCTGGATGTGGGCAGGACCATCGTGCTTCCTCTCGAGTGGAGACGGGTATGGCGGTGAACTTCTTGAGTTGCAGCAAGGGTGTGAAAGACCCTTTCGAAGTTCCAGAGGTTAGGTGTCATTAGTCTCCAGAGGCCTCATCGGAAATAGGCCTCATCTCGCCTGGAAGGGAGAACTTCCTGGATTTTCTCGAGTTGCGGCAGGTGTTCTCGAGTTACGACGGGGACCTCAGGGACCCGCCATGGTGGCCTCAGGAAAGGCCAGTCCCCATGCGAGTTGCTAGGGGGCCTCTCAGGATTCCTCTCCCGTCGATACCGGGGCCAAAAACCTTGTGTGGAGTCAGGGTCGGAACCGAGGTTTCCTCTCAGTGGTGACATGGAACTTTGGGTATTTCTGGAGTCTCCCCAGGGGAGTCAGGCCTCGTCTCGAGTGGGGGCATGCACGTGCGCTTTCCTTCCAGGCTGTAGCAGCAATGTCACGCTTCCCGTCGCGTGGATCAAAGGATCTGTGGTTTTCCCTCGAGGCTTTCCCTCGAGGCTTTGCCACAGGGCTGTCCCACGTGCCACCGTGGTGTGAGTCGATCCTCGGCGTGAAAGATGAGCCAGTGCAGGGCAAAGAGGTTCCCCTGGAATGGACTGAGACATCTGGGGGACTCTTGGAATGGTGGTACGACCATGGAGTTCCTCTCGCCTTTCCTGTTGAGAGTGCCTCCTCTTGAGATGCGACGGGAACGCCGGGAATTCTTTCCCGTTGAAAGCAGGGAAAGGATCCCTCATCTCGAGCTACGAGGGGGAAACGGGGCTCCTCTGGATGTGGGCGGGACCATCGTGCTTCCTCTCGAGTGGAGACGGGTATGGCGGTGAACTTCTTGAGTAGCAGCAAGGGTGTGAAAGACCCTTTCGAAGTTCCAGAGGTTAGGTGTCATTAGTCTCCAGACGCCTCATAGGAAATAGGCCTCATCTCGCCTGGAAGGGAGAACTTCCTGGATTTTCTCGAGTTGCGGCAGGTGTTCTCGAGTTACGACGGGGACCACAGGGACCCGCCATGGTGGCCTCAGGAAAAGCCAGTCCCCATGCGAGTTGCTAGGGGGCCTCTCAGGATTCCTCTCCCGTCGATACCGGGGCCAAAAACCTTGTGTGGAGTAAGGGCCGGAACCGAGGTTTTCTCTCAGGGGTGACATGGAACTTTGGGTATTTCTGGAGTCTCCCTAGGGGAGTCAGGCCTTGTCTCGAGTGGGGGCATGCACGTGCGCTTTCCTTCCAGGCTGTATCAGCAATGTCACGCTTCCCGTCGCGTGGATCAAAGGATCTGTGGTTTTCCCTCGAGGCTTTCCCACAGGGCTGTCCCACGTGCCACCGTGGTGTGAGTCGATCCTCGGCGTGAAAGATGAGCCAGTGCAGGGCAAAGAGGTTCCTCTGGAATGGACTGAGACATCTGGGAGACTCTTGGAATGGTGGAACGACCATGGAGTTCCTCTCGCCTTTCCTGTTGAGAGTGCCTCCTCTTGAGATGCGACGGGAACGCCGGGAATTCTTTCCCGTTGAAAGCAGGGAAAGGATCCCTCATCTCGAGCTACGAGGGGGAAACGGGGCTCCTCTGGATGTGGGCGGGACCATCGTGCTTCCTCTCGAGTGGAGACGGGTATGGCGGTGAACTTCTTGAGTAGCAGCAAGGGTGTGAAAGACCCTCTCGAAATTCCAGAGGTTAGGTGTCATTAGTCTCCAGACGCCTCATCGGAAATAGGCCTCATCTCGCCTGGAAGGGAGAACTTCATGGATTTTCTCGAGTTGCGGCAGGTGTTCTCGAGTTACGACGGGGACCTCAGGGACCCGCCCTGGTGGCCCCAGGAGAGGCCAGTCCCCATGCGAGTTGCTACGGGGCCTCTCGGGATTCCTCTCCCGTCGATACCGGGGCCAAAAACCTTGTGTGGAGTCAGGGCCGGAACCGGGGATTCCTCTCAGGGGCTGACATGGATCTTTGGGTACTTCTGGAGTCTCCCCAGGGGAGTCAGGCCTCGTTTCGAGTGGGGGCATGCACGTGCGCTTTCCTTCCAGGCTGTAGCAGCAATGTCACACTTCCCGTCGAGTGGATCAAAGGATCTGTGGTTTTCCCTCGAGGCTTTGCCTCGAGGCTTTCCCACAGGGCTGTCCCACGTGCCACCGTGGTGTACGTCGATCCTCGGCGTGAAAGATGAGCCAGTGCAGGGCAAAGAGGTTCCTCTGGAATGGACTGAGACATCTGGGGGACTCTTGGAATGGTGGTACGACCATGGAGTTCCTATCGCCTTTTCTGTTGAGAGTGCCTCCTCTTGAGATGCGACGGGAACGCCGGGAATTCTTTCCCGTTGAAAGCAGGGAAAGGATCCCTCATCTCGAGCTCCGAGGGGGAAACGGGGCTCCTCTGGATGTGGGCGGGACCATCGTGCTTCCTCTCGATTGGAGACGGGTATGGCGGTGAACTTCTTGAGTTGCAGCAAGGGTGTGAAAGACCCTTTCGAAGTTCCAGAGGTTAGGTGTCATTAGTCTCCAGACGCCTCATCGGAAATAGGCCTCATCTCGCCTGGAAGGGAGAACTTCCTGGATTTTCTCGAGTTGCGGCAGGTGTTCTCGAGTTACGACGGGGACCTCAGGGACCCGCCCTGGTGGCCTCAGGAGAGGCCAGTCCCCATGCGATTTGCTAGGGGGCCTCTCGGGATTCCTCTCCCGTCGATACCGGGGCCAAAAACCTTGTGTGGAGTCAGGGCCGGAACCGAGGATTCCTCTCAGGGGCTGACATGGATCTTTGGGTACTTCTGGAGTCTCCCCAGGGGAGTCAGGCCTCGTTTCGAGTGGGGGCATGCACGTGCGCTTTCCTTCCAGGCTGTAGCAGCAATGTCACACTTCCCGTCGCGTGGATCAAAGGATCTGTGGTTTTCCCTCGAGGCTTTCCCTCGAGGCTTTCCCACAGGGCTGTCCCACGTGCCACCGTGGTGTGAGTCGATCCTCGGCGTGAAAGATGAGCCAGTGCAGGGCAAAGAGGTTCCTCTGGAATGGACTGAGACATCTGGGGGACTCTTGGAATGGTGGTACGACCATGGAGTTCCTCTCGCCTTTCCTGTTGAGAGTGCCTCCTCTTGAGATGCGACGGGAACGCCGGGAATTCTTTCCCGTTGAAAGCAGGGAAAGGATCCCTCATCTCGAGCTACGAATGTGAAACGGGGCTCCTCTGGATGTGGGCGGGACCATCGTGCTTCCTCTCGAGTGGAGACGGGTATGGCGGTGAACTTCTTGAGTTGCAGCAAGGGTGTGAAAGACCCTTTCGAAGTTCCAGAGGTTAGGTGTCATTAGTCTCCAGAGGCCTCATCGGAAATAGGCCTCATCTCGCCTGGAAGGGAGAACTTCCTGGATTTTCTCGAGTTGCGGCAGGTGTTCTCGAGTTACGACGGGGACCTCAGGGACCCGCCATGGTGGCCTCAGGAAAGGCCAGTCCCCATGCGAGTTGCTAGGGGGCCTCTCAGGATTCCTCTCCCGTCGATACCGGGGCCAAAAACCTTGTGTGGAGTCAGGGTCGGAACCGAGGTTTCCTCTCAGTGGTGACATGGAACTTTGGGTATTTCTGGAGTCTCCCCAGGGGAGTCAGGCCTCGTCTCGAGTGGGGGCATGCACGTGCGCTTTCCTTCCAGGCTGTAGCAGCAATGTCACGCTTCCCGTCGCGTGGATCAAAGGATCTGTGGTTTTCCCTCGAGGCTTTCCCTCGAGGCTTTGCCACAGGGCTGTCCCACGTGCCACCGTGGTGTGAGTCGATCCTCGGCGTGAAAGATGAGCCAGTGCAGGGCAAAGAGGTTCCCCTGGAATGGACTGAGACATCTGGGGGACTCTTGGAATGGTGGTACGACCATGGAGTTCCTCTCGCCTTTCCTGTTGAGAGTGCCTCCTCTTGAGATGCGACGGGAACGCCGGGAATTCTTTCCCGTTGAAAGCAGGGAAAGGATCCCTCATCTCGAGCTACGAGGGGGAAACGGGGCTCCTCTGGATGTGGGCGGGACCATCGTGCTTCCTCTCGAGTGGAGACGGGTATGGCGGTGAACTTCTTGAGTAGCAGCAAGGGTGTGAAAGACCCTTTCGAAGTTCCAGAGGTTAGGTGTCATTAGTCTCCAGACGCCTCATAGGAAATAGGCCTCATCTCGCCTGGAAGGGAGAACTTCCTGGATTTTCTCGAGTTGCGGCAGGTGTTCTCGAGTTACGACGGTGACCACAGGGACCCGCCATGGTGGCCTCAGGAAAAGCCAGTCCCCATGCGAGTTGCTAGGGGGCCTCTCAGGATTCCTCTCCCGTCGATACCGGGGCCAAAAACCTTGTGTGGAGTAAGGGCCGGAACCGAGGTTTTCTCTCAGGGGTGACATGGAACTTTGGGTATTTCTGGAGTCTCCCTAGGGGAGTCAGGCCTTGTCTCGAGTGGGGGCATGCACGTGCGCTTTCCTTCCAGGCTGTAGCAGCAATGTCACGCTTCCCGTCGCGTGGATCAAAGGATCTGTGGTTTTCCCTCGAGGCTTTCCCACAGGGCTGTCCCACGTGCCACCGTGGTGTGAGTCGATCCTCGGCGTGAAAGATGAGCCAGTGCAGGGCAAAGAGGTTCCTCTGGAATGGACTGAGACATCTGGGAGACTCTTGGAATGGTGGTACGACCATGGAGTTCCTCTCGCCTTTCCTGTTGAGAGTGCCTCCTCTTGAGATGCGACGGGAACGCCGGGAATTCTTTCCCGTTGAAAGCAGGGAAAGGATCCCTCATCTCGAGCTACGAGGGGGAAACGGGGCTCCTCTGGATGTGGGCGGGACCATCGTGCTTCCTCTCGAGTGGAGACGGGTATGGCGGTGAACTTCTTGAGTAGCAGCAAGGGTGTGAAAGACCCTCTCGAAATTCCAGAGGTTAGGTGTCATTAGTCTCCAGACGCCTCATCGGAAATAGGCCTCATCTCGCCTGGAAGGGAGAACTTCATGGATTTTCTCGAGTTGCGGCAGGTGTTCTCGAGTTACGACGGGGACCTCAGGGACCCGCCCTGGTGGCCCCAGGAGAGGCCAGTCCCCATGCGAGTTGCTACGGGGCCTCTCGGGATTCCTCTCCCGTCGATACCGGGGCCAAAAACCTTGTGTGGAGTCAGGGCCGGAACCGGGGATTCCTCTCAGGGGCTGACATGGATCTTTGGGTACTTCTGGAGTCTCCCCAGGGGAGTCAGGCCTCGTTTCGAGTGGGGGCATGCACGTGCGCTTTCCTTCCAGGCTGTAGCAGCAATGTCACACTTCCCGTCGCGTGGATCAAAGGATCTGTGGTTTTCCCTCGAGGCTTTCCCTCGAGGCTTTCCCACAGGGCTGTCCCACGTGCCACCGTGGTGTAAGTCGATCCTCGGCGTGAAAGATGGGCCAGTGCAGGGCAAAGAGGTTCCTCTGGAATGGACTGAGACATCTGGGGGACTCTTGGAATGGTGGTACGACCATGGAGTTCCTATCGCCTTTTCTGTTGAGAGTGCCTCCTCTTGAGATGCGACGGGAACGCCGGGAATTCTTTCCCGTTGAAAGCAGGGAAAGGATCCCTCATCTCGAGCTACGAATGTGAAACGGGGCTCCTCTGGATGTGGGCGGGACCATCGTGCTTCCTCTCGAGTGGAGACGGGTATGGCGGTGAACTTCTTGAGTTGCAGCAAGGGTGTGAAAGACCCTTTCGAAGTTCCAGAGGTTAGGTGTCATTAGTCTCCAGAGGCCTCATCGGAAATAGGCCTCATCTCGCCTGGAAGGGAGAACTTCCTGGATTTTCTCGAGTTGCGGCAGGTGTTCTCGAGTTACGACGGGGACCGCAGGGACCCGCCATGGTGGCCTCAGGAAAGGCCAGTCCCCATGCGAGTTGCTAGGGGGCCTCTCAGGATTCCTCTCCCGTCGATACCGGGGCCAAAAACCTTGTGTGGAGTCAGGGTCGGAACCGAGGTTTCCTCTCAGTGGTGACATGGAACTTTGGGTATTTCTGGAGTCTCCCCAGGGGAGTCAGGCCTCGTCTCGAGTGGGGGCATGCACGTGCGCTTTCCTTCCAGGCTGTAGCAGCAATGTCACGCTTCCCGTCGCGTGGATCAAAGGATCTGTGGTTTTCCCTCGAGGCTTTCCCTCGAGGCTTTGCCACAGGGCTGTCCCACGTGCCACCGTGGTGTGAGTCGATCCTCGGCGTGAAAGATGAGCCAGTGCAGGGCAAAGAGGTTCCCCTGGAATGGACTGAGACATCTGGGGGACTCTTGGAATGGTGGTACGACCATGGAGTTCCTCTCGCCTTTCCTGTTGAGAGTGCCTCCTCTTGAGATGCGACGGGAACGCCGGGAATTCTTTCCCGTTGAAAGCAGGGAAAGGATCCCTCATCTCGAGCTACGAATGTGAAACGGGGCTCCTCTGGATGTGGGCGGGACCATCGTGCTTCCTCTCGAGTGGAGACGGGTATGGCGGTGAACTTCTTGAGTTGCAGCAAGGGTGTGAAAGACCCTTTCGAAGTTCCAGAGGTTAGGTGTCATTAGTCTCCAGAGGCCTCATCGGAAATAGGCCTCATCTCGCCTGGAAGGGAGAACTTCCTGGATTTTCTCGAGTTGCGGCAGGTGTTCTCGAGTTACGACGGGGACCTCAGGGACCCGCCATGGTGGCCTCAGGAAAGGCCAGTCCCCATGCGAGTTGCTAGGGGGCCTCTCAGGATTCCTCTCCCGTCGATACCGGGGCCAAAAACCTTGTGTGGAGTCAGGGTCGGAACCGAGGTTTCCTCTCAGTGGTGACATGGAACTTTGGGTATTTCTGGAGTCTCCCCAGGGGAGTCAGGCCTCGTCTCGAGTGGGGGCATGCACGTGCGCTTTCCTTCCAGGCTGTAGCAGCAATGTCACGCTTCCCGTCGCGTGGATCAAAGGATCTGTGGTTTTCCCTCGAGGCTTTCCCTCGAGGCTTTGCCACAGGGCTGTCCCACGTGCCACCGTGGTGTGAGTCGATCCTCGGCGTGAAAGATGAGCCAGTGCAGGGCAAAGAGGTTCCCCTGGAATGGACTGAGACATCTGGGGGACTCTTGGAATGGTGGTACGACCATGGAGTTCCTCTCGCCTTTCCTGTTGAGAGTGCCTCCTCTTGAGATGCGACAGGAACGCCGGGAATTCTTTCCCGTTGAAAGCAGGGAAAGGATCCCTCATCTCGAGCTACGAGGGGGAAACGGGGCTCCTCTGGATGTGGGCGGGACCATCGTGCTTCCTCTCGAGTGGAGACGGGTATGGCGGTGAACTTCTTGAGTAGCAGCAAGGGTGTGAAAGACCCTCTCGAAATTCCAGAGGTTAGGTGTCATTAGTCTCCAGACGCCTCATCGGAAATAGGCCTCATCTCGCCTGGAAGGGAGAACTTCATGGATTTTCTCGAGTTGCGGCAGGTGTTCTCGAGTTACGACGGGGACCTCAGGGACCCGCCCTGGTGGCCCCAGGAGAGGCCAGTCCCCATGCGAGTTGCTACGGGGCCTCTCGGGATTCCTCTCCCGTCGATACCGGGGCCAAAAACCTTGTGTGGAGTCAGGGCCGGAACCGGGGATTCCTCTCAGGGGCTGACATGGATCTTTGGGTACTTCTGGAGTCTCCCCAGGGGAGTCAGGCCTCGTTTCGAGTGGGGGCATGCACGTGCGCTTTCCTTCCAGGCTGTAGCAGCAATGTCACACTTCCCGTCGAGTGGATCAAAGGATCTGTGGTTTTCCCTCGAGGCTTTCCCTCGAGGCTTTCCCACAGGGCTGTCCCACGTGCCACCGTGGTGTGAGTCGATCCTCGGCGTGAAAGATGAGCCAGTGCAGGGCAAAGAGGTTCCTCTGGAATGGACTGAGACATCTGGGGGACTCTTGGAATGGTGGTACGACCATGGAGTTCCTATCGCCTTTTCTGTTGAGAGTGCCTCCTCTTGAGATGCGACGGGAACGCCGGGAATTCTTTCCCGTTGAAAGCAGGGAAAGGATCCCTCATCTCGAGCTCCGAGGGGGAAACGGGGCTCCTCTGGATGTGGGCGGGACCATCGTGCTTCCTCTCGATTGGAGACGGGTATGGCGGTGAACTTCTTGAGTTGCAGCAAGGGTGTGAAAGACCCTTTCGAAGTTCCAGAGGTTAGGTGTCATTAGTCTCCAGACGCCTCATCGGAAATAGGCCTCATCTCGCCTGGAAGGGAGAACTTCCTGGATTTTCTCGAGTTGCGGCAGGTGTTCTCGAGTTACGACGGGGACCTCAGGGACCCGCCCTGGTGGCCTCAGGAGAGGCCAGTCCCCATGCGATTTGCTAGGGGGCCTCTCGGGATTCCTCTCCCGTCGATACCGGGGCCAAAAACCTTGTGTGGAGTAAGGGCCGGAACCGAGGTTTTCTCTTAGGGGTGACATGGAACTTTGGGTATTTCTGGAGTCTCCCTAGGGGAGTCAGGCCTTGTCTCGAGTGGGGGCATGCACGTGCGCTTTCCCTCCAGGCTGAAGCAGCAATGTCACGCTTCCCGTCGCGTGGATCAAAGGATCTGTGGTTTTCCCTCGAGGCTTTCCCACAGGGCTGTCCCACGTGCCACCGTGGTGTGAGTCGATCCTCGGCGTGAAAGATGAGCCAGTGCAGGGCAAAGAGGTTCCTCTGGAATGGACTGAGACATCTGGGGGACTCTTGGAATGGTGGTACGACCATGGAGTTCCTCTCGCCTTTCCTGTTGAGAGTGCCTCCTCTTGAGATGCGATGGGAACGCCGGGAATTCTTTCCCGTTGAAAGCAGGGAAAGGATCCCTCATCTCGAGCTACGAATGTGAAACGGGGCTCCTCTGGATGTGGGCGGGACCATCGTGCTTCCTCTCGAGTGGAGACGGGTATGGCGGTGAACTTCTTGAGTAGCAGCAAGGGTGTGAAAGACCCTCTCGAAATTCCAGAGGTTAGGTGTCATTAGTCTCCAGACGCCTCATCGGAAATAGGCCTCATCTCGCCTGGAAGGGAGAACTTCATGGATTTTTTCCAGTTGCGGCAGGTGTTCTCGAATTACCACGGGGACCTCAGGGACCCGCCCTGGTGGCCCCAGGAGAGGCCAGTCCCCATGCGAGTTGCTACGGGGCCTCTCGGGATTCCTCTCCCGTCGATACCGGGGCCAAAAACCTTGTGTGGAGTCAGGGCCGGAACCGAGGATTCCTCTCAGGGGCTGACATGGATCTTTGGGTACTTCTGGAGTCTCCCCAGGGGAGTCAGGCCTCGTCTCGAGTGGGGGCATGCACGTGTGCTTTCCTTCCAGGCTGTAGCAGCAATGTCACGCTTCCCGTCGCGTGGATCAAAGGATCTGTGGTTTTCCCTCGAGGCTTTCCCTTGAGGCTTTCCCACAGGGCTGTCCCACGTGCCACCGTGGTGTGAGTCGATCCTCGGCGTGAAAGATGAGCCAGTGCAGGGCAAAGAGGTTCCTCTGGAATGGACTGAGACATCTGGGGTACTCTTGGAATGGTGGTACGACCATGGAGTTCCTCTCGCCTTTTCTGTTGAGAGTGCCTCCTCTTGAGATGCGACGGGAACGCCGGGAATTCTTTCCCGTTGAAAGCAGGGAAAGGATCCCTCATCTCGAGCTACGAATGTGAAACGGGGCTCCTCTGGATGTGGGCGGGACCATCGTGCTTCCTCTCGAGTGGAGACGGGTATGGCGGTGAACTTCTTGAGTTGCAACAAGGGTGTGAAAAACCCTTTCGAAGTTCCAGAGGTTAGCTGTCATTAGTCTCCAGACGCCTCATCGGAAATAGGCCTCATCTCGCCTGGAAGGGAGAACTTCCTGGATTTTCTCGAGTTGCGGCAGGTGTTCTCGAGTTACGACGGGGACCTCAGGGACCCGCCATGGTGGCCTCAGGAAAGGCCAGTCCCCATGCGAGTTGCTAGGGGGCCTCTCAGGATTCCTCTCCCGTCGATACCGGGGCCAAAAACCTTGTGTGGAGTCAGGGTCGGAACCGAGGTTTCCTCTCAGTGGTGACATGGAACTTTGGGTATTTCTGGAGTCTCCCCAGGGGAGTCAGGCCTCGTCTCGAGTGGGGGCATGCACTTGCGCTTTCCTTCCAGGCTGTAGCAGCAATGTCACGCTTCCCGTCGCGTGGATCAAAGGATCTGTGGTTTTCCCTCGAGGCTTTCCCTCGAGGCTTTGCCACAGGGCTGTCCCACGTGCCACCGTGGTGTGAGTCGATCCTCGGCGTGAAAGATGAGCCAGTGCAGGGCAAAGAGGTTCCCCTGGAATGGACTGAGACATCTGGGGGACTCTTGGAATGGTGATACGACCATGGAGTTCCTCTCGCCTTTCCTGTTGAGAGTGCCTCCTCTTGAGATGCGACGGGAACGCCGGGAATTCTTTCCCGTTGAAAGCAGGGAAAGGATCCCTCATCTCGAGCTACGAGGGGGAAACGGGGCTCCTCTGGATGTGGGCGGGACCATCGTGCTTCCTCTCGAGTGGAGACGGGTATGGCGGTGAACTTCTTGAGTAGCAGCAAGGGTGTGAAAGACCCTTTCGAAGTTCCAGAGGTTAGGTGTCATTAGTCTCCAGACGCCTCATAGGAAATAGGCCTCATCTCGCCTGGAAGGGAGAACTTCCTGGATTTTCTCGAGTTGCGGCAGGTGTTCTCGAGTTACGACGGGGACCTCAGGGACCCGCCATGGTGGCCTCAGGAAAGGCCAGTCCCCATGCGAGTTGCTAGGGGGCCTCTCAGGATTCCTCTCCCGTCGATACCGGGGCCAAAAACCTTGTGTGGAGTAAGGGCCGGAACCGAGGTTTTCTCTCAGGGGTGACATGGAACTTTGGGTATTTCTGAAGTCTCCCCAGGGGAGTCAGGCCTCGTCTCGAGTGGGGGCATGCACGTGCGCTTTCCTTCCAGGCTGTAGCAGCAATGTCACGCTTCCCGTCACGTGGATCAAAGGATCTGTGGTTTTCCCTCGAGGCTTTCCCACAGGGCTGTCCCACGTGCCACCGTGGTGTGAGTCGATCCTCGGCGTGAAAGATGAGCCAGTGCAGGGCAAAGAGGTTCCTCTGGAATGGACTGAGACATCTGGGGGACTCTTGGAATGGTGGTACGACCATG
This sequence comes from Capricornis sumatraensis, assembly GCF_032405125.1. Lineage (NCBI taxonomy): Eukaryota > Metazoa > Chordata > Mammalia > Artiodactyla > Bovidae > Capricornis > Capricornis sumatraensis. The sequence continues at coordinate 453,809 of NC_091077.1, read as the reverse complement.
GAGTTCCTCTCGCCTTTCCTGTTGAGAGTGCCTCCTCTTGAGATGCGACGGGAACGCCGGGAATTCTTTCCCGTTGAAAGCAGGGAAAGGATCCCTCATCTCGAGCTACGAGGGGGAAACGGGGCTCCTCTGGATGTGGGTGGGACCATCGTGCTTCCTCTCGAGTGGAGACGGGTGTGGCGGTGAACTTCTTGAGTAGCAGCAAGGGTGTGAAAGACCCTTTCGAAGTTCCAGAGGTTAGGTGTCATTAGTCTCCAGACGCCTCATCGGAAATAGGCCTTATCTCGCCTGGAAGGGAGAACTTCCTGGATTTTCTCGAGTTGCAGCAGGTGTTCTCGAGTTACGACGGGGACCTCAGGGACCCGCCCTGGTGGCCTCAGGAGAGGCCAGTCCCCATGCGAGTTGCTAGGGGGCCTCTCGGGATTCCTCTCCCGTCGATACCGGGGCCAAAAACCTTGTGTGGAGTCAGGGCCGGAACCGAGGATTCCTCTCAGGAGCTGACATGGATCTTTGGGTACTTCTGGAGTCTCCCCAGGGGAGTCAGGCCTCGTCTCGATTGGGGCCATGCACGTGCGCTTTCTTTCCAGGCTGTAGCAGCAATGTCACGCTTCCCGTCGCGTGGATCAAAGGATCTGTGGTTTTCCCTCGAGGCTTTCCCTCGAGGCTTTCCCACAGGGCTGTCCCACGTGCCACCGTGGTGTGAGTCGATCCTCGGCGTGAAAGATGAGCCAGTGCAGGGCAAAGAGGTTCCTCTGGAATGGACTGAGACATCTGGGGGACTCTTGGAATGGTGGTACGACCATGGAGTTCCTCTCGCCTTTCCTGTTGAGAGTGCCTCCTCTTGAGATGCGACGGGAACGCCGGGAATTCTTTCCCGTTGAAAGCAGGGAAAGGATCCCTCATCTCGAGCTACGAGGGGGAAACGGGGCTCCTCTGGATGTGGGCGGGACCATCGTGCTTCCTCTCGAGTGGAGACGGGTATGGCGGTGAACTTCTTGAGTAGCAGCAAGGGTGTGAAAGACCCTTTCGAAGTTCCAGAGGTTAGGTGTCATTAGTCTCCAGACGCCTCATAGGAAATAGGCCTCATCTCGCCTGGAAGGGAGAACTTCTTGGATTTTCTCGAGTTGCGGCAGGTGTCTCGAGTTACGACGGGGACCTCAGGGACCCGCCATGGTGGCCTCAGGAAAGGCCAGTCCCCATGCGAGTTGCTAGGGGGCCTCTCAGGATTCCTCTCCCGTCGATACCGGGGCCAAAAACCTTGTGTGGAGTAAGGGCCGGAACCGAGGTTTTCTCTCAGGGGTGACATGGAACTTTGGGTATTTCTGGAGTCTCCCCAGGGGAGTCAGGCCTCGTCTCGAGTGGGGGCATGCACGTGCGCTTTCCTTCCAGGCTGTGGCAGCAATGTCACGCTTCCCGTCGCGTGGATCAAAGGATCTGTGGTTTTCCCTCGAGGCTTTCCCTCGAGGCTTTGCCACAGGGTTGTCCCACGTGCCACAGTGGTGTGAGTCGATCCTCGGCGTGAAAGATGAGCCAGTGCAGGGCAACGAGGTTCCTCTGGAATGGACTGAGACATCTGGGGGACTCTTGGAATGGTGGTACGACCATGGAGTTCCTCTCGCCTTTCCTGTTGAGAGTGCCTCCTCTTGAGATGCGACGGGAACGCCGGGAATTCTTTCCCGTTGAAAGCAGGGAAAGGATCCCTCATCTCGAGCTACGAGGGGGAAACGGGGCTCCTCTGGATGTGGGCGGGACCATCGTGCTTCCTCTCGAGTGGAGACGGGTATGGCGGTGAACTTCTTGAGTAGCAGCAAGGGTGTGAAAGACCTTTTCGAAGTTCCAGAAGTTAGGTGTCATTAGTCTCCAGACGCCTCATCGGAAATAGGCCTCATCTCGGCTGGAAGGGAGAACTTCCTGGATTTTCTCGAGTTCCGGCAGGTGTTCTCGAGTTACGACGGGGACCTCAGGGACCCGCCATGGTGGCCTCAGGAAAGGCCAGTCCCCATGCGAGTTGCTAGGGGGCCTCTCAGGATTCCTCTCCCGTCGATACCGGGGCCAAAAACCTTGTGTGGAGTCAGGGCCGGAAACGAGGTTTCCTCTCAGGGGTGACATGGATCTTTGGGTACTTCTGGAGTCTCCCTAGGGGAGTCAGGACTCGTCTCGAGTGGGGGCATGCACGTGCGCTTTACTTCCAGGCTGTAGCAGCAATGTCACGCTTCCCGTCGCGTGGATCAAAGGATCTGTGGTTTTCCCTCGAGGCTTTCCGTCGAGGCTTTCCCACAGGGCTGTCCCACGTGCCACCGTGGTGTGAGTCGATCCTCGGCGTGAAAGATGAGCCAGTGCAGGGCAAAGAGGTTCCTCTGGAATGGACTGAGACATCTGGGGGACTCTTGGAATGGTGGTACGACCATGGAGTTCCTCTCGCCTTTCCTGTTGAGAGTGCCTCCTCTTGAGATGCGACGGCAACGCCGGGAATTCTTTCCCGTTGAAAGCAGGGAAAGGATCCCTCATCTCGAGCTACGAGGGGGAAACGGGGCTCCTCTGGATGTGGGCGGGACCATCGTGCTTCCTCTCGAGTGGAGACGGGTATGGCGGTGAACTCCTTGAGTAGCAGCAAGGGTGTGAAAGACCCTTTCAAAGTTCCAGAGGTTAGGTTTCATTAGTCTCCAGACGCCTCATCGGAAATAGGCCTCAACTCGCCTGGAAGGGAGAACTTCCTGGATTTTCTGGAGTTGCGGCAGGTGTTCTCGAGTTACGACGGGGACCTCAGGGACCCGCCCTGGTGGCCTCAGGAGAGGCCATTCCCCATGCGAGTTGCTAGGGGGCCTCTCAGTATTCCACTCCTGTCGATACCGGGGCCAAAAACCTTGTTTGGAGTCAGGGCCGGAACCGAGGATTCCTCTCAGGGGCTGACATGGATCTTTGGGTACTTCTGGAGTCTCCCCACTGGAGTCAGGCCTCGTTTCGAGTGGGGGCATGCACGAGCGCTTTTCTTCCAGGCTGTAGCAGCAATGTCACGCTTACCTCCGCGTGGATCAAAGGATCTGTGGTTTTCCCTCGAGGCTTTCCCTCGAGGCTTTGCCACAGGGCTGTCCCACGTGCCACGGTGGTGTGAATCGATCCTCGGCGTGAAAGATGAGCCAGTGCAGGGCAAAGAGGTTCCTCTGGAATGGACTGAGACATCTGGGGGACTCTTGGAATGGTGGTACGACCATGGAGTTCCTCTCGCCTTTCCTGTTGAGAGTGCCTCCTCTTGAGATGCGACGGGAACGCCGGGAATTCTTTCCCGTTGAAAGCAGGGAAAGGATCCCTCATCTCGAGCTACGAGGGGGAAACGGGGCTCCTCTGGATGTGGGCGGGACCATCGTGCTTCCTCTCGAGTGGAGACGGGTATGGCGGTGAACTTCTTGAGTAGCAGCAAGGGTGTGAAAGACCCTTTCGAAGTTCCAGAGGTTAGGTGTCATTAGTCTCCAGACGCCTCATCGGAAATAGGCCTCATCTCGGCTGGAAGGGAGAACTTCCTGGATTTTCTCGAGTTACGGCAGGTGTTCTCGAGTTACGACGGCGACCTCAGGGACCCGCCATGGTGGCCTCAGGAAAGGCCAGTCCCCATGCGAGTTGCTAGGGGGCCTCTCAGGATTCCTCTCCCGTCGATACCGGGGCCAAAAACCTTGTGTGGAGTCAGGGCCGGAAACGAGGTTTCCTCTCAGGGGTGACATGGATCTTTGGGTACTTCTGGAGTCTCCCTAGGGGAGTCAGGACTCGTTTCGAGTGGGGGCATGCACGTGCGCTTTACTTCCAGGCTGGAGCAGCAATGTCACGCTTCCCGTCGCGTGGATCAAAGGATCTGTGGTTTTCCCTCGAGGCTTTCCGTCGAGGCTTTCCCACAGGGCTGTCCCACGTGCCACCGTGGTGTGAGTCGATCCTCGGCGTGAAAGATGAGCCAGTGCAGGGCAAAGAGCTTCCTCTCCAATGGACTGAGACATCTGGGGGACTCTTGGAATGGTGGTACGACCATGGATTTCCTCTCGCCTTTCCTGTTGAGAGTGCCTCCTCTTGAGATGCGACGGGAACGCCGGGAATTCTTTCCCGTTGAAAGCAGGGAAAGGATCCCTCATCTCGAGCTACAAGGGGGAAACAGGGCTCCTCTGGATGTGGGCGGGACCATCGTGCTTCCTCTCGAGTGGAGACGGGTATGGCGGTGAACTTCTTGAGTAGAAGCAAGGGTGTGAAAGACCCTTTCAAAGTTGCAGAGGTTAGGTGTCATTAGTCTCCAGACGCCTCATCGGAAATAGGCCTCATCTCGCCTGGAAGTGAGAACTTCCTGGATTTTCTCGAGTTGCGGCAGGTGTTCTCGAGTTATGACGGGGACCTCAGGGACCCGCCCTGGTGGCCTCAGGAGAGGCCATTCCCCATGCGAGTTGCTAGGGGGCCTCTCAGTATTCCACTCCTGTCGATACCGGGGCCAAAAACCTTGTTTGGAGTCAGGGCCGGAACCGAGGATTCCTCTCAGGGGCTGACATGGATCTTTGGGTACTTCTGGAGTCTCCCCACTGGAGTCAGGCCTCGTTTCGAGTGGGGGCATGCACGAGAGCTTTTCTTCCAGGCTGTAGCAGCATTGTCACGCTTACCTCCGCGTGGATCAAAGGATCTGTGGTTTTCCCTCGAGGCTTTCCCTCGAGGCTTTCCCACAGGGCTGTCCCACTTGCCACCGTGGTGTGAGTCGATCCTCGGCGTGAAAGATGAGCCAGTGCAGGGCAAAGAGGTTCCTCTGGAATGGACTGAGACATCTGGGGGATTCTTGGAATGGTGGTACGACCATAGAGTTCCTCTCGCCTTTCCTGTTGAGAGTGCCTCCTCTTGAGATGCGACGGGAATGCCGGGAATTCTTTCCCGTTGAAAGCAGGGAAAGGTTCCCTCATCTCGAGCTACGAGGGGGAAACGGGGCTCCTCTGGATATGGGCGGGACCATCGTGCTTCCTCTCGAGTGGAGACGGGTATGGCGGTGAACTTCTTGAGTTGCAGCAAGGGTGTGAAAGACCCTTTCGAAGTTCCAGAGGTTAGGTGTCATTAATCTCCAGACGCCTCATTGGAAATAGGCCTCATCTCGCCTGGAAGGGAGAACTTCCTGGATTTTCTCGAGTTGCGGCAGGTGTTCTCGAGTTACGACGGGGACCTCAGGGACCCGCCATGGTGGCCTCAGGAAAGGCCAGTCCCCATGCGAGTTGCTAGGGGGCCTCTCAGGATTCCTCTCCCGTCGATACCGGGGCCAAAAACCTTGTGTGAAGTCAGGGCCGGAACCGGGGATTCCTCTCAGGGGCTGACATGGATCTTTGGGTACTTCTGGAGTCTCCCCAGGGGAGTCAGGCCTCGTTTCGAGTGGAGGCATGCACGTGCGCTTTCCTTCCAGGCTGTAGCAGCAATGTCACACTTCCCGTCGCGTGGATCAAAGGATCTGTGGTTTTCCCTCGAGGCTTTCCCTCGAGGCTTTCCCACAGGGCTGTCCCACGTGCCACCGTGGTGTGAGTCGATCCTCGGCGTGAAAGATGAACCAGTGCAGGCAAAGAGGTTCCTCTGGAATGGACTGAGACATCTGGGGGACTCTTGGAATGGTGGTACGACCATGGAGTTCCTATCGCCTTTTCTGTTGAGAGTGCCTCCTCTTGAGATGCGACGGGAACGCCGGGAATTCTTTCCCGTTGAAAGCAGGGAAAGGATCCCTCATCTCGAGCTACGAGAGGGAAACGGGGCTCCTCTGGATGTGGGCGGGACCATCGTGCTTCCTCTCGAGTGGAGACGGGTATGGCGGTGAACTTCTTGAGTTGCAGCAAGGGTGTGAAAGACCCTTTCGAAGTTCCAGAGGTTAGGTGTCATTAGTTTCCAGACGCCTCATTGGAAATAGGTCTCATCTCGCCTGGAAGGGAGAACTTCCTGGATTTTCTCGAGTTGCGGCAGGTGTTCTCGAGTTACGACGGGGACCTCAGGGACCCGCCATGGTGGCCTCAGGGAAGGCCAGTCCCCATGCGAGTTGCTAGGGGGCCTCTCAGGATTCCTCTCCCGTCGATACCGGGGCCAAAAACCTTGTGTGGAGTCAGGGCCGGAACCGAGGTTTCCTCTCAGGGGTGACATGGAACTTTGGGTATTTCTGGAGTCTCCCCAGGGGAGTCAGGCCTCGTCTCGAGTGGGGGCATGCACGTGCGCTTTCCTTCCAGGCTGTAGCAGCAATGTCACGCTTACCTCCGCGTGGATCAAAGGATCTGTGGTTTTCCCTGGAGGCTTTCCCTCGAGGCTTTGACACAGGGCTGTCCCAAGTGCCACAGTGGTGTGAGTCGATCCTCGGCATGAAAGATGAGCCAGTGCAGGGCAAAGAGGTTCTCTGGAATGGACTGAGAGATCTGGGGGACTCTTGGAATGGTGGTACGACCATGGAGTTCCTCTCGCCTTTCCTGTTGAGAGTGCCTCCTCTTGAGATGCGACGGGAACGCCGGGAATTCTTTCCCGTTGAAAGCAGGGAAAGGATCCCTCATCTCGAGCTACGAGGGGGAAACGGGGCTCCTCTGGATGTGGGCGGGACCATCGTGCTTCCTCTGGAGTGGAGACGGGTATGGCGGTGAATTTCTTGAGTAGCAGCAAGGGTGTGAAAGACCCTTTCGAAGTTCCAGAGGTTAGGTGTCATTAGTCTCCAGACGCCTCATCGGAAATAGGCCTCATCTCGGCTGGAAGGGAGAACTTCCTGGATTTTCTCGAGTTGCGGCAGGTGTTCTGGAGTTACGACGGGGACCTCAGGGACCCGCCATGGTGGCCTCAGGAAAGGCCAGTCCCCATGCGAGTTGCTAGGGGGCCTCTCAGGATTCCTCTCCCGTCGATACAGGGGCCAAAAACCTTGTGTGGAGTCAGGGCCGGAAACGAGGTTTCCTCTCAGGGGTGACATGGAACTTTGGGTATTTCTGGAGTCTCCCCAGGGGAGTCAGGCCTCGTCTCGAGTGGGGGCATGCACGTGCGCTTTCCTTCCAGGCTGTAGCAGCAATGTCACGCTTCCCGTCGCGTGGATCAAAGGATCTGTGGTTTTCCCTCGAGGCTTTCCCACAGGGCTGTCCCACGTGCCACCGTGGTGTGAGTCGATCCTCGGCGTGAAAGATGAGCCAGTGCAGGGCAAAGAGGTTCCTCTGGAATGGACTGAGACATCTGGGGGACTCTTGGAATGGTGGTACGACCATGGAGTTCCTCTCGCCTTTCCTGTTGAGAGTGCCTCCTCTTGAGATGCGACGGGAACGCCGGGAATTCTTTCCCGTTGAAAGCAGGGAAACTATCCCTCATCTCGAGCTACGAGGGGGAAACGGGGCTCCTCTGGATGTGGGCGGGACCATCGTGCTTCCTCTTGAGTGGAGACGGGTATGGAGGTGAACTTCTTGAGTAGCAGCAAGGGTGTGAAAGACCCTTTCCAAGTTCCAGAGTTTAGGTGTCATTAGTCTCCAGACGCCTCATCGGAAATAGGCCTCATCTCGCCTGGAAGGGAGAACTTCCTGGATTTTCTCGAGTTGCGGCAGGTGTTCTCGAGTTACGACGGGGACCTCAGGGACCCGCCCTGGTGGCCTCAGGAGAGGCCAGTCCCCATGCGAGTTGCTAGGGGGCCTCTCGGGATTCCTCTCCCGTCGATACCGGGGCCAAAAACCTTGTGTGGAGTCAGGGCCGGAACCGAGGATTCCTCTCAGGGGCTGACATGGATCTTTGGGTACTTCTGGAGTCTCCCCAGGGGAGTCAGGCCTCGTCTCGAGTGGGGGCATCCACGTGCGCTTTCCTTCCAGGCTGTAGCAGCAATGTCACGCTTCCCATGGCGTGGATCAAAGGATCTGTGGTTTTCCCTCGAGGCTTTCCCTCGAGGCTTTCCCACAGGGCTGTCCCACGTGCCACCGTGGTGTTAGTCGATCCTCGGCGTGAAAGATGAGCCAGTGCAGGGCAAAGAGGTTCCTCTGGAATGGACTGAGAAATCTGGGGGACTCTTGGAATGGTGGTACGACCATGGAGTTCCTCTCGCCTTTCCTGTTGAGAGTGCCTATTCTTGAGATGCGACGGGAACGCCGGGAATTCTTTCCCGTTGAAAGCAGGGAAAGGATCCCTCATTTCGAGCTACGAGGGGGAAACGGGGCTCCTCTGGATGTGGGCGGGACCATCGTGCTTCCTCTCGAGTGGAGACGGGTATGGCGGTGAACTTCTTGAGTTGCAGCAAGGGTGTGAAAGACCCTTTCGAAGTTCCAGAGGTTAGGTGTCATTAGTCTCCAGACGCCTCATCGGAAATAGGCCTCATCTTGCCTGGAAGGGAGAGCTTCCTGGATTTTCTCGAGTTGCGGCAGGTGTTCTGGAGTTACAACGGGGACCTCAGGGACCCGCCCTGGTGGCCTCAGGAGAGGCCAGTCCCCATGCGAGTTGCTAGGGGGCCTCTCAGTATTCCACTCCTGTCGATACCGGGGCCAAAAACCTTGTTTGGAGTCAGGGCCGGAACCGAGGATTCCTCTCAGGGGCTGACATGGATCTTTGGGTACTTCTGGAGTCTCCCCACTGGAGTCAGGCCTCGTTTCGAGTGGGGGCATGCACGAGAGCTTTTCTTCCAGGCTGTAGCAGCATTGTCACGCTTACCTCCGCGTGGATCAAAGGATCTGTGGTTTTCCCTCGAGGCTTTCCCTCGAGGCTTTCCCACAGGGCTGTCCCACTTGCCACCGTGGTGTGAGTCGATCCTCGGCGTGAAAGATGAGCCAGTGCAGGGCAAAGAGGTTCCTCTGGAATGGACTGAGACATCTGGGGGATTCTTGGAATGGTGGTACGACCATAGAGTTCCTCTCGCCTTTCCTGTTGAGAGTGCCTCCTCTTGAGATGCGACGGGAATGCCGGGAATTCTTTCCCGTTGAAAGCAGGGAAAGGTTCCCTCATCTCGAGCTACGAGGGGGAAACGGGGCTCCTCTGGATATGGGCGGGACCATCGTGCTTCCTCTCGAGTGGAGACGGGTATGGCGGTGAACTTCTTGAGTTGCAGCAAGGGTGTGAAAGACCCTTTCGAAGTTCCAGAGGTTAGGTGTCATTAATCTCCAGACGCCTCATTGGAAATAGGCCTCATCTCGCCTGGAAGGGAGAACTTCCTGGATTTTCTCGAGTTGCGGCAGGTGTTCTCGAGTTACGACGGGGACCTCAGGGACCCGCCATGGTGGCCTCAGGAAAGGCCAGTCCCCATGCGAGTTGCTAGGGGGCCTCTCAGGATTCCTCTCCCGTCGATACCGGGGCCAAAAACCTTGTGTGAAGTCAGGGCCGGAACCGGGGATTCCTCTCAGGGGCTGACATGGATCTTTGGGTACTTCTGGAGTCTCCCCAGGGGAGTCAGGCCTCGTTTCGAGTGGAGGCATGCACGTGCGCTTTCCTTCCAGGCTGTAGCAGCAATGTCACACTTCCCGTCGCGTGGATCAAAGGATCTGTGGTTTTCCCTCGAGGCTTTCCCTCGAGGCTTTCCCACAGGGCTGTCCCACGTGCCACCGTGGTGTGAGTCGATCCTCGGCGTGAAAGATGAGCCAGTGCAGGCAAAGAGGCTCCTCTGGAATGGACTGAGACATCTGGGGGACTCTTGGAATGGTGGTACGACCATGGAGTTCCTCTCGCCTTTTCTGTTGAGAGTGCCTCCTCTTGAGATGCGACGGGAACGCCGGGAATTCTTTCCCGTTGAAAGCAGGGAAAGGATCCCTCATCTCGAGCTACGAGAGGGAAACGGGGCTCCTCTGGATGTGGGCGGGAGGATCGTGCTTCCTCTCGAGTGGAGACGGGTATGGCGGTGAACTTCTTGAGTTGCAGCAAGGGTGTGAAAGACCCTTTCGAAGTTCCAGAGGTTAGGTGTCATTAGTTTCCAGACGCCTCATTGGAAATAGGTCTCATCTCGCCTGGAAGGGAGAACTTCCTGGATTTTCTCGAGTTGCGGCAGGTGTTCTCGAGTTACGACGGGGACCTCAGGGACCCGCCATGGTGGCCTCAGGAAAGGCCAGTCCCCATGCGAGTTGCTAGGGGGCCTCTCAGGATTCCTCTCCCGTCGATACCGGGGCCAAAAACCTTGTGTGGAGTCAGGGCCGGAACCGAGGTTTCCTCTCAGGGGTGACATGGAACTTTGGGTATTTCTGGAGTCTCCCCAGGGGAGTCAGGCCTCGTCTCGAGTGGGGGCATGCACGTGCGCTTTCCTTCCAGGCTGTAGCAGCAATGTCACGCTTACCTCCGCGTAGATCAAAGGATCTGTGGTTTTCCCTCGAGGTTTTCCCTCGAGGCTTTGACACAGGGCTGTCCCAAGTGCCACAGTGGTGTGAGTCGATCCTCGGCATGAAAGATGAGCCAGTGCAGGGCAAAGAGGTTCTCTGGAATGGACTGAGAGATCTGGGGGACTCTTGGAATGGTGGTACGACCATGGAGTTCCTCTCGCCTTTTCTGTTGAGAGTGCCTCCTCTTGAGATGCGACGGGAACGCCGGGAATTCTTTCCCGTTGAAAGCAGGGAAAGGATCCCTCATCTCGAGCTACGAGGGGGAAACGGGGCTCCTCTGGATGTGGGCGGGACCATCGTGCTTCCTCTGGAGTGGAGACGGGTATGGCGGTGAATTTCTTGAGTAGCAGCAAGGGTGTGAAAGACCCTTTCGAAGTTCCAGAGGTTAGGTGTCATTAGTCTCCAGACGCCTCATCGGAAATAGGCCTCATCTCGGCTGGAAGGGAGAACTTCCTGGATTTTCTCGAGTTGCGGCAGGTGTTCTCGAGTTACGACGGGGACCTCAGGGACCCGCCATGGTGGCCTCAGGAAAGGCCAGTCCCCATGCGAGTTGCTAGGGGGCCTCTCAGGATTCCTCTCCCGTCGATACAGGGGCCAAAAACCTTGTGTGGAGTCAGGGCCGGAAACGAGGTTTCCTCTCAGGGGTGACATGGAACTTTGGGTATTTCTGGAGTCTCCCCAGGGGAGTCAGGCCTCGTCTCGAGTGGGGGCATGCACGTGCGCTTTCCTTCCAGGCTGTAGCAGCAATGTCACGCTTCCCGTCTTGTGGATCAAAGGATCTGTGGTTTTCCCTCGAGGCTTTCCCACAGGGCTGTCCCACGTGCCACCGTGGTGTGAGTCGATCCTCGGCGTGAAAGATGAGCCAGTGCAGGGCAAAGAGGTTCCTCTGGAATGGACTGAGACATCTGGGGGACTCTTGGAATGGTGGTACGACCATGGAGTTCCTCTCGCCTTTCCTGTTGAGAGTGCCTCCTCTTGAGATGCGACGGGAACGCCGGGAATTCTTTCCCGTTGAAAGCAGGGAAAGGATCCCTCATCTCGAGCTACGAGGGGGAAACGGGGCTCCTCTGGATGTGGGCGGGACCATCGTGCTTCCTCTCGAGTGGAGACGGGTATGGAGGTGAACTTCTTGAGTAGCAGCAAGGGTGTGAAAGACCCTTTCCAAGTTCCAGAGTTTAGGTGTCATTAGTCTCCAGACGCCTCATCGGAAATAGGCCTCATCTCGCCTGGAAGGGAGAACTTCCTGGATTTTCTCGAGTTGCGGCAGGTGTTCTCGAGTTACGACGGGGACCACAGGGACCCGCCCTGGTGGCCTCAGGAGAGGCCAGTCCCCATGCGAGTTGCTAGGGGGCCTCTCGGGATTCCTCTCCCGTCGATACCGGGGCCAAAAACCTTGTGTGGAGTCAGGGCCGGAACCGAGGATTCCTCTCAGGGGCTGACATGGATCTTTGGGTACTTCTGGAGTCTCCCCAGGGGAGTCAGGCCTCGTCTCGAGTGGGGGCATCCACGTGCGCTTTCCTTCCAGGCTGTAGCAGCAATGTCACGCTTCCCATGGCGTGGATCAAAGGATCTGTGGTTTTCCCTCGAGGCTTTCCCTCGAGGCTTTCCCACAGGGCTGTCCCACGTGCCACCGTGGTGTTAGTCGATCCTCGGCGTGAAAGATGAGCCAGTGCAGGGCAAAGAGGTTCCTCTGGAATGGACTGAGACATCTGGGGGACTCTTGGAATGGTGGTACGACCATGGAGTTCCTCTCGCCTTTCCTGTTGAGAGTGCCTATTCTTGAGATGCGACGGGAACGCCGGGAATTCTTTCCCGTTGAAAGCAGGGAAAGGATCCCTCATTTCGAGCTACGAGGGGGAAACGGGGCTCCTCTGGATGTGGGCGGGACCATCGTGCTTCCTCTCGAGTGGAGACGGGTATGGCGGTGAACTTCTTGAGTTGCAGCAAGGGTGTGAAAGACCCTTTCGAAGTTCCAGAGGTTAGGTGTCATTAGTCTCCAGACGCCTCATCGGAAATAGGCCTCATCTCGCCTGGAAGGGAGAGCTTCCTGGATTTTCTCGAGTTGCGACAGGTGTTCTGGAGTTACAACGGGGACCTCAGGGACCCGCCCTGGTGGCCTCAGGAGAGGCCAGTCCCCATGCGAGTTGCTAGGGGGCCTCTCAGGATTCCTCTCCCATCGATACCGGGGCCAAAAACTTTGTGTGGAGTCAGGGCCGGAACCGAGGATTCCTCTCAGGGGCTGACATGGATCTTTGGGTACTTCTGGAGTCTCCCCAGGGGAGTCAGGCCTCGTCTCGAGTGGGGGCATGCACGTGCGCTTTCCTTCCAGGCTGTAGCAGCAATGTCACGCTTCCCGTCACGGGGATCAAAGGATCTGTGGTTTTCCCTCGAGGCTTTCCCTCGAGGCTTTCCCACAGGGCTGTCCCAAGTGCCACCGTGGTGTGAGTCGATCCTCGGCGTGAAAGATGAGCCAGTGCAGGGCATAGAGGTTCCTCTGGAATGGACTGAGACATCTGGGGGACTCTTGGAATGGTGGTACGACCATGGAGTTCCTCTCGCCTTTCCTGTTGAGAGTGCCTCCTCTTGAGATGCGACGGGAATGCCGGGAATTCTTTACCGTTGAAAGCAGGGAAAGGATCCCTCATCTCGAGCTACGAGGGGGAAACGGGGCTCCTCTGGATGTGGGCGGGACCATCGTGCTTCCTCTCGAGTGGAGACGGGTATGGCAGAGAACTTCTTGAGTTGCAGCAAGGGAGTGAAAGACCCTTTCGAAGTTCCAGAGGTTAGGTATCATTAGTCTCCAGACGCCTCATCGGAAATAGGCCTCATCTCGCCTGGAAGGGAGAACTTCCTGGATTTTCTCGAGTTGCGGCAGGTGTTCTCGAGTTACGACGGGGACCTCAGGGACCAGCCCTGGTGGCCTCAGGAGAGGACAATCCCCATGCGAGTTGCTAAGGGGACTCTGGGATTCCTCTCCCGTCGATACCGGGACCAAAAACCTTGTGTGGAGTCAGGGCCAGAACCTAGGTTTCCTCTCTGGGGTTGACATGGATCTTTGGGTACTTCTGGAGTCTCCCCAGGGGAGTCAGGCCTCGTCTCGAGTGGGGACAGGTACGTGCGCTTTCCTTCCAGGCTGTAGCAGCAATGTCACGCTTCCCGTGGCCTGGATCAAAGGATCTGTGGTTTTCCCTCGAGGCTTTCCCTCGAGGCTTTCCCACAGGGCTGTCCCACGTGCCACCGTGGTGTGAGTCGATGCTAGGCGTGAAAGATGAGCCAGTGTAGGGCAAAGAGGTTCCTCTGGAATGGACTGAGACATCTGGGGGACTCTTGGAATGGTGGTACGACCATGGAGTTCCTCTCGCCTTTCCTGTTGAGAGTGCCTCCTCTTGAGATGCGACGGGAACGCCGGGAATTCTTTCCCGTTGAAAGCAGGGAAAGGATCCCTCATCTCGAGCTACGAGGGGGAAACGGGGCTCCTCTGGATGTGGGCGGGACCATCGTGCTTCCTCTCGAGTGGAGACGGGTATGGCGGTGAACTTCTTGAGTTGCAGCAAGGGTGTGAAAGACCCTTTCGAAGTTCCAGAGGTTAGGTGTCATTAGTCTCCAGACGCCTCATCGGAAATAGGCCTCATCTCGCCTGGAAGGGAGAACTTCATGGATTTTCTCGAGTTGCAGCAGGTGTTCTCGAGTTACGACGGGGACCTCAGGGACCCGCCCTGGTGGCCTCAGGAGAGGCCAGTCCCCATGCGAGTTGCTAGGGGGCCTCTCGGGATTCCCCTCCCGTCGATACCGGGGCCAAAAACCTTGTGTGGAGTCAGGGTCGGAACCGAGGATTCCTCTCAGGGGCTGACATGGATCTTTGGGTACTTCTGGAGTCTCCCCAGGGGAGTCAGGCCTCGTCTCGAGTGGGGGCATGCACGTGTGCTTTCCTTCCAGGCTGTAGCAGCAATGTCACGCTTCCCGTGGCCTGGATCAAAGGATCTGTGGTTTTCCCTCGAGGCTTTCCCTCGAGGCTTTCCCACAGGGCTGTCCCACGTGCCACCGTGGTGTGAGTCGATCCTCGGCGTGAAAGATGAGCCAGTGCAGGGCAAAGAGGTTGCTCTGGAATGGACTGAGACATCTGGGGGACTCTTTGAATGATGGTACGACCATGGAGTTCCTCTCGCCTTTCCTGTTGAGAGTGCCTCCTCTTGAGATGCGACGGGAACGCGGGGAATTCTTTCCCGTTGAAAGCAGGGAAAGGATCCCTCATCTCGAGCTACGAGGGGGAAACGGGGCTCCTCTGGATGTGGGCGGGACCATCGTGCTTCCTCTCGAGAGGAGATGGGTATGGCGGTGAACTTCTTGAGTTGCAGCAAGGGTGTGAAAGACCCTTTCGAAGTTCCAGAGGTTAGGTGTCATTAGTCTCCAGACGACTCATCGGAAATAGGCCTCATCTCGCCTGGAAGGGAGAACTTCCTGGATTTTCTCGAGTTGCGGCAGGTGTTCTCGAGTTACGAAGGGGACCTCAGGGACCCGCCCTGGTGGCCTCAGGAGAGGCCAGTCCCCAGGCGAGTTGCTAAGGGGCCTCTCGGGATTCCTCTCCCGTCGATACCGGGGCCAAAAACCTTGTGTGGAGTCAGGGCCGGAACCGAGGATTCCTCTCAGGTGCTGACATGGATCTTTGGGTACTTCTGGAGTCTCCCCAGGGGAGTCAGGCCTCGTCTCGAGTGGGGGCATGCACGTGCGCTTTCCTTCCAGGCTGTAGCAGGAATGTCACGCTTCCCGTCTCGTGGATCAAAGGATCTGTGGTTTTTCCTCGAGGCTTTCCCTCTAGGATTTCCCACAGGGCTGTCCCACGTGCCACCGTGGTGTGAGACGATCCTCGGCATGAAAGATGAGCCAGTGTAGGGCAAAGAGGTTCCTCTGGAATGGACTGAGACATCTGGGGGACTCTTGGAATGGTGGTATGACCATGGAGTTCCTCTCGCCTTTCCTGTTGAGAGTGCCTCCTCTTGAGATGCGACGGGAACGCCGGGAATTCTTTCCCGTTGAAAGCAGGGAAAGGATCCCTCATCTCGAGCTACGAGGGGGAAACGGGGCTCCTCTGGATGTGGGCGGGACCATCGTGCTTCCTCTCGAGTGGAGACGGGTATGGTGGTGAACTTCTTGAGTAGCAGCAAGGGTGTGAAAGACCCTTTCGAAGTTCCAGAGGTTAGGTGTCATTAGTCTCCAGACGCCTCATCGGAAATAGGCCTCATCTCGCCTGGAAGGGAGAACTTCCTGGATTTTCTCGAGTTGCGGCAGGTGTGCTCGAGTTACGACGGGGACCTCAGGGACCCGCCCTGGTGGCCTCAGGAGAGGCCAGTCCCCATGCGAGTTGCTAGGGGGCCTCTCGGGATTCCTCTTCCATCGATACCGGGGCCAAAAACCTTGTGTGGAGTCAGGGCCAGAACCGAGGATTCCTCTCAGGGGCTGACATGGATCTTTGGGTACTTCTGGAGTCTCCCCAGGGGAGTCAGGCCTCGTCTCGAGTGGGGGCATGCACGTGCGCTTTCCTTCCAGGCTGTAGCAGCAATGTCACGCTTCCCGTCGCGGGGATCAAAGGATCTGTGGTTTTCCCTCGAGGCTTTCCCTCGAGGCTTTCCCACAGGGCTGTCCCACGTGCCACCGTGGTGTGAGTCGATCCTCGGCGTGAAAGATGAGCCAGTGCAGGGCATAGAGGTTCCTCTGGAATGGACTGAGACATCTGGGGGACTCTTGGAATGGTGGTACGACCATGGAGTTCCTCTCGCCTTTCCTGTTGAGAATGCCTCCTCTTGAGATGCGACGGGAATGCCGGGAATTCTTTACCGTTGAAAGCAGGGAAAGGATCCCTCATCTCGAGCTACGAGGGGGAAACGGGGCTCCTCTGGATGTGGGCGGGACCATCGTGCTTCCTCTCGAGTGGAGACGGGTATGGCAGAGAACTTCTTGAGTTGCAGCAAGGGAGTGAAAGACCCTTTCGAAGTTCCAGAGGTTAGGTATCATTAGTCTCCAGACGCCTCATCGGAAATAGGCTTCATCTCGCCTGGAAGGGAGAACTTCCTGGATTTTCTCGAGTTGCGGCAGGTGTTCTCGAGTTACGACGGGGACCTCAGGGACCAGCCCTGGTGGCCTCAGGAGAGGACAATCCCCATGCGAGTTGCTAAGGGGACTCTGGGATTCCTCTCCCGTCGATACCGGGACCAAAAACCTTGTGTGGAGTCAGGGCCAGAACCTAGGTTTCCTCTCTGGGGCTGACATGGATCTTTGGGTACTTCTGGAGTCTCCCCAGGGGAGTCAGGCCTCGTCTCGAGTGGGGACAGGTACGTGCGCTTTCCTTCCAGGCTGTAGCAGCAATGTCACGCTTCCCGTGGCCTGGATCAAAGGATCTGTGGTTTTCCCTCGAGGCTTTCCCTCGAGGCTTTCCCACAGGGCTGTCCCACGTGCCACCGTGGTGTGAGTCGATGCTAGGCGTGAAAGATGAGCCAGTGTAGGGCAAAGAGGTTCCTCTGGAATGGACTGAGACATCTGGGGGACTCTTGGAATGGTGGTACGACCATGGAGTTCCTCTCGCCTTTCCTGTTGAGAGTGCCTCCTCTTGAGATGCGACGGGAACGCCGGGAATTCTTTCCCGTTGAAAGCAGGGAAAGGATCCCTCATCTCGAGCTACGAGGGGGAAACGGGGCTCCTCTGGATGTGGGCGGGACCATCGTGCTTCCTCTCGAGTGGAGACGGGTATGGCGGTGAACTTCTTGAGTTGCAGCAAGGGTGTGAAAGACCCTTTCGAAGTTCCAGAGGTTAGGTGTCATTAGTCTCCAGACGCCTCATCGGAAATAGGCCTCATCTCGCCTGGAAGGGAGAACTTCATGGATTTTCTCGAGTTGCAGCAGGTGTTCTCGAGTTACGACGGGGACCTCAGGGACCCGCCCTGGTGGCCTCAGGAGAGGCCAGTCCCCATGCGAGTTGCTAGGGGGCCTCTCGGGATTCCCCTCCCGTCGATACCGGGGCCAAAAACCTTGTGTGGAGTCAGGGTCGGAACCGAGGATTCCTCTCAGGGGCTGACATGGATCTTTGGGTACTTCTGGAGTCTCCCCAGGGGAGTCAGGCCTCGTCTCGAGTGGGGGCATGCACGTGTGCTTTCCTTCCAGGCTGTAGCAGCAATGTCACGCTTCCCGTGGCGTGGATCAAAGGATCTGTGGTTTTCCCTCGAGGCTTTCCCTCGAGGCTTTCCCACAGGGCTGTCCCACGTGCCACCGTGGTGTGAGTCGATCCTCGGCGTGAAAGATGAGCCAGTGCAGGGCAAAGAGGTTCCTCTGGAATGGACTGAGACATCTGGGGGACTCTTTGAATGATGGTACGACCATGGAGTTCCTCTCGCCTTTCCTGTTGAGAGTGCCTCCTCTTGAGATGCGACGGGAACGCCGGGAATTCTTTCCCGTTGAAAGCAGGGAAAGGATCCCTCATCTCGAGCTACGAGGGGGAAACGGGGCTCCTCTGGATGTGGGCGGGACCATCGTGCTTCCTCTCGAGTGGAGACGGGTATGGTGGTGAACTTCTTGAGTTGCAGCAAGGGTGTGAAAGACCCTTTCGAAGTTCCAGAGGTTAGGTGTCATTAGTCTCCAGACGCCTCATCGGAAATAGGCCTCATCTCGCCTGGAAGGGAGAACTTCCTGGATTTTCTCGAGTTGCAGCAGGTGTGCTCGAGTTACGACGGGGACCTCAGGGACCCGCCCTGGTGGCCTCAGGAGAGGCCAGTCCCCATGCGAGTTGCTAGGGGGCCTCTCGGGATTCCTCTTCCATCGATACCGGGGCCAAAAACCTTGTGTGGAGTCAGGGCCGGAACCGAGGATTCCTCTCAGGGGCTGACATGGATCTTTGGGTACTTCTGGAGTCTCCCCAGGGGAGTCAGGCCTCGTCTCGAGTGGGGGCATGCACGTGCGCTTTCCTTCCAGGCTGTAGCAGCAATGTCACGCTTCCCGTCACGGGGA
Source organism: Capricornis sumatraensis (assembly GCF_032405125.1). Classification (NCBI taxonomy): domain Eukaryota; kingdom Metazoa; phylum Chordata; class Mammalia; order Artiodactyla; family Bovidae; genus Capricornis; species Capricornis sumatraensis. The sequence goes on along the minus strand of NC_091077.1, from coordinate 435,538 downwards.
TCAAAGGATCTGTGGTTTTCCCTCGAGGCTTTCCCTCGAGGCTTTCCCACAGGGCTGTCCCACGTGCCACCGTGGTGTGAGTCGATCCTCGGCGTGAAAGATGAGCCAGTGCAGGGCATAGAGGTTCCTCTGGAATGGACTGAGACATCTGGGGGACTCTTGGAATGGTGGTACGACCATGGAGTTCCTCTCGCCTTTCCTGTTGAGAGTGCCTCCTCTTGAGATGCGACGGGAATGCCGGGAATTCTTTACCGTTGAAAGCAGGGAAAGGATCCCTCATCTCGAGCTACGAGGGGGAAACGGGGCTCCTCTGGATGTGGGCGGGACCATCGTGCTTCCTCTCGAGTGGAGACGGGTATGGCAGAGAACTTCTTGAGTTGCAGCAAGGGAGTGAAAGACCCTTTCGAAGTTCAGGAGGTTAGGTATCATTAGTCTCCAGACGCCTCATCGGAAATAGGCCTCATCTCGCCTGGAAGGGAGAACTTCCTGGATTTTCTCGAGTTGCGGCAGGTGTTCTCGAGTTACGACGGGGACCTCAGGGACCAGCCCTGGTGGCCTCAGGAGAGGACAATCCCCATGCGAGTTGCTAGGGGGCCTCTCGGGATTCCCCTCCCGTCGATACCGGGGCCAAAAACCTTGTGTGGAGTCAGGGTCGGAACCGAGGATTCCTCTCAGGGGCTGACATGGATCTTTGGGTACTTCTGGAGTCTCCCCAGGGGAGTCAGGCCTCGTCTCGAGTGGGGGCATGCACGTGTGCTTTCCTTCCAGGCTGTAGCAGCAATGTCACGCTTCCCGTGGCGTGGATCAAAGGATCTGTGGTTTTACCTCGAGGCTTTCCCTCGAGGCTTTCCCACAGGGCTGTCCCACGTGCCACCGTGGTGTGAGTCGATCCTCGGCGTGAAAGATGAGCCAGTGCAGGGCAAAGAGGTTCCTCTGGAATGGACTGAGACATCTGGGGGACTCTTTGAATGATGGTACGACCATGGAGTTCCTCTCGCCTTTCCTGTTGAGAGTGCCTCCTCTTGAGATGCGACGGGAACGCCGGGAATTCTTTCCCGTTGAAAGCAGGGAAAGGATCCCTCATCTCGAGCTACGAGGGGGAAACGGGGCTCCTCTGGATGTGGGCGGGACCATCGTGCTTCCTCTCGAGTGGAGACGGGTATGGTGGTGAACTTCTTGAGTTGCAGCAAGGGTGTGAAAGACCCTTTCAAAGTTCCAGAGGTTAGGTGTCATTAGTCTCCAGACGCCTCATCGGAAATAGGCCTCATCTCGCCTGGAAGGGAGAACTTCCTGGATTTTCTCGAGTTGCGGCAGGTGTGCTCGAGTTACGACGGGGACCTCAGGGACCCGCCCTGGTGGCCTCAGGAGAGGCCAGTCCCCATGCGAGTTGCTAGGGGGCCTCTCGGGATTCCTCTTCCATCGATACCGGGGCCAAAAACCTTGTGTGGAGTCAGGGCCGGAACCGAGGATTCCTCTCAGGGGCTGACATGGATCTTTGGGTACTTCTGGAGTCTCCCCAGGGGAGTCAGGCCTCGTCTCGAGTGGGGGCATGCACGTGCGCTTTCCTTCCAGGCTGTAGCAGCAATGTCACGCTTCCCGTCACGGGGATCAAAGGATCTGTGGTTTTCCCTCGAGGATTTCCCTCGAGGCTTTCCCACAGGGCTGTCCCACGTGCCACCGTGGTGTGAGTCGATCCTCGGCGTGAAAGATGAGCCAGTGCAGGGCATAGAGGTTCCTCTGGAATGGACTGAGACATCTGGGGGACTCTTGGAATGGTGGTACGACCATGGAGTTCCTCTCGCCTTTCCTGTTGAGAGTGCCTCCTCTTGAGATGCGACGGGAATGCCGGGAATTCTTTACCGTTGAAAGCAGGGAAAGGATCCCTCATCTCGAGCTACGAGGGGGAAACGGGGCTCCTCTGGATGTGGGCGGGACCATCGTGCTTCCTCTCGAGTGGAGACGGGTATGGCAGAGAACTTCTTGAGTTGCAGCAAGGGAGTGAAAGACCCTTTCGAAGTTCCAGAGGTTAGGTATCATTAGTCTCCAGACGCCTCATCGGAAATAGGCCTCATCTCGCCTGGAAGGGAGAACTTCCTGGATTTTCTCGAGTTGCGGCAGGTGTTCTCGAGTTACGACGGGGACCTCAGGGACCAGCCCTGGTGGCCTCAGGAGAGGACAATCCCCATGCGAGTTGCTAAGGGGACTCTGGGATTCCTCTCCCGTCGATACCGGGACCAAAAACCTTGTGTGGAGTCAGGGCCAGAACCTAGGTTTCCTCTCTGGGGCTGACATGGATCTTTGGGTACTTCTGGAGTCTCCCCAGGGGAGTCAGGCCTCGTCTCGAGTGGGGACAGGTACGTGCGCTTTCCTTCCAGGCTGTAGCAGCAATGTCACGCTTCCCGTGGCCTGGATCAAAGGATCTGTGGTTTTCCCTCGAGGCTTTCCCTCGAGGCTTTCCCACAGGGCTGTCCCACGTGCCACCGTGGTGTGAGTCGATGCTAGGCGTGAAAGATGAGCCAGTGTAGGGCAAAGAGGTTCCTCTGGAATGGACTGAGACATCTGGGGGACTCTTGGAATGGTGGTACGACCATGGAGTTCCTCTCGCCTTTCCTGTTGAGAGTGCCTCCTCTTGAGATGCGACGGGAACGCCGGGAATTCTTTCCCGTTGAAAGCAGGGAAAGGATCCCTCATCTCGAGCTACGAGGGGGAAACGGGGCTCCTCTGGATGTGGGCGGGACCATCGTGCTTCCTCTCGAGTGGAGACGGGTATGGCGGTGAACTTCTTGAGTTGCAGCAAGGGTGTGAAAGACCCTTTCGAAGTTCCAGAGGTTAGGTGTCATTAGTCTCCAGACGCCTCATCGGAAATAGGCCTCATCTCGCCTGGAAGGGAGAACTTCATGGATTTTCTCGAGTTGCAGCAGGTGTTCTCGAGTTACGACGGGGACCTCAGGGACCCGCCCTGGTGGCCTCAGGAGAGGCCAGTCCCCATGCGAGTTGCTAGGGGGCCTCTCGGGATTCCCCTCCCGTCGATACCGGGGCCAAAAACCTTGTGTGGAGTCAGGGTCGGAACCGAGGATTCCTCTCAGGGGCTGACATGGATCTTTGGGTACTTCTGGAGTCTCCCCAGGGGAGTCAGGCCTCGTCTCGAGTGGGGGCATGCACGTGTGCTTTCCTTCCAGGCTCTAGCAGCAATGTCACGCTTCCCGTGGCGTGGATCAAAGGATCTGTGGTTTTCCCTCGAGGCTTTCCCTCGAGGCTTTCCCACAGGGCTGTCCCACGTGCCACCGTGGTGTGAGTCGATCCTCGGCGTGAAAGATGAGCCAGTGCAGGGCAAAGAGGTTCCTCTGGAATGGACTGAGACATCTGGGGGACTCTTTGAATGATGGTACGACCATGGAGTTCCTCTCGCCTTTCCTGTTGAGAGTGCCTCCTCTTGAGATGCGACGGGAACGCCGGGAATTCTTTCCCGTTGAAAGCAGGGAAAGGATCCCTCATCTCGAGCTACGAGGGGGAAACGGGGCTCCTCTGGATGTGGGCGGGACCATCGTGCTTCCTCTCGAGTGGAGACGGGTATGGTGGTGAACTTCTTGAGTTGCAGCAAGGGTGTGAAAGACCCTTTCGAAGTTCCAGAGGTTAGGTGTCATTAGTCTCCAGACGCCTCATCGGAAATAGGCCTCATCTCGCCTGGAAGGGAGAACTTCCTGGATTTTCTCGAGTTGCGGCAGGTGTGCTCGAGTTACGACGGGGACCTCAGGGACCCGCCCTGGTGGCCTCAGGAGAGGCCAGTCCCCATGCGAGTTGCTAGGGGGCCTCTCGGGATTCCTCTTCCATCGATACCGGGGCCAAAAACCTTGTGTGGAGTCAGGGCCGGAACCGAGGATTCCTCTCAGGGGCTGACATGGATCTTTGGGTACTTCTGGAGTCTCCCCAGGGGAGTCAGGCCTCGTCTCGAGTGGGGGCATGCACGTGCGCTTTCCTTCCAAGCTGTAGCAGCAATGTCACGCTTCCCGTCACGGGGATCAAAGGATCTGTGGTTTTCCCTCGAGGCTTTCCCTCGAGGCTTTCCCACAGGGCTGTCCCACGTGCCACCGTGGTGTGAGTCGATCCTCGGCGTGAAAGATGAGCCAGTGCAGGGCATAGAGGTTCCTCTGGAATGGACTGAGACATCTGGGGGACTCTTGGAATGGTGGTACGACCATGGAGTTCCTCTCGCCTTTCCTGTTGAGAGTGCCTCCTCTTGAGATGCGACGGGAATGCCGGGAATTCTTTACCGTTGAAAGCAGGGAAAGGATCCCTCATCTCGAGCTACGAGGAGGAAACGGGGCTCCTCTGGATGTGGGCGGGACCATCGTGCTTCCTCTCGAGTGGAGACGGGTATGGCAGAGAACTTCTTGAGTTGCAGCAAGGGAGTGAAAGACCCTTTCGAAGTTCCAGAGGTTAGGTATCATTAGTCTCCAGACGCCTCATCGGAAATAGGCCTCATCTCGCCTGGAAGGGAGAACTTCCTGGATTTTCTCGAGTTGCGGCAGGTGTTCTCGAGTTACGACGGGGACCTCAGGGACCAGCCCTGGTGGCCTCAGGAGAGGACAATCCCCATGCGAGTTGCTAAGGGGACTCTGGGATTCCTCTCCCGTCGATACCGGGACCAAAAACCTTGTGTGGAGTCAGGGCCAGAACCTAGGTTTCCTCTCTGGGGCTGACATGGATCTTTGGGTACTTCTGGAGTCTCCCCAGGGGAGTCAGGCCTCGTCTCGAGTGGGGACAGGTACGTGCGCTTTCCTTCCAGGCTGTAGCAGCAATGTCACGCTTCCCGTGGCCTGGATCAAAGGATCTGTGGTTTTCCCTCGAGGCTTTCCCTCGAGGCTTTCCCACAGGGCTGTCCCACGTGCCACCGTGGTGTGAGTCGATGCTAGGCGTGAAAGATGAACCAGTGTAGGGCAAAGAGGTTCCTCTGGAATGGACTGAGACATCTGGGGGACTCTTGGAATGGTGGTACGACCATGGAGTTCCTCTCGCCTTTCCTGTTGAGAGTGCCTCCTCTTGAGATGCGACGGGAACGCCGGGAATTCTTTCCCGTTGAAAGCAGGGAAAGGATCCCTCATCTCGAGCTACGAGGGGGAAACGGGGCTCCTCTGGATGTGGGCGGGACCATCGTGCTTCCTCTCGAGTGGAGACGGGTATGGTGGTGAACTTCTTGAGTTGCAGCAAGGGTGTGAAAGACCCTTTCGAAGTTCCAGAGGTTAGGTGTCATTAGTCTCCAGACGCCTCATCGGAAATAGGCCTCATCTCGCCTGGAAGGGAGAACTTCATGGATTTTCTCGAGTTGCGGCAGGTGTGCTCGAGTTACGACGGGGACCTCAGGGACCCGCCCTGGTGGCCTCAGGAGAGGCCAGTCCCCATGCGAGTTGCTAGGGGGCCTCTCGGGATTCCTCTTCCATCGATACCGGGGCCAAAAACCTTGTGTGGAGTCAGGGCCCGAACCGAGGATTCCTCTCAGGGGCTGACATGGATCTTTGGGTACTTCTGGAGTCTCCCCAGGGGAGTCAGGCCTCGTCTCGAGTGGGGGCATGCACGTGCGCTTTCCTTCCAGGCTGTAGCAGCAATGTCACGCTTCCCGTCACGGGGATCAAAGGATCTGTGGTTTTCCCTCGAGGCTTTCCCTCGAGGCTTTCCCACAGGGCTGTCCCACGTGCCACCGTGGTGTGAGTCGATCCTCGGCGTGAAAGATGAGCCAGTGCAGGGCATAGAGGTTCCTCTGGAATGGACTGAGACATCTGGGGGACTCTTGGAATGGTGGTACGACCATGGAGTTCCTCTCGCCTTTCCTGTTGAGAGTGCCTCCTCTTGAGATGCGACGGGAATGCCGGGAATTCTTTACCGTTGAAAGCAGGGAAAGGATCCCTCATCTCGAGCTACGAGGGGGAAACGGGGCTCCTCTGGATGTGGGCGGGACCATCGTGCTTCCTCTCGAGTGGAGACGGGTATGGCAGAGAACTTCTTGAGTTGCAGCAAGGGAGTGAAAGACCCTTTCGAAGTTCCAGAGGTTAGGTATCATTAGTCTCCAGACGCCTCATCGGAAATAGGCCTCATCTCGCCTGGAAGGGAGAACTTCCTGGATTTTCTCGAGTTGCGGCAGGTGTTCTCGAGTTACGACGGGGACCTCAGGGACCAGCCCTGGTGGCCTCAGGAGAGGACAATCCCCATGCGAGTTGCTAAGGGGACTCTGGGATTCCTCTCCCGTCGATACCGGGACCAAAAACCTTGTGTGGAGTCAGGGCCAGAACCTAGGTTTCCTCTCTGGGGCTGACATGGATCTTTGGGTACTTCTGGAGTCTCCCCAGGGGAGTCAGGCCTCGTCTCGAGTGGGGACAGGTACGTGCGCTTTCCTTCCAGGCTGTAGCAGCAATGTCACGCTTCCCGTGGCCTGGATCAAAGGATCTGTGGTTTTCCCTCGAGGCTTTCCCTCGAGGCTTTCCCACAGGGCTGTCCCACGTGCCACCGTGGTGTGAGTCGATGCTAGGCGTGAAAGATGAGCCAGTGTAGGGCAAAGAGGTTCCTCTGGAATGGACTGAGACATCTGGGGGACTCTTGGAATGGTGGTACGACCATGGAGTTCCTCTCGCCTTTCCTGTTGAGAGTGCCTCCTCTTGAGATGCGACGGGAACGCCGGGAATTCTTTCCCGTTGAAAGCAGGGAAAGGATCCCTCATCTCGAGCTACGAGGGGGAAACGGGGCTCCTCTGGATGTGGGCGGGACCATCGTGCTTCCTCTCGAGTGGAGACGGGTATGGTGGTGAACTTCTTGAGTTGCAGCAAGGGTGTGAAAGACCCTTTCGAAGTTCCAGAGGTTAGGTGTCATTAGTCTCCAGACGCCTCATCGGAAATAGGCCTCATCTCGCCTGGAAGGGAGAACTTCCTGGATTTTCTCGAGTTGCGGCAGGTGTGCTCGAGTTACGACGGGGACCTCAGGGACCCGCCCTGGTGGCCTCAGGAGAGGCCAGTCCCCATGCGAGTTGCTAGGGGGCCTCTCGGGATTCCTCTTCCATCGATACCGGGGCCAAAAACCTTGTGTGGAGTCAGGGCCGGAACCGAGGATTCCTCTCAGGGGCTGACATGGATCTTTGGGTACTTCTGGAGTCTCCCCAGGGGAGTCAGGCCTCGTCTCGAGTGGGGGCATGCACGTGCGCTTTCCTTCCAGGCTGTAGCAGCAATGTCACGCTTCCCGTCACGGGGATCAAAGGGTCTGTGGTTTTCCCTCGAGGCTTTCCCTCGAGGCTTTCCCACAGGGCTGTCCCACGTGCCACCGTGGTGTGAGTCGATCCTCGGCGTGAAAGATGAGCCAGTGCAGGGCATAGAGGTTCCTCTGGAATGGACTGAGACATCTGGGGGACTCTTGGAATGGTGGTACGACCATGGAGTTCCTCTCGCCTTTCCTGTTGAGAGTGCCTCCTCTTGAGATGCGACGGGAATGCCGGGAATTCTTTACCGTTGAAAGCAGGGAAAGGATCCCTCATCTCGAGCTACGAGGGGGAAACGGGGCTCCTCTGGATGTGGGCGGGACCATCGTGCTTCCTCTCGAGTGGAGACGGGTATGGCAGAGAACTTCTTGAGTTGCAGCAAGGGAGTGAAAGACCCTTTCGAAGTTCCAGAGGTTAGGTATCATTAGTCTCCAGACGCCTCATCGGAAATAGGCCTCATCTCGCCTGGAAGGGAGAACTTCCTGGATTTTCTCGAGTTGCGGCAGGTGTTCTCGAGTTACGACGGGGACCTCAGGGACCAGCCCTGGTGGCCTCAGGAGAGGACAATCCCCATGCGAGTTGCTAAGGGGACTCTGGGATTCCTCTCCCGTCGATACGGGGACCAAAAACCTTGTGTGGAGTCAGGGCCAGAACCTAGGTTTCCTCTCTGGGGCTGACATGGATCTTTGGGTACTTCTGGAGTCTCCCCAGGGGAGTCAGGCCTCGTCTCGAGTGGGGACAGGTACGTGCGCTTTCCTTCCAGGCTGTAGCAGCAATGTCACGCTTCCCGTGGCCTGGATCAAAGGATCTGTGGTTTTCCCTCGAGGCTTTCCCTCGAGGCTTTCCCACAGGGCTGTCCCACGTGCCACCGTGGTGTGAGTCGATGCTAGGCGTGAAAGATGAGCCAGTGTAGGGCAAAGAGGTTCCTCTGGAATGGACTGAGACATCTGGGGGACTCTTGGAATGGTGGTACGACCATGGAGTTCCTCTCGCCTTTCCTGTTGAGAGTGCCTCCTCTTGAGATGCGACGGGAACGCCGGGAATTCTTTCCCGTTGAAAGCAGGGAAAGGATCCCTCATCTCGAGCTACGAGGGGGAAACGGGGCTCCTCTGGATGTGGGCGGGACCATCGTGCTTCCTCTCGAGTGGAGACGGGTATGGCGGTGAACTTCTTGAGTTGCAGCAAGGGTGTGAAAGACCCTTTCGAAGTTCCAGAGGTTAGGTGTCATTAGTCTCCAGACGCCTCATCGGAAATAGGCCTCATCTCGCCTGGAAGGGAGAACTTCATGGATTTTCTCGAGTTGCAGCAGGTGTTCTCGAGTTACGACGGGGACCTCAGGGACCCGCCCTGGTGGCCTCAGGAGAGGCCAGTCCCCATGCGAGTTGCTAGGGGGCCTCTCGGGATTCCCCTCCCGTCGATACCGGGGCCAAAAACCTTGTGTGGAGTCAGGGTCGGAACCGAGGATTCCTCTCAGGGGCTGACATGGATCTTTGGGTACTTCTGGAGTCTCCCCAGGGGAGTCAGGCCTCGTCTCGAGTGGGTGCATGCACGTGTGCTTTCCTTCCAGGCTGTAGCAGCAATGTCACGCTTCCCGTGGCGTGGATCAAAGGATCTGTGGTTTTCCCTCGAGGCTTTCCCTCGAGGCTTTCCCACAGGGCTGTCCCACGTGCCACCGTGGTGTGAGTCGATCCTCGGCGTGAAAGATGAGCCAGTGCAGGGCAAAGAGGTTCCTCTGGAATGGACTGAGACATCTGGGGGACTCTTTGAATGATGGTACGACCATGGAGTTCCTCTCGCCTTTCCTGTTGAGAGTGCCTCCTCTTGAGATGCGACGGGAACGCCGGGAATTCTTTCCCGTTGAAAGCAGGGAAAGGATCCCTCATCTCGAGCTACGAGGGGGAAACGGGGCTCCTCTGGATGTGGGCGGGACCATCGTGCTTCCTCTCGAGTGGAGACGGGTATGGTGGTGAACTTCTTGAGTTGCAGCAAGGGTGTGAAAGACCCTTTCGAAGTTCCAGAGGTTAGGTGTCATTAGTCTCCAGACGCCTCATCGGAAATAGGCCTCATCTCGCCTGGAAGGGAGAACTTCCTGGATTTTCTCGAGTTGCGGCAGGTGTGCTCGAGTTACGACGGGGACCTCAGGGACCCGCCCTGGTGGCCTCAGGAGAGGCCAGTCCCCATGCGAGTTGCTAGGGGGCCTCTCGGGATTCCTCTTCCATCGATACCGGGGCCAAAAACCTTGTGTGGAGTCAGGGCCGGAACCGAGGATTCCTCTCAGGGGCTGACATGGATCTTTGGGTACTTCTGGAGTCTCCCCAGGGGAGTCAGGCCTCGTCTCGAGTGGGGGCATGCACGTGCGCTTTCCTTCCAGGCTGTAGCAGCAATGTCACGCTTCCCGTCACGGGGATCAAAGGATCTGTGGTTTTCCCTCGAGGCTTTCCCTCGAGGCTTTCCCACAGGGCTGTCCCACGTGCCACCGTGGTGTGAGTCGATCCTCGGCGTGAAAGATGAGCCAGTGCAGGGCATAGAGTTTCCTCTGGAATGGACTGAGACATCTGGGGGACTCTTGGAATGGTGGTACGACCATGGAGTTCCTCTCGCCTTTCCTGTTGAGAGTGCCTCCTCTTGAGATGCGACGGGAATGCCGGGAATTCTTTCCCGTTGAAAGCAGGGAAAGGATCCCTCATCTCGAGCTACGAGGGGGAAACGGGGCTCCTCTGGATGTGGGCGGGACCATCGTGCTTCCTCTCGAGTGGAGACGGGTATGGCAGAGAACTTCTTGAGTTGCAGCAAGGGAGTGAAAGACCCTTTCGAAGTTCCAGAGGTTAGGTATCATTAGTCTCCAGACGCCTCATCGGAAATAGGCCTCATCTCGCCTGGAAGGGAGAACTTCCTGGATTTTCTCGAGTTGCGGCAGGTGTTCTCGAGTTACGACGGGGACCTCAGGGACCAGCCCTGGTGGCCTCAGGAGAGGACAATCCCCATGCGAGTTGCTAAGGGGACTCTGGGATTCCTCTCCCGTCGATACCGGGACCAAAAACCTTGTGTGGAGTCAGGGCCAGAACCTAGGTTTCCTCTCTGGGGCTGACATGGATCTTTGGGTACTTCTGGAGTCTCCCCAGGGGAGTCAGGCCTCGTCTCGAGTGGGGACAGGTACGTGCGCTTTCCTTCCAGGCTGTAGCAGCAATGTCACGCTTCCCGTGGCCTGGATCAAAGGATCTGTGGTTTTCCCTCGAGGCTTTCCCTCGAGGCTTTCCCACAGGGCTGTCCCACGTGCCACCGTGGTGTGAGTCGATGCTAGGCGTGAAAGATGAGCCAGTGCAGGGCAAAGAGGTTCCTCTGGAATGGACTGAGACATCTGGGGGACTCTTGGAATGGTGGTACGACCATGGAGTTCCTCTCGCCTTTCCTGTTGAGAGTGCCTCCTCTTGAGATGCGACGGGAACGCCGGGAATTCTTTCTCGTTGAAAGCAGGGAAAGGATCCCTCATCTCGAGCTACGAGGGGGAAACGGGGCTCCTCTGGATGTGGGCGGGACCATCGTACTTCCTCTCGAGTGGAGACGGGTATGGCGGTGAACTTCTTGAGTTGCAGCAAGGGTGTGAAAGACCCTTTCGAAGTTCCAGAGGTTAGGTGTCATTAGTCTCCAGACGCCTCATCGGAAATAGGCCTCATCTCGCCTGGAAGGGAGAACTTCATGGATTTTCTCGAGTTGCAGCAGGTGTTCTCGAGTTACGACGGGGACCTCAGGGACCCGCCCTGGTGGCCTCAGGAGAGGCCAGTCCCCATGCGAGTTGCTAGGGGGCCTCTCGGGATTCCCCTCCCGTCGATACCGGGGCCAAAAACCTTGTGTGGAGTCAGGGTCGGAACCGAGGATTCCTCTCAGGGGCTGACATGGATCTTTGGGTACTTCTGGAGTCTCCCCAGGGGAGTCAGGCCTCGTCTCGAGTGGGGGCATGCACGTGTGCTTTCCTTCCAGGCTGTAGCAGCAATGTCACGCTTCCCGTGGCCTGGATCAAAGGATCTGTGGTTTTCCCTCGAGGCTTTCCCTCGAGGCTTTCCCACAGGGCTGTCCCACGTGCCACCGTGGTGTGAGTCGATCCTCGGCGTGAAAGATGAGCCAGTGCAGGGCAAAGAGGTTGCTCTGGAATGGACTGAGACATCTGGGGGACTCTTTGAATGATGGTACGACCATGGAGTTCCTCTCGCCTTTCCTGTTGCGAGTGCCTCCTCTTGAGATGCGACGGGAACGCGGGGAATTCTTTCCCGTTGAAAGCAGGGAAAGGATCCCTCATCTCGAGCTACGAGGGGGAAACGGGGCTCCTCTGGATGTGGGCGGGACCTTCGTGCTTCCTCTCGAGAGGAGATGGGTATGGCGGTGAACTTCTTGAGTTGCAGCAAGGGTGTGAAAGACCCTTTCGAAGTTCCAGAGGTTAGGTGTCATTAGTCTCCAGACGACTCATCGGAAATAGGCCTCATCTCGCCTGGAAGGGAGAACTTCCTGGATTTTCTCGAGTTGCGGCAGGTGTTCTCGAGTTACGACGGGGACCTCAGGGACCCGCCCTGGTGGCCTCAGGAGAGGCCAGTCCCCATGCGAGTTGCTAAGGGGCCTCTCGGGATTCCTCTCCCGTCGATACCGGGGCCAAAAACCTTGTGTGGAGTCAGGGCCGGAACCGAGGATTCCTCTCAGGTGCTGACATGGATCTTTGGGTACTTCTGGAGTCTCCCCAGGGGAGTCAGGCCTCGTCTCGAGTGGGGGCATGGACGTGCGCTTTCCTTCCAGGCTGTAGCAGGAATGTCACGCTTCCCGTCTCGTGGATCAAAGGATCTGTGGTTTTTCCTCGAGGCTTTCCCTCTAGGATTTCCCACAGGGCTGTCCCACGTGCCACCGTGGTGTGAGTCGATCCTCGGCGTGAAAGATGAGCCAGTGCAGGGCAAAGAGGTTCCTCTGGAATGGACTGAGACATCTGGGGGACTCTTGGAATGGTGGTATGACCATGGAGTTCCTCTCGCCTTTCCTGTTGAGAGTGCCTCCTCTTGAGATGCGACGGGAACGCCGGGAATTCTTTCCCGTTGAAAGCAGGGAAAGGATCCCTCATCTCGAGCTACGAGGGGGAAACGGGGCTCCTCTGGATGTGGGCGGGACCATCGTGCTTCCTCTCGAGTGGAGACGGGTATGGCGGTGAACTTCTTGAGTTGCAGCAAGGGTGTGAAAGATCCTTTCGAAGTTCCAGAGGTTAGGTGTCATTAGTCTCCAGACGCCTCATCGGAAATAGGCCTCATCTCGCCTGGAAGGGAGAACTTCATGGATTTTCTCGAGTTGCAGCAGGTGTTCTCGAGTTACGACGGGGACCTCAGGGACCCGCCCTGGTGGCCTCAGGAGAGGCCAGTCCCCATGCGAGTTGCTAGGGGGCCTCTCGGGATTCCCCTCCCGTCGATACCGGGGCCAAAAACCTTGTGTGGATTCAGGGCCGGAACTGAGGATTCCTCTCAGGGGCTGACATGGATCTTTGGGTACTTCTGGAGTCTCCCCAGGGGAGTCAGGCCTCGTCTCGAGTGGGGGCATGCACGTGCGCTTTCCTTCCAGGCTGTAGCAGCAATGTCACGCTTCCCGTGGCCTGGATCAAAGGATCTGTGGTTTTCCCTCGAGGCTTTCCCTCGAGGCTTTCCCACAGGGCTGTCCCACGTGCCACCGTGGTGTGAGTCGATCCTCGGCGTGAAAGATGAGCCAGTGCAGGGCAAAGAGGTTGCTCTGGAATGGACTGAGACATCTGGGGGACTCTTTGAATGATGGTACGACCATGGAGTTCCTCTCGCCTTTCCTGTTGAGAGTGCCTCCTCTTGAGATGCGACGGGAACGCCGGGAATTCTTTCCCGTTGAAAGCAGGGAAAGGATCCCTCATCTCGAGCTACGAGGGGGAAACGGGGCTCCTCTGGATGTGGGCGGGACCATCGTGCTTCCTCTCGAGTGGAGATGGGTATGGCGGTGAACTTCTTGAGTTGCAGCAAGGGTGTGAAAGACCCTTTCGAAGTTCCAGAGGTTAGGTGTCATTAGTCTCCAGACGCCTCATCGGAAATAGGCCTCATCTCGCCTGGAAGGGAGAACTTCCTGGATTTTCTCGAGTTGCGGCAGGTGTTCTCGAGTTACGACGGGGACCTCAGGGACCCGCCCTGGTCGCCTCAGGAGAGGCCAGTCCCCATGCGAGTTGCTAGGGGGCCTCTCGGGATTCCTCTCCCGTCGATACCGGGGCCAAAAACCTTGTGTGGAGTCAGGGCCGGAACCGAGGATTCCTCTCAGGTGCTGACATGGATCTTTGGGTACTTCTGGAGTCTCCCCAGGGGAGTCAGGCCTCGTCTCGAGTGGGGGCATGCACGTGCGCTTTCCTTCCAGGCTGTAGCAGCAATGTCACGCTTCCCGTCTCGTGGATCAAAGGATCTGTGGTTTTTCCTCGAGGCTTTCCCTCTAGGATTTCCCACAGGGCTGTCCCACGTGCCACCGTGGTGTGAGTCGATCCTCGGCGTGAAAGATGAGCCAGTGCAGGGCAAAGAGGTTCCTCTGGAATGGACTGAGACAACTGGGGGACTCTTGGAATGGTGGTACGACCATGGAGTTCCTCTCGCCTTTCCTGTTGAGAGTGCCTCCTCTTGAGATGCGACGGGAACGCCGGGAATTCTTTCCCGTTGAAAGCAGGGAAAGGATCCCTCATCTCGAGCTACGAGGGGGAAACGGGGCTCCTCTGGATGTGGGCGGGACCATCGTGCTTCCTCTCGAGTGGAGACGGGTATGGCGGTGAACTTCTTGAGTTGCAGCAAGGGTGTGAAAGACCCTTTCGAAGTTCCAGAGGTTAGGTGTCATTAGTCTCCAAACGCCTCATCGGAAATAGGCCTCATCTCGCCTGGAAGGGAGAACTTCCTGGATTTTCTCGAGTTGCAGCAGGTGTTCTCGAGTTACGACGGGGACCTCAGGGACCCGCCCTGGTGGCCTCAGGAGAGGCCAGTCCCCATGCGAGTTGCTAGGGGGCCTCTCGGGATTCCCCTCCCGTCGATACCGGGGCCAAAAACCTTGTGTGGAGTCAGGGTCGGAACCGAGGATTCCTCTCAGGGGCTGACATGGATCTTTGGGTACTTCTGGAGTCTCCCCAGGGGAGTCAGGCCTCGTCTCGAGTGGGGGCATGCACGTGTGCTTTCCTTCCAGGCTGTAGCAGCAATGTCACGCTTCCCGTGGCCTGGATCAAAGGATCTGTGGTTTTCCCTCGAGGCTTTCCCTCGAGGCTTTCCCACAGGGCTGTCCCACGTGCCACCGTGGTGTGAGTCGATCCTCGGCGTGAAAGATGAGCCAGTGCAGGGCAAAGAGGTTGCTCTGGAATGGACTGAGACATCTGGGGGACTCTTTGAATGATGGTACGACCATGGAGTTCCTCTCGCCTTTCCTGTTGAGAGTGCCTCCTCTTGAGATGCGACGGGAACGCGGGGAATTCTTTCCCGTTGAAAGCAGGGAAAGGATCCCTCATCTCGAGCTACGAGGGGGAAACGGGGCTCCTCTGGATGTGGGCGGGACCATCGTGCTTCTTCTCGAGAGGAGATGGGTATGGCGGTGAACTTCTTGAGTTGCAGCAAGGGTGTGAAAGACCCTTTCGAAGTTCCAGAGGTTAGGTGTCATTAGTCTCCAGACGACTCATCGGAAATAGGCCTCATCTCGCCTGGAAGGGAGAACTTCCTGGATTTTCTCGAGTTGCGGCAGGTGTTCTCGAGTTACGACGGGGACCTCAGGGACCCGCCCTGGTGGCCTCAGGAGAGGCCAGTCCCCATGCGAGTTGCTAAGGGGCCTCTCGGGATTCCTCTCCCGTCGATACGGGGGCCAAAAACCTTGTGTGGAGTCAGGGCCGGAACCGAGGATTCCTCTCAGGTGCTGACATGGATCTTTGGGTACTTCTGGAGTCTCCCCAGGGGAGTCAGGCCTCGTCTCGAGTGGGGGCATGCACGTGCGCTTTCCTTCCAGGCTGTAGCAGGAATGTCACGCTTCCCGTCTCGTGGATCAAAGGATCTGTGGTTTTTCCTCGAGGCTTTCCCTCTAGGATTTCCCACAGGGCTGTCCCACGTGCCACCGTGGTGTGAGTCGATCCTCGGCGTGAAAGATGAGCCAGTGCAGGGCAAAGAGGTTCCTCTGGAATGGACTGAGACATCTGGGGGACTCTTGGAATGGTGGTATGACCATGGAGTTCCTCTCGCCTTTCCTGTTGAGAGTGCCTCCTCTTGAGATGCGACGGGAACGCCGGGAATTCTTTCCCGTTGAAAGCAGGGAAAGGATCCCTCATCTCGAGCTACGAGGGGGAAACGGGGCTCCTCTGGATGTGGGCGGGACCATCGTGCTTCCTCTCGATTGGAGACGGGTATGGCGGTGAACTTCTTGAGTTGCAGCAAGGGTGTGAAAGACCCTTTCGAAGTTCCAGAGGTTAGGTGTCATTAGTCTCCAGACGCCTCATCGGAAATAGGCCTCATCTCGCCTGGAAGGGAGAACTTCCTGGATTTTCTCGAGTTGCGGCAGGTGTTCTCGAGTTACGACGGGGACATCAGGGACCCGCCCTGGTGGCCTCAGGAGAGGCCAGTCCCCATGCGAGTTGCTAGGGGGCCTCTCGGGATTCCCCTCCCGTCGATACCGGGGCCAAAAACCTTGTGTGGAGTCAGGGCCGGAACCGAGGATTCCTCTCAGGGGCTGACATGGATCTTTGGGTACTTCTGGAGTCTCCCCAGGGGAGTCAGGCCTCGTCTCGAGTGGGGGCATGCACGTGCGCTTTCCTTCCAGGCTGTAGCAGCAATGTCACGCTTCCCGTGGCCTGGATCAAAGGATCTGTGGTTTTCCCTCGAGGCTTTCCCTCGAGGCTTTCCCACAGGGCTGTCCCACGTGCCACCGTGGTGTGAGTCGATCCTCGGCGTGAAAGATGAGCCAGTGCAGGGCAAAGAGGTTGCTCTGGAATGGACTGAGACATCTGGGGGACTCTTAGAATGGTGGTACGACCATGGAGTTCCTCTCGCCTTTCCTGTTGAGAGTGCCTCCTCTTGAGATGCGACGGGAACGCCGGGAATTCTTTCCCGTTGAAAGCAGGGACAGGATCCCTCATCTCGAGCTACGAGGGGGAAACGGGGCTCCTCTGGATGTGGGCGGGACCATCGTGCTTCCTCTCGAGTGGAGACGGGTATGGCGGTGAACTTCTTGAGTTGCAGCAAGGGTGTGAAAGACCCTTTCGAAGTTCCAGAGTTTAGGTGTCATTAGTCTCCAGACGCCTCATCGGAAATAGGCCTCATCTCGCCTGGAAGGGAGAACTTCCTGGATTTTCTCGAGTTGCGGCAGGTGTTCTCGAGTTACGACGGGGACCTCAGGGACCCGCCCTGGTGGCCTCAGGAGAGGCCAGTCCCCATGCGAGTTGCTAGGGGGCCTCTGGGGATTCCTCTCCCGTCGATACCGGGGCCAAAAACCTTGTGTGGATTCAGGGCCGGAACCGAGGATTCCTCTCAGGGGCTGACATGGATCTTTGGGTACTTCTGGAGTCTCCCCAGGGGAGTCAGGCCTCGTCTCGAGTGGGGGCATGCACGTGCGCTTTCCTTCCAGGCTGTAGCAGCAATGTCACGCTTCCCGTGGCCTGGATCAAAGGATCTGTGGTTTTCCCTCGAGGCTTTCCCTCGAGGTTTTCCCACAGGGCTGTCCCACGTGCCACCGTGGTGTGAGTCGATCCTCGGCGTGAAAGATGAGCCAGTGCAGGGCAAAGAGGTTCCTCTGGAATGGACTGAGACATCTGGGGGACTCTTGGAATGGTGGTATGACCATGGAGTTCCTCTCGCCTTTCCTGTTGAGAGTGCCTCCTCTTGAGATGCGACGGGAACGCCGGGAATTCTTTCCCGTTGAAAGCAGGGAAAGGATCCCTCATCTCGAGCTACGAGGGGGAAACGGGGCTCCTCTGGATGTGGGCGGGACCATCGTGCTTCCTCTGGAGTGGAGACGGGTATGGCGGTGAACTTCTTGAGTTGCAGCAAGGGTGTGAAAGATCCTTTCGAAGTTCCAGAGGTTAGGTGTCATTAGTCTCCAGACGCCTCATCGGAAATAGGCCTCATCTCGCCTGGAAGGGAGAACTTCATGGATTTTCTCGAGTTGCAGCAGGTGTTCTCGAGTTACGACGGGGACCTCAGGGACCCGCCCTGGTGGCCTCAGGAGAGGCCAGTCCCCATGCGAGTTGCTAGGGGGCCTCTCGGGATTCCCCTCCCGTCGATACCGGGGCCAAAAACCTTGTGTGGAGTCAGGGCCGGAACTGAGGATTCCTCTCAGGGGCTGACATGGATCTTTGGGTACTTCTGGAGTCTCCCCAGGGGAGTCAGGCCTCGTCTCGAGTGGGGGCATGCACGTGCGCTTTCCTTCCAGGCTGTAGCAGCAATGTCACGCTTCCCGTGGCCTGGATCAAAGGATCTGTGGTTTTCCCTCGAGGCTTTCCCTCGAGGCTTTCCCACAGGGCTGTCCCACGTGCCACCGTGGTGTGAGTCGATCCTCGGCGTGAAAGATGAGCCAGTGCAGGGCAAAGAGGTTGCTCTGGAATGGACTGAGACATCTGGGGGACTCTTTGAATGATGGTACGACCATGGAGTTCCTCTCGCCTTTCCTGTTGAGAGTGCCTCCTCTTGAGATGCGACGGGAACGCCGGGAATTCTTTCCCGTTGAAAGCAGGGAAAGGATCCCTCATCTCGAGCTACGAGGGGGAAACGGGGCTCCTCTGGATGTGGGCGGGACCATCGTGCTTCCTCTCGAGTGGAGATGGGTATGGCGGTGAACTTCTTGAGTTGCAGCAAGGGTGTGAAAGACCCTTTCGAAGTTCCAGAGGTTAGGTGTCATTAGTCTCCAGACGCCTCATCGGAAATAGGCCTCATCTCGCCTGGAAGGGAGAACTTCCTGGATTTTCTCGAGTTGCGGCAGGTGTTCTCGAGTTACGACGGGGACCTCAGGGACCCGCCCTGGTGGCCTCAGGAGAGGCCAGTCCCCATGCGAGTTGCTAGGGGGCCTCTCGGGATTCCTCTCCCGTCGATACCGGGGCCAAAAACCTTGTGTGGAGTCAGGGCCGGAACCGAGGATTCCTCTCAGGTGCTGACATGGATCTTTGGGTACTTCTGGAGTCTCCCCAGGGGAGTCAGGCCTCGTCTCGAGTGGGGGCATGCACGTGCGCTTTCCTTCCAGGCTGTAGCAGCAATGTCACGCTTCCCGTCTCGTGGATCAAAGGATCTGTGGTTTTTCCTCGAGGCTTTCCCTCTAGGATTTCCCACAGGGCTGTCCCACGTGCCACCGTGGTGTGAGTCGATCCTCTGCGTGAAAGATGAGCCAGTGCAGGGCAAAGAGGTTCCTCTGGAATGGACTGAGACATCTGGGGGACTCTTGGAATGGTGGTATGACCATGGAGTTCCTCTCGCCTTTCCTGTTGAGAGTGCCTCCTCTTGAGATGCGACGGGAACGCCGGGAATTCTTTCCCGTTGAAAGCAGGGAAAGGATCCCTCATCTCGAGCTACGAGGGGGAAACGGGGCTCCTCTGGATGTGGGCGGGACCATCGTGCTTCCTCTCGAGTGGAGACGGGAATGGCGGTGAACTTCTTGAGTTGCAGCAAGGGTGTGAAAGACCCTTTCGAAGTTCCAGAGGTTAGGTGTCATTAGTCTCCAGACGCCTCATCGGAAATAGGCCTCATCTCGCCTGGAAGGGAGAACTTCCTGGATTTTCTCGAGTTGCGGCAGGTGTTCTCGAGTTACGACGGGGACCTCAGGGACCCGCCCTGGTGGCCTCAGGAGAGGCCAGTCCCCATGCGAGTTGCTAGGGGGCCTCTCGGGATTCCTCTCCCGTCGATTCCGGGGCCAAAAACCTTGTGTGGAGTCAGGGCCGGAACCGAGGATTCCTCTCAGGTGCTGACATGGATCTTTGGGTACTTCTGGAGTCTCCCCAGGGGAGTCAGGCCTCGTCTCGAGTGGGGGCATGCACGTGCGCTTTCCTTCCAGGCTGTAGCAGGAATGTCACGCTTCCCGTCTCGTGGATCAAAGGATCTGTGGTTTTTCCTCGAGGCTTTCCCTCTAGGATTTCCCACAGGGCTGTCCCACGTGCCACCGTGGTGTGAGTCGATCCTCGGCGTGAAAGATGAGCCAGTGCAGGGCAAAGAGGTTCCTCTGGAATGGACTGAGACATCTGGGGGACTCTTGGAATGGTGGTATGACCATGGAGTTCCTCTCGCCTTTCCTGTTGAGAGTGCCTCCTCTTGAGATGCGACGGGAACGCCGGGAATTCTTTACCGTTGAAAGCAGGGAAAGGATCCCTCATCTCGAGCTACGAGGGGGAAACGGGGCTCCTCTGGATGTGGGCGGGACCATCGTGCTTCCTCTCGAGTGGAGACGGGTATGGCGGTGAACTTCTTGAGTTGCAGCAAGGGTGTGAAAGACCCTTTCGAAGTTCCAGAGGTTAGGTGTCATTAGTCTCCAGACGCCTCATCGGAAATAGGCCTCATCTCGCCTGGAAGGGAGAACTTCATGGATTTTCTCGAGTTGCGGCAGGTGTTCTCGAGTTACAACGGGGACCTCAGGGACCCGCCCTGGTGGCCTCAGGAGAGGCCAGTCCCCATGCGAGTTGCTAGGGGGCCTCTCGGGATTCCCCTCCCGTCGATACCGGGGCCAAAAACCTTGTGTGGAGTCAGGGCCGGAACCGAGGATTCCTCTCAGGGGCTGACATGGATCTTTGGGTACTTCTGGAGTCTCCCCAGGGGAGTCAGGCCTCGTCTCGAGTGGGGGCATGCACGTGCGCTTTCCTTCCAGGCTGTAGCAGCAATGTCACGCTTCCCGTGGCCTGGATCAAAGGATCTGTGGTTTTCCCTCGAGGCTTTCCCAGAGGGCTGTCCCACGTGCCACCGTGGTGTGAGTCGATCCTCGGCGTGAAAGATGAGCCAGTGCAGGGCAAAGAGGTTGCTCTGGAATGGACTGAGACATCTGGGGGACTCTTAGAATGGTGGTACGACCATGGAGTTCCTCTCGCCTTTCCTGTTGAGAGTGCCTCCTCTTGAGATGCGACGGGAACGCCGGGAATTCTTTCCCGTTGAAAGCAGGGAAAGGATCCCTCATCTCGAGCTACGAGGGGGAAACGGGGCTCCTCTGGATGTGGGCGGGACCATCGTGCTTCCTCTCGAGTGGAGACGGGTATGGCGGTGAACTTCTTGAGTTGCAGCAAGGGTGTGAAAGACCCTTTCGAAGTTCCAGAGGTTAGGTGTCATTAGGCTCCAGACGCCTCATCGGAAATAGGCCTCATCTCGCCTGGAAGGGAGAACTTCCTGGATTTTCTCGAGTTGCGGCAGGTGTTCTCGAGTTACGACGGGGACCTCAGGGACCCGCCCTGGTGGCCTCAGGAGAGGCCAGTCCCCATGCGAGTTGCTAAGGGGCCTCTGGGGATTCCTCTCCCGTCGATACCGGGGCCAAAAACCTTGTGTGGATTCAGGGCCGGAACCGAGGATTCCTCTCAGGGGCTGACATGGATCTTTGGGTACTTCTGGAGTCTCCCCAGGGGAGTCAGGCCTCGTCTCGAGTGGGGGCATGCACGTGCGCTTTCCTTCCAGGCTGTAGCAGCAATGTCACGCTTCCCGTGGCCTGGATCAAAGGATCTGTGGTTTTCCCTCGAGGCTTTCCCTCGAGGTTTTCCCACAGGGCTGTCCCACGTGCCACCGTGGTGTGAGTCGATCCTCGGCGTGAAAAATGAGCCAGTGCAGGGCAAAGAGGTTCCTCTGGAATGGACTGAGACATCTGGGGGACTCTTGGAATGGTGGTATGACCATGGAGTTCCTCTCGCCTTTCCTGTTGAGAGTGCCTCCTCTTGAGATGCGACTGGAACGCCGGGAATTCTTTCCCGTTGAAAGCAGGGAAAGGATCCCTCATCTCGAGCTACGAGGGGGAAACGGGGCTCCTCTGGATGTGGGCGGGACCATCGTGCTTCCTCTCGAGTGGAGACGGGTATGGCGGTGAACTTCTTGAGTAGCAGCAAGGGTGTGAAAGACCCTTTCGAAGTTCCAGAGGTTAGGTGTCATTAGTCTCCAGACGCCTCATCGGAAATAGGCCTCATCTCGCCTGGAAGGGAGAACTTCATGGATTTTCTCGAGTTGCAGCAGGTGTTCTCGAGTTACGACGGGGACCTCAGGGACCCGCCCTGGTGGCCTCAGGAGAGGCCACTCCCCATGCGAGTTGCTAGGGGGTCTCTCGGGATTCCCCTCCCGTCGATACCGGGGCCAAAAACCTTGTGTGGAGTCAGGGCCGGAACCGAGGATTCCTCTCAGGGGCTGACATGGATCTTTGGGTACTTCTGGAGTCTCCCCAGGGGAGTCAGGCCTCGTCTCGAGTGGGGGCATGCACGTGCGCTTTCCTTCCAGGCTGTAGCAGCAATGTCACGCTTCCCGTGGCCTGGATCAAAGGATCTGTGGTTTTCCCTCGAGGCTTTCCCTCGAGGCTTTCCCACAGGGCTGTCCCACGTGCCACCGTGGTGTGAGTCGATCCTCGGCGTGAAAGATGAGCCAGTGCAGGGCAAAGAGGTTGCTCTGGAATGGACTGAGACATCTGGGGGACTCTTTGAATGATGGTACGACCATGGAGTTCCTCTCGCCTTTCCTGTTGAGAGTGCCTCCTCTTGAGATGCGACGGGAATGCCGGGAATTCTTTCCCGTTGAAAGCAGGGAAAGGATCCCTCATCTCGAGCTACGAGGGGGAAACGGGGCTCCTCTGGATGTGGGCGGGACCATCGTGCTTCCTCTCGAGTGGAGATGGGTATGGCGGTGAACTTCTTGAGTTGCAGCAAGGGTGTGAAAGACCCTTTCGAAGTTCCAGAGGTTAGGTGTCATTAGTCTCCAGACGCCTCATCGGAAATAGGCCTCATCTCGCCTGGAAGGGAGAACTTCCTGGATTTTCTCGAGTTGCGGCAGGTGTTCTCGAGTTACGACGGGGACCTCAGGGACCCGCCCTGGTGGCCTCAGGAGAGGCCAGTCCCCATGCGAGTTGCTAGGGGGCCTCTCGGGATTCCTCTCCCGTCGATACCGGGGCCAAAAACCTTGTGTGGAGTCAGGGCCGGAACCGAGGATTCCTCTCAGGTGCTGACATGGATCTTTGGGTACTTCTGGAGTCTCCCCAGGGGAGTCAGGCCTCGTCTCGAGTGGGGGCATGCACGTGCGCTTTCCTTCCAGGCTGTAGCAGGAATGTCACGCTTCCCGTCTCGTGGATCAAAGGATCTGTGGTTTTTCCTCGAGGCTTTCCCTCTAGGATTTCCCACAGGGCTGTCCCACGTGCCACCGTGGTGTGAGTCGATCCTCGGCGTGAAAGATGAGCCAGTGCAGGGCAAAGAGGTTCCTCTGGAATGGACTGAGACATCTGGGGGACTCTTGGAATGGTGGTACGACCATGGAGTTCCTCTCGCCTTTCCTGTTGAGAGTGCCTCCTCTTGAGATGCGACGGGAACGCCAGGAATTCTTTCCCGTTGAAAGCAGGGAAAGGATCCCTCATCTCGAGCTACGAGGGGGAAACGGGGCTCCTCTGGATGTGGGCGGGACCATCGTGCTTCCTCTCGAGTGGAGACGGGTACGGCGGTGAACTTCTTGAGTTGCAGCAAGGGTGTGAAAGACCCTTTCGAAGTTCCAGAGGTTAGGTGTCATTAGTCTCCAGACGCCTCATCGGAAATAGGCCTCATCTCGCCTGGAAGGGAGAACTTCATGGATTTTCTCGAGTTGCAGCAGGTGTTCTCGAGTTACGACGGGGACCTCAGGGACCCGCCCTGGTGGCCTCAGGAGAGGCCACTCCCCATGCGAGTTGCTAGGGGGTCTCTCGGGATTCCCCTCCCGTCGATACCGGGGCCAAAAACCTTGTGTGGAGTCAGGGCCGGAACCGAGGATTCCTCTCAGGGGCTGACATGGATCTTTGGGTACTTCTGGAGTCTCCCCAGGGGAGTCAGGCCTCGTCTCGAGTGGGGGCATGCACGTGCGCATTCCTTCCAGGCTGTAGCAGCAATGTCACGCTTCCCGTGGCCTGGATCAAAGGACCTGTGGTTTTCCCTCGAGGCTTTCCCTCGAGGCTTTCCCACAGGGCTGTCCCACGTGCCACCGTGGTGTGAGTCGATCCTCGGCGTGAAAGATGAGCCAGTGCAGGGCAAAGAGGTTGCTCTGGAATGGACTGAGACATCTGGGGGACTCTTTGAATGATGGTACGACCATGGAGTTCCTCTCGCCTTTCCTGTTGAGAGTGCCTCCTCTTGAGATGCGACGGGAACGCCGGGAATTCTTTCCCGTTGAAAGCAGGGAAAGGATCCCTCATCTCGAGCTACGAGGGGGAAACGGGGCTCCTCTGGATGTGGGCGGGACCATCGTGCTTCCTCTCGAGTGGAGATGGGTATGGCGGTGAACTTCTTGAGTTGCAGCAAGGGTGTGAAAGACCCTTTCGAAGTTCCAGAGGTTAGGTGTCATTAGTCTCCAGACGCCTCATCGGAAATAGGCCTCATCTCGCCTGGAAGGGAGAACTTCCTGGATTTTCTCGAGTTGCGGCAGGTGTTCTCGAGTTACGACGGGGACCTCAGGGACCCGCCCTGGTGGCCTCAGGAGAGGCCAGTCCCCATGCGAGTTGCTAGGGGGCCTCTCGGGATTCCTCTCCCGTCGATACCGGGGCCAAAAACCTTGTGTGGAGTCAGGGCCGGAACCGAGGATTCCTCTCAGGTGCTGACATGGATCTTTGGGTACTTCTGGAGTCTCCCCAGGGGAGTCAGGCCTCGTCTCGAGTGGGGGCATGCACGTGCGCTTTCCTTCCAGGCTGTAGCAGGAATGTCACGCTTCCCGTCTCGTGGATCAAAGGATCTGTGGTTTTTCCTCGAGGCTTTCCCTCGAGGCTTTCCCACAGGGCTGTCCCACGTGCCTTCGTGGTGTGAGTCGATCCTCGGCGTGAAAGATGAGCCAGTGCAGGGCAAAGAGGTTCCTCTGGAATGGACTGAGACATCTGGGGGACTCTAGGAATGGTGGTAGGACCATGGAGTTCCTCTCGCCTTTCCTGTTGAGAGTGCCTCCTCTTGAGATGCGACGGGAATGCCGGGAATTCTTTCCCGTTGAAAGCAGGGAAAGGATCCCTCATCTCGAGCAACGAGGGGGAAACGGGGCTCCTCTGGATGTGGGCGGGACCATCGTGCTTCCTCTCGAGTGGAGACGGGTATGGCGGTGAACTTCTTGAGTTGCAGCAAGGTTGTGAAAGACCCTTTCGAATTTCCAGAGGTTAGGTGTCATTAGTCTCCAGACGACTCATCGGAAATAGGCCTCATCTCGCCTGGAAGGGAGAACTTCCTGGATTTTCTCGAGTTGCGGCAGGTGTTCTCGAGTTACGACGGGGACCTCAGGGACCCGCCCTGGTGGCCTCAGGAGAGGCCAGTACCCATGCGAGGTGCTAGGGGGCCTCTCGGGATTCCTCTCCCGTCGATACCGGGGCCAAAAACCTTGTGTGGAGTCAGGGCCGGAACCGAGGATTCCTCTCAGGGGCTGACATGGATCTTTGGGTACTTCTGGAGTCTCCCCAGGGGAGTCAGGCCTCGTCTCGAGTGGGGGCATGCACGTGCGCTTTCCTTACAGGCTGTAGCAGCAATGTCACGCTTCCCGTGGCGTGGATCAAAGGATCTGTGGTTTTCCCTCGAGGCTTTCCCACAGGGCTGTCCCACGTGCCACCGTGGTGTGAGTCCATCCTCGGCGTGAAAGATGAGCCAGTGCAGGGCAAAGAGGTTCCTCTGGAATGGACTGAGACATCTGGGGGACTCTTGGAATGGTGGTACGACCATGGAGTTCCTCTCGCCTTTCCTGTTGAGAGTGCCTCCTCTTGAGATGCGACGGGAACGCCGGGAATTCTTTCCCGTTGAAAGCAGGGAAAGGATCCCTCATCTTGAGCTACGAGGGGGAAACGGGGCTCCTCTGGATGTGGGCGGGACCATCGTGCTTCCTCTCGAGTGGAGACGGGTATGGCGGTGAACTTCTTGAGTTGCAGCAAGGGTGTGAAAGACCCTTTCGAAGTTCGAGAGGTTAGGAGTCATTAGTCTCCAGACGCCTCATCGGAAATAGGCCTCATCTCGCCTGGAAGGGAGAACTTCCTGGATTTTCTCGAGTTGCGGCAGGTGTTCTCGAGTTACGACGGGGACCTCAGGGACCCGCCCTGGTGGCCTCAGGAGAGGCCAGTCCCCATGCGAGGTGCTAGGGGGCCTCTCGGGATTCCTCTCCCGTCGATACCGGGGCCAAAAACCTTGTGTGCAGTCAGG
Organism: Capricornis sumatraensis; assembly: GCF_032405125.1. Lineage (NCBI taxonomy): Eukaryota > Metazoa > Chordata > Mammalia > Artiodactyla > Bovidae > Capricornis > Capricornis sumatraensis. Next base: position 409,994 of record NC_091077.1, on the reverse strand, counting down.
GCCGGAACCGAGGATTCCTCTCAGGGGCTGACATGGATCTTTGGGTACTTCTGGAGTCTCCCCACGGGAGTCAGGCCTCGTCTCGAGTGGGGGCATGCACGTGCGCTTTCCTTCCAGGCTGTAGCAGCAATGTCACGCTTCCCGTCGCGTGGATCAAAGGATCTGTGGTATTCCCTCGAGGCTTTCCCTCGAGGCTTTCCCACAGGGCTGTCCCACGTGCCACCGTGGTGTGAGTCGATTCTCGGCGTGAAAGATGAGCCAGTGCAGGGCAAAGAGGTTCCTCTGGAATGGACTGAGACATCTGGGGGACTCTTGGAATGGTGGTACGACCATGGAGTTCCTCTCGCCTTTCCTGTTGAGAGTGCCTCCTCTTGAGATACGACGGGAACACCGGGAATTCTTTCCCGTTGAAAGCAGGGAAAGGATCCCTCATCTCGAGCTACGAGGGGGAAACGGGGCTCCTCTGGATGTGGGCGGGACCATCGTGCTTCCTCTCGAGTGGAGACGTGTATGGCGGTGAACTTCTTGAGTTGCAGCAAGGGTGTGAAAGACCCTTTCGAAGTTCGAGAGGTTAGGTGTCATTAGTCTCCAGACGCCTCATCGGAAACAGGCCTCATCTCGCCTGGAAGGGAGGACTTCCTGGATTTTCTCGAGTTGCGGCAGGTTTTCTCGAGTTACGACGAGGACCTCAGGGACCCGCCCTGGTGGCCTCAGGAGAGGCCAGTCCCCATTCGAGGTGCTAGGGGGCCTCTCGGGATTCCTCTCCCGTCGATACCAAGGCCAAAAACCTTGTGTGGAGTCAGGGTCGGAACCGAGGATTCCTCTCAGGGGCTTATATGGATCTTTGGGTACTTCTGGAGTCTCCCCATGGGAGTCAGGCCTCGACTCGAGTGGGGGCATGCACGTGCGCTTTCCTTCCAGGCTGTAGCAGCAATGTCACGCTTCCCGTCGCGTGGATCAAAGGATCTGTGGTATTCCCTCGAGGCTTTCCCTCGAGGCTTTCCCACAGGGCTGTCCCACGTGCCTCCGTGGTGTGAGTCGATCCTCGGCGTGAAAGATGAGCCAGTGCAGGGCAAAGAGGTTCCTCTGGAATGGACTGAGACATCTGGGGGACTCTAGGAATGGTGGTAGGACCATGGAGTTCCTCTCGCCTTTCCTGTTGAGAGTGCCTCCTCTTGAGATGCGACGGGAATGCCGGGAATTCTTTCCCGTTGAAAGCAGGGAAAGGATCCCTCATCTCGAGCTACGAGGGGGAAACGGGGCTCCTCTGGATGTGGGCGAGACCATCGTGCTTCCTCTCGAGTGGAGACGGGTATGGCGGTGAACTTCTTGAGTTGCAGCAAGGGTGTGAAAGACCCTTTCGAATTTCCAGAGGTTAGGTGTCATTAGTCTCCAGACGACTCATCGGAAATAGGCCTCATCTCGCCTGGAAGGGAGAACTTCCTGGATTTTCTCGAGTTGCGGCAGGTGTTCTCGAGTTACGACGGGGACCTCAGGGACCCGCCCTGGTGGCCTCAGGAGAGGCCACTACCCATGCGAGGTGCTAGGGGGCCTCTCGGGATTCCTCTCCCGTCGATACCGGGGCCAAAAACCTTGTGTGGAGTCAGGGCCGGAACCGAGGATTCCTCTCAGGGGCTGACATGGATCTTTGGGTACTTCTGGAGTCTCCCCAGGGGAGTCAGGCCTCGTCTCGAGTGGGGGCATGCACGTGCGCTTTCCTTACAGGCTGTAGCAGCAATGTCACGCTTCCCGTGGCGTGGATCAAAGGATCTGTGGTTTTCCCTCGAGGCTTTCCCACAGGGCTGTCCCACGTGCCACCGTGGTGTGAGTCGATCCTCGGCGTGAAAGATGAGCCAGTGCAGGGCAAAGAGGTTCCTCTGGAATGGACTGAGACATCTGGGGGACTCTTGGAATGGTAGTACGACCATGGAGTTCCTCTCGCCTTTCCTGTTGAGAGTGCCTCCTCTTGAGATGCGACGGGAACGCCGGGAATTCTTTCCCGTTGAAAGCAGGGAAAGGATCCCTCATCTTGAGCTACGAGGGGGAAACGGGGCTCCTCTGGATGTGGGCGGGACCATCGTGCTTCCTCTCGAGTGGAGACGGGTATGGCGGTGAACTTCTTGAGTTGCAGCAAGGGTGTGAAAGACCCTTTCGAAGTTCGAGAGTTTAGGTGTCATTAGTCTCCAGACGCCTCATCGGAAATAGGCCTCATCTCGCCTGGAAGGGAGAACTTCCTGGATTTTCTCGAGTTGCGGCAGGTGTTCTCGAGTTACGACGGGGACCTCAGGGACCCGCCCTGGTGGCCTCAGGAGAGGCCACTACCCATGCGAGGTTCTAGGGGGCCTCTCGGGATTCCTCTCCCGTCGATACCGGGGCCAAAAACCTTGTGTGCAGTCAGGGCCGGAACCGAGGATTCCTCTCAGGGGCTGACATGGATCTTTGGGTACTTCTGGAGTCTCCCCACGGGAGTCAGGCCTCGTCTCGAGTGGGGGCATGCACGTGCGCTTTCCTTCCAGGCTGTAGCAGCAATGTCACGCTTCCCGTCGCGTGGATCAAAGGATCTGTGGTATTCCCTCGAGGCTTTCCCTCGAGGCTTTCCCACAGGGCTGTCCCACGTGCCACCGTGGTGTGAGTCGATCCTCGGCGTGAAAGATGAGCCAGTGCAGGGCAAAGAGGTTCCTCTGGAATGGACTGAGACATCTGGGGGACTCTTGGAATGGTGGTACGACCATGGAGTTCCTCTCGCCTTTCCTGTTGAGAGTGCCTCCTCTTGAGATGCGACGGGAACGCCGGGAATTCTTTCCCGTTGAAAGCAGGGAAAGGATCCCTCATCTTGAGCTACGAGGGGGAAACGGGGCTCCTCTGGATGTGGGCGGGACCATCGTGCTTCCTCTCGAGTGGAGACGGGTATGGCGGTGAACTTCTTGAGTTGCAGCAAGGGTGTGAAAGACCCTTTCGAAGTTCGAGAGGTTAGGTGTCATTAGTCTCCAGACGCCTCATCGGAAATAGGCCTCATCTCGCCTGGAAGGGAGAACTTCCTGGATTTTCTCGAGTTGCGGCAGGTGTTCTCGAGTTACGACGGGGACCTCAGGGACCCGCCCTGGTGGCCTCAGGAGAGGCCAGTCCCCATGCGAGGTGCTAGGGGGCCTCTCGGGATTCCTCTCCCGTCGATACCGGGGCCAAAAACCTTGTGTGCAGTCAGGGCCGGAACCGAGGATTCCTCTCAGGGGCTGACATGGATCTTTGGGTACTTCTGGAGTCTCCCCACGGGAGTCAGGCCTCGTCTCGAGTGGGGGCATGCACGTGCGCTTTCCTTCCAGGCTGTAGCAGCAATGTCACGCTTCCCGTCGCGTGGATCAAAGGATCTGTGGTATTCCCTCGAGGCTTTCCCTCGAGGCTTTCCCACAGGGCTGTCCCACGTGCCACCGTGGTGTGAGTCGATTCTCGGCGTGAAAGATGAGCCAGTGCAGGGCAAAGAGGTTCCTCTGGAATGGACTGAGACATCTGGGGGACTCTTGGAATGGTGGTACGACCATGGAGTTCCTCTCGCCTTTCCTGTTGAGAGTGCCTCCTCTTGAGATACGACGGGAACACCGGGAATTCTTTCCCGTTGAAAGCAGGTAAAGGATCCCTCATCTCGAGCTACGAGGGGGAAACGGGGCTCCTCTGGATGTGGGCGGGACCATCGTGCTTCCTCTCGAGTGGAGACGTGTATGGCGGTGAACTTCTTGAGTTGCAGCAAGGGTGTGAAAGACCCTTTCGAAGTTCGAGAGGTTAGGTGTCATTAGTCTCCAGACGCCTCATCGGAAACAGGCCTCATCTCGCCTGGAAGGGAGGACTTCCTGGATTTTCTCGAGTTGCGGCAGGTTTTCTCGAGTTACGACGAGGACCTCAGGGACCCGCCCTGGTGGCCTCAGGAGAGGCCAGTCCCCATTCGAGGTGCTAGGGGGCCTCTCGGGATTCCTCTCCCGTCGATACCAAGGCCAAAAACCTTGTGTGGAGTCAGGGTCGGAACCGAGGATTCCTCTCAGGGGCTTATATGGATCTTTGGGTACTTCTGGAGTCTCCCCAGGGGAGAGAGGCCTCGTCTCGAGTGGGGGCATGCACGTGCGCTTTCCTTCCAGGCTGTAGCAGCAATGTCACGCTTCCCGTCGCGTGGATCAAAGGATCTGTGGTTTTCCCTCGAGGCTTTCCCTCGAGGCTTTCCCACAGGTCTGTCCCACGTGCCTCCGTGGTGTGAGTCGATCCTCGGCATGAAAGATGAGCCAGTGCAGGGCAAAGAGGTTCCTCTGGAATGGACTGAGACATCTGGGGGACTCTAGGAATGGTGGTACGACCATGGAGTTCCTCTCGCCTTTCCTGTTGAGAGTGCCTCCTCTTGAGATGCGACGGGAACGCCGGGAATTCCTTCCCGTTGAAAGCAGGAAAGGATCCCTCATCTCGAGCTCCGAGAGGGAAACGGGGCTCCTCTGGATGTGGGCGGGACCATCGTGCTTCCTCTCGAGTGGAGACGGGTATGGCGGTGAACTTCTTGAGTTGCAGCAAGGGTGTGAAAGACCCTTTCGAAATTCCAAAGGTTAGGTGTCATTAGTCTCCAGACGCCTCATCGGAAATAGGCCTCATCTCGCCTGGAAGGGAGAACTTCCTGGAGTTTCTCGAGTTGCGGCAGGTGTTCTCGAGTTAAGACGGGGACCTCAGGGACCCGCCCTGGTGGCCTCAGGAGAGGCCAGTCCCCATGCGAGGTGCTAGGGGGCCTCTCGGGATTGCTCTTCCGTCGATACCGGGGCCAAAAAGCTTGTGTGGAGTCAGGGCCGGAACCGAGGATTCCTCTCAGGGGCTGACATGGATCTTTGGGTACTTCTGGAGTCTCCCCAGGGGAGTCAGGCCTCGACTCGAGTGGGGGCATGCACGTGCGCTTTCCTTCCAGGCTGTAGCAGCAATGTCACGCTTCCCGTGGCGTGTATCAAAGGATCTGTGGTTTTCCCTCGAGACTTTCCCAAAGGGCTGTCCCACGTGCCACCGTGGTGTGAGTCGATCCTCGGCGTGAAAGATGAGCCAGTGCAGGGCAAAGAGGTTCCTCTGGAATGGACTGAGACATCTTGGGGACTCCTTGAATGGTGGTACGACCATGGAGTTCCTCTCGCCTTTCCTGTTGAGAGTGCCTCCTCTTGAGATGCGACGGGAACGCCGGGAATTCTTTCCCCTCTAAAGCAGGGAAAGGTTCCCTCATCTCGAGCTACGAGGGGGAAACGGGGCTCCTCTGGATGTGGGCGGGACCATCGTGCTTCCTCTCGAGTGGAGACGGGTATGGCGGTGAACTTCTTGAGTTGCAGCAAGGGTGTGAAAGACCCTTTCGAAATTCCAGAGGTTAGGTGTCATTAGTCTCCAGACGCCTCATCGGAAATAGGCCTCATTTCGCCTGAAAGGGAGAACTTCCTGGATTTTCTCGAGTTGCGGCAGGTGTTATCGAGTTACGACGGGGACCTCAGGGACCCGCCCTGGTGGCCTCAGGAGAGCCCAGTCCCCATGCGAGGTGCTAGGGGGCCTCTCGGGATTCCTCTCCCGTCGATACCGGGGCCAAAAACCTTGTGTGGAGTCATGGCCAGAACCGAGGATTCCTCTCAGGGGCTGACATGGATCTTTGGGTACTTCTGGAGTCTCCCCAGGGGAGTTAGGCCTCTTCTCGAGTGGGGACATACACGTGCGCTTTCCTTCCCGGCTGTAGCAGCAATGTCACGCTTCCCGTCGCGTGGATCAAAGGATCTGTGGTTTTCCCTCGAGGCTTTCCCACAGGGCTGTCCCACGTGCCACCGTGGTGTGAGTCGATCCTCGGCGTGAAAGATGAGCCAGTGCAGGGCAAAGAGGTTCCTCTGGAATGGACTGAGACATCTGGGGGACTCTTGGAATGGTGGTACGACCATGGAGTTCCTCTCGCCTTTCCTGTTCAGAGTGCCTCCTCTTGAGATGCGACGGGAACACCGGGAAATCTTCCCCGTTGAAAGCAGGGAAAGGATCCATCATCTCGAGCTCCGAGGGGGAAACGGGGCTCCTTTGGATGTGGGCGGGACCATCATGCTTCCTCTCGAGTGGAGACGGGTATGGCGGTGAACTTCTTGAGTTGCAGCAAGGGTGTGAAAGACCCTTTCGAAGTTCCAGAGGTTAGGTGTCATTAGTCTCCAGACGCCTCATCGGAAATAGGCCTCATCTCGCCTGGAAGGGAGAACTTCCTGGATTTTCTCGAGTTGGGGCAGGTGTTCTCGAGTTACGACGGGGACCTCAGGGACCCGCCCTGGTGGCCTCAGGAGAGGCCAGTCCCCATGCGAGTTGCTAGGGGGCCTCTCGGGATTCCTCTCCCGTCGATACCGGGGCCAAAAACTTTGTATGGAGTCAGGGCCGGAACCGAGGATTCCTCTCAGGGGCTGACATGGATCTTTGGGTTCTTCTGGAGTCCCCCCAGGGGAGTCAGGCCTCGTCTCGAGTGGGGGCATGCACGTGCGCTTTCCTTCCAGGCTGTAGCAGCAATGTCACGCTTCCAGTCGCGTGGATCAAAGGATCTGTGGTTTTCCCTCGAGGCTTTCCCTCGAGGCTTTCCCACAGGGCTGTCCCACGTGCCACCGTGGTGTGAGTCGATCCTCGGCGTGAAAGATGAGCCAGTGCAGGGCAAAGAGTTTCCTCTGGAATGGACTGAGACATCTGGGGGACTCTTGGAATGGTGGTACGACCATGGAGTTCCTCTCGCCTTTCCTGTTGAGAGTGCCTCCTCTTGAGATGCGACGGGAACGCCGGGAATTCTTTCCCGTTGAAAGCAGGAAAAGGATCCCTTATCTCGAGCTACGAGGGGGAAACGGGGCTCCTCTGGATGTGGGCGGGACCATCGTGCTTCCTCTCGAGTGGAGACGGGTATGGTGGTGAACTTCTTGAGTTGCAGCAAGGGTGTGAAAGACCCTTTCGAAGTTCCAGAGGTTAGGTGTCATTAGTCTCCAGACGCCACATAGGAAATAGGCCTCATCTCGCCAGGAAGGGAGAACTTCCTGGATTTTTTCGAGTTGCGGCAGGTGTTCTCGAGTTACGACGGGGACCTCAGGAACCCGCCCTGGTGGCCTCAGGAGAGGCCAGTCCCTATGCGAGTTGCTAGGGGGCCTCTCGGGATTCCTCTCCCGTCGATACCGGGGCCAAAAACCTTGTATGGAGTCAGGGCCGGAACCGAGGATTCCTCTCATGGGCTGACATGGATCTTTGTGTACTTCTGGAGTCTCCCCAGGGGAGTCAGGCCTCGTCTCGAGTGGGGGCATGCACGTGCACTTTCCTTCCAGGCTGTAGCAGCAATGTCACGCTTCCCGTCGCGTGGATCAAAGGATCTGTGGTTTTCCCTCGAGGCTTTCCCACAGGGCTGTCCCACGTGCCACCGTGGTGTGAGTCGATCCTCGGCGTGAAAGATGAGCCAGTGCAGGACAAAGAGGTTCCTCTGGAATGGACTGAGATATCTGGGGGACTCTTGGAATGGTGGTACGACCATGGAGTTCCTCTCGCCTTTCCTGTTGAGAGTGCCCCCTCTTGAGATGCGACGGGAACGCCGGGAACTCTTTCCCTTTGAAACCAGGGAAAGGAGCCCTCATCTCGAGCTACGAGGGGAAAACGGGGCTCCTCTGGATGTGGGCGGGACCATCGTGCTTCATCTCGAGTGGAGACGGGTATGGCGGTGAACTTCTTGAGTTGCAGCAAGGGTGTGAAAGACCCTTTCGAAGTTCCAGAGGTTAGGTGTCATTAGTCTCCAGACGCCTCATCAGAAATAGGCCTCATCTCGCCTGGAAGGGAGAACTTCCTGGATTTTCTCGAGTTGCGGCAGGTGTTCTCGAGTTACGACGGGGACCTCAGGGACCCGCCCTGGTGGCCTCAGGAGAGGCCAGTCCCTATGCGAGTTGCTAGGGGGCCTCTCGGGATTCCTCTCCCGTCGATACCGGGGCCAAAAACCTTGTATGGAGTCAGGGCCGGAACCGAGGATTCCTCTCAGGTGCTGACATGGATCTTTGTGTACTTCTGGAGTCTCCCCAGGGGAGTCAGGCCTCGTCTCGAGTGGGGGCATGCACGTGCACTTTCCTTCCAGGCTGTAGCAGCAATGTCACGCTTCCCGTCGCGTGGATCAAAGGATCTGTGGTTTTCCCTCGAGGCTTTCCCACAGGGCTGTCCCACGTGCCACCGTGGTGTGAGTCGATCCTCGGCGTGAAAGATGAGCCAGTGCAGGACAAAGAGGTTCCTCTGGAATGGACAGAGATATCTGGGGGACTCTTGGAATGGTGGTACGACCATGGAGTTCCTCTCGCCTTTCCTGTTGAGAGTGCCCCCTCTTGAGATGCGACGGGAACGCCGGGAACTCTTTCCCTTTGAAACCAGGGAAAGGATCCCTCATCTCGAGCTACGAGGGGAAAACGGGGCTCCTCTGGATGTGGGCGGGACCATCGTGCTTCATCTCGAGTGGAGACGGGTATGGCGGTGAACTTCTTGAGTTGCAGCAAGGGTGTGAAAGACCCTTTCGAAGTTCCAGAGGTTAGGTGTCATTAGTCTCCAGACGCCTCATCAGAAATAGGCCTCATCTCGCCTGGAAGGGAGAACTTCCTGGATTTTCTCGAGTTGCGGCAGGTGTTCTCGAGTTACGACGGGGACCTCAGGGACCCGCCCTGGTGGCCTCAGGAGAGGCCAGTCCCTATGCGAGTTGCTAGGGGGCCTCTTGGGATTCCTCTCCCGTCGATACCGGGGCCAACAACCTTGTGTGGAGTCAGGGCCGTAACCGAGGATTCCTCTCATGGGCTGACATGGATCTTTGGGTACGTCTGGAGACTCCCCAGTGGAGTCAGGCCTCGTCTCGAGTGGGGGCATGCACGTGCGTTTTCTTTCCAGGCTGTAGCAGCAATGTCACGCTTCCCGTCGCGTGGATCAAAGGATCTGTGGTTTTCCCTCGAGGCTTTCCCACAGGGCTGTCCCACGTTCCACCGTGGTGTGAGTCGATCCTCGGCGTGAAAGATGAGCCAGTGCAGGGCACAGAGGTTCCTCTGGAATGGACTGAGACATCTGGGGGACTCTTGGAATGGTGGTACGACCATGGAGTTCCTCTCGCCTTTCCTGTTGAGAGTGCCTCCTCTTGAGATGCGACGGGAACGCCGGGAATTCTTTCCCGTTGAAAGCAGGAAAAGGATCCCTCATCTCGAGCTACGAGGGGGAAACGGGGCTCCTCTGGATGTGGGCGGGACCATCGTGCTTCCTCTCTAGTGGAGACGGGTATTGCCGGGGTCCAGCCCCGGTGGATCCAGGGAATTCGAAGGGTGGACGGCGTTGGCGTTGAAAGACTTGTTTTTTTATTAATATAAGATTAGATTAAGAAACTGTAGTGCAGTAGGAAGATTAAGTGGAGAAAGAGGGCTGAATAGCTTGGTTTACGCGGAAGACCAATAAAATTCCAGACAAGGAATTTGCACCATCTACGTTGGGCCACCGGTGCCCGCTTGAATATCTAAGGGTGCCTCGCCTTAAGCTCCCTTTCTCGCGGATCTTAATAACCAGGGCAAATAAGTAGACCTGGCGAGCCTCCGCGCCCCAGATGGAAATTCAGCCTGAAATTAAAGTAAAGAGCAGAGCGAAGAAAAGGGAGAGAAAAAGAGAGAGAGAGAGAGACACGGGGGGAGCCATATTCCCAAGACACCAGGCCGAGACTAGTCCGAGAAACTGGTCTGAGAATCTGGTCCCGTCCTTTATTGTTCAGAAGGCCTTTTATACTTTTGATAAAACATGGAGATCAATGGGTAACACAAAGTTATGCAGCGTTAGCAGTCCAGACTCTTATCAAAACCAGGCTTTTCTCTCTGCATACCTAATTGTATACACAAGTCTTAGGTAATTTACATCATCTTCCAACCAAAAGGGCCAATTAACATTTTACAGCCTTTTTTCTGATAAGGGTTTGTCAACCACAAGACTTATTTGTGTTGATCTTCCCAAGGTCTGGTGCCACTCTCGGAAAGCACTAAAGAAAGTTACATTCTTAGACAGCAAGGATACAGCAACTTATAACAAGTAGAGGGAGTGCAGTGATTTATAGCAAAAGAGAAGCAATTAACTCAAAAGTCTAGTGTTGCTAACATCAAAACTACTATGTATCTTTTTCTACATCCTGCTTACATTAACATCCTTCCAGGTGCCTAAAAGATAAAGAATAAGGAGGTCTGGCAGCAATCCTTGAGTCAACAGTGAAAACCCTCTACCAATATAATTTTTAACTCTTTAGAAAAGGCTCTGTATCTTTAAGATGCTTTTAAGCTTTGTGCCTCCCGCGGTTGGGGGGCTGTAAGCAATTCACAAGCTGTAAGCTTTGTGCCTCTCGCGGTTGGGGGGCTGTAAGCAATTCACAAGCTGTAAGAGGTCTGGGGAACCTGTTAGGCAGACTAGAGAGCTATCAGAGGGGTTTAACTGAAACATCCCTTTCAAATGCAGAAGACTAAAACCCTGAATTGACTTTTTTCCAGAGAATATCAGAAAAGTGGAAAAGCAGAGCACAAAAGCCGGCAGATTTTTGCTGGGGTACATGCTTAGGAATATCCAGAGGGGTCCCTGAAGTCTGAGCACGCCTTGCGTATGTCAGCTTCCTTCCTCATGACCTTGTCACGGGCGGGATTCCTCACACTGGCTTCCGGCAACTCCCCCTTCTTTATTAGTTTTTTAAAAAAATTAGGTGCAGTTCAGTCGCGAGATTCCGAATGCTCTGCCGAAGAGTCCTGACAACACAAGGAAGCACGATTACAAGGAGCAGGATTATGGCACCCACAGCAGCATAGCTAGAGACCGTAGTCAGAAGAGTTTTTCCAGAAATGAAGTCAGAGAAGGTGTGGAAAAAGTCATTGGCTTCTCCTGCGGCGGTAAAATCTAATCGGGAGTGTTCCAAGGTCTGAATCTGATTATGAAGTTTCCCTAAATCTAAACTAATATCTGAGCTGTTCCAGACACCTAAAATATGATTTTTGACCCTCTCCCATTTAAAATCTGTCTCATTTACTTTCAGGGATGTAACACATATCCACCGGTAATCGGCATGACATGAAAGAGCCAATTTCATTTTCAGACTCTGTAATTCATTCCCAATATGCATTACTGCTTCTTCTAAGGCATCAATCCTTATTTCTAGCTTCCTATCTATAATTTCCTGGGTTGCCAGCGTTAGAGAAACATTTTTGGATACGGTGTCAACATATTGGGCAGTATACACTTGTTGAGACAATGATAATGCCGCCACAGTAACAGAAGTAATTGCGGTTATCAAAGCTGATATTCCCAAAACAAGTAAGCCCACAAACCGTCGTGTTCGCATTAAATCTTGTAGCTGTTGCAGTACAGCTAGGCCATGGTTATCATACCAATACGTGGCTACAGTTACAGGTACCATGAGATAGGGCGGACGTTTTAAAACCATGAAAGAGCAAACTTTATATTGAGGAGTTAAACAGGATGAAAGCATACATTGTTCACAAGACACTACATGGGGTCCACCTGTATAATTCAATTGTATGTTAAGTCTTTCAGAATCATTAGTGAAAAGAAAAACATAAGGAGAGGGTAGACAAGCTAAAATAGAGTAAATAGAGGTATTTTTTGGTCGGATTAAAATAATAGGGGCGGTAGCCGCAAGGGCTCTCCAAATTTCTGGCTGCCAAAAGGTTTTACCTCTAGTTATATAAGACAGCATAGGGGGAACAAATTGGTTATGATGCCGTCTGGTGGCAACTAACGGCCAAGAAATTGAATATTCTTTCCAATTATCCAATCTATTGATAAAGTCATCGTCAGACTCAGGGTCTTGACCTGGATTTGGGTTGCTCCAGTCCTGAATCGCACAATTTCTTCCTCCCGGCATATTGTAATCTACTCTCGAATTATAAATACAAGATTTCCAAATCGGATATCCTGAATGATCATCTATAGTTTTCCAAATAACATCTGAGGGAGCAACATCATCACAATTTGGATATTCTGATGGAGTTTTGAGAGACAAAGACTTATAGGGGCCAAGGACCCCAGGTATACGGGCTCGTAATATCCAAGCAGACCGATCCCCTATAGATGCAAATTTAGAGGTTGGGGAATCTGTCATAACTGCTTTTGTGGAGGCTCCAATGCATCCTGTCTTGGTAAAGAAGTCTCCTGTAAGGCCAGGAGGAAAAATAAAGCAGACAGGAAAATCATCTGCTAGTCCTTTAAAGGTATAATTGAAATTAATAGGGTATTGGTCTTTTGTATAGGAAGTATAAGATCCTCCCAAAAGGCGAGGCTGGTCTGTACTAACTCGTATGGGGTCACTGTTCCAAGTAACAACTTGGAAAGTTGGAGGATCCGGGAGAAACGCCCAATATTTGGTTGGAATGGGAGCAGCGCTTACCTGGCAAGAGAGCAAGGCAAGCATGGCAATAAACACCTTTTCAGGAGAGACTGACGATCCCTGTAGGGTAGCTATCCCCTGTGCCTGGCGACAGAGAGCTTTAATCTGTCCCCAGGTGGGCAAGGAGGCTTGTTGGGTTGACTGAGCTGGGCGTCCTAATGGATTCCTGCGAGGCAAAAAATCAGGGGGTGCAATATCCTGTATCTGAAGTCGTGACATCTGTCCAGTGGGTGGCTCCGATCCGCGCCTATCCGGGATCTCCAATGTCAGCTGTCCTGGGGTCAGCGGCGTTGCCCGTGCTGGCGGAGGGAGCGGGGGAAGAGGGAGTTTCTTCCTTTTTAGAGATCGCGGTGGCGGGGGATTCTGGTATCCGGGGAGCTGAGACATGGCGAATTAGTCTGTCTGGAACCCAAATCGGAGCGTCCGCGTCCTGTGGAAAAACACAAGCATACCCTCGCCCATTGGTTAATAAGGGGTCAGGACCTTTCCATTGTCCGGAAAGAAGGTCCCTCCATTTTACTAATGGTTTTGCATTCAATTGCTCTGGGCACCAATGGCGAAGCATTGCAGTGTTTCCGGATGAATCAGCATTTAAGTTATTTATTACGAAAAGAGCATGTTGCAAAATCTGATGGGGGGAACTATATTTAAATTCCCCTTCTTTTAGTTTTTGAATATGGATTTTCAGTGTTTGATGTGCTCTTTCCACAATGGCTTGTCCTTGTGGGTTATAAGGGATGCCGGTGTTATGTTTAATTTGAAATCTTGTACAGAATTGCTGAAAAGATTTAGAAGTGTAAGCAGGAGCATTATCAGTTTTTAAAGCTTTTGGCAAGCCCAGATAGGAAAAGCATGTAAAAAGATGTTGTATTACATCTTTAACTGCTTCCCCTGTACGAGCAGTGGCAATAATAACATGAGAGAAGGTATCTACAGTTACATGAACAAAAGACAGTTTTCCAAATGAAGAGACATGGGTTACATCCATTTGCCAGAGTGCATTAGGTTTGAGACCGCGAGGGTTAACTCCCAGAGGCAAAGCATTCACGGTAGTAGGACAATGTGAAGAAGAACGAACAATCTCTCGGGCAGATTCTCGAGGAATTTGAAACTGGTATCGTAAGGCAGTGGCATTTTGGTGATGAAGTGAGTGAGAAGCTCGAGCTTCTTCAAAAACAGAAGCCACTGAAATCCTGGTTAACGAATCTGCCAATTCATTGAGAGCATTTAAAGGGCCAGGCAGGCCGGAATGAGCCCGAATGTGGCCGATAAAGAACGCCCGATTTTTTTTCCATATTTGCTGCTGCAGTTTAGTTAACAAATGGAAGATAGCAGTTTTGTTTTCAGGCAAAACTGCAGTCTCAATGTGTGGAAACAGCCTGACCACATACTGAGAGTCAGAATAAAGGTTAAATTCTTTCTCCGCAAACATAACAAAGGCCTCAATAACAGCTGTGATTTCAGCCCTTTGAGCTGAAGTTTCTTGTGTTTCCAAAAGTTTTTGATGATCTCTTGTGACTATAGAGGCTCTACCGTTAGCCGATCCATCAGTAAAGACTACCTGAGCATCTGAAATAGGGAACTGTTTACACCGGACAGGAAAAATAACTGGATGGTTAGACATAAAATTTAGTAAAACATGCGAGGGTAAATGATGCAAAATTTGACCACAGTAATTCCCTATGGCAATCTGCCAGTCTTCATCAAACATTAAAAGAGCATCAAGCTGCTCCTTATTATATGGAATTACAATCTCTGATGGCTCTTTACCAAACAATTCAATGCTCCGCTTCCTTCCTTTTAGCATTAATGTGGCAATTAAACCAGGATAAGAAGCCACGACTTTTTTAGCTTGGGTAGGAAGATGGATCCATTCTAAAGGGCCGCGTTGCCACAGAACTCCCGTAGGCGCCGTTGGAGTAGCTAGGCAAAGGAACTGCCACGTCATCGTCAAATCAATTCTTTTTACATAGCTATTTGATAAGGCTGCTTCTACTTTGCCTAGGGCTTCTTGAGCCTCAGCTGTTAATTGTCTTTTTGAGGTTGGATCAGGATCCCCGCGTAAAGTGTTAAAAAGAGGTTTTAATTCGGCAGTGGTTAATTTTAAATATGGTCTAATCCAATTAATATCACCTAAGAGTTTTTGATAATCATTTAAAGTAATAAGATGGTCTTTTCTCAATTGCAGCGGGGTATGAGTCACCGTTTCCGAATTTATGACTCTTCCTAAGTAAGTTATGGGCGGATTGATTTGAATTTTTTCTGGGGCAATTTTTAGGCCTCTGTCTGTCAATGCCTGGGTCAGGTCCTGGAGCACAGTCTGCAGGTGAACTCTATCAGGATGAGCTATTAAAATATCATCCATATAGTGAATCATATACACGTGTTCATATTTAGCCCTAGTATCTTCTAGAGCGGCATTAACAAATTTTTGGCATAAAGTAGGGCTATTTTTCATTCCCTGAGGCAGAACCTTCCACTGAAACCGTAAATAAGGCTGTTTAAGATTTTCTGATGGCAGACTAAAGGCAAATCGCTTTTTATCCTCAGGATTTAAGGGAATAGTGAAAAAACAATCTTGTAAATCAATAACAATTATATTATATCCCTCTGGAACGGCTACTGGGGAAGGGAGCCCAGGCTGTAAGGCCCCCATGTCCTCCATGGTGGCATTAATAGCTCTCAAATCCTGTAAAAGTCGCCATTTACCAGATTTTTTCTTAATGACAAAAATAGGAGTGTTCCAGGGGCTATTGGAGGGCTCAATATGTCCCAATTCTAATTGTTCAAAGATTAATGCTTTAGCTGCCAATAATTTTTCCTTATGCAGAGGCCACTGTTCTACCCACACCGGATCTTGAGATTTCCATGTGATGGGGTCGGCAGCAAAAACAATGGCCTCAATTATAAATTTGGATATCCCAATCCAGCACGTAGCTTGCGAGGAGTTGGGCAAATTGGCTCAATTATTCCTGTCTGTTGTTTACCCAATCCTTTTGATGGATCATAGCCCATCTGCAACATCTGAGAGGTCACTTTATCATCAGGGCTAAAAAGTAACACTCCCATTTGAGATAGCACGTCCCTCCCCCACAGGGTAAGGGGGAGCGAAGGAACGACATAAGGTTGGAAAGTTCCACGGGTATCCTCAAATTGCCAATCTAAAATTTTTGCACTTTTGGCTATTGTGGGGGCTCTTCCTATCCCCACCAAGTTATTTTCAGTAGTATGTGTGGGCCAGGAGCTGGGCCAGTCTTTTCCTGAAATGCAAGAAACATCTGCTCCTGTGTCTAATAACCCCACAATAGACTTGCCATTAATCAGGATAGTCTTCATAGGACGTTTCTGAGTAATTTCTGTTATCCAAAAAACCATATCACTAGACCCAAATCCTTTATCCTGCCTTTCATTTTGAGTAGCTGTGCGCCCAATTGCAGTGTGGTAAGGCAAAAGCAAAAGTTGGGCTATTCTTTGTCCCTGATGTATTTGGAAAGTTTTAGTTGGGGGTGAAATCATTATCTGGATTTCTCCTGTATAATCTGAGTCAATTACTCCAGGGATGATTGTGAGACCTTGCATAGCTAAGGAACTTCTGCCTAGTATAATTCCTACTAAACCTGTTGGTAATGGGCCTTTAACTCCTGTAGGTATTTTTACAGTGGGGCTATCTGGTGTTAATATTGCTGAGGTGGTGGAACTGAGGTCCAGTCCTGCGCTGCCTGGGGTTGCTCTGATGAGTTCTGCGATGGGACGAAGGGAATGAATGGGTTCAGTGAGGCTGCCCCAATTGTTGTCGGGGCCTGAGGCTGGCCCCTCAATCCGTTTCCCGACTGCTGGTCGGGGCCCAAAAAGGCTCCATTTCTATGGAATTGTGACCTACATTCTTTTGCCCAGTGATATCCTTTTTGACAACGAGGGCAGAGAGATCTAGGGAGATTAGTAGGCACAGCCGGGGAGGGAGAATTCGGCAGAGAAGAACCGGCTGCTTTTTGGGGACAAGCTCGCATAAGGTGCCCTTCCCGTCCGCAAGAGAAGCAGGCCTTGGATAAACCAATATTCTGGCCTGGACTACTGGAATGACTCTTTGACGGGTTATTTCTATTTGTAAAAAAGGACTGTACTGCCTGCTGGTAAGAATTTCCCTTTATGGCTGCAGCTATGGCAACGCCCTGCATCATCGCTGGTCCTACATCTGCACATTGCCTGATATAATCTATTATTTCCCCAGTTTTTTTAATAGGACGTAAAATGGCCTGGCAGGTAGAATTAGCATTTTCAAATGCCAGTTGTTTTATCAATATACTAGCTGCCTCAGTGTTGGAAATTACTCTGTTGACTGCCTCTGCAAGTCTTGATATAAAGTCTTCATATGGCTCTTCTGGTTTTTGTTTAACATTTGAGAAGGAAGAGGTAGATTCTTTCCCTTCAGGCAACAAACGCCAAGCCCCAAGGGCGCAGGCGGTTACTTGATCTAAAGTGGTTTTATCTAATCCCATTTGATCTCTAAGTGTTCCAAAATCATTAGTCCCTGCCAACATATTTTTTATAATATATCTTGGGCCATATTTTTGGTTAGCATCAGCCTGTTTTTGGGCTAGATCTTCATATTCAGTTCTCCAAAGTACATATTGACCTCCAGACAGACAAGCTTTAGCGACTGTCTTCCAGTCATGGGGTGTCATCCATCTGCCCGCTAAAGCTTCCACCAATGATACAGTGTACGGGGCTTTAGGCCCATACAAAGCACAAGCCTGTTTGAGTTCTTTAATCATTTTCATTGGAATGGGTTCCCAGTGGGGGGCTGTTCTCCCACCACTTCCACCAAATATTATGGGGAAACAAGCCTCAAGGTGGGGATCAAGTTCATCATCTGGGCTAGAGAAAACTCTTCTTCGGGGAGCTTCTAGTGGAGGCCCCTCACCCTTATAGGGAGGGGGGGGCAAGGGGTGTCCTATGTCACTTTCTTCGTACTTTGGGAATTTTTTATCCGTTCTGTGTTTAGGTCTTACGGATGTTTTATCTGGGGAATCTGGCCTTAAACTCTCAGGTGCATATAATCTGATGGGGGACATTTGTCTTGAGCCTCTGGAAGCAGAAGGCTTAATTAAGGAAATTTCTCTTGAATTTGTGGAAGCAGGTGGTCTGGTTGGGGAAGTTTTTATTAAGCTCTTTGGAGCAGATAATCTAATTGGAGAAGTTTCTCTTAAACTCCTTGGAGCATCTTTATTTAATAAAGACCAGTCCTCATCAGAATGATCTTGACTTACTTCCTCTTCCAAATCTTCCTCATCTGAAAGCTGCTCTTTTTTGTCATCTCTATCTATTACCTTTTCTTGGGCAGTCATTGCAGCTATCATTTGACTCAACTGCCGATAGTTAGGTGTAGCCTCCTTTTCATCACTCTCCTCTTCGATAGATACCTTTTTCTCTGCACTTTCCTCTTTAAGATGTACCTTTTCAGATTCAGGGGCAGGGTCTAGAGCGTCCCTAATTATATTCCATAAGGAAAAGGCGTCAGTAGGCACCTTTTGTGAGCCATGTTCAGCATGGTAAGTTTTTAGTTGTTTTCCTACTCTCTCCCAGGTGTCTAAGTTAACAGTGCCTTCTTCTGGAAACCAGGGACACTGTTCTTGTACAAAGGAAAAAAATGAATGAATATTGGATTTTTTAACTTTAATTCCTCGTTTAGTTAGTAACTGCAAGATTACTCCTGTAAAAAGCTGTCTTTCTTTTGATTCACTGTTACCCATGTCAGAAAATTAAGTCTTATAGAAAAGTCTACCTCAACAAAAAGGTTTTACCTTTGGCGAGGGGGGTTTTGTTTTCAACCCTAAGATAGCAGGTTTCTTTTCAACCTCTAGAGCACCAGGTTTCTCTTAAACCCTTGAACACTTCCCACTCCTCCTCACCCTGTCTATCCTACAGGGGGGTCCGCGGCACCCTGAGTGGGGTCCTAGCCGTCCCGAACACTCAACACTGGGGGAGTACCCGAAAGTACTCCGGGGGGAGTGATTAAGTCACTCCGGGGGGGAGCAACAGAGAGTGCTCCGGGGGGAGCAACAGAGAGTGCTCCGGGGGGAGCTACAGAGAGTGCTCCGGGGGGAGCTTTTGCTCCGAGGAACCTACCTTCGAATAGCCTGTTCCGGGCGCCACTTGCCGGGGTCCAGCCCCGGTGGATCCAGGGAATTCGAAGGGTGGACAGCGTTGGCGTGGAAAGACTTGTTTATTTATTAATATAAGATTAGATTAAGAAACTGTAGTGCAGTAGGAAGATTAAGTGGAGAAAGAGGGCTGAATAGCTTGGTTTACGCGGAAGACCAATAAAATTCCAGACAAGGAATTTGCACCATCTACGTTGGGCCACCGGTGCCCGCTTGAATATCTAAGGGTGCCTCGCCTTAAGCTCCCTTTCTCGCGGATCTTAATAACCAGGGCAAATAAGTAGACCTGGCCAGCCTCCGCGCCCCAGATGGAAATTCAGCCTGAAATTAAAGTAAAGAGCAGAGGGAAGAAAAGGGAGAGAAAAAGAGAGAGAGAGAGAGACAGGGGGGCAGCCAGATTCCCAAGAAACCAGGCCGAGACTAGTCCGAGAAACTGGTCTGAGAATCTGGTCCCGTCCTTTATTGTTCAGAAGGCCTTTTATACTTTTGATAAAACATGGAGATCAATGGGTAACACAAAGTTATGCAGCGTTAGCAGTCCAGACTCTTATCAAAACCAGGCTTTTCTCTCTGCATACCTAATTGTATACACAAGTCTTAGGTAATTTACATCATCTTCCAACCAAAAGGGCCAATTAACATTTTACAGCCTTTTTTCTGATAAGGGTTTGTCAACCACAAGACTTATTTGTGTTGATCTTCCCAAGGTCTGGTGCCACTCTCGGAAAGCACTAAAGAAAGTTACATTCTTAGACAGCAAGGATACAGCAACTTATAACAAGTAGAGGGAGTGCAGTGATTTATAGCAAAAGAGAAGCAATTAACTCAAAAGTCTAGTGTTGCTAACATCAAAACTACTATGTATCTTTTTCTACATCCTGCTTACATTAACATCCTTCCAGGTGCCTAAAAGATAAAGAATAAGGAGGTCTGGCAGCAATCCTTGAGTCAACAGTGAAAACCCTCTACCAATATAATTTTTAACTCTTTAGAAAAGGCTCTGTATCTTTAAGATGCTTTTAAGCTTTGTGCCTCCCGCGGTTGGGGGGCTGTAAGCAATTCACAAGCTGTAAGCTTTGTGCCTCTCGCGGTTGGGGGGCTGTAAGCAATTCACAAGCTGTAAGAGGTCTGGGGAACCTGTTAGGCAGACTAGAGAGCTATCAGAGGGGTTTAACTGAAACATCCCTTTCAAATGCAGAAGACTAAAACCCTGAATTGACTTTTTTCCAGAGAATATCAGAAAAGTGGAAAAGCAGAGCACAAAAGCCAGCAGATTTTTGCTGGGGTACATGCTTAGGAATATCCAGAGGGGTCCCTGAAGTCTGAGCACGCCTTGCGTATGTCAGCTTCCTTCCTCATGACCTTGTCACGGGCGGGATTCCTCACACTGGTTTCCGGCAGGGTATGGTGGTGAACGTCTTGAGTTGCAGCAAGGCTGTGAAAGAACCTTTCGAAGTTCCAGAGGTAAGGTGTCATTAGTCTCCAGACGCCTCATCGGAAATAGGCCTCATCTCGCCTGGAAGGGAGAACTTCCTGGATTTTCTCGAGTTGCGGCAGGTGTTCTCGAGTTACGACGGGGACCTCAGGGACCCGCCCTGGTGGCCTCAGGAGAGGCCAGTCCCTATGCGAGTTCCTAGGGGGCCTCTCGGGATTCCTCTCCCGTCGATACCGGGGCCAAAAACCTTGTGTGGAGTCAGGGCCGGAACCGAGGATTCCTCTCAGGGGCTGACATGGATCTTTGGGTACTTCTGGAGTCTCCCCAGGGGAGTCAGGCCTCGTCTCGAGTGGGGGCATGCACGTGCACTTTCCTTCCAGGCTGTAGCAGCAATGTCACGCTACCTGTCGCGTGGATCAAATGATCTGTGGTTTTCCCTCGAGGCTTTCCCACAGGGCTGTCCCACGTGCCACCGTGGTGTGAGTCGATCCTCGGCGTGAAAGATGAGCCAGTGCAGGGCAAAGAGGTTCCTCTGGAATGGACTGAGACATCTGGGGGACTCTTGGAATGGTGGTACGACCATGGAGTTCCTCTCGCCTTTCCTGTTGAGAGTGCCTCCTCTTGAGATGCGACGGGAACGCCGGGAATATTTTCCCGTTGAAAGCAGGGAAAGGATCCCTCATCTCGAGCTACGAGGGGGAAACGGGGCTCCTCTGGATGTGGGCGGGACCATCGTGCTTTCTCTCGAGTGGAGACGGGTATGGCGGTGAACTTCTTGAGTTGCAGCAAGGGTGTGAAAGACCCTTTTGAAGTTCCAGAGGTTAGGTGTCATTAGTCTCCAGACGCCTCATCGGAAATAGGCCTCATCTCGCCTGGAAGGGAGAACTTCCTTGATTTTCTCGAGTTGCGGCAGGTGTTCTCGAGTTACGACGGGGACCTCAGGGACCCGCCCTGTTGGCCTCAGGAGAGGCCAGTCCCTATGTGTGTTGCTAGGGGGCCCCTCGATATTCCTCTCCCGTCGATACCGGGGCCAAAAACCTTGTGTGGAGACAGGGCTGGAACCGAGGATTCCTCTCAGGGACTGATATGGATCTTTGGGTACTTCTGGAGTCTCGCCAGGGGAGACAGGCCTCGTCTCGTGTGGGGGCATGCACGTGCACTTTCCTTCCAGGCTGTAGCAGCAATGTCACGCTTCCCGTGGCGTGGATCAAAGGATCTGTGGTTTTCCCTCGAGGCTTTCCCACAGGGCTGTCCCACGTGCCACCGTGGTGTGAGTCGATCCTCGGCGTGAAAGATGAGCCAGTGCAGGGCAAAGAGATTCCTCTGGAATTGACTGAGACATCTGGGGGACTCTTGGAATGGTGGTACGACCATGGAGTTCCTCTCGCCTTTCCTGTTGAGAGTGCCTCCTCTTGAGATGCGACGGGAACGCCGGGAATTCTTTCCCGTTGAAAGCAGGGAAAGGATCCCACATCTCGAGCTACGATGGGGAAACGGGGCTCCTCTGGATGTGGGCGGGACCATCGTGTTTCCTCTCGAGTGGAGACGGGTATGGCGGTGAACTTCTTGAGTTGCAGCAAGGGTGTGAAAGACCCTTTCGAAGTTCCAGAGGTTTGGTGTCATTAGTCTCCAGATGCCTCATCGGAAATAGGCCTCATCTCGCCTGGAATGTTGAACTTCCTGGATTTTTTCGAGTTGCGGCAGGTGTTCTCGAGTTACGACGGGGACCTCAGGGACCCGCCCTGGTGGCCTCAGGAGAGGCCAGTCCCCATGCGAGTTGCTAGGGGGCCTCTCGGGATTCCTCTCCCGTCGATACCGGGGCCAAAAACCTTGTGTGGAGTCAGGGCCGGAACCGAGGATTCCTCTCAGAGGCTGACATGGACCTTTGGGTACTTCTGGAGTCTCCCCAGGGGAGTCAGGCCTCGTCTCGAGTGGGGGCATGCACGTGCGCTTTCCTTCCAGGCTGTAGCAGCAATGTCACGCTTCCCTTCGCGTGGATCAAAGGATCTGTGGTTTTCCCTCGAGGCTTTCCTTCGAGGCTTTCCCACAGGGCTGTCCCACGTGCCACCGTGGTGTGAGTCGATCCTGGCGTGAAAGATGAGCCAGTGCAGGGCAAAGAGGTTCCTCTGGAATGGACTGAGACATCTGCGGGACTCTTGGAATGGTGGTACGACCATGGAGTTCCTCTCGCCTTTCCTGTTGAGAGTGCCTCCTCTTGAGATGCGACGGGAACGCCGGGAATTCTTTCCCGTTGAAAGCAGGGAAAGGATCCCTCATCTCGAGCTACGAGGGGGAAACGGGGATCCTCTGGATGTGGGCGGGACCATCGTGCTTCCTCTCGAGTGGAGACGGGTATGGCGGTGAACTTCTTGAGTTGCAGCAAGGGTGTGAAAGACCCTTTCGAAGTTCCAGATGTTAGGTCTCATTAGTCTCCAGACGCCTCATCGGAAATAGGCCTCATCTCGCCTGGAAGGGAGAACTTCCTGGATTTTCTCGAGTTGCGGCAGGTGTTCTCGAGTTACGACGGGGACCTCAGGGACCCGCCCTGGTGGCCTCAGGAGAGGCCAGTCCCCATGCGAGTTGCTAGGGGGCCTCTCGGGATTCCTCTCCCGTC
The DNA here is from genome assembly GCF_032405125.1 of Capricornis sumatraensis. Taxonomy (NCBI): domain Eukaryota; kingdom Metazoa; phylum Chordata; class Mammalia; order Artiodactyla; family Bovidae; genus Capricornis; species Capricornis sumatraensis. Next base: position 387,366 of record NC_091077.1, on the reverse strand, counting down.
GATACCGGGGCCAAAAACCTTGTGTGGAGTCAGGGCCGGAACCGAGGATTCCTCTCAGGGGCTGACATGGATCTTTGGGTACTTCTGGAGTCTCCCCAGGGGAGTCAGGCCTCGTCTCGAGTGGGGGCATGCACGTGCGCTTTCCTTCCAGGCTGTAGCAGCAATGTCACGCTTCCCGTCGCGTGGATTAAAGGATCTGTGGTTTTCCCTCGAGGCTTTCCCTCGAGGCTTTCCCACAGGGCTCTCCCACGTGCCACCGTGGTGTGAGTCGATCCTCGGCGTGAAAGATGAGCCAGTGCAGGGCAAAGAGGTTCCTCTGGAATGGACTGAGACATCTGGGGGACTCTTGGAATGGTGGTACGACCATGGAGTTCCTCTCGCCTTTCCTGTTGAGAGTGCCTCCTCTTGATATGCGACGGAAACGCCGGGAATTCTTTCCCGTTGAAAGCAGGGAAAGGATCCCTCATCTCGAGCTACGAGGGGGAAACGGGGCTCCTCTGGATTTGGGAGGGACCATCGTGCTTCCTCGCGAGTGGAGACGGGTATGGCGGTGAACTTCTTGAGTTGCAGCAAGGGTGTGAAAGACCCTTTCGAAGTTCCAGAGGTTAGGTGTCATTAGTCTCCAGACGCCTCATCGGAAATAGGCCTCATCTCGCCTGAAAGGGAGAACTTCTTGGACTTTCTCGAGTTGCAGCCGGTGTTCTCGAATTACGACGGGGACCTCAGGGACCCGCCCTGGTGGCCTCAGGAGAGGCCAGTCCCCATGCGAGTTGCTAGGGGGCCTCTCGGGATTCCTCTCCCTTCGATACCGGGGCCAAAAACCTTGTGTGGAGTCAGGGCCGGAACCGAGGATTCCTCTCAGGGGCTGACATGGATCATTGGGTACTTGTGGAGTCTCCCCAGGGGAGTCAGGCCTCGTCTCGAGTGGGGGCATGCACGTGCGCTTTCCTTCCAGGCTGTAGCAGCAATGTCACGCTTCCCGTCGCGTGGATCAAAGGATCTGTGATTTTCCCTCGAGGCATTCCCTCGAGGCTTTCCCACAGGGCAGTCCCACGTGCCACCGTGGTGTGAGTCGATCCTCGGCGTGAAAGATGAGCCAGTGCAGGGCAAAGAGGTTCCTCTGGAATGGACTGAGACATCTGGGGGACTCTTGGAATGGTGGTACGACCATGGAGTTCCTCTCGCCTTTCCTGTTGAGAGTGCCTCCTCTTGAGATGCGACGGGAACACCGGGAATTCTTTCCCGTTGAAAGCAGGGAAAGGATCGCTCATCTCGAGCTACGAGGGGGAAACGGGGCTCCTCTGGATGTGGGCGGGACCATCGTGCTTCCTCTCGAGTGGAGACGGGTATGGCGGTGAACTTTTTGAGTTGCAGCAAGGGTGTGAAAGACCCTTTCGAAGTTCCAGAGGTTAGGTGTCATTAGTCTCCAGACGCCTCATCGGAAATAGGCCTCATCTCGCCTGGAAGGGAGAACTTCCTGGATTTTCTCGAGTTGCGGCAGGTGCTATCGAGTTACGACGGGGACCTCAGGGACCCGCCCTGGTGGCCTCAGGAGAGGCCAGTCCCCATGCGAGATGCTAGGGGGCCTCTCGGGATTCCTCTCCCGTTGATACCGGGGCCAAAAACTTTGTGTGGAGTCAGGTCCGGAAACGAGGATTCCTCTCAGGGGCTTACATGGATCTTTGGGTACTTCTGGAGTCTCCCCAGGGGAGTCAGGCCTCGTCTCGAGTCGGGGCATGCACGTGCGCTTTCCTTCCAGGCTGTAGCAGCAATGTCACGCTTCCCGTCGCGTGGATCAAAGGATCTGTGGTTTTCCGTCGAGGCTTTCCCACAGGGCTGTCGCACGTGCCACCGTGGTGTGAATCGATCCTCGGCGTGAAAGATGAGCCAGTGCAGGGCAAAGAGGTTCCTCTGGAATGGACTGAGACATCTGGGGGACTCTTGGAATGGTGGTACGACCATGGAGTTCCTCTCGCCTTTCCTGTTGAGAGTGCCTCCTCTTGAGATGCGACGGGAACGCCGGGAATTCTTTCCCGTTGAAAGCAGGGAAAGGATCCCACATCTCGAGCTACGATGGGGAAACGGGGCTCCTCTGGATGTGGGCGGGACCATCGTGTTTCCTCTCGAGTGGAGACGGGTATGGCGGTGAACTTCTTGAGTTGCAGCAAGGGTGTGAAAGACCCATCCGAAGTTCCAGAGGTTTGGTGTCATTAGTCTCCAGATGCCTCATCGGAAATAGGCCTCATCTCGCCTGGAATGTTGAACTTCCTGGATTTTCTCGAGTTGCGGCAGGTGTTCTCGAGTTACGACGGGGACCTCAGGGACCCGCCCTGGTGGCCTCAGGAGAGGCCAGTCCCCATGCGAGTTGCTAGGGGGCCTCTCGGGATTCCTCTCCCGTCGATACCGGGGCCAAAAACCTTGTGTGGAGTCAGGGCCGGAACCGAGGATTCCTCTCAGAGGCTGACATGGACCTTTGGGTACTTCTGGAGTCTCCCCAGGGGAGTCAGGCCTCGTCTCGAGTCGGGGCATGCACGTGCGCTTTCCTTAGAGGCTGTAGCAGCAATGTCACGCTTCCCTTCGCGTGGATCAAAGGATCTGTGGTTTTCCCTCGAGGCTTTCCCTCGAGGCTTTCCCACAGGGCTGTCCCACGTGCCACCGTGGTGTGAGTCGATCCTGGCGTGAAAGATGAGCCAGTGCAGGGCAAAGAGATTCCTCTGGAATGGACTGAAACATCTGCGGGACTCTTGGAATGGTGGTACGACCATGGAGTTCCTCTCGCCTTTCCTGTTGAGAGTGCCTCCTCTTGAGATGCGACGGGAACGCCGGGAATTCTTTCCCGTTGAAAGCAGGGAAAGGATCCCTCATCTCGAGCTACGAGGGGGAAACGGGGCTCCTCTGGATGTGGGCGGGACCATCGTGCTTCCTCTCGAGTGGAGACGGGTATGGCGGTGAACTTCTTGAGTTGCAGCAAGGGTGTGAAAGACCCTTTCGAAGTTCCAGAGGTTAGGTCTCATTAGTCTCCAGACGCCTCATCGGAAATAGGCCTCATCTCGCCTGGAAGGGAGAACTTCCTGGATTTTCTCGAGTTGCGGCAGGTGTTCTCGAGTTACGACGGGGACCTCAGGGACCCGCCCTGCTGGCCTCAGGAGAGGCCAGTCCCCATGCGAGTTGCTAGGGGGCCTCTCGGGATTCCTCTCCCGTCGATACCGGGGCCAAAAACCTTGTGTGGAGTCAGGGCCGGAACCGAGGATTCCTCTCAGGGGCTGACATGGATCTTTGGGTACTTCTGGAGTCTCCCCAGGGGAGTCAGGCCTCGTCTCGAGTGGGGGCATGCACGTGCGCTTTCCTTCCTGGCTGTAGCAGCAATGTCACGATTCCCGTCGCGTGCATCAAAGGATCTGTGGTTTTCCCTCGAGGCTTTCCCACAGGGCTGTCGCACGTGCCACTGTGGTGTGAGTCGATCCTCGGCGTGAAAGATGAGCCAGTGCAGGGCAAAGAGGTTCCTCTGGAATGGACTGAGACATCTGGGGGACTCTTGGAATGGTGGTACGACCATGGAGTTCCTCTCGCCTTTCCTGTTGAGAGTGCCTCCTCTTGAGATGCGACGGGAACGCCGGGAATTCTTTCCCGTTGAAAGCAGGGAAAGGATCCCTCATCTCGAGCTACGAGGGGGAAACGGGGATCCTCTGGATGTGGGCGGGACCATCGTGCTTCCTCTCGAGTGGAGACGGGTATGGCGGTGAACTTCTTGAGTTGCAGCAAGGGTGTGAAAGACCCTTTCGAAGTTCCAGATGTTAGGTCTCATTAGTCTCCAGACGCCTCATCGGAAATAGGCCTCATCTCGCCTGGAAGGGAGAACTTCCTGGATTTTCTCGAGTTGCGGCAGGTGTTCTCGAGTTACGACGGGGACCTCAGGGACCCGCCCTGGTGGCCTCAGGAGAGGCCAGTCCCCATGCGAGTTGCTAGGGGGCCTCTCGGGATTCCTCTCCCGTCGATACCGGGGCCAAAAACCTTGTGTGGAGTCAGGGCCGGAACCGAGGATTCCTCTCAGGGGCTGACATGGATCTTTGGGTACTTCTGGAGTCTCCCCAGGGGAGTCAGGCCTCGTCTCGAGTGGGGGCATGCACGTGCGCTTTCCTTCCAGGCTGTAGCAGCAATGTCACGCTTCCCGTCGCGTGGATTAAAGGATCTGTGGTTTTCCCTCGAGGCTTTCCCTCGAGGCTTTCCCACAGGGCTCTCCCACGTGCCACCGTGGTGTGAGTCGATCCTCGGCGTGAAAGATGAGCCAGTGCAGGGCAAAGAGGTTCCTCTGGAATGGACTGAGACATCTGGGGGACTCTTGGAATGGTGGTACGACCATGGAGTTCCTCTCGCCTTTCCTGTTGAGAGTGCCTCCTCTTGATATGCGACGGAAACGCCGGGAATTCTTTCCCGTTGAAAGCAGGGAAAGGATCCCTCATCTCGAGCTACGAGGGGGAAACGGGGCTCCTCTGGATTTGGGAGGGACCATCGTGCTTCCTCGCGAGTGGAGACGGGTATGGCGGTGAACTTCTTGAGTTGCAGCAAGGGTGTGAAAGACCCTTTCGAAGTTCCAGAGGTTAGGTGTCATTAGTCTCCAGACGCCTCATCGGAAATAGGCCTCATCTCGCCTGAAAGGGAGAACTTCCTGGATTTTCTCGAGTTGCAGCCGGTGTTCTCGAATTACGACGGGGACCTCAGGGACCCGCCCTGGTGGCCTCAGGATAGGCCAGTCCCCATGCGAGTTGCTAGGGGGCCTCTCGGGATTCCTCTCCCTTCGATACCGGGGCCAAAAACCTTGTGTGGAGTCAGGGCCGGAACCGAGGATTCCTCTCAGGGGCTGACATGGATCTTTGGGTACTTGTGGAGTCTCCCCAGGGGAGTCAGGCCTCGTCTCGAGTGGGGGCATGCACGTGCGCTTTCCTTCCAGGCTGTAGCAGCAATGTCACGCTTCCCGTCGCGTGGATCAAAGGATCTGTGATTTTCCCTCGAGGCATTCCCTCGAGGCTTTCCCACAGGGCAGTCCCACGTGCCACCGTGGTGTGAGTCGATCCTCGGCGTGAAAGATGAGCCAGTGCAGGGCAAAGAGGTTCCTCTGGAATGGACTGAGACATCTGGGGGACTCTTGGAATGGTGGTACGACCATGGAGTTCCTCTCGCCTTTCCTGTTGAGAGTGCCTCCTCTTGAGATGCGACGGGAACACCGGGAATTCTTTCCCGTTGAAAGCAGGGAAAGGATCGCTCATCTCGAGCTACGAGGGGGAAACGGGGCTCCTCTGGATGTGGGCAGGACCATCGTGCTTCCTCTCGAGTGGAGACGGGTATGGCGGTGAACTTTTTGAGTTGCAGCAAGGGTGTGAAAGACCCTTTCGAAGTTCCAGAGGTTAGGTGTCATTAGTCTCCAGACGCCTCATCGGAAATAGGCCTCATCTCGCCTGGAAGGGAGAACTTCCTGGATTTTCTCGAGTTGCGGCAGGTGCTATCGAGTTACGACGGGGACCTCAGGGACCCGCCCTGGTGGCCTCAGGAGAGGCCAGTCCCCATGCGAGATGCTAGGGGGCCTCTCGGGATTCCTCTCCCGTTGATACCGGGGCCAAAAACTTTGTGTGGAGTCAGGTCCGGAAACGAGGATTCCTCTCAGGGGCTTACATGGATCTTTGGGTACTTCTGGAGTCTCCCCAGGGGAGTCAGGCCTCGTCTCGAGTCGGGGCATGCACGTGCGCTTTCCTTCCAGGCTGTAGCAGCAATGTCACGCTTCCCGTCGCGTGGATCAAAGGATCTGTGGTTTTCCGTCGAGGCTTTCCCACAGGGCTGTCGCACGTGCCACCGTGGTGTGAATCGATCCTCGGCGTGAAAGATGAGCCAGTGCAGGGCAAAGAGGTTCCTCTGGAATGGACTGAGACATCTGGGGGACTCTTGGAATGGTGGTACGACCATGGAGTTCCTCTCGCCTTTCCTGTTGAGAGTGCCTCCTCTTGAGATGCGACGGGAACGCCGGGAATTCTTTCCCGTTGAAAGCAGGGAAAGGATCCCACATCTCGAGCTACGATGGGGAAACGGGGCTCCTCTGGATGTGGGCGGGACCATCGTGTTTCCTCTCGAGTGGAGACGGGTATGGCGGTGAACTTCTTGAGTTGCAGCAAGGGTGTGAAAGACCCATCCGAAGTTCCAGAGGTTTGGTGTCATTAGTCTCCAGATGCCTCATCGGAAATAGGCCTCATCTCGCCTGGAATGTTGAACTTCCTGGATTTTCTCGAGTTGCGGCAGGTGTTCTCGAGTTACGACGGGGACCTCAGGGACCCGCCCTGGTGGCCTCAGGAGAGGCCAGTCCCCATGCGAGTTGCTAGGGGGCCTCTCGGGATTCCTTTCCCGTCGATATCGGGGCCAAAAACCTTGTGTGGAGTCAGGGCCGGAACCGAGGATTCCTCTCAGAGGCTGACATGGACCTTTGGGTACTTCTGGAGTCTCCCCAGGGGAGTCAGGCCTCGTCTCGAGTGGGGGCATGCACGTGCGCTTTCCTTCCAGGCTGTAGCAGCAATGTCACGCTTCCCTTCGCGTGGATCAAAGGATCTGTGGTTTTCCCTCGAGGCTTTCCCTCGAGGCTTTCCCACAGGGCTGTCCCACGTGCCACCGTGGTGTGAGTCGATCCTGGCGTGAAAGATGAGCCAGTGCAGGGCAAAGAGATTCCTCTGGAATGGACTGAAACATCTGCGGGACTCTTGGAATGGTGGTACGACCATGGAGTTCCTCTCGCCTTTCCTGTTGAGAGTGCCTCCTCTTGAGATGCGACGGGAACGCCGGGAATTCTTTCCCGTTGAAAGCAGGGAAAGGATCCCTCATCTCGAGCTACGAGGGGGAAACGGGGCTCCTCTGGATGTGGGCGGGACCATCGTGCTTCCTCTCGAGTGGAGACGGGTATGGCGGTGAACTTCTTGAGTTGCAGCAAGGGTGTGAAAGACCCTTTCGAAGTTCCAGAGGTTAGGTCTCATTAGTCTCCAGACGCCTCATCGGAAATAGGCCTCATCTCGCCTGGAAGGGAGAACTTCCTGGATTTTCTCGAGTTGCGGCAGGTGTTCTCGAGTTACGACGGGGACCTCAGGGACCCGCCCTGCTGGCCTCAGGAGAGGCCAGTCCCCATGCGAGTTGCTAGGGGGCCTCTCGGGATTCCTCTCCCGTCGATACCGGGGCCAAAAACCTTGTGTGGAGTCAGGGCCGGAACCGAGGATTCCTCTCAGGGGCTGACATGGATCTTTGGGTACTTCTGGAGTCTCCCCAGGGGAGTCAGGCCTCGTCTCGAGTGGGGGCATGCACGTGCGCTTTCCTTCCAGGCTGTAGCAGCAATGTCACGATTCCCGTCGCGTGCATCAAAGGATCTGTGGTTTTCCCTCGAGGCTTTCCCACAGGGCTGTCGCACGTGCCACTGTGGTGTGAGTCGATCCTCGGCGTGAAAGATGAGCCAGTGCAGGGCAAAGAGGTTCCTCTGGAATGGACTGAGACATCTGGGGGACTCTTGGAATGGTGGTACGACCATGGAGTTCCTCTCTCCTTTCCTGTTGAGAGTGCCTCCTCTTGAGATGCGACGGGAACGCCGGGAATTCTTTCCCGTTGAAAGCAGGGAAAGGATCCCTCATCTTGATCTACGAGGGGGAAACGGGGCTCCTCTGGATGTGGGCGGGACCATCGTGCTTCCTCTCGAGTGGAGACGGGTATGGCGGTGAACTTCTTGAGTTGCAGCAAGGGTGTGAAAGACCCTTTCGAAGTTCCAGAGGTTAGGTGTCATTAGACTCCAGACGCCTCATCGGAAATAGGCCTCATCTCGCCTGGAAGGGAGAACTTCCTGGATTTTCTCGAGTTGCGGCAGGTGTTCTCGAGTTACGACGGTGACCTCAGGGACCCGCCCTGGTGGCCTCAGGAGAGGCCAGTCCCCATGCGAGGTGCTAGGGGACCTCTTGGGGTTCCTCTCCCGTCAATTCCGGGGCCAAAAACCTAGTGTGTAGTCAGGGCCGGAACCGAGGATTCCTCTCAGGGGCTGACATGGAACTTTGGGTACTTCTGGAGTCTCCCCAGGGGAGTCAGGCCTCGTCTCGAGTGGGGGCATGCACGTGCGCTTTCCTTCCAGGCTGTAGCAGCAATGTCACGCTTCCCGTCGCGTGGATTAAAGGATCTGTGGTTTTCCCTCGAGGCTTTCCCTCGAGGCTTTCCCACAGGGCTCTCCCACGTGCCACCGTGGTGTGAGTCGATCCTCGGCGTGAAAGATGAGCCAGTGCAGGGCAAAGAGGTTCCTCTGGAATGGACTGAGACATCTGGGGGACTCTTGGAATGGTGGTACGACCATGGAGTTCCTCTCGCCTTTCCTGTTGACAGTGCCTCCTCTTGAGATGCGATGGGAACGCCGGGAATTCTTTCCCGTTGAAAGCAGGGAAAGGATCCCTCATCTCGAGCTACGAGGGGGAAACGGGGCTCCTCTGGATTTGGGAGGGACAATCGTGCTTCCTCGCGAGTGGAGACGGGTATGGCGGTGAACTTCTTGAGTTGCAGCAAGGGTGTGAAAGGCCCTTTCGAAGTTCCAGAGGTTAAGTGTCATTAGTCTCCAGACGCCTCATCGGAAATAGGCCTCATCTAGCCTGGAAGGGAGAATTTCCTGGATTTTCTCGAGTTGCAGCCGGTGTTCTCGAATTACGATGGGGACCTCAGGGACCCGCCCTGGTGGCCTCAGGAGAGGCCAGTCCCCAGGCGAGTTGCTAGGGGGCCTCTCGGGATTCCTCTCCCTTCGATACCGGGGCCAAAAACCTTGTGTGGAGTCAGGGCCGGAACCGAGGATTCCTCTCAGGGGCTGACATTGATCTTTGGGTACTTGTGGAGTCTCCACAGGGGAGTCAGGCCTCGTCTCCAGTGGGGGCATGCACGTGTGCTTTCCTTCCAGGCTGTAGCAGTAATGTCACGCTTCCCGTGGCGTGGATCAAAGGATCTGTGGTTTTCCCTCGAGGCTTTCCCTCGAGGCTTTCCCACAGGGCTGTCCCACGTGCCACCGTGGTGTGAGTCGATCCTCGGCGTGAAAGATGAGCCAGTGCAGGGCAAAGAGGTTCCTCTGGAATGGACTGAGACTTCTGGGGGACTCTTAGAATGGTGGTACGACCATGGAGTTCCTCTCGCCTTTCCTGCTGAGAGTGCCTCCTCTTGAGATGCGACGGGAACGCCGGGAATTCTTTCCCGTTGAAAGCAGGGAAAGGATCCCTCATCTCGAGCTACGAGGGGGAAACGGGGATCCTCTGGATGTGGGCGGGACCATCGTGCTTCCTCTCGAGTGGAGACGGGTATGGCGGTGAACTTCTTGAGTTGCAGCAAGGGTGTGAAAGACCCTTTCGAAGTTCCAGAGGTTAGGTGTCATTAGTCTCCAGACGCCTCATCGGAAATAGGCCTCACCTCGCCTGGAAGGGAGAACTTCCGGGATTTTCTCGAGTTGCAGCCGGTGTTCTCGAATTACGATGGGGACCTCAGGGACCCGCCCTGGTGGCCTCAGGAGAGGCCAGTCCCCATGCGAGTTGCTAGGGGGCCTCTCGGGATTCCTCTCCCGTCGAGACCGGGGCCAAAAACCTTGTGTGGAGTCAGGGCCGGAACCGAGGATTCCTCTCAGGGGCTGACATGGATCTTTGGGTACTTCTGGAGTCTCCCCAGGGGAGTCAGGCCTCGTCTCGAGTTGGGGCATGCACGTGCGCCTTCCTTCCAGGCTGTAGCAGCAATGTCACGCTTCCCTTCGCGTGGATCAAAGGATCTGTGGTTTTCCCTCGAGGCTTTCCATCGAGGCTTTCCCACAGGGCTGTCCCACGTGCCACCGTGGTGTGAGTCGATCCTGGCGTGAAAGATGAGCCAGTGCAGGGCAAAGAGGTTCCTCTGGAATGGACTGAGACATCTGGGGGACTCTTGGAATGGTGGTACGCCCATGGAGTTCCTCTCGCCTTTCCTGTTGAGAATGCCTCCTTTTGAGATGCGACGGGAACGCCGGGAATTCTTTCCCGTTGAAAGCAGGGAAAGGATCCCTCATCTCGAGCTACGAGGGGGAAACGGGGCTCCTCTGGATGTGGGCGGGACCATCGTGCTTCCTCTCGAGTGGAGACGGGTATGGCGGTGAACTTCTTGAGTTGCAGCAAGGGTGTGAAAGACCCTTTCGAAGTTCCAGAGGTTAGGTGTCATTAGTCTCCAGACGCCTCATCGGAAATAGGCCTCATCTCGCCTGGAAGGGAGAACTTCCTGGATTTTCTCGAGTTGCGGCAGGTGTTCTCGAGTTACGACGGGGACCTCAGGGACCCGCCCTGGTGGCCTCAGGAGAGGCCAGTCCCCATGCGAGTTGCTAGGGGGCCTCTCGGGATTCCTCTCCCGTCGATACCGGGGCCAAAAACCTTGTGTGGAGTCAGGGCCGGAACAGAGGATTCCTCTCAGGGGCTGACATGGATCTTTGGGTACTTCTGGAGTCTCCCCAGGGGAGTCAGGCCTCGTCTCGAGTGGGGGCATGCACGTGCGCTTTCCTTCCAGGCTGTAGCAGCAATGTCACGCTTCCCGTCGCGTGGATCAAAGGATCTGTGGTTTTCCCTCGAGGCTTTCCCACAGGGCTGTCCCACGTGCCACCGTGGTGTGAGTCGATCCTCGGCGTGAAAGATGAGCCAGTGAAGGGCAAAGAGGTTCCTCTGGAATGGACTGAGACATCTGGGGGACTCTTGGAATGGTGGTACGACCATGGAGTTCCTCTCGCCTTTCCTGTTGAGAGTGCCTCCTCTTGAGATGCGACGGGAACGCCGGGAATTCTTTCCCGTTGAAAGCAGGGAAAGGATCCCTCATCTTGATCTACGAGGGGGAAACGGGGCTCCTCTGGATGTGGGCGGGACCATCGTGCTTCCTCTCGAGTGGAGACGGGTATGGCGGTGAACTTCTTGAGTTGCAGCAAGGGTGTGAAAGACCCTTTAGAAGTTCCAGAGGTTAGGTGTCATTAGTCTCCAGACGCCTCATCGGAAATAGGCCTCATCTCGCCTGGAAGGGAGAACTTCCTGGATTTTCTCGAGTTGCGGCAGGTGTTCTCGAGTTACGACGGTGACCTCAGGGACCCGACCTGGTGGCCTCAGGAGAGGCCAGTCCCCATGCGAGGTGCTATGGGACCTATTCGGGTTCCTCTCCCGTCAATTCCGGGGCCAAAAACCTTGTGTGTAGTCAGGGCCGGAACCGAGGATTCCTCTCAGGGGCTGACATGGATCTTTGGGTACTTCTGGAGTCTCCCCAGGGGAGTCAGGCCTCGTCTCGAGTGGGGGCATGCACGTGCGCTTTCCTTCCAGGCTGTAGCAGCAATGTCACGCTTCCCGTCGCGTGGATTAAAGGGTCTGTGGTTTTCCCTCGAGGCTTTCCCTCGAGGCTTTCCCACAAGCCTCTCCCACGTGCCACCGTGGTGTGAGTCGATCCTCGGCGTGAAAGATGAGCCAGTGCAGGGCAAAGAGGTTCCTCTGGAATGGACTGAGACATCTGGGGGACTCTTGGAATGGTGGTACGACCATGGAGTTCCTCTCGCCTTTCCTGTTGAGAGTGCCTCCTCTTGAGATGCGACGGGAACGCCGGGAATTCTTTCCCGTTGAAAGCAGGGAAAGGATCCCTCATCTTGAGCTACGAGGGGGAAACGGGGCTCCTCTGGATTTGGGAGGGACCATCGTGCTTCCTCGCGAGTGGAGACGGGTATGGCGGTGAACTTCTTGAGTTGCAGCAAGGGTGTGAAAGACCCTTTCGAAGTTCCAGAGGTTAAGTGTCATTAGTCTCCAGACGCCTCATCGGAAATAGGCCTCATCTAGCATGCAAGGGAGAATTTCCTGAATTTTCTCGAGTTGCAGCCGGTGTTCTCGAGTTACGATGGGGACCTCAGGGACCCGTCCTGGTGGCCTCAGGAGAGGCCAGTCCCCAGGCGAGTTGCTAGGGGGCCTCTCGGGATTCCTCTCCCGTCGATACCGGGGCCAAAAACCTTGTGTGGAGTCAGGGCCGGAACCGAGGATTCCTCTCAGGGGCTGACATGGATCTTTGGGTACTTGTGGAGTCTCCACAGGGGAGTCAGGCCTCGTCTCGAGTGGGGGCATGCACGTGTGCTTTCCTTCCAGGCTGTAGCAGTAATGTCACGCTTCCCGTGGCCTGGATCAAAGGATCTGTGATTTTCCCTCGAGGCTTTCCCTCGAGGCTTTCCCACAGGGCTGTCCCACGTGCCACCGTGGTGTGAGTCGATCCTCGGCGTGAAAGATGAGCCAGTGCAGGGCAAAGAGGTTCCTCTGGAATGGACTGAGACTTCTGGGGGACTCTTAGAATGGTGGTACGACCATGGAGTTCCTCTCGCCTTTCCTGTTGAGAGTGCCTCCTCTTGAGATGCGACGGGAACGCCGGGAATTCTTTCCCGTTGAAAGCAGGGAAAGGATCCCTCATCTCGAGCTACGAGGGGGAAACGGGGATCCTCTGGATGTGGGCGGGACCATCGTGCTTCCTCTCCAGTGGAGACGGGTATGGCGGTGAACTTCTTGAGTCGCAGCAAGGGTGTGAAAGACCCTTTCGAAGTTCCAGAGGTTAGGTGTCATTAGTCTCCAGACGCCTCATCGGAAATACGCCTCATCTCGCCTGGAAGGGAGAACTTCCTGGATTTTCTCGAGTTGCGGCAGGTGCTCTCGAGTTACGACGGGAACCTCAGGGACCCGCTCTGGTGGCCTCAGGAGAGGCCAGTCCCTATGCGAGTTACTGGGGGCCTCTCGGGATTCCTCTCCCGTCGATACCGGGGCCAAAAACTTTGTGTGGAGTCAGGGCCGGAAACGAGGATTCCTCTCAGGGGCTGACATGGATCTTTGGGTACTTCTGGAGTCTCCCCAGGGGAGTCAGGCCTCGTCTCGAGTGGGGGCATGCACGTGCGCTTTCCTTCCAGGCTGTAGCAGCAATGTCACGCTTCCCGTCGCGTGGATCAAAGGATCTGTGATTTTCCCTCGAGGCATTCCCTCGAGGCTTTCCCACAGGGCTGTCCCACGTGCCACCGTGGTGTGAGTCGATCCTCGGCGTGAAAGATGAGCCAGTGCAGGGCAAAGAGGTTCCTCTGGAATGGACTGAGACATCTGGGGGACTCTTGGAATGGTGGTACCACCATGGAGTTCCTCTCGCCTTTCCTGTTGAGAGTTCCTCCTCTTGAGATGCGACGGGAACGCCGGGAATTCTTTCCCGTTGAAAGCAGGGAAAGGATCCCTCATCTCGTGCTACGAGGGGGAAACGGGGCTCCTCTGGATGTGGGCGGGACCATCGTGCTTCCTCTCGAGTGGAGACGGGTATGGCGGTGAATTTCTTGAGTTTCAGCAAGGGTGTGAAAGACCCTTTCGAAGTTCCAGAGGTTAGGTGTCATTAATCTCCAGACGCCTAATCGGAAATAGGCCTCATCTCGCCTGGAAAGGAGAACTTCCTGGATTTTCTCGAGTTGCGGCAGGTGTTCTCGAGTTACGACGGGGACCTCAGGGACCCGCCCTGGTGGCCTCAGGAGAGGCCAGTCCCCATGCGAGTTGATAGGGGGCCTCTCGGGATTCCTCTCCCGTCGATACCGGGGCCAAAAACCTTGTGTGGAGTCAGGGCCGGAACCGAGGATTCCTCTCAGGGGCTGACATGGATCTTTGGGTACTTCTGGAGTCTCCCCAGGGGAGTCAGGCCTCGTCTCGAGTGGGGGCATGCACGTGCGCTTTCCTTCCAGGCTGTAGCAGCAATGTCACGCTTCCCGTCGCGTTGATCAAAGGATCTGTGGTTTTCCCTCTAGGCTTTCCCTCGAGGCTTTCCCACAGGGCTGTCCCACGTGCCACCGTGGTGTGAGTCGATCCTCGGCGTGATAGATGAGCCAGTGCAGGGCAAAGAGGTTCCCCTGGAATGGACTGAGACATCTGGCGGACTCTTGAAATGGTGGTACAACCATGGAGTTCCTCTCGCCTTTCCTGTTGAGAGTGCCTCCTCTTGAGATGCGACGGGAACGCCGGGAATTCTTTCCCGTTGAAAGAAGGGAAAGGATCCCTCAACTCGAGCTAGGAGGGGGAAACGGGGCTCCTCTGGATGTGGGCGGGACCATCGTGCTTCCTCTCGAGTGGAGACGGGTATGGCGGTGAACTTCTTGAGTTGCAGCAAGGGTGTGAAAGACCCTTTCGAAGTTCCAGAGGTTAGGTGTCATTAGTCTCCAGACGCCTCATCGGAAATAGGCCTCATCTCGCCTGGAAGGGAGAAATTCCTGGATTTTCTCGAGTTGCGGCAGGTGCTCTCGAGTTACGACGGGGACCTCAGGGACCCGCCCTGATGGCCTCAGGAGAGGCCAGTCCCCATGCGACTTGCTAGGGGGCCTCTCGGGATTCCTCTCCCGTCGATACCGGGGCCAAAAACCTTGTGTGGAGTCAGGGCCGGAACCGAGGATTCCTGTCAGGGGCTGACATGGATCTTTGGGTACTTCTGGAGTCTCCCCAGGGGAGTCAGCCTCGTCTCGAGTCGGGGCATGCACGTGCACTTTCCTTCCAGGCTGTAGCAGCAATGTCACGCTTCCCGTGGCGTGGATCAAAGGATCTGTGGTTTTCCCTCGAGGCTTTCCCTCGAGGCTTTCCCACAGGGCTGTCCCACGTGCCACCGTGGTGTGAGTCGATCCTCGGCGTGAAAGATGAGCCACTGCAGGGCAAAGATCTTCCTCTGGAATGGACTGAGACATCTGGGGGACTCTTGGAATGGTGGTACGACCATGGAGTTCCTCTCTCCTTTCCTGTTGAGAGTGCCTCCGCTTCAGATGCGACGGGAACGCCGGGAATTCTTTCCCATTGAAAGCAGGGAAAGGATTCCTCATCTCGAGCTACGAGGGGGAAAGGGGGCTCCTCTGGATGTGGGCGGGACGATCGTGCTTCCTCTCGAGTGGAGACGGGTATGGCGGTGAACTTCTTGAGTTGCAGCAAGGGTGTGAAAGACCCTTTCGAAGTTCCAGAGGTTAGGTGTCATTAGTCTCCAGACGCCTCATCGGAAATAGGCCTCATCTCGCCTGGAAGGGAGAACTTCCTGGATCTTCTCGAGTTGCGGCAGGTGTTCTCGAGTTACGACGGGGACCTCAGGGACCCGCCCTGGTGGCCTCAGGAGAGGCCAGTCCCCATGCGAGTTGCTAGGGGGCCTCTCGTGATTCCTCTCCCGTCGATACCGGGGCCAAAAACCTTGTGTGGAGTCAGGGCCGGAACCGAGGATTCCTCTCACGGGCTGATATGGATCTTTGGGTACTTCTGGAGTCTCGCCAGGGGAGAGAGGCCTCATCTCGAGTGGGGGCATGCACGTGCGCTTTCCTTCCAGGCTGTAGCAGCAATGTCACCCTTCCCGTCGCGTGGATCAAAGGATCTGTGGTTTTCCCTCGAGGCTTTCCCACAGGGCTGTCCCACGTGCCACCGTGGTGTGAGTCGATCCTCGGCGTGAAAGATGAGCCAGTGCAGGGCAAAGAGGTTCCTCTGGAATGGACTGAGACACCTGGGGGACTCTTGGCATGGTGGTACGACCATGGAGTTCCTCTCGCCTTTCCTGTTGAGAGTGCCTCCTCTTGATATGCGATGGGAACGCTGGGAATTCTTTCCCGTTGAAAGCAGGGAAAGGATCCCTCATCTCGACCTACGAGGGGGAAACGGGGCTCCTCTGGATGTGGGCGGGACCATCGTGCTTCCTCTCGAGTGGAGACGGGTATGGCGGTGAACTTCTTGAGTTGCAGCAAGGGTGTGAAAGACCCTTTCGAAGTTGCAGAGGTTAGGTGTCATTAGTCTCCAGATGCCTCATCGGAAATAGGCCTCATCTCGCCTGGAAGGGAGAACTTCCTGGGTTTTCTCGAGTTGCGGGAGGTGTTCTCGAGTTAAGACGGGGACCTCAGGGACCCGCCCTGGTGGCCTCAGGAGAGGCCAGTCCCCATGCGAGTTGCTAGGGGGCCTCTCGTGATTCCTCTCCCGTCGATACCGGGGCCAAAAACCTTGTGTGGAGTCAGGGCCGGAACCGAGGATTCCTCTCACGGGCTGATATGGATCTTTGGGTACTTCTGGAGTCTCGCCAGGGGAGAGAGGCCTCATCTCGAGTGGGGGCATGCACGTGCGCTTTCCTTCCAGGCTGTAGCAGCAATGTCACCCTTCCCGTCGCGTGGATCAAAGGATCTGTGGTTTTCCCTCGAGGCTTTCCCACAGGGCTGTCCCACGTGCCACCGTGGTGTGAGTCGATCCTCGGCGTGAAAGATGAGCCAGTGCAGGGCAAAGAGGTTCCTCTGGAATGGACTGAGACACCTGGGGGACTCTTGGCATGGTGGTACGACCATGGAGTTCCTCTCGCCTTTCCTGTTGAGAGTGCCTCCTCTTGATATGCGATGGGAACGCTGGGAATTCTTTCCCGTTGAAAGCAGGGAAAGGATCCCTCATCTCGACCTACGAGGGGGAAACGGGGCTCCTCTGGATGTGGGCGGGACCATCGTGCTTACTCTCGAGTGGAGACGGGTATGGCGGTGAACTTCTTGAGTTGCAGCAAGGGTGTGAAAGACCCTTTCGAAGTTGCAGAGGTTAGGTGTCATTAGTCTCCAGATGCCTCATCGGAAATAGGCCTCATCTCGCCTGGAAGGGAGAACTTCCTGGGTTTTCTCGAGTTGCGGGAGGTGTTCTCGAGTTAAGACGGGGACCTCAGGGACCCGTCCTGGTGGCCTCAGGAGAGGCCAGTCCCCATGCGAGTTGCTAGGGGGCCTCTCGGGATTCCTCTCCCGTCGATACCGGGGCCAAAAACCTTGTGTGGAGTCAGAGCGGGAACCGAGGATTCCTCTCAGGGGTGACATGGATCTTTGGGTACTTCTGGAGTCTCCCCAGGGGAGTCAGGCCTCGTCTCGAGTGGGGGCATGCACGTGCGCTTTCCTTCCAGGCTGTAGCTGCAATGTCACGCTTCCCGTCGCGTGGATCAAAGGATCTGTGGTTTTCCCCCGAGGCTTTCCCACAGGGCTGTCCCACGTGCCACCGTGGTGTGAGTCGATCCTCGGCGTGAAAGATGAGCCATTGCAGGGCAAAGAGGTTCCACTGGAATGGACTGAAACATCTGGGGGACTCTTGGAATGGTGGTACGACCATGGAGTTCCTCTCGCCTTTCCTGTTGAGAGTGCCTCCTCTTGAGATGCGACGGGAACGCCGGGAATTCTTTCCCGTTGAAAGCAGGGAAAGGATCCCTCATCTCGAACTCCGAGGGGGAAACGGGGCTCCTCTGGATGTGGGCGGGACCATCGTGCTTCCTCTCGAGTGGAGACGGGTATGGCGGTGAACTTCTTGAGTTGCAGCAAGGGTGTGAAAGACCCTTTCGAAGTTCCAGAGGTTAGGTGTCATTAGTCTCCAGACGCCTCATCGGAAATAGGCCTCATCTCGCCTGGAAGGGAGAATTTCCTGGATTTTCTCGAGTTGCGGCAGGTGTTCTCGAGTTACGACGGGGACCTCAGGGACCCGCCCTGGTGGCCTCAGGAGAGGCCATTCCCCATGCGAGTTGCTAGGGGGCCTCTCGGGATTCCTCTTCTGTCGATACCGGGGCCAAAAACCTTGTGTGGAGTCAGGGACGGATCCGAGGATTCCTCTCAGGGGCTGACATGGATCTTTGGGTACTTCTGGAGTCTCCCCAGGGGAGTCAGGCCTCGTCTCGAGTGGGGGCATGCACGTGCGCTTTCCTTACAGGCTGTAGCAGCAATGTCACGCTTCCCGTGGCGTGGATCAAAGGATCTGTGGTTTTCCCTCGAGGCTTTCCCACAGGGCTGTCCCACGTGCCACCGTGGTGTGAGTCGATCCTCGGCGTGAAAGATGAGCCAGTGCAGGGCAAAGAGCTTCCTCTCGAATGGACTGAGACATCTGGGGGACTCTTGGAATGGTGGTACGACCATGGAGTTCCTCTCGCCTTTCCTGTTGAGAGTGCCTCCGCTTGAGATGCGACGGGAACGCCGGGAATTCTTTCCCATTGAAAGCAAGGAAAGGATTCCTCATCTCGAGCTACGAGGGGGAAAGGGGGCTCCTCTGGATGTGGGCGGGAGGATCGTGCTTCCTCTCGAGTGGAGACGGGTATGGCGGTGAACTTCTTGAGTTGCAGCAAGGGTGTGAAAGACCCTTTCGAAGTTCCAGAGGTTAGGTGTCATTAGTTTCCAGACGCCTCATCGGAAATAGGCCTCATCCTGCCTGGAAGGGGGAACTTCCTGGATTTTCTCGAGTTGCGGCAGGTGTTCTGGAGTTACGACGGGGACCTCAGGGACCCGCCCAGGTGGCCTCAGGAGAGGCCAGTCCCCATGCGAGTTGCTAGGGGGCCTCTCGGGATTCCTCTCCCGTCGATACCCGGGCCAAAAACCTTGTGTGGAGTCAGGGCCGGAACCGAGGATTCCTCTCAGGGGCTGATATGGATCTTTGGGTACTTCTGGAGTCTCGCCAGGGGAGACAGGCCTCATCTCGAGTGGGGGCATGCACGTGCGCTTTCCTTCCAGGCTGTAGCAGAAATGTCACGCTTCCCGAGGCGTGGATCAAAGGATCTGTGGTTTTCCCTCGAGGCTTTCCCACAGGGCTGTCCCACGTACCACCGTGGTGTGAGTCGATCCTCGGCGTGAAAGATGAGCCAGTGCAGGGCAAAGAGGTTCCTCTGAAATGGACTGAGACACCTGGGGGACTCTTGGAATGGTGGTAGGACCATGGAGTTCCTCTCGCCTTTCCTGTTGAGAGTGCCTCCTCTTGAGATGCGACGTGAACGCCGGGAATTCTATCCCGTTGAAAGCAGGGAAAGGATCCCTCATCTCGAGCTACGAGGGGGAAACGGGGCTCCTCTGGATGTGGGCGGGCCATCGTGCTTCCTCTCGAGTGGAGACGGGTATGGCGGTGAACTTCTTGAGTTGCAGCAAGGGTGTGAAAGACCCTTTCGAAGTTCCAGAGGTTAGGTGTCATTAGTCTCCAGACGCCTCATCGGAAATAGGCCTCTTCTCGCCTGGAAGGGAGAACTTCCTGGATTTTCTCGAGTTGCGGCTTGTGTTCTCGAGTTACGACGGGGACCTCAGGGACCCGCCCTGGTGGCCTCAGGAGAGGCCAGTCCCCATGCGAGTTTCTAGGGGGCCTCTCGGGATTCCTCTCCCATCGATACCGGGGCCAAAAACCTTGTGTGGAGTCAGGGCCGGAACCGAGGATTCCTCTCACGGGCTGATATGGATCTTTGGGTACTTCTGGAGTCTCCCCAGGGGAGTCAGGCCTCGTCTCGAGTGGGGGCATGCACGTGCGCTTTCCTTCCAGGCTGTAGCAGCAATGTCACGCTTCCCGAGGCGTGGATCAAAGGATCTGTGGTTTTCCCTCGAGGCTTTCCCACAGGGCTGTCCCACGTGCCACCGTGGTGTGAGTCGATCCTTGGCGTGAAAGATGAGCCAGTGCAGGGCAAAGAGCTTCCTCTGGAATGGAATGAGACATCTGGGGGACTCTTGGAATGGTGGTACGACCATGGAGTTCCTCTCGCCTTTCCTGTTGAGAGTGCCTCCGCTTGAGATGCGACGGGAACGCCGGGAATTCTTTCCCGTTGAAAGCAGGGAAAGGATTCCTCATCTCGAGCTACGAGGGGGAAAGGGGGCTCCTCTGGATGTGGGCGGGACGATCGTGCTTCCTCTCGAGTGGAGCCGGGTATGGCGGTGAACTTCTTGAGTTGCAGCAAGGGTGTGAAAGACCCTTTCGAAGTTCCAGAGGTTAGGTGTCATTAGTCTCCAGACGCCTCATCGGAAATAGGCCTCATCTCGCCTGGAAGGGGGAACTTCCTGGAATATCTCGAGTTGCGGCAGGTGTTCTCGAGTTAAGACGGGGACCTCAGGGACCCGCCCTGGTGGCCTCAGGAGAGGCCAGTCCCCATGCGAGTTGCTAGGGGGCCTCTCGGGATTCCTCTCCCGTCGATACCGGGGCCAAAAACCTTGTGTGGAGTCAGGGCCGGAACTGAGGATTCCTCTCAGGGGCTGACATGGATCTTTGGGTACTTCTGGAGTCTCCCCAGGGGAGTCAGGCCTCGTCTCAAGTGGGGGCATGCACGTGCGCTTTCCTTCCAGGCTGTAGCAGAAATGTCACGCTTCCCGTGGCGTGGATCAAAGGATCTGTGGTTTTCCCTCGAGGCTTTCCCTCGAGGCTTTCCCACAGGGTTGTCCCACGTGCCACCGTGGTGTGAGTCGATCCTCGGCGTGAAAGATGAGCCAGTGCAGGGCAAAGAGGTTCCTCTGGAATGGACTGAGACATCTGGGGGACTCTTGGAATGGTGGTACGACCATGGAGTTCCTCTCGCCTTTCCTGTTGAGAGTGCCTCCGCTTGAGATGCGACGGGAACGCCGGGAATTCTTTCCCATTGAAAGCAGGGAAAGGATTCCTCATCTCGAGCTACGAGGGGGAAACGGGGCTCCTCTGGATGTGGGCGGGACGATCGTGCTTCCTCTCGAGTGGAGCCGGGTATGGCGGTGAACTTCTTGAGTTGCAGCAAGGGTGTGAAAGACCCTTTCGAAGTTCCAGAGGTTAGGTGTCATTAGTCTCCAGACGCCTCATCGGAAATAGGCCTCATCTCGCCTGGAAGGGAGAACTTCCTGGATTTTCTCGAGTTGCGGCAGGTGTTCTCGAGTTACGACGGGGACCTCAGGGACCGGCCCTGGTGGCCTCAGGAGAGGCCAGTCCCCATGCGAGTTGCTACGGGGCCTCTCGGGATTCCTCTCCCATCGATACACGGGCCAAAAACCTTGTGTGGAGTCAGGGCCGGAACCGAGGATTCCTCTCACTGGCTGATATGGATCTTTGGGTACTTCTGGAGTCTCGCCAGGGGAGACAGGCCTCATCTCGAGTGGGGGCATGCACGTGCGCTTTCCTTCCAGGCTGTAGCAGCAATGTCACGCTTCCCATCGCGTGGATCAAAGGATCTGTGGTTTTCCCTCGAGGCTTTCCCTCGAGGCTTTCCCACAGGGCTGTCCCACGTGCCACCGTGGTGTGAGTCGATCCTCGGCGTGAAAGATGAGCCAGTGCAGGGCAAAGAGGTTCCTCTGGAATGGACTGAGACATCTGGGGGACTCTTGGAATGGTGGGACGACCATGGAGTTCCTCTCGCCTTTCCTGTTGAGAGTGCCTCCTCTTGAGATGCGACGGGAACGCCGGGAATTCTTTCCCGTTGAAAGCAGGGAAAGGATCGCTCATCTCGAGCTAGGAGGGGGAAACGGGGCTCCTCTGGATGTGGGCGGGACCATCGTGCTTCCTCTCGAGTGGAGACGGGTATGGCGGTGAACTTCTTGAGTTGCAGCAAGGGTGTGAAAGACCCTTTCGAAGTTCCAGAGGTTAGGTGTCATTAGTCTCCAGACGCCTCATCGGAAATAGGCCTCATCTCGCCTGGAAGGGAGAACTTCCTGGATTTTCTCGAGTTGCGGCAGGTGTTCTCGAGTTACGACGGGGACCTCAGGGACCCGCCCTGGTGGCCTCAGGAGAGGCCAGTCCCCATGCGACTTGCTAGGGGGCCTCTCGGGATTCCTCTCCCGTCGATAACGGAGCCAAAAACCTTGTGTGGAGTCAGGGCCGGAACCGAGGATTCCTCTCAGGGGCTGACATGGATCTGTGGGTACTTCTGGAGTCTCCCCATGTTAGTCAGGCCTCGTCTCGAGTGGGGGCATGCACGTGCGCTTTCCTTCCAGGCTGTAGCAGCAATGTCACGCTTCCTGTGGCGTGGATCAAAGGATCTGTGGTTTTCCCTCGAGGCTTTCCCTCGAGGCTTTCCCACAGGGCTGTCCCACGTGCCACCGTGGTGTGAGTCGATCCTCGGCGTGAAAGATGAGCCAGTGCAGGGCAAAGAGGTTCCTCTGGAATGGAATGAGACATCTGGGGGACTCTTGGAATGGTGGTACGACCATGGAGTTCCTCTCGCCTTTCCTGTTGAGAGTGCCTCCTCTTGAGATGCGACGGGAACGCCGGGAATTCTTTCCCATTGAAAGCAGGGAAAGGATTCCTCATCTCGAGCTACGAGGGGGAAAGGGGGCTCCTCTGGATGTGGGCGGGACGATCGTGCTTCCTCTCGAGTGGAGCCGGGTATGGCGGTGAACTTCTTGAGTTGCAGCAAGGGTGTGAAAGACCCTTTCGAAGTTCCAGAGGTTAGGTGTCATTACTCTCCAGACGCCTCATCGGAAATAGGCCTCATCTCGCCTGGAAGGGGGAACTTCCTGGAATATCTCGAGTTGCGGCAGGTGTTCTCGAGTTAAGACGGGGACCTCAGGGACCCGCCCTGGTGGCCTCAGGAGAGGCCAGTCCCCATGCGAGTTGCTAGGGGGCCTCTCGGGATTCCTCTCCCGTCGATACCGGGGCCAACAACCTTGTGTGGAGTCAGGGCCGTAACCGAGGATTCCTCTCAGGGGCTGACATGGATCTTTGGGTACTTCTGGAGTCTCCCCAGGGGAGTCAGGCCTCGTCTCAAGTGGGGGCATGCACGTGCGCTTTCCTTCCAGGCTGTAGCAGAAATGTCACGCTTCCCGTGGCGTGGATCAAAGGATCTGTGGTTTTCCCTCGAGGCTTTCCCTCGAGGCTTTCCCACAGGGTTGTCCCACGTGCCACCGTGGTGTGAGTCGATCCTCGGCGTGAAAGATGAGCCAGTGCAGGGCAAAGAGGTTCCTCTGGAATGGACTGAGACATCTGGGGGACTCTTGGAATGGTGGTACGACCATGGAGTTCCTCTCGCCTTTCCTTTGAGAGTGCCTCCTCTTGAGATGCGACGGGAACGCCGGGAATTCTTTCCCGTTGAAAGCAGGGAAAGGATCCCTCATCTCGAGCTACGAGGGGGAAACGGGGCTCCTCTGGATGTGGGCGGTACCATCGTGCTTCCTCTCGAGTTGAGACGGGTGTGGCGGTGAACTTCTTGAGTTGCAGCAAGGGTGTGAAAGACCCTTTCGAAGTTCCAGAGGTTAGGTGTCATTAGTCTCCAGACGTCTCATCGGAAATAGGCCTCATCTCGCCTGGAAGGGGGATCTTCCTGGAATTTCTCGAGTTGTGGCAGGTGTTCTCGAGTTACTACGGGGACCTCAGGGACCCGCCCTGGTGGCCTCAGGAGAGGCCAGTCCCCATGCGAGTTGCTAGGGGGCCTCTCGGGATTCCTCTCCCGCCGATACCGGGGCCAAAAACCTTGTGTGGAGTCAGGGCCTGAACCGAGGATTCCTCTCAGGGGCTGACATGGATCTTTGGGTACTTCTGGAGTCTCCCCAGGGGAGTCAGGCCTCGTCTCGAGTCGGGGCATGCACGTGCAATTTCCTTCCAGGCTGTAGCAGCAATGTCACGCTTCCCGTGGCGTGGATCAAAGGATCTGTGGTTTTCCCTCGAGGCTTTCCCTCGAGGCTTTCCCACAGGGCTGTCCCACGTGCCAGTGTGGTGTGAGTCGATCCTCGGCGTGAAAGATGAGCCAGTGCAGGGCAAAGAGGTTCCTCTGGAATGGACTGAGACATCTGGGGGACTCTTGGAATGGTGGTACGACCATGGAGTTCCTCTCGCCTTTCCTGTTGAGAGTGCCTCCGCTTGAGATGCGACGGGAACGCCGGGAATTCTTTCCCATTGAAAGCAGGGAAAGGATTCCTCATCTCGAGCTACGAGGGGGAAAGGGGGCTCCTCTGGATGTGGGCGGGACGATCGTTCTTCCTCTCGAGTGGAGCCGGGTATGGCGGTGAACTTCTTGAGTTGCAGCAAGGGTGTGAAAGACCCTTTCGAAGTTCCAGAGGTTAGGTCTCATTAGTCTCCAGACGCCTCATCGGAAATAGGCCTCATCTCGCCTGGAAGGGAGAACTTCCTGGATTTTCTCGAGTTGCGGCAGGTGTTCTCGAGTTACGACGGGGACCTCAGGGACCGGCCCTGGTGGCCTCAGGAGAGGCCAGTCCCCATGCGAGTTGCTAGGGGGCCTCTCGGGATTCCTCTCCCATCGATACCCGGGCCAAAAACCTTGTGTGGATTCAGGGCCGGAACCGAGGATTCCTCTCACTGACTGATATGGATCTTTGGGTACTTCTGGAGTCTCGCCAGGGGAGACAGGCCTCATCTCGAGTGGGGGCATGCACGTGCGCTTTCCTTCCAAGCTGTAGCAGCAATGTCACGCTTCCCATCGCGTGGATCAAAGGATCTGTGGTTTTCCCTCGAGGCTTTCCCTCGAGGCTTTCCCACAGGGCTGTCCCACGTGCCACCGTGGTGTGAGTCGATCCTCGGCGTGAAAGATGAGCCAGTGCAGGGCAAAGAGGTTCCTCTGGAATGGACTGAGACATCTGGGGGACTCTTGGAATGGTGGTACGACCATGGAGTTCCTCTCGCCTTTCCTGTTAAGAGTGCCTCCTCTTGAGATGCGACGGGAACGCCGGGAATTATTTCCCGTTGAAAGCAGGGAAAGGATCGCTCATCTCGAGCTAGGAGGGGGAAACGGGGCTCCTCTGGATGTGGGCGGGACCATCGTGCTTCCTCTCGAGTGGAGACGGGTATGGCGGTGAACTTCTTGAGTTGCAGCAAGGGTGTGAAAGACCCTTTCGAAGTTCCAGAGGTTAGGTGTCATTAGTCTCCAGACGCCTCATAGGAAATAGGCCTCATCTCGCCTGGAAGGGAGAACTTCCTGGATTTTCTCGAGTTGCGGCAGGTGTTCTCGAGTTACGACGGGGACCTCAGGGACCCGCCCTGGTGGCCTCAGGAGAGGCCAGTCCCCATGCGACTTGCTAGGGGGCCTCTCGGGATTCCTCTCCCGTCGATAACGGAGCCAAAAACCTTGTGTGGAGTCAGGGCCGGAACCGAGGATTCCTCTCAGGGGCTGACATGGATCTGTGGGTACTTCTGGAGTCTCCCCATGTTAGTCAGGCCTCGTCTCGAGTGGGGGCATGCACGTGCGCTTTCCTTCCAGGCTGTAGCAGCAATGTCACGCTTCCCGTGGCGTGGATCAAAGGATCTGTGGTTTTCCCTCGAGGCTTTCCCACAGGGCTGTCCCACGTGCCACCGTGGTGTGAGTCGATCCTCGGCGTGAAAGATGAGCCAGTGCAGGGCAAAGAGGTTCCTCTGGAATGGACTGAGACATCTGCGGGACTCTTGGAATGGTGGTACGACCATGGAGTTCCACTCGCCTTTCCTGTTGAGAGTGCCTCCTCTTGAGATGCGACGGGAACGCCGGGAATTCTTTCCCGTTGAAAGCAGGGAAACGATCGCTCATCTCGAGCTAGGAGGGGGAAACGGGGCTCCTCTGGATGTGGGCGGGACCATCGTGCTTCCTCTAGAGTGGAGACGGGTATGGCGGTGAACTTCTTGAGTTGCAGCAAGGGTGTGAAAGACCCTTTCGAAGTTCCAGAGTTTAGGTGTCATTAGTCTCCAGACGCTTGATCGGAAATAGGCCTCATCTCGCCTGGAAGGGAGAACTTCCTGGATTTTCTCGAGTTGCGGCAGGTGTTCTCGAGTTACGACGGGGACCTCAGGGACCCGCCCTCGTGGCCTCAGGAGAGGCCAGTCCCCATGCGACTTGCTAGGGGGCCTCTCGGGATTCCTCTCCCGTCGATACCGGGGCCAAAAACCTTGTGTGGAGTCAGGGCCGGAAACGAAGATTCCTCTCAGGGGCTGACATGGATCTTTGGGTACTTCTGGAGTCTCCCCAGGGGAGTCAGGCCTCGTCTCGAGTCGGGGCATGCACGTGCACTTTCCTTCCAGGCTGTAGCAGCAATGTCACGCTTCCCGTGGCCTGGATCAATGGATCTGTGGTTTTCCCTCGAGGCTTTCCCTCGAGGCTTTCCCACAGGGCTGTCCCACGTGCCACCGTGGTGTTAGTCGATCCTCGGCGTGAAAGATGAGCCAGTGCAGGGCAAAGAGGTTCCTCTGGAATGGACTGAGTCATCTGGGGGACTCTTGAAATGGTGGTAAGACCATGCAGTTCCCCTCGCCTTTCTTGTTGAGAATGCCTCCTCTTGAGATGCAACGGGAACGCCGGGAATTCTTTCCCGTTGAAAGCAGGGAAAGGATCCCTCATCTCGAGCTACGAGGGGGAAACGGGGCTCCTCTGGATGTGGGCGGGACCATCGTGCTTCCTCTCGAGTGGAGACGGGTATGGCGGTGAACTTATTGAGTTGCAGAAAGGGTGTGAAAGACCCTTTCGAAGGTCCAGAGGTTAGGTGTCATTAGTCTCCAGACGCCTCATCGGAAATAGGCCTCATCTCGCCTGGAAGGGGAAACTTCCTGGAATTTCTCGAGTTGCGGCAGGTGTTCTCGAGTTACGACGGGGACCTCAGGGACCCGCCCTGGTGGCCTCAGGAGAGGCCAGTCCCCATGCGAGTTGCTAGGGGGCCTCTCGGGATTCCTCTCCCGTCGATACCGGGGCCAAAAACTTTGTGTGGAGTCAGGGCCGGAACCGAGGATTCCTCTCAGGGGCTGACATGGATCTTTGGGTACTTCTGGAGTCTCCCCAGGGGAGTCAGGCCTCGTCTCGAGTCGGGGCATGCACGTTCACTTTCCTTCCAGGCTTTAGCAGCAATGTCACGCTTCCCGTGGCGTGGATCAAAGGATCTGTGGTTTTCCCTCGAGGCTTTCCCTCGAGGCTTTCCCACAGGGCTGTCCAACGTGCCACCGTGGTGTAAGTCGATCCTCGGCGTGAAAGATGAGCCAGTGCAGGGCAAAGAGGTTCCTCTGGAATGGACTGAGACATCTGGGGGACTCTTGGAATGGTGGTACGACCATGGAGTTCCTCTCGCCTTTCCTGTTGAGAGTGCCTCCCCTTGAGATGCGACGGGAATGCCGGGAATTCTTTCCCATTGAAATCAGGGAAAGGATTCCTCATCTCGAGCTAAGAGGGGGAAAGGGGGCTCCTCTGGTTGTGGGCGGGACGATCGTGCTTCCTCTCGAGTGGAGACGGGTATGGCGGTGAACTTCTTGAGTTGCAGCAAGGGTGTGAAAGACCCTTTCGAAGTTCCAGAGGTTAGATGTCATTAGTCTCCAGACGCCTCATCGGAAATAGGCCTCATCTCGCCTGGAAGGGAGAACTTCCTGGATTTTCTCGAGTTGCGGCAGGTGTTCTCGAGTTACGACGGGGACCTCAGGGACCCGCCCTGGTGGCCTCAGGAGAGGCCAGTCCCCATGCGAGTTGCTAGGGGGCCTCTCGGGATTCCTCTCCCGTCGATACCGGGGCCAAAAACCTTGTGTGGAGTCAGGGCCTGAACCGAGGATTCCTCTAAGGGGCTGACATGGATCTTTGGGTACTTCTGGAGTCTCCCCAGGGGAGTCAGGCCTCGTCTCGAGTCGGGGCATGCACGTGCACTTTCCTTCCAGGCTGTAGCAGCAATGTCACGCTTCCCGTGGCGTGGATCAAAGGATCTGTGGTTTTCCCTCGAGACTTTCCCTCGAGGCTTTCCCACAGGGCTGTCCCATGTGCCACCGTGGTGTGAGTCGATCCTCGGCGTGAAAGATGAGCCAGTGCAGGGCAAAGAGGTTCCTCTGGAATGGACTGAGACATCTGGAGGACTCTTGGAATGGTGGTACGACCATGGAGTTCCTCTCGCCTTTGCTGTTGAGAGTGCCTCCTCTTGAGATGGGACGGGAACACCGGGAATTCTTTCCCGTTGAAAGCAGGGAAAGGATCCCTCATCTCGAGCTACGAGGGGGAAACGGGGCTCCTCTGGATGTGGGCGGGACCATCGTGCTTCCTCTCGAGTGGAGACGGGTATGGCGGTGAACTTCTTGAGTTGCAGCAAGGGTGTGAAAGACCCTTTCGAAGTTCCAGAGTTTAGGTGTCATTAGTCTCCAGACGCCTCATCGGAAATAGACCTCATCTCGCCTGGAAGGGAGAACTTCCTGGATTTTCTCGAGTTGCGGCAGGTGTTCTCGAGTTACGACGGGGACCTCAGGGACCCGCCCTGGTGGCCTCAGGAGAGGCCAGTCCCCATGCGACTTGCTAGGGGGCCTCTCGGGATTCCTCTCCCGTCGATACCGGGGCCAAAAACCTTGTGTGGAGTCAGGGCCGGAACCGAGGATTCCTGTCAGGGGCTGACATGGATCTTTGGGTACTTCTGGAGTCTCCCCAGGGGAGTCAGGCCTCGTCTCGAGTCGGGGCATGCACGTGCACTTTCCTTCCAGGCTGTAGCAGCAATGTCACGCTTCCCGTGGCGTGGATCAAAGGATCTGTGGTTTTCCCTCGAGGCTTTCCCTCGAGGCTTTCCCACAGGGCTGTCCCACGTGCCACCGTGGTGTGAGTCGATCCTCGGCGTGAAAGATGAGCCAGTGCAGGGCAATGAGCTTCCTCTGGAATGGACTGAGACATCTGGGGGACTCTTGGAATGGTGGTACGTCCATGGAGTTCCTCTCTCCTTTCCTGTTGAGAGTGCCTCCGCTTCAGATGCGACGGGAACGCCGGGAATTCATTCCCATTGAAAGCAGGGAAAGGATTCCTCATCTCGAGCTACGAGGGGGATAGGGGGCTCCTCTGGATGTGGGCGGGACGATCGTGCTTCCTCTCGAGTGGAGACGGGTATGGCGGTGAACTTCTTGAGTTGCAGCAAGGGTGTGAAAGACCCTTTCGAAGTTCCAGAGGTTAGGTGTCATTAGTCTCCAGACGCCTCATCGGAAATAGGCCTCATCTCGCCTGGAAGGGAGAACTTCCTGGATTTTCTCGAGTTGCGGCAGGTGTTCTCGAGTTACGACGGGGACCTCAGGGACCCGCCCTGGTGGCCTCAGGAGAGGCCAGTCCCCATGCGAGTTGCTAGGGGGCCTCTCGGGATTCCTCTCCGGTCGATACCCGGGCCAAAAACCTTGTGTGGAGTCAGGGCCGGAACCGAGGATTCCTCTCAGTGGCTGACATGGATCTTTGGGTACTTCTGGAGTCTCACCAGGGGAGTCAGGCCTCGTCTCGAGTGGGGGCATGCACGTGCGCTTTCCTTCATGGCTGTAGCAGCAATGTCACGCTTCCCGTGGCGTGAATCAAACGATCAGTGGTTTTCCCTCGAGGCTTTCCCTCGAGGCTTTCCCACAGGGCTGTCCCACGTGCCACCGTGGTGTGAGTCGATCCTCGGCGTGAAAGATGAGCCAGTGTAGGGCAAAGAGCTTCCTCTGGAATGGACTGAGACATCTGGGGGACTCTTGGAATGGTGGTACGACCATGGAGTTCCTCTCGCCTTTCCTGTTGAGAGTGCCTCCTCTTGAGATGCGACGGGAACGCCGGGAATTCTTTCCCGTTGAAAGCAGGGAAAGGATCCCTCATCTCGAGCTACGAGGGGGAAACGGGGCTCCTCTGCATGTGGGCGGGATCATCGTGCTTCCTCTCGAGTGGAGACAGGTATGGCGGTGAACTTCTTGAGTTGCAGCAAGGGTGTGAAAGACCCTTTCGAAGTTCCAGAGGTTAGGTGTCATTAGTCTCCAGACGCCTCATCGGAAATAGGCCTCATTTCGCCTGGAAGGGAGAACTTCCTGGATTTTCTCGAGTTGCGGCAGGTGTTCTCGAGTTACGACGGGGACCTCAGGGACCCGCCCTGGTGGCCTCAGGAACGGCCAGTCCCCGTGCGAGTTGCTAGGGGGCCTCTCGGGATTCCTCTCCCGTCGATACCGGGGCCAAAAACCTTGTGTGGAGTCAGGGCCGGAACCGAGGATTCCTCTCAGTGGCTGACATGGATCTTTGGGTACTTCTGGAGTCTCCTCAGGGGAGTCAGGCCTCGTCTCGAGTGGGGGCATGCACGTGCGCTTTCCTTCAAGGCTGTAGCAGCAATGTCACGCTTCCCGTGGCGTGGATCAAACGATCTGTGGTTTTCCCTCGAGGCTTTCCCTCGAGGCTTTCCCACAGGGCTGTCCCACGTGCCACCGTGGTGTGAGTCGATCCTCGGCGTGAAAGATGAGCCAGTGTAGGGCAAAGAGCTTCCTCTGGAATGGACTGAGACATCTGGGGGACTCTTGGAATGGTGGTACGACCATGGAGTTCCTCTCGCCTTTCCTGTTGAGAGTGCCTTCTCTTGAGATGCGACGGGAACGCCGGGAATTCTTTCCCGTTGAAAGCAGGGAAAGGATCGCTCATCTCGAGCTACGAGGGGGAAACGGGGCTCCTCTGGATGTGGGCGGGACTATCGTGCTTCCTCTCGAGTGGAGACGGGTATGGCGGTGAACTTCTTGAGTTGCAGCAAGGGTGTGAAAGACCCTTTCGAAGTTCCAGAGGTAAGGTGTCATTAGTCTCCAGACGCCTCATCGGAAATAGGCCTTATCTCGCCTGGAAGGGAGAACTTCCTGGATTTTCTCGAGTTGCGGCAGGTGTTCTCGAGTTACGACCGGGACCTCAGGGACCCGCCCTGGTGGCCTCAGGAGAGGCCAGTCCCCATGCGAGTTGCTAGCGGGCCTCTCGGGATTCCTCTCCCGTCGATACCGGGGCCAAAAACCTTGTGTGGAGTCAGGGCCGGAACCGAGGAATCCTCTCAGGGGCTGACATGAATCTTTGGGTACTTCTGTAGTCTCCCCATGGGAGTCAGGCCTCGTCTCGAGTGGGGGCATGCACGTGCGATTTCCTTCCAGGCTGTAGCAGCAATGCCACGCTTCCCGTGGCGTGGATCAAAGGATCTGTGGTTTTCCCTCGAGGCTTTCCCTCGAGGCTTTCCCACAGGGCTGTCCCACGTGCCACCGTGGTGTGAGTCGATCCTCGGCGTGAAAGATGAGCCAGTGCAGGGCAAAGAGCTTCCTCTGGAATGGACTGAGACATCTGGGGGACTCTTGGAATGGTGGTACGACCATGGAGTTCCTCTCGCCTTTCCTTTGAGACTGCCTCCTCTTGAGATGCGACGGGAACGCCGGGAAATCTTTTCCGTTGAAAGCAGGGAAAGGATCCCTCATCTCGAGCTACGAGGGGGAAACGGGGCTCCTCTGGATGTGGGCGGGACCATCGTGCTTCCTCTCGAGTGGAGACGGGTGTGGCGGTGAACTTCTTGAGTTGCAGCAAGGGTGTGAAAGACCCTTTCGAAGTTCCAGAGGTTAGGTGTCATTAGTCTCCAGACGCCTCATCGGAAATAGGCCTCATCTCGCCTGGAAGGGAGAACTTCCTGGATTTTCTCGAGTTGCGGCAGGTGTTCTCGAGTTACGACGGGGACCTCAGGGACCGGCCCTGGTGGCCTCAGGAGAGGCCAGTCCCCATGCGAGTTGCTAGGGGGCCTCTCGGGATTCCTCTCCCATCGGTACCCGGGCCAAAAACCTTGTGTGGAGTCAGGGCCGGAACCGAGGATTCCTCTCACTGGCTGATATGGATCTTTGGGTACTTCTGGAGTCTCGCCAGGGGAGACAGGCCTCATCTCGAGTGGGGGCATGCACGTGCGCTTTCCTTCCAGGCTGTAGCAGCAATGTCACGCTTCCCATCGCGTGGATCAAAGGATCTGTGGTTTTCCCTCGAGGCTTTCCCTCGAGGCTTTCCCACAGGGCTATCCCACGTGCCACTGTGGTGTGAGTCGATCCTCGGCGTGAAAGATGAGCCAGTGCAGGGCAAGGAGTTTCCTCTGGAATGGACTGAGACATCTGGGGGACTCTTGGAATGGTGGTACGACCATGGAGTTCCTCTCGCCTTTCCTGTTGAGAGTGCCTCCTCTTGAGATGCGACGGGAACGCCGGGAATTCTTTCCCATTGAAAGCAGGGAAAGGATCGCTCATCTCGAGGTACGAGGGGGAAACGGGGCTCCTCTGGATGTGGGCGGGACCATCGTGCTTCCTCTCGAGTGGAGACGGGTATGGCGGTGAACTTCTTGAGTTGCAGCACGGGTGTGAAAGACCCTTTCGAAGTTCCAGAGGTTAGGTGTCATTAGTCTCCAGACGCCTCATCGGAAATAGGCCTCATCTCGCCTGGAAGGGAGAACTTCCTGGATTTTCTCGAGTTGCGGCAGGTGTTCTCGAGTTACGACGGGGACCTCAGGGACCCGCCCTGGTGGCCTCAGGAGAGGCCAGTCCCCATGCGACTTGCTAGGGGGCCTCTCGGGATTCCTCTCCCGTCGATACCGGGGCCAAAAACCTTGTGTGGAGTCAGGGCCGGAACCGAGGATTCCTCTCAGGGGCTGACATGGATCTGTGGGTACTTCTGGAGTCTCCCCATAGGAGTCAGGCCTCGTCTCGAGTGGGGGCATGCACGTGCGCTTTCCTTCCAGGCTGTAGCAGCAATGTCACGCTTCCCGTGGCGTGGATCAAAGGATCTGTGGTTTTCCCTCGAGGCTTTCCCTCGAGGCTTTCCCACAGGGCTGTCCCACGTGCCACCGTGGTGTGAGTCGATCCTCGGCGTGAATGATGAGCCAGTGCAGGGCAAAGAGGTTCCTCTGGAATGGACTGAGACATCTGGGGGACTCTTGGAATGGTGGTACGACCATGGAGTTCCTCTCGCCTTTCCTGTTGAGA
This sequence comes from Capricornis sumatraensis, assembly GCF_032405125.1. Taxonomy (NCBI): domain Eukaryota; kingdom Metazoa; phylum Chordata; class Mammalia; order Artiodactyla; family Bovidae; genus Capricornis; species Capricornis sumatraensis. Next base: position 354,976 of record NC_091077.1, on the reverse strand, counting down.
GTGCCTCCTCTTGAGATGCGACGGGAACGCCGGGAATTCTTTCCCGTTGAAAGCAGGGAAAGGATCCCTCATCTCGAGCTACGAGGGGGAAACGGGGCTCCTCTGGATGTGGGCGGGACCATCGTGCTTCCTCTCGAGTGGAGACGGGTGTGGCGGTGAACTTCTTGAGTTGCAGCAAGGGTGTGAAAGACCCTTTCGAAGTTCCAGAGGTTAGGTGTCATTAGTCTCCAGACGCCTCATCGGAAATAGGCCTCATCTCGCCTGGAAGGGGGAACTTCCTGGAATTTCTCGAGTTGTGGCAGGTGTTCTCGAGTTACGACGGGGACCTCAGGGACCCGCCCTGGTGGCCTCAGGAGAGGCCAGTCCCCATGCGAGTTGCTAGGGGGCCTCTCGGGATTCCTCTCCCGTCGATACCCGGGCCAAAAACCTTGTGTGGAGTCAGGGCCGGAACCGAGGATTCCTCTCACGGGCTGATATGGATCTTTGGGTACTTCTGGAGTCTCGCCAGGGGAGACAGGCCTTATCTCGAGTGGGTGCATGCACGTGCGCTTTCCTTCCAGGCTGTAGCAGCAATGTCACGCTTCCCATCGCCTGGATCAAAGGATCTGTGGTTTTCCCTCGAGGCTTTCCCTCGAGGCTTTCCCACAGGGCTGTCCCACGTGCCACCGTGGTGTGAGTCGATCCTCGGCGTGAAAGATGAGCCAGTGCAGGGCAAAGAGGTTCCTCTGAAATGGACTGAGACATCTGGGGGACTCTTGGAATGGTGGTACGACCATGGAGTTTCTCTCGCCTTTCCTGTTGAGAGTGCCTCCTCTTGAGATGCGACGGGAACGCCGGGAATTCTTTCCCGTTGAAAGCAGGGAAAGGATCGCTCATCTCGAGCTAGGAGGGGGAAACGGGGCTCCTCTGGATGTGGGCGGGACCATCGTGCTTCCTCTAGAGTGGAGACGGGTATGGCGGTGAACTTCTTGAGTTGCAGCAAGGGTGTGAAAGACCCTTTCGAAGTTCCAGAGGTTAGGTGTCATTAGTCTCCAGACGCCTCATCGGAAATAGGCCTCATCTCGCCTGGAAGGGAGAACTTCCTGGATTTTCTCGAGTTGCGGCAGGTGTTCTCGAGTTACGACGGGGACCTCAGGGACCCGCCCTGGTGGCCTCAGGAGAGGCCAGTCCCCATGCGAGTTGCTAGGGGGCCTCTCGGGATTCCTCTCCCGTCGAAACCGGGGCCAAAAACCTTGTGTGGAGTCACGGCCGGAACCGAGGATTCCTCTCAGGGGCTGACATGAATCTTTGGGTACTTCTGGAGTATCCCCATGGGAGTATGGCCTCGTCTCGAGTGGGGGCATTCACGTGCGCTTTCCTTCCAGGCTGTAGCAGCAATGTCACGCTTCCCGTGGCGTGGATCAAAGGATCTGTTGTTTTCCCTCGAGGCTTTCCCTCGAGGCTTTCCCACAGGGCTGTCCCACGTGCCACCGTGGTGTGAGTCGATCCTCGGCGTGAAAGATGAGCCAGTGCAGGGCAAAGAGGTTCCTCTGGAATGGACTGAGACATCTGGGGGACTCTTGGAATGGTGGTACGACCATGGAGTTCCCCTCGCCTTTCCTGTTGAGAGTGCCTCCTCTTGAGATGCGACGGGAACGCCAGGAATTCTTTCCCGTTGAAAGCAGGGAAAGGATCCCTCATCTCGAGCTACGAAGGGGAAACGGGGCTCCTCTGGATGTGGGCGGGACCATCGTGCTTCCTCTCGAGTGGAGACGGGTGTGGCGGTGAACTTCTTGAGTTGCAGCAAGGGTGTGAAAGACCCTTTCGAAGTTCCAGAGGTTAGGTGTCATTAGTCTCCAGACGCCTCATCGGAAATAGGCCTCATCTCGCCTGGAAGGGGGAACTTCCTGGAATTTCTCGAGTTGTGGCAGGTGTTCTCGAGTTACGACGGGGACCTCAGGGACCCGCCCTGGTGGCCTCAGGAGAGGCCAGTCCCCATGCGAGTTGCTAGGGGGCCTCTCGGGATTCCTCTCCCGTCGATACCCGGGCCAAAAACCTTGTGTGGAGTCAGGGCCGGAACCGAGGATTCCTCTCACGGGCTGATATGGATCTTTGGGTACTTCTGGAGTCTCGCCAGGGGAGACAGACCTTATCTCGAGTGGGTGCATGCACGTGCGCTTTCCTTCCAGGCTGTAGCAGCAATGTCACGCTTCCCATCGCCTGGATCAAAGGATCTGTGGTTTTCCCTCGAGGCTTTCCCTCGAGGCTTTCCCACAGGGCTGTCCCACGTGCCACCGTGGTGTGAGTCGATCCTCGGCGTGAAAGATGAGCCAGTGCAGGGCAAAGAGGTTCCTCTGAAATGGACTGAGACATCTGGGGGACTCTTTTAATGGTGGTACGACCATGGAGTTCCTCTCGCCTTTCCTGTTGAGAGTGCCTCCTCTTGAGATGCGACGGGAACGCCGGGAATTCTTTCCCGTTGAAAGCAGGGAAAGGATCGCTCATCTCGAGCTAGGAGGGGGAAACGGGGCTCCTCTGGATGTGGGCGGGACAATCGTGCTTCCTCTAGAGTGGAGACGGGTATGGCGGTGAACTTCTTGAGTTGCAGCAAGGGTGTGAAAGACCCTTTCGAAGTTCCAGAGGTTAGGTGTCATTAGTCTCCAGACGCCTCATCGGAAATAGGCCTCATCTCGCCTGGAATGGAGAACTTCCTGGATTTTCTCGAGTTGCGGCAGGTGTTCTCGAGTTACGACGGGGACCTCAGGGACCCGCCCTGGTGGCCTCAGGAGAGGCCAGTCCCCATGCGAGTTGCTAGGGGGCCTCTCGGGATTCCTCTCCCGTCGATACCGGGGCCAAAAACCTTGTGTGGAGTCACGGCCGGAACCGAGGATTCCTCTCAGGGGCTGACATGGATCTTTGGGTACTTCTGGAGTCTCCCCATGGGAGTATGGCCTCGTCTCGAGTGGGGGCATGCACGTGCGCTTTCCTTCCAGGCTGTAGCAGCAATGTCACGCTTCCCGTGGCGTGGATCAAAGGATCTGTGGTTTTCCCTCGAGGCTTTCCCTCGAGGCTTTCCCACAGGGCTGTCCCACGTGCCACCGTGGTGTGAGTCGATCCTCGGCGTGAAAGATGAGCCAGTGCAGGGCAAAGAGGTTCCTCTGGAATGGACTGAGACATCTGGGGGACTCTTGGAATGGTGGTACGACCATGGAGTTCCCCTCGCCTTTCCTGTTGAGAGTGCCTCCTCTTGAGATGCGACAGGAACGCCAGGAATTCTTTCCCGTTGAAAGCAGGGAAAGGATCCCTCATCTCGAGCTACGAGGGGGAAACGGGGCTCCTCTGGATGTGGGCGGGACCATCGTGCTTCCTCTCGAGTTGAGACGGGTATGGCGGTGAACTTCTTGATTTGCAGCAAGGGTGTGAAAGACCCTTTCGAAGTTCCAGAGCTTAGGTGTCATTAGTCTCCAGACGACTCATCGGAAATAGGCCTCATCTCGCCTAGAAGGGGGAACTTCCTGGAATTTCTCGAGTTGTGGCAGGTGTTCTCGAGTTACGACGGGGACCTCAGGGACCCGCCCTGGTGGCCTCAGGAGAGGCCAGTCCCCATGCGAGTTGCTAGGGGGCCTCTCGGGATTCCTCTCCCGTCGATACCGGGGCAAAAACCTTGTGTGGAGTCAGGGCCGGAACCGAGGATTCCTCTCAGGGGCTGACATGGATCTTTGGGTACTTCTGGAGTCTCCCCAGGGGAGTCAGGCCTCGTCTCGAGTCGGGGCATGCACGTGCACTTTCCTTCCAGGCTGTAGCAGCAATGTCACGCTTCCCGTGGCGTGGATCAAAGGATCTGTGGTTTTCCCTCGAGGCTTTCCCTCGAGGCTTTCCCACAGGGCTGTCCCACGTGGCACCGTGGTGTGAGTCGATCCTCGGCGTGAAAGATGAGCCAGTGCAGGGCAAAGAGGTTCCTCTGGAATGGACTGAGACATCTGGGGGACTCTTGGAATGGTTGTACGACCATGGAGTTCCTCTCGCCTTTCCTGTTGAGAGTGCCTCCTCTTGAGATGCGACGGGAACGCCGGGAATTCTTTCCCGTTGAAAGCAGGGAAAGGATCCCTCATCTCGAGCCACGAGGGGAACCGGGGCTCCTCTGGATGTGGGCGGGACTATCGTGCTTCCTCTCGAGTGGAGACGGGTATGGCGGTGAACTTCTTGAGTTGCAGCAAGGGTGTGAAAGACCCTTTCGAAGTTCCAGAGGTTAGGTGTCATTAGTCTCCAGACGCCTCATCGGAAATAGGCCTCATCTCGCCTGGAAGGGAGAACTTCCTGGATTTTCTCGAGTTTCGGCAGGTGTTCTTGAGTTACGACGGGGACCTCAGGGACCCGCCCTGGTGGCCTCAGAAGAGGCCAGTCCCCATTCGAGTTGCTAGGGGGCCTCTCGGTATTCCTCTCCCATCGATACCGGGGCCAAAAACCTTGTGTGGAGTTAGGGCCGCAACCGAGGATTCCTTTCAGTGGCTGATATGGAACTTTGGGTACTTCTGGAGTCTCGCCAGGGGAGACAGGCCTTATCTCGAGTGGGGGCATGCACGTGCGCTTTCCTTCCAGGCTGTAGCAGCAATGTCACGCTTCCCATCGCGTGGATCAAAGGATCTGTGGTTTTCCCTCGAGGCTTTCCCACAGGGCTGTCCCACGTGCCACCGTGGTGTGAGTCGATCCTCGGCGTGAAAGATGAGCCAGTGCAGGGCAAAGAGGTTCCTCTGGAATGGACTGAGACATCTGGGGGACTCTTGGAATGGTGGTACGACCATGGAGTTTCTCTCGCCTTTCCTGTTGAGAGTGCCTCCTCTTGAGATGCGACGGGAACGCCGGGAATTCTTTCCCGTTGAAAGCAGGGAAAGGATCCCTCATCTCGAGCTACGAGGGGGAAACGGGGCTCCTCTGGATGTGGGCGGGACCATCGTGCATCCTCTCGAGTCGAGACGGGTATGGCGGTGAACTTCTTGAGTTGCAACAAGGGTGTGAAAGACCCTTTCGAAGTTCCAGAGGTTAGGTGTCATTAGTCTCCAGACGCCTCATCGGAAATAGGCCTCATCTCGCCTGGAAGGGAGAACTTCCTGGATTTTCTCGAGTTGCGGCAGGTGTTCTCGAGTTACGACGGGGACCTCAGGGACCCGCCCTGGTGGCCTCAGGAGAGGCCAGTCCCCATGCGAGTTGCTAGGGGGCCTCTCGGAATTACTCTCCCGTCGATACCGGGGCCAAAAACATTGTGTAGAGTCAGGGCCGGAACCGAGGATTCCTCTCAGGGGCTGACATGGATCTTTGGGTACTTCTGGAGTCTCCCCAGGGGAGTCAGGCCTCGTCTCGAGTGGGGGCATGCACGTGCGCTTTCCTTCCAGGCTGTAGCAGCAATGTCACGATTCCCGTGGCGTGGATCAAAGGATCTGTGATTTTCCATCGAGGCTTTCCCACAGGGCTGTCCCACGTGCCACCGTGGTGTGAGTCGATCCTCGGCGTGAAAGATGAGCCAGTGCAGGGCAAAGAGGTTCCTTTGGAATGGACTGAGACATCTGGGGGACTCTTGGAATGGTGGTACGACCATGTAGTTCCTCTCGCCTTTCCTGTTGAGAGTGCCACCTCTTGAGATGCGTCAGGAACGCCGGGAATTCTTTGCTTTGAAAGCAGTGAAAGGATCCCTCATCTCGAGCTACGAGGGGGAAACGGGGCTCCTCTGGATGTGGGCGGGACCATCGTGCTTCCTCTCGAGTTGAGACGGGTATGGCGGTGAACTTCTTGAGTTGCAGCAAGGGTGTGAAAGACCCTTTCGAAGTTCCAGAGGTTAGGTGTCATTAGTCTCCAGACACCTCATCGGAAATAGGCCTCATCTCGCCTGGAAGGGAGAAATTCCTGGATTTTCTCGAGTTGCGGCAGGTGTTCTCGAGTTACGACGGGGACCTCAGGGACCCGCCCTGGTGGCCTCAGGAGAGGCCAGTCCCCATGCGAGTTGCTAGGGGGCCTCTCGGGATTACTCTCCCGTCAATACCGGGGCCAAAAACCTTGTATAGAGTCAGGGCCGGAACCGAGGATTCCTCTCAGGGGCTGACATGGATCTTTGGGTACTTCTGGAGTCTCCCCAGGGGAGTCAGGCCTCGTCTCGAGTGGGGGCATGCACGTGCGCTTTCCTTCCAGGCTGTAGCAGCAATGTCACGCTTCCCATCGCGTGGATCAAAGGATCTGTGGTTTTCCCTCGAGGCTTTCCCACAGGGCTGTCCCACGTGCCACCGTGGTGTGAGTCTATCCTCGGCGTGAAAGATGAGCCAGTGCAGGGCAAAGAGGTTCCTCTGGAATGGACTGAGACATCTGGGGGACTCTTGGAATGGTGGTACGACCATGGAGTTCCTCTCGCCTTTCCTGTTGAGAGTGCCTCCTCTTGAGATGCGACGGGAACGCCGGGAATTCTTTCCCGTTGAAAGCAGGGAAAGGATCCCTCATCTCGAGCTACGAGGGGGAAACGGGGCTCCTCTGGATGTGGGCGGGACCATCGTGCTTCCTCCCGAGTGGAGACGGGTATGGCGGTGAACTTCTTGATTTGCAGCAAGGGTGTGAATGACCCTTTCGAAGTTCCAGAGGTTAGGTGTCATTAGTCTCCAGACGCCTCATCGGAAATAGGCCTCATCTCGCCTGGAAGGGAGAACTTCCTGGATTTGCTCGAGTTGCGGCAGGTGTTCTCGAGTTACGACGGGGACCTCAGGGACCCGCCCTGGTGGCCTCAGGAGAGGCCAGTCCCCATGCTAGTTGCTTGGGGGCCCCTCGGGATTCCTCTTCCTTCGATACCGTGGCCAAAAACCTTGTGTGGAGTCAGGGCCGGAACCGAGGATTCCTCTCAGGGGCTGACATGGATCTTTGGGTACTTCTGGAGTCTCCCCAGGGGAGTCAGGCCTCGTCTTGAGCGGGGGCATGCACGTGCGCTTTCCTTCCAGGCTGTAGCAGCAATGTCATTCTTCCCATCGCATTTATCAAAGGATCTGTGGCTTTCCCTCGAGACTTCCCCTCGAGGCTTTCCCACAGGGCTGTCCCACGTGCCACCGTGGTGTGAGTCGATCCTCGGCGTGAAAGATGAGCCAGTGCAGGGCAAAGAGGTTCGTCTGGAATGGACTGAGACATCTGGGGGACTCTTGGAATGGTGGTACGACCATGGAGTTCCTCTCGCCTTTCCTGTTGAGAGTGCCTCCTCTTGAGATGTGACGGGAACGCCGGGAAGTCTTTCCCGTTGAATGCAGGGAAAGGATCACTCATCTCGAGCTACGAGGGGGAAACGGGGCTCCTCTGGATGTGGGCGGGACCGTCGTGCTTCCTCTCGAGTGGAGATGGGTATGGCGGTGAACTTCTTGAGTTGCAGCAAGGGTGTGAAAGACCCTTTCGAAGTTCCAGAGGTTAGGTGTCATTAGTCTCCAGACGCCTCATCAGAAATAGGCCTTATCTGGCCTGTAAGGGAGAACTTCCTGGATTTCCTTGAGTTGCGGCAGGTGTTCTCGAGTTACGACGGGGACCTCAGGGACCCGCCCTTGTGGCCTAAGGAACGGAGAGTCCCGATGCGAGTTGCTAGGGGGCCTCTCGGGATTCCTCTCCCATCGATACTGGGGCCAAAAACCTTGTGTGGAGTCAGGGCCGGAACCGAGGATTCCTCTCAGGGGCTGACATGGATCTTTGGGTACTTCTGGAGTCTCCCCAGGGGAGTCAGGCCTCGTCTCGAGTGGGGGCATGCACGTCCGCTTTCCTTCCAGGCTGTAGCAGCAATGTCACGTTTCCTGTCGCGTGGATCAAAGGATCTGTGGTTTTCCCTCGAGGCTTTCCCTCGAGGCTTTCCCACAGGGCTGTCCCACGTGCCACTGTGGTGTGAGTCAATCCTCGGCGTGAAAGATGAGCCAGTGCAGGGCAAAGAGGTTCCTCTGGAATGGACTGAGACATCTGGGGGACTCTTTGAATGGTGGTACGACCATGGAGTTCCTCTCGCCTTTCCTGTTGAGAGTGCCTCCTCTTGAGATGCGACGGGAACGCCAGGAATTCTTTTCCGTTGAAAGCAGGGAAAGGATCCCTCATCTCGAGCTCCGAGGGGGAAACGGGGCTCCTCTGGATGTGGGCGGGACCATCGTGCTTCCTCCCGAGTGGAGACGGGTATGGCGGTGAAATTCTTGAGTTGCAGCAAGGTTGTGAATGACCCTTTCGAAGTTCCAGAGGTTAGGTGTCATTAGGCTCCAGACGCCTCATCGGAAATAGGCCTCATCTCGCCTGGAAGGGAGAACTTCCTGGATTTTCTCGAGTTGCGGCAGGTGTTCTCGAGTTACGACGGGGACCTCAGGGACCCGCCCTGGTGGCCTCAGGAGAGGCCAGTCCCCATGCGAGTTGCTAGGGGGCCTCTCGGGATTCCTCTCCCGTCGATACCGGGGCCAAAAACTTTCTGTGGAGTCAGGCCCGGAACCGAGGATTCCTGTCAGGGGCTGACATGGATCTTTGGGTACTTCTGGAGTCTCCCCAGGGGAGTCAGGCCTCGACTTGAGTGGGAGCATGCACGTGCGCTTTCCTTCCAGGCTGTAGCAGCAATGTCACGCTTCCCGTGGCGTGGATCAAAGGATCTGTTGTTTTCCCTCGAGGCTTTCCCTCGAGGCTTTCCCACAGGGCTGTCCCACGTGCCACCGTGGTGTGAGTCGATCCTCGGCGTGAAAGATGAGCCAGTGCAGGGCAAAGAGGTTCCTCTGGAATGGACTGAGACATCTGGGGGACTCTTGGAATGGTGGTACGACCATGGAGTTCCACTCGCCTTTCCTGTTGAGAGTGCCTCCTCTTGAGATGCGACGGGAACGCCGGGAATTCTTTCCCGTTGAAAGCAGGGAAAGGATCCCTCATCTCGAGCTACGAGGGGGATACGGGGCTCCTCTGGATGTGCGCGGGATCATCGTGCTTCCTCTCGAGTGGAGATGGGTATGGCGGTGAACTTCTTGAGTTGCCGCAAGGGTGTGAAAGACCCTTTCGAATTTCCAGAGGTTAGGTGTCATTAGTCTCCAGACGCCTCATCGGAAATAGGCCTCATCTCGCCTGGAAGGGGGAACTTCCTGGAATTTCTCGAGTTGCGGCAGGTGTTCTCGAGTTACGACGGGGACCTCAGGGACCCGCCCTGGTGGCCTCAGGAGAGGCCAGTCCCCATGCGAGTTGCTAGGGGGCCTCTCGGGATTCCTCTCCCGTCGATACCCGGGCCAAAAACCTTGTGTGGAGTCATTGCCGGAACCGAGGATTTCTCTCAAGGGCTGATATGGATCTTTGGGTACTTCTGGAGTCTTGCCAGGGGAGACAGGCCTCATCTCGAGTGGGGGCATGCTCGTGCGTTTTCCTTCCAGGCTGTAGCAGCAATGTCACGCTTCCCATCGCGTGGATCAAAGGATCTGTGGTTTTCCCTCGAGGCTTTCCCTCGAGGCTTTCCCACAGGGCTGTCCCACGTGCCACCGTGGTGTGAGTCGATCCTCGGCGTGAAAGATGAGCCAGTGCAGGGCAAAGAGGTTCCTCTGGAATGGACTGAGACATCTGGGGGACTCTTGGAATGGTGGTACGACCATGGAGTTACTTTCGCCTTTCCTGTTGAGAGTGCCTCCTCTTGAGATGCGACGGGAACGCCGGGAATTCTTTCCCGTTGAAAGCAGGGAAAGGATCCCTCATCTCGAGCTAAGAGGGGGATACGGGGCTCCTCTGGATGTGCGCGGGATCATCGTGCTTCCTCTCGAGTGGAGATGGGTATGGCTGTGAACTTCTTGAGTTGCCGCAAGGGTGTGAAAGACCCTTTCGAATTTCCAGAGGTTAGGTGTCATTACTCTCCAGACGCCTCATCGGAAATTGGCCTCATCTCGCCTGTAAGGGAGAACTTCCTGGATTTTCTCGAGTTGCGGCAGGTGTTCTCGAGATACGACGGGGACATCAGGGACCCGCTCTGGTGGCCTCTGGAAAAGCCAGTCCCCATGCGAGTTGCTAGGGGGCCACTAGGGATTCCTCTCCCGTCGATACTGGGGCCAAAAACCTTGTGTGGAGTCAGGGCTGGAACCGAGGATTCCTCTCAGGGGCTGACATGAATCTTTGAGTACTTCTGGAGTCTCCCCAGGGGAGTCAGGCCTCGTCTCGAGTGGGGGCATGCACGTGCGATTTCCTTCCAGGCTGTAGCAGCAATGCCACGCTTCTCGTCGCGTGGATCAAAGGATCTGTGGTTTTCCCTCGAGGCTTTCCCTCGAGGCTTTCCCACAGTGCTGTCCCACGTGCCACCGTGGTGTGAGTCGATCCTCGGCGTGAAAGATGAGCCAGTGCAGGGCAAAGAGGTTCCTCTGGAATGGACTGAGACATCTGGGGGACTCTTGGAATGGTGGTACGACCATGGAGTTCCTCTCGCCTTTCCTGTTGAGAGTGCCTCCTCTTGAGATGCGACGGGAACGCCGGGAATTCTTTCCCGTTGAAAGCAGGGAAAGGATCCCTCATCTCGAGATACGAGGGGGAAACGGGGCTCCTCTGGATGTGGGCGGGACCATCGTGGTTCCTCCCGAGTGGAGACGGGTATGGCGGTGAATTTCTTGAGTTGCTGCAAGGGTGTGAATGACCCTTTCGAAGTTCCAGAGGTTAGGTGTCATTAGTCTCCAGACGCCTCATCGGAAATAGGCCTCATCTGGCCTGGAAGGGAGAACTTCCTGGATTTGCTCGAGTTGCGGCAGGAGTTCTCGAGTTACGACGGGGACCTCAGGGACCCGCCCTGGTGGCCTCAGGAGAGGCCAGTCCCCATGCTAATTGCTAGGGGGCCCCTCGGTATTCCTCTCCCTTCGATACCGGGGCCAAAAACCTTGTGTGGAGTCAGGGCCGGAACCGAGGATTCCTCTCAGGGGCTGACATGGATCTTTGGGTACTTCTGGAGTCTCCCCAGGGGAGTCAGGCCTCATCTCGAGTGGGGGCATGCACGTGCGCTTTCCTTCCAGGCTGTAGCAGCAATGTCATTCTTCCCGTCGCATTTATCAAAGGATCTGTGGCTTTCCCTCGAGACTTCCCCTCGAGGCTTTCCCACAGGGCTGTCCCACGTGCCACCGTGGTGTGAGTCGATCCTCGGCGTGAAAGATGAGCCAGTGCAGGGCAAAGAGGTTCCTCTGGAATTGACTGAGACATCTGGGGGAAGCTTGGAATGGTGGTACGACCATGGAGTTCCTCTCGCCTTTCCTGTTGAGAGTGCCTCCTCTTGAGATGCGACGGGAACGCCGGGAAATCTTTCCCGTTGAAAGCAGGGAAAGGATCCCTCAACTCAAGCTCCGAGGGGGAAACGGGGCTCCTCTGGATGTGGTCGGGACCATCGTGCTTCCTCCCGAGTGGAGACGGGTATTTCGGTGAACTTCTTGAGTTGCAGCAAGGGTGTGAATGACCCTTTCGAAGTTCCTGAGTTTAGGTGTCATTAATCTCCAGACGCCTCATCGGAAATAGGCCTCATCTCGCCTGGAAGGGAGAACTTCCTGGATTTGCTCGAGTTGCGGAAGGTGTTCTCGAGTTACGACGGGGACCTCAGGGACCCGCCCTGGTGGCCTCAGGAGAGGCCAGTCCCCATGCTAGTTGCTAGGGGGCCCCTCGGGATTCCTCTCCCGTCGATACCGGGGCCAAAAACCTTGTGTGGAGTCAGGGCCGGAACCGAGGATTCCTCTCAGGGGCTGACATGGATCTTTGGGTACTTCTGGAGTCTCCCCAGGGGAGTCAGGCCTCGTCTCGAGTGGGGGCATGCACGTGCGCTTTCCTTCCAGGCTGTAGCAGCAATGTCATTCTTCCCGTCGCATTTATCAAAGGATCTGTGGCTTTCCCTCGAGGCTTTCCCTCGAGGCTTTCCCACAGGGCTGTCCCACGTGCCACCGTGGTGTGAGTCGATCCTCGGCGTGAAAGATGAGCCAGTGCAGGTCAAAGAGGTTCCTCTGGAATGGACTGAGACATCTAGGGGACTCTAGGAATGGTGGTACGACCATTGAGTTCCTCTCGCCTTTCCTGTTGAGAGTGCCTCCTCTTGAGATGCGACGGGAATGCTGGGAATTTTTTCCTGTTGAAAGCAGGGAAACGATCCCTCATCTCGAGCTCCGAGGGGGAAACGGGGCTCCTCTGGATGTGGGCGGGACCATCGTGCTTCCTCTCGAGTGGAGACGGGTATGGCGGTGAACTTCTTGAGTTGCAGCAAGGGTGTGAAAGACCCTTTCGAAGTTCCAGAGGTTAGGTGTCATTAGTCTCCAGACGCCTCATCGGAAATAGGCCTCATCTCGCCTGGAAGGGAGAACTTCCTGGATTTTCTCGAGTTTCGGCAGGAGTTCTCGAGTTACGACGGGGACCTCAGGGACCCGCCCTGGTGGCCTCAGGAACGGCCAGTCCCCATGCGAGTTGCTAGGGGGCCTCTCGGGATTCCTCTCCCATCAATACTGGGGCCAAAAACATTGTGTGGAGTCAGGGCCGGAACCGAGGATTCCTCTCAGGGGCTGACATGGATCTTTGGGTACTTCTGGAGTCTCCCCAGGGGAGTCAGGCCTCGTCTCGTGTGGGGGCATGCACGTGCGCTTTCCTTCCAGGCTGTAGCAGCAATGTCACGCTTTCCGTGGCGTGGATCAAAGGATCTGTGGTTTTCCCTCGAGGCTTTCCCTCGAGGCTTTCCCACAGGGCTGTCCCACGTGCCACTGTGGTGTGAGTCGATCCTCGGCGTGAAAGATGAGCCAGTGCAGGGCAAAGAGGTTCCTCTGGAATGGACTGAGACATCTGGGGGACTCTTGGAATGGTGGTACGACCATGGTGTTCCTCTCGCCTTTCCTGTTGAGAGTGCCTCCTCTTGACATGCGACGGGAACGCCAGGAATTCTTTTCCGTTGAAAGCAGGGAAAGGATCCCTCATCTCGAGCTCCGAGGGGGAAACGGGGCTCCTCTGGATGTGGGCGGGACCATCGTGCTTCCTCCCGAGTGGAGACGGGTATGGCGGTGAACTTCTTGAGTTGCAGCAAGGGTGTGAAAGACCCTTTCGAAGTTCCAGAGGTTAGGTGTCATTAGTCTCCAGACGCCTCAACGGAAATAGGCCTCATCTCGCCTGGAAGGGAGAACTTCCTGGATTTTCTCGAGTTGGGGCAGGTGTTCTCGAGTTACGACGGGGACCTCAGGGACCCGCCCTGGTGGCCTCAGGAGAGGCCAGTCCCCATGCTAGTTGCTAGGGGGCCCCTCGTGATTCCTCTCCCGTCGATACCGGGGCCAAAAACCTTGTGTGGAGTCAGGGCCGGAACCGAGGATTCCTCTCAGGGGCTGACATGGATCTTTGGGTACTTCTGGAGTCTCCCCAGGGGAGTCAGGCCTCGTCTCGAGTGGGGGCATGCACGTGCGCTTTCCTTCCAGGCTGTAGCAGCAATGTCACGCTTCCCGTCGCGTGGATCAAAGGATCTGTGTTTTTCCCTCGAGTCTTTCCCTCGAGGCTTTCCCACAGGGCTCTCCCACGTGCCACCGTGGTGTGAGTCGATCCTCGGCGTGAAAGATGAGCCAGTGCAGGGCAAAGAGGTTCCTCTGGAATGGACTGAGACATCTGGGGGACTCTTGGAATGGTGGTACGACCATGGAGTTCCTCTCGCCTTTCCTGTTGAGAGTGCCTCCTCTTGAGATGCGACGGGAACGCCGGGAATTCTTTCCCGTTGAAAGCAGGGAAAGGATCCCTCATCTCGAGCTACGAGGGGGAAACGGGGCTCCTCTGGATGTGGGCGGGACCATCGTGCTTCCTCTCGAGTGGAGACGGGTATGGCGGTGAACTTCTTGAGTTGCAGCAATTGTGTGAAAGACCCTTTCGAAGTTCCAGAGGTTAGGTGTCATTAGTCTCCAGACGACTCATCGGAAATAGGCCTCATCTCGCCTGGAAGGGAGAACTTCCTGGATATTCTCGAGTTGCGGCAGGTGTTCTCGAGTTACGACGGGGACGTTAGGGACCCGCCCTGGTGGCTTCAGGAGAGGCCACTCCCCATGCGAGTTGCTAGGCGGCCTCTCGGGATTCCTCTCCCGTTGATACCGGGGCCAAAAACCTTGTGTGGAGTCAGGGCCGGAACCGAGGATTCCTCTCAGGGGCTGACATGGATCTTTGGGTACTTCTGGAGGCTCCCCAGGGGAGTCAGTCCTCGTCTCGAGTGGTGGCATGCACTTGCGCTTTCCTTCCAGGCTGTAGCAGCAATGTCACGCTTCCCGTCGCGTGGATCAAAGGATATGTGGTTTTCCCTCGAGGCTTTCCCTCGAGGCTTTCCCACAGGGCTGTCCCACGTGCCACCGTGGTGTGAGTCGATCCTCGGCGTGAAAGATGAGCCAGTGCAGGGCAAAGAGGTTCCTCTGGAATGGACTGAGACATCTGGGGGACTCTTGGAATGGTGGTACGACCATGGAGTTCCTCTCGCCTTTCCTGTTGAGAGTGCCTCCTCTTGAGATGCGACGGGAACGCCGGGAATTCTTTCCCGTTGAAAGCAGGGAAAGGATCCCTCATCTCGAGCTACGAGGGGGAAACGGGGCTCCTCTGGATGTGGGCGGGACCATCGTGCTTCCTCCCGAGTGGAGACGGGTATGGCGGTGAACTTCTTGATTTGCAGCAAGGGTGTGAATGACCCTTTCGAAGTTCCAGACGTTAGGTGTCATTAGTCTCCAGACGCCTCATCGGAAATAGGCCTCATCTGGCCTGGAAGGGAGAACTTCCTGGATTTGCTCGAGTTGCGGCAGGTGTTCTCGAGTTACGACGGGGACCTCAGGGACCCGCCCTGGTGGCCTCAGGAGAGGCCAGTCCCCATGCTAGTTGCTAGGGGGCCCCTCGGGATTCCTCTCCCTTCGATACCGGCGCCAAAAACCTTTTGTGGAGTCAGGGCCGGAATCCGAGGAATCCTCTCAGGGGCTGACATGGATCTTTGGGTACTTCTGGAGTCTCCCCAGGGGAGTCAGGCCTCGTCTCGAGCGGGGGCATGCACGTGCGCTTTCCTTCCCGGCTGTAGCAGCAATGTCATTCTTCCCGTCGCATTTATCAAAGGATCTGTGGCTTTCCCTCGAGACTTCCCCTCGAGGCTTTCCCACAGGGCTGTCCCACGTGCCACCGTGGTGTGAGTCGATCCTCGGCGTGAAAGATGAGCCAGTGCAGGGCAAAGAGGTTCGTCTGGAATGGACTGAGACATCTGGGGGACTCTTGGGATGGTGGTACGACCATGGAGTTCCTCTCGCCTTTCCTGTTGAGAGTGCCTCCTCTTGAGATGTGACGGGAACGCCGGGAATTCTTTCCCGTTGAATGCAGGGAAAGGATCACTCATCTCGAGCTACGAGGGGGAAACGGGGCTCCTCTGGATGTGGGCGGGACCGTCGTGCTTCCTCTCGAGTGGAGATGGGTATGGCGGTGAACTTCTTGAGTTGCAGCAAGGGTGTGAAAGACCCTTTCGAAGTTCCAGAGGTTAGGTGTCATTAGTCTCCAGACGCCTCATCGGAAATAGGCCTTATCTGGCCTGTAAGGGAGAACTTCCTGGATTTTCTTGAGTTGCGGCAGGTGTTCTCGAGTTACGACGGGGACCTCAGGGACCCGCCCTGGTGGCCTAAGGAACGGAGAGTCCCGATGCCAGTTGCTAGGGGGCCTCTCGGGATTCCTCTCCCATCGATACTGGGGCCAAAAACCTTGTGTGGAGTCAGGGCCGGAACCGAGGATTCCTCTCAGGGGCTGACATGGATCTTTGGGTACTTCTGGAGTCTCCCCAGGGGAGTCAGGCCTCATCTCGAGTGGGGGTATGCACGTGCGCTTTCCTTCCAGGCTGTAGCAGCAATGTCACGTTTCCTGTCGCGTGGATCAAAGGATCTGTGGTTTTCCCTCGAGGCTTTCCCTCGAGGCTTTCCCACAGGGCTGTCCCACGTGCCACTGTGGTGTGAGTCAATCCTCGGCGTGAAAGATGAGCCAGTGCAGGGCAAAGAGGTTCCTCTGGAATGGACTGAGACATCTGGGGGACTCTTTGATTGGTGGTACGACCATGGAGTTCCTCTCGCCTTTCCTGTTGAGAGTGCCTCCTCTTGAGATGCGACGGGAACGCCAGGAATTCTTTTCCGTTGAAAGCAGGGAAAGGATCCCTCATCTCGAGCTCCGAGGGGGAAACGGGGCTCCTCTGGATGTGGGCGGGACCATCGTGCTTCCTCCCGAGTGGAGACGGGTATGGCGGTGAAATTCTTGAGTTGCAGCAAGGTTGTGAATGACCCTTTCGAAGTTCCAGAGGTTAGGTGTCATTAGGCTCCAGACGCCTCATCGGAAATAGGCCTCATCTCGCCTGGAAGGGAGAACTTCCTGGATTTTCTCGAGTTGCGGCAGGTGTTCTCGAGTTACGACGGGGACCTCAGGGACCCACCCTGGTGGCCTCAGGAGAGGCCAGTCCCCATGCGAGTTGCTAGGGGGCCTCTCGGGATTCCTCTCCCGTCGATACCGGGGCCAAAAACCTTCTGTGGAGTCAGGCCCGGAACCGAGGATTCCTGTCAGGGGCTGACATGGATCTTTGGGTACTTCTGGAGTCTCCCCAGGGGAGTCAGGCCTCGTCTTGAGTGGGAGCATGCAAGTGCGCTTTCCTTCCAGGCTGTAGCAGCAATGTCACGCTTCCCGTCGCGTGGATCAAAGGATCTGTGGTTTTCCCTCGAGGCTTTCCCTCGAGGCTTTCCCACAGGGCTGTCCCACGTGCGACCGTGGTGTGAGTCGATCCTCGGCGTGAAAGATGAGCCAGTGCAGGGCAAAGAGGTTCCTCTGGAATGGACTGAGACATCTGGGGGACTCTTGGAATGGTGGTACGACCATGGAGTTACTCTCTCCTTTCCTGTTGAGAGTGCCTCCTCTTGAGATGCGACGGGAACGCCGGGAATTCTTTCCCGTTGAAAGCAGGGAAAGGATCCCTCATCTCGAGCTAAGAGGGGGATACGGGGCTCCTCTGGATGTGCGCGGGATCATCGTGCTTCCTCTCGAGTTGAGATGGGTATGGCTGTGAACTTCTTGAGTTGCCGCAAGGGTGTGAAAGACCCTTTCGAATTTCCAGAGGTTAGGTGTCATTACTCTCCAGACGCCTCATCGGAAATTGGCCTCATCTCGCCTGTAAGGGAGAACTTCCTGGATTTTCTCAAGTTGCGGCAGGTGTTCTCGAGATACGACGGGGACATCAGGGACCCGCTCTGGTGGCCTCTGGAAAAGCCAGTCCCCATGCGAGTTGCTAGGGGGCCACTAGGGATTCCTCTCCCGTCTATACTGGGGCCAAAAACCTTGTGTGGAGTCAGGGCTGGAACCGAGGATTCCTCTCAGGGGCTGACATGAATCTTTGAGTACTTCTGGAGTCTCCCCAGGGGAGTCAGGCCTCGTCTCGAGTGGGGGCATGCACGTGCGATTTCCTTCCAGGCTGTAGCAGCAATGCCACGCTTCTCGTCGCGTGGATCAAAGGATCTGTGGTTTTCCCTCGAGGCTTTCCCTCGAGGCTTTCCCACAGGGCTGTCCCACGTGCCAGCGTGGTGTGAGTCGATCCTCGGCGTGAAAGATGAGCCAGTGCAGGGCAAAGAGGTTCCTCTGGAATGGACTGAGACATCTGGGGGACTCTTGGAATGGTGGTACGACCATGGAGTTCCTCTCGCCTTTCCTGTTGAGAGTGCCTCCGCTTGAGATGCGACGGGAACGCCGGGAATTCTTTCCCGTTGAAAGCAGGGAAAGGATCCCTCATCTCGAGATACGAGGGGGAAACGGGGCTCCTTTGGATGTGGGCGGGACCATCGTGCTTCCTCCCGAGTGGAGACGGGTATGGCGGTGAACTTCTTGAGTTGCTGCAAGGGTGTGAATGACCCTTTCGAAGTTCCAGAGGTTAGGTGTCATTAGTCTCCAGACGCCTCATCGGAAATAGGCCTCATCTGGCCTGGAAGGGAGAACTTCCTGGATTTGCTCGAGTTGCGGCAGGTGTTCTCGAGTTACGACGGGGACCTCAGGGACCCGCCCTGGTGGCCTCAGGAGAGGCCAGTCCCCATGCTAATTGCTAGGGGGCCCCTCGGGATTCCTCTCCCTTCGATACCGGGGCCAAAAACCTTGTGTGGAGTCAGGGCCGGAACCGAGGATTCCTCTCAGGGGCTGACATGGATCTTTGGGTACTTCTGGAGTCTCCCCAGGGGAGTCAGGCCTCATCTCGAGTGGGGGCATGCACGTGCGCTTTCCTTCCAGGCTGTAGCAGCAATGTCATTCTTCCCGTCGCATTTATCAAAGGATCTGTGGCTTTCCCTCGAGACTTCCCCTCGAGGCTTTCCCACAGGGCTGTCCCACGTGCCACCGTGGTGTGAGTCGATCCTCGGCGTGAAAGATGAGCCACTGCAGGGCAAAGAGGTTCCTCTGGAATTGACTGAGACATCTGGGGGAAGCTTGGAATGGTGGTACGACCATGGAGTTCCTCTCGCCTTTCCTGTTGAGAGTGCCTCCTCTTGAGATGCGACGGGAACGCCGGGAAATCTTTCCCGTTGAAAGCAGGGAAAGGATCCCTCATCTCAAGCTCCGAGGGGGAAACGGGGCTCCTCTGGATGTGGGGGCGACCATCGTGCTTCCTCCCGAGTGGAGACGGGTATTTCGGTGAACTTCTTGAGTTGCAGCAAGGGTGTGAATGACCCTTTCGAAGTTCCTGAGGTTAGGTGTCATTAGTCTCCAGACGCCTCATCGGAAATAGGCCTCATCTCGCCAGGAAGGGAGAACTTCCTGGATTTGCTCGAGTTGCGGAAGGTGTTCTCGAGTTACGACGGGGACCTCAGGGACCCGCCCTGGTGGCCTCAGGAGAGGCCAGTCCCCATGCTAGTTGCTAGGGGGCCCCTCGGGATTCCTCTCCCGTCGATACCGGGGCCAAAAACCTTGTGTGGAGTCAGGGCCGGAACCGAGGATTCCTCTCAGGGGCTGACATGGATCTTTGGGTACTTCTGGAGTCTCCCCAGGGGAGTCAGGCTTCGTCTCGAGTGGGGGCATGCACGTGCGCTTTCCTTCCAGGCTGTAGCAGCAATGTCATTCTTCCCGTCGCATTTATCAAAGGATCTGTGGCTTTCCCGCGAGGCTTTCCCTCGAGGCTTTCCCACAGGGCTGTCCCACGTGCCACCGTGGTGTGAGTCGATCCTCGGCGTGAAAGATGAGCCAGTGCAGGTCAAAGAGGTTCCTCTGGAATGGACTGAGACATCTAGGGGACTCTAGGAATGGTGGTACGACCATTGAGTTCCTCTGGCCTTTCCTGTTGAGAGTGCCTCCTCTTGAGATGCGACGGGAATGCTGGGAATTCTTTCCCGTTGAAAGCAGGGAAAGGATCCCTCATCTCGAGCTACGAGGGGGAAACGGGGCTCCTCGGGATGTGGGCGGGACCATCGTGCTTCCTCTCGAGTGGACACGGGTATGTCGGTGAACTTCTTGAGTTGCAGCAAGGGTGTGAAAGACCCTTTCGAAGTTCCAGAGGTTGGGTGTCATTAGTCTCCAGACGCCTCATCGGAAATAGGCCTCATCTCGCCTGGAAGGGAGAACTTCCTGGATTTTCTCGAGTTGCGGCAGGTGTTTTCGAGTTACGACGGGGACCACAGGGACCCGCCCTGGTGGCCTCAGGAGAGGCCAGTCCCCATGCGAGTTGCTAGGGGGCCTCTCGGGATTCCTCTCCCGTCGATACCGGGGCCAAAAGTCTTGTGTGGAGTCAGGGCCGGAACCGAGCATTCCTCTCAGGGGTTACATGGATCTTTGGGTACTTCTGGAGTATCCCCAGGGGAGTCAGGCCTCGTCTCGAGTGGGGGCATGCACGTGCGCTTTCCTTCCAGGCTGTAGCAGCAATGTCACACTTCCCATCGCGAGGATTAAAGGATCTGTGGTTTTCCCTCGAGGCTTTCCCTCGAGGCTTTCCCACAGGGCTGTCCCACGTGCCACCGTGGTGTGAGTCGATCCTCGGCGTGAAAGATGAGCCAGTGCAGGGCAAAGAGGTTCCTCTGGAATGGACTGAGACATCTGGGGGACTCTTGGAATGGTGGTACGACCATGGAGTTCCTCTCGCCTTTCCTGTTGAGAGTGCCTCCTCTTGAGCTGCGACGGGAATGCCGGGAATTCTTTCCCGTTGGAAGCAGGGAAAGGATCCCTCATCTCGAGCTCCGAGGGGGAAACGTGGCTCCTCTGTATGTGGGCGGGACCATCGTGCTTTCTCTCGTGTGGAGACGTGTATGGCGGTAAACTTCTTGAGTTGCAGCAAGGGTGTGAAAGACCCTTTCGAAGTTCCAGAGGTTAGGTGTCATTAGTCTCCAGACGCCTCATCGGAAATAGGCCTCATCTCGCCTGGAAGGGAGAACTTCCTGGATTTTCTCGAGTTGCGGCAGGTGTTCTCGAGTTACGACGGGGACCTCAGGGACCCGCCCTTGTGGCCTCAGGAGAGGCTAGTCCCCATGCAAGTTGCTAGGGGGCCTCTCGGGATTCCTCTCCCGTCGATACCGGGGCCAAAAACCTTGTGTGGAGTCAGGGCCGGAACCGAGGATTCCTCTCAGGGGCTGACATGGATCTTTGGGTACTTCTGGAGTCTCCCCAGGGGAGTCAGGCCTCGTCTCGAGTGGGGGCATGCACGTGTGCTTTCCTTCCAGGCTGTAGCAGCAATGTCACGATTCCCGTCGCATTTATCAAAGGATCTGTGGTTTTCCCTCGAGGCTTTCCCTCGAGGCTTTCCCACAGGGCTGTCCCACGTGCCACCGTGGTGTGAGTCGATCCTCGGCGTGAAAGATGAGCCAGTGCAGGGCAAAGAGGTTCCTCTGGAATGGACTGAGACATCTGAGGGACTCTTGGAATGGTGGTACGACCATGGAGTTCCTCTCGCCTTTCCTGTTGAGAGTGCCTCGTCTTGAGATGCGCCGGGAACGCCGGGAATTCTTTCCCGTTGAAAGCAGGGAAAGGATCCCTCTTCTCGAGCTACGAGGGGGAAACAGGGCTCCTCTGGATGTGGGCGGGACCATCGTGCTTCCTCTCGAGTGGAGACGGGTATGGCGGTGAACTTCTTGAGTTGCAGCAAGGGTGTGAAAGACCCTTTCGAAGTTCCAGAGGTTAGGTGTCATTAGTCTCCAGAAGCCTCATCGGAAATAGGCCTCATCTAGCCTGGAAGGGAGAACTTCCTGAATTTTCTCGAGGTGCGGCAGGTGTTCTCGAGTTACGACGGGTACCACAGGGACCCGCCCTGATGGCCTCAGGAACGGCCAGTCTCCATGCGAGTTGCTAGGGGGCCTCTCGGGATTCCTCTCCCGTCGATACCGGGGCCAAAAACCTTGTGTGGAGTCAGGGCCGGAACCGAGGATTCCTCTCAGGGGTGACATGGATCTTTGGGCACTTCTGGAGTCTCCCTAGGGGAGTCAGGCCTCGTCTCGAGTGGGGACATGCACGTGCGCTTTCCTTCCAGGCTGTAGCAGCAATGTCACGCTTCCCGTCGCGTGCATCAAAGGATCTGTGGTTTTCCCTCGAGGCTTTGCCTCGAGGCTTTCCCACAGGGCTGTCCCACGTGCCACCGTGGTGTGAGTCGATCCTCGGCGTGAAAGATGAGCCAGTGCAGGGCAAAGAGGTTCCTCTGGAATGGACTGAGACATCTGGGGGACTCTTGGAATGGTGGTACGACCATGGAGTTCCTCTCGCCTTTCCTGATGAGAGTGCCTCCTCTTGAGATGCGACGGGAAGGCCGGGAATTCTTTCCCGTTGAAAGCAGGGAAAGGATCCCTCATCTCGAGCTCCGAGGGTGAAACGGGGCTCCTCTGGATGTGGGCGGGACCATCGTGCTTCCTCTCGAGTGGAGACGGGTATGGCGGTGAACTTCTTGAGTTGCAGCAAGGGTGTGAAAGACCCTTTCGACGTTCCAGAGGTTAGGTGTCATTAGTCTCCAGACGCCTCATCGGAAATAGGCCTCATCTCGCCTGGAAGGGAGAACTTCCTGGATTTTCTCGAGTTGCGGCAGGTGTTCTCGAGTTACGACGGGGACCTCAGGGACCCGCCCTGGTGGCCTCAGGAGAGGCCAGTCCCCATACGAGTTGCTAGGGGGCCTCTCGGGATTCCTCTCCCGTCGATACCGGGGCCAAAAACCTTGTGTGGAGTCAGGGCCGGAACCGAGGATTCCTCTCAGGGGCTGACATGGATCTTTGGGTACTTCTGGAGTCTCCCCAGGGGAGTCAGGCCTCGTCTCGAGTGGGGGCATGCACGTGCGCTTTCCTTCCAGGCTGTAGCAGCAATGTCACGCTTCCCGTCGCGTGCATCAAAGGATCTGTGGTTTTCCCTCGAGGCTTTCCCTCGAGGCTTTCCAGCAGGGCTGTCCCACGTGCCACCGTGGTGTGAGTCGATCCTCGGCGTGAAAGATGAGCCAGTGCAGGGCAAAGAGGTTCCTCTGGAATGGACTGAGACATCTGGGCGACTCTTGGAATGGTGGTGCGACCATGGAGTTCCTCTCGCCTTTCCTGTTGAGAGTGCCTCCTCTTGAGATGCGACGGGAACGCCGGGAATTCTTTCCCGTTGAAAGCAGGGAAAGGATCCCTCATCTCGAGCTACGAGGGTGAAACGGGGCTCCTCTGGATGTGGGCGGGACCATCGTGCTTCCTCTCGAGTGGACACGGGTATGGCGCTGAACTTCTTGAGTTGCAGCAAGGGTGTGAAAGACCCTTTCGAAGTTCCAGAGGTTAGGTGTCATTAGTCTCCAGACGCCTCATCGGAAATAGGCCTCATCTCGCCTGGAAGGGAGAACTTCCTGGATTTTCTCGATTTGCGGCAGGTGTTCTCGAGTTACGACGGGGACCTCAGGGACCCGCCCTGGTGGCCTCAGGAGAGGCCAGTCCCCATGCGAGTTGCTAGGGGGCCTCTCGGGATTCCTCTCCCGTCGATACCGGGGCCAAAAACCTTGTGTGGAGTCAGGGCCGGAACCGAGGATTCCTCTCAGGGGTGATATGGATCTTTGGGTACTTCTGGAGTCTCCCCAGGGGAGTCAGGCCTCGTCTCGAGTGGGGGCATGCACGTGCGCTTTCCTTCCAGGCTGTAGCAGCAATGTCACGCTTCCCGTCGCGTGCATCAAAGGATCTGTGGTTTTCCCTCGAGGCTTTCCCTCGAGGCTTTCCCGCAGGGCTGTCCCACGTTCCACCGTGGTGTGAGTCGATCCTCTGCGTGAAAGATGAGCCAGGGCAGGGCAAAGAGGTTCCTCTGGAATGGACTGAGACATCTGGGGGACTCTTGGAATGGTGGTACGACCATGGAGTTCCTCTCGCCTTTCCTGTTGAGAGTGCCTCCTCTTGAGATGCGACGGGAACGCCGGGAATTCTTTCCCGTTGAAAGCAGGGAAAGGATCCCTCATCTCGAGCTACGAGGGGGAAACGGGGCTCCTCTGGATGTGGGTGGGACCATCGTGCTTCCTCTCGAGTGGAGACGGGTATGGCGGTGAACTTCTTGAGTTGCAGCAAGGGTGTGAAAGACCCTTTCGAAGTTCCAGAGGTTATGTGTCAGTCTCCAGATGCCTCATCGGAAATAGACCTCATCTCGCCTGGAAGGGAGAACTTCCTGGATTTTCTCGAGGTGCGGCAGGTGTTCTCGAGTTACGACGGGTACCACAGGGACCCGCCCTGATGGCCTCAGGAGAGGCCAGTCCCAATGCGAGTTGCTAGGGGGCCTCTCGGGATTCCTCTCCCGTCGATACTAGGGCCAAAAACCTTGTGTGGAGTCAGGGCCGGAACCGAGGATTCCTCACAGGGGTGACATGGATCTTTGGGTACTTCTGGAGTCTCCCCAGGGGAGTCAGGCCTCGTCTCGAGTGGGGGCATGCACGTGCGCTTTCCTTCCAGGCTGTAGCAGCAATGTCACGCTTCCCGTCGCGTGCATCAAAGGATCTGTGGTTTTCCCTCGAGGCTTTCCCTCGAGGCTTTCCCGCAGGGCTGTCCCACGTGCCACCGTGGTGTGAGTCGATCCTCGGCGTCAAAGATGAGCCAGTGCAGGGCAAAGAGGTTCCTCTGGAATGGACTGAGACATCTGGGGGACTCTTGGAATGGTGGTACGACCATGGAGTTCCTCTCGCCTTTCCTGTTGAGAGTGCCTCCTCTTGAGATGCGACGGGAACGCCGGGAATTCTTTCCCGTTGAAAGCAGGGAAAGGATCCCTCATCTCGAGCTCCGAGGGGGAAACGGGGCTCCTCTGGATGTGGGCGGGACCATCGTGCTTCCTCTCGAGTGGAGACGGGTATGGCGGTGAACTTCTTGAGTTGCAGCAAGGGTGTGAAAGACCCTTTCGAAGTTCCAGAAGTTAGGTGTCATTAGTCTCCAGACGCCTCATCGGAAATAGGCCTCATCTCGCCTGGAAGGGAGAACTTCCTGGATTTTCTCGAGTTGCGGCAGGTGTTCTCGAGTTACGACGGGGACCTCAGGGACCCGCCCTGGTGGCCTCAAGAACAGCCAGTCCCCATGCGAGTTGCTAGGGGGCCTCTCGGGATTCCTCTCCCGTCGATACCGGGGCCAAAATCCTTGTGTGGAGTCAGGGCCGGAACCGAGGATTCCTCTCAGGGGCTGACATGGATCTTTGGGTACTTCTGGAGTCTCCCCAGGGGAGTCAGGCCTCGTCTCGAGTGGGGGCATGCACGTGTGCTTTCCTTCCAGGTTGTAGCAGCAATGTCACGCTTCCCGTCGCGTGGATCAAAGGATCTGTGGTTTTCCCTCGAGGCTTTCCCTCGAGGCTTTCCCACAGGGCTGTCCCACGTGCCACCGTGGTGTGAGTCGATCCTCGGCATGAAAGATGAGCCAGTGCAGGGCAAAGAGGTTACTCTGGAATGGACTGAGACATCTGGGGGACTCTTGGAATGGTGGTACGACCATGGAGTTCCTCTCGCCTTTCCTGTTGAGAGTGCCTCCTCTTGAGATGCGACGGGAATGCCGGGAATTCTTTCCCGTTGAAAGCAGGGAAAGGATCCCTCATCTCTAGCTACGAGGGGGAAACGGGGCTCCTCTGGATGTGGGCGGGACCATCGTGCTTCCTCTCGAGTGGAGACGGGCAAGGAGGTGAACTTCTTGAGTAGCAGCAAGGGTGTGAAAGACCCTTTCGAAGTTCCAGAGGTTGGGTGTCATTAGTCTCCAGACGCCTCATCGGAAATAGGCCTCATCTCGCCTGGAAGGGAGAACTTCCTGGATTTTCTCGAGTTGCGGCAGGTGTTCTGGAGTTACGACGGGGACCTCAGGGACCCGCCCTGGTGGCCTCAGGAGAGGCCAGTCCCCATGCGAGGTGCTAGGGGGCCTCTCAGGATTCCTCTCCCGTCGATACCGGGGCCAAAAACCTTGTGTGCAGTCAGGGCCGGAAACGAGGATTCCTCTCAGGGGCTGACATGGATCTTTGGGTACTTCTGGAGTCTCCCCAGGGGATTCAGGCCTCGTCTCGAGTCGGGGCATGCACGTGCGCTTTCCTTCCAGGCTGTAGCAGCAATGTCACGCTTCCCGTCGCGTGGATCAAAGGATCTGTGGTTTTCCCTCGAGGCTTTCCCTCGAGGCTTTCCCACATGGCTGTGCCACGTGCCACCGTGGTGTGAGTCGATCCTCGGCGTGAAAGATGAGCCAGTGCAGGGCAAAGAGGTTCCTCTGGAATGGACTGAGACATCTGGGGGACTCTTGGAATGGTGGTACGACCATGGAGTTCCTCTCGCCTTTCCTGTTGAGAGTGCCTCCTCTTGAGATGCGACGGGAATGACGGGAATACTTTCCCGTTGAAAGCAGGGAAAGGATCCCTCATCTCGAGCTACGAGGGGGAAACGGGGCTCCTCTGGATGTGGGCGGGACCATCGTGCTTCCTCTCGAGTGGAGACGGGTATGGCGGTGAACTTCTTGAGTTGCAGCAAGTGTGTGAAAGACCCTTTCGAAGTTCCAGAGGTTAGGTGTCATTAGTCTCCAGACGCCTCATCGGAAATAGGCCTCATCTCGCCTGCAAGGGAGAACTTCCTTGATTTTCTCGAGTTGCGGTAGGTGTTCTCGAGTTACGACGGGGACCTCAGGGACCCGCCCTGGTTGCCTCAAGAGGCCAGTCCCCATGCGATTTGCTACGGGGCCTCTCGGGATTCCTCTCCCGTCGATACCGGGGCCAAAAACCTTGTGTGGAGTCAGGGCCGTAACCGAGGATTCCTCTCAGGGGCTGACATGGATCTTTGGGTACTTCTGGAGTCTCCCCAGGGGAGTCAGGCCTCGTCTCGAGTGGGGGCATGCACGTGCGCTTTCCTTCCAGGCTGTAGCAGCAATGTCACGCTTCCCGTGGCGTGGATCAAAGGATCTGTGGTTTTCCCTCGATGCTTTCCCACAGGGCTGTCCCACGTGCCACCGTGGTGTGAGTCGATCCTCGGCGTGAAAGATGAGCCAGTGCAGGGCAAAGAGGTTCCTCTGGAATGGACTGAGACATCTGGGGGACTCTTGGAATGGTGGTACGACCATGGAGTTCCTCTCGCCTTTCCTGTTGAGAGTGCCTCCTCTTGAGATGCGA
Organism: Capricornis sumatraensis; assembly: GCF_032405125.1. Classification (NCBI taxonomy): domain Eukaryota; kingdom Metazoa; phylum Chordata; class Mammalia; order Artiodactyla; family Bovidae; genus Capricornis; species Capricornis sumatraensis. Next base: position 328,486 of record NC_091077.1, on the reverse strand, counting down.
CGGGAACGCCGGGAATTCTTTCCCGTTGAAAGCAGGGAAAGGATCCCTCATCTCGAGCTACGAGGGGGAAACGGGGCTCCTCTGGATGTGGGCGGGACCATCGTGCTTCCTCTCGAGTGGAGACGGGTATGGCGGTGAACTTCTTGAGTTGCAGCAAGGGTGTGAAAGACCCTTTCGAAGTTCCAGAGGTTAGGTGTCATTAGTCTCCAGACGCCTCATCGGAAATAGGCCTCATCTCGCCTGGAAGGGAGAACTTCCTGGATTTTCTCGAGTTGCGGCAGGTGTTCTCGAGTTACAACGGGGACCTCAGGGACCCGCCCTGGTGGCCTCAGGAGAGGCCAGTCCCCATGCGAGTTGCTAGGGGGCCTCTGGGGATTCCTCTCCCGTCGATACCGGGGTCAAAAACCTTGTGTGGAGTCAGGGCCGGAACCGAGGATTCCTCTCAGGGGCTGACATGGATCTTTGGGTACTTCTGGAGTCTCTCCAGGGGAGTCAGGCCTCGTCTCGAGTCGGGGCATGCACGTGCGCTTTACTTCCAGGCTGTAGCAGCAATGTCACGCTTCCCGTGGCGTGGATCAAAGGATCTGTGGTTTTCCCTCGAGGCTTTCCAACAGGGCTGTCCCACGTGCCACCGTGGTGTGAGTCGATCCTCGGCGTGAAAGATGAGCCAGTGCAGGGCAAAGAGGTTCCTCTGGAATGGACTGAGACATCTGGGGGACTCTTGGAATGGTGGTACGACCATGGAGTTCCTCTCGCCTTTCCTGTTGAGAGTGCCTCCTCTTGAGATGCGACGTGAACGCCGGGAATTCTTTCCCGTTGAAAGCAGGGAAAGGATCCCTCATCTCGAGCTACGAGGGGGAAACGGGGCTCCTCTGGATGTGGGCGGGACCATCGTGCTTCCTCTCGAGTGGAGACGGGTATGGCGGTGAACTTCTTGAGTTGCAGCAAGGGTGTGAAAGACCCTTTCGAATTTCCAGAGGTTAGGTGTCATTAGTCTCCAGACGACTCATCGGAAATAGGCCTCATCTCGCCTGGAAGGGAGAACTTCCTGGATTTTCTCGAGTTGCGGCAGGTGTTCTCGAGTTACGACGGGGACCTCAGGGACCCGCCCTGGTGGCCTCAGGAGAGGCCAGTCCCCATGGGAGTTGCTAGGGGGCCTCTCGGGATTCCTCTCCCGTCTATACCGGGGCCAAAAACCTTGTGTGGAGTCAGGGCCGGAACCGAGGATTCCTCTCAGGGGCTGACATGGATCTTTGGGTACTTCTGGAGTCTCCCCAAGGGAGTCAGGCCTCGTCTCGAGTGGGGGCATGCACGTGCGCTTTCCTTCCAGGCTGTAGCAGCAATGTCACGCTTCCCGTCGCATGGATAAAAGGATCTGTGGTTTTCCCTCGAGGCTTTCCCTCGAGGCTTTCCCACAGGGCTGTCCCACGTGCCACCGTGGTGTGAGTCGATCCTCGGCGTGAAAGATGAGCCAGTGCAGGGCAAAGAGGTTCCTCTGGAATGGACTGAGACTTCTGGGGGACTCTTGGAATGGTGGTACGACCATGGAGTTCCTCTCGCCTTTCCTGTTGAGAGTGCCTCCTCTTGAGATGCGACGGGAACGCCGGGAATTCTTTCCCGTTGAAAGCAGGGAAAGGATCCCTCATCTTGAGCTACGAGGGGGAAACGGGCCTCCTCTGGATGTGGGCGGGACCATCGTGCTTCCTCTCGAGTGGAGACGGGTATGGCGGTGAACTTCTTGAGTTGCAGCAAGGGTGTGAAAGACCCTTTCGAAGTTCGAGAGGTTAGGTGTCATTAGACTCCAGACGCCTCATCGGAAATAGGCCTCATCTCGCCTGGAAGGGAGAACTTCCTGGATTTTCTCGAGTTTTGGCAGGTGTTCTCGAGTTACGACGGGGACCTCAGGGACCAGCCCTGGTGGCCTCAGGAGAGGCCAGTCCCCATGCGAGGTGCTAGGGGGCCTCTCGGGATTCCTCTCCCGTCGATACCGGGGCCAAAAACCTTTTGTGCAGTCAGGGCCGGAACCGAGGATTCCTCTCAGGGGCTTATATGGATCTTTGGGTACTTCTGGAGTCTCCCCACGGGAGTCAGGCCTCGTCTCGAGTGGGGGCATGCACGTGCGCTTTCCTTCCAGGCTGTAGTAGCAATGTCACGCTTCCCGTCGCGTGGATCAAAGGATCTGTGGTTTCCCTCGAGGCTTTCCCTCGAGGCTTTCCCACAGGGCTGTCCCACGTGCCTCCGTGGTGTGAGTCGATCCTCGGCGTGAAAGATGAGCCAGTGCAGGGCAAAGAGGTTCCTCTGGAATGGACTGAGACATCTGGGGGACTCTAGGAATGGTGGTAGGACCATGGAGTTCCTCTCGCCTTTCCTGTTGAGAGTGCCTCCTCTTGAGATGCGACGGGAACGCCGGGAATTCTTTCCCGTTGAAAGCAGGGAAAGGATCCCTCATCTCGAGCTAGGAGGGGGAAACGGGGCTCCTCTGGATGTGGGCGGGACCATCGTGCTTCCTCTCGAGTGGAGACGGGTATGGCGGTGAACTTCTTGAGTTGCAGCAAGGGTGTGAAAGACCCTTTCGAAGTTCCAGAGGTTAGGTGTCATTAGTCTCCAGACGCCTCATCGGAAATAGGCCTCATCTCGCCTGGAAGGGAGAACTTCCTGGATTTTCTCGAGTTGCGGCAGGTGTTCTCGAGTTACGACGGGGACCTCAGGGACCCGCCCTGGTTGCCTCAAGAGGCCAGTCCCCATGCGATTTGCTACGGGGCCTCTCGGGATTCCTCTCCCGTCGATACCGGGGCCAAAAACCTTGTGTGGAGTCAGGGCCGTAACCGAGGATTCCTCTCAGGGGCTGACATGGATCTTTGGGTACTTCTGGAGTCTCCCCAGGGGAGTCAGGCCTCGTCTCGAGTGGGGGCATGCACGTGCGCTTTCCTTCCAGGCTGTAGCAGCAATGTCACGCTTCCCGTGGCGTGGATCAAAGGATCTGTGGTTTTCCCTCGATGCTTTCCCACAGGGCTGTCCCACGTGCCACCGTGGTGTGAGTCGATCCTCGGCGTGAAAGATGAGCCAGTGCAGGGCAAAGAGGTTCCTCTGGAATGGACTGAGACATCTGGGGGACTCTTGGAATGGTGGTACGACCATGGAGTTCCTCTCGCCTTTCCTGTTGAGAGTGCCTCCTCTTGAGATGCGACGGGAACGCCGGGAATTCTTTCCCGTTGAAAGCAGGGAAAGGATCCCTCATCTCGAGCTACGAGGGGGAAACGGGGCTCCTCTGGATGTGGGCGGGACCATCGTGCTTCCTCTCGAGTGGACACGGGTATGGCGGTGAACTTCCTGAGTTGCAGCAAGGTTGTGAAAGACCCTTTCGAAGTTCCAGAGGTTAGGTGTCATTAGTCTCCAGACGCCTGATCGGAAATAGGCCTCATCTCGCCTGGAAGGGAGAACTTCCTGGATTTTCTCGAGTTGCGGCAGGTGTTCTCGAGTTACGACGGGGACCTCAGGGACCCGCTCTGGTGGCCTCAGGAGAGGCCAGTCCCCATGCGAGGTGCTAGGGGGCCTATCGGGATTCCTCTCCCGTCGATACCGGGGCCAAAAACCTTGTGTGCAGTCAGGGCCGGAACCGAGGATTCCTCTCAGGGGCTGACATGGATCTTTGGGTACTTCTGGAGTCTCCCCAGGGGAGTCAGGCCTCGTCTCGAGTGGGGGCATGCACGTGCGCTTTCCTTCCAGGCTGTAGCAGCAATGTCACGCTTCCCGTCGCGTGGATCAAAGGATCTGTGGTTTTCCCTCGAGGCTTTCCCACAGGGCTGTCCCACGTGCCACCGTGGTGTGAGTCGATCCTCGGCGTGAAAGATGAGCCAGTGCAGGGCAAAGAGGTTCCTCTGGAATGGACTGAGACATCTGGGGGACTCTAGGAATGGTGGTACGACCATGGAGTTCCTCTCGCCTTTCCTGTTGAGAGTTCCACCTCTTGAGATGTGACGGGAACGCCGGGAATTCTTTCCCGTTGAAAGCAGGGAAAGGATCCCTCATTTCGAGCCACGAGGGGCAAACGGGGCTCCTCTGGATGTGGGCGGGACCATCGTGCTTCCTCTCGAGTGGAGACGGGTATGGCGGTGAACTTCTTGAGTTGCAGCAAGGGTGTGAAAGAACCTTTCGAAGTCCCAGAGGTTAGGTGTCATTAGTCTCCAGACGACTCATCGGAAATAGGCCTCATCTCGCCTGGAAGGGAGAACTTCCTGGATTTTCTCGAGTTGCGGGAGGTGTTCTCGAGTTACAACGGGGACCTCAAGGACCCGCCCTGGTGGCCTCAGGAGAGGCCAGTCCCCATGCGAGTTGCTAGGGGGCCTCTCGGGATTCCTCTCCCGTCGATACCGGGGTCAAAAACCTTGTGTGGAGTCAGGGCCGGAACCGAGGATTCCTCTCAGGGGCTGACATGGATCTTTGGGTACTTCTGGAGTCTCCCCAGGGGAGTCAGGCCTCGTCTCGAGTCGGGGCATGCACGTGCGCTTTACTTCCAGGCTGTAGCAGCAATGTCACGCTTCCCGTGGCGTGGATCAAAGGATCTGTGGTTTTCCCTCGAGGCTTTCCCACAGGGCTGTCCCACGTGCCACCGTGGTGTGAGTCGATCCTCGGCGTGAAAGATGAGCCAGTGCAGTGCAAAGAGGTTCCTCTGGAATGGACTGAGACATCTGGGGGACTCTTGGAATGGTGGTACGACCATGGAGTTCCTCTCGCCTTTCCTGTTGAGAGTGCCTCCTCTTGAGATGCGACGGGAACGCCGGGAATTCTTTCCCGTTGAAAGCAGGGAAAGGATCCCTCATCTCGAGCTACGAGGGGGAAACGGGGCTCCTCTGGATGTGGGCGGGACCATCGTGCTTCCTCTCGAGTGGAGACGGGTATGGCGGTGAACTTCTTGAGTTGCAGCAAGGGTGTGAAAGACCCTTTCGAAGTTCCAGAGGTTAGGTGTCATTAGTCTCCAGACGACTCATCGGAAATAGGCCTCATCTCGCCTGGAAGGGAGAACTTCCTGGATTTTCTCGAGTTGCGGCAGGTGTTCTCGAGTTACGACGGGGACCTCAGGGACCCGCCCTGGTGGCCTCAGGAGAGGCCAGTCCCCATGGGAGTTGCTAGGGGGCCTCTCGGTATTCCTCTCCCGTCGATACCGGGGCCAAAAACCTTGTGTGGAGTCAGGGCCGGAACCGAGGATTCCTCTCAGGGGCTGACATGGATCTTTGGGTACTTCTGGAGTCTCCCCAAGGGAGTCAGGGCTCGTCTCGAGTTGGGGCATGCACGTGCGCTTTCCTTCCAGGCTGTAGCAGCAATGTCACGCTTCCCGTCGAATGGATAAAAGGATCTGTGGTTTTCCCTCGAGGCTTTCCCTCGAGGCTTTCCCACAGGGCTGTCCCACGTGCCACAGTGGTGTGAGTCGATCCTCGGCGTGAAAGATGAGCCAGTGCAGGGCAAAGAGGTTCCTCTGGAATGGACTGAGACCTCTGGGGGACTCTAGGAATGGTGGTAGGACCATGGAGTTCCTCTCGCCTTTCCTGTTGAGAGTGCCTCCTCTTGAGATGCGACGGGAACGCCGGGAATTCTTTCCCGTTGAAAGCAGGGAAAGGATCCCTCATCTTGAGCTACGAGGGGGAAACGGGCCTACTCTGGATGTGGGCGGGACCATCGTGCTTCCTCTCGAGTGGAGACGGGTATGGCGGTGAACTTCTTGAGTTGCAGCAAGGGTGTGAAAGACCCTTTCGAAGTTCCAGAGGTTAGGTGTCATTAGTCTCCAGACGCCTCATCGGAAATAGGCCTCATCTCGCCTGGAAGGGAGAACTTCCTGGATTTTCTCGAGTTGCGGCAGGTGTTCTCGAGTTACGACGGGGACCTCAGGGACCCGCCCTGGTGGCCTCAGGAGAGGCCAGTCCCCATGCGAGGTGCTAGGGGGCCTCTCGGGATTCCTCTCCCGTCGATACCGGGGCCAAAAACCTTTTGTGCAGTCAGGGCCGGAACCGAGGATTCCTCTCAGGGGCTTATAAGGATCTTTGGGTACTTCTGGAGTCTCCCCAGGGGAGTCAGGCCTCGTCTCGAGTGGGGGCATGCACGTGCGCTTTCCTTCCAGGCTGTAGCAGCAATGTCAGCCTTCCCGTCGCGTGGATCAAAGGATCTGTGGTTTTCCCTCGAGGCTTTCCCACAGGGCTGTCCCACGTGCCACCGTGGTGTGAGTCGATCCTCGGCGTGAAAGATGAGCCAGTGCAGGGCAAAGAGGTTCCTCTGGAATGGACTGAGACATCTGGGGGACTCTTGGAATGGTGGTACGACCATGGAGTTCCTCTCGCCTTTCCTGTTGAGAGTGCCTCCTCTTGAGATGCGACGGGAACGCCGGGAATTCTTTCCCGTTGAAAGCAGGAAAAGGATCCCTTATCTCGAGCTACGAGGGGGAAACGGGGCTCCTCTGGATGTGGGCGGGACCATCGTGCTTCCTCTCTAGTGGAGACGGGTATGGTGGTGAACTTCTTGAGTTGCAGCAAGGGTGTGAAAGACCCTTTCGAAGTTCCAGAGGTTAGGTGTCATTAGTCTCCAGACGCCACATAGGAAATAGGCCTCATCTCGCCAGGAAGGGAGAACTTCCTGGATTTTCTCGAGTTGCGGCAGGTGTTCTCGAGTTACGACGGGGACCTCAGGAACCCGCCCTGGTGGCCTCAGGAGAGGCCAGTCCCTATGCGAGTTGCTAGGGGGCCTCTCGGGATTCCTCTCCCGTCGATACCGGGGCCAAAACCCTTGTATGGAGTCAGGGCCGGAACCGAGGATTCCTCTCAGGGGCTGACATGGATCTTTGGGTACTTCTGGAGTCTCCCCAGGGGAGTCAGGCCTCGTCTCGAGTGGGGGCATGCACGTGCACTTTCCTTCCAGGCTGTAGCAGCAATGTCAGCCTTCCCGTCGCGTGGATCAAAGGATCTGTGGTTTTCCCTCGAGGCTTTCCCACAGGGCTGTCCCACGTGCCACCGTGGTGTGAGTCGATCCTCGGCGTGAAAGATGAGCCAGTGCAGGACAAAGAGGTTCCTCTGGAATGGACTGAGACATCTGGGGGACTCTTGGAATGGTGGTACGACCATGGAGTTCCTCTCGCCTTTCCTGTTGAGAGTGCCTCCTCTTGAGATGCGACGGGAAAGCCGGGAACTCATTCCCTTTGAAACCAGGGAAAGGATCCCTCATCTCGAGCTACGAGGGGAAAACGGGGCTCCTCTGGATGTGGGCGGGACCATCGTGCTTCATCTCGAGTGGAGACGGGTATGGCGGTGAACTTCTTGAGTTGCAGCAAGGGTGTGAAAGACCCTTTCGAAGTTCCAGAGGTTAGGTGTCATTAGTCTCCAGACGCCTCATCAGAAATAGGCCTCATCTCGCCTGGAAGGGAGAACTTCCTGGATTTTCTCGAGTTGCGGCAGGTGTTCTCGAGTTACGACGGGGACCTCAGGGACCCGCCCTGGTGGCCTCAGGAGAGGCCAGTCCCTATGCGAGTTGCTAGGGGGCCTCTCGGAATTCCTCTCCCGTCGATACCGGGGCCAACAACCTTGTGTGGAGTCAGGGCCGTAACCGAGGATTCCTCTCATGGGCTGACATGGATCTTTGGGTACGTCTGGAGACTCCCCAGTGGAGTCAGGCCTCGTCTCGAGTTGGGGCATACATGTGCGCTTTCCTTCCAGGCTGTAGCAGCAATGTCACGCTTCCCGTCGCGTGGATCAAAGGATCTGTGGTTTTCCCTCGAGGCTTTCCCTCGAGGCTTTCCCACAGGGCTGTCCCACGTGCCACCGTGGTGTGAGTCGATCCTCGGCGTGAAAGATGAGCCAGTGCAGGGCAAAGAGGTTCCTCTGGAATGGACTGAGACATCTGGGGGACTCTTGGAATGGTGGTACGACCATGGAGTTCCTCTCGCCTTTCCTGTTGAGAGTTCCTCCTCTTGAGATGCGACGGGAACGCCGGGAATTCATTCCCGTTGAAAGCAGGCAAAGGATCCCTCATCTCGAGCTACGAGGGGGAAACGGGGCTCCTCTGGATGTGGGCGGGACCATCGTGCTTCCTCTCGAGTGGAGACGGGTATGGCGGTGAACTTCTTGAGTTGCAGAAAGGGTGTGAAAGACTCTTTCGAAGTTCCAGAGGTTAGGTGTCATTAGTCTCCAGACGCCTCATCGGAAATAGGCCTCATCTCGCCTGGAAGGGAGAACTTCCTGGATTTTCTCGAGTTGCGGCAGGTGTTCTCGAGTTACGACGGGGACCTCAGGGACCCGCCCTGGTGGCCTCAGGAGAGGCCAGTCCCCATGCGAGTTGCTAGGGGGCCTCTCGGGATTCCTCTCCCGTCGATACCGGGGCCAAAAACCTTGTGTGGAGTCAGGGCCGGAAACGAGGATTCCTCTCAGGGGCTGACATGGATCTTTGGGTACTTCTGGAGTCTCGCCAGGGGAGACAGGCCTCGTCTCGAGTGGGGGCATGCACGTGCGCTTTCCTTCCAGGCTGTAGCAGCAATGTCACGCTTCCCGTCGCGTGGATCAAAGGATCTGTGGTTTTCCCTCGAGGCTTTCCCTCGAGGCTTTCCCACAGGGCTGTCTCACGTGCCTCCGTGGTGTGAGTCGATCCTCGGCGTGAAAGATGAGCCAGTGCAGGGCAAAGAGGTTCCTCTGGAATGGACTGAGACATCTGGGGGACTCTTGGAATGGTGGTACGACCATGGAGTTCCTCTCGCCTTTCCTGTTGAGAGTGCCTCCTCTTGAGATGCGACGGGAACGCCGGGAATTCTTTCCCGTTGAAAGCAGGGAAAGGATCCCTCATCTCGAGCTACGAGGGGGAAACGGGGCTCCTCTGGATGTGGGCGGGACCATCGTGCTTCCTCTCGAGTGGAGACGGGTATGGCGGTGAACTTCTTGAGTTGCAGCAAGGGTGTGAAAGACCCTTTCGAAGTTCCAGAGGTTAGGTGTCATTAGTCTCCAGACGCCTCATCGGAAATAGGCCTCATCTCGCCTGGAAGGGAGAACTTCCTGGATTTTCTCGAGTTGCGGCAGGTGTTCTCGAGTTAAGACGGGGACCTCAGGGACCCGGCCTGGTGGGCTCAGGAGAGGCCAGTCCCCATTCGAGGTGCTAGGGGGCCTCTCGGGATTCCTCTCCCTTCGATACCGGGGCCAAAAAGCTTGTGTGGAGTCAGGGCCGGAACCGAGGATTCCTCTCAGGGGCTGACATGGATCTTTGGGTACTTCTGGAGTCTCCCCAGCGGAGTTAGGCCTCGACTCGAGTGGGGGCATGCACGTGCGCTTTCCTTCCAGGCTGTAGCAGCAATGTCACGCTTCCCTTCGCGTGGATCAAAGGATCTGTGGTTTTCCCTCGAGGCTTTCCCACAGGGCTGTCCCACGTGCCACCGTGGTGTGAGTCGATCCTCGGCGTGAAAGATGAGCCAGTGCAGGGCAAAGAGGTTCCTCTGGAATGGACTGAGACATCTGGGGGACTCTTGGAATGGTGGTACGACCATGGAGTTCCTCTCGCCTTTCCTGTTGAGAGTGCCTCCTCTTGAGATGCGACGGGAACTCCGGGAATTCTTTCCCGTTGAAAGCAGGGAAAGGATCCCTCATCTCGAGCTACGAGGGGGAAACGGGGCTCCTCTGGATGTGGGCGGGACCATCGTGCTTCCTCTCGAGTGGAGACGGGTATGGCGGTGAACTTCTTGAGTTGCAGCAAGGGTGTGAAAGACCCTTTCGAAGTTCCAGAGGTTAGGTGTCATTAGTCTCCAGACGCCTCATCGGAAATAGGCCTCATCTCGCCTGGAAGGGAGAACTTCCTGGATTTTCTCGAGTTGCGGCAGGTGTTCTCGAGTTACGACGGGGACCTCAGGGACCCGCCCTGGTGGCCTCAGGAGTGGCCAGTCACCATGCGAGTTGCTAGGGGGCCTCTCGGGATTCCTCTCCCGTCGATACCGGGGCCAAAAACCTTGTGTGGAGTCAGGGCCAGAACCGAGGATTCCTCTCAGGGGCTGATATGGATCTTTGGGTACTTCTGGAGTCTCGCCAGGGGAGACAGGCCTCGTCTCGTGAGGGGGCATGCACGTGCACTTTCCTTCCAGGCTGTAGCAGCAATGTCACGCTTCCCGTCGCGTGGATCAAAGGATCTGTGGTTTTCCCTCGAGGCTTTCCCTCGAGGCTTTCCCACAGGGCTGTCCCACGTGCCACCGTGGTGTGAGTCGATCCTCGGCGTGACAGATGAGCCAGTGCAGGGCAAAGAGTTTCCTCTGGAATGGACTGAGACATCTGGGGGACTCTTGGAATGGTGGTACGACCATGGAGTTCCTCTCGCCTTTCCTGTTGAGAGTGCCTCCTCTTGAGATGCGACGGGAACGCCGGGAATTTTTTCCCGTTGAAAGCAGGAAAAGGATCCCTCATCTCGAGCTACGAGGGGGAAACGGGGCTCCTCTGGATGTGGGCGGGACCATCGTGCTTCCTCTCGAGTGGAGACGGGTATGGCGGTGAACTTCTTGAGTTGCAGCAAGGGTGTGAAAGACCCTTTCGAAGTTCCAGAGGTTAGGTGTCATTACTCTCCAGACGCCTCATCAGAAATAGGCCTCATCTCGCCTGGAAGGGAGAACTTCCTGGATTTTCTCGAGTTGCGGCAGGTGTTCTCGAGTTACGACGGGGACCTCTGGGACCCGCCCTGGTGGCCTCAGGAGAGGCCAGTCCCTATGCGAGTTGCTAGGGGGCCTCTCGGGATTCCTCTCCCGTCGATACCGGGGCCAAAAACCTTGTGTGGAGTCAGGGCCGGAACCGAGGATTCCTCTCAGGGGCTGACATGGATCTTTGGGTACTTCTGGAGTCTCCCCAGGGGAGTCAGGCCTCGTCTCGAGTGGGGGCATGCACGTGCGCTTTCCTTCCAGGCTGTAGCAGCAATGTCACGCTTCCCGTCGCGTGGATCATAGGATCTGTGGTTTTCCCTCGAGGCTTTCCCTCGAGGCTTTCCCACAGGGCTGTCCCACGTGCCACCGTGGTGTGAGTCGATCCTCGGCGTGAAAGATGAGCCAGTGCAGGGCAAAGAAGTTCCTCTGGAATGGACTGAGACATCTGGGGGACTCTTGGAATGGTGGTACGACCATGGAGTTCCTCTCGCCTTTCCTGTTGAGAGTGCCTCCTCTTGAGATGCGACGGGAACGCCGGGAATTCTTTCCCGTTGAAAGCAGGGAAAGGATCCCTCATCTCGAGCTACGAGGGGGAAACGGGGCTCCTCTGGATGTGGGCGGGACCATCGTGCTTCCTCTCGAGTGGAGACGGGTATGGCGGTGAACTTCTTGAGTTGCAGCAAGGGTGTGAAAGACCCTTTCGAAGTTCCAGAGGTTAGGTGTCATTAGTCTCCAGACGACTCATCGGAAATAGGCCTCATCTCGCCTGCAAGGGAGAACTTCCTGGATTTTCTCGAGTTGCGGCAGGTGTTCTCGAGTTATGACGGGGACCTCAGGGACCCGCCCTGGTGGCCTCAGGAGAGGCCAGTCCCCATGCGAGGTGCTAGGGGGCCTCTCGGGATTCCTCTCCCGTCGATACCGGGGCCAAAAACCTTGTGTGCAGTCAGGGCCGGAACCGAGGATTCCTCTCAGGGGCTGACATGGATCTTTGGGTACTTCTGGAGTCTCCCCACGGGAGTCAGGCCTCGTCTCGAGTGGGGGCATGCACGTGCGCTTTCCTTCCAGGCTGTAGCAGCAATGTCACGCTTCCCGTCGCGTGGATCAAAGGATCTGTGGTATTCCCTCGAGGCTTTCCCTCGAGGCTTTCCCACAGGGCTGTCCCACGTGCCACCGTGGTGTGAGTCGATCCTCGGCGTGAAAGATGAGCCAGTGCAGGGCAAAGAGGTTCCTCTGGAATGGACTGAGACATCTGGGGGACTCTTGGAATGGTGGTACGACCATGGAGTTCCTCTCGCCTTTCCTGTTGAGAGTGCCTCCTCTTGAGATACGACGGGAACACAGGGAATTCTTTCCCGTTGAAAGCAGGGAAAGGATCCCTCATCTCGAGCTATGAGGGGGAAACGGGGCTCCTCTGGATGTGGGCGGGACCATCGTGCTTCCTCTCGAGTGGAGACGGGTATGGCGGTGAACTTCTTGAGTTGCAGCAAGGGTGTGAAAGACCCTTTCGAAGTTCGAGAGGTTAGGTGTCATTAGTCTCCAGACGCCTCATCGGAAATAGGCCTCATCTCGCCTGGAAGGGAGAACTTCCTGGATTTTCTCGAGTTGCGGCAGGTGTTCTCGAGTTACGACGGGGACCTCAGGGACCCGCCCTGGTGGCCTCAGGAGAGGCCCGTCCCCATGCGAGGTGCTAGGGGGCCTCTCGGGATTCCTCTCCCGTCGATACCAAGGCCAAAAACCTTGTGTGGAGTCAGGGTCGGAACCGAGGATTCCTCTCAGGGGCTTATATGGATCTTTGGGTACTTCTGGAGTCTCGCCAGGGGAGACAGGCCTCTTCTCGAGTGGGGGCATGCACGTGCGCTTTCCTTCCAGGCTGTAGCAGCAATGTCACGCTTCCCGTCGCGTGGATCAAAGGATCTGTGGTTTTCCCTCGAGGCTTTCCCTCGAGGCTTTCCCACAAGGCTGTCCCACGTGCCTCCGTGGTGTGAGTCGATCCTCGGCGTGAAAGATGAGCCAGTGCAGGGCAAAGAGGTTCCTCTGGAATGGACTGAGACATCTGGGGGACTCTAGGAATGGTGGTACGACCATGGAGTTCCTCTCGCCTTTCCTGTTGAGAGTGCCTCCTCTTGAGATGCGACGGGAACGCCGGGAATTCCTTCCCGTTGAAAGCAGGAAAGGATCCCTCATCTCGAGCTCCGAGAGGGAAACGGGGCTCCTCTGGATGTGGGCGGGACCATCGTGCTTCCTCTCGAGTGGAGACGGGTATGGCGGTGAACTTCTTGAGTTGCAGCAAGGGTGTGAAAGACCCTTTCGAAATTCCAAATGTTAGGTGTCATTAGTCTCCAGACGCCTCATCGGAAATAGGCCTCATCTCGCCTGGAAGGGAGAACTTCCTGGATTTTCTCGAGTTGCGGCAGGTGTTCTCGAGTTAAGACGGGGACCTCAGGGACCCGCCCTGGTGGCCTCAGGAGAGGCCAGTCCCCATGCGAGGTGCTAGGGGGCCTCTCGGGATTCCTCTCCCGTCGATACCGGGGCCAAAAAGCTTGTGTGGAATCAAGGCCGGAACCGAGGATTCCTCTCAGGGGCTGACATGGATCTTTGGGTACTTCTGGAGTCTCCCCAGGGGAGTCAGGCCTCGACTCGAGTGGGGGCATGCACGTGCGCTTTCCTTCCAGGCTGTAGCAGCAATGTCACGCTTCCCGTCGCGTGGATCAAAAGATCTGTGGTATTCCCTCGAGGCTTTCCCTCGAGGCTTTCCCACAGGGCTGTCCCACGTGCCACCGTGGTGTGAGTCGATCCTCGGCGTGAAAGATGAGCCAGTGCAGGGCAAAGAGGTTCCTCTGGAATGGACTGAGACATCTGGGGGACTCTTGGAATGGTGGTACGACCATGGAGTTCCTCTCGCCTTTCCTGTTGAAAGTGCCTCCTCTTGAGATACGACGGGAACACCGGGAATTCTTTCCCGTTGAAAGCAGGGAAAGGATCCCTCATCTCGAGCTAAGAGGGGGAAACGGGGCTCCTCTGGATGTGGGCGGGACCATCGTGCTTCCTCTCGAGTGGAGACGGGTATGGCGGTGAACTTCTTGAGTTGCAGCAAGGGTGTGAAAGACCCTTTCGAAGTTCGAGAGGTTAGGTGTCATTAGTCTCCAGACGCCTCATCGGAAATAGGCCTCATCTCGCCTGGAAGGGAGAACTTCCTGGATTTTCTCGAGTTGCGGCAGGTGTTCTCGAGTTACGACGGGGACCCCAGGGACCCGCCCTGGTGGCCTCAGGAGAGGCCAGTCCCCATGCGAGGTGCTAGGGGGCCTCTCGGGATTCCTCTCCCCTCGATACCAAGGCCAAAAACCTTGTGTGGAGTCAGGGTCGGAACCGAGGATTCCTCTCAGGGGCTGACATGGATCTTTGGGTACTTCTGGAGTCTCGCCAGGGGAGACAGGCCTCGTCTCGAGTGGGGGCATGCACGTGCGCTTTCCTTCCAGGCTGTAGCAGCAATGTCACGCTTCCCGTCGCGTGGATCAAAGGATCTGTGGTTTTCCCTCGAGGCTTTCCCTCGAGGCTTTCCCACAGGGCTGTCCCACGTGCCACCGTGGTGTGAGTCGATCCTCGGCGTGAAAGATGAGCCAGTGCAGGGCAAAGAGGTTCCTCTGGAATGGACTGAGACATCTGGGGGACTCTAGGAATGGTGGTACGACCATGGAGTTCCTCTCGCCTTTCCTGTTGAGAGTGCCTCCTCTTGAGATGCGACGGGAACGCCGGGAATTCCTTCCCGTTGAAAGCAGGAAAGGATCCCTCATCTCGAGCTCCGAGAGGGAAACGGGGCTCCTCTGGATGTGGGCGGGACCATCGTGCTTCCTCTCGAGTGGAGACGGGTATGGCGGTGAACTTCTTGAGTTGCAGCAAGGGTGTGAAAGACCCTTTCGAAATTCCAAAGGTTAGGTGTCATTAGTCTCCAGACGCCTCATCGGAAATAGGCCTCATCTCGCCTGGAAGGGAGAACTTCCTGGATTTTCTCGAGTTGCGGCAGGTGTTCTCGAGTTAAGACGGGGACCTCAGGGACCCGCCCTGGTGGCCTCAGGAGAGGCCAGTCCCCATGCGAGGTGCTAGGGGGCCTCTCGGGATTCCTCTCCCGTCGATACCGGGGCCAAAAAGCTTGTGTGGAGTCAGGGCCGGAACCGAGGATTCCTCTCAGGTGCTGACATGGATCTTTGGGTACTTCTGGAGTCTCCCCAGGGGAGTCAGGCCTCGACTCGAGTGGGGGCATGCACGTGCGCTTTCCTTCCAGGCTGTAGCAGCAATGTCACGCTTCCCGTGGCGTGTATGAAAGCATCTGTGGTTTTCCCTCGAGACTTTCCCACAGGGCTGTCCCACGTGCCACCGTGGTGTGAGTCGATCCTCGGCGTGAAAGATGAGCCAGTGCAGGGCAAAGAGGTTCCTCTGGAATGGACTGAGACATCTGGGGGACTCTTGGAATGGTGGTAGGACCATGGAGTTCCTCTCGCCTTTCCTGTTGAGAGTGCCTCCTCTTGAGATGCGACGGGAACGCCGGGAATTCTTTCCCGTTGAAAGCAGGGAAAGGATCCCTCATCTCGAGCTACGAGGGGGAAACGGGGCTCCTCTGGATGTGGGCGGGACCATCGTGCTTCTTCTCGAGTGGACACGGGTATGGCGGTGAACTTCTTGAGTTGCAGCAAGGGTGTGAAAGACCCTTTCGAAGTTCCAGAGGTTAGGTGTCATTAGTCTCCAGACGCCTCATCGGAAATAGGCCTCATCTCGCCTGGAAGGAAGAACTTCCTGGATTTTCTCGAGTTGCGGCAGGTGTTCTCGAGTTACGACGGGGAACTCAGGGACCCGCCCTGGTGGCCTCAGGAGAGGCCAGTCCCCATGCGATGTGCTAGGGGGCCTCTCGGGATTCCTCTCCCGTCGATACCGGGGCCAAAAACCTTGTGTGGAGTCAGGGCCGGAACCGAGGATTCCTCTCAGGGGCTGACATGGATCTTTGGGTACTTCTGGAGTCTCCCCAGGGGAGTCAGGCCTCGTCTCGAGTGGGGGCATGCACGTGCGCTTTCCTTCCAGGCTGTAGCAGCAATGTCACGCTTCCTGTCGCGTGGATCAAAGGATCTGTGGTTTTCCCTCGAGGCTTTCCCTCGAGGCTTTCCCACAGGGCTGTCCCACGTGCCACCGTGGTGTGAGTCGATCCTCGGCGTGAAAGATGAGCCAGTGCAGGGCAAAGAGGTTCCTCTGGAATGGACTGAGACATCTGGGGGACTCTTGGAATGGTGGTACGACCATGGAGTTCCTCTCGCCTTTCCTGTTGAGAGTGCCTCCTCTTGAGATGCGACGGGAACGCCGGGAAATCTTCCCCGTTGAAAGCAGGGAAAGGATCCATCATCTCGAGCTCCGAGGGGGAAACGGGGCTCCTTTGGATGTGGGCGGGACCATCATGCTTCCTCTCGAGTGGAGACGGGTATGGCGGTGAACTTCTTGAGTTGCAGCAAGGGTGTGAAAGACCCTTTCGAAGTTCCAGAGGTTAGGTGTCATTAGTCTCCAGACGCCTCATCGGAAATAGGCCTCATCTCGCCTGGAAGGGAGAACTTCCTGGATTTTCTCGAGTTGGGGCAGGTGTTCTCGAGTTACGACGGGGACCTCAGGGACCCGCCCTGGTGGCCTCAGGAGAGGCCAGTCCCCATGCGAGTTGCTAGGGGGCCTCTCGGGATTCCTCTCCCGTCGATACCGGGGCCAAAAACTTTGTATGGAGTCAGGGCCGGAACCGAGGATTCCTCTCAGGGGCAGACATGGATCTTTGGGTCCTTCTGGAGTCCCCCCAGGGGAGTCAGGCCTCGTCTCGAGTGGGGGCATGCAGGTGCGCTTTCCTTCCAGGCTGTAGCAGCAATGTCACGCTTCCAGTCGCGTGGATCAAAGGATCTGTGGTTTTCCCTCGAGGCTTTCCCTCGAGGCTTTCCCACAGGGCTGTCCCACGTGCCACCGTGGTGTGAGTCGATCCTCGGCGTGAAAGATGAGCCAGTGCAGGGCAAAGAGGTTCCTCTGGAATGGACTGAGACATCTGGGGGACTCTTGGAATGGTGGTACGACCATGGAGTTCCTCTCGCCTTTCCTGTTGAGAGTGCCTCCTCTTGAGATGCGACGGGAACGCCGGGAATTCTTTCCCGTTGAAAGCAGGGAAAGGATCCCTCATCTCGAGCTACGAGGGGGAAACGGGGCTCCTCTGGATGTGGGCGGGACCATCGTGCTTCCTCTCGAGTGGAGACGGGTATGGCGGTGAACTTCTTGAGTTGCAGCAAGGGTGTGAAAGACCCTTTCGAAATTCCAAAGGTTAGGTGTCATTAGTCTCCAGACGTCTCATCGGAAATAGGCCTCATCTCGCCTGGAAGGGAGAACTTCCTGGATTTTCTCGAGTTGCTTCAGGTGTTCTCGAGTTAAGACGGGGACCTCAGGGACCCGCCCTGGTGGGCTCAGGAGAGGCCAGTCCCCATGCGAGGTGCTAGGGGGCCTCTCGGGATTCCTCTCCCTTCGATACCGGGGCCAAAAAGCTTGTGTGGAGTCAGGGCCGGAACCGAGGATTCCTCTCAGGGGCTGACATGGATCTTTGGGTACTTCTGGAGTCTCCCCAGCGGAGTTAGGCCTCGACTCGAGTGGGGGCATGCACGTGCGCTTTCCTTCCAGGCTGTAGCAGCAATGTCACGCTTCCCGTGGCGTGTATCAAAGGATCTGTGGTTTTCCCTCGAGACTTTCCCACAGGGCTGTCCCACGTGCCACCGTGGTGTGAGTCGATCCTCGGCGTCAAAGATGAGCCAGTGCAGGGCAAAGAGGTTCCTCTGGAATGGACTGAGACATCTGGGGGACTCTTGGAATGGTGGTACGACCATGGAGTTCCTCTCGCCTTTCCTGTTGAGAGTGCCTCCTCTTGAGATGCGACGGGAACGCCGGGAATTCTTTCCCGTTGAAAGCAGGGAAAGGATCCCTCATCTCGAGCTACGAGGGGGAAACGGGGCTCCTCTGGATGTGGGCGGGACCATCGTGCTTCCTCTCGAGTGGACACGGGTATGGCGGTGAACTTCTTGAGTTGCAGCAAGGGTGTGAAAGACCCTTTCGAAGTTCCAGAGGTTAGGTGTCATTAGTCTCCAGACGCCTCATCGGAAATAGGCCTCATCTCGCCTGGAAGGGAGAACTTCCTGGATTTTCTCGAGTTGCGGCAGGTGTTCTCGAGTTACGACGGGGACCTCAGGGACCCGCCCTGGTGGCCTCAGGAGAGGCCAGTCCCCATGCGAGTTGCTAGGGGGCCTCTCGGGATTCCTCTCCCGTCGATACCGGGGCCAAAAACCTTGTGTGGAGTCAGGGCCGGAACCGAGGATTCCTCTCAGGGGCTGACATGGATCTTTGGGTACTTCTGGAGTCTCCCCAGGGGAGTCAGGCCTCGTCTCGAGTGGGGGCATGCACGTGCGCTATCCTTCCAAGCTGTAGCAGCAATGTCACGCTTCTCGACCCATGGATCAAAGGATCTGTGGTTTTCCCTCGAGGCTTTCCCACAGGGCTGTCCCACGTGCCACCGTGGTGTGAGTCGATCTTCGGCGTGAAAGATGAGCCAGTGCAGGGCAAAGAGGTTCCTCTGGAATGGACTGATACATCTGGGGGACTCTTGGAATGGTGGTACGATCATGGAGTTCCTCTCGCCTTTCCTGTTGAGAGTGCCTCCTCTTGAGATGCGAAGGGAACGCCTGGAATTCTTTCCCGTTGAAAGCAGGGAAAGGATCCCTCATCTCGAGCTACGAGGGGGAAACGGGGCTCCTCTGGATGTGGGCGGGACCATCGTGCTTCCTCTCGAGTGGAGACGGGTATGGCGGTGAACTTCTTGAGTTGCAGCAAGGGTGTGAAAGACCCTTTCGAAGTTCCAGAGGTTAGGTGTCATTAGTCTCCAGAAGCCTCATCGGAAATAGGCCTCATCTCGCCTGGAAGGGAGAACTTCCTGGATTTTCTCGAGTTGCAGCAGGTGTTCTCGAGTTACGACGTGGACCTCAGGGACCCTCCCTGGTGGCCTCAGGAAAGGCCAGTCCCCATGCGAGTTGCTAGGGGGCTTCTCGGGATTCCTCTCCCGTCGATACCGGTGCCAAATACCTTGTGTGGAGTCAGGGCCGGAACCGAGGATTCCTCTCAGGGGCTGACATGGATCTTTGGGTACTTCTGGAGTCTCCCCAGGGGAGTCAGGCCTCGTCTCGAGTGGGGGCATGCACGTGTGCTTTCCTTCCAGGCTGTAGCAGCAATGTCACGCTTCCCGTCCCGTGGATCAAAGGATCTGTGATTTTCCCTCGAGGCTTTCCCTCGAGGCTTTCCCACAGGGCTGTCCCACGTGCCTCCGTGGTGTGAGTCGATCCTCTGCGTGAAAGATGAGCCAGTGCAGGGCAAAGAGCTTCCTCTGGAATGGACTGAGACATCTGGGGGACTCTTGGAATGGTGGTACGACCATGGAGTTCCTCTCGCCTTTCCTGTTGAGAGTGCCTCCTCTTGAGATGCGACGGGAACGCCGGGTATTCTTTCCCGTTGAAAGCAGGCAAAGGATCCCTCATCTCGAGCTACGAGGGGGAAACGGGGCTCCTCTGGATGTGGGCGGGACCATCCTGCTTCCTCTCTAGTGGAGACGGGTATGGAAGTGAACTTCTTGAGTTGCAGCAAGGGTGTGAAAGACCCTTTCGAAGTTCCAGAGGTTAGGTGTCATTAGTCTCCAGACGCCTCATCGGAAATAGGCCTCATCTCGCCTGGAAGGGAGAACTTCCTGGATTTTCTCGAGATGCGGCAGGTGTTCTCGAGTTACGACGGGGACCTCAGGGACCCGCCCTGGTGGCCTCAGGAGAGGCCAGTCCACATGCGAGTTGCTTGGGGGCCTCGCGGGATTCCTCTCCCGCCGATACCGGGGCCAAAAACCTTGTGTGGAGTCAGGGCCGGAAACGAGGATTCCTCTCAGGGGCTGACATGGATCTTTGGGTACTTCTGGAGTCTCCGCAGGGGAGTCACGCCTCGTCTCGAGTGGGGGCATGCACGTGCGTTTTCTTTCCAGGCTGTAGCGGCAATGTCACGCTTCCCTTCGGGTGGATCAAAGGATCTGTGGTTTTCCCTCGAGGCTTTCCCACAGGGCTGTCCCACGTGCCACCGTGGTGTGAGTCGATCCTCGGCGTGAAAGATGAGCCAGTGCAGGGCAAAGAGGTTCCTCTGGAATGGACTGAGACATCTGGGGGACTCTTGGAATGGTGGTACGACCATGGAGTTCCTCTCGCCTTTCCTGTTGAGAGTGCCTCCTCTTGAGATGCGACGGGAACTCCGGGAATTCTTTCCCGTTGAAAGCAGGTAAAGGATCCCTCATCTCGAGCTACGAGGGGGAAACGGGGCTCCTCTGGATGTGGGCGGGACCATCGTGCTTCCTCTCGAGTGGAGACGGGTATGGCGGTGAACTTCTTGAGTTGCAGCAAGGGTGTGAAAGACCCTTTCGAAGTTCCAGAGGTTAGGTGTCATTAGTCTCCAGACGCATCATCGGAAATAGGCCTCATCTCGCCTGGAAGGGAGAACTTCCTGGATTTTCTCGAGTTGCGGCAGGTGTTCTCGAGTTACGACGGGGACCTCAGAGACCCGCCCTGGTGGCCTCAGGAGTGGCCAGTCACCATGCGAGTTGCTAGGGGGCCTCTCGGGATTCCTCTCCCGTCGATACCGGGGCCAAAAACCTTGTGTGGAGTCAGGGCCAGAACCGAGGATTCCTCTCAGGGGCTGATATGGATCTTTGGGTACTTCTGGAGTCTCGCCAGGGGAGACAGGCCTCGTCTCGTGAGGGGGCATGCACGTGCACTTTCCTTCCAGGCTGTAGCAGCAATGTCACGCTTCCCGTCGCGTGGATCAAAGGATCTGTGGTTTTCCCTCGAGGCTTTCCCTCGAGGCTTTCCCACAGGGCTGTCCCACGTGCCACCGTGGTGTGAGTCGATCCTCGGCGTGACAGATGAGCCAGTGCAGGGCAAAGAGTTTCCTCTGGAATGGACTGAGACATCTGGGGGACTCTTGGAATGGTGGTACGACCATGGAGTTCCTCTCGCCTTTCCTGTTGAGAGTGCCTCCTCTTGAGATGCGACGGGAACGCCGGGAATTTATTCCCGTTGAAAGCATGAAAAGGATCCCTCATCTCGAGCTACGAGGGGGAAACGGGGCTCCTCTGGATGTGGGCGGGACCATCGTGCTTCCTCTCGAGTGGAGACGGGTATGGCGGTGAACTTCTTGAGTTGCAGCAAGGGTGTGAAAGACCCTTTCGAAGTTCCAGAGGTTAGGTGTCATTAGTCTCCAGACGCCTCATCAGAAATAGGCCTCATCTCGCCTGGAAGGGAGAACTTCCTGGATTTTCTCGAGTTGCGGCAGGTGTTCTCGAGTTACGACGGGGACCTCTGGGACCCGCCCTGGTGGCCTCAGGAGAGGCCAGTCCCTATGCGAGTTGCTAGGGGGCCTCTCGGGATTCCTCTCCCGTCGATACCGGGGCCAAAAACCTTGTGTGGAGTCAGGGCCGGAACCGAGGATTCCTCTCAGGGGCTGACATGGATCTTTGGGTACTTCTGGAGTATCCCCAGGGGAGTCAGGCCTCGTCTCGAGTGGGGGCATGCACGTGCGCTTTCCTTCCAGGCTGTAGCAGCAATGTCACGCTTCCCGTCGCGTGGATCATAGGATCTGTGGTTTTCCCTCGAGGCTTTCCCTCGAGGCTTTCCCACAGGGCTGTCCCACGTGCCACCGTGGTGTGAGTCGATCCTCGGCGTGAAAGATGAGCCAGTGCAGGGCAAAGAGGTTCCTCTGGAATGGACTGAGACATCTGGGGGACTCTTGGAATGGTGGTACGACCATGGAGTTCCTCTCGCCTTTCCTGTTGAGAGTGCCTCCTCTTGAGATGCGACGGGAACGCCGGGAATTTTTTCCCGTTGAAAGCAGGAAAAGGATCCCTCATCTCGAGCTACGAGGGGGAAACGGGGCTCCTCTGGATGTGGGCGGGACCATCGTGCTTCCTCTCGAGTGGAGACGGGTATGGCGGTGAACTTCTTGAGTTGCAGCAAGGGTGTGAAAGACCCTTTCGAAGTTCCAGAGGTTAGGTGTCATTAGTCTCCAGACGCCTCATCGGAAATAGGCCTCATCTCGCCTGGAAGGGAGAACTTCCTGGATTTTCTCGAGTTGCGGCAGGTGTTCTCGAGTTACGACGGGGACCTCAGGGACCCGCCCTGGTGGCCTCAGGAGAGGCCCGTCCCCATGCGAGGTGCTAGGGGGCCTCTCGGGATTCCTCTCCCGTCGATACCAAGGCCAAAAACCTTGTGTGGAGTCAGGGTCGGAACCGAGGATTCCTCTCAGGGGCTTATATGGATCTTTGGGTACTTCTGGAGTCTCGCCAGGGGAGACAGGCCTCTTCTCGAGTGGGGGCATGCACGTGCGCTTTCCTTCCAGGCTGTAGCAGCAATGTCACGCTTCCCGTCGCGTGGATCAAAGGATCTGTGGTTTTCCCTCGAGGCTTTCCCTCGAGGCTTTCCCACAGGGCTGTCCCACGTGCCTCCGTGGTGTGAGTCGATCCTCGGCGTGAAAGATGAGCCAGTGCAGGGCAAAGAGGTTCCTCTGGAATGGACTGAGACATCTGGGGGACTCTAGGAATGGTGGTACGACCATGGAGTTCCTCTCGCCTTTCCTGTTGAGAGTGCCTCCTCTTGAGATGCGACGGGAACGCCGGGAATTCCTTCCCGTTGAAAGCAGGAAAGGATCCCTCATCTCGAGCTCCGAGAGGGAAACGGGGCTCCTCTGGATGTGGGCGGGACCATCGTGCTTCCTCTCGAGTGGAGACGGGTATGGCGGTGAACTTCTTGAGTTGCAGCAAGGGTGTGAAAGACCCTTTCGAAATTCCAAAGGTTAGGTGTCATTAGTCTCCAGACGCCTCATCGGAAATAGGCCTCATCTCGCCTGGAAGGGAGAACTTCCTGGATTTTCTCGAGTTGCGGCAGGTGTTCTCGAGTTAAGACGGGGACCTCAGGGACCCGCCCTGGTGGCCTCAGGAGAGGCCAGTCCCCATGCGAGGTGCTAGGGGGCCTCTCGGGATTCCTCTCCCGTCGATACCGGGGCCAAAAAGCTTGTGTGGAATCAAGGCCGGAACCGAGGATTCCTCTCAGGGGCTGACATGGATCTTTGGGTACTTCTGGAGTCTCCCCAGGGGAGTCAGGCCTCGACTCGAGTGGGGGCATGCACGTGCGCTTTCCTTCCAGGCTGTAGCAGCAATGTCACGCTTCCCGTCGCGTGGATCAAAGGATCTGTGGTATTCCCTCGAGGCTTTCCCTCGAGGCTTTCCCACAGGGCTGTCCCACGTGCCACCGTGGTGTGAGTCGATCCTCGGCGTGAAAGATGAGCCAGTGCAGGGCAAAGAGGTTCCTCTGGAATGGACTGAGACATCTGGGGGACTCTTGGAATGGTGGTACGACCATGGAGTTCCTCACGCCTTTCCTGTTGAAACTGCCTCCTCTTGAGATACGACGGGAACACCGGGAATTCTTTCCCGTTGAAAGCAGGGAAAGGATCCCTCATCTCGAGCTAAGAGGGGGAAACGGGGCTCCTCTGGATGTGGGCGGGACCATCGTGCTTCCTCTCGAGTGGAGACGGGTATGGCGGTGAACTTCTTGAGTTGCAGCAAGGGTGTGAAAGACCCTTTCGAAGTTCCAGAGGTTAGGTGTCATTAGTCTCCAGACGCCTCATCGGAAATAGGCCCCATCTCGCCTGGAAGGGAGAACTTCCTGGATTTTCTCGAGTTGCGGCAGGTGTTCTCGAGTTACGACGGGGACCCCAGGGACCCGCCCTGGTGGCCTCAGGAGAGGCCAGTCCCCATGCGAGGTGCTAGGGGGCCTCTCGGGATTCCTCTCCCCTCGATACCAAGGCCAAAAACCTTGTGTGGAGTCAGGGTCGGAACCGAGGATTCCTCTCAGGGGCTTATATGGATCTTTGGGTACTTCTGGAGTCTCGCCAGGGGAGACAGGCCTCGTCTCGAGTGGGGGCATGCACGTGCGCTTTCCTTCCAGGCTGTAGCAGCAATGTCACGCTTCCCGTCGCGTGGATCAAAGGATCTGTGGTTTTCCCTCGAGGCTTTCCCTCGAGGCTTTCCCACAGGGCTGTCCCACGTGCCTCCGTGGTGTGAGTCGATCCTCGGCGTGAAAGATGAGCCAGTGCAGGGCAAAGAGGTTCCTCTGGAATGGACTGAGACATCTGGGGGACTCTAGGAATGGTGGTACGACCATGGAGTTCCTCTCGCCTTTCCTGTTGAGAGTGCCTCCTCTTGAGATGCGACGGGAACGCCGGGAATTCCTTCCCGTTGAAAGCAGGAAAGGATCCCTCATCTCGAGCTCCGAGAGGGAAACGGGGCTCCTCTGGATGTGGGCGGGACCATCGTGCTTCCTCTCGAGTGGAGACGGGTATGGCGGTGAACTTCTTGAGTTGCAGCAAGGGTGTGAAAGACCCTTTCGAAATTCCAAAGGTTAGGTGTCATTAGTCTCCAGACGCCTCATCGGAAATAGGCCTCATCTCGCCTGGAAGGGAGAACTTCCTGGATTTTCTCGAGTTGCGGCAGGTGTTCTCGAGTTAAGACGGGGACCTCAGGGACCCGCCCTGGTGGCCTCAGGAGAGGCCAGTCCCCATGCGAGGTGCTAGGGGGCCTCTCGGGATTCCTCTCCCGTCGATACCGGGGCCAAAAAGCTTGTGTGGAGTCAGGGCCGGAACCGAGGATTCCTCTCAGGGGCTGACATGGATCTTTGGGTACTTCTGGAGTCTCCCCAGGGGAGTCAGGCCTCGACTCGAGTGGGGGCATGCACGTGCGCTTTCCTTCCAGGCTGTAGCAGCAATGTCACGCTTCCCGTGGCGTGTATGAAAGCATCTGTGGTTTTCCCTCGAGACTTTCCCACAGGGCTGTCCCACGTGCCACCGTGGTGTGAGTCGATCCTCGGCGTGAAAGATGAGCCAGTGCAGGGCAAAGAGGTTCCTCTGGAATGGACTGAGACATCTGGGGGACTCTTGGAATGGTGGTAGGACCATGGAGTTCCTCTCGCCTTTCCTGTTGAGAGTGCCTCCTCTTGAGATGCGACGGGAACGCCGGGAATTCTTTCCCGTTGAAAGCAGGGAAAGGATCCCTCATCTCGAGCTACGAGGGGGAAACGGGGCTCCTCTGGATGTGGGCGGGACCATCGTGCTTCCTCTCGAGTGGACACGGGTATGGCGGTGAACTTCTTGAGTTGCAGCAAGGGTGTGAAAGACCCTTTCGAAGTTCCAGAGGTTAGGTGTCATTAGTCTCCAGACGCCTCATCGGAAATAGGCCTCATCTCGCCTGGAAGGAAGAACTTCCTGGATTTTCTCGAGTTGCGGCAGGTGTTCTCGAGTTACGACGGGGAACTCAGGGACCCGCCCTGGTGGCCTCAGGAGAGGCCAGTCCCCATGCGATGTGCTAGGGGGCCTCTCGGGATTCCTCTCCCGTCGATACCGGGGCCAAAAACCTTGTGTGGAGTCAGGGCCGGAACCGAGGATTCCTCTCAGGGGCTGACATGGATCTTTGGGTACTTCTGGAGTCTCCCCAGGGGAGTCAGGCCTCGTCTCGAGTGGGGGCATGCACGTGCGCTTTCCTTCCAGGCTGTAGCAGCAATGTCACGCTTCCTGTCGCGTGGATCAAAGGATCTGTGGTTTTCCCTCGAGGCTTTCCCTCGAGGCTTTCCCACAGGGCTGTCCCACGTGCCACCGTGGTGTGAGTCGATCCTCGGCGTGAAAGATGAGCCAGTGCAGGGCAAAGAGGTTCCTCTGGAATGGACTGAGACATCTTGGGGACTCCTTGAATGGTGATACGACCATGGAGTTCCTCTCGCCTTTCCTGTTGAGAGTGCCTCCTCTTGAGATGCGACGGGAACGCCGGGAATTCTTTCCCGTCTAAAGCAGGGAAAGGTTCCCTCATCTCGAGATACGAGGGGGAAACGGGGCTCCTCTGGATGTGGGCGGGACCATCGTGCTTCCTCTCGAGTGGAGACGGGTATGGCGGTGAACTTCTTGAGTTGCAGCAAGGGTGTGAAAGACCCTTTCGAAGTTCCAGAGGTTAGGTGTCATTAGTCTCCAGACGCCTCATCGGAAATAGGCCTCATCTCGCCTGAAAGGGAGAACTTCCTGGATTTTCTCGAGTTGCGGCAGGTGTTCTCGAGTTACGACGGGGACCTCAGGGACCCACCCTGGTGGCCTCAGGAGAGGCCAGTCCCCATGCGAGGTGCTAGGGGGCCTCTCGGTATTCCTCTCCCGTCGATACCGGGGCCAAAAACCTTGTGTGGAGTCAGGGCCGGAACCGAGGATTCCTCTCAGGGGCTGACATGGATCTTTGGGTACTTCTGGAGTCTCCCCAGGGGAGTTAGGCCTCTTCTCGAGTGGGGGCATGCACGTGCGCTTTCCTTCCCGGCTGTAGCAGCAATGTAACGCTTCCCGTCGCGTGGATCAAAGGATCTGTGGTTTTCCCTCGAGGCTTTCCCACAGGGCTGTCCAACGTGCCACCGTGGTGTGAGTCGATCCTCGGCGTGAAAGATGAGCCAGTGCAGGGCAAAGAGGTTCCTCTGGAATGGACTG
This sequence comes from Capricornis sumatraensis, assembly GCF_032405125.1. Taxonomy (NCBI): domain Eukaryota; kingdom Metazoa; phylum Chordata; class Mammalia; order Artiodactyla; family Bovidae; genus Capricornis; species Capricornis sumatraensis. The sequence continues at coordinate 302,217 of NC_091077.1, read as the reverse complement.
AGACATCTGGGGGACTCTTGGAATGGTGGTACGACCATGGAGTTCTTCTCGCCTTTCCTGTTGAGAGTGCCTCCTCTTGAGATGCGACGGGAACGCCGGGAAATCTTCCCCGTTAAAAGCAGGGAAAGGATCCATCATCTCGAGCTCCGAGGGGGAAACGGGGCTCCTTTGGATGTGGGCGGGACCATCATGCTTCCTCTCGAGTGGAGACGGGTATGGCGGTGAACTTCTTGAGTTGCAGCAAGGGTGTGAAAGACCCTTTCGAAGTTCCAGAGGTTAGGTGTCATTAGTCTCCAGACGCCTCATCGGAAATAGGCCTCATCTCGCCTGGAAGGGAGAACTTCCTGGATTTTCTCGAGTTGGGGCAGGTGTTCTCGAGTTACGACGGGGACCTCAGGGACCCGCCCTGGTGGCCTCAGGAGAGGCCAGTCCCCATGCGAGTTGCTAGGGGGCCTCTCGGGATTCCTCTCCCGTCGATACCGGGGCCAAAAACTTTGTATGGAGTCAGGGCCGGAACCGAGGATTCCTCTCAGGGGCTGACATGGATCTTTGGGTCCTTCTGGAGTCCCCCCAGGGGAGTCAGGCCTCGTCTCGAGTGGGGGCATGCAGGTGCGCTTTCCTTCCAGGCTGTAGCAGCAATGTCACGCTTCCAGTCGCGTGGATCAAAGGATCTGTGGTTTTCCCTCGAGGCTTTCCCTCGAGGCTTTCCCACAGGGCTGTCCCACGTGCCACCGTGGTGTGAGTCGATCCTCGGCGTGAAAGATGAGCCAGTGCAGGGCAAAGAGGTTCCTCTGGAATGGACTGAGACATCTGGGGGACTCTTGGAATGGTGGTACGACCATGGAGTTCCTCTCGCCTTTCCTGTTGAGAGTGCCTCCTCTTGAGATGCGACGGGAACGCCGGGAATTCTTTCCCGTTGAAAGCAGGGAAAGGATCCCTCATCTCGAGCTACGAGGGGGAAACGGGGCTCCTCTGGATGTGGGCGGGACCATCGTGCTTCCTCTCGAGTGGAGACGGGTATGGCGGTGAACTTCTTGAGTTGCAGCAAGGGTGTGAAAGACCCTTTCGAAATTCCAAAGGTTAGGTGTCATTAGTCTCCAGACGTCTCATCGGAAATAGGCCTCATCTCGCCTGGAAGGGAGAACTTCCTGGATTTTCTCGAGTTGCTTCAGGTGTTCTCGAGTTAAGACGGGGACCTCAGGGACCCGCCCTGGTGGGCTCAGGAGAGGCCAGTCCCCATGCGAGGTGCTAGGGGGCCTCTCGGGATTCCTCTCCCTTCGATACCGGGGCCAAAAAGCTTGTGTGGAGTCAGGGCCGGAACCGAGGATTCCTCTCAGGGGCTGACATGGATCTTTGGGTACTTCTGGAGTCTCCCCAGCGGAGTTAGGCCTCGACTCGAGTGGGGGCATGCACGTGCGCTTTCCTTCCAGGCTGTAGCAGCAATGTCACGCTTCCCGTGGCGTGTATCAAAGGATCTGTGGTTTTCCCTCGAGACTTTCCCACAGGGCTGTCCCACGTGCCACCGTGGTGTGAGTCGATCCTCGGCGTCAAAGATGAGCCAGTGCAGGGCAAAGAGGTTCCTCTGGAATGGACTGAGACATCTGGGGGACTCTTGGAATGGTGGTACGACCATGGAGTTCCTCTCGCCTTTCCTGTTGAGAGTGCCTCCTCTTGAGATGCGACGGGAACGCCGGGAATTCTTTCCCGTTGAAAGCAGGGAAAGGATCCCTCATCTCGAGCTACGAGGGGGAAACGGGGCTCCTCTGGATGTGGGCGGGACCATCGTGCTTCCTCTCGAGTGGAGACGGGTATGGCGGTGAACTTCTTGAGTTGCAGCAAGGGTGTGAAAGACCCTTTCGAAGTTCCAGAGGTTAGGTGTCATTAGTCTCCAGACGCCTCATCGGAAATAGGCCTCATCTCGCCTGGAAGGGAGAACTTCCTGGATTTTCTCGAGTTGCGGCAGGTGTTCTCGAGTTACGACGGGGACCTCAGGGACCCGCCCTGGTGGCCTCAGGAGAGGCCAGTCCCCATGCGAGTTGCTAGGGGGCCTCTCGGGATTCCTCTCCCGTCGATACCGGGGCCAAAAACCTTGTGTGGAGTCAGGGCCGGAACCGAGGATTCCTCTCAGGGGCTGACATGGATCTTTGGGTACTTCTGGAGTCTCCCCAGGGGAGTCAGGCCTCGTCTCGAGTGGGGGCATGCACGTGCGCTATCCTTCCAAGCTGTAGCAGCAATGTCACGCTTCTCGACCCATGGATCAAAGGATCTGTGGTTTTCCCTCGAGGCTTTCCCACAGGGCTGTCCCACGTGCCACCGTGGTGTGAGTCGATCCTCGGCGTGAAAGATGAGCCAGTGCAGGGCAAAGAGGTTCCTCTGGAATGGACTGAGACATCTGGGGGACTCTTGGAATGGTGGTACGACCATGGAGTTCCTCTCGCCTTTCCTGTTGAGAGTGCCTCCTCTTGAGATGCGACGGGAACTCCGGGAATTCTTTCCCGTTGAAAGCAGGTAAAGGATCCCTCATCTCGAGCTACGAGGGGGAAACGGGGCTCCTCTGGATGTGGGCGGGACCATCGTGCTTCCTCTCGAGTGGAGACGGGTATGGCGGTGAACTTCTTGAGTTGCAGCAAGGGTGTGAAAGACCCTTTCGAAGTTCCAGAGGTTAGGTGTCATTAGTCTCCAGACGCATCATCGGAAATAGGCCTCATCTCGCCTGGAAGGGAGAACTTCCTGGATTTTCTCGAGTTGCGGCAGGTGTTCTCGAGTTACGACGGGGACCTCAGAGACCCGCCCTGGTGGCCTCAGGAGTGGCCAGTCACCATGCGAGTTGCTAGGGGGCCTCTCGGGATTCCTCTCCCGTCGATACCGGGGCCAAAAACCTTGTGTGGAGTCAGGGCCAGAACCGAGGATTCCTCTCAGGGGCTGATATGGATCTTTGGGTACTTCTGGAGTCTCGCCAGGGGAGACAGGCCTCGTCTCGTGAGGGGGCATGCACGTGCACTTTCCTTCCAGGCTGTAGCGGCAATGTCACGCTTCCCGTCGCGTGGATCAAAGGATCTGTGGTTTTCCCTCGAGGCTTTCCCTCGAGGCTTTCCCACAGGGCTGTCCCACGTGCCACCGTGGTGTGAGTCGATCCTCGGCGTGACAGATGAGCCAGTGCAGGGCAAAGAGTTTCCTCTGGAATGGACTGAGACATCTGGGGGACTCTTGGAATGGTGGTACGACCATGGAGTTCCTCTCGCCTTTCCTGTTGAGAGTGCCTCCTCTTGAGATGCGACGGGAACGCCGGGAATTTATTCCCGTTGAAAGCAGGAAAAGGATCCCTCATCTCGAGCTACGAGGGGGAAACGGGGCTCCTCTGGATGTGGGCGGGACCATCGTGCTTCCTCTCGAGTGGAGACGGGTATGGCGGTGAACTTCTTGAGTTGCAGCAAGGGTGTGAAAGACCCTTTCGAAGTTCCAGAGGTTAGGTGTCATTAGTCTCCAGACGCCTCATCAGAAATAGGCCTCATCTCGCCTGGAAGGGAGAACTTCCTGGATTTTCTCGAGTTGCGGCAGGTGTTCTCGAGTTACGACGGGGACCTCTGGGACCCGCCCTGGTGGCCTCAGGAGAGGCCAGTCCCTATGCGAGTTGCTAGGGGGCCTCTCGGGATTCCTCTCCCGTCGATACCGGGGCCAAAAAGCTTGTGTGGAGTCAGGGCCGGAACCGAGGATTCCTCTCAGGGGCTGACATGGATCTTTGGGTACTTCTGGAGTATCCCCAGGGGAGTCAGGCCTCGTCTCGAGTGGGGGCATGCACGTGCGCTTTCCTTCCAGGCTGTAGCAGCAATGTCACGCTTCCCGTCGCGTGGATCATAGGATCTGTGGTTTTCCCTCGAGGCTTTCCCTCGAGGCTTTCCCACAGGGCTGTCCCACGTGCCACCGTGGTGTGAGTCGATCCTCGGCGTGAAAGATGAGCCAGTGCAGGGCAAAGAGGTTCCTCTGGAATGGACTGAGACATCTGGGGGACTCTTGGAATGGTGGTACGACCATGGAGTTCCTCTCGCCTTTCCTGTTGAGAGTGCCTCCTCTTGAGATGCGACGGGAACGCCGGGAATTCTTTCCCGTTGAAAGCAGGGAAAGGATCCCTCATCTCGAGCTACGAGGGGGAAACGGGGCTCCTCTGGATGTGGGCGGGACCATCGTGCTTCCTCTCGAGTGGAGACGGGTATGGCGGTGAACTTCTTGAGTTGCAGCAAGGGTGTGAAAGACCCTTTCGAAGTTCCAGAGGTTAGGTGTCATTAGTCTCCAGACGACTCATCGGAAATAGGCCTCTTCTCGCCTGCAAGGGAGAATTTCCTGGATTTTCTCGAGTTGCGGCAGGTGTTCTCGAGTTACGACGGGGACCTCAGGGACCCGCCCTGGTGGCCTCAGGAGAGGCCAGTCCCCATGCGCGTTGCTAGGGGGCCTCTCGGGATTCCTCTCCCGTCGATACCGGGGCCAAAAACCTTGTGTGGAATCAGGGTCGGAACCGAGGATTCCTCTCAGGGGCTTATATGGCTCTTTGGGTACTTCTGGAGTCTCGCCAGGGGAGACAGGCCTCGTCTCGAGTGGGGGCATGCACGTGCGCTTTCCTTCCAGGCTGTAGCAGCAATGTCACGCTTCCCGTCGCGTGCATCAAAGGATCTGTGGTTTTCCCTCGAGGCTTTCCCTCGAGGCTTTCCCACAGGGCTGTCCCACGTGCCTCCGTGGTGTGAGTCGATCCTCGGCGTGAAAGATGAGCCAGTGCAGGGCAAAGAGGTTCCTCTGGAATGGACTGAGACATCTGGGGGACTGTTGGAATGGTGGTACGACCATGGAGTTCCTCTCGCCTTTCCTGTTGAGAGTGCCTCCTCTTGAGATGCGACGGGAACGCCGGGAATTCCTTCCCGTTGAAAGCAGGAAAGTATCCCTCATCTCGAGCTCCGAGAGGGAAACGGGGCTCCTCTGGATGTGGGCGGGACCATCATGCTTCCTCTCGAGTGGAGACGGGTATGGCGGTGAACTTCTTGAGTTGCAACAAGGGTGTGAAAGACCCTTTCGAAATTCCAAAGGTTAGGTGTCATTAGTCTCCAGACGTCTCATCGGAAATAGGCCTCATCTCGCCTGGAAGGGAGAACTTCCTGGATTTTCTCGAGTTGCGGCAGGTGTTCTCGAGTTAAGACAGGGACCTCAGGGACCCGCCCTGGTGGGCTCAGGAGAGGCCAGTCCCTATGCGAGTTGCTAGGGGGCCTCTCGGGATTCCTCTCCCGTCGATACCGGGGCCAAAAACCTTGTGTGGAGTCAGGGCCGGAACCGAGGATTCCTCTCAGGGGCTGACATGGATCTTTGGGTACTTCTGGAGTATCCCCAGGGGAGTCAGGCCTCGTCTCGAGTGGGGGCATGCACGTGCGCTTTCCTTCCAGGCTGTAGCAGCAATGTCACGCTTCCCGTCGCGTGGATCATAGGATCTGTGGTTTTCCCTCGAGGCTTTCCCTCGAGGCTTTCCCACAGGGCTGTCCCACGTGCCACCGTGGTGTGAGTCGATCCTCGGCGTGAAAGATGAGCCAGTGCAGGGCAAAGAGGTTCCTCTGGAATGGACTGAGACATCTGGGGGACTCTTGGAATGGTGGTACGACCATGGAGTTCCTCTCGCCTTTCCTGTTGAGAGTGCCTCCTCTTGAGATGCGACGGGAACGCCGGGAATTCTTTCCCGTTGAAAGCAGGGAAAGGATCCCTCATCTCGAGCTACGAGGGGGAAACGGGGCTCCTCTGGATGTGGGCGGGACCATCGTGCTTCCTCTCGAGTGGAGACGGGTATGGCGGTGAACTTCTTGAGTTGCAGCAAGGGTGTGAAAGACCCTTTCGAAGTTCCAGAGGTTAGGTGTCATTAGTCTCCAGACGACTCATCGGAAATAGGCCTCTTCTCGCCTGCAAGGGAGAATTTCCTGGATTTTCTCGAGTTGCGGCAGGTGTTCTCGAGTTACGACGGGGACCTCAGGGACCCGCCCTGGTGGCCTCAGGAGAGGCCAGTCCCCATGCGCGTTGCTAGGGGGCCTCTCGGGATTCCTCTCCCGTCGATACCGGGGCCAAAAACCTTGTGTGGAATCAGGGTCGGAACCGAGGATTCCTCTCAGGGGCTTATATGGCTCTTTGGGTACTTCTGGAGTCTCGCCAGGGGAGACAGGCCTCGTCTCGAGTGGGGGCATGCACGTGCGCTTTCCTTCCAGGCTGTAGCAGCAATGTCACGCTTCCCGTCGCGTGCATCAAAGGATCTGTGGTTTTCCCTCGAGGCTTTCCCTCGAGGCTTTCCCACAGGGCTGTCCCACGTGCCTCCGTGGTGTGAGTCGATCCTCGGCGTGAAAGATGAGCCAGTGCAGGGCAAAGAGGTTCCTCTGGAATGGACTGAGACATCTGGGGGACTGTTGGAATGGTGGTACGACCATGGAGTTCCTCTCGCCTTTCCTGTTGAGAGTGCCTCCTCTTGAGATGCGACGGGAACGCCGGGAATTCCTTCCCGTTGAAAGCAGGAAAGTATCCCTCATCTCGAGCTCCGAGAGGGAAACGGGGCTCCTCTGGATGTGGGCGGGACCATCATGCTTCCTCTCGAGTGGAGACGGGTATGGCGGTGAACTTCTTGAGTTGCAACAAGGGTGTGAAAGACCCTTTCGAAATTCCAAAGGTTAGGTGTCATTAGTCTCCAGACGTCTCATCGGAAATAGGCCTCATCTCGCCTGGAAGGGAGAACTTCCTGGATTTTCTCGAGTTGCGGCAGGTGTTCTCGAGTTAAGACGGGGACCTCAGGGACCCGCCCTGGTGGGCTCAGGAGAGGCCAGTCCCCATGCGAGGTGCTAGGGGGCCTCTCGGGATTCCTCTCCCTTCGATACCGGGGCCAAAAAGCTTGTGTGGGGTCAGGGCCGGAACCGAGGATTCCTCTCAGGGGCTGACATGGATCTTTGGGTACTTCTGGAGTCTCCCCAGCGGAGTTAGGCCTCGACTCGAGTGGGGGCATGCACGTGCGCTTTCCTTCCAGGCTGTAGCAGCAATGTCACGCTTCCCGTGGCGTGTATCAAAGGATCTGTGGTTTTCCCTCGAGACTTTCCCACAGGGCTGTCCCACGTGCCACCGTGGTGTGAGTCGATCCTCGGCGTCAAAGATGAGCCAGTGCAGGGCAAAGAGGTTCCTCTGGAATGGACTGAGACATCTGGGGGACTCTTGGAATGGTGGTACGACCATGGAGTTCCTCTCGCCTTTCCTGTTGAGAGTGCCTCCTCTTGAGATGCGACGGGAACGCCGGGAATTCTTTCCCGTTGAAAGCAGGGAAGGGATCCCTCATCTCGAGCTACGAGGGGGAAACGGGGCTCCTCTGGATGTGGGCGGGACCATCGTGCTTCCTCTCGAGTGGACACGGGTATGGCGGTGAACTTCTTGAGTTGCAGCAAGGGTGTGAAAGACCCTTTCGAAGTTCCAGAGGTTAGGTGTCATTAGTCTCCAGACGCCTCATCGGAAATAGGCCTCATCTCACCTGAAAGGGAGAACTTCCTGGATTTTCTCGAGTTGCGGCAGGTGTTCTCGAGTTACGACGGGGACCTCAGGGACCCGCCCTGGTGGCCTCAGGAGAGGCCAGTCCCCATGCGATGTGCTAGGGGGCCTCTCGGGATTCCTCTCCCGTCGATACCGGGGCCAAAAACCTTGTGTGGAGTCAGGGCCGGAACCGAGGATTCCTCTCAGGGGCTGACATGGATCTTTGGGTACTTCTGGAGTCTCCCCAGGGGAGTCAGGCCTCGTCTCGAGTGGGGGCATGCACGTGCGCTATCCTTCCAAGCTGTAGCAGCAATGTCACGCTTCTCGACCCATGGATCAAAGGATCTGTGGTTTTCCCTCCAGGCTTTCCCACAGGGCTGTCCCACGTGCCACCGTGGTGTGAGTCGATCCTCGGCGTCAAAGATGAGCCAGTGCAGGGCAAAGAGGTTCCTCTGGAATGGACTGATACATCTGGGGGACTCTTGGAATGGTGGTACGATCATGGAGTTCCTCTCGCCTTTCCTGTTGAGAGTGCCTCCTCTTGAGATGCGACGGGAACGCCTGGAATTCTTTCCCGTTGAAAGCAGGGAAAGGATCCCTCATCTCGAGCTACGAGGGGGAAACGGGGCTCCTCTGGATGTGGGCGGGACCATCGTGCTTCCTCTCGAGTGGAGACGTGTATGGCGGTAAACTTCTTGAGTTGCAGCAAGGGTGTGAAAGATCCTTTCGAAGTTCCAGAGGTTAGGTGTCATTAGTCTCCAGAAGCCTCATCGGAAATAGGCCTCATCTCGCCTGGAAGGGAGAACTTCCTGGATTTTCTCGAGTTGCAGCAGGTGTTCTAGAGTTACGACGTGGACCTCAGGGACCCTACCTGGTGGCCTCAGGAAAGGCCAGTCCCCATGCGAGTTGCTAGGGGTCCTCTCGGGATTCCTCTCCCGTCGATACCGTTGCCAAATACCTTGTGTGGAGTCAGGGCCGGAACCGAGGATTACTCTCAGGGGCTGACATGGATCTTTGGGTACTTCTGGAGTCTCCCCAGGGGAGTCAGGCCTCGTCTCGAGTGGGGGCATGCACGTGTGCTTTCCTTCCAGGCTGTAGCAGCAATGTCACGCTTCCCGTCGCGTGGATCAAAGGATCTGTGATTTTCCCTCGAGGCTTTCCCTCGAGGCTTTCCCACAGGGCTGTCCCACGTGCCTCCGTGGTGTGAGTCGATCCTCTGCGTGAAAGATGAGCCAGTGCAGGGCAAAGAGCTTCCTCTGGAATGGACTGAGACATCTGGGGGACTCTTGGAATGGTGGTACGACCATGGAGTTCCTCTCGCCTTTCCTGTTGAGAGTGCCTCCTCTTGAGATGCGACGGGAACGCCGGGAATTCTTTCCCGTTGAAAGCAGGCAAAGGATCCCTCATCTCGAGCTACGAGGGGGAAACGGGGCTCCTCTGGATGTGGGCGGGACCATCCTGCTTCCTCTCTAGTGGAGACGGGTATGGAAGTGAACTTCTTGAGTTGCAGCAAGGGTGTGAAAGACCCTTTCGAAGTTCCAGAGGTTAGGTGTCATTAGTCTCCAGACACCTCATCGGAAATAGGCCTCATCTCGCCTGGAAGGGAGAACTTCCTGGATTTTCTCGAGATGCGGCAGGTGTTCTCGAGTTACGACGGGGACCTCAGGGACCCGCCCTGGTGGCCTCAGGAGAGGCCAGTCCACATGCGAGTTGCTAGGGGGCCTCTCGGGATTCCTCTCCCGTCGATACCGGGGCCAAAAACCTTGTGTGGAGTCAGGGCCGGAAACGAGGATTCCTCTCAGGGGCTGACATGGATCTTTGGGTACTTCTGGAGTCTCCGCAGGGGAGTCAGGCCTCGTCTCGAGTGGGGGCATGCACGTGCGTTTTCTTTCCAGGCTGTAGCAGCAATGTCACGCTTCCCTTCGCGTGGATCAAAGGATCTGTGGTTTTCCCTCGAGGCTTTCCCACAGGGCTGTCCCACGTGCCACCGTGGTGTGAGTCGATCCTCGGCGTGAAAGATGAGCCAGTGCAGGGCAAAGAGGTTCCTCTGGAATGGACTGAGACATCTGGGGGACTCTTGGAATGGTGGTACGACCATGGAGTTCCTCTCGCCTTTCCTGTTGAGAGTGCCTCCTCTTGAGATGCGACGGGAACTCCGGGAATTCTTTCCCGTTGAAAGCAGGCAAAGGATCCCTCATCTCGAGCTACGAGGGGGAAACGGGGCTCCTCTGGATGTGGGCGGGACCATCGTACTTCCTCTCGAGTGGAGACGGGTATGGCGGTGAACTTCTTGAGTTGCAGCAAGGGTGTGAAAGACCCTTTCGAAGTTCCAGAGGTTAGGTGTCATTAGTCTCCAGACGCCTCATCGGAAATAGGCCTCATCTCGCCTGGAAGGGAGAACTTCCTGGATTTTCTCGAGTTGCGGCAGGTGTTCTCGAGTTACGACGGGGACCTCAGGGACCCGCCCTGGTGGCCTCAGGAGTGGCCAGTCACCATGCGAGTTGCTAGGGGGCCTCTCGGGATTCCTCTCCCGTCGATACCGGGGCCAAAAACCTTGTGTGGAGTCAGGGCCAGAACCGAGGATTCCTCTCAGGGGCTGATATGGATCTTTGGGTACTTCTGGAGTCTCGCCAGGGGAGACAGGCCTCGTCTCGTGAGGGGGCATGCACGTGCACTTTCCTTCCAGGCTGTAGCAGCAATGTCACGCTTCCCGTCGCGTGGATCAAAGGATCTGTGGTTTTCCCTCGAGGCTTTCCCTCGAGGCTTTCCCACAGGGCTGTCCCACGTGCCACCGTGGTGTGAGTCGATCCTCGGCGTGACAGGTGAGCCAGTGCAGGGCAAAGAGTTTCCTCTGGAATGGACTGAGACATCTGGGGGACTCTTGGAATGGTGATACGACCATGGAGTTCCTCTCGCCTTTCCTGTTGAGAGTGCCTCCTCTTGAGATGCGACGGGAACGCCGGGAATTCTTTCCCGTTGAAAGCAGGAAAAGGATCCCTCATCTCGAGCTACGAGGGGGAAACGGGGCTCCTCTGGATGTGGGCGGGACCATCGTGCTTCCTCTCGAGTGGAGACGGGTATGGCGGTGAACTTCTTGAGTTGCAGCAAGGGTGTGAAAGACCCTTTCGAAGTTCCAGAGGTTAGGTGTCATTAGTCTCCAGACGCCTCATCAGAAATAGGCCTCATCTCGCCTGGAAGGGAGAACTTCCTGGATTTTCTCGAGTTGCGGCAGGTGTTCTCGAGTTACGACGGGGACCTCAGGGACCCGCCCTGGTGGCCTCAGGAGAGGCCAGTCCCTATGCGAGTTGCTAGGGGGCCTCTCGGGATTCCTCTCCCGTCGATACCGGGGCCAAAAACCTTGTGTGGATTCAGGGCCGGAACCGAGGATTCCTCTCAGGGGCTGACATGGATCTTTGGGTACTTCCGGAGTCTCCCCAGGGGACTCAGGCCTCGTCTCGAGTGGGGGCATGCACGTGCGCTTTCCTTCCAGGCTGTAGCAGCAATGTCACGCTTCCCGTCGCGTGGATCATAGGATCTGTGGTTTTCCCTCGAGGCTTTCCCTCGAGGCTTTCCCACAGGGCTGTCCCACGTGCCACCGTGGTGTGAGTCGATCCTCGGCGTGAAAGATGAGCCAGTGCAGGGCAAAGAGCTTCCTCTGGAATGGACTGAGACATCTGGGGGACTCTTGGAATGGTGGTACGACCATGGAGTTCCTCTCGCCTTTCCTGTTGAGAGTGCCTCCTCTTGAGATGCGACGGGAACGCCGGGAATTCTTTCCCGTTGAAAGCAGGCAAAGGATCCCTCATCTCGAGCTACGAGGGGGAAACGGGGCTCCTCTGGATGTGGGCGGGACCATTCTGCTTCCTCTCGAGTGGAGACGGGTATGGAAGTGAACTTCTTGAGTTGCAGCAAGGGTGTGAAAGACCCTTTCGAAGTTCCAGAGGTTACGTGTCATTAGTCTCCAGACGCCTCATCGGAAATAGGCCTCATCTCGCCTGGAAGGGAGAACTTCCTGGATTTTCTCGAGATGCGGCAGGTGTTCTCGTGTTACGACGGGGACCTCAGGGACCTGCCCTGGTGGCCTCAGGAGAGGCGAGTCCCCATGCGAGTTGCTAGGGGGCCTCGCGGGATTCCTCTCCCGTCGATACCGGGGCCAAAAACCTTGTGTGGAGTCAGGGCCGGAAACGAGGATTCCTCTCAGGGGCTGACATGGATCTTTGGGTACTTCTGGAGTCTCCGCAGGGGAGTCAGGCCTCGTCTCGAGTGGGGGCATGCACGTGCGTTTTCTTTCCAGGCTGTAGCAGCAATGTCACGCTTCCCGTCGCGTGGATCAAAGGATCTGTGGTTTTCCCTCGAGGCTTTCCCACAGGGCTGTCCCACGTTCCACCGTGGTGTGAGTCGATCCTCGGCGTGAAAGATGAGCCAGTGCAGGGCAAAGAGGTTCCTCTGGAATGGACTGAGACATCTGGGGGACTCTTGGAATGGTGGTACGACCATGGAGTTCCTCTCGCCTTTCCTGTTGAGAGTGCCTCCTCTTGAGATGCGACGGGAACGCCGGGAATTCTTTCCCATTGAAAGCAGGGAAAGGATCCCTCATCTCGAGCTACGAGGGGGAAACGGGGCTCCTCTGGATGTGGGCGGGACCATCGTGCTTCCTCTCTAGTGGAGACGGGTATTGCCGGGGTCCAGCCCCGGTGGATCCAGGGAATTCGAAGGGTGGACGGCGTTGGCGTGGAAAGACTTGTTTATTTATTAATATAAGATTAGATTAAGAAACTGTAGTGCAGTAGGAAGATTAAGTGGAGAAAGAGGGCTGAATAGCTTGGTTTACGCGGAAGACCAATAAAATTCCAGACAAGGAATTTGCACCATCTACGTTGGGCCACCGGTGCCCGCTTGAATATCTAAGGGTGCCTCGCCTTAAGCTCCCTTTCTCGCGGATCTTAATAACCAGGGCAAATAAGTAGACCTGGCGAGCCTCCGCGCCCCAGATGGAAATTCAGCCTGAAATTAAAGTAAAGAGCAGAGGGAAGAAAAGGGAGAGAAAAAGAGAGAGAGAGAGAGACACGGGGGGAGCCATATTCCCAAGACACCAGGCCGAGACTAGTCCGAGAAACTGGTCTGAGAATCTGGTCCCGTCCTTTATTGTTCAGAAGGCCTTTTATACTTTTGATAAAACATGGAGATCAATGGGTAACACAAAGTTATGCAGCGTTAGCAGTCCAGACTCTTATCAAAACCAGGCTTTTCTCTCTGCATACCTAATTGTATACACAAGTCTTAGGTAATTTACATCATCTTCCAACCAAAAGGGCCAATTAACATTTTACAGCCTTTTTTCTGATAAGGGTTTGTCAACCACAAGACTTATTTGTGTTGATCTTCCCAAGGTCTGGTGCCACTCTCGGAAAGCACTAAAGAAAGTTACATTCTTAGACAGCAAGGATACAGCAACTTATAACAAGTAGAGGGAGTGCAGTGATTTATAGCAAAAGAGAAGCAATTAACTCAAAAGTCTAGTGTTGCTAACATCAAAACTACTATGTATCTTTTTCTACATCCTGCTTACATTAACATCCTTCCAGGTGCCTAAAAGATAAAGAATAAGGAGGTCTGGCAGCAATCCTTGAGTCAACAGTGAAAACCCTCTACCAATATAATTTTTAACTCTTTAGAAAAGGCTCTGTATCTTTAAGATGCTTTTAAGCTTTGTGCCTCCCGCGGTTGGGGGGCTGTAAGCAATTCACAAGCTGTAAGAGGTCTGGGGAACCTGTTAGGCAGACTAGAGAGCTATCAGAGGGGTTTAACTGAAACATCCCTTTCAAATGCAGAAGACTAAAACCCTGAATTGACTTTTTTCCAGAGAATATCAGAAAAGTGGAAAAGCAGAGCACAAAAGCCGGCAGATTTTTGCTGGGGTACATGCTTAGGAATATCCAGAGGGGTCCCTGAAGTCTGAGCACGCCTTGCGTATGTCAGCTTCCTTCCTCATGACCTTGTCACGGGCGGGATTCCTCACACTGGCTTCCGGCAACTCCCCCTTCTTTATTAGTTTTTTAAAAAAATTAGGTGCAGTTCAGTCGCGAGATTCCGAATGCTCTGCCGAAGAGTCCTGACAACACAAGGAAGCACGATTACAAGGAGCAGGATTATGGCACCCACAGCAGCATAGCTAGAGACAGTAGTCAGAAGAGTTTTTCCAGAAATGAAGTCAGAGAAGGTGTGGAAAAAGTCATTGGCTTCTCCTGCGGCGGTAAAATCTAATCGGGAGTGTTCCAAGGTCTGAATCTGATTATGAAGTTTCCCTAAATCTAAACTAATATCTGAGCTGTTCCAGACACCTAAAATATGATTTTTGACCCTCTCCCATTTAAAATCTGTCTCATTTACTTTCAGGGATGTAACACATATCCACCGGTAATCGGCATGACATGAAAGAGCCAATTTCATTTTCAGACTCTGTAATTCATTCCCAATATGCATTACTGCTTCTTCTAAGGCATCAATCCTTATTTCTAGCTTCCTATCTATAATTTCCTGGGTTGCCAGCGTTAGAGAAACATTTTTGGATACGGTGTCAACATATTGGGCAGTATACACTTGTTGAGACAATGATAATGCCGCCACAGTAACAGAAGTAATTGCGGTTATCAAAGCTGATATTCCCAAAACAAGTAAGCCCACAAACCGTCGTGTTCGCATTAAATCTTGTAGCTGTTGCAGTACAGCTAGGCCATGGTTATCATACCAATACGTGGCTACAGTTACAGGTACCATGAGATAGGGCGGACGTTTTAAAACCATGAAAGAGCAAACTTTATATTGAGGAGTTAAACAGGATGAAAGCATACATTGTTCACAAGACACTACATGGGGTCCACCTGTATAATTCAATTGTATGTTAAGTCTTTCAGAATCATTAGTGAAAAGAAAAACATAAGGAGAGGGTAGACAAGCTAAAATAGAGTAAATAGAGGTATTTTTTGGTCGGATTAAAATAATAGGGGCGGTAGCCGCAAGGGCTCTCCAAATTTCTGGCTGCCAAAAGGTTTTACCTCTAGTTATATAAGACAGCATAGGGGGAACAAATTGGTTATGATGCCGTCTGGTGGCAACTAACGGCCAAGAAATTGAATATTCTTTCCAATTATCCAATCTATTGATAAAGTCATCGTCAGACTCAGGGTCTTGACCTGGATTTGGGTTGCTCCAGTCCTGAATCGCACAATTTCTTCCTCCCGGCATATTGTAATCTACTCTCGAATTATAAATACAAGATTTCCAAATCGGATATCCTGAATGATCATCTATAGTTTTCCAAATAACATCTGAGGGAGCAACATCATCACAATTTGGATATTCTGATGGAGTTTTGAGAGACAAAGACTTATAGGGGCCAAGGACCCCAGGCCTACGGGCTCGTAATATCCAAGCAGACCGATCCCCTATAGATGCAAATTTAGAGGTTGGGGAATCTGTCATAACTGCTTTTGTGGAGGCTCCAATGCATCCTGTCTTGGTAAAGAAGTCTCCTGTAAGGCCAGGAGGAAAATTAAAGCAGACAGGAAAATCATCTGCTAGTCCTTTAAAGGTATAATTGAAATTAATAGGGTATTGGTCTTTTGTATAGGAAGTATAAGATCCTCCCAAAAGGCGAGGCTGGTCTGTACTAACTCGTATGGGGTCACTGTTCCAAGTAACAACTTGGAAAGTTGGAGGATCCGGGAGAAACGCCCAATATTTGGTTGGAATGGGAGCAGCGCTTACCTGGCAAGAGAGCAAGGCAAGCATGGCAATAAACACCTTTTCAGGAGAGACTGACGATCCCTGTAGGGTAGCTATCCCCTGTGCCTGGCGACAGAGAGCTTTAATCTGTCCCCAGGTGGGCAAGGAGGCTTGTTGGGTTGACTGAGCTGGGCGTCCTAATGGATTCCTGCGAGGCAAAAAATCAGGGGGTGCAATATCCTGTATCTGAAGTCGTGACATCTGTCCAGTGGGTGGCTCCGATCCGCGCCTATCCGGGATCTCCAATGTCAGCTGTCCTGGGGTCAGCGGCGTTGCCCGTGCTGGCGGAGGGAGCGGGGGAAGAGGGAGTTTCTTCCTTTTTAGAGATCGCGGTGGCGGGGGATTCTGGTATCCGGGGAGCTGAGACATGGCGAATTAGTCTGTCTGGAACCCAAATCGGAGCGTCCGCGTCCTGTGGAAAAACACAAGCATACCCTCGCCCATTGGTTAATAAGGGGTCAGGACCTTTCCATTGTCCGGAAAGAAGGTCCCTCCATTTTACTAATGGTTTTGCATTCAATTGCTCTGGGCACCAATGGCGAAGCATTGCAGTGTTTCCGGATGAATCAGCATTTAAGTTATTTATTACGAAAAGAGCATGTTGCAAAATCTGATGGGGGGAACTATATTTAAATTCCCCTTCTTTTAGTTTTTGAATATGGATTTTCAGTGTTTGATGTGCTCTTTCCACAATGGCTTGTCCTTGTGGGTTATAAGGGATGCCGGTGTTATGTTTAATTTGAAATCTTGTACAGAATTGCTGAAAAGATTTAGAAGTGTAAGCAGGAGCATTATCAGTTTTTAAAGCTTTTGGCAAGCCCAGATAGGAAAAGCATGTAAAAAGATGTTGTATTACATCTTTAACTGCTTCCCCTGTACGAGCAGTGGCAATAATAACATGAGAGAAGGTATCTACAGTTACATGAACAAAAGACAGTTTTCCAAATGAAGAGACATGGGTTACATCCATTTGCCAGAGTGCATTAGGTTTGAGACCGCGAGGGTTAACTCCCAGAGGCAAAGCATTCACGGTAGTAGGACAATGTGAAGAAGAACGAACAATCTCTCGGGCAGATTCTCGAGGAATTTGAAACTGGTATCGTAAGGCAGTGGCATTTTGGTGATGAAGTGAGTGAGAAGCTCGAGCTTCTTCAAAAACAGAAGCCACTGAAATCCTGGTTAACGAATCTGCCAATTCATTGAGAGCATTTAAAGGGCCAGGCAGGCCGGAATGAGCCCGAATGTGGCCGATAAAGAACGCCCGATTTCTTTTCCATATTTGCTGCTGCAGTTTAGTTAACAAATGGAAGATAGCAGTTTTGTTTTCAGGCAAAACTGCAGTCTCAATGTGTGGAAACAGCCTGACCACATACTGAGAGTCAGAATAAAGGTTAAATTCTTTCTCCGCAAACATAACAAAGGCCTCAATAACAGCTGTGATTTCAGCCCTTTGAGCTGAAGTTTCTTGTGTTTCCAAAAGTTTTTGATGATCTCTTGTGACTATAGAGGCTCTACCGTTAGCCGATCCATCAGTAAAGACTACCTGAGCATCTGAAATAGGGAACTGTTTACACCGGACAGGAAAAATAACTGGATGGTTAGACATAAAATTTAGTAAAACATGCGAGGGTAAATGATGCAAAATTTGACCACAGTAATTCCCTATGGCAATCTGCCAGTCTTCATCAAACATTAAAAGAGCATCAAGCTGCTCCTTATTATATGGAATTACAATCTCTGATGGCTCTTTACCAAACAATTCAATGCTCCGCTTCCTTCCTTTTAGCATTAATGTGGCAATTAAACCAGGATAAGAAGCCACGACTTTTTTAGCTTGGGTAGGAAGATGGATCCATTCTAAAGGGCCGCGTTGCCACAGAACTCCCGTAGGCGCCGTTGGAGTAGCTAGGCAAAGGAACTGCCACGTCATCGTCAAATCAATTCTTTTTACATAGCTATTTGATAAGGCTGCTTCTACTTTGCCTAGGGCTTCTTGAGCCTCAGCTGTTAATTGTCTTTTTGAGGTTGGATCAGGATCCCCGCGTAAAGTGTTAAAAAGAGGTTTTAATTCGGCAGTGGTTAATTTTAAATATGGTCTAATCCAATTAATATCACCTAAGAGTTTTTGATAATCATTTAAAGTAATAAGATGGTCTTTTCTCAATTGCAGCGGGGTATGAGTCACCGTTTCCGAATTTATGACTCTTCCTAAGTAAGTTATGGGCGGATTGATTTGAATTTTTTCTGGGGCAATTTTTAGGCCTCTGTCTGTCAATGCCTGGGTCAGGTCCTGGAGCACAGTCTGCAGGTGAACTCTATCAGGATGAGCTATTAAAATATCATCCATATAGTGAATCATATACACGTGTTCATATTTAGCCCTAGTATCTTCTAGAGCGGCATTAACAAATTTTTGGCATAAAGTAGGGCTATTTTTCATTCCCTGAGGCAGAACCTTCCACTGAAACCGTAAATAAGGCTGTTTAAGATTTTCTGATGGCAGACTAAAGGCAAATCGCTTTTTATCCTCAGGATTTAAGGGAATAGTGAAAAAACAATCTTGTAAATCAATAACAATTATATTATATCCCTCTGGAACGGCTACTGGGGAAGGGAGCCCAGGCTGTAAGGCCCCCATGTCCTCCATGGTGGCATTAATAGCTCTCAAATCCTGTAAAAGTCGCCATTTACCAGATTTTTTCTTAATGACAAAAATAGGAGTGTTCCAGGGGCTATTGGAGGGCTCAATATGTCCCAATTCTAATTGTTCAAAGATTAATGCTTTAGCTGCCAATAATTTTTCCTTATGCAGAGGCCACTGTTCTACCCACACCGGATCTTGAGATTTCCATGTGATGGGGTCGGCAGCAAAAACAATGGCCTCAATTATAAATTTGGATATCCCAATCCAGCACGTAGCTTGCGAGGAGTTGGGCAAATTGGCTCAATTATTCCTGTCTGTTGTTTACCCAATCCTTTTGATGGATCATAGCCCATCTGCAACATCTGAGAGGTCACTTTATCATCAGGGCTAAAAAGTAACACTCCCATTTGAGATAGCACGTCCCTCCCCCACAGGGTAAGGGGGAGCGAAGGAACGACATAAGGTTGGAAAGTTCCACGGGTATCCTCAAATTGCCAATCTAAAATTTTTGCACTTTTGGCTATTGTGGGGGCTCTTCCTATCCCCACCAAGTTATTTTCAGTAGTATGTGTGGGCCAGGAGCTGGGCCAGTCTTTTCCTGAAATGCAAGAAACATCTGCTCCTGTGTCTAATAACCCCACAATAGACTTGCCATTAATCAGGATAGTCTTCATAGGACGTTTCTGAGTAATTTCTGTTATCCAAAAAACCATATCACTAGACCCAAATCCTTTATCCTGCCTTTCATTTTGAGTAGCTGTGCGCCCAATTGCAGTGTGGTAAGGCAAAAGCAAAAGTTGGGCTATTCTTTGTCCCTGATGTATTTGGAAAGTTTTAGTTGGGGGTGAAATCATTATCTGGATTTCTCCTGTATAATCTGAGTCAATTACTCCAGGGATGATTGTGAGACCTTGCATAGCTAAGGAACTTCTGCCTAGTATAATTCCTACTAAACCTGTTGGTAATGGGCCTTTAACTCCTGTAGGTATTTTTACAGTGGGGCTATCTGGTGTTAATATTGCTGAGGTGGTGGAACTGAGGTCCAGTCCTGCGCTGCCTGGGGTTGCTCTGATGAGTTCTGCGATGGGACGAAGGGAATGAATGGGTTCAGTGAGGCTGCCCCAATTGTTGTCGGGGCCTGAGGCTGGCCCCTCAATCCGTTTCCCGACTGCTGGTCGGGGCCCAAAAAGGCTCCATTTCTATGGAATTGTGACCTACATTCTTTTGCCCAGTGATATCCTTTTTGACAACGAGGGCAGAGAGATCTAGGGAGATTAGTAGGCACAGCCGGGGAGGGAGAATTCGGCAGAGAAGAACCGGCTGCTTTTTGGGGACAAGCTCGCATAAGGTGCCCTTCCCGTCCGCAAGAGAAGCAGGCCTTGGATAAACCAATATTCTGGCCTGGACTACTGGAATGACTCTTTGACGGGTTATTTCTATTTGTAAAAAAGGACTGTACTGCCTGCTGGTAAGAATTTCCCTTTATGGCTGCAGCTATGGCAACGCCCTGCATCATCGCTGGTCCTACATCTGCACATTGCCTGATATAATCTATTATTTCCCCAGTTTTTTTAATAGGACGTAAAATGGCCTGGCAGGTAGAATTAGCATTTTCAAATGCCAGTTGTTTTATCAATATACTAGCTGCCTCAGTGTTGGAAATTACTCTGTTGACTGCCTCTGCAAGTCTTGATATAAAGTCTTCATATGGCTCTTCTGGTTTTTGTTTAACATTTGAGAAGGAAGAGGTAGATTCTTTCCCTTCAGGCAACAAACGCCAAGCCCCAAGGGCGCAGGCGGTTACTTGATCTAAAGTGGTTTTATCTAATCCCATTTGATCTCTAAGTGTTCCAAAATCATTAGTCCCTGCCAACATATTTTTTATAATATATCTTGGGCCATATTTTTGGTTAGCATCAGCCTGTTTTTGGGCTAGATCTTCATATTCAGTTCTCCAAAGTACATATTGACCTCCAGACAGACAAGCTTTAGCGACTGTCTTCCAGTCATGGGGTGTCATCCATCTGCCCGCTAAAGCTTCCACCAATGATACAGTGTACGGGGCTTTAGGCCCATACAAAGCACAAGCCTGTTTGAGTTCTTTAATCATTTTCATTGGAATGGGTTCCCAGTGGGGGGCTGTTCTCCCACCACTTCCACCAAATATTATGGGGAAACAAGCCTCAAGGTGGGGATCAAGTTCATCATCTGGGCTAGAGAAAACTCTTCTTCGGGGAGCTTCTAGTGGAGGCCCCTCACCCTTATAGGGAGGGGGGGGCAAGGGGTGTCCTATGTCACTTTCTTCGTACTTTGGGAATTTTTTATCCGTTCTGTGTTTAGGTCTTACGGATGTTTTATCTGGGGAATCTGGCCTTAAACTCTCAGGTGCATATAATCTGATGGGGGACATTTGTCTTGAGCCTCTGGAAGCAGAAGGCTTAATTAAGGAAATTTCTCTTGAATTTGTGGAAGCAGGTGGTCTGGTTGGGGAAGTTTTTATTAAGCTCTTTGGAGCAGATAATCTAATTGGAGAAGTTTCTCTTAAACTCCTTGGAGCATCTTTATTTAATAAAGACCAGTCCTCATCAGAATGATCTTGACTTACTTCCTCTTCCAAATCTTCCTCATCTGAAAGCTGCTCTTTTTTGTCATCTCTATCTATTACCTTTTCTTGGGCAGTCATTGCAGCTATCATTTGACTCAACTGCCGATAGTTAGGTGTAGCCTCCTTTTCATCACTCTCCTCTTCGATAGATACCTTTTTCTCTGCACTTTCCTCTTTAAGATGTACCTTTTCAGATTCAGGGGCAGGGTCTAGAGCGTCCCTAATTATATTCCATAAGGAAAAGGCGTCAGTAGGCACCTTTTGTGAGCCATGTTCAGCATGGTAAGTTTTTAGTTGTTTTCCTACTCTCTCCCAGGTGTCTAAGTTAACAGTGCCTTCTTCTGGAAACCAGGGACACTGTTCTTGTACAAAGGAAAAAAATGAATGAATATTGGATTTTTTAACTTTAATTCCTCGTTTAGTTAGTAACTGCAAGATTACTCCTGTAAAAAGCTGTCTTTCTTTTGATTCACTGTTACCCATGTCAGAAAATTAAGTCTTATAGAAAAGTCTACCTCAACAAAAAGGTTTTACCTTTGGCGAGGGGGGTTTTGTTTTCAACCCTAAGATAGCAGGTTTCTTTTCAACCTCTAGAGCACCAGGTTTCTCTTAAACCCTTGAACACTTCCCACTCCTCCTCACCCTGTCTATCCTACAGGGGGGTCCGCGGCACCCTGAGTGGGGTCCTAGCCGTCCCGAACACTCAACACTGGGGGAGTACCCGAAAGTACTCCGGGGGGAGTGATTAAGTCACTCCGGGGGGGAGCAACAGAGAGTGCTCCGGGGGGAGCAACAGAGAGTGCTCCGGGGGGAGCTACAGAGAGTGCTCCGGGGGGAGCTTTTGCTCCGAGGAACCTACCTTCGAATAGCCTGTTCCGGGCGCCACTTGCCGGGGTCCAGCCCCGGTGGATCCAGGGAATTCGAAGGGTGGACGGCGTTGGCGTGGAAAGACTTGTTTATTTATTAATATAAGATTAGATTAAGAAACTGTAGTGCAGTAGGAAGATTAAGTGGAGAAAGAGGGCTGAATAGCTTGGTTTACGCGGAAGACCAATAAAATTCCAGACAAGGAATTTGCACCATCTACGTTGGGCCACCGGTGCCCGCTTGAATATCTAAGGGTGCCTCGCCTTAAGCTCCCTTTCTCGCGGATCTTAATAACCAGGGCAAATAAGTAGACCTGGCGAGCCTCCGCGCCCCAGATGGAAATTCAGCCTGAAATTAAAGTAAAGAGCAGAGGGAAGAAAAGGGAGAGAAAAAGAGAGAGAGAGAGAGACACGGGGGGAGCCAGATTCCCAAGAAACCAGGCCGAGACTAGTCCGAGAAACTGGTCTGAGAATCTGGTCCCGTCCTTTATTGTTCAGAAGGCCTTTTATACTTTTGATAAAACATGGAGATCAATGGGTAACACAAAGTTATGCAGCGTTAGCAGTCCAGACTCTTATCAAAACCAGGCTTTTCTCTCTGCATACCTAATTGTATACACAAGTCTTAGGTAATTTACATCATCTTCCAACCAAAAGGGCCAATTAACATTTTACAGCCTTTTTTCTGATAAGGGTTTGTCAACCACAAGACTTATTTGTGTTGATCTTCCCAAGGTCTGGTGCCACTCTCGGAAAGCACTAAAGAAAGTTACATTCTTAGACAGCAAGGATACAGCAACTTATAACAAGTAGAGGGAGTGCAGTGATTTATAGCAAAAGAGAAGCAATTAACTCAAAAGTCTAGTGTTGCTAACATCAAAACTACTATGTATCTTTTTCTACATCCTGCTTACATTAACATCCTTCCAGGTGCCTAAAAGATAAAGAATAAGGAGGTCTGGCAGCAATCCTTGAGTCAACAGTGAAAACCCTCTACCAATATAATATTTAACTCTTTAGAAAAGGCTCTGTATCTTTAAGATGCTTTTAAGCTTTGTGCCTCCCGCGGTTGGGGGGCTATAAGCAATTCACAAGCTGTAAGCTTTGTGCCTCTCGCGGTTGGGGGGCTGTAAGCAATTCACAAGCTGTAAGAGGTCTGGGGAACCTGTTAGGCAGACTAGAGAGCTATCAGAGGGGTTTAACTGAAACATCCCTTTCAAATGCAGAAGACTAAAACCCTGAATTGACTTTTTTCCAGAGAATATCAGAAAAGTGGAAAAGCAGAGCACAAAAGCCAGCAGATTTTTGCTGGGGTACATGCTTAGGAATATCCAGAGGGGTCCCTGAAGTCTGAGCACGCCTTGCGTATGTCAGCTTCCTTCCTCATAACCTTGTCACGGGCGGGATTCCTCACACTGGCTTCCGGCAGGGTATGGTGGTGAACTTCTTGAGTTGCAGCAAGGCTGTGAAAGACCCTTTCGAAGTTCCAGAGGTAAGGTGTCATTAGTCTCCAGACGCCTCATCGGAAATAGGCCTCATCTCGCCTGGAAGGGAGAACTTCCTGGATTTTCTCGAGTTGCGGCAGGTGTTCTCGAGTTACGACGGGGACCTCAGGGACCCGCCCTGGTGGCCTCAGGAGAGGCCAGTCCCTATGCGAGTTGCTAGGGGGCCTCTCGGGATTCCTCTCCCGTCGATACCGGGGCCAAAAACCTTGTGTGGAGTCAGGGCCGGAACCGAGGATTCCTCTCAGGGGCTGACATGGATCTTTGGGTACTTCTGGAGTCTCCCCAGGGGA
Organism: Capricornis sumatraensis; assembly: GCF_032405125.1. Lineage (NCBI taxonomy): Eukaryota > Metazoa > Chordata > Mammalia > Artiodactyla > Bovidae > Capricornis > Capricornis sumatraensis. Next base: position 279,001 of record NC_091077.1, on the reverse strand, counting down.
GTCAGGCCTCGTCTCGAGTGGGGGCATGCACGTGCACTTTCCTTCCAGGCTGTAGCAGCAATGTCACGCTTCCCGTCGCGTGGATCAAATGATCTGTGGTTTTCCCTCGAGGCTTTCCCTCGAGGCTTTCCCACAGGGCTGTCCCATGTGACACCGTGGTGTGAGTCGATTCTCGGCGTGAAAAATGAGCCAGTGCAGGGCAAAGAGGTTCCTCTGGAATGGACTGAGACATCTGGGGGACTCTTGGAATGGTGGTACGACCATGGAGTTCCTCTCGCCTTTCCTGTTGAGAGTGCCTCCTCTTGAGATGCGACGGGAACGCCGGGAATTCTTTCCCGTTGAAAGCAGGGAAAGGATCCCTCATCTCGAGCTCCGAGGGGGAAACGGGGCTCCTCTGGATGTGGGCGGGACCATTGTGCTTCCTCTCGAGTGGAGACGGGTATGGCGGTGAACTTCTTGAGTTGCAGCAAGGGTGTGAAAGACCCTTTCGAAGTTCCAGAGGTTAGGTGTCATTAGTCTCCAGACGCCTCATCGGAAATAGGCCTCATCTCGCCTGGAACGGAGAACTTCCTGGATTTTCTCGAGTTGCGGCAGGTGTTCTCGAGTTACGACGGGGACCTCAGGGACCCGCCCTGGTGGCCTCAGGAGAGGCCAGTCCCCATGCGCGTTGCTAGGGGGCCTCTCGGGATTCCTCTCCCGTCGATACCGGGGCCAAAAACCTTGTGTGGAGTCAGGGCCGGAACCGAGGATTCCTCTCAGGGGCTGACATGGATCTTTGGGTACTTCTGGAGTCTCCCCAGGGGAGTCAGGCCTCGTCTCGAGTGGGTGCATGCACGTGCGCTTTCCTTCCAGGCTGTAGGAGCAATGTCACGCTTCCCGTCGCGTGGATCAAAGGATCTGTGGTTTTCCCTCGAGGCTTTCCCTCGAGGCTTTCCCACAGGGCTGTCCCACGTGCCACCGTGTTGTGAGTCGATCCTCGGCGTGAAAGATGAGCCAGTGCAGGGCAAAGAGGTTCCTCTGGAATTGACTGAGACATCTGGGGGACTCTTGGAATGGTGGTACGACCATGGAGTTCCTCTCGGCTTTCCTGTTGAGAGTGCCTCCTCTTGAGATGCGACGGGAACGCCGGGAATACTTTCCCGTTGAAAGCAGGGAAAGGATCCCTCATCTCGAGCTACGAGGGGGAAACGGGGCTCCTCTGGATGTGGGCGGGACCATCGTGCTTCCTCTCGAGTGGAGACGGGTATGGCGGTGAACTTCTTGAGTTGCAGCAAGGGTGTGAAAGACCCTTTCGAAGTTCCAGAGGTTAGGTGTCATTAGTCTCCAGACGCCTCATCGGAAATAGGCCTCATCTCGCCTGGAAGGGAGAACTTCCTGGATTTTCTCGAGTTGCGGCAGGTGTTCTCGAGTTACGACGGGGACCTCAGGGACCGGCCCTGGTGGCCTCAGGAGAGGCCAGTCCCCATGCGAGTTGCTAGGGGGCCTCTCGGGATTCCTCTCCCGTCGATACCGGGGCCAAAAAGCTTGTGTGGAGTCAGGGCCGGAACCGAGGATTCCTCTCAGGGGCTGACATGGATCTTTGGGTACTTCTGGAGTCTCCCCAGGGGAGTCAGGCCTCGTCTCGAGTGGGGGCATGCACGTGCGCTTTCCTTCCAGGCTGTAGCAGCAATGTCACGCTTCCCGTCGCGTGGATCAAAGGATCTGTGGTTTTCCCTCGAGGCTTTCCCTCGAGGCTTTCCCACAGGGCTGTCCCACGTGCCACCGTGTTGTGAGTCGATCCTCGGCGTGAAAGATGAGCCAGTGCAGGGCAAAGAGGTTCCTCTGGAATGGACTGAGACATCTGGGGGACTCTTGGAATGGTGGTACGACCATGGAGTTCCTCTCGCCTTTCCTGTTGAGAGTGCCTCCTCTTGAGATGCGACGGGAACGCCGGGAATTCCTTCCCGTTGAAAGCAGGGAAAGGATCCCTCATCTCGAGCTCCGCGGGGGAAACGGGGCTCCTCTGGATGTGGGCGGGACCATCGTGCTTCCTCTCGAGTGGAGACGGGTATGGCGGTGAACTTCTTGAGTTGCAACAAGGGTGTGAAAGACCCTTTCGAAGTTCCAGAGGTTTGGTGTCATTAGTCTCCAGAGGCCTCATCGGAAATAGGCCTCATCTCGCCTGGAAGGGAGAACTTCCTGGATTTTCTCGAGTTGCGGCACGTGTTCTCGAGTTACGACGGGGACCTCAGGGACCCGCCCTGGTGGCCTCAGGAGAGGCCAGTCCCCATGCGAGTTGCTAGGGGGCCTCTCGGGATTCCTCTCCCGTCGATACCGGGGCCAAAAACCTTGTGTGGAGTCAGGGCCGGAACCGAGGATTCCTCTCAGGGGCTGACATGGATCTTTGGGTACTTCTGGAGTCTCCCCAGTGGAGTCAGGCCTCGTCTCGAGTGGGGGCATGCACGTGCGCTTTCCTTCCAGGCTGTAGCAGCAATGTCACGCTTCCCGTCGCGTGGATCAAAGGATCTGTGGTTTTCCCTCGAGGCTTTCCCTCGAGGCTTTCCCACAGGGCTGTCCCACGTGCCACTGTGGTGTGAGTCGATCCTCGGCGTGAAAGATGAGCCAGTGCAGGGCAAAGAGGTTCCTCTGGAATGGACTGAGACATCTGGGGGACTCTTGGAATGGGGTACGACCATGGAGTTCCTCTCGCCTTTCCTGTTGAGAGTGCCTCCTCTTGAGATGCGACGGGAACGCCGGGAATTTTTTCCCGTTGAAAGCAGGGAAAGGATCCCTCATCTCGAGCTACGAGGGGGAAACGGGGCTCCTCTGGATGTAGGCGGGACCATCGTGATTTCTCTCGAGTGGAGACGGGTATGGCGGTGAACTTCTTGAGTTGCAGCAAGGGTGTGAAAGACCCTTTCGAAGTTCCAGAGGTTAGGTGTCATTAGTCTCCAGACGCCTCATCGGAAATAGGCCTCATCTCGCCTGGAAGGGAGAACTTCCTTGATTTTCTCGAGTTGCGGCAGGTGTTCTCGAGTTACGACGGGGACCTCAGGGACCCGCCCTGTTGGCCTCAGGAGAGGCCAGTCCCTATGCGTGTTGCTAGGGGGCCCCTCGGGATTCCTCTCCCGTCGATACCGGGGCCAAAAACCTTGTGTGGAGTCAGGGCCGGAACCGAGGATTCCTCTCAGGGACTGATATGGATCTTTGGGTACTTCTGGAGTCTCGCCAGGGGAGACAGGCCTCGTCTCGTGTGGGGGCATGCACGTGCCCTTTCCTTAAAGGCTGTAGCAGCAATGTCACGCTTCCCGTCGCGTGGATCAAAGGATCTGTGGTTTTCCCTCGAGGCTTTCCCTCGAGGCTTTCCCACAGGGCTGTCCCACGTGACACCGTGGTGTGAGTCGATTCTCGGCGTGAAAAATGAGCCAGTGCAGGGCAAAGAGGTTCCTCTGGAATGGACTGAGACATCTGGGGGACTCTTGGAATGGTGGTACGACCATGGAGTTCCTCTCGCCTTTCCTGTTGAGAGTGCCTCCTCTTGAGATGCGACGGGAACGCCGGGAATTCTTTCCCGTTGAAAGCAGGGAAAGGATCCCTCATCTCGAGCTAGGAGGGGGAAACGGGTCTCCTCTGGATGTGGGCGGGACCATCGTGCTTCCTCTCGAGTGGAGACGGGTATGGCGGTGAACTTCTTGAGTTGCAGCAAGGGTGTGAAAGACCCTTTCGAAGTTCCAGAGGTTAGGTGTCATTAGTCTCCAGACGCCTCATCGGAAATAGGCCTCATCTCGCCTGGAAGGGAGAACTTCCTGGATTTTCTCGAGTTGCGGCAGGTGTTCTCGAGTTACGACGGGGACCTCAGGGACCCGCCCTGGTGGCCTCAGGAGAGGCCAGTCCCCATGCGAGGTGCTAGGGGGCCTCTCGGGATTCCTCTCCCGTCGATACCGGGGCCAAAAACCTTGTGAGGAGTCAGGGCCGGAACCGAGGATTCCTCTCAGGGGCTGACATGGATCTTTGGGTACTTCTGGAGTCTCCCCAGGGGAGTCAGGCCTCGTCTCGAGTGGGGGCATGCACGTGCACTTTCCTTCCAGGCTGTAGCAGCAATGTCACGCTTCCCGTCGCGTGGATCAAAGGATCTGTGGTTTTCCCTCGAGGCTTTCCCACAGGGCTGTCCCACGTGCCACCGTGGTGTGAGTCGATCCTCGGCGTGAAAGATGAGCCAGTGCAGGGCAAAGAGGTTCCTCTGGAATGGACTGAGACATCTGGGGGACTCTTGGAATGGTGGTACGACCATGGAGTTCCTCTCGCCTTTCCTGTTGAGAGTGCCTCCTCTTGAGATGCGACGGGAACGCCGGGAATTTTTTCCCGTTGAAATCAGGGAAAGGATCAATCATCTCGAGCTACGAGGGGGAAACGGGGCTCCTCTGGATGTAGGCGGGACCATCGTGCTTTCTCTCGAGTGGAGACGGGTATGGCGGTGAACTTCTTGAGTCGCAGCAAGGGTGTGAAAGACCCTTTCGAAGTTCCAGAGGTTAGGTGTCATTAGTCTCCAGACGCCTCATCGGAAATAGGCCTCATCTCGCCTGGAAGGGAGAACTTCCTGGATTTTCTCGAGTTGCGGCAGGTGTTCTCGAGTTACGACGGGGACCTCAGGGACCCGCCCTGGTGGCCTCAGGAGAGGCCAGTCCCCATGCGAGTTGCTAGGGGGCCTCTCGGGATTCCTCTCCCGTCGATACCGGGGCCAAAAACCTTGTGTGGCGTCAGGGCCGGAACCGAGGATTCCTCTCAGGGGATGACATGGATCTTTGGGTACTTCTGGAGTCTCCCCAGGGGAGTCAGGCCTCGTCTCGAGTGGGGGCATGCACGTGCGCTTTCCTTCCAGGCTGTAGCAGCAATGTCACGCTTCCCGTCGCGTGGATCAAAGGATCTGTGGTTTTCCCTCGAAGCTTTCCCTAGAGGCTTTCCCACAGGGCTGTCCCACGTGCCACCGTGGTGTGAGTCGATCCTCGGCGTGAAAGATGAGCCAGTGCAGGGCAAAGAGGTTCCTCTGGAATGGACTGAGACATCTGGGGGACTCTTGGAATGGTGGTACGACCATGGAGTTCCTCTCGCCTTTCCTGTTGAGAGTGCCTCCTCTTGAGATGCGACGGGAACGCCGGGAATTCTTTCCCGTTGAAAGCAGGGAAAGGATCCCTCATCTCGAGCTACGAGGGGGAAACGGGGCTCCTCTGGATGTGGGCGGGACCATCGTGCTTCCTCTCGAGTGGAGACGGCTATGGCGGTGAACTTCTTGAGTTGCAGCAAGGGTGTGAAAGACCCTTTCGAAGTTCCAGAGGTTAGGTGTCATTAGTCTCCAGACGCCTCATCGGAAATAGGCCTCATCTCGCCTGGAAGGGAGAACTTCCTGGATTTTCTCGAGTTGCGGCAGGTGTTCTCGAGTTACGACGGGGACCTCAGGGACCCGCCCTGGTGGCCTCAGGAGAGGCCAGTCCCCATGCGAGGTGCTAGGGGGCCTCTCGGGATTCCTCTCCCGTCGATACCGGAGCCAAAAACCTTGTGTGAATTCAGGGCCGGAACCGAGGATTCCTCTCAGGGGCTGACATGGATCTTTGGGTACTTGTGGAGTCTCCGCAGGGGATTCAGGCCTCGTCTCGAGTGGGGGCATGCACGTGCGCTTTCCTTCCAGGCTGTAGCAGCAATGTCATGCTTCCCGTCACGTGGATCAAAGGATCTGTGGTTTTCCCTCGAGGCTTTCCCTCGAGGCTTTCCCACAGGGCTGTCCCACGTGCCACCGTGGTGTGAGTCGATCCTCGGCGTGAAAGATGAGCCAGTGTAGGGCAAAGAGGTTCCTCTGGAATGGACTGAGACATCTGGTGGACTCTTGGAATGGTGGTACGACCATGGAGTTCCTCTCGCCTTTCCTGTTGAGAGTGCCTCCTATTGAGATGCGACGGGAACGCCGGGAATTCTTTCCCGTTGAAAGCAGGGAAAGGATCCCTCATCTCGAGCTCCGAGGGGGAAACGAGGCTCCTCTGGATGTGGGCGGGACCATCGTGCTTCCTCTCGAGTGGAGACGGTTATGGCGGTGAACTTCTTGAGTTGCAGCAAGGATGTGAAAGACCCTTTCGAAGTTCCAGAGGTTAGGTGTCATTCGTCTCCAGACGCTTCATCGGAAATAGGCCTCATCTCGCGTGGAAGGGAGAACTTCCTGGATTTTCTCGAGTTGCGGCAGGTGTTCTCGAGTTATGACGGGGACCTCAGGGACCCGCCCTGGTGGCCTCAGGAGAGGCCAGTCCCCATGCGAGTTGCTAGGGGGCCTATCGGGATTCCTCTCCTGTCGATACTGGGGCCAAAAATCTTGTGTGGCGTCAGGGCCGGAACCGAGGATTCCTCTCAGGGGCTGACATGGATCTTTGGGTACTTCTGGAGTCTCCCCAGGGGAGTCAGGCCTCGTCTTGTGTGGGGGTATGCACGTGAGCTTTCCTTCCAGGCTGTAGCAGCAATGTCAATCTTCCCGTCGCGTGGATCAAAGGATCTGTGGTTTTCCCTCGAAGCTTTCCCTAGAGGCTTTCCCACAGGGCTGTCCCACGTGCCACCGTGGTGTGACTCGATCTTCGGCGTGAAAGATGAGCCAGTGCAGGGCAAAGAGGTTCCTCTGGAATGGACTGAGACATCTGAGGGACTCTAGGAATGGTGGTACGACCATGGAGTTCCTCTTGCCTTTCCTGTTGAGAGTGCCTCCTCTTGAGATGCGACGGGAACGCCGGGAATTCTTTCCCGTTGAAAGCAGGAAAAGGATCCCTCATCTCGAGCTCCGAGGGGGAAACGGGGCTCCTCTGGATGTGGGCGGGACCATCGTGCTTCCTCTCGAGTGGAGACGGGTATGGCAGTAAACTTCTTGAGTTGCAGAAAGGGTGTGAAAGACCCTTTCGAAGTTCCAGAGGTTAGGTGTCATTAGTCTCCAGACGCCTCATCGGTATAGGCCTCATCTCGCCTGGAAGGGAGAACTTCCTGGATTTTCTCTAGTTGCGGCAGGTGTTCTCGAGTTACGACGGGGGCCTCAGGGACCCGCCCTGGTGGCCTCAGGAGAGGCCAGTCCCCATGCGAGTTGCTAGGGGGCCTCTCGGGATTCCTCTCCCGTCGATACCGGGTCCAAAAACCTTGTGTGGAGTCAGGGCCGGAACCGAGGATTCCTCTCAGGTGCTGACATGGATCTTTGGGTATTTCTGGAGTCTCCCCAGGGGAGTCAGGCCTCATCTCGTGTGGGGGCATGCACTTGCGCTTTCCTTCCAGGCTGTAGCAGAAATGTCACGCTTCCCGTCGCGTGGATCAAAGGATCTGTGGTTTTCCCTCGAGGCTTTCCCTCAAGGCTTTCCCACAGGGCTGTCCCACATGCCACGGTGGTGGGAGTCGATCATCGGCGTGAAAGATGAGCCAGTGCAAGGCAAAGAGGTTCCTCTGGAATGGACTGAGACTTCTGGTGGACTCTTGGAATGGTGGTACGACCATGGAGTTCCTCTCGCCTTTCCTGTTGAGAGTGTCTCCTCTTGAGATGCGACGGGAACGCCGGGAATTCGTTCCCGTTGAAAGCAGGGAAAGGATCCCTCATCTCGAGCTACGAGGGGGAAACGGGGCTCCTCTGGATGTGGGCGGGACCATCGTGCTTCCTCTCGAGTGGAGACGGGTATGGTGGTGAACTTCTTGAGTTGCAGCAAGGGTGTGAAAGACCCTTCGAAGTTCCAGAGGTTAGGTGTCATTAGTCTCCAGACGCCTCATCGGAAATAGGCCTCATCTCGCCTGGAAGGGAGAACTTCCTGGATTTTCTCGAGATGCGGCAGGTGTTCTCGAGTTACGACGGGGACCTCAGGGACCCGCCCTGGTGGCCTCAGGAGAGGCCAGTCCCCATGCGAGTTGCTAGGGGGCCTCTCGGGATTCCTCTCCCGTCGATACCGGGGCCAAAAACCTTGTGTGGAGTCAGGGCCGGAACCGAGGATTCCTCTCAGGGGCTGATATTGACCTTTGGGTACTTCTGGAGTCTCCCCAGGGGAGTCGGGCCTCGTCTCGAGTGGGGGCATGCACGTGCGCTTTCATTCCAGGCTGTAGCAGCAATGTCAGGCTTCCCGTCGCGTGGATCAAAGGATCTGTGGTTTTCCCTCGAGGCTTTCCCTCGAGGCTGTCCCACAGGGCTGTCCCACGTGCCATCGTGGTGTGAGTCGATCCTCGGCGTGAAAGATGAGCCAGTGCAGGGCAAAGAGGTTCCTCTGGAATGGACTGAGACATCTGGGGGACTCTTGGAATGGTGGTACGACCAGGGAGTTCCTCTCGCCTTTCCTGTTGAGAGTGCCTCCTCGAGATGCGACGGGAACGCCGGGAATTCTTTCCCGTTGAAAGCAGGGAAAGGATATCTCATCTCGAGCTCCGAGGGGGAAACGGGGCTCCTCTGGATGTGGGCGGGACCATCGTGCTTCCTCTCGAGTTGAGACGGGTATGGCGGTGAACTTCTTGAGTTGCAGCAAGGGAGTGAAAGACCCTTTCGAAGTTCCAGAGGTTAGGTGTCATTAGTCTCCAGATGCCTCATCGGAAATAGGCCTCATCTCGCCTGGAAGGGAGAACTTCCTGGATTTTCTCGAGTTGCGGCAGGTGTTCTCGAGTTACGATGGGGACCTCAGGGACCCGCCCTGGTGGCCTCAGGAGAGGCTAGTCCCCATGCGAGTTGCTAGGGGGCCTCTCGGGATTCCCCTCCCGTCGATACCGGGGCCAAAAACCTTGTGTGGAGTCAGGGCCGGAACCGAGGATTCCTCTCAGGGGCTGACATGGATCTTTGGGTACTTCTGGAGTCTCCCAAGGGGAGTCAGGCCTCGTCTCGAGTGGGGGCATGCACGTGCGCTTTCCTTCCAGGCTGTAGCAGCAATGTCACGCTTCCCGTGGCCTGGATCAAAGGATCTGTGGTTTTCCCTCGAGGCTTTCCCTCGAGGCTTTCCCACAGGGCTGTCCCACGTGCCACCGTGGTGTGAGTCGATCCTCGGCGTGAAAGATGAGCCAGTGCAGGGCAAAGAGGTTGCTCTGGAATGGACTGAGACATCTGGGGGACTCTTGGAATGGTGGTACGACCATGGAGTTCCTCTCGCCTTTCCAGTTGAGAGTGCCTCCTCTTGAGATGCGACGGGAACGCCGGGAATTCTTTCCCGTTGAAAGCAGGGAAAGGATCCCTCATCTCGAGCTACGAGGGGGAAACGGGGCTCCTCTGGATGTGGGCGGGACCATCGTGCTTCCTCTCGAGTGGAGACGGGTATGGCGGTGAACTTCTTGAGTTGCAGCAAGGGTGTGAAAGACCCTTTCGAAGTTCCAGAGGTTAGGTGTCATTAGTCTCCAGACGCCTCATCGGAAATAGGCCTCATCTCACCTGGAAGGGAGAACTTCCTGGATTTTCTCGAGTTGCGGCAGGTGTTCTCGAGTTACGACGGGGACCTCAGGGACCCGCCCTGGTGGCCTCAGGAGAGGCCAGTCCCCATGCGAGTTGCTAGGGGGCCTCTCGGGATTCCTCTCCCGTCGATACCGGGGCCAAAAACCTTGTGTGGAGTCAGGGCCGGAACCGAGGATTCCTCTCAGGGGCTGATATGGATCTTTGGGTACTTCTGGAGTCTCCCCAGGGGAGTCAGGCCTCGTCTCGAGTGGGGGCATGCACGTGCGCTTTCCTTCCAGGCTGTAGCAGCAATGTCACGCTTCCCGTCGCGTGGATCAAAGGATCTGTGGTTTTCCCTCAAGGCTTTCCCTCGAGGCTTTCCCACAGGGCTGTCCCACGTGCCACCGTGGTGTGAGTCGATCCTCGGCGTGAAAGATGAGCCAGTGCAGGGCAAAGAGGTTCCTCTGGAATGGACTGAGACATCTGGGGGACTCTTGGAATGGTGGTACGACCATGGAGTTCCTCTCGCCTTTCCTGTTGAGAGTGCCTCCTCTTGAGATGCGACGGGAACGCCGGGAATTCTTTCCCGTTGAAAGCAGGGAAAGGATCCCTCATCTCGAGCTACGAGGGGGAAACGGGGCTCCTCTGGATGTGGGCGGGACCATCGTCCTTCCTCTCGAGTGGAGACGGGTATGGCAGAGAACTTCTTGAGTTGCAGCAAGGGAGTGAAAGACCCTTTCGAAGTTCCAGAGGTTAGGTGTCATTAGTCTCCAGACGCCTCATCGGAAATAGGCCTCATCTCGCCTGGAAGGGAGAACTTCCTGGATTTTCTCGAGTTGCGGAAGGTGTTCTCGAGTTACGACGGGGACCTCAGGTACCAGCCCTGGTGGCCTCAGGAAAGGCCAATCCCCATGCGAGTTGCTAGAGGGACTCTGGGATTCCTCTCCCGTCGATACCGGGTCCAAAAACCTTGTGTGGAGTCAGGGCCGGAACCGAGGTTTCCTCTCTGGGGCTGACATGGATCTTTGGGTACTTCTGGAGTCTCCCCAGGGGAGTCAGGCCTCGTCTCGAGTGGGGACAGGTACGTGCGCTTTCCTTCTAGGCTGCAGCAGCAATGTCACTCTTCCCGTGGCCTGGATCAAAGGATCTGTGGTTTTCCCACGAGGCTTTCCCTCGAGGCTTTCCCACAGGTCTGTCCAAAGTTCCACCGTGGTGTGAGTCGATCCTCAGCGTGAAAGATGAGCCAGTGCAGGGCAAAGAGGTTCCTCTGGAATGGACTGAGACATCTGGGGGACTCAAAGGATCCCTCATCTCGAGCTACGAGGGGGAAACGGGGCTCCTCGGGATGTGGGCGGGACCATCGTGCTTCCTCTCGAGTGGACACGGGTATGTCGGTGAACTTCTTGAGTTGCAGCAAGGGTGTGAAAGACCCTTTCGAAGTTCCAGAGGTTAGGTGTCATTAGTCTCCAGATGCCTCATCGGAAATAGGCCTCATCTAGCCTGGAAGGGAGAACTTCCTGGATTTTCTCGAGTTGCGGCAGGTGTTCTCACGTTACGACGGGTACCACAGGGACGCGCCCTGATGGCCTCAGGAGAGGCCAGTCCCAATGCGAGTTGCTAGGGGGCCTCTTGGGATTCCTCTCCCGTCGATACCGGGGCCAAAAACCTTGTGTGGAGTCAGGGCCAGAACCGAGGATTCCTCTCAGGGGCTGACATAGATCTTTGGGTACTTCTGGAGTCTCCCCAGGGGAGTCAGGCCTCGTCTTGAGTGGGGGCATGGACGTGCGCTTTCCTTCCAGGCTGTAGCAGCAATGTCACACTTCCCGTCGCGTGGATCAAAGGATCTGTGGTTTTCCCTCGAGGCTTTCCCTCGAGGCTTTCCCACAGGGCTGTCCCACGTGCCACCGTGGTGTGAGTCGATCCTCGGCGTGAAAGATGAGCCAGTGCAGGGCAAAGAGGTTCCTCTGGAATGGACTGAGACATCTGGGGGACTCTTGGAATGGTGGTACGACCATGGAGTTCCTCTCGCCTTTCCTGTTGAGAGTGCCTCCTCTTGAGATGCGACGGGAATGCCGGGAATTCTTTCCCGTTGAAAGCAGGGAAAGGATCCCTCATCTCGAGCTACGAGGGGGAAACGTGGCTCCTCTGGATGTGGGCGGGACCATCGTGCTTCCTCTCGAGTGGACACGGGTATGGCGGTGAACTTCTTGAGTTGCAGCAAGGGTGTGAAAGACCCTTTCGACGTTCCAGAGGTTAGGTGTCATTAGTCTCCAGACGCCTCATCGGAAATAGGCCTCATCTCGCCTGGAAGGGAGAACTTCCTGGATTTTCTCGAGTTGCGGCAGGTGTTCTCGAGTTACGACGGAGACCTCAGGGACCCGCCCTGGTGGCCTCAGGAGAGGCCAGTCCCCATGCGAGTTGTAAGGGGGCCTCTCGGGATTCCTCTCCCGTCGATACCGGGGCCAAAAACCTTGTGTGGAGTCAGGGCCGGAAACGAGGATTCCTCTTAGGGGCTGACATGGATCTTTGGGTACTTCTGGAGTCTCCCCAGGGGAGTCAGGCCCCGTCTCGAGTGGGGGCATGCACGTGCGCTTTCCTTCCAGGCTGTAGCTGCAATGTCACGCTTCCCGTCGCGTGGATCAAAGGATCTGTGGTTTTCCCTCGAGGCTTTGCCTCGAGGCTTTCCCACAGGGTTGTCCCACGTGCCACCGTGGTGTGAGTCGATCCTCGGCGTGAAAGATGAGCCAGTGCAGGGCAAAGAGGTTCCTCTGGAATGGACTGAGACATCTGGGGGACTCTTGGAATGGTGGTACGACCATGGAGTTCCTCTCGCCTTTCCTGTTGAGAGTGCCTCCTCTTGAGATGCGACGGGAATGCCGGGAATTCTTTCCCGTTGAAAGCAGGGAAAGGATCCCTCATCTCGAGCTACGAGGGGGAAACGGGGTTCCTCTGGATGTGGGCGGGACCATCGTGCTTCCTCTCGAGTGGACACGGGTATGGCGGTGGACTTCTTGAGTTGCAGCAAGGGTGTGAAAGACCCTTTCGAAGTTCCAGAGGTTAGGTGTCGTTAGTCTCCAGACGCCTCATCGGAAATAGGCCTCATCTCGCCTGGAAGGGAGAACTTCCTGGATTTTCTCGAGTTGTGGCAGGTGTTCTCGAGTTACGACGGGGACCTCAGGGTCCCGCCCTGGTGGCCTCAGGAACGGCCAGTCCCCATGGGAGTTGCTAGGAGGCCTCTCGGGATTCCTCTCCCGTCGATACCGGGGCCAGAAACCTTGTGTGGAGTCAGGGCCGGAATCGAGGATTCCTCTCAGGGGCTGACATGGATCTTTGGGTACTTCTGGAGTCTCCCCAGGGCCGTCAGGCCTCGTCTCGAGTGGGGGCATGGACGTGCGCTTTCCTTCCAGGCTGTAGCAGCAATGTCATGCTTCCCGTGGCCTGGATCAAAGGATCTGTGGTTTTCCCTCGAGGCTTTCCCTCGAGGCTTTCACACAGGGCTGTCCCACGTGCCACCGTGGTGTGAGTCGATCGTCGGCGTGAAAGATGAGCCAGTGCAGGGCAAAGAGGTTCCTCTGGAATGGACTGAGACATCTGGGGGACTCGTGGAATGGTGGTACGACCATGGAGTTCCTCTCGCCTTTCCTGTTGAGAGTGCCTCCTCTTGAGATGCGATGGGAACGCCGGGAATTCTTTCCCGTTGAACGCAGGGAAAGGATCCCTCATCTCGAGCTACGAGGGGGAAACGGGGCTCCTCTGGATGTGGGCGGGACCATCGTGCTTCCTCACGAGTGGAGACGGGTATGGCAGTGAACTTCTTGAGTCGCAGCAAGGGTGTGAAAGACCCTTTCGAAGTTCCAGAGTTTAGGTGTCATTAGTCTCCAAACGCCTCATCGGAAATAGGATTCTTCTCGCCTGGAATGGAGAACTTTCTGGATTTTCTCGAGTTGCGACAGGTGTTCTCGAGTTACGACGGAGACCTCAGGGACCCGCCCTGGTGGCCTCAGGAGAGGCCAGTCCCCATGCGAGTTGCTAGGGGGCCTCTCGGGATTCCTCTCCCGTCGATACCGGGGCCAAAAACCTTGTGTGGAGTCAGGGCCGGAATCGAGGATTCCTCTCAGGGGCTGACATGGATCTTTGGGTACTTCTGGAGTCTCCCCAGGGGAGTCAGGCCTCGTCTCGAGTGGGGGCATGCACGTGTGCTTTCCTTCCAGGCTGTAGCAGCAATGTCACGCTTCCCGTCGCGTGCATCAAAGGATCTGTGGTTTTCCCTCGAGGCTTTCCCTCGAGGCTTTCCCACAGGGCTGTCCCACGTGCCACCGTGGTGTGAGTCGATCCTCGGCGTGAAAGATGAGCCAGTGCAGGGCAAAGAGGTTCCTCTGGAATGGACTGAGACATCTGGGGGACTCTTGGAATGGTGGTACGACCATGGAGTTCCTCTCGCCTTTCCTGTTGAGAGTGCCTCCTCTTGAGATGCGACGGGAACGCCGGGAATTCTTTCCCGTTGAAAGCAGGGAAAGGATCCCTCATCTCGAGCTACGAGGGGGAAACGGGGCTCCTCGGGATGTGGGCGGGACCATCGTGCTTCCTCTCGAGTGGACACGGGTATGTCGGTGAACTTCTTGAGTTGCAGCAAGGGTGTGAAAGACCCTTTCGAAGTTCCAGAGGTTAGGTGTCATTAGTCTCCAGACGCCTCATCGGAAATAGGCCTCATCTAGCCTGGAAGGGAGAACTTCCTGTATTTTCTCGAGGTGCGGCAGGTGTTCTCGAGTTACGACGGGTACCACAGGGACCCGCCCTGATGGCCTCAGGAGAGACCAGTCCCCATGCGAGTTGCTAGGGGGCCTCTCGGGATTCCTCTCCCGTCGATACCGGGGCCAAAAACCTTGTGTGGAGTCAGGGCCAGAACCGAGGATTCCTCTCAGGGGCTGACATGGATCTTTGGGTACTTCTAGAGTCTCCCCAGGGGAGTCAGGCCTGGTCTCGAGTAGGGGCATGGACGTGCGCTTTCCTTCCAGGCTGTAGCAGCAATGTCACGCTTCCCGTCGCGTGGATCAAATGATCTGTGGTTTTCTCTCGATGCTTTCCCTCGAGGCTTTCCCACAGGGCTGTCCCACGTGCCACCGTGGTGTGAGTCGATCCTCGGAGTGAAAGATGAGCCAGTGCAGGGCAAAGAGGTTCCTCTGGAATGGACTGAGACATCTGAGGGACTCTTGGAATGGTGGTACGACCATGGAGTTCCTCTCGCCTTTCCTGTTGAGAGTGCCTCCTCTTGAGATGCGACGGGAACGCTGGGAATTCTTTCCCGTTGAAAGCAGGGAAAGGATCCCTCATCTCGAGCTACGAGGGGGAAACGGGGCTCCTCTGGATGTGGGCGGGACCATCGTGCTTCCTCTCGAGTGGAGACGGGTATGGCGGTGAACTTCTTGAGTTGCAGCAAGGGTGTGAAAGACCCTTTCGAAGTTCCAGAGGTTACGTGTCAGTCTCCAGACGCCTCATCGGAAATAGACCTCATTTCGCCTGGAAGGGAGAACTTCCTGGATTTTCTCGAGGTGCGGCAGGTGTTCTCGAGTTACGACGGGTACCACAGGGACCCGCCCTGATGGCCTCAGGAGAGGCCAGTCCCCATGCGAGTTGCTAGGGGGCCTCTCGGGATTCCTCTCCCGTCGATACTGGGGCCAAAAACGTTGTGTGGAGTCAGGGCCGGAACCGAGGATTCCTCTCAGGGGCTGACATGGATCTCTGGGTACTTCTGGAGTCTCCCCAGGGGAGTCAGGCCTCGTCTCGAGTGGGGGCATGGACGTGCGCTTTCCTTCCATGCTGTAGCAGCAATGTCACGCTTCCCGTCGCGTGGATCAAAGTATCTGTGGTTTTCCCTCGAGGCTTTTCCTCGAGGCTTTCCCACAGGGCTGTCCCACGTGCCACCGTGGTGTGAGTCAATCCTCGGCGTGAAAGATGAGCCAGTGCAGGGCAAAGAGGTTCCTCTGGAATGGACTGAGGCATCTGGGGGACTCTAGGAATGGTGGTACGACCATGGAGTTCCTCTTGCCTTTCCTGTTGAGAGTGCCTCCTCTTGAGATGCGACGGAAACGCCGGGAATTCTTTCCCGTTGAAAGCAGGAAAAGGATCCCTCATCTCGAGCTCCGAGGGGGAAACGGGGCTCCTCTGGATGTGGGCGGGACCATCGTGCTTCCTCTCGAGTGGAGACGGGTATGGCGGTAAACTTCTTGAGTTGCAGCAAGGGTGTGAAAGACCCTTTCGAAGTTCCAGAGGTTAGGTGTCATTAGTCTCCAGACGCCTCATCGGAAATAGGCCTCATCTCGCCTGGAAGGGAGAACTTCCCGGATTTTCTCTAGTTGCGGCAGGTGTTCTCGAGTTACGACGGGGACCTCAGGGACCCGCCCTGGTGGCCTCAGGAGAGGCCAGTCCCCATGCGAGTTGCTAGGGGGCCTCTCGGGATTCCTCTCCCGTCGATACCGGGTCCAAAAACCTTGTGTGGAGTCAGGGCCGGAACCGAGGATTCCTCTCAGGTGCTGACATGGATCTTTGGGTATTTCTGGAGTCTCCCCAGGGGAGTCAGGCCTCATCTCGTGTGGGGGCATGCACTTGCGCTTTCCTTCCAGGCTGTAGCAGCAATGTCACGCTTCCCGTCGCGTGGATCAAAGGATCTGTGGTTTTCCCTCGAGGCTTTCCCTCAAGGCTTTCCCACAGGGCTGTCCCACATGCCACGGTGGTGGGAGTCGATCATCGGCGTGAAAGATGAGCCAGTGCAAGGCAAAGAGGTTCCTCTGGAATGGACTGAGACTTCTGGTGGACTCTTGGAATGGTGGTACGACCATGGAGTTCCTCTCGCCTTTCCTGTTGAGAGTGTCTCCTCTTGAGATGCGACGGGAACGCCGGGAATTCGTTCCCGTTGAAAGCAGGGAAAGGATCCCTCATCTCGAGCTACGAGGGGGAAACGGGGCTCCTCTGGATGTGGGCGGGACCATCGTGCTTCCTCTCGAGTGGAGACGGGTATGGCGGTGAACTTCTTGAGTTGCAGCAAGGGTGTGAAAGACCCTTTCGAAGTTCCAGAGGTTAGGTGTCATTAGTCTCCAGACGCCTCATCGGAAATAGGCCTCATCTCGCCTGGAAGGGAGAACTTCCTGGATTTTCTCGAGATGCGGCAGGTGTTCTCGAGTTACGACGGGGACCTCAGGGACCCGCCCTGGTGGCCTCAGGAGAGGCCAGTCCCCATGCGAGTTGCTAGGGGGCCTCTCGGGATTCCTCTCCCGTCGATACCGGGGCCAAAAACCTTGTGTGGAGTCAGGGCCGGAACCGAGGATTCCTCTCAGGGGCTGATATTGACCTTTGGGTACTTCTGGAGTCTCCCCAGGGGAGTCGGGCCTCGTCTCGAGTGGGGGCATGCACGTGCGCTTTCATTCCAGGCTGTAGCAGCAATGTCAGGCTTCCCGTCGCGTGGATCAAAGGATCTGTGGTTTTCCCTCGAGGCTTTCCCTCGAGGCTGTCCCACAGGGCTGTCCCACGTGCCATCGTGGTGTGAGTCGATCCTCGGCGTGAAAGATGAGCCAGTGCAGGGCAAAGAGGTTCCTCTGGAATGGACTGAGACATCTGGGGGACTCTTGGAATGGTGGTACGACCAGGGAGTTCCTCTCGCCTTTCCTGTTGAGAGTGCCTCCTCGAGATGCGACGGGAACGCCGGGAATTCTTTCCCGTTGAAAGCAGGGAAAGGATATCTCATCTCGAGCTCCGAGGGGGAAACGGGGCTCCTCTGGATGTGGGCGGGACCATCGTGCTTCCTCTCGAGTTGAGACGGGTATGGCGGTGAACTTCTTGAGTTGCAGCAAGGGAGTGAAAGACCCTTTCGAAGTTCCAGAAGTTAGGTGTCATTAGTCTCCAGACGCCTCATCGGAAATAGGCCTCATCTCGCCTGGAAGGGAGAACTTCCTGGATTTTCTCGAGTTGCGGCAGGTGTTCTCGAGTTACGATGGGGACCTCAGGGACCCGCCCTGGTGGCCTCAGGAGAGGCTAGTCCCCATGCGAGTTGCTAGGGGGCCTCTCGGGATTCCCCTCCCGTCGATACCGGGGCCAAAAACCTTGTGTGGAGTCAGGGCCGGAACCGAGGATTCCTCTCAGGGGCTGACATGGATCTTTGGGTACTTCTGGAGTCTCCCAAGGGGAGTCAGGCCTCGTCTCGAGTGGGGGCATGCACGTGCGCTTTCCTTCCAGGCTGTAGCAGCAATGTCACGCTTCCCGTGGCCTGGATCAAAGGATCTGTGGTTTTCCCTCGAGGCTTTCCCTCGAGGCTTTCCCACAGGGCTGTCCCACGTGCCACCGTGGTGTGAGTCGATCCTCGGCGTGAAAGATGAGCCAGTGCAGGGCAAAGAGGTTGCTCTGGAATGGACTGAGACATCTGGGGGACTCTTGGAATGGTGGTACGACCATGGAGTTCCTCTCGCCTTTCCTGTTGAGAGTGCCTCCTCTTGAGATGCGACGAAAACGCCGGGAATTCTTTCCCGTTGAAAGCAGGGAAAGGATCCCTCATCTCGAGCTACGAGGGGGAAACGGGGCTCCTCTGGATGTGGGCGGGACCATCGTGCTTCCTCTCGAGTGGAGACGGGTATGGCGGTGAACTTCTTGTGTTGCAGCAAGGGTGTGAAAGACCCTTTCGAAGTTCCAGAGGTTAGGTGTCATTAGTCTCCAGACGCCTCATCGGAAATAGGCCTCATCTCGCCTGGAAGGGAGAACTTCCTGGATTTTCTCGAGTTGCGGCAGGTGTTCTCGAGTTACGACGGGGACCTCAGGGACCCGCCCTGGTGGCCTCAGGAGAGGCCAGTCCCCATGCGAGTTGCTAGGGGGCCTCTCGGGATTCCTCTCCCGTCGATACCGGGGCCAAAAACCTTGTGTGGAGTCAGGGCCGGAACCGAGGATTCCTCTCAGGGGCTGACATGGATCTTTGGGTACTTCTAGAGTCTCCCCAGGGGAGTCAGGCCTCGTCTCGAGTGGGGGCATGGACGTGCGCTTTCCTTCCAGGCTGTAGCAGCAATGTCACGCTTCCCGTCGCGTGGATCAAAGTATCTGTGGTTTTCCCTCGAGGCTTTCCCTCGAGGCTTTCCCACAGGGCTGTCCCACGTGCCACCGTGGTGTGAGTCGATCCTCGGCGTGAAAGATGAGCCAGTGCAGGGCAAAGAGGTTCCTCTGGAATGGACTGAGACATCTGGGGGACTCTTGGAATGGTGGTACAACAATGGAGTTCCTCTCGCCTTTCCTGTTGAGAGTGCCTCCCCTTGAGATGCGACGGGAACGCCGGGAATTCTTTCCCGTTGGAAGCAGGGAAAGGATCCCTCATCTCGAGCTACGAGGGGGAAACGGGGCTCCTCGGTATGTGGGCGGGACCATCGTGCTTCCTCTCGAGTGGACACGGGTATGTCGGTGAACTTCTTGAGTTGCAGCAAGGGTGTGAAAGACCCTTTCGAAGTTCCAGAGGTTAGGTGTCATTAGTCTCCAGACGCCTCATCGGAAATAGGCCTCATCTAGCCTGGAAGGGAGAACTTCCTGGATTTTCTCGAGTTGCGGCAGGTGTTCTCACGTTACGACGGGTACCACAGGGACGCGCCCTGATGGCCTCAGGAGAGGCCAGTCCCAATGCGAGTTGCTAGGGGGCCTCTTGGGATTCCTCTCCCGTCGATACCGGGGCCAAAAACCTTGTGTGGAGTCAGGGCCAGAACCGAGGATTCCTCTCAGGGGCTGATATAGATCTTTGGGTACTTCTGGAGTCTCCCCAGGGGAGTCAGGCCTCGTCTTGAGTGGGGGCATGGACGTGCGCTTTCCTTCCAGGCTGTAGCAGCAATGTCACACTTCCCGTCGCGTGGATCAAAGGATCTGTGGTTTTCCCTCGAGGCTTTCCCTCGAGGCTTTCCCACAGGGCTGTCCCACGTGCCACCGTGGTGTGAGTCGATCCTCGGCGTGAAAGATGAGCCAGTGCAGGGCAAAGAGGTTCCTCTGGAATGGACTGAGACATCTGGGGGACTCTTGGAATGGTGGTACGACCATGGAGTTCCTCTCGCCTTTCCTGTTGAGAGTGCCTCCTCTTGAGATGCGACGGGAATGCCGGGAATTCTTTCCCGTTGAAAGCAGGGAAAGGATCCCTCATCTCGAGCTACGAGGGGGAAACGTGGCTCCTCTGGATGTGGGCGGGACCATCGTGCTTCCTCTCGAGTGGACACGGGTATGGCGGTGAACTTCTTGAGTTGCAGCAAGGGTGTGAAAGACCCTTTCGACGTTCCAGAGGTTAGGTGTCATTAGTCTCCAGACGCCTCATCGGAAATAGGCCTCATCTCGCCTGGAAGGGAGAACTTCCTGGATTTTCTCGAGTTGCGGCAGGTGTTCTCGAGTTACGACGGAGACCTCAGGGACCCGCCCTGGTGGCCTCAGGAGAGGCCAGTCCCCATGCGAGTTGTTAGGGGGCCTCTCGGGATTCCTCTCCCGTCGATACCGGGGCCAAAAACCTTGTGTGGAGTCAGGGCCGGAAACGAGGATTCCTCTCAGGGGCTGACATGGATCTTTGGGTACTTCTGGAGTCTCCCCAGGGGAGTCAGGCCCCGTCTCGAGTGGGGGCATGCACGTGCGCTTTCCTTCCAGGCTGTAGCAGCAATGTCACGCTTCCCGTCGCGTGGATCAAAGGATCTGTGGTTTTCCCTCGAGGCTTTGCCTCGAGGCTTTCCCACAGGGTTGTCCCACGTGCCACCGTGGTGTGAGTCGATCCTCGGCGTGAAAGATGAGCCAGTGCAGGGCAAAGAGGTTCCTCTGGAATGGACTGAGACATCTGGGGGACTCTTGGAATGGTGGTACGACCATGGAGTTCCTCTCGCCTTTCCTGTTGAGAGTGCCTCCTCTTGAGATGCGACGGGAATGCCGGGAATTCTTTCCCGTTGAAAGCAGGGAAAGGATCCCTCATCTCGAGCTACGAGGGGGAAACGGGGTTCCTCTGGATGTGGGCGGGACCATCGTGCTTCCTCTCGAGTGGACACGGGTATGGCGGTGGACTTCTTGAGTTGCAGCAAGGGTGTGAAAGACCCTTTCGAAGTTCCAGAGGTTAGGTGTCGTTAGTCTCCAGACGCCTCATCGGAAATAGGCCTCATCTCGCCTGGAAGGGAGAACTTCCTGGATTTTCTCGAGTTGTGGCAGGTGTTCTCGAGTTACGACGGGGACCTCAGGGTCCCGCCCTGGTGGCCTCAGGAACGGCCAGTCCCCATGGGAGTTGCTAGGAGGCCTCTCGGGATTCCTCTCCCGTCGATACCGGGGCCAGAAACCTTGTGTGGAGTCAGGGCCGGAATCGAGGATTCCTCTCAGGGGCTGACATGGATCTTTGGGTACTTCTGGAGTCTCCCCAGGGCCGTCAGGCCTCGTCTCGAGTGGGGGCATGCACGTGCGCTTTCCTTCCAGGCTGTAGCAGCAATGTCATGCTTCCCGTGGCCTGGATCAAAGGATCTGTGGTTTTCCCTCGAGGCTTTCCCTCGAGGCTTTCACACAGGGCTGTCCCACGTGCCACCGTGGTGTGAGTCGATCGTCGGCGTGAAAGATGAGCCAGTGCAGGGCAAAGAGGTTCCTCTGGAATGGACTGAGACATCTGGGGGACTCGTGGAATGGTGGTACGACCATGGAGTTCCTCTCGCCTTTCCTGTTGAGAGTGCCTCCTCTTGAGATGCGATGGGAACGCCGGGAATTCTTTCCCGTTGAACGCAGGGAAAGGATCCCTCATCTCGAGCTACGAGGGGGAAACGGGGCTCCTCTGGATGTGGGCGGGACCATCGTGCTTCCTCACGAGTGGAGACGGGTATGGCAGTGAACTTCTTGAGTCGCAGCAAGGGTGTGAAAGACCCTTTCGAAGTTCCAGAGTTTAGGTGTCAATAGTCTCCAAACGCCTCATCGGAAATAGGATTCTTCTCGCCTGGAATGGAGAACTTTCTGGATTTTCTCGAGTTGCGACAGGTGTTCTCGAGTTACGACGGAGACCTCAGGGACCCGCCCTGGTGGCCTCAGGAGAGGCCAGTCCCCATGCGAGTTGCTAGGGGGCCTCTCGGGATTCCTCTCCCGTCGATACCGGGGCCAAAAACCTTGTGTGGAGTCAGGGCCGGAATCGAGGATTCCTCTCAGGGGCTGACATGGATCTTTGGGTACTTCTGGAGTCTCCCCAGGGGAGTCAGGCCTCGTCTCGAGTGGGGGCATGCACGTGTGCTTTCCTTCCAGGCTGTAGCAGCAATGTCACGCTTCCCGTCGCGTGCATCAAAGGATCTGTGGTTTTCCCTCGAGGCTTTCCCTCGAGGCTTTCCCACAGGGCTGTCCCACGTGCCACCGTGGTGTGAGTCGATCCTCGGCGTGAAAGATGAGCCAGTGCAGGGCAAAGAGGTTCCTCTGGAATGGACTGAGACATCTGGGGGACTCTTGGAATGGTGGTACGACCATGGAGTTCCTCTCGCCTTTCCTGTTGAGAGTGCCTCCTCTTGAGATGCGACGGGAACGCCGGGAATTCTTTCCCGTTGAAAGCAGGGAAAGGATCCCTCATCTCGAGCTACGAGGGGGAAACGGGGCTCCTCGGGATGTGGGCGGGACCATCGTGCTTCCTCTCGAGTGGACACGGGTATGTCGGTGAACTTCTTGAGTTGCAGCAAGGGTGTGAAAGACCCTTTCGAAGTTCCAGAGGTTAGGTGTCATTAGTCTCCAGACGCCTCATCGGAAATAGGCCTCATCTAGCCTGGAAGGGAGAACTTCCTGTATTTTCTCGAGGTGCGGCAGGTGTTCTCGAGTTACGACGGGTACCACAGGGACCCGCCCTGATGGCCTCAGGAGAGACCAGTCCCCATGCGAGTTGCTAGGGGGCCTCTCGGGATTCCTCTCCCGTCGATACCGGGGCCAAAAACCTTGTGTGGAGTCAGGGCCAGAACCGAGGATTCCTCTCAGGGGCTGACATGGATCTTTGGGTACTTCTAGAGTCTCCCCAGGGGAGTCAGGCCTGGTCTCGAGTAGGGGCATGGACGTGCGCTTTCCTTCCAGGCTGTAGCAGCAATGTCACGCTTCCCGTCGCGTGGATCAAATGATCTGTGGTTTTCTCTCGATGCTTTCCCTCGAGGCTTTCCCACAGGGCTGTCCCACGTGCCACCGTGGTGTGAGTCGATCCTCGGAGTGAAAGATGAGCCAGTGCAGGGCAAAGAGGTTCCTCTGGAATGGACTGAGACATCTGAGGGACTCTTGGAATGGTGGTACGAACATGGAGTTCCTCTCGCCTTTCCTGTTGAGAGTGCCTCCTCTTGAGATGCGACGGGAACGCTGGGAATTCTTTCCCGTTGAAAGCAGGGAAAGGATCCCTCATCTCGAGCTACGAGGGGGAAACGGGGCTCCTCTGGATGTGGGCGGGACCATCGTGCTTCCTCTCGAGTGGAGACGGGTATGGCGGTGAACTTCTTGAGTTGCAGCAAGGGTGTGAAAGACCCTTTCGAAGTTCCAGAGGTTACGTGTCAGTCTCCAGACGCCTCATCGGAAATAGACCTCATTTCGCCTGGAAGGGAGAACTTCCTGGATTTTCTCGAGGTGCGGCAGGTGTTCTCGAGTTACGACGGGTACCACAGGGACCCGCCCTGATGGCCTCAGGAGAGGCCAGTCCCCATGCGAGTTGCTAGGGGGCCTCTCGGGATTCCTCTCCCGTCGATACTGGGGCCAAAAACGTTGTGTGGAGTCAGGGCCGGAACCGAGGATTCCTCTCAGGGGCTGACATGGATCTCTGGGTACTTCTGGAGTCTCCCCAGGGGAGTCAGGCCTCGTCTCGAGTGGGGGCATGGACGTGCGCTTTCCTTCCATGCTGTAGCAGCAATGTCACGCTTCCCGTCGCGTGGATCAAAGTATCTGTGGTTTTCCCTCGAGGCTTTTCCTCGAGGCTTTCCCACAGGGCTGTCCCACGTGCCACCGTGGTGTGAGTCAATCCTCGGCGTGAAAGATGAGCCAGTGCAGGGCAAAGAGGTTCCTCTGGAATGGACTGAGGCATCTGGGGGACTCTAGGAATGGTGGTACGACCATGGAGTTCCTCTTGCCTTTCCTGTTGAGAGTGCCTCCTCTTGAGATGCGACGGAAACGCCGGGAATTCTTTCCCGTTGAAAGCAGGAAAAGGATCCCTCATCTCGAGCTCCGAGGGGGAAACGGGGCTCCTCTGGATGTGGGCGGGACCATCGTGCTTCCTCTCGAGTGGAGACGGGTATGGCGGTAAACTTCTTGAGTTGCAGCAAGGGTGTGAAAGACCCTTTCGAAGTTCCAGAGGTTAGGTGTCATTAGTCTCCAGACGCCTCATCGGAAATAGGCCTCATCTCGCCTGGAAGGGAGAACTTCCCGGATTTTCTCTAGTTGCGGCAGGTGTTCTCGAGTTACGACGGGGACCTCAGGGACCCGCCCTGGTGGCCTCAGGAGAGGCCAGTCCCCATGCGAGTTGCTAGGGGGCCTCTCGGGATTCCTCTCCCGTCGATACCGGGTCCAAAAACCTTGTGTGGAGTCAGGGCCGGAACCGAGGATTCCTCTCAGGTGCTGACATGGATCTTTGGGTATTTCTGGAGTCTCCCCAGGGGAGTCAGGCCTCATCTCGTGTGGGGGCATGCACTTGCGCTTTCCTTCCAGGCTGTAGCAGCAATGTCACGCTTCCCGTCGCGTGGATCAAAGGATCTGTGGTTTTCCCTCGAGGCTTTCCCTCAAGGCTTTCCCACAGGGCTGTCCCACATGCCACGGTGGTGGGAGTCGATCATCGGCGTGAAAGATGAGCCAGTGCAAGGCAAAGAGGTTCCTCTGGAATGGACTGAGACTTCTGGTGGACTCTTGGAATGGTGGTACGACCATGGAGTTCCTCTCGCCTTTCCTGTTGAGAGTGTCTCCTCTTGAGATGCGACGGGAACGCCGGGAATTCGTTCCCGTTGAAAGCAGGGAAAGGATCCCTCATCTCGAGCTACGAGGGGGAAACGGGGCTCCTCTGGATGTGGGCGGGACCATCGTGCTTCCTCTCGAGTGGAGACGGGTATGGCGGTGAACTTCTTGAGTTGCAGCAAGGGTGTGAAAGACCCTTTCGAAGTTCCAGAGGTTAGGTGTCATTAGTCTCCAGACGCCTCATCGGAAATAGGCCTCATCTCGCCTGGAAGGGAGAACTTCCTGGATTTTCTCGAGATGCGGCAGGTGTTCTCGAGTTACGACGGGGACCTCAGGGACCCGCCCTGGTGGCCTCAGGAGAGGCCAGTCCCCATGCGAGTTGCTAGGGGGCCTCTCGGGATTCCTCTCCCGTCGATACCGGGGCCAAAAACCTTGTGTGGAGTCAGGGCCGGAACCGAGGATTCCTCTCAGGGGCTGATATTGACCTTTGGGTACTTCTGGAGTCTCCCCAGGGGAGTCGGGCCTCGTCTCGAGTGGGGGCATGCACGTGCGCTTTCATTCCAGGCTGTAGCAGCAATGTCACGCTTCCCGTCGCGTGGATCAAAGGATCTGTGGTTTTCCCTCGAGGCTTTCCCTCGAGGCTGTCCCACAGGGCTGTCCCACGTGCCATCGTGGTGTGAGTCGATCCTCGGCGTGAAAGATGAGCCAGTGCAGGGCAAAGAGGTTCCTCTGGAATGGACTGAGACATCTGGGGGACTCTTGGAATGGTGGTACGACCAGGGAGTTCCTCTCGCCTTTCCTGTTGAGAGTGCCTCCTCGAGATGCGACGGGAACGCCGGGAATTCTTTCCCGTTGAAAGCAGGGAAAGGATATCTCATCTCGAGCTCCGAGGGGGAAACGGGGCTCCTCTGGATGTGGGCGGGACCATCGTGCTTCCTCTCGAGTTGAGACGGGTATGGCGGTGAACTTCTTGAGTTGCAGCAAGGGAGTGAAAGACCCTTTCGAAGTTCCAGAAGTTAGGTGTCATTAGTCTCCAGACGCCTCATCGGAAATAGGCCTCATCTCGCCTGGAAGGGAGAACTTCCTGGATTTTCTCGAGTTGCGGCAGGTGTTCTCGAGTTACGATGGGGACCTCAGGGACCCGCCCTGGTGGCCTCAGGAGAGGCTAGTCCCCATGCGAGTTGCTAGGGGGCCTCTCGGGATTCCCCTCCCGTCGATACCGGGGCCAAAAACCTTGTGTGGAGTCAGGGCCGGAACCGAGGATTCCTCTCAGGGGCTGACATGGATCTTTGGGTACTTCTGGAGTCTCCCAAGGGGAGTCAGGCCTCGTCTCGAGTGGGGGCATGCACGTGCGCTTTCCTTCCAGGCTGTAGCAGCAATGTCACGCTTCCCGTGGCCTGGATCAAAGGATCTGTGGTTTTCCCTCGAGGCTTTCCCTCGAGGCTTTCCCACAGGGCTGTCCCACGTGCCACCGTGGTGTGAGTCGATCCTCGGCGTGAAAGATGAGCCAGTGCAGGGCAAAGAGGTTGCTCTGGAATGGACTGAGACATCTGGGGGACTCTTGGAATGGTGGTACGACCATGGAGTTCCTCTCGCCTTTCCTGTTGAGAGTGCCTCCTCTTGAGATGCGACGAAAACGCCGGGAATTCTTTCCCGTTGAAAGCAGGGAAAGGATCCCTCATCTCGAGCTACGAGGGGGAAACGGGGCTCCTCTGGATGTGGGCGGGACCATCGTGCTTCCTCTCGAGTGGAGACGGGTATGGCGGTGAACTTCTTGTGTTGCAGCAAGGGTGTGAAAGACCCTTTCGAAGTTCCAGAGGTTAGGTGTCATTAGTCTCCAGACGCCTCATCGGAAATAGGCCTCATCTCGCCTGGAAGGGAGAACTTCCTGGATTTTCTCGAGTTGCGGCAGGTGTTCTCGAGTTACGACGGGGACCTCAGGGACCCGCCCTGGTGGCCTCAGGAGAGGCCAGTCCCCATGCGAGTTGCTAGGGGGCCTCTCGGGATTCCTCTCCCGTCGATACCGGGGCCAAAAACCTTGTGTGGAGTCAGGGCCGGAACCGAGGATTCCTCTCAGGGGCTGACATGGATCTTTGGGTACTTCTAGAGTCTCCCCAGGGGAGTCAGGCCTCGTCTCGAGTGGGGGCATGGACGTGCGCTTTCCTTCCAGGCTGTAGCAGCAATGTCACGCTTCCCGTCGCGTGGATCAAAGTATCTGTGGTTTTCCCTCTAGGCTTTCCCTCGAGGCTTTCCCACAGGGCTGTCCCACGTGCCACCGTGGTGTGAGTCGATCCTCGGCGTGAAAGATGAGCCAGTGCAGGGCAAAGAGGTTCCTCTGGAATGGACTGAGACATCTGGGGGACTCTTGGAATGGTGGTACAACAATGGAGTTCCTCTCGCCTTTCCTGTTGAGAGTGCCTCCCCTTGAGATGCGACGGGAACGCCGGGAATTCTTTCCCGTTGGAAGCAGGGAAAGGATCCCTCATCTCGAGCTACGAGGGGGAAACGGGGCTCCTCGGTATGTGGGCGGGACCATCGTGCTTCCTCTCGAGTGGACACGGGTATGTCGGTGAACTTCTTGAGTTGCAGCAAGGGTGTGAAAGACCCTTTCGAAGTTCCAGAGGTTAGGTGTCATTAGTCTCCAGACGCCTCATCGGAAATAGGCCTCATCTAGCCTGGAAGGGAGAACTTCCTGGATTTTCTCGAGTTGCGGCAGGTGTTCTCACGTTACGACGGGTACCACAGGGACGCGCCCTGATGGCCTCAGGAGAGGCCAGTCCCAATGCGAGTTGCTAGGGGGCCTCTTGGGATTCCTCTCCCGTCGATACCGGGGCCAAAAACCTTGTGTGGAGTCAGGGCCAGAACCGAGGATTCCTCTCAGGGGCTGATATAGATCTTTGGGTACTTCTGGAGTCTCCCCAGGGGAGTCAGGCCTCGTCTTGAGTGGGGGCATGGACGTGCGCTTTCCTTCCAGGCTGTAGCAGCAATGTCACACTTCCCGTCGCGTGGATCAAAGGATCTGTTGTTTTCCCTCGAGGCTTTCCCTCGAGGCTTTCCCACAGGGCTGTCCCACGTGCCACCGTGGTGTGAGTCGATCCTCGGCGTGAAAGATGAGCCAGTGCAGGGCAAAGAGGTTCCTCTGGAATGGACTGAGACATCTGGGGGACTCTTGGAATGGTGGTACGACCATGGAGTTCCTCTCGCCTTTCCTGTTGAGAGTGCCTCCTCTTGAGATGCGACGGGAATGCCGGGAATTCTTTCCCGTTGAAAGCAGGGAAAGGATCCCTCATCTCGAGCTACGAGGGGGAAACGTGGCTCCTCTGGATGTGGGCGGGACCATCGTGCTTCCTCTCGAGTGGACACGGGTATGGCGGTGAACTTCTTGAGTTGCAGCAAGGGTGTGAAAGACCCTTTCGAAGTTCCAGAGGTTAGGTGTCATTAGTCTCCAGACGCCTCATCGGAAATAGGCCTCATCTCGCCTGGAAGGGAGAACTTCCTGGATTTTCTCGAGTTGCGGCAGGTGTTCTCGAGTTACGACGGAGACCTCAGGGACCCGCCCTGGTGGCCTCAGGAGAGGCCAGTCCCCATGCGAGTTGTTAGGGGGCCTCTCGGGATTCCTCTCCCGTCGATACCGGGGCCAAAAACCTTGTGTGGAGTCAGGGCCGGAAACGAGGATTCCTCTCAGGGGCTGACATGGATCTTTGGGTACTTCTGGAGTCTCCCCAGGGGAGTCAGGCCCCGTCTCGAGTGGGGGCATGCACGTGCGCTTTCCTTCCAGGCTGTAGCAGCAATGTCACGCTTCCCGTCGCGTGGATCAAAGGATCTGTGGTTTTCCCTCGAGGCTTTGCCTCGAGGCTTTCCCACAGGGTTGTCCCACGTGCCACCGTGGTGTGAGTCGATCCTCGGCGTGAAAGATGAGCCAGTGCAGGGCAAAGAGGTTCCTCTGGAATGGACTGAGACATCTGGGGGACTCTTGGAATGGTGGTACGACCATGGAGTTCCTCTCGCCTTTCCTGTTGAGAGTGCCTCCTCTTGAGATGCGACGGGAATGCCGGGAATTCTTTCCCGTTGAAAGCAGGGAAAGGATCCCTCATCTCGAGCTACGAGGGGGAAACGGGGTTCCTCTGGATGTGGGCGGGACCATCGTGCTTCCTCTCGAGTGGACACGGGTATGGCGGTGGACTTCTTGAGTTGCAGCAAGGGTGTGAAAGACCCTTTCGAAGTTCCAGAGGTTAGGTGTCGTTAGTCTCCAGACGCCTCATCGGAAATAGGCCTCATCTCGCCTGGAAGGGAGAACTTCCTGGATTTTCTCGAGTTGTGGCAGGTGTTCTCGAGTTACGACGGGGACCTCAGGGTCCCGCCCTGGTGGCCTCAGGAACGGCCAGTCCCCATGGGAGTTGCTAGGAGGCCTCTCGGGATTCCTCTCCCGTCGATACCGGGGCCAGAAACCTTGTGTGGAGTCAGGGCCGGAATCGAGGATTCCTCTCAGGGGCTGACATGGATCTTTGGGTACTTCTGGAGTCTCCCCAGGGCCGTCAGGCCTCGTCTCGAGTGGGGGCATGCACGTGCGCTTTCCTTCCAGGCTGTAGCAGCAATGTCATGCTTCCCGTGGCCTGGATCAAAGGATCTGTGGTTTTCCCTCGAGGCTTTCCCTCGAGGCTTTCACACAGGGCTGTCCCACGTGCCACCGTGGTGTGAGTCGATCGTCGGCGTGAAAGATGAGCCAGTGCAGGGCAAAGAGGTTCCTCTGGAATGGACTGAGACATCTGGGGGACTCGTGGAATGGTGGTACGACCATGGAGTTCCTCTCGCCTTTCCTGTTGAGAGTGCCTCCTCTTGAGATGCGATGGGAACGCCGGGAATTCTTTCCCGTTGAACGCAGGGAAAGGATCCCTCATCTCGAGCTACGAGGGGGAAACGGGGCTCCTCTGGATGTGGGCGGGACCATCGTGCTTCCTCACGAGTGGAGACGGGTATGGCAGTGAACTTCTTGAGTCGCAGCAAGGGTGTGAAAGACCCTTTCGAAGTTCCAGAGTTTAGGTGTCATTAGTCTCCAAACGCCTCATCGGAAATAGGATTCTTCTCGCCTGGAATGGAGAACTTTCTGGATTTTCTCGAGTTGCGACAGGTGTTCTCGAGTTACGACGGAGACCTCAGGGACCCGCCCTGGTGGCCTCAGGAGAGGCCAGTCCCCATGCGAGTTGCTAGGGGGCCTCTCGGGATTCCTCTCCCGTCGATACCGGGGCCAAAAACCTTGTGTGGAGTCAGGGCCGGAATCGAGGATTCCTCTCAGGGGCTGACATGGATCTTTGGGTACTTCTGGAGTCTCCCCAGGGGAGTCAGGCCTCGTCTCGAGTGGGGGCATGCACGTGTGCTTTCCTTCCAGGCTGTAGCAGCAATGTCACGCTTCCCGTCGCGTGCATCAAAGGATCTGTGGTTTTCCCTCGAGGCTTTCCCTCGAGGCTTTCCCACAGGGCTGTCCCACGTGCCACCGTGGTGTGAGTCGATCCTCGGCGTGAAAGATGAGCCAGTGCAGGGCAAAGAGGTTCCTCTGGAATGGACTGAGACATCTGGGGGACTCTTGGAATGGTGGTACGACCATGGAGTTCCTCTCGCCTTTCCTGTTGAGAGTGCCTCCTCTTGAGATGCGACGGGAACGCCGGGAATTCTTTCCCGTTGAAAGCAGGGAAAGGATCCCTCATCTCGAGCTACGAGGGGGAAACGGGGCTCCTCGGGATGTGGGCGGGACCATCGTGCTTCCTCTCGAGTGGACACGGGTATGTCGGTGAACTTCTTGAGTTGCAGCAAGGGTGTGAAAGACCCTTTCGAAGTTCCAGAGGTTAGGTGTCATTAGTCTCCAGACGCCTCATCGGAAATAGGCCTCATCTAGCCTGGAAGGGAGAACTTCCTGTATTTTCTCGAGGTGCGGCAGGTGTTCTCGAGTTACGACGGGTACCACAGGGACCCGCCCTGATGGCCTCAGGAGAGACCAGTCCCCATGCGAGTTGCTAGGGGGCCTCTCGGGATTCCTCTCCCGTCGATACCGGGGCCAAAAACCTTGTGTGGAGTCAGGGCCAGAACCGAGGATTCCTCTCAGGGGCTGACATGGATCTTTGGGTACTTCTAGAGTCTCCCCAGGGGAGTCAGGCCTGGTCTCGAGTAGGGGCATGGACGTGCGCTTTCCTTCCAGGCTGTAGCAGCAATGTCACGCTTCCCGTCGCGTGGATCAAATGATCTGTGGTTTTCTCTCGATGCTTTCCCTCGAGGCTTTCCCACAGGGCTGTCCCACGTGCCACCGTGGTGTGAGTCGATCCTCGGAGTGAAAGATGAGCCAGTGCAGGGCAAAGAGGTTCCTCTGGAATGGACTGAGACATCTGAGGGACTCTTGGAATGGTGGTACGACCATGGAGTTCCTCTCGCCTTTCCTGTTGAGAGTGCCTCCTCTTGAGATGCGACGGGAACGCTGGGAATTCTTTCCCGTTGAAAGCAGGGAAAGGATCCCTCATCTCGAGCTACGAGGGGGAAACGGGGCTCCTCTGGATGTGGGCGGGACCATCGTGCTTCCTCTCGAGTGGAGACGGGTATGGCGGTGAACTTCTTGAGTTGCAGCAAGGGTGTGAAAGACCCTTTCGAAGTTCCAGAGGTTACGTGTCAGTCTCCAGACGCCTCATCGGAAATAGACCTCATTTCGCCTGGAAGGGAGAACTTCCTGGATTTTCTCGAGGTGCGGCAGGTGTTCTCGAGTTACGACGGGTACCACAGGGACCCGCCCTGATGGCCTCAGGAGAGGCCAGTCCCCATGCGAGTTGCTAGGGGGCCTCTCGGGATTCCTCTCCCGTCGATACTGGGGCCAAAAACGTTGTGTGGAGTCAGGGCCGGAACCGAGGATTCCTCTCAGGGGCTGACATGGATCTCTGGGTACTTCTGGAGTCTCCCCAGGGGAGTCAGGCCTCGTCTCGAGTGGGGGCATGGACGTGCGCTTTCCTTCCATGCTGTAGCAGCAATGTCACGCTTCCCGTCGCGTGGATCAAAGTATCTGTGGTTTTCCCTCGAGGCTTTTCCTCGAGGCTTTCCCACAGGGCTGTCCCACGTGCCACCGTGGTGTGAGTCAATCCTCGGCGTGAAAGATGAGCCAGTGCAGGGCAGAGAGGTTCCTCTGGAATGGACTGAGGCATCTGGGGGACTCTTGGAATGGTGGTACGACCATGGAGTTCCTCTCGCCTTTCCTGTTGAGAGTGCCTCCTCTTGAGATGCGACGGGAACGCCGGGAATTCTTTCCCGTTGAAAGCAGGGAAAGGATCCCTCATCTCGAGCTACGAGGGGGAAACGGGGCTCCTCTGGATATGGGCGGGACCATCGTGCTTTCTCTCGTGTGGAGACGGGTATGGCGGTAAACTTCTTGAGTTGCAGCAAGGGTGTGAAAGACCCTTTCGAAGTTCCAGAGGTTGGGTGTCATTAGTCTCCAGACGCCTCATCGGAAATAGGCCTCATCTCGCCTGGAAGGGAGAACTTCCTGGATTTTCTCGAGTTGCGGCAGGTGTTCTCGAGTTACGACGGGGACCTCAGGGACCCTCCCTGGTGGCCTCAGGAGAGGCCAGTCACCATGCGAGGTGCTAGGGGGCCTCTCGGGATTCCTCTCCCGTCGATACCGGGTCCAAAAACCTTGTGTGCAGTCAGGGCCGGAACCGAGGATTCCTCTCAGGGGCTTATATGGATCTTTGGGTACTTCTGGAGTCTCCCCACGGGAGTCAGGCCTCGTCTCGAGTGGGGGCATGCACGTGCGCTCTCCTTCCAGGCTGTAGCAGCAATGTCACGCTTCCCGTCGCGTGGATCAAAGGATCTGTGGTTTTCCCTCGAGGCTTTCCCTCGAGGCTTTCCCACAGGGCTGTCCCACGTGCCTCCGTGGTGTGAGTCGATCCTCGGCGTGAAAGATGAGCCAGTGCAGGGCAAAGAGGTTCCACTGGAATGGACTGAGACATCTGGGGGACTCTAGGAATGGTGGTAGGACCATGGAGTTCCTCTCGCCTTTCCTGTTGAGAGTGCCTCCTCTTGAGATGCGACGGGAACGCCGGGAATTCTTTCCCGTTGAAAGCAGGGAAAGGATCCCTCATCTCGAGCTACGAGGGGGAAACGGGGCTCCTCTGGATGTGGGCGGGACCATCGTGCTTCCTCTCGAGTGGAGACGGGTATGGCGGTGAACTTCTTGAGTTGCAGCAAGGGTGTGAAAGACCCTTTCGAATTTCCAGAGGTTAGGTGTCATTAGTCTCCAGACGACTCATCGGAAATAGGCCTCATCTCGCCTGGAAGGGAGAACTTCCTGGATTTTCTCGAGTTGCGGCAGGTGTTCTCGAGTTACGACGGGGACCTCAGGGACCCGCCCTGGTGGCCTCAGGAGAGGCCAGTCCCCATGCGAGGTGCTAGGGGGCCTCTCGGGATTCCTCTCCCGTCGATACCGGGGCCAAAACCTTGTGTGGAGTCAGGGCCGGAACCGAGGATTCCTCTCAGGGGCTGACATGGATCTTTGGGTACTTCTGGAGTCTCCCCAGGGGAGTCAGGCCTCGTCACGAGTGGGGGCATGCACGTGCGCTTTCCTTACAGGCTGTAGCAGCAATGTCACGCTTCCCGTGGCGTGGATCAAAGGATCTGTGGTTTTCCCTCGAGGCTTTCCCACAGGGCTGTCCCACGTGCCACCGTGGTGTGAGTCGATCCTCGGCGTGAAAGATGAGCCAGGGCAGGGCAAAGAGGTTCCTCTGGAATGGACTGAGACATCTGGGGGACTCTTGGAATGGTGGTACGACCATGGAGTTCCTCTTGCCTTTCCTGTTGAGAGTGCCTCCTCTTGAGAAGCGACGGGAACGCCGGGAATTCTTTCCCGTTGAAAGCAGGGAAAGGATCCCTCATCTTGAGCTCCGAGGGGGAAACGGGGCTCCTCTGGATGTGGGCGGGACCATCGTGCTTCCTCTCGAGTGGAGACGGGTATGGCGGTGAACTTCTTGAGTTGCAGCAAGGGTGTGAAAGACCCTTTCCAAGTTCGAGAGGTTAGGTGTCATTAGTCTCCAGACGCCTCATCGGAAATAGGCCTCATCTCGCCTGGAAGGGAGAACTTCCTGGATTTTCTCGAGTTGCGGCAGGTGTTCTCGAGTTACGACAGGGACCTCAGGGACCCGCCCTGGTGGCCTCAGGAGAGGCCAGTCCCCATGCGAGGTGCTAGGGGGCCTCTCGGGATTCCTCTCCCGTCGATACCAAGGCCAAAAACCTTGTGTGGAGTCAGGGTCGGAACCGAGGATTCCTCTCAGGGGCTTATATGGATCTTTGGGTACTTCTGGAGTCTCGCCAGGGGAGACAGGCCTCGTCTCGAGTGGGGGCATGCACGTGCGCTTTCCTTCCAGGCTGTAGCAGCAATGTCACGCTTCCCGTCGCGTGGATCAAAGGATCTGTGGTTTTCCCTCGAGGCTTTCCCTCGAGGCTTTCCCACAGGGCTGTCCCACGTGCCTCCGTGGTGTGTGTCGATCCTCGGCGTGAAAGATGAGCCAGTGCAGGGCAAAGAGGTTCCTCTGGAATGGACTGAGACATCTGGGGGACTCTAGGAATGGTGGTACGACCATGGAGTTCCTCTCGCCTTTCCTGTTGAGAGTGCCTCCTCTTGAGATGCGACGGGAATGCCGGGAATTCTTTCCCGTTGAAAGCAGGGAAAGGATCTCTCATCTCGAGCTACGAGGGGGAAACGGGGCTCCTCTGAATGTGGGCGGGACCATCGTGCTTCCTCTCGAGTGGAGACGGGTATGGCGGTGAACTTCTTGAGTTGCAGCAAGGGTGTGAAAGACCCTTTCGAAGTTCCAGAGGTTAGGTGTCATTAGTCTCCAGACGACTCATCGGAAATAGGCCTCATCTCGCCTGCAAGAGAGAACTTCCTGGATTTTCTCGAGTTGCGGCAGGTGTTCTCGAGTTACGACGGGGACCTCAGGGACCCGCCCTGGTGGCCTCAGGAGAGGCCAGTCCCCATACGAGGTGCTAGGGGGCCTCTCGGGATTCCTCTCCCGTCGATACCGGGGCCAAAAACCTTGTGTGGAGTCAGGGTCGGAACCGAGGATTCCTCTCAGGGGCTTATATGGATCTTAGGGTACTTCTGGAGTCTCGCCAGGGGAGACAGGCCTCGTCTCGAGTGGGGGCATGCACGTGCGCTTTCCTTCCAGGCTGTAGCAGCAATGTCACGCTTCCCGTCGCGTGGATCAAAGGATCTGTGGTTTTCCCTCGAGGCTTTCCCACAGGGCTGTCCCACGTGCCACCGTGGTGTGAGTCGATCCTCGGCGTGAAAGATGAGCCAGTGCAGGGCAAAGAGGTTCCTCTGGAATGGACTGAGACATCTGGGGGACTCTTTGTATGGTGGTACGACCATGGAGTTCCTCTGGCCTTTCCTGTTGAGAGTGCCTCCTCTTGAGATGCGACGGGAACGCCGGGAATTCTTTCCCGTCTAAAGCAGGGAAAGGTTCCCTCATCTCGAGATACGAGGGGGAAACGGGGCTCCTCTGGATGTGGGCGGGACCATCGTGCTTCCTCTCGAGTGGAGACGGGTATGGCGGTGAACTTCTTGAGTTGCAGCAAGGGTGTGAAAGACCCTTTCGAATTTCCAGAGGTTAGGTGTCATTAGTCTCCAGACGCCTCATCGGAAATAGGCCTCATCTCGCCTGAAAGGGAGAACTTCCTGGATTTTCTCGAGTTGCGGCAGGTGTTCTCGAGTTACGACGGGGACTTCAGGGACCCGCCCTGGTGGCCTCAGGAGAGGCCAGTCCCCATGCGAGGTGCTAGGGGGCCTCTCGGGATTCCTCTCCCGTCGATACCGGGGCCAAAAACCTTGTGTGGAGTCAGGGCCGGAACCGAGGATTCCTCTCAGGGGCTGACATGGATCTTTGGGTACTTCTGGAGTCTCCCCAGGGGAGTTAGGCCTCTTCTCGAGTGGGGGCATGCACGTGCGCTTTCCTTCCAGGCTGTAGCAGCAATGTCACGCTTCCCGTCGCGTGGATCAAAGGATCTGTGGTTTTCCCTCGAGGCTTTCCCACAGGGCTGTCCCACGTGCCACCGTGGTGTGAGTCGATCCTCGGCGTGAAAGATGAGCCAGTGCAGGGCAAAGAGGTTCCTCTGGAATGGACTGAGACATCTGGGGACTCTTGGAATGGTGGTACGACCATGGAGTTCGTCTCGCCTTTCCTGTTGAGAGTGCCTCCTCTTGAGATGCGACGGGAACGCCGGGAATTCTTCCCCGTTGAAAGCAGGGAAAGGATCCATCATCTCGAGCTCCGAGGGGGAAACGGGGCTCCTTTGGATGTGGGCGGGACCATCATGCTTCCTCTCGAGTGGAGACGGGTATGGCGGTGAACTTCTTGAATTGCAGCAAGGGTGTGAAAGACCCTTTCGAAGTTCCAGAGGTTAGGTGTCATTAGTCTCCAGACGCCTCATCGGAAATAGGCCTCATCTCGCCTGGAAGGGAGAACTTCCTGGATTTTCTCGAGATGCGGCAGGTGTTCTCGAGTTACGACGGGTACCTCAGGGACCCGCCCTGGTGGCCTCAGGAGAGGCCAGTCCCCATGCGAGTTGCTAGGGGGCCTCTCGGGATTCCTCTCCCGTCGATACCGGGGCCAAAAACCTTGTGTGGAGTCAGGGCCGGAACCGAGGATTCCTCTCAGGGGCTGACATGGATCTTTGGGTACTTCTGGAGTCTCCCCAGGGGAGTCAGGCCTCGTCTCGAGTGGGGGCATGCACGTGCGCTTTCCTTCCAGGCTGTAGCAGCAATGTCACGCTTCCTGTCGCGTGGATCAAAGGATCTGTGGTTTTCCCTCGAGGCTTTCCCTCGAGGCTTTCCCACAGGGCTATCCCACGTCCCACCGTGGTGTGAGTCGATCTTCGGCGTGAAAGATGAGGCAGTGCAGGGCAAAGAGGTTCCTCTGGAATGGACTGAGACATCTGGGGGACTCTTGGAATGGTGGTAAGACCATGGAGTTCCTCTCGCCTTTCCTGTTGAGAGTGCCTCCTCTTGAGATGCGACGGGAACGCCGGGAATTCTTTCCCGTTGAAAGTAGGGAAAGGATCCTTCATCTCGAGCTACGAGGGGGAAACGGGGCTCCTCTGGATGTGGGCGGGACCATCGTGATTCCTCTCGAGTGGAGAAGGGTATGGCGGTGAACTTCTTGAGTTGCAGCAAGGGTGTGAAAGACCCTTTCGAAGTTCCAGAGGTTAGGTGTCATTAGTCTCCAGACGCCTCATCGGAAATAGGCCTCATCTCGCCTGGAAGAGAGAACTTCTTGGATTTTCTCGAGTTGCGGCAGGTGTTCTCAAGTTACGACGGGGACCTCAGGGACCCGCCCTGGTGGCCTCAGGAGAGGCCAGTCCCCATTCGAGGTGCTAGGGGGCCTTTCGGGATTCCTCTCCCGTCGATACCGGGGCCAAAAACCTTGTGTGGAGTAAGGGCCGGAACCGAGGATTCCTCTCAGGGGCTGACATGGATCTTTGGGTACTTCTGGAGTCTCCCCAGGGGAGTCAGGCCTCGTCTCGAGTGGGGGCATGCACGTGCGCTTTCCTTACAGGCTGTAGCAGCAATGTCACGCTTCCCGTGGCGTGGATCAAAGGATCTGTGGTTTTCCCTCGAGGCTTTCCCACAGGGCTGTCCCACGTGCCACCGTGGTGTGAGTCGATCCTCGGCGTGAAAGATGAGCCAGTGCAGGGCAAAGAGGTTCCTCTGGAATGGACTGAGACATCTGGGGGACTATTGGAATGGTGGTACGACCATGGAGTTCCTCTCGCCTTTCCTGTTGAGAGTGCCTCCTCTTGAGATGCGACGGGAACGCCGGGAATTCTTTCCCGTTGAAAGCAGGGAAAGGATCCCTCATCTTGAGGTACGAGGGGGAAACGGGGCTCCTCTGGATGTGGGCGGGACCATCGTGCTTCCTCTCGAGTGGAGACGGGTATGGCGGTGAACTTCTTGAGTTGCAGCAAGGGTGTGAAAGACCCTTTCGAAGTTCGAGAGGTTAGGTGTCATTAGTCTCCAGACGCCTCATCGGAAATAGGCCTCATTTCGCCTGGAAGGGAGAACTTCCTGGATTTTCTCGAGTTGCGGCAGGTGTTCTCGAGTTACGACGGGGACCTCAGAGACCCGCCCTGGTGGCCTCAGGAGAGGCCAGTCCCCATGCGAGTTGCTAGGGGGCCTCTCGGGATTCCTCTCCCGTCGATACCGGGGCCAACAACCTTGTGTGCAGTCAGGGCCGGAACCGAGGATTCCTCTCAGGGGCTGACATGGATCTTTGGGTACTTCTGGAGTCTCCCCAGGGGAGTCAGGCCTCGTCTCGAGTGGGGGCATGCACGTGCGCTTTCCTTCCAGGCTGTAGCAGCAATGTCACGCTTCCTGTCGCGTGGATCAACGGATCTGTGGTTTTCCCTCGAGGCTTTCCCTCGAGGCTTTCCCACAGGGCTGTCCCACGTGCCACCGTGGTGTGAGTCGATCCTCGGCGTGAAAGATGAGCCAGTGCAGGGCAAAGAGGTTCCTCTGGAATGGACTGAGACATCTGGGGGACTCCTGGAATGGTGGTACGACCATGGAGTTCCTCTCGCCTTTCCTGTTGAGAGTGCCTCCTCTTGAGATGCGACGGGAACGCCGGGAATTCTTTCCCGTCTAAAGCAGGGAAAGGTTCCCTCATCTCGAGATACGAGGGGGAAACGGGGCTCCTCTGGATGTGGGCGGGTCCATCGTGCTTCCTCTCGAGTGGAGACGGGTATGGCGGTCAACTTCTTGAGTTGCAGCAAGGGTGTGAAAGACCCTTTCGAATTTCCAGAGGTTAGGTGTCATTAGTCTCCAGACGCCTCATCGGAAATAGGCCTCATCTCGCCTGAAAGGGAGAACTTCCTGGATTTTCTCGAGTTGCGGCAGGTGTTCTCGAGTTACGACGGGGACCTCAGGGACCCGCCCTGGTGGCCTCAGGAGAGGCCAGTCCCCATGCGAGGTGCTATGGGGCCTCTCGGGATTCCTCTCCCGTCGATACCGGGGCCAAAAACCTTGTGTGGAGTCAGGGCCGGAACCGAGGATTCCTCTCAGGGGCTGACATGGATCTTTGGGTACTTCTGGAGTCTCCCCAGGGGAGTTAGGCCTCTTCTCGAGTGGGGGCATGCACGTGTGCTTTCCTTCCCGGCTGTAGCAGCAATGTCACGCTTCCCGTCGCGTGGATCAAAGGATCTGTGGTTTTCCCTCGAGGCTTTCCCACAGGGCTGTCCCACGTGCCACCGTGGTGTGAGTCGATCCTCGGCGTGAAAGATGAGCCAGTGCAGGGCAAAGAGGTTCCTCTGGAATGGACGGAGACATCTGGGGACTCTTGGAATGGTGGTACGACCATGGAGTTCCTCTCGCCTTTCCTGTTGAGAGTGCCTCCTCTTGAGATGCGACGGGAACGCCGGGAATTCTTCCCCGTTGAATGCAGGGAAAGGATCCATCATCTCGAGCTCCGAGTGGGAAACGGGGCTCCTTTGGATGTGGGCGGGACCATCATGCTTCCTCTCGAGTGGAGACGGGTATGGCGGTGAACTTCTTGAGTTGCAGCAAGGGTGTGAAAGACCCTTTCGAAGTTCCAGAGGTTAGGTGTCATTAGTCTCCAGACGCCTCATCGGAAATAGGCCTCATCTCGCCTGGAAGGGAGAACTTCCTGGATTTTCTCGAGATGCGGCAGGTGTTCTCGAGTTACGACGGGTACCTCAGGGACCCGCCCTGGTGGCCTCAGGAGAGGCCAGTCCCCATGCGAGTTGCTAGGGGGCCTCTCGGGATTCCTCTCCCGTCGATACCGGGGCCAAAAACTTTGTATGGAGTCAGGGCCGGAACCGAGGATTCCTCTCAGGGGCTGACATGGATCTTTGGGTTCTTCTGGAGTCCCCCCAGGGGAGTCAGGCCTCGTCTCGAGTGGGGGCATGCACGTGCGCTTTCCTTCCAGGCTGTAGCAGCAATGTCACGCTTCCCGTCGCGTGGATCAAAGGATCTGTGGTTTTCCCTCGAGGCTTTCCCTCGAGGCTTTCCCACAGGGCTGTCCCACGTGCCACCGTGGTGTGAGTCGATCCTCGGCGTGAAAGATGAGCCAGTGCAGGGCAAAGAGGTTCCACTGGAATGGACTGAGACATCTGGGGGACTCTAGGAATGGTGGTAGGACCATGGAGTTCCTCTCGCCTTTCCTGTTGAGAGTGCCTCCTCTTGAGATGCGACGGGAACGCCGGGAATTCTTTCCCGTTGAAAGCAGGGAAAGGATCCCTCATCTCGAGCTACGAGGGGGAAACGGGGCTCCTCTGGATGTGGGCGGGACCATCGTGCTTCCTCTCGTGTGGAGACGGGTATGGCGGTGAACTTCTTGAGTTGCAGCAAGGGTGTGAAAGACCCTTTCGAATTTCCAGAGGTTAGGTGTCATTAGTCTCCAGACGACTCATCGGAAATAGGCCTCATCTCGCCTGGAAGGGAGAACTTCCTGGATTTTCTCGAGTTGCGGCAGGTGTTCTCGAGTTACGACGGGGACCTCAGGGACCCGCCCTGGTGGCCTCAGGAGAGGCCAGTACCCATGCGAGGTGCTAGGGGGCCTCTCGGGATTCCTCTCCCGTCGATACCGGGGGCAAAAACCTTGTGTGGAGTCAGGGCCGGAACCGAGGATTCCTCTCAGGGGCTGACATGGATCTTTGGGTACTTCTGGAGTCTCCCCAGGGGAATCAGGCCTCGTCACGAGTGTTGGCATGCACGTGCGCTTTCCTTACAGGCTGTAGCAGCAATGTCACGCTTCCCGTGGCGTGGATCAAAGGATCTGTAGTTTTCCCTCGAGGCTTTCCCACAGGGCTGTCCCACGTGCCACCGTGGTGTGAGTCGATCCTCGGCGTGAAAGATGAGCCAGGGCAGGGCAAAGAGGTTCCTCTGGAATGGACTGAGACATCTGGGGGACTCTTGGAATGGTGGTACGACCATGGAGTTCCTCTTGCCTTTCCTGTTGAGAGTGCCTCCTCTTGAGAAGCGACGGGAACGCCGGGATTTCTTTCCCGTTGAAAGCAGGGAAAGGATCCCTCATCTTGAGCTCCGAGGGGGAAACGGGGCTCCTCTGGATGTGGGCGGGACCATCGTGCTTCCTCTCGAGTGGAGACGGGTATGGCGGTGAACTTCTTGAGTTGCAGCAAGGGTGTGAAAGACCCTTTCCAAGTTCGAGAGGTTAGGTGTCATTAGTCTCCAGACGCCTCATCGGAAATAGGCCTCATCTCGCCTGGAAGGGAGAACTTCCTGGATTTTCTCGAGTTGCGGCAGGTGTTCTCGAGTTACGACAGGGACCTCAGGGACCCGCCCTGGTGGCCTCAGGAGAGGCCAGTCCCCATGCGAGGTGCTAGGGGGCCTCTCGGGATTCCTCTCCCGTCGATACCGGGGCCAAAAACCTTGTGTGCAGTCAGGGCCGGAACCGAGGATTCCTCTCAGGGGCTGACATGGATCTTTGGGTTCTTCTGGAGTCTCCCCACGGGAGTCAGGCCTCGTCTCGAGTGGGGGCATGCACGTGCGCTTTCCTTCCAGGCTGTAGCAGCAATGTCACGCTTCCCGTCGCGTGCATCAAAGGATCTGTGTTATTCCCTCGAGGCTTTCCCTCGAGGCTTTCCCACAGGGCTGTCCCACGTGCCACCGTGGTGTGAGTCGATCCTCGGCGTGAAAGATGAGCCAGTGCAGGGCAAAGAGGTTCCTCTGGAATGGACTGAGACATCTGGGGGACTCTTGGAATGGTGGTACGACCATGGAGTTCCTCTCGCCATTCCTGTTGAGAGTGCCTCCTCTTGAGATACGACGGGAACACCGGGAATTCTTTCCCGTTGAAAGCAGGGAAAGGATCCCTCATCTCGAGCTAAGAGGGGGAAACGGGGCTCCTCTGGATGTGGGCGGGACCATCGTGCTTCCTCTCGAGTGGAGACGGGTATGGCGGTGAAATTCTTGAGTTGCAGCAAGGGTGTGAAAGACCCTTTCGAAGTTCGAGAGGTTAGGTGTCATTAGTCTCCAGACGCCTCATCGGAAATAGGCCTCATCTCGCCTGGAAGGGAGAACTTCCTGGATTTTCTCGAGTTGCGGCAGGTGTTCTCGAGTTACGACGGGGACCTCAGGGACCCGCCCTGGTGGCCTCAGGAGAGGCCAGTCCCCATGCGAGGTGCTAGGGGGCCTCTCGGGATTCCTCTCCCGTCGATACCAAGGCCAAAAACCTTGTGTGGAGTCAGGGTCGGAACCGAGGATTCCTCTCAGGGGCTTATATGGATCTTTGGGTACTTCTGGAGTCTCGCCAGGGGAGACAGGCCTCGTCTCGAGTGGGGGCATGCACGTGCGCTTTCCTTCCAGGCTGTAGCAGCAATGTCACGCTTCCCGTCGCGTGGATCAAAGGATCTGTGGTTTTCCCTCGAGGCTTTCCCTCGAGGCTTTCCCACAGGGCTGTCCCACGTGCCTCCGTGGTGTGTGTCGATCCTCGGCGTGAAAGATGAGCCAGTGCAGGGCAAAGAGGTTCCTCTGGAATGGACTGAGACATCTGGGGGACTCTAGGAATGGTGGTACGAGCATGGAGTTCCTCTCGCCTTTCCTGTTGAGAGTGCCTCCTCTTGAGATGCGACGGGAATGCCGGGAATTCTTTCCCGTTGAAAGCAGGGAAAGGATCTCTCATCTCGAGCTACGAGGGGGAAACGGGGCTCCTCTGAATGTGGGCGGGACCATCGTGCTTCCTCTCGAGTGGAGACGGGTATGGCGGTGAACTTCTTGAGTTGCAGCAAGGGTGTGAAAGACCCTTTCGAAGTTCCAGAGGTTAGGTGTCATTAGTCTCCAGACGACTCATCGGAAATAGGCCTCATCTCGCCTGCAAGAGAGAACTTCCTGGATTTTCTCGAGTTGCGGCAGGTATTCTCGAGTTACGACGGGGACCTCAGGGACCCGCCCTGGTGGCCTCAGGAGAGGCCAGTCCCCATACGAGGTGCTAGGGGGCCTCTCGGGATTCCTCTCCCGTCGATACCGGGGCCAAAAACCTTGTGTGGAGTCAGGGTCGGAACCGAGGATTCCTCTCAGGGGCTTATATGGATCTTAGGGTACTTCTGGAGTCTCGCCAGGGGAGACAGGCCTCGTCTCGAGTGGGGGCATGCACGTGCGCTTTCCTTCCAGGCTGTAGCAGCAATGTCACGCTTCCCGTCGCGTGCATCAAAGGATCTGTGGTTTTCCCTCGAGGCTTTCCCTCGAGGCTTTCCCACAGGGCTGTCCCACGTGCCTCCGTGGAGTGAGTCGATCCTCGGCGTGAAAGATGAGCCAGTGCAGGGCAAAGAGGTTCCTCTGGAATGGACTGAGACATCTGGGGGACTCTTTGTATGGTGGTACGACCATGGAGTTCCTCTCGCCTTTCCTGTTGAGAGTGCCTCCTCTTGAGATGCGACGGGAACGCCGGGAATTCTTTCCCGTCTAAAGCAGGGAAAGGTTCCCTCATCTCGAGATACGAGGGGGAAACGGGGCTCCTCTGGATGTGGGCGGGACCATCGTGCTTCCTCTCGAGTGGAGACGGGTATGGCGGTGAACTTCTTGAGTTGCAGCAAGGGTGTGAAAGACCCTTTCGAATTTCCAGAGGTTAGGTGTCATTAGTCTCCAGACGCCTCATCGGAAATAGGCCTCATCTCGCCTGAAAGGGAGAACTTCCTGGATTTTCTCGAGTTGCGGCAGGTGTTCTCGAGTTACGACGGGGACTTCAGGGACCCGCCCTGGTGGCCTCAGGAGAGGCCAGTCCCCATGCGAGGTGCTAGGGGGCCTCTCGGGATTCCTCTCCCGTCGATACCGGGGCCAAAAACCTTGTGTGGAGTCAGGGCCGGAACCGAGGATTCCTCTCAGGGGCTGACATGGATCTTTGGGTACTTCTGGAGTCTCCCCAGGGGAGTTAGGCCTCTTCTCGAGTGGGGGCATGCACGTGCGCTTTCCTTCCCGGCTGTAGCAGCAATGTCACGCTTCCCGTCGCGTGGATCAAAGGATCTGTGGTTTTCCCTCGAGGCTTTCCCACAGGGCTGTCCCACGTGCCACCGTGGTGTGAGTCGATCCTCGGCGTGAAAGATGAGCCAGTGCAGGGCAAAGAGGTTCCTCTGGAATGGACTGAGACATCTGGGGACTCTTGGAATAGTGGTACGACCATGGAGTTCGTCTCGCCTTTCCTGTTGAGAGTGCCTCCTCTTGAGATGCGACGGGAACGCCGGGAATTCTTCCCCGTTGAAAGCAGGGAAAGGATCCTTCATCTCGAGCTCCGAGGGGGAAACGGGGCTCCTTTGGATGTGGGCGGGACCATCATGCTTCCTCTCGAGTGGAGACGGGTATGGCGGTGAACTTCTTGAATTGCAGCAAGGGTGTGAAAGACCC
Organism: Capricornis sumatraensis; assembly: GCF_032405125.1. Classification (NCBI taxonomy): domain Eukaryota; kingdom Metazoa; phylum Chordata; class Mammalia; order Artiodactyla; family Bovidae; genus Capricornis; species Capricornis sumatraensis. Next base: position 235,334 of record NC_091077.1, on the reverse strand, counting down.
TTTCGAAGTTCCAGAGGTTAGGTGTCATTAGTCTCCAGACGCCTCATCGGAAATAGGCCTCATCTCGCCTGGAAGGGAGAACTTCCTGGATTTTCTCGAGATGCGGCAGGTGTTCTCGAGTTACGACGGGGACCTCAGGGACCCGCCCTGGTGGCCTCAGGAGAGGCCAGTCCCCATGCGAGTTGCTAGGGGGCCTCTCGGGATTCCTCTCCCGTCGATACCGGGGCCAAAAACCTTGTGTGGAGTCAGGGCCGGAACCGAGGATTCCTCTCAGGGGCTGACATGGATCTTTGGGTACTTCTGGAGTCTCCCCAGGGGAGTCAGGCCTCGTCTCGAGTGGGGGCATGCACGTGCGCTTTCCTTCCAGGCTGTAGCAGCAATGTCACGCTTCCTGTCGCGTGGATCAAAGGATCTGTGGTTTTCCCTCGAGGCTTTCCCTCGAGGCTTTCCCACAGGGCTATCCCACGTCCCACCGTGGTGTGAGTCGATCTTCGGCGTGAAAGATGAGGCAGTGCAGGGCAAAGAGGTTCCTCTGGAATGGACTGGGACATCTGGGGGACTCTTGGAATGGTGGTAAGACCATGGAGTTCCTCTCGCCTTTCCTGTTGAGAGTGCCTCCTCTTGAGATGCGACGGGAACGCCGGGAATTCTTTCCCGTTGAAAGTAGGGAAAGGATCCTTCATCTCGAGCTACGAGGGGGAAACGGGGCTCCTCTGGATGTGGGCGGGACCATCGTGCTTCCTCTCGAGTGGAGAAGGGTATGGCGGTGAACTTCTTGAGTTGCAGCAAGGGTGTGAAAGACCCTTTCGAAGTTCCAGAGGTTAGGTGTCATAAGTCTCCAGACGCCTCATCGGAAATAGGCCTCATCTCGCCTGGAAGAGAGAACTTCTTGGATTTTCTCGAGTTGCGGCAGGTGTTCTCAAGTTACGACGGGGACCTCAGGGACCCGCCCTGGTGGCCTCAGGAGAGGCCAGTCCCCATTCGAGGTGCTAGGGGCCCTTTCGGGATTCCTCTCCCGTCGATACCGGGGCCAAAAACCTTGTGTGGAGTAAGGGCCGGAACCGAGGATTCCTCTCAGGGGCTGACATGGATCTTTGGGTACTTCTGGAGTCTCCCCAGGGGAGTCAGGCCTCGTCTCGAGTGGGGGCATGCACGTGCGCTTTCCTTACAGGCTGTAGCAGCAATGTCACGCTTCCCGTGGCGTGGATCAAAGGATCTGTGGTTTTCCCTCGAGGCTTTCCCACAGGGCTGTCCCACGTGCCACCGTGGTGTGAGTCGATCCTCGGCTTGAAAGATGAGCCAGTGCAGGGCAAAGAGGTTCCTCTGGAATGGACTGAGACATCTGGGGGACTCTTGGAATGGTGGTACGACCATGGAGTTCCTCTCGCCTTTCCTGTTGAGAGTGCCTCCTCTTGAGATGCGACGGGAACGCCGGGAATTCTTTCCCGTTGAAAGCAGGGAAAGGATCCCTCATCTTGAGGTACGAGGGGGAAACGGGGCTCCTCTGGATATGGGCGGGACCATCGTGCTTCCTCTCGAGTGGAGACGGGTATGGCGGAGAACTTCTTGAGTTGCAGCAAGGGTGTGAAAGACCCTTTCGAAGTTCGAGAGGTTAGGTGTCATTAGTCTCCAGACGCCTCATCGGAAATAGGCCTCATCTCGCCTGGAAGGGAGAACTTCCTGGATTTTCTCGAGTTGCGGCAGGTGTTCTCGAGTTACGACGGGGACCTCAGGGACCCGCCCTGGTGGCCTCAGGAGAGGCCAGTCCCCATGCGAGTTGCTAGGGGGCCTCTCGGGATTCCTCTCCCGTCGATACCGGGGCCAACAACCTTGTGTGCAGTCAGGGCCGGAACCGAGGATTCCTCTCAGGGGCTGACATGGATCTTTGGGTACTTCTGGAGTCTCCCCAGGGGAGTCAGGCCTCGTCTCGAGTGGGGGCATGCACGTGCGCTTTCCTTCCAGGCTGTAGCAGCAATGTCACGCTTCCCGTCGCGTGCATCAAAGGATCTGTGGTTTTCCCTCGAGGCTTTCCCTCGAGGCTTTCCCACAGGGCTGTCCCACATGCCACCGTGGTGTGAGTCGATCCTCGGCGTGAAAGATGAGCCAGTGCAGGGCAAAGAGGTTCCTCTGGAATGGACTGAGACATCTGGGGGACTCTTTGTATGGTGGTACGACCATGGAGTTCCTCTCGCCTTTCCTGTTGAGAGTGCCTCCTCTTGAGATGCGACGGGAACGCCGGGAATTCTTTCCCGTCTAAAGCAGGGAAAGGTTCCCTCATCTCGAGATACGAGGGGGAAACGGGGCTCCTCTGGATGTGGGCGGGACCATCGTGCTTCCTCTCGAGTGGAGACGGGTATGGCGGTGAACTTCTTGAGTTGCAGCAAGGGTGTGAAAGACCCTTTCGAATTTCCAGAGGTTAGGTGTCATTAGTCTCCAGACGCCTCATCGGAAATAGGCCTCATCTCGCCTGAAAGGGAGAACTTCCTGGATTTTCTCGAGTTGCGGCAGGTGTTCTCGAGTTACGACGGGGACTTCAGGGACCCGCCCTGGTGGCCTCAGGAGAGGCCAGTCCCCATGCGAGGTGCTAGGGGGCCTCTCGGGATTCCTCTCCCGTCGATACCGGGGCCAAAAACCTTGTGTGGAGTCAGGGCCGGAACCGAGGATTCCTCTCAGGGGCTGACATGGATCTTTGGGTACTTCTGGAGTCTCCCCAGGGGAGTTAGGCCTCTTCTCGAGTGGGGGCATGCACGTGCGCTTTCCTTCCCGGCTGTAGCAGCAATGTCACGCTTCCCGTCGCGTGGATCAAAGGATCTGTGGTTTTCCCTCGAGGCTTTCCCACAGGGCTGTCCCACGTGCCACCGTGGTGTGAGTCGATCCTCGGCGTGAAAGATGAGCCAGTGCAGGGCAAAGAGGTTCCTCTGGAATGGACTGAGACATCTGGGGACTCTTGGAATGGTGGTACGACCATGGAGTTCGTCTCGCCTTTCCTGTTGAGAGTGCCTCCTCTTGAGATGCGACGGGAACGCCGGGAATTCTTCCCCGTTGAAAGCAGGGAAAGGATCCATCATCTCGAGCTCCGAGGGGGAAACGGGTCTCCTTTGGATGTGGGCGGGACCATCATGCTTCCTCTCGAGTGGAGACGGGTATGGCGGTGAACTTCTTGAATTGCAGCAAGGGTGTGAAAGACCCTTTCGAAGTTCCAGAGGTTAGGTGTCATTAGTCTCCAGACGCCTCATCGGAAATAGGCCTCATCTCGCCTGGAAGGGAGAACTTCCTGGATTTTCTCGAGATGCGGCAGGTGTTCTCGAGTTACGACGGGGACCTCAGGGACCCGCCCTGGTGGCCTCAGGAGAGGCCAGTCCCCATGCGAGTTGCTAGGGGGCCTCTCGGGATTCCTCTCCCGTCGATACCGGGGCCAAAAACCTTGTGTGGAGTCAGGGCCGGAACCGAGGATTCCTCTCAGGGGCTGACATGGATCTTTGGGTACTTCTGGAGTCTCCCCAGGGGAGTCAGGCCTCGTCTCGAGTGGGGGCATGCACGTGCGCTTTCCTTCCAGGCTGTAGCAGCAATGTCACGCTTCCTGTCGCGTGGATCAAAGGATCTGTGGTTTTCCCTCGAGGCTTTCCCTCGAGGCTTTCCCACAGGGCTATCCCACGTCCCACCGTGGTGTGAGTCGATCTTCGGCGTGAAAGATGAGGCAGTGCAGGGCAAAGAGGTTCCTCTGGAATGGACTGAGACATCTGGGGGACTCTTGGAATGGTGGTAAGACCATGGAGTTCCTCTCGCCTTTCCTGTTGAGAGTGCCTCCTCTTGAGATGCGACGGGAACGCCGGGAATTCTTTCCCGTTGAAAGTAGGGAAAGGATCCTTCATCTCGAGCTACGAGGGGGAAACGGGGCTCCTCTGGATGTGGGCGGGACCATCGTGCTTCCTCTCGAGTGGAGAAGGGTATGGCGGTGAACTTCTTGAGTTGCAGCAAGGGTGTGAAAGACCCTTTCGAAGTTCCAGAGGTTAGGTGTCATTAGTCTCCAGACGCCTCATCGGAAATAGGCCTCATCTCGCCTGGATGAGAGAACTTCCTGGATTTTCTCGAGTTGCGGCAGGTGTTCTCAAGTTACGACGGGGACCTCAGGGACCCGCCCTGGTGGCCTCAGGAGTGGCCAGTCCCCATTCGAGGTGCTAGGGGGCCTTTCGGGATTCCTCTCCCGTCGATACCGGGGCCAAAAACCTTGTGTGGATTAAGGGCCGGAACCGAGGATTCCTCTCAGGGGCTGACATGGATCTTTGGGTACTTCTGGAGTCTCCCCAGGGGAGTCAGGCCTCGTCTCGAGTGGGGGCATGCACGTGCGCTTTCCTTACAGGCTGTAGCAGCAATGTCACGCTTCCCGTGGCGTGGATCAAAGGATCTGTGGTTTTCCCTCGAGGCTTTCCCACAGGGCTGTCCCACGTGCCACCGTGGTGTGAGTCGATCCTCGGCGTGAAAGATGAGCCAGTGCAGGGCAAAGAGGTTCCTCTGGAATGGACTGAGACATCTGGGGGACTCTTGGAATGGTGGTACGACCATGGAGTTCCTCTCGCCTTTCCTGTTGAGAGTGCCTCCTCTTGAGATGCGACGGGAACGCCGGGAATTCTTTCCCGTTGAAAGCAGGGAAAGGATCCCTCATCTTGAGGTACGAGGGGGAAACGGGGCTCCTCTGGATGTGGGCGCGACCATCGTGCTTCCTCTAGAGTGGAGACGGGTATGGCGGTGAACTTCTTGAGTTGCAGCAAGGGTGTGAAAGACCCTTTCGAAGTTCGAGAGGTTAGGTGTCATTAGTCTCCAGACGCCTCATCGGAAATAGGCCTCATCTCGCCTGGAAGGGAGAACTTCCTGGATTTTCTCGAGTTGCGGCAGGTGTTCTCGAGTTACGACGGGGACCTCAGGGACCCGCCCTGGTGGCCTCAGGAGAGGCCAGTCCCCATGCGAGGTGCTAGGGGGCCTCTCGGGATTCCTCTCCCGTCGATACCGGGGCCAACAACCTTGTGTGCAGTCAGGGCCGGAACCGAGGATTCCTCTCAAGGGCTGACATGGATCTTTGGGTACTTCTGGAGTCTCCCCAGGGGAGTCAGGCCTCGTCTCGAGTGGGGGCATGCACGTGCGCTTTCCTTCCAGGCTGTAGCAGCAATGTCACGCTTCCCGTCGCGTGGATCAAAGGATCTGTGGTTTTCCCTCGAGGCTTTCCCTCGAGGCTTTCCCACAGGGCTGTCCCACGTGCCACCGTGGTGTGAGTCGATCCTCGGCGTGAAAGATGAGCCAGTGCAGGGCAAAGAGGTTCCTCTGGAATGGACTGAGACATCTGGGGGACTCTTGGAATGGTGGTACGAACATGGAGTTCCTCTCGCCTTTCCTGTTGAGAGTGCCTCCTCTTGAGATGCGACGGGAACGCCGGGAATTCTTTCCCGTTGAAAGCAGGAAAAGGATCCCTCATCTCGAGCTACGAGGGGGAAACGGGGCTCCTCTGGATGTGGGCGGGACCATCGTGCTTCCTCTCCTGTGGAGACGGGTGTGGTGGTGAACTTCTTGAGTTGCAGCAAGGGTGTGAAAGACCCTTTCGAAGTTCCAGAGGTTAGGTGTCATTAGTTTCCAGACGCCTCATAGGAAATAGGCCTCATCTCGCCTGGAAGGGAGAACTTCCTGGATTTTCTCGAGTTGCGGCAGGTGTTCTCGAGTTACGACGGGGACCTCAGGAACCCGCCCTGGTGGCCTCAGGAGAGGCCAGTCCCTATGCGAGGTGCTAGGGGGCCTCTCGGGATTCCTCTCCCGTCGATACCGGGGCCAAAAACCTTGTATGGAGTCAGGGCCGGAACCGAGGATTCCTCTCAGGGGCTGACATGGATCTTTGGGTACTTCTGGAGTCTCCCCAGGGGAGTCAGGCCTCGTCTCGAGTGGGGGCATGCACGTGCACTTTCCTTCCAGGCTGTAGCAGCAATGTCACGCTTCCCGTCGCGTGGATCAAAGGATCTGTGGATTTCCCTCGAGGCTTTCCCACAGGGCTGTCCCACGTGCCACCGTGGTGTGAGTCGATCCTCGGCGTGAAAGATGAGCCAGTGCAGGACAAAGAGGTTCCTGTGGAATGGACTGAGACATCTGGGGGACTCTTGGAATGGTGGTACGACCATGGAGTTCCTCTCGCCTTTCCTGTTGAGAGTGCCTCCTCTTGAGATGCGACGGGAACGCCGGGAACTCTTTCCCTTTGAAACCAGGGAAAGGATCCCTCATCTCGAGCTACGAGGGGAAAACGGGGCTCCTCTGGATGTGGACGGGACCATCGTGCTTCCTCTCGAGTGGAGACGGGTATGGCGGTGAACTTCTTGAGTTGCAGCAAGGGTGTGAAAGACCCTTTCGAAGTTCCAGAGGTTAGGTGTCATTAGTCTCCAGACGCCTCATCAGAAATAGGCCTCATCTCGCCTGGAAGGGAGAACTTCCTGGATTTTCTCGAGTTGCGACAGGTGTTCTCGAGTTACGACGGGGACCTCAGGGACCCGCCCTGGTGGCCTCAGGACAGGCCAGTCCCTATGCGAGTTGCTAGGGGGCCTCTCGGGATTCCTCTCCCGTCGATACCTGGGCCAACAACCTTGTGTGGAGTCAGGGCCGTAACCGAGGATTCCTCTCATGGGCTGACATGGATCTTTGGGTACGTCTGGAGACTCCCCAGTGGAGTCAGGCCTCGTCTCGAGTGGGGGCATGCACGTGCGCTTTCCTTCCAGGCTGTAGCAGCAATGTCACGCTTCCCGTCGCGTGGATCAAAGGATCTGTGGTTTTCCCTCGAGGCTTTCCCTCGAGGCTTTCCCACAGGGCTGTCCCACGTGCCACCGTGGTGTGAGTCGATCCTCGGCGTGAAAGATGAGCCAGTGCAGGGCAAAGAGGTTCCTCTGGAATGGACTGAGACATCTGGGGGACTCTTGGAATGGTGGTACGACCATGGAGTTCCTCTCGCCTTTCCTGTTGAGAGTGCCTCCTCTTGAGATGCGACGGGAACGCCGGGAATTCTTTCCCATTGAAAGCAGGCAAAGGATCCCTCATCTCGAGCTACGAGGGGGAAACGGGGCTCCTCTGGATGTGGGCGGGACCATCGTGCTTCCTCTCGAGTGGAGACGGGTATGGCGGTGAACTTCTTGAGTTGCAACAAGGGTGTGAAAGACTCTTTCGAAGTTCCAGAGGTTAGGTGTCATTAGTCTCCAGACGCCTCATCGGAAATAGGCCTCATCTCGCCTGGAAGGGAGAACTTCCTGGATTTTTCGAGTTGCGGCAGGTGTTCTCGAGTTACGACGGGGACCTCAGGGACTCGCCCTGGTGGCCTCAGGAGAGGCCAGTCCCCATGCGAGTTGCTAGGGGGCCTCTCGGGATTCCTCTCCCGTCGATACCGGGGCCAAAAACCTTGTGTGGAGTCAGGGCCGGAACCGAGGATTCCTCTCAGGGGCTGATATGGATCTTTGGGTACTTCTGGAGTCTCCCCAGGGGAGTCAGGCCTCGTCTCGAGTGGGGGCATGCACGTGCGCTTTCCTTCCAGGCTGTAGCAGCAATGTCACGCTTCCCTTCGCATGGATCAAAGGATCTGTGGTTTTCCCTCGAGGCTTTCCCTCGAGGCTTTCCCTCAGGGCTGTCCCACGTGCCACCGTGGTGTGAGTCGATCCTCGGCGTGAAAGATGAGCCAGTGCAGGGCAAAGAGTTTCCTCTGGAATGGACTGAGACATCTGGGGGACTCTTGGAATGGTGGTACGACCATGGAGTTCCTCTCGCCTTTCCTGTTGAGAGTGCCTCCTCTTGAGATGCGACGGGAACGCCGGGAATTCTTTCCCGTTGAAAGCAGGAAAAGGATCCCTCATCTCGAGCTACGAGGGGGAAACGGGGCTCCTCTGGATGTGGGCGGGACCATCGTGCTTCCTCTCGAGTGGAGACGGGTATGGCGGTGAACTTCTTGAGTTGCAGCAAGGGTGTGAAAGACCCTTTCGAAGTTCCAGAGGTTAGGTGTCATTAGTCTCCAGACGCCTCATCGGAAATAGGCCTCATCTCGCCTGGAAGGGAGAACTTCCTGGATTTTCTCGAGATGCGGCAGGTGTTCTCGAGTTACGACGGGGACCTCAGGGACCCGCCTTGGTGGCCTCAGGAGAGGCCAGTCCACATGCGAGTTGCTAGGGGGCCTCGCGGGATTCCTCTCCCGTCGATACCGGGGCCAAAAACCTTGTGTGGAGTCAGGGCCGGAAACGAGGATTCCTCTCAGGGGCTGACATGGATCTTTGGGTACTTCTGGAGTCTCCGCAGGGGATTCAGGCCTCGTCTCGAGTGGGGGCATGCACGTGCATTTTCTTTCCAGGCTGTAGCAGCAATGTCACGCTTCCCGTCGCGTGGATCAAAGGATCTGTGGTTTTCCCTCGAGGCTTTCCCACAGGGCTGTCCCACGTTCCACCGTGGTGTGAGTCGATCCTCGGCGTGAAAGATGAGCCAGTGCAGGGCACAGAGGTTCCTCTGGAATGGACTGAGACATCTGGGGGACTCTTGGAATGGTGGTACGACCATGGAGTTCCTCTCGCCTTTCCTGTTGAGAGTGCCTCCTCTTGAGATGCGACGGGAACGCCGGGAATTCTTTCCCGTTGAAAGCAGGGAAAGGATCCCTCATCTCGAGCTACGAGGGGGAAACGGGGTTCCTCTGGATGTGGGCGGGACCATCGTGCTTCCTCTCGAGTGGAGACGGGTATGGCGGTGAACTTCTTGAGTTGCAGCAAGGGTGTGAAAGACCCTTTCGAAGTTCCAGAGGTTAGGTGTCATTAGTCTCCAGACGCCTCATCGGAAATAGGCCTCATCTCGCCTGGAAGGGAGAACTTCCTGGATTTTCTCGAGTTGCGGCAGGTGTTCTCGAGTTACGACGGGGACCTCAGGGACCCGCCCTGGTGGCCTCAGGAGAGGCCAGTCCCTAGGCGAGTTGCTAGGGGGCCTCTCGGGATTCCTCTCCCGTTGATACCGGGGCCAAAAACCTTGTGTGGAGTCAGGGCCGGAACCGAGGATTCCTCTCAGGGGCTGACATGGATCTTTGGGTACTTCTGGAGTCTCCCCAGGGGAGTCAGGCCTCGTCTCGAGTGGGGGCATGCACGTGCGCTTTCCTTCCAGGCGGTAGCAGCAATGTCACGCTTCCCGTCGCGTGGATCAAAGGATCTGTGGTTTTCCCTCGAGGCTTTCCCTCGAGGCTTTCCCACAGGGCTGTCCCACGTGCCACCGTAGTGTGAGTCGATCCTCGGCATGAAAGATGAGCCAGTGCAGGGCAAAGAGGTTCCTCTGGAATGGACTGAGACATCTGGGGGACTCTTGGAATGGTGGTACGACCATGGAGTTCCTCTCGCCTTTCCTGTTGAGAGTGCCTCCTCTTGAGATGCGACGGGAACGCCGGGAATTCTTTCCCGTTGAAAGCAGGGAGAGGATCCCTCATCTCGAGCTACGAGGGGGAAACGGGGCTCCTCTGGATGTGGGCGGGACCATCGTGCTTCCTCTCTAGTGGAGACGGGTATTGCCGGGGTCCAGCCCCGTTGGATCCAGGGAATTCGAAGGGTGGACGGCGTTGGCGTGGAAAGACTTGTTTATTTATTAATATAAGATTAGATTAAGAAACTGTAGTGCAGTAGGAAGATTAAGTGGAGAAAGAGGGCTGAATAGCTTGGTTTACGCGGAAGACCAATAAAATTCCAGACAAGGAATTTGCACCATCTACGTTGGGCCACCGGTGCCCGCTTGAATATCTAAGGGTGCCTCGCCTTAAGCTCCCTTTCTCGCGGATCTTAATAACCAGGGCAAATAAGTAGACCTGGCGAGCCTCCGCGCCCCAGATGGAAATTCAGCCTGAAATTAAAGTAAAGAGCAGAGGGAAGAAAAGGGAGAGAAAAAGAGAGAGAGAGAGAGACACGGGGGGAGCCATATTCCCAAGACACCAGGCCGAGACTAGTCCGAGAAACTGGTCTGAGAATCTGGTCCCGTCCTTTATTGTTCAGAAGGCCTTTTATACTTTTGATAAAACATGGAGATCAATGGGTAACACAAAGTTATGCAGCGTTAGCAGTCCAGACTCTTATCAAAACCAGGCTTTTCTCTCTGCATACCTAATTGTATACACAAGTCTTAGGTAATTTACATCATCTTCCAACCAAAAGGGCCAATTAACATTTTACAGCCTTTTTTCTGATAAGGGTTTGTCAACCACAAGACTTATTTGTGTTGATCTTCCCAAGGTCTGGTGCCACTCTCGGAAAGCACTAAAGAAAGTTACATTCTTAGACAGCAAGGATACAGCAACTTATAACAAGTAGAGGGAGTGCAGTGATTTATAGCAAAAGAGAAGCAATTAACTCAAAAGTCTAGTGTTGCTAACATCAAAACTACTATGTATCTTTTTCTACATCCTGCTTACATTAACATCCTTCCAGGTGCCTAAAAGATAAAGAATAAGGAGGTCTGGCAGCAATCCTTGAGTCAACAGTGAAAACCCTCTACCAATATAATTTTTAACTCTTTAGAAAAGGCTCTGTATCTTTAAGATGCTTTTAAGCTTTGTGCCTCCCGCGGTTGGGGGGCTGTAAGCAATTCACAAGCTGTAAGCTTTGTGCCTCTCGCGGTTGGGGGGCTGTAAGCAATTCACAAGCTGTAAGAGGTCTGGGGAACCTGTTAGGCAGACTAGAGAGCTATCAGAGGGGTTTAACTGAAACATCCCTTTCAAATGCAGAAGACTAAAACCCTGAATTGACTTTTTTCCAGAGAATATCAGAAAAGTGGAAAAGCAGAGCACAAAAGCCGGCAGATTTTTGCTGGGGTACATGCTTAGGAATATCCAGAGGGGTCCCTGAAGTCTGAGCACGCCTTGCGTATGTCAGCTTCCTTCCTCATGACCTTGTCACGGGCGGGATTCCTCACACTGGCTTCCGGCAACTCCCCCTTCTTTATTAGTTTTTTAAAAAAATTAGGTGCAGTTCAGTCGCGAGATTCCGAATGCTCTGCCGAAGAGTCCTGACAACACAAGGAAGCACGATTACAAGGAGCAGGATTATGGCACCCACAGCAGCATAGCTAGAGACAGTAGTCAGAAGAGTTTTTCCAGAAATGAAGTCAGAGAAGGTGTGGAAAAAGTCATTGGCTTCTCCTGTGGCGGTAAAATCTAATCGGGAGTGTTCCAAGGTCTGAATCTGATTATGAAGTTTCCCTAAATCTAAACTAATATCTGAGCTGTTCCAGACACCTAAAATATGATTTTTGACCCTCTCCCATTTAAAATCTGTCTCATTTACTTTCAGGGATGTAACACATATCCACCGGTAATCGGCATGACATGAAAGAGCCAATTTCATTTTCAGACTCTGTAATTCATTCCCAATATGCATTACTGCTTCTTCTAAGGCATCAATCCTTATTTCTAGCTTCCTATCTATAATTTCCTGGGTTGCCAGCGTTAGAGAAACATTTTTGGATACGGTGTCAACATATTGGGCAGTATACACTTGTTGAGACAATGATAATGCCGCCACAGTAACAGAAGTAATTGCGGTTATCAAAGCTGATATTCCCAAAACAAGTAAGCCCACAAACCGTCGTGTTCGCATTAAATCTTGTAGCTGTTGCAGTACAGCTAGGCCATGGTTATCATACCAATACGTGGCTACAGTTACAGGTACCATGAGATAGGGCGGACGTTTTAAAACCATGAAAGAGCAAACTTTATATTGAGGAGTTAAACAGGATGAAAGCATACATTGTTCACAAGACACTACATGGGGTCCACCTGTATAATTCAATTGTATGTTAAGTCTTTCAGAATCATTAGTGAAAAGAAAAACATAAGGAGAGAGTAGACAAGCTAAAATAGAGTAAATAGAGGTATTTTTTGGTCGGATTAAAATAATAGGGGCGGTAGCCGCAAGGGCTCTCCAAATTTCTGGCTGCCAAAAGGTTTTACCTCTAGTTATATAAGACAGCATAGGGGGAACAAATTGGTTATTATGCCGTCTGGTGGCAACTAACGGCCAAGAAATTGAATATTCTTTCCAATTATCCAATCTATTGATAAAGTCATCGTCAGACTCAGGGTCTTGACCTGGATTTGGGTTGCTCCAGTCCTGAATCGCACAATTTCTTCCTCCCAGCATATTGTAATCTACTCTCGAATTATAAATACAAGATTTCCAAATCGGATATCCTGAATGATCATCTATAGTTTTCCAAATAACATCTGAGGGAGCAACATCATCACAATTTGGATATTCTGATGGAGTTTTGAGAGACAAAGACTTATAGGGGCCAAGGACCCCAGGCATACGGGCTCGTAATATCCAAGCAGACCGATCCCCTATAGATGCAAATTTAGAGGTTGGGGAATCTGTCATAACTGCTTTTGTGGAGGCTCCAACGCATCCTGTCTTGGTAAAGAAGTCTCCTGTAAGGCCAGGAGGAAAATTAAAGCAGACAGGAAAATCATCTGCTAGTCCTTTAAAGGTATAATTGAAATTAATAGGGTATTGGTCTTTTGTATAGGAAGTATAAGATCCTCCCAAAAGGCGAGGCTGGTCTGTACTAACTCGTATGGGGTCACTGTTCCAAGTAACAACTTGGAAAGTTGGAGGATCCGGGAGAAACGCCCAATATTTGGTTGGAATGGGAGCAGCGCTTACCTGGCAAGAGAGCAAGGCAAGCATGGCAATAAACACCTTTTCAGGAGAGACTGACGATCCCTGTAGGGTAGCTATCCCCTGTGCCTGGCGACAGAGAGCTTTAATCTGTCCCCAGGTGGGCAAGGAGGCTTGTTGGGTTGACTGAGCTGGGCGTCCTAATGGATTCCTGCGAGGCAAAAAATCAGGGGGTGCAATATCCTGTATCTGAAGTCGTGACATCTGTCCAGTGGGTGGCTCCGATCCGCGCCTATCCGGGATCTCCAATGTCAGCTGTCCTGGGGTCAGCGGCGTTGCCCGTGCTGGCGGAGGGAGCGGGGGAAGAGGGAGTTTCTTCCTTTTTAGAGATCGCGGTGGCGGGGGATTCTGGTATCCGGGGAGCTGAGACATGGCGAATTAGTCTGTCTGGAACCCAAATCGGAGCGTCCGCGTCCTGTGGAAAAACACAAGCATACCCTCGCCCATTGGTTAATAAGGGGTCAGGACCTTTCCATTGTCCGGAAAGAAGGTCCCTCCATTTTACTAATGGTTTTGCATTCAATTGCTCTGGGCACCAATGGCGAAGCATTGCAGTGTTTCCGGATGAATCAGCATTTAAGTTATTTATTACGAAAAGAGCATGTTGCAAAATCTGATGGGGGGAACTATATTTAAATTCCCCTTCTTTTAGTTTTTGAATATGGATTTTCAGTGTTTGATGTGCTCTTTCCACAATGGCTTGTCCTTGTGGGTTATAAGGGATGCCGGTGTTATGTTTAATTTGAAATCTTGTACAGAATTGCTGAAAAGATTTAGAAGTGTAAGCAGGAGCATTATCAGTTTTTAAAGCTTTTGGCAAGCCCAGATAGGAAAAGCATGTAAAAAGATGTTGTATTACATCTTTAACTGCTTCCCCTGTACGAGCAGTGGCAATAATAACATGAGAGAAGGTATCTACAGTTACATGAACAAAAGACAGTTTTCCAAATGAAGAGACATGGGTTACATCCATTTGCCAGAGTGCATTAGGTTTGAGACCGCGAGGGTTAACTCCCAGAGGCAAAGCATTCACGGTAGTAGGACAATGTGAACAAGAACGAACAATCTCTCGGGCAGATTCTCGAGGAATTTGAAACTGGTATCGTAAGGCAGTGGCATTTTGGTGATGAAGTGAGTGAGAAGCTCGAGCTTCTTCAAAAACAGAAGCCACTGAAATCCTGGTTAACGAATCTGCCAATTCATTGAGAGCATTTAAAGGGCCAGGCAGGCCGGAATGAGCCCGAATGTGGCCGATAAAGAACGCCCGATTTCTTTTCCATATTTGCTGCTGCAGTTTAGTTAACAAATGGAAGATAGCAGTTTTGTTTTCAGGCAAAACTGCAGTCTCAATGTGTGGAAACAGCCTGACCACATACTGAGAGTCAGAATAAAGGTTAAATTCTTTCTCCGCAAACATAACAAAGGCCTCAATAACAGCTGTGATTTCAGCCCTTTGAGCTGAAGTTTCTTGTGTTTCCAAAAGTTTTTGATGATCTCTTGTGACTATAGAGGCTCTACCGTTAGCCGATCCATCAGTAAAGACTACCTGAGCATCTGAAATAGGGAACTGTTTACACCGGACAGGAAAAATAACTGGATGGTTAGACATAAAATTTAGTAAAACATGCGAGGGTAAATGATGCAAAATTTGACCACAGTAATTCCCTATGGCAATCTGCCAGTCTTCATCAAACATTAAAAGAGCATCAAGCTGCTCCTTATTATATGGAATTACAATCTCTGATGGCTCTTTACCAAACAATTCAATGCTCCGCTTCCTTCCTTTTAGCATTAATGTGGCAATTAAACCAGGATAAGAAGCCACGACTTTTTTAGCTTGGGTAGGAAGATGGATCCATTCTAAAGGGCCGCGTTGCCACAGAACTCCCGTAGGTGCCGTTGGAGTAGCTAGGCAAAGGAACTGCCACGTCATCGTCAAATCAATTCTTTTTACATAGCTATTTGATAAGGCTGCTTCTACTTTGCCTAGGGCTTCTTGAGCCTCAGCTGTTAATTGTCTTTTTGAGGTTGGATCAGGATCCCCGCGTAAAGTGTTAAAAAGAGGTTTTAATTCGGCAGTGGTTAATTTTAAATATGGTCTAATCCAATTAATATCACCTAAGAGTTTTTGATAATCATTTAAAGTAATAAGATGGTCTTTTCTCAATTGCAGCGGGGTATGAGTCACCGTTTCCGAATTTATGACTCTTCCTAAGTAAGTTATGGGCGGATTGATTTGAATTTTTTCTGGGGCAATTTTTAGGCCTCTGTCTGTCAATGCCTGGGTCAGGTCCTGGAGCACAGTCTGCAGGTGAACTCTATCAGGATGAGCTATTAAAATATCATCCATATAGTGAATCATATACACGTGTTCATATTTAGCCCTAGTATCTTCTAGAGCGGCATTAACAAATTTTTGGCATAAAGTAGGGCTATTTTTCATTCCCTGAGGCAGAACCTTCCACTGAAACCGTAAATAAGGCTGTTTAAGATTTTCTGATGGCAGACTAAAGGCAAATCGCTTTTTATCCTCAGGATTTAAGGGAATAGTGAAAAAACAATCTTGTAAATCAATAACAATTATATTATATCCCTCTGGAACGGCTACTGGGGAAGGGAGCCCAGGCTGTAAGGCCCCCATGTCCTCCATGGTGGCATTAATAGCTCTCAAATCCTGTAAAAGTCGCCATTTACCAGATTTTTTCTTAATGACAAAAATAGGAGTGTTCCAGGGGCTATTGGAGGGCTCAATATGTCCCAATTCTAATTGTTCAAAGATTAATGCTTTAGCTGCCAATAATTTTTCCTTATGCAGAGGCCACTGTTCTACCCACACCGGATCTTGAGATTTCCATGTGATGGGGTCGGCAGCAAAAACAATGGCCTCAATTATAAATTTGGATATCCCAATCCAGCACGTAGCTTGCGAGGAGTTGGGCAAATTGGCTCAATTATTCCTGTCTGTTGTTTACCCAATCCTTTTGATGGATCATAGCCCATCTGCAACATCTGAGAGGTCACTTTATCATCAGGGCTAAAAAGTAACACTCCCATTTGAGATAGCACGTCCCTCCCCCACAGGGTAAGGGGGAGCGAAGGAACGACATAAGGTTGGAAAGTTCCACGGGTATCCTCAAATTGCCAATCTAAAATTTTTGCACTTTTGGCTATTGTGGGGGCTCTTCCTATCCCCACCAAGTTATTTTCAGTAGTATGTGTGGGCCAGGAGCTGGGCCAGTCTTTTCCTGAAATGCAAGAAACATCTGCTCCTGTGTCTAATAACCCCACAATAGACTTGCCATTAATCAGGATAGTCTTCATAGGACGTTTCTGAGTAATTTCTGTTATCCAAAAAACCATATCACTAGACCCAAATCCTTTATCCTGCCTTTCATTTTGAGTAGCTGTGCGCCCAATTGCAGTGTGGTAAGGCAAAAGCAAAAGTTGGGCTATTCTTTGTCCCTGATGTATTTGGAAAGTTTTAGTTGGGGGTGAAATCATTATCTGGATTTCTCCTGTATAATCTGAGTCAATTACTCCAGGGATGATTGTGAGACCTTGCATAGCTAAGGAACTTCTGCCTAGTATAATTCCTACTAAACCTGTTGGTAATGGGCCTTTAACTCCTGTAGGTATTTTTACAGTGGGGCTATCTGGTGTTAATATTGCTGAGGTGGTGGAACTGAGGTCCAGTCCTGCGCTGCCTGGGGTTGCTCTGATGAGTTCTGCGATGGGACGAAGGGAATGAATGGGTTCAGTGAGGCTGCCCCAATTGTTGTCGGGGCCTGAGGCTGGCCCCTCAATCCGTTTCCCGACTGCTGGTCGGGGCCCAAAAAGGCTCCATTTCTATGGAATTGTGACCTACATTCTTTTGCCCAGTGATATCCTTTTTGACAACGAGGGCAGAGAGATCTAGGGAGATTAGTAGGCACAGCCGGGGAGGGAGAATTCGGCAGAGAAGAACCGGCTGCTTTTTGGGGACAAGCTCGCATAAGGTGCCCTTCCCGTCCGCAAGAGAAGCAGGCCTTGGATAAACCAATATTCTGGCCTGGACTACTGGAATGACTCTTTGACGGGTTATTTCTATTTGTAAAAAAGGACTGTACTGCCTGCTGGTAAGAATTTCCCTTTATGGCTGCAGCTATGGCAACGCCCTGCATCATCGCTGGTCCTACATCTGCACATTGCCTGATATAATCTATTATTTCCCCAGTTTTTTTAATAGGACGTAAAATGGCCTGGCAGGTAGAATTAGCATTTTCAAATGCCAGTTGTTTTATCAATATACTAGCTGCCTCAGTGTTGGAAATTACTCTGTTGACTGCCTCTGCAAGTCTTGATATAAAGTCTTCATATGGCTCTTCTGGTTTTTGTTTAACATTTGAGAAGGAAGAGGTAGATTCTTTCCCTTCAGGCAACAAACGCCAAGCCCCAAGGGCGCAGGCGGTTACTTGATCTAAAGTGGTTTTATCTAATCCCATTTGATCTCTAAGTGTTCCAAAATCATTAGTCCCTGCCAACATATTTTTTATAATATATCTTGGGCCATATTTTTGGTTAGCATCAGCCTGTTTTTGGGCTAGATCTTCATATTCAGTTCTCCAAAGTACATATTGACCTCCAGACAGACAAGCTTTAGCGACTGTCTTCCAGTCATGGGGTGTCATCCATCTGCCCGCTAAAGCTTCCACCAATGATACAGTGTACGGGGCTTTAGGCCCATACAAAGCACAAGCCTGTTTGAGTTCTTTAATCATTTTCATTGGAATGGGTTCCCAGTGGGGGGCTGTTCTCCCACCACTTCCACCAAATATTATGGGGAAACAAGCCTCAAGGTGGGGATCAAGTTCATCATCTGGGCTAGAGAAAACTCTTCTTCGGGGAGCTTCTAGTGGAGGCCCCTCACCCTTATAGGGAGGGGGGGGCAAGGGGTGTCCTATGTCACTTTCTTCGTACTTTGGGAATTTTTTATCCATTCTGTGTTTAGGTCTTACGGATGTTTTATCTGGGGAATCTGGCCTTAAACTCTCAGGTGCATATAATCTGATGGGGGACATTTGTCTTGAGCCTCTGGAAGCAGAAGGCTTAATTAAGGAAATTTCTCTTGAATTTGTGGAAGCAGGTGGTCTGGTTGGGGAAGTTTTTATTAAGCTCTTTGGAGCAGATAATCTAATTGGAGAAGTTTCTCTTAAACTCCTTGGAGCATCTTTATTTAATAAAGACCAGTCCTCATCAGAATGATCTTGACTTACTTCCTCTTCCAAATCTTCCTCATCTGAAAGCTGCTCTTTTTTGTCATCTCTATCTATTACCTTTTCTTGGGCAGTCATTGCAGCTATCATTTGACTCAACTGCCGATAGTTAGGTGTAGCCTCCTTTTCATCACTCTCCTCTTCGATAGATACCTTTTTCTCTGCACTTTCCTCTTTAAGATGTACCTTTTCAGATTCAGGGGCAGGGTCTAGAGCGTCCCTAATTATATTCCATAAGGAAAAGGCGTCAGTAGGCACCTTTTGTGAGCCATGTTCAGCATGGTAAGTTTTTAGTTGTTTTCCTACTCTCTCCCAGGTGTCTAAGTTAACAGTGCCTTCTTCTGGAAACCAGGGACACTGTTCTTGTACAAAGGAAAAAAATGAATGAATATTGGATTTTTTAACTTTAATTCCTCGTTTAGTTAGTAACTGCAAGATTACTCCTGTAAAAAGCTGTCTTTCTTTTGATTCACTGTTACCCATGTCAGAAAATTAAGTCTTATAGAAAAGTCTACCTCAACAAAAAGGTTTTACCTTTGGCGAGGGGGGTTTTGTTTTCAACCCTAAGATAGCAGGTTTCTTTTCAACCTCTAGAGCACCAGGTTTCTCTTAAACCCTTGAACACTTCCCACTCCTCCTCACCCTGTCTATCCTACAGGGGGGTCCGCGGCACCCTGAGTGGGGTCCTAGCCGTCCCGAACACTCAACACTGGGGGAGAACCCGAAAGTACTCCGGGGGGAGTGATTAAGTCACTCCGGGGGGGAGCAACAGAGAGTGCTCCGGGGGGAGCAACAGAGAGTGCTCCGGGGGGAGCTACAGAGAGTGCTCCGGGGGGAGCTTTTGCTCCGAGGAACCTACCTTCGAATAGCCTGTTCCGGGCGCCACTTGCCGGGGTCCAGCCCCGGTGGATCCAGGGAATTCGAAGGGTGGACGGCGTTGGCGTGGAAAGACTTGTTTATTTATTAATATAAGATTAGATTAAGAAACTGTAGTGCAGTAGGAAGATTAAGTGGAGAAAGAGGGCTGAATAGCTTGGTTTACGCGGAAGACCAATAAAATTCCAGACAAGGAATTTGCACCATCTACGTTGGGCCACCGGTGCCCGCTTGAATATCTAAGGGTGCCTCGCCTTAAGCTCCCTTTCTCGCGGATCTTAATAACCAGGGCAAATAAGTAGACCTGGCGAGCCTCCGCGCCCCAGATGGAAATTCAGCCTGAAATTAAAGTAAAGAGCAGAGGGAAGAAAAGGGAGAGAAAAAGAGAGAGAGAGAGAGACACGGGGGGAGCCAGATTCCCAAGAAACCAGGCCGAGACTAGTCCGAGAAACTGGTCTGAGAATCTGGTCCCGTCCTTTATTGTTCAGAAGGCCTTTTATACTTTTGATAAAACATGGAGATCAATGGGTAACACAAAGTTATGCAGCGTTAGCAGTCCAGACTCTTATCAAAACCAGGCTTTTCTCTCTGCATACCTAATTGTATACACAAGTCTTAGGTAATTTACATCATCTTCCAACCAAAAGGGCCAATTAACATTTTACAGCCTTTTTTCTGATAAGGGTTTGTCAACCACAAGACTTATTTGTGTTGATCTTCCCAAGGTCTGGTGCCACTCTCGGAAAGCACTAAAGAAAGTTACATTCTTAGACAGCAAGGATACAGCAACTTATAACAAGTAGAGGGAGTGCAGTGATTTATAGCAAAAGAGAAGCAATTAACTCAAAAGTCTAGTGTTGCTAACATCAAAACTACTATGTATCTTTTTCTACATCCTGCTTACATTAACATCCTTCCAGGTGCCTAAAAGATAAAGAATAAGGAGGTCTGGCAGCAATCCTTGAGTCAACAGTGAAAACCCTCTACCAATATAATATTTAACTCTTTAGAAAAGGCTCTGTATCTTTAAGATGCTTTTAAGCTTTGTGCCTCCCGCGGTTGGGGGGCTATAAGCAATTCACAAGCTGTAAGCTTTGTGCCTCTCGCGGTTGGGGGGCTGTAAGCAATTCACAAGCTGTAAGAGGTCTGGGGAACCTGTTAGGCAGACTAGAGAGCTATCAGAGGGGTTTAACTGAAACATCCCTTTCAAATGCAGAAGACTAAAACCCTGAATTGACTTTTTTCCAGAGAATATCAGAAAAGTGGAAAAGCAGAGCACAAAAGCCAGCAGATTTTTGCTGGGGTACATGCTTAGGAATATCCAGAGGGGTCCCTGAAGTCTGAGCACGCCTTGCGTATGTCAGCTTCCTTCCTCATGACCTTGTCACGGGCGGGATTCCTCACACTGGATTCCGGCAGGGTATGGTGGTGAACTTCTTGAGTTGCAGCAAGGCTGTGAAAGACCCTTTCGAAGTTCCAGAGGTAAGGTGTCATTAGTCTCCAGACGCCTCATCGGAAATAGGCCTCATCTCGCCTGGAAGGGAGAACTTCCTGGATTTTCTCGAGTTGCGGCAGGTGTTCTCGAGTTACGACGGGGACCTCAGGGACCCGCCCTGGTGGCCTCAGGAGAGGCCAGTCCCTATGCGAGTTGCTAGGGGGCCTCTCGGGATTCCTCTCCCGTCGATACCGGGGCCAAAAACCTTGTGTGGAGTCAGGGCCGGAACCGAGGATTCCTCTCAGGGGCTGACATGGATCTTTGGGTACTTCTGGAGTCTCCCCAGGGGAGTCAGGCCTCGTCTCGAGTGGGGGCATGCACGTGCACTTTCCTTCCAGGCTGTAGCAGCAATGTCACGCTTCCCGTCGCGTGGATCAAATGATCTGCGGTTTTCCCTCGAGGCTTTCCCTCGAGGCTTTCCCACAGGGCTGTCCCATGTGACACCGTGGTGTGAGTCGATTCTCGGCGTGAAAAATGAGCCAGTGCAGGGCAAAGAGGTTCCTCTGGAATGGACTGAGACATCTGGGGGACTCTTGGAATGGTGGTACGACCATGGAGTTCCTCTCGCCTTTCCTGTTGAGAGTGCCTCCTCTTGAGATGCGACGGGAACGCCGGGAATTCTTTCCCGTTGAAAGCAGGGAAAGGATCCCTCATCTCGAGCTACGAGGGGGAAACGGGGCTCCTCTGGATGTGGGCGGGACCATCGTGCTTCCTCTCGAGTGGAGACGGGTATGGCGGTGAACTTCTTGAGTTGCAGCAATGGTGTGAAAGACCCTTTCGAAGTTCCAGAGGTTAGGTGTCATTAGTCTCCAGACGCCTCATCGGAAATAGGCCTCATCTCGCCTGGAAGGGAGAACTTCCTGGATTTTCTCGAGTTGCGGCAGGTGTTTTCGAGTTACGACGGGGACCTCAGGGACCCGCCCTGGTGGCCTCAGGAGAGGCCAGTCCCCATGCGAGTTGTTAGGGGGCCTCTCGGGATTCCTCTCCCGTCGATACCGGGGCCAAAAACCTTGTGTGGAGTCAGGGCCGGAACCGAGGATTCCTCTCAGGGGCTGACATGGATCTTTGGGTACTTCTGGAGTCTCCCCAGGGGAGTCAGGCCTCGTCTCGAGTGGGGGCATGCACGTGCGCTTTCCTTCCAGGCTTTAGGAGCAATGTCACGCTTCCCGTCGCGTGGATCAAAGGATCTGTGGTTTTCCCTCGAGGCTTTCCCTCGAGGCTTTCCCACAGGGCTGTCCCACGTGCGACCGTGGTGTGAGTCGATCCTCGGCGTGAAAGATGAGCCACTGCAGGGCAAAGAGGTTTCTCTGCAATGGACTGAGACATCTGGGGGACTCTTGGAATGGTGGTACGACCATGGAGTTCCTCTCGCCTTTCCTGTTGAGAGTGCCTCCTCTTGAGATGCGACGGGAACGCCGGGAATTCTTTCCCGTTGAAAGCAGGGAAAGGATCCCTCATCTCGAGCTCCGAGGGGGAAACGGGGCTCCTCTGGATGTGGGCGGGACCATTGTGCTTCCTCTCGAGTGGAGACGGGTATGGCGGTGAACTTCTTGAGTTGCAGCAAGGGTGTGAAAGACCCTTTTGAAGTTCCAGAGGTTAGGTGTCATTAGTCTCCAGACGCCTCATCGGAAATAGGCCTCATCTCGCCTGGAAGGGAGAACTTCCTGGATTTTCTCGAGTTGCGGCAGGTGTTCTCGAGTTACGACGGGGACCTCAGGGACCCGCCCTGGTGGCCTCAGGAGAGGCCAGTCCCCATGCGAGTTGCTAGGGGGCCTCTCGGGATTCCTCTCGCGTCGATACCGGGGCCAAAAACCTTGTGTGGAGTCAGGGCCGGAACCGAGGATTCCTCTCAGGGGCTGACATGGATCTTTGGGTACTTCTGGAGTCTCCCCAGGGGAGTCAGGCCTCGTCTCGAGTGGGGGCATGCACGTGCGCTTTCCTTCCAGGCTGTAGCAGCAATGTCACGCTTCCCGTCGCGTGGATCAAAGGATCTGTGGTTTTCCCTCGAGGCTTTCCCTCGAGGCTTTCCCACAGGGCTGTCCCACGTGCCACCGTGTTGTGAGTCGATCCTCGGCGTGAAAGATGAGCCAGTGCAGGGCAAAGAGATTCCTCTGGAATGGACTGAGACATCTGGGGGACTCTTGGAATGGTGGTACGACCATGGAGTTCCTCTCGCCTTTCCTGTTGAGAGTGCCTCCTCTTGAGATGCGACGGGAACGCCGGGAATTCTTTCCCGTTGAAACCAGGGAAAGGATCCCTCATCTCGAGCTACGAGGGGGAAACGGGGCTCCTCTGGATGTGGGCGGGACCATCGTGCTTCCTCTCGAGTGGAGACGGGTATGGCGGTGAACTTCTTGAGTTGCAACAAGGGTGTGAAAGACCCTTTCGAAGTTCCAGAGGTTTGGTGTCATTAGTCTCCAGAGGCCTCATCGGAAATAGGCCTCATCTCGCCTGGAAGGGAGAACTTCCTGGATTTTCTCGAGTTGCGGCACGTGTTCTCGAGTTACGACGGGGACCTCAGGGACCCGCCCTGGTGGCCTCAGGAGAGGCCAGTCCCCATGCGAGTTGCTACGGGGCCTCTCGGGATTCCTCTCCCGTCGATACCGGGGCCAAAAAGCTTGTGTGGAGTCAGGGCCGGAACCGAGGATTCCTCTCAGGGGCTGACATGGATCTTTGGGTACTTCTGGAGTCTCCCCAGGGGAGTCAGGCCTCGTCTCGAGTGGGGGCATGCACGTGCGCTTTCCTTCCAGGTTGTAGCAGCAATGTCACGCTTCCCGTCGCGTGGATCAAAGGATCTGTGGTTTTCCCTCGAGGCTTTCCCACAGGGCTGTCCCACGTGCCACCGTGGTGTGAGTCGATCCTCGGCGTGAAAGATGAGCCAGTGCAGGGCAAAGAGGTTCCTCTGGAATGGACTGAGACATCTGGGGGACTCTTGGAATGGTGGTACGACCATGGAGTTCCTCTCGCCTTTCCTGTTGAGAGTGCCTCCTCTTGAGATGCGACGGGAACGCCGGGAATTCTTTCCCGTTGAAAGCAGGGAAAGGATCCCTCATCTCGAGCTACGAGGGGGAAACGGGGCTCCTCTGGATGTGGGCGGGACCATCGTGCTTCCTCTCTAGTGGAGACGGGTATGGCGGTGAACTTCTTGAGTTGCAGCAAGGGTGTGAAAGACCCTTTCGAAGTTCCAGAGGTTAGGTGTCATTAGTCTCCAGAGGCCTCATCGGAAATAGGCCTCATCTCGCCTGGAAGGGAGAACTTCCTGGATTTTCTCGAGTTGCGGCAGGTGTTCTCGAGTTACGACGGGGACCTCAGGGACCCGCCCTGGTGGCCTCAGGAGAGGCCAGTCCCTAGGCGAGTTGCTAGGGGGCCTCTCGGGATTCCTCTCCCGTTGATACCGGGGCCAAAAACCTTGTGTGGAGTCAGGGCCGGAACCGAGGATTCCTCTCAGGGGCTGACATGGATCTTTGGGTACTTCTGGAATCTCCCCAGGGGAGTCAGGCCTCGTCTCGAGTGGGGGCATGCACGTGCGCTTTCCTTCCAGGCTGTAGCAGCAATGTCACGCTTCCCGTCGCGTGGATCAAAGGATCTGTGGTTTTCCCTCGAGGCTTTCCCTCGAGCCTTTCCCACAGGGCTGTCCCACGTGCCACCGTGGTGTGAGTCGATCCTCGGCGTGAAAGATGAGCCAGTGCAGGGCAAAGAGGTTCCTCTGGAATGGACTGAGACATCTGGGGGACTCTTGGAATGGTGGTACGACCATGGAGTTCCTCTCGCCTTTCCTGTTGAGAGTGCCTCCCCTTGAGATGCGACGGGAACGCCGGGAATTCTTTCCCGTTGAAAGCAGGGAAAGGATCCCTCATCTCGAGCTACGAGGGGGAAACGGGGCTCCTCTGGATGTGGGCGGGACCATCGTGCTTCCTCTCTAGTGGAGATGGGTATGGTGGTGAACTTCTTGAGTTGCAGCAAGGCTGTGAAAGACCCTTTCGAAGTTCCAGAGGTAAGGTGTCATTAGTCTCCAGACGCCTCATCGGAAATAGGCCTCATCTCGCCTGGAAGGGAGAACTTCCTGGATTTTCTCGAGTTGCGGCAGGTGTTCTCGAGTTACGACGGGGACCTCAGGGACCCGCCCTGGTGGCCTCAGGAGAGGCCAGTCCCTATGCGAGTTGCTAGGGGGCCTCTCGGGATTCCTCTCCCGTCGATACCGGGGCCAAAAACCTTGTGAGGAGTCAGGGCCGGAACCGAGGATTCCTCTCAGGGGCTGACATGGATCTTTGGGTACTTCTGGAGTCTCCCCAGGGGAGTCAGGCCTCGTCTCGAGTGGGGGCATGCACGTGCACTTTCCTTCCAGGCTGTAGCAGCAATGTCACGCTTCCCGTCGCGTGGATCAAATGATGTGTGGTTTTCCCTCGAGGCTTTCCCACAGGGCTGTCCCACGTGCCACCGTGGTGTGAGTCGATCCTCGGCGTGAAAGATGAGCCAGTGCAGGGCAAAGAGGTTCCTCTGGAATGGACTGAGACATCTGGGGGACTCTTGGAATGGTGGTACGACCATGGAGTTCCTCTCGCCTTTCCTGTTGAGAGTGCCTCCTCTTGAGATGCGACGGGAACGCCGGGAATTTTTTCCCGTTGAAAGCAGGGAAAGGATCCCTCATCTCGAGCTACGAGGGGGAAACGGGGCTCCTCTGGATGTAGGCGGGACCATCGTGCTTTCTCTCGAGTGGAGACGGGTATGGCGGTGAACTTCTTGAGTTGCAGCAAGGGTGTGAAAGACCCTTTCGAAGTTCCAGAGGTTAGGTGTCATTAGTCTCCAGACGCCTCATCGGAAATAGGCCTCATCTCGCCTGGAAGGGAGAACTTCCTTGATTTTCTCGAGTTGCGGCAGGTGTTCTCGAGTTACGACGGGGACCTCAGGGACCCGCCCTGTTGGCCTCAGGAGAGGCCAGTCCCTATGCGTGTTGCTAGGGGGCCCCTCGGGATTCCTCTCCCGTCGATACCGGGGCCAAAAACCTTGTGTGGAGTCAGGGCCGGAACCGAGGATTCCTCTCAGGGACTGATATGGATCTTTGGGTACTTCTGGAGTCTCGCCAGGGGAGACAGGCCTCGTCTCGTGTGGGGGCATGCACGTACCCTTTCCTTAAAGGCTGTAGCAGCAATGTCACGCTTCCCGTCGCGTGGATCAAAGGATCTGTGGTTTTCCCTCGAGGCTTTCCCTCGAGGCTTTCCCACAGGGCTGTCCCACGTGACACCGTGGTGTGAGTCGATTCTCGGCGTGAAAAATGAGCAAGTGCAGGGCAAAGAGGTTCCTCTGGAATGGCCTGAGACATCTGGGGGACTCTTGGAATGGTGGTACGACCATGGAGTTCCTCTCGCCTTTCCTGTTGAGAGTGCCTCCTCTTGAGATGCGACGGGAACGCCGGAAATTCTTTCCCGTTGAAAGCAGGGAAAGGATCCCTCATCTCGAGCTAGGAGGGGGAAACGGGTCTCCTCTGGATGTGGGCGGGACCATCGTGCTTCCTCTCGAGTGGAGACGGGTATGGCGGTGAACTTCTTGAGTTGCAGCAAGGGTGTGAAAGACCCTTTCGAAGTTCCAGAGGTTAGGTGTCATTAGTCTCCAGACGCCTCATCGGAAATAGGCCTCATCTCGCCTGGAAGGGAGAACTTCCTTGATTTTCTCGAGTTGCGGCAGGTGTTCTCGAGTTACGACGGGGACCTCAGGAACCCGCCCTGTTGGCCTCAGGAGAGGCCAGTCCCTATGCGTGTTGCTAGGGGGCCCCTCGGGATTCCTCTCCCGTCGATACCGGGGCCAAAAACCTTGTGTGGAGTCAGGGCCGGAACCGAGGATTCCTCTCAGGGACTGATATGGATCTTTGGGTACTTCTGGAGTCTCGCCAGGGGAGACAGGCCTCGTCTCGTGTGGGGGCATGCACGTGCCCTTTCCTTAAAGGCTGTAGCAGCAATGTCACGCTTCCCGTCGCGTGGATCAAAGGATCTGTGGTTTTCCCTCGAGGCTTTCCCTCGAGGCTTTCCCACAGGGCTGTCCCACGTGACACCGTGGTGTGAGTCGATTCTCGGCGTGAAAAATGAGCCAGTGCAGGGCAAAGAGGTTCCTCTGGAATGGACTGAGACATCTGGGGGACTCTTGGAATGGTGGTACGACCATGGAGTTCCTCTCGCCTTTCCTGTTGAGAGTGCCTCCTCTTGAGATGCGACGGGAACGCCGGGAATTCTTTCCCGTTGAAAGCAGGGAAAGGATCCCTCATCTCGAGCTAGGAGGGGGAAACGGGTCTCCTCTGGATGTGGGCGGGACCATCGTGCTTCCTCTCGAGTGGAGACGGGTATGGCAGTGAACTTCTTGAGTTGCAGCAAGGGTGTGAAAGACCCTTTCGAAGTTCCAGAGGTTAGGTGTCATTAGTCTCCAGACGCCTCATCGGAAATAGGCCTCATCTCGCCTGGAAGGGAGAACTTCCTGGATTTTCTCGAGTTGCGGCAGGTGTTCTCGAGTTACGACGGGGACCTCAGGGACCCGCCCTGGTGGCCTCAGGAGAGGCCAGTCCCCATGCGAGTTGCTAGGGGGCCTCTCGGGATTCCTCTCCCGTCGATACCGGGGCCAAAAACCTTGTGAGGAGTCAGGGCCGGAACCGAGGATTCCTCTCAGGGGCTGACATGGATCTTTGGGTACTTCTGGAGTCTCCCCAGGGGAGTCAGGCCTCGTCTCGAGTGGGGGCATGCACGTGCACTTTCCTTCCAGGCTGTAGCAGCAATGTCACGCTTCCCGTCGCGTGGATCAAAGGATCTGTGGTTTTCCCTCGAGGCTTTCCCACAGGGCTGTCCCACGTGCCACCGTGGTGTGAGTCGATCCTCGGCGTGAAAGATGAGCCAGTGCAGGGCAAAGAGGTTCCTCTGGAATGGACTGAGACATCTGGGGGACTCTTGGAATGGTGGTACGACCATGGAGTTCCTCTCGCCTTTCCTGTTGAGAGTGCCTCCTCTTGAGATGCGACGGGAACGCCGGGAATTTTTTCCCGTTGAAAGCAGGGAAAGGATCCCTCATCTCGAGCTACGAGGGGGAAACGGGGCTCCTCTGGATGTAGGCGGGACCATCGTTCTTTCTCTCGAGTGGAGACGGGTATGGCGGTGAACTTCTTGAGTCGCAGCAAGGGTGTGAAAGACCCTTTCGAAGTTCCAGAGGTTAGGTGTCATTAGTCTCCAGACGCCTCATCGGAAATAGGCCTCATCTCGCCTGGAAGGGAGAACTTCCTGGATTTCCTCGAGTTGCGGCAGGTGTTCTCGAGTTACGACGGGGACCTCAGGGACCCGCCCTGGTGGCCTCAGGAGAGGCCAGTCCCCATGCGAGTTGCTAGGGGGCCTCTCGGGATTCCTCTCCCGTCGATACCGGGGCCAAAAACCTTGTGTGGAGTCAGGGCCGGAACCGAGGATTCCTCTCAGGGGCTGACATGGATCTTTGGGTACTTCTGGAGTCTCCCCAGGGGAGTCAGGCCTCGTCTCGAGTGGGGGCATGCACGTGCGCTTTCCTTCCAGGCTGTAGCAGCAATGTCACGCTTCCCGTCGCGTGGATCAAAGGATCTGTGGTTTTCCCTCGAGGCTTTCCCTCGAGGCTTTCCCACAGGGCTGTCCCACGTGCCACCGTGTTGTGAGTCGATCCTCGGCGTGAAAGATGAGCCAGTGCAGGGCAAAGAGGTTCCTCTGGAATGGACTGAGACATCTGGGGGACTCTTGGAATGGTGGTACGACCATGGAGTTCCTCTCGCCTTTCCTGTTGAGAGTGCCTCCTCTTGAGATACGACGGGAACGCCGGGAATACTTTCTCGTTGAAAGCAGGGAAAGGATCCCTCATCTCGAGCTCCGAGGGGGAAACGGGGCTCCTCTGGATGTGGGCGGGACCATCATGCTTCCTCTCGAGTGGAGACGGGTATGGCGGTGAACTTCTTGAGTTGCAGCAAGGGTGTGAAAGACCCTTTCGAAGTTCCAGAGGTTTGGTGTCATTAGTCTCCAGAGGCCTCATCGGAAATAGGCCTCATCTCGCCTGGAAGGGAGAACTTCCTGGATTTTCTCGAGTTGCGGCAGGTGTTCTCGAGTTACGACGGGGACCTCAGGGACCGGCCCTGGTGGCCTCAGGAGAGACCAGTCCCCATGCGAGTTGCTAGGGGGCCTCTCGGGATTCCTCTCCCGTCGATACCGGGGCCAAAAAGCTTGTGTGGAGTCAGGGCCGGAACCGAGGATTCCTCTCAGGGGCTGACATGGATCTTTGGGTACTTCTGGAGTCTCCCCAGGGGAGTCAGGCCTCGTCTCGAGTGGGGGCATGCACGTGCGCTTTCCTTCCAGGCTGTAGCAGCAATGTCACGCTTCCCGTCGCGTGGATCAAAGGATCTGTGGTTTTCCCTCGAGGCTTTCCCTCGAGGCTTTCCCACAGGGCTGTCCCACGTGCCACCGTGTTGTGAGTCGAACCTCGGCGTGAAAGATGAGCCAGTGCAGGGCAAAGAGTTTCCTCTGGAATGGACTGAGACATCTGGGGGACTCTTGGAATATTGGTACGACCATGGAGTTCCTCTCGCCTTTCCTGTTGAGAGTGCCTCCTCTTGAGATGCGACGGGAACGCCGGGAATTCTTTCCCGTTGAAAGCAGGGAAAGGATCCCTCATCTCGAGCTAGGAGGGGGAAACGGGGCTCCTCTGGATGTGGGCGGGACCATCGTGCTTCCTCTCGAGTGGAGACGGGTATGGCGGTGAACTTCTTGAGTTGCAGCAAGGGTGTGAAAGACCCTTTCGAAGTTTCAGAGGTTTGGTGTCATTAGTCTCCAAAGGCCTCATCGGAAATAGGCCTCATCTCGCCTGGAAGGGAGAACTTCCTGGATTTTCTCGAGTTGCGGCAGGTGTTCTCGAGTTACGACGGGGACCTCAGGGACCGGCCCTGGTGGCCTCAGGAGAGGCCAGTCCCCATGCGAGTTGCTAGGGGGCCTCTCGGGATTCCTCTCCCGTCGATACCGGGGCCAAAAAGCTTGTGTGGAGTCAGGGCCGGAACCGAGGATTCCTCTCAGGGGCTGACATGGATCTTTGGGTACTTCTGGAGTCTCCCCAGGGGAGTCAGGCCTCGTCTCGAGTGGGGGCATGCACGTGCGCTTTCCTTCCAGGCTGTAGCAGCAATGTCACGCTTCCCGTCGCGTGGATCAAAGGATCTGTGGTTTTCCCTCGAGGCTTTCCCTCGAGGCTTTCCCACAGGGCTGTCCCACGTGCCACCGTGTTGTGAGTCGATCCTCGACGTGAAAGATGAGCCAGTGCAGGGCAAAGAGGTTCCTCTGGAATGGACTGAGACATCTGGGGGACTCTTGGAATGGTGGTACGACCATGGAGTTCCTCTCGTCTTTCCTGTTGAGAGTGCCTCCTCTTGAGATGCGACGGGAACGCCGGGAATTCTTTCCCGTTGAAAGCAGGGAAAGGATCCCTCATCTCGAGCTAGGAGGGGGAAACGGGGCTCCTCTGGATGTGGGCGGGACCATCGTGCTTCCTCTCGAGTGGAGACGGGTATGGCGGTGAACTTCTTGAGTTGCAGCAAGGGTGTGAAAGACCCTTTCGAAGTTCCAGAGATTTGGTGTCATTAGTCTCCAGAGGCCTCATCGGAAATAGGCCTCATCTCGCCTGAAAGGGAGAACTTCCTGGATTTTCTCGAGTTGCGGCAGGTGTTCTGGAGTTACGACGGGGACCTCAGGGACCGGCCCTGGTGGCCTCAGGAGAGGCCAGTCCCCATGCGAGTTGCTAGGGGGCCTCTCGGGATTCCTCTCCCGTCGATACCGGGGCCAAAAAGCTTGTGTGGAGTCAGGGCCGGAACCGAGGATTCCTCTCAGGGGCTGACATGGATCTTTGGGTACTTCTGGAGTCTCCCCAGGGGAGTCAGGCCTCGTCTCGAGTGGGGGCATGCACGTGCGCTTTCCTTCCAGGCTGTAGCAGCAATGTCACGCTTCCCGTCGCGTGGATCAAAGGATCTGTGGTTTTCCCTCGAGGCTTTCCCTCGAGGCTTTCCCACAGGGCTGTCCCACGTGCCACCGTGTTGTGAGTCGATCCTCGGCATGAAAGATGAGCCAGTGCAGGGCAAAGAGGTTCCTCTGGAATGGACTGAGACATCTGGGGGACTCTTGGAATGGTGGTACGACCATGGAGTTCCTCTCGCCTTTCCTGTTGAGAGTGCCTCCTCTTGAGATGCGACGGGAACGCCGGGAATTCTTTCCCGTTGAAAGCAGGGAAAGGATCCCTCATCTCGAGCTACGAGGGGGAAACGGGGCTCCTCTGGATGTGGGCGGGACCATCGTGCTTCCTCTCGAGTGGAGACGGGTATGGCGGTGAACTTCTTGAGTCGCAGCAAGGGTGTGAAAGACCCTTTCGAAGTTCCAGAGGTTAGGTGTCATTAGTCTCCAGACGCCTCATCAGAAATAGGCCTCATCTCGCCTGGAAGGGAGAACTTCCTGGATTTTCTCGAGTTGCGGCAGGTGCTCTAGAGTTACGACGAGGACCTCAGGGACACGCCCTGGTGGCCTCAGGAGAGGCCAGTCCCCATGCGAGTTGCTAGGGGGCCTCTCGGGATTCCTCTCCCGTCGATACCGGGGCCAAAAACCTTGTGTGGAGTCAGGGCCGGAACCGAGGATTCCTCTCAGGGGCTGACATGGATCTTTGGGTACTTCTGGAGTCTCCCCAGGGGAGTCAGGCCTCGTCTCGAGTGGGGGCATGCACGTGCGCTTTCCTTCCAGGCTGTAGCAGCAATGTCACGCTCCCCGTCGCGTGGATCAAAGGATCTGTGGTTTTCCCTCGAGGCTTTCCCTCGAGGCTTTCCCTCGAGGCTTTCCCACAGGGCTGTCCCACGTGCCACCGTGTTGTTAGTCGATCCTCGGCGTGAAAGATGAGCCAGTGCAGGGCAAAGAGGTTCCTCTGGAATGGACTGAGACATCTGGGGGACTCTTGGAATGGTGGTACGACCATGGAGTTCCTCTCGCCTTTCCTGTTGAGAGTGCCTCCTCTTGAGATGCGACGGGAACGCAGGGAATTCTTTCCCGTTGAAAGCAGGGAAAGGATCCCTCATCTCGAGCTACGAGGGGGAAACGGGGCTCCTTTGGATGTGGTCGGGACCATCGTGCTTCCTCTCGAGTGGAGACGGGTATGGTGGTGAACTTCTTGAGTCGCAGCAAGGGTGTGAAAGACCCTTTCGAAGTTCCAGAGGTTAGGTGTCATTAGTCTCCAGACGCCTCAACGGAAATAGGCCTCATTTCGCCTGGAAGGGAGAACTTCCTGGATTTTCTCGAGTTGCGGCAGGTGTTCTCGAGTTACGACGGGGACCTCAGGGACCGGCCCTGGTGGCCTCAGGAGAGGCCAGTCCCCATGCGAGTTGCTAGGGGGCCTCTCGGGATTCCTCTCCCGTCGATACCGGGGCCAAAAAGCTTGTGTGGAGTCAGGGCCGGAACCGAGGATTCCTCTCAGGGGCTGACATGGATCTTTGGGTACTTCTGGAGTCTCCCCAGGGGAGTCAGGCCTCGTCTCGAGTGGGGGCATGCACGTGCGCTTTCCTTCCAGGCTGTAGAAGCAATATCACGCTTCCCGTCGCGTGGATCAAAGGATCTGTGGTTTTCCCTCGAGGCTTTCCCTCGAGGCTTTCCCACAGGGCTGTCCCACGTGCCACCGTGTTGTGAGTCGATCCTCGGCGTGAAAGATGAGCCAGTGCAGGGCAAAGAGGTTCCTCTGGAATGGACTGAGACATCTGGGGGACTCTTGGAATGGTGGTACGACCATGGAGTTCCTCTCGCCTTTCCTGTTGAGAGTGCCTCCTCTTGAGATACGACGGGAACGCCGGGAATACTTTCTCGTTGAAAGCAGGGAAAGGATCCCTCATCTCGAGCTCCGAGGGGAAAACGGGGCTCCTCTGGATGTGGGCGGGACCATCATGCTTCCTCTCGAGTGGAGACGGGTATGGCGGTGAACTTCTTGAGTTGCAGCAAGGGTGTGAAAGACCCTTTCGAAGTTCCAGAGGTTTGGTGTCATTAGTCTCCAGAGGCCTCATCGGAAATAGGCCTCATCTCGCCTGGAAGGGAGAACTTCCTGGATTTTCTCGAGTTGCGGCAGGTGTTCTCGAGTTACGACGGGGACCTCAGGGACCGGCCCTGGTGGACTCAGGAGAGGCCAGTCCCCATGCGAGTTGCTAGGGGGCCTCTCGGGATTCCTCTCCCGTCGATACCGGGGCCAAAAAGCTTGTGTGGAGTCAGGGCCGGAACCGAGGATTCCTCTCAGGGGCTGACATGGATCTTTGGGTACTTCTGGAGTCTCCCCAGGGGAGTCAGGCCTCGTCTCGAGTGGGGGCATGCACGTGCGCTTTCCTTCCAGGCTGTAGCAGCAATGTCACGCTTCCCGTCGCGTGGATCAAAGGATCTGTGGTTTTCCCTCGAGGCTTTCCCTCGAGGCTTTCCCACAGGGCTGTCCCACGTGCCACCGTGTTGTGAGTCGAACCTCGGCGTGAAAGATGAGCCAGTGCAGGGCAAGGAGTTTCCTCTGGAATGGACTGAGACATCTGGGGGACTCTTGGAATGGTGGTACGACCATGGAGTTCCTCTCGCCTTTCCTGTTGAGAGTGCCTCCTCTTGAGATGCGACGGGAACGCCGGGAATTCTTTCCCGTTGAAAGCAGGGAAAGGATCCCTCATCTCGAGCTAGGAGGGGGAAACGGGGCTCCTCTGGATGTGGGCGGGACCATCGTGCTTCCTCTCGAGTGGAGACGGGTATGGCGGTGAACTTCTTGAGTTGCAGCAAGGGTGTGAAAGACCCTTTCAAAGTGTCAGAGGTTTGGTGTCATTAGTCTCCAGAGGCCTCATCGGAAATAGGCCTCATCTCGCCTGGAAGGGAGAACTTCCTGGATTTTCTCGAGTTGCGGCAGGTGTTCTCGAGTTACGACGGGGACCTCAGGGACCGGCCCTTGTGGCCTCAGGAGAGGCCAGTCCCCATGCGAGTTGCTAGGGGGCCTCTCGGGATTCCTCTCCCGTCGATACCGGGGCCAAAAAGCTTGTGTGGAGTCAGGGCCGGAACCGAGGATTCCTCTCAGGGGCTGACATGGATCTTTGGGTACTTCTGGAGTCTTCCCTGGGGAGTCAGGCCTCGTCTCGAGTGGGGGCATGCACGTGCGCTTTCCTTCCAGGCTGTATCAGCAATGTCACGCTTCCCGTCGCGTGGATCAAAGGATCTGTGGTTTTCCCTCGAGGCTTTCCCTCGAGGCTTTCCCACAGGGCTGTCCCACGTGCCACCGTGTTGTGAGTCGATCCTCGACGTGAAAGATGAGCCAGTGCAGGGCAAAGAGGTTCCTCTGGAATGGACTGAGACATCTGGGGGACTCTTGGAATGGTGGTACGACCATGGAGTTCCTCTCGCCTTTCCTGTTGAGAGTGCCTCCTCTTGAGATGCGACGGGAACGCCGGGAATTCTTTCCCGTTGAAAGCAGGGAAAGGATCCCTCATCTCGAGCTAGGAGGGGGAAACGGGGCTCCTCTGGATGTGGGAGGGACCATCGTGCTTCCTCTCGAGTGGAGACGGGTATGGCGGTGAACTTCTTGAGTTGCAGCAAGGGTGTGAAAGACCCTTTCGAAGTTCCAGAGGTTTGGTGTCATTAGTCTCCAGAGGCCTCATCGGAAATAGGCCTCATCTCGCCTGGAAGGGAGAACTTCCTGGATTTTCTCGAGTTGCGGCAGGTGTTCTGGAGTTACGACGGGGACCTCAGGGACCGGCCCTGGTGGCCTCAGGAGAGGCCAGTCCCCATGCGAGTTGCTAGGGGGCCTCTCGGGATTCCTCTCCCGTCGATACCGGGGCCAAAAAGCTTGTGTGGAGTCAGGGCCGGAACCGAGGATTCCTCTCAGGGGCTGACATGGATCTTTGGGTACTTCTGGAGTCTCCCCAGGGGAGTCAGGCCTCGTCTCGAGTGGGGGCATGCACGTGCGCTTTCCTTCCAGGCTGTAGCAGCAATGTCACGCTTCCCGTCGCGTGGATCAAAGGATCTGTGGTTTTCCCTCGAGGCTTTCCCTCGAGGCTTTCCCACAGGGCTGTCCCACGTGCCACCGTGTTGTGAGTCGATCCTCGGCGTGAAAGATGAGCCAGTGCAGGGCAAAGAGGTTCCTCTGGAATGGACTGAGACATCTGGGGGACTCTTGGAATGGTGGTACGACCATGGAGTTCCTCTCGCCTTTCCTGTTGAGAGTGCCTCCTCTTGAGATGCGACGGGAACGCCGGGAATTGTTTCCCGTTGAAAGCAGGGAAAGGATCCCTCATCTCGAGCTACGAGGGGGAAACGGGGCTCCTCTGGATGTGGGCGGGACCATCGTTGTTCCTCTCGAGTGGAGACGGGTATGGCGGTGAACTTCTTGAGTCGCAGCAAGGGTGTGAAAGACCCTTTCGAAGTTCCAGAGGTTAGGTGTCATTAGTCTCCAGACGCCTCATAAGAAATAGGCCTCATCTCGCCTGGAAGGGAGAATTTCCTGGATTTTCTCGAGTTGCGGCAGGTGCTCTCGAGTTACGACGAGGACCTCAGGGACCCGCCCTGGTGGCCTCAGGAGAGGCCAGTCCCCATGCGAGTTGCTAGGGGGCCTCTCGGGATTCCTCTCCCGTCGATACCGGGGCCAAAAAGCTTGTGTGGAGTCAGGGCCGGAACCGAGGATTCCTCTCAGGGGCTGACATGGATCTTTGGGTACTTCTGGAGTCTCCCCAGGGGAGTCAGGCCTCGTCTCGAGTGGGGGCATGCACGTGCGCTTTCCTTCCAGGCTGTAGCAGCAATGTCACGCTTCCCGTCGCGTGGATCAAAGGATCTGTGGTTTTCCCTCGAGGCTTTCCCTCGAGGCTTTCCCTCGAGGCTTTCCCACAGGGCTGTCCCACGTGCCACCGTGGTGTGAATCGATCCTCGGCGTGAAAGATGAGCGAGTGCAGGGCAAAGAGGTTCCTCTGGAATGGACTGAGACATCTGGGGGACTCTTGGAATGGTGGTACGACCATGGAGTTCCTCTCGCCTTTCCTGTTGAGAGTGCCTCCTCTTGAGATGCGACGGGAACGCAGGGAATTCTTTCCCGTTGAAAGCAGGGAAAGGATCCCTCATCTCGAGCTACGAGGGGGAAACGGGGCTCCTTTGGATGTGGTCGGGACCATCGTGCTTCCTCTCGAGTGGAGACGGGTATGGTGGTGAACTTCTTGAGTCGCAGCAAGGGTGTGAAAGACCCTTTCGAAGTTCCAGAGGTTAGGTGTCATTAGTCTCCAGACGCCTCAACGGAAATAGGCCTCATTTCGCCTGGAAGGGAGAACTTCCTGGATTTTCTCGAGGTGCGGCAGGTGTTCTCAAGTTACGACGGGGACCTCAGGGACCGGCCCTGGTGGCCTCAGGAGAGGCCAGTCCCCATGCGAGTTGCTAGGGGGCCTCTCGGGATTCCTCTCCCGTCGATACCGGGGCCAAAAACCTTGTGTGGATTCAGGGCCGGAAGCGAGGATTCCTCTCAGGGGCTGATATGGATCTTTGGATACTTCTGGAGTCTCGACAGGGGAGACAGGCCTCGTTTCGTGAGGGGGCATGCACGTGCACTTTCCTTCCAGGCTTTAGCAGCAATGTCACGCTTCCCGTGGCGTGGATCAAAGGATCTGTGGTTTTCCTCGAGCCTTGCCCTCGAGGCTTTCCCACAGGGCTGTCCCACGTGCCACCGTGGTGTGAGTCGATCCTCGGCGTGAAAGATGAGCCACTGCAGGGCAAAGAGGTTCCTCTGTAATGGACTGAGACATCTGGGGGACTCTTGGAATGGTGGTACGACCATGGAGTTCCTCTCGCCTTTCCTGTTGAGAGTGCCTCCGCTTGAGATGCGACGGGAACGCTGGGAATTCTTTCCCGTTGAAAGCAGGGAAAGGATCCCTCCTCTCGAGCTACAAGGTGGAAACGGAGCTCCTCTGGATGTGGGCGAGACCATCGTGCTTCCTCTCGAGTGGAGACGGGTATGGCGGTGAACTTTCTTAGTTGCAGCAAGGGTGTGAAAGACCCTTTCGAAGTTCCAGAGGTTAGGTGTCATTAGTCTCCAGAGGCCTCATCGGAAATAGGCCTCATCTCGCCTGGAAGGGAGAACTTCCTGGATTTTCTCGAGTTGCGGCAGGTGTTCTCGAGTTACGACGGGGACCTCAGGGACACGCCCTGGTGGCCTCAGGAAAGGCTAGTCCCCTGGAGAGTTGCTAGGGGGCCTCTCCGGATTCCTCTCCCGTCGATACCGGGGCTAAAATCCTTCTGTGGAGTCAGGGCCGAAACCGAGGATTCCTCTCAGGGGTTGACATGGATCTCTGGGTCTGTCTGGAGTCTCTCCAGGGGAGTCAAGCCTCGTCTCGAGGGGGGGCATGCACGTGCGCTTTCCTTCCAGGCTGTAGCAGCAATGTCACGCTTCCCGTCTCGTGGATCAAAGGATCTGTGGTTTTCCCTCGAGGCTTTCCCTCGAGGCTTTCCCACAGGGCTGTCCCACATGCCACGGTGGTGGGAGTCGATCATCGGCGTGAAAGATGAGCCAGTGCAGGGCAAAGAGTTTCCTCTGGAATGGACTGAGACATCTGGGGGACTCTTGGAATGGTGGTACGACCATGGAGTTCCTCTCGCCTTTCCTGTTGAGAGTGCCTCCTCTTGAGATGCGACGGGAACACCGGGAATTCGTTCCCGTTGAAAGCAGGGAAAGGATCCCTCATCTCGAGCCACGAGGGGGAAACGGGGCTCCTCTGGATGTGGGCGGGACCTTCGTGCTTCCTCTCGAGTGGAGACGGGTATGGCGGTGAACTTCTTGAGTTGCAGCAAGGGTGTGAAAGACCCTTTCGAAGTTCCAGAGGTTAGGTGTCATTAGTCTCCAGAGGCCTCATCGGAAATAGGCCTCATCTCGCCAGGAAGGGAGAACTTCCTGGTTTTTCTCGAGTTGCGGCAGGTGTTCTCGAGTTACGACGGGTATCTCAGGGACCCGCCCTGGTGGCCTCAGGAGAGGCCAGTCCCCATGCGAGTTGCTAGGGGGCCTCTCTGGATTCCTCTCCCGTCGATACCGGGGCCAAAAACCTTGTGTGGAGTCAGGGCCGGATCCGAGGATTCCTCTCAGGGGCTGACATGGATCTTTGGGTACTTGTGGAGTCTCCCAAGGGGAGTCAGGCCTCGTCTCTAGTGGGGGCATGCACGTGGGCATTCCTTCCAGGCTCTAGCAGCAATGTCACGCTTCCCGTTGCGTGGATCAAAGGATCTGTGGTTTTCCCTCGAGGCTTTCCCTCGAGGCTTTCCCACAGGGCTGTTCCACGTGCAACCGTGATGTGAGTCGATCCTCGGCGTGAAAGATGAGCCAGTGCAGGGCAAAGAGGTTCCTCTGGAATGGACTGAGACATCTGGGGGACTCTTGGAATGGTGGTACGACCATGGAGTTCCTCTCGCCTTTCCTGTTGAGAGTGCCTCCTCTTGAGATGCGACGGGAACGCCGGGAATTCGTTCCCGTTGAAAGCAGGGAAAGGATCCCTCATCTCGAGCTACGAGGGGGAAACGGGGCTCCTCTGGATGTGGGCGGGACCATCGTGCTTCCTCTCGAGTGGAGACGGGTATGGCGGTGAACTTCTTGAGTTGCAGCAAGGGTGTGAAAGACCCTTTCGAAGTTCCAGAGGTTAGGTGTCATTAGTCTCCAGACGCCTCATCGGAAATAGGCCTCATCTCGCCTGGAAGGGAGAACTTCCTGGATTTTCTCGAGTTGCGGCAGGTGTTCTCGAGTTACGACGCGGACCTCAGGGACCCGCCCTGGTGGCCTCAGGAGAGGCCAGTCCCCATGCGAGGTGCTATGGGGCCTCTCGGGATTCCTCTCCCGTCGATACCGGGGCCAAAAACCTTGTGCGGAGTCAGGGCCAGATCCGAGGATTCCTCTCAGGGGCTGACATGGATCTTTGTGTACTTGTGGAGTCTCCCCAGGGGAGTCAGGCCTCGTCTCGAGTGGGGGCATGCATGTGCGCTTTCCTTCCAGGCTGTAGCAGCAATGTCACGCTTCCCGTCGCGTGGATCAAAGGATCTGTGGTTTTCCCTCGAGGCTTTCCCTCGAGGCTTTCCCACAGGGCTGTTCCACGTGCCACCGTGATGTGAGTCGATCCTCGGCGTGAAAGATGAGCCAGTGCAGGGCAAAGAGGTTCCTCTGGAATGGACTGAGACATCTGGGGGACTCTTGGAATGGTGGTACGACCATGGAGTTCCTCTCGCCTTTCCTGTTGAGAGTGCCTCCTCTTGAGATGCGACGTGAACGCCGGGAATTCGTTCCCGTTGAAAGCAGGGAAAGGATCCCTCATCTCGAGCTACGAGGGGGAAACGGGGCTCCTCTGGATGTGGTCGGGACCATCGTGCTTCCTCTCGAGTGGAGACGGGTATGGCGGTGAACTTCTTGAGTTGCAGCAAGGGTGTGAAAGACCCTTTCGAAGTTCCAGAGGTTAGGTGTCATTAGTCTCCAGACGCCTCATCGGAAATAGGCCTCATCTCGCCTGGAAGGGAGAACTTCCTGGATTTTCTCGAGTTGCGGCAGGTGTTCTCGAGTTACGACGGGGACCTCAGGGACCCGCCCTGGTGGCCTCAGGAGAGGCCAGTCCCCATGCGAGGTGCTAGGGGGCCTCTCGGGATTCCTCTCCCATCGATACCGGGGCCAAAATCCTTGTGTGCGGTCAGGGCCGGAACCGAGGATTCCTCTCAGGGGCTGACATGGATCTTTGGGTACTTCTGGAGTCTCCCCAGGGGAGTCAGGCCTCGTCTCGAGTGGGGGCATGCACGTGCGCTTTCCTTCCAGGCTGTAGCAGCAATGTCACGCTTCCCGTCTCGTGGATCAAAGGATCTGTGGTTTTCCCTCGAGGCTTTCCCACAGGGCTGTCCCACGTGCCACCGTGGTGTGAGTCGATTCTCGGCGTGAAAGATGAGCCAGTGCAGGGCAAAGAGGTTCCTCTGGAATGGACTGAGACATCTGGGGGACTCTTGGAATGGTGGTACGACCATGGAGTTCCTCTCGCCTTTCCTGTTGAGAGTGCCTCCTCTTGAGATGCGACAGGAACGCCGGGAATTCTTTCCCGTTGAAAGCAGGGAAAGGATCCCTCATCTCGAGCTACGAGGGGGAAACGGGGCTCCTCTGGATGTGGGCGGGACCATCGTGCTTCCTCTCGAGTGGAGACGGGTATGGCGGTGAACTTCTTGAGTTGCAGCAAGGGTGTGAAAGACCCTTTCGAAGTTCCAGAGGTTAGGTGTCATTAGTCTCCAGATGCCTCATCGGAAATAGGCCTCATTTCGCCTGGAAAGGAGAACTTCCTTGATTTTCTCGAGTTGCGGCAGGTGTTCTCGAGTTACGACGGGGACCTCAGGGACCCGCCCTGGTGGCCTCAGGAACGGCCAGTCCACATGCTAGTTGCTAGGGGGCCTCTCGGGATTCCTCTCCCGTCGATACCGGGGCCAAAAACCTTGTGTGGAGTCAGGGCCGGAACCGAGGATTCCTCTCAGGGGCTGACATGTATCTTTGGGTACTTCTGGAGTCTCCCTAGGGGAGTCAGGCCTCGTCTCGAGTGGGGGCATGCACGTGCGCTTTCCTTCCAGGCTGTAGCAGCAATGTCATGCTTCCCGTCGCGTGGATCAAAGGATCTGTGGTTTTTCCTCGAGGCTTTCCCTCGAGGCTTTCCCACAGGGCTGTCCCACGTGCCACCATTGTGTGAGTCGATCCTCGGCGTGAAAGATGAGCCAGTACAGCGCAAAGAGGTTCCTCTGGAATGGACTGAGACATCTGGGGGACTCTTGGAATGGTGGTACGACCATGGAGCTCCTCTCGCCTTTCCTGTTGAGAGTGCCTCCTCTTGAGATGCGACGGAAACGCCGGGAATTCTTTCCCGTTGAAAGCAGGGAAAGGATCCCTCATCTCGAGCTACGAGGGGGAAACGGGGCTCCTCTGGATGTGGGCGGGACCATCGTGCTTCCTCTCGAGTGGAGACGGGTATGGCGGTCAACTTCTTGAGTTGCAGCAAGGGTGTGAAAGACCCTTTCGAAGTTCCAGAGGTTAGGTGTCATTAGTCTCCAGACGCCTCATCGGAAATAGGCCTCATCTCGCCTGGAAGGGAGAACTTCCTGGATTTTCTCGAGTTGCGGCAGGTGTTCTCGAGTTACGACGGGGACTTCAGGGACCCGCCCTGGTGGCCTCAGGAACGGCCAGTCCCCATGCTAGTTGCTAGGGGGCCTCTCGGGATTCCTCTCCCGTCGATACCGGGGCCAAAAACCTTGTGTGGAGTCAGGGCCGGAACCGAGGATTCCTCTCAGGGGCTGACATGGACCTTTGGGTACTTCTGGAGTCTCCCCAGGAGAGTCAGGCCTCGTCTCGAGTGGGGGCATGCACGTGCGCTTTCCTTCCAGGCTGTAGCAGCAATGTCATGCTTCCCGTCGCGTGGATCAAAGGATCTGTGGTTTTCCCTCGAGGCTTTCCCTCGATGCTTTCCCTCGAGGCTTTCCCACAGGGCTGTCCCACGTGCCACCGAGGTGTGAGTCGATCCTCGGCGTGAAAGATGAGCCAGTACAGGGCAAAGAGGTTCCTCTGGAATGGACTGAGACATCTGGGGAACTCTTGGAATGGTGGTACGACCATGGAGTTCCTCTCGCCTTTCCTGTTGAGAGTGCCTCCTCTTGAGATGCGACGGGAACGCCGGGAATTCTTTCCCGTTGAAAGCAGGGAAAGGATCCCTCATCTCGAGCTACGAGGGGGAAACGGGGCTCCTCTGGATGTGGGCGGGACCATCGTGCTTCCTCTCGAGTGGAGTCGGGCATGGCGGTGAACTTCTTGACTTTCAGCAAGGGTGTGAAAGACCCTTTCGAAGTTCCAGAGGTTAGGTGTCATTAGTCTCCAGACGCCTCATCGGAAATAGGCCTCATCTCGCCTGGAAGGGAGAACTTCCTGGATTTTCTCGAGTTGCGGCAGGTGTTCTCGATTTACGACGCGGACCTCAGGGACCCGCCCTGGTGGACTCAGGAGAGGCCAGTCCCCATGCGAGGTGCTAGGGGGCCTCTCGGGATTCCTCTCCCGTCGATACCGGGGCCAAAAACCTTGTGCGGAGTCAGGGCCAGAACCGCGGATTCCTCTCAGGGTCTGACATGGATCTTTGTGTACTTGTGGAGTCTCCCCAGGGGAGTCAGGCCTCGTCTCGAGTGGGGGCATGCATGTGCGCTTTCCTTCCAGGCTGTAGCAGCAATGTCACGCTTCCCGTCGCGTAGATCAAAGGATCTGTGGTTTTCCCTCGAGGCTTTCCCTCGAGGCTTTCCCACAGGGCTGTCCCACGTGCCACCGTGGTGTGAGTCGATCCTCGGCGTGAAAGATGAGCCAGTGCAGGGCAAAGAGGTTCCTCTGGAATGGACTGAGACATCTGGGGGACTCTTGGAATGGTGGTACGACCATGGATTTCCTCTCGCCTTTCCTGTTGAGAGTGCCTCCTCTTGAGATGCGACGGGAACGCCAGGAATTCTTTCCCGTTGAAAGCAGCGACAGGATCCCTCATCTCGAGCTCCGAGGGGGAAACGGGGCTCCTCTGGATGTGGGCGGGACCATCGTGCTTCCTCTCGAGTGGAGACGGGTATGGCAGTGAACTTCTTGAGTTGCAGCAAGGGTGTGAAAGACCCTTTCGAAGTTCCAGAGGTTAGGTGTCATTAGTCTCCAGACACCTCATCGGAAATAGGCCTCATCTCGCCTGGAAGGGAGAACTTCCTGGATTTTCTCGAGTTGTGGCAGGTGTTCTCGAGTTACGACGGGGACCTCAGGGACCCGCCCTGGTGGCCTCAGGAGAGGCCAGTCCCCATGCGAGGTGCTAGGGGGCCTCTCGGGATTCCAATCCCATCGATACCGGGGCCAAAATCCTTGTGTCCAGTCAGGGCCGGAACCGAGGATTCCTCTCAGGGGCTGACATGGATCTTTGGGTACGTCTGGAGTCTCCCCAGGGGAGTCAGGCCTCGTCTCGAGTGGGGGCATGCACGTGTGCTTTCCTTCCAGGCTGTAGCAGCAATGTCACGCTTCCCGTGGCGTGGATCACAGGATCTGTGGTTTTCCCTCGAGGCTTTCCCACAGGGCTGTCCCAGGTGCCACCGTGGTGTGAGTCGATTCTCGGCGTGAAAGATGAGCCAGTGCAGGGCAAAGAGGTTCCTCTGGAATGGACTGAGACATCTGGGGGACTCTTGGAATGGTGGTACGACCATGGAGTTCCTCTTGCCTTTCCTGTTGAGAGTGCCTCCTCTTGAGATGCAACGGGAACGCCAGGAATTCTTTCCCGTTGAAAGCAGGGGAAGGATCCCTCATCTCGAGCTACGAGGGGGAAACGGGGCTCCTCTGGATGTGGGCGGGACCATCGTGCTTCCTCTCGAGTGGAGACGGGTATGGCGGTGAAATTCTTGAGTTGCAGCAAGGGTGTGAAAGACCCTTTCGAAGTTCAAGAGGTTAGGTGTTATTAGTCTCCAGACGCCTCATCGGAAATAGGCCTCATTTCGCCTGGAAAGGAGAACTTCCTGGATTTTCTCGAGTTGCGGCAGGTGTTCTCGAGTTACGACGGGGACCTCAGGGACCCGCCCTGGTGGCCTCAGGAACGGCCAGTCCACATGCTAGTTGCTAGTGGGCCTCTCGGGATTCCTCTCCCGTCGATACCGGGGCCAAAAACCTTGTGTGGAGTCAGGGCCGGAACCGAGGATTCCTCTCAGGGGCTGACATGTATCTTTGGGTACTTCTGGAGTCTCCCCAGGGGAGTCAGGCCTCGTCTCGAGTGGGGGCATGCACGTGCGCTTTCCTTCCAGGCTGTAGCAGCAATGTCATGCTTCCCGTCGCGTGGATCAAAGGATCTGTGGTTTTCCCTCGAGGCTTTCCATCGAGGCTTTCCCACAGGGCTGTCCCACGTGCCACCGTGGTGTGAGTCGATCCTCGGCGTGAAAGGTGAGCCAGTAAAGGGCAAAGAGGTTCCTCTGGAATGGACTGAGACATCTGGGGGACTCTTGGAATGGTGGTACGACCATGGAGCTCCTCTCCCCTTTCCTGTTGAGAGAGCCTCCTCTTGAGATGCGACGGAAACGCCGGGAATTGTTTCCCGTTGAAAGCAGGGAAAGGATCCCTCATCTCGAGCTACGAGGGGGAAACGGGGCTCCTCTGGATGTGGGCGGGACCATCGTGCTTCCTCTCGAGTGGAGACGGGTATGGCGGTGAACTTCTTGAGTTGCAGCAAGGGTGTGAAATACCCTTTAGAAGTTCCAGAGGTTAGGTGTCATTAGTCTCCAGACGCCTCATCGGAAATAGGCCTCATCTCGCCTGGAAGGGAGAACTTCCTGGATTTTCTCGAGTTGCGGCAGGTGTTCTCGAGTTACGACGGGGACCTCAGGGACCCGCCCTGGTGGCCTCAGGAACGGCCAGTCCCCATGCGAGTTGCTAGGGGGCCTCTCGGGATTCCTCTCCCGTCGATACCGGGGCCAAAAACCTTGTGTGGAGTCAGGGCCGAAACCGAGTATTCCTCTCAGGGGCTGACATGGATCTTTGGGTACTTCTGGAGTCTCCCCAGGAGAGTCAGGCCTCGTCTCGAGTGGGGGCATGCACGTGCGCTTTCCTTCCAGGCTGTAGCAGCAATGTCATACTTCCCGTCGCGTGGATCAAAGGATCTGTGGTTTTCCCTCGAGGCTTTCCCTCGAGGATTTCCCTCGAGGCTTTCCCACAGGGCTGTCCCACATGCCACCGTGGTGTGATTCGATCCTCGGCGTGAAAGATGAGCCAGTGCAGGGCAAAGAGGTTCCTCTGGAATGGACTGAGACATCTGGGGGACTCTTGGAATGGTGGTACGACCATGGAGTTCCTCTCGCCTTTCCTGTTGAGAGTGCCTCCTCTTGAGATGCGACGGGAACACCGGGAATTATTTCCCATTGAAAGCAGGGAAAGGATCCCTCATCTCGAGCTACGAGGGGGAAACGGGGCTCCTCTGGTTTTGGGTGGGACGATCGTGCTTCCTCTCGAGTGGAGACGGGTATGGCGGTGAACTTCTTGAGTTGCAGCAAGGGTGTGAAAGACCCTTTCGAAGTTGCAGAAGTTAGGTGTCATTAGTCTCAAGACGCCTCATCGGAAATAGGCCTCATCTCGCCTGGAAGGGAGAACTTCCTGGATTTTCTCGAGTTGCAGCAGGTGTTCTGGAGTTACGACGGGGACCTCAGGGACCCGCCATGGTGGCCTCAGGAAAGGCCAGTCCTCATCCGAGTTGCTAGGTTGCCTCTCGGTATTCCTCTACCGTCGATACCTGGACCAAAAACCTTGTGTGGAGTGAGGGCCGGAACCGAGGATTACTCTCAGGGGCTGACATGGATCTTTGGGTCTTTCTGGAGTCTCCCGAGGGGAGTCAGGCCTCAACTCGAGTGGTGACATGCACGTGCGCTTTCCTTCCAGGCTGAAGAAGCAAA
This sequence comes from Capricornis sumatraensis, assembly GCF_032405125.1. NCBI lineage: Eukaryota > Metazoa > Chordata > Mammalia > Artiodactyla > Bovidae > Capricornis > Capricornis sumatraensis. The sequence goes on along the minus strand of NC_091077.1, from coordinate 190,558 downwards.
GACACTCTTCCCGTCGCGTAGATCATAGGATCTGTGGATTTCCCTCCAGGCTTTCCCTTGAGGCTTTCCCACAGGGCTCTCCCACGTGCCAACGTGGTGTGATTCGATCCTCGGCATGAAAGATGAGCCAGTGCAAGGCAAAGAGGTTGCTCTGGAATGGACTGAGACATCTGGGGGACTCTTGGAATGGTGGTACGACCATGGAGTTCCTCTCGCCTTTCCTGTTGAGAGTTCCTCCTCTTGAGATGCGATGGGAACACCGGGAATTCTTTCCCGTTGAAAGCAGGGAAAGGATCCCTCATCTCGAGCTACGAGGGGGAAACGGGGCTCCTCTGGATGTGGGCGGGACCATCATGCTTCCTCTCGAGTCGACACGGGTATGGCGGTGAACTTCTTGAGTTGCAGCAAGGGTGTGAAAGACCCTTTCGAAGTTCCAGAGGTTAGGTGTCATTAGTCTCCAGACGCCTCATGGGAAATAGGCCTCATCTCGCCTGGAAGGGAGAACTTCCTGGATTTTCTCGAGTTGTGGCAGGTGTTCTCGAGTTACGACGGGGACCTCAGGGACCCGCCCTGGTGGCCTCAGGAGAGGCCAGTCCCCATGCGAGTTGCTACGGGGCCTCTCGGTATTCCTCTCCCGTCGATACCGGGTCCAAAATCCTTGTTTGGAGTCAGGGCCGGAACCGAGGATTACTCTCAGGGGCTGACATGGATATTTGGGTACTTCTGGAGTCTCCCCAGGGGAGTCAGGCCTCGTCTCGAGTGGGGGCATGCACGTGCGCTTTCCTTTAAGGCTGTAGCAGCAATGTCCTGCTTCCCGTCGCGTGGATCAAAGGATCTGTGGTTTTCCCTCGAGGCTTTCCCTCGAGGCTTTCCCACAGGGCTGTCCCACGTGACACCGTGGTGTGAGTCGATCCTCGGCGTGATAGATGAGCCAGTGCAGGGCAAACAGGTTCCTCTGGAATGGACTGAGACATCTGGGGGACTCTTGGAATGGTGGTACGACCATGGAGTTCCTCTCGCCTTTCCTGTTGAGAGTGCCTCCTCTTGAGATGCGACAGGAACACCGGGAATTCTTTCCCATTTAAAGCAGGGAAAGGATCCCTCATCTCGAGCTACGAGGGGGAAACTGGGCTCCTCTGGTTGTGGGTGGGACGATCGTGCTTCCTCTCGAGTGGAGACGCGTATGGCGGTGAACTACTTGAGTTGCAGCAAGGGTGTGAAAGACCCTTTCGAAGTTCCAGAGGTTAGGTGTTATTAGTCTCCAGACGCCTCATCGGAAATAGGCCTCATTTCGCCTGGAAAGGAGAACTTCCTGGATTTTCTCGAGTTGCGGCAGGTGTTCTCGAGTTACGACGGGGACCTCAGGGACCCGCCCTGGTGGCCTCAGGAACGGCCAGTCCACATGCTAGTTGCTAGTGGGCCTCTCGGGATTCCTCTCCCGTCGATACCGGGGCCAAAAACCTTGTGTGGAGTCAGGGCCGGAACCGAGGATTCCTCTCAGGGGCTGACATGTATCTTTGGGTACTTCTGGAGTCTCCCCAGGGGAGTCAGGCCTCGTCTCGAGTGGGGACATGCACGTGCGCTTTCCTTCCAGGCTGTAGCAGCAATGTCATGCTTCCCGTCGCGTGGATCAAAGGATCTGTGGTTTTCCCTCGAGGCTTTCCATCGAGGCTTTCCCACAGGGCTGTCCCACGTGCCACCGTGGTGTGAGTCGATCCTCGGCGTGAAAGGTGAGCCAGTAAAGGGCAAAGAGGTTCCTCTGGAATGGACTGAGACATCTGGGGGACTCTTGGAATGGTGGTACGACCATGGAGCTCCTCTCCCCTTTCCTGTTGAGAGAGCCTCCTCTTGAGATGCGACGGAAACGCCGGGAATTGTTTCCCGTTGAAAGCAGGGAAAGGATCCCTCATCTCGAGCTACGAGGGGGAAACGGGGCTCCTCTGGATGTGGGCGGGACCATCGTGCTTCCTCTCGAGTGGAGACGGGTATGGCGGTGAACTTCTTGAGTTGCAGCAAGGGTGTGAAATACCCTTTAGAAGTTCCAGAGGTTAGGTGTCATTAGTCTCCAGACGCCTCATCGGAAATAGGCCTCATCTCGCCTGGAAGGGAGAACTTCCTGGATTTTCTCGAGTTGCGGCAGGTGTTCTCGAGTTACGACGGGGACCTCAGGGACCCGCCCTGGTGGCCTCAGGAACGGCCAGTCCCCATGCGAGTTGCTAGGGGGCCTCTCGGGATTCCTCTCCCGTCGATACCGGGGCCAAAAACCTTGTGTGGAGTCAGGGCCGAAACCGAGTATTCCTCTCAGGGGCTGACATGGATCTTTGGGTACTTCTGGAGTCTCCCCAGGAGAGTCAGGCCTCGTCTCGAGTGGGGGCATGCACGTGCGCTTTCCTTCCAGGCTGTAGCAGCAATGTCATACTTCCCGTCGCGTGGATCAAAGGATCTGTGGTTTTCCCTCGAGGCTTTCCCTCGAGGATTTCCCTCGAGGCTTTCCCACAGGGCTGTCCCACATGCCACCGTGGTGTGATTCGATCCTCGGCGTGAAAGATGAGCCAGTGCAGGGCAAAGAGGTTCCTCTGGAATGGACTGAGACATCTGGGGGACTCTTGGAATGGTGGTACGACCATGGAGTTCCTCTCGCCTTTCCTGTTGAGAGTGCCTCCTCTTGAGATGCGACGGGAACACCGGGAATTATTTCCCATTGAAAGCAGGGAAAGGATCCCTCATCTCGAGCTACGAGGGGGAAACGGGGCTCCTCTGGTTTTGGGTGGGACGATCGTGCTTCCTCTCGAGTGGAGACGGGTATGGCGGTGAACTTCTTGAGTTGCAGCAAGGGTGTGAAAGACCCTTTCGAAGTTGCAGAAGTTAGGTGTCATTAGTCTCAAGACGCCTCATCGGAAATAGGCCTCATCTCGCCTGGAAGGGAGAACTTCCTGGATTTTCTCGAGTTGCAGCAGGTGTTCTGGAGTTACGACGGGGACCTCAGGGACCCGCCATGGTGGCCTCAGGAAAGGCCAGTCCTCATCCGAGTTGCTAGGTTGCCTCTCGGTATTCCTCTACCGTCGATACCTGGACCAAAAACCTTGTGTGGAGTGAGGGCCGGAACCGAGGATTACTCTCAGGGGCTGACATGGATCTTTGGGTCTTTCTGGAGTCTCCCGAGGGGAGTCAGGCCTCAACTCGAGTGGTGACATGCACGTGCGCTTTCCTTCCAGGCTGAAGAAGCAAAGACACTCTTCCCGTCGCGTAGATCATAGGATCTGTGGATTTCCCTCCAGGCTTTCCCTTGAGGCTTTCCCACAGGGCTCTCCCACGTGCCAACGTGGTGTGATTCGATCCTCGGCATGAAAGATGAGCCAGTGCAAGGCAAAGAGGTTGCTCTGGAATGGACTGAGACATCTGGGGGACTCTTGGAATGGTGGTACGACCATGGAGTTCCTCTCGCCTTTCCTGTTGAGAGTTCCTCCTCTTGAGATGCGATGGGAACACCGGGAATTCTTTCCCGTTGAAAGCAGGGAAAGGATCCCTCATCTCGAGCTACGAGGGGGAAACGGGGCTCCTCTGGATGTGGGCGGGACCATCATGCTTCCTCTCGAGTCGACACGGGTATGGCGGTGAACTTCTTGAGTTGCAGCAAGGGTGTGAAAGACCCTTTCGAAGTTCCAGAGGTTAGGTGTCATTAGTCTCCAGACGCCTCATGGGAAATAGGCCTCATCTCGCCTGGAAGGGAGAACTTCCTGGATTTTCTCGAGTTGTGGCAGGTGTTCTCGAGTTACGACGGGGACCTCAGGGACCCGCCCTGGTGGCCTCAGGAGAGGCCAGTCCCCATGCGAGTTGCTACGGGGCCTCTCGGTATTCCTCTCCCGTCGATACCGGGTCCAAAATCCTTGTTTGGAGTCAGGGCCGGAACCGAGGATTACTCTCAGGGGCTGACATGGATATTTGGGTACTTCTGGAGTCTCCCCAGGGGAGTCAGGCCTCGTCTCGAGTGGGGGCATGCACGTGCGCTTTCCTTTAAGGCTGTAGCAGCAATGTCCTGCTTCCCGTCGCGTGGATCAAAGGATCTGTGGTTTTCCCTCGAGGCTTTCCCTCGAGGCTTTCCCACAGGGCTGTCCCACGTGACACCGTGGTGTGAGTCGATCCTCGGCGTGATAGATGAGCCAGTGCAGGGCAAACAGGTTCCTCTGGAATGGACTGAGACATCTGGGGGACTCTTGGAATGGTGGTACGACCATGGAGTTCCTCTCGCCTTTCCTGTTGAGAGTGCCTCCTCTTGAGATGCGACAGGAACACCGGGAATTCTTTCCCATTTAAAGCAGGGAAAGGATCCCTCATCTCGAGCTACGAGGGGGAAACTGGGCTCCTCTGGTTGTGGGTGGGACGATCGTGCTTCCTCTCGAGTGGAGACGCGTATGGCGGTGAACTACTTGAGTTGCAGCAAGGGTGTGAAAGACCCTTTCGAAGTTCCAGAGGTTAGGTGTCATTAGTCTCCAGACGCCTCATCGGAAATAGGCCTCATGTCGCCTGGAAGGGAGAACTTTCTGGATTTTCTCGAGTTGCAGCAGGTGTTCTCGAGTTAAGACGGGGACCTCAGGGACCCGCCCTGGTGGCCTCAGGAGAGGCCAGTCCCCATGCGATTTGCTAGGGGGCCTCTCGGGACTCCTCTCCCGTCGATACCGGGGCCAAAAACCTTGTGTGGAGTCAGGGCCGGAACCGAGCATTCCTCTCAGGGGCTGACATGGATCTTTGGGTACTTCTGGAGTCTCCCCAGGGGAGTCAGGCCTCGTCTCGAGTGGGGGCATGCACGTGTGCTTTCCTTCCAGGCTGTAGCAGCAATGTCACGCTTCCCGTGGCGTGGATCAAAGGATCTGTGGTTTTCCCTCGAGGCTTTCCCTCGAGGCTTTCCCACAGGGCTGTCCCACGTGCCACCGTGGTGTGAGTCGATTCTTGGCGTGAAAGATGAGCCAGTGCAGGGCAAAGAGGTTCCTCTGGATTGGACTGAGACATCTGGGGGACTTTTGGAATGGTGGTACGACCATGGAGTTCCTCTCGCCTTTCCTGTTGAGAGTGCCTCCTCTTGAGATGCGACGGGAACGCCGGAAATTCTTTCCCGTTGAAAGCAGGGAAAGGATCCCTCATCTCGAGCTACGAGGGGGAAACGGGGCTCCTCTGGATGTGGGCGGGACCATCGTGCTTCCTCTCGAGTGGAGACGGGTATGGCGGTGAAATTCTTGAGTTGCAGCAAGGGTGTGAAAGAACCTTTCGAAGTTCCAGAGGTTAGGTGTCATTAGTCTCCAGACGGCTCATCGGAAATAGGCCTCATTTCGCCTGGAAAGGAGAACTTCCTGGATTTTCTCGAGTTGCGGCAGGTGTTCTCGAGTTACGTCAGGGACCTCAGGGACCCGCCCTGGTGGCCTCAGGAACGGCCAGTCCCCATGCTAGTTGCTAGGGGGCCTCTCGGGATTCCTCTCCCGTCGATACCGGGGCCAAAAACCTTGTGTGGAGTCAGGGCCGGAACCGAGGATTCCTCTCAGGGGCTGACATGGATCTTTGGGTACTTCTGGAGTCTCCCCAGGAGAGTCAGGCCTCGTCTCGAGTGGGGGCATGCACGTGCGCTTTCCTTCCAGGCTGTAGCAGCAATGTCATGCTTCCCGTGGCGTGGATCAAAGGATCTGTGGTATTCCCTCGAGGCTTTCCCTCGAGGCTTTCCCACAGGGCTGTCCCACGTGCCACCGTGGTGTGAGTCGATTCTTGGCGTGAAAGATGAGCCAGTGCAGGGCAAAGAGGTTCCTCTGGATTGGACTGAGACATCTGGGGGACTCTTGGAATGGTGGTACGACCATGGAGTTCCTCTCGCCTTTCCTGTTGAGAGTGCCTCCTCTTGAGATGCGACGGGAACGCCGGGAATTCTTTCCCGTTGAAAGCAGGGAAAGGATCCCTCATCTCGAGCTACGAGGGGGAAACGGGGCTCCTCTGGATGTGGGCCGGACCATCGTGCTTCCTCTCGAGTGGAGACGGGTATGGCGGTGAACTTCTTGAGTTGCAGCAAGGGTGTGAAAGACCCTTTCGAAGTTCCAGAGGTTAGGTGTCATTAGTCTCCAGACGCCTCATCGGAAATAGGCCTCATCTCGCCTGGAAGGGAGAACTTCCTGGATTTTCTCGAGTTGCGGCAGGTGTTCTCGAGTCACGACGGGGACCTCAGGGACCCGCCCTGGTGGCCTCAGGAGAGGCCAGTCCCCTGCGAGTTGCTAGGGGGCCTCTCGGGATTCCTCTCCCGTCAATACCGGGGCCAAAAACCTTGTGTGGAGTCAGGGCCGGAACCAAGGATTCCTCTCAGGGGCTGACATGGATCTTTGGGTACTTCTGGAGTCTCCCCAGGGGAGTCAGGCCTCGTCTCGAATGGGGGCATGCACGTGCGCTTTCCTTCCAGGCTGTAGTAGCAATGTTACGCTTCCCGTCGCGTGGATCAAAGGATCTGTGGTTTTCAATCGAGGCTTTCCCACAGGGCTGTCCCACGTGCCACCGTGGTGTGAGTCGATCCTCGGCGTGAAAGATGAGCCAGTGCAGGACAAAGAGGTTCCTCTGGAATGGACTGAGACATCTGGGGGACTCTTGGAATGGTGGTACGACCATGGAGTTCCTCTCGCCTTTCCTGTTGAGAGTGCCTCCTCTTGAGATGCGACGGGAACGCCGGGAATTCTTTCCCGTTGAAAGCAGGGAAAGGATCCCTCATCTCGAGCTACGAGGGGGAAACGGGGCTCCTCTGGATGTGGGCGGGACCATCGTGCTTCCTCTCGAGTGGAGACGGGTATGGCGGTCAAATTCTTGAGTTGCAGCAAGGATGTGAAAGACCCTTTCGAAGTTCCAGAGTTCAGGTGTCATTAGTCTCCAGACGCCTCATCGGAAATAGGCCTCATCTCGCCTGGAAGGGAGAACTTCCTGGATTTTCTCGAGTTGCGGCAGGTGTTCTCGAGTTACGACGGGGACCTCAGGGACCCGCCCTGGTGGCCTCAGGAGAGGCCAGTCCCCATGCGAGTTGCTAGGGGGCCTCTCGGGATTCCTCTCCCGTCGATACCGGGGCCAAAAACCTTGTGTGGAGTCAGGGCCGGAACCGAGGATTCCTCTCAGGGGTTGACATGGATCTTTGGGTACTTGTGGAGTCTCCCCAGGGGAGTCAGGCCTCGTCTCGAGTGGGGGCATGCACGTGCGCTTTCCTTCCAGGCTGTAGCAGCAATGTCACGCTTCCCGTGGCGTGGATCAAAGGATCTGTGGTTTTCCCTCGAGGCTTTCCCTCGAGGCTTTCCCACAGGGCTGTCCCACGTGCCACCGTGGTGTGAGTCGATCCTCGGCGTGAAAGATGAGCCAGTGCAGGGCAAAGAGGTTCCTCTGGAATGGACTGAGAAATCTTGGGGACTCTTGGAATGGTGGTACGACCATGGAGTTCCTCTCGCCTTTCCTGTTGAGAGTGCCTCCTCTTGAGATGTGACGGGAACGCCGGGAATTCTTTCCCGTTGAAAGCAGGGAAAGGATCCCTCATCTCGAGCTCCGAGGGGGAAACGGGGCTCCTCTGGATGTGGGCCGGACCATCGTGCTTCCTCTCGAGTGGAGACGGGTATGGCGGTGAACTTCTTGAGTTGCAGCAAGGGTGTGAAAGACCCTTTCGAAGTTCCAGAGGTTAGGTGTCATTAGTCTCCAGACGCCTCATCGGAAATAGGCCTCATCTCGCCTGGAAGGGAGAACTTCCTGGATTTTCTCGAGTTGCGGCAGGTGTTCTCGAGTTACGACGGGGACCTCAGGGACCCGCCCTGGTGGCCTCAGGAGAGGCCAGTCCCCTGCGAGTTGCTAGGGGGCCTCTCGGGATTCCTCTCCCGTCAATACCGGGGCCAAAAACCTTGTTTGGAGTCAGGGCCGGAACCAAGGATTCCTCTCAGGGGCTGACATGGATCTTTGGGTACTTCTGGAGTCTCCCCAGGGGAGTCAGGCCTCGTCTCGAATGGGGGCATGCACGTGCGCTTTCCTTCCAGGCTGTAGCAGCAATGTCACTCTTCCCGTCGCGTGGATCAAAGGATCTGTGGTTTTCAATCGAGGCTTTCCCACAGGGCTGCCCCACGTGCCACCGTGGTGTGAGTCGATCCTCGGCGTGAAAGATGAGCCAGTGCAGGACAAAGAGGTTCCTCTGGAATGGACTGAGAAATCTCGGGGACTCTTGGAATGGTGGTACGACCATGGAGTTCCTCTCGTCTTTCCTGTTGAGAGTGCCTCCTCTTGAGATGCGACGGGAACGCCGAAAATACTTTCCCGTTGATAGCAGGGAAAGGACCCCTCATCTCGAGCTACGAGGGCCAAACGGGGCTCCTCTGGATGTGGGCGGGACCATCATGTTTCCTCTTGAATGGAGACGGTTATGGCGGTGAACTTCTTGAGTTGCAGCAAGGGTGTGAAAGACCCTTTCGAAGTTCCAGAGGTTCCGTGTCATTAGTCTCCAGACGCCTCATCGGAAATAGGCCTCATCTCGCCTGGAAGGGAGAACTTCCTGGATTTTCTTGAGTTGCGGCAGGTGTTCTCGAGTTACGACGGGGACCTCAGGAACCCGCCCTGGTGGCCTCAGGAAAGGCCAGTCCCCATGCGAGTTGCTCGGGGGCCTCGCAGGATTCCTCTCCTGTCGATACCGGGGCCAGAAACTTGTGTGGAGTCAGGGCCGGAACCGAGGATTCCTCTCAGGGGCTGACATGGATCTTTGGGTACTTCTGGAGTCTACCCAGGGGAGTCAGGCCTTGTCTCGAGTGGGGGCATGAACGTGCGCTTTCCTTCCAGGCTGTAGCAGCAATGTCTCGGTTCCCGTCGCGTGGATCAAAGGATCTGTGGTTTTCCCTCGAGGCTTTCCCACAGGGCTGTCCCACGTGCCACCGTGGTGTGAGTCGATTCTCGGCGTGAAAGATGAGACAGTGCAGGGCAAAGAGGTTCCTCTGGATTGGACTGAGACATCTGGGGGACTCTTGGAATGGTTGTACGACCATGGAGTTCCTCTCGCCTTTCCTGTTGAGAGTGCCTCCTCTTGAGATGCGACGGGAACGCTGGGAATTCTTTCCCGTTGAAAGCAGGGAAAGGATCCCTCATCTCGAGCTACGAGGGGGAAACGGGGCTCCTCTGGATGTGGGCGGGACCATCGTGCTTCCTCTCGATTGGAGACGGGTAAGGCGGTGAACTTCTTGAGTTGCAGCAAGGGTGTGAAAGACCCTTTCGAAGTTCCAGAGGTTAGGTGTCATTAGTCTCCAGACGCCTCATCGGAAATAGGCCTCATTTCGCCTGGAAAGGAGAACTTCCTGGATTTTCTCGAGTTGCGGCAGGTGTTCTCGATTTACGAAGGGGACCTCAGGGACCCGCCCTGGTGGCCTCAGGTACTGCCAGTCCCCATGCTAGTTGCTAGGGGGCCTCTCGGGATTCCTCTCCCGTCGATACCGGGGCCAAAAACCTTGTGTGGAGTCAGGGCCGGAACCGAGGATTCCTCTCAGGTGCTGACATGGATCTTTGGGTACTTCTGGAGTCTCCCCAGGGGAGTCAGGACTCGTCTCGAGTGGGGGCATGCACGTGCGCTTTCCTTCCAGGCTGTAGCAGCAATGTCACGCTTCCCGTCGCGTGGATCAAAGGATCTGTGGTTTTCCCTCGAGGCTTTCCCTCGAGGCTTTCCCACAGGGCTGTCCCACGTGCCACCGTGGTGTGAGTCGATCCTCGGCGTGAAAGATGAGCCAGTGCAGGGCAAAGAGGCTCCTCTGGAATGGACTGAGACATCTGGGGGACTCTTGGAATGGTGGTACGACCATGGAGTTCCTCTCGCCTTTCCTGTTGAGAGTGCCTCCTCTTGAGATGCGACGGGAACGCCGGGAATTCTTTCCCGTTGAAAGCAGGGAATGGATCCCTCATCTCGAGCTACGAGGGGGAAACGGGTCTCCTCTGGATGTGGGCGGGACCATCGTGCTTCCTCTCGAGTGGAGACGGGTATGGCGGTGAACTTCTTGAGTTGCAGCAAGGGTGTGAAAAGCCCTTTCGAAGTTCCAGAGGTTACGTGTCATTAGTCTCCAGACGCCTCATCGGAAATAGGCCTCATCTTGCCTGGAAGGGAAAACGTCCTGGATTTTCTCGAGTTGCGGCAGGTGTTCTCGAGTTACGACGGGGACCTCAGGGACCCGCCCTGGTGGCCTCAGGAGAGGCCAGTCCCCATGCGAGTTGCTAGGGGGCCTCTCGGGATTCCTCTCCCGTCGATACCTGGACCAAAAACCTTGTGTGGAGTGAGGGCCGGAACCGAGGATTACTCTCAGGGGCTGACATGGATCTTTGGGTCTTTCTGGAGTCTCCCGAGGGGAGTCAGGCCTCAACTCGAGTGGTGGCATGCACGTGCGCTTTCCTTCCAGGCTGAAGCAGCAAAGACACTCTTCCCGTCGCGTAGATCAAAGGATCTGTGGTTTTCCCTCGAGGCTTTCCCTCGAGGCTTTCCCACAGGGCTGTCCCACGTGCCACCGTGTTGTGAGTCGAACCTCGGCGTGAAAGATGAGCCAGTGCAGGGCAAGGAGTTTCCTCTGGAATGGACTGAGACATCTGGGGGACTCTTGGAATGGTGGTACGACCATGGAGTTCCTCTCGCCTTTCCTGTTGAGAGTGCCTCCTCTTGAGATGCGACGGGAACGCCGGGAATTCTTTCCCGTTGAAAGCAGGGAAAGGATCCCTCATCTCGAGCTAGGAGGGGGAAACGGGGCTCCTCTGGATGTGGGCGGGACCATCGTGCTTCCTCTCGAGTGGAGACGGGTATGGCGGTGAACTTCTTGAGTTGCAGCAAGGGTGTGAAAGACCCTTTCAAAGTTTCAGAGGTTTGGTGTCATTAGTCTCCAGAGGCCTCATCGGAAATAGGCCTCATCTCGCCTGGAAGGGAGAACTTCCTGGATTTTCTCGAGTTGCGGCAGGTGTTCTCGAGTTACGACGGGGACCTCAGGGACCGGCCCTTGTGGCCTCAGGAGAGGCCAGTCCCCATGCGAGTTGCTAGGGGGCCTCTCGGGATTCCTCTCCCGTCGATACCGGGGCCAAAAAGCTTGTGTGGAGTCAGGGCCGGAACCGAGGATTCCTCTCAGGGGCTGACATGGATCTTTGGGTACTTCTGGAGTCTTCCCTGGGGAGTCAGGCCTCGTCTCGAGTGGGGGCATGCACGTGCGCTTTCCTTCCAGGCTGTATCAGCAATGTCACGCTTCCCGTCGCGTGGATCAAAGGATCTGTGGTTTTCCCTCGAGGCTTTCCCTCGAGGCTTTCCCACAGGGCTGTCCCACGTGCCACCGTGTTGTGAGTCGATCCTCGACGTGAAAGATGAGCCAGTGCAGGGCAAAGAGGTTCCTCTGGAATGGACTGAGACATCTGGGGGACTCTTGGAATGGTGGTACGACCATGGAGTTCCTCTCGCCTTTCCTGTTGAGAGTGCCTCCTCTTGAGATGCGACGGGAACGCCGGGAATTCTTTCCCGTTGAAAGCAGGGAAAGGATCCCTCATCTCGAGCTAGGAGGGGGAAACGGGGCTCCTCTGGATGTGGGAGGGACCATCGTGCTTCCTCTCGAGTGGAGACGGGTATGGCGGTGAACTTCTTGAGTTGCAGCAAGGGTGTGAAAGACCCTTTCGAAGTTCCAGAGGTTTGGTGTCATTAGTCTCCAGAGGCCTCATCGGAAATAGGCCTCATCTCGCCTGGAAGGGAGAACTTCCTGGATTTTCTCGAGTTGCGGCAGGTGTTCTGGAGTTACGACGGGGACCTCAGGGACCGGCCCTGGTGGCCTCAGGAGAGGCCAGTCCCCATGCGAGTTGCTAGGGGGCCTCTCGGGATTCCTCTCCCGTCGATACCGGGGCCAAAAAGCTTGTGTGGAGTCAGGGCCGGAACCGAGGATTCCTCTCAGGGGCTGACATGGATCTTTGGGTACTTCTGGAGTCTCCCCAGGGGAGTCAGGCCTCGTCTCGAGTGGGGGCATGCACGTGCGCTTTCCTTCCAGGCTGTAGCAGCAATGTCACGCTTCCCGTCGCGTGGATCAAAGGATCTGTGGTTTTCCCTCGAGGCTTTCCCTCGAGGCTTTCCCACAGGGCTGTCCCACGTGCCACCGTGTTGTGAGTCGATCCTCGGCGTGAAAGATGAGCCAGTGCAGGGCAAAGAGGTTCCTCTGGAATGGACTGAGACATCTGGGGGACTCTTGGAATGGTGGTACGACCATGGAGTTCCTCTCGCCTTTCCTGTTGAGAGTGCCTCCTCTTGAGATGCGACGGGAACGCCGGGAATTGTTTCCCGTTGAAAGCAGGGAAAGGATCCCTCATCTCGAGCTACGAGGGGGAAACGGGGCTCCTCTGGATGTGGGCGGGACCATCGTTGTTCCTCTCGAGTGGAGACGGGTATGGCGGTGAACTTCTTGAGTCGCAGCAAGGGTGTGAAAGACCCTTTCGAAGTTCCAGAGGTTAGGTGTCATTAGTCTCCAGACGCCTCATAAGAAATAGGCCTCATCTCGCCTGGAAGGGAGAATTTCCTGGATTTTCTCGAGTTGCGGCAGGTGCTCTCGAGTTACGACGAGGACCTCAGGGACCCGCCCTGGTGGCCTCAGGAGAGGCCAGTCCCCATGCGAGTTGCTAGGGGGCCTCTCGGGATTCCTCTCCCGTCGATACCGGGGCCAAAAAGCTTGTGTGGAGTCAGGGCCGGAACCGAGGATTCCTCTCAGGGGCTGACATGGATCTTTGGGTACTTCTGGAGTCTCCCCAGGGGAGTCAGGCCTCGTCTCGAGTGGGGGCATGCACGTGCGCTTTCCTTCCAGGCTGTAGCAGCAATGTCACGCTTCCCGTCGCGTGGATCAAAGGATCTGTGGTTTTCCCTCGAGGCTTTCCCTCGAGGCTTTCCCTCGAGGCTTTCCCACAGGGCTGTCCCACGTGCCACCGTGGTGTGAATCGATCCTCGGCGTGAAAGATGAGCGAGTGCAGGGCAAAGAGGTTCCTCTGGAATGGACTGAGACATCTGGGGGACTCTTGGAATGGTGGTACGACCATGGAGTTCCTCTCGCCTTTCCTGTTGAGAGTGCCTCCTCTTGAGATGCGACGGGAACGCAGGGAATTCTTTCCCGTTGAAAGCAGGGAAAGGATCCCTCATCTCGAGCTACGAGGGGGAAACGGGGCTCCTTTGGATGTGGTCGGGACCATCGTGCTTCCTCTCGAGTGGAGACGGGTATGGTGGTGAACTTCTTGAGTCGCAGCAAGGGTGTGAAAGACCCTTTCGAAGTTCCAGAGGTTAGGTGTCATTAGTCTCCAGACGCCTCAACGGAAATAGGCCTCATTTCGCCTGGAAGGGAGAACTTCCTGGATTTTCTCGAGGTGCGGCAGGTGTTCTCGAGTTACGACGGGGACCTCAGGGACCGGCCCTGGTGGCCTCAGGAGAGGCCAGTCCCCATGCGAGTTGCTAGGGGGCCTCTCGGGATTCCTCTCCCGTCGATACCGGGGCCAAAAACCTTGTGTGGATTCAGGGCCGGAACCGAGGATTCCTCTCAGGGGCTGATATGGATCTTTGGATACTTCTGGAGTCTCGACAGGGGAGACAGGCCTCGTTTCGTGAGGGGGCATGCACGTGCACTTTCCTTCCAGGCTTTAGCAGCAATGTCACGCTTCCCGTGGCGTGGATCAAAGGATCTGTGGTTTTCCTCGAGCCTTGCCCTCGAGGCTTTCCCACAGGGCTGTCCCACGTGCCACCGTGGTGTGAGTCGATCCTCGGCGTGAAAGATGAGCCACTGCAGGGCAAAGAGGTTCCTCTGTAATGGACTGAGACATCTGGGGGACTCTTGGAATGGTGGTACGACCATGGAGTTCCTCTCGCCTTTCCTGTTGAGAGTGCCTCCGCTTGAGATGCGACGGGAACGCTGGGAATTCTTTCCCGTTGAAAGCAGGGAAAGGATCCCTCCTCTCGAGCTACAAGGTGGAAACGGAGCTCCTCTGGATGTGGGCGAGACCATCGTGCTTCCTCTCGAGTGGAGACGGGTATGGCGGTGAACTTTCTTAGTTGCAGCAAGGGTGTGAAAGACCCTTTCGAAGTTCCAGAGGTTAGGTGTCATTAGTCTCCAGAGGCCTCATCGGAAATAGGCCTCATCTCGCCTGGAAGGGAGAACTTCCTGGATTTTCTCGAGTTGCGGCAGGTGTTCTCGAGTTACGACGGGGACCTCAGGGACACGCCCTGGTGGCCTCAGGAAAGGCTAGTCCCCTGGAGAGTTGCTAGGGGGCCTCTCCGGATTCCTCTCCCGTCGATACCGGGGCTAAAATCCTTCTGTGGAGTCAGGGCCGAAACCGAGGATTCCTCTCAGGGGTTGACATGGATCTCTGGGTCTGTCTGGAGTCTCTCCAGGGGAGTCAAGCCTCGTCTCGAGGGGGGGCATGCACGTGCGCTTTCCTTCCAGGCTGTAGCAGCAATGTCACGCTTCCCGTCTCGTGGATCAAAGGATCTGTGGTTTTCCCTCGAGGCTTTCCCTCGAGGCTTTCCCACAGGGCTGTCCCACATGCCACGGTGGTGGGAGTCGATCATCGGCGTGAAAGATGAGCCAGTGCAGGGCAAAGAGTTTCCTCTGGAATGGACTGAGACATCTGGGGGACTCTTGGAATGGTGGTACGACCATGGAGTTCCTCTCGCCTTTCCTGTTGAGAGTGCCTCCTCTTGAGATGCGACGGGAACACCGGGAATTCGTTCCCGTTGAAAGCAGGGAAAGGATCCCTCATCTCGAGCCACGAGGGGGAAACGGGGCTCCTCTGGATGTGGGCGGGACCTTCGTGCTTCCTCTCGAGTGGAGACGGGTATGGCGGTGAACTTCTTGAGTTGCAGCAAGGGTGTGAAAGACCCTTTCGAAGTTCCAGAGGTTAGGTGTCATTAGTCTCCAGAGGCCTCATCGGAAATAGGCCTCATCTCGCCAGGAAGGGAGAACTTCCTGGATTTTCTCGAGTTGCGGCAGGTGTTCTCGAGTTACGACGGGTATCTCAGGGACCCGCCCTGGTGGCCTCAGGAGAGGCCAGTCCCCATGCGAGTTGCTAGGGGGCCTCTCTGGATTCCTCTCCCGTCGATACCGGGGCCAAAAACCTTGTGTGGAGTCAGGGCCGGATCCGAGGATTCCTCTCAGGGGCTGACATGGATCTTTGGGTACTTGTGGAGTCTCCCAAGGGGAGTCAGGCCTCGTCTCTAGTGGGGGCATGCACGTGGGCATTCCTTCCAGGCTCTAGCAGCAATGTCACGCTTCCCGTTGCGTGGATCAAAGGATCTGTGGTTTTCCCTCGAGGCTTTCCCTCGAGGCTTTCCCACAGGGCTGTTCCACGTGCAACCGTGATGTGAGTCGATCCTCGGCGTGAAAGATGAGCCAGTGCAGGGCAAAGAGGTTCCTCTGGAATGGACTGAGACATCTGGGGGACTCTTGGAATGGTGGTACGACCATGGAGTTCCTCTCGCCTTTCCTGTTGAGAGTGCCTCCTCTTGAGATGCGACGGGAACGCCGGGAATTCGTTCCCGTTGAAAGCAGGGAAAGGATCCCTCATCTCGAGCTACGAGGGGGAAACGGGGCTCCTCTGGATGTGGGCGGGACCATCGTGCTTCCTCTCGAGTGGAGACGGGTATGGCGGTGAACTTCTTGAGTTGCAGCAAGGGTGTGAAAGACCCTTTCGAAGTTCCAGAGGTTAGGTGTCATTAGTCTCCAGACGCCTCATCGGAAATAGGCCTCATCTCGCCTGGAAGGGAGAACTTCCTGGATTTTCTCGAGTTGCGGCAGGTGTTCTCGAGTTACGACGCGGACCTCAGGGACCCGCCCTGGTGGCCTCAGGAGAGGCCAGTCCCCATGCGAGGTGCTATGGGGCCTCTCGGGATTCCTCTCCCGTCGATACCGGGGCCAAAAACCTTGTGCGGAGTCAGGGCCAGAACCGAGGATTCCTCTCAGGGGCTGACATGGATCTTTGTGTACTTGTGGAGTCTCCCCAGGGGAGTCAGGCCTCGTCTCGAGTGGGGGCATGCATGTGCGCTTTCCTTCCAGGCTGTAGCAGCAATGTCACGCTTCCCGTCGCGTGGATCAAAGGATCTGTGGTTTTCCCTCGAGGCTTTCCCTCGAGGCTTTCCCACAGGGCTGTTCCACGTGCCACCGTGATGTGAGTCGATCCTCGGCGTGAAAGATGAGCCAGTGCAGGGCAAAGAGGTTCCTCTGGAATGGACTGAGACATCTGGGGGACTCTTGGAATGGTGGTACGACCATGGAGTTCCTCTCGCCTTTCCTGTTGAGAGTGCCTCCTCTTGAGATGCGACGTGAACGCCGGGAATTCGTTCCCGTTGAAAGCAGGGAAAGGATCCCTCATCTCGAGCTACGAGGGGGAAACGGGGCTCCTCTGGATGTGGTCGGGACCATCGTGCTTCCTCTCGAGTGGAGACGGGTATGGCGGTGAACTTCTTGAGTTGGAGCAAGGGTGTGAAAGACCCTTTCGAAGTTCCAGAGGTTAGGTGTCATTAGTCTCCAGACGCCTCATCGGAAATAGGCCTCATCTCGCCTGGAAGGGAGAACTTCCTGGATTTTCTCGAGTTGCGGCAGGTGTTCTCGAGTTACGACGGGGACCTCAGGGACCCGCCCTGGTGGCCTCAGGAGAGGCCAGTCCCCATGCGAGGTGCTAGGGGGCCTCTCGGGATTCCTCTCCCATCGATACCGGGGCCAAAATCCTTGTGTGCGGTCAGGGCCAGAACCGAGGATTCCTCTCAGGGGCTGACATGGATCTTTGGGTACTTCTGGAGTCTTCCCAGGGGAGTCAGGCCTCGTCTCGAGTGGGGGCATGCACGTGCGCTTTCCTTCCAGGCTGTAGCAGCAATGTCACGCTTCCCGTCTCGTGGATCAAAGGATCTGTGGTTTTCCCTCGAGGCTTTCCCACAGGGCTGTCCCACGTGCCACCGTGGTGTGAGTCGATTCTCGGCGTGAAAGATGAGCCAGTGCAGGGCAAAGAGGTTCCTCTGGAATGGACTGAGACATCTGGGGGACTCTTGGAATGGTGGTACGACCATGGAGTTCCTCTCGCCTTTCCTGTTGAGAGTGCCTCCTCTTGAGATGCGACAGGAACGCCGGGAATTCTTTCCCGTTGAAAGCAGGGAAAGGATCCCTCATCTCGAGCTACGAGGGGGAAACGGGGCTCCTCTGGATGTGGGCGGGACCATCGTGCTTCCTCTCGAGTGGAGACGGGTATGGCGGTGAAATTCTTCAGTTGCAGCAAGGGTGTGAAAGACCCTTTCGAAGTTCCAGAGGTTAGGTGTCATTAGTCTCCAGATGCCTCATCGGAAATAGGCCTCATTTCGCCTGGAAAGGAGAACTTCCTTGATTTTCTCGAGTTGCGGCAGGTGTTCTCGAGTTACGACGGGGACCTCAGGGACCCGCCCTGGTGGCCTCAGGAACGGCCAGTCCACATGCTAGTTGCTAGGGGGCCTCTCGGGATTCCTCTCCCGTCGATACCGGGGCCAAAAACCTTGTGTGGAGTCAGGGCCGGAACCGAGGATTCCTCTCAGGGGCTGACATGTATCTTTGTGTACTTGTGGAGTCTCCCCAGGGGAGTCAGGCCTCGTCTCGAGTGGGGGCATGCACGTACGCTTTCCTTCCAGGCTGTAGCAGCAATGTCATGCTTCCCGTCGCGTGGATCAAAGGATCTGTGGTTTTTCCTCGAGGCTTTCCCTCGAGGCTTTCCCACAGGGCTGTCCCACGTGCCACCATGGTGTGAGTCGATCCTCGGCGTGAAAGATGAGCCAGTACAGCGCAAAGAGGTTCCTCTGGAATGGACTGAGACATCTGGGGGACTCTTGGAATGGTGGTACGACCATGGAGCTCCTCTCGCCTTTCCTGTTGAGAGTGCCTCCTCTTGAGATGCGACGGAAACGCCGGGAATTCTTTCCCGTTGAAAGCAGGGAAAGGATCCCTCATCTCGAGCTACGAGGGGGAAACGGGGCTCCTCTGGATGTGGGCGGGACCATCGTGCTTCCTCTCGAGTGGAGACGGGTATGGCGGTCAACTTCTTGAGTTGCAGCAAGGGTGTGAAAGACCCTTTCGAAGTTCCAGAGGTTAGGTGTCATTAGTCTCCAGACGCCTCATCGGAAATAGGCCTCATCTCGCCTGGAAGGGAGAACTTCCTGGATTTTCTCGAGTTGCGGCAGGTGTTCTCGAGTTACGACGGGGACCTCAGGGACCCGCCCTGGTGGCCTCAGGAACGGCCAGTCCCCATGCTAGTTGCTAGGGGGCCTCTCGGGATTCCTCTCCCGTCGATACCGGGGCCAAAAACCTTGTGTGGAGTCAGGGCCGGAACCGAGGATTCCTCTCAGGGGCTGACATGGACCTTTGGGTACTTCTGGAGTCTCCCCAGGAGAGTCAGGCCTCGTCTCGAGTGGGGGCATGCACGTGCGCTTTCCTTCCAGGCTGTAGCAGCAATGTCATGCTTCCCGTCGCGTGGATCAAAGGATCTGTGGTTTTCCCTCGAGGCTTTCCCTCGATGCTTTCCCTCGAGGCTTTCCCACAGGGCTGTCCCACGTGCCACCGAGGTGTGAGTCGATCCTCGGCGTGAAAGATGAGCCAGTACAGGGCAAAGAGGTTCCTCTGGAATGGACTGAGACATCTGGGGAACTCTTGGAATGGTGGTACGACCATGGAGTTCCTCTCGCCTTTCCTGTTGAGAGTGCCTCCTCTTGAGATGCGACGGGAACGCCGGGAATTCTTTCCCGTTGAAAGCAGGGAAAGGATCCCTCATCTCGAGCTACGAGGGGGAAACGGGGCTCCTCTGGATGTGGGCGGGACCATCGTGCTTCCTCTCGAGTGGAGACGGGCATGGCGGTGAACTTCTTGACTTTCAGCAAGGGTGTGAAAGACCCTTTCGAAGTTCCAGAGGTTAGGTGTCATTAGTCTCCAGACGCCTCATCGGAAATAGGCCTCATCTCGCCTGGAAGGGAGAACTTCCTGGATTTTCTCGAGTTGCGGCAGGTGTTCTCGATTTACGACGCGGACCTCAGGGACCCGCCCTGGTGGACTCAGGAGAGGCCAGTCCCCATGCGAGGTGCTAGGGGGCCTCTCGGGATTCCTCTCCCGTCGATACCGGGGCCAAAAACCTTGTGCGGAGTCAGGGCCAGAACCGCGGATTCCTCTCAGGGTCTGACATGGATCTTTGTGTACTTGTGGAGTCTCCCCAGGGGAGTCAGGCCTCGTCTCGAGTGGGGGCATGCATGTGCGCTTTCCTTCCAGGCTGTAGCAGCAATGTCACGCTTCCCGTCGCGTAGATCAAAGGATCTGTGGTTTTCCCTCGAGGCTTTCCCTCGAGGCTTTCCCACAGGGCTGTCCCACGTGCCACGGTGGTGTGAGTCGATCCTCGGCGTGAAAGATGAGCCAGTGCAGGGCAAAGAGGTTCCTCTGGAATGGACTGAGACATCTGGGGGACTCTTGGAATGGTGGTACGACCATGGATTTCCTCTCGCCTTTCCTGTTGAGAGTGCCTCCTCTTGAGATGCGACGGGAACGCCAGGAATTCTTTCCCGTTGAAAGCAGCGACAGGATCCCTCATCTCGAGCTCCGAGGGGGAAACGGGGCTCCTCTGGATGTGGGCGGGACCATCGTGCTTCCTCTCGAGTGGAGACGGGTATGGCAGTGAACTTCTTGAGTTGCAGCAAGGGTGTGAAAGACCCTTTCGAAGTTCCAGAGGTTAGGTGTCATTAGTCTCCAGACACCTCATCGGAAATAGGCCTCATCTCGCCTGGAAGGGAGAACTTCCTGGATTTTCTCGAGTTGTGGCAGGTGTTCTCGAGTTACGACGGGGACCTCAGGGACCCGCCCTGGTGGCCTCAGGAGAGGCCAGTCCCCATGCGAGGTGCTAGGGGGCCTCTCGGGATTCCAATCCCATCGATACCGGGGCCAAAATCCTTGTGTCCAGTCAGGGCCGGAACCGAGGATTCCTCTCAGGGGCTGACATGGATCTTTGGGTACGTCTGGAGTCTCCCCAGGGGAGTCAGGCCTCGTCTCGAGTGGGGGCATGCACGTGTGCTTTCCTTCCAGGCTGTAGCAGCAATGTCACGCTTCCCGTGGCGTGGATCACAGGATCTGTGGTTTTCCCTCGAGGCTTTCCCACAGGGCTGTCCCAGGTGCCACCGTGGTGTGAGTCGATTCTCGGCGTGAAAGATGAGCCAGTGCAGGGCAAAGAGGTTCCTCTGGAATGGACTGAGACATCTGGGGGACTCTTGGAATGGTGGTACGACCATGGAGTTCCTCTTGCCTTTCCTGTTGAGAGTGCCTCCTCTTGAGATGCAACGGGAACGCCAGGAATTCTTTCCCGTTGAAAGCAGGGGAAGGATCCCTCATCTCGAGCTACGAGGGGGAAACGGGGCTCCTCTGGATGTGGGCGGGACCATCGTGCTTCCTCTCGAGTGGAGACGGGTATGGCGGTGAAATTCTTGAGTTGCAGCAAGGGTGTGAAAGACCCTTTCGAAGTTCAAGAGGTTAGGTGTTATTAGTCTCCAGACGCCTCATCGGAAATAGGCCTCATTTCGCCTGGAAAGGAGAACTTCCTGGATTTTCTCGAGTTGCGGCAGGTGTTCTCGAGTTACGACGGGGACCTCAGGGACCCGCCCTGGTGGCCTCAGGAGAGGCCAGTCCCCATGCGATTTGCTAGGGGGCCTCTCGGGACTCCTCTCCCGTCGATACCGGGGCCAAAACCTTGTGTGGAGTCAGGGCCGGAACCGAGCATTCCTCTCAGGGGCTGACATGGATCTTTGGGTACTTCTGGAGTCTCCCCAGGGGAGTCAGGCCTCGTCTCGAGTGGGGGCATGCACGTGTGCTTTCCTTCCAGGCTGTAGCAGCAATGTCACGCTTCCCGTGGCGTGGATCAAAGGATCTGTGGTTTTCCCTCGAGGCTTTCCCTCGAGGCTTTCCCACAGGGCTGTCCCACGTGCCACCGTGGTGTGAGTCGATTCTTGGCGTGAAAGATGAGCCAGTGCAGGGCAAAGAGGTTCCTCTGGATTGGACTGAGACATCTGGGGGACTTTTGGAATGGTGGTACGACCATGGAGTTCCTCTCGCCTTTCCTGTTGAGAGTGCCTCCTCTTGAGATGCGACGGGAACGCCGGAGATTCTTTCCCGTTGAAAGCAGGGAAAGGATCCCTCATCTCGAGCTACGAGGGGGAAACGGGGCTCCTCTGGATGTGGGCGGGACCATCGTGCTTCCTCTCGAGTGGAGACGGGTATGGCGGTGAAATTCTTGAGTTGCAGCAAGGGTGTGAAAGAACCTTTCGAAGTTCCAGAGGTTAGGTGTCATTAGTCTCCAGACGGCTCATCGGAAATAGGCCTCATTTCGCCTGGAAAGGAGAACTTCCTGGATTTTCTCGAGTTGCGGCAGGTGTTCTCGAGTTACG
Organism: Capricornis sumatraensis; assembly: GCF_032405125.1. Classification (NCBI taxonomy): domain Eukaryota; kingdom Metazoa; phylum Chordata; class Mammalia; order Artiodactyla; family Bovidae; genus Capricornis; species Capricornis sumatraensis. Next base: position 169,137 of record NC_091077.1, on the reverse strand, counting down.
TCAGGGACCTCAGGGACCCGCCCTGGTGGCCTCAGGAACGGCCAGTCCCCATGCTAGTTGCTAGGGGGCCTCTCGGGATTCCTCTCCCGTCGATACCGGGGCCAAAAACCTTGTGTGGAGTCAGGGCCGGAACCGAGGATTCCTCTCAGGGGCTGACATGGATCTTTGGGTACTTCTGGAGTCTCCCCAGGAGAGTCAGGCCTCGTCTCGAGTGGGGGCATGCACGTGCGCTTTCCTTCCAGGCTGTAGCAGCAATGTCATGCTTCCCGTGGCGTGGATCAAAGGATCTGTGGTATTCCCTCGAGGCTTTCCCTCGAGGCTTTCCCACAGGGCTGTCCCACGTGCCACCGTGGTGTGAGTCGATTCTTGGCGTGAAAGATGAGCCAGTGCAGGGCAAAGAGGTTCCTCTGGATTGGACTGAGACATCTGGGGGACTCTTGGAATGGTGGTACGACCATGGAGTTCCTCTCGCCTTTCCTGTTGAGAGTGCCTCCTCTTGAGATGCGACGGGAACGCCGGGAATTCTTTCCCGTTGAAAGCAGGGAAAGGATCCCTCATCTCGAGCTACGAGGGGGAAACGGGGCTCCTCTGGATGTGGGCCGGACCATCGTGCTTCCTCTCGAGTGGAGACGGGTATGGCGGTGAACTTCTTGAGTTGCAGCAAGGGTGTGAAAGACCCTTTCGAAGTTCCAGAGGTTAGGTGTCATTAGTCTCCAGACGCCTCATCGGAAATAGGCCTCATCTCGCCTGGAAGGGAGAACTTCCTGGATTTTCTCGAGTTGCGGCAGGTGTTCTCGAGTTACGACGGGGACCTCAGGGACCCGCCCTGGTGGCCTCAGGAGAGGCCAGTCCCCTGCGAGTTGCTAGGGGGCCTCTCGGGATTCCTCTCCCGTCAATACCGGGGCCAAAAACCTTGTTTGGAGTCAGGGCCGGAACCAAGGATTCCTCTCAGGGGCTGACATGGATCTTTGGGTACTTCTGGAGTCTCCCCAGGGGAGTCAGGCCTCGTCTCGAATGGGGGCATGCACGTGCGCTTTCCTTCCAGGCTGTAGCAGCAATGTCACTCTTCCCGTCGCGTGGATCAAAGGATCTGTGGTTTTCAATCGAGGCTTTCCCACAGGGCTGCCCCACGTGCCACCGTGGTGTGAGTCGATCCTCGGCGTGAAAGATGAGCCAGTGCAGGACAAAGAGGTTCCTCTGGAATGGACTGAGAAATCTCGGGGACTCTTGGAATGGTGGTACGACCATGGAGTTCCTCTCGTCTTTCCTGTTGAGAGTGCCTCCTCTTGAGATGCGACGGGAACGCCGAAAATACTTTCCCGTTGATAGCAGGGAAAGGACCCCTCATCTCGAGCTACGAGGGCCAAACGGGGCTCCTCTGGATGTGGGCGGGACCATCATGTTTCCTCTTGAATGGAGACGGTTATGGCGGTGAACTTCTTGAGTTGCAGCAAGGGTGTGAAAGACCCTTTCGAAGTTCCAGAGGTTCCGTGTCATTAGTCTCCAGACGCCTCATCGGAAATAGGCCTCATCTCGCCTGGAAGGGAGAACTTCCTGGATTTTCTTGAGTTGCGGCAGGTGTTCTCGAGTTACGACGGGGACCTCAGGAACCCGCCCTGGTGGCCTCAGGAAAGGCCAGTCCCCATGCGAGTTGCTCGGGGGCCTCGCAGGATTCCTCTCCTGTCGATACCGGGGCCAAAAAACTTGTGTGGAGTCAGGGCCGGAACCGAGGATTCCTCTCAGGGGCTGACATGGATCTTTGGGTACTTCTGGAGTCTACCCAGGGGAGTCAGGCCTTGTCTCGAGTGGGGGCATGAACGTGCGCTTTCCTTCCAGGCTGTAGCAGCAATGTCTCGGTTCCCGTCGCGTGGATCAAAGGATCTGTGGTTTTCCCTCGAGGCTTTCCCACAGGGCTGTCCCACGTGCCACCGTGGTGTGAGTCGATTCTCGGCGTGAAAGATGAGACAGTGCAGGGCAAAGAGGTTCCTCTGGATTGGACTGAGACATCTGGGGGACTCTTGGAATGGTTGTACGACCATGGAGTTCCTCTCGCCTTTCCTGTTGAGAGTGCCTCCTCTTGAGATGCGACGGGAACGCTGGGAATTCTTTCCCGTTGAAAGCAGGGAAAGGATCCCTCATCTCGAGCTACGAGGGGGAAACGGGGCTCCTCTGGATGTGGGCGGGACCATCGTGCTTCCTCTCGATTGGAGACGGGTAAGGCGGTGAACTTCTTGAGTTGCAGCAAGGGTGTGAAAGACCCTTTCGAAGTTCCAGAGGTTAGGTGTCATTAGTCTCCAGACGCCTCATCGGAAATAGGCCTCATTTCGCCTGGAAAGGAGAACTTCCTGGATTTTCTCGAGTTGCGGCAGGTGTTCTCGATTTACGAAGGGGACCTCAGGGACCCGCCCTGGTGGCCTCAGGTACTGCCAGTCCCCATGCTAGTTGCTAGGGGGCCTCTCGGGATTCCTCTCCCGTCGATACCGGGGCCAAAAACCTTGTGTGGAGTCAGGGCCGGAACCGAGGATTCCTCTCAGGTGCTGACATGGATCTTTGGGTACTTCTGGAGTCTCCCCAGGGGAGTCAGGACTCGTCTCGAGTGGGGGCATGCACGTGCGCTTTCCTTCCAGGCTGTAGCAGCAATGTCACGCTTCCCGTCGCGTGGATCAAAGGATCTGTGGTTTTCCCTCGAGGCTTTCCCTCGAGGCTTTCCCACAGGGCTGTCCCACGTGCCACCGTGGTGTGAGTCGATCCTCGGCGTGAAAGATGAGCCAGTGCAGGGCAAAGAGGCTCCTCTGGAATGGACTGAGACATCTGGGGGACTCTTGGAATGGTGGTACGACCATGGAGTTCCTCTCGCCTTTCCTGTTGAGAGTGCCTCCTCTTGAGATGCGACGGGAACGCCGGGAATTCTTTCCCGTTGAAAGCAGGGAATGGATCCCTCATCTCGAGCTACGAGGGGGAAACGGGTCTCCTCTGGATGTGGGCGGGACCATCGTGCTTCCTCTCGAGTGGAGACGGGTATGGCGGTGAACTTCTTGAGTTGCAGCAAGGGTGTGAAAAACCCTTTCGAAGTTCCAGAGGTTAGGTGTCATTGGTCTCCAGACGCCTCATCGGAAATAGGCCTCATCTTGCCTGGAAGGGAAAACGTCCTGGATTTTCTCGAGTTGCGGCAGGTGTTCTCGAGTTACGACGGGGACCTCAGGGACCCGCCCTGGTGGCCTCAGGAGAGGCCAGTCCCCATGCGAGTTGCTAGGGGGCCTCTCGGGATTCCTCTCCCGTCGATACCGGGGCCAAAAACCTTGTGTGGAGTCAGGGCCGGAACCGAGGATTCCTCTCAGGGGTTGACATGGATCTTTGGGTACTTGTGGAGTCTCCCCAGGGGAGTCAGGCCTCGTCTCGAGTGGGGGCATGCACGTGCGCTTTCCTTCCAGGCTGTAGCAGCAATGTCACGCTTCCCGTCGCGTGGATCAAAGGATCTGTGGTTTTCCCTCGAGGCTTTCGCTCGAGGCTTTCCCACAGGGCTGTCCCACGTGCCACCGTGGTGTGAGTCGATCCTCGGCGTGAAAGATGAGCCAGTGCAGGGCAAAGAGGCTTCTCTGGAATGGACTGAGACATCTGGGGGACTCTTGGAATGGTGGTACGACCATGGAGTTCCTCTCGCCTTTCCTGTTGAGAGTGCCTCCTCTTGAGATGCGACGGGAACGCCGGAAATTCTTTCCCGTTGAAAGCAGGGAATGGATCCCTCATCTCGAGCTACGAGGGGGAAACGGGGCTCCTCTGGATGTGGGCGGGACCATCGTGCTTCCTCTCGAGTGGAGACGGGTATGGCGGTGAACTTCTTGAGTTGCAGCAAGGGTGTGAAAGACCCTTTCGAAGTTCCAGAGGTTAGGTGTCATTTGTCTCCAGAGGCCTCATCGGAAATAGGCCTCATCTCGCCTGGAAGGGAGAACTTCCTGGATTTTCTCGAGTTGCGGAAGGTGTTCTCGAGTTACGACGGGGACCTCAGGGACCCGCCCTGGTGGCCTCAGGAGAGGCCAGTCCCCATGCGAGTTGCTAGGGGGCCTCTCGGGATTCCTCTCCCGTCGATACCGGGGCCAAAAACCTTGTGTGGAGTCAGGGCCGGAACCGAGGATTCCTCTCCGGGGCTGACATGGATCTTTGTGTACTTGTGGAGTCTCCCCAGGGGAGTCAGGCCTCGTCTCGAGTGGGGGCATGCACGTGCGCTTTCCTTCCAGGCTGTAGCAGCAATGTCACGCTTCCCGTCGCGTGGATCAAAGGATCTGTGGTTTTCCCTCGAGGCTTTCCCTCGAGGCTTTCCCACAGGGCTGTCCCACGTGCCACCGTGGTGTGAGTCGATCCTCGGCGTGAAAGATGAGCCAGTGCAGGGCAAAGAGGCTCCTCTGGAATGGACTGAGACATCTGGGGGACTCTTGGAATGGTGGTACGACCATGGAGTTCCTCTCGCCTTTCCTGTTGAGAGTGCCTCCTCTTGAGATGCGACGGGAACGCCGGGAATTCTTTCCCGTTGAAAGCAGGGAAAGGATCCCTCATCTCGAGCTCCGAGGGGGAAACGGGGCTCCTCTGGATGTGGGAGGGACCATCGTGCTTCCTCTCGAGTGGAGACGGGTGTGGCGGTGAATTTCTTGAGTTGCAGCAAGGATGTGAAAGACCCTTTCGAAGTTCCAGAGGTTCCGTGTCATTAGTCTCCAGACGCCTTATCGGAAATAGGCCTCATCTCGCCTGGAAGGGAGAACTTCCTGGATTTTCTCGAGTTGGGGCAGGTGTTCTCGAGTTACGACGGGGACCTCAGGAACCCGCCCTGGTGGCCTCAGGAAAGGTCAGTCCCCTTGCGAGTTCCTAGGGGGCCTCTCGGGATTCCTCTCCCGTCGATACCGGGGCCAAAATACTTGTGGGGAGTCAGGGCCGGAACCGAGGATTCCTCTCAGGGGCTGACATGGATCTTTGGGTACTTCTGGAGTCTCCCCAGGGGAGTCAGGCCTCGTCTCGAGTGGGGGCATGCACGTGCGCTTTCCTTCCAGGCTGTAGCAGCAATGTCACGCTTCCCGTCACGTGGATCAAGGGATCTGTGGTTTTCCCTCGAGGCTTTCCCTCGAGGCTTTCCCACAGGGCTGTCCCACGTGCCACCGTGGTGTGAGTCGATCCTCGGCGTGAAAGATGAGCCAGTGCAGGGCAAAGAGGTTCCTCTGGAATGGACTGAGACATCTGGGGGACTCTTGGAATGGTGGTACGACCATGGAATTCCTCTCGCCTTTCCTGTTGAGAGTGTCTCCTCTTGAGATGAGACGGGAACGCCGGAATTCTTTCCCGTTGAAAGCAGGGAAAGGATCCCTCATCTCGAGCTACGAGGGGGAAACGGGGCTCCTCGGGATGTGGGCGGGACCATCGTGCTTCCTCTCGAGTGGAGACGGGTATGGCGGTGAACTTTTTGAGTTGCAGCAAGGGTGTGAAAGACCCTTTCGAAGTTCCAGAGGTTAGGTGTCATTAGTCTCCAGACGCCTCATGGGAAATAGGCCTCATCTCGCCTGGAAGGGAGAACTTCCTGGATTTTCTCGAGTTGTGGCAGGTGTTCTCGAGTTACGACGGGGACCTCAGGGACCCGCCCTGGTGGCCTCAGGAGAGGCCAGTCCCCATGCGAGTTGCTACGGGGCCTCTCGGGATTCCTCTCCCGTCGATACCGGGTCCAAAATCCTTGTTTGGAGTCAGGGCCGGAACCGAGGATTACTCTCAGGGGCTGACATGGATATTTGGGTACTTCTGGAGTCTCCCCAGGGGAGTCAGGCCTCGTCTCGAGTGGGGGCATGCAAGTGCGCTTTCCTTTAAGGCTGTAGCAGCAATGTCCTGCTTCCCGTCGCGTGGATCAAAGGATCTGTGGTTTTCCCTCGAGGCTTTCCCTCGAGGCTTTCCCACAGGGCTGTCCCACGTGACACCGTGGTGTGAGTCGATCCTCGACGTGATAGATGAGCCAGTGCAGGGCAAACAGGTTCCTCTGGAATGGACTGAGACATCTGGGGGACTCTTGGAATGGTGGTACGACCATGGAGTTCCTCTCGCCTTTCCTGTTGAGAGTGCCTCCTCTTGAGATGCGACAGGAACACCGGGAATTCTTTCCCATTTAAAGCAGGGAAAGGATCCCTCATCTCGAGCTACGAGGGGGAAACGGGGCTCCTCTGGTTGTGGGTGGGACGATCGTGCTTCCACTCGAGTGGAGACGGGTATGGCGGTGAACTACTTGAGTTGCAGCAAGGGTGTGAAAGACCCTTTCGAAGTTCCAGAGGTTATGTGTCATTAGTCTCCAGACGCCTCATCGGAAATAGGCCTCATCTCGCCTGGAAGGGAGAACTTCCTGGATTTTCTCGAGTTGCAGCAGGTGTTCTCGAGTTAAGACGGGGACCTCAGGGACCGGCCCTGGTGGCCTCAGGAGAGGCCAGTCCCCATGCGATTTGCTAGGGGGCCTCTCGGGACTCCACTCCCGTCGATACCGGGGCCAAAAACCTTGTGTGGAGTCAGGGCCGGAACCGAGCATTCCTCTCAGGGGCTGACATGGATCTTTGGGTACTTCTGGAGTCTCCCCAGGGGAGTCAGGCCTCGTCTCGAGTGGGGGCATGCACCTGTGCTTTCCTTCCAGGCTGTAGCAGCAATGTCACGCTTCCCGTGGCGTGGATCAAAGGATCTGTGGTTTTCCCTCGAGGCTTTCCCTCGAGGCTTTCCCACAGGGCTGTCCCACGTGCCACCGTGGTGTGAGTCGATTCTCGGCGTGAAAGATGAGCCAGTGCAGGGCAAAGAGGTTCCTCTGGATTGGACTGAGACATCTGGGGGACTCTTGGAATGGTGGTACGACCATGGAGTTCCTCTCGCCTTTCCTGTTGAGAGTGCCTCCTCTTGAGATGCGACGGAAACGCCGGGAGTTCTTTCCCGTTGAATGCAGGGAAAGGATCCCTCATCTTGAGCTACGAGGGGGAAACGGGGCTCCTCTGGAAGTGGGCGGGACCATCGTGCTTCCTCTCGAGTGGAGACGGGTATGGCGGTGAACTTCTTGAGTTGCAGCAAGGGTGTGAAAGACCCTTTCGAAGTTCCTGAGGTTAGGTGTCATTAGTCTCCAGACGCCTCATCGGAAATAGGCCTCATCTCGCCTGGAAGGGAGAACTTCCTGGATTTTCTCGAGTTGCGGCAGGTGTTCTCGAGTTACGACGGGGACCTCAGGGACCCGCCCTGGTGGCCTCAGGAACGGCCAGTCCCCATGCTAGTTGCTAGGGGGCCTCTCGGGATTCCTCTCCCGTCGATACCGGGGCCAAAATACTTGTGTGGAGTCAGGGCCGGAACCGAGGATTCCTCTCAGGGGCTGACATGGATCTTTGGGTACTTCTGGAGTCTCAACAGGGGAGTCAGGCCTCGTCTCGAGTGGGGGCATGCACGTGCGCTTTCCTTCCAGGCTGTAGCAGCAATGTCACGCTTCCCGTCGCGTGGATCAAAGGATCTGTGGTTTTCCCTCGAGGCTTTCCCTCGAGGCTTTCCCACAGGGCTGTCCCACGTGCCACCGTGGTGTGAGTCGATCCTCGGCGTGAAAGATGAGCCAGTGCAGGGCAAAGAGGTTCCTGTGGAATGGACTGAGACATCTGGTGTCTCTTGGAATGGTGGTACGACCATGGAGTTCCTCTTGCCTTTCCTGTTGAGAGTGCCTCCTCTTGAGATGCGACAGGAACCCCTGAATTCTTTCCCATTTAAAGCAGGGAAAGGATCCCTCATCTTGAGCTCGAGGGGGAAACGGGGCTCCTCTGGTTGTGGGTGGTACGATCGTGCTTCCTCTCGAGTGGAGACGGGTATGGCGGTGAACTACTTGAGTTGCAGCAAGGGTGTGAAAGACCCTTTCGAAGTTCCAGAGGTTAGGTGTCATTAGTCTCCAGACGCCTCATCGGAAATAGGCCTCATCTCGCCTGGAAGGGAGAACTTCCTAGATTTTCTCGAGTTGCGGCAGGTGTTCTCGAGTTACGACGGGGACCTCAGGGACCGGCCTGGTGGCCTCAGGAAAGGCCAGTCCCCATGCGAGGTGCTAGGGGGCCTCTCCGGATTCCTCTCCCATCGATACCGGGGCCAAAAACCTTGTGTGGAGTCATGGCCGGAACCGAGGATTCCTCTCAGGGCTGACATGGATCTTGGGGTACTTCTGGAGTCTCCCCAGGGGAGTCAGACCTCGTCTCGAGTGGGGGCATGCACGTGCGCTTTCCTTCCAGGCTGTAGCAGCAATGTCACACTTCCCGTCGCGTGGATCAAAGGATCTGTGGTTTTCAATCGAGGCTTTCCCACAGGGCTGTCCCACGTGCCACCGTGGTGTGAGTCGATCCTCGGCGTGAAAGATGAGCCAGTGCAGGACAAAGAGGTTCCTCTGGAATGGACTGAGAAATCTTGGGGACTCTTGGAATGGTGGTACGACCATGGAGTTCCTCTCGTCTTTCCTGTTGAGAGTGCCTCCTCTTGAGATGCGACGGGAACGCCGAAAATACTTTCGCGTTGATAGCAGGGAAAGGACCCCTCATCTCGAGCTACGAGGGGCAAACGGGGCTCCTCTGGATGTGGGCGGGACCATCATGGTTCCTCTCGAGTGGAGACGGTTATGGCGGTGAACTTCTTGAGTTGCAGCAAGGGTGTGAAAGACCCTTTCGAAGTTCCAGAGGTAAGGTGTCATTAGTCTCCAGACGCCTCATCGGAAATAGGCCTCATCTCGCCTGGAAGGGAGAACTTCCTGGATTTTCTCGAGTTGCGGCAGGTGTTCTCGAGTTACGACGGGGACCTCAGGGACCCGCCCTGGTGGCCTCAGGAAAGGGCAGTCCCCATGCGAGTTGCTCGGGGGCCTCTCAGGATTCCTCTCCTGTCGATACCGGGGCCAAAAAACTTGTGTGGAGTCAGGGCCGGAACCGAGGATTCCTCTCAGGGGCTGACATGGATCTTTGGGTACTTCTGGAGTCTCCCCAGGGGAGTCAGGCCTTGTCTCGTTGGGGGCATGAACGTGCGCTTTCCTTCCAGGCTGTAGCAGCAATGTCTCGGTTCCCGTCGCGTGGATCAAAGGATCTGTGGTTTTCCCTCGAGGCTTTCCCACAGGGCTGTCCCACGTGCCACCGTGGTGTGAGTCGATTCTCGGCGTGAAATATGAGACAGTGCAGGGCAAAGAGGTTCCTCTGGATTGGACTGAGACATCTGGGGGACTCTTGGAATGGTGGTACGACCATGGAGTTCCTCTCGCCTTTCCTGTTGAGAGTGCCTCCTCTTGAGATGCGACGGGAACGCCGGGAATTCTTTCCCGTTGAAAGCAGGGAAAGGATCCCTCATCTCGAGCTACGAGGGGGAAACGGGGCTCCTCTGGATGTGGGCGGGACCATCGTGCTTCCTCTCGAGTGGAGACGGGTATGGCGGTGAAATTCTTGAGTTGCAGCAAGGGTGTGAAAGACCCTTTCGAAGTTCCAGAGGTTAGGTGTCATTAGTCTCCAGACGCCTCATCGGAAATAGGCCTCATTTCGCCTGGAAAGGAGAACTTCCTGGATTTTCTCGAGTTGCGGCAGGTGTTCTCGATTTACGACGGGGACCTCAGGGACCCGCCCTGGTAGCCTCAGGTACGGCCAGTCCCCATGCTAGTTGCTAGGGGGCCTCTCGGGATTCCTCTCCCGTCGATACCGGGGCCAAAATCCTTGTGTGGAGTCAGGGCCGGATCCGAGGATTCCTCTCAGGGGCTGACATGGATCTTTGGGTACTTCTGGTGTCTCCCCAGGGGAGTCAGGACTCGTCTCGAGTGGGGGCATGCACGTGCGCTTTCCTTCCAGGCTGTAGCAGCAATGTCATGCTTCCCGTCGCGTGGATCAAAGGATCTGTGGTTTTCCCTCGAGGCTTTCCCTCGAGGCTTTCCCACAGGGCTTTCCCACGTGCCACCGTGGTGTGAGTCGATCCTCGGCGTGAAAGATGAGCCAGTGCAGGGCAAACAGGTTCCTCTGGAATGGACTGAGACATCTGGGGGACTCTTGGAATAGTGGTACGACCATGGAGTTCCTCTCGCCTTTCCTGTTGAGAGTGCCTCCTCTTAAGATGCGACGGGAACGCCGGGAATTCTTTCCCGTTGAAAGCAGGGAAAGGATCCCTCATCTCGAGCTACGAGGGGGAAACGGGGCTCCTCTGGATGTGGGCGGGATCATCGTGCTTCCTTTCGAGTGGAGACGGGTATGGCGGTGAAATTCTTGAGTTGCAGCAAGGGTGTGAAAGACCCTTTCGAAGTTCCAGAGGTTAGGTGTCATTAGTTTCCAGACGCCTCATCGGAAATAGGCCTCATTTCGCCTGGAAAGGAGAACTTCCTGGATTTTCTCGAGTTGCGGCAGGTGTTCTCGAGTTACGACGGGGACCTCAGGGACCCGCCCTGGTGGCCTCAGGTACGGCCAGTCCCCATGCTAGTTGCTAGGGGGCCTCTCGGGATTCCTCTCCCGTCGATACCGGGGCCAAAATCCTTGTGTGGAGTCAGGGCCGGATCCGAGGATTCCTCTCAGGGGCTGACATGGATCTTTGGGTACTTCTGGTGTCTCCCCAGGGGAGTCAGGACTCGTCTCGAGTTGGGGCATGCACGTGCGCTTTCCTTCCAGGCTGTAGCAGCAATGTCATGCTTCCCGTCGCGTGGATCAAAGGATCTGTGGTTTTCCCTCGAGGCTTTCCCTCGAGGCTTTCCCACAGGGCTGTCCCACGTGCCACTGTGGTGTGAGTCGATCCTCGGCGTGAAAGATGAGCCAGTGCAGGGCAAACAGGTTCCTCTGGAATGGACTGAGACATCTAGGGGACTCTTGGAATGGTGGTACGACCATGGAGTTCCTCTCGCCTTTCCTGTTGAGAGTGCCTCCTCTTAAGATGCGACGGGAACGCCGGGAATTCTTTCCCGTTGAAAGCAGGGAAAGGATCCCTCATCTCGAGCTACGAGGGGGAAACGGGGCTCCTCTGGATGTGGGCGGGACCATCGTGCTTCCTTTCGAGTGGAGACGGGTATGGCGGTGAAATTCTTGAGTTGCAGCAAGGGTGTGAAAGACCCTTTCGAAGTTCCAGAGGTTAGGTGTCATTAGTTTCCAGACGCCTCATCGGAAATAGGCCTCATTTCGCCTGGAAAGGAGAACTTCCTGGATTTTCTCGAGTTGCGGCAGGTGTTCTCGATTTACGACGGGGACCTCAGGGACCCGCCCTGGTGGCCTCAGGAACGGCCAGTCCCCATGCTAGTTGCTAGGGGGCCTCTCGGGATTCCTCTCCCGTCGATACCGGGGCCAAAAACCTTGTGTGGAGTCAGGGCCGGAACCGAGGATTCCTCTCAGGGGCTGACATGGATCTTTGGGTACTTGTGGAGTCTCCCCAGGGGAGTCAGGCCTCGTCTCGAGTGGGGGCATGCACGTGCGCTTTCCTTCCAGGCTGTAGCAGCAATGTCACGCTTCCCGTGGCGTGGATCAAAGGATCTGTGGTTTTCCCTCGAGGCTTTCCCTCGAGGCTTTCCCACAGGGCTGTCCCACGTGCCACCGTGGTGTGAGTCGATCCTCGGCGTGAAAGATGAGCCAGTGCAGGGCAAAGAGGTTCCTCTGGAATGGACTGAGACATCTGGGGGACTCTTGGAATGGTGGTACGACCATGGAGTTCCTCTCGCCTTTCCTGTTGAGAGTGCCTCCTCTTGAGATGCGACGGGAACGCCGGGAATTCTTTCCCGTTGAAAGCAGGGAATGGATCCCTCATCTCGAGCTCCGAGGGGGAAACGGGTCTCCTCTGGATGTGGGCGGGACCATCGTGCTTCCTCTCGAGTGGAGACGGGTATGGCGGTGAACTTCTTGAGTTGCAGCAAGGGTGTGAAAGACCCTTTCGAAGTTCCAGAGTTTAGGTGTCATTAGTCTCCAGACGCCTCATCGGAAATAGGCCTCATCTTGCCTGGAAGGTAGAACTTTCTGGATTTTCTCGAGTTGCGGCAGGTGTTCTCGAGTTACGACGGGGACCTCAGGGACCCGCCCTGGTGGCCTCAGGAGAGGCCAGTCCCCATGCGAGTTGCTAGGGGGCCTCTCGGGATTCCTCTCCTGTCGATACCGGGGCCAAAAACCTTGTGTGGAGTCAGGGCCGGAACCGAGGATTCCTCTCAGGGGCTGACATGGATCTTTGAGTACTTGTGGTGTCTCCCCAGGGGAGTCAGGCCTCGTCTCGAGTGGGGGCATGCACGTGCGCTTTCCTTCCAGGCTGTAGCAGCAATGTCACGCTTCCCGTCGCGTGAATCAAAGGATCTGTGGTTTTCCCTCGAGGCTTTCGCTCGAGGCTTTCCCACAGGGCTGTCCCACGTGCCACCGTGGTGTGAGTCGTTCCTCGGCGTGAAAGATGAGCCAGTGCAGGGCAAAGAGGCTTCTCTGGAATGGACTGAGACATCTGGGGGACTCTTGGAATGGTGGTACGACCATGGAGTTCCTCTCGCCTTTCCTGTTGAGAGTGCCTCCTCTTGAGATGCGACGGGAACGCCGGGAATTCTTTCCCGTTGAAAGCAGGGAATGGATCCCTCATCTCGAGCTACGAGGGGGAAACGGGGCTCCTCTGGATGTGGGCGGGACCATCGTGCTTCTTCTCGAGTGGAGATGGGTATGGCGGTGAACTTCTTGAGTTGCAGCAAGGGTGTGAAAGGCCCTTTCGAAGTTCCAGAGGTTAGGTGTCATTTGTCTCCAGAGGCCTCATCGGAAATAGGCCTCATCTCGCCTGGAAGGGAGAACTTCCTGGATTTTCTCGAGTTGCGGCAGGTGTTCTCGAGTTACGACGGGGACCTCAGGGACCCGCCCTGGTTGCCTCAGGAGAGGCCAGTCCCCATGCGAGTTGCTAGGGGGCCTCTCGGGATTCCTCTCCCGTCGATACCGGGGCCAAAAACCTTGTGTGGAGTCAGGGCCGGAACCGAGGATTCCTCTCAGGGGCTGACATGGATCTTTGGGTACTTCTGGAGTCTCCCCAGGGGAGTCAGGCCTCGTCTCGAGTGGGGGCATGCACGTGCGCTTTCCTTCCAGGCTGTAGCAGCAATGTCACGCTTCCCGTCGCGTGGATCAAAGGATCTGTGGTTTTCCCTCGAGGCTTTCCCTCGAGGCTTTCCCACAGGGCTGTCCCACGTGCCACCGTGGTGTGAGTCGATCCTCGGCGTGAAAGATGAGCCAGTGCAGGGCAAAGAGGCTCCTCTGGAATGGACTGAGACATCTGGGGGACTCTTGGAATGGTGGTACGACCATGGAGTTCCTCTCGCCTTTCCTGTTGAGAGTGCCTCCTCTTGAGATGCGACGGGAACGCCGGGAATTCTTTTCCGTTGAAAGCAGGGAAAGGATCCCTCATCTCGAGCTACGAGGGGGAAACGGGGCTCCTCTGGATGTGGGCGGGACCATCGTGCTTCCTCTCGAGTGGAGACGGGTATGGCGGTGAACTTCTTGAGTTGCAGCAAGGATGTGAAAGACCCTTTCGAAGTTCCAGAGGTCAGGTGTCATTAGTCTCCAGACGCCTCATCGGAAATAGGCCTCATCTCGCCTGGAAGGGAGAACTTCCTGGATTTTCTCGAGTTGCGGCAGGTGTTCTCGAGTTACGACGGGGACCTCAGGGACCCGCCCTGGTGGCCTCAGGAGAGGCCAGTCCCCATGCGAGTTGCTAGGGGGCCTCTCGGGATTCCTCTCCCGTCGATACCGGGGCCAAAAACCTTGTGTGGAGTCAGGGCCGGAACCGAGGATTCCTCTCAGGGGTTGACATGGATCTTTGGGTACTTGTGGAGTCTCCCCAGGGGAGTCAGGCCTCGTCTCGAGTGGGGGCATGCACGTGCGCTTTCCTTCCAGGCTGTAGCAGCAATGTCACCCTTCCCGTGGCGTGGATCAAAGGATCTGTGGTTTTCCCTCGAGGCTTTCCCTCGAGGCTTTCCCACAGGGCTGTCCCACGTGCCACCGTGGTGTGAGTGGATCCTCGGCGTGAAAGATGAGCCAGTGCAGGGCAAAGAGCTTCCTCTGGAATGGACTGAGACATCTGGGGGACTCTTGGAATGGTGGTACGACCATGGAGTTCCCCTCGCCTTTCCTGTTGAGAGTGCCTCCTCTTGAGATGCGTCGGGAACGCCGGGAATTCTTTCCCGTTGAAAGCAGGGAAAGGATCCCTCATCTCGAGCTCCGAGTGGGAAACGGGGCTCCTCTGGATGTGGGCGGGACCATCGTGCTTCCTCTTGAGTGGACACGGGTATGGCGGTGAACTTCTTGAGTTGCAGCAAGGGTGTGAAAGACCCTTTCGAAGTTCCAGAGGTTAGGTGTCATTAGTCTCCAGACGCCTCATCGGAAATAGGCCTCATCTCGCCTGGAAGGGAGAACTTCCTGGATTTTTCGAGTTGCGGCAGGTGTTCTCGAGTTACGACGGGGACCTCAGGGACCCGCCCTGGTGGCCTCAGGAGACGCCATTCCCCAAGCGAGTTGCTAGGGGGCCTCTCGGGATTCCTCTCCCGTCGATACCGGGGCCAAAAACCTTGTGTGGAGTCAGGGCCGGAACCGAGGATTCCTCTCAGGGGCTGATATGGATCTTTGGGTACATCTGGAGTCTCGCCAGGGGAGACAGGCCTCGTCTCGAGTCGGGGCATGCACGTGCACTTTCCTTCCAGGCTGTAGCAGCAATGTCACGCTTCCCGTCGCATGGATCAAAGGATCTGTGGTTTTCCCTCGAGACTTTCCCTCGAGGCTTTCCCACAGGGCTGTCCCACGTGCCACCGTGGTGTGAGTGGATCCTCGGCGTGAAAGATGAGCCAGTGTAGGGCAAAGAGGTTCCTCTGGAATGGACTGAGACATCTGGGGGACTCTTGGAATGGTGGTACGACCATGGAGTTCCTCTCGCCTTTCCTGTTGAGAGTGCCTCCTCTTGAGATGCGACGGGAACGCCGGGAATTCTTTCCCGTTGAAAGCAGGGAAAGGATCCCTCATCTCGAGCTACAGGGGGAAACGGGGCTCCTCTGGATGTGGGCGGGACCATCGTGCTTCCTCTCGAGTGGACACGGGTATGGCGGTGAACTTCTTGAGTTGCAGCAAGGGTGTGAAAGACCCTTTCGAAGTTCCAGAGGTTAGGTATCATTAGTCTCCAGACGCCTCATCGGAAATAGGCCTCATCTCGCCTGGAAGGGAGAATTTCCTGGATTTTCTGGAGTTGCGGCAGGTGTTCTCGAGTTACGACGGGGACCTCAGGGACCCGCCCTGGTGGCCTCAGGAGACGCCAGTCCCCATGCGAGTTGCTAGGATGCCTCTCGGGATTCCTCTCCCGTCGATACCGTGGCCAAAAACCTTGTGTGGAGTCAGGGCCGGAACCGAGGATTCCTCTCAGGGTCTGATATGGATCGTTGGGTACATCTGGAGTCTCGCCAGGGGAGTCAGGCCTCGTTTCGAGTCGGGGCATGCACGTGCACTTTCCTTCCAGGCTGTAGCAGCAATGTCACGCTTCCCGTCGCGTGGATCAAAGGATCTGTGGTTTTCCCTCGAGGCTTTCCCTCGAGGCTTTCCCACAGGGCTGTCCCACGTGCCACCGTGGTGTGAGTCGATCCTCGGCGTGAAAGATGAGCCAGTGCAGGGCAAAGAGGTTCCTCTGGAATGGACTGAGACATCTGGGGGACTCTTGGAATGGTGGTACGACCATGGAGTTCCTCTCGCCTTTACTGTTGAGAGTGCCTCCTCTTGAGATGCGACGGGAACGCCGGGAATTCTTTCCCGTTGAAAGCAGGGAAAGGATCCCTCATCTCGAGCTACGAGGGGGAAACGGGGCTCCTCTGGATGTGGGCGGGACCATCGTGCTTCCTCTCGAGTGGAGACGGGTATGGCGGTGAACTTCTTGAGTTGCAGCAAGGGTGTGAAAGACCCTTTCGAAGTTCCAGAGTTTAGGTGTCATTAGTCTCCAGACGCCTCATCGGAAATAGGCCTCATCTCGCCTGGAAGGGAGAACTTCCTGGATTTTCTCGAGTTGCGGCAGGTGTTCTCGAGTTACGACGGGGACCTCAGGGACCCGCCCTGGTGGCCTTAGGAGAGGGCAGTCCCCATGCGAGTTGCTAGGAGGCCTCTCGGGATTCCTCTCCCGTCGAAACCGGGGCAAAAAACATTTGGTGGAGTCAGGGCCGGAACCGAGGATTCCTCTCAGGGGCTGACATGGATCTTTGAGTACTTCTGGAGTCTCCCCATGGGAGTCAGGCCTCGTCTCGAGTGCGGGCATGCACATGCGCTTTCCTTCCAGGCTGTAGCAGCAATGTCACGCTTCCCGTGGCGTGGATCAAAGGATCTGTGGTTTTCCCTCGAGGCTTTCCCTCGAGGCTTTCCCACAGGGCTGTCCCACGTGCCACCGTGGTGTGATTCGATCCTCGGCGTGAAAGATGTGCCAGTGCAGGGCAAAGAGGTTCCTCTGGAATGGACTGAGACATCTGGGGGACTCTTGGAATGGTGGTACGACCATGGAGTTACTCTCGCCTTTCCTGTTGAGAGTGCCTGCTCTTGAGATGCGACGGGAACGCCGGGAATTCTTTCCCGTTGAAAGCAGGGAAAGGATCCCTCATCTCGAGCTCCGAGGGGGAAACGGTGCTCCTCTGGATGTGGGAGGGACCATCGTGCTTCCTCTTGAGTGGACACGGGTATGGCGGTGAACTTCTTGAGTTGCAGCAAGGGTGTGAAGGACCCTTTCGAAGTTCCAGAGGTTAGGTGTCATTAGTCTCCAGACGCCTCATCGGAAATAGGCCTCATCTCGCCTGGAAGGGAGAACTTCCTGGATTTTCTCGAGTTGCGGCAGGTGTTCTCGAGTTACGACGGGGACCTCAGGGACCCGCCCTGGTGGCCTCAGGAGACGCCAGTCCCCATGCGAGTTGCTAGGGGGCCTCTCGGGATTCCTCTCCCGTCGATACCGGGGCCAAAAACATTGTGTGGAGTCAGGGCCGGAATCGAGGATTCCTCTCAGGGTCTGATATGGATCTTTGGGTACATCTGGAGTCTCGCCAGGGGAGACAGGCCTCGTCTTGAGTCGGGGCATGCACGTGCACTTTCCTTCCAGGCTGTAGCAGCAATGTCACGCTTCCCGTCGCGTGGATCAAAGGATCTGTGGTTTTCCCTCGAGGCTTTCCCTCGAGGCTTTCCCACAGGGCTGTCCCACGTGCCACCATGGTGTGAGTCGATCCTCGGCGTGAAAGATGAGCCAGTGCAGGGCAAAGAGGTTCCTCTGGAATGGACTGAGACATCTGGGGGACTCTTGGAATGGTGGTACGACCATGGAGTTCCTCTCGCCTTTCCTGTTGAGAGTGCCTCCTCTTGAGATGCGACGGGAACGCCGGGAATTCTTTCCCGTTGAAAGCATGGAAAGGTTCCCTCATCTCGAGCTAAGAGGGGGAAACGGTGCTCCTCTGGATGTTGGCGGGACCATCGTGCTTCCTCTCGAGTGGACACGGGTATGGCGGTGAATTTCTTGAGTTGCAGCAAGGGTGTGAAAGACCCTTTCGAAGTTCCAGAGGTTAGGTGTCATTAGTCTCCAGACGCCTCATCGGAAATAGGCCTCATCTCGCCTGGAAGGGAGAACTTCCTGGATTTCTCGAGTTGCGGCAGGTGTTCTCGACTTACGACGGGTACCTCAGGGACCCGCCCTGGTAGCCTCAGGAGAGGCCAGTCCCCATGCGAGTTGCTAGGGGGCCTCTCGGAATTCCTCTCCCGTCGATACCGGGGCCAAAAACCTTTGGTGGAGTCAGGGCCGGAACCGAGGATTCCTCTCAGGGGCTGACATGGATCTTTGGGTACTTCTGGAGTCTCCCCAGGGGAGTCAGGCCTCGTCTCGAGTGGGGGCATGCACGTGTGCTTTCCTTCCAGGCTGTAGCAGCAATGTCACGCTTCCCGTCGCGTGGATCAAACGATCTGTGGTTGTCCCTCGAGGCTTTCCCACAGGGCTGTCCCACGTGCCACCGTGGTGTGAGTCGATCCTCGGCGTGAAAGATGAGCCAGTGCAGGGCAAAGAGGTTCCTCTGGAATGCACTGAGACATCTGGGGGACTCTTGGAATGGTGGTACGACCATGGAGTTCCTCTCGCCTTTCCTGTTGAGAGTGCCTCCTCTTGAGATGCGACGGGAACGCCGGGAATTCTTTCCCGTTGAAAGCAGGGAAAGGATCCCTCATCTCGAGCTACGAGGGGGAAACGGGGCTCCTCTGGATTTGGGCGGGACCATCGTGCTTCCTCTCGAGTGGAGACGGGTATGGCGGTGAACTTCTTGAGTTGCAGCATGGGTGTGAAAGACCCTTTTGAAGTTCCAGAGGTTAGGTGTCATTAGTCTCCAGACGCCTCATCGGAAATAGGCCTCATCTCGCCTGGAAGGGAGAACTTCCTGGATTTTCTCGAGTTGCGGCAGGTGTTCTCGAGTTACGACGGGGACCTCAGGGACCCGCCCTGGTGGCCTCAGGAGACGCCAGTCCCCATGCGAGTTGCTAGGGGGCCTCTCGGGATTCCTCTCCCGTCGATACCGGGGCCAAAAACCTTGTGTGGAGTCAGGGCCGGAACCGAGGATTCCTCTCAGGGGCTGATATGGATCTTTGGGTACATCTGGAGTCTCGCCAGGGGAGACAGGCCTCGTCTCGAGTCGGGGCATGCACGTTCACTTTCCTTCCAGGCTGTAGCAGCAATGTCACGCTTCCCGTCGCGTGGATCAAAGGATCTGTGGTTTTCCCTCGAGGCTTTCCCTCGAGGCTTTCCCACAGGGCTGTCCCACGTGCCACCGTGGTGTGTGTGGATCCTCGGCGTGAAAGATGAGCCAGTGAAGGGCAAAAAGGTTCCTCTGGAATGGACTGAGACATCTGGGGGACTCTTGGAATGGTGGTACGACCATGGAGTTCCTCTCGCCTTTCCTGTTGAGAGTGCCTCCTCTTGAGATGCGACGGGAACGCCGGGAATTCTTTCCCGTTGAAAGCAGGGAAAGGATCCCTCATCTCGAGCTCCGAGGGGGAAACGGGGCTCCTCTGGATGTGGGCGGGACCATCGTGCTTCCTCTCGAGTGGAGACGGGTATGGCGGTGAACTTCTTGAGTTGCAGCAAGGGTGTGAAAGACCCTTTCGAAGTTCCAGAGGTTAGGTGTCATTAGTCTCCAGACGCCTCATCGGAAATAGGCCTCATCTCGCCTGGAAGGGAGAACTTCCTGGATTTTCTCGAGTTGCGTCAGGTGTTCTCGAGTTACGACGGGGACCTCAGGGACCCGCCCTGGTGGCCTCAGGAGAGGCCAGTCCCCATGCGAGTTGCTAGGGGGCCTCTCGGAATTCCTCTCCCGTCGATACCGGGGCCAAAAACCTTTGGTGGAGTCAGGGCCGGAACCGAGGATTCCTCTCAGGGGCTGACATGGATCTTTGGGTACTTCTGGAGTCTCCCCAGGGGAGTCAGGCCTCGTCTCGAGTGGGGGCATGCACGTGCGCTTTCCTTCCAGGCTGTAGCAGCAATGTCACGCTTCCCGTCGCGTGGATCAAACGATCTGTGGTTTTCCCTCGAGGCTTTCCCACAGGGCTGTCCCACGTGCCACCGTGGTGTGAGTCGATCCTCGGCGTGAAAGATGAGCCAGTGCAGGGCAAAGAGGTTCCTCTGGAATGCACTGAGACATCTGGGGGACTCTTGGAATGGTGGTACGACCATGGAGTTCCTCTCGCCTTTCCTGTTGAGAGTGCCTCCTCTTGAGATGCGACGGGAACGCCGGGAATTCTTTCCCGTTGAAAGCAGGGAAAGGATCCCTCATCTCGAGCTACGAGGGGGAAACGGGGCTCCTCTGGATTTGGGCGGGACCATCGTGCTTCCTCTCGAGTGGAGACGGGTATGGCGGTGAACTTCTTGAGTTGCAGCATGGGTGTGAAAGACCCTTTTAAAGTTCCAGAGGTTAGGTGTCATTAGTCTCCAGACGCCTCATCGGAAATAGGCCTCATCTCGCCTGGAAGGGAGAACTTCCTGGATTTTCTCGAGTTGCGGCAGGTGTTCTCGAGTTACGACGGGGACCTCAGGGACCCGCCCTGGTGGCCTCAGGAGACGCCAGTCCCCATGCGAGTTGCTAGGGGGCCTCTCGGGATTCCTCTCCCGTCGATACCGGGGCCAAAAACCTTGTGTGGAGTCAGGGCCGGAACCGAGGATTCCCCTCAGGGGCTGATATGGATCTTTGGGTACATCTGGAGTCTCGCCAGGGGAGACAGGCCTCGTCTCGAGTCGGGGCATGCACGTGCACTTTTCTTCCAGGCTGTAGCAGCAATGTCACGCTTCCCGTCGCGTGGATCAAAGGATCTGTGGTTTTCCCTCGAGGCTTTCCCTCGAGGCTTTCCCACAGGGCTGTCCCACGTGCCACCGTGGTGTGAGTCGATCCTCGGCGTGAAAGATGAGCCAGTGCAGGGCAAAGAGGTTCCTCTGGAATGGACTGAGACATCTGGGGGACTCTTGGAATGGTGGTACGACCATGGAGTTCCTCTCGCCTTTCCTGTTGAGAGTGCCTCCTCTTGAGATGCGACAGGAACGCCGGGAATTCTTTCCCGTTGAAAGCAGGGAAAGGATCCCTCATCTCGAGCTCCGAGGGGGAAACGGGGCTCCTCTGGATGTGGGCGGGACCATCGTGCTTCCTCTCGAGTGGAGACGGGTATGGCGGTGAACTTCTTGAGTCGCAGCAAGGGTGTGAAAGACCCTTTCGAAGTTCCAGAGGTTAGGTGTCATTAGTCTCCAGATGCCTCATCGGAAATAGGCCTCATCTCGCCTGGAAGGGAGAACTTCCTGGATTTTCTCGAGTTGCGGCAGGTGTTCTCGAGTTACGACGGGGACCTCAGGGACCCGCCCTTGTGGCCTCAGGAGAGGCCAGTCCCCATGCGAGTTGCTAGGGGGCCTCTCAGGATTCCTCTCCTGTCGATACCGGGGCCAAAAACCTTTGGTGGAGTCAGGGCCGGAACCGAGGATTCCTCTCAGGGGCTGACATGGATCTTTGGGTACTTCTGGAATCTCCCCAGGGGAGTCAGGCCTCGTCTCGAGTGGGGGCATGCACGTGCGCTTTCCTTCCAGGCTGTAGCAGAAATGTCACGCTTCCCGTGGCGTGCATCAAAGGATCTGTGGTTTTCCCTCGAGGCTTTCCCTCGAGGCTTTCCCACAGGGCTGTCCCACGTGCCACCGTGGTGTGAGTCGATCCTCGGCGTGAAAGATGAGCCAGTGAAGGGCAAAGAGGTTCCTCTGGAATGGACTGAGACATCTGGGGGACTCTTGGAATGGTGGTAGGACCATGGAGTTCATCTCGCCTTTCCTGTTGAGAGTGCCTGCTCTTGAGATGCGACGGGAACGCCGGGAATTCTTTCCCGTTGAAAGCAGGGAAAGGATCCCTCATCTCGAGCTATGAGGGGGAAACGGTGCTCCTCTGGATGTGGGCGGGACCATCGTGCTTCCTCTTGAGTGGACACGGGTATGGCGGTGAACTTCTTGAGTTGCAGCAAGGGTGTGAAAGACCATTTCGAAGTTCCAGAGGTTAGGTGTCATTAGTATCCAGACGCCTCATCGGAAATAGGCCTCATCTCGCCTGGAAGGGAGAACTTCCTGGATTTTCTCGAGTTGCGGCAGGTGTTCTCGAGTTACGACGGGGACCTCAGGGACCCGCCCTGGTGGCCTCAGGAGACGCCAGTCCCCATGCGAGTTGCTAGGGGGCCTCTCGGGATTCCTCTCCCGTCGATACCGGGGCCAAAAACCTTGTGTGGAGTCAGGGCCGGAACCGAGGATTCCTCTCAGGGGCTGATATGGATCTTTGGGTACATCTGGAGTCTCGCCAGGGGAGACAGGCCTCGTCTCGAGTCGGGGCATGCACGTGCACTTTCCTTCCAGGCTGTAGCAGCAATGTCACGCTTCCCGTCGCGTGGATCAAAGGATCTGTGGTTTTCCCTCGAGGCTTTCCCTCGAGGCTTTCCCACAGGGCTGTCCCACGTGCCACCGTGGTGTGTGTGGATCCTCGGCGTGAAAGATGAGCCAGTGAAGGGCAAAAAAGGTTCCTCTGGAATGGACTGAGACATCTGGGGGACTCTTGGAATGGTGGTACGACCATGGAGTTCCTCTCGCCTTTCCTGTTGAGAGTGCCTCCTCTTGAGATGCGACGGGAACGCCGGGAATTCTTTCCCGTTGAAAGCAGGGAAAGGATCCCTCATCTCGAGCTCCGAGGGGGAAACGGGGCTCCTCTGGATGTGGGCGGGATCATCGTGCTTCCTCTCGAGTGGAGACGGGTATGGCGGTGAACTTCTTGAGTTGCAGCAAGGGTGTGAAAGACCCTTTCGAAGTTCCAGAGGTTAGGTGTCATTAGTCTCCAGACGCCTCATCGGAAATAGGCCTCATCTCGCCTGGAAGGGAGAACTTCCTGGATTTTCTCGAGTTGCGTCAGGTGTTCTCGAGTTACGACGGGGACCTCAGGGACCCGCCCTGGTGGCCTCAGGAGAGGCCAGTCCCCATGCGAGTTGCTAGGGGGCCTCTCGGAATTCCTCTCCCGTCGATACCGGGGCCAAAAACCTTTGGTGGAGTCAGGGCCGGAACCGAGGATTCCTCTCAGGGGCTGACATGGATCTTTGGGTACTTCTGGAGTCTCCCCAGGGGAGTCAGGCCTCGTCTCGAGTGGGGGCATGCACGTGCGCTTTCCTTCCAGGCTGTAGCAGCAATGTCACGCTTCCCGTCGGGTGGATCAAAGGATCTGTGGTTTTCCCTCGAGGCTTTCCCTCGAGGCTTTCCCACAGGGCTGTCCCACGTGCCACCGTGGTGTGAGTGGATCCTCGGCGTGAAACATGAGCCAGTGCAAGGCAAAGAGCTTCCTCTGGAATGGACTGAGACATCTGGGGGACTCTTGGAATGGTGGTACGACCATGGAGTTCCTCTCGCCTTTCCTTTTGAGAGTGCCTCCTCTTGAGATGCGTCGGGAACGCCGGGAATTCTTTCCCGTTGAAAGCAGGGAAAGGATCCCTCATCTCGAGCTCCGAGGGGGAAACGGGGCTCCTCTGGATGTGGGCGGGACCATCGTGCTTCCTCTCGAGTGGAGACGGGTATGGCGGTGAACTTCTTGAGTTGCAGCAAGGGTGTGAAAGACCCTTTCGAAGTTCCAGACGTTAGGTGTCATTAGTCTGCAGACGCCTCATCGGAAATAGGCCTCATCTCGCCTGGAATGGAGAACTTCCTGGATTTTCTCGAGTTGCGGCAGGTGTTCTCGAGTTACGACGGGGACCTCAGGGACCCGCCCTGGTGGCCTCAGGAGAGGCCAGTCCCCATGCGAGTTGCTAGGGGGCCTCTCGGGATTCCTCTCCCGTCGATACCGGGGCCAAAACCCTTTGGTGGAGTCAGGGCCGGAACCGAGGATTCCTCTCAGGGGCTGACATGGATCTTTGGGTACTTCTGGAGTCTCCCCAGGGGAGTCAGGCCTCGTCTCGAGTGGGGGCATGCACGTGCGCTTTCCTTCCAGGCTGTAGCAGCAATCTCACACTTCCCGTGGCGTGGATCAAAGGATCTGTGGTTTTCCCTCGAGGCTTTCCCACAGGGCTGTCCCACGTGCCACCGTGGTGTGAGTCGATCCTCGGCGTGAAAGATGAGCCAGTGCAGGGCAAAGAGGTTCCTCTAGAATGCACTGAGACATCTGGGGGACTCTTGGAATGGTGGTACGACCATGGAGTTCCTCTCGCCTTTCCTGTTGAGAGTGCCTCCTCTTGAGATGCGACGGGAACGCCGGGAATTCTTTCCCGTTGAAAGCAGGGAAAGGATCCCTCATCTCGAGCTACGAGGGGGAAACGGGGCTCCTCTGGATGTGGGCGGGACCATCGTGCTTCCTCTCTAGTGGAGACGGGTATGGCGGTGAACTTCTTGAGTTGCAGCAAGGGTGTGAAAGACCCTTTCGAAGTTCCAGAGTTTAGGTGTCATTAGTCTCCAGACGCCTCATCGGAAATAGGCCTCATCTCGCCTGGAAGGGAGAACTTCCTGGATTTTCTCGAGTTGCGGCAGGTGTTCTCGAGTTACGACGGGGACCTCAGGGACCCGCCCTGGTGGCCTTAGGAGAGGGCAGTCCCCATGCGAGTTGCTAGGAGGCCTCTCGGGATTCCTATCCCGTCGAAACCGGGGCCAAAAACATTTGGTGGAGTCAGGGCCGGAACCGAGGATTCCTCTCAGGGGCTGACATGGATCTTTGAGTACTTCTGGAGTCTCCCCAGGGGAGTCAGGCCTCGTCTCGAGTGGGGGCATGCACATGCGCTTTCCTTCCAGGCTGTAGCAGCAATGTCACGCTTCCCGTGGCGTGGATCAAAGGATCTGTGGTTTTCCCTCGAGGCTTTCCCTCGAGGCTTTCCCACAGGGCTGTCCCACGTGCCACCGTGGTGTGATTCGATCCTCGGCGTGAAAGATGTGCCAGTGCAGGGCAAAGAGGTTCCTCTGGAATGGACTGAGACATCTGGGGGACTCTTGGAATGGTGGTACGACCATGGAGTTCCTCTCGCCTTTCCTGTTGAGAGTGCCTGCTCTTGAGATGCGACGGGAACGCCGGGAATTCTTTCCCGTTGAAAGCAGGAAAAGGATCCCTCATCTCGAGCTCCGAGGGGGAAACGGTGCTCCTCTGGATGTGGGAGGGACCATCGTGCTTCCTCTTGAGTGGACACGGGTATGGCGGTGAACTTCTTGAGTTGCAGCAAGGGTGTGAAAGACCCTTTCGAAGTTCCAGAGGTTAGGTGTCATTAGTCTCCAGACGCCTCATCGGAAATAGGCCTCATCTCGCCTGGAAGGGAGAACTTCCTGGATTTTCTCGAGTTGCGGCAGGTGTTCTCGAGTTACGACGGGGACCTCAGGGACCCGCCCTGGTGGCCTCAGGAGACGCCAGTCCCCATGCGAGTTGCTAGGGGGCCTCTCGGGATTCCTCTCCCGTCGATACCGGGGCCAAAAACCTTGTGTGGAGTCAGGGCCGGAACCGAGGATTCCTCTCAGGGGCTGATATGGATCTTTGGGTACATCTGGAGTCTCGCCAGGGGAGACAGGCCTCGTCTTGAGTCGGGGCATGCACGTGCACTTTCCTTCCAGGCTGTAGCAGCAATGTCACGCTTCCCGTCGCGTGGATCAAAGGATCTGTGGTTTTCCCTCGAGGCTTTCCCTCGAGGCTTTCCCACAGGGCTGTCCCACGTGCCACCATGGTGTG
This sequence comes from Capricornis sumatraensis, assembly GCF_032405125.1. Classification (NCBI taxonomy): domain Eukaryota; kingdom Metazoa; phylum Chordata; class Mammalia; order Artiodactyla; family Bovidae; genus Capricornis; species Capricornis sumatraensis. Next base: position 143,957 of record NC_091077.1, on the reverse strand, counting down.
AGTCGATCCTCGGCGTGAAAGATGAGCCAGTGCAGGGCAAAGAGGTTCCTCTGGAATGGACTGAGACATCTGGGGGACTCTTGGAATGGTGGTACGACCATGGAGTTCCTCTCGCCTTTCCTGTTGAGAGTGCCTCCTCTTGAGATGCGACGGGAACGCCGGGAATTCTTTCCCGTTGAAAGCATGGAAAGGTTCCCTCATCTCGAGCTACGAGGGGGAAACGGTGCTCCTCTGGATGTGGGCGGGACCATCGTGCTTCCTCTCGAGTGGACACGGGTATGGCGGTGAACTTCTTGAGTTGCAGCAAGGGTGTGAAAGACCCTTTCGAAGTTCCAGAGGTTAGGTGTCATTAGTCTCCAGACGCCTCATCGGAAATAGGCCTCATCTCGCCTGGAAGGGAGAACTTCCTGGATTTCTCGAGTTGCGGCAGGTGTTCTCGACTTACCACGGGGACCTCAGGGACCCGCCCTGGTCTCCTCAGGAGAGGCCAGTCCCCATGCGAGTTGCTAGGGGGCCTCTCGGGATTACTCTTCCGTCGATACCGGGGCCAAAACCCTTTGGTGGAGTCAGGGCCGGAACCGAGGATTCCTCTCAGGGGCTGACATGGATCTTTGGGTACTTCTGGAGTCTCCCCAGGGGAGTCAGGCCTCGTCTCGAGTGGGGGCATGCACGTGCGCTTTCCTTCCAGGCTGTATCAGCAATGTCACGCTTCCCGTCGCGTGGATCAAACGATCTGTGGTTTTCCCTCGAGGCTTTCCCACAGGGCTGTCCCACGTGCCACCGTGGTGTGAGTCGATCCTCGGCGTGAAAGATGAGCCAGTGCAGGGCAAAGAGGTTCCTCTGGAATGCACTGAGACATCTGGGGGACTCTTGGAATGGTGGTACGACCATGGAGTTCCTCTCGCCTTTCCTGTTGAGAGTGCCTCCTCTTGAGATGCGATGGGAACGCCGGGAATTCTTTCCCGTTGAAAGCAGGGAAAGGATCCCTCATCTCGAGCTACGAGGGGGAAACGGGGCTCCTCTGGATGTGGGCGGGACAATCGTGCTTCCTCTCGAGTGGAGACGGGTATGGCGGTGAACTTCTTGAGTTGCAGCATGGGTGTGAAAGACCCTTTTGAAGTTCCAGAGGTTAGGTGTCATTAGTCTCCAGACGCCTCATCGGAAATAGGCCTCATCTCGCCTGGAAGGGAGAACTTCCTGGATTTTCTGGAGTTGCGGCAGGTGTTCTCGAGTTACGACGGGGACCTCAGGGACCCGCCCTGGTGGCCTCAGGAAAGGCCAGTCCCCATGCGAGTTGCTAGGGGGCCTCTCGGGATTCCTCTCCCGTCGATACCGGGGCCAAAAACCTTGTGTGGAGTCAGGGCCAGAACCGAGGATTCCTCTCAGGGGCTGATATGGATCTTTGGGTACATCTGGAGTCTCGCCAGGGGAGACAGGCCTCGTCTCGAGTCGGGGCATGCACGTGCACTTTCCTTCCAGGCTGTAGCAGCAATGTCACGCTTCCCGTCACGTGGATCAACGGATCTGTGGTTTTCCCTCGAGGCTTTCCCTCGAGGCTTTCCCACAGGGCTGTCCCACGTGCCACCGTGGTGTGAGTCGATCCTCGGCGTGAAAGATGAGCCAGTGCAGGGCAAAGAGGTTCCTCTGGAATGGACTGAGACATCTGGGGGACTCTTGGAATGGTGGTACGACCATGGAGTTCCTCTCGCCTTTCCTGTTGAGAGTGCCTCCTCTTGAGATGCGACAGGAACGCCGGGAATTCTTTCCCGTTGAAAGCAGGGAAAGGATCCCTCATCTCGAGCTCCGAGGGGGAAACGGGGCTCCTCTGGATGTGGGCGGGACCATCGTGCTTCCTCTCGAGTGGAGACGGGTATGGCGGTGAACTTCTTGAGTCGCAGCAAGGGTGTGAAAGACCCTTTCGAAGTTCCAGAGGTTAGGTGTCATTAGTCTCCAGACGCCTCATCGGAAATAGGCCTCAACTCGCCTGGAAGGGAGAACTTCCTGGATTTTCTCGAGTTGCGGCAGGTGTTCTCGAGTTACGACGGGGACCTCAGGGACCCGCCCTGGTGGCCTCAGGAGAGGCCAGTCCCCATGCGAGTTGCTAGGGGGCCTCTCGGAATTCCTCTCCCGTCGATACCGGGGCCAAAAACCTTTGGTGGAGTCAGGGCCGGAACCGAGGATTCCTCTCAGGGGCTGACATGGATCTTTGGGTACTTCTGGTGTCTCCCCAGGGGAGTCAGGCCTCGTCTCGGGTGGGGGCATGCACGTGCGCTTTCCTTCCAGGCTGTAGCAGCAATGTCACGCTTCCCGTCGCGTGGATCAAAGGATCTGTGGTTTTCCCTCGAGGCTTTCCCTCGAGGCTTTCCCACAGGGCTGTCCCACGTGCCACCGTGGTGTGAGTGGATCCTCGGCGTGAAACATGAGCCAGTGCAGGGCAAAGAGCTTCCTCTGGAATGGACTGAGACATCTGGGGGACTCTTGGAATGGTGGTACGACCATGGAGTTCCTCTCGCCTTTCCTGTTGAGAGTGCCTCCTCTTGAGATGCGTCGGGAACGCCGGGAATTCTTTCCCGTTGAAAGCAGGGAAAGGATCCCTCATCTCGAGCTCCGAGGGGGAAACGGGGCTCCTCTGGATGTGGGCGGGACCATCGTGCTTCCTCTTGAGTGGACACGGGTATGGCGGTGAACTTCTTGAGTTGCAGCAAGGGTGTGAAAGACCCTTTCGAAGTTCCAGACGTTAGGTGTCATTAGTCTCCAGACGCCTCATCGGAAATAGGCCTCATCTCGCCTGGAAGGGAGAACTTCCTGGATTTCTCGAGTTGCGGCAGGTGTTCTCGAGTTACGACGGGGACCTCAGGGACCCGGCCTGGTGGCCTCAGGAGACGCCATTCCCCAAGCGAGTTGCTAGGGGGCCTCTCGGGATTCCTCTCCCGTCGATACCGGGGCCAAAAACCTTGTGTGGAGTCAGGGCCGGAACCGAGGATTCCTCTCAGGGGCTGATATGGATCTTTGGGTACATCTGGAGTCTCGCCAGGGGAGACGGGCCTCGTCTCGAGTCAGGGCATGCACGTGCACTTTCCTTCCAGGCTGTAGCAGCAATGTCACGCTTCCCGTCGCATGGATCAAAGGATCTGTGGTTTTCCCTCGAGACTTTCCCTCGAGGCTTTCCCACAGGGCTGTCCCACGTGCCACCGTGGTGTGAGTGGATCCTCGGCGTGAAAGATGAGCCAGTGTAGGGCAAAGAGGTTCCTCTGGAATGGACTGAGACATCTGGGGGACTCTTGGAATGGTGGTACGACCATGGAGTTCCTCTCGCCTTTCATGTTGAGAGTGCCTCCTCTTGAGATGCGACGGGAACGCCGGGAATTCTTTCCCGTTGAAAGCAGGGAAAGGATCCCTCATCTCGAGCTACAGGGGGAAACGGGGCTCCTCTGGATGTGGGCGGGACCATCGTGCTTCCTCTCGAGTGGACACGGGTATGGCGGTGAACTTCTTGAGTTGCAGCAAGGGTGTGAAAGACCCTTTCGAAGTTCCAGAGGTTAGGTGTCATTAGTCTCCAGACGCCTCATCGGAAATAGGCCTCATCTCGCCTGGAAGGGAGAACTTCCTGGATTTCTCGAGTTGCGGCAGGTGTTCTCGACTTACCACGGGGACCTCAGGGACCCGCCCTGGTCTCCTCAGGAGAGGCCAGTCCCCATGCGAGTTGCTAGGGGGCCTCTCGGGATTACTCTTCCGTCGATACCGGGGCCAAAACCCTTTGGTGGAGTCAGGGCCGGAACCGAGGATTCCTCTCAGGGGCTGACATGGATCTTTGGGTACTTCTGGAGTCTCCCCAGGGGAGTCAGGCCTCGTCTCGAGTGGGGGCATGCACGTGCGCTTTCCTTCCAGGCTGTATCAGCAATGTCACGCTTCCCGTCGCGTGGATCAAACGATCTGTGGTTTTCCCTCGAGGCTTTCCCACAGGGCTGTCCCACGTGCCACCGTGGTGTGAGTCGATCCTCGGCGTGAAAGATGAGCCAGTGCAGGGCAAAGAGGTTCCTCTGGAATGCACTGAGACATCTGGGGGACTCTTGGAATGGTGGTACGACCATGGAGTTCCTCTCGCCTTTCCTGTTGAGAGTGCCTCCTCTTGAGATGCGATGGGAACGCCGGGAATTCTTTCCCGTTGAAAGCAGGGAAAGGATCCCTCATCTCGAGCTACGAGGGGGAAACGGGGCTCCTCTGGATGTGGGCGGGACCATCGTGCTTCCTCTCGAGTGGAGACGGGTATGGCGGTGAACTTCTTGAGTTGCAGCATGGGTGTGAAAGACCCTTTTGAAGTTCCAGAGGTTAGGTGTCATTAGTCTCCAGACGCCTCATCGGAAATAGGCCTCATCTCGCCTGGAAGGGAGAACTTCCTGGATTTTCTGGAGTTGCGGCAGGTGTTCTCGAGTTACGACGGGGACCTCAGGGACCCGCCCTGGTGGCCTCAGGAAAGGCCAGTCCCCATGCGAGTTGCTAGGGGGCCTCTCGGGATTCCTCTCCCGTCGATACCGGGGCCAAAAACCTTGTGTGGAGTCAGGGCCGGAACCGAGGATTCCTCTCAGGGGCTGATATGGATCTTTGGGTACATCTGGAGTCTCGCCAGGGGAGACAGGCCTCGTCTCGAGTCGGGGCATGCACGTGCACTTTCCTTCCAGGCTGTAGCAGCAATGTCACGCTTCCCGTCACGTGGATCAACGGATCTGTGGTTTTCCCTCGAGGCTTTCCCTCGAGGCTTTCCCACAGGGCTGTCCCACGTGCCACCGTGGTGTGAGTCGATCCTCGGCGTGAAAGATGAGCCAGTGCAGGGCAAAGAGGTTCCTCTGGAATGGACTGAGACATCTGGGGGACTCTTGGAATGGTGGTACGACCATGGAGTTCCTCTCGCCTTTCCTGTTGAGAGTGCCTCCTCTTGAGATGCGACAGGAACGCCGGGAATTCTTTCCCGTTGAAAGCAGGGAAAGGATCCCTCATCTCGAGCTCCGAGGGGGAAACGGGGCTCCTCTGGATGTGGGCGGGACCATCGTGCTTCCTCTCGAGTGGAGACGGGTATGGCGGTGAACTTCTTGAGTCGCAGCAAGGGTGTGAAAGACCCTTTCGAAGTTCCAGAGGTTAGGTGTCATTAGTCTCCAGACGCCTCATCGGAAATAGGCCTCAACTCGCCTGGAAGGGAGAACTTCCTGGATTTTCTCGAGTTGCGGCAGGTGTTCTCGAGTTACGACGGGGACCTCAGGGACCCGCCCTGGTGGCCTCAGGAGAGGCCAGTTCCCATGCGAGTTGCTAGGGGGCCTCTCGGAATTCCTCTCCCGTCGATACCGGGGCCAAAAACCTTTGGTGGAGTCAGGGCCGGAACCGAGGATTCCTCTCAGGGGCTGACATGGATCTTTGGGTACTTCTGGTGTCTCCCCAGGGGAGTCAGGCCTCGTCTCGGGTGGGGGCATGCACGTGCGCTTTCCTTCCAGGCTGTAGCAGCAATGTCACGCTTCCCGTCGCGTGGATCAAAGGATCTGTGGTTTTCCCTCGAGGCTTTCCCTCGAGGCTTTCCCACAGGGCTGTCCCACGTGCCACCGTGGTGTGAGTGGATCCTCGGCGTGAAACATGAGCCAGTGCAGGGCAAAGAGCTTCCTCTGGAATGGACTGAGACATCTGGGGGACTCTTGGAATGGTGGTACGACCATGGAGTTCCTCTCGCCTTTCCTGTTGAGAGTGCCTCCTCTTGAGATGCGTCGGGAACGCCGGGAATTCTTTCCCGTTGAAAGCAGGGAAAGGATCCCTCATCTCGAGCTCCGAGGGGGAAACGGGGCTCCTCTGGATGTGGGCGGGACCATCGTGCTTCCTCTTGAGTGGACACGGGTATGGCGGTGAACTTCTTGAGTTGCAGCAAGGGTGTGAAAGACCCTTTCGAAGTTCCAGACGTTAGGTGTCATTAGTCTCCAGACGCCTCATCGGAAATAGGCCTCATCTCGCCTGGAAGGGAGAACTTCCTGGATTTCTCGAGTTGCGGCAGGTGTTCTCGAGTTACGACGGGGACCTCAGGGACCCGGCCTGGTGGCCTCAGGAGACGCCATTCCCCAAGCGAGTTGCTAGGGGGCCTCTCGGGATTCCTCTCCCGTCGATACCGGGGCCAAAAACCTTGTGTGGAGTCAGGGCCGGAACCGAGGATTCCTCTCAGGGGCTGATATGGATCTTTGGGTACATCTGGAGTCTCGCCAGGGGAGACGGGCCTCGTCTCGAGTCAGGGCATGCACGTGCACTTTCCTTCCAGGCTGTAGCAGCAATGTCACGCTTCCCGTCGCATGGATCAAAGGATCTGTGGTTTTCCCTCGAGACTTTCCCTCGAGGCTTTCCCACAGGGCTGTCCCACGTGCCACCGTGGTGTGAGTGGATCCTCGGCGTGAAAGATGAGCCAGTGTAGGGCAAAGAGGTTCCTCTGGAATGGACTGAGACATCTGGGGGACTCTTGGAATGGTGGTACGACCATGGAGTTCCTCTCGCCTTTCATGTTGAGAGTGCCTCCTCTTGAGATGCGACGGGAACGCCGGGAATTCTTTCCCGTTGAAAGCAGGGAAAGGATCCCTCATCTCGAGCTACAGGGGGAAACGGGGCTCCTCTGGATGTGGGCGGGACCATCGTGCTTCCTCTCGAGTGGACACGGGTATGGCGGTGAACTTCTTGAGTTGCAGCAAGGGTGTGAAAGACCCTTTCGAAGTTCCAGAGGTTAGGTGTCATTAGTCTCCAGACGCCTCATCGGAAATAGGCCTCATCTCGCCTGGAAGGGAGAATTTCCTGGATTTTCTGGAGTTGGGGCAGGTGTTCTCGAGTTACGACGGGGACCTCAGGGACCCGCCCTGGTGGCCTCAGGAGACGCCAGTCCCCATGCGAGTTGCTAGGGGGCCTCTCGGGATTTCTCTCCCGTCGATACCGTGGCCAAAAATCTTGTGTGGAGTCAGGGCCGGAACCGAGGATTCCTCTCAGGGTCTGATATGGATCTTTGGGTACATCTGGAGTCTCGCCAGGGGAGTCAGGTCTCGTCTCGAGTCGGGGCATGCACGTGCACTTTCCTTCCAGGCTGTAGCAGCAATGTCATGCTTCCCGTCGCGTGGATCAAAGGATCTGTGGTTTTCCCTCGAGGCTTTCCCTCGAGGCTTTCCCACAGGGCTGTCCCACGTGCCACCGTGGTGTGAGTCGATCCTCGGCGTGAAAGATGAGCCAGTGCAGGGCAAAGAGGTTCCTCTAGAATGCACTGAGACATCTGGGGGACTCTTGGAATGGTGGTACGACCATGGAGTTCCTCTCGCCTTTCCTGTTGAGAGTGCCTCCTCTTGAGATGCGACGGGAACGCCGGGAATTCTTTCCCGTTGAAAGCAGGGAAAGGATCCCTCATCTCGAGCTACGAGGGGGAAACGGGGCTCCTCTGGATGTGGGCGGGACCATCGTGCTTCCTCTCGAGTGGAGACGGGTATGGCGGTGAACTTCTTGAGTTGCAGCAAGGGTGTGAAAGACCCTTTCGAAGTTCCAGAGTTTAGGTGTCATTAGTCTCCAGACGCCTCATCGGAAATAGGCCTCATCTCGCCTGGAAGGGAGAACTTCCTGGATTTTCTCGAGTTGCGGCAGGTGTTCTCGAGTTACGACGGGGACCTCAGGGACCCGCCCTGGTGGCCTTAGGAGAGGGCAGTCCCCATGCGAGTTGCTAGGAGGCCTCTCGGGATTCCTCTCCCGTCGAAACCGGGGCCAAAAACATTTGGTGGAGTCAGGTCCGGAACCGAGGATTCCTCTCAGGGGCTGACATGGATCTTTGAGTACTTCTGGAGTCTCCCCAGGGGAGACAGGCCTCGTCTCGAGTGGGGGCATGCACATGCGCTTTCCTTCCAGGCTGTAGCAGCAATGTCACGCTTCCCGTGGCGTGGATCAAAGGATCTGTGCTTTTCCCTCGAGGCTTTCCCTCGAGGCTTTCCCACAGGGCTGTCCCACGTGCCACCGTGGTGTGATTCGATCCTCGGCGTGAAAGATGTGCCAGTGCAGGGCAAAGAGGTTCCTCTGGAATGGACTGAGACATCTGGGGGACTCTTGGAATGGTGGTACGACCATGGAGTTCCTCTCGCCTTTCCTGTTGAGAGTGCCTGCTCTTGAGATGCGACGGGAACGCCGGGAATTCTTTCCCGTTGAAAGCAGGGAAAGGATCCCTCATCTCGAGCTCCGAGGGGGAAACGGTGCTCCTCTGGATGTGGGAGGGACCATCGTGCGTCCTCTTGAGTGGACACGGGTATGGCGGTGAACTTCTTGAGTTGCAGCAAGGGTGTGAAAGACCCTTTCGAAGTTCCAGAGGTTAGGTGTCATTAGTCTCCAGACGCCTCATCGGAAATAGGCCTCATCTCGCCTGGAAGGGAGAACTTCCTGGATTTTCTCGAGTTGCGGCAGGTGTTCTCGAGTTACGACGGGGACCTCAGGGACCCGCCCTGGTGGCCTCAGGAGACGCCAGTCCCCATGCGAGTTGCTAGGGGGCCTCTCGGGATTCCTCTCCCGTCGATACCGGGGCCAAAAACCTTGTGTGGAGTCAGGGCCGGAACCGAGGATTCCTCTCAGGGGCTGATATGGATATTTGGGTACATCTGGAGTCTCGCCAGGGGAGACAGGCCTCGTCTTGAGTCGGGGCATGCACGTGCACTTTCCTTCCAGGCTGTAGCAGCAATGTCACGCTTCCCGTCGCGTGGATCAAAGGATCTGTGGTTTTCCCTCGAGGCTTTCCCTCGAGGCTTTCCCACAGGGCTGTCCCACGTGCCACCATGGTGTGAGTCGATCCTCGGCGTGAAAGATGAGCCAGTGCAGGGCAAAGAGGTTCCTCTGGAATGGACTGAGATATCTGGGGGACTCTTGGAATGGTGGTACGACCATGGAGTTCCTCTCGCCTTTCCTGTTGAGAGTGCCTCTTCTTGAGATGCGACGGGAACGCCGGGAATTCTTTCCCGTTGAAAGCATGGAAAGGTTCCCTCATCTCGAGCTACGAGGGGGAAACGGTGCTCCTCTGGATGAGGGCGGGACCATCGTGCTTCCTCTCGAGTGGACACGGGTATGGCGGTGAACTTCTTGAGTTGCAGCAAGGGTGTGAAAGACCCTTTCGAAGTTCCAGAGGTTAGGTGTCATTAGTCTCCAGACGCCTCATCGGAAATAGGCCTCATCTCGCCTGGAAGGGAGAACTTCCTGGATTTCTCGAGTTGCGGCAGGTGTTCTCGACTTACGACGGGGACCTCAGGGACCCGCCCTGGTGGCCTCAGGAGACGCCAGTCCCCATGCGAGTTGCTAGGGGGCCTCTCGGGATTAGTCTTCCGTCGATACCGGGGCCAAAACCCTTTGGTGGAGTCAGGGCCGGAACCGAGGATTCCTCTCAGGGGCTGACATGGATCTTTGGGTACTTCTGGAGTCTCCCCAGGGGAGTCAGGCCTCGTCTCGAGTGGGGGCATGCACGTGCGCTTTCCTTCCAGGCTGTATCAGCAATGTCACGCTTCCCGTCGCGTGGATCAAACGATCTGTGGTTTTCACTCGAGGCTTTCCCTCGAGGCTTTCCCACAGGGCTGTCCCACGTGCCACCGTGGTGTGAGTCGATCCTCGGCGTGAAAGATGAGCCAGTGCAGGGCAAAGAGGTTCCTCTGGAATGGACTGAGACATCTGGGGGACTCTTGGAATGGTGGTACGACCATGGAGTTCCTCTCGCCTTTCCTGTTGAGAGTGCCTCCTCTTGAGATGCGACAGGAACGCCGGGAATTCTTTCCCGTTGAAAGCAGGGAAAGGATCCCTCATCTCGAGCTCCGAGGGGGAAACGGGGCTCCTCTGGATGTGGGCGGGACCATCGTGCTTCCTCTCGAGTGGAGACGGGTATGGCGGTGAACTTCTTGAGTCGCAGCAAGGGTGTGAAAGACCCTTTCGAAGTTCCAGAGATTAGGTGTCATTAGTCTCCAGACGCCTCATCGGAAATAGGCCTCATCTCGCCTGGAAGGGAGACCTTCCTGGATTTTCTCGAGTTGCGGCAGGTGTTCTCGAGTTACGACGGGGACCTCAGGGACCCGCCCTGGTGGCCTCAGGAGAGGCCAGTCCCCATGCGAGTTGCTAGGGGGCCTCTCAGGATTCCTCTCCTGTCGATACCGGGGCCAAAAACCTTTGGTGGAGTCAGGGTCGGAACCGAGGATTCCTCTCAGGGGCTGATATGGATCTTTGGGTACATCTGGAGTCTCGCCAGGGGAGACAGGCCTCGTTTCGAGTCGGGGCATGCACGTGCACTTTCCTTCCAGGCTGTAGCAGCAATGTCACGCTTCCCGTCGCGTGGATCAAAGGATCTGTGGTTTTCCCTCGAGGCTTTCCCTCGAGGCTTTCCCACAGGGCTGTCCCACGTGCCACCGTGGTGTGAGTCGATCCTCGGCATGAAAGATGAGCCAGTGCAGGGCAAAGAGGTTCCTCTTGAATGGACTGAGACATCTGGGGGACTCTTGGAATGGTGGTACGACCATTTAGTTCCTCTCGCCTTTCCTGTTGAGAGTGCCTCCTCTTGAGATGCGACGGGAACGCCGGGAATTCTTTCCCGTTGAAAGCAGGGAAAGGATCCCTGATCTCGAGCTACGAGGGGGAAACGGGGCTCCTCTGGATGTGGGCGGGACCATCGTGCTTCCTCTCGAGTGGAGACGGGTATGGCGGTGAACTTCTTGAGTCGCAGCAAGGGTGTGAAAGACCCTTTCGAAGTTCCAGAGTTTAGGTGTCATTAGTCTCCAGACGCCTCATCGGAAATAGGCCTCATCTCGCCTGGAAGGGAGAACTTCCTGGATTTTCTCGAGTTGCGGCAGGTGTTCTCGAGTTACGACGGGGACCTCAGGGACCCGCCCTGGTGGCCTCAGGAGAGGCCAGTCCCCATGCGAGTTGCTAGGGGGCCTCTCGGGATTCCTCTCCCGTCGATACCGGGGCCAAAAACCTTGTGTGGAGTCAGGACCGGAACCGAGGATTACTCTCATGGGCTGATATGGATCTTTGGGTACATCTGGAGTCTCGCCAGGGGAGACAGGCCTCGTCTCGAGTCGGGGCATGCACGTGTACTTTCCTTCCAGGCTGTAGCAGCAATGTCACGCTTCCCGTCGCGTGGATCAAAGGATCTGTGGTTTTCCCACGAGGCTTTCCCTCGAGGCTTTCCCACAGGGCTGTCCCACGTGCCACCATGGTGTGAGTCGATCCTCGGTGTGAAAGATGAGCCAGTGCAGGGCAAAGAGGTTCCTCTGGAATGGACTGAGACATCTGGGGTACTCTTGGAATGGTGGTACGACCATGGAGTTCCTCTCGCCTTTCCTGTTGAGAGTGCCTCCTCTTGAGATGCGACGGGAACGCCGGGAATTCTTTCCCGTTGAAAGCATGGAAAGGTTCCCTCATCTCGAGCTACGAGGGGGAAACGGTGCTCCTCTGGATGTGGGCGGGACCATCATGCTTCCTCCCGAGTGGACACGGGTATGGCGGTGAACTTCTTGAGTCGCAGCAAGGGTGTGAAAGACCCTTTCGAAGTTCCAGAGGTTAGGTGTCATTAGTCTCCAGACGCCTCATCGGAAATAGGCCTCATCTCGCCTGGAAGGGAGAACTTCCTGGATTTTCTCGAGTTGCGGCAGGTGTTCTCGAGTTACGACGGGGACCTCAGGGACCCGCCCTGGTGGCCTCAGGAGAGGCCAGTCCCCATGCGAGTTGCTAGGGGGCCTCTCGGGATTCCTCTCCCGTCGATACCGGGGCCAAAACCCTTTGGTGGAGTCAGGGCCGGAACCGAGGATTCCTCTCAGGGGCTGACATGGATCTTTGAGTACTTCTGGAGTCTCCCTAGGGGAGTCAGGCCTCGTCTCGAGTGGGGGCATGCACGTGCGCTTTCCTTCCAGGCTGTAGCAGCAATGTCACGCTTCCCGTGGCATGGATCAAAGGATCTGTGGTTTTCCCTCGAGGCTTTCCATCGAGGCTTTCCCACAGGGCTGTCCCACGTGCCACCGTGGTGTGAGTCGATCCTCGGCGTGATAGATGAGCCAGTGCAGGGCAAAGAGGTTCCTCTGGAATGGACTGAGACATCTGGGGGACTCTTGGAATGGTGGTACGACCATGGAGTTCCTCTCGCCTTTCCTCCTGAGAGTGCCTCCTCTTGAGATGCGACAGGAACGCCGGGAATTCTTTCCCGTTGAAAGCAGGGAAAGGATCCCTGATCTCGAGCTACGAGGGGGAAACGGGGCTCCTCTGGATGTGGGCGGGACCATCGTACATCCTCTCGAGTGGACTCGGGTATGGCGGGGAACTTTTTGAGTCGCAGCAAGGGTGTGAAAGACCCTTTCGAAGTTCCAGAGGTTAGGTGTCATTAGTCTCCAGACGCCTCATCGGAAATAGGCCTCATCTCGCCTGGAAGGGAGAACTTCCTGGATTTTCTCGAGTTGCGGCAGGTGTTCTCGAGTTACGAAGGGGACCTCCGGGACCCGCCCTGGTGGCCTCAGGAGAGGCCAGTCCCCATGCGAGTTGCTAGGGGGCCTCTCGGGATTCCTCTCCCGTCGATACCGGGGCCAAAATCCTTTGGTGGAGTCAGGGCCGGAACCGAGGATTCCTCTCAGGGGCTGACATGGATCTTTGAGTACTTCTGGAGTCTCCCCAGGGGAGTCAGGCCTCGTCTCGACTGGGGGCATGCACGTGCGCTTTCCTTCCAGGCTGTAGCAGCAATGTCACGCTTCCCGTGGCGTGGATCAAAGGATCTGTGGTTTTCCCTCGAGGCTTTCCATCGAGGCTTTCCCACAGGGCTGTCCCACGTGCCACCATGGTGTGAGTCGATCCTCGGCGTGATAGATGAGCCAGTGCAGGGCAAAGAGGTTCCTCTGGAATGGACTGAGACATCTGGGGGACTCTTGGAATGGTGGTACGACCATGGAGTTCCTCTCGCCTTTCCTGCTGAGAGTGCCTCCTCTTGAGATGCGACGGGAACGCCGGGAAATCTTTCCCGTTGAAAGCAGGGAAAGGATCCCTCATCTCGAGCTACGAGGGGGAAACGGTGCTCCTCTGGATGTGGGCGGGACCATCGTGCTTCCTCTTGAGTGGACACGGGTATGGCGGTGAACTTCTTGAGTTGCAGAAAGGGTGTGAAAGACCCTTTCGAAGTTCCAGAGGGTAGGTGTCATTAGTCTCCAGACGCCTCATCGGAAATAGGCCTCATCTCGCCTGGAAGGGAGAACTTCCTGGATTTCTCGAGTTGCGGCAGGTGTTCTCGAGTTACGACGGGGACCTCAGGGACCCGCCCTGGTGGCCTCAGGAGAGGCCAGTCCCCATGCGAGTTGCTAGGGGGCCTCTCGGGATTCCTCTCCCGTCGATGCCGGGGCCAAAAACCTTTGGTGGAGTCAGGGCCGGAACCGAGGATTCCTCTCAGGGGCTGACATGGATCTTTGAGTACTTCTGGAGTCTCCCTAGGGGAGTCAGGCCTCGTCTCGACTGGGGGCATGCACGTGCGCTTTCCTTCCAGGCGGTAGCAGCAATGTCACGCTTCCCGTGGCGTGGATCAAAGGATCTGTGGTTTTCCCTCGAGGCTTTCCATCGAGGCTTTCCCACAGGGCTGTCCCACGTGCCACCGTGGTGTGATTCGATCCTCGGCGTAAAAGATGTGCCAGTGCAGGGCAAAGAGGTTCCTTTGGAATGGACTGAGACATCTGGGGGACTCTTGGAATGGTGGTACGAACATGGAGTTCCTCTCGCCTTTCCTGTTGAGAGTGCCTGCTCTTGAGATGCGACGGGAACGCCGGGAATTCTTTCCCGTTGAAAGCAGGGAAAGGATCCCTCATCTCGAGCTACGAGGGGGAAACGGTGCTCCTCTGGATGTGGGCGGGACCATCGTGCTTCCTCTTGAGTGGACACGGGTATGGCGGTGAACTTGTTGAGTTGCAGCAAGGGTGTGAAAGACTCTTTCGAAGTTCCAGAGGTTAGGTGTCATTAGTCTCCTGACGCCTCATCAGAAATAGGCCTCATCTCGCCTGGAAGGGAGAACTTCCTGGATTTTCTCGAGTTGCGGCAGGTGTTCTCGAGTTACGACGGGGACCTCAGGGACCCGCCCTGGTGGCCTCAGGAGACGCCAGTCCCCATGCGAGTTGCTAGGGGGCCTCTCGGGATTCCTCTCCCGTCGATACCGGGGCCAAAAACCTTGTGTGGAGTCAGGGCCGGATCCGAGGATTCCTCTCAGGGGCTGATATGGATCTTTGGGTACATCTGGAGTCTCGCCAGGGGAGACAGGCCTCGTCTCGAGTCGCGGCATGCACGTGCACTTTCCTTCCAGGCTGTAGCAGCAATGTCACGCTTCCCGTCGCGTGGATCAAAGGATCTGTGGTTTTCCCTCGAGGCTTTCCCTTGAGGCTTTCCCACAGGGCTGTCCCACGTGCCACCGTGGTGTGAGTCGATCCTCGGCGTGAAAGATGAGCCAGTGCAGGGCAAAGAGGTTCCTCTGGAATGGACTGAGACATCTGGGGGACTCTTGGAATAGTGGTACGACCATGGAGTTCCTCTCGCCTTTCCTGTTGAGAGTGCCTCCTCTTGAGATGCGACGGGAACGCCGGGAATTCTTTCCCGTTGAAAGCAGGGAAAGGATCCCTCATCTCGAGCTACGAGGGGGAAACGGGGCTCCTCTGGATGTGGGCGGGACCATCGTTCTTCCTCTCGAGTGGAGACGGGTATGGCGGTGAACTTCTTGATTCGCAGCAAGGGTGTGAAAGACCCTTTCGAAGTTCCAGAGGTTAGGTGTCATTAGTCTCCAGACGCCTCATCGGAAATAGGCCTCATCTCGCCTGGAAGGGAGAACTTCCTGGATTTTCTCGAGTTGCGGCAGGTGTTCTCGAGTTACGACGGGGACCTCAGGGACCCGCCCTGGTGGCCTCAGGAGAGGCCAGTCCCCATGCGAGTTGCTAGGGGGCCTCTCGGGATTCCTCTCCCGTCGATACCGGGGCCAAAAACCTTGTGTGGAGTCAGGGCCGGAACCGAGGATTACTCTCATGGGCTGATATGGATCTTTGGGTACATTTGGAGTCTCGCCAGGGGAGACAGGCCTCGTCTCGAGTCGGGTCATGCACGTGCACTTTCCTTCCAGGCTGTAGCAGCAATGTCACGCTTCCCGTCGCGTGGATCAAAGGATCTGTGGTTTTCCCTCGAGGCTTTCCCTCGAGGCTTTCCCACAGGGCTGTCCCACGTGCCACCATGGTGTGAGTCGATCCTCGGCGTGAAAGATGAGCCAGTGCAGGGCAAAGAGGTTCCTCTGGAATGGACTGAGACATCTGGGGGACTCTTGGAATGGTGGTACGACCATGGAGTTCCTCTCGCCTTTCCTGTTGAGAGTGCCTCCTCTTGAGATGCGACGGGAACGCCGGGAATTCTTTCCCGTTGAAAGCATGGAAAGGTTCCCTCATCTCGAGCTACGAGGGGGAAACGGTGCTCCTCTGGATGTGGGCGGGACCATCGTGCTTCCTCTCGAGTGGACACGGGTATGGCGGTGAACTTCTTGAGTCGCAGCAAGGGTGTGAAAGACCCTTTCGAAGTTCCAGAGGTTAGGTGTCATTAGTCTCCAGACGCCTCATCGGAAATAGGCCTCATCTCGCCTGGAAGGGAGAACTTCCTGGATTTTCTCGAGTTGTGGCAGGTGTTCTCGAGTTACGACGGGGACTTCAGGGACCCGCCCTGGTGGCCTCAGGAGAGGCCAGTCCCCATGCGAGTTGCTAGGGGGCCTCTCGGGATTCCTCTCCCGTCGATACCGGGGCCAAAAACCTTTGGTGGAGTCAGGGCCGGAACCGAGGATTCCTCTCAGGGGCTGACATGGTTCTTTGAGTACTTCTGGAGTCTCCCCAGGGGAGTCAGGCCTCGTCTCGACTGGGGGCATGCACGTGCGCTTTCCTTCCAGGCTGTAGCAGCAATGTCACGCTTCCCGTGGCGTGGATCAAAGGATCTGTGGTTTTCCCTCGAGGCTTTCCATCGAGGCTTTCCCAAAGGGCTGTCCCACGTGCCACCATGGTGTGAGTCGATCCTCGGCGTGATAGATGAGCCAGTGCTGGGCAAAGAGGTTCCTCTGGAATGGACTGAGACATCTGGGGGACTCTTGGAATGGTGGTACGACCATGGAGTTCCTCTCGCCTTTCCTGCTGAGAGTGCCTCCTCTTGAGATGCGACGGGAACGCCGGGAATTCTTTCCCGTTGAAAGCAGGGAAAGGATCCCTCATCTCGAGCTACGAGGGGGAAACGGGGCTCCTCTGGATGTGGGCGGGACCATCGTGCTTCCTCTCGAGTGGACACGGGTATGGCGGTGAACTTCTTGAGTCGCAGCAAGGGTGTGAAAGACCCTTTCGAAGTTCCAGAGGTTAGGTGTCATTAGTCTCCAGACGCCTCATCGGAAATAGGCCTCATCTCGCCTGGAAGGGAGAACTTCCTGGATTTTCTCGAGTTGCGGCAGGTGTTCTCGAGTTACGACGGGGACCTCAGGGACCCGCCCTGGTGGCCTCAGGAGAGGCCAGTCCCCATGCGAGTTGCTAGGGGGCCTCTCGGGATTCCTCTCCCGTCGATACCGGGGCCAAAAACCTTTGGTGGAGTCAGGGCCGGAACCGAGGATTCCTCTCAGGGGCTGACATGGATCTTTGAGTACTTCTGGAGTCTCCCCAGGGGAGTCAGGCCTCGTCTCGACTGGGGGCATGCACGTGCGCTTTCCTTCCAGGCTGTAGCAGCAATGTCACGCTTCCCGTCGCGTGGATCAAAGGATCTGTGGTTTTCCCTCGAGGCTTTCCCTCGAGGCTTTCCCACAGGGCTGTCCCACGTGCCACCGTGGTGTGATTCGATCCTCGGCGTGAAAGATGTGCCAGTGCAGGGCAAAGAGGTTCCTCTGGAATGGACTGAGACATCTGGGGGACTCTTGGAATGGTGGTACGACCATGGAGTTCCTCTCGCCTTTCCGGTTGAGAGTGCCTGCTCTTGAGATGCGACGGGAACGCCGGGAATTCTTTCCCGTTGAAAGCAGGGAAAGGATCACACATCTCGAGCTACGAGGGGGAAACGGTGCTCCTCTGGATGTGGGCGGGACCATCGTGCTTCCTCTTGAGTGGACACGGGTATGGCGGTGAACTTCTTGAGTTGCAGCAAGGGTGTGAAAGACCCTTTCGAAGTTCCAGAGGTTAGGTGTCATTAGTCTCCAGACGCCTCATCGGAAATAGGCCTCATCTCGCCTGGAAGGGAGAACTTCCTGGATTTTCTCGAGTTGCGGAAGGTGTTCTCGAGTTACGACGGGGACCTCAGGGACCCGCCCTGGTGGCCTCAGGAGACGCCAGTCCCCATGCGAGTTGCTAGGGGGCCTCTCGGGATTCCTCTCCCGTCGATACCGGGGCCAAAAACCTTGTGTGGAGTCAGAGCCGGAACCGAGGATTCCTCTCAGGGGCTGATATGGATCTTTGGGTACATCTGGAGTCTCGCCAGGGGAGACAGGCCTCGTCTTGAGTCGGGGCATGCACGTGCACTTTCCTTCCAGGCTGTAGCAGCAATGTCACGCTTCCCGTCGCGTGGATCAAAGGATCTGTGGTTTTCCCTCGAGGCTTTCCCTCGAGGCTTTCCCACAGGGCTGTCCCACGTGCCACCATGGTGTGAGTCGATCCTCGGCGTGAAAGATGAGCCAGTGCAGGGCAAAGAGGTTCCTCTGGAATGGACTGAGACATCTGGGGGACTCTTGGAATGGTGGTACGACCATGGAGTTCCTCTCGCCTTTCCTGTTGAGAGTGCCTCCTCTTGAGATGCGACGGGAACGCCGGGAATTCTTTCCCGTTGAAAGCATGGAAAGGTTCCCTCATCTCGAGCAACGAGGGGGAAACGGGGCTCCTCTGGATGTGGGCGGGACCATCGTGCTTCCTCTCGAGTGGACACGGGTATGGCGGTGAACTTCTTGAGTCGCAGCAAGGGTGTGAAAGACCCTTTCGAAGTTCCAGAGGTTAGGTGTCATTAGTCTCCAGACGCCTGATCGGAAATAGGCCTCATCTCGCCTGGAAGGGAGAACTTCCTGGATTTTCTCGAGTTGCGGCAGGTGTTCTCGAGTTACGACGGGGACCTCAGGGACCCGCCCTGGTGGCCTCAGGAGAGGCCAGTCCCCATGCGAGTTGCTAGGGGGCCTCTCGGGATTACTCTTCCGTCGATACCGGGGCCAAAACCCTTTGGTGGAGTCAGGGCCGGAACCGAGGATTCCTCTCAGGGGCTGATATGGATCTTTGGGTACATCTGGAGTCTCGCCAGGGGAGACAGGCCTCGTCTCGAGTCGGGGCATGCACGTGCACTTTCCTTCCAGGCTGTAGCAGCAATGTCACGCTTCCCGTCGCGTGGATCAAAGGATCTGTGGTTTTCCCTCGAGGCTTTCCCTCGAGGCTTTCCCACAGGGCTGTCCCACGTGCCACCGTGGTGTGAGTCGATCCTCGGCGTGAAAGATGAGCCAGTGCAGGGCAAAGAGGTTCCTCTGGAATGGACTGAGACATCTGGGGGACTCTTGGAATGGTGGTTCGACCATGGAGTTCCTCTCGCCTTTCCTGTTGAGAGTACCTCCTATTGAGATGCGACGGGAACGCCGGGAATTCTTTCCCGTTGAAAGCAGGGAAAGGATCCCTCATCTCGAGCTAC
Source organism: Capricornis sumatraensis (assembly GCF_032405125.1). Lineage (NCBI taxonomy): Eukaryota > Metazoa > Chordata > Mammalia > Artiodactyla > Bovidae > Capricornis > Capricornis sumatraensis. The sequence continues at coordinate 125,288 of NC_091077.1, read as the reverse complement.
GAGGGGGAAACGGGGCTCCTCTGGATGTGGGCGGGACCATCGTGCTTCCTCTCGAGTGGAGACGGGTATGGCGGTGAACTTCTGAGTTGCAGCAAGGGTGTGAAAGACCCTTTCGAAGTTCCAGAGTTTAGGTGTCATTAGTCTCCAGACGCCTCATCGGAAATAGGCCTCATCTCGCCTGGAAGGGAGAACTTCCTGGATTTTCTCGAGTTGCGGCAGGTGTTCTCGAGTAACGACGGGGACCTCAGGGACCCGCCCTGGTGGCCTCAGGAGAGGCCAGTCCCCATGCGAGTTTCTAGGAGGCCTCTCGGGATTCCTCTCCCGTCCATACCGGGGCCAAAAATATTTGGTGGAGTCAGGGCCGGAACCGAGGATTCCTCTCAGGGGCTGACATGGATCTTTGAGTACTTCTGGAGTCTCCCCAGGGGAGTCAGGCCTCGTCTCGAGTGGGGGCATGCTCATGCGCTTTCCTTCCAGGCTGTAGCAGCAATATCACGCTTCCCGTGGCGTGGATCAAAGGATCTGTGGTTTTCCCTCGAGGCTTTCCCACAGGGCTGTCCCACGTGCCACCGTGGTGTGATTCGATCCTCGGCGTGAAAGATGTGCCAGTGCAGGGCAAAGAGGTTCCTCTGGAATGGACTGAGACATCTGGGGGACTCTTGGAATGGTGGTACGACCATGGAGTTCCTCTCGCCTTTCCGGTTGAGAGTGCCTGCTCTTGAGATGCGACGGGAACGCCGGGAATTCTTTCCCGTTGAAAGCAGGGAAAGGATCCCTCATCTCGAGCTACGAGGGGGAAACGGTGCTCCTCTGGATGTGGGCGGGACCATCGTGCTTCCTCTTGAGTGGACACGGGTATGGCGGTGAACTTCTTGAGTTGCAGCAAGGGTGTGAAAGACCCTTTCGAAGTTCCAGAGGTTAGGTGTCATTAGTCTCCAGACGCCTCATCGGAAATAGGCCTCATCTCGCCTGGAAGGGAGAACTTCCTGGATTTTCTCGACTTGCGGAAGGTGTTCTCGAGTTACGACGGGGACCTCAGGGACCCGCCCTGGTGGCCTCAGGAGACGCCAGTCCCCATGCGAGTTGCTAGGGGGCCTCTCGGGATTCCTCTCCCGTCGATACCGGGGCCAAAAACCTTGTGTGGAGTCAGAGCCGGAACCGAGGATTCCTCTCAGGGGCTGATATGGATCTTTGGGTACATCTGGAGTCTCGCCAGGGGAGACAGGCCTCGTCTTGAGTCGGGGCATGCACGTGCACTTTCCTTCCAGGCTGTAGCAGCAATGTCACGCTTCCCGTCGCGTGGATCAAAGGATCTGTGGTTTTCCCTCGAGGCTTTCCCTCGAGGCTTTCCCACAGGGCTGTCCCACGTGCCACCATGGTGTGAGTCGATCCTCGGCGTGAAAGATGAGCCAGTGCAGGGCAAAGAGTTTCCTCTGGAATGGACTGAGACATCTGGGGGACTCTTGGAATGGTGGTACGACCATGGAGTTCCTCTCGCCTTTCCTGTTGAGAGTGCCTCCTCTTGAGATGCGACGGGAACGCCGGGAATTCTTTCCCGTTGAAAGCATGGAAAGGTTCCCTCATCTCGAGCAACGAGGGGGAAACGGGGCTCCTCTGGATGTGGGCGGGACCATCGTGCTTCCTCTCGAGTGGACACGGGTATGGCGGTGAACTTCTTGAGTCGCAGCAAGGGTGTGAAAGACCCTTTCGAAGTTCCAGAGGTTAGGTGTCATTAGTCTCCAGACGCCTGATCGGAAATAGGCCTCATCTCGCCTGGAAGGGAGAACTTCCTGGATTTTCTCGAGTTGCGGCAGGTGTTCTCGAGTTACGACGGGGACCTCAGGGACCCGCCCTGGTGGCCTCAGGAGAGGCCAGTCCCCATGCGAGTTGCTAGGGGGCCTCTCGGGATTACTCTTCCGTCGATACCGGGGCCAAAACCCTTTGGTGGAGTCAGGGCCGGAACCGAGGATTCCTCTCAGGGGCTGATATGGATCTTTGGGTACATCTGGAGTCTCGCCAGGGGAGACAGGCCTCGTCTCGAGTCGGGGCATGCACGTGCACTTTCCTTCCAGGCTGTAGCAGCAATGTCACGCTTCCCGTCGCGTGGATCAAAGGATCTGTGGTTTTCCCTCGAGGCTTTCCCTCGAGGCTTTCCCACAGGGCTGTCCCACGTGCCACCGTGGTGTGAGTCGATCCTCGGCGTGAAAGATGAGCCAGTGCAGGGCAAAGAGGTTCCTCTGGAATGGACTGAGACATCTGGGGGACTCTTGGAATGGTGGTTCGACCATGGAGTTCCTCTCGCCTTTCCTGTTGAGAGTACCTCCTATTGAGATGCGACGGGAACGCCGGGAATTCTTTCCCGTTGAAAGCAGGGAAAGGATCCCTCATCTCGAGCTACGAGGGGGAAACGGGGCTCCTCTGGATGTGGGCGGGACCATCGTGCTTCCTCTCGAGTGGAGACGGGTATGGCGGTGAACTTCTGAGTTGCAGCAAGGGTGTGAAAGACCCTTTCGAAGTTCCAGAGTTTAGGTGTCATTAGTCTCCAGACGCCTCATCGGAAATAGGCCTCATCTCGCCTGGAAGGGAGAACTTCCTGGATTTTCTCGAGTTGCGGCAGGTGTTCTCGAGTTACGACGGGGACCTCAGGGACCCGCCCTGGTGGCCTCAGGAGAGGCCAGTCCCCATGCGAGTTTCTAGGAGGCCTCTCGGGATTCCTCTCCCGTCCATACCGGGGCCAAAAACATTTGGTGGAGTCAGGGCCGGAACCGAGGATTCCTCTCAGGGGCTGACATGGATCTTTGAGTACTTCTGGAGTCTCCCCAGGGGAGTCAGGCCTCGTCTCGAGTGGGGGCATGCTCATGCGCTTTCCTTCCAGGCTGTAGCAGCAATATCACGCTTCCCGTGGCGTGGATCAAAGGATCTGTGGTTTTCCCTCGAGGCTTTCCCACAGGGCTGTCCCACGTGCCACCGTGGTGTGATTCGATCCTCGGCGTGAAAGATGTGCCAGTGCAGGGCAAAGAGGTTCCTCTGGAATGGACTGAGACATCTGGGGGACTCTTGGAATGGTGGTACGACCATGGAGTTCCTCTCGCCTTTCCGGTTGAGAGTGCCTGCTCTTGAGATGCGACGGGAACGCCGGGAATTCTTTCCCGTTGAAAGCAGGGAAAGGATCCCTCATCTCGAGCTACGAGGGGGAAACGGTGCTCCTCTGGATGTGGGCGGGACCATCGTGCTTCCTCTTGAGTGGACACGGGTATGGCGGTGAACTTCTTGAGTTGCAGCAAGGGTGTGAAAGACCCTTTCGAAGTTCCAGAGGTTAGGTGTCATTAGTCTCCAGACGCCTCATCGGAAATAGGCCTCATCTCGCCTGGAAGGGAGAACTTCCTGGATTTTCTCGACTTGCGGAAGGTGTTCTCGAGTTACGACGGGGACCTCAGGGACCCGCCCTGGTGGCCTCAGGAGACGCCAGTCCCCATGCGAGTTGCTAGGGGGCCTCTCGGGATTCCTCTCCCGTCGATACCGGGGCCAAAAACCTTGTGTGGAGTCAGAGCCGGAACCGAGGATTCCTCTCAGGGGCTGATATGGATCTTTGGGTACATCTGGAGTCTCGCCAGGGGAGACAGGCCTCGTCTTGAGTCGGGGCATGCACGTGCACTTTCCTTCCAGGCTGTAGCAGCAATGTCACGCTTCCCGTCGCGTGGATCAAAGGATCTGTGGTTTTCCCTCGAGGCTTTCCCTCGAGGCTTTCCCACAGGGCTGTCCCACGTGCCACCATGGTGTGAGTCGATCCTCGGCGTGAAAGATGAGCCAGTGCAGGGCAAAGAGTTTCCTCTGGAATGGACTGAGACATCTGGGGGACTCTTGGAATGGTGGTACGACCATGGAGTTCCTCTCGCCTTTCCTGTTGAGAGTGCCTCCTCTTGAGATGCGACGGGAACGCCGGGAATTCTTTCCCGTTGAAAGCATGGAAAGGTTCCCTCATCTCGAGCAACGAGGGGGAAACGGGGCTCCTCTGGATGTGGGCGGGACCATTGTGCTTCCTCTCGAGTGGACACGGGTATGGCGGTGAACTTCTTGAGTCGCAGCAAGGGTGTGAAAGACCCTTTCGAAGTTCCAGAGGTTAGGTGTCATTAGTCTCCAGACGCCTGATCGGAAATAGGCCTCATCTCGCCTGGAAGGGAGAACTTCCTGGATTTTCTCGAGTTGCGGCAGGTGTTCTCGAGTTACGACGGGGACCTCAGGGACCCGCCCTGGTGGCCTCAGGAGAGGCCAGTCCCCATGCGAGTTGCTAGGGGGCCTCTCGGGATTACTCTTCCGTCGATACCTTGGCCAAAACCCTTTGGTGGAGTCAGGGCCGGAACCGAGGATTCCTCTCAGGGGCTGACATGGATCTTTGGGTACTTCTGGAGTCTCCCCAGGGGAGTCAGGCCTCGTCTCGAGTGGGGGCATGCACGTGCGCTTTCCTTCCAGGCTGTAGCAGAAATGTCACGCTTCCCGTCGCGTGGATCAAAGGATCTGTGGTTTTCCCTCGAGGCTTTCCCTCGAGGCTTTCCCACAGGGCTGTCCCACGTGCCACCGTGGTGTGAGTCGATCCTCGGCGTGAAAGATGAGCCAGTGCAGGGCAAAGAGGTTCCTCTGGAATGGACTGAGACATCTGGGGGACTCTTGGAATGGTGGTACGACCATGGAGTTCCTCTCGCCTTTCCTGTTGAGAGTGCCTCCACTTGAGATGCGACTGGAACGCCGGGAATTCTTTCCCGTTGTAAGCAGGGAAAGGATCCCTCATCTCGAGCTCCGAGGGGGAAACGGGGCTCCTCTGGATGTGGGCGGGACCATCGTGCTTCCTCTCGAGTGGAGACGGGTATGGCGGTGAACTTCTTGAGTTGCAGCAAGGATGTGAAAGACCCTTTCGTATTTCCAGAGGTTAGGTGTCATTAGTCTCCAGACGCTTCATCGGAAATAGGCCTCATCTCGCCTGGAAGGGAGAACTTCCTGGATTTTCTCGAGTTGCGGCAGGTGTTCTCGAGTTACGACGGGGACCTCAGGGACCCGCCCTGGTGGCCTCAGAAGAGGCCAGTCCCCATGCGAGTTGCTAGGGGGCCTATCGGGATTCCTCTCCCGTCGATACCGGGGCCAAAAACCTTGTGTGGAGTCAGGGCCGGAACCGAGGATTCCTCTCAGGGGCTGACATGGATCTTTGGGTACTTCTGGAGTCTCCCCAGGGGAGTCAGGCCTCGTCTCGAGTGGGGGCATGCACGTGCGCTTTCCTTCCAGGCTGTAGCAGCAATGTCACGCTTCCCGTCTCGTGGATCAAAGGATCTGTGGTTTTCCCTCGAGGCTTTCCCTCGAGGCTTTCCCACAGGGCTGTCCCACGTGCCACCGTGGTGTGAGTCGATCCTCGGCGTGAAAGATGAGCCAGTGCAGGGCAAAGAGGTTCCTCTGGAATGGACTGAGACATCTGGGGGACTCTTGGAATGGTGGTACGACCATGGAGTTCCTCTCGCCTTTCCTGTTGAGAGTGCCTCCTCTTGAGATGCGACGGGAACGCCGGGAATTCTTTCCCGTTGAAAGCAGGGAAAGGATCCCTCATCTCGAGCTACGAGGGGGAAACGGGGCTCCTCTGGATGTGGGCGGGACCATCGTGCTTCCTCTCGAGTGGAGACGGGTATGGCGGTGAACTTCTTGAGTTGCAGCAAGGGTGTGAAAGACCCTTTCGAAGTTCCAGAGGTTAGATGTCATTAGTCTCCAGACGCCTTATCGGAAATAGGCCTCATCTCGCCTGGAAGGGAGAACTTCCTGGATTTTCTCGAGTTGCGGCAGGTGTTCTCGAGTTACGACGGGGACCTCAGGGACCCGCCCTGGTGGCCTCAGGAGAGGACAGTCCCCATGCGAGGTGCTAGGGGGCCTCTCGGGATTCCTCTCCCGTCAATACCGGCGCCAAAAACCTTGTGTGAAGTCAGGGCCAGAACCGAGGATTCCTCTCAGGGGCTGACATGGATCTTTGGGTACTTGTGGAGTCTCCCCAGGGGAGTCAGGCCTCGTCTCGAGTGGGGGCATGCACGTGCGCTTTCCTTCCAGGCTGTAGCAGCAATGTCACGCTTCCCGTCGCGTGGATCAAAGGATCTGTGATTTTCCCTCGAGGCTTTCCCTCGAGGCTTTCCCACAGGGCTGTCCCACGTGCCACCGTGGTGTGAGTCGATCCTCGGCGTGAAAGATGAGCCAGTGCAGGGCAAAGAGGTTCCTCTGGAATGGACTGAGACATCTGGGGGACTCTTGGAATGGTGGTACGACCATGGAGTTCCTCTCGCCTTTCCTGTTGAGAGTGCCTCCTCTTGAGATGCGACGGGAACGCCGGGAATTCTTTCCCGTTGAAAGCAGGGAAAGGATCCCTCATCTCGAGCTCCGAGGGGGAAACGGGGCTCCTCTGGATGTGGGTGGGACCATCGTGCTTCCTCTCGAGTGGAGACGGGTATGGCGGCAAACTTCTTGAGTTGCAGCAAGGGTGTGAAAGACCCTTTCGAAGTTCCAGAGGTTAGGTGTCATTAGTCTCCAGACGCCTCATCGGAAATAGGCCTCATCTCGCCTGGAAGGGAGAACTTCCTGGATTTTCTCGAGTTGCGGTAGGTGTTCTCGAGTTACGACGGGGACCTCAGGGACCCGCCCTGGTGGCCTCAGGAGAGGCCAGTCCCCATGCGAGTTGCTAGGGGGCCTCTCGGGATTCCTCTCCCGTCGATACCGGGTCCAAAAACCTTGTGTGGTGTCAGGGCCGGAACCGAGGATTCCTCTCAGGTGCTGACATGGATCTTTGGGTTCTTGTGGCGTCTCCCCAGGGGAGTCAGGCCTCGTCTCGTGTAGGGGCATGCACTTGCGCTTTCCTTCCAGGCTGTAGCAGCAATGTCACGCTTCCCGTGGCGTGGATCAAAGGATCTGTGGTTTTCCCTCGAGGCTTTCCCTCGAGGCTTTCCCACAGGGCTGTCCCACGTGCCACCGTGGTGTGAGTCGATCCTCGGCGTGAAAGATGAGCCAGTACAGGGCAAAGAGGTTCCTCTGGAATGGACTGAGACATCTGGGGGACTCTTGGAATGGTGGTACGACCATGGAGTTCCTCTCGCCTTTCCTGTTGAGAGTGCCTCCTCTTGAGATGCGACGGGATCGCCGGGAATTCTTTCCCGTTGAAAGCAGGGAAAGGATCCCTCATCTCGAGCTACGAGGGGGAAACGGGACTCCTCTGGATGTGGGCGGGACCATCGTGCTTCCTCCCGAGTGGAGACGGGTATGGCGGTGAACTTCTTGAGTTGCAGCAAGGGTGTGAAAGACCCTTTCGAAGTTCCAGAAGTTAGGTGTCATTTATCTCCAGACGCCTCATCGGAAATAGGCCTCATCTCGCCTGGAAGGGAGAACTTCCTGGATTTTCTCGAGTTTCGGCAGGTGTTCTCGAGTTACGACGGGGACCTCAGGGACCCGCCCTGGTGGCCTCAGGAGAGGCCAGTCCCCATGCGAGTTGCTAGGGGGCCTCTCGGGATTCCTCTCCCGTCGATACCGGGCCGAAAAACATTTTTTGGAGTCAGGGCCGGAACCGAGGATTCTTCTCAGGGGCTGACATGGATCTTTGGGTACTTCTGGTGTGTCCCCAATGGAGTCAGGCCTCGTCTCGAGTCGGGACATGCACGTGCGCTTTCCTTCCAGGCTGTAGCAGCAATGTCACGCTTCCCGTCGCGTGGATCAAAGGATCTGTGGTTTTCCCTCGAGGCTTTCCCTCGAGGCTTTCCCACAGGGCTGTCCCACGTGCCACCGTGGTGTGAGTCGATCCTCGGCGTGAACGATGAGCCAGTGCAGGGCAAAGAGGTTCCTCTGGAATGGACTGAGACATCTGGGAGACTCTTGGAATGGTGGTACGACCATGGAGTTCCTCTCGCCTTTCCTGTTGAGAGTGCCTCCTCTTGAGATGCGACGGGAACACCGGGAATTCTTTCCCGTTGAAAGCAGGGAAAGGATCCCTCATCTCGAGCTCCGAGGGGGAAACGGGGCTCCTCTGGATGTTGGCGGGTCCATCGTGCTTCCTCTCGAGTGGAGACGGGTATGGCGGTGAACTTCTTGAGTTGCAGCAAGGGTGTGAAAGACCCTTTCGAAGTTCCAGAGGTTAGGTGTCATTAGTCTCCAGACGCCTCATCGGAAATAGGCCTCATCTCGCCTGGAAGGGAGAACTTCCTGGATTTTCTCGAGTTGCGGCAGGTGTTCTCGAGTTACGACGGGGACCTCAGGGACCCGCCCTGGTGGCCTCAGGAGAGGCCAGTCCCCATGCGAGTTGCTAGGGGGCCTCTCGGGATTCCTCTCCCGTTGATACCAGGGCCAAAAACCTTGTGTGGAGTCAGGGCCGGAAGCGAGGATTCCTCTCAGGGGCTGACATGGATCTTTGGGTACTTCTGCAGTCTCCCCAAGGGAGTCAGGCCTCGTCTCGAGTGGGGGCATCCACGTGCGCTTTCCTTCCAGGCTGTAGCTGCAATGTCACGCTTCCCATCTCGTGGATCAAAGGATCTGTGGTTTTCCCTCGAGGCTTTCCCTCGAGGCTTTCCCACAGGGCTGTCCCACGTGCCACCGTGGTGTGAGTCGATCCTCGGCGTGAAAGATGAGCCAGTGCAGGGCAAAGAGGTTCCTCTGGAATGGACTGAGACATCTGGGGGACTCTTGGAATGGTGGTACGACCATGGAGTTCCTCTCGCCTTTCCTGTTGAGAGTGCCTCCTCTTGAGATGCGACGGGAACGCCGGGAATTCTTTCCCGTTGAAAGCAGGGAAAGGATCCCTCATCTCGAGCTACGAGGGGGAAACAGTGCTCCTCTGGATGTGGGCGGGACCATCGTGCTTCCTCTCGAGTGGAGACGGGTATGGCGGTGAACTTCTTGAGTTGCAGCAAGGGTGTGAAAGACCCTTTCGAAGTTCCAGAGGTTAGATGTCATTAGTCTCCAGACGCCTTATCGGAAATAGGCCTCATCTCGCCTGGAAGGGAGAACTTCCTGGATTTTCTCGAGTTGCGGCAGGTGTTCTCGAGTTACGACGGGGACCTCAGGGACCCGCCCTGGTGGCCTCAGGAGAGGACAGTCCCCATGCGAGGTGCTAGGGGGCCTCTCGGGATTCCTCTCCCGTCGATACCGGCGCCAAAAACCTTGTGTGAAGTCAGGGCCGGAACCGAGGATTCCTCTCAGGGGCTGACATGGATCTTTGGGTTCTTGTGGAGTCTCCCCAGGGGAGTCAGGCCTCGTCTCGAGTGGGGGCATGCACGTGCACTTTCCTTCCAGGCTGTAGCAGCAATGTCACGCTTCCCGTCGCGTGGATCAAACGATCTGTGGTTTTCCCTCGAGGCTTTCCCTCGAGGCTTTCCCACAGGGCTGTCCCACGTGCCACCGTGGTGTGAGTCGATCCTCGGCGTGAAAGATGAGCCAGTGCAGGGCCAAGAGGTTCCTCTGGAATGGACTGAGACATCTGGGGGACTCTTGGAATGGTGGTACGACCATGGAGTTCCTCTCGCCTTTCCTGTTGAGAGTGCCTCCTCTTGAGATGCGACGGGAACGCCGGGAATTCTTTCCCCTTGAAAGCAGGGAAAGGATCCCTCATCTCGAGCTCCGAGGGGGAAACGGGGCTCCTCTGGATGTGGGCGGGACAATCGTGCTTCCTCTCGAGTGGAGACGGGTATGGCGGTGAACTTCTTGAGTTGCAGCAAGGGTGTGAAAGACCCTTTCGAAGTTCCAGAGGTTAGGTGTCATTAGTCTCCAGACGCCTCATCGGAAATAGGCCTCATCTCGCCTGGAAGGGAGAACTTCCTGGATTTTCTCGAGTTGCGGCAGGTGTTCTCGAGTTACGACGGGGACCTCAGGGACCCGCCCTGGTGGCCTCAGGAGAGGCCAGTCCCCATGCGAGGTGCTAGGGGGCCTCTCGGGATTCCTCTCCCGTCGATACCGGCGCCAAAAACCTTGTGTGAAGTCAGGGCCGGAACCGAGGATTCCTCTCAGGGGCTGACATGGATCTTTGGGTACTTGTGGAGTCTCCCCAGGGGAGTCAGGCCTCGTCTCGAGTGGGGGCATGCACGTGCGCTTTCCTCCCAGGCTGTATCAGCAATGTCACGCTTCCCGTCACGTGGATCAAAGGATCTGTGGTTTTCCCTCGAGGCTTTCCCTCGAGGCTTTCCCACAGGGCTGTCCCACGTGCCACCGTGGTGTGAGTCAATCCTCGGCGTGAAAGATGAGCCAGTGCAGGGCAAAGAGGTTCCTCTGGAATGGACTGAGACATCTGGTGGACTCTTGGAATGGTGGTACGACCATGGAGTTCCTCTCGCCTTTCCTGTTGAGAGTGCCTCCTCTTGAGATGCGACGGGAACGCCGGGAATTCGTTCCCGTTGAAAGCAGGGAATGGATCCCTCATCTCGAGCTCCGAGGGGGAAACGGGTCTCCTCTGGATGTGGGCGGGACCATCGTGCTTCCTCTCGAGTGGAGACGGGTATGGCGGTGAACTTCTTGAGTTGCAGCAAGGATGTGAAAGACCCTTTCGAAGTTCCAGAGATTAGGTGTCATTAGTCTCCAGACGCTTCATCGGAAATAGGCCTCATCTCGCGTGGAAGGGAGAACTTCCTGGATTTTCTCGAGTTGCGGCAGGTGTTCTCGAGTTACGACGGGGACCTCAGGGACCCGCCCTGGTGGCCTCAGGAGACGCCAGTCCCCATGCGAGTTGCTAGGGGGCCTATCGGGATTCCTCTCCCGTCGATACTGGGGCCAAAAACCTTGTGTGGCATCAGGGCCGGAACCGAGGATTCCTCTCAGGGGCTGACATGGATCTTTGGGTACTTGTGGAGTCTCCCCAGGGGAGTCAGGCCTCGTCTTGAGTGGGGGCATGCACGTGCGCTTTCCTTCCAGGCTGTAGCAGCAATGTCAATCTTCCCGTGGCGTGGATCAAAGGATCTGTGGTTTTCCCTCGAAGCTTTCCCTAGAGGATTTCCCACAGGGCTGTCCCACGTGCCACCGTGGTGTGAGTCGATCCTCGGCGTGAAAGATGAGCCAGTGCAGGGCAAAGAGGTTCCACTGGAATGGACTGAGACATCTGGGGACTCTTGGAATGGTGGTACGACCATGGAGTTCCTCTCGCCTTTCCTGTTGAGAGTGCCTCCTCTTGAGATGCGACGGGAACGCCGGGAATTCTTTCCCGTTGAAAGCAGGGAAAGGATCCCTCATCTCGAGCTCCGAGGGGGAAACGGGGCTCCTCTGGATGTGGGCGGGACCATCGTGCTTCCTCTCGAGTGGAGACGGGTATGGCGGTAAACTTCTTGAGTTGCAGCAAGGGTGTGAAAGACCCTTTCGAAGTTCCAGAGGTTAGGTGTCATTAGTCTCCAGACGCCTCATCGGAAATAGGCCTCATCTCGCCTGGAAGGTAGAACTTCCTGAATTTTCTCGAGTTGCGGCAGGTGTTCTCGAGTTACGACGGGGACCTCAGGGACCCGCCCTGGTGGCCTCAGGAGAGGCCAGTCCCCATGCGAGTTGCTAGGGGGCCTCTCGGGATTCCTCTCCCGTCGATACCGGGCCCAAAAACATTTTTTGGAGACAGGGCCAGAACCGAGGATTCCTCTCAGGGGCTGACATGGACCTTTGGGTACTTCTGGAGTGTCCCCAAGGGAGTCAGGCCTCGTCTCGAGTCGGGGCATGCACGTGCGCTTTCCTTCCAGGCTGTAGCAGCAATGTCACGCTTCCCGTCGCGTGGATCAAAGGATCTGTGGTTTTCCCTCGAGGCTTTCCCACAGGGCTGTCCCACGTGCCACCGTGGTGTGAGTCGATCCTCGGCGTGAAAGATGAGCCAGTGTAGGGCAAAGAGGTTCCTCTGGAATGGACTGAGACATCTGGGGGACTCTTGGAATGGTGGTACGACCATGGAGTTCCTCTCGCCTTTCCTGTTGAGAGTGCCTCCTCTTGAGATGCGACGGGAACGCCGGGAATTCTTTCCCGTTGAAAGCAGGGAAAGGATCCCTCATCTCGAGCTCCGAGGGGGAAACGGGGCTCCTCTGGATGTGGGCGGGTCCATCGTGCTTCCTCTCGAGTGGAGACGGGTATGGCGGTGAACTTCTTGAGTTGCAGCAAGGGTGTGAAAGACCCTTTCGAAGTTCCAGAGGTTAGGTGTCATTAGTCTCCAGACGCCTCATCGGAAATAGGCCTCATCTCGCCTGGAAGGGAGAACTTCCTGGATTTTCTCGAGTTGCGGCAGGTGTTCTCGAGTTACGACGGGGACCTCAGGGACCCGCCCTGGTGGCCTCAGGAGAGGCCAGTCCCCATGCGAGTTGCTAGGGGGCCTCTCGGGATTCCTCTCCCGTTGATACCAGGGCCAAAAACCTTGTGTGGAGTCAGGGCCGGAAGCGAGGATTCCTCTCAGGGGCTGACATGGATCTTTGGGTACTTCTGCAGTCTCCCCAAGGGAGTCAGGCCTCGTCTCGAGTGGGGGCATGCACGTGCGCTTTCCTTCCAGGCTGTAGCAGCAATGTCACGCTTCCCGTCTCGTGGATCAAAGGATCTGTGGTTTTCCCTCGAGGCTTTCCCTCGAGGCTTTCCCACAGGGCTGTCCCACGTGCCACCGTGGTGTGAGTCGATCCTCGGCGTGAAAGATGAGCCAGTGCAGGGCAAAGAGGTTCCTCTGGAATGGACTGAGACATCTGGGGGACTCTTGGAATGGTGGTACGACCATGGAGTTCCTCTCGCCTTTCCTGTTGAGAGTGCCTCCTCTTGAGATGCGACGGGAACGCCGGGAATTCTTTCCCGTTGAAAGCAGGGAAAGGATCCCTCATCTCGAGCTACGAGGGGGAAACGGGGCTCCTCTGGATGTGGGCGGGACCATCGTGCTTCCTCTCGAGTGGAGACGGGTATGGCGGTGAACTTCTTGAGTTGCAGCAAGGGTGTGAAAGACCCTTTCGAAGTTCCAGAGGTTAGGTGTCATTAGTCTCCAGACGCCTTATCGGAAATAGGCCTCATCTCGCCTGGAAGGGAGAACTTCCTGCATTTTCTTGAGTTGCGGCAGGTGTTCTCGAGTTACGACGGGGACCTCAGGGACCCGCCCTGGTGGCCTCAGGAGAGGCCAGTCCCCATGCGAGGTGCTAGGGGGCCTCTCGGGATTCCTCTCCCGTCGATACCGGCGCCAAAAACCTTGTGTGAAGTCAGGGCCGTAACCGAGGATTCCTCTCAGGGGCTGACATGGATCTTTGGGTACTTGTGGAGTCTCCCCAGGGGAGTCAGGCCTCGTCTCGAGTGGGGGCATGCACGTGCACTTTCCTTCCAGGCTGTAGCAGCAATGTCACGCTTCCCGTGGCCTGGATCAAACGATCTGTGGTTTTCCCTCGAGGCTTTCCCTTGAGGCTTTCCCACAGGGCTGTCCCACGTGCCACCGTGGTGTGAGTCGAACCTCGGCGTGAAAGATGAGCCAGTGCAGGGCCAAGAGGTTCCTCTGGAATGGACTGAGACATCTGGGGGACTCTTGGAATGGTGGTACGACCATGGAGTTCCTCTCGCCTTTCCTGTTGAGAGTGCCTCCTATTGAGAAGAGACGGGAACGCCGGGAATTCTTTACCCTTGAAAGCAGGGAAAGGATCCCTCATCTCGAGCTACGAGGGGGAAACGGGGCTCCTCTGGATGTGGGCGGGACCATCGTGCTTCCTCTCGAGTGGAGACGGGTATGGCGGTGAACTTCTTGAGTTGCAGCAAGGGTGTGAAAGACCCTTTCGAAGTTCCAGAGGTTAGGTGTCATTAGTCTCCAGACGCCTTATCGGAAATAGGCCTCATCTCGCCTGGAAGGGAGAACTTCCTGCATTTTCTTGAGTTGCGGCAGGTGTTCTCGAGTTACGACGGGGACCTCAGGGACCCGCCCTGGTGGCCTCAGGAGAGGCCAGTCCCCATGCGAGGTGCTAGGGGGCCTCTCGGGATTCCTCTCCCGTCGATACCGGCGCCAAAAACCTTGTGTGAAGTCAGGGCCGTAACCGAGGATTCCTCTCAGGGGCTGACATGGATCTTTGGGTACTTGTGGAGTCTCCTCAGGGGAGTCAGGCCTCGTCTCGTGTGGGGGTATGCACGTGCACTTTCCTTCCAGGCTGTAGCAGCAATGTCACGCTTCCCGTGGCCTGGATCAAACGATCTGTGGTTTTCCCTCGAGGCTTTCCCTCGAGGCTTTCCCACAGGGCTGTCCCACGTGCCACCGTGGTATGAGTCGAACCTCGGCGTGAAAGATGAGCCAGTGCAGGGACAAGAGGTTCCTCTGGAATGGACTGAGACATCTGGGGGACTCTTGGAATGGTGGTACGACCATGGAGTTCCTCTCGCCTTTCCTGTTGAGAGTGCCTCCTATTGAGAAGAGACGGGAACGCCGGGAATTCTTTCCCCTTGAAAGCAGGGAAAGGATCCCTCATCTCGAGCTACGAGGGGGAAATGGGGCTCCTCTGGATGTGGGCGGGACCATCGTGCTTCCTCTCGAGTGGAGACGGGTATGGCGGTGAACTTCTTGAGTTGCATCAAGGGTGTGAAAGACCCTTTCGAAGTTCCAGAATTTAGGTGTCATTAGTCTCCAGACGCTTCATCGGAAATAGGCCTCATCTCGCCTGCAAGGGAGAACTTCCTGGATTTTCTCGAGTTGCGGCAGGTGTTCCCGAGTTACGACGGGGACCTCAGGGACCCGCCCTGGTGGCCTCAGGAGAGGCCAGTCCCCATGCGTGTTGCTAGGGGGCCTCTCGGGATTCCTCTCCCGTCGATACCGGGGCCAAAAACCTTGTGTGGCGTCAGGGCCGGAACCGAGGATTCCTCTCAGGGGCTGACATGGATCTTTGGGTATTTCTGGAGTCTCCCCAGGGGAGTCAGGCCTCGTCTCGAGTGGGGGCATGCACGTGCGCTTTCCTTCCAGGCTGTAGCAGCAATGTCATGCTTCCCGTCGCGTGGATCAAAGGATCTGTGGTTTTCCCTCGAGGCTTTCCCTCGAGGCTTTCCCACAGGGCTGTCCCACGTGCCACCGTGGTGTGAGTCGATCCTCGGCGTGAAAGATGAGCCAGTGCAGGGCAAAGAGGTTCCTCTGGAATGGACTGAGACATCTGGCGGACTCTTGGAATGGTGGTACGACCATGGAGTTCCTCTCGGCTTTCCTGTGGAGAGTGCCTCCTCTTGAGATGCGACGGGATCGCCGGGAATTCTTTCCCGTTGAAAGCAGGGAAAGGATCCCTCATCTCGAGCTCCGAGGGGGAAACGGGGCTCCTCTGGATGTGGGCGGGACCATCGTGCTTCCTCTCGAGTGGAGACGGGTATGGCGGTGAACTTCTTGAGTTGCAGCAAGGGTGTGAAAGACCCTTTCGAAGTTCCAGAGGTTAGGTGTCATTAGTCTCCAGACGCCTCATCGGAAATAGGCCTCATCTCGCCTGGAAGGGAGAACTTCCTGGATTTTCTCGAGTTGCGGCAGGTGTTCTCGAGTTACGACGAGGACCTCAGGCACCCGCCCTGGTGGCCTCAGGAGAGGCCAGTCCCCATGCGAGTTGCTAGGGGGCCTATCGGGATTCCTCTCCCGTCGAAACCGGGGCCAAAAACCTTGTGTGGAGTCAGGGCCGGAACCGAGGATTCCTCTCAGGGGCTGACATGGATCTTTGGGTACTTCTGGAGTCTCCCCAGGGGAGTCAGGCCTCGTCTCATGTGGAGGCATGCACTTGCGCTTTCCTTCCAGGCTGTAGCAGCAATGTCACGCTTCCCGTGGCGTGGATCAAAGGATCTGTGGTTTTCCCTCGAGGCTTTCCCTCGAGGCTTTCCCACAGGGCTGTCCCACGTGCCACCGTGGTGTGAGTCGATCCTCGGCGTGAAAGATGAGCCAGTGCAGGGCAAAGAGGTTCCTGTGGAATGGACTGAGACATCTGGGGGACTCTTGGAATGGTGGTACGACCATGGAGTTCCTCTCGGCTTTCCTGTTGAGAGTGCCTCCTCTTGAGATGTGACGGGATCGCCGGGAATTCTTTCCCGTTGAAAACAGGGAAAGGATCCCTCATCTCGAGCTACGAGGGGGAAACGGGGCTCCTCTGGATGTGGGCGGGACCATCGTGCTTCCTCTCGAGTGGAGACGGGTATGGCGGTGAACTTCTTGAGTTGCAGCAAGGGTGTGAAAGACCCTTTCGAAGTTCCAGAGGTTAGGTGTCATTAGTCTCCAGACGCCTCATCGGAAATAGGCCTCATCTCGCCTGGAAGGGAGAACTTCCTGGATTTTCTCGAGTTGCGGCAGGTTATCCCGAGTTACGACGGGGACCTCAGGGACCCGCCCTGGTGGCCTCAGGAGAGGCCAGTCCCCATGCGAGTTGCTAGGGGGCCTCTCGGGATTCCTCTCCCGTCGATACCGGGGCCTAAAACCTTGTGTGGAGTCAGGGCCGGAACCGAGGATTCCTCTCAGGGGCTGATATGTATCTTTGGGTACTTCTGGAGTCTCGCCAGGGGACACAGGCCTCGTCTCGAGTGGGGGCATGCACGTGCGCTTTCCTTCCAGGCTGTAGCAGCAATGTCACGCTTCCCGTAGCGTTTATCAAAGGGTCTGTTGTTTTCCCTCGAGGCTTTCCCTCGAGGCTTTCCCACAGGGCTGTCCCACGTGCCACCGTGGTGTGAGTCGATCCTCGGCGTGAAAGATGAGCCAGTGCAGGGCAAAGAGGTTCCTCTGGAATGGACTGAGACATCTGGGGGACTCTTGGAATGGTGGTACGACCATGGAGTTCCTCTCGCCTTTCCTGTTGAGAGTGCCTCCTCTTGAGATGTGACGGGATCGCCGGGAATTCTTTCCCGTTGAAAGCAGGGAAAGGATCCCTCATCTCGAGCTCCGAGGGGGACACGGGGCTCCTCTGGATGTGGGCGGGACCATCGTGCTTCCTCTCGAGTGGAGACGGGTATGGCGGTGAACTTCTTGAGTTGCAGCAAGGGTGTGAAAGACCCTTTCGAAGTTCCAGAGGTTAGGTGTCATTAGTCTCCAGACGCCTTATCGGAAATAGGCCTCATCTCGCCTGGAAGGGAGAACTTCCTGCATTTTCTTGAGTTGCGGCAGGTGTTCTCGAGTTACGACGGGGACCTCAGGGACCCGCCCTGGTGGCCTCAGGAGAGGCCAGTCCCCATGCGAGGTGCTAGGGGGCCTCTCGGGATTCCTCTCCCGTCGATACCGGCGCCAAAAACCTTGTGTGAAGTCAGGGCCGTAACCGAGGATTCCTCTCAGGGGCTGACATGGATCTTTGGGTACTTGTGGAGTCTCCCCAGGGGAGTCAGGCCTCGTCTCGAGTGGGGGCATGCACGTGCACTTTCCTTCCAGGCTGTAGCAGCAATGTCACGCTTCCCGTGGCCTGGATCAAACGATCTGTGGTTTTCCCTCGAGGCTTTCCCTTGAGGCTTTCCCACAGGGCTGTCCCACGTGCCACCGTGGTGTGAGTCGAACCTCGGCGTGAAAGATGAGCCAGTGCAGGGCCAAGAGGTTCCTCTGGAATGGACTGAGACATCTGGGGGACTCTTGGAATGGTGGTACGACCATGGAGTTCCTCTCGCCTTTCCTGTTGAGAGTGCCTCCTATTGAGAAGAGACGGGAACGCCGGGAATTCTTTCCCCTTGAAAGCAGGGAAAGGATCCCTCATCTCGAGCTACGAGGGGGAAACGGGGCTCCTCTGGATGTGGGCGGGACCATCGTGCTTCCTCTCGAGTGGAGACGGGTATGGCGGTGAACTTCTTGAGTTGCAGCAAGGGTGTGAAAGACCCTTTCGAAGTTCCAGAGGTTAGGTGTCATTAGTCTCCAGACGCCTCATCGGAAATAGGCCTCATCTCGCCTGGAAGGGAGAACTTCCTGGATTTTCTCGAGTTGCGGCAGGTGTTCTCGAGTTACGACGAGGACCTCAGGCACCCGCCCTGGTGGCCTCAGGAGAGGCCAGTCCCCATGCGAGTTGCTAGGGGGCCTCTCGGGATTCCTCTCCCGTCGAAACCGGGGCCAAAAACCTTGTGTGGAGTCAGGGCCGGAACCGAGGATTCCTCTCAGGGGCTGACATGGATCTTTGGGTACTTCTGGAGTCTCCCCAGGGGAGTCAGGCCTCGTCTCATGTGGAGGCATGCACTTGCGCTTTCCTTCCAGGCTGTAGCAGCAATGTCACGCTTCCCGTCGCGTGGATCAAAGGATCTGTGGTTTTCCCTCGAGGCTTTCCCTCGAGGCTTTCCCACAGGGCTGTCCCACGTGCCACCGTGGTGTGAGTCGATCCTCGGCGTGAAAGATGAGCCAGTGCAGGGCAAAGAGGTTCCTGTGGAATGGACTGAGACATCTGGGGGACTCTTGGAATGGTGGTACGACCATGGAGTTCCTCTCGGCTTTCCTGTTGAGAGTGCCTCCTCTTGAGATGTGACGGGATCGCCGGGAATTCTTTCCCGTTGAAAACAGGGAAAGGATCCCTCATCTCGAGCTACGAGGGGGAAACGGGGCTCCTCTGGATGAGGGCGGGACCATCGTGCTTCCTCTCGAGTGGAGACGGGTATGGCGGTGAACTTCTTGAGTTGCAGCAAGGGTGTGAAAGACCCTTTCGAAGTTCCAGAGGTTAGGTGTCATTAGTCTCCAGACGCCTCATCGGAAATAGGCCTCATCTCGCCTGGAAGGGAGAACTTCCTGGATTTTCTCGAGTTGCGGCAGGTTATCCCGAGTTACGACGGGGACCTCAGGGACCCGCCCTGGTGGCCTCAGGAGAGGCCAGTCCCCATGCGAGTTGCTAGGGGGCCTCTCGGGATTCCTCTCCCGTCGATACCGGGGCCTAAAACCTTGTGTGGAGTCAGGGCCGGAACCGAGGATTCCTCTCAGGGGCTGATATGTATCTTTGGGTACTTCTGGAGTCTCGCCAGGGGACACAGGCCTCGTCTCGAGTGGGGGCATGCACGTGCGCTTTCCTTCCAGGCTGTAGCAGCAATGTCACGCTTCCCGTAGCGTTTATCAAAGGGTCTGTTGTTTTCCCTCGAGGCTTTCCCTCGAGGCTTTCCCACAGGGCTGTCCCACGTGCCACCGTGGTGTGAGTCGATCCTCGGCGTGAAAGATGAGCCAGTGCAGGGCAAAGAGTTTCCTCTGGAATGGACTGAGACATCTGGGGGACTCTTGGAATGGTGGTACGACCATGGAGTTCCTCTCGCCTTTCCTGTTGAGAGTGCCTCCTCTTGAGATGTGACGGGATCGCCGGGAATTCTTTCCCGTTGAAAGCAGGGAAAGGATCCCTCATCTCGAGCTCCGAGGGGGACACGGGGCTCCTCTGGATGTGGGCGGGACAATCGTGCTTCCTCTCGAGTGGAGACGGTTATGGCGGTGAACTTCTTGAGTTGCAGCAAGGGTGTGAAAGACCCTTTCGAAGTTCCAGAGGTTAGGTGTCATTAGTCTCCAGACGCCTCATCGAAAATAGGCCTCATCTCGCCTGGAAGGGAGAACTTCCTGGATTTTCTCGAGTTGCGGCAGGTTATCCCGAGTTACGACGGGGACCTCAGGGACCCGCCCTGGTGGCCTCAGGAGAGGCCAGTCCCCATGCGAGTTGCTAGGGGGCCTCTCGGGATTCCTCTCCCGTCGAAACCGGGGCCAAAAACCTTGTGTGGAGTCAGGGCCGGAACCGAGGATTCCTCTCAGGGGCTGACATGGATCTTTGGGTACTTCTGGAGTCTCCCCAGGGGAGTCAGGCCTCGTCTCATGTGGAGGCATGCACTTGCGATTTCCTTCCAGGCTGTAGCAGCAATGTCACGCTTCCCGTCGCGTGGATCAAAGGATCTGTGGTTTTCCCTCGAGGCTTTCCCTCGAGGCTTTCCCACAGGGCTGTCCCACGTGCCACCGTGGTGTGAGTCGATCCTCGGCGTGAAAGATGAGCCAGTGCAGGGCAAAGAGGTTCCTCTGGAATGGACTGAGACATCTGGGGGACTCTTGGAATGGTGGTACCACCATGGAGTTCCTCTCGGCTTTCCTGTTGAGAGTGCCTCCTCTTGAGATGTGACGGGATCGCCGGGAATTCTTTCCCGTTGAAAACAGGGAAAGGATCCCTCATCTCGAGCTACGAGGGGGAAACGGGGCTCCTCTGGATGTGGGCGGGACCATCGTGCTTCCTCTCGAGTGGAGACGGGTATGGCGGTGAACTTCTTGAGTTGCAGCAAGGGTGTGAAAGACCCTTTCGAAGTTCCAGAGGTTAGGTGTCATTAGTCTCCAGACGCCTCATCGGAAATAGGCCTCATCTCGCCTGGAAGGGAGAACTTCCTGGATTTTCTCGAGTTGCGGCAGGTTATCCCGAGTTACGACGGGGACCTCAGGGACCCGCCCTGGTGGCCTCAGGAGAGGCCAGTCCCCATGCGAGTTGCTAGGGGGCCTCTCGGGATTCCTCTCCCGTCGATACCGGGGCCTAAAACCTTGTGTGGAGTCAGGGCCGGAACCGAGGATTCCTCTCAGGGGCTGATATGTATCTTTGGGTACTTCTGGAGTCTCGCCAGGGGACACAGGCCTCGTCTCGAGTGGGGGCATGCACGTGCGCTTTCCTTCCAGGCTGTAGCAGCAATGTCACGCTTCCCGTAGCGTTTATCAAAGGGTCTGTTGTTTTCCCTCGAGGCTTTCCCTCGAGGCTTTCCCACAGGGCTGTCCCACGTGCCACCGTGGTGTGAGTCGATCCTCGGCGTGAAAGATGAGCCAGTGCAGGGCAAAGAGTTTCCTCTGGAATGGACTGAGACATCTGGGGGACTCTTGGAATGGTGGTACGACCATGGAGTTCCTCTCGCCTTTCCTGTTGAGAGTGCCTCCTCTTGAGATGTGACGGGATCGCCGGGAATTCTTTCCCGTTGAAAGCAGGGAAAGGATCCCTCATCTCGAGCTCCAAGGGGGACACGGGGCTCCTCTGGATGTGGGCCGGACAATCGTGCTTCCTCTCGAGTGGAGACGGTTATGGCGGTGAACTTCTTGAGTTGCAGCAAGGGTGTGAAAGACCCTTTCGAAGTTCCAGAGGTTAGGTGTCATTAGTCTCCAGACGCCTCATCGGAAATAGGCCTCATCTCGCCTGGAAGGGAGAACTTCCTGGATTTTCTCGAGTTGCGGCAGGTGTTCTCGAGTTACGACGGGGACCTCAGGGACCCGCCCTGGTGGCCTCAGGAGAGGCCAGTCCCCATGCGAGCTGCTAGGGGGCCTCTCGGGATTCCTCTCCCGTCGAAACCGGGGCCAAAAACCTTGTGTGGAGTCAGGGCCGGAACCGAGGATTCCTCTCAGGGGCTGACATGGATCTTTGGGTACTTCTGGAGTCTCCCCAGGGGAGTCAGGCCTCGTCTCATGTGGAGGCATGCACTTGCGCTTTCCTTCCAGGCTGTAGCAGCAATGTCACGCTTCCCGTCGCGTGGATCAAAGGATCTGTGGTTTTCCCTCGAGGCTTTCCCTCGAGGCTTTCCCACAGGGCTGTCCCACGTGCCACCGTGGTGTGAGTCGATCCTCGGCGTGAAAGATGAGCCAGTGCAGGGCAAAGAGGTTTCTCTGGAATGGACTGAGACATCTGGGGGACTCTTGGAATGGTGGTACGACCATGGAGTTCCTCTCGGCTTTCCTGTTGAGAGTGCATCCTCTTGAGATGTGACGGGATCGCCGGGAATTCTTTCCCGTTGAAAACAGGGAAAGGATCCCTCATCTCGAGCTACGAGGGGGAAACGGGGCTCCTCTGGATGAGGGCGGGACCATCGTGCTTCCTCTCGAGTGGAGACGGGTATGGCGGTGAACTTCTTGAGTTGCAGCAAGGGTGTGAAAGACCCTTTCGAAGTTCCAGAGGTTAGGTGTCATTAGTCTCCAGACGCCTCATCGGAAATAGGCCTCATCTCGCCTGGAAGGGAGAACTTCCTGGATTTTCTCGAGTTGCGGCAGGTTATCCCGAGTTACGACGGGGACCTCAGGGACCCGCCCTGGTGGCCTCAGGAGAGGCCAGTCCCCATGCGAGTTGCTAGGGGGCCTCTCGGGATTCCTCTCCCGTCGATACCGGGGCCTAAAACCTTGTGTGGAGTCAGGGCCGGAACCGAGGATTCCTCTCAGGGGCTGATATGTATCTTTGGGTACTTCTGGAGTCTCGCCAGGGGACACAGGCCTCGTCTCGAGTGGGGGCATGCACGTGCGCTTTCCTTCCAGGCTGTAGCAGCAATGTCACGCTTCCCGTAGCGTTTATCAAAGGGTCTGTTGTTTTCCCTCGAGGCTTTCCCTCGAGGCTTTCCCACAGGGCTGTCCCACGTGCCACCGTGGTGTGAGTCGATCCTCGGCGTGAAAGATGAGCCAGTGCAGGGCAAAGAGTTTCCTCTGGAATGGACTGAGACATCTGGGGGACTCTTGGAATGGTGGTACGACCATGGAGTTCCTCTCGCCTTTCCTGTTGAGAGTGCCTCCTCTTGAGATGTGATGGGATCGCCGGGAATTCTTTCCCGTTGAAAGCAGGGAAAGGATCCCTCATCTCGAGCTCCGAGGGGGACACGGGGCTCCTCTGGATGTGGGCGGGACAATCGTGCTTCCTCTCGAGTGGAGACGGGTATGGCGGTGAACTTCTTGAGTTGCAGCAAGGGTGTGAAAGACCCTTTCGAAGTTCCAGAGGTTAGGTGTCATTAGTCTCCAGACGCCTCATCGAAAATAGGCCTCATCTCGCCTGGAAGGGAGAACTTCCTGGATTTTCTCGAGTTGCGGCAGGTTATCCCGAGTTACGACGGGGACCTCAGGGACCCGCCCTGGTGGCCTCAGGAGAGGCCAGTCCCCATGCGAGTTGCTAGGGGGCCTCTCGGGATTCCTCTCCCGTCGATACCGGCGCCAAAAACCTTGTGTGGAGTCAGGGCCGGAACCGAGGATTCCTCTCAGGGGCTGATATGGATCTTTGGGTACTTCTGGAGTCTCGCCAGGGGAGTCAGGCCTCGTCTCGAGTGGGGGCATGCACGTGCGCTTTCCTTCCAGGCTGTAGCAGCAATGTCACGCTTCCCGTGGCGTGGATCAAAGGGTCTGTGGTTTTCCCTCGAGGCTTTCCCTCGAGGCTTTCCCACAGGGCTGTCCCACGTGCCACCGTGGTGTGAGTCGATCCTCGGCGTGAAAGATGAGCCAGTGCAGGGCAAAGAGGTTCCTCTGGAATGGACTGAGACATCTGGGGGACTCTTGGAATGGTGGTACGACCATGGAGTTCCTCTCGGCTTTCCTGTGGAGAGTGCCTCCTCTTGAGATGCGACGGGATCGCCGGGAATTCTTTCCCGTTGAAAGCAGGGAAAGGATCCCTCATCTCGAGCTCCGAGTGGGAAACGGGGCTCCTCTGGATGTGGGCGGGACCATCGTGCTTCCTCTCGAGTGGAGACGGGTATGGCGGTGAACTTCTTGAGTTGCAGCAAGGGTGTGAAAAACCCTTTCGAAGTTCCAGAGGTTAGGTGTCATTAGTCTCCAGACGCCTCATCGGAAATAGGCCTCATCTCGCCTGGAAGGGAGAACTTCCTGGATTTTCTCGAGTTGCGGCAGGTTATCCCGAGTTACGACGGGGACCTCAGGGACCCGCCCTGGTGGCCTCAGGAGAGGCCAGTCCCCATGCGAGTTGCTAAGGGGCCTCTCAGGATTCCTCTCCCGTCGATACCGGGGCCAAAAACGTTGTGTGGAGTCAGGGCCGGAACCGAGGATTCCTCTCAGGGGCTGATATGGATCTTTGGGTACTTCTGGAGTCTCGCCAGGGGAGACAGGCCTCGTCTCGAGTGGGGGCATGCACGTGCGCTTTCCTTCCAGGCTGTAGCAGCAATGTCACGCCTCCTGTGGCGTGGATCAAAGGGTCTGTGGTTTTCCCTCGAGGCTTTCCCTCGAGGCTTTCCCACAGGGCTGTCCCACGTGCCACCGTGGTGTGAGTCGATCCTCGGCGTGAAAGATGAGCCAGTGCAGGGCAAAGAGTTTCCTCTGGAATGGACTGAGACATCTGGGGGACTCTTGGAATGGTGGTACGACCATGGAGTTCCTCTCGCCTTTCCTGTTGAGAGTGCCTCCTCTTGAGATGCGACGGGAACGCCGGGAATTCTTTCCCGTTGAAAGCAGGGAAAGGATCCCTCATCTCGAGCTACGAGGGGGAAACGGGGCTCCTCTGGATGTGGGCGGGACCATCGTGCTTCCTCTCGAGTGGAGACAGGTATGGCGGTGAACTTCTTGAGTTGCAGCAAGGGTGTGAAAGACCCTATCGAAGTTCCAGAGGGTAGGTGTCATTAGTCTCCAGACGCCTCATCGGAAATAGGCCTCATCTCGCCTGGAAGGGAGAACTTTCTGGATTTTCGCGAGTTGCGGCAGGTGTTCCCGAGTTTCGACGGGGACCTCAGGGACCCGCCCTGGTGGCCTCAGGAGAGGCCAGTCCCCATGCGAGTTGCTAGGGGGCCTCTCGGGATTCCTCTCCCGTCGATACCGGGCCCAAAAACATTTTTTGGAGTCAGGGCCGGAACCGAGGATTCCTCTCAGGGGCTCACATGGATCTTTGGGTACTTCTGGAGTGTCCCCAAGGGAGTCAGGCCTCGTCTCGAGTCGGGGCATGCACGTGCGCTTTCCTTCCAGGCTGTAGCAGCAATGTCACGCTTCCCGTCGCGTGGATCAAAGGATCTGTGGTTTTCCCTCGAGGCTTTCCCTCGAGGCTTTCCCACAGGGCTGTCCCACGTGCCACCGTGGTGTGAGTCGATCCTCGGCGTGAAAGATGAGCCAGTGCAGGGCAAAGAGGTTCCTCTGGAATGGACTGAGACATCTGGGGGACTCTTGGAATGGTGGTACGACCATGGAGTTCCTCTCGCCTTTCCTGTTGAGAGTGCCTCCTCTTGAGATGCGACGGGAACGCCGGGAATTCTTTCCCGTTGAAAGCAGGGAAAGGATCCCTCATCTCGAGCTCCGAGGGGGAAACGGGGCTCCTCTGGATGTTGGCGGGTCCATCGTGCTTCCTCTCGAGTGGAGACGGGTATGGCGGTGAACTTCTTGAGTTGCAGCAAGGGTGTGAAAGACCCTTTCGAAGTTCCAGAGGTTAGGTGTCATTAGTCTCCAGACGCCTCATCGGAAATAGGCCTCATCTCGCCTGGAAGGGAGAACTTCCTGGATTTTCTCGAGTTGCGGCAGGTGTTCTCGAGTTACGACGGGGACCTCAGGGACCCGCCCTGGTGGCCTCAGGAGAGGCCAGTCCCCATGCGAGTTGCTAGGGGGCCTCTCGGGATTCCTCTCCCGTTGATACCAGGGCCAAAAACCTTGTGTGGAGTCAGGGCCCGAAGCGAGGATTCCTCTCAGGGGCTGACATGGATCTTTGGGTACTTCTGCAGTCTCCCCAAGGGAGTCAGGCCTCGTCTCGAGTGGGAGCATGCACGTGCACTTTCCTTCCAGGCTGTAGCAGCAATGTCACGCTTCCCGTCGCGTGGATCAAAGGATCTGTGGTTTTCCCTCGAGGCTTTCCCTCGAGGCTTTCCCACAGGGCTGTCCCACGTGCCACCGTGGTGTGAGTCGATCCTCGGCGTGAAAGATGAGCCAGTGCAGGGCAAAGAGGTTCCTCTGGAATGGACTGAGACATCTGGGGGACTCTTGGAATGGTGGTACGACCATGGAGTTCCTCTCTGCTTTCCTGTGGAGAGTGCCTCCTCTTGAGATGCGACGGGATCGCCGGGAATTCTTTTTCGTTGAAAGCAGGGAAAGGATCCCTCATCTCGAGCTCCGAGTGGGAAACGGGGCTCCTCTGGATGTTGGCGGGACCATCGTGCTTCCTCTCGAGTGGAGACGGGTATGGCGGTGAACTTCTTGAGTTGCAGCAAGGGTGTGAAATACCCTTTCGAAGTTCCAGAGGTTAGGTGTCATTAGTCTCCAGACGCCTCATCGGAAATAGGCCTCATCTCGCCTGGAAGGGAGAACTTCCTGGATTTTCTCGAGTTGCGGCAGGTGTTCTCGAGTTACGACGGGGACCTCAGGCACCCGCCCAGGTGGCCTCAGGAGAGGCCAGTCCCCATGCGAGTTGCTAGGGGGCCTCTCGGGATTCCTCTCCCGTCGATACCGGGGCCAAAAACCTTGTGTGGAGTCAGGGCCGGAACCGAGGATTCCTCTCAGGGGCTGACATGGATCTTTGGGTACTTCTGGAGTCTCCCCAGGGGAGTCAGGCCTCGTCTCGTGTGGGGGCATGCACGTGCGCTTTCCTTCCAGGCTGTAGCAGCAATGTCACGCTTCCCGTGGCGTGGATCAAAGGATCTGTGGTTTTCCCTCGAGGCTTTCCCTCGAGGCTTTCCCACAGGGCTGTCCCACGTGCCACCGTGGTGTGAGTCGATCCTCGGCGTGAAAGATGAGCCAGTGCAGGGCAAAGAGGTTCCTCTGGAATGGACTGAGACATCTGGGGGACTCTTGGAATGGTGGTACGACCATGGAGTTCCTCTCGGCTTTCCTGTGGAGAGTGCCTCCTCTTGAGATGCGACGGGATCGCCGGGAATTCTTTCCCGTTGAAAGCAGGGAAAGGATCCCTCATCTCGAGCTCCGAGGGGGAAACGGGGCTCCTCTGGATGTGGGCGGGACCATCGTGCTTCCTCTCGAGTGGAGACGGGTATGGCGGTGAACTTCTTGAGTTGCAGCAAGGGTGTGAAAGACCCTTTCGAAGTTCCAGAGGTTAGGTGTCATTAGTCTCCAGACGCCTCATCGGAAATAGGCCTCATCTCGCCTGGAAGGGAGAACTTCCTGGATTTTCTCGAGTTGCGGCAGGTGTTCTCGAGTTACGACGAGGACCTCAGGCACCCGCCCTGGTGGCCTCAGGAGAGGCCAGTCCCCATGCGAGTTGCTAGGGGGCCTCTCGGGATTCCTCTCCCGTCGAAACCGGGGCCAAAAACCTTGTGTGGAGTCAGGGCCGGAACCGAGGATTCCTCTCAGGGGCTGACATGGATCTTTGGGTACTTCTGGAGTCTCCCCAGGGGAGTCAGGCCTCGTCTCATGTGGAGGCATGCACTTGCGCTTTCCTTCCAGGCTGTAGCAGCAATGTCACGCTTCCCGTCGCGTGGATCAAAGGATCTGTGGTTTTCCCTCGAGGCTTTCCCTCGAGGCTTTCCCACAGGGCTGTCCCACGTGCCACCGTGGTGTGAGTCGATCCTCGGCGTGAAAGATGAGCCAGTGCAGGGCAAAGAGGTTCCTCTGGAATGGACTGAGACATCTGGGGGACTCTTGGAATGGTGGTACGACCATGGAGTTCCTCTCGGCTTTCCTGTTGAGAGTGCCTCCTCTTGAGATGTGACGGGATCGCCGGGAATTCTTTCCCGTTGAAAACAGGGAAAGGATCCCTCATCTCGAGCTACGAGGGGGAAACGGGGCTCCTCTGGATGAGGGCGGGACCATCGTGCTTCCTCTCGAGTGGAGACGGGTATGGCGGTGAACTTCTTGAGTTGCAGCAAGGGTGTGAAAGACCCTTTCGAAGTTCCAGAGGTTAGGTGTCATTAGTCTCCAGACGCCTCATCGGAAATAGGCCTCATCTCGCCTGGAAGGGAGAACTTCCTGGATTTTCTCGAGTTGCGGCAGGTTATCCCGAGTTACGACGGGGACCTCAGGGACCCGCCCTGGTGGCCTCAGGAGAGGCCAGTCCCCATGCGAGTTGCTAGGGGGCCTCTCGGGATTCCTCTCCCGTCGATACCGGGGCCTAAAACCTTGTGTGGAGTCAGGGCCGGAACCGAGGATTCCTCTCAGGGGCTGATATGTATCTTTGGGTACTTCTGGAGTCTCGCCAGGGGACACAGGCCTCGTCTCGAGTGGGGGCATGCACGTGCGCTTTCCTTCCAGGCTGTAGCAGCAATGTCACGCTTCCCGTAGCGTTTATCAAAGGGTCTGTTGTTTTCCCTCGAGGCTTTCCCTCGAGGCTTTCCCACAGGGCTGTCCCATGTGCCACCGTGGTGTGAGTCGATCCTTGGCGTGAAAGATGAGCCAGTGCAGGGCAAAGAGTTTCCTCTGGAATGGACTGAGACATCTGGGGGACTCTTGGAATGGTGGTACGACCATGGAGTTCCTCTCGCCTTTCCTGTTGAGAGTGCCTCCTCTTGAGATGTGACGGGATCGCCGGGAATTCTTTCCCGTTGAAAGCAGGGAAAGGATCCCTCATCTCGAGCTCCGAGGGGGACACGGGGCTCCTCTGGATGTGGGCGGGACAATCGTGCTTCCTCTCGAGTGGAGACGGGTATGGCGGTGAACTTCTTGAGTTGCAGCAAGGGTGTGAAAGACCCTTTCGAAGTTCCAGAGGTTAGGTGTCATTAGTCTCCAGACGCCTCATCGAAAATAGGCCTCATCTCGCCTGGAAGGGAGAACTTCCTGGATTTTCTCGAGTTGCGGCAGGTTATCCCGAGTTACGACGGGGACCTCAGGGACCCGCCCTGGTGGCCTCAGGAGAGGCCAGTCCCCATGCGAGTTGCTAGGGGGCCTCTCGGGATTCCTCTCCCGTCGATACCGGGGCCAAAAACCTTGTGTGGAGTCAGGGCCGGAACCGAGGATTCCTCTCAGGGGCTGAAATGGATCTTTGGGTACTTCTGGAGTCTCCCCAGGGGATTCAGGCCTCGTCTCGAGTGGGGGCATGCACGTGCGCTTTCCTTCCAGGCTGTAGCAGCAATGTCACGCTTCCCGTGGCCTGGATCAAAGGATCTGTGGTTTTCCCTCGAGGCTTTCCCTCGAGGCTTTCCCACAGGGCTATCCCACGTGCCACCGTGGTGTGAGTCGATCCTCGGCGTGAAAGATGAGCCAGTGCAGGGCAAAGAGGTTCCTCTGGAATGGACTGAGACATCTGGGGGACTCTTGGAATGGTGGTACGACCATGGAGTTCCTCTCGGCTTTCCTGTGGAGAGTGCCTCCTCTTGAGTTATGACGGGATCGCCGGGAATTCTTTCCCGTTGAAAGCAGGGAATGGATCCCTCATCACGAGCTCCGAGGGAGAAACGGGGCTCCTCTGGATGTGGGCGGGACCATCGTGCTTCCTCTCGAGTGGAGACGGGTATGGCGGTGAACTTCTTGAGTTGCAGCAAGGGTGTGAAAGACCCTTTCGAAGTTCCAGAGGTTAGGTGTCATTAGTCTCCAGACGCCTCATCGGAAATAGGCCTCATCTCGCCTGGAAGGGAGAACTTCCTGGATTTTCTCGAGTTACGGCAGGTGTTCTCGAGTTACGACGGGGACCTCAGGGACCCGCCCTGGTGGCCTCAGGAGAGGCCAGTCCCCATGCGAGTTGCTAGGGGGCCTCTCGGGATTCCTCTCCCGTCGATACCGGGGCCAAAAGAATTTTTTGGAGTCAGGGCCGGAACCGAGGATTCCTCTCAGGGGCTGACATGGATCTTTGGGTACTTCTGGAGTCTCCCCAGGGGAGTCAGGCCTCGTCTCGAGTGGGGGCATGCACGTGCGCTTTCCTTCCAGGCTGTAACAGCAATGTCACGCTTCCCGTCGCGTGGATCAAAGGATCTGTGGTTTTCCCTCGAGTCTTTCCCTCGAGGCTTTCCCACAGGTCTGTCCCACGTGCCACCGTGGTGTGAGTCGATCCTCGGCGTGAAAGATGAGCCAGTGCAGGGCAAAGAGGTTCCTCTGGAATGGACTGAGACATCTGGGGGACTCTTGGAATGGTAGTACGACCATGGAGTTCCTCTCGGCTTTCCTGTGGAGAGTGCCTCCTCTTGAGATGCGACGGGATCGCCGGGAATTCTTTCCCGTTGAAAGCAGGGAAAGGATCCCTCATCTCGAGCTCCGAGGGGGAAACGGGGCTCCTCTGGATGTGGGTGGGACCATCATGCTTCCTCTCGAGTGGAGACGGGTGTGGCGGTGAACTTCTTGAGTTCCAGCAAAGGTGTGAAAGACCCTTTCGAAGTTCCAGAGGTTAGGTGTCATTAGTCTCCAGACGCCTCATCGGAAATAGGCCTCATCTCGCCTGGAAGGGAGAACTTCCTGGATTTTCTCGAGTTGCGGCAGGTTATCCCGAGTTACGACGGGGACCTCAGGGACCCGCCCTGGTGGCCTCAGGAGAGGCCAGTCCCCATTCGAGTTGCTAGGGGGCCTCTCGGGATTCCTCTCCCGTCGATACCGGGGCCAAAAGCCTTGTGTGGAGTCAGGGCCGGAACCGAGGATTCCTCTCAGGGGCTAATATGGATCTTTGGGTACTTCTGGAGTCTCGCCAGGGGAGACAGGCCTCGTCTCGAGTGGGGGCATGCACGTGCGCTTTCCTTCCAGGCTGTAGCAGCAATGTCACGCTTCTCGTCGCGTGGATCAAAGGGTCTGTGGTTTTCGCTCGAGGCTTTCCCTCGAGGCTTTCCCACAGGGCTGTCCCACGTGCCACCGTGGTGTGAGTCGATCCTCGGCGTGAAAGATGAGCCAGTGCAGGACAAAGAGTTTCCTCTGGAATGGACTGAGACATCTGGGGGACTCTTGGAATGGTGGTACGACCATGGAGTTCCTCTCGCCTTTCCTGTTGAGAGTGCCTCCTCTTGAGATGCGACGGGAACGCCGGGAATTCTTTCTCGTTGAAAGCAGGGAAAGGATCCCTCATCTCGAGCTACGAGGGGGAAACGGGGCTCCTCTGGATGTGGGCGGGACCATCGTGCTTCCTCTCGAGTGGAGACAGGTATGGCGGTGAACTTCTTGAGTTGCAGCAAGGGTGTGAAAGACCCTTTCGAAGTTCCAGAGGTTAGGTGTCATTAGTCTCCAGACGCCTCATCGGAAATAGGCCTCATCTCGCCTGAAAGGGAGAACTTCCTGGATTTTCTCGAGTTGCGGCAGGTGTTCCCGAGTTACGACGGGGACCTCAGGGACCCGCCCTGGTGGCCTCAGGAGAGGCCAGTCCCCATGCGAGTTGCTAGGGGGCCTCTTGGGATTCCTCTCCCGTCGATACCGGGGCCAAAAACCTTGTGTGGAGTTAGGGCCGGAACCGAGGATTCCTCTCAGGGGCTGAAATGGATCTTTGGGTACTTCTGGAGTCTCCCCAGGGGATTCAGGCCTCGTCTCGAGTGGGGGCATGCACGTGCGCTTTCCTTCCAGGCTGTAGCAGCAATGTCACGCTTCCCGTCGCGTGGATCAAACGATCTGTGGTTTTCCCTCGAGGCTTTCCCTCGAGGCTTTCCCACAAGGCTGTCCGACGTGCCATCGTGGTGTGAGTCGATCCTCGGCGTGAAAGATGAGCCAGTGCAGGGCAAAGAGGTTCCTCTGGAAAGGACTGAGACATCTGGGGGACTCTTGGAATGGTGGTACGACCATGGAGTTCCTCTCGCCTATCCTGTTGAGAGTGCCTCCTCTTGAGATGCGACGGGAACGCCGGGAATTCTTTCCCGTTGAAAGCAGGGAAAGGATCCCTCATCTCGAGCTACGAGGGGGAAACGGGACTCCTCTGGATGTGGGCGGGACCATCGTGCTTCCTGGCGAGTGGAGACGGGTATGGTGGTGAACTTCTTGAGTTGCAGCAAGGGTGTGAAAGACCCTTTCGAAGTTCCAGAAGTTAGGTGTCATTTATCTCCAGACGCCTCATCGGAAATAGGCCTCATCTCGCCTGGAAGGGAGAACTTCCTGGATTTTCTCGAGTTGCGGCAGGTTATCCCGAGTTACGACGGGGACCTCAGGTACCCGCCCTGGTGGCCTCAGGAGAGGCCAGTCCCCATGCGAGTTGCTAGGGGGCCTCTCGGGATTCCTCTCCCGTCGATACCGGGCCCAAAAACATTTTTTGGAGTCAGGGCCGGAACCGAGGATTCCTCTCAGGGGCTGACATGGATCTTTGGGTACTTCTTGAGTGTCCCCAAGGTAGTCAGGCCTCGTCTCGAGTCGGGGCATGCACGTGCGCTTTCCTTCCAGGCTGCAGCAGCAATGTCACGCTTCCCGTCGCGTGGATCAAAGGATCTGTGGTTTTCCCTCGAGGCTTTCCCTCGAGGCTTTCCCACAGGGCTGTCCCACGTGCCACCGTGGTGTGAGTCGATCCTCGGCGTGAAAGATGAGCCAGTGCAGGGCAAAGAGGTTCCTCTGGAATGGACTGAGACATCTGGGGGACTCTTGGAATGGTGGTACGACCATGGAGTTCCTCTCGCCTTTCCTGTTGAGAGTGCCTCCTCTTGAGATGCGACGGGAACGCCGGGAATTCTATCCCGTTGAAAGCAGGGAAAGGATCCCTCATCTCGAGCTCCGAGGGGGAAACGGGGCTCCTCTGGATGTTGGCGGGTCCATCGTGCTTCCTCTCGAGTGGAGACGGGTATGGCGGTGAACTTCTTGAGTTGCAGCAAGGGTGTGAAAGACCCTTTTGAAGTTCCAGAGGTTAGGTGTCATTAGTCTCCAGACGCCTCATCGGAAATAGGCCTCATCTCGCCTGGAAGGGAGAACTTCCTGGATTTTCTCGAGTTGCGGCAGGTGTTCTCGAGTTACGACGGGGACCTCAGGGACCCGCCCTGGTGGCCTCAGGAGAGGCCTGTCCCCATGCGAGTTGCTAGGGTGCCTCTCGGGATACCTCTCCCGTTGATACCAGGGCCAAAAACCTTGTGTGGAGTCAGGGCCGGAAGCGAGGATTCCTCTCAGGGGCTGCCATGGATCTTTGGGTACTTCTGCAGTCTCCCCAAGGGAGTCAGGCCTCGTCTCGAGTGGGGGCATGCACGTGCGCTTTCCTTCCAGGCTGTAGCAGCAATGTCACGCTTCCCGTCGCGTGGATCAAAGGATCTGTGGTTTTCCCTCGAGGCTTTCCCTCGAGGCTTTCCCACAGGGCTGTCCCACGTGCCACCGTGGTGTGAGTCGATCCTCGGCGTGAAAGATGAGCCAGTGCAGGGCAAAGAGGTTCCTCTGGAATGGACTGAGACATCTGGGGGACTCTTGGAATGGTGGTACGACCATGGAGTTCCTCTCGCCTTTCCTGTTGAGAGTGCCTCCTCTTGAGATGCGACGGGAACACCGGGAATTCTTTCCCGTTGAAAGCAGGGAAAGGATCCCTCATCTCGAGCTACGAGGGGGAAACGGGGCTCCTCTGGATGTGGGCGGGACCATCGTGCTTCCTCTCGAGTGGAGACGGGTATGGCGGTGAACTTCTTGAGTTGCAGCAAGGGTGTGAAAGACCCTTTCGAAGTTCCAGAGGTTAGGTGTCATTAGTCTCCAGACGCCGTATCGGAAATAGGCCTCATCTCGCCTGGAAGGGAGAACTTCCTGGATTTTCTCGAGTTGCGGCAGGTGTTCTCGAGTTACGACGGGGACCTCAGGGACCCGCCCTGGTGGCCTCAGGAGAGGCCAGTCCCCATGCGAGGTGCTAGGGGGCCTCTCGGGATTCCTCTCCCGTCGATACCGGCGCCAAAAACCTTGTGTGAAGTCAGGGCCGGAACCGAGGATTCCTCTCAGGGGCTGACATGGATCTTTGGGTACTT
Source organism: Capricornis sumatraensis (assembly GCF_032405125.1). Lineage (NCBI taxonomy): Eukaryota > Metazoa > Chordata > Mammalia > Artiodactyla > Bovidae > Capricornis > Capricornis sumatraensis. The sequence continues at coordinate 91,955 of NC_091077.1, read as the reverse complement.
GTGGAGTCTCCCCAGGGGAGTCAGGCCTCGTCTCGAGTGGGGGCATGCACGTGCACTTTCCTTCCAGGCTGTAGCAGCAATGTCACGCTTCCCGTCGCGTGGATCAAACGATCTGTGGTTTTCCCTCGAGGCTTTCCCTCGAGGCTTTCCCACAGGGCTGTCCCACGTGCCACCGTGGTGTGAGTCGATCCTCGGCGTGAAAGATGAGCCAGTGCAGGGCAAAGAGGTTCCTCTGGAATGGACTGAGACATCTGGGGGACTCTTGGAATGGTGGTACGACCATGGAGTTCCTCTCGCCTTTCCTGTTGAGAGTGCCTCCTCTTGAGATGCGACGGGAACGCCGGGAATTCTTTCCCGTTGAAAGCAGGGAAAGGATCCCTCATCTCGAGCTACGAGGGAGAAACGGGGCTCCTCTGGATTTGGGCGGGACCATCGTGCTTCCTCTCGAGTGGAGACAGGTATGGCGGTGAACTTCTTGAGTTGCAGCAAGGGTGTGAAAGACCCTTTCGAAGTTCCAGAGGTTAGGTGTCATTAGTCTCCAGACGCCTCATCGGAAATAGGCCTCATCTCGCCTGGAAGGGAGAACTTCCTGGATTTTCTCGAGTTGCGGCAGGGGTTCTCGACTTACGACGGGGACCTCAGGGACCCGCCCTGGTGGCCTCAGGAGAGGCCAGTCCCCATGCGAGTTGCTAGGGGGCCTCTCGGGATTCCTCTCCCGTCGATACCGGGGCCAAAAGAATTTTTTGGAATCAGGGCCGGAACCGAGGATTCCTCTCAGGGGCTTACATGGATCTTTGGGTACTTCTGGAGTCTCCCCAGGGGAGTCAGGCCTCGTCGCGAGTGGGGGCATGCACGTGCGCTTTCCTTCCAGGCTGTAGTAGCAATGTCACGCTTCCCGTCGCGTGGATCAAAGGATCTGTGGTTTTCCCTCGAAGCTTTCCCTAGAGGTTTTCCCACAGGGCTGTCCCACGTGCCACCGTGGTGTGAGTCGATCCTCGGCGTGAAAGATGAGCCAGTGCAGGGCAAAGAGGTTCCTCTGGAATGGACTGAGACATCTGGGGGACTCTTGGAATGGTGGTACGACCATGGAGTTCCTCTCGCCTTTCCTGTTGAGAGTGCCTCCTCTTGAGATGCGACGGGAACGCCGGGAATTCTTTCCCGTTGAAAGCAGGGAAAGGATCCCTCATCTCGAGCTCCGAGGGGGAAACGGGGCTCCTCTGGATGTGGGCGGGACCATCGTGCTTCCTCTCGAGTGGAGACGGGTATGGCGGTGAACTTCTTGAGTTGCAGAAAGGGTGTGAAAGACCCTTTCGAAGTTCCAGAGGTTAGGTATCATTAGTCTCCAGACGCCTCATCGGAAATAGGCCTCATCTCGCCTGGAAGGGAGAACTTCCTGGATTTTCTCGAGTTGCGGCAGGTGTTCTCGAGTTACGACGGGGACCTCAGGGACCCGCCCTGGTGGCCTCAGGAGAGGTCAGTCCCCATGCGAGTTGCTAGGGGGCCTCTCGGGATTCCTCTCCCGTCGATACCGGGGCCAAAAACCTTGTGTGGAGTCAGGGCCGGAACCGAGGATTCCTCTCAGGGGCTGACATGTATCTTTGGGTACATCTGGAGTCTCCCCAGGGGAGTCAGGCCTCGTCTCGAGTGGGGGCATGCACGTGCGCATTCCTTCCAGGCTGTAGCAGCAATGTCACGCTTCCCGTCGCGTGGATCAAAGGATCTGTGGTTTTCCCTCGAAGCTTTCCCTAGAGGCTTTCCCACAGGGCTGTCCCACGTGCCACCGTGGTGTGAGTCGATCCTCGGCGTGAAAGATGAGCCAGTGCAGGGCAAAGAGGTTCCTCTGGAATGGACTGAGACATCTGGGGGACTCTTGGAATGGTGGTACGACCATGGAGTTCCTCTCGCCTTTCCTGTTGAGAGTGCCTCCTCTTGAGATGCGACGGGAACGCCGGGAATTCTTTCCCGTTGAAAGCAGGGAAATGATCCCTCATCTCGAGCTCCGAGGGGGAAACGGGGCTCCTCTGGATGTGGGCGGGACCATCGTGCTTCCTCTCGAGTGGAGACGGGTATGGCGGTGAACTTCTTGAGTTGCAGAAAGGGTGTGAAAGACCCTTTCGAAGTTCCAGAGGTTAGGTGTCATTAGTCTCCAGACGCCTCATCGGAAATAGGCCTCATCTCGCCTGGAAGGGAGAACTTCCTGGATTTTCTCGAGTTGCGGCAGGTGTTCTCGAGTTAGGACGGGGACCTCAGGGACCCGCCCTGGTGGCCTCAGGAGAGGCCAGTCCCCATGCGAGTTGCTAGGGGGCCTCTCGGGATTCCTCTCCCGTCGATACCGGGGCCAAAAACCTTGTGTGGAGTCAGGGCCGGAACCGAGGATTCCTCTCAGGGGCTGACATGTATCTTTGGGTACATCTGGAGTCTCCCCAGGGGAGTCAGGCCTCGTCTCGAGTGGGGGCATGCACGTCGCATTCCTTCCAGGCTGTAGCAGCAATGTCACGCTTCCCGTCGCGTGGATCAAAGGATCTGTGGTTTTCCCTCGAGGCTTTCCCTCGAGGCTTTCCCACAGGGCTGTCCCACGTGCCACCGTGGTGTGAGTCGATCCTCGGCGTGAAAGATGAGCCAGTGCAGGGCAAAGAGTTTCCTCTGGAATGGACTGAGACATCTGGGGGACTCTTGGAATGGTGGTACGACCATGGAGTTCCTCTCAGCTTTCCTGTGGAGAGTGCCTCCTCTTGAGATGCGACGGGATCGCCGGGAATTCTTTCCCGTTGAAAGCAGGGAAAGGATCCCTCATCTCGAGCTCCGAGGGGGAAACGGGGCTCCTCTGGATGTGGGCGGGACCATCGTGCTTCCTCTCGAGTGGAGACGGGTATGGCGGTGAACTTCTTGAGTTGCAGCAAGGGTGTGAAAGACCCTTTCGAAGTTCCAGAGGTTAGGTGTCATTAGTCTCCAGACGCCTCATCGGAAATAGGCCTCATCTCGCCTGGAAGGGAGAACTTCCTGGATTTTCTCGAGTTGCGGCAGGTTATCCCGAGTTACGACGGGGACCTCAGGGACCCGCCCTGGTGGCCTCAGGAGAGGCCAGTCCCCATGCGAGTTGCTAGGGGGCCTCTCGGGATTCCTCTCCCGTCGATACCGGGGCCAAAAACCTTGTGTGGAGTCAGGGCCGGAACCGAGGATTCCTCTCAGGGGCTGAAATGGATCTTTGGGTACTTCTGGAGTCTCCCCAGGGGATTCAGGCCTCGTCTCGAGTGGGAGCATGCACGTGCGCTTTCCTTCCAGGCTGTAGCAGCAATGTCACGCTTCCCGTCGCGTGGATCAAACGATCTGTGGTTTTCCCTCGAGGCTTTCCCTCGAGGCTTTCCCACAGGGCTGTCCGACGTGCCATCGTGGTGTGAGTCGATCCTCGGCGTGAAAGATGAGCCAGTGCAGGGCAAAGAGGTTCCTCTGGAAAGGACTGAGACATCTGGGGGACTCTTGGAATGGTGGTACGACCATGGAGTTCCTCTCGCCTATCCTGTTGAGAGTGCCTCCTCTTGAGATGCGACGGGAACGCCGGGAATTCTTTCCCGTTGAAAGCAGGGAAAGGATCCCTCATCTCGAGCTACGAGGGGGAAACGGGACTCCTCTGGATGTGGGCGGGACCATCGTGCTTCCTGGCGAGTGGAGACGGTTATGGCGGTGAACTTCTTGAGTTGCAGCAAGGGTGTGAAAGACCCTTTCGAAGTTCCAGAAGTTAGGTGTCATTTATCTCCAGACGCCTCATCGGAAATAGGCCTCATCTCGCCTGGAAGGGAGAACTTCCTGGATTTTCTCGAGTTGCGGCAGGTTATCCCGAGTTACGACGGGGACCTCAGGTACCCGCCCTGGTGGCCTCAGGAGAGGCCAGTCCCCATGCGAGTTGCTAGGGGGCCTCTCGGGATTCCTCTCCCGTCGATACCGGGCCCAAAAACATTTTTTGGAGTCAGGGCCGGAACCGAGGATTCCTCTCAGGGGCTGACATGGATCTTTGGGTACTTCTTGAGTGTCCCCAAGGTAGTCAGGCCTCGTCTCGAGTCGGGGCATGCACGTGCGCTTTCCTTCCAGGCTGTAGCAGCAATGTCACGCTTCCCGTCGCGTGGATCAAAGGATCTGTGGTTTTCCCTCGAGGCTTTCCCTCGAGGCTTTCCCACAGGGCTGTCCCACGTGCCACCGTGGTGTGAGTCGATCCTCGGCGTGAAAGATGAGCCAGTGCAGGGCAAAGAGGTTCCTCTGGAATGGACTGAGACATCTGGGGGACTCTTGGAATGGTGGTACGACCATGGAGTTCCTCTCGCCTTTCCTGTTGAGAGTGCCTCCTCTTGAGATGCGACGGGAACGCCGGGAATTCTTTCCCGTTGAAAGCAGGGAAAGGATCCCTCATCTCGAGCTCCGAGGGGGAAACGGGGCTCCTCTGGATGTTGGCGGGTCCATCGTGCTTCCTCTCGAGTGGAGACGGGTATGGCGGTGAACTTCTTGAGTTGCAGCAAGGGTGTGAAAGACCCTTTTGAAGTTCCAGAGGTTAGGTGTCATTAGTCTCCAGACGCCTCATCGGAAATAGGCCTCATCTCGCCTGGAAGGGAGAACTTCCTGGATTTTCTCGAGTTGCGGCAGGTGTTCTCGAGTTACGACGGGGACCTCAGGGACCCGCCCTGGTGGCCTCAGGAGAGGCCAGTCCCCATGCGAGTTGCTAGGGGGCCTCTCAGGATACCTCTCCCGTTGATACCAGGGCCAAAAACCTTGTGTGGAGTCAGGGCCGGAAGCGAGGATTCCTCTCAGGGGCTGCCATGGATCTTTGGGTACTTCTGCAGTCTCCCCAAGGGAGTCAGGCCTCGTCTCGAGTGGGGGCATGCACGTGCGCTTTCCTTCCAGGCTGTAGCAGCAATGTCACGCTTCCCGTCGCGTGGATCAAAGGATCTGTGGTTTTCCCTCGAGGCTTTCCCTCGAGGCTTTCCCACAGGGCTGTCCCACGTGCCACCGTGGTGTGAGTCGATCCTCGGCGTGAAAGATGAGCCAGTGCAGGGCAAAGAGGTTCCTCTGGAATGGACTGAGACATCTGGGGGACTCTTGGAATGGTGGTACGACCATGGAGTTCCTCTCGCCTTTCCTGTTGAGAGTGCCTCCTCTTGAGATGCGACGGGAACACCGGGAATTCTTTCCTGTTGAAAGCAGGGAAAGGATCCCTCATCTCGAGCTACGAGGGGGAAACGGGGCTCCTCTGGATGTGGGCGGGACCATCGTGCTTCCTCTCGAGTGGAGACGGGTATGGCGGTGAACTTCTTGAGTTGCAGCAAGGGTGTGAAAGACCCTTTCGAAGTTCCAGAGGTTAGGTGTCATTAGTCTCCAGACGCCGTATCGGAAATAGGCCTCATCTCGCCTGGAAGGGAGAACTTCCTGGATTTTCTCGAGTTGCGGCAGGTGTTCTCGAGTTACGACGGGGACCTCAGGGACCCGCCCTGGTGGCCTCAGGAGAGGCCAGTCCCCATGCGAGGTGCTAGGGGGCCTCTCGGGATTCCTCTCCCGTCGATACCGGCGCCAAAAACCTTGTGTGAAGTCAGGGCCGGAACCGAGGATTCCTCTCAGGGGCTGACATGGATCTTTGGGTACTTCTTGAGTGTCCCCAAGGTAGTCAGGCCTCGTCTCGAGTCGGGGCATGCACGTGCGCTTTCCTTCCAGGCTATAGCAGCAATGTCACGCTTCCCGTCGCGTGGATCAAAGGATCTGTGGTTTTCCCTCGAGGCTTTCCCTCGAGGCTTTCCCACAGGGCTGTCCCACGTGCCACCGTGGTGTGAGTCGATCCTCGGCGTGAAAGATGAGCCAGTGCAGGGCAAAGAGGTTCCTCTGGAATGGACTGAGACATCTGGGGGACTCTTGGAATGGTGGTACGACCATGGAGTTCCTCTCGCCTTTCCTGTTGAGAGTGCCTCCTCTTGAGATGCGACGGGAACGCCGGGAATTCTTTCCCGTTGAAAGCAGGGAAAGGATCCCTCATCTCGAGCTCCGAGGGGGAAACGGGGCTCCTCTGGATGTTGGCGGGTCCATCGTGCTTCCTCTCGAGTGGAGACGGGTATGGCGGTGAACTTCTTGAGTTGCAGCAAGGGTGTGAAAGACCCTTTTGAAGTTCCAGAGGTTAGGTGTCATTAGTCTCCAGACGCCTCATCGGAAATAGGCCTCATCTCGCCTGGAAGGGAGAACTTCCTGGATTTTCTCGAGTTGCGGCAGGTGTTCTCGAGTTACGACGGGGACCTCAGGGACCCGCCCTGGTGGCCTCAGGAGAGGCCAGTCCCCATGCGAGTTGCTAGGGGGCCTCTCGGGATACCTCTCCCGTTGATACCAGGGCCAAAAACCTTGTGTGGAGTCAGGGCCGGAAGCGAGGATTCCTCTCAGGGGCTGCAATGGATCTTTGGGTACTTCTGCAGTCTCCCCAAGGGAGTCAGGCCTCGTCTCGAGTGGGGGCATGCACGTGCGCTTTCCTTCCAGGCTGTAGCAGCAATGTCACGCTTCCCGTCGCGTGGATCAAAGGATCTGTGGTTTTCCCTCGAGGCTTTCCCTCGAGGCTTTCCCACAGGGCTGTCCCACGTGCCACCGTGGTGTGAGTCGATCCTCGGCGTGAAAGATGAGCCAGTGCAGGGCAAAGAGGTTCCTCTGGAATGGACTGAGACATCTGGGGGACTCTTGGAATGGTGGTACGACCATGGAGTTCCTCTCGCCTTTCCTGTTGAGAGTGCCTCCTCTTGAGATGCAACGGGAACACCGGGAATTCTTTCCCGTTGAAAGCAGGGAAAGGATCCCTCATCTCGAGCTACGAGGGGGAAACGGGGCTCCTCTGGATGTGGGCGGGACCATCGTGCTTCCTCTCGAGTGGAGACGGGTATGGCGGTGAACTTCTTGAGTTGCAGCAAGGGTGTGAAAGACCCTTTCGAAGTTCCAGAGGTTAGGTGTCATTAGTCTCCAGACGCCGTATCGGAAATAGGCCTCATCTCGCCTGGAAGGGAGAACTTCCTGGATTTTCTCGAGTTGCGGCAGGTGTTCTCGAGTTACGACGGGGACCTCAGGGACCCGCCCTGGTGGCCTCAGGAGAGGCCAGTCCCCATGCGAGGTGCTAGGGGGCCTCTCGGGATTCCTCTCCCGTCGATACCGGCGCCAAAAACCTTGTGTGAAGTCAGGGCCGGAACCGAGGATTCCTCTCAGGGGCTGACATGGATCTTTGGGTACTTGTGGAGTCTCCCCAGGGGAGTCAGGCCTCGTCTCGAGTGGGGGCATGCACGTGCACTTTCCTTCCAGGCTGTAGCAGCAATGTCACGCTTCCCGTCGCGTAGATCAAACGATCTGTGGTTTTCCCTCGAGGCTTTCCCTCGAGGCTTTCCCACAGGGCTGTCCCACGTGCCACCGTGGTGTGAGTCGATCCTCGGCGTGAAAGATGAGCCAGTGCAGGGCAAAGAGGTTCCTCTGGAATGGACTGAGACATCTGGGGGACTCTTGGAATGGTGGTACGACAATGGAGTTCCTCTCGCCTTTCCTGTTGAGAGTGCCTCCTATTGAGATGCGACGGGAACGCCGGGAATTCTTTCCCCTTGAAAGCAGGGAAAGGATCCCTCATCTCGAGCTCCGAGGGGGAAACGGGGCTCCTCTGGATGTGGGCGGGACCATCGTGCTTCCTCTCGAGTGGAGACGGGTATGGCGGTGAACTTCTTGAGTTGCAGCAAGGGTGTGAAAGACCCTTTCGAAGTTCCAGAGTTTAGGTGTCATTAGTCTCCAGAAGCTTCATCGGAAATAGGCCTCATCTCTCCTGCAAGGGAGAACTTCCTGGATTTTCTCGAGTTGAGGCAGGTGTTCTCGAGTTACGACGGGGACCTCAGGGACCCGCCCTGGTGGCCTCAGGAGAGGCCAGTCCCCATGCGAGTTGCTAGGGGGCCTCTCGGGATTCCTCTCCCGTCGATACCGGGGCCAAAAACCTTGTGTGGCGTCAGGGCCGTAACCGAGGATTCCTCTCAGGGGCTGACATGGATCTTTGGGTACTTCTGGAGTCTCCCCAGGGGAGTCAGGCCTCGTCTCGAGTGGGGGCATGCACGTGCGCTTTCCTTCCAGGCTGTAGCAGCAATGTCACGCTTCCCGTCGCGTGGATCAAAGGATCTGTGGTTTTCCCTCGAAGCTTTCCCTAGAGGCTTTCCCACAGGGCTGTCCCACGTGCCACCGTGGTGTGAGTCGATCCTCGGCGTGAAAGATGAGCCAGTGCAGGGCAAAGAGGTTCCTCTGGAATGGACTGAGACATCTGGGGGACTCTTGGAATGGTGGTACGACCATGGAGTTCCTCTCGCCTTTCCTGTTGAGAGTGCCTCCTCTTGAGATGCGACGGGAACGCCGGGAATTCTTTCCCGTTGAAAGCAGGGAAAGGATCCCTCATCTCGAGCTACGAGGGGGAAACGGGGCTCCTCTGGATGTGGGCGGGACCATCGTGCTTCCTCTCGAGTGGAGACAGGTATGGCGGTGAACTTCTTGAGTTGCAGCAAGGGTGTGAAAGACCCTTTCGAAGTTCCAGAGGTTAGGTGTCATTAGTCTCCAGACGCCTCATCGGAAATAGGCCTCATCTCGCCTGGAAGGGAGAACTTCCTGGATTTTCTCGAGTTGCGGCAGGTGTTCTCGACTTACGACGGGGACCTCAGGGACCCTCCCTGGTGGCCTCAGGAGAGGTCAGTCCCCATGCGAGTTGCTAGGGGGCCTCTCGGGATTCCTCTCCCGTCGATACCGGGGCCAAAAACCTTGTGTGGAGTCAGGGCCGGAACCGAGGATTCCTCTCAGGGGCTGACATGTATCTTTGGGTACATCTGGAGTCTCCCCAGGGGAGTCAGGCCTCGTCTCGAGTGGGGGCATGCACGTGCGCATTCCTTCCAGGCTGTAGCAGCAATGTCACGCTTCCCGTCGCGTGGATCAAAGGATCTGTGGTTTTCCCTCGAAGCTTTCCCTAGAGGCTTTCCCACAGGGCTGTCCCACGTGCCACCGTGGTGTGAGTCGATCCTCGGCGTGAAAGATGAGCCAGTGCAGGGCAAAGAGGTTCCTCTGGAATGGACTGAGACATCTGGGGGACTCTTGGAATGGTGGTACGACCATGGAGTTCCTCTCGCCTTTCCTGTTGAGAGTGCCTCCTCTTGAGATGCGACGGGAACGCCGGGAATTCTTTCCCGTTGAAAGCAGGGAAATGATCCCTAATCTCGAACTCCGAGGGGGAAACGGGGCTCCTCTGGATGTGGGCGGGACCATCGTGCTTCCTCTCGAGTGGAGACGGGTATGGCGGTGAACTTCTTGAGTTGCAGAAAGGGTGTGAAAGACCCTTTCGAAGTTCCAGAGGTTAGGTGTCATTAGTCTCCAGACGCCTCATCGGAAATAGGCCTCATCTCGCCTGGAAGGGAGAACTTCCTGGATTTTCTCGAGTTGCGGCAGGTGTTCTCGAGTTAGGACGGGGACCTCAGGGACCCGCCCTGGTGGCCTCAGGAGAGGCCAGTCCCCATGCGAGTTGCTAGGGGGCCTCTCGGGATTCCTCTCCCGTCGATACCGGGGCCAAAAACCTTGTGTGGAGTCAGGGCCGGAACCGAGGATTCCTCTCAGGGGCTGACATGTATCTTTGGGTACATCTGGAGTCTCCCCAGGGGAGTCAGGCCTCGTCTCGAGTGGGGGCATGCACGTCGCATTCCTTCCAGGCTGTAGCAGCAATGTCACGCTTCCCGTCGCGTGGATCAAAGGATCTGTGGTTTTCCCTCGAGGCTTTCCCTCGAGGCTTTCCCACAGGGCTGTCCCACGTGCCACCGTGGTGTGAGTCGATCCTCGGCGTGAAAGATGAGCCAGTGCAGGGCAAAGAGTTTCCTCTGGAATGGACTGAGACATCTGGGGGACTCTTGGAATGGTGGTACGACCATGGAGTTCCTCTCAGCTTTCCCGTGGAGAGTGCCTCCTCTTGAGATGCGACGGGATCGCCGGGAATTCTTTCCCGTTGAAAGCAGGGAAAGGATCCCTCATCTCGAGCTCCGAGGGGGAAACGGGGCTCCTCTGGATGTGGGCGGGACCATCGTGCTTCCTCTCGAGTGGAGACGGGTATGGCGGTGAACTTCTTGAGTTGCAGCAAGGGTGTGAAAGACCCTTTCGAAGTTCCAGAGGTTAGGTGTCATTAGTCTTCAGACGCCTCATCGGAAATAGGCCTCATCTCGCCTGGAAGGGAGAACTTCCTGGATTTTCTCGAGTTGCGGCAGGTTATCCCGAGTTACGACGGGGACCTCAGGGACCCGCCCTGGTGGCCTCAGGAGAGGCCAGTCCCCATGCGAGTTGCTAGGGGGCCTCTCGAGATTCCTCTCCCGTTGATACCAGGGCCAAAAACCTTGTGTGGAGTCAGGGCCGGAACCGAGGATTCCTCTCAGGGGCTGACATGGATCTTTGGGTACTTCTGCAGTCTCCCCAAGGGAGTCAGGCCTCGTCTCGAGTGGGGGCATGCACGTGCGCTTTCCTTCCAGGCTGTAGCAGCAATGTCACGCTTCCCGTCGCGTGGATCAAAGGATCTGTGGTTTTCCCTCGAGGCTTTCCCTCGAGGCTTTCCCACAGGGCTGTCCCACGTGCCACCGTGGTGTGAGTCGATCCTCGGCGTGAAAGATGAGCCAGTGCAGGGCAAAGAGGTTCCTCTGGAATGGACTGAGACATCTGGGGGACTCTTGGAATGGTGGTACGACCATGGAGTTCCTCTCGCCTTTCCTGTTGAGAGTGCCTCCTCTTGAGATGCGACGGGAACGCCGGGAATTCTTTCCCGTTGAAAGCAGGGAAAGGATCCCTCATCTCGAGCTACGAGGGGGAAACGGGGCTCCTCTGGATGTGGGCGGGACCATCGTGCTTCCTCCCGAGTGGAGACGGGTATGGCGGTGAACTTCTTGAGTTGCAGCAAGGGTGTGAAAGACCCTTTCGAAGTTCCAGAAGTTAGGTGTCATTTATCTCCAGACGCCTCATCGGAAATAGGCCTCATCTCGCCTGGAAGGGAGAACTTCCTGGATTTTCTCGAGTTGCGGCAGGTGTTCTCGAGTTACGACGGGGACCTCAGGGACCCGCCCTGGTGGCCTCAGGAGAGGCCAGTCCCCATGCGAGTTGCTAGGGGGCCTCTCGGGATTCCTCTCCCGTCGATACCGGGGCCAAAAGAATTTTTTGGAGTCAGGGCCGGAACCGAGGATTCCTCTCAGGGGCTGACATGGATATTTGGGTACTTCTGGAGTGTCCCCAAGGGAGTCAGGCCTCGTCTCGAGTCGGGGCATGCACGTGCGCTTTCCTTCCAGGCTGTAGCAGCAATGTCACACTTAACGTGGCGTGGATCAAAGGATCTGTGGTTTTCCCTCGAGGCTTTCCCTCGAGGCTTTCCCACAGGGCTCTCCCACGTGCCACCGTGGTGTGAGTCGATCCTCGGCGTGAAAGATGAGCCAGTGCAGGGCAAAGAGTTTCCTCTGGAATGGACTGAGACATCTGGGGGACTCTTGGAATGGTGGTACGACCATGGAGTTCCTCTCGCCTTTCCTGTTGAGAGTGCCTCCTCTTGAGATGCGACGGGAACGCCGGGAATTCTTTCCCGTTGAAAGCAGGGAAAGGATCCCTCATCTCGAGCTCCGAGGGGGAAACGGGGCTCCTCTGGATGTGGGCGGGACCATCGTGCTTCCTCTCGAGTGGAGACAGGTATGGCGGTGAACTTCTTGAGTTGCAGCAAGGGTGTGAAAGACCCTTTTGAAGTTCCAGAGGTTAGGTGTCATTAGTCTCCAGACGCCTCATCGGAAATAGGCCTCATCTCGCCTGGAAGGGAGAACTTCCTGGATTTTCTCGAGTTGCGGCAGGTGTTCCCGAGTTACGACGGGGACCTCAGGGACCCGCCCTGGTGGCCTCAGGAGAGGCCAGTCCCCATGCGAGTTGCTAGGGGGCCTCTCGGGATTCCTCTCCCGTCGATACCGGGGCCAAAAACCTTGTGTGGAGTCAGGGCCGGAAGCGAGGATTCCTCTCAGGGGCTGAAATGGATCTTTGGGTACTTCTGGAGTCTCACCAGGGGATTCAGGCCTCGTCTCGAGTGGGGGCATGCATGTGCGCTTTCCTTCCAGGCTGTAGCAGTAATGTCACGCTTCCCGTCGCGTGGATCAAAGGATCTGTGGTTTTCCCTCGAGGCTTTCCCTCGAGGCTTTCCCACAGGGCTGTCCCACGTGCCACCGTGGTGTGAGTCGATCTTCGGCGTGAAAGGTGAGCCAGTGCAGGGCAAAGAGGTTCCTCTGGAATGGACTGAGACATCTGGGGGACTCTTGGAATGGTGGTACGACCATGGAGTTCCTCTCGGCTTTCCTGTGGAGAGTGCCTCCTCTTGAGATGCGACGGGATCGCCGGGAATTCTTTCCCGTTGAAAGCAGGGAAAGGATCCCTCATCTCGAGCTCCGAGGGGGAAACGGGGCTCCTCTGGATGTGGGCGGGACCATCGTGCTTCCTCTCGATTGGAGACGGGTATGGCGGTCAACTTCTTGAGTTACAGCAAGGGTGTGAAAGACCCTTTCGAAGTTCCAGAGGTTAGGTGTCATTAGTCTCCAGACGCCTCATCGGAAATAGGCCTCATCTCGACTGGAAGGGAGAACTTCCTGGATTTTTTCGAGTTGCGGCAGGTGTTCTCGAGTTACGACGGGGACCTCAGGGACCCGCCCTGGTGGCCTCAGGAGAGGCCAGTCCCCATGCGAGTTGCTAGGGGGCCACTCGGGATTCCTCTCCCGTCGATACCGGGGCCAAAAGAATTTTTTGGAGTCAGGGCCGGAACCGAGGATTCCTCTCAGGGGCTGACATGGATCTTTGGGTACTTCTGGAGTCTCCCCAGGGGAGTCAGGCCTCGTCTCGAGTGGGGGCATGCACGTGCGCTTTCCTTCCAGGCTGTAGCAGCAATGTCACGCTTCCCGTCGCGTGGATCAAAGGATCTGTGGTTTTCCCTCGAGGCTTTCGCTCGAGGCTTACCCACAGGGCTGTCCCACGTGCCACCGTGGTGTGAGTTGATCCTCGGCGTGAAAGATGAGCCAGTGCAGGGCATAGAGGTTCCTCTGAAATGGACTGAGACATCTGGGGGACTCTTGGAATGGTGGTACGACCATGGAGTTCCTCTCGCCTTTCCTGTTGAGAGTGCCTCCTCTTGAGATGCGACGGGAACGCCGGGAATTCTTTCCCGTTGAAAGCAGGGAAAGGATCCCTCATCTCGAGCTCCGAGGGGGAAACGGGGCTCCTCTGGATGTTGGCAGGTCCATCGTGCTTCTCTCGAGTGGAGACGGGTATGGCGGTGAACTTCTTGAGTTGCAGCAAGGGTGTGAAAGACCCTTTCGAAGTTCCAGAGGTTAGGTGTCATTAGTCTCCAGACCCCTCATCGGAAATAGGCCTCATCTCGCCTGGAAGGGAGAACTTCCTGGATTTTCTCGAGTTGCGGCAGGTGTTCTCGAGTTACGACGGGGACCTCAGGGACCCGCCCTGGTGGCCTCAGGAGAGGCCAGTCCCCATGCGAGATGCTAGGGGGCCTCTCGAGATTCCTCTCCCGTTGATACCAGGGCCAAAAACCTTGTGTGGAGTCAGGGCCGGAACCGAGGATTCCTCTCAGGGGCTGACATGGATCTTTGGGTACTTCTGCAGTCTCCCCAAGGGAGTCAGGCCTCGTCTCGAGTGGGGGCATGCACGTGCGCTTTCCTTCCAGGCTGTAGCAGCAATGTCACGCTTCCCGTCGCGTGGATCAAAGGATCTGTGGTTTTCCCTCGAGGCTTTCCCTCGAGGCTTTCCCACAGGGCTGTCCCACGTGCCACCGTGGTGTGAGTCGATCCTCGGCGTGAAAGATGAGCCAGTGCAGGGCAAAGAGGTTCCTCTGGAATGGACTGAGACATCTGGGGGACTCTTGGAATGGTGGTACGACCATGGAGTTCCTCTCGCCTTTCCTGTTGAGAGTGCCTCCTCTTGAGATGCGACGGGAACGCCGGGAATTCTTTCCCGTTGAAAGCAGGGAAAGGATCCCTCATCTCGAGCTACGAGGGGGAAACGGGGCTCCTCTGGATGTGGGCGGGACCATCGTGCTTCCTCCCGAGTGGAGACGGGTATGGCGGTGAACTTCTTGAGTTGCAGCAAGGGTGTGAAAGACCCTTTCGAAGTTCCAGAAGTTAGGTGTCATTTATCTCCAGACGCCTCATCGGAAATAGGCCTCATCTCGCCTGGAAGGGAGAACTTCCTGGATTTTCTCGAGTTGCGGCAGGTGTTCTCGAGTTACGACGGGGACCTCAGGGACCCGCCCTGGTGGCCTCAGGAGAGGCCAGTCCCCATGCGAGTTGCTAGGGGCCCTCTCGGGATTCCTCTCCCGTCGATACCGGGGCCAAAAGAATTTTTTGGAGTCAGGGCCGGAACCGAGGATTCCTCTCAGGGGCTGACATGGATATTTGGGTACTTCTGGAGTGTCCCCAAGGGAGTCAGGCCTCGTCTCGAGTCGGGGCATGCACGTGCGCTTTCCTTCCAGGCTGTAGCAGCAATGTCACAGTTAACGTGGCGTGGATCAAAGGATCTGTGGTTTTCCCTCGAGGCTTTCCCTCGAGGCTTTCCCACAGGGCTCTCCCACGTGCCACCGTGGTGTGAGTCGATCCTCGGCGTGAAAGATGAGCCAGTGCAGGGCAAAGAGTTTCCTCTGGAATGGACTGAGACATCTGGGGGACTCTTGGAATGGTGGTACGACCATGGAGTTCCTCTCGCCTTTCCTGTTGAGAGTGCCTCCTCTTGAGATGCGACGGGAACGCCGGGAATTCTTTCCCGTTGAAAGCAGGGAAAGGATCCCTCATCTCGAGCTCCGAGGGGGAAACGGGGCTCCTCTGGATGTGGGCGGGACCATCGTGCTTCCTCTCGAGTGGAGACGGGTATGGCGGTGAACTTCTTGAGTTGCAGCAAGGGTGTGAAAGACCCTTTCGAAGTTCCAGAGGTTAGGTGTCATTAGTCTCCAGACGCCTCATCGAAATTAGGCCTCATCTCGCCTGGAAGGGAGAACTTCCTGGATATTCTCGAGCTGCGGCAGGTGTTCTCGAGTTACGACGGGGACCTCAGGGACCCGCCCTGGTGGCCTCAGGAGAGGCCAGTCCCCAAGCGAGTTGCTAGGGGTCCTCTCGGGATTCCTCTCCCGTCGATACCAGGGACAAAACCCTTGAGTGGAGTAAGGGCCGGAACCGAGGATTCCCCTCAGGGGCTGACATGGATCTTTGGGTACTCCTGGAGTCTCGCCAGGGGCGTCAGGCCTCGTCTCGAGTGGGGGCATGCACGTGTGCTTGCCTTCCAGGCTGTAGCAGCAATGTCACGCTTCCCGTCGCGTGGATCAAAGGATCTGTGGTTTTCCCTCGAGGCTTTCCCTCGAGGCTATCCCACATGCCTGTCCCACGTGCCACCGTGATGTGAGTCGATCCTCGGCGTGAAAGATGAGCCAGTGCAGGGCAAAGAGGTTCCTCGGGAATGGACTGAGACATCTGGGGGACTCTTGGAATGGTGGTACGACCATGGAGTTCCTCTCGCCTTTCCTGTTGAGAGTGCCTCCTCTTGAGATGCGACGGGAACGCCGGGAATTCTTTCCCGTTGAAAGCAGGGAAAGGATCCCTCATCTGGAGCTACGAGTGGGAAACGGGGCTCCTCTGGATGTGGGCGGGACCATCGTGCTTCCTCTCGAGTGGAGACGGGTATGGCGGTGAACTTCTTGAGTTGCAGCAAGGGTGTGAAAGACCCTTTCGAAGTTCCAGAGGTTAGGTGTCATTAGTCTCCAGACGCCTCATCGGAAATAGGCCTCATCTCGCCTGGAAGGGAGAACTTCCTGGATTTTCTCGAGTTGCGGCAGGTGTTCTCGAGTTAAGACGGGGACCTCAGGGACCCGCCCTGGTGGCCTCAGGAGAGGCCAGTCCCCATGCGATTTGCTAGGGGCCTCTCGGGATTCCTCTCCCGTCGATACTGGGGCCAAAAACCTTGTGTGGAGTCATGGCCGGAACCGAGCTTTCCTCTCAGGGGCTGACATGGATCTTTGGGTACTTCTGGAGTTTCCCCAGGGGAGTCAGGCCTCGTCTCGAGTGGGGGCATGCACGTGCGCTTTCCTTCCAGGCTGTAGCAGCAATGTCACGCTTCCCGTCGCGTGGATCAAAGGATCTGTGGTTTTCCCTCGAGGCTTTCCCTCGAGGCTTTCCCACAGGGCTGTCCCACGTGCCACCGTGGTGTGAGTCGATCCTCGGCGTGAAAGATGAGCCAGTGCAGGGCAAAGAGGTTCCTCTGGAATGGACTGAGACATCTGGGGGACTCTTGGCATGGTGGTACGACCATGGAGTTCCTCTCGCCTTTCCTGTTGAGAGTGCCTCCTCTTGAGATGCGACGGGATCACCGGGAATTCTTTCCCGTTGAAAGCAGGGAAAGGATCCCTCATCTCGAGCTACGAGGTGGAAACGGGGCTCCTCTGGATGTGGGCGGGACCATCGTGCTTCCTCTCGAGTGGAGACGGGTATGGGGGTGAAATTCTTTAGTTGCAGCAAGGGTGTGAAAGACCCTTTCGACGTTCCAGAGGTTAGGTGTCATTAGTCTCCAGACGCCTCATCGGAAATAGGCCTCATCTCGCCTGGAAGGGAGAACTTCCTGGATTTTCTCGAGTTGTGGCAGGTGTTCTCGAGTTACGACGGGGACCTCAGCGACCCGCCCTGGTGGCCTCAGGAGAGGCCAGACCCCTAGCGAGTTGCTAGGGGGCCTCTCGTGATTCCTCTCCCGTCGATACCGGGACCAAAAACCTTGTGTGGATTCAGGGCCGGAACCGAGGATTACTCTCAGGGGCTGACATGGATCTTTGGGTACTTGTGGAGTCTCCCCAGGGGAGTCAGGCCTCGTCTCGAGTGGGGGCATGCACGTGCACTTTCCTTCCAGGCTGTAGCAGCAATGTCACGCTTCCCGTGGCCTGGATCAAACGATCTGTGGTTTTCCCTCGAGGCTTTCCCTCGAGGCTTTCCCACAGGGCTGTCCCACGTGCCACCGTGGTATGAGTCGAACCTCGGCGTGAAAGATGAGCCAGTGCAGGGCCAAGAGGTTCCTCTGGAATGGACTGAGACATCTGGGGGACTCTTGGAATGGTGGTACGACCATGGAGTTCCTCTCGCCTTTCCTGTTGAGAGTGCCTCCTATTGAGAAGAGACGGGAACGCCGGGAATTCTTTCCCCTTGAAAGCAGGGAAAGGATCCCTCATCTCGAGCTACGAGGGGGAAACGGGGCTCCTCTGGATGTGGGCGGGACCATCGTGCTTCCTCTCGAGTGGAGACGGGTATGGCGGTGAACTTCTTGAGTTGCAGCAAGGGTGTGAAAGACCCTTTCGAAGTTCCAGAATTTAGGTGTCATTAGTCTCCAGACGCTTCATCGTAAATAGGCCTCATCTCGCCTGCAAGGGAGAACTTCCTGGATTTTCTCGAGTTGCGGCAGGTGTTCCCGAGTTACGACGGGGACCTCAGGGACCCGCCCTGCTGGCCTCAGGAGAGGCCAGTCCCCATGCGTGTTGCTAGGGGGCCTCTCGGGATTCCTCTCCCGTCGATACCGGGGCCAAAAACCTTGTGTGGAGTCAGGGCCGGAACCGAGGATTCCTCTCAGGGGCTGACATGGATCTTTGGGTACTTCTGGAGTCTCCCCAGGGGAGTCAGGCCTCGTCTCGAGTGGGGGCATGCACGTGCGCTTTCCTTCCAGGCTGTAGCAGCAATGTCACGCTTCCCGTCGCGTGGATCAAAGGATCTGTGGTTTTCCCTCGAGGCTTTCCCTCGAGGCTTTCCCACAGGGCTGTCCCACGTGCCACCGTGGTGTGAGTCGATCCTCGGCGTGAAAGATGAGCCAGTGCAGGGCAAAGAGGTTCCTCTGGAATGGACTGAGACATCTGGCGGACTCTTGGAATGGTGGTACGACCATGGAGTTCCTCTCGGCTTTCCTGTTGAGAGTGCCTCCTCTTGAGATGTGACGGGATCGCCGGGAATTCTTTCCCGTTGAAAGCAGGGAAAGGATCCCTCATCTCGAGCTACGAGGGGGAAACGGGGCTCCTCTGGATGTGGGCGGGACCATCGTGCTTCCTCTCGAGTGGAGACGGGTATGGCGGTGAACTTCTTGAGTTGCAGCAAGGGTGTGAAAGACCCTTTCGAAGTTCCAGAGGTTAGGTGTCATTAGTCTCCAGACGCCTCATCGGAAATAGGCCTCATCTCGCCTGGAAGGGAGAACTTCCTGGATTTTCTCGAGTTGCGGCAGGTTATCCCGAGTTACGACGGGGACCTCAGGGACCCGCCCTGGTGGCCTCAGGAGAGGCCAGTCCCCATGCGAGTTGCTAGGGGGCTTCTCGGGATTCCTCTCCCGTCGATACCGGGGCCTAAAACATTGTGTGGAGTCAGGGCCGGAACCGAGGATTCCTCTCAGGGGCTGATATGGATCTTTGGGTACTTCTGGAGTCTCGCCAGGGGACACAGGCCTCGTCTCGAGTGGGGGCATGCACGTGCGCTTTCCTTCCAGGCTGTAGCAGCAATGTCACGCTTCCCGTAGCGTTTATCAAAGGGTCTGTTGTTTTCCCTCGAGGCTTTCCCTCGAGGCTTTCCCACAGGGCTGTCCCACGTGCCACCGTGGTGTGAGTTGATCCTCGGCGTGAAAGATGAGCCAGTGCAGGGCAAAGAGTTTCCTCTGGAATGGACTGAGACATCTGGGGGACTCTTGGAATGGTGGTACGACCATGGAGTTCCTCTCGCCTTTCCTGTTGAGAGTGCCTCCTCTTGAGATGCGACGGGAACGCCGGGAATTCTTTCCCGTTGAAAGCAGGGAAAGGATCCCCCATTTCGAGCTCCGAGGGGAAAACGGGGCTCCTCTGGATGTGGGCGGGACCATCGTGCTTCCTCTCGAGTGGAGACGGTTATGGCGGTGAACTTCTTGAGTTGCAGCAAGGGTGTGAAAGACCATTTCGATGTTCCAGAGGTTAGGTGTCATTAGTCTCCAGACGCCTCATCGAAAATAGGCCTCATCTCGCCTGGAAGGGAGAACTTCCTGGATTTTCTCGAGTTGCGGCAGGTGTTCCCGAGTTACGACGGGGACCTCAGGGACCGCCCTGGTGGCCTCAGGAGAGGCCAGTCCCCATGCGAGTTGCTAGGGGGCCTCTCGGGATTCCTCTCCCGTCGATACCGGGGCCAAAAACCTTGTGTGGAGTCAGGGCCGGAACCGAGGATTCCTCTCAGGGGCTGAAATGGATCTTTGGGTACTTCTGGAGTCTCCCCAGGGGATTCAGGCCTCGTCTCGAGTGGGGGCATGCACGTGCGCTTTCCTTCCAGGCTGTAGCAGCAATGTCACGTTTCCCGTGGCCTGGATCAAAGGATCTGTGGTTTTCCCTCGAGGCTTTCCCTCGAGGCTTTCCCACAGGGCTGTCCGACGTGCCATCGTGGTGTGAGTCGATCCTCGGCGTGAAAGGTGAGCCAGTGCAGGGCAAAGAGGTTCCTCTGGAATGGACTGAGACATCTGGGGGACTCTTGGAATGGTGGTACGACCATGGAGTTCCTCTCGCCTATCCTGTTGAGAGTGCCTCCTCTTGAGATGCGACGGGAACGCCGGGAATTCTTTCCCGTTGAAAGCAGGGAAAGGATCCCTCATCTCGAGCTACGAGGGGGAAACGGGACTCCTCTGGATGTGGGCGGGACCATCGTGCTTCCTGGCGAGTGGAGACGGTTATGGCGGTGAACTTCTTGAGTTGCAGCAAGGGTGTGAAAGACCCTTTCGAAGTTCCAGAAGTTAGGTGTCATTTATCTCCAGACGCCTCATCGGAAATAGGCCTCATCTCGCCTGGAAGGGAGAACTTCCTGGATTTTCTCGAGTTGCGGCAGGTTATCCCGAGTTACGACGGGGACCTCAGGTACCCGCCCTGGTGGCCTCAGGAGAGGCCAGTCCCCATGCGAGTTGCTAGGGGGCCTCTCGGGATTCCTCTCCCGTCGATACCGGGTCAAAAATATTTTTTGGAGTCAGGGCCGGAACCGAGGATTCCTCTCAGGGGCTGACATGGATCTTTGGGTACTTCTTGAGTGTCCCCAAGGTAGTCAGGCCTCGTCTCGAGTCGGGGCATGCACGTGCGCTTTCCTTCCAGGCTGTAGCAGCAATGTCACGCTTCCCGTCGCGTGGATCAAAGGATCTGTGGTTTTCCCTCGAGGCTTTCCCTCGAGGCTTTCCCACAGGGCTGTCCCACGTGCCACCGTGGTGTGAGTCGATCCTCGGCGTGAAAGATGAGCCAGTGCAGGGCAAAGAGGTTCCTCTGGAATGGACTGAGACATCTGGGGGACTCTTGGAATGGTGGTACGACCATGGAGTTCCTCTCGCCTTTCCTGTTGAGAGTGCCTCCTCTTGAGATGCGACAGGAACGCCGGGAATTCTTTCCCGTTGAAAGCAGGGAAAGGATCCCTCATCTCGAGCTCCGAGGGGGAAACGGGGCTCCTCTGGATGTTGGCGGGTCCATCGTGCTTCCTCTCGAGTGGAGACGGGTATGGCGGTGAACTTCTTGAGTTGCAGCAAGGGTGTGAAAGACCCTTTTGAAGTTCCAGAGGTTAGGTGTCATTAGTCTCCAGACGCCTCATCGGAAATAGGCCTCATCTCGCCTGGAAGGGAGAACTTCCTGGATTTTCTCGAGTTGCGGCAGGTGTTCTCGAGTTACGACGGGGACCTCAGGGACCCGCCCTGGTGGCCTCAGGAGAGGCCAGTCCCCATGCGAGTTGCTAGGGGGCCTCTCGGGATACCTCTCCCGTTGATACCAGGGCCAAAAACCTTGTGTGGAGTCAGGGCCGGAAGCGAGGATTCCTCTCAGGGGCTGCCATGGATCTTTGGGTACTTCTGCAGTCTCCCCAAGAGAGTCAGGCCTCGTCTCGAGTGGGGGCATGCACGTGCGCTTTCCTTCCAGGCTGTAGCAGCAATGTCACGCTTCCCGTCGCGTGGATCAAAGGATCTGTGGTTTTCCCTCGAGGCTTTCCCTCGAGGCTTTCCCACAGGGCTGTCCCACGTGCCACCGTGGTGTGAGTCGATCCTCGGCGTGAAAGATGAGCCAGTGCAGGGCAAAGAGGTTCCTCTGGAATGGACTGAGACATCTGGGGGACTCTTGGAATGGTGGTACGACCATGGAGTTCCTCTCGCCTTTCCTGTTGAGAGTGCCTCCTCTTGAGATGCGACGGGAACACCGGGAATTCTTTCCCGTTGAAAGCAGGGAAAGGATCCCTCATCTCGAGCTACGAGGGGGAAACGGGGCTCCTCTGGATGTGGGCGGGACCATCGTGCTTCCTCTCGAGTGGAGACGGGTATGGCGGTGAACTTCTTGAGTTGCAGCAAGGGTGTGAAAGACCCTTTCGAAGTTCCAGAGGTTAGGTGTCATTAGTCTCCAGACGCCGTATCGGAAATAGGCCTCATCTCGCCTGGAAGGGAGAACTTCCTGGATTTTCTCGAGTTGCGGCAGGTGTTCTCGAGTTACGACGGGGACCTCAGGGACCCGCCCTGGTGGCCTCAGGAGAGGCCAGTCCCCATGCGAGGTGCTAGGGGGCCTCTCGGGATTCCTCTCCCGTCGATACCGGCGCCAAAAACCTTGTGTGAAGTCAGGGCCGGAACCGAGGATTCCTCTCAGGGGCTGACATGGATCTTTGGGTACTTGTGGAGTCTCCCCAGGGGAGTCAGGCCTCGTCTCGAGTGGGGGCATGCACGTGCACTTTCCTTCCAGGCTGTAGCAGCAATGTCACGCTTCCCGTCGCGTGGATCAAACGATCTGTGGTTTTCCCTCGAGGCTTTCCCTCGAGGCTTTCCCACAGGGCTGTCCCACGTGCCACCGTGGTGTGAGTCGATCCTCGGCGTGAAAGATGAGCCAGTGCAGGGCAAAGAGGTTCCTCTGGAAAGGACTGAGACATCTGGGGGACTCTTGGAATGGTGGTACGACCATGGAGTTCCTCTCGCCTATCCTGTTGAGAGTGCCTCCTCTTGAGATGCGACGGGAACGCCGGGAATTCTTTCCCGTTGAAAGCAGGGAAAGGATCCCTCATCTCGAGCTACGAGGGGGAAACGGGACTCCTCTGGATGTGGGCGGGACCATCGTGCTTCCTGGCGAGTGGAGACGGTTATGGCGGTGAACTTCTTGAGTTGCAGCAAGGGTGTGAAAGACCCTTTCGAAGTTCCAGAAGTTAGGTGTCATTTATCTCCAGACGCCTCATCGGAAATAGGCCTCATCTCGCCTGGAAGGGAGAACTTCCTGGATTTTCTCGAGTTGCGGCAGGTTATCCCGAGTTACGACGGGGACCTCAGGTACCCGCCCTGGTGGCCTCAGGAGAGGCCAGTCCCCATGCGAGTTGCTAGGGGGCCTCTCGGGATTCCTCTCCCGTCGATACCGGGCCCAAAAACATTTTTTGGAGTCAGGGCCGGAACCGAGGATTCCTCTCAGGGGCTGACATGGATCTTTGGGTACTTCTTGAGTGTCCCCAAGGTAGTCAGGCCTCGTCTCGAGTCGGGGCATGCACGTGCGCTTTCCTTCCAGGCTGTAGCAGCAATGTCACGCTTCCCGTCGCGTGGATCAAAGGATCTGTGGTTTTCCCTCGAGGCTTTCCCTCGAGGCTTTCCCACAGGGCTGTCCCACGTGCCACCGTGGTGTGAGTCGATCCTCGGCGTGAAAGATGAGCCAGTGCAGGGCAAAGAGGTTCCTCTGGAATGGACTGAGACATCTGGGGGACTCTTGGAATGGTGGTACGACCATGGAGTTCCTCTCGCCTTTCCTGTTGAGAGTGCCTCCTCTTGAGATGCGACGGGAACGCCGGGAATTCTTTCCCGTTGAAAGCAGGGAAAGGATCCCTCATCTCGAGCTCCGAGGGGGAAACGGGGCTCCTCTGGATGTTGGCGGGTCCATCGTGCTTCCTCTCGAGTGGAGACGGGTATGGCGGTGAACTTCTTGAGTTGCAGCAAGGGTGTGAAAGACCCTTTTGAAGTTCCAGAGGTTAGGTGTCATTAGTCTCCAGACGCCTCATCGGAAATAGGCCTCATCTCGCCTGGAAGGGAGAACTTCCTGGATTTTCTCGAGTTGCGGCAGGTGTTCTTGAGTTACGACGGGGACCTCAGGGACCCGCCCTGGTGGCCTCAGGAGAGGCCAGTCCCCATGCGAGTTGCTAGGGGGCCTCTCGGGATACCTCTCCCGTTGATACCAGGGCCAAAAACCTTGTGTGGAGTCAGGGCCGGAAGCGAGGATTCCTCTCAGGGGCTGCCATGGATCTTTGGGTACTTCTGCAGTCTCCCCAAGGGAGTCAGGCCTCGTCTCGAGTGGGGGCATGCACGTGCGCTTTCCTTCCAGGCTGTAGCAGCAATGTCACGCTTCCCGTCGCGTGGATCAAAGGATCTGTGGTTTTCCCTCGAGGCTTTCCCTCGAGGCTTTCCCACAGGGCTGTCCCACGTGCCACCGTGGTGTGAGTCGATCCTCGGCGTGAAAGATGAGCCAGTGCAGGGCAAAGAGGTTCCTCTGGAATGGACTGAGACATCTGGGGGACTCTTGGAATGGTGGTACGACCATGGAGTTCCTCTCGCCTTTCCTGTTGAGAGTGCCTCCTCTTGAGATGCGACGGGAACACCGGGAATTCTTTCCCGTTGAAAGCAGGGAAAGGATCCCTCATCTCGAGCTACGAGGGGGAAACGGGGCTCCTCTGGATGTGGGCGGGACCATCGTGCTTCCTCTCGAGTGGAGACGGGTATGGCGGTGAACTTCTTGAGTTGCAGCAAGGGTGTGAAAGACCCTTTAGAAGTTCCAGAGGTTAGGTGTCATTAGTCTCCAGACGCCGTATCGGAAATAGGCCTCATCTCGCCTGGAAGGGAGAACTTCCTGGATTTTCTCGAGTTGCGGCAGGTGTTCTCGAGTTACGACGGGGACCTCAGGGACCCGCCCTGGTGGCCTCAGGAGAGGCCAGTCCCCATGCGAGGTGCTAGGGGGCCTCTCGGGATTCCTCTCCCGTCGATACCGGCGCCAAAAACCTTGTGTGAAGTCAGGGCCGGAACCGAGGATTCCTCTCAGGGGCTGACATGGATCTTTGGGTACTTCTTGAGTGTCCCCAAGGTAGTCAGGCCTCGTCTCGAGTCGGGGCATGCACGTGCGCTTTCCTTCCAGGCTGTAGCAGCAATGTCACGCTTCCCGTCGCGTGGATCAAAGGATCTGTGGTTTTCCCTCGAGGCTTTCCCTCGAGGCTTTCCCACAGGGCTGTCCCACGTGCCACCGTGGTGTGAGTCGATCCTCGGCGTGAAAGATGAGCCAGTGCAGGGCAAAGAGGTTCCTCTGGAATGGACTGAGACATCTGGGGGACTCTTGGAATGGTGGTACGACCATGGAGTTCCTCTCGCCTTTCCTGTTGAGAGTGCCTCCTCTTGAGATGCGACGGGAACGCCGGGAATTCTTTCCCGTTGAAAGCAGGGAAAGGATCCCTCATCTCGAGCTCCGAGGGGGAAACGGGGCTCCTCTGGATGTTGGCGGGTCCATCGTGCTTCCTCTCGAGTGGAGACGGGTATGGCGGTGAACTTCTTGAGTTGCAGCAAGGGTGTGAAAGACCCTTTTGAAGTTCCAGAGGTTAGGTGTCATTAGTCTCCAGACGCCTCATCGGAAATAGGCCTCATCTCGCCTGGAAGGGAGAACTTCCTGGATTTTCTCGAGTTGCGGCAGGTGTTCTCGAGTTACGACGGGGACCTCAGGGACCCGCCCTGGTGGCCTCAGGAGAGGCCAGTCCCCATGCGAGTTGCTAGGGGGCCTCTCGGGATACCTCTCCCGTTGATACCAGGGCCAAAAACCTTGTGTGGAGTCAGGGCCGGAAGCGAGGATTCCTCTCAGGGGCTGCCATGGATCTTTGGGTACTTCTGCAGTCTCCCCAAGGGAGTCAGGCCTCGTCTCGAGTGGGGGCATGCACGTGCGCTTTCCTTCCAGGCTGTAGCAGCAATGTCACGCTTCCCGTCGCGTGGATCAAAGGATCTGTGGTTTTCCCTCGAGGCTTTCCCTCGAGGCTTTCCCACAGGGCTGTCCCACGTGCCACCGTGGTGTGAGTCGATCCTCGGCGTGAAAGATGAGCCAGTGCAGGGCAAAGAGGTTCCTCTGGAATGGACTGAGACATCTGGGGGACTCTTGGAATGGTGGTACGACCATGGAGTTCCTCTCGCCTTTCCTGTTGAGAGTGCCTCCTCTTGAGATGCAACGGGAACACCGGGAATTCTTTCCCGTTGAAAGCAGGGAAAGGATCCCTCATCTCGAGCTACGAGGGGGAAACGGGGCTCCTCTGGATGTGGGCGGGACCATCGTGCTTCCTCTCGAGTGGAGACGGGTATGGCGGTGAACTTCTTGAGTTGCAGCAAGGGTGTGAAAGACCCTTTCGAAGTTCCAGAGGTTAGGTGTCATTAGTCTCCAGACGCCGTATCGGAAATAGGCCTCATCTCGCCTGGAAGGGAGAACTTCCTGGATTTTCTCGAGTTGCGGCAGGTGTTCTCGAGTTACGACGGGGACCTCAGGGACCCGCCCTGGTGGCCTCAGGAGAGGCCAGTCCCCATGCGAGGTGCTAGGGGGCCTCTCGGGATTCCTCTCCCGTCGATACCGGCGCCAAAAACCTTGTGTGAAGTCAGGGCCGGAACCGAGGATTCTTCTCAGGGGCTGACATGGATCTTTGGGTACTTGTGGAGTCTCCCCAGGGGAGTCAGGCCTCGTCTCGAGTGGGGGCATGCACGTGCACTTTCCTTCCAGGCTGTAGCAGCAATGTCACGCTTCCCGTCGCGTAGATCAAACGATCTGTGGTTTTCCCTCGAGGCTTTCCCTCGAGGCTTTCCCACAGGGCTGTCCCACGTGCCACCGTGGTGTGAGTCGATCCTCGGCGTGAAAGATGAGCCAGTGCAGGGCAAAGAGGTTCCTCTGGAATGGACTGAGACATCTGGGGGACTCTTGGAATGGTGGTACGACAATGGAGTTCCTCTCGCCTTTCCTGTTGAGAGTGCCTCCTATTGAGATGCGACGGGAACGCCGGGAATTCTTTCCCCTTGAAAGCAGGGAAAGGATCCCTCATCTCGAGCTCCGAGGGGGAAACGGGGCTCCTCTGGATGTGGGCGGGACCATCGTGCTTCCTCTCGAGTGGAGACGGGTATGGCGGTGAACTTCTTGAGTTGCAGCAAGGGTGTGAAAGACCCTTTCGAAGTTCCAGAGTTTAGGTGTCATTAGTCTCCAGAAGCTTCATCGGAAATAGGCCTCATCTCTCCTGCAAGGGAGAACTTCCTGGATTTTCTCGAGTTGCGGCAGGTGTTCTCGAGTTACGACGGGGACCTCAGGGACCCGCCCTGGTGGCCTCAGGAGAGGCCAGTCCCCATGCGAGTTGCTAGGGGGCCTCTCGGGATTCCTCTCCCGTCGATACCGGCGCCAAAAACCTTGTGTGGCGTCAGGGCCGTAACCGAGGATTCCTCTCAGGGGCTGACATGGATCTTTGGGTACTTCTGGAGTCTCCCCAGGGGAGTCAGGCCTCGTCTCGAGTGGGGGCATGCACGTGCGCTTTCCTTCCAGGCTGTAGCAGCAATGTCACGCTTCCCGTCGCGTGGATCAAAGGATCTGTGGTTTTCCCTCGAAGCTTTCCCTAGAGGCTTTCCCACAGGGCTGTCCCACGTGCCACCGTGGTGTGAGTCGATCCTCGGCGTGAAAGATGAGCCAGTGCAGGGCAAAGAGGTTCCTCTGGAATGGACTGAGACATCTGGGGGACTCTTGGAATGGTGGTACGACCATGGAGTTCCTCTCGCCTTTCCTGTTGAGAGTGCCTCCTCTTGAGATGCGACGGGAACGCCGGGAATTCTTTCCCGTTGAAAGCAGGGAAAGGATCCCTCATCTCGAGCTACGAGGGGGAAACGGGGCTTCTCTGGATGTGGGCGGGACCATCGTGCTTCCTCTCGAGTGGAGACAGGTATGGCGGTGAACTTCTTGAGTTGCAGCAAGGGTGTGAAAGACCCTTTCGAAGTTCCAGAGGTTAGGTGTCATTAGTCTCCAGACGCCTCATCGGAAATAGGCCTCATCTCGCCTGGAAGGGAGAACTTCCTGGATTTTCTCGAGTTGCGGCAGGGGTTCTCGACTTACGACGGGGACCTCAGGGACCCGCCCTGGTGGCCTCAGGAGAGGTCAGTCCCCATGCGAGTTGCTAGGGGGCCTCTCGGGATTCCTCTCCCGTCGATACCGGGGCCAAAAACCTTGTGTGGAGTCAGGGCCGGAACCGAGGATTCCTCTCAGGGGCTGACATGTATCTTTGGGTACATCTGGAGTCTCCCCAGGGGAGTCAGGCCTCGTCTCGAGTGGGGGCATGCACGTGCGCATTCCTTCCAGGCTGTAGCAGCAATGTCACGCTTCCCGTCGCGTGGATCAAAGGATCTGTGGTTTTCCCTCGAAGCTTTCCCTAGAGGCTTTCCCACAGGGCTGTCCCACGTGCCACCGTGGTGTGAGTCGATCCTCGGCGTGAAAGATGAGCCAGTGCAGGGCAAAGAGGTTCCTCTGGAATGGACTGAGACATCTGGGGGACTCTTGGAATGGTGGTACGACCATGGAGTTCCTCTCGCCTTTCCTGTTGAGAGTGCCTCCTCTTGAGATGCGACGGGAACGCCGGGAATTCTTTCCCGTTGAAAGCAGGGAAATGATCCCTCATCTCGAACTCCGAGGGGGAAACGGGGCTCCTCTGGATGTGGGCGGGACCATCGTGCTTCCTCTCGAGTGGAGACGGGTATGGCGGTGAACTTCTTGAGTTGCAGAAAGGGTGTGAAAGACCCTTTCGAAGTTCCAGAGGTTAGGTGTCATTAGTCTCCAGACGCCTCATCGGAAATAGGCCTCATCTCGCCTGGAAGGGAGAACTTCCTGGATTTTCTCGAGTTGCGGCAGGTGTTCTCGAGTTAGGACGGGGACCTCAGGGACCCGCCCTGGTGGCCTCAGGAGAGGCCAGTCCCCATGCGAGTTGCTAGGGGGCCTCTCGGGATTCCTCTCCCGTCGATACCGTGGCCAAAAACCTTGTGTGGAGTCAGGGCCGGAACCGAGGATTCCTCTCAGGGGCTGACATGTATCTTTGGGTACATCTGGAGTCTCCCCAGGGGAGTCAGGCCTCGTCTCGAGTGGGGGCATGCACGTCGCATTCCTTCCAGGCTGTAGCAGCAATGTCACGCTTCCCGTCGCGTGGATCAAAGGATCTGTGGTTTTCCCTCGAGGCTTTCCCTCGAGGCTTTCCCACAGGGCTGTCCCACGTGCCACCGTGGTGTGAGTCGATCCTCGGCGTGAAAGATGAGCCAGTGCAGGGCAAAGAGTTTCCTCTGGAATGGACTGAGACATCTGGGGGACTCTTGGAATGGTGGTACGACCATGGAGTTCCTCTCAGCTTTCCCGTGGAGAGTGCCTCCTCTTGAGATGCGACGGGATCGCCGGGAATTCTTTCCCGTTGAAAGCAGGGAAAGGATCCCTCATCTCGAGCTCCGAGGGGGAAACGGGGCTCCTCTGGATGTGGGCGGGACCATCGTGCTTCCTCTCGAGTGGAGACGGGTATGGCGGTGAACTTCTTGAGTTGCAGCAAGGGTGTGAAAGACCCTTTCGAAGTTCCAGAGGTTAGGTGTCATTAGTCTCCAGACGCCTCATCGGAAATAGGCCTCATCTCGCCTGGAAGGGAGAACTTCCTGGATTTTCTCGAGTTGCGGCAGGTTATCCCGAGTTACGACGGGGACCTCAGGGACCCGCCCTGGTGGCCTCAGGAGAGGCCAGTCCCCATGCGAGTTGCTAGGGGGCCTCTCGGGATTCCTCTCCCGTCGATACCGGGGCCAAAAACCTTGTGTGGAGTCAGGGCCGGAACCGCGGATTCCTCTCAGGGGCTGAAATGGATCTTTGGGTACTTCTGGAGTCTCCCCAGGGGATTCAGGCCTCGTCTCGAGTGGGAGCATGCACGTGCGCTTTCCTTCCAGGCTGTAGCAGCAATGTCATGGTTCCCGTCGCGTGGATCAAAGGATCTGTGGTTTTCCCTCGAGGCTTTCCCTCGAGGCTTTCCCACAGGGCTGTCCCACGTGCCACCGTGGTGTGAGTCGATCCTCGGCGTGAAAGATGAGCCAGTGCAGGGCAAAGAGGTTCCTCTGGAATGGACTGAGACATCTGGGGGACTCTTGGAATGGTGGTACGACCATGGAGTTCCTCTCGGCTTTCCTGTGGAGAGTGCCTCCTCTTGAGTTGCGACAGGATCGCCGGGAATACTTTCCCATTGAAAGCAGGGAAAGGATCCCTCATCTCGAGCTCCGAGGGGGAAACGGGGCTCCTCTGGATGTGGGCGGGACCATCGTGCTTCCTCTCGATTGGAGACGGGTATGGCGGTCAACTTCTTGAGTTACAGCAAGGGTGTGAAAGACCCTTTCGAAGTTCCAGAGGTTAGGTGTCATTAGTCTCCAGACGCCTCATCGGAAATAGGCCTCATCTCGACTGGAAGGGAGAACTTCCTGGATTTTTTCGAGTTGCGGCAGGTGTTCTCGAGTTACGACGGGGACCTCAGGGACCCGCCCTGGTGGCCTCAGGAGAGGCCAGTCCCCATGCGAGTTGCTAGGGGGCCTCTCGGGATTCCTCTCCCGTCGATACCGGGGCCAAAAGAATTTTTTGGAGTCAGGGCCGGAACCGAGGATTCCTCTCAGGGGCTGACATGGATCTTTGGGTACTTCTGGAGTGTCCCCAAGGGAGTCAGGCCTCGTCTCGAGTCGGGGCATGCACGTGCGCTTTCCTTCCAGGCTGTAGCAGCAATGTCACACTTAACGTGGCGTGGATCAAAGGATCTGTGGTTTTCCCTCGAGGCTTTCCCTCGAGGCTTTCCCACAGGGCTCTCCCACGTGCCACTGTGGTGTGAGTCGATCCTCGGCGTGAAAGATGAGCCAGTGCAGGGCAAAGAGTTTCCTCTGGAATGGACTGAGACATCTGGGGTCCTCTTGGAATGGTGGTACTACCATGGAGTTCCTCTCTCCTTTCCTGTTGAGAGTGCCTCCTCTTGAGATGCGACGGGAACGCCGGGAATTCTTTCCCATTGAAAGCAGGGAAAGGATCCCTCATCTCGAGCTACGAGGGGGAAACGGGGCTCCTCTGGATGTGGGCGGGACCATCGTGCTTCCTCTCGAGTGGAGACAGGTATGGCGGTGAACTTCTTGAGTTGCAGCAAGGGTGTGAAAGACCCTTTTGAAGTTCCAGAGGTTAGGTGTCATTAGTCTCCAGACGCCTCATCGGAAATAGGCCTCATCTCGCCTGGAAGGGAGAACTACCTGGATTTTCTCGAGTTGCTGCAGGTGTTCCCGAGTTACGACGGGGACCTCAGGGACCCGCCCTGGTGGCCTCAGGAGAGGCCAGTCCCCATGCGAGTTGCTAGGGGGCCTCTCGGGATTCCTCTCCCGTCGATACCGGGGCCAAAAACCTTGTGTGGAGTCAGGGCCGGAAGCGAGGATTCCTCTCAGGGGCTGAAATGGATCTTTGGGTACTTCTGGAGTCTCCCCAGGGGATTCAGGCCTCGTCTCGAGTGGGGGCAT
This sequence comes from Capricornis sumatraensis, assembly GCF_032405125.1. Taxonomy (NCBI): domain Eukaryota; kingdom Metazoa; phylum Chordata; class Mammalia; order Artiodactyla; family Bovidae; genus Capricornis; species Capricornis sumatraensis. Next base: position 61,364 of record NC_091077.1, on the reverse strand, counting down.
GCACGTGCGCTTTCCTTCCAGGCTGTAGCAGTAATGTCACGCTTCCCGTCGCGTGGATCAAAGGATCTGTGGTTTTCCCTCGAGGCTTTCCCTCGAGGCTTTCCCACAGGGCTGTCCCACGTGCCACCGTGGTGTGAGTCGATCTTCGGCGTGAAAGGTGAGCCAGTGCAGGGCAAAGAGGTTCCTCTGGAATGGACTGAGACATCTGGGGGACTCTTGGAATGGTGGTACGACCATGGAGTTCCTCTCGGCTTTCCTGTGGAGAGTGCCTCCTCTTGAGATGCGACGGGATCGCCGGGAATTCTTTCCCGTTGAAAGCAGGGAAAGGATCCCTCATCTCGAGCTCCGAGGGGGAAACGGGGCTCCTCTGGATGTGGGCGGGACCTTCGTGCTTCCTCTCGATTGGAGACGGGTATGGCGGTCAACTTCTTGAGTTACAGCAAGGGTGTGAAAGACCCTTTCGAAGTTCCAGAGGTTAGGTGTCATTAGTCTCCAGACGCCTCATCGGAAATAGGCCTCATCTCGACTGGAAGGGAGAACTTCCTGGATTTTTTCGAGTTGCGGCAGGTGTTCTCGAGTTACGACGGGGACCTCAGGGACCCGCCCTGGTGGCCTCAGGAGAGGCCAGTCCCCATGCGAGTTGCTAGGGGGCCACTCGGGATTCCTCTCCCGTCGATACCGGGGCCAAAAGAATTTTTTGGAGTCAGGGCCGGAACCGAGGATTCCTCTCAGGGGCTGACATGGATCTTTGGGTACTTCTGGAGTCTCCCCAGGGGAGTCAGGCCTCGTCTCGAGTGGGGGCATGCACGTGCGCTTTCCTTCCAGGCTGTAGCAGCAATGTCACGCTTCCCGTCGCGTGGATCAAAGGATCTGTGGTTTTCCCTCGAGGCTTTCGCTCGAGGCTTACCCACAGGGCTGTCCCACGTGCCACCGTGGTGTGAGTTGATCCTCGGCGTGAAAGATGAGCCAGTGCAGGGCATAGAGGTTCCTCTGAAATGGACTGAGACATCTGGGGGACTCTTGGAATGGTGGTACGACCATGGAGTTCCTCTCGCCTTTCCTGTTGAGAGTGCCTCCTCTTGAGATGCGACGGGAACGCCGGGAATTCTTTCCCGTTGAAAGCAGGGAAAGGATCCCTCATCTCGAGCTACGAGGGGGAAACGGGGCTCCTCTGGATGTTGGCGGGTCCATCGTGCTTCTCTCGAGTGGAGACGGGTATGGCGGTGAACTTCTTGAGTTGCAGCAAGGGTGTGAAAGACCCTTTCGAAGTTCCAGAGGTTAGGTGTCATTAGTCTCCAGACCCCTCATCGGAAATAGGCCTCATCTCGCCTGGAAGGGAGAACTTCCTGGATTTTCTCGAGTTGCGGCAGGTGTTCTCGAGTTACGACGGGGACCTCAGGGACCCGCCCTGGTGGCCTCAGGAGAGGCCAGTCCCCATGCGAGTTGCTAGGGGGCCTCTCGAGATTCCTCTCCCGTTGATACCAGGGCGAAAAACCTTGTGTGGAGTCAGGGCCGGAACCGAGGATTCCTCTCAGGGGCTGACATGGATCTTTGGGTACTTCTGCAGTCTCCCCAAGGGAGTCAGGCCTCGTCTCGAGTGGGGGCATGCACGTGCGCTTTCCTTCCAGGCTGTAGCAGCAATGTCACGCTTCCCGTCGCGTGGATCAAAGGATCTGTGGTTTTCCCTCGAGGCTTTCCCTCGAGGCTTTCCCACAGGGCTGTCCCACGTGCCACCGTGGTGTGAGTCGATCCTCGGCGTGAAAGATGAGCCAGTGCAGGGCAAAGAGGTTCCTCTGGAATGGACTGAGACATCTGGGGGACTCTTGGAATGGTGGTACGACCATGGAGTTCCTCTCGCCTTTCCTGTTGAGAGTGCCTCCTCTTGAGATGCGACGGGAACGCCGGGAATTCTTTCCCGTTGAAAGCAGGGAAAGGATCCCTCATCTCGAGCTACGAGGGGGAAACGGGGCTCCTCTGGATGTGGGCGGGACCATCGTGCTTCCTCCCGAGTGGAGACGGGTATGGCGGTGAACTTCTTGAGTTGCAGCAAGGGTGTGAAAGACCCTTTCGAAGTTCCAGAAGTTAGGTGTCATTTATCTCCAGACGCCTCATCGGAAATAGGCCTCATCTCGCCTGGAAGGGAGAACTTCCTGGATTTTCTCGAGTTGCGGCAGGTGTTCTCGAGTTACGACGGGGACCTCAGGGACCCGCCCTGGTGGCCTCAGGAGAGGCCAGTCCCCATGCGAGTTGCTAGGGGGCCTCTCGGGATTCCTCTCCCGTCGATACCGGGGCCAAAAGAATTTTTTGGAATCAGGGCCGGAACCGAGGATTCCTCTCAGGGGCTGACATGGATATTTGGGTACTTCTGGAGTGTCCCCAGGGGAGTCAGGCCTCGTCTCGAGTCGGGGCATGCACGTGCGCTTTCCTTCCAGGCTGTAGCAGCAATGTCACACTTAACGTGGCGTGGATCAAAGGATCTGTGGTTTTCCCTCGAGGCTTTCCCTCGAGGCTTTCCCACAGGGCTCTCCCACGTGCCACCGTGGTGTGAGTCGATCCTCGGCGTGAAAGATGAGCCAGTGCAGGGCAAAGAGTTTCCTCTGGAATGGACTGAGACATCTGGGGGACTCTTGGAATGGTGGTACGACCATGGAGTTCCTCTCGCCTTTCCTGTTGAGAGTGCCTCCTCTTGAGATGCGAGGGGAACGCCGGGAATTCTTTCCCGTTGAAAGCAGGGAAAGGATCCCTCATCTCGAGCTCCGAGGGGGAAACGGGGCTCCTCTGGATGTGGGCGGGACCATCGTGCTTCCTCTCGAGTGGAGACAGGTATGGCGGTGAACTTCTTGAGTTGCAGCAAGGGTGTGAAAGACCCTTTTGAAGTTCCAGAGGTTAGGTGTCATTAGTCTCCAGACGCCTCATCGGAAATAGGCCTCATCTCGCCTGGAAGGGAGAACTTCCTGGATTTTCTCGAGTTGCGGCAGGTGTTCCCGAGTTACGACGGGGACCTCAGGGACCCGCCCTGGTGGCCTCAGGAGAGGCCAGTCCCCATGCGAGTTGCTAGGGGGCCTCTCGGGATTCCTCTCCCGTCGATACCGGGGCCAAAAACCTTGTGTGGAGTCAGGGCCGGAAGCGAGGATTCCTCTCAGGGGCTGAAATGGATCTTTGGGTACTTCTGGAGTCTCCCCAGGGGATTCAGGCCTCGTCTCGAGTGGGGGCATGCACGTGCGCTTTCCTTCCAGGCTGTAGCAGTAATGTCACGCTTCCCGTCGCGTGGATCAAAGGATCTGTGGTTTTCCCTCGAGGCTTTCCCTCGAGGCTTTCCCACAGGGCTGTCCCACGTGCCACCGTGGTGTGAGTCGATCTTCGGCGTGAAAGGTGAGCCAGTGCAGGGCAAAGAGGTTCCTCTGGAATGGACTGAGACATCTGGGGGACTCTTGGAATGGTGGTACGACCATGGAGTTCCTCTCGGCTTTCCTGTGGAGAGTGCCTCCTCTTGAGATGCGACGGGATCGCCGGGAATTCTTTCCCGTTGAAAGCAGGGAAAGGATCCCTCATCTCGAGCTCCGAGGGGGAAACGGGGCTCCTCTGGATGTGGGCGGGACCATCGTGCTTCCTCTCGATTGGAGACGGGTATGGCGGTCAACTTCTTGAGTTACAGCAAGGGTGTGAAAGACCCTTTCGAAGTTCCAGAGGTTAGGTGTCATTAGTCTCCAGACGCCTCATCGGAAATAGGCCTCATCTCGACTGGAAGGGAGAACTTCCTGGATTTTTTCGAGTTGCGGCAGGTGTTCTCGAGTTACGACGGGGACCTCAGGGACCCGCCCTGGTCGCCTCAGGAGAGGCCAGTCCCCATGCGAGTTGCTAGGGGGCCACTCGGGATTCCTCTCCCGTCGATACCGGGGCCAAAAGAATTTTTTGGAGTCAGGGCCGGAACCGAGGATTCCTCTCAGGGGCTGACATGGATCTTTGGGTACTTCTGGAGTCTCCCCAGGGGAGTCAGGCCTCGTCTCGAGTGGGGGCATGCACGTGCGCTTTCCTTCCAGGCTGTAGCAGCAATGTCACGCTTCCCGTCGCGTGGATCAAAGGATCTGTGGTTTTCCCTCGAGGCTTTCCCTCGAGGCTTTCCCACAGGGCTGTCCCACGTGCCACCATGGTGTGAGTCGATCCTCGGCGTGAAAGATGAGCCAGTGCAGGGCAAAGAGGTTCCTCTGGAATGGACTGAGACATCTGGGGGACTCTTGGAATGGTGGTACGACCATCGAGTTCCTCTCGCCTTTCCTGTTGAGAGTGCCTCCGCTTGAGATGCGACGGGAACGCCGGGAATTCTTTCCCATTGAAAGCAGGGAAAGGATTCCTCATCTCGAGCTATGAGGGGGAAAGGGGGCTCCTCTGGATGTGGGCGGGACGATCGTGCTTCCTCTCGAGTGGAGACGGGTATGGCGGTGAACTTCTTGAGCTGCAGCAAGGGTGTGAAAGACCCTTTCGAAGTTCCAGAGGTTAGGTGTCATTAGTCTCCAGACGCCTCATCGGAAATAGGCCTCATCTCGCCTGGAAGGGGGAACTTCCTGGAATTTCTCGAGTTGCGGCAGGTGTTCTCGAGTTACGACGGGGAACTCAGGGACCTGCCGTGGTGGCCTCAGGAGAGGCCAGTCCCCATGCGAGTTGCTAGGGGGCCTCTCGGGATTCCTCTCCCGTCGATACCCGGGCCAAAAAACTTGTGTGGAGTCAGGGCCGGAACCGAGGATTTCTCTCACGGGCTGATATGGATCTTTGGGTACTTCTGGAGTCTCGCCAGGGGAGACAGGCCTCATCTCGAGTGGGGGCATGCTCGTGCGCTTTCCTTCCAGGCTGTAGCAGCAATGTCACGCTTCCCATCGCGTGGATCAAAGGATCAGTGGTTTTCCCTCGAGGCTTTCCCTCGAGGCTTTCCCACAGGGCTGTCCCACGTGCCACCGTGGTGTGAGTCGATCCTCGGCGTGAAAGATGAGCCAGTGCAGGGCAAAGAGGTTCCTCTGGAATGGACTGAGACATCTGGGGGACTCTTGGAATGGTGGTACGACCATGGAGTTCCTCTCGCCTTTCCTGTTGAGAGTGCCTCCTCTTGAGATGCGACGGGAACGCCGGGAATTCTTTCCCGTTGAAAGCAGGGAAAGGATCCCTCATCTCGAGCTACGAGGGGGAAACGGGGCTCCTCTGGATGTGGGCGGGACCATCGTGCTTCCTCCCGAGTGGAGACGGGTATGGCGGTGAACTTCTTGAGTTGCAGCAAGGGTGTGAAAGACCCTTTCGAAGTTCCAGAAGTTAGGTGTCATTTATCTCCAGACGCCTCATCGGAAATAGGCCTCATCTCGCCTGGAAGGGAGAACTTCCTGGATTTTCTCGAGTTGCGGCAGGTGTTCTCGAGTTACGACGGGGACCTCAGGGACCCGCCCTGGTGGCCTCAGGAGAGGCCAGTCCCCATGCGAGTTGCTAGGGGGCCTCTCGGGATTCCTCTCCCGTCGATACCGGGGCCAAAAGAATTTTTTGGAGTCAGGGCCGGAACCGAGGATTCCTCTCAGGGGCTGACATGGATATTTGAGTACTTCTGGAGTGTCCCCAAGGGAGTCAGGCCTCGTCTCGAGTCGGGGCATGCACGTGCGCTTTCCTTCCAGGCTGTAGCAGCAATGTCACACTTAACGTGGCGTGGATCAAAGGATCTGTGGTTTTCCCTCGAGGCTTTCCCTCGAGGCTTTCCCACAGGGCTCTCCCACGTGCCACCGTGGTGTGAGTCGATCCTCGGCGTGAAAGATGAGCCAGTGCAGGGCAAAGAGTTTCCTCTGGAATGGACTGAGACATCTGGGGGACTCTTGGAATGGTGGTACGACCATGGAGTTCCTCTCGCCTTTCCTGTTGAGAGTGCCTCCTCTTGAGATGCGACGGGAACGCCGGGAATTCTTTCCCGTTGAAAGCAGGGAAAGGATCCCTCATCTCGAGCTCCGAGGGGGAAACGGGGCTCCTCTGGATGTGGGCGGGACCATCGTGCTTCCTCTCGAGTGGAGACAGGTATGGCGGTGAACTTCTTGAGTTGCAGCAAGGGTGTGAAAGACCCTTTCGAAGTTCCAGAGGTTAGGTGTCATTAGTCTCCAGACGCCTCATCGAAATTAGGCCTCATCTCGCCTGGAAGGGAGAACTTCCTGGATATTCTCGAGCTGCGGCAGGTGTTCTCGAGTTACGACGGGGACCTCAGGGACCCGCCCTGGTGGCCTCAGGAGAGGCCAGTCCCCAAGCGAGTTGCTAGGGGTCCTCTCGGGATTCCTCTCCCGTCGATACCAGGGACAAAACCCTTGAGTGGAGTAAGGGCCGGAACCGAGGATTCCTCTCAGGGGCTGACATGGATCTTTGGGTACTCCTGGAGTCTCGCCAGGGGCGTCAGGCCTCGTCTCGAGTGGGGGCATGCACGTGTGCTTGCCTTCCAGGCTGTAGCAGCAATGTCACGCTTCCCGTCGCGTGGATCAAAGGATCTGTGGTTTTCCCTCGAGGCTTTCCCTCGAGGCTATCCCACATGCCTGTCCCACGTGCCACCGTGATGTGAGTCGATCCTCGGCGTGAAAGATGAGCCAGTGCAGGGCAAAGAGGTTCCTCGGGAATGGACTGAGACATCTGGGGGACTCTTGGAATGGTGGTAAGACCATGGAGTTCCTCTCGCCTTTCCTGTTGAGAGTGCCTCCTCTTGAGATGCGACGGGAACGCCGGGAATTCTTTCCCGTTGAAAGCAGGGAAAGGATCCCTCATCTGGAGCTACGAGGGGGAAACGGGGCTCCTCTGGATGTGGGCGGGACCATCGTGCTTCCTCTCGAGTGGAGACGGGTATGGCGGTGAACTTCTTGAGTTGCAGCAAGGGTGTGAAAGACCCTTTCGAAGTTCCAGAGGTTAGGTGTCATTAGTCTCCAGACGCCTCATCGGAAATAGGCCTCATCTCGCCTGGAAGGGAGAACTTCCTGGATTTTCTCGAGTTGCGGCAGGTGTTCTCGAGTTAAGACGGGGACCTCAGGGACCCGCCCTGGTGGCCTCAGGAGAGGCCAGTCCCCATGCGATTTGCTAGGGGCCTCTCGGGATTCCTCTCCCGTCGATACTGGGGCCAAAAACCTTGTGTGGAGTCAGGGCCGGAACCGAGCTTTCCTCTCAGGGGCTGACATGGATCTTTGGGTACTTCTGGAGTCTCCCCAGGGGAGTCAGGCCTCGTCTCGAGTGGGGGCATGCACGTGCGCTTTCCTTCCAGGCTGTAGCAGCAATGTCACGCTTCCCGTCGCGTGGATCAAAGGATCTGTGGTTTTCCCTCGAGGCTTTCCCTCGAGGCTTTCCCACAGGGCTGTCCCACGTGCCACCGTGGTGTGAGTCGATCCTCGGCGTGAAAGATGAGCCAGTGCAGGGCAAAGAGGTTCCTCTGGAATGGACTGAGACATCTGGGGGACTCTTGGCATGGTGGTACGACCATGGAGTTCCTCTCGCCTTTCCTGTTGAGAGTGCCTCCTCTTGAGATGCGACGGGATCACCGGGAATTCTTTCCCGTTGAAAGCAGGGAAAGGATCCCTCATCTCGAGCTACGAGGTGGAAACGGGGCTCCTCTGGATGTGGGCGGGACCATCGTGCTTCCTCTCGAGTGGAGACGGGTATGGGGGTGAAATTCTTTAGTTGCAGCAAGGGTGTGAAAGACCCTTTCGACGTTCCAGAGGTTAGGTGTCATTAGTCTCCAGACGCCTCATCGGAAATAGGCCTCATCTCGCCTGGAAGGGAGAACTTCCTGGATTTTCTCGAGTTGTGGCAGGTGTTCTCGAGTTACGACGGGGACCTCAGCGACCCGCCCTGGTGGCCTCAGGAGAGGCCAGACCCCTAGCGAGTTGCTAGGGGGCCTCTCGTGATTCCTCTCCCGTCGATACCGGGGCCAAAAACCTTGTGTGGATTCAGGGCCGGAACCGAGGATTACTCTCAGGGGCTTACATGGATCTTTGGGTACTTGTGGAGTCTCCCCAGGGGAGTCAGGCCTCGTCTCGAGTGGGGGCATGCACGTGCACTTTCCTTCCAGGCTGTAGCAGCAATGTCACGCTTCCCGTGGCCTGGATCAAACGATCTGTGGTTTTCCCTCGAGGCTTTCCCTCGAGGCTTTCCCACAGGGCTGTCCCACGTGCCACCGTGGTATGAGTCGAACCTCGGCGTGAAAGATGAGCCAGTGCAGGGCCAAGAGGTTCCTCTGGAATGGACTGAGACATCTGGGGGACTCTTGGAATGGTGGTACGACCATGGAGTTCCTCTCGCCTTTCCTGTTGAGAGTGCCTCCTATTGAGAAGAGACGGGAACGCCGGGAATTCTTTCCCCTTGAAAGCAGGGAAAGGATCCCTCATCTCGAGCTACGAGGGGGAAACGGGGCTCCTCTGGATGTGGGCGGGACCATCGTGCTTCCTCTCGAGTGGAGACGGGTATGGCGGTGAACTTCTTGAGTTGCAGCAAGGGTGTGAAAGACCCTTTCGAAGTTCCAGAATTTAGGTGTCATTAGTCTCCAGACGCTTCATCGTAAATAGGCCTCATCTCGCCTGCAAGGGAGAACTTCCTGGATTTTCTCGAGTTGCGGCAGGTGTTCCCGAGTTACGACGGGGACCTCAGGGACCCGCCCTGCTGGCCTCAGGAGAGGCCAGTCCCCATGCGTGTTGCTAGGGGGCCTCTCGGGATTCCTCTCCCGTCGATACCGGGGCCAAAAACCTTGTGTGGCGTCAGGGCCGGAACCGAGGATTCCTCTCAGGGGCTGACATGGATCTTTGGGTACTTCTGGAGTCTCCCCAGGGGAGTCAGGCCTCGTCTCGAGTGGGGGCATGCACGTGCGCTTTCCTTCCAGGCTGTAGCAGCAATGTCACGCTTCCCGTCGCGTGGATCAAAGGATCTGTGGTTTTCCCTCGAGGCTTTCCCTCGAGGCTTTCCCACAGGGCTGTCCCACGTGCCACCGTGGTGTGAGTCGATCCTCGGCGTGAAAGATGAGCCAGTGCAGGGCAAAGAGGTTCCTCTGGAATGGACTGAGACATCTGGCGGACTCTTGGAATGGTGGTACGACCATGGAGTTCCTCTCGGCTTTCCTGTGGAGAGTGCCTCCTCTTGAGATGCGACGGGATCGCCGGGAATTCTTTCCCGTTGAAAGCAGGGAAAGGATCCCTCATCTCGAGCTCCGAGGGGGAAACGGGGCTCCTCTGGATGTGGGCGGGACCATCGTGCTTCCTCTCGAGTGGAGACGGGTATGGCGGTGAACTTCTTGAGTTGCAGCAAGGGTGTGAAAGACCCTTTCGAAGTTCCAGAGTTTAGGTGTCATTAGTCTCCAGACGCCTCATCGGAAATAGGCCTCATCTCGCCTGGAAGGGAGAACTTCCTGGATTTTCTCGAGTTGCGGCAGGTGTTCTCGAGTTACGACGAGGACCTCAGGCACCCGCCCTGGTGGCCTCAGGAGAGGCCAGTCCACATGCGAGTTGCTAGGGGGCCTCTCGGGATTCCTCTCCCGTCGAAACCGGGGCCAAAAACCTTGTGTGGAGTCAGGGCCGGAACCGAGGATTCCTCTCAGGGGCTGACATGGATCTTTGGGTACTTCTGGAGTCTCTCCAGGGGAGTCAGGCCTCGTCTCATGTGGAGGCATGCACTTGCGCTTTCCTTCCAGGCTGTAGCAGCAATGTCACGCTTCCCGTCGCGTGGATCAAAGGATCTGTGGTTTTCCCTCGAGGCTTTCCCTCGAGGCTTTCCCACAGGGCTGTCCCACGTGCCACCGTGGTGTGAGTCGATCCTCGGCGTGAAAGATGAGCCAGTGCAGGGCAAAGAGGTTCCTCTGGAATGGACTGAGACATTTGGGGGACTCTTGGAATGGTGGTACGACCATGGAGTTCCTCTCGGCTTTCCTGTTGAGAGTGCCTCCTCTTGAGATGTGACGGGATCGCCGGGAATTCTTTCCCGTTGAAAGCAGGGAAAGGATCCCTCATCTCGAGCTACGAGGGGGAAACGGGGCTCCTCTGGATGTGGGCGGGACCATCGTGCTTCCTCTCGAGTGGAGACGGGTATGGCGGTGAACTTCTTGAGTTGCAGCAAGGGTGTGAAAGACCCTTTCGAAGTTCCAGAGGTTAGGTGTCATTAGTCTCCAGACGCCTCATCGGAAATAGGCCTCATCTCGCCTGGAAGGGAGAACTTCCTGGATTTTCTCGAGTTGCGGCAGGTTATCCCGAGTTACGACGGGGACCTCAGGGACCCGCCCTGGTGGCCTCAGGAGAGGCCAGTCCCCATGCGAGTTGCTAGGGGGCTTCTCGGGATTCCTCTCCCGTCGATACCGGGGCCTAAAACCTTGTGTGGAGTCAGGGCCGGAACCGAGGATTCCTCTCAGGGGCTGATATGGATCTTTGGGTACTTCTGGAGTCTCGCCAGGGGACACAGGCCTCGTCTCGAGTGGGGGCATGCACGTGCGCTTTCCTTCCAGGCTGTAGCAGCAATGTCACGCTTCCCGTAGCGTTTATCAAAGGGTCTGTTGTTTTCCCTCGAGGCTTTCCCTCGAGGCTTTCCCACAGGGCTGTCCCACGTGCCACCGTGGTGTGAGTTGATCCTCGGCGTGAAAGATGAGCCAGTGCAGGGCAAAGAGTTTCCTCTGGAATGGACTGAGACATCTGGGGGACTCTTGGAATGGTGGTACGACCATGGAGTTCCTCTCGCCTTTCCTGTTGAGAGTGCCTCCTCTTGAGATGCGACGGGAACGCCGGGAATTCTTTCCCGTTGAAAGCAGGGAAAGGATCCCCCATTTCGAGCTCCGAGGGGAAAACGGGGCTCCTCTGGATGTGGGCGGGACCATCGTGCTTCCTCTCGAGTGGAGACGGTTATGGCGGTGAACTTCTTGAGTTGCAGCAAGGGTGTGAAAGACCATTTCGATGTTCCAGAGGTTAGGTGTCATTAGTCTCCAGACGCCTCATCGAAAATAGGCCTCATCTCGCCTGGAAGGGAGAACTTCCTGGATTTTCTCGAGTTGCGGCAGGTGTTCCCGAGTTACGACGGGGACCTCAGGGACCGCCCTGGTGGCCTCAGGAGAGGCCAGTCCCCATGCGAGTTGCTAGGGGGCCTCTCGTGATTCCTCTCCCGTCGATACCGGGGCCAAAAACCTTGTGTGGAGTCAGGGCCGGAACCGAGGATTCCTCTCAGGGGCTGACATGGATCTTTGGGTACTTCTGAAGTCTCCCCAGGGGATTCAGGCCTCGTCTCGAGTGGGGGCATGCACGTGCGCTTTCCTTCCAGGCTGTAGCAGCAATGTCACGTTTCCCGTGGCCTGGATCAAAGGATCTGTGGTTTTCCCTCGAGGCTTTCCCTCGAGGCTTTCCCACAGGGCTGTCCCACGTGCCACCGTGGTGTGAGTCGATCCTCGGCGTGAAAGGTGAGCCAGTGCAGGGCAAAGAGGTTCCTCTGGAATGGACTGAGACATCTGGGGGACTCTTGGAATGGTGGTACGACCATGGAGTTCCTCTCGGCTTTCCTGTGGAGAGTGCCTCCTCTTGAGATGTGTACGGGATCGCCGGGAATTCTTTCCCGTTGAAAGCAGGGAAAGGATCCCTCATCTCGAGCTCCGAGGGGGACACGGGGCTCCTCTGGATGTGGGCGGGACAATCGTGCTTCCTCTCGAGTGGAGACGGGTATGGCGGTGAACTTCTTGAGTTGCAGCAAGGGTGTGAAAGACCCTTTCGAAGTTCCAGAGGTTAGGTGTCATTAGTCTCCAGACGCCTCATCGGAAATAGGCCTCATCTCGCCTGGAAGGGAGAACTTCCTGGATTTTCTCGAGTTGCGGCAGGTTATCCCGAGTTACGACGGGGACCTCAGGGACCCGCCCTGGTGGCCTCAGGAGAGGCCAGTCCCCATGCGAGTTGCTAGGGGGCCTCTCGGGATTCCTCTCCCGTCCATACCGGCACCAAAAACCTTGTGTGGAGTCAGGGCCGGAACCGAGGATTCCTCTCAGGGGCTGATATGCATCTTTGGGTACTTCTGGAGTCTCGCCAGGGGAGACAGGCCTCGTCTCGAGTGGGGGCATGCACGTGCGCTTTCCTTCCAGGCTGTAGCAGCAATGTCACGCTTCCCGTGGCGTGGATCAAAGGGTCTGTGGTTTTCCCTCGAGGCTTTCCCTCGAGGCTTTCCCACAGGGCTGTCCCACGTGCCACCGTGGTGTGAGTCGATCCTCGGCGTGAAAGATGAGCCAGTGCAGGGCAAAGAGGTTCCTCTGGAATGGACTGAGACATCTGGGGGACTCTTGGAATGGTGGTACGACCATGGAGTTCCTCTCGCCTTTCCTGTTGAGAGTGCCTCCTCTTGAGATGCGACGGGAACGCCGGGAATTCTTTCCCGTTGAAAGCAGGGAAAGGATCCCTCATCTCGAGCTACGAGGGAGAAACGGGGCTCCTCTGGATGTGGGCGGGACCATCGTGCTTCCTCTCGAGTGGAGACGGGTATGGCGGTGAACTTCTTGAGTTGCAGCAAGGGTGTGAAAGACCCTTTCGAAGTTCCAGAATTTAGGTGTCATTAGTCTCCAGACGCTTCATCGGAAATAGGCCTCATCTCGCCTGCAAGGGAGAACTTCCTGGATTTTCTCGAGTTGCGGCAGGTGTTCCCGAGTTACGACGGGGACCTCAGGGACCCGCCCTGGTGGCCTCAGGAGAGGCCAGTCCCCATGCGTGTTGCTAGGGGGCCTCTCGGGATTCCTCTCCCGTCGATACCGGGGCCAAAAACCTTGTGTGGCGTCAGGGCCGGAACCGAGGATTCCTCTCAGGGGCTGACATGGATCTTTGGGTACTTCTGGAGTCTCCCCAGGGGAGTCAGGCCTCGTCTCGAGTGGGGGCATGCACGTGCGCTTTCCTTCCAGGCTGTAGCAGCAATGGCACGCTTCCCGTCGCGTGGATCAAAGGATCTGTGGTTTTCCCTCGAGGCTTTCCCACAGGGCTCTCCCACGTGCCACCGTGGTGTGAGTCGATCCTCGGCGTGAAAGATGAGCCAGTGAAGGGCAAAGAGGTTCCTCTGGAATGGACTGAGACATCTGGCGGACTCTTGGAATGGTGGTACGACCATGGAGTTCCTCTCGGCTTTCCTGTGGAGAGTGCCTCCTCTTGAGATGCGACGGGATCGCCGGGAATTCTTTCCCGTTGAAAGCAGGGAAAGGATCCCTCATCTCGAGCTCCGAGGGGGAAACGGGGCTCCTCTGGATGTGGGCGGGACCATCGTGCTTCCTCTCGAGTGGAGACGGGTATGGCGGTGAACTTCTTGAGTTGCAGCAAGGGTGTGAAAGACCCTTTCGAAGTTCCAGAGGTTAGGTGTCATTAGTCTCCAGACGCCTCATCGGAAATAGGCCTCATCTCGCCTGGAAGGGAGAACTTCCTGGATTTTCTCGAGTTGCGGCAGGTGTTCTCGAGTTACGACGGGGACCTCAGGCACCCGCCCTGGTGGCCTCAGGAGAGGCCAGTCCCCATGCGAGTTGCTAGGGGGCCTCTCGGGATTCCTCTCCCATCGAAACCGGGGCCAAAAACCTTGTGTGGAGTCAGGGCCGTAACCGAGGATTCCTCTCAGGGGCTGACATGGATCTTTGGGTACTTCTGGAGTCTCCCCAGGGGAGTCAGGCCTCGTCTCGTGTGGAGGCATGCACTTGCGCTTTCCTTCCAGGCTGTAGCAGCAATGTCACGCTTCCCGTCGCGTGGATCAAAGGATCTGTGGTTTTCCCTCGAGGCTTTCCCTCGAGGCTTTCCCACAGGGCTGTCCCACGTGCCACCGTGGTGTGATTCGATCCTCGGCGTGAAAGATGAGCCAGTGCAGGGCAAAGAGGTTCCTCTGGAATGGACTGAGACATCTGGCGGACTCTTGGAATGGTGGTACGACCATGGAGTTCCTCTCGGCTTTCCTGTTGAGAGTGCCTCCTCTTGAGATGCGACAGGATCGCCGGGAATTCTTTCCCGTTGAAAGCAGGGAAAGGATCCCTCATCTCGAGCTCCGAGGGGGAAACGGGGCTCCTCTGGATGTGGGCGGGACCATCGTGCTTCCTCTCGAGTGGAGACGGGTATGGCGGTGAACTTCTTGAGTTGCAGCAAGTGTGTGAAAGACCCTTTCGAAGTTCCAGAGGTTAGGTGTCATTAGTCTCCAGCCGCCTCATCGGAAATAGGCCTCATCTCGCCTGGAAGGGAGAACTTCCTGGATTTTCTCGAGTTGCGGCAGGTTATCCCGAGTTACGACGGGGACCTCAGGGACCCGCCCTGGTGGCCTCAGGAGAGGCCAGTCCCCATGCGAGTTGCTAGGGGGCCTCTCGGGATTCCTCTCCCGTCGATACCGGGGCCTAAAACCTTGTGTGGAGTCAGGGCCGGAACCGAGGATTCCTCTCAGGGGCTGATATGGATCTTTGGGTACTTCTGGAGTCTCGCCAGGGGACACAGGCCTCGTCTCGAGTGGGGGCATGCACGTGCGCTTTCCTTCCAGGCTGTAGCAGCAATGTCACGCTTCCCGTAGCGTTTATCAAAGGGTCTGTTGTTTTCCCTCGAGGCTTTCCCTCGAGGCTTTCCCACAGGGCTGTCCCACGTGCCACCGTGGTGTGAGTCGATCCTCGGCATGAAAGATGAGCCAGTGCAGGGCAAAGAGTTTCCTCTGTAATGGACTGAGACATCTGGGGGACTCTTGGAATGGTGGTACGACCATGGAGTTCCTCTCGCCTTTCCTGTTGAGAGTGCCTCCTCTTGAGATGCGACGGGAACGCCGGGAATTCTTTCCCGTTGAAAGCAGGGAAAGGATCCCCCATTTCGAGCTCCGAGGGGAAAACGGGGCTCCTCTGGATGTGGGCGGGACCATCGTGCTTCCTCTCGAGTGGAGACGGTTATGGCGGTGAACTTCTTGAGTTGCAGCAAGGGTGTGAAAGACCCTTTCGAAGTTCCAGAGGTTAGGTGTCATTAGTCTCCAGACGCCACATTGGAAATAGGCCTCATCTAGCCTGGAAGGGAGAACTTCCTGGATTTTCTCGAGTTGCGGCAGGTGTTCCCGAGTTACGACGGGGACCTCAGGGACCCGCCCTGGTGGCCTCAGGAGAGGCCAGTCCCCATGCGAGTTGCTAGGGGGCCTCTCGGGATTCCTCTCCCGTCGATACCGGGGCCAAAAGCCTTGTGTGGAGTCAGGGCCGGAACCGAGGATTCCTCTCAGGGGCTAATATGGATCTTTGGGTACTTCTGGAGTCTCGCCAGGGGAGACAGGCCTCGTCTCGAGTGGGGGCATGCACGTGCGCTTTCCTTCCAGGCTGTAGCAGCAATGTCACGCTTCTCGTCGCGTGGATCAAAGGGTCTGTGGTTTTCGCTCGAGGCTTTCCCTCGAGGCTTTCCCACAGGGCTGTCCCACGTGCCACCGTGGTGTGAGTCGATCCTCGGCGTGAAAGATGAGCCAGTGCAGGACAAAGAGTTTCCTCTGGAATGGACTGAGACATCTGGGGGACTCTTGGAATGGTGGTACGACCATGGAGTTACTCTCGCCTTTCCTGTTGAGAGTGCCTCCTCTTGAGATGCGACGGGAACGCTGGGAATTCTTTCCCGTTGAAAGTAGGGAAAGGATCCCTCATCTCGAGCTACGAGGGGGAAACGGGGCTCCTCTGGATGTGGGCGGGACCATCGTGCTTCCTCTCGAGTGGAGACAGGTATGGCGGTGAACTTCTTGAGTTGCAGCAAGGGTGTGAAAGACCCTTTCGAAGTTCCAGAGGTTAGGTGTCATTAGTCTCCAGACGCCTCATCGGAAATAGGCCTCATCTCGCCTGAAAGGGAGAACTTCCTGGATTTTCTCGAGTTGCGGCAGGTGTTCTCGAGTTACGACGGGGACCTCAGGGACCCGCCCTGGTGGCCTCAGGAGAGGCCAGTCCCCATGCGAGTTGCTAGGGGGCCTCTCGGGATTCCTCTCCCGTCGATACCGGGGCCAAAAACCTTGTGTGGAATCAGGGCCGGAACCGAGGATTCCTCTCATGGGATGACATGTATCTTTGGGTACATCTGGAGTCTCCCCAGGGGAGTCAAGCCTCGTCTCGAGTGGGGGCATGCACGTGCGCATTCCTTCCAGACTGTAGCAGCAATGTCACGCTTCCCGTCACGTGGATCAAAGGATCTGTGGTTTTCCCTCGAGGCTTTCCCTCGAGGCTTTCCCACAGGGCTGTCCCACGTGCCACCGTGGTGTGAGTCGATCCTCGGCGTGAAAGATGAGCCAGTGCAGGGCAAAGAGTTTCCTCTGGAATGGACTGAGACATCTGGGGGACTCTTGGAATGGTGGTACGACCATGGAGTTCCTCTCAGCTTTCCTGTGGAGAGTGCCTCCACTTGAGATGCGACGGGATCGCCGGGAATTCTTTCTCGTTGAAAGCAGAGAAAGGATCCCTCATCTCGAGCTCCGAGGGGGAAACGGGGCTCCTCTGGATGTGGGCGGGACCATCGTGCTTCCTCTCGAGTGGAGACGGGTATGGCGGTGAACTTCTTGAGTTGCAGCAAGGGTGTGAAAGACCCTTTCGAAGTTCCAGAGGTTAGGTGTCATTAGTCTCCAGACGCCTCATCGGAAATAGGCCTCATCTCGCCTGGAAGGGAGAACTTCCTGGATTTTCTCGAGTTGCGGCAGGTTATCCCGAGTTACGACGGGGACCTCAGGGACCCGCCCTGGTGGCCTCAGGAGAGGCCAGTCCCCATGCGAGTTGCTAGGGGGCCTCTCGGGATTCCTCTCCCGTCGATACCGGGGCCAAAAACCTTGTGTGGAGTCAGGGCCGGAACCGAGGATTCCTCTCAGGGGCTGAAATGGATCTTTGGGTACTTCTGGAGTCTCGCCAGGGGATTCAGGCCTCGTCTCGAGTGGGAGCATGCACGTGCGCTTTCCTTCCAGGCTGTAGCAGCAATGTCATGGTTCCCGTCGCGTGGATCAAAGGATCTGTGGTTTTCCCTCGAGGCTTTCCCTCGAGGCTTTCCCACAGGGCTGTCCCACGTGCCACCGTGGTGTGAGTCGATCCTCGGCGTGAAAGATGAGCCAGTGCCGGGCAAAGAGGTTCCTCTGGAATGGACTGAGACATCTGGGGGACTCTTGGAATGGTGGTACGACCATGGAGTTCCTCTCGGCTTTCCTGTGGAGAGTGCCTCCTCTTGAGATGCGACGGGATCGCCGGGAATTCTTTCCCGTTGAAAGCAGGGAAAGGATCCCTCATCTCGAGCTCCGAGGGGGAAACGGGGCTCCTCTGGATGTGGGCGGGACCATCGTGCTTCCTCTCGAGTGGAGACGGGTATGGCGGTGAACTTCTTGAGTTGTAGCAAGGGTGTTAAAGACCCTTTCGAAGTTCCAGAGGTTAGGTGTCATTAGTCTCCAGACGCCTCATCGGAAATAGGCCTCATCTCGCCTGAAAGGGAGAACTTCCTGGATTTTCTCGAGTTGCGGCAGGTGTTCTCGAGTTACGACGGGGACCTCAGGGACCCGCCCTGGTGGCCTCAGGAGAGGCCAGTCCCCATGCGAGTTGCTAGGGGGCCTCTCGGGATTCCTCTCCCGTCGATACCGGGGCCAAAAACCTTGTGTGGAGTCAGGGCCGGAACCGAGGATTCCTCTCAGGGGCTGACATGGATCTTTGGGTACTTCTGGAGTCTCCCCAGGGGAGTCAGGCCTCGTCTCGTGTGGGGGCATGCACTTGCGGTTTCCTTCCAGGCTGTAGCAGCAATGTCACGCTTCCCGTGGCGTGGATCAAAGGATCTGTGGTTTTCCCTCGAGGCTTTCCCTCGAGGCTTTCCCACAGGGCTGTCCCACGTGCCACCGTGGTGTGAGTCGATCCTCGGCGTGAAAGATGAGCCAGTGCAGGGCAAACAGGTTCCTCTGGAATGGACTGAGACATCTGGGGGACTCTTGGAATGGTGGTACGACTATGGAGTTCCTCTCGCCTTTCCTGTTGAGAGTGCCTCCTCTTGAGATGCGACGGGAACGCCGGGAATTCTTTCCCGTTGAAAGCAGGGAAAGGATCCCTCATCTCGAGCTACGAGGGGGAAACGGGACTCCTCTGGATGTGGGCGGGACCATCGTGCTTCCTCCAGACTGGAGGCGGGTATGGCGGTGAACTTCTTGAGTTGCAGCAAGGGTGTGAAAGACCCTTTCGAAGTTCCAGAAGTTAGGTGTCATTTATCTCCAGACGCCTCATCGGAAATAGGCTTCATCTCGCCTGGAAGGGAGAACTTCCTGGATTTTCTCGAGTTGCGGCAGGTGTTCTCGAGTTACGACGGGGACCTCAGGGACCCGCCCTGGTGGCCTCAGGAGAGGCCAGTCCCCATGCGAGTTGCTAGGGGGCCTCTCGGGATTCCTCTCCCGTCGATACCGGGGCCAAAAGAATTTTTTGGAGTCAGGGCCGGAACCGAGGATTCCTCTCAGGGGCTGACATGGATCTTTGGGTACTTCTGGAGTGTCCCCAAGGGAGTCAGGCCTCGTCTCGAGTCGGGGCATGCACGTGCGCTTTCCTTCCAGGCTGTAGCAGCAATGTCACGCTTCCCGTGGCGTCGATCAAAGGATCTGTGGTTTTCCCTCGAGGCTTTCCCTCGAGGCTTTCCCACAGGGCTGTCCCACGTGCCACTGTGGTGTGAGTCGATCCTCGGCGTGAAAGATGAGCCAGTGCAGGGCAAAGAGTTTCCTCTGGAATGGACTGAGACATCTGGGGGACTCTTGGAATGGTGGTACTACCATGGAGTTCCTCTCGCCTTTCCTGTTGAGAGTGCCTCCTCTTGAGATGCGACGGGAACGCCGAGAATTCTTTCCCGTTGAAAGCAGGGAAAGGATCCCTCATCTCGAGCTACGAGGGGGAAACGGGGCTCCTCTGGATGTGGACGGGACCATCGTGCTTCCTCTCGAGTGGATACAGGTATGGCGGTGAACTTCTTGAGTTGCAGCAAGGGTGTGAAAGACCCTTTCGAAGTTCCAGAGGTTAGGTGTCATTAGTCTCCAGACGCCTCATCGGAAATAGGCCTCATCTCGCCTGGAAGGGAGAACTTCCTGGATTTTCTCGAGTTGCGGCAGGTGTTCCCGAGTTACGACGGGGACCTCAGGGACCCGCCCTGGTGGCCTCAGGAGAGGCCAGTCCCCATGCGAGTTGCTAGGGGGCCTCTCGGGATTCCTCTCCCGTCGATACCGGGGCCAAAAACCTTGTGTGGAGTCAGGGCCGGAACCGAGGATTCCTCTCAGGGGCTGAAATGGATCTTTGGGTACTTCTGGAGTCTCCCCAGGGGATTCAGGCCTCGTCTCGAGTGGGGGCATGAACGTGCGCTTTCCTTCCAGGCTGTAGCAGTAATGTCACGCTTCCCGTCGCGTGGATCAAAGGATCTGTGGTTTTCCCTCGAGGCTTTCCTTCGAGGCTTTCCCACAGGGCTGTCCCACGTGCCACCGTGGTGTGGGTCGATCTTCGGCGTGAAAGATGAGCCAGTGCAGGGCAAAGAGGTTCCTCTGGAATGGACTGAGACATCTGGGGGACTCTTGGAATGGTGGTACGACCATGGAGTTCCTCTCGGCTTTCCTGTGGAGAGTGCCTCCTCTTGAGATGCGACGGGATCGCCGGGAATTCTTTCCCGTTGAAAGCAGGGAAAGGATCCCTCATCTCGAGCTCCGAGGGGGAAACGGGGCTCCTCTGGATGTGGGCGGGACCATCGTGCTTCCTCTCGATTGGAGACGGGTATGGCGGTCAACTTCTTGAGTTGCAGCAAGGGTGTGAAAGACCCTTTCGAAGTTCCAGAGGTTAGGTGTCATTAGTCTCCAGACGCCTCATCGGAAATAGGCCTCATCTCGCCTGGAAGGGAGAACTTCCTGGATTTTCTCGAGTTGCGGCAGGTGTTCTCGAGTTACGACGGGGACCTCAGGGACCCGCCCTGGTGGCCTCAGGAGAGGCCAGTCCCCATGCGAGTTGCTAGGGGGCCACTCGGGATTCCTCTCCCGTCGATACCGGGGCCAAAAGATTTTTTTGGAGTCAGGGCCGGAACCGAGGATTCCTCTCAGGGGCTGACATGGATCTTTGGGTACTTCTGGAGTCTCCCCAGGGGAGTCAGGCCTCGTTTCGAGTGGGGGCATGCACGTGCGCTTTCCTTCCAGGCTGTAGCAGCAATGTCACGCTTCCCGTCGCGTGGATCAAAGGATCTGTGGTTTTCCCTCGAGGCTTTCCCTCGAGGCTTACCCACAGGGCTGTCCCACGTGCCACCGTGGTGTGAGTTGATCCTCGGCGTGAAAGATGAGCCAGTGCAGGGCAAAGAGGTTCCTCTGAAATGGACTGAGACATCTGGGGGACTCTTGGAATGGTGGTACGACCATGGAGTTCCTCTCGCCTTTCCTGTTGAGAGTGCCTCCTCTTGAGATGCGACGGGAACGCCGGGAATTCTTTCCCGTTGAAAGCAGGGAAAGGATCCCTCATCTCGAGCTCTGAGGGGGAAACGGAGCTCCTCTGGATGTTGGCGGGTCCATCGTGCTTCTCTCGAGTGGAGACGGGTATGGCGGTGAACTTCTTGAGTTGCAGCAAGGGTGTGAAAGACCCTTTCGAAGTTCCAGAGGTTAGGTGTCATTAGTCTCCAGACGCCTCATCGGAAATAGGCCTCATCTCGCCTGGAAGGGAGAACTTCCTGGATTTTCTCGAGTTGCGGCAGGTGTTCTCGAGTTACGACGGGGACCTCAGGGACCCGCCCTGGTGGCCTCAGGAGAGGCCAGTCCCCATGCGAGTTGCTAGGGGGCCTCTCGAGATTCCTCTCCCCTTGATACCAGGGCCAAAAACCTTGTGTGGAGTCAGGGCCGGAACCGAGGATTCCTCTCAGGGGCTGACATGGATCTTTGGGTACTTCTGCAGTCTCCCCAAGGGAGTCAGGCCTCGTCTCGAGTGGGGGCATGCACGTGCGCTTTCCTTCCAGGCTGTAGCAGCAATGTCACGCTTCCCGTCGCGTGGATCAAAGGATCTGTGGTTTTCCCTCGAGGCTTTCCCTCGAGGCTTTCCCACAGGGCTGTCCCACGTGCCACCGTGGTGTGAGTCGATCCTCGGCGTGAAAGATGAGCCAGTGCAGGGCAAAGAGGTTCCTCTGGAATGGACTGAGACATCTGGGGGACTCTTGGAATGGTGGTACGACCATGGAGTTCCTCTCGCCTTTCCTGTTGAGAGTGCCTCCTCTTGAGATGCGACGGGAACGCCGGGAATTCTTTCCCGTTGATAGCAGGGAAAGGATCCCTCATCTCGAGCTACGAGGGGGAAACGGGGCTCCTCTGGATGTGGGCGGGACCATCGTGCTTCCTCCCGAGTGGAGGCGGGTATGGCGGTGAACTTCTTGAGTTGCAGCAAGGGTGTGAAAGACCCTTTCGAAGTTCCAGAAGTTAGGTGTCATTTATCTCCAGACGCCTCATCGGAAATAGGCCTCATCTCGCCTGGAAGGGAGAACTTCCTGGATTTTCTCGAGTTGCGGCAGGTGTTCTCGAGTTACGACGGGGACCTCAGGGACCCGCCCTGGTGGCCTCAGGAGAGGCCAGTCCCCATGCGAGTTCCTAGGGGGCCTCTCGGGATTCCTCTCCCGTCGATACCGGGGCCAAAAGAATTTTTTGGAGTCAGGGCCGGAACCGAGGATTCCTCTCAGGGGCTGACATGGATCTTTGGGTACTTCCGGAGTGTCCCCAAGGGAGTCAGGCCTCGTCTCGAGTCGGGGCATGCACGTGCGCTTTCCTTCCAGGCTGTAGCAGCAATGTCACGCTTCCCGTGGCGTGGATCAAAGGATCTGTGGTTTTCCCTCGAGGCTTTCCCTCGAGGCTTTCCCACAGGGCTCTCCCACGTGCCACCGTGGTGTGAGTCGATCCTCGGCGTGAAAGATGAGCCAGTGCAGGGCAAAGAGTTTCCTCTGGAATGGACTGAGACATCTGGGGGACTCTTGGAATGGTGGTACGACCATGGAGTTCCTCTCGCCTTTCCTGTTGAGAGTGCCTCCTCTTGAGATGCGACGGGAACGCCGGGAATTCTTTCCCGTTGAAAGCAGGGAAAGGATCCCTCATCTGGAGCTCCGAGGGGGAAACGGGGCTCCTCTGGATGTGGGCGGGACCATCGTGCTTCCTCTCGAGTGGAGAGAGGTATGGCGGTGAACTTCTTGAGTTGCAGCAAGGGTGTGAAAGACCCTTTCGAAGTTCCAGAGGTTAGGTGTCATTAGTCTCCAGACGCCTCATCGGAAATAGGCCTCATCTCGCCTGGAAGGGAGAACTTCCTGGATTTTCTCGAGTTGCGGCAGGTGTTCTCGAGTTACGACGGGGACCTCAGGGACCCGCCCTGGTGGCCTCAGGAGAGGCCAGTCCCCAAGCGAGTTGCTAGGGGTCCTCTCGGGATTCCTCTCCCGTCGATACCAGGGACAAAACCCTTGAGTGGAGTAAGGGCCGGAACCGAGGATTCCTCTCAGGGGCTGACATGGATCTTTGGGTACTCCTGGAGTCTTGCCAGGGGCGTCAGGCCTCGTCTCGAGTGGGGGCATGCACGTGTGCTTGCCTTCCAGGCTGTAGCAGCAATGTCACGCTTCCCGTCGCGTGGATCAAAGGATCTGTGGTTTTCCCTCGAGGCTTTCCCTCGAGGCTTTCCCACAGGGCTGTCCCACGTGCCACCGTGGTGTGAGTCGATCCTCGGCGTGAAAGATGAGCCAGTGCAGGGCAAAGAGGTTCCTCTGGAATGGACTGAGACATCTGGGGGACTCTTGGAATGGTGGTACGACCATGGAGTTCCTCTCGACTTTCCTGTTGAGAGTGCCTCCTCTTGAGATGCGACGGGAACGCCGGGAATTCTTTCCCGTTGAAAGCAGGGAAAGGATCCCTCATCTGGAGCTACGAGGGGGAAACGGGGCTCCTCTGGATGTGGGCGGGACCATCGTGCTTCCTCTCGAGTGGAGACGGGTATGGCGGTGAACTTCTTGAGTTGCAGCAAGGGTGTGAAAGACCCTTTCGAAGTTCCAGAGGTTAGGTGTCATTAGTCTCCAGACGCCTCATCGGAAAGAGGCCTCATCTCGCCTGGAAGGGAGAACTTCTTGGTTTTTCTCGAGTTGCGGCAGGTGTTCTCGAGTTAAGACGGGGACCTCAGGGACCCGCCCTGGTGGCCTCAGGAGAGGCCAGTCCCCATGCGAGTTGCTAGGGGCCTCTCGGGATTCCTCTCCCGTCGATACTGGGGCCAAAAACCTTGTGTGGAGTCAGGGCCGGAACCGAGCATTCCTCTCAGGGGCTGACATGGATCTTTGGGTACTTCTGGAGTCTCCCCAGGGGAGTCAGGCCTCGTCTCGAGTGGGGGCATGCACGTGCGCTTTCCTTCCAGGCTGTAGCAGCAATGTCACGCTTCCCGTCGCGTGGATCAAGGGATCTGTGGTTTTCCCTCGAGGCTTTCCCTCGAGGCTTTCCTACAGGGCTGTCCCACGTTCCACCGTGGTGTGAGTCGATCCTCGGCGTGAAAGATGAGCCAGTGCAGGGCAAAGAGGCTCCTCTGGAATGGACTGAGACATCTGGGGGACTCTTGGAATGGTGGTACGACCACGGAGTTCTTCTCGCCTTTCCTGTTGAGAGTGCCTCCTCTTGAGATGCGACGGGAACGCCGGGAATTCTTTCCCGTTGAAAGCAGGGAATGGATCCCTCATCTCGAGCTCCGAGGGGGAAACGGGTCTCCTCTGGATGTGGGCGGGACCATCGTGCTTCCTCTCGAGTGGAGACGGGTATGGCGGTGAACATCTTGAGTTGCAGCAAGGGTGTGAAAGACCCTTTCGAATTCCAGAGTTTAGGTGTCATTAGTCTCCAGACGCCTCATCGGAAATAGGCCTCATCTCGCCTGGAAGGGAGAACTTCCTGGATTTTCTCGAGTTGCGGCAGGTGTTCTCGAGTTACGACGGGGACCTCAGGGACCCGCCCTGGTGGCCTCAGGAGAGGCCAGTCCCCATGCGAGTTGCTAGGGGGCCTCTCGGGATTCCTCTCCCGTAGATACCGGGGCCAAAAACCTTGTGTGGAGTCAGGGCCGGAAGCGAGGATTCCTCTCAGGGGCTGACATGGATCTTTGGGTACTTGTGGAGTCTCTCCAGGGGAGTCAGGCCTCGTCTCGAGTGGGGGCATGCACGTGCGCTTTCCTTCCAGACTGTAGCAGCAATGTCACGCTTCCCGTCGCGTGGATCAAAGGATCTGTGGTTTTCCCTCGAGGCTTTCCCTCGAGGCTCTCCCACAGGGCTGTCCCACGTGCCACCGTGGTGTGAGTCGATCCTCGGCGTGAAAGATGAGCCAGTGCAGGGCAAAGAGGCTCCTCTGGAATGGACTGAGACATCTGGGGGACTCTTGGAATGGTGGTACGACCATGGAGTTCCTCTCGCCTTTCCTGTTGAGAGTGCCTCCTCTTGAGATGCGACGGGAACGCCGGGAATTCTTTCCCGTTGAAAGCAGGGAATGGATCCCTCATCTCGAGCTCCGAGGGGGAAACGGGTCTCCTCTGGATGTGGGCGGGACCATCGTGCTTCCTCTCGAGTGGAGACGGGTATGGCGGTTAACTTCTTGAGTTGCAGCAAGGGTGTGAAAGACCCTTTCGAAGTTCCAGAGTTTAGGTGTCATTAGTCTCCAGACGCCTCATCGGAAATAGGCCTCATCTCGCCTGGAAGGGAGAACTTCCTGGATTTTCTCGAGTTGCGGCAGGTGTTCTCGAGTTACGACGGGGACCTCAGGGACCCGCCCTGGTGGCCTCAGGAGAGGCCAGTCACCATGCGAGTTGCTAGGGGGCCTCTCGGGATTCCTCTCCCGTCGATACCGGGGCCAAAAACCTTGTGTGGAGTCAGGGCCGGAACCGAGGATTCCTCTCAGGGGCTGACATGGATCTTTGGGTACTTGTGAAGTCTCCCCAGGGGAGTCAGGCCTCGTCTCGAGTGGGGGCATGCACGTGCGCTTTCCTTCCAGGCTGTAGCAGCAATGTCACGCTTCCCGTCGCGTGGATCAAAGGATCTGTGGTTTTCCCTCGAGGCTTTCCCTCGAGGCTTTCCCACAGGGCTGTCCCACGTGCCACCGTGGTGTGAGTCGATCCTCGGCGTGAAAGATGAGCCAGTGCAGGGAAAAGAGGCTCCTCTGGAATGGACTGAGACATCTGGGGGACTCTTGGAATGGTGGTACGACCATGGAGTTCCTCTCCCCTTTCCTGTTGAGAGTGCCTCCTCTTGAGATGCGACGGGAACGCCGGGAATCCTTTCCCGTTGAAAGCAGGGAAAGGATCCCTCATCTCGAGCTACGAGGGGGAAACGGGGCTCCTCTGGATGTGGGCGGGACCATCGTGCTTCCTCTCGAGTGGAGACGGGTACGGCGGTGAACTTCTTGAGTTGCAGCAAGGGTGTGAAAGACCCTTTCGAAGTTCCAAAGGTTAGGTGTCATTTGTCTCCAGAGGCCTCATCGGAAATAGGCCTCATCTCGCCCGGAAGGGAGAACTTCCTGGATTTTCTCGAGTTGCGGCAGGTGTTCTCGAGTTACGACGGGGACCTCAGGGACCCGCCCTGTTGGCCTCAGGAGAGGCCAGTCCCCATGCGAGTTGCTAGGGGGCCTCTCGGGTTTCCTCTCCCGTCGATACCGGGGCCAAAAACCTTGTGTGGAGTCAGGGCCGGAACCGAGGATTCCTCTCAGGGGCTGACATGGATCTTTGGGTACTTGTGGAGTCTCACCAGGGGAGTCAGGCCTCGTCTCGAGTGGGGGCATACACGTGCGCTTTCCTTCCAGGCTGTAGCAGCAATGTCACGCTTCCCGTCGCGTGGATCAAAGGATCTGTGGTTTTCCCTCGAGGCTTTCCCTCGAGGCTTTCCCACAGGGCTGTCCCACGTGCCACCGTGGTGTGAGTCGATCATCGGCGTGAAAGATGAGCCAGTGCAGGGCAAAGAGGCTCCTCTGGAATGGACTGAGACATCTGGGGGACTCTTGGAATGGTGGTACGACCATGGAGTTCCTCTCGCCTTTCCTGTTGAGAGTGCCTCCTCTTGAGATGCGACGGGAACGCCGGGAATTCTTTCCCGTTGAAAGCAGGGAATGGATCCCTCATCTCGAGCTCCGAGGGGGAAACGGGTCTCCTCTGGATGTGGGCGGGACCATCGTGCTTCCTCTCGAGTGGAGACGGGTATGGCGGTGAACTTCTTGAGTTGCAGCAAGGGTGTGAAAGACCCTTTCGAAGTTCCAGAGTTTAGGTGTCATTAGTCTCCAGACGCCTCATCGGAAATAGGCCTCATCTCGCCTGGAAGGGAGAACTTCCTGGATTTTCTCGAGTTGCGGCAGGTGTTCTCGAGTTACGACGGGGACCTCAGGGACCCGCCCTGGTGGCCTCAGGAGAGGCCAGTCCCCATGCGAGTTGCTAGGGGTCCTCTCGGGATTCCTCTCCCGTCGATACCGGGGCCAAAAACCTTGTGTGGAGTCAGGGCCGGAACCGAGGATTCCTCTCAGGGGCTGACATGGATCTTTGGGTACTTGTGGAGTCTCCCCAGGGGAGTCAGGCCTCGTCTCGAGTGGGGGCATGCACGTGCGCTTTCCTTCCAGGCTGTAGCAGCAATGTCACGCTTCCCGTCGCGTGGATCAAAGGATCTGTGGTTTTCCCTCGAGGCTTTCCCTCGAGGCTTTCCCACAGGGCTGTCCCACGTGCCACCGTGGTGTGAGTCGATCCTCGGCGTGAAAGATGAGCCAGTGCAGGGCAAAGAGGCTCCTCTGGAATGGACTGAGACATCTGGGGGACTCTTGGAATGGTGGTACGACCATGGAGTTCCTCTCGCCTGTCCTGTTGAGAGTGCCTCCTCTTGAGATGCGACGGGAACGCCGGGAATTCTTTCCCGTTGAAAGCAGGGAAAGGATCCCTCATCTCGAGTAACGAGGGGGAAACGGGGCTCCTTTGGATGTGGGCGGGACCATCGTGCTTCCTCTCGAGTGGAGACGGGTACGGCGGTGAACTTCTTGAGTTGCAGCAAGGGTGTGAAAGACCCTTTCGAAGTTCCAGAGGTTAGGTGTCATTTGTCTCCAGAAGCCTCATCGGAAATAGGCCTCATCTCGCCTGGAAGGGAGAACTTCCTGGATTTTCTCGAGTTGCGGCAGGTGTTCTCGAGTTACGACGGGAACCTCAGGGACCCGCCCTGGTGGCCTCAGGAGAGGCCAGTCCCCATGCGAGTTGCTAGGGGGCCTCTCGGGATTCCTCTCCCGTCGATACCGGGGCCAAAAACCTTGTGTGGAGTCAGGGCCGGAACCGAGGATTCCTCTCAGGGGCTGACATGGATCTTTGGGTACTTCTGGAGTCTCCCCAGGGGAGTCAGGCCTCGTCTCGAGTGGGGGCATGCACGTGCGCTTTCCTTCCAGGCTGTAGCAGCAATGTCACGCTTCCCGTCGCGTGGATCAAAGGATCTGTGGTTTTCCCTCGAGGCTTTCCCTCGAGGCTTTCCCACAGGGCTGTCCCACGTGCCACCGTGGTGTGAGTCGATCCTCGGCGTGAAAGATGAGCCAGTGCAGGGCAAAGAGGCTCCTCTGGAATGGACTGAGACATCTGGGGGACTCTTGGAATGGTGGTACGACCATGGAGTTCTTCTCGCCTTTCCTGTTGAGAGTGCCTCCTCTTGAGATGCGACGGGAACGCCGGGAATTCTTTCCCGTTGAAAGCAGGGAATGGATCCCTCATCTCGAGCTCCGAGGGGGAAACGGGTCTCCTCTGGATGTGGGCGGGACCATCGTGCTTCCTCTCGAGTGGAGACGGGTATGGCGGTGAACTTCTTGAGTTGCAGCAAGGGTGTGAAAGACCCTTTCGAATTCCAGAGTTTAGGTGTCATTAGTCTCCAGACGCCTCATCGGAAATAGGCCTCATCTCGCCTGGAAGGGAGAACTTCCTGGATTTTCTCGAGTTGCGGCAGGTGTTCTCGAGTTACGACGGGGACCTCAGGGACCCGCCCTGGTGGCCTCAGGAGAGGCCAGTCCCCATGCGAGTTGCTAGGGGGCCTCTCGGGATTCCTCTCCCGTCGATACCGGGGCAAAAAACCTTGTGTGGAGTCAGGGCCGGAACCGAGGATTCCTCTCAGGGGCTGACATGGATCTTTGGGTACTTGTGGAGTCTCTCCAGGGGAGTCAGGCCTCGTCTCGAGTGGGGGCATGCACGTGCGCTTTCCTTCCAGGCTGTAGCAGCAATGTCACGCTTCCCGTCGCGTGGATCAAAGGATCTGTGGTTTTCCCTCGAGGCTTTCCCTCGAGGCTTTCCCACAGGGCTGTCCCACGTGCCACCGTGGTGTGAGTCGATCCTC
Organism: Capricornis sumatraensis; assembly: GCF_032405125.1. NCBI lineage: Eukaryota > Metazoa > Chordata > Mammalia > Artiodactyla > Bovidae > Capricornis > Capricornis sumatraensis. Next base: position 33,096 of record NC_091077.1, on the reverse strand, counting down.
GGCGTGAAAGATGAGCCAGTGCAGGGCAAAGAGGCTCCTCTGGAATGGACTGAGACATCTGGGGGACTCTTGGAATGGTGGTACGACCATGGAGTTCCTCTCGCCTTTCCTGTTGAGAGTGCCTCCTCTTGAGATGCGATGGGAACGCCGGGAATTCTTTCCCGTTGAAAGCAGGGAAAGGATCCCTCATCTCGAGCTACGAGGGGGAAACGGGGCTCCTCTGGATGTGGGCGGGACCATCGTGCTTCCTCTGGGGTGGAGACGGGTACGGCGGTGAACTTCTTGAGTTGCAGCAAGGGTGTGAAAGACCCTTTCGAAGTTCCAGAGGTTAGGTGTCATTTTTCTCCAGAGGCCTCATCGGAAATAGGCCTCATCTCGCCTGGAAGGGAGAACTTCCTGGATTTTCTCGAGTTGCGGCAGGTGTTCTCGAGTTACGACGGGGACCTCAGGGACCCGCCCTGTTGGCCTCAGGAGAGGCCAGTCCCCATTCGAGTTGCTAGGGGGCCTCTCGGGATTCCTCTCCCGTCGATACCGGGGCCAAAAACCTTGTGTGGAGTCAGGGCCGGAACCGAGGATTCCTCTCAGGGGCTGACATGGATCTTTGGGTACTTGTGGAGTCTCCCCAGGGGAGTCAGGCCTCGTCTCGAGTGGGGGCATGCACGTGCGCTTTCCTTCCAGGCTGTAGCAGCAATGTCACGCTTCCCGTCGCGTGGATCAAAGGATCTGTGGTTTTCCCTCGAGGCTTTCCCTCGAGGCTTTCCCACAGGGCTGTCCCACGTGCCACCGTGGTGTGAGTCGATCCTCGGCGTGAAAGATGAGCCAGTGCAGGGCAAAGAGGCTCCTCTGGAATGGACTGAGACATCTGGGGGACTCTTGGAATGGTGGTACGACCATGGAGTTCCTCTCGCCTTTCCTGTTGAGAGTGCCTCCTCTTGAGATGCGACGGGAACGCCGGGAATCCTTTCCCGTTGAAAGCAGGGAATGGATCCCTCATCTCGAGCTCCGAGGGGGAAACGGGTCTCCTCTGGATGTGGGCGGGACCATCGTGCTTCCTCTCGAGTGGAGACGGGTATGGCGGTGAACTTCTTGAGTTGCAGCAAGGGTGTGAAAGACCCTTTCGAAGTTCCAGATTTTAGGTGTCATTAGTCTCCAGACGCCTCATCGGAAATAGGCCTCATCTCGCCTGGAAGGGAGAACTTCCTGGATTTTCTCGAGTTGCGGCAGGTGTTCTCGAGTTACGACGGGGACCTAAGGGACCCGCCCTGGTGGCCTCAGGAGAGGCCAGTCCCCATGCGAGTTGCTAGGGGGCCTCTCGGGATTCCTCTCCCGTCGATACCGGGGCCAAAAACCTTGTGTGGAGTCAGGGCCGGAACCGAGGATTCCTCTCAGGGGCTGACATGGATCTTTGGGTACTTGTGGAGTCTCCCCAGGGGAGTCAGGCCTCGTCTCGAGTGGGGGCATGCACGTGCGCTTTCCTTCCAGGCTGTAGCAGCAATGTCACGCTTCCCGTCGCGTGGATCAAAGGATCTGTGGTTTTCCCTCGAGGCTTTCCCTCGAGGCTTTCCCACAGGGCTGTCCCACGTGCCACCGTGGTGTGAGTCGATCCTCGGCGTGAAAGATGAGCCAGTGCAGGGAAAAGAGGCTCCTCTGGAATGGACTGAGACATCTGGGGGACTCTTGGAATGGTGGTACGACCATGGAGTTCCTCTCGCCTTTCCTGTTGAGAGTGCCTCCTCTTGAGATGCGACGGGAACGCCGGGAATTCTTTCCCGTTGAAAGCAGGGAAAGGATCCCTCATCTCGAGCTACGAGGGGGAAACGGGGCTCCTCTGGATGTGGGGGGGACCATCGTGCTTCCTCTCGAGTGGAGACGGGTACGGCGGTGAACTTCTTGAGTTGCAGCAAGGGTGTGAAAGACCCTTTCGAAGTTCGAGAGGTTAGGTGTCATTTGTCTCCAGAGGCCTCATCGGAAATATGCCTCATCTCGCCTGGAAGGGAGAACTTCCTGGATTTTCTCGAGTTGCGGCAGGTGTTCTCGAGTTACGACGGGGACCTCAGGGACCCGCCCTGGTGGCCTCAGGAGAGGCCAGTCCCCATGCGAGTTGCTAGGGGGCCTCTCGGGATTCCTCTCCCGTCGATACCGGGGCCAAAAACCTTGTGTGGAGTCAGGGCCGGAACCGAGGATTCCTCTCAGGGGCTGACATGGATCTTTGGGTACTTCTGGAGTCTCCCCAGGGGAGTCAGGCCTCGTCTCGAGTGGGGGCATGCACGTGCGCTTTCCTTCCAGGCTGTAGCAGCAATGTCACGCTTCCCGTCGCGTGGATCAAAGGATCTGTGGTTTTCCCTCGAGGCTTTCCCTCGAGGCTTTCCCACAGGGCTGTCCCACGTGCCACCGTGGTGTGAGTCGATCCTCGGCGTGAAAGATGAGCCAGTGCAGGGCAAAGAGGCTCCTCTGGAATGGACTGAGACATCTGGGGGACTCTTGGAATGGTGGTACGACCATGGAGTTCCTCTCGCCTTTCCTGTTGAGAGTGCCTCCTCTTGAGATGCGACGGGAACGCCGGGAATTCTTTCCCGTTGAAAGCAGGGAATGGATCCCTCATCTCGAGCTTAAAGGGGGAAACGGGTCTCCGCTGGATGTGGGCGGGACCATCGTGCTTCCTCTCGAGTGGAGACGGGTATGACGGTGAACTTCTTGAGTTGCAGCAAGGGTGTGAAAGACCCTTTCGAAGTTCCAGAGTTTAGGTGTCATTAGTCTCCAGACGCCTCATCGGAAATAGGCCTCATCTCGCCTGGACGGGAGAACTTCCTGGATTTTCTCGAGTTGCGGCAGGTGTTCTCGAGTTACGACGGGGACCTCAGGGACCCGCCCTGGTGGCCTCAGGAGAGGCCAGTCCCCATGCGAGTTGCTAGGGGGCCTCTCGGGATTCCTCTCCCGTCGATACCAGGGCCAAAAACCTTGTGTGGAGTCAGGGCCGGAACCGAGGATTCCTCTCAGGGGCTGACATGGATCTTTGGGTACTTGTGGAGTCTCCCCAGGGGAGTCAGGCCTCGTCTCGAGTGGGGGCATGCACGTGCGCTTTCCTTCCAGGCTGTAGCAGCAATGTCACGCTTCCCGTCGCGTGGATCAAAGGATCTGTGGTTTTCCCTCGAGGCTTTCCCTCGAGGCTTTCCCACAGGGCTGTCCCACGTGCCACCGTGGTGTGAGTCGATCCTCGGCGTGAAAGATGAGCCAGTGCAGGGCAAAGAGGCTCCTCTGGAATGGACTGAGACATCTGGGGGACTCTTGGAATGGTGGTACGACCATGGAGTTCCTCTCGCCTTTCCTGTTGAGAGTGCCTCCTCTTGAGATGCGACGGGAACGCCGGGAATTCTTTCCCGTTGAAAGCAGGGAATGGATCCCTCATCTCGAGCTTAAAGGGGGAAACGGGTCTCCGCTGGATGTGGGCGGGACCATCGTGCTTCCTCTCGAGTGGAGACGGGTATGACGGTGAACTTCTTGAGTTGCAGCAAGGGTGTGAAAGACCCTTTCGAAGTTCCAGAGTTTAGGTGTCATTAGTCTCCAGACGCCTCATCGGAAATAGGCCTCATCTCGCCTGGACGGGAGAACTTCCTGGATTTTCTCGAGTTGCGGCAGGTGTTCTCGAGTTACGACGGGGACCTCAGGGACCCGCCCTGGTGGCCTCAGGAGAGGCCAGTCCCCATGCGAGTTGCTAGGGGGCCTCTCGGGATTCCTCTCCCGTCGATACCAGGGCCAAAAACCTTGTGTGGAGTCAGGGCCGGAACCGAGGATTCCTCTCAGGGGCTGACATGGATCTTTGGGTACTTGTGGAGTCTCCCCAGGGGAGTCAGGCCTCGTCTCGAGTGGGGGCATGCACGTGCGCTTTCCTTCCAGGCTGTAGCAGCAATGTCACGCTTCCCGTCGCGTGGATCAAAGGATCTGTGGTTTTCCCTCGAGGCTTTCCCTCGAGGCTTTCCCACAGGGCTGTCCCACGTGCCACCGTGGTGTGAGTCGATCCTCGGCGTGAAAGATGAGCCAGTGCAGGGCAAAGAGGCTCCTCTGGAATGGACTGAGACGTCTGGGGGACTCTTGGAATGGTGGTACGACCATGGAGTTCCTCTCGCCTTTCCTGTTGAGAGTGCCTCCTCTTGAGATGCGACGGGAACGCCGGGAATTCTTTCCCGTTGAAAGCAGGGAAAGGATCCCTCATCTCGAGCTACGAGGGGGAAACGGGGCTCCTCTGGATGTGGGCGGGACCATCGTGCTTCCTCTCGAGTGGAGACGGGTACGGCGGTGAACTTCTTGAGTTGCAGCAAGGGTGTGAAAGACCCTGTCGAAGTTCCAGAGGTTAGGTGTCATTTGTCTCCAGAGGCCTCATCGGAAATAGGCCTCATCTCGCCTGGAAGGGAGAACTTCCTGGATTTTCTCGAGTTGCGGCAGGTGTTCTCGAGTTACGACGGGGACCACAGGGACCCGCCCTGTTGGCCTCAGGAGAGGCCAGTCCCCATGCGAGTTGCAAGGGGGCCTCTCGGGATTCCTCTCCCGTCGATACCGGGGCCAAAAACCTTGTGTGGAGTCAGGGCCGGAACCGAGGATTCCTCTCAGGGGCTGACATGGATCTTTGGGTACTTGTGGAGTCTCCCCAGGGGAGTCAGGCCTCGTCTCGAGTGGGGGCATGCACGTGCGCTTTCCTTCCAGGCTGTAGCAGCAATGTCACGCTTCCCGTCGCGTGGATCAAAGGATCTGTGGTTTTCCCTCGAGGCTTTCCCTCGAGGCTTTCCCACAGGGCTGTCCCACGTGCCACCGTGGTGTGAGTCGATCCTCGGCGTGAAAGATGAGCCAGTGCAGGGCAAAGAGGCTCCTCTGGAATGGACTGAGACATCTGGGGGACTCTTGGAATGGTGGTACGACCATGGAGTTCCTCTCGCCTTTCCTGTTGAGAGTGCCTCCTCTTGAGATGCGACGGGAACGCCGGGAATTCTTTCCCGTTGAAAGCAGGGAATGGATCCCTCATCTCGAGCTCCAAGGGGGAAACGGGTCTCCTCTGGATGTGGGCGGGACCATCGTGCTTCCTCTCGTGTGGAGACGGGAATGGCGGTGAACTTCTTGAGTTGCAGCAAGGGTGTGAAAGACCCTTTCGAAGTTCCAGAGTTTAGGTGTCATTAGTCTCCAGACGCCTCATCGGAAATAGGCCTCATCTCGCCTGGAAGGGAGAACTTCCTGGATTTTCTCGAGTTGCGGCAGGTGTTCTCGAGTTACGACGGGGACCTCAGGGACCCGCCCTGGTGGCCTCAGGAGAGGCCAGTCCCCATGCGAGTTGCTAGGGGGCCTCTCGGGATTCCTCTCCCGTCGATACCAGGGCCAAAAACCTTGTGTGGAGTCAGGGCCGGAACCGAGGATTCCTCTCAGGGGCTGACATGGATCTTTGGGTACTTGTGGAGTCTCCCCAGGGGAGTCAGGCCTCGTCTCGAGTGGGGGCATGCACGTGCGCTTTCCTTCGAGGCTGTAGCAGCAATGTCACGCTTCCCGTCGCGTGGATCAAAGGATCTGTGGTTTTCCCTCGAGGCTTTCGCTCGAGGCTTTCCCACAGGGCTGTCCCACGTGCCACCGTGGTGTGAGTCGATCCTCGGCGTGAAAGATGAGCCAGTGCAGGGCAAAGAGTTTCCTCTGGAATGGACTGAGACATCTGGGGGACTCTTGGAATGGTGGTACGACCATGGAGTTCCTCTCGCCTTTCCTGTTGAGAGTGCCTCCTCTTGAGATGCGACGGGAACGCCGGGAATTCTTTCCCGTTGAAAGCAGGGAAAGGATCCCTCATCTCGAGCTTCGAGGGGGAAACGAGGCTCCTCTGGATGTGGGCGGGACAATCGTGCTTCCTCTCGAGTGGAGACGGGTATGGCGGTGAACTTCTTGAGTTGCAGCAAGGATGTGAAAGACCCTTTCGAAGTTCCAGAGGTTAGGTGTCATTAGTCTCCAGACGCCTCATCGGAAATAGGCCTCATCTCGCCTGGAAGGGAGAACTTCCTGGATTTTCTCGAGTTGCGGCAGGTGTTCTCGAGTTACGACGGGGACCTCAGGGACCCGCCCTGGTGGCCTCAGGAGAGGCCAGTCACCATGCGAGTTGCTAGGGGGCCTCTCGGGATTCCTCTCCCGTCGATACCGGGGCCGAAAACCTTGTGTGGAGTCAGGGCAGGAACCGAGGATTCCTCTCAGGGGCTGACATGGATCTTTGGGTACTTGTGGAGTCTCCCCAGGGGAGTCAGGCCTCGTCTCGAGTGGGTGCATGCACGTGCACTTTCCTTCCAGGCTGTAGCAGCAATGTCACGCTTCCCGTGGCGTGGATCAAAGGATCTGTGGTTTTCCCTCGAGGCTTTCCCTCGAGGCTTTCCCACAGGGCTGTCCCACGTGCCACCGTGGTGTGAGTCGATCCTCGGCGTGAAAGATGAGCCAGTGCAGGGCAAAGAGGTTCCTCTGGAATGGACTGAGATATCTGGGGGACTATTGAAATGGTGGTACGACCATGGAGTTCCTCTCGCCTTTCCTGTTGAGAGTGCCTCCTCTTGAGATGCGACGGGAACGCCGGGAATTCTTTCCCGTTGAAAGCAGGGAAAGGATCCCTCATCTCGAGCTACGAGGGGGAAACGGGGCTCCTCTGGATGTGGGCGGGACCATCGTGCTTCCTCTTGAGTGGACACGGGTATGGCGGTGAACTTCTTGAGTTGCAGCAAGGATGTGAAAGACCCTTTCAACGTTCCAGAGGTTAGGTGTCATTAGTCTCCAGACGCCTCATCGGAAATAGGCCTCATCTCGCCTGGAAGGGAGAACTTCCTGGATTTTCTCGAGTTGCGGCAGGTGTTCTTGAGTTACGACGGGGACCTCAGGGACCCGCCCTGGTGGCCTCAGGAGAGGCCAGTCCCCATGCGAGTTGCTAGGGGGCCTCTCGGGATTCCTCTCCCGTCGATACCGGGGCCTAAAACCTTGTGTGGAGTCAGGGCCGGAACCGAGGATTCCTCTCAGGGGCTGACATGGTGCTTTGGGTACTTGTGGAGTCTCCCCAGGGGAGTCAGGCCTCGTCTCGAGTGGGGGCATGCACGTGCGCTTTCCTTCCAGGCTGTATCAGCAATGTCACGCTTCCCGTCGCGTGGATCAAAGGATCTGTGGTTTTCCCTCGAGGCTTTCCCTCGAGGCTTTCCCACAGGGCTGTCCCACGTGCCACCGTGGTGTGAGTCGATCCTCGGCGTGAAAGATGAGCCAGTGCAGGGCAAAGAGGCTCCTCTGGAATGGACTGAGACATCTGGGGGACTCTTGGAATGGTGGTACGACCATGGAGTTCCTCTCGCCTTTCCTGTTGAGAGTGCCTCCTCTTGAGATGCGACGGGAACGCCGGGAATTCTTTCCCGTTGAAAGCAGGGAAAGGATCCCTCATCTCGAGCTACGAGGGGGAAACGGGGCTCCTCTGGATGTGGGCGGGACCATCGTGCTTCCTCTCGAGTGGAGACGGGTATGGCGGTGAACTTCTTGAGTTGCAGCAAGGGTGTGAAAGACCCTTTCGAAGTTCCAGAGGTTAGGTGTCATTCGTCTCCAGACGCCTCATCGGAAATAGGCCTCATCTCGCCTGGAATGTAGAACTTCCTGGATTTTCTCGAGTTGCGGCAGGTGTTGTCGAGTTACGACGGGGACCTCAGGGACCCGCCCTGGTGGCCTCAGGAGAGGCCAGTCCCCATGCGAGTTGCTAGGGGGCCTCTCGGGATTCCTCTCCCGTCGATACCGGGGCCAAAAACCTTGTGTGGAGTCAGGGCCGGAACCGAGGATTCCTCTCAGGGGCTGACATGGATCTTTGGGTACTTGTGGAGTCTCCCCAGCGGAGTCAGGCCTCGTCTCGAGTGGGGGCATGCACGTGCGCTTTCCTTCCAGGCTGTAGCAGCAATGTCACGGTTCCCGTCGCGTGGATCAAAGGATCTGTGGTTTTCCCTCGAGGCTTTCCCTCGAGGCTTTCCCACAGGGCTGTCCCACGTGCCACCGTGGTGTGAGTCGATCCTCGGCGTGAAAGATGAGCCAGTGCAGGGCAAAGAGGTTCCTCTGGAATGGACTGAGACATCTGGGGGACTCTTGGAATGGTGGTTCGACCATGGAGTTCCTCTCGCCTTTCCTGTTTTGAGTGCCTCCTCTTGAGATGCGATGGGAACGCCGGGAATTCTTTCCCGTTGAAAGCTAGGAAAGGATCCCTCATCTCGAGCTACGAGGGTGAAACGTGGCTCCTCTGGATGTGGGCGGGACCATCATGCTTCCTCTCGAGTGGACACGGGTATGGCGGTGAACTTTTTGAGTTGCAGCAAGGGTGTGAAAGACCCTTTCGAAGTTCCAGAGGTTAGGTGTCATTCGTCTCCAGAAGCCTCATCGGAAATAGGCCTCATCTCGCCTGGAAGGTAGAACTTCATGGATTTTCTCGAGTTGCGGCAGGTGTTGTCGAGTTACGACGGGGACCTCAGGGACCCGCCCTGGTGGCCTCAGGAGAGGCCAGTCCCCATGCGAGTTGCTAGGGGGCCTCTCGGGATTCCTCTCCCGTCGATACCGGGGCCAAAAACCTTGTGTGGAGTCAGGGCCGGAACCGAGGATTCCGCTCAGGGGCTGACATGGATCTTTGGGTACTTCTGGAGTCTCCGCAGGGGAGTCAGGCCTCGTCTCGAGTGGGGGCATGCACGTGCGCTTTCCTTCCAGGCTGTAGCAGCAATGTCACGCTTCCCGTCGCGTGGATCAAAGGATCTGTGGTTTTCCCTCGAGGCTTTCCCTCGAGGCTTTCCCACAGGGCTGTCCCACGTGCCACCGTGGTGTGAGTCGATCCTCGGCGTGAAAGATGAGCCAGTGCAGGGCAAAGAGGTTCCTCTGGAATGGACTGAGACATCTGGGGGACTCTTGGAATGGTGGTACGACCATGGAGTTCCTCTCGCCTTTCCTGTTGAGAGTGCCTCCTCTTGAGATGCGATGGGAACGCCGGGAATTCTTTCCCGTTGAAAGCAGGGAAAGGATCCCTCATCTCGAGCTACGAGGGGCAAACGGGGCTCCTCTGGATGTGGGCGGGACCATCGTGCTTCCTCTCGAGTGGAGACGGGTATGGCGGTGAACTTCTTGAGTTGCAGCAAGGGTGTGAAAGACCCTTTCGAAGTTCCAGAGGTTAGGTGTCATTAGTCTCCAGACGCCTCATCGGAAATAGGCCTCATCTCGCCTGGAAGTGAGAACTTCCTGGATTTTCTCGAGTTGCGGCAGGTGTTCCCGAGTTACGACGGGGACCTCAGGGACCCGCTCTGGTGGCCTCAGGAGAGGCCAGTCCCCATGCGAGTTGCTAGGGGGCCTCTCGGGATTCCTCTCCCGTCGATACCGGGGCCAAAAACCTTGTGTGGAGTCAGGGCCGGAACCGAGGATTCCTCTCAGGGGCTGACATGGATCTTTGGGTACTTGTGGAGTCTCCCCAGGGGAGTCAGGCCTCGTCTCGAGTGGGGGCATGCACGTGCGCTTTCCTTCCAGGCTGTAGCAGCAATGTCACGCTTCCCGTGGCGTGGATCAAAGGATCTGTGGTTTTCCCTCGAGGCTTTCCCTCGAGGCTTTCCCACAGGGCTGTCCCACGTGCCACCGTGGTGTGAGTCGATCCTCGGCGTGAAAGATGAGCCAGTGCAGGGCAAAGAGGTTCCTCTGGAATGGACTGAGACATCTGGGGGACTCTTGGAATGGTGGTACGACCATGGAGTTCCTCTCGGCTTTCCTGTGGAGAGTGCCTCCTCTTGAGATGCGACGGGATCGCCGGGAATTCTTTCCCTTTGAAAGCAGGGAAAGGATCCCTCATCTCGAGCTCCGAGGGGGAAACGGGGCTCCTCTGGATGTGGGCGGGACCATCGTGCTTCTTCTCGAGTGGAGACGGGTATGGCGGTGAACTTCTTGAGTTGCAGCAAGGGTGTGAAAGACCCTTTCGAAGTTCCAGAGGTTAGGTGTCATTAGTCTCCAGACGCCTCATCGGAAATAGGCCTCATCTCGCCTGGAATGGAGAACTTCCTGGATTTTCCCGAGTTGCGGCAGGTGTTCTCGAGTTACGACGGGGACCTCAGGGACCCGCCCTGGTGGCCTCAGGAGAGGCCAGTCCCCATGCGAGTTGCTAGGGGGCCTCTCGGGATTCCTCTCCCGTCGATACCGGGCCAAAAACCTTGTGTGGAGTCAGGGCCGGAACCGAGGATTCCTCTCAGGGGCTGACATGGATCTTTGGGTACTTGTGGAGTCTCCCCAGGGGAGTCAGGCCTCGTCTCGAGTGGGGGCATGCACGTGCGCTTTCCTTCCAGGCTGTAGCAGCAATGTCACGCTTCCCGTCGCGTGGATCAAAGGATCTGTGGTTTTCCCTCGAGGCTTTCCCTTGAGGCTTTCCCACAGGGCTGTCCCACGTGCCACCGTGGTGTGAGTCGATCCTCGGCGTGAAAGATGAGCCAGTGCAGGGCAAAGAGGTTCCTCTGGAATGGACTGAGACATCTGGGGGACTCTTGGAATGGTGGTACGACCATGGAGTTACTCTCGCCTTTCCTGTTGAGAGTGCCTCCTCTTGAGATGCGATGGGAACGCCGGGAATTCGTTCCCGTTGAAAGCAGGGAAAGGATCCCTCATCTCGAGCTACGAGGGGGAAACGGGGCTCCTCTGGATGTGGGCGGGACCATCATGCTTCCTCTCGAGTGGACAGGGGTATGGCGGTGAACTTCTTGATTTGCAGCAAGGGTGTGAAAGACCCTTTCGAAGTTCCAGAGGTTAGGTGTCATTAGTCTCCAGACGCCTCATCGGAAATAGGCCTCATCTCGCCTGGAAGGTAGAACTTCCTGGATTTTCTCGAGTTGCGGCAGGTGTTGTCGAGTTACGACGGGGACCTCAGGGACCCGCCCTGGTGGCCTCAGGAGAGGCCAGTCCCCATGCGAGTTGCTAGGGGGACTCTCGGGATTCCTCTCCCGTCGATACCGGGGCCAAAAACCTTGTGTGGAGTCAGGGCCGGAACCGAGGATTCCTCTCAGGGGCTGACATGGATCTTTGGGTACTTCTGGAGTCTCCCCAGCGGAGTCAGGCCTCGTCTCGAGTGGGGGCATGCACGTGCGCTTTCCTTCCAGGCTGTAGCAGCAATGTCACGGTTCCCGTCGCGTGGATCAAACGATCTGTGGTTTTCCCTCGAGGCTTTCCCTCGAGGCTTTCCCACAGGGCTGTCCCACGTGCCACCGTGGTGTGAGTCGATCCTCGGCGTGAAAGATGAGCCAGTGCAGGGCAAAGAGGTTCCTCAGGAATGGACTGAGACATCTGGGGGACTCTTGGAATGGTGGTACGACCATGGAGTTCCTCTCGCCTTTCCTGTTGAGAGTGCCTCCTCTTGAGATGCGACGGGAACGCCGGGAATTCTTTCCCGTTAAAAGCAGGGAAAGGATCCCTCATCTCGAGCTCCGAGGGGGAAACGGGGCTCCTCTGGATGTGGGCGGGACCATCGTGCTTCCTCTCGAGTGGAGACGGGTATGGCGGTGAACTTCTTGAGTTGCAGCAAGGGTGTGAAAGACCCTTTCGAAGTTCCAGATGTTAGGTGTCATTAGTCTCCAGACGCCTCATCGGAAATAGGCCTCATCTCGCCTGGAAGGGAGAACTTCCTGGATTTTCTCGAGTTGCGGCAGGTGTTCTCGAGTTACGACGGGGACCTCAGGGACCCGCCCTGGTGGCCTCAGGAGAGGCCAGTCCCCATGCGAGTTGCTAGGGGGCCTCTCGGGATTCCTCTCCCGTCGATACCGGGGCCAAAAACCTTGTGTGGAGTCAGGGCCGGAACCGAGGATTCCTCTCAGGGGTGACATGGACCTTTGGGTACTTCTGGAGTCTCCGCAGGGGAGTCAGGCCTCGTCTCGAGTGGGGGCATGCACGTGCGCTTTCCTTCCAGGCTGTAGCAGCAATGTCACGCTTCCCGTGGCGTGGATCAAAGGATCTGTGGTTTTCCCTCTAGGCTTTCCCTCGAGGCTTTCCCACAGGACTGTCCCACGTGCCACCGTGGTGTGAGTCGATCCTCAGCGTGAAAGATGAGCCAGAGCAGGGCAAAGAGGTTCCTCTGGAATGGACTGAGACATCTGGGGGACTCTTGGAATGGTGGTAGGACCATGGAGTTCCTCTTGCCTCTCCTGTTGAGAGTGCCTCCTCTTGAGATGCGGCAGGAACCCCGGAATTCTTTCCCATTTAAAGCAGGGAAAGGATCCCTCATCTTGAGCTACGAGGGGGAAACGGGGCTCCTCTGGTTATGGGTGGGACGATTGTGCTTCCTCTCGAGTGGAGACGGGTATGGCGGTGAACTACTTGAGTTGCAGCAAGGGTGTGAAAGACCCTTTCGAAGTTCCAGAGGTTAGGTGTCATTAGTGTCCAGACGCCTCATCGGAAATAGGCCTCATCTCGCCTGGAAGGGAGAACTTCCTGGATTTTCTCGAGTTGCGGCAGGTTATCCCGAGTTACGACGGGGACCTCAGGGACCCGCCCTGGTGGCCTCAGGAGAGGCCAGTCCCCATGCGAGTTGCTAGGGGGCCTCTCGGGATTCCTCTCCCGTCGATACCGGGGCCAAAAAACTTGTGTGGAGTCAGGGCCGGAACTGAGGATTCCTCTCAAGGGCTGACATGGATCTTTGGGTACTTCTGGAGTCTCGCGAGGGGATACAGGCCTCGTCTCGAGTGGGGGCATGTTCGTGCGCTTTCCTTCCAGGCTGTAGCAGCAATGTCACGCTTCCCGTCCCGTGGATCAAAGGTTCTGTGGTTTTCCCTCGAGGCTTTCCCTCGAGGCTTTCCCACAGGGCTGTCCCACGTGCCACCGTGGTGTGAGTCGATCCTCGGCGTGAAAGATGAGCCAGTGCAGGGCAAAGAGTTTCCTCTGGAATGGACTTAGACATCTGGGGGACTCTTGGAATGGTGGTACGACCATGGAGTTCCTCTCGCCTTTCCTGTTGAGAGTGCCTCCTCTTGAGATGCGACGGGAACGCCGGGAATTCCTTCCCGTTGAAAGCAGGGAAAGGATCCCTCATCTCGAGCTCCGAGGGGGAAACGGGGCTCCTCTGGATGTGGGCGGGACCATCGTGCTTCCTCTCGAGTGGAGACGGATATGGCGGTGAACTTCTTGATTTGCAGCAAGGGTGTGAAAGACCCTTTCGAAGTTCCAGAGGTTAGTTGTCATTAGTCTCCAGACGCCTCATCGGAAATAGGCCTCATTTCGCCTGGAAGGGAGAACTTCCTGGATTTTCTCGAGTTGCGGCAGGTGTTCTCGAGTTACGACGGGGACCTCAGGGACCCGCCCTGGTGGCCTCAGGAGAGGCCAGTCCCCATGCGAGTTGCTAGGGGGCCTCTCGGTATTCCTCTCCCGTGGATACCGGGGCCAAAAACCTTGTGTGGAGTCAGGGCCGGAACCAAGGATTCCTCTCAGGGGCTGACATGGATCTTTGGGTACTTCTGGAGTCTCCCCAGGGGAGTCAGGCTTCGTCTCGTGTGGGGGCATGCACGTGCGCTTTCCTTCCAGGCTGTAGCAGCAATGTCACGCTTCCCGTGGCGTGGATCAAAGGATCTGTGGTTTTCCCTCGAGGCTTTCCCTCGAGGCTTTCCCTCGAGGCTTTCCCACAGGGCTGTCCCACGTGCCACCGTGGTGTGAGTCGATCCTCGGCGTGAAAGATGAGCCAGTGCAGGGCAAAGAGGTTCCTCTGGAATGGACTGAGACATCTGGGGGACTCTTGGAATGGTGGTACGACCATGGAGTTCCTCTCGCCTTTCCTGTTGAGAGTGCCTCCTCTTGAGATGCGACGGGAACGCCGGGAATTCTTTCCCGTTGAAAGCAGGGAAAGGATCCCCCATCTCGAGCTCCGAGGGGGAAACGGGGCTCCTCTGGATGTGGGCGGGACCATCGTGCTTCCTCTCGAGTGGAGACGGGTATGGCGGTGAACTTCTTGAGTTGCAGCAAGGGTGTGAAAGACCCTTTCGAAGTTCCAGAGGTTAGGTGTCATTAGTCTCCAGACGCCTCATCGGAAATAGGCCTCATCTCGCCTGGAAGGGAGAACTTCCTGGATTTTCTCGAGTTGCGGCAGGTGTTGTCGAGTTACGACGGGGACCTAAGGGACCCGCCCTGGTGGCCTCAGGAGAGGCCAGTCCCCAAGCGAGTTGCTAGGGGGCCTCTCGGGATTCCTCTCCCATCGATACCGGGGCCAAAAACCTTGTGTGGAGTCAGGGCCGGAGCCGAGGATTCCTCTCAGGGGCTGACATGGATCTTTGGGTACTTGTGGAGTCTCCCCAGGGGAGTCAGGCCTCGTCTCGAGTGGGGGCATGCACGTGCGCTTTCCTTCCAGGCTGTAGCAGCAATGTCACGCTTCCCGTGGCGTGGATCAAAGGATCTGTGGTTTTCCCTCGAGGCTTTCCCTCGAGGCTTTCCCACAGGGCTGTCCCACGTGCCACCGTGGTGTGAGTCGATCCTCGGCGTGAAAGATGAGCCAGTGCAGGGCAAAGAGGTTCCTCTGGAATGGACTGAGACATCTGGGGGACTCTTGGAATGGTGGTACGACCATGGAGTTCCTCTCGCCTTTCCTGTTGAGAGTGCCTCCTCTTGAGATGCGATGAGAACGCCGGGAATTCTTTCCCGTTGAAAGCAGGGAAAGGATCCCTCATCTCGAGCTCCGAGGGGGAAACGGGGCTCCTCTGGATGTGGGCGGGACCATCGTGCTTCCTCTCGAGTGGACACGGGTATGGCGGTGAACTTCTTGAGTTGCAGCAAGGGTGTGAAAGACCCTTTTGAAGTTCCAGAGGTTAGGTGTCATTCGTCTCCAGACGCCTCATCGGAAATAGGCCTCATCTCGCCTGGAAGGTAGAACTTCCTGGATTTTCTCGAGTTGCGGCAGGTGTTCTCGAGTTACGACGGGGACCTCAGGGACCCGCCCTGGTGGCCTCAGGAGAGGCCAGTCCCCATGCGAGTTGCTAGGGGGCCTCTCGGGATTCCTCTCCCATCGATACCGGGGCCAAAAACCTTGTGTGGAGTCAGGGCCGGAACCGAGGATTCCTCTCAGGGGCTGACATGGATCTTTGGGTACTCCTGGAGTCTCCCCAGCGGAGTCAGGCCTCGTCTCGAGTGGGGGCATGCACGTGCGCTTTCCTTCCAGGCTGTAGCAGCAATGTCACGCTTCCCGTCGCGTGGATCAAAGGATCTGTGGTTTTCCTTCGAGGCTTTCCCTCGAGGCTTTCCCACAGGGCTGTCCCACGTGCCACCGTGGTGTGAGTCGATCCTCGGCGTGAAAGATGAGCCAGTGCAGGGCAAAGAGGTTCCTCTGGAATGGACTGAGACATCTGGGGGACTCTTGGAATGGTGGTACGACCATGGAGTTCCTCTCGCCTTTCCTGTTGAGAGTGCCTCCTCTTGAGATGCGACGGGAACGCCGGGAATTCTTTCCCGTTGAAAGCAGGGAAAGGATCCCTCATCTCGAGCTACGAGGGGGAAACGGGGCTCCTCTGGATGTGGGCGCGACCATCGTGCTTCCACTCGAGTGGAGACGGGTATGGCGGTGAACTTCTTGAGTTGCAGCAAGGATGTGA
The DNA here is from genome assembly GCF_032405125.1 of Capricornis sumatraensis. Lineage (NCBI taxonomy): Eukaryota > Metazoa > Chordata > Mammalia > Artiodactyla > Bovidae > Capricornis > Capricornis sumatraensis. The sequence goes on along the minus strand of NC_091077.1, from coordinate 17,506 downwards.
AAGACCCTTTCGAAGTTCCAGAGGTTAGGTGTCATTAGTCTCCAGACGCCTCATCGGAAATAGGCCTCATCTCGCCTGGAAGGGAGAACTTCCTGGATTTTCTCGAGTTGCGGCAGGTGTTCTCGAGTTACGACGGGGACCTCAGGGACCCGCCCTGGTGGCCTCAGGAGAGGCCAGTCCCCATGCGAGTTGCTAGGGGGCCTCTCGGGATTCCTCTCCCGTCGATACCGGGGCCGAAAACCTTGTGTGGAGTCAGGGCCGTAACCGAGGATTCCTCTCAGGGGCTGACATGGATCTGTGGGTACTTGTGGAGTCTCCCCAGGGGAGTCAGGCCTCGTCTCGATTGGGGGCATGCACGTGCGCTTTCCTTCCAGGCTGTAGCAGCAATGTCACGCTTCCCGTGGCGTGGATCAAAGGATCTGTGGTTTTCCCTCGAGGCTTTCCCTCGAGGCTTTCCCACAGGGCTGTCCCACGTGACACCGTGGTGTGAGTCGATCCTCGGCGTGAAAGATGAGCCAGTGCAGGGCAAAGAGGTTCCTCTGGAATGGACTGAGACATCTGTGGGACTCTTGGAATGGTGGTACGACCATGGAGTTCCTCTCGCCTTTCCTGTTGAGAGTGCCTCCTCTTGAGATGCGACGGGAACGCCGGAAATTCTTTCCCTTTGAAAGCAGGGAAAGGATCACTCATCTCGAGCTCCGAGGGGGAAACGGGGCTCCTCTGGATGTGGGCGGGACCATCGTGCTTCCTCTCGAGTGGAGACGGGTATGCGGTGAACTTCTTGAGTTGCAGCAAGGGTGTGAAAGACCCTTTCGAAGTTCCAGAGGTTAGGTGTCATTAGTCTCCAGACGCCTCATTGGAAATAGGCCTCATCTCGCCTGGAAGGGAGAACTTCCTGGATTTTCTCGAGTTGCGGCAGGTGTTGTCGAGTTACAACGGGGACCTCAGGGACCCGCCCTGGTGGCCTCAGGACAGGCCAGTCCCCATGCGAGTTGCTAGGGGGCCTCTCGGGATTCCTCTCCCATCGATACCGGGGCCAAAAACCTTGTGTGGAGTCAGGGCCGGAACCGAGGATTCCTCTCAGGGGCTGACTTGGATCTTTGGGTACTTCTGGAGTCTCCCCAGGGGAGTCAGGCCTCGTCTCGAGTGGGGGCATGCACGTGCGCTTTCCTTCCAGGCTGTAGCAGCAATGTCATGCTTCCCGTCGCGTGGATCAAAGGATCTGTGGTTTTCCCTCGAGGCTTTCCCTCGAGGCTTTCCCACAGGGCTGTCCCACGTGCCACCGTGGTGTGAGTCGATCCTCGGTGTGAAAGATGTGCCAGTGCAGGGCAAAGAGGTTCCTCTGGAATGGACTGAGACATCTGGGGGACTCTTGGAAGGGTGGTACGACCATGGAGTTCCTCTCGCCTTTCCTGTTGAGAGTGCCTCCTCTTGAGATGCGATGGGAACGCCGGGAATTCTTTCCCATTGAAAGCAGGGAAAGGATCCCTCATCTCGAGCTACGAGGGGGAAACGGGGCTCCTCTGGATGTGGGCGGGACCATCGTGCTTCCTCCCGAGTGGACACGGGTATGGCGGTGAACTTCTTGAGTTGCAGCAAGGGTGTGAAAGACCCTTTCGAAGTTCCAGAGGTTAGGTGTCATTCGTCTCCAGACGCCTCATCGGAAATAGGCCTCATCTGGCCTGGAAGGTAGAACTTCCTGGATTTTCTCGAGTTGCGGCAGGTGTTGTCGAGTTACGACGGGGACCTCAGGGACCAGCCCTGGTGGCCTCAGGAGAGGCCAGTCCCCATGCGAGTTGCTAGGGGGCCTCTCGGGATTCCTCTCCCGTCGATACCGGGGCCAAAAACCTTGTGTGGAGTCAGGGCCGGAACCGAGGATTCCTCTCAGGGGCTGACATGGATCTTTGGGTACTTGTGGAGTCTCCCCAGGGGAGTCAGGCCTCGTCTCGAGTGGGGGCATGCACGTGCGCTTTCCTTCCAGGCTGTAGCGGCAATGTCAGGCTTCCCGTCGCGTGGATCAAAGGATCTGTGGTTTTCCCTCGAGGCTTTCCCTCGAGGCTTTCCCACAGGGCTGTCCCACGTGCCACCGTGGTGTGAGTCGATCCTCGGCGTGAAAGATGAGCCAGTGCAGGGCAAAGAGGTTCCTTTGGAATGGACTGAGACATCTGGGGGACTCTTGGAATGGTGGTACGACCATGCAGTTCCTCTCGCCTTTCCTGTTGAGAGTGCCTCCTCTTGAGATGCGACGGGAATGCCGGGAATTCTTTCCCGTTGAAAGCAGGGAAAGGATCCCTCATCTCGAGCTCCGAGGGGGAAACGGGGCTCCTCTGGATGTGGGCGGGACCATCGTGCTTCCTCTCGGGTGGAGACGGGTATGGCGGTGAACTTCTTGAGTTGCAGCAAGGGTGTGAAAGACCCTTTCGAAGTTCCAGAGGTTAGGTGTCATTAGTCTCCAGACGCCTCATCGGAAATAGGCCTCATCTCGCCTGGAAGGGAGAACTTCCTGGATTTTCTCGAGTTGCGGCAGGTGTTGTCGAGTTACGACGGGGACCTCAGGGACCCGCCCTGGTGGCCTCAGGAGAGGCCAGTCCCCATGCGAGTTGCTAGGGGGCCTCTCGGGATTCCTCTCCCATCGATACCGGGGCCAAAAACCTTGTGTGGAGTCAGGGCCGGAACCGAGGATTCCTCTCAGGGGCTGACTTGGATCTTTGGGTACTTCTGGAGTCTCCCCAGGGGAGTCAGGCCTCGTCTCGAGTGGGGGCATGCACGTGCGCTTTCCTTCCAGGCTGTAGCAGCAATGTCACGCTTCCCGTCGCGTGGATCAAAGGATCTGTTTTTTTCCCTCGAGGCTTTCCCTCGAGGCTTTCCCACAGGGCTGTCCCACGTGCCACCGTGGTGTGAGTCGATCCTCGGCGTGAAAGATGTGCCAGTGCAGGGCAAAGAGGTTCCTCTGTAATGGACTGAGACATCTGGGGGACTCTTGGAAGGGTGGTACGACCATGGAGTTCCTCTCGCCTTTCCTGTTGAGAGTGCCTCCTCTTGAGATGCGACGGGAACGCCGGGAATTCTTTCCCGTTGAAAGCAGGGAAAGGATCCCTCATCTCGAGCTACGAGGGGGAAACGGGGCTCCTCTGGATGTGGGCGGGACCATCGTGCTTCCTCCCGAGTGGACACGGGTATGGCGGTGAACTTCTTGAGTTGCAGCAAGGGTGTGAAAGACCCTTTCGAAGTTCCAGAGGTTAGGTGTCATTCGTCTCCAGACGCCTCATCGGAAATAGGCCTCATCTGGCCTGGAAGGTAGAACTTCCTGGATTTTCTCGAGTTGCGGCAGGTGTTGTCGAGTTACGACGGGGACCTCAGGGACCCGCCCTGGTGGCCTCAGGAGAGGCCAGTCCCCATGCGAGTTGCTAGGGGGCCTCTCGGGATTCCTCTCCCGTCGATACCGGGGCCAAAAACCTTGTGTGGAGTCAGGGCCGGAACCGAGGATTCCTCTCAGGGGCTGACATGGATCTTTGGGTACTTGTGGAGTCTCCCCAGGGGAGTCAGGCCTCGTCTCGTGTGGGGGCATGCACGTGCGCTTTCCTTCCAGGCTGTAGCAGCAATGTCACGCTTCCCGTCGCGTGGATCAAAGGATCTGTGGTTTTCCCTTGAGGCTTTCCCTCGAGGCTTTCCCACAGGGCTGTCCCACGTGCCACCGTGGTGTGAGTCGATCCTCGGCGTGAAAGATGAGCCAGTGCAGGGCAAAGAGGTTCCTCTGGAATGGACTGAGACATCTGGGGGACTCTTGGAATGGTGGTACGACCATGGAGTTCCTCTCGCCTTTCCTGTTGAGAGTGCCTCCTCTTGAGATGCGACGGGAATGCCGGGAATTCTTTCCCGTTGAAAGCAGGGAAAGGATCCCTCATCTCGAGCTCCGAGGGGGAAACGGGGCTCCTCTGGATGTGGGCGGGACCATCGTGCTTCCTCTCGAGTGGAGACGGGTATGGCGGTGAACTTCTTGAGTTGCAGCAAGGGTGTGAAAGACCCTTTCGAAGTTCCAGAGGTTAGGTGTCATTAGTCTCGAGACGCCTCATCGGAAATAGGCCTCATCTCGCCTGGAAGGGAGAACTTCCTGGATTTTCTCGAATTGCGGCAGGTGTTCTCGAGTTACGACGGGGACCTCAGGGACCCGCCCTGGTGGCCTCAGGAGAGGCCAGTCCCCATGCGAGTTGCTAGGGGGCCTCTCGGGATTCCTCTCCCGTCGATACCGGGGCCGAAAACCTTGTGTGGAGTCAGGGCCGGAACCGAGGATTCCTCTCAGGGGCTGACATGGATCTTTGGGTACTTCTGGAGTCTCCCCAGGGGATTCAGGCCTCGTCTCGATTGGAGGCATGCACGTGCGCTTTCCTTCCAGGCTGTAGCAGCAATGTCACGCTTCCCGTCGCGTGGATCAAAGGATCTGTGGTTTTCCCTCGAGGCTTTCTCTCGAGGCTTTCCCACAGGGCTGTCCCACGTGACACCGTGGTGTGAGTCGATCCTCGGCGTGAAAGATGAGCCAGTGCAGGGCAAAGAGGTTCCTCTGGAATGGACTGAGACATCTGGGGGACTCTTGGAATGGTGGTACGACCATGGAGTTCCTTTCGCCTTTCCTGTTGAGAGTGCCTCCTCTTGAGATGCGACGGGAACGCCGGGAATTCTTTCCCGTTGAAAGCAGGGAAAGGATCCCTCATCTCGAGCTCCGAGGGGGAAACGGGGCTCCTCTGGATGTGGGCGGGACCATCGTGCTTCCTCTCGAGTGGAGACGGGTATGGCGGTGAACTTCTTGAGTTGCAGCAAGGGTGTGAAAAACCCTTTCGAAGTTCCAGAGGTTAGGTGTCATTAGTCACCAGACGCCTCATCAGAAATAGGCCTCATCTCGCCTGGAAGGGAGAACTTCCTGGATTTTCTCGAGTTGCAGCAGGTGTAATCGAGTTACGACGGGGACCTCAGGGACCCGCCCTGGTGGCCTCAGGATAGGCCAGTCCCCATGCGAGTTGCTAGGGGGCCTCTCGGGATTCCTCTCCCGTCGATACCGGGGCCAAAAACCTTGTGTGGAGTCAGGGCCGGAACCGAGGATTCCTCTCAGGGGCTGACATGGATCTTTGGGTACTTGTGGAGTCTCCCCAGGGGAGTCAGGCCTCGTCTCGAGTTGGGGCATGCACGTGCGCTTTCCTTCCAGGCGGTAGCAGCAATGTCACGCTTCCCGTCGCGTGAATCAAAGGATCTGTGGTTTTCCCTCGAGGCTTTCCCTCGAGGCTTTCCCACAGGGCTGTCCCACGTGCCACCGTGGTGTGAGTCGATCCTCGGCGTGAAAGATGAGCCAGTGCAGGGCAAAGAGGTTCCTCTGGAATGGACTGAGACATCTGGGGGACTCTGGGAATGGTGGTAGGACCATGGAGTTCCTCTCGCCTTTCCTGTTGAGAGTGCCTCCTCTTGAGATGCGATGGGAACGCCGGGAATTCTTTCCCGTTGAAAGCAGGGAAAGGATCCCTCATCTCGAGCTACGAGGGGGAAACGGGGCTCCTCTGGATGTGGGCGGGACCATCATGCTTCCTCTCGAGTGGACACGGGTATGGCGGTGAACTTCGTGAGTTGCAGCAAGGGTGTGAAAGACCCTTTCGAATTTCCAGAGGTTAGGTGTCATTCGTCTCCAGACGCCTCATCGGAAATAGGCCTCATCTCGCCTGGAAGGTAGAACTTCCTGGATTTTCTCGAGTTGCGGCAGGTGTTTTCGAGTTACGACGGGGACCTCAGGGACCCGCCCTGGTGGCCTCAGGAGAGGCCAGTCCCCATGCGAGTTGCTAGGGGGCCTCTCGGGATTCCTCTCCCATCGAAACCGGGGCCAAAAACCTTGTGTGGAGTCAGGGCCGGAACCGAGGATTCCTCTCAGGGGCTGACATGGATCTTTGGGTACTTCTGGAGTCTCCCCAGGGGAGTCAGGCCTCGTCTCGATTGGGGGCATGCACGTGCGCTTTCCTTCCAGGCTGTAGCAGCAATGTCACGCTTCCCTTCGCGTGGATCAAAGGATCTGTGGTTTTCCCTCGAGGCTTTCCCTCGAGGCTTTCCCACAGGGCTGTCCCACGTGACACCGTGGTGTGAGTCGATCCTCGGCGTGAAAGATGAGCCAGTGCAGGGCAAAGAGGTTCCTCTGGAATGGACTGAGACATCTGGGGGACTCTTGGAATGGTGGTACGACCATGGAGTTCCTCTCGCCTTTCCTGTTGAGAGTGCCTCCTCTTGAGATGCGACGGGAACGCCGGGAATTCTTTCCCGTTGAAAGCAGGGAAAGGATCCCTCATCTCGAGCTCCGAGGGGGAAACGGGGCTCCTCTGGATGTGGGCGGGACCATCGTGCTTCCTCTCGAGTGGAGACGGGTATGGCGGTGAACTTCTTGAGTTGCAGCAAGGGTGTGAAAGACCCTTTCGAAGTTCCAGAGGTTAGGTGTCATTCGTCTCCAGACGCCTCATCGGAAATAGGCCTCATCTGGCCTGGAAGGTAGAACTTCCTGGATTTTCTCGAGTTGCGGCAGGTGTTGTCGAGTTACGACGGGGACCTCAGGGACCCGCCCTGGTGGCCTCAGGAGAGGCCAGTCCCCATGCGAGTTGCTAGGGGGCCTCTCGGGATTCCTCTCCCGTCGATACCGGGGCCAAAAACCTTGTGTGGAGTCAGGGCCGGAACCGAGGATTCCTCTCAGGGGCTGACATGGATCTTTGGGTACTTCTGGAGTCTCCCCAGCGGAGTCAGGCCTCGTCTCGAGTGGGGGCATGCACGTGCGCTTTCCTTCCAGGCTGTAGCAGCAATGTCACGCTTCCCGTCGCGTGGATCAAAGGATCTGTGGTTTTCCCTCGAGGCTTTCCCTCGAGGCTTTCCCACAGGGCTGTCCCACGTGCCACCGTGGTGTGAGTCGATCCTCGGCGTGAAAGGTGAGCCAGTGCAGGGCAAAGAGGTTCCTCTGGAATGGACTGAGACATCTGGGGGACTCTTGGAATGGTGGTACGACCATGGAGTTCCTCTCGCCTTTCCTGTTGAGAGTGCCTCCTCTTGAGATGCGACGGGAACGCCGGGAATTCTTTCCCGTTGAAAGCAGGGAAAGGATCCCTCATCTCGAGCTCCGAGGGGGAAACGGGGCTCCTCTGGATGTGGGCGCGACCATCGTGCTTCCTCTCGAGTGGGGACGGGTATGGCGGTGAACTTCTTGAGTTGCAGCAAGGGTGTGAAAGACCCTTTCGAAGTTCCAGAGGTTAGGTGTCATTAGTCACCAGACGCCTCATCGGAAATAGGCCTCATCTCGCCTGGAAGGGAGAACTTCCTGGATTTTCTCGAGTTGCAGCAGGTGTTCTCGAGTTACGACGGGGACCTCAGGGACCCGCCCTGGTGGCCTCAGGATAGGCCAGTCCCCATGCGAGTTGCTAGGGGGCCTCTCGGGATTCCTCTCCCGTCGATACCGGGGCCAAAAACCTTGTGTGGAGTCAGGGCCGGAACCGAGGATTCCTCTCAGGGGCTGACATGGATCTTTGGGTACTTGTGGAGTCTCCCCAGGGGAGTCAGGCCTCGTCTCGAGTGGGGGCATGCACGTGTGCTTTCCTTCCAGGCTGTAGCAGCAATGTCACGCTTCCCGTCGCGTGGATCAAAGGATCTGTGGTTTTCCCTCGAGGCTTTCCCTCGAGGCTTTCCCACAGGGCTGTCCCACGTGCCACCGTGGTGTGAGTCGATCCTCGGCGTGAAAGATGAGCCAGTGCAGGGCAAAGAGGTTCCTCTGGAATGGACTGAGACATCTGGGGGACTCTTGGAATGGTGGTACGACCATGGAGTTCCTCTCGCCTTTCCTGTTGAGAGTGCCTCCTCTTGAGATGCGATGGGAACGCCGGGAATTCTTTCCCGTTGAAAGCAGGGAAAGGATCCCTCATCTCGAGCTACGAGGGGGAAACGGGGCTCCTCTGGATGTGGGCGGGACCATCATGCTTCCTCTCGAGTGGACACGGGTATGGCGGTGAACTTCTTGAGTTGCAGCAAGGGTGTGAAAGGCCCTTTCGAAGTTCCAGAGGTTAGGTGTCATTAGTCTCCTGACGCCTCATCGGAAATAGGCCTCATCTCGCCTGGAAGGGAGAACTTCCTGGATTTTCTCGAGTTGCGGCAGGTGTACCCGAGTTACGACGGGGACCTCAGGGACCCGCCCTGGTGGCCTCAGGAGAGGCCAGTCCCCATTCGAGTTGCTAGGGGGCCTCTCGGGATTCCTCTCCCGTCGATACCGGGGCCGAAAACCTTGTGTGGAGTCAGGGCCGGAACCGAGGATTCCTCTCAGGGGCTGACATGGATCTTTGGGTACTTCTGGAGTCTCCCCAGGGGAGTCAGGCCTCGTCTAGAGTGGGGGCATGCACGTGCGCTTTCCTTCCAGGCTGTAGCAGCAATGTCACGCTTCCCGTCGCGTGGATGAAAGGATCTGTGGTTTTCCCTCGAGGCTTTCCCTCGAGGCTTTCCCACAGGGCTGTCCCACGTGACACCGTGGTGTGAGTCGATCCTCGGCGTGAAAGATGAGCCAGTGCAGGGCAAAGAGGTTCCTCTGGAATGGACTGAGCCATCTGGGGGTCTCTTGGAATGGTGGTACGACCATGGAGTTCCTCTCGCCTTTCCTGTTGAGAGTGCCTCCTCTTGAGATGCGACGGGAACGCCGGGAATTCTTTCCCGTTGAAAGCAGGGAAAGGATCCCTCATCTCGAGCTCCGAGGGGGAAACGGGGCTCCTCTGGATGTGGGCGGGACCATCGTGCTTCCTCTCGAGTGGGGACGGGTATGGCGGTGAACTTCTTGAGTTGCAGCAAGGGTGTGAAAGACCCTTTCGAAGTTCCAGAGGTTAGGTGTCATTAGTCACCAGACGCCTCATCGGAAATAGGCCTCATCTCGCCTGGAAGGGAGAACTTCCTGGATTTTCTCGAGTTGCAGCAGGTGTTCTCGAGTTACGACGGGGACCTCAGGGACCCGCCCTGGTGGCCTCAGGATAGGCCAGTCCCCATGCGAGTTGCTAGGGGGCCTCTCGGGATTCCTCTCCCGTCGATACCGGGGCCAAAAACCTTGTGTGGAGTCAGGGCCGGAACCGAGGATTCCTCTCAGGGGCTGACATGGATCTTTGGGTACTTCTGGAGTCTCCCCAGCGGAGTCAGGCCTCGTCTCGAGTGGGGGCATGCACGTGCGCTTTCCTTCCAGGCTGTAGCAGCAATGTCACGCTTCCCGTCGCGTGGATCAAAGGATCTGTGGTTTTCCCTCGAGGCTTTCCCTCGAGGCTTTCCCACAGGGCTGTCCCACGTGCCACCGTGGTGTGAGTCGATCCTCGGCGTGAAAGATGAGCCAGTGCAGGGCAAAGAGGTTCCTCTGGAATGGACTGAGACATCTGGGGGACTCTTGGAATGGTGGTACGACCATGGAGTTCCTCTCGGCTTTCCTGTGGAGAGTGCCTCCTCTTGAGATTCGACGGGATCGCCGGGAATTCTTTCCCGTTGAAAGCAAGGAAAGGATCCCTCATCTCGAGCTCCGAGGGGGAAACGGGGCTCTTCTGGATGTGGGCGGGACCATCGTGCTTCCTCTCGAGTGGAGACGGGTATGGCGGTGAACTTCTTGAGTTGCAGCAAGGGTGTGAAAGACCCTTTCGAAGTTCCAGAGGTTAGGTTTCATTAGTCTCCAGACGCCTCATCGGAAATAGGCCTCATCTCGCCTGGAAGGGAGAACTTCCTGGATTTTCTCGAGTTGCGGCAGGTTATCCAGAGTTACGACGGGGACCTCAGGGACCCGCCCTGGTGGCCTCAGGAGAGGCCAGTCCCCATGCGAGTTGCTAGGGGGCCTCTCGGGATTCCTCTCCCGTCGATACCGGGGCCAAAAACCTTGTGTGGAGTCAGGGCCGGAACCGAGGATTCCTCTCAGGGGCTGATATGGATCTTTGGGTACTTCTGGAGTCTCGCCAGGGGAGACAGGCCTCGTCTAGAGTGGGGGCATGCACGTGCGCTTTCCTTCCAGGCTTTAGCAGCAATGTCACGCTTCCCGTCGCGTGGATCAAAGGATCTGTGGTTTTCCCTCGAGGCTTTCCCTCGAGGCTTTCCCACAGGGCTGTCCCACGTGCCACCGTGGTGTGAGTCGATCCTCGGCGTGAAAGATGAGCCAGTGCAGGGCAAAGAGTTTCCTCTGGAATGGACTGAGACATCTGGGTGACTCTTGGAATGGTGGTACGACCATGGAGTTCCTCTCGCCTTTCCTGTTGAGAGTGCCTCCTCTTGAGATGCGACGGGAACGCCGGGAATTCTTTCCCGTTGAAAGCAGGGAAAGGATCCCTCATATCGAGCTCCGAGGGGGAAACGGGGCTCCTCTGGATGTGGGCGGGACCATCGTACTTCCTCTCGAGTGGAGACGGGTATGGCGGTGAACTTCTTGAGTTGCAGCAAGGGTGTGAAAGACCCTTTCGAAGTTCCAGAGGTTAGGTGTCATTAGTGTCCAGACGCCTCATCGGAAATAGGCCTCATCTCGCCTGGAAGGGAGAACTTCCTGGATTTTCTCGAGTTGCGGCAGGTGTTCTCGAGTTACGACGGGGACCTCAGGGACCCGCCCTGGTGGCCTCAGAGAGGCCAGTCCCCATGCGAGTTGCTAGGGGGCCTCTCGGGATTCCTCTCCCGTCGATACCGGGGCCAAAAACCTTGTGTGGAGTCAGGGCCGGAACCGAGGATTCCTCTCAGGGGCTGACATGTATCTTTGGGTATTTCTGGAGTCTCCCCAGGGGAGTCAGGCCTCGTCTCGAGTGGGGGCATGCACGTGCGCTTTCCTTCCAGGCTGTAGCAGCAATGTCACGCTTCCCGTCGCGTGGATCAAAGGATCTGTGGTTTTCCCTCGAGGCTTTCCCTCGAGGCTTTCCCACAGGGCTGTCCCACGTGCCACCGTGGTGTGAGTCGATCCTCGGCGTGAAAGATGAGCCAGTGCAGGGCAAAGAGGTTCCTCTGGAATGGACTGAGACATCTGGGGGACTCTTGGAATGGTGGTACGACCATGGAGTTCCTCTCGCCTTTCCTGTTGAGAGTGCCTCCTCTTGAGATGCGATGGGAACGCCGGGAATTCTTTCCCGTTGAAAGCAGGGAAAGGATCCCTCATCTCGAGCTACGAGGGGGAAACGGGGCTCCTCTGGATGTGGGCGGGACCATCATGCTTCCTCTCGAGTGGACACGGGTATGGCGGTGAACTTCTTGAGTTGCAGCAAGGGTGTGAAAGGCCCTTTCGAAGTTCCAGAGGTTAGGTGTCATTAGTCTCCTGACGCCTCATCGGAAATAGGCCTCATCTCGCCTGGAAGGGAGAACTTCCTGGATTTTCTCGAGTTGCGGCAGGTGTTCCCGAGTTACGACGGGGACCTCAGGGACCCGCCCTGGTGGCCTCAGGAGAGGCCAGTCCCCATTCGAGTTGCTAGGGGGCCTCTCGGGATTCCTCTCCCGTCGATACCGGGGCCAAAAACCTTGTGTGGAGTCAGGGCCAGAACCGAGGATTCCTCTCAGGGGCTGACATGGATCTTTGGGTACTTCTGGAGTCTCCCCAGCGGAGTCAGGCCTCGTCTCGAGTGGGGGCATGCACGTGCGCTTTCCTTCCAGGCTGTAGCAGCAATGTCACGCTTCCCGTCGCGTGGATCAAAGGATCTGTGGTTTTCCCTCGAGGCTTTCCCTCGAGGCTTTCCCACAGGGCTGTCCCACGTGCCACCGTGGTGTGAGTCGATCCTCGGCGTGAAAGATGAGCCAGTGCAGGGCAAAGAGGTTCCTCTGGAATGGACTGAGACATCTGGGGGACTCTTGGAATGGTGGTACGACCATGGAGTTCCTCTCGGCTTTCCTGTGGAGAGTGCCTCCTCTTGAGATTCGACGGGATCGCCGGGAATTCTTTCCCGTTGAAAGCAAGGAAAGGATCCCTCATCTCGAGCTCCGAGGGGGAAACGGGGCTCTTCTGGATGTGGGCGGGACCATCGTGCTTCCTCTCGAGTGGACACGGGTATGGCGGTGAACTTCTTGAGTTGCAGCAAGGGTGTGAAAGACCCTTTCGAAGTTCCAGAGGTTAGGTTTCATTAGTCTCCAGACGCCTCATCGGAAATAGGCCTCATCTCGCCTGGAAGGGAGAACTTCCTGGATTTTCTCGAGGTGCGGCAGGTTATCCAGAGTTACGACGGGGACCTCAGGGACCCTCCCTGGTGGCCTCAGGAGAGGCCAGTCCCCATGCGAGTTGCTAGGGGGCCTCTCGGGATTCCTCTCCCGTCGATACCGGGGCCAAAAACCTTGTGTGGAGTCAGGGCCGGAACCGAGGATTCCTCTCAGGGGCTGATATGGATCTTTGGGTACTTCTGGAGTCTCGCCAGGGGAGACAGGCCTCGTCTAGAGTGGGGGCATGCACGTGCGCTTTCCTTCCAGGCTTTAGCAGCAATGTCACGCTTCCCGTCGCGTGGATCAAAGGATCTGTGGTTTTCCCTCGAGGCTTTCCCTCGAGGCTTTCCCACAGGGCTGTCCCACGTGCCACCGTGGTGTGAGTCGATCCTCGGCGTGAAAGATGAGCCAGTGCAGGGCAAAGAGTTTCCTCTGGAATGGACTGAGACATCTGGGGGACTCTTGGAATGGTGGTACGACCATGGAGTTCCTCTCGCCTTTCCTGTTGAGAGTGCCTCCTCTTGAGATGCGACGGGAACGCCGGGAATTCTTTCCCGTTGAAAGCAGGGAAAGGATCCCTCATATCGAGCTACGAGGGGGAAACGGGGCTCCTCTGGATGTGGGCGGGACCATCGTACTTCCTCTCGAGTGGAGACGGGTATGGCGGTGAACTTCTTGAGTTGCAGCAAGGGTGTGAAAGACCCTTTCGAAGTTCCAGAGGTTAGGTGTCATTTGTGTCCAGACGCCTCATCGGAAATAGGCCTCATCTCGCCTGGAAGGGAGAACTTCCTGGATTTTCTCGAGTTGCGGCAGGTGTTCTCGAGTTACGACGGGGACCTCAGGGACCCGCCCTGGTGGCCTCAGAGAGGCCAGTCCCCATGCGAGTTGCTAGGGGGCCTCTCGGGATTCCTCTCCCGTCGATACCGGGGCCAAAAACCTTGTGTGGAGTCAGGGCCGGAACCGAGGATTCCTCTCAGGGGCTGACATGGATCTTTGGGTACTTCTGGAGTCTCCCCAGCGGAGTCAGGCCTCGTCTCGATTGGGGGCATGCACGTGCGCTTTCCTTCCAGGCTGTAGCAGCAATGTCACGCTTCCCGTCGCGTGGATCAAAGGATCTGTGGTTTTCCCTCGAGGCTTTCCCTCGAGGCTTTCCCACAGGGCTGTCCCACGTGCCACCGTGGTGTGAGTCGATCCTCGGCGTGAAAGATGAGCCAGTGCAGGGCAAAGAGGTTGCTCTGGAATGGACTGAGACATCTGGGGGACTCTTGGAATGGTGGTACGACCATGGAGTTCCTCTCGGCTTTCCTGTGGAGAGTGCCTCCTCTTGAGATTCGACGGGATCGCCGGGAATTCTTTCCCGTTGAAAGCAAGGAAAGGATCCCTCATCTCGAGCTCCGAGGGGGAAACGGGGCTCTTCTGGATGTGGGCGGGACCATCGTGCTTCCTCTCGAGTGGAGACGGGTATGGCGGTGAACTTCTTGAGTTGCAGCAAGGGTGTGAAAGACCCTTTCGAAGTTCCAGAGGTTAGGTTTCATTAGTCTCCAGACGCCTCATCGGAAATAGGCCTCATCTCGCCTGGAAGGGAGAACTTCCTGGATTTTCTCGAGTTGCGGCAGGTTATCCAGAGTTACGACGGGGACCTCAGGGACCCGCCCTGGTGGCCTCAGGAGAGGCCAGTCCCCATGCGAGTTGCTAGGGGGCCTCTCGGGATTCCTCTCCCGTCGATACCGGGGCCAAAAACCTTGTGTGGAGTCAGGGCCGGAACCGAGGATTCCTCTCAGGGGCTGATATGGATCTTTGGGTACTTCTGGAGTCTCGCCAGGGGAGACAGGCCTCGTCTAGAGTGGGGGCATGCACGTGCGCTTTCCTTCCAGGCTTTAGCAGCAATGTCACGCTTCCCGTCGCGTGGATCAAAGGATCTGTGGTTTTCCCTCGAGGCTTTCCCTCGAGGCTTTCCCACAGGGCTGTCCCACGTGCCACCGTGGTGTGAGTCGATCCTCGGCGTGAAAGATGAGCCAGTGCAGGGCAAAGAGTTTCCTCTGGAATGGACTGAGACATCTGGGGGACTCTTGGAATGGTGGTACGACCATGGAGTTCCTCTCGCCTTTCCTGTTGAGAGTGCCTCCTCTTGAGATGCGACGGGAACGCCGGGAATTCTTTCCCGTTGAAAGCAGGGAAAGGATCCCTCATCTCGAGCTACGAGGGGGAAACGGGGCTCCTCTGGATGTGGGCGGGACCATCGTACTTCCTCTCGAGTGGAGACGGGTATGGCGGTGAACTTCTTGAGTTGCAGCAAGGGTGTGAAAGACCCTTTCGAAGTTCCAGAGGTTAGGTGTCATTAGTGTCCAGACGCCTCATCGGAAATAGGCCTCATCTGGCCTGGAAGGTAGAACTTCCTGGATTTTCTCGAGTTGCGGCAGGTGTTGTCGAGTTACGACGGGGACCTCAGGGACCCGCCCTGGTGGCCTCAGGAGAGGCCAGTCCCCATGCGAGTTGCTAGGGGGCCTCTCGGGATTCCTCTCCCGTCGATACCGGGGCCAAAAACCTTGTGTGGAGTCAGGGCCGGAACCGAGGATTCCTCTCAGGGGCTGACATGTATCTTTGGGTACTTCTGGAGTCTCCCCAGGGGAGTCAGGCCTCGTCTCGAGTGGGGGCATGCACGTGCGCTTTCCTTCCAGGCTGTAGCAGCAATGTCACGCTTCCCGTCGCGTGGATCAAAGGATCTGTGGTTTTCCCTCGAGGCTTTCCCTCGAGGCTTTCCCACAGGGCTGTCCCACGTGCCACCGTGGTGTGAGTCGATCCTCGGCGTGAAAGATGAGCCAGTGCAGGGCAAAGAGGTTCCTCTGGAATGGACTGAGACATCTGGGGGACTCTTGGAATGGTGGTACGACCATGGAGTTCCTCTCGCCTTTCCTGTTGAGAGTGCCTCCTCTTGAGATGCGACGGGAACGCCGGGAATTCTTTCCCGTTGAAAGCAGGGAAAGGATCCCTCATCTCGAGCTCCGAGGGGGAAACGGGGCTCCTCTGGATGTGGGCGGGACCATCGTGCTTCCTCTCGAGTGGAGACGGGTATTTCGGTGAACTTCTTGAGTTGCAGTAAGGGTGTGAAAGACCCTTTCGAAGTTCCAGAGGTTAGGTGTCATTAGTCTCCTGACGCCTCATCGGAAATAGGCCTCATCTCGCCTGGAAGGGAGAACTTCCTGGATTTTCTCGAGTTGCGGCAGGTGTTCCCGAGTTACGACGGGGACCTCAGGGACCCGCCCTGGTGGCCTCAGGAGAGGCCAGTCCCCATTCGAGTTGCTAGGGGGCCTCTCGGGATTCCTCTCCCGTCGATACCGGGGCCAAAAACCTTGTGTGGAGTCAGGGCCGGAACCGAGGATTCCTCTCAGGGGCTGACATGGATCTTTGGGTACTTCTGGAGTCTCCCCAGCGGAGTCAGGCCTCGTCTCGAGTGGGGGCATGCACGTGCGCTTTCCTTCCAGGCTGTAGCAGCAATGTCACGCTTCCCGTCGCGTGGATCAAAGGATCTGTGGTTTTCCCTCTAGGCTTTCCCTCGAGGCTTTCCCACAGGGCTGTCCCACGTGCCACCGTGGTGTGAGTCGATCCTCGGCGTGAAAGATGAGCCACTGCAGGGCAAAGAGGTTCCTCTGGAATGGACTGAGACTTCTGGGGGACTCTTGGAATGGTGGTACGACCATGGAGTTCCTCTCGGCTTTCCTGTGGAGAGTGCCTCCTCTTGAGATTCGACGGGATCGCCGGGAATTCTTTCCCGTTGAAAGCAAGGAAAGGATCCCTCATCTCGAGCTCCGAGGGGGAAACGGGGCTCTTCTGGATGTGGGCGGGACCATCGTGCTTCCTCTCGAGTGGAGACGGGTATGGCGGTGAACTTCTTGAGTTGCAGCAAGGGTGTGAAAGACCCTTTCGAAGTTCCAGAGGTTAGGTTTCATTAGTCTCCAGACGCCTCATCGGAAATAGGCCTCATCTCGCGTGGAAGGGAGAACTTCCTGGATTTTCTCGAGTTGCGGCAGGTTATCCAGAGTTACGACGGGGACCTCAGGGACCCGCCCTGGTGGCCTCAGGAGAGGCCAGTCCCCATGCGAGTTGCTAGGGGGCCTCTCGGGATTCCTCTCCCGTCGATACCGGGGCCAAAAACCTTGTGTGGAGTCAGGGCCGGAACCGAGGATTCCTCTCAGGGGCTGATATGGATCTTTGGGTACTTCTGGAGTCTCGCCAGGGGAGACAGGCCTCGTCTAGAGTGGGGGCATGCACGTGCGCTTTCCTTCCAGGCTTTAGCAGCAATGTCACGCTTCCCGTCGCGTGGATCAAAGGATCTGTGGTTTTCCCTCGAGGCTTTCCCTCGAGGCTTTCCCACAGGGCTGTCCCACGTGCCACCGTGGTGTGAGTCGATCCTCGGCGTGAAAGATGAGCCAGTGCAGGGCAAAGAGGTTCCTCTGGAATGGACTGAGACATCTGGGGGACTCTTGGAATGGTGGTACGACCATGGAGTTCCTCTCGCCTTTCCAGTTGAGAGTGCCTCCACTTGAGATGCGATGGGAACGCCGGGAATTCTTTCCCGTTGAAAGCAGGGAAAGGATCCCTCATCTCGAGCTACGAGGGGGAAACGGGGCTCCTCTGGATGTGGGCGGGACCATCATGCTTCCTCTCGAGTCGACACGGGTATGGCGGTGAACTTCGTGAGTTGCAGCAAGGGTGTGAAAGACCCTTTCGAAGTTCCAGAGGTTAGGTGTCATTCGTCTCCAGACGCCTCATCGGAAATAGGCCTCATCTCGCCTGGAAGGTAGAACTTCCTGGATTTTCTCGAGTTGCGGCAGGTGTTCTCGAGTTACGACGGGGACCTCAGGGACCCGCCCTGGTGGCCTCAGGAGAGGCCAGTCCCCATGCGAGTTGCTAGGGGGCCTCTCGGGATTCCTCTCCCATCGATACCGGGGCCAAAACCTTGTGTGGAGTCAGGGCCGGAACCGAGGATTCCTCTCAGGGGCTGACATGGATCTTTGGGTACTCTTGGAGTCTCCCCAGCGGAGTCAGGCCTCGTCTCGAGTGGGGGCATGCACGTGCGCTTTCCTTCCAGGCTGTAGCAGCAATGTCACGCTTCCCGTCGCGTGGATCAAAGGATCTGTGGTTTTCCCTCGAGGCTTTCACTCGAGGCTTTCCCACAGGGCTGTCCCACGTGCCACCGTGGTGTGAGTCGATCCTCGGCGTGAAAGATGAGCCAGTGCAGGGCAAAGAGGTTCCTCTGGAATGGACTGAGACATCTGGGGGACTCTTGGCATGGTGGTACGACCATGGAGTTCCTCTCGCCTTTCCTGTTGAGAGTGCCTCC